>NW_027362764.1:459191184-461591184 GCF_046119375.1 Phyllobates terribilis
AACACCCAGAATAAAGTCCTTTAATTGAAATAAAGACACAATCCTTTATTGTTCTAAATTAAACCATACTTACCATCACGCCCATTCCAGCTGAAGCCATCGATCTCCTGCAATAAAAGAAAAATAATAAAGCAACCTCATCCTTACCTTTCCATGGTTCCCACGACAGCTTCAGCTCTGCTACATCGAGATGACAGGCTGGACCGCAGCAGAACGCTGCCATCCAGCCTCTCATCCCGCAGACACTGAGAAGCGCAGGCTTGCTTGCGCTGCTCAGCGTCTCTCTGTGACGACATCCAGATGAGCCGAGTTCATGTCCAATGAACTCGGCTCACCTCATGCACGTCACTGACAGCGTGGGAAAATTCTCACGCTGAAGCGCTGATTGCAGGAGAATTTTCCCACGCTGTCAGTGACGTGCAGGAGGTGAGCTGAGTTCATTGGACATGAGCTCACCTCCTGCACATCACTGACAGCGTGGGAGAATTCTCCTGCACTCAGCACTTCAGCGTGAGAATTTTCCCACGCTGTCAGTGACGTGCATGAGGTGAGCCGAGTTCATTGGACATGACCTCGGCTCATCTGGATGCCGTCACAGCGAGACAGTGAGGAGCGCAAGCATGCCTGCGCTTCTCAGTGTCTGTGGGATGACAGACTGGATGGCAGCGTTCTGCTGCGGTCCAGCCAGTCATCTCGATGTAGCAGAGCTGAAGCTGTCATGGGAACCATGGAAAGGTAAGGATGAGGTTGGTTTATTATTTTTCTTTTATTGCAGGAGATCGTTGGCTTCAGCTGGAATGGGTGTGATGGTAAGTATGGTTTAATTTAGAACAATAAAGAATTGTGTCTTTGTTTCAATTAAAGGACTTTATTCTGGGTGTTGTGTTTTTTTTAAATACTTTACTAGAAATTCATGGCGGTCATGTCTAATACTGGCGTGACCCCATGAATTTTGGGCTTGGGGCCAGCTGATAATACCAAGCTGGCCCTAACCCCTTTATTACCCAGTGAGCCACCGCACCAGGGCCCTGGATGAGTTGGGTACAGCGCCAGAAGATGGCGCTTCTATGAACGCGCCATTTTCCGGGGTGGCTGCGGACTGCAATTTGTAGCGGGGGGGGGGGGCCCAGAAAGCTTGGGCCTCCCTGCGCTGCAGATTCCAGCCCCCAGCTGCCTAGTTGTACCTGGCTGGACACAAAAATAGGGCGAAGCCCCACGTACTTTTTTTTTAATTATTTCATGAAATTCATGAAATAATTAAGAAAAAAAGGGCTTCCCTATATTGTTGTGTCCGGCCAGGTACAAATAGGCAGCTGGTGGTTGGGGGCAGCCCGTTCCTGCCTGCTGTACCTGGCTGGACACAAATATAGTGCGAAGCCCCACTTCAATTTTTTTTAATTATTTCATGAAATTCATGAAATAATTAAGAAAAAAAGGGCTTCCCTATATTGTTGTGTCCGGCCAGGTATAAATAGGCAGCTGGTGGATGGGGGCAGCCCGTTCCTGCCTGCTGTACCTGGCTGGACACAAATATAGTGCGAAGCCCCACTTCAATTTTTTTTAATTATTTCATGAAATTCATGAAATAATTTTAAAAAAATTGACGTGGGGCTTCGCACTATATTTGTGTCCAGCCAGGTACAGCAGGCAGGAACGGGCTGCCCCCAACCACCAGCTGCCTATTTGTACCTGGCCGGACACAACAATATAGGGAAGCCCTTTTTTTCTTAATTATTTCATGAAATAATTTAAAGAAAATTGACGTGGGGCTTCGCCCTGTTTTTGTGTCCAGCCAGGTACAACTAGGCAGCTGGGGGCTGGAATCCGCAGCGCAGGGAGGCCCAAGCTTTCTGGGCCACCCCCGCTGCAAATTGCAGTCCGCAGCCACCCCGGAAAATGGCGCGTTCATAGAAGCGCCATCTTCTGGCGCTGTACCCAACTCATCCAGGGCCCTGATGCGGTGGCTCACTGGGTAATAAAGGGGTTAGGGCCAGCTTGGCATTATCAGCTGGCCCTAAGCCCGAAATTCATGGGGTCACGCCAATATTAGACATGACCACCATGAATTTCTAGTAAAGTATTTAAAAAAAACACAACACCCAGAAAAAAGTCCTTTAATTGAAATAAACACACAATTCTTTATTGTTCTAAATTAAACCATACTTACCATCACGCCCATTCCAGCTGAAGCCAACGATCTCCTGAAATAAAAGAAAAATAATAAAGCAACATCATCCTTACCTTTCCATGGTTCCCATGACAGCTTCAGCTCTGCTACATCGAGATGACAGGCTGGACCGCTGCAGAACGCTGCCATCCAGCCTGTCATCCCGCAGACACTGAGAAGCGCAGGCTTGCTTGCGCTCCACAGTGTCTCTCTGTGAGGGCATCCAGATGAGCCGAGTTAATGTCCAATGAACTCGGCTCACCTCATGCACGTCACTGACAGCGTGGGAAAATTCTCCTGCACTCAGCGCTTCAGCGTGTGAGAATTCTCACACTGAAGCGCTGAGTGCAGGAGAATTCTCCCACGCTGTCAGTGACGTGCAGGAGGTGAGCTGAGTTCATTGGACATGAGCTCACCTTATGCACGTCACTGACAGCGTGGGAAAATTCTCCTGCACTCAGCGCTTCAGCGGGAGAATTCTCACGCTGAAGCGCTGAGTGCAGGAGAATTCTCCCACGCTGTCAGTGACGTGCAGGAGGTGAGCTGAGTTCATTGGACATGAGCTCACCTTATGCACGTCACTGACAGCGTGGGAGAATTCTCCTGCACTCACCGCTTCAGCTTGAGAATTTTCCCACGCTGTCAGTGACGTGCATGAGGTGAGCCGAGTTCATTGGACATGAACTCGGCTCATCTGGATGTCGTCACAGAGAGACGCTGAGCAGCGCAAGCAAGCCTGCGCTTCTCAGTGTCTGCGGGATGAGAGGCTGGATGGCAGCGTTCTGCTGCGGTCCAGCCTGTCATCTCGATGTAGCAGAGCTGAAGCTGTCGTGGGAACCATGGAAAGGTAAGGATGAGGTTGCTTTATTATTTTTCTTTTATTGCAGGAGATCGTTGGCTTCAGCTGGAATGGGCGTGACGGTAAGTATGGTTTAATTTAGAACAATAAAGGATTGTGTCTTTATTTCAATTAAAGGACTTTATTCTGGGTGTTTGTGCTTTTTTTAACTTTGACTATGGGGTTAGTAATGGGGGTGTCTTATAGACGCCTCTCCATTACTAACCTGGGCTTGATGTCAGCTGGCATTATAAGCTGACATCAACCCCAACCATATTACCCCCTGCCACCGCACCAGGGCAGCGTGGAAGAGCGAGGCTAAGTGCCAGAATTGGCGCATCCTATGAATGCGCCATTTCTGGGGCGGCTGACGGCTGGTGTTTCTAGCCTGGGAGGGGGCCAATATTCATGGCTCCCTTCCTGGGCTATTAATATCAGCCCCCAGCTGTCTGCCTAGCCTTTGCTAGCTATTAAATTAGGGGGGATCCCACGTCATTTTTTTGGGGGGGTCCCCCATTTTAATAGCTAGTAAAGGCTATGTATTCAGCTGGGGGCTGATATTAGTAGCCTGGGAAGCTCCGTGGGTATTACCCCCTTCCCAGGCTTCAAACATCTGCCCCAGCCGTCTGCTTAACCTCCGCTAGAGCCTAAAATTAAGGGGAACCCCACGCCAATTTTTTTAATAATAAATCCTTTATTTTAATACTAAATGACAAGTACAGTAACCAACACTATCACTGTACTTCATATATATGTGACTGACATGTTTCTATCTATCTAATCTATGTGTGAAGCTCTATTCTGTCTGTTATAAATTGTCGGGTACCGCTGCTGAATTGCCGGCCGGCTTTTTTAAAGAGACGGTGCATGAAAACACTATTATTTTTTTTGATAAATCCTTTACGCTAAATGACAAGTACAGTAAGCAGCACTTTCACTGTACTTCGTATATATGTGGCTGACATGTTTATATCTATCTAATCTATGTGTGAAGCTCTATTCTTTCGGTTCTAAATTGTCGGGTACAGGTGTATGCCACTGCTGAATTGCCGGCTTTTCATGTTTCACTGTTGGCACTGTTCCCATCGATTTGGGCAATCACTGTAATGCCACAACCACCATGGCTGTGGCATTACAGTGAGTGGCAGACAATCCCTGCATGATTGGTGCTCTAAATAGCGCCAGACATGCAGGACACGCTTTTGGTGCACGAACAGTTATCGAACATAACCTCGAACAGCCGAATTTTTTGCAAATCGTTCGGGTTCGTCGAACAACTCGAACACCGCCCAAAACAGCTCGAATTTGAGATTGGCGAACAGTTCTAGTCGAACACCGCTCATCTCTAGTGAAGAGGTGCATGGAAATACACCTCCCAAGAAAACACACTGGATTTGAGTTTATGTTACGCTTCTATCATTCGGTGGTGTTGAGAAGTCTGGCCCAATCCAGACCTTGTTCATTTTTATAAGAGTCAGCCTGTTAGCATTTTCAGTTGACAGGCAGATGCGCTTATCAGTTATAATTCCACCAGTGGCACTAAAAACCTGCTCTGATAAAATGCTGACGGCAGGGCAGGACAGGACCTTCAAGGCATAGAGAGCCAGTTGATTCCACGTATCCAGCTTGGATACCCATTAATTATAAGGCACAGAGGAATCACGGAGGACGTTGGTACTGTCGGCAAGGTACTCCCTTGGCCTCTTAAAAAACTTTGCACTCCTTGTGAGGATACCCTGCGCCTCAGGGCTTGTGCGATGGGAGGGGCTGAAAAAATTCTCCCAGAACTTTGACAGTGTTCCCCTGCCTCTGCTGGATTGGAGTGGTGTCTTTCTCGCCTGTATTCCTTGGTTGTCCAATGAACTGTGACCTCTGCTGACAGCATTTTCAGATGGGAATTTTTTTAATAGTACTGCAACAAGGACCTTCTGGTACAGCCCTATTTTTGTAGACCTGTCCGCCTCAGGAATAAGAGATATAAAGTTCTACTTGTAGCGTGGGTCTAGAAGTGTCACCAACCAGTAATGACTGTCACCCAAAATTTTTGAGAACGCCAGGGTCATGGACAAGGCAGCGTAACATAAACTCAGCCATGTGTGCCAGACTGCTAACAGGCAAGACTTCCAAGTCCTCACCAAGAGGATGACAGAAAATGCTCTCCTCCTCCTCCTGTCTGTCCTCTGGCTATCCACACTGAACAGAAGGTATGACAGCTGTGCAGGTAGTACTGTCTATAGCACATGAAGCTAGCTCCTGTTCTTCCTCCTCCTCCTCCTCCTCCTCTTCCTCATTGTCACCCAATCCACGTTGGGATGAGATGAGGCTGGGCTGTGTGTAATCAGCCTGTATG
This sequence comes from Phyllobates terribilis, assembly GCF_046119375.1. Taxonomy (NCBI): domain Eukaryota; kingdom Metazoa; phylum Chordata; class Amphibia; order Anura; family Dendrobatidae; genus Phyllobates; species Phyllobates terribilis. The sequence continues at coordinate 459,196,540 of NW_027362764.1, forward strand.
GTTCCTTGCTCCATCTCATCATGCTCCGCCTGCAATGCATCCTCTTTAATTGTAAGCAGAGAGCATTTCAGAAGACAGAGAAGCGGGATGGTGATGCTAATTATGGCGTCATCGCCGCTCACCATCTTGGTGGAGTCCTCAAAGTTTTGGAGGATGGTACATATGTCTGACATCCATGTCCACTCCTGAGGTCTTATGTGTGGAGTCTGAACTGAATACTGACGGCCTTGTAGATGCTGGTACTCAACAACTGCCCTCTTCTGCTCACAAATCCTTCCCAACATGTGCAGTGTAGAGTTCCAACATGTGGGGACATCACACACTAGTCTGTCAGACGGAAGCTGCAATCGCTGCTGAAACATGGCAAGGGTGGCGGAAGCTGTAGGTGACTTTCTAAAATGGGCACATAAGCGGCAAACTTTAACAAGCAGATCCGGCAGCTCCGGGAAGGATTTGAGAAATCGCTGAACCACGAGGTTAAGCACATGGGCCAGGCATGGTACGTGTGTGAGCTCGCCTTGCCTAAGAGCTGCCACCAGGTTCCGGCCATTGTCACACACGACCATGCCTGGCTGTAGGTTTAGCGGTGTGAGCCACAGATTTGCTTGTTCTTTCAGAGCTGTCCCCAACTCTTCAGCATTGTGCGGTTTGTCACCTAAGCATATTAGCTTCAGCACAGCTTGTTTCCGCTTGGCCGAGGCAGTGCTGCAGTGCTTCCAGCTTGTGACTGATGTGGTCATTTCGGAGGCTGAAGAGGGGAGGAGGCTGAGGAGGATTAAGTGCAGGAGCTGTAGACCGTGAGAGAAACCCTGATTGACCTACGACCAGCAATCCTTGGCGTCGGGAGGACATGTTCCGTCCCAATGTCCAACTGGGTCCCGGCTTCCACTATGTTAATCCTGTGTGCCGTAAGCGAGATGTACCGTCCCTGCCCACAAGCACTTTTCCATGTGTCCGTGGTTAGGTGGACTTTCCCAGTAACTACATTGTTGAGGGCACGGCTAATGTTTTGGGACACCTGCTTGTGCAATGCGGTACGGCACACCGGGAGAAATAGTGGCAGCTGGGGACTGAGTACCGAGGGACGGCAGCCGCCAACAGGTTGCGGAATGCTTCGGTCTCCAAGTGCCTAAAAGGCAACATTTCGAGCGCAAGCAGTCGTGAAATATGGGAATTTAATAGTGTGGCCTGTGGGGTGTTGGCTGCGTATTTGCGCTTGCGTTCCAAGGACTGGGGTATGGACAACTATAGGCTGCGCTGGGACAAGGATGTGGATGTGCTACCTGATGCTGCTACTTGAGAGTGTGCAATGACAGGTGTAGGGCAGGAGGCATCTTCACATGCACCATGGACAGGGGTTTGGCTTGCATGCACAACAGCGGAAGAAGCAATGGTGCCACCCGCAGACATTGTTCCTGGACCCTGGGGTTCGACCCACAAAGTCGGGTGCTTTGCTGCCATGTGCCTGATCATGCTGGTGGTGGTCAGGCTGGTCGGTTTGCCACCCCTGCTGATGCTGGCCTTGCAGGTGGTGCAAATGACCTTTTTGGGATTATCAGCAGAGTCTTTAAAAAACTACAAGACTCGGGAAGACCTAACAGTTGTACTGGCAACTTCCTTTATGTTAGTGTTACGGGGAACGGTTGCCTTCTGTCTGCGGCCACCACACTGCTTCGTCCTGCCTGTTGGGGTGCTCTGCCTCCCTCCCCCTGTGTGCTGCTGTCCTCACTCTGCATGTTCTCCTGCCAGGTTGGGTCAGTTATTATATCATCCACCTCCTCGTCTTCCACTTCGGCACCCTGGTCCTCCTCCTGATTGTTTGGCAATGGTGTCTCATCATCGTCCACCTCTTGTGACACTTTCCCACCGTTGCCTTTGTGAGACCGTGGCTGCTCAAATGTCTGGGCATTACTGCACGCGATCTCCTCTTGCCCCGCTTCAAGTGGACCCGATGAGAGGCCCGATTCTATAAATGGAAAATTTAACTGCTCTTCAGAGTGTCCAAGTGTGGGATCAGTTGTCTCCGGGCACTTGGCATGGTGGGAGGAAGGAGGATCAGGGTGAAGAATATGCAATCCAGACTCAAGGCTACTGAGACTTGACCGTGTGGAAGACAGGGTGGTGGTGGTGGTGGCTAAGTGACTGGTAGCATTATTCGCTATCCAACCAACAACCTTTTGACACTGCTCTGGGTTCAATAGTTGTGTGCTGTGGTCCCCTAGGAATTGAGACTGGAAGGTCGGGCGAGAAGATGTGGGTGCTGGTTGTGGCACAATTTAAGCTGGCCCATGGCCTCAGCCTCAGCTTCTGCATGCACCATCACCATCACGTCCACTTTCCCGTCCCTTGCCACTCGCTTTGCCGATTTTAAATGGAGGACAATATCTTCCGTGCTCACTACAAATGGCTAAATTTGGAGCCAAGTTATATGTAATCTGTGTGATGGAGAAAACAGAGTTTTAAATACGTGGCCTGTAGGTAACTATTTTGAACAGCAAACCGGTGCTTAAAACTTTGCTGACACCCTGAAAAAAAATTTGAATGGAGGCCAAAAATGGCAGTATTTTCAGCTCAATTTTATATGATCCGTGTGACGGACAAACCACAGTTTTAAATAGCTGGATTTTTAGAGCTGCAATATGGAAAGGACCTGGCTGTATTCTGCAGTGCCAACAAGCAAATGGCGCAGAAAAACTGTGTTCTCTGGATTGCTTTTTAAGCAAATTATGAGGATTAAGATCAAAAAAAAATATTCCTGGCCCCTGAGACCTGGGCCTTTGTCTAGAAATATCTAACAGCAGCAGAAGGCAGAGCTGGAATGGAGCCTCTTGTGCTATATGCACTGCAGTCTACTATATACACTCCCTGCCTATATACACTGCCTGCCTCACATCTCTGCAGATGGATTAGTCCTTAGAAGCAGAAGGACTGTTTGTTGAGATGGATATGTGTAATGTAGTTGTTTTCTCCCTACACTACCTATACACAAGCAAATCTCTCCCTAGCTCAGCAACACCTCTCCCTACTCTGCCTGATTGCGGAGTAGACTGACGAGCACAGCGGCGCTTAGTCTGATATAAACCTGATGACGCTGTGCAGCCAGCTAATCACTGTAATGCCACAAGCAACATGGCTGCGGCATTACAGTGAGTGGCAGGCAATCCCTGCATGTTAATTGGTGCTCTAAAGAGCGCCAAACATGCAGGGAGGGGACCCGAGCATATCGCAAGTACTCGACGAGCTTCAAGCAACTCGAGTACTGAGCATCTCGAGTACATGCTCGGGCGAGTACCGAGTACTAGCGAGTATGCTCGCTCATCTCTACTTAAAAAGCAATCCAGAGTACACCATTTTTTTGCTCCATTTGCTTGTTAGCACTGCAGAATAAAGCCAGATCTGTTCCATATTTCAGTAATAAAAATCTAGAAATTTGAACTGAATGTGGAAAATATTGGCCTCCTTTTCCATTCTGTTGCAGTGTGTCGGCCAAGCTATTCACACTGGGTTTCTGTGAAGAATAGTATTAGTAAATTACAGGCCTGCTATTTAAAACCGTGGTTCTCTATCAGATGTATCTCACATATAACTGCATTCCAAAATCAGACATTTCTACCTTCCATTCTGATGCAGTGTGTAGGTCAAGTTATTCACACTAGGTCTCTGTGAAGAATAATATTAGTAAATTACAGGCCTGCCATTTAAAACCGTGGTTCTCTGTCAGACGTATCTCTCATATAACTGCGTTCCAAAATCAGCCATTTCTCGTGAATGTAGAAAATATTATATAAAATGGTGAAGGTGCGTGGCAAAAGACGGGGAAGTCAACGTGATGGTGCATGCAGAGGCTGACGATGTGGCCGTGGGCAAGCTGAAATTGTGCCACAACAAACACCCACATCTTCTCGCTTGACCTTCCTGTCCCAATTACTAGGGGACCACAGCACACCATTATTGGACCCAAAGCAGTGTCAAAACGTTGTTGGTTGGATGGCAGATAATACTTCTTGTCACTTTGCAACCACGACCACCACACTGTCTTCCACACGGTCAAGTCTCAGTAGGCGTGAGTCTGGACCGCATATTCCTCTTCCTGATCCTCCTTCCTCCCATGCTGAGTGCCCAGAGACAACTGATCTGACACTTGGACACTCAGAAGAGCTGTTCACTTTTCCATTTATAGATTCGGGGCTCTCGCCTGGCCAGCTTAAAGCTAGTCAAGAGGGGAACGCGTGTACTGATGCCCAAATATTTGTGCTGTCACGGTCACACAAAGGCAACAGTGGGAAACTGTCTCAAGAGGTGGATGATGATGAGACACAATTGCCAGAAAGTCAGGAGGAGGACCAGGGTGCGAAAGTGGAAGATGAGGTGATGGGTGATATAGTAACTGACCCAACCTGGCAAGGGGACTTGCAGAGCAAGGTTAGAAGCACACAAGGGGAGGGAGGCATAGCACCACAATAGGCCGGAAGAAGCAGTGTGGCGGCCACGGACATAAGGCAGGAATGTGTTCCCTGTAACGCAATCATGACGGAAGTTTCCAGTACAACTGTTGGGTCTTCCTTAGTCTGGTTGTTTTTTAAAGACTCTGCAGATAACCCCCAAAAGGACATTAGCACCACCTGCCAGGCCAGCATCAGCAGGGGTAGCAAAACTAGCAGCCTGACCACCACCAGCATGATCAGGCATATGTCAGCAAAGCACCCGACTAAGTGGACCGAACCCCAGGGTGCAGAAATAGTGTCTGCGGGTAACACCACTGCTTTTTCCACTGTTGTGCATGCACGCCAATCCCCTGTCCATTGCGCATGACAAGATGCCTCCCGCCCTGCACGTGTTTTTGCACACTCTCAACTAGCACCATCAGAAAGCACATCATCCACGTCCTTTTCCCAGCTCAGCTTTCAGTTGTCCCTACATCAGTCCTTGGAATGCAAGCGCAAATATGCAGCTAATGCCCCACAGGCCACACTACTAAATTCACACATTTCACAAATGCTTGTGCTTGAAATGTTGCCTTTTAGGCTTGTGGAGACTAAGCTTTCCGCAACCTGATAGTGGCGGCTGTCCCTCGGTACTCGGTCCCCAGCCGCCACTATTTCTCCCGGTGTGCTATTCCCGTATTATAGGAGCATGTGTCAAACAATATAAGCCGTGCCCTCAACAATGCAGTTACTTGGAAAGTCCACCTAACCATGGATACGTGGACAAGTGCTTGTGGGCAGGGATGGTACATCTCGCTGATGGCACACTGAGTTAATATAGATGATTCCAGGACCCAGTCAGACCTTAGGACGGAACACGTCCTCACATTGCTGAGGATTGTAGCCCATGGGTCAATCAGGGTTGGCCCCCCCATTCTACATCTCCTGCACCTCCTCCTTCTCTTCAGCCTTCATCTCCGAAATGACAGTCGCAAGCTGGAAGCACTGCAGCACTGCCTCGGCCAAGCGTCAACAGGTGTGCTGAAGCTAATATGCTTAGGTGAAAAAACACACAACGTTGAAGAGTTGTGGACAGCTCTGAAAGAGCAGGCAGATCTGTGGCTGACACCGCTGACCCTACAGCCAGGCATGGTCATGTGTGACAATGGGCACAACCTGGTGCCGTCTCTGAGGCGAGACGAGCTCACACATGTACCATGCCTGACCCTTGTGCTTAACCTCGTGGTTCAGCGGGTTCTCAAAACCTACCCGGACCTGCCGGACCTGCTTATCAAAGTATGCCGTCTGTGTGCCCATTTTAGAAAATCATCTACAGCTTTCGCCGCTCTTGCAGCATTTGCAGCTTCCTGCTCACCGACTGATTTGTGATGTCCCCATGAGTTAGAACGCTACATTGCAGATGTTGGGAAAGATTTGTGAGCAGAAGAGGGCAGTTGTTGACTGCCAGCATCAACAAGGCCGTTGATATTCAGGTCAGACTCCACACATAAAACCCCAGGAGTGGACATGGATGTCAAACATCTGTAATCTGTAACATCCTCCAAAACGTTAAGGACTCCACCAAGATAGTAAGTGGTGATGACGCCATAATTAGCATCACCATCCCACTTCGGAGCATGATGAGATGGAGCAAGGAACAGTACAGAGTGATTCCACACAGCCCATCCTCATCTCATCCCAACGTGGATTGGATGACAATGAGGAAGAGGAGAAGGAGGAGGAAGAACAGGAGCTAGTTTCCTGTGCTATAGACGGTACTACCTGCACAACTGCTATAACGTCTGTTAAGCGTGGATAGCCAGAGGACAGAGAGAAGAAGAAGGAGGAGGATGAGGAGGAGAGCATGGTCAGTCATCTTCTTGGTGACGACACGGAAGTCCTGCCTGTTAGCAGTCTGGCACGCATGGCTGAGTTTATGTTACGCTGCCTTTCCCGTGACCCTCGTGTTGTCCAAATTTGGGATGACAGTCATTACTGTAGGTGACACTTCTAGACCCATGTTACAAGGAGAACTTTTTGTCTCTTATTCCCGCGCACAACAGGCCTAAAAAAATGGGGCAGTACCAGAATACCCTTGTTACGGTATTATTAAAAAAATTCCCATCTGAAAACGCTGGTGGCAGATGTCACAGTTCGCTGGACAACCAAGGAGTACAGGCGAGAGAGACACAAATCCAATCCAGCAGAGGCAGGGGAAGACTGTCAAAGTTCTGGGACAGTTTTCTCAGACCCTCTGATCGCACAGCTCCTGATGCTCTCACTAGGAGGGCCAAGTATCGGAAGATGCTGAAGGGGTACCTTGCCGACCTTACCAACATTCTCCATGATTCCTCTGTGCCTTATAACTATTGGGTATCCAAGCTGGACACATGGAATGAACTGGCTCTCTACACCTTGGAGGTCTTGGCCTGCCCTGCCGCTAGCGTTTTGTCACAGCGGGTTTTTAATGCCGCCGGTGGAATTATAACCAATAGATGTATTCGCCTGTCAACTGAAAATGCTGACAGGCTGCCTCTTATAAAAATGAACAAGGGCTGGATTGGGCTAGACATCTCAACACCACTGAATGATAGCAGCGTAACATAAACTCAAATACAGTGTTTTTTGGGGGAGGTTTAACTCTATTCCCATGCACCTCTGTCTTCACACCCAGACATGGGTATACGCTTCCAGATTTTGTCATTTGCTCTTGTCCTCCTCCTTCTCCTCATCCTCATCCTCCACCACCATATCACCACCATATATATCGCCATGCCTCTTGCAAGAGACATTGGAATTCCTCCAAATTTTGACAGCCGTTTCTTCACTGCATAGATAAATAGTATGGGAGACCCACTTCCTATTAATGGGAACATTGTTTACTAGAGTCCCTCCGACCTCTACGTCTCTTGCAAGGAACATTGGAGTTCCTCCAAACTTTTTGCAGCGGTTGCATTCACTTCATAGGCAAACAGTATGGGAGGCACAATCCTTTTTAATGTGACCATGTCTTACTCATTACTGTGGCGCAGCTATATGTGTCTTTAAATTGTTATTGGGGATTTTCCAAAATTTTACAAGCCCTCACAGTCTCTGTATGGACATTACTACTATAGGAGACCAACTCCTTTATAATGGGAACATTTTTTTTACTGAGATCCTCCTCTATATCTCTTCAAAGGGATATTGGGGTGCGTCCAAATTTTTGGCAGTCATTGCAGCCACTGCATACGCAATAACAGTATAGGAGACCCACTCTTTAATAATGGGAACAACAAAGCATAGCTGACTGCTGGCCCTTTAAGAATAGTAAGGCTGTAAAAATAGTGTTTGTGACATTCAGAGTCCATCCTTCATTAATGAAACAGGATGTGTCTGATTAGGTCTCACACATCACATGTCCAGATAAGGTAGTAAAATGTTAAAATAACATTTACTGGTAAATGTTTTGTTCACCGTTGAAAGCAATGCAAAAGTGCATCAAAATGCTACATGTAAATGTAGCCCAAGGTGAGAAAAAGCATTTTTGCTTTTGGTGATTTATTTTGCCTTACAAGTCATTAACCTGGAACAGATGTTCCTTAACATATTTCCCAGGAAAATCCATTTTTGTTTAGTTTTTGTATGTTTTATTGTGAGTCCTTAAAAGTGGCGTAATACCTCTGACAACATTGTTGACAGCAGTGACCTGGGAATCATAAATGCTTCCAGGGGTCTTCCCATGTCATTTGGACACTTTTCCCTTCGATTTGGGAAATTTTTAGGTCCTCTGCAGACCGCCGGGAGGAGGTGGGGGTGCCGGAAAAATGCTCGAGTTTCCCATAGTGTTACATTGGGCTTGTTACTTGGACCGAGCACTCGAGCATTCCAATTTGCTCGTCTCGAGCAACAAGTACTCAAGCATTTTAGTGCTCGCTCATCACTAGTTGTTAACTGTGAAGGTTTTATCACTAATAGATTAACATTGCTGGACTACAATACTCCGGCAATGCCCTCTCCTGTGATTAGCACTTCACTGTCTATGGACTTTGTACACTGAGAGCCTGGTGTGGGCGGGGTTAGCTTTCTTAGCTCTGTTGCATTCTAAATCTAAGAGCTCTGATTGTGTCAAAACTACTGCACTCTGTAAATTAAGTGATAACTTGTTGGCTTTAGCTTCTCTTTACCTACATTATGCTGCTCTGAGAAGCGGTAGCAAAAACATGCTGGTAGATTCCCTTTAACATTTTTTTTTAGAAATCACAGCAGTTTTCCTTACAAAGCAAGATAATAATGAAAAGTAATACATCAGTCTTAGGGCCCTAGGAACACGTCTTCACGCTTATCATCATGTCAAAACAGACCATCAATCACGCAACAAACAAAAAAGAAAACTCGTTTTTTTGAGCAAGATAATTTTTAAACAAGCTGAAAGATTATGATTCTCTATAGCACATTGTTCTGTTTAAATAGGAGATGTGCTACCTGTCAAATTATGTAGTATGTTCACAGAACGTGAATATTACAATTGTTCTGTATAGCAGTATGACAATTTAACCGCTTCCAGACGGCCCACTGTACATAAACGTCGGCGCTGCCTGGGTTCTGTGCAGCGCCGACGTTTATGAACGGTTGGTGGTCCCACAGCCCTCAGGACCCCCAGGGTCCTGCAAGTGCTGCGGTTGCGGTTCAGAGTGACAGCTCTGACAGGGGACATCATCGGGACCTGATTGGATCAAGTCTCAATGATGTTAACCCTTTGCTATCTTCTATATGCCACGATCTATAGTGATCGCGGCATTTAGAAGAAAGTGAGAGGAGAGGGGGTCGTCCACTTACCTCTCCGACGGCCCTCTGATATCTTCCAGGACCTACCGTTGTTATGGCAGTCAGAGGTCACATGACCGCCTACGGATCTGCCATATATGGTGTCCTGCTAGGCTCAGCGTGCAGCTGAAGTCTAGCAGGAGACAGACAGCGTGAAACTGTCAGCAAAGTTCTCATGCAATGCAATACATGTCTATAACATTGCATGAGAACAGTGATTAGAAAAATAAAAATTAATGTTCCTTACAGGGACTAAGTAAAAATGTAAAAAAAAGTCTAAAAAAACATTTTCGAACTGTTAAAAAAATCACAAAATAAATAAAAATAAATAAAATATTAAACCAATAAATCCGTATATTTATGCAAAAACAAAAAAAGGACACATATTTGGTTTCTGTGCGTCCGAAACAACCAGATCTATGAAACTGTCACACTAATTAACTCCTTCTGTGTACATCGTAATAAAAATAAATAAAAAGCGGAGCAAAAAACTATGCTTTTTCATCATATCGCCAAAGAAAAAGTGGAAAAAAATGCGATCAAAAAGCAAAATGGAAATAAAAATTTTACCGCTGAAAACGTCATCTTGTTCCGCAAAAAAAAAGCCGCCATACAGCTCCATCAGCCGAAAAATAAAAGTTGTAGCTCTCAGAATAAAGCGATGCAAAAAAAAAATATTTTTTCTATAAAATAGTTTGATTCTGTAAAAGGGCCAAAACATAAAAAAAATATACAGTAAGTGTAGTATCGCTGTAAATGTACTGACCCGAAGAATAATGCTGCCTTATCACTTTTACCACATGCAGAACGGTATAAAAAAAAAACCCTCATGAAACAATTCCTGAATTGTTGGTTTTTGTTAATTTTACCTCCCAAAAAACGGAATAGAAAGCGATCAAAAAATGTCATGTACCCAAAAATGGTACCAATAAAAATGTCAACTCGTCCCGCAAAAAACAAGCCATCACATGACTCTTTCGACCGAAATATGGAAAAATTATAGCTTTCAAAATATGGCGATGCAAAAACTAGATTTTGCAAAAAAAAGCGTCTTTTAGTGTGTGACAGCTGTCAGTCATAGAAAGCCGATATAAATCTGGAATCTCTGTAATCGCACTGACCTGAAGAATAAAGTAATCTCATCACTTATACCGCACGAGGAACAGCGTAAAAATTAAATAAAACATATTCTTCACCTGCTACTGATTTGTTTATTATGTCTCCCAAAGATCGCAGTAAGGCTCTGCTCACATTTATCCTGCGCTCTGTGCTGAGCACTTACACCAGAGTTTCCGTGTAAATCTCTGAAATACGTGATTCAGACGGAACCCATGATGGAAGATTCCCTCTAATGAGGCAGAAATAGGTCACTGTGGATGCCATCTGGCTGTGATCCCACGGTGTCAGTTTTTTTAGGTGTGCATAGAAGTGCGGTTGGCCACAGTTTTGTGCACTTCTGAAAAAAAGGACATCGCTAAACAGAGGCCAGACGGAGTCCAGAGTAACTCTGCTGCCTCATTACAGTGAATGGATCCCGCAGGGGTTTCATCTGAATTACATCACTTGGAAATTTAGATGGAAACCCCGATGTAAGTGCTCAGCCTAGAGCGCCGGATTAATGTTACGTAAAATGTTCCCAATAAAAGCTTCAACTCAGTACTCAAAAAAAGCTAGTCCCCACTCAGGTCCGTTATCTGTTAAAAATATAAGGGACTTCCAAGTTACTGGTAGCAGAAAGGCTCTGGAAAAGCGAAATGGCCCTTGCCCCTCAAAAGAAATTCTGAAAATTTTGTGCTCCCAAATCCAAATGCCTATTCTACAATAATTTGTTCTCCAATTGTCAAATAGCACTCCGTCCCTCCCAGATCTCACCGTATGGCTAAGCAGTACGATACAGCCACATATGTGGTATTGCCACTTTTAGAAGAAATTGTGTGACACATTTCGGCACCATTTTTACCCATTGCCCTGTGTGAAAATGTAAAATCTGAGGGTAAAACATTTTTTGTGGTAAAAATATAATTATGTTTTCTTCACTGCCCAATGGTATAAATTAAAAAATACTCACTACTTCTCTAGATGAATTCCTTGACAGGTGTAGTTTACAAAATGGGGTCACGTGTGGGGGTTTCTGCTGTTTCAGCATGTCAGCGACTTTTCAAATGTGACATGGTGTCTGCAACCTATCCCAGCCAACATAGCGCTCCTTTCTCTTCCGAACCCTGCCGTACACCAAAGCAGTGGTTTTCTCCCACATATGGGGTATCGGCGTACTCAGTAGAAATTGCACAACAAATTTCATGGTGCAATTTCTCCTGTTATCCTTATGATAATGCAAAATTAGGGGATGAAATACATTTTTTGTGGGAAAAATGTGAAAATTTTATTTTTGCGGCTCAATATTATAAACTTCTGTGAAGCACCTGGGGGTGCAAGGTGCTCACCACACATCTAGATAAGTTCCCTAAGGGGTCTAGTTCCAAAATGGTGTCACTTGTGGGGAGCTTCTGTGGCGCCCCTGAGGGTTCAGTCGCCACAGGGGTACTGCACCTCAGATGGAGGTGTGGTATCTCCTCTTCCAGGTAAGGATGGAGCATCACTCAGGACCCCACTTCACACTCAACACTACAACACTCCTGTCCTGTAGGGGGCCTAAATGCACCAGGGTGCTGCCCCAGCCCTGGATAGAGGAGATGGGATGAACCAAAGATAGGGGAAACCATGTAGTGGGTGAGGGTGGAGGACACACTTTTAGGAAGCACTTATTGATTCATATTTAATATATGGCCATCTTAGGTTCAAGGTCTTTGATTGTGTGTCTTCTGTTGGGGTCCAGCAAGAGTCTGTAGCTGGCTGAAGATTCGCGGTCCTCGTACTCTGGCCTTGAGGCGAGGAGCGGGTTAGAGTTAACCACTGTCTCTACCCGGTCAGGGTCCTGATCTAGGAAGGCCTAGGAGGGGAGCAGAGGAGATAGGCTCCACAGGCAAAAGGATCCCAGGGGGATACGGACGGACCGGAGTCGCCACCTGTATTCTTTACTCTGGCCTAGTCAGAGGGATTCCTGCTGCAAAAGGGGTAACCGGCCCCCGATATCTGACTTTGTAACTTCACGTCTCAGTCAGAAAAGCCCGGAGGCTTAGTGGATCCCGAGGGAATACGGATGGAGCGGAGTCACCACCTGTATCTCTTAAACTGCATTTACCCAGTGGGACCCGGCCTTACACCACATTCATTCCACACACAGTCAGGAGAAGACTCAGTGGGAGAACTTACCAAGGAGAGGAACACACACCAGCGGGGTCTCGACAGGTGCTCCTGATCTTCCTGGGAAGTGCTGAACCCCCTTCCCGGTGGCTGCAGTACGCCGAGTGTAGCAGAGAGAAACTTTGCAGCTGAAAATACATCTAAAGTGAGTAAAGACCCGGATGACTTCATTCACCGCCTCCACTTGTTTATTTCCTGCGCGGCACTGCACCCACCATGCCTCCACACTGTTTCTCCACCACTGCCCTGAGGCCTACTCCACCTGTGGAGAGTAGTACCAACTGTGCTGCCAGAACACCAGCCTCAGGGGACTGTTGCAGCGCTGGTGGCCTTCACCAGAAACCACAGGTGGCGTAGTCGAACAACCACTCATCCAAAAAGCCCATTATTTTAATGTGACAGCTCTGGGGACGGAACGGGTCGAGGCTACGACTGCATTATCACAACATCTACATTGACCCGGCTACAAGTAACCCCACCGTTCAGGGAGGGCGAGGCATCACATTTCCACTGTTTAGGCACATCAGGGGCTCCCCAAATGCGACATGGCATCCTCTAATTATTCAAATAAATTTTACATTCAAAAAGTCAAATGGCGCTCCTTCCATTCCGAACCCTGCAGTGTACCCAAATAGTGGTTTTCCCCCACATATGGGGTATCGGCATACTCAGGAGAAATTTCACAGCAAATTTCATGGTGCAATTTCTCCTGTTACCCTTATGATAATGCAAAATTAGGGGATGAAAAACATTTTTGTGGGAAAAATGTGAAAATGTTATATTTACAGCTCAATATTATAAACTTCTGTGAAGCACCTGGGAGTGCAAGGTGCTCACCACTCATCTAGATAAGTTCCCTAAGGGGTCTAGTTTCCAAAATGGTGTCACTTGTGGGGGGTTTCCACTGTTTAGGCACATCAGGGGCTCCCCAAATGCAACATGGCGTCCGCTAATTATTCAAACAAATTTTACATTCAAAAAGTCTAATGGCGCTCCTTCCCTTCCGACCCCTGCAGTGCGCCCAAACAGTGGTTTTCCCTCACATATGGGGTATCAGCGCGCTCAAGAGAAATTGCACTACAAATTGTGTATTCCATTTTTTCCTGTTACCCTTGTGAAAATAAAAAAAGCGTCTAAAGTAACATTTTGGTGAAAAAAAGATAAATGTTCATTGTTTTCTTCCACATTCCAAAAATTCCCGAAGAAACACCTGAAGGGTTAATAAACTTCTTGAATGTGGTTTTGAGCACCTTGAGGGGTGCAGTTTTTAGAATGGTGTCACTTTTGGGTATTTTCGGTCATGAAGGCCCCTCAAAGTCACTTCAAATAAGATGTGGACCCTAAAAAAATGTTTTTGTAAATTTTGTTGGAAAAATGAGAAATCGCTGGTCAACTTCTAACCCTTATAGCTTCCTAACAAAAAAAAATTTTGGTTCCAAAATTGTGCTGATGTAAAGTAGCCATGTGGGAAATGTTATTAATTAACTATTTTGTGTGACATAGCTCTCTAATTTAACCCTAGAATGCAGGGGCGGACACAGACTGTAGTGGGCCCCTGTGCAAGAAATTTTTGGGCCCCCCCCCCCTGCCTTTCATAGGGCAACAAAGTTATGTAAACATATAGATTGTAATATTTATTTAGAACGCAACTATCAAATCTAAATAGTAAAGTTGTTTTATTTTTTAATATGATCATAAAAACTAATAGGAAGATAGTTGTTACCTACCTGCCCGTTCTACCTACCAATTGCATAGGTCAGTCACAAACCTCTCCAGCCAGTGATTCTGCTGCTTCATGTCAACAGACAGCTCTTAATCTTCTAGGCTGCTCTGTTGAAGGGGAGTAACTGCCAACATCATGCTGTTTAACAGCTGTCTCCACACAGTTATGTAGTGGGGACCTGTCTGTTAATCAGCATGACATCAGCAGCCACGCTCCATCAACAAAGCAGAGCGGAAAAGAAGCTGCTGTAATGTTGATGTGATGTCAGAGAAAGCCACAGGAGCAGTCATTGACCACTCTGAGCAGAGATCTAGATCTGGGCAGAACTGGCTGGTAGTTAGAAACTACCTGTCTGTTAGTTGTTAGGCCTATAAGAAAATAACTGCAGGAAGGGAGGGGGACACTATGGAAACAACTCACCGACAATGAGGTTCCTGGCTCCAATGGGTCGGGTTTGCACGGACAAGCCCTGCTTCCGGGCGTAGACACATAAGAAAAAGGTTAAATCCAGTGAGTCGGATTCCGTTAAAGAAATGCGGTTTATTGCAGATTCAAAACTTCAAACAATACAGGCAAGCATGAAAATAATAAACTAGTCTCCGACAATTCCTTTAATAATAATAATTTGTAATCAATACTGTGTAACATTTTTTTGAAAAATATTAAAAACCATTTTACCAAATGAAATCAAGATAACAAAGCATTAGTCAGCCATACACATGTTGGAATTTTAGAAATGTTCAGTGAAAAAGATATTTGAAACAGCAAAATCCTATTGAGGTTTGACCAATTTACTTAAAATCCATTCTTCTGGCCTTCTTTTCTGCAAATTCGTCAATAATTTTATTTAAGTCTATCATTCTGGCACGTTCATTTTCTATGGACAACATAGCCAGTCCACTTAGCCTTTCTTGTCCCATTGTAGACCTGAGGTAGTTTTTAATTAACTTTAGTTTTGAGAATGAGCGTTCAGCGCTAGCCACTGTTACTGGCAAGGATAAAAACAAAATATATGCTGTACACACTTCTGGAAAACTTGGAACTAGCACACTGTTTTCAATGATCAATAGCTTGGCAATTTCTTCTACGGTGGTCATGTGTGCAATTTTTGATTTTAAGCAAGCTCTGAATGAAACTAGCAGTGTAGGAAGAGCTGGTGAAAAGTCTTTTTGGAAAAGATTCACAAGGTTCTCTCCATCTTTATACAGTTCTTCATCAGATGCGGACTGTAGTGAGCTGGGAAGGATTGCTCTGAATTTTTGCACTGTTGTATGAAGACTCTGAAATCTTTGTTTTAATTGCATGATAACTGTATCCAAGCAGGTATTAAAGATGTTAACCTGGAAATACTTCTCCGCATCACAGAGCCGTTCATCTTCACACAATTCATTGTACTGTCTCTTTACACGTTTATTTCTTTTTCTTTCAAATGCAACTTCTATTCCCCACTTCTCAGACAATTGTATGGCGCTGTTTTTTGCATCCTGGTAGTTGTTTCTGAGCTCTTGAAGAACTTCAACAGCATTCTGAAGTAATTGTGCTGCTTTTTCAAGATTTAGGTCTTTAGCTTGCAAACACTTTGAAATTGGTCCAACAATATCTAGAATCCTAGACTGCAGGACAACTGTCATCACAAATTGAAAAGTGCTGATGTTTTTCTTTAAGCTGGAGGCATCATTGACATCACTGGAATTTTTGTCGGACTTCAAGACAATTTTTGTCAGTGCCTTCAGGATATCTGTATAACGATACCTCAGTGCCATGATGGAATCATTCCTTGAAGACCATCTAGTTGGACACAATCTCTTCAGAGTAATGTTATCCATTTTAGACGCAGATGATATCTCAGACAACAAAGCCCAGCGTTTGATGCTGTTACCAAAAAACTGATACAATTTTTCAATGATATCATAAAACTTGATTAGTTCTGGGATGAATCTTACAGAATCATTTAAAGCAAGGTTTAAGTTGTGAGCAGCACAATGTATGTACTGCGCACTAGGCTCCCCTTTTGAAATTCTGGCTTGAACACCCGTATATATGCCGCTCATGTTTGCGGCCCCATCATACCCTTGTCCACGACATCTACTTATGTCAAGGCCCTTATTAGCAATACTTTGAACAATTTCTTTTTCAAGGTTTGCAGCTGTTTGATCGGTTATTTGATAAAATCCAAGGAAAACTTCATTGATCTTTAACACTGTAACGGTATTCTGTTCATTCGTTTCAACAGTTACATAACGAAAAATCTGACTAAGTTGGTCAGTTTTTGAGATGTCTTGTGTAGTATCCATGATTATTGAAAAAAATGTAGCTCTCTTGATTTCACTAACAATTTCAAGCTCTATCTTCTTGGACAATAAAGCAATAATCTCATCCTGAATACTGTGGCTCAGATAACGAACTGACCCCTTTGGCATTTCCAATAACTGGTGCAGTGTAGAGTCATACTTTGCTAGCAACTGAATCAGGGACAAAAAAACACCACAGTTTCCTTCGCCTATTACTTCTTTGTGACCTCTAAAGGGAAGATTAGCCATTGCCAGTGTTAATGTGACATTAATCACTCTGTCAAGAACTTGCCTCCAGAAGTTTTTTTGTTTTCTAATTTCCCTCTCGTTTTCTTCATCTACAGTACCATGACTGTGCCAATGCTGCATCATCATGCACGCATTAATGTGCTGTATGGAGCTTTCATGAGAATGCACTGCTTGTGTTAGGTGAGACCAATTTCTCACACCATTTACCCATGCTGAATTGTAAGCACCACAGTTACGATCAGCAAAAAGCCAGCATGGTTCACAGTAGGCACAGTCTAGCATTGGCGAATAACACAACCATGAACGTGGGATCAATACTCCGGCTTGTGATTTTTGGTTGTAATATATCTGTGAGAAACAACGTCCTCCCTGTTTTTTATCTCGTGGAAATTTTATAAATGGCCGACAAGACCCCTGAGAAATGATTAATATCTTCGTTCGGCTGTCAGTAATATCTGCTGGGAAGTTGCCACGGTCTGTTGGAAATTCTTTGGCATCTGTAGCAAGACGTTCATCATCAATTTCTTCCAGATCTCCTATAGAATGTTCTCCACTCTGTATAATAACTGCTGCACAGGATCCTTTATTTACTGCAGACTCTGAGCTCTCTGTATGAGTAGTGTGAGAAGTGTCCTCCCGTGTAAATTCAGCACTTACACTTGGCAAGTTTTCATTCTCCTCACCCTGATGGGCACTAATCTGGCCACTGTCTTCAGAAGTGCTGCTACAGGGGAGTGCTATCTCACTGTGTTCTTTGTCAGATTGTTTAAGAAATGAACTAATTTTTGGAAGTTTAGCTGTCTGTGCCAACTCTTCTTTCCTTTGTTTGCGCTTTTGAGCACCGCTTTTTTTGGGTCCAGGTGCCATTCTAAACAAATTGATCATATTGTATTTTTACCATGTCCATAGCATTTAGGTACTTAATAAATCATACAACTCTGTCTCAAAATTTTTTCACCTCAGGGCTGGCTCCTCTGTATCAGCGCTCGTACAGTCGCACTTGTCTCTCAGGACCTGCTCCCGCCACGCTGCTCTCCTCCTTGCTCCTCGGCTCCGCGGCGATCCGTATGGCTAATTTAAATAGATAAATAATTACCCATGCGGTGCTGGAGGCCAGGGTTGCCACCAGGAATTTCGGGGCCCCATACTGGCAAAATTTTCGGGCCCCCTTGAGACTCCGCCTCCATCCCTCAAACCTTCTACAGTCCCACCGCCTACTCTTGGAAAAAGTCCACTTCTGCACCACGTCCTCAGTAATCACACATTACCAGTTCCCAGTGAACACCAGATCATATACATAGCCAGCAGCTTTTGTTTTGGACAAAAGTTTTTTAAAGCCGCCACCACGATAAGGTGGCCGGGCCCTACTCTAACCTATTAAAATTTTCTTAAAATATCCAATACTCTTTTTAGATATATTTTTATTTAGTTTTCTTTAAGGGAATGTGTCATATACATTTTTTTTAAAGTGACCAATAATACCACATACAGGGAATACCGCCACACTATGACCAGACCACATATTACCACAACATAGTGACCGAATAATACCACACAGAAGGGAGAAAAACTGCCACACCATGACCAGACCACATATTACCACCACATTACTAATATTACCATAAGTGTCATTATACATGGGACGGGAGCGCTATACATGGTATACAGCTTATAATGTAAGTGTCCAGGTAATCTAGTGATCACCAGTGACATTATACACAGGAGCTCTGTATATAGTGTCAGTGGACAGGTAATACAGTGATCACCAGTGACATTATACACAGGAGCTCTGTATATAGTGTACAGGTAATACAGTGATCACCAGTGACATTATACACAGGAGCAAGGTACATAGTATATAGTGTAAGTGTACATGTATTACACTGACTCACTGGTGACGTCTCTAGGTGAAGTCCTTCAGCTACGCTTTTCTCCTTCATCCAGCACAGACCGCCATCACGTCTTCCAGCCAGGACTCGTCTCTGCATAAAATAACACAGTTATCTAGAGCACATTCCCCAACTTCTACATTACGCAGCTGAATACAGACGTGCATCCACCATCAAGATATGGTTAGTTATTATGCAACCTACCATTCCAAATATAAATTGTAATCCACCACAGTGCCCCCATTAACTGTAAATAGGCACTTAATATATAACTTAATTAGAACCTCTACTCTTTCCGCCAATTTGTTACCAGTCACACTCCTGCATCCGCAACGCCCCCTACTCTATACTTCCTGCTCCTCAGATTCATTATTTACATGCACCCCCTGCCCCAATTCATTATATCATGTCCGTGCTCTCCCCACCCCATCATCATTTATCATTTACTCTCCCCCACCCCACATTCATTATGTGCAGCTCATTATCCCCCTACTCCCAATTCCCCCATGTGCAGCTCATTTTCTCCCAATTCCCCCATGTGCAGCTCTCAACCCCCCCGTGCAGCTCTCATCCCCCTCATGTGCAGCTCTCAAACCCCCCATGTGCAGCTCTCAAACCCCCCCATGTGCAGCTCTCAACCCCCCCATGTGCAGCTCTCACCACCCCCCCATGTGCAGCTCTCACCACCCCCCCATGTGCAGCTCTCACCACCCCCCCATGTGCACATCTCTCACCCCCCTCCCCCATGTGCACATCACTCATCCCCCTCCCCCACATGTGCACATCTCTCATCCCCCTCCCCCACATGTGCATCTCCCATTCCCCTACTCTATACTTCCTGCTCCTCGGATTCATTACTTACATGCACCCCCTGCCCCAATTCATTATATCATGTCCGTGCTCTCCCCACCCCATCATCATTTATCATTTACTCTTCCCCACCCCACATTCATTATGTGCATCTCATTATCACCCTACTCCCAATTCTCCCCTGTGCAGCTCATTTTCTCCCAATTCCCCCATGTGCAGCTCTCACCCCCCCTGAAGCTCTCATCCCCTCCATGTGCAGCTCTCACCCCCCCCCCACATGTGCACCTCTCTCATCCCCCTCCCCCACATGTGCATCTCCCATTCCCCTACTCTATACTTCCTGCTCCTCGGATTCATTACTTACATGCACCCCCTGCCCCAATTCATTATATCATGTCCATGCTCTCCCCACCCCATCATCATTTACTCTCCCCCACCCCACATTCATTATGTGCAGCTCATTATCACCCTACTCCCAATTCCCCCATGTGCAGCTCATTTTCTCCCAATTCCCCCATGTGCAGCTCTCACCCCCCCTGCAGCTCTCATCCCCCCCATGTGCAGCTCTCTCACCCCCCCTGCAGCTCTCATCCCCCCCATGTGCAGCTCTCTCACCCCCCCCTGCAGCTCTCATCCCCCCCATGTGCAGCTCTCATCCCCCCCATGTGCAGCTCTCTCACCCCCCCCCACTCCTAGTTAATTGTATTTAAAAAAAAAAAAAAACTTGTTATACTTACCCCCATGCGATCCCTGAAGAATCCTGGCGCTCGCTCAAGTCGCTGACACCAAGTTCTCCTGACTTCCGGCCATGTGACGGCGCCGTCACATGACCGGAAGTCAAGGGAATCATGAAGGCGCTGCGGCAGCAGTGCAGCGCTGAGATGTCCCGGACCCGGCGCTTAGCATGGGGCCGGGGGCCCCATGAGGAGAGTGACGCACAAGAGGGGGGCCCCCAATGGGGCTCCGAGGGGGCCCCGACCGGCCGGGCCCCATACTGGAGTCAGGACAGTGATGCCCTGATGGCGGCACTGCTGGAGGCCGGAGGGGCCCCCTCTCCCTCGGGGCGCCCATTCAATGAGGACAGTGATGCCCTGATGGCGGCACTGCTGGAGGCCGGAGGGGCCCCCTCTCCCTCGGGGCGCCCATTCAATGAACCGGCTGCACGGGCGGTAGTTCCGCCCCTGCTAGAATGCATACCTGGGGCCTCGCAGGCCCGCCCTGTTAATTGTTTTCTATTTTCTGCAAGATTACTTTAGTTAGAATTTTGAAACTCTAGGTATTCCTCAGGTATATAGTTGTTTGTCATTTCCAGTTGTTCATTTATTTTTATGTTACAGGCATTTTCGGTATAACAACTCTTTTTTGAAAATACCCATTTTTATGGTCATGCGTCCCCAATCCCGGTATGCGTGGCACCCCTCATCCCCAATCCCGGTATGCGTGGCACCCCTCATTCCCAATCCCGGTATGCGTGGCACCCCTCATCCCCAATCCCGGTATGCGTGGCACTTCTCATCCCCAATCCCAGTATGCGTGGCACCCCTCACCCCCAATCTCAGTATGCGTGGCACCCCTCATCCCCAATCCCGGTATGCGTGGCACCACTCACCCCCAATCCCGGTATGCGTGGCACCCCTCATCCCCAATCCTGGTATGCATGGCTCCCCTCATCCCCAATCCCGGTATGCATGGCACCCCTCATCCCCAATCCCAGTATGCGTGGCACCCCTCATCCCCCATCCCGGTATGCGTGGCACCCCTCACCCCCCAATCCCGGTATGCATGGCACCCCTCATCCCCAATCCCGGTATGCATGGTACCCCTCATCCCCAGTCCTGGTATGCATGGCACCCCTTATCCCCAATCCTGGTATGCATGGTACCCCTCATCCCCAATCCCGGTATGCATGGCTCCCTCACCACCATCCTGGTATCCAAGGCACTCCTCATCCCTATCCTGGTATGCATGGGCTCCTCATCCCCAATCCTGGCATACATGGTACAGCTCATCCCTATCCTGGTATGTATGGTACCCCTCATCGCTATCCTGGTATGTATGGTACCCCTCACCCCCCAATCCTGGTATGCATGGTCCCCCCACCCCACAATCCTGGTATGTGTGGCCCCCTCATCCCTTTCATGCTGTAAACACATACAAAAAAATAAACACTTATACTCAACTTTTTTCTCTGTGCTCCAGCTCTGTTGAGTCCTGTTCTGCCGGAGGCCAGGGAGGAGTGCAAATGTGTCTTCAGTAAAATGGTGCCGTAAAGCGCTATGCGCAAGCGCCGATCCAACGCTTCACTCTGCCCTGGTCTCCGGCGAAGAGAGAGGCGCCGTGGCAAAGCTCCTCCCGGTCAGGTAAGTATGTAAGTATGGCGCCATAGACACTGAACGCATACTGTGATCTTCGGCGCCATGCACTCCTCTTACCTCTAACGGCTTCAAACATTCTTCAGTCTGGAGCCAGACTGCGCGTCGCGCATGCACAGTCTATAAAAGCTTCAGACAAAGGTACGCTTAGCCGATAATATTATAGATCCCACCTTCATCAGAGCATCCGGAATGGCCGGTAGTTGAGGTAGATGACTAGCCCAGTCTGCGCTAAAGACTACAATGTCATCAAGGTAGGCTGTGGCATACTTCTAATGTGAAGCTAGGATCCGATCCATAGCCCTCTGGAAGATGGCTGGGGCCCTTCTGTAACCCGAATGGCATCCAAGTGTATTAAAAGCACCCATCAGGTGTCAAGAAAGCCGTCTTCTCCTTGGCCGTCTGGGATATTGGGATCTGCCAATAGCCCTTTGTCAGGTCAAGGGTAGTGATATACCTCGCTGGTCCCAGCCTCTCGATGAGCTCGTCGACGCGGGGCATCGGGTACGCATCGCACTTGGACACCTCATTCAGCCGGCGATAGTCGTTACAAAACCTCCACTCTCTGTTCGGTTTCAGCACAAGGATGATTTGGCTCGACCACCCACTCTTTGACTTCTCTATCAAACCGAGGTCTAACATGTTCTTTACCTCGGCTGAGATCACCACCCAAATCCAGTATGGCTTCAGATTCACTCTCACACGTGACTCTGTTAGCACGTCATGCTATACCACCTGAGTATGCCCCGGCAACTCTGAGAACAGGTCACTATTCCGCTGTAGCAGTTCCGACACTGTTGCTTCTGGGCCAGCGATAGAGTCTCTGCTATAATCACCTCTTCCACCTGGCCTTCGGGAGAGGTTCTCAGGCAAGGAGTTTCCACAGGTTCCTGGTCCTGCCACGGCTTGATCAAGTTCACATGGTACACTTGGTACGGCTTTCTTCGGCCATGCTGATGGACTTTATTATTGACTTCCCTGACTTTCTCCACCACCTCCTACAGACCTTGTTATTTGGCCAGGAACTTGCTCTCGACTCTGGGTGATTAGCATCAAAACACGGTCCCCAGGCTGGAACTGCCTCAGCCTCGCCGATCGGTTATAGACCCTTGCCTGGGCTTTCTGCGCCAGGAGGAGATGCGCCTTCATGATCGGCATCACTTTCGCTATTCTTTACTGCATCTGGGCGACATGTTCAATGATGTGCCGGTGTGGTGTAACCTCGGCTTCCCAGGTTTCCTTTGCGATTTCCAGGGACCCTTGCGGATGTCGTCCATACAATAGCTCAAATGGAGAAAAGCCAGTAGAGACTTGTGGAACCTCCCTCACCAAGAAGAGCAGGAATGGCAGCAGGTAATCCCAGTCATGCCCATCCTTCTGTACGACTACAGCTTCGCTTTCAAGGTCTTATTAAAGCACTCTACTAGGCCCTCTGTCTCCGGATGGTAAACAGAGATTCACAGCTGGGTAATTTGGAGGGACTTGCACAGCTCCTTCATTACCTTGCTCATGAACAGGGTCCTTTGATCCATTAGGATTTCCTTCAGCAGACCGGTCCTGGCAAATATATGGACAAGTTCCCTGGCTATGCATTTGCTCGATGAGTTCTTTAGCAGTATCGCTTCTGGATACTGGATGCATAGTCCATGATCACCAGAATGTATTGGTGGCCTCGGGTTTATTTGGCTAAGGGCCCTACTAGGCCAATAGCAATCCTCTCAAAGGGGATCTCTATCACCGGTAGTGGAACCAATGGACTATGGAAGTGGGAAGAGGGAGCGGTTATTTGGCAGGTGGGGCAGGACCTACAATAGTTTAGAAGTTTTCGGTAACACCCTGGCTAATAAAACCTTCTCAATATCCTCTCCTGAGTTTTCTAGACCCCTACGTGTCCCCCCAGAAATTGTGAATGGGCCATATATAGTACCCTCCATCTGCATGGCCCTGGCACTAGCAGATATTCCACTATCTCACCGCCGCTTAGTTTGGCCACCCAATATAACAACTCCCACTGAATTGCAAAGTGAGGGAACCTGGTGTCAGCCACCGGCTCTTGAGCAACAACATTACATACAGTAACCTGATCAAACGCCCGCTTTAAGGACAGGTCCCAAACTTGAACAGTTGCAGAATTCTCTCTGGACACATCTAACTCAGGGAGATCGGCCTCCTTGGTCACCGTCTCGCCCTCATCGCCCGCAAGAACGCACAGTGGGAACTCATCCACTTGAGACTTCATCGGGGGTTCTTCCCCAGAGACCTGGCTTTTGCCAATGCTACTTAATCTGGCTCCCTTTCCCCACAAGTCTCAAAACAAAGAAAAATCACTGCCCGGTATGACGGGATGTATCAGGTCCTTAACCACCTTGACCTCGTGGGACTGGACACCACAGTTTGCTCCCACTGTTACTGTGGCCACAGGGAAGTCCTTGGCGTCCCCATGGATGCACCGAACACCCACAGTTTTGGAAGGGGGAAGGGTAGCTCTGATTAAGCTCACCAGAATCCCAGAGTCTAACAGTCCAAGCACCTTTACTCCATTAATGGACACGGCACACACCTGCGGCCCCTCGCCGGATCGACAGTCCACACTGCAGACTGGATAAGCATAATAGGAACACTGTCTGCCTAGGCTGCAGACCATGGGCTCAGGGTCCTCATGCCTCTGGGTGGCTCCATGTCCAGGCACACGTGATACACGTCACACAAGCACTATATACACAAGCACCATGCACACATGACACACGTCACACAAGCACTATATACACAGGCACAGGGCACACGTCATACACGTCTCACAAGCACCATGCACACATGACACACGTCTCACAAGCACTATATACACAGGCACAGCGCACATGTCACACATGTCAAACAAGCACCATGCACACATGACACACGTCACACAAGCACTATAAACACAAGCACAGCACACACATGTCACACAAGCATCATACACACATGTCACACAAGCACTATATACACAAGCACAGTGCACACATGACACACACATCACACAAGCATCATGCAAACATGTCACACACATGAACAAGTGCAGTGTACTCAAGTACAGGATATACACAACAAAAACAAATTTAAAACATGAAAGTAAAGTCACATGGTTGCTTACTTACCAAATACAATCCTGTCTCCATTCCACCAAGGTGTTGTCATGCAAGATGTGTGAAAGACTAAGTGTGTGAAAGACTAAGACCTAGGGAAGGGGGGATGAGCACTAGTCGATCCCCACTAACGACTAAAGACAACAAGGGATACAAACATGTCAGAAAGTAGCCTAGCTTTAGCAGACTTCAGAGAGATAACTCCAAGTGACCTCCTATCACCACAGAGGAAGATAGCAGTCTGAGAGTAGAGATGAGCGTTGTTCTACTCGAACTGTTCGCCAATCTCAAATTCGAGCTGTTTTGGGCGGTGTTCGAGCCGGTCGGCGAACACGAACAATTTGAGAAAAATTCGGCTGTTCGAGGTTATGTTCGATAACTGTTCGTGCACCAAAATCATAACTGGATTTTTTCTCAGTAATGATGAAAATTAATGTTAATACGCAGTTTGAGTGTACAGCGGGGCGGGGGGAGGGGCAGGGGATGGATCTCTGCAGGAACAATGAAGATCTCCATTTTTTTTTCTCTTTCCCGCATTTGCAGTGGGGAGGTGCAATCTGTCAGCCTATCAGCAGCGCACACACGGAGCGAAGTGCTTTTTTTCACACAAGCAAGGGCATGTGTGATTGGCAGTGTATGTCACATGTCCTTGCCCTATAAGACCAAGCCATTTTCCCCGTCGCCACCATTTTCTCACTGCTGCAGCTGCGTGTTAGACGGCACCGCTGTTGTTGTGTGCGCTATACCTTGTTAATTTCAAGCCAATTTTCGCACAAATATACAGATAGCTTGGGAGTAGGGAATAGTTGTGATTGCAGTCCTTTTAAGGACTAGGTTACAGCATTTCCTACGACTTTTATCAGGCAGGTCTGTGCTCTTAAATAGATAGATTGTGGGAGTAAAGACTAATTGTAATTGGAGTCCTTTTCAGGACTAGGTTACATCAGTTCCTATCAGTTTTTGCCAGGCAGGTCTGTGCCAGTGCTGTGCAAGTTTTTTTCACAGCATTTGGCTGAATCTAGCAAAGCTAATCCTTTTTGGCCTATTGCAGAGTGTGTTAGTCAGTGGAGTAGCCTATCTGTGTTGCAAGATATACCACCTGTGTATAGAATACCAATTTTTTTACTGCACCTAGTGAAGTAAAATATTTTGGGCATAGCATCATTCTATTAGTCCATCTATACTGACCTCCATCAGGTTGCAAACTGAATATAATTTTTTTCTGCATCTAGCTCTGAAAAAATATTTGGGCTTCTAGCAGTGTGTGGGACTTGGTCTATTAGTCCATCTATACTGACCTCCATCAGGTTGCAAATTAAAAATAATTTTTTTCTTCATTTAGCTCTGAAAAAATATTTGGGCTTCTAGCAGTGTGTGGGACTTGTTCTATTAGTCCTTCTATACTGACCTCCAGCAGGTTGCAAATTGAATATAATTTTTTTCTGCATCTAGCTCTGAAAAAATATTTGGGCTTCTAGCGGTGTGTGGGACTTGGTCTATTAGTCCATCTATACTGACCTCCATCAGGTTGCAAATTAAAAATATTTTTTTTCTGCATCTAGCTCTGAAAAAATATTTGGGCTTCTAGCAGTGTGTGGGACTTGGTCTATTAGTCCATCTATACTGACCTCCATCAGGTTGCAAATTAAAAATAATTTTTTTCTTCATTTATCTCTGAAAAAATATTTGGGCTTCTAGCAGCGTGTGGGACTTGTTCTATTAGTCCATCTATACTGACCTCCATCAGGTTGCAAATTAAAAATAATTTTTTTCTGCATCTAGCTCTGAAAAAATATTTGGGCTTCTAGCAGTGTGTGGGACTTGGTCTATTAGTCCATCTATACTGACCTCCATCAGGTTGCAAATTAAAAATAATTTTTTTCTGCATCTAGCTCTGAAAAAATATTTGGGCTTCTAGCAGTGTGTGGGACTTGGTCTATTAGTCCATCTATACTGACCTCCATCAGGTTGCAAATTGAATAAAAAAAAATTCTGCATCTAGCTCTGAAAAAATATTTGGGCTTCTAGCGGTGTGTGGGACTTGGTCTATTAGCCCATCTATACTGACCTCCATCAGGTTGCAAATTAAAAATAATTTTTTTCTGCATCTAACCCAGCCAATAGTTTTGGCCTAATACCACAGTTTGGCTACTCAGCTCTGCTCGGTTACCATCCATTGTTTTTTTGTGCAAACAACTCCAGAGTTGTGAATTAGTTAACCACCAAAATGAGTGGAAAAAGGCCTGCTGCTGGTGGAAAGGGGAATAGGCGTGTTGGGAAGGGGAAAAAAGGTTGTGTCCGTGGGGTAGGTGCAGAAGAAACACCATCTTCCAGCCAAACTAAAATGTCTACTTCTTTTAGCGGACAATGTGATAAGATCCCTTTCTTACGGCCACGCCAATCGCTACAAATTCCAGATGAGGCACAAAAACAGCAGGTGCTTCAACGGATATCAAGTGCTCCTTTAAGTGGGCTCTCCTCCACATCAACTTCAACATCACAAATACTCCAGTCCTCAAAGGTGTCACCCAAATCGCACTTGCTTCCTCACAGCTCCCAAATCTCCAGCTGCCCGTCTGAGTATGAGGTAGAACAGATGGTTGAGTCTGCAGAGCTGTTTACTCATACTATAGCCTGGGAATCAGAGGTCGACTCCAGCGCTTCTGTGAATCCAGACGAGGAAATGATCTGCACTGATGCCCAGAATCTTTATGAGTCGGATCCAGGACCAGACGCAGAAGGTTCTGACCATAATGTAGACCCTCATTCCCAAACTGTAACTCCTGTTGGTGGAGACAATGAGGAAGACGATGATAAGACTCAAATACCTGATTGGAGCGACAACTTTAGTTTTTTGTCAGGGCAGGAACAGGTTGGCTCTGAGGACGACGGGTGTGATAACGCACAGGGTGATGATGATGAGGTCGGAGATCCCACTTACTGTCAACCCACAGTCAGCCAAGAGATGAGGTCAGCAGAGGAGGTGGAGGAAGATGCTAGTGACGACGAGGTCAGGTTGCGCCTTCCTGGACAGAGACGTAGTACTGGAAGCAAGTCAACAACTGCATCCTCAAACACAACTCTGCCTCTCACCACAAGTCGTGGTGGCTCTTCAGGTCGCATGGGTGCTAAGCCTTGCATAGCCTGGGCATTTTTTCAGATCGATAAAGATGACCCAACTTGTGTTATCTGTAACATTTGTCAGCAAAAGCTAAGTAGAGGCCAAAAAATACATAGTTTGAGTACTTCATGCATGAACAGGCACATGGACATGAAGCATAAGTTGCAGTGGGAAGCTCAGTGTGCTACAATGCGGTCTAGCCGGCCGGGCCAACCACCGTCTGCCATATCTTGTGCATCCGCGGCCTCTTCATCCTCTGTGACTGGGGGGACAGCAGTCACACCTGTTTTGGGGCGCAGACCTGCCACCTCTTTACCCGCAACAGCCAGCGTGATTGGCAGGTCATCATTTTCTTTGGAGGTGGTAACACCAGCTGGTCTTGAGCGCTGTCCGACATCGATAGCACCACCTTTGGATCAAGGCAACCTAACATGTCCGCCTGCATCTTCCTCACAGACCGGCAGTTTGCCGGGGACACCCTTATCAACCCCGTCTAAGCACAATAGCCAGCCCTCGGTCCCTCAGATGTGGACAAGTAAAAGACCATTTCCTCCTAGCCATGAGAAAGCTAAGAGGTTGAATTTCACCATCTGCAAGCTCTTGGCTACAGAAATGCTGCCTTTCCGCCTGGTGGACACAGAGGATTTTCGAGACCTTATGTCCGTCGCAGTGCCCCAGTACCAGATGCCCAGTCGGCACTACTTCTCAAAGAAAGGTGTGCCTGCGCTCCACCAGCATGTCGCACACAACATCACCGCTTCTTTGAGAAACTCTGTGTGTGACAGGGTGCATTTCACCACAGACACTTGGACGAGTAGGCATGGACAGGGGCGTTACATGTCGCTGACTGAGCACTGGGTAACTATGGTGACAGCAGGACAAGGGGCTGCTGTCCAAGTCTTGCCGTCCCCACGAGTTGTGCGTCAATCCTCTTTATGTCATTTTTCCTCCACTGCTTCTGCCTCCTCAACCTCCTCTCGGTCTTCCACCTGCACCCAAAGCCTGTCTGGTCATGCCACAAGCTTTCTAACTGCGCAGAAGGGATCCTGCACACCTCCTTACTATGCTGGCAGTAGGGCTCAACGTCATCAGGCGGTTTTTACATTGAAATGTCTGGGAAATGTGAGTCACACAGCTGAGGAGTTGTGGTCAGCTCTGGAGAACCAATTTCATGAATGGTTGTCTCCACTGGACCTGAAACCAGGGAAGGCCGTGTGCGACAATGCTGCAAACCTGGGTGCGGCCCTTCGCCGGGGCAATGTCACACACGTGCCTTGTATGGCTCACGTGTTGAACCTGGTTGTCCAG
The DNA here is from genome assembly GCF_046119375.1 of Phyllobates terribilis. NCBI lineage: Eukaryota > Metazoa > Chordata > Amphibia > Anura > Dendrobatidae > Phyllobates > Phyllobates terribilis. The sequence continues at coordinate 459,225,919 of NW_027362764.1, forward strand.
CAATTTTTAGCCCACTATCCCAGACTAGATGGCCTTCTGCAGAGGGCACGGTCGCTGTGTGCTCACTTCCGCCGTTCGCATCCCGCAGCTCAGCGACTTACATCTCTACAGAAGTCGTTGGGCCTGCCACTTCACCGGCTAAAATGCGATGTGCCTACCCGGTGGAATTCAACTCTGCACATGTTGCAGCGACTGTGGCAGCACCGACAAGCCCTGGTGCAATACGTTCTGACGTATAGCCTGGGCCAACGAGATTCAGAGGTGGGGCAAATCACGCTGGAGGAGTGGTCTCAGATCAGGGACCTATGCACCCTTCTGCACAGTTTTGAAATGGCGACGAAGATGTTTAGTGCTGACGATGCCATTATCAGCATGACTATTCTGGTGATTTAAATGCTGGATCACATGTTAAACAGAATTCGGAGTCAGGTGGTGGCACAAGAGGAGGTGGAGGAAGTAGAGGAGGAGGAGTTGTATGCGGAAGGGCTAACATCTGCAAGGTCCAGACGGTCGGCAGCACCAGGGCGGCAGGCATGTGAGGGTGGGGGAGATGATTTTACCAGGGCGCATGGTAGCAGCCAAACTAGTGAGGAAGGTGCAGGAGCCCAGGAAGAAGTGGAGGACGAACTGATGGAAGACTCATCAGATGAGGGAGACCTTGATCACATTTCTGTTGTGCGAGGTTGGGGGGAGAGGACAGAGGAAGGAAGCATGATTGTTACCTCGCCACCAACACAACAGGGACTTGGTGCTCCTGGATGCGCAACACACATGAGTGCCTTCTTGCTGCACTACCTGCAACATGACCCTCGAATTGTGAGAATTAGAAATAATCCTGACTACTGGGTTGCCACACTGTTAGATCCCCGGTACAAAAGTAAATTTGCAGAAATTATTCCTGCCATAGAAAGGGATGCACGCATGCAGGAGTATCAGCAGAGACTGTTGCAGAATCTTACATGTGCTTTTCCACAAAATACCAGTGGTGCACGTAGTGAATCTCACAGTTCCAACTTGCCAACCGTGGTCTGTATGGAATTGTTCAATAAAGGGCCCAAAATTAAGATAACATAGATGGGAGAGGTCTCTATGAATAGGAATTCCTAAGTATTTGATACCCTGTGAGGGCCAGGCAAAGGGAAAGTTGGACTGGATGGAATCCTATATGGATTTAGGGAGGGAGACATCGAGGGCCTCAGACTTCGCTGCATTGATTTTAAAATTTTACCATGTAACAAAGTGATCTATTTCAGCCATAACAGCAGGGATGGATATATGTGATTGAGTGATATATACTAGGACATCATCAGCAAATAGAGAGCACTTGTACTCGGTGCCTCCCACCTCAATCCACCTAATATTGGGGTTATGGCGAATTGATGAGAGCAGGTGCTCCGTCACTAGGATGTATAAGAGAGGGGACAGAGGACATCCCTGCCTTGTCCCATTGGTGATTGTGAAAGGTGATGAAAATGTTCTGACGCACCCCCTGGGCCTTGGGACACCCGGAGCGGGACCCTTTTTGGTGGATGCTGGTGGTTGTAGTCTTCGTGGCGGCGATCCGGTTCCGTGGCTCAGGGCGGTCAAACCAGTGGCGGAACTATTTATGTGGTTTTGATGTTTAAATGTCCGACTACGCCACCCGTGGATTGCGGTCAGAGTGAACCGCCGCTACAGGGCAGACCGCTAAGGCTGGTGTTGTGGGTGCAGCAGAGCGTAGCATAACTCCCCACGGGAGGAGGATAGCCTCAGGGCAGTGTATGCGGAGGATGGGGGTGATGGTGCAGGGCAGCAGCAGTAACGACACGGAGTCAGTGATGTAGTTCAGGGCCTTTACTCACAGTTCTTATTATCCAGACCACGTCTGCAGGTAACGGCTGCCCACGTCGTACTGTGCTCACCAGGTGAGGGGATCAGACAACTCCCAGATAACTTTGGAGCGCTTCACAGGACCCCCTTTGTGTGTCCTTTGTCTGGCCTTTCTTACCAACACTTCTGTCCGGCTGCCTCGGGCCTCCTCTTGGTAAACTTGGCGCCAGTTTCCCTGACCCTATGTGGTGCCTTCCTAGCGGGTGGAGCAAGGGGCTGCGCCACATAAAATGTCAGAGCCTCCGGTTTCTAGCTGAGGGTCGTTTCCTGCCTCCACTAGTTCGGGGACCGGTCTCCCCCTTTGGCCTGACCCCTCCACGCAGGTGGATTCGGGCGTGCGGTGGCGACTCGCCCGTCCGCACCCCTGGGATCCCTTCATTCCTCGTTCCTGGAGCCTTCTCCGCTCCTCTTCCTTCCTTCTCCCTCTTGCAGGCCTGGGCCTCTGTTACTAGGCCCGCCTCCGGAGCAGAGCTCATGCAGAGCCCCTGCTCCCTGCCACTTCTGCTCAGACTTCTCTGCACTGAACTAAGATGGTGCCCACCTTTTATACTCCCTTCTCAATGCACCCAGGAACTGCTTCCTCCCTGCTCCTGCACTGCAGGGTTCCCCTTCCTCAGTGTTCCCTCCCCCCACTCCAGCCAGGGACAGGGACTGTCGTGCCCATCTCAGGGGCATATTGGTCGCCCTGCCCCACGGAAATGTGGTGTAATGCATGCAGGTGTCGGGTCCTGATCCACACTCCATCCTTATCTGAGAGTGAGATATCACACCTCTGGGTGAGGTGCAATACGTCTGTAGCAACCGAGCCCTCGGTGCTACAGTTCCATTTATCTTCAGCCTAGGTGACGTATTGTGATACAGGGCCGTGATTTTGGCTATAAAAGGGTCCCCTAGACCCCTACCCCAAGCTTTTTAAGAGAATCATATATGGCGTGCCAGGAGACTCTATGGAATGCTTTCTCAGCATCCAACGAGAGTATCTACTTACAAATTTTTAACTGCATCTAGCCCAGGAAATACTTTGTGCCTAGTAGCAGTGTCTGCTAGTCAGCGGATTATCCCGGCTGTTAAGCAAGCTACACCACCTGTAGTTTGGACACTTAATTTTTTCAAAGGAAATGCTTCGGGACCACGGGATACTTAGTGAAGAGCATCAGGAGGCACCCCAAGGCATAGGGGCTGGGACTGGCACTAGGATGCCTTGCGGTGGACAGCCGAGCTCGATCCTTATAAAAGCTTTTTAACTGCAGCAGCTTTAGTGGACGCTACTGGAGCTGGAATTACGCGGCTGCTGGCATGAGACTTGCCCTCCAATAGATCCTTGTAAATGGATTTAAAGTGTATTCATTCAAATTAGAGGGACAATTTAAATTAAAAAGCTTAGAGCTGCCTCCACCACAGGGGGGCTCTCTCGACCCACCAGCGGACAGGCACCAGTATTGGGAGAGGGGGGCTGGCCGTCAGGGTTCACCGCGGCTCTGGCACAAACCCGGCGACACGGAGGTGGCACGGGCAGGAGCGGACTGGCCGTCTCGGCTTCTCACTTTTTGGATTTTAGAAGGGCATGACATGCCTATATCTGTGTCTCCCCCTCCTTTTACTCCTCCACTTCTTTTCTTTTCGCATGACTATATGTACTTGTCACTTTTCCATGTGTTAGTTGTGTCTTCTGAGCAGTTTGTCAGCTTTTGGACACCTTTGAAGGTGTTTTCTATGTGTTTCTATGTGTTTTTGTTTGCCTGCCATTGGTTTTAACGGTGTTCGAAGGTGTTCGACGAACAGTTCGACGAACAGTTCGGCGAACACACGGGTGTTCGACGAACCGAACCGAACTCGAACACTACGGGGGTGGCTCAACACTATCTGAGAGCTCCAAGCATTCACAAGGAAGCATGTATCACTGGCAGTTTCATACTAGGTTCTAGTATGCGGGGTCCTAGAATGAAACAGCTAAAAAGATGTCTGTAATGCAAACAAAGAGAACTTAGCAACCAACTGCAGGGCGACTGTCTGTCACCTCTGACACACCCGTGACAGTAATCCCCCTCTACGAGTGTCCTCCACACACACGGGACCAGGTTTCTCAGGATAAGAGGTGTGAAATGAACGAACCAACCAGGGCGCGTTCACCTTTTATGCTGAAACCGACATCTCTCCTCCGGGTTAATGATGGTGGTTAATTTATAGGGACCAAAAAACCTAGGTCCCAACTTCCAAGAAATAACTTTCAATCTTATATTCCTGGTAGGAAACCACACAAAGTCATTCACATTCAGGTCTGGACCTGGCAAGCGTTTTCTGTCAGACATACGTTTATACCTGTCTCCCATGATCTTTAAATTACTCAGAACGCCCTGCCACACCAAGGAGAGCGACGAAGCAAAGCTTTCCTCCTCAGGAACTCCCGAAACTCCTCCCCCACTAAAGGTACCAAACTGTGGATGATAACCGTATGCACCAAAGAACGGTGACCTGCCAGTGGATTCTTGACTATGATTGTTAATGGCAAATTCTGCCAGTGGAAATTAGGATGCCCAATCCTCTTGATTTTCAGAGATGAAACACCTGAGGTAGGTGTCACGCAAGGTGTGAGAAAGATTTGGTGCAACACAAAGGGAAGAGGGAATGGGAGCCCAGACTCTAGGGAAATGGGGGAGTGGAGTCGTCCTAGGCTGATCTAATATCACCCTGTCTTCACTAACGTCCCTATATTGGTTCTTCACCAATAGTCGCACGCGTACCTCACCCTGCCTTTCCCTGGTGTTTGGCCCTGGCTAGGGAAGGGAGGGGATGAGCGCTAGTCAATCCCCACTGAACACTAAAGACAACAAGGGGGAAAAAACAAGGGAAAATTGCTTACTTTAGTCGACTCCAGACAAATGCGCACACGTCCTCTAGCACCAGGGAGGAAGAAGTACTGCTCTTCCTCAAGCCTTCACAAGGAGTAATGAATATTGCCAGCACCTCCCTCTGGAACACAGCAGGTATTTTTACACCCAGGCCAGGGTGTTTAGACAGAGGAAGCTGCGTCCTAGAGAGACAGCTTCTAAGAAGTTGTCTGTAATACCAAATGAAGAGATCTCCTACAACCAACTGCAGGGTGACTGTCTGTCACTTCTGACACACCTGTGATAGTATCTCTTCTTCTATGAGTGGCCTCCGGACACTCAGGACCGGGTTTCTCAGGATAAGAGGTGTGAAATGAATGAGCCAATCTGGGAGCATTTATCTCTGATCCTGAAACCCACATCCTCTCCTCTGGACCATAGCCCTTCCAGTTCACCAATTATTGTACAAAATGACGTTGGTGATAAGAATCTACAATCCTCGAAATCTGGAACTCCAGATTAACATCAACCATTACTGGGGGCAGTGGTAGAAGTGAGGGCTCAAGAGGTTCCACATACTTCTTGAGTAAGGACCTATGGAACACGTTGTGGACCTTAAGGGCCTGAGGAAGTTCAAGACGAAACACTGCTGAGTACAGTAATCAACACTATCACTGTACTTCTTATATATGTGACTGACATGTTTCTATCTATCTAATCTATGTGTGATGCTCTATTCTTTCTGTTATAAATTGTCGGGTACCGATGCTGAATTGCCGGCCGGCTTTTTTAAAGAGACGGTGCATGAAAACACTAATATTTTTTTTCAGAAATCCTTTAACACTAAATGACAAGTACAGTAACCAACACTGTCACTGTACTTCTTATATATGTGACTGACATGTTTCTATCTATTTAATCTATGTGTGATACTCTATTCTTTCTGTTCTAATATGTCGGGTACCGGTGTATGCTGCTGCTGAATTGCCTGCTTTTCATGTTTCACTGTGAGCACTGTTCCCATCGATTTGGGCAACCACTGTAATGCCACAACCACAATGGCTGTGGCATTACAGTGAGTGGCAGACAATCCCTGCATGATTGGTGCTTGTGGTGCACGAACAGTTATCGAACATAACCTCGAACAGCCGAATTTTTTGCAAATCGTTCGCGTTCGTCGAATGACTCGAACACCGCCCAAAACAGCTCAAATTTGAGATTGGCGAACAGTTCTAGTCGAACACTGCTCTTCTCTAATAGTGACAGGGTTCTCATGGTCACCACCACCAGGCAAGCTCTGGGACAAAACATTAGCCTTGACATTTTTGTTCCCTGGACGAAAAGTGACGACAAAATTGAAGCTAGTAAAAGACAGGGACCATCTGGCTTGCCTAGGGTTGAGACGTTTAGCTGATGGAGATATGACAGGTTCTTATGGTCAGTAATAACAGTAGTAGGATGGACAGCGCCCTCCAACCAATGTCGCTATTCTTCTAACGCCAATTTGATCGCCAAAAGTTCCCTATTACCCACGTTATAATTTCTCTCAGCCGAAGACAATTTTTTAGAAAAGAAGGCACATGGACACAATTTACCGGGCGACAGACCCAGAGACAAAATAGCCCCAAACCCCACAACAGAAGCATCAACTTCCACAATAAAGGGTTGGGAAACATCGGGTTGGCTAAGTATAGGTGCAGTGGCAAAATGATTCTTTAAGGAAAGAAAAGCCTGGAGGGAAGCACCCCACCATTTGGAAAAATCAGACCTATTCTTAGTCATGTCAGTAAGGGGTTTCACAACTACTGAGAAATTTTGGATGAGTTTCCGGTAAAAATCAGTAAAGCCCAGAAAATGCTGTAGAACCTTCAGGTTCTCGGGACGGTCCCAATCAAGCACTGCACAGATCTTCTCCCGATCCATCTGAAAACCCGAAGATGACAAGACTGCACCTCCTCAACAGCGAAAACAGATTTTTCCAGTTTGGCATAAAGTTTGTTATCCCTTATTATTTGGAGCACCTGTTTAACATGCCCCCGATGTGTCTCTATATCAGGTGAGTAAACCAAAATATCGTCCAGATAGACCACCACAAACCTCCCCACCGTATGATGGAAAATGTCATTATGAAATGCTGGAATACCAAAGGTGCATTGGTCAACCCGAAAGGCATAACCAAACTGGGAGGGTGGTTTTTGGACTACAGTGAGGCTTGTCCCCCGTCTCCCACCCCTCGGTTGATACCGGGGGTGGGAGTCCCATTTGGACTGTTTGGACTGTGGGAACTCTTTATTTTTATTATTATTTTTATAAGCCTCCCCCCAAGATGAGGAGCACCAAGGAGGCCAAGAAGAAAAAGGAGGCCAAAGTGGCCAAGGAGGCCAAGGCGGCGCAGCCGGGGAGAGGCGGCAGGGCGCCGGCCGCAGCTGGGCCTGGGGCAGAGGAGATCTCTCCACCTGGAAGGGAACCTGGTGCTTGCCGGGGTGCAGCGGCAGTCCCCAAGGACTGGGGTGTCAAGGCCGCGGTGGAGCCCATAACCACCTATGCCTCCCGCCTGAATTTGTACATCAGCGAGCACAAAGAGGTATGTAAGACCCTGAAACGACTCCGGGAGGAGCTGCGGTGCGCCCGGCAGGCTGCAAACTGTGCGTCAAAGAACCGGAGGCCAGCCTGTCGTCTCATGTGGAGGAGCTGAAAAGTTCCATTACAATAGTGGAGGAGAGGAAGATGGAGATCTTGGCAAATGCAGGACCTTTCAGAGAGAAGTTGGTGAACGATGAAAGGTTCTGGGGGGCGCCAGTGGGGCCTGGCCGCCCGACCCAGGCAGAGGAGGAGGAGGCCGAGGAGCCTGCCATCAAGGAGCCTGCCATCAAGGAGTCTGCTATGGAGGAGGAGAAGCCGGACAATCTGCCTGGGGACCAGGTAAGTGATCACCAGGTCACACATAGTGGGCAATTAGATCCTTACCAAGTCGCGCTCCCATCGGACGCCAGCAGTGTGGAGGATGATGATGGAAGTAGTGACAGTGGTAGCGAGGGGTGTTGCCTCATGCGCCAGATCCAGCAGCTCGAGTCCCCAGGAGTGGATTTCTCCCTGTTTACATTTGGGGACGAGGGCTGCCTGGATGAGGCAACTGGGAAGGGGAGGAAGGAAAAAGGGAAGAATAAGATCAGAGCGGAGGAAAAACTTGTGCATGTCCCTCTTCCTGGGACCCCCCGGTTCCACTATGTGCCCGCTTCCCACCCCGGCCTGGGTTCTGGTGTGGGCCCAGTGCAAGGGGCGGGAAGAGAAATGTAACTGACGCACCCCCTGGGCCATATTCTTTAGGGGAATACCCGGAGCCGGATCAGATGGGGGTTGTAGTCTCCGAGTGGCTGTGACCCGGTCCGTGCCCAGGGTGTCAAGCTCAGTGTATGTGGCAGTCCTTACTGATGTTACTAAAGTTCTTTATGTCGACTACGCCACCCGTTGGATTGCGGTCACTACGGCCGCCGCTGCAGCAGGGTCCGCTGAGGCTGATGGTGTTGGTGCAGCTTTAGATAGTATAACCCCCAACGGGAGGGGTATGGCCTCAGGGGGTCAGGTGCAGAGGATGGGGGTTGTGGTGGTGCAGCGTAGATGATAATTAAAGACAGAGTCGGGTTGTGCAGTTCAGGGTGTTTACTTACTGCAGATATTCCGGTCACTCCGGCCTTGAGTGACCACCCGAGCCGTGCTGCGTCCACCAGGTCCTGGATTCAGCCAACCCCCAAGCAAGTCCGGAGCGTGTCCCTGAGCCCTCCTTCTTGTCCTTTCTTCTGGCCGTCCCCACCAGGGATCCACCTAGGTCCAGCTCCCTCGGGCCTTCTGTTGGGAGACCCTTGGCCTTGGGTTCCCTGACCCTACACGTGGTTTGCCTTCAGGGTGGATGTGGTGGGTGGCCGTGGCAGATCCTGCCCACGGCCTCCGGTCTCTGACTGAGGTATGCTTTAGCCCCCACCAGTTTGGGATCCGGTACCCTCTTGCCAACTCTTCACCCTAGGGTTGTACTCGGGTTCTCAGAGTTCCTTCTGTCTCCCCCTCTGGGTCTTTCTTGCTCCACTCTCACTCTCTCTGGGGCTGCTCTGCTCCTCTTCCTCTGAATTCTCACAGACTGACTGACTGTGGCTGACTGACTGACTGACTGACCCTGATCTTAGATGGTGCCCACCTTATATACTCCCTCTATGTGTGAGCTCAGGTGACCAGCACCCAATGAGCTCCTATCTTTACCCAGGCTGCTCCCCCTATCTGCCCCTACACTACTGGGATGCTCCACCCCCCTCCCACTCCAGCCAGGAACAGACTCGGTCGTACCTGCACATTTCTAAGTGGGAGTACCGTTGGTCTGTTCCTCGGAAATGGGATGTGTGTAGTGCATGCAGCTTTCTGAGCTCAGCTCCACACTCCATCCTTACCCGGGAGTGGAATACCACACCTCTGGGTTGAGGTGCAATACCCCTGTAGCAGCCGAATCCTCAGGGTGCTACATTCCCCCCTGGTAAATCACAGCACGTCCTCGGGCTGTAAGATATAACAAACACCAAAACATACAATTTTTGCATAAACAACATAATAAAAACATATAAAACATATATATCAGCAATAAAACTTTTTTTTTATAAATAACATTCTTGTCTTCTGGTACCTCCGGTCACGGTGCAACTTGTGACCGGGTAAAGTGCGACAGTCTCTTGAAGAAAAATCAGTTCTTCTATAAAACCAGTAGGGGGCGCTTTAGGAAGCGCAACTATATACAAAGGGAAGGTATGGCCGCTCTCAGTCCTCGGCCAGGTATTAGGAAAGGGATGACCGCTCTCAGTCCTCGGTCAGTGGGGTTAAGGGACACACGGGTTAACAGTTCAGTTCTCTGGTCCCAACGGGGACTATATTAGCAGCAACGGTTCACTGTGCCCCAACGAGCAACTATATACAGCTTCTACTCTGCTGTACTCAACGACGACGTCCTCCTGCTCTTTCTTTGTGATTGGTTCCAGGTTCTGGTTCAGACCCGTCCGGACACGTATGCTGGGCAAATAGATTTTCACCCAGGTGCGGCACTCTAGATGTTGAGGGCGCGTTGATGGTAGCGACGCCCGGGTCGACCAGGCCTTGCGACCAGGCTTGGGGCACCCTAAAGGCAAAGGGCACCGTAAGAACGACGGCGCCCGTGGTTACTCGGCCCTGCGACCAGGCCGGTGGCTCCGCGGAGGTAGGGGGCGCTGTTGGTATTGCGGCGCCCGGGGGTACTAGGCCTTGCGACCAGGCCGATGGTACTTCCTGCTTGGTCACGCTCGGGGTCGAGGCGTGTGACGTCACAGGGGTCGCGGCTCCCGTTTGAGGCCTAGTCTGCGGCGGTGACGTTGCAGCGACGGGCACGGCAGGGGATACTTCGGGCTCTGCGACGGGGAGCTGGGGCAGGCACGCGGTTTCCCGGCTCGGGGTATAGACGTCCCCTTTACCTGCCTCCATTCGTTCGGCTCCCTTCTCGGCGCCGTCTCCGGCCTTCAGTCCTCCTGCGCCATCCTCAGAGGCGGTCTGTCTCCTCGTCTCGGGTGGCGTGCTCCGCTGACGGGTTCTTGTCTGCTGGGCCATCTCACGGCTCCATTCTGCTAACGTCTCTCGCTGCACCCGGGCCATCCTCCGTGCGAGGCACTCCAGCGCGGTCTGTGCACACTCCCGATCTCGGGGAAGCTGTGCCAAGACCTCCACTAAGCCTAGTGGGGTCGTTGCTTCTAGCAGGCTCCTGACCAACGGGTCGGTGCTGCTCTGCTCTCCTTCCGTTGTCTCCAGCAGGCTCCTGGCCAGCGGGCCGGTGCTGCTCTGCTCTTCTTCCATCTCCGGGTAAGCTTCTTCTGGACTCAGCTCTAGGCTTCTTGTCTCCGGGTGCGCTCTCTCCAGACTGCTCCAGGCGACACCCATCTTTGCTCTCTTCTTCTCAGTCCTCCCACTTCGAGGGCGGTCCCGGGGCCACTTGGTGATTGTCAGTTCCAGGGGCAGTTCTTTCACGCTGACAGACACCTCTAGCATCACAGTCTCTGTTGGTGGGGGCGGTTTCCACTTTTGGCGCCATTTTCGGTCCTGGCCCACGATGGGAGGTGGCCTCTTGCCACCCTCTGGCACGCCCATAATGGCGTCCGCTCCCCCAAGGCGGGAAATCTTCGGAAATGGCGGGAATCGTCTCCCAGTGGCGGGAAACTCTGCAGATGGCGGGAAAAAGCTGTTAATGGCGGACAACCGGCGGGAATCGATCTGTGATGGAGTCCGATGGCGGGGACCCTCCGGAACCGGCAGGAGACTTCTTTTTGAGGTAAACTCGTTCTTTTCTTCAGGCACGCAGTACCCGGTTGTTGTGGGCACGTAATCCTGCCGACTACGCCAAAGTTGACGCACCCCCTGGGCCATATTCTTTAGGGGAATACCCGGAGCCGGATCAGATGGGGGTTGTAGTCTCCGAGTGGCTGTGACCCGGTCCGTGCCCAGGGTGTCAAGCTCAGTGTATGTGGCAGTCCTTACTGATGTTACTAAAGTTCTTTATGTCGACTACGCCACCCGTTGGATTGCGGTCACTACGGCCGCCGCTGCAGCAGGGTCCGCTGAGGCTGATGGTGTTGGTGCAGCTTTAGATAGTATAACCCCCAACGGGAGGGGTATGGCCTCAGGGGGTCAGGTGCAGAGGATGGGGGTTGTGGTGGTGCAGCGTAGATGATAATTAAAGACAGAGTCGGGTTGTGCAGTTCAGGGTGTTTACTTACTGCAGATATTCCGGTCACTCCGGCCTTGAGTGACCACCCGAGCCGTGCTGCGTCCACCAGGTCCTGGATTCAGCCAACCCCCAAGCAAGTCCGGAGCATGTCCCTGAGCCCTCCTTCTTGTCCTTTCTTCTGGCCGTCCCCACCAGGGATCCACCTAGGTCCAGCTCCCTCGGGCCTTCTGTTGGGAGACCCTTGGCCTTGGGTTCCCTGACCCTACACGTGGTTTGCCTTCAGGGGGGATGTGGTGGGTGGCCGTGGCAGATCCTGCCCACGACCTCCGGTCTCTGGCTGAGGTATGCTTTAGCCCCCACCAGTTTGGGATCCGGTACCCTCTTGCCAACTCTTCACCCTAGGGTTGTACTCGGGTTCTCAGAGTTCCTTCTGTCTCCCCCTCTGGGTCTTTCTTGCTCCACTCTCACTCTCTCTGGGGCTGCTCTGCTCCTCTTCCTCTGACTTCTCACAGACTGACTGACTGTGGCTGACTGACTGACTGACTGACCCTGATCTTAGATGGTGCCCACCTTATATACTCCCTCTATGTGTGAGCTCAGGTGACCAGCACCCAATGAGCTCCTATCTTTACCCAGGCTGCTCCCCCTATCTGCCCCTACACTACTGGGATGCTCCACCCCCCTCCCACTCCAGCCAGGAACAGACTCGGTCGTACCTGCACATTTCTAAGTGGGAGTACCGTTGGTCTGTTCCTCGGAAATGGGATGTGTGTAGTGCATGCAGCTTTCTGAGCTCAGCTCCACACTCCATCCTTACCCGGGAGTGGAATACCACACCTCTGGGTTGAGGTGCAATACCCCTGTAGCAGCCGAATCCTCAGGGTGCTACATAACCACGGTGAAGGCTACCGTCCATGCTGATTGTAGCATGGATGGGTGAAAGAGACCTAACATGAGGATGGTGCTGGAGGTCCGGCTGATCCGCGACCCCACCTTGGTGGGGGAGGTTGTGCTTCCAGGGTCCCTGGCAAGTGTGTCATCTACTGGGTCTGCGGGGGCTCCGGGGCCGGCTAGTAAGAGCAAGGGGTCGGCCGTGATAGCCGCCACCATCATACCCCCGCCCGCACCCTCGGTGGAGGGGGACGGTCCGCTGGGGCCCCCTGCAAGCCCGCTTCCACCTGGGGCTGCGAGGGCCTCGGCGCCGGTAACATCGAAGGGCGGGAGGTGTGCCGTGGCTGAGGTGCAGCCGGCCGTGTCCCAGACCGCACCACCGGCGGTGGGGGCGGTGTCGCCGGGGTCCCCTGTGTGCCTGCCACCATCTGGGGCCATAGGGGCCTCGGCGCCAGCAGTGAGTAAGGGCGGGCGTTTGAGGGTTAAAACGTGACTGCCACTTTGGCAGGGGGCACGGCGCTGCCAGGGTCTGCAGAAGTCCCGGTGCCAGTTTTTTGAAAAGACAAACCCAAAAAAGCAACAATATCAGCAATAACTACAATAACAACTGAAGCCCCGCCCCCAGCCATGGGGGGGGGTGCCGTCGGGGGGCCCCGCTAGCATTGTCTCACCTGGGTCAGTGGGGTCTTCGGCGGTGGCTGGTCCCCCCGGGAGAAACGTTCAGCAGACAAAAGTGGAGGAGCGACGCTCTGCAGCAGCTCCCACTGTTGCTGCATGCCCTGCTGAGAAAGGAGGCATGTCCAGCTTAGACAGCAGCAGTAGTGGCTGTGGAAGGAGAGAGGAGACAACACCCATAACACCTATACTGCCCATACCTAAGCCCAGGCTCCATAGGACAACAGCAGCTGCTCCAAATCAGCACACTGTGAATAATGTGAGTAATGTGTGTAATAGGAATAACAACGGAAGGGAAAATGAGAGGGGGTCTGGAGTGAAAGTGGTAGGGAAGAGGAAGGATGTGAATGAGGGGAGGGGAAAAACGCAGGGAGGGGAAAAAACGCAGGGTTATGGTGTGAATGGTGCCAATGGTGAAAATGGGGAATGTGTGGAAATGGATGAATGGCCGGTTTTGGGAGGGGGCAGTGTGAGTGGTGAGGCTGGTGAGGCGAGTGGGGTGAATGGTGATGTGGGGGCCGGTCCACCGTCCAATTGCGCGAGTAGTGCCGGCGCTAGTGGCGGCGCCGGAATTAATTTTTCGGGGGCTGTGGCGGGGTCTTCCTCGCCCTCAGGCTCGGGTGATGGAGATTTCCACCACCGTCTCGTGCAGGCCCTGAGGCGTGAGGATCGGACCATCTCAGTAGAGGGGAGGGATGTGGACCTGTCCTTTTGGTTGGACAAATTTGGACAGGCCGCCTTCCAAGAGAAAAGGGTGGGAGAGACTGTATGGTCTCTCCCTACAGCCGGGCGGGGGTTGTCCAGGAGGAATGTGGTCCATCTCCTGTGGAGGAGTGATGATGCGTGCCCACCAAGATCAAGGGTGGTGAAGCTCCTCCTGGAGATGGGATTCAGGACGAATGACATCTTTGCCCTGATACATCCTTTTGGCGTCCCCATCTTCAATGTTAGCTTTGTTCGGCCAGAGGGCATGGAGCTTTTTCGGTCGAGCTACGAGCTGGCAAAGGAGACGCCCGGCTGGCGGGGTCTCGTCGCGGAGGCGATATCCCGCCAGAATGGGCCCAAGAAGGTGACCGTGCTGACATGCAATGAGTCACTTTCAGGAGTCGATATTATGACCTGGCTCAGTAGGCACGGAGAAGTGGTGGAGGTACCAAAAAAGATAATGGATGAGGGCATTTGGTCAGGGGGCTGGACCTTCATGATGAGGTTGAAGAGGTCCGGCGGTACTGTCACCTACATCCCTTCCTCGGCTTTCCTTGGGAGGGACAGGATCCTGGTTTTCTACCAGGGGCAGCCAAAAGTGTGCCACAGGTGCGTTGATCCCACACACTTTAGTGCAGCATGAAGGGTGCAGAAATGCACCTTGTGTGGTGGGATAGGCCATCTCGCCACCTCCTGTGGTACGGTTCGGTGCCACCTGTGTGATGCTGTCGGGCATCCGTTCAGTCTCTGCCCTCGTTCCTTCGCCAACGCCGTCTTTGGTCAGGCGGAGGGTGGCCGTGTCAGGGTGGATCCCGGGAGTGTGCCCTCTGCTGAGACTGAGGCTGGTGGAAGCGGGGGGGCTGAGGGGCCAGTGAAGAACAAGAAGGTCCGGGGCCCCTCTTATCATCGGAGGCAGGAGAGGCACCTGGTTGGGGAAGGGCAGGGGGATGCCCAGGCAACTGGGGTGATGACTGCCCCCCCTCCGGGGGTCTCAACCGGTGCCACTGAGGCCCTAGGGGAGGAGGCGCTGAGTGAGGAAACCAGGAGGATGGAGAAGGAGGAGGCGGCTGCGCTCTCAGATTCCTCCCAATATGAAAGTGTTGAGGAGGACGAGGACGCGCAGCATACAGCAGATGGTGACAGTGAAACCCAAAAAAAGAGGCGAAGGAGGAAGAGGAAGATCAATGGGAAGGGGGTTAAAAAATCTGCCCCCCCCCCTTGACCAGCAAGGTGCCGGCGGAGGGCTCCACAATCTCCCCTCTGATCTCTGTCTCCAACTGGTTTGGAGTCCTCGAGGACCCTGATATGGTGGGGGTCGAGGGCAAAGAGCCGGGGGAGCCACCTGAGGGGCCTCTGGGGGACAGCGAGGTCCTTCCCTCAGGGGGTATGCCATCCTCCTCTGGGGGAGGGACTGTCCCTGAACCTGGGGGTGAGGAAAAAAGGGGAGGAGGGGGTGCTATGGATATGACAGTGTCCTTCAAACGCCATGAGCGTGACAGCAAGGGGTCTTTGTCCGACGGTGAGGGGGATGGAGGGAAGAAGAAAGCCATCTAATTTGATCACCCAATGGCTGCACCCACCCCGTTGACGCTGACGTCCATTAATGTCGCCAGCATAAAATCAGATGCGGCTAGATTTACAGCCTTTGATTTTCTCACCTGGTTTGAGGCTGAAATTTTATTTTTGCAGGAGACCAGACTAACGGACATGGGGGCCATTCACAAGGCAAGAAGTGAGTGGAGGTGTGGGCCCTCATACTGGTCTCTTGCGGCCGAGCCGTATAGCGGGGTGGCGGTCCTTTTTAAGACCACAGCGGTAGAATGCCGGAGGGTTATCGAAGTAGAAATGGGGAGGTGCTTGGTTTTAGACGTCTTCATGGGGGGACAGGAGCTTCGGCTCATAAACATCTACGGTCCCCAATCAAAGTGGGACCGCAAATGTCTCCTCCTGAAGATCAAGCCCTATCTTTTTATGAGTCGGCAGGTGGTCTTTGGAGGGGACTTCAACACCGTCACAAGATTACGTGACCGGGGAGGCTCCAATGGCTGGCTGGCTTACGATAGCGTCACTCTGAACAGTATAGCTAGTGATGCTCGCCTGGTGGATGTCCACATCCGGCACACCCCAGGTCACAGTGGTTTCACCTATTATAGGAGTATTTGTAGGTCTAGAATAGACAGGTTTTTTTTAAGGGAGGAGGCCGTCTCTTCAGCAGTGTCCGCTGTGGAGGTGGAATTCTCCGATCACTCTAATTTTCTTTTCCTTGAATGTTTCAGAAACCCCCTGGATGGGGAGAGGACTATGGAAGCTGAATTCATCACTGCTGGAAGAAGCGGAGGTGAGACAATCCTTTGAGGATTTTCTTCAGAGCCAGGTACCGCTGTTGGATCTGTGTAGCACTAAGTCTGAGTGGTGGGAGATGTTCAAAGATCGGGTTGCGAGTTTCTTCCGCCAGCTCTCTAGCCTCAGGAGCCTGAGCAGTTACCGCCTGTACCAGAGCCTGAGGAGGAAACTTGAGCAGCTCGTCTCGACTGGAGGTGAGGAGTTCTCCAGAGTGAAGTCTTTGCTCAAAAGGAGTCAGTATGATAGACACCCATCTTTGGTTTTTGAGAGGGATTTCGGGAAGTACCGCTCACCTGACCCCTACAGAAACTGTAAGATGTCAGTGAATCGTAAAGTAGTGACCGGCCTGATCGATGGTACAGGTTCCCTGAAAAGATCCAAATCAGGGATCCTGGAAGTCGTCAGGTCGTTCTACTCACGCCTCTTGGGAAAGAGGGAACTAGATCGAGACGTGAAGTCGACTTTCCTGGCCGAAGCCGTTCCTGAGCCAGGGGATTACCCCTCTCTCGGCGTTTTGACTGAGGCAATCAGGGAAGAGGAAGTGAGACTGGCCATTGATGGGCTTCACCTCAAGAAATCGCCAGGTCCAGACGGCTTAACGTCTGAATTTTATAAGACCTTTAGGGACTCTTTGGTCCCCTTCTTGACGGAGGTGTTCAACGAGTGCCTTTCCTCGGGTGCTCTTCCCCGTTCAATGAGGAGGTCAGCCCTGATTATCCTGTCAAAGGGTAGGGACTCATCTCGTATTGAGAATTGGCGTCCCATATCGCTTCTCAATACAGACCGGAAGGTTCTGGCAAAGGTGCTTTTTAATCGGTTGGTGAAATTTGCACCCCGGCTCCTCTCGGGGTCCCAGCATTTCTCTGTTCCGGGCCGCAGCACATTTAGTGCTGTACTCGGTGTCCGAGAGGCAGTGGAGCAGGGTAGGGCTGGCCTCTGGAAGGGGTTACTGCTGTCCCTAGATCAGGCAAAGGCTTTTGATTGGGTGAACCACGACTACCTCTGGTCTGTCCTTTTGAGGTACGGTCTGCCCAGGGGGTTAGTAAATTGGTTAAAGGCATTGTATGCAGGGGCTGAGACTTTCCCGCTGGTGAATGGTTGGTGTGGCCGCCCTTTTGAGGTGGAATCTGGGGTTCGCCAGGGCGGTCCGTTGAGCCCGCTGTTATACGTGTTCCCCCTCGACCAATTTTTAAGGAGGATCAATGGTGGACCGTTGGCGGGAGTCCGGATGGACTGGGCGGCCCCGGAGGCCACCTTGAGGGCAGTGGCATACGCCGATGATGTCTCCTTGTTTGTATCCTCGAAAGAGGAAGCGGACTGGGTGATGTCTGAGGTTGACCGCTACTCGGAGTCATCTGGGTCTAAGATCAACCAGGAGAAGTGTGAGAGTCTCTGGCTGGGAGGGGGAGACCCTAGTTTCGGTCTCCCGAACACCCTCCCAGAACCCCAAGCCACAGCAAAGATCTTAGGCATCAATTTCGGCCCGGGTGATTACCCCCAGCTAAATTGGGAGGGCAGGCTAAAGATCGCCGCTCAAAAGGTGGACCAGTGGATGGGTTGGACTTTACCCTAAGGGAGCGGGTGAACCTGATCAAGGGTTACCTTCTGCCTTTGCTGAACTATTTGGGCAGCATTTGCATTTTGCCAGAACCTCTTTGGACACTGGTCTACGACCTGTTTTTCCAGATGTTATGGGGAAACAGGCTCAACCTAGTCAAGAGGGAGGTCACGTACCCTACGAGGAGACTAGGCGGGTTGGGTATGGTCAACCCGGTGGTATTCTTAGTGAATGCCTTCCTTAAAACCAACATAGGGAACCTCTGGCCAGAGAGGGCTCCTCCGTGGGTTTTCTCCAGCAGGGGATGGCTTCGACCCTTCTTCCAGGAATGGGAGTCAGGAGGGCGAGTGAGGGACCTACGTACACCGCACGGGCATCTCCCGGCTTATGCTACCCTGGTTTTGAAGGTGATCCGCCAGTGGGGTCTGGGAATGTGGGAGATCAGAACTATGCCGAGGAAATTCCTTGACTGAAAGGTTCTGTTGACCCGTTTCCAGAAGCCTCTGGTCCTCAAGGATTGCCCAGGTTGGGATCTGGAGGGGGGGCTGAGGTTGCTAAATTCTACTCGGATCCCCTTGAAGTTTTGGGACTTGGCCTGGCGCTGCTTTCACGGGAGGCTGTATGTAAGGGGCAATTTGAAGTACAGGAATTCCGATGACCGGGGTTGCCCCCGAGAGGAATGCTGCGACATGCTGGAAAGCATGGAGCACTTCCTCCTTCAGTGCCCCTTTAATACAGGGGTCTACAACAGGGTGGGTGCTTCCATTGGCTGGCCTAGGCTGGCTCGCCTCTGCTCTCCGGAGTGGGCGTACGGAGCATTCGGGTCCCCTGGTGGCCGAGATCGGTGCAGGTTATATCTAGTTAGTCTAGTGGTCAGGTTCTACACTTGGAATGCACGCTGTCCACTCAGCAGAAAACCCTCCCCATGGATGAGGTGGTTAGGAACATTCTGGGTGACCTTGGTAAAATGTGCTCGCTGGAATTTGACAGGTTGGGCACTGAGAAGGCCTCCCGCCTCTGGAGGGGTCTCTCATTTGAAGTGCCTTGAGGGACAGATTAATTTTAGTTTTATAGCAGTAGGGGCAGGTATTTAGGCAGTAGGGAGAGATACGCATAGGGACAGTTAGGGACAGAGGAGCGAAAGATAGTTAGGCACGTGGTGAGGTAGATAGGGCGATAGGTGCAGGGAGGGATAGATAGGGATAGGGTTTTAATTAGGGACAGCTTTGAGATAGTGAGGGTAAGACAGGTTTATTTTTCTTGTCAGGGAAAGAGCCTGCTTTTCCGGCTCCCGGTGGTGGGCTGATAACTTTCTCTGGTAGCTTTTTGTTTTCAAGGATACTGAGGTGTATGGGGCTCGCAAGCACCAAGCGATGGCTTAAATTGAGTGGTAGGTATGGTGTTGTTATGCTATTATGTGGTTATGCTATTATGTTGTTATGCTATTATGTTGTTATGCTGCTATGTTATTATGTTGATAAGGTGTTAGGAGGTTGTAGTATTTATAGTATATAAGGAATATGTAAATAGTAGAGAAAAAGGGAAAAAACTATGATAACAATAGATATGTGGTGGAGGGTAGGTTGGATTTTGAGTGGGGAGAAAAAAAAAAAAAACTTAATAAAAAAAAGAAAAAAAAAATATATATATAGTGTGTGTAGTGTTAAATAAGGCTCAGTTGTAGTTTTTGGCAGAGTGCCATCGTATTTATGTTAGGGCGGTGAACCGGGTTTTGTTCTTGATTGTATGTATAATGGAATGAAAGGAATTGTAATGCGGCCCCTTTTTTTTCCTCTCTCCTATGTAATAACATCCGAGCCTGGTAGCTCCGAGGAGTAAGGGGAAGGATTCATGGACCAAGGAGATGAGCGCAGAGCCAAGAGTAAAGAGCAAAGAACACGAGCAGGAGCAAGTATGTGGATGGACTTATCCTGTATGGACTCTATGGACTCTCTGGGTTTCTTTGGACTCTTTTAAGCTCTTATGGACTCGCATAGACTCATGTTTTCTCCTGCACCTGGAACCCTAGTACGCATCTCTTATTCTGCATGGGAAAGTGAAATGAACTACTCCTGATAGGATCCCTTATTATTTTGGTTATGATCCCCGCAAGATTCGCGGGGGGGGGGGTTCTTTTTGTGTTGTTTGATGTATATGTTTTGGTAATTTATTAGGATGGATGGTTAGACATTATGGGAATTGTTATGTATTGTTATGTATTGGTGTGGATTTTTTTACTTAAATAAAAAAAGAGTTCCAGCTCCAGTAGCGTCCACTAAAGCTGCTGAAGTTAAAAAGCTTTTATAAGGATCGAGCTTGGTGGTCCACCGCAAGGCGTCCTACTGCCAGTCCCAGCCCCTGTGCCTTGGGGTGCCTCCCCGATGCTCTTCACTGAGTGTCCCGGGGGCCTGAAGCATTTCCTTTGAAAAAATTAAGTGTCCACACTACAGGTGGTGTAGCTTGCTTATCAGCTGGGTTAATCCGCTGACTAGCAGACACTGCTACTAGGCCCAAAGTATTGCTTAAGCTAGATGCAGTTAAAAATTTGTAATTAGATACTCTCGTTGGATGCTGAGAAAGCATTCCATAGAGTCTCCTGGCACGCCATATATTATTATCTTAAAAAGCTTGGGGTAGGGGACCCTTTTATAGCCAAAATCATGGACCTGTATCGCAATCCATCAGCTAGGCTGAAGATAAATAGAACATTATCATCACTTTTCATAATCATCAATGGGACAAGGCAGGGATGTCCTCTGTCCCCTCTCTTATACATCCTAGTGATGGAGCACCTGCTCTCATCAATTCACGATAACCCCAATATTAGGGGGATTGAGGTTGGAGGCACCGAGTACAAGTGTCCTAGTATATATCACTCAACCACATATATCCATCACTGCTGTTATGGCTGAAATAGATCACTTTGGTACATGGTCAAATTTTAAAATCAATGCAGCGAAGTCTGAGGCCCTCGATGTCTCCCTCCCCAAATCCATACAGGATTCCATCCAGTCCAACTTTCCCTTTGCCTGGCCCTCACAGGGTATCAAATACTTAGGAATTCATATTCATAAAGACCTCTCCCATCTATTTTATCTTAATTTTGGGCAATTTATTGAACAACTCCATAGAGATCTTACTTCTTGGCCGGTGAAGGATTTTTCCTGGTTCGGCAGAATAAATATACTAAAAATGAAAGTCCTACCTAAACACTTATACCTCTTCCAAGCCATTCCCGTGGTAATTCCCTCAAATTTTTGGAAAAGACTACGCAGTAGCTTTTGCAGATTTAGGCTGTGTGCCCACGTAGCGTTTTTCAAGCGTTTTTGATGCGGAATTTCCGCAGCGGAAACGCTTGTAAAACGCTTGGTAACCCGCACCCCATGGTCCCCAATGGGATTCCGCAAGTTCTATGCACATGCTGCGGATTTTTCCGCAGCGTTTATGCTGCGTTCAAAAATCCGCAGCATGTCATTTAATTTTGCGTTTCTGCAAGCGGAATTGCCTTTGTCCAATGCATAAAAAACGCAAGGCAATTCCGCATGTGGAAAACGCGTGATAAACGCGCGAAAAATGCACGATAAACGAGTGCGGAATTCCGCATGCGTTTTTCAGGGAGAGGACTTGCAGAAATGAAGCAGAAATTTTCTGCTTCATAAATGCAACGTGGGTACATAGCCTTATCTGGGCAAGTGGGCGTCCACGCATTCGGGGGGACGTTCTGATCAGACACAAACAAAAGAGGGGCCTTAGCCTTCCGGATTGTAGAAGGTATTACAAGGCAGCAGTACACGCTAGAATCCTGGACTTCTTCAATCATTCGGAGGGGAAATTGTGGGTCAAAATAGCTCAATCCATTTGTCTTAAAGCTCTTACCACTCTCCCATGTTGCGCCCATTTAATTGTCCCCTCTCTAGGCCTCATGTCATATAGTACTTATGCCACTGCTTTGGCTTTGAGATCCCAAAAAAAAAGCTTATCCTCAATCGACCCCCAGGGCCCCTTGCTCCCGATTTCAGATAATCCAGATTTCTCGCCAGGACTATCTGCAAATAGATTTCTCTGTTCAAATTAATCCCATCCGATATTATTTTCTCATGTCATCTCCAATACTTCACTGCTCCCCCTCAATGACTTGCTACAGGGAAGAGCAACTTCCCAGAAGGCTAATTTTGAATATAGCCAGTTACAACACTTCTATTCAACTGTGAAGAAGGGCACACATCTTCATAGAGATCTCACAAACTTTGAAAAATTGAGCCTATCATTGTCACCCCCTACACACTCCATCTCCCTACTGTATAATCTCCTCATTGCCCAGGTAACTGACAATAGGCCAGGATTCTGTGGTGCATGGGAAAGGGAACTGGGGAAGTCCTTCTCTGACTCACAATGGGATAAATGTTTCTTCCTAACACATAAAACCTCAATAGGGTCCAAAGCTCAGGAAACCGCCTTCAAAATTATCTCTAGATGGTACCAGGTACCAGCAGTCCTTCATAGATGGTATCCAGTGGCCTCAGATAGATGTTGGAGATGTGGGGAGGGGGAAGGGACAATGTCACACATATGGTGGACATGCCCTATAATAAATGCATTTTGGGCAAAGGTAGTTCCCATGATTGAGAAAATAACTGGTTTGACTATCCCTAATATGCCAGAAGCCCTCCTTTTATCAATGTTACCAATAAGTAAACGTAGTTATTAAAGGTCATCAATAGGCTACCTAATACAGGCGGCTAAGAATGTCATTCCACGACACTGGAAAAGCAGAGACCCACCCACTGTGGAGGAATGGTTTGCGGAGATCTCCCTCCTTAATAGGATGGAGCATCTAATTGCCATCTCACCGGCTGATGTTGATAGATACTGTATGATTTGGAGGGATTGGATTTATTTGCAAAACTCTGACGCCTACCATCTAGCCCCCAACTAAAGTTATCCGTGATATTGGCACAACAATGATCATAATCGCACTCTATTGATTGGTGGTCTGCCGTGGTCCGCTCCCGCTCTCTCTATCTTTCATATGGAAAAATACATGCTTGATCTGGATATTGATGGAAAACCCTCCCTGTACCCCCCAATGTACTGTCGTTGTGCATAGATTTATATTGTATTTTCTTGTACTTTTTCAACACAAAAATAAAAAAAAACTTGAATTTGAAAAAAAAATTGTAATTAGATCTACAGGCGGTGGCTACTCCGCTGACTAGCAGACACTGAAGCTTTGGAGCAGACCTCTGATTCCCAGACTATAGTATGAGTAAACAGCTCTTCAGACTCAACCATCTGTGTTACCCCAAGCCATAGTGTATGTAGTTTCTTACGGTTAAAAGGGGGGGGGGAGAGACCCGACCCACCTGGAATTGACGATGGCAACGTCATGTAAAACACAGCAAGGGGACTCCAAAAAGAGTCTCATTTTTTTCCCAAAATTGTGGCACAGACACCACTTAAGTGGCATCAATTGTCCCAGAGTTGCTTAAAATGGATGGTGAGGTGATTTTCCAAAATCCTCAAGCTTTTAGTCTCCCCAGAATGACACAGGTGGGGCTGACGGTGATTGTCCCGGCCCGCTAGGCCGCATCGTAGCACAGTGAGCTTCGCACTGCAGCTTATGCTTCATATCTGTGTGACGGTTCATGCATGAAGTACTCAAACTATGGATTTTTTGGCCTCTACTTAGCTTTTGGTGACAAAATGTTACAGATAACACGAGTTGGGTCATCCTTATTGATCTGAAAAAATGCACAGGCTATGCAAGGTTTAGAGCCCATGCGACTCTGCTACTAGCAATACTATCAAATGATTGACTGGGTTAGATGCAGAGTGTCTGGGTTTGGTTGGGGGTCCCCACAGTCTGCCTAGGCTAGATGCAGTTAAAAATTATTATTAGATACACAGGCGGTGCAGCTTGCTTCGCAGCTGGGCTAATACACCCAAAGTATTGGTAGACTATATACTAAATAAAGAAGGATTCACTGACTGTGGTGTCCCCTCCGTGAGCCGTGGCGATTGGTGGAGATTTGGTGGATGATTATAGGAGAAAGCTGGTGGATTTATACTTTAAATACACGTGTACCAGCAGGTTTAAACATCAGACATGATTTGATGTATCATTATGAATGATCATTTATAGATTATTATTATACACAGTACAGACCAAAAGTTTGGACACACCTTCTCATTTAAATATTTTTCTGTATTTTCATGACTATGAAAATTGTACATTCACACTGAAGGCATCAAAATTATTAATTAACACATGTGGAATTATATACTTAACAAAAAAGTGTGAAACAACTGAAAATATGTCTTATATTCTAGGTTCTTCAAAGTAGCCACCTTTTGCTTTGATGACTGCTTTGCACACTCTTGGCATTCTCTTGATGAGATTTAAGAGGTAGTCACCGGAAATGGTCTTCCAACAATCTTAAAGGAGTTCCCACAGATGCTTAGCACTTGTTGGCCCTTTTGCCTTCACTCTGCGGTCCAGCTCACCCCAAACTATCTTGATTGGGTTCAGGCCTGGTGACTGTGGAGGCCAGGTCATCTGGCGTAGCACCCCATCACTCTCTTTCTTGGTCAAATAGCTCTTACACAGCCTGAAGGTGTGTTTGGGGTCATTGTCCTGTTCAAAAATAAATGATGGTCCAACTAAACACAAACCGCATGGAATAGCATGCCGCTGCAAAATGCTGTGGTAGCCATGCTGGTTCAGTATGCCTTCAATTTTGAATAAATCCCCAACAGTGTCACCAGCAAAGCACCCCCACACCATCACACCACCTCCTTCATGCTTCAGGGTGGGAACCGGGCATGTAGAGTCCATCCGTTCACCTTTTCTGCGTCACACAAAGACACGGTGGTTGGAACCAAAGATCTCAAATTTGGACTTATCAGACAAAAGCACAGATTTCCACTGGTCTAATGTCGATTCCTTGTATTCTTTAGCCCAAACAAGTCTCTTCTGCTTGTTGCCTGTCCTTAGCAGTGGTTTCCTAGCAGCTATTTTACCATGAAGGCCTGCTGCACAAAGTCTCCTCTTAACAGTTGTTGTAGAGATGTGTCTGCTGCTAGAACTCTGTGTGGCATTGACCTGGTCTCTAATCTGAGCTGCTGTTAACCTGCGATTTCTGAGGCTGGTGACTCGGATAAACTTATCCTCAGAAGCAGAGGTGACTCTTGGTCTTCCTTTCCTGTGGCGGTCCTCATGTGAGCCAGTTTCTTTGTAGCGCTTGAAGGTTTTTGCAACTGCACTTGGGGATACTTTCAAAGTTTGCCCAATTTTTCGCACTGACTGACCTTCATTTCTTAAAGTAATGATGGCCAATCGTTTTTCTTTACTTAGCTGCTTTTTTCTTGCCATAATACAAATTATAACAGTCTATTCAGTAGTACTATCTGCTGTGTATCCACCTGACTTCTGCACAACACAACTAATGGTCCCAACCCCATTTATAAGGCAAGAAATCCCACAGGGCACACCTGTGAAGTGAAAACCATTTCCGGTGACTACCTCTTGAAGCTCATCAAGAGAATGCCAATAGTGTGCAAAGCAGTCATCAAAGCAAAAGGTGGCTACTTTGAAGAACCAAGAATATAAGACATATTTTCAGTTGTTTCACACTTTTTTGTTAAGTATATAATTCCACATGTGTTAATTCATAGTTTTGATGCCTTCAGTGTGAATGTACAATTTTCATAGTCATAAAAATACAGAAAAATCTTTAAATGAGAAGGTGTGTCCAAACTTTTGGTCTGTACTGTATGTGTTCCTTTTTTCTTCTTTTCTTTTTCTTTTGGATTATTTACATTTATATGCATTGTTTCTATGCTATACGATTTTAACATGGTATGTGTGTTTAAATTTCTGATTAACTCAGCCTTGAACAGGTGCATAGCAGGACATGACATATAAATACCACTTCCTTGCTGTTTTTTTACTATGCAATGATTAAGAACCTTTAGTTCGATACGCGTTTGCTGTTCTTCTCCAAGGTGGACTTTTAAAATATTTTTTGTATGACCCAATAAAAAGTGGATTTTAGAAGATTTGTTCAGCTGGATCTTCCAGGTTCCTCATGTTCGTCTGGTATCACTCCTGGCTCCGTGCTGTTGATCTTCAAGGTGGGTGAGCTGATTTTTTCCTTTCTTTTTCTGCCAAGTGGCGATTGGTCATCCACTTTCGCTGCCCCTTACTCAACGAATTCACAAACATCTCCCGTCGGTTTGGAGTCCCATTATGCCCAACCAAAAACATAGGTCCCACAAGTAAAAAAAATCGTTCATAGGCATCGAAATCGACACCACAGCAAGGTTGTTCCGCCTCCCATGGGAAAAAATATCAAAACATTACACCTGATGTAGGTTTTTTGCGCAGTATGGAAAGTAACACTACAGCAGATGCAAGTATTGCTTGGTCTCCTCGCGTTTGCGAGCCGGGTGATGCCAGTCGGAAGGGTTTTTTCTCTTCATTTATCGCCAGCAACAAAAGGGGCATCTAAACCGAGTCATACAATCAGAATCAGCAGGCAGCTACGGGCGGACTTAGAGGTGTGGAAAAACTTCTTATAATCATTCAACGGTCACACGTTATTTATGTCAGCAGAACAGTCCAACATTCAACTAAGATTATTCACCGGGGCGGCAGAATCAGGCGGATATGCAGCGATACTAAATAACCAATGGTGCACAAGCTTATGGCCTCCGTATTGGGCAGAACATGTGCTGACATAAAAACAGACAGTCCTGGAACTGTTTCCAATAGTGGTAGCAATAGAAATATGGGGTGCGCGCCTGGCTAACAAAAATATGCTCTTCATAACAAAAAACACCAGCCTAGCGCACTTCATTAATAATATGGCATCATCGTCTCTCCCAGTGCTAGGCCTACTAAGCCGGCTAGCATTCCTGAGCCTAAAACACAATGTATGGGTCCGCGCTAGCCACGATGCTGAGGGGTCTAACGCTGCTGCTGATGCTTTATCACAATTCAATTGGCAGATTTTCACAGAGCTCCTCCACAACGCCCACCCATCGGGTAACAGTTGCCCAGCCTCCCTATGGGATCTAGTGGAGAATAGTTGATGCCATTAATCAGAGCGTCAGTTGCCCCGTCGATATGGCAAGCATACGGTAAGCATGGGAACAGTGGACACGACTAGTAGCAGGCAGACGGGTTGACCAATGTGAACAAGCCAGATTACAAGTCACCATAGAATTTCTCCACCAGCTAATGATGAGGGGCATATCAGGGGCGTCAGCGCAGCGGTGGCTGACCAGAGTAGCATTTCACTTCCAACTACTGAATTGGGGACATGTGACAAAGAGATTCATCATCAGACAATCCATAAAAGGGTGGAAAAGGTGTCAGCCAAGTCAGGAGTGTAGATGTCCCATCCCGTGTCACTAAAACTGATATCTCACATCATATCCCTAACACCATTAGCATGATACTCACAATTCAAAGCAACACTACTGTCTACTGTATTTGCGATCGCCTTCTTCGGGGCGCTATGCATAAGCGAATTAGTCCCTCAATCCAAAATTAACACCAGTGGAGGCTTATTACACCAGAACGTAGTCATAGCCAATAATGCAATACGTCTACGCATACGCAAATCAAAAACGGTTCCAGCGGGCAGGGGCACTTGGGTACTTCTACAACCCACAAATGGTACGCTGAGTCGGGTAACAATAGTAAAAACATATATAACCATCAGATCACAAAGTAATCTCTTCCTATCACACATTGGAACGCCATTATCAAGATACCAGTTCCAAGCTATATTTAATAAATGCATAACATCGGCAGGGAACCACCCCATAGATTATGGGACACACTCCTTCCGCATAGGCGCGGCCACGGAAGAAGCAAGAGCAGGACTGTCACAAACGGAAGTTCAGAGGATAGGGAGATGGCGATCCAAGTGTTTGGCGAGATACATAAGACCGGACCTGTTATCCTAACGTGGTTTGTTTCTTTTACAGGTGACGCTAAGCCAACAGTGTGGGTGATAGGCCACTTGTATATATATTGTGCAGAAAAAAGAGCGAAAGTCTGCCAAGGCGGGAGGAAATTTGAGTTTCATAACACATATTTCAACTGGAGAGGTTTTAGAGGCCTGCAATTGCCACAGGTACTAATGGAGGTAATCAAGGTAGGGAGAGAGGCAAGAGGTCCGGTTAACTTAGTTATACAGGCCGGGGGAAACGACCTAGGTTATCACAAGAGCGCATAACTAATGGCAATAATGAAACTAGACACTGAGCGCTTCAGAGAATTTTTCACAAAAATAGTCAGAGATTGTGCCGAGCGTGGTATGGCAAGGTGCCCGAGACATCACGGCCATCGAACGGACAAGGCGGTTAATAAATATTTGGATGCCAAAATTTATAAGAGACAGAGGCGGACAACTGGAAGGAGATAAAGCAGGCCTCAAACGGCCCGACTGTGTTCACTTAATGGATAATGGACTGGACATATTCCTGTCAGGACTCCAGGACGGAGTGGAACAAGCGTTAAGAGTGATGGTTGGGGGTCAGAGTCCTGCATACGAGTACGCAGTATCCTCCGTGGCCTGGAAATAGAAAGGACATGTTGGAGAGTTACACTTGTTGGCCAACTTGCCGTTGTGGAGACTGGAGACACAGGGCATGATGCAACAAGCTGAATTATTTTAGAAATAAAATACCTTTCTAATCTAATGAGTATAAACAGTTAATAAAGCTGTGACCGATCCTCACCCATCCAGTTGTAAGAGTTACATGATTGTATTGTCAATGAAAGGGGGGCGGTAGGGGGCTGAGCGTCTGGGTTTGGTTGGGGATCACAACAGTCTGCCTAGGCTAGATGCAGTTAAAAATCATTATTAGATACACAGGCGGTGCAGCTTGCTTCGCAGCTGGGTTACTATGCTGACTAGCAGACACTGATGCTTTGGAGCAGATCTCTGAGTAAACAGCTCTTCAGACTCAACCATCTGTGTTACCCCAAGCCACAGTGTATGTAGTTTCTTACGGTTAAAAAGGGGGGGGGACCCAACCCACCAGTAATTGACGATGCCAACGTCACGTAAAACACAGCAAAGGGACTCCAAAAAGAGTCTCCATTTTTTAAAAAAATTTGGGGCACAGACACCACTTAAGTGGTATCAATTGCACCAGAGTTGCTTAAAACGGTTGATGAGGTGATTTTAACAAATCCTCAAGCTTTTACTCTCCCCAGGATGACACAGGGGTAGAAAAGTCCTTGCGGATCCATGATTTGTTCATCTTATGAACGTGAGTCTGTCTACATTGTCAGTGGACAGCCGCGTGCGCTTATCTGTCAGCACACCACCAGCAGCACTGAACACACATTCAGAGAGAACAAAAATTATTAGTAATTTGAAAGCTGGTGGAGCTTAGTATAGATGGCCTAATAGAATGAGTACCACAAACTGCTACTATGCCCAAAATTATTTTCCAGACAAGATGCAGCTAAAAATTATTAGTAATTTGAAAGCTGGTGGAGCTTAGTATAGATGGCCTAATAGAATGAGTACCACACACTGCTACTATGCCCAAAATTATTTTCCAGACAAGATGCAGCTAAAAATTATTAGTAATTTGAAAGCTGGAGGAGCTTAGTATAGATGGCCTAATAGAATGAGTACCACACACTGCTACAGGCCCAAAATTATTTTCCGGGCTAGATGCAGCTAAAAGTTATTATTAATTTGAAAGCTTAAAATTGTTGATGAGGTGATTTTAACAAATCCTCAAGCTTTTACTCTCCCCAGGATGACACAGGGGTAGAAAAGTCCTTGCGGATCTTTATGAACGTGAGTCTGTCTACATTGTCAGTGGACAGCCGCGTGCGCTTATCTGTCAGCACACCACCAGCAGCGCTGAACACACGTTCAGAGAGAACGCTGGCTGTGGGGCATGACAAGATCTCCAAGGCGTGAGTTGCGAGCTCCTGCCATTTATCCAGATTGGAAGCCCAAAAGGAGCAAGGGTCTAGTGACACAGTTATGGCTTCGATGTTCACTTGGAGATACTCCTGTACCATCATCTCTAGGCATTGACTATGTGTCTGACTTCTTGTCTCCTGTGGCCTTGAAAAGGATGGGCTAAAAAAGTGGTGAAAGGATTCCGCAAAATTGATGTTACCAGTAGATACTGTTTTTCTGTTACGGTTTGAGTGCTGAACTCTCGACAGTCCCACGGTTGGCAAGTTAGAACTGTGAGATTCACTACGTGCACCACTGGAGTTTTGTGGAAAAGCACATGTAAGATTCTGCAACAGTCTCTGCTGATACTCCTGCATGCGTGAATCCCTTTCTATGGCAGGAATTATTTCGGCAAGTTTACTTTTGTACCTGGGATCTAAGAGTGTGGCAACCCAGTAGTCAGGATAATTTCTAATTCTGACAATTCAAGGGTCATGTTGCAGGTAGTGCAGCAAGAAGGCACTCATGTGTCTTGCGCATCCAGGAGCACCAAGTCCCTGTTGTGTTGGTGGCAAGGTAAGAATCATGCTTCCTTCCTCTGCCCTCTACCCCAACCTCGCACAACAGAAATGTGATCAAGGTCTCCCTCATCTGATGAGTCTTCCATGCCCATCGCCAGTTCGTCCTCCACTCCTTCTTGGGCTCCTGCACCTTCCTCACTAGTTTGGCTGCTACCTTGCACCCTGGTTAATCCCTCTCCCCCACCCTCCCATGCTTGCCGCCTTGGTGCTGCCGACCGTCTGTACCTTGCAGATGTTAGCCCTTCCGCATACAACTCCTCCTCCTCTACTTCCTCCACCTCCTCTTGTCCCACCACCTGACTCCGAATTCTGTTTAACATGTGCTCCAGCATGTAAATCACCGGAATAGTCATGCTGATAATGGCATCGTCAGCACTAAACATCTTCGTCGCCATTTCAAAACTGTGCAGAAGGGTGCATAGGTCCCTGATCTGAGACCACTCCTCCAGCGTGATTTGCCCCACCTCTGGATCTCGTTGGCCCAGGCTATAAGTCAGAACGTATTGCACCAGGGCTTGTCGGTGCTGCCACAGTCGCTGCAACATGT
Organism: Phyllobates terribilis; assembly: GCF_046119375.1. Lineage (NCBI taxonomy): Eukaryota > Metazoa > Chordata > Amphibia > Anura > Dendrobatidae > Phyllobates > Phyllobates terribilis. The sequence continues at coordinate 459,256,582 of NW_027362764.1, forward strand.
GCAGAGTTGAATTCCACCGTGTTGGCACATCGCATTTTAGCCGGTGAAGTGGCATGCCCAACGACTTCTGTAGAGATGTAAGTCGCTGAGCTGCGGGATGCAAACGGCGGAAGTGAGCACACAGCGACCGTGCCCTCTGCAGAAGGCTCTTTAGTTCGGGATAGTGGGCTAAAAATTGCTGGACAACCAGGTTTAACACATGAGCCATACAAGGCACGTGTGTGACATTGCCCCGGTGAAGGGCCGCACCCAGGTCTGAAGCATTGTCGCACACGGCCTTCCCTGTTTGCAGGTCCAATTGAGACAACCATTCATGAAACTGGTTCTCCAGAGCTGACCACAACTCCTCAGCTGTGTGACTCACATTTCCCAGACATTTCAAAGTAAAAAACACCTAATGACGTTGAGCCCTGCTGCCAGCATAGTAAGGAGGTGTGCAGGATCCCTTCTGCGCAGTTAGAAAGCGGGTGGCATAACCAGACAGGCTTTGAGTGCAGGTGGAGGAGCGAGAGGAAGTTGAGGAGGCAGAAGCAGTGGAGGAACTTCGAGATAAAGAGGATTGATGCACAACTCGTGGGGATGGCAAGACTTGGACAGCAGCCCCTTGTCCTGCTGTCACCATAGTTACCCAGTGCCCAGTCAGTGACATGTAACGCCCCTGTCCATGCCTACTCGTCCAAGTGTCTGTGGTGAAATGCACCCTGTCACACAAAGAGTTTCTCAAATAAGCGGTGATGTTGTGTGCGACATGCTTGTGGAGCGCAGGCACACCTTTCTTTGAGAAGTAGTGCCGACTGGGCATCTGGTACTGGGGAACTGCGACGGACATAAGGTCTCGAAATTCCTCTGTGTCCACCAGGTGGAAAGGCAGCATTTCTGTAGCCAAGAGCTTGCAGATGGTGAAATTTAACCTCTTAGCTTTCTCATGGCTAGGAGGAAATGGTCTTTTACTTGTCCACATCTGAGGGACCGAGGGCAGGCTGTTGTGCTTAGATGGGGTTGAGTAGGGTGTCCCCGGCAAACTGACGGTCTGTGAGGAAGGTGCAGGCAGAAAAGTTAGGTTGCCTTTATCCAAAGTTGCTCTCGATGTTGGAGAGCGCTCAACACCAGCTGGTGTTTCCACTTCCAAATGAAATGATGACCTGCCAATCAAACTGGCTGTTGCGGGTAAAGAGGTGGCAGGTCTGCGTCTCAAAACAGGTGTGACTGCTGTCACCCCAGTCACAGAGGATGAAGAGGTCGCGGATGCACAAGATGGGGCAGACGGTGGTTGGCCCGGCCCGCTAGGCCGCATTGTAGCACAGTGAGCTTCCCACTGCAACTTATGCTTCATATCCATGTGACAGTTCATGCATGAAGTGCTCAAACTATGGATTTTTTGGCCTCTATTTAGCTTTTGGTGACAAATGTTACAGATAACATGAGTTGGGTCATCCTTATAAATCTGAAAAAATGCCCAGGCTATGCAAAGCTTAGAACCCATGCGACCTGAAGAGCCACCACGACTTATGGTCAGAGGCACAGTTGTGTTTGAGGATGCAGTTGTTGACGTGCTTCCAGTACTACGTCTCTGTCCAGGAAGGCGCAACTTGACCTCATCGTCACTAGCATCCTCCTCCACCTCCTCTGCTGACCTCATTGACTGGCTGACTGTGGGTTGACAGTAAGTGGGATCTGCAACCTCGTCCTCATCACCCTGTGTGCTCTCACACCCGTCGACCTCAGAGCCAACCTCTTCCTGCCCTGACAAAAATCTCAAGTTGTCGCTCTAATCAGGTATTTGAGTCTCATCATCGTCTTCCTCATTGTCTCCACCAACAGGAGTTACAGTTTGGGAACGAGGGTCTACATTATGCTCAGAACCCTCTTCATCTGGTCCTGGATCCGACTCATAAAGATTCTGGACATCAGTGCAGATCATTTCCTCGTCTGGATTCACAGAAGCTCTGGAGCCGACCTCTGATTCCCAGGCTATAGTATGAGTAAACCTCTCTGCAGACTCAACCATCTGTTCTACCCCATACTCAGATGGGCAGCTGGAGACTTGGGAGCTGTGAGGAAGCAAGTGCGATTGGGGTGACACCACAGAGGACTGAAGTATTTGTGATGTTGAAGTTGAGGTGGAGAAGAGCCCACTTAAAGGAGCACTTGATATCCATAGAAGCACCTGCTGTTTTTGTGCCTCATCTGGAATTTGCAGCGATGGGCGTGGCCGTAAGAAAGGGATCGTACCACATTGTCCACTAAAAGAAGTAGACATCTTAGTTTGGCTGGAAGATGGTCTTTCTTCTGCAGATGTTACTGTTGCTTTAACACCTACCCCACGGACACAACCTTTTTTTCCCTTTCCAACACGCCTATTCCCCTTTCCACCAGCAGAAGGCCTTTTGCCACTCATTTTGGTGGTTAACTATTTGACAACTCTGGAGTTGTTTGCACAAAAAACGATGGATGCAAACCGAGCAGAGCTGAGTGGCCAAATTGTGGTACTAGCCCAAAAGGATTGGCTGGGTTAGAAGCAGTAAAACAATTTTATTAGATACACAGGTGGTGGAGCTTGGTATAGATGGCCTAATAGAATGAGTACCAAACACTGCTACAGGCCCAAAATTATTTTCCAGGCAAGATGCAGCTAAAAATTATTAGTAATTTAAAAGCTGGTGGAGCTTAGTATAGATGGCCTAATACAATGAGTACCACACACTGCTAACATGCCCAAAATTATTTTACAGGCAAGATGCAGCTAAAAATTATTATTGATTTCAATGTGGGTGGAGCTTAGTATAGATGGCCTAATACAATGAGTACCACACACTGCTAATATGCCCAAAATTATTTTATGGGCTAGATGCAGCTAAAAATTATTATTAATTTCAAAGCTGGTGGAGCTTGGTATAGATGGCCTAATACAATGAGTACCACACACTGCTACTATGCCCAAAATTATTTTACGGGCTAGATGCAGCTAAAAATTATTATTAATTTCAAAGCTGGTGGAGCTTGGTATAGATGGCCTAATACAATGAGTACCACACACTGCAACTATGCCCAAAATTATTTTCCGGGCTAGATGCAGCTAAAAATTATTAGTAATTTGAAAGCTGGTGGAGCTTAGTATAGATGGCCTAATAGAATGAGTACCACACAATGCTACTATGCCCAAAATTATTTTACAGGCAAGGTGCAGCTAAAAATTATTATTAATTTCAAAGCTGGTGGAGCTTGGTATAGATGGCCTAATAGAATGAGTACCACACACTGCTACTATACCCAAAATTATTTTCCAGACAAGATGCAGCTAAAAATTATTATTAATTTCAAAGCTGGTGGAGCTTGGTATAGATGGCCTAATACAATGAGTACCACACACTGTTACTATGCCCAAAATTATTTTCCAGGCAAGATGCAGCTAAAAATTATTAGTCATTTGAAAGCTGGTGGAGCTTAGTATAGATGGCCTAATAGAATGAGTACCACACACTGCTAATATGCCCAAAATTATTTTACAGGCAAGATGCAGCTAAAAATTATTATTAATTTCAAAGCTGGTGGAGCTTGGTATAGATGGCCTAATACAATGAGTACCACACACTGCTACTATGCCCAAAATTATTTTCCGGGCTAGATGCAGCTAAAAATTATTATTAATTTCAAAGCTGGTGGAGCTTGGTATAGATAACCTAATACAATAAGTACCACACACTGCTACTATGCCCAAAAGGTTTTACTTGGCTAGGTGCAGTAAAAAATTTGTATTACATACACAGGTGGTGTAGCTTGCAACACAGATACGCTACTCCACTGACTAACACACACTGCAAGAGGCCCAAAAGGATTTGCTTAGCTAGATTTAGCCAAATGCTGTGAAAAACGCTTGCACAGCACTAAAAAAAAACCTGCCTGGCAAAAAGTGATAGGAACTGATGTAACCTAGCCCTCAACAGGGCTAGAATTACAACTAGTCACTACTCACAACCTATCTGTCTATTTAAGAGCACAGACCTGCCTGCTAAAAGTGCTAGGAACTGCTGTAACCTAGCCCTCAAAAGGGCTGCAATTACAAACCAGTCCCTACTCCCTAAACCTTTCTGTCTATTTAAGAGAAAATTCGCTTGCAATTCAGTTACACAATATAGCGCTAACAGCAGCAGCAGTGCCGTCTAACACTCAGCTGCAGCAGTGAGAAAATGGTGGCGACGGGGAAAATGGCTGGGTCTTATAGGGCAAGGACATGTGACATACACAGCCAATGACACATGCCCTTGCTTGTTTGAAAAAAAGCACTTCGCTCCGTGTGTGCGCTGCTGATAGGCTGACAGACTGCACCTCCCCACTGTAAATGCGGGAAAGAGAAAAAAAAATGGAGATCTTCATTATTTCTGCAGAGATCCATCCCATGCCCCTCCCCCCACCCCGCTGTACACTCAAACTGTGTATTAACATTGATTATCAGCATTACTGTGAAAAATTCGAACACCGCTCATCTCTATGAGTGATTTCATATACTGCCAAGGCATCTTTCAACCTTTCAGAAAGACCCTCACAAAACTGGCTTCTCAGGGCTGAGTCATTCCATTTAGAATCCGTTGCCCATCTACGGAATTCAGAACTATACAACTCCACTGACCAATTCCCCTGCTGAAGGTGACGTAGCCTAGACTCAGCCAAGGTGACTCAGTTAGGGTCATCATAGATGAGGGCAAGAGTCCCAAAAAAAAACTCTACAGATTGGAGCAAACCGAATCCTGCGGGAAAGAAAACGCCCATGATTGAGGATCTCCCTGCAGTAGAGATCACAATTCCAACCCGTAGTTCCTTATTTCCGGAGGAGTAGGGACGAAGTTGAAAATACAGTTTGCAGGTCTCCTTGGATACAAAAAACTTGTCCCTACCTCCTGAAACCCTGTCCGGGAGGGCAGCCTTAAGTTCAGGCTGGACAGACCTACCTGCAGAGACTCGCACATTGGCGATCTGTAGCCGCTAATGTTGTTGCTGAACCTCACAGCAGAGGTCATTCACCTCCAGAGACAGACCACGCAGTTGCTCTGCAACTGAACCCATACTAAGGAGAAAGGAAAAAAAAACACGCCCAAAAAACACTTACAAAAAAAAACAAAAAAAAAAGTGGCAACCTTTTTTTTGCTTTTTCAAAATGTGATCGGCCAGCGATAATGTCATGCAAGGTGTGGGAAAGGCTTAGTGCAACACAAAGGGAAGATGGAAAGGGATCCCATACTCTAGGGAAAGGGGGAGTGGAGACCACCTAAGCTGATGATCTAATATCACTCTGTCTCTACTAATGTCTCTATATTGATTCTTCACTAATCACTGCATGCATACCTTGCCCTGTCTTTCCCTGGAAATTGGCCCTGGCTAGGGAAGGGAGGGGATGAGCAGTAGTCGATCCCCACTGAACACTAAAGACAACAAGGGGGAAAAACAAAGGAAAATTGCTTAGCTTTAGTTGACTCCAGACAAATGCGCACATGTCCTCTAGCACCAGAGAGGAATAAGTACTGCTCTTGCTCAAGCCTTCATAAGGAGTAATGAATATGACCAGCACCTTCCTTTGGCACACAGCAGGTATTTATACCCAGGCCAGGGTGTTAATTAGCCAGAGAAAGGTAGCCGCTGGTTCCTAGAGAGACAGCTTCTAAGAAGTTGTCTGTAATACCAAACAAAGAGATCTCCTGCAACCAACTGCAGGGTGACTGTCTGTCACTTCTGACACACCCATGACAGTAGGGCTCCAAATTCTGATTGACGAGCTCGGTCTGTCCATTCGACTGAGGGTGGAAGGCAGAGGAAAAGGACAGATGCACCCCCGTTGAGAACAGAATGCCTTGCAGAACTTGGAAATAAACTGGGTCCACCGGTCTGACCCCACATGGGAGGGAACCCTGTGAAGCTTCACGATCTCATTTATGAACACCTGAGCAAGTGTTTTGGAAATGCAGGCAATGCGACAAAGTAAACCATTTTACTGTACCTACCTATAGAGTTAAGCTAATTTGTTTGGCGAATGTTCAAAAATTTCAAATTTGCCACGAATATGGCACATTCGGATTCGTGATCGCAAAGGCGAGCAAATTTTCTTAAAATCAGAAAAGTTCGACGCATTTGCGCGGGTCTGCGAATACAGGGCAACCACGGCGTTTTGAACAGTTTTGTTAATATAGTGCAAATGTATGAACAGCGGTGCACTGTTTTTTTTATTTCCAATGGGCGCTAACACATGTCCTCTCAATCTAAAAAGTGGCCCTGTTTCCTCAGCGCCATTATATCCATGTCAATGCTGGAGACAGACACAGCTCAGTGTTCTCCTGCGTAATGAGAGATATTAGCTAGATAGATGAGCGCTTGTGTGGTAGTCAGAAAATTCTTGGCCTGTGTACCTCTGCAACCGCTGGTGCAGCACATTTTTTGTCTTCTTGTGCAAATAGTGAGATTCTGACAGAAACAGAGGGCCCATGCCATACAATAGTGCTGTGCATCGCTGGTATAGAGCTTAACGTCTCAGTAAACCTTGAATCTTTGTTTGCACTTGCTAATGTGATCAAGCAAGCGCAGTGCACCTTTTCATTTAGTGGGGCTGAAATTGTACTCTGCACAGTCTGCAGAGCTTCTTATGGCAGAGCACAAAATCTGTTTTTTTTCTGTTGCTATTGTGATATTGAAACCTGTGTGCACTAAAGTTTTTTTTGTGTCAGATACTATTTTAGTGGAGTAGAACTTCAGGTGGTTTCAGAGTAAAAAATTTTTTTTCTCTTGCTATGCCCAGTCCAAAAAATATTTTGATCCAGTCTGCTAAAAGGGAGATCCTATTTTAGTGGCAATGACCTTGTTCTGGTTTCACAGTAAAAAAAAAAAAAACTTCTCTTACTAGGCCCAGTCCAAAAAATATTTTTTCCTGTGCCAAAAGTCATACAGTGCTATAAGCCAGCTACTTCGTCAGTGGCGGTCAAAGTCAGCTGGACGCAGATCTTATGCAGAGCAACCAAAATATATTTTTTGCTATGAGTAAAGTGACATAGCTGGCTAGATCTGAGTTTGAAATATTTTGGAGCATATATTCTATGTCATACTGGCCTCATCCACATTCAAAAAAAAATTTCTTCTGTTCCTAAAGTAATACAGCAGGGGACATCTCAGTTTGAAATTGTTTGGAGAAAATCTCGTAGGTTTTATTGGCCTAATGCACACAAACAAATTTCTTTTGTCTGTTAGTAACGTTATACAGCAGGCCATATCTTACCTTGTCATTTAGTGTCGCTGAAATTCAGGTGTGTGATGAACTATTGCACAGCAAAAAAACATATTTTTCTTTAGTTAATTACGTGCTCCTACCACTGTATCTGACCAATATGAGTGGGAAAAAGAGAGGGCTTGGTGGATGGAGGAATAGGCTTGGTGTTCAAGGTGTATGTGGGGTACGTGGTAATGTTAGTGAAAGTACTAGTGAACCAACACAAACAGGTCCTATCCAAATACAACTGACAACTTATGTTAGTGGACGGCCTACTGAACTCCCTTCCTTTGGCAGCTGAACAGCGATACGCCTTGTTGATGAGGCCCAGAAAGAGCAGGTGCTCCTGTGGATGGCAAGCTCTGCTTCCAGTGCCCTCTCCTCTTCTTCCTCCACCTCAACATCACACGCAGTACAGTCCACAGAGGTGGCATCCCAATTATCCATGCTACCTCCCACGTCACAACTGCCCAACTGACAGTAGCGAACCACCGATGGGCGAGTCTGTAGAATTCTTTACCCATTCTACACCATGGGCATCAGAAGTGTACTCCAAACAGTCACAGAGTCAAGAAGAGGAGGAAAGCATCTGCACCGATGGCCAAAATTTTTTTAGCTTGGATTCAGGGCAGTACTAAGTAGGGTCCGAGCAGGTTCCTAACCCTCGTCACCAGATGTTAACTGCAGGGGAGGGAGGTGATCCCGATGAGACTCAGAAACCTGGGGCTCATGCAGACTGAACTGTGCTGTCAGAGCAACAAGAGGAGAGGTGTCACTCTGAGGGTGAGGAATGGGATAACACATTGGATAATGAAGAGGTTAAAGATCCTACTTGGTGTGAACCCAGAGTCACACAGCCGAGTAGCTCATCTGAGTAGGTGGAGGAGGAAGACGAGGAGGTTACATTTCGCCCTACAACACAGATAAGGAGTAATGCAAGCACGAGGAGCACTGCATCCTTAGCCACAAGAGTGGCTGTGGCCAGCAGCGGTCACGGGTCTGCAGCTCACAGGGGCAGCAAGGGTTGCCTAGCATGGGCCTTTTTTGTCACTGCAAAGGATGAGCCAACTCACATTATCTGCAAACTTTGTTATAAAAAACTCAGTAGAGGGAAAAAACGCAATAATTTGACTACTATATGCACGAACGTTCACATGCTCAAACAACATTCTTTACGCTGGGAATCTTAATGCGCTAAAATACGGACCAGTGAACCTCAACAACCATCAGCTGACCCATCAAACGCATCCGCTGCTTCTTCCTCCTCCAAAATTACCGTGCCAAGTATTGTCACGCAGGTCTCCCATCACAGAAACTCTGGTTCTTTACCTGCTACAATCAGGTTGAGTGACAGCCCGTCAGCTGTAATGGAAGCGGACACGCCTGCTGTGTTTGTTTCACCGAGCACACCGCATATTTCTCAATCCACCGTAACATCTTCACCTCACTTACGCTCCACCAGTATTTCCGGTTCACCATACTCCGCCCTCTCTCAGCACCTTAGCCAGCCCTCGGTCCTGCAGTTGTGGTCACATAAAAGATTGTTTCATCCTACGCATGACAAAGCTAAGAGGTTGAACTCCACCATCTCCAATCTGTTGGCCACAGAAGTGCTGCCTTTCCACCTGGTAGATATAGACGGTTTCCAAAAACTGATGGCCATCACAGTTCCCCAGTACCAGTTTCCCAGTTGCCATTACTTCTCTAAGAAATCTGTGCCTGTGCTACACCAGCATGTCGCAGACAACATCACCGATTCCTTGTCTAAATCTACGTGTGACAGGGTGCATTTCACCACAGACACCTGGACAATTAAGCATGACCAAGGGCGCTACATCTCGCTCACTGGGCACTAGGTGACTCTGGTAGCTGTGGGTGCAGGCGGGCAATTGGCTGCTCCACAAATCTTGGAATCCCCAAGGCTTGCAGAAGAAACCTCTGTATTTCCCACTACCTCTGCTGCTTCTGAGTCCTTCACCTCCTCTAGGGCCTCCACCTGCGCACTCAACCTCTGTCTTAACGAGACACATGTTCCAAGGGTGCTGAATGAATACACACGACCTCTGTACTGCACAGTCAGGGCTCATCGTAATCGGGCAGTCTTCAAATTAATATGCCTTGGAAATCGCAGTCATAGAGGTGAAGAGTTGTGGGCAGCTGTCCAGGCTCAGTTTAAGCAATGGCTGTCTCTGCTGTACCTAGAGCCAGGGAAGGCTGTGTGCAATAGCGGTGCGAACCTGTTAGCAGTCCTAGGCTGAGGCAAGCTCACACACGTGCCTTGCATGGCTCACGTCCTCAACCTGGTGGTACAGCGATTTCTCCACCACAGTCCTCGCCTGGATGAGCTGCTTCACAAAGTACGGAAGCTGTGTGCTCACTTCCACAGTTCGCACCCCTCATGTCATCGACTTGCATCGATACAGAGGTCTTTGTCCGTGCCAGTTAACAAGTTGATCTATGATGTGCCGATGCGGTGGAATTCCACTCTGCACATGTTGCAGTGACTGTGCCAGCAGCAATGAGCTCTGACGCAGTATGTCATGACGTATAGCCTAGGGCAACGCAGTACGGACTTCGGGCATATCATGTTTCCGGAGTGGGAACAGATTGAGGACCTCTGCACCCGTCTGCACGGTTTTGAATTGGCTACTAAACTGGTTAGCGCTGACGATGCAGTCATCAGCATCACTATTCTGGTCATATACTGTACATGCTGGAGCAAACTTTGAATAATCTGCGGCAGGAGGTGGTGGCCCCAGAAGAAGAGGAGGATGCGGAAGGGATACCAATGTCTCAAATTTCCAGACTGTCGTCACACAGGCGGATGCCAAGTTATGGTGGATTACAGTGATCGAGGGGGTTTGGTGATACCAGGCAAACTATTAGTGAAGGTGCAAGAGCCGAGGAACTAATGGAGGAGGAAGAGGTGATGGGCGAGCAGCTGTCAGAGGATGAAGAGGATAATCATCCCCTCTCGTTTGAGCGTGGTTTACAGGAGGGGACGGAGGAAACAAGCATCCGTGTTATGCAGCCCACAATATAGCCTGGCTTTGGACATCCTAGAAGAGCCCGACATATGAGTGCCTTCTTGATGCACTATCTGCAACATGATCCCCGTATAGTTAGGATTCAAAATAATGCTGACTACTGGGTTGCCACTCTGTGAGATCTATGTTATAAGAGTCAATTTTGCCAGATGCTTTCCTCCCTGGAAAGGGACCCGCTTATGTTGGAGTATCGAAACAAGCTTTTAAGCAACCTTAATAGAGGTTTTCCCCAAGATAACAGTGAGGCACACATTATGCATCGTAGCTGCAGCAGCAGAGTAAGTGGCAGAAGCAATTTCTGGGAGTCCTTTCACACATTTTTTGCACCAGCTTGTGCACTAGCACAACAGAGTACTAGTGTGACACGTGGTTAACGACTGGAGAGGATGGTGCAGGAGTATCTAGAGTTCAATATCAATACCATCAGGGAGGGTTTGGACCCTTTTACATTTTGGTCTTCAAAAATGTGTAGCACCCCAAGGGCTTGGTTGCTACAGAGGTATTGCACCTCATCCAGATGTGCGATATCTCACTTCCAGGTAAGGATGGAGTGTGGATCAGGACCCCGACACCTGTATGCATTTCACCACATTTCCGGTGGGGACAGGGCGACCGATTTGCTCCAAGTAGAGCACGACAGTCCCTGTCCCTGGCTAGAGTGGGGGGAGGGAACACAGAGGAAGGGGGACCCTGTAGTGCATAGGAGGGAGAGGGCAGTTCTTGGGTGCACCTAGAGGGAGGTATAAAAGGTGGGCACCATCTTAGTTCAGAGTGGACTACAGACAGAGAAGAAGAAAGAGCAGGAGGTGGGAGCAGAGGCTCTGCATGGGCTCTGCTCCACAGGCAGGCCTAAGCATGAGGCCGGGGCCTGGAGGAAGCAGAAGGAAGGAGAAGGAAGGAGAAGGAAGGAAGAGGAGCGGAGGAGGCTCCTGGAACAAAGGGACCCTAGGGGTGCGGACCGGGGAATGGCCACCGCACGCCCGAATCTACCTGCGTAGGGGGGGTCAGGCCAAAGGGGGAGACCAGTCCCTGAAACTAGTGAACTACCCTCAGCTAGACACCGGAGGCTGTGACATTTCACGTGGCGCAGCCCCTCGTTACACCCACTAGGAAGGTACCATATAGGGTCAGGGAAACTGGCGCCAAGGTTTACCAGAGAAGGCCCGAGGCAGCCGGACAGAAGCGAGGTCACTGGCGGGGTATGACAGGTCAGAGAAAGGACACACAAAGGGGGTCCTGTGAAACGCTCCAAAGTTATCTGGGAGTAGGCCAAGCCCCTCACCTGGTGAGCACAGTGCGACGAGGGATGTTATGACCAGCTGCAGTAACGTGGATAAAGAACTGTGAGTAAATACCCTGGACTGCATTACAAGACTCTGTGTCGTTACTGCTGCTCCCAGGCACCATCACCCCCAACATCCACACTTGCTGCCCTGAGACTATACTCCTCCCGTGGGGATTTATACTATCCTCCGCTGAACTCCCAACACCAGCCTCAGCGGTCTGCCCTGCAGCGGCGGTTCATTCTGACCGCAATCCACGGGTGACGTAGCCGGACATTCGGTATATAGACCGCCATTTGAGTTGACCACCCTAAGCCACGGGACAGGGTCCCCGCCACACGAGGACTACAACCCCCAACATCCGCAACGGGTCCGGTTCCAGGTATCCCCACACACGTGCGGCCCAGGGGGCGCGTCAAATGCATGAATGGCCTGAGCTCGCCTCTTATGCCTTGGAGGTTTTATCGTGCCCGGCAGCCAGCGTTCTCTCTGAACGTGTCTTCAGCGCTGCTGGTAGAATCTTGATGGATAAGCACACCCGGCTCTCCCTTGAAAGTGTAGACCACCTAACTTTCATAAAAATGAAAAAGTCATGGATCTCCAAGGACTTTTACACCCCAATTGCAGACTGTACAGAGTATATTGTCGTTTTGTGTGTGCTGTATTGATCTCTTGAAATTGCAGTCTGTGATATGGCTTCTGCGCCTGCTCTTGCTGCTGCTGAAGGTTTTAGGCCCTAATTTTGGGAAATGTAGAGAATTCTGTTTGTGCCTCCATTATGGGTCTGCGTTAAACTACTTGTAGTCTGATGACATTGATGCCACTTCAGTGGTGTTAGGGTGTTAGGCCCTTAGGCCCTCATTTAGAGCAATATGAACACTCCTGGTTAGGTCTCCGTCTTCTGGGTTGGCTGTACTAGAAGAGGTGTGGGTCTTATTAACACTATTTCTACAGTAGTGAAATTGATGCCACTTTGCTGGCATCAGCCACTAATTTTTTTAAATGTGGGGAATCCTGATTGGGTCTTTATCTATTGGGTTGGCTGTAGTGGAACCTTCCTGTTCTGCAGTCTAAGTTGAGTAAGGTTGCGCACCAGTCCTTGCTGCACTCTTGATACAGACTCTGCCTGCTGCACTCCTGATACAGATTCTGCCTGCTGCACTCTGATACAGACTGCCTGCTGCACTCCTGATGCAGACTCTGCCTGCTGCACTCCTGATACAGACTCTGCCTGCTGCACTCCTGATACAGACTGCCTGCTGCACTCCTGATGCAGACTCTGCCTGCTGCACTCCTGATACAGACTCTGCCTGCTGCACTCCTGATACAGACTCTGCCTGCTGCACTCTGATACAGACTCTGCCTGCCGCACTCTGATACAGACTCTGCCTGCTGCTCTCTGATACAGACTCTGCCTGCAGTACTCTGATGCAGATTCTGCCTTCTGCACTATCTAGTCTGTCCTACTGGGTCCAGCTGCTGCGAGTCTGTTGGTCTGTCCTGGAGTGGCACCTGGCGTTCATCGGGAGCCAAGTCTAACCTCACCATCAGAGGCTCTAGTGAACAGTCCGGTGCTCGCTTAGGCATGCCCCTCCAGGCTCTCCCGGGTCCGTGGCACAGTGGTTCCACAAACCACGTCCGTGACAATGCGTCCTCGCAGACAGGGTCCTCTCTCCTATTGTACCAGTCGGTGACCCCTTTTGACATGTAAAGTGCAACTGAATAAATGTCACTGTCACAGTAATAATAATTATAGTACTTGTAATCTGGATCAATTGATGGCACTTCCCTGGTGTCTACACCTAATTTGATAAGTTTTTGCAGCTTTTGGTCCCATTTCTAGGTGTTTTATAAGCATTTTTTTGGTCCCCCCATTGATTCCTATGGGATTCGGAAATGTTCGATGAACATTTGGCGAATAAATTCGGCGAATATCAATTTCTTCGGGGAACTTTTCCGAACCGAACATTGAAATGTTCGCTCATGCCTACCTACAACCACCAAAACCACCCTTTTGTGTGCAGAAACTGGTAGGTCAGTAATAAAATCCATGGACAAGTGTGTCCATGGCCTATTAGGGATAGGTAGTGGAAGAAGAGTACCAGAAGTACGGGTATGAGAAACCTTAGAACGCACACAGATACTACAAGCAGATACGTGTTCAAGTACATCCCGATGCAATCCCGGCCACCAAAAATGACAAGACAGAAGGTCTGCGGTTGCCTTATCACCTGGATGACCAGCAAGCATAGAGTTATCATGTTCCTTAATTACTTTGCGGTGCAGATTAGTTGGTACAAATAACCTTCCTGAAGTGCAGGAGGCAGGAGTGTCCCCCTGAGCCTCCAACACCTCACCCTCCAGTTCAGGATATAATGCCGAAATGACTACCCCCTTCTGTAATATCAAAGCATGGTTATCATGGTCACTGCCACGAGGGAAGCTCCGTGACAAAGCATCAGTCCTGACATTTTGACCCCTGAACAAAAAGTGACAACAAAATTGAACCTAGTTTAAAACAGTTGCCATCTGGATGAATTTCCGGTTAAAATTAGTAAAGCCCAGTAAACATTGTAGAGCCTTCAGGTTCTTGGGATGGTCCCAATCAAGGATTGCATGGATCTTCTCCGGATCTACCCGAAAACCCGAAGATGACAACAAGTACCCCAAAAACTGCACCTCCTGAACAGCAAAAACACATTTTCCTAGTTTGGCATAAAGTTTGTTATCCCTTAATATTTGGAACACCTGTTTATATGCCCCCTATGTGTCTTAAAATTAGGTGAGTAGATCAAAATATCGTCCAGATAGACCCCAACAATCCTCCCACCAAATGATGGAAGATATCATTTATGAAATGCTGGAATACTGCAGGTGCATCGGTCAAACCGAAAGGCATAACCAGCCTCTTGAAATGCCTTTCAGGGGTATTGAACGCTGTTTTCCATTCATCCCCTTCTCTGATTCTAACCAGATTGCAGGCTCCACTTAAATTCAGCTTGGAGAATACCTTAGCTCCTACATCCTGGCTGAACAAATCAGGAATCAGAGGAAGAAAGTATGGATCTTGGATGGTAATTTGATTTAATTCCTGGAAATCTAAACAGGGACGTAGACTGCCATCTTTTTTCTTCACAAAGAAGAACCCTGCCGCCACAGGCGAAGATGAAGGCCTAATTTATCCCTTCTCCAGACTTTCCGCAATGAAATCCTTCATTGCTTGCCTCTCAGGGTCAGAAAAATGATACAGTCTGGACTTCGGTAGTTTAGCTCTGGGTGTTAGGTTAATAGGACAGTCATATGCACAATGAGGAGCTAAATCCTGACACCCCCTCTCAGGAAAAACATCCTCAAAACCACACAGAAAAGCAGGTAATATTTCTGTAGAGACTGTAGCAACGGAAATATCTAAACAGTTCTCATGACAGTAATCTCCTCATTCAATTATCTCTGTTGTTTGCCAATCCACTAACAGATTATGTTTCACTAGCCATGGAAAACCCAGTACAATTGGTGTGGGAACAATGTCCAGGTCATAGCAAGGGATAACTTCACAATGAACAGACTCCACCCTCAGTTTTACATTATGTACAATCTGAGTAAATGCTTTCTGTGCAAGTGGCGTTGAGTCGATGACGAAGATTGAAATAGGCTTAGCTAAAGTACAGCGAGCAAGACCATGAGTTTTCACAAACTCAGCATTAATTATGCTGAATCTGGCTCCACTGTCAACAAACACAAAAATTTTATTGGTTTTGCTCTTTAGCACCACCTCTGCTGTCAGGACAAACTGGGAACTGCAGGTTGGCAACAAATGCTCCCATTGCTTATCCAACTCCAGACTACAAAGAGTTAATCGAGTGTTTAGGAATTGAATGACATGTCCCAATAAAATGTCCCTTTTTCCCGCAAAAAAAACCTAGGCCTTTTTTCTTGCAAATCTCCGGGGAAATGTATAAGGTAAAGGCACCCCCTAACTGCATTGGTTCCTCCTCCTCCCCCAGTACTGGTTCACCGCCAGACCACTCCCCCGGCAGAGGTAAACAATCCCAACAAGAAGGCCTCGGAGAAGATGGTCTCTCCCGTCTATCCCGAAGGCATCTATCAAGACGTATGGCCAATGAAATGGCAGCCTCCAAGGACTGAGGGGTTTCATATACTGCCAAGTCATCTTTGAACCTTTCAGGTAGACGATAACAAAATTGGCTTCTAAGGGCTGAGTCATTCCATTTAGAATCCGTTGCCAATCTACAGAATTCAGAACTTACATCTCCACTGACCGATTCCCCTGCTGAAGGCGACGTAGCCTAGACTCAGCCAAGGGTCTCGGTCAGGGTCATCATAGATGAGGGCCAGAGCCCCGAAAAACCCCTCTACAGACTGGAGACAAACCGAATCCTGTGGTAAAAAAAACGCCCAGAACTGTGGATCTCCCTGCAGTAGAGAGATCACAATTTCTACTCGTTGCTCCTCATTTCCGGAGGAGTAAGGACAAAGTTTAAAATACAGTTTGCAAGCCTCCTTGAATACAAAAAACTTGTCCTTACCTCCTGAAAACATGTCTGGGAGGGCAACCTTGGGTTCAGGCTGGACAGGCCTACCTGCAGAGACCCCCATATTAGCAACCTGTTGCCGCTGATGCTGTTGCTGAACCTCACAGCGGAGGTCATTCACTTCCAGAGGCAGTCTGCACAGCCATTCTGTGAGCTCTCCAACTAAATCCATACCAAGGAGAAAGGAAAATAAAACATGCCCGAAAAAAACCACACAGTTAAACCCGTGTCAGGTTTTTTTTTTTCCTAAATGTGCAGGGCCGGTGATAATGTCATGCAAGGTGTGTGAAAGACTAAGTGCAACACAAAGGGATAGGGGAAATGGAGCCAGGACTCTAGGGAAAGGGGGGAGTGGAAACCTCCTAGGAGGATCTGATATCACCCTGTCTCCACTAACGTCCCTATATTGGTTCCTCACCAATCGCCGCATGCGAACCTAAACCCTGTATTTCCCTAGCGCTTGACCCTGTATAGGGAAGGGGGGATGAGCACCAGTCGATCCCCACTAACGACTAAAGACAACAAGGGAGACAAACATGGGGGAAAGTAGCTTAGCTTTAGCTGACTTCAGAGAGATAACTCCAAGCATCCTCCTAGCACTACCGAGGAAGATAGCAGTCTGAGAGCTCCAAGCATTCACAAGGAAATATGTGAGTATCATCGGCATCCTCCGGCTGACAAATGAAACTATTTAAACACCCAGTAGAGGGTGTCAATTAGCAGGAAGGAGGTAGCTGCTGTGTCCTAGAATGAAACAGCTAAGAAGGTGTCTATAATGCCAAATGAAGAGATCTTCTGCAGCCAACTGCAGGACGGCTGTCTGTCACCTCTGACACACCAGTGACAGATGTATCCTGTACATGGAGTAGTGGGACCCAAATGTCAAGCTCGCCCCAAATGCCACAAAGCTCCACCCCAAACACTGCTCAGCTCCGCTCTCAGATCAACAAATTTTTCTTCTTCCTTATGCCACACAGGTGTCACTGTGCAGCTGCTCTGAGCTTTGAGACTCCTTACCACTCACAAACACAGAGCAGTCTGCTGTGTGGAGTATCCTAACACAGGCTGCACACAGCATGAGAAGAGGAGCTGGAGAGTGAGGCAGCACTCACAGGATGTCTTGAAGACGGCAGCACACTCAGGAGGAGGACGCTGTGCTGACTAAGGATCTGTCAGCAGTGACTGAAAATGTCACTCTCTCGGTCTCTCTTTCACTCAGCAGGGGCCCTTCGTGGATTTCACTGGAACCCCGCCAGGCCAATCTGACCCTGTATGAAGCCATTGAGTTGCTGCTCTTCCTCTATGTCTTGTTCATTCTATTCTTCCAACCATGATGTCTTTCCCCAGTGATTGCTCTCTTCATACTAAGTGGGCATGTCATAGTTTTATGATCCTTGCTTTGAGTGACATATCTGCCTTAATTTGTTTCAAAATTTAATTTAATTTGTTTATTCTTCTTGACATCCATGGTACTGATAACATCCATATCCAGCACCACATTTCAAAGGTGTTGATTCTTCTTCTGTCTTGTGTCTCAGCTCAGCAGGCATTATGACGTCATTAAAACTCACCCACTGTATCGAGATAGTACAGAGGACCATAAGACAGCATGAAGAGGCCAAAGAATCATGGGAACGAGGAGAGGTGAGTACTTGTTTCTTTATTTTTTAATGTTGAGCCCATTATTCTGTATGGAGAACTTTTTGTGGCCATTATACTGTATGGAGCACAATGTGGAGCCCTTATACTATATTGAGCACTATGTGGGGCCCATTATGCTGTATGGAGCACGATGTGTGGCCATTATACTGATTAGAGCACTATATGGTTCCATTATTCTGTATGGATTACTATGTCGTACCCATTATACTGTATGGAGGACTATGTGGGGCCATTATACTCTTTGGAAATCTTTTTGTGGCCATTATACTGAATGGAGGACTACGATTATACTGTATGGAGCACTATAATTCACCATTATACTGTATGGAGCACTATGTGGGTCCATTATACTGTATGTAGCACTATGTAGGGCCCATTATATTGTATGGAGCACTGTGTGGGGCCATTATACTGTATGGGTCACTATGTGGGCCCATTATACTGTATGTAGCACTATGTGGGGCCATTATACTGTATGGAACACTATGTGGGACCCATTATACAACCATTACTTAAAAAACCATCCCTTGACCAGAACTGCACGGCCAACTACAGATATGTTTCCAATCTTCCCTTTATCTCTAAACTCCTGGAACGCCTGGTCCACTCCCGTCTCATCCGCTATCTCTCAGACAACTATCTTCTTGACCCCTTACAATCTGCTTTCCGCTCTTTACATTCTACTGAAACTGCCCTCACTAAAGTCTCTAATGATTTACTAACAGCTAAATCTAATGGTCACTACTCCCTGCTGATTCTCCTGGATCTCTCTGCAGCATTCAACACTGTGGATCGCCAGCTCCTCCACACTATGCTCTGCACTATTGGCCTCAAGGACACTGTTCTCTCCTGGTTCTCCTCCTATATCTCTCACCGCTCCTTCTCTGTTTCTTCTGCTGGCTTCTCCTCCTCCCTACTTCCCCTTACTGTCAGGGTTCCTCAAGGATCAGTCCTAGGCCCCCTTCTTTTCTCCTTATACACTATTGGACAAACAATCAGCAGATTCGGTTTTCAGTACCATCTCTATGCTGATGACACCCAATTATACACCTCTGCTCCGGACATCACCCCTGGATTACTACAAAAGACCAGTGATTGTCTTTCTGCTGTGTCTAACATTATGTCCTCCCTCTACCTAAAACTGAATCTGTCAAAAACTGAACTACTCGTCTTTCCTCCCTCCACTAACCTACCTGTGCCCGATATTGCCATTTCCGTTTGTGGCTCAACCATTACTCCCCAGCAACAAGCCCGCTGTCTTAGGGTCATTTTTGATTCAGATCTTTCTTTCACTCCTCACATCAAATCACTCGCTCGTTCATGTCATCTACACCTCAAAAACATCTCAAGAATCAGGACTTTTCTCACCTTTGACTCGGCAAAAACTCTTACTGTAGCTCTTATTCATTCTCGTCTTGACTATTGCAACGCTCTACTAATCGGTCTCCCTCTTACTAAACTCTCCCCTCTCCAATCCGTCCTTAACGCAGCAGCCAGGATCATATTCCTCGCCAACCGCTACACCAATGCCTCTTCCCTGTGCCAGTCATTGCATTGGTTACCCATCCAATATAGAGTTCAATTTAAACTTATCACGCTTACCCACAAAGCGCTCCATGCTTCAGTACCCCCCTACCACTCTACATGTGCCCTCCATTCTGCAAATGACTTAAAACTAAAATCCTCCATAATCCGAACTTCCCACTCCCGTCTCCAAGATTTCTCGCGTGCTGCGCCAATTCTTTGGAATGCACTACCCAGGACAGTTCGATTAATTCCCAATACCCACAGTTTCAAGCGAACCCTAAAAACACATTTCTTTAGACTGGCATATCGCCTAAACACACTCTGTCCGTCCCAGTTTTCCCCCATATTAAAATCTTCTTCAACTCCAGGTTCATACCAACCATGCACTTAATAGCCTCGGTCAGGACTGTACACATACTGGCTGGCGACCAGTCCATGTATTATTATTTATCCTATTTAGTATATCAAGGCTGCATTATACAATACATGTACTTTTTACCTTTTGTGTCTCCCCCATTTCCTCATAGACTGTAAGCTTGCGAGCAGGGCCCTCACTCCTTTCAATATGAGATATGCTTATTCTGTATTGTCTGTATATGCCCCCCCTAAAATTTGTAAAGTGCTGCGGAATATGTTGGCGCTATAAAAATAAAAACTATTATTATTATTATTATTATAGTGTATAAATCACTATGTGGGGCACATTATGCGGTTTGAAGAACTATGTGGGAATATTATACTGTATGGAACACTATGTGGGGCACATTATACTCTAAGGAGCACTAGGTGGGGTTCAGTATACTGATTGGAAAGTAGAGTGGTGATTACAGTTGGGCAATCATACTGTGATGGGGTCACCATACTTTTCCCAGGGGATTGAGGGAGAGTGGGTACAGTAGGGTCATATGCTTTTTACTACTCTTATATAACATTTTATATTATTCCAATATTTTATTCTAAGATCCATTAATTAAAATGTTCTTTGTTTGTGGGACATTCCCTGTAAGTTTTGTTTCCATAAGAAAATGTTCATTGTTATATTTGATAAGGAAAAATTTCCTCAATTGTAGACATTTTTTGAATAAATAGCAAAGTTGTCCTGCGACTTTGTCCAAGCCTTTAATTTTGGCCCTTTGTATATTTGAGTTTTACATCCCTGCTTTACACAGTATGTTGGCTCCCCACATTCTCCAATGTACTGTACAATATAATGCCCCCCATAGCTCCTCTATAGAGAGTATAAGGCCCTCATAGCCCTCTATGTACAGAATGATCTCTGCACCGGTCTTTATACAGTATGAGACTCCAACCACATTCTTAATGCGGTATGATGGCCAGTCTCCTTTTATAATGTTCAATGGTCTCATATTCTCTTTACATATAGTATGATAGAAGCCACAGCTGTTTATGTGCAGGCAGTTTTATGAGCACCTTAAGCTCCTAAATGCAGTATTATTGCCCCAACAGACATTTATATGCCGTGAGATGACACCTATAGCCCTCCTAGATGCAGTATGATAGCCCACTCAGCCCCTATTTATTGTATGATGGCAGCCAAAGCTCCCTTTTTTCACAGTATGAATGTCCCTACAGTCCCCTAAATGCAGTGTGATGGCCCCCACATGTCCCTATATGCAGTCTCATGTCCCACAGTCCCTTACATGCAGTATGATTACCCCCACAGCACTATAAATGCAGTATGAGATCTCGCACATTCCCCTAAATGCAGTATTATGCTCCCAGAGCTACCTAGATGCATTATGTTCCCCTACAGATCCTTATAAGCAGTATGATGACCCTCAACCCCTCATGGAGCCGCATCAATAGCATCATAAAAAATAAAAAACACCTTATACTTACCTAATCCTTCTCCCTGTCCACTGCAGATGCAGTCTTTGCTTCTATCTTATCATTCAGTTGAAGCAATTGGCATGATGTAGTTATGCCATCATGCTTTCCAATGTCCCCTACATGATGCTGGCCTCCTATAGTTTGAAAGTACTGGTTGAGCAAGTAAAGGAGCAGGAATCCGATGGCTCCGTGCTCCTCCACAGCTGTTAAGAGTATTGGCGTCCTGAAGACACCAATACTGTTAAAATTGTTCCTGGCTGAAGCTGCCCCTCGGCCAGATCGTCACACCTCCCTTGGGTAGCAAAATGCGGCCCCTTGTGAGTCATTCTGACCACTGCCTGAGTCAAGATGCTCATTTCTCATCAAGGCAGAAGCGACCCTGCATAAGGCCTAAGATTTATTTGTTGGGGAAAATAATAAAATGTAACTATGTTTATAATCCTACATAAGCAGTTTCTTAAGTGAATAATTTTCAAGTAGAGATGAAAAAAATCTTTGTAAATTATAGTTTTCATTGATACTCATCTTATTCACTCCTTACTTGCAATATATTCCACTGAACATAAGTTTTTTGACCTGCTCAATTTATATCAGCATATATCAATCTATCTGTGAACCAAAATATATCAATATACTGCTCTTCTGTCATTCAATAGACCATCAAGCTATTGTTTATAATTCCGGAGCAAGCTTAGTAGAGAAATATTTTTTTACACATGGCATCATGCCATCTCACAGAAGAAAAAGCCATTGAATTCCCATGCTGCTATACCATATTTTATAAAGTTGAAGGATGTGCCAAAATATTATATGACTGCCATATGTTCATATACTGTATATTGAAGATGAGGCTTTGAAATTCTACTAGATTATGCAAGCAAACATTGTCTGTAATGGTTAATAAGCAAAGGTTTGTCTGAACAAATTTTGAATTTTAGACACATTATGAAGCATATCTCAATAAGAATGAGATATTGCGGCTCAGATGTATAGCCCACACGTTTGTTTATGTACTATATGCTGAAAAATAATGTATATAGTTGTCTACTTGCCAACATGTTAATTTATGCACATAGAAATATGATCTGGTCAACTCACTCATTCTTTATTCCCTCACTTTCAATTCAAAGCTGTTCTGACAGATAAAAGGTAGAAGTGTCTTAGATGTCATTAAGAGGGTTACAAAATGTTTTACTTCACCTTACACTGTAGGTTCATGCATTCAACCCCCAACTCTATCCCATGCTTCTCTTACAAGACAATGTTTTCCACATCTAAGAACAATGCCTATCCTTGCTTCTTCATTCTCTATATAATAAAGACAGTTGAAAGAGCATGTTTGGTGTTAGGAGGAATGGTAGGCAGAGGGTCACAATATGCAGTGGCCCAGGGCTGCCACTAGGAATTTCCGGACCCCATACTGGTAAAATTTTGGGGCCCCCTTGAGACTTCGCCCAGGCTCCACCCCAGCTCCTCCTCCACCCCTTGAACCTTCCACAGTCCCACCGCCCACTCTTGGAAAAACTCCACTTCAACACCACGTCCTCACCAATCACACATTAATGGTTCCCATCAAACACCATATCACATACATAGCCAGCAGCTTTTCTTTCAGCCAAAAGATTTTTTAAACCGAAACCACGACAAGTTATACTCTGGCTGGGCCCTACTCTTCTCTAACCTATTAAATATTTCTTATAATACCCAATAATCTTTTTGATATATTTTTCTTTATGAGAATGTGTCACATACATTTTTTAAAAATGATCAATAATACCACATACAAGGGACAAATACCACCACACTATGACCATATCACATATTACCACCACATAGTGACCGGATAATACCACATACAAGGAACAAATACTGTCACACCATGACCAGACCATATATTACCACCTCATAGTTACCGAATAATAACACATACAGTACAGACCAAAAGTTTGGACACACCTTCTCATTTAAAGATTTTTCTGTATTTTCTTGACTATGAAAATTGTACATTGACACTGAAGGCATCAAAACTATGAATTAACACATGTGGAATTATAGACTTAACAAAAAAGTGTGAAACAACTGAAAATATGTCTTATATTCTAGGTTCTTCAAAGTAGCCACCTTTTGCTTTGATGACTGCTTTGCACACTCTTGGCATTCTCTTGATGAGCTTCAGGAGGTAGTCACCGGAAATGGTCTTCCAACAATCTTGAAAGAGTTCCCAGAGATGCTTAGCACTTGTTGGCACTTTTGCCTTCACTCTGCGGTCCAGCTCACCCCAAACCATCTCGATTGGGTTCAGGTCTGGTGACTGTGGAGGCCAGGTCATCTGGCGTAGCACCCCATCACTCTTCTTCTTGGTCAAATAGCCCTTACACAGCCTAGAGGTGTGTTTGGGGTCATTGTCCTGTTGAAAAATAAATGATGGTCCAACTAAACGCAAACCGGATGGAATAGCATGCCGCTGCAAGATGCTGTGGTAGCCATGCTGGTTCAGTATGCCTTCAATTTTGAATAAATCCCCAACAGTGTCACCAGCAAAGCACCCCCACACCATCACACCTCCTCTTCCATGCTTCACGGTGGGAACTAGGCATGTAGAGTCCATCCGTTCACCTTTTCTGCGTCAAACAAAGACACGGTGGTTGGAACCAAAGATCTCAAATTTGGACTCATCAGACCAAAGCACAGATTTCCACTGGTCTAATGTCCATTCCTTGTGTTCTTTAGCCCAAACAAGTCTCTTCAGCTTGTTGCCTGTCCTTAGCAGTGGTTTCCTAGCAGCTATTTTATCATGAAGGCCTGCTGCATAAAGTCTCCTCTTAACAGTTATTGTAGAGATGTGTCTGCTGCTAGAACTCTATGCGGCATTGACCTGGTCTCTAATCTGAGCTGCTGTTAACCTGCGATTTCTGAGGCTTGTGACTCGGATAAACTTATCCTCAGAAGCAGAGGTGACTCTTGGTCTTCCTTTCCTGGGGCGGTCCTCATGTGAGCCAGTTTCTTTGTAGTGCTTGATGGTTTTTGCATCTGCACTTGGGGACACTTTCAAAGTTTGCCCAATTTTTCAGACTGACTGACCTTCATTTCTTAAAGTAATGATGGCCACTTGTTTTTCATTACTTAGCTGCTTTTTTCTTGCCAGAATACAAATTCTAAAAGTCTATTCAGTAGGACTATCAGCTGTGTATCCACCTGACTTCTGCACAACACAACTGATGGTCCCAACCCCATTTATAAGGCAAGAAATCCCACTTATTAAACCTGACAGGGCACACCTGTGAAGTGAAACCCATTTCCAGTGACTACCTCTTGAAGCTCATCAAGAGAATGCCAAGAATGTGAAAGCAGTCATCAAAGCAAAAGGTGGCTACTTTGAAGGACCTAGAATATAAGACATATTTTCAGCTGTTTCACACTTTTTTGTTAAGTATATAATTCCACATGTGTTAATTCATTGTTTTGATGCCTTCAGTGTGAATGTACAATTTTCAAAGTCATGAAAATACAGAAAAATCTTTAAATGAGAAGGTGTGTCCAAACTCTTGGTCTGTACTGTATATTGCCTAAAACTACCTCTATATTGACATCATTCGCTACACATTTTGCACAGCAGATAAACACAATGAAATCTGCATAATCAGAAGGTACACCAAAATTGTATCCACTTTTCTAAGTTTTGTTGCAGAAATACTGAAAATTTTTTTGTATATAGAGTGAAATTCACAGTGAAAATTTTACACCATAAATTGACAAACTGTGAATTAAATATTAGAACCACAAGCCAATTTTTTTTCTTTGGATGGATTGCTGCATCTGATCCTGGGTGGCTCTGTGCTAGGCATATTGGGCTTCATTGTTACATCTAGTGTTGAGCGAATTTGTTCGGTGAATGTTCCAAAGTTTCAAATTCGGCACGAATACAGGGCAATCACTGCACTTTGAACAGTTTTGTTAGCATAGTGCAAGTGTATGATGAGCGGTGACATGTGCCAGGTGAGTGTGGGGGCTGTGGAGAGCTTAGAACAGGTCAGATCAGCGGCACACTGTTCTTTTTCCCTGTGGGCGGTTACTTTAACTGAGGAAAGCACAGCCAGCCAATCCTAGCGCAGGAAGCATTTACACTGTCCAGAAATAAGGGCTTCTGCAATTGACTGCAGAAATCACATGTCCTCTCAATATAAAAAGCGGCCATGTTCCCTCAGTGCCATTATATCCATGTCACTGCTGCAGACAGACGCAGCTCAGTGTTCTCCTGCGTAATGAGAGATATTAGCTAGATAGATGGGTGCTTGTGTGGTAGTCAGATAGTGTAGATAATTCTTTGCTGTGTACCTCTGCAACCGCTGGTGCAGCACATTTTTGGTGTTCTTGTGCAAGTACTGAGATTCCGACAGAAACAGAGGGCCCATGCCATACAATAGTGCTTTGCACCGCTGGTATAGAGCTCCATGTCTCAGTATACCTTGAATCTTTTTTGCACTTGCTAATGTAATCAAGCAAGCGCAGTGCACCTTTTCATTTAGTGGGGTTGAAATTGTGCTCTGCACAGTCTGCAGAGCTTCTTTTTGCAGAGCACAAAATCTGTTGTTTTTTTCTGTTGCTATTGTGATATTGAAAGCTGTGTGCATTAAAGTTTTTTTTTAGTGTCAGATACTATTTTAGTGGAATTGAACTTCAGGTGGTAAAAAAATAAATTTTTTCTCTTTCTATGCCCAGTCTAAAAAATATTTTTTCCTGTGCCTAAAGTCATACAGTGCTATAAGCCAACTACTACGTCAGTGGCAGTCAAATTCAGCTTGTACGCACAGTCAAATCTACATATATTTTTGGTTGGCAGGCAGAGTCCACCAAAGGTTTTTACTGTGGCAAAGTTGATCCAGTCTGCTAAAAGGCAGATCTTATTTTAGTGGCGTTGAACTTGTTCTGGTTTCACAGTAAAAAAAAAAAAAGAAACTTCTCTTACTAGGCTCAGTCCAAAAAATATTTTTTCCTGTGCCAAAAGTCATACAGTGCTATAAACCAGCTACTAAGTGTCAGTGGCAGTCAAATTCAGCTTGTACACACAGTCAAACCTATATATATATATGTTTAGTTGGCAGGCAGAGTCCACCAAAGGTTTTTTACTGTGGCAAAGTTGATCCAGTCTGCTAAAAGGCAGATCCTATTTTAGTGGCGTTGAACTTGTTCTGGTTTCACTGTAAAAAAAACAAACTTCTCTTACTAGGCTCAGTCCAAAAAATATTTTTTTCCTGTGCCAAAAATCATACAGTGCTATAAGCCAGCTACTACGTCAGTGGCGGTCAAAGTCAGTTGGACGCAGAGCTTAAGCAGAGTAACCCAAAAAGATTTTTTGCTCTGGGTAAAGTGAAACAGCTGGCTAGATCTGAGCATATATTCTATGTCATACTGGCCTCATCCACATTAAAAAAAAACATATCTTCTGTTCCTAAAGTTAAACAGCAGGGGACATCTCAGTTTGAAATTGTTTGGAGAATATCTCGTAGGTTTTATCGGCCACATGCACACTAACAAATTTCTTTTGTCTGTTAGTAACGTTATACAGCAGCCCATATCTTACCTTTCATTTAGTGTCGCTGAAATTCAGGTGTGTGCTGAGCTATTGCACAGGAAAAAACATTTTTCTTTAGTTAATTGCGTGCACTTATCAATGTATCTGACCAACATGAGTGGGAAAAAGAGAGGGCGTGGTGGAAGGGGGAATAGGCTTGGTGTTCAAGGTGTACGTGGGGTATGTGGTAATGTTAGTGAAAGCACTAGTGAACCAACACAAACAGGTCCTATCCAAAGACAACTGACAACTTATGTTAGTGGACGGCCTACTGTACTCCCTTCCTTTGGCAACCACACAGCTATACGACTTGTTGATAAGGCCCAGAAAGAGCAGGTGCTCCAGTGGATGGCAAGCTCTGCTTCATATGGCCTCTCCTCTTCTTCCTCCACCTCAACATTACACGCAGTACAGTCCACAGAGGTGGCACCCCAATTACCCATGCTTCCCCCCACATCACAACTAGCCAACTGCCCAATTGACTGAAGCGAACCACAGATGGGCGAATCTGTGGAACTCTTCACCCATTCTACACCATGGGCATCAGAAGTGTACTCCAAACAGTCACAGAGTCAAGGGGAGGAAAGCATCTGCACCGATGTCCAAAATTTTTTTAGCTTGCATTCGGGGCAGGACAAAATAGGGTCCGAGCAGGTTCTTGACCCTTGTCACCAGACGTTAACCTTAGGGGAGAGAAGTGATCTCGATGAGACTCAGATACTTGAGGCTCATGCGTACTGTACTGTGCTGTCAGGGCAAAAAGAGGAGAGGGGTCACTCTGAGGGCGAGGAATGGGATAACACATTGGATGATGACGAGGTTGAAGATCCTACTTGGTGTGAACCCAGAGTCACGCAGTCGAGTAGTTCATCTAAGGAGGTGGGGGAGGAAGACGAGGAGGTTACATTTCGCCCTGGGCACAGACACAGAGTGATGCAAGCACTAGGAGCACTGCACCCTTAGCCACAACCATGGCTGTGGCCAGCAGCGGTCACGGGTCTGCAGCTTGCAGGGGCAGCAAGGGTTGCCTAGCATGAGCCTTTTTTTTCACTGCAAAGGATGAGCCAACTCACGTTATCTGCAAACTTTGCAATAAAAAACTCAGCAGAGGGAAAAACTGCAATCATTTGACTACCACATGCATGAACATTCACATGCTCAAACAACATTCTTTACGCTGGGAATATTACCACACTGAAATGCGGACCAGCGCACCTTAACCACTATCAGCTGCCCTATCAAACGCATCCGCTGCTTCTTCCTCCTCCTCTGTTACCGTGCCAAAAATTCTCACACAGGTCTCTCATCACAGAAACTCTGGTTCTTTACCCGCTCCAGTCAGGCTGAGTGACAGCCCGTCAGCTGTAACAGAAGAGGAAACGTCTGCTGTGTTTGTTTCACCGAGCACGTTTCTCAATCCACCGTAACATCTGCACCTCACTCACGCTCGACCTGTTTTTCCAGTTCACCATTCTCCGCCCTCTCTCACCACCTTAGACAGCCCTCGGACCGTCCCGAAGTTGTGGTCACATAAAAGATTGTTTCATCCTACGCATGACAAAGCTAATAGGTTGAACTCCACCATCTCCAGTCTGTTGGCCACAGAAATGCTGCCTGGTAGATACAGACGGTTTCCGAAAACTCATGGCCGTCGCAGTCCCCCAGTACCAGTTACTTCTCTAAAAATTCTGTGCCTGCGCTACACCAGCATGTCTTAGACAACATCACCCATTCCTTGTCTAAATCTATGTGTGACAGGGTGCATTTCACCACAGACACCTGGACTAGTAAGCATGGCCAAGGGACGGGAATAGGTTGATCTGCGATGTGCCGATGCAGTGGAATTCCACTCTGCACATGTTGCAGCGACTGTGCCAGGAGCAATGAGCTCTGACGCAGTATGTCATGATGTATAGCTAGGGGCAACGCAGTACGGACTTCGGGCATATCACGTTTGCTGAGAGGGAACAGATTGGGGACCTCTGCACCCTTCTGCACGGTTTTGAATTGGCTACTAAACTGGTTAGCACTGACGATGCCATCATCAGCATCACTATTCCGGTCATATACATGCTGGAGCAAACATTGAATAACCTGCGGCGGGAGGTGGTGGCCCCAGAAGAAGAGGCTGATGAGGAAGAGATACCAATGTCACAAATTTCCAGACTGTCGTCACACAGGCGGATGCCAAGTGACTGTGGATTACAGCGATCGAGGGAGTTTGGTGATACCAGGCAAACTGTTAGTGAAGGTGCAAGAGCCGAAGAACTAATGGAGGAGGAAGAGGTGATGGGCGAGCAGCTGTCAGAGGATGAAAAGGATAATCATCCCCTCTCGTTTGAACATGGTTGGCAGGAAGGGACGGAGGAAACAAGCATCAGTTTTACGCAGCTCACAATACAGCCTGGCTTCTGACCTCCTGGAAGAGCCCGACATATGAGTACCTTCTTGATGCACTATCTGCAACATGATCCCCGTATAGTTAGGGTTCGAAGTAATGCTGACTACTGGTTGCCACTCTGTTAGATCCACGTTATAAGAGTCAATTTTGCTAGATGCTTTCCGCCCTGGAAAGGGACCCGCATATAGTGTAGTATCGAAACAAGCTTTTAAGCAACCTTAATAGAGGTTTTCCCCAAGATAACAGTGAGGCACACAGTGTGCATCGCAGCTGTAGTCTTTTATCCTCCCACACGTCAGTTCGTCAATTCCAAAATATTAGCAGTGGCAGAAGCAATTTCTGGGAGTCCTTTCACACATTTTTTGCACCGGCTCGTGCACCAGCACAACAGAGTACAAGTCTGACACGTGGTGAACGACTGGAGAGGATGGTGGAGGAGTATCTAGAGCTTAATATGAATAACATCACGGAGAATTTGGACCCTTTTACATTTTGGTCTTCAAAAATGCATGAATGACCTGAGCTCGCCTCTCTCGCCTTGGAGGTTTTATCATACCCGGTAGCCAGCGTTCTCTCTGAATGTTTCTTCAGCGCTGCTGGTAGTGTCTTGATGGATAAGCGGATCCGGCTGTCCTCTGAAAGTATAGACCACCTAACTTTCATCAAGATAAACAAGTCATGGATCTCCAAGGACTTTTGCACCCTAATTGCAGACTGTACAGAGTAGGCGATATTGTTGTTTTGAGTGTGCTGCATTGATCTCTTGAAATTGTTGTCTGTGATATGGCTTCTGTGCCTGCTCCTACTGCTGCTGCTGCAGGTTTTAGGCCCTAATTTTTGGAAATGTGGAGAATTCTGATTGCGTCTCCATCCGTTGGGTTGGCCGTAGTGGGACAGGTTTGGGTCTGCGTTAAACTACTTGTAGTCTGATGACATTGATGCCACTTCGGTGGTGTTAGGCCCTGATTTAGGGCAATGTGAACACTCCTGGTTAGTTCACCATCTCCTGGGTTGGCTGTCCTGGAAGAGGCGTGGGTCTTATTTACACTAATTGTACAGTAGTGAAATTGATGCCACTTTGCTGGCATCTGCCACTAATTTTTTTAAATGTGGGGAATCCTGATTGGGTCTCCATCTATTGGGTTGGCTGTAGTGGAACTGGTTTAGGCCTCCTTTGCAATACTTATACTCTAGTGAAATTGATGCCACTTCGGTGGTGTTAGGCCTTCATTTAGGGCAATGTGAACACTCCTGGTTAAGTCTCCATCTCTTGGGTTGTCTGTACAGGAAGAGATCTGGGTCTCATTTACACTATTTCTCCTGTATTGAAATTGATTGCATTTTGCTGGCATCTGCTGCTAATTTTTGGAATTGTGGGGAATCCTGAATGGGTCTCCATCCATTTGGTTGACTGTAGTGGAAGAGGTTTTGGTGTCCATGGATTTCTATAGTTATACGGTAATGAAAATGAGGATTTGGTGCAGATATTGTTCTCCTCAAACGGGTACGCAAACGTGATAAACTCTAAATTGATTTTCAATAAACAACCATCAGCCGCCATATCAAACACCTCTGCTGCTTATTCCCCCTCCTTTGTTACTGTGCCAAGTTGTGTCTCACAGGTGTCCGACAGAACCAGCTGTATACCCGCTGCAGTTAGGCTGAGTGATAGCCTGTCAGCTGTAAGTGAAGCAGACATGCCTGCTGTGTTTGTTTCTCTGAGCACACCACAAGTTTCTCAATCCACCATAACATCTCCGCCTGCACCTCACTCACGGTCTATCGGTTTGTCCGTTTCACCGTACTATGCCCTCTCTCAGCACTGAAGCCAGCCCTCAATCCCGCTGTTGTGGTTACGTAAAAGATTGTTTTATCCTACACATGACATAGCTAAGAGGTTGAACTCCACCATCTCCAATCTGTTGGCAATGGAAATGGTGGTCTTAGGCCCTATTTTTTTAAATGTAAACACTTCCGATTGAGTCTGCATCTCCTGGGTTGGCTGTAGTGGGACAGGTATGGATCTGCATTAAACTACTTGTAGTCTGATGACATTGATGCCACTTCGGTGGTGTTAGGCCCTCATTAAGGGCAATGTGAACACTCCTGGTTAGGTCTCCATCTCCTGGGTTGGCTGTACTAGAAGAGGTGTGGGTCTTATTTACACTATTTCTACAGTAGTGAAATTGATGCCACTTTTGCTGGTGTCTGACACTAATTTTTTTAAATTAGAGGAATCCTTTTTGGGTCTCCATATATTGGGTTGGGTGTAGTGGAACTTTCCTGTTCTGCAGTCTAAGTTGTGTAAGGTTGCGTACCAGTCCTTGCTGCACTCCTGATACAGACTCTGCCTGCTGCACTCTAATACAGACTCTGCCGGCTGAACTCCTGATGCAGACTCTGCCTGCTGCACTCTGATACAAACTCTGCCTTCTGCACTCTGATACAGACTCTGCCTGTTGCACTCTGATACAGACTCTTTCACTGCAGCACTCTGATACAGATTCTGCCTGCTGCACTCTGATACAGACTCTGCCTGCTGCACTCCTGATACAGACTCTGCCTGCTGCACTCTGATACATTCTGCCTACTGCACTCAGATACAGACTCTGCCTGCAGCACTCTGATACAGACTCTGCCTGCTGCACTCCAGATACAGACTGTGCCTTCTGCACTCTGATACAGACTCTGCCTGCTGCACTCTGATACAGACTCTGCCTGCAGCACTCTGACGCAGACTCTGCCTGCTGCACTCCTGATACAGACGCTGCCTTCTGCACTCCTGATACAGATTCTGCCTGCTGCACTCCTGATACAGACTCTGCCTGCAGCATTCTGATGCAGACTTTGCCTGCAGCACTCTGATACAGACTCTGCCTGCTGCACTCTGATACAGACTCAGCCTGCTGCACTGTGATAAAGACTCTGCCTGCTGCAACATCTAGTCTGTCCTGAAGAGTCCAGCTGCTGCGTATCCATTGGTCTGTCGTGGAGTGGCACCTTGCATTCATCGGGAGCCAAGTCTAACCTCACCATCAGAGGCTCTAGTGAACAGTCCAGTGCTTGCTTAAATACGCCCCTCCAGGCTCTTCGGGGTCCGTGGTAGAGTGGTTCCACAAACCATGTCTGTGACAGTGTGTGACGCCTCCTCGCTCACTAGCCCACCCTGAGAGATGGGGGGGTACTCGGAACTGGGTCAGATGTTGGGGGTTGCAGTCGTGGCCTAGGCCCGGTCCGTGCCCAGGGTCGTCACATCAAAATAAGGGCTAGGAGGAACGGTGGTAAACGAGTGGATTCAATGACTACGCCACCTGTGGTGCCTGGTGATTCGCCACCAGCGCTGCGGCAGTCCTCTGAGGCGGGATGTCGTGGCAGCAGCAGATGGTACTACTCCCCACAGGCGGAGCAGGGCCTCAGGGCAGAGAAGGCAGATCAGGGGAGTCGTAGTGGGTGCTGTGGAGTCGCGCTGAAATAAGGGACTGGAGGCTAGAGATGAGCGTTGTTCTACTCGAACTGTTCGCCAATCTCAAATTCGAGCTGTTTTGGGCGGTGTTCGAGCCGGTCGGCGAACACGAACAATTTGAGAAAAATTCGGCTGTTCGAGGTTATGTTCGATAACTGTTCGTGCACCAAAATCATAACTGGATTTTTTCTCAGTAATGATGAAAATTAATGTTAATACGCAGTTTGAGTGTACAGCGGGGCGGGGGGAGGGGCAGGGGATGGATCTCTGCAGGAACAATGAAGATCTCCATTTTTTTTTCTCTTTCCCGCATTTGCAGTGGGGAGGTGCAATCTGTCAGCCTATCAGCAGCGCACACACGGAGCGAAGTGCTTTTTTTCACACAAGCAAGGGCATATGTCATTGGCAGTGTATGTCACATGTCCTTGCCCTATAAGACCAAGCCATTTTCCCCGTCGCCACCATTTTCTCACTGCTGCAGCTGCGTGTTAGACGGCACCGCTGTTGCTGTGTGCGCTATACCTTGTTAATTTCAAGCCAATTTTCGCACAAATATACAGATAGCTTGGGAGTAGGGAATAGTTGTGATTGCAGTCCTTTTAAGGACTAGGTTACAGCATTTCCTACGACTTTTATCAGGCAGGTCTGTGCTCTTAAATAGATAGATTGTGGGAGTAAAGACTAATTGTAATTGGAGTCCTTTTCAGGACTAGGTTACATCAGTTCCTATTAGTTTTTGCCAGGCAGGTCTGTGCCAGTGCTGTGCAAGTTTTTTTCACAGCATTTGGCTGAATCTAGCAAAGCTAATCCTTTTTGGCCTATTGCAGAGTGTGTTAGTCAGTGGAGTAGCCTATCTGTGTTGCAAGATATACCACCTGTGTATAGAATACCAATTTTTTTACTGCACCTAGTGAAGTAAAATCTTTTGGGCATAGCATCATTCTATTAGTCCATCTATACTGACCTCCATCAGGTTGCAAACTGAATATAATTTTTTTCTGCATCTAGCTCTGAAAAAATATTTGGGCTTCTAGCAGTGTGTGGGACTTGGTCTATTAGTCCATCTATACTGACCTCCATCAGGTTGCAAATTAAAAATAATTTTTTTCTGCATCTAGCTCTGAAAAAATATTTGGGCTTCTAGCAGTGTGTGGGACTTGGTCTATTAGTCCATCTATACTGACCTCCATCAGGTTGCAAATTAAAAATAATTTTTTTCTTCATTTAGCTCTGAAAAAATATTTGGGCTTCTAGCAGCGTGTGGGACTTGTTCTATTAGTCCATCTATACTGACCTCCATCAGGTTGCAAATTAAAAATAATTTTTTTCTGCATCTAGCTCTGAAAAAATATTTGGGCTTCTAGCAGTGTGTGGGACTTGGTCTATTAGTCCATCTATACTGACCTCCATCAGGTTGCAAATTAAAAATATTTTTTTTCTGCATCTAGCTCTGAAAAAATATTTGGGCTTCTAGCAGTGTGTGGGACTTGGTCTATTAGTCCATCTATACTGACCTCCATCAGGTTGCAAATTGAATAAAAAAAATTTCTGCATATAGCTCTGAAAAAATATTTGGGCTTCTAGCGGTGTGTGGGACTTGGTCTATTAGTCCATCTATACTGACCTCCATCAGGTTGCAAATTAAAAATAATTTTTTTCTGCATCTAGCTCTGAAAAAATATTTGGGCTTCTAGCAGTGTGTGGGACTTGGTCTATTAGTCCATCTATACTGACCTCCATCAGGTTGCAAATTAAAAATAATTTTTTTCTTCATTTAGCTCTGAAAAAATATTTGGGCTTCTAGCAGTGTGTGGGACTTGTTCTATTAGTCCTTCTATACTGACGCCCAGCAGGTTGCAAATTGAATATAATTTTTTTCTGCATCTAGCTCTGAAAAAATATTTGGGCTTCTAGCGGTGTGTGGGACTTGGTCTATTAGTCCATCTATACTGACCTCCATCAGGTTGCAAATTAAAAATAATTTTTTTCTGCATCTAGCTCTGAAAAAATATTTGGGC
This sequence comes from Phyllobates terribilis, assembly GCF_046119375.1. Taxonomy (NCBI): domain Eukaryota; kingdom Metazoa; phylum Chordata; class Amphibia; order Anura; family Dendrobatidae; genus Phyllobates; species Phyllobates terribilis. The sequence goes on from NW_027362764.1 coordinate 459,291,205, forward strand.
TTCTAGCAGTGTGTGGGACTTGGTCTATTAGTCCATCTATACTGACCTCCATCAGGTTGCAAATTAAAAATAATTTTTTTCTGCATCTAGCTCTGAAAAAATATTTGGGCTTCTAGCAGTGTGTGGGACTTGGTCTATTAGTCCATCTATACTGACCTCCATCAGGTTGCAAATTAAAAATAATTTTTTTCTTCATTTAGCTCTGAAAAAATATTTGGGCTTCTAGCAGTGTGTGGGACTTGTTCTATTAGTCCTTCTATACTGACGTCCAGCAGGTTGCAAATTGAATATAATTTTTTTCTTCATCTAGCTCTGAAAAAATATTTGGGCTTCTAGCGGTGTGTGGGACTTGGTCTATTAGTCCATCTATACTGACCTCCATCAGGTTGCAAATTAAAAATAATTTTTTTCTGCATCTAGCTCTGAAAAAATATTTGGGCTTCTAGCAGTGTGTGGGACTTGGTCTATTAGTCCATCTATACTGACCTCCATCAGGTTGCAAATTAAAAATAATTTTTTTCTGCATCTAGCTCTGAAAAAATATTTGGGCTTCTAGCAGTGTGTGGGACTTGGTCTATTAGTCCATCTATACTGACCTCCATCAGGTTGCAAATTAAAAATAATTTTTTTCTTCATTTAGCTCTGAAAAAATATTTGGGCTTCTAGCAGTGTGTGGGACTTGTTCTATTAGTCCTTCTATACTGACCTCCAGCAGGTTGCAAATTGAATATAATTTTTTTCTGCATCTAGCTCTGAAAAAATATTTGGGCTTCTAGCGGTGTGTGGGACTTGGTCTATTAGTCCATCTATACTGACCTCCATCAGGTTGCAAATTAAAAATAATTTTTTTCTGCATCTAGCTCTGAAAAAATATTTGGGCTTCTAGCGGTGTGTGGGACTTGGTCTATTAGTCCATCTATACTGACCTCCATCAGGTTGCAAATTAAAAATAATTTTTTTCTGCATCTAACCCAGCCAATAGTTTTGGCCTAATACCACAGTTTGGCCAGTCAGCTCTGCTCGGTTACCATCCATTGTTTTTTTGTGCAAACAACTCCAGAGTTGTGAATTAGTTAACCACCAAAATGAGTGGAAAAAGGCCTGCTGCTGGTGGAAAGGGGAATAGGCGTGTTGGGAAGGGGAAAAAAGGTTGTGTCCGTGGGGTAGGTGTTAAAGCAACAGTAACATCTGCAGAAGAAAGACCATCTTCCAGCCAAACTAAAATGTCTACTTCTTTTAGCGGACAATGTGATAAGATCCCTTTCTTACGGCCACGCCAATCGCTACAAATTCCAGATGAGGCACAAAAACAGCAGGTGCTTCAACGGATATCAAGTGCTCCTTTAAGTGGGCTCTCCTCCACATCAACTTCAACATCACAAATACTCCAGTCCTCAAAGGTGTCACCCAAATCGCACTTGCTTCCTCACAGCTCCCAAATCTCCAGCTGCCCGTCTGAGTATGAGGTAGAACAGATGGTTGAGTCTGCAGAGCTGTTTACTCATACTATAGCCTGGGAATCAGAGGTCGACTCCAGCGCTTCTGTGAATCCAGACGAGGAAATGATCTGCACTGATGCCCAGAATCTTTATGAGTCGGATCCAGGACCAGACGCAGAAGGTTCTGACCATAATGTAGACCCTCATTCCCAAACTGTAACTCCTGTTGGTGGAGACAATGAGGAAGACGATGATAAGACTCAAATACCTGATTGGAGCGACAACTTTAGTTTTTTGTCAGGGCAGGAACAGGTTGGCTCTGAGGACGACGGGTGTGATAACGCACAGGGTGATGATGATGAGGTCGGAGATCCCACTTACTGTCAACCCACAGTCAGCCAAGAGATGAGGTCAGCAGAGGAGGTGGAGGAAGATGCTAGTGACGACGAGGTCAGGTTGCGCCTTCCTGGACAGAGACGTAGTACTGGAAGCACGTCAACAACTGCATCCTCAAACACAACTCTGCCTCTCACCACAAGTCGTGGTGGCTCTTCAGGTCGCATGGGTGCTAAGCCTTGCATAGCCTGGGCATTTTTTCAGATCGATAAAGATGACCCAACTCGTGTTATCTGTAACATTTGTCAGCAAAAGCTAAGTAGAGGCCAAAAAATACATAGTTTGAGTACTTCATGCATGAACCGGCACATGGACATGAAGCATAAGTTGCAGTGGGAAGCTCAGTGTGCTACAATGCGGTCTAGCCGGCCGGGCCAACCACCGTCTGCCATATCTTGTGCATCCGCGGCCTCTTCATCCTCTGTGACTGGGGGGACAGCAGTCACACCTGTTTTGGGGCGCAGACCTGCCACCTCTTTACCCGCAACAGCCAGCGTGATTGGCAGGTCATCATTTTCTTTGGAGGTGGTAACACCAGCTGGTCTTGAGCGCTGTCCGACATCGATAGCACCACCTTTGGATCAAGGCAACCTAACATGTCCGCCTGCATCTTCCTCACAGACCGGCAGTTTACCGGGGACACCCTTATCAACCCCGTCTAAGCACAATAGCCAGCCCTCGGTCCCTCAGATGTGGACAAGTAAAAGACCATTTCCTCCTAGCCATGAGAAAGCTAAGAGGTTGAATTTCACCATCTGCAAGCTCTTGGCTACAGAAATGCTGCCTTTCCGCCTGGTGGACACAGAGGATTTTCGAGACCTTATGTCCGTCGCAGTGCCCCAGTACCAGATGCCCAGTCGGCACTACTTCTCAAAGAAAGGTGTGCCTGCGCTCCACCAGCATGTCGCACACAACATCACCGCTTCTTTGAGAAACTCTGTGTTTGACAGGGTGCATTTCACCACAGACACTTGGACGAGTAGGCATGGACAGGGGCGTTACATGTCGCTGACTGGGCACTGGGTAACTATGGTGACAGCAGGACAAGGGGCTGCTGTCCAAGTCTTGCCGTCCCCACGAATTGTGCGTCAATCCTCTTTATGTCATTTTTCCTCCACTGCTTCTGCCTCCTCAACCTCCTCTCGGTCTTCCACCTGCACCCAAAGCCTGTCTGGTCATGCCACAAGCTTTCTAACTGCGCAGAAGGGATCCTGCACACCTCCTTACTATGCTGGCAGTAGGGCTCAACGTCATCAGGCGGTTTTTACATTGAAATGTCTGGGAAATGTGAGTCACACAGCTGAGGAGTTGTGGTCAGCTCTGGAGAACCAATTTCATGAATGGTTGTCTCCACTGGACCTGAAACCAGGGAAGGCCGTGTGCGACAATGCTGCAAACCTGGGTGCGGCCCTTCGCCGGGGCAATGTCACACACGTGCCTTGTATGGCTCACGTGTTGAACCTGGTTGTCCAGCAATTTTTAGCCCACTATCCCAGACTAGATGGCCTTCTGCAGAGGGCACGGTCGCTGTGTGCTCACTTCCGCCATTCGCATCCCGCAGCTCAGCGACTTACATCTCTACAGAAGTCGTTGGGCCTGCCACTTCACCGGCTAAAATGCGATGTGCCTACCTGGTGGAATTCAACTCTGCACATGTTGCAGCGACTGTGGCAGCACCGACAAGCCCTGGTGCAATACGTTCTGACGTATAGCCTGGGCCAACGAGATTCAGAGGTGGGGCAAATCACGCTGGAGGAGTGGTCTCAGATCAGGGACCTATGCACCCTTCTGCACAGTTTTGAAATGGCGACGAAGATGTTTAGTGCTGACGATGCCATTATCAGCATGACTATTCCGGTGATTTACATGCTGGAGCACATGTTAAACAGAATTCGGAGTCAGGTGGTGGCACAAGAGGAGGTGGAGGAAGTAGAGGAGGAGGAGTTGTATGCGGAAAGGCTAACATCTGCAAGGTCCAGACGGTCGGCAGCACCAGGGCGGCAGGCATGTGAGGGTGGGGGAGATGATTTTACCAGGGCGCATGGTAGCAGCCAAACTAGTGAGGAAGGTGCAGGAGCCCAGGAAGAAGTGGAGGACGAACTGATGGAAGACTCATCAGATGAGGGAGACCTTGATCACATTTCTGTTGTGCGAGGTTGGGGGGAGAGGACAGAGGAAGGAAGCATGATTGTTACCTCGCCACCAACACAACAGGGACTTGGTGCTCCTGGATGCGCAACACACATGAGTGCCTTCTTGCTGCACTACCTGCAACATGACCCTCGAATTGTGAGAATTAGAAATAATCCTGACTACTGGGTTGCCACACTGTTAGATCCCCGGTACAAAAGTAAATTTGCAGAAATTATTCCTGCCATAGAAAGGGATGCACGCATGCAGGAGTATCAGCAGAGACTGTTGCAGAATCTTACATGTGCTTTTCCACAAAATACCAGTGGTGCACGTAGTGAATCTCACAGTTCCAACTTGCCAACCGTGGTCTGTATGGAATTGTTCAATAAAGGGCCCAAAATTAAGATAACATAGATGGGAGAGGTCTCTATGAATAGGAATTCCTAAGTATTTGATACCCTGTGAGGGCCAGGCAAAGGGAAAGTTGGACTGGATGGAATCCTATATGGATTTAGGGAGGGAGACATCGAGGGCCTCAGACTTCGCTGCATTGATTTTAAAATTTTACCATGTAACAAAGTGATCTATTTCAGCCATAACAGCAGGGATGGATATATGTGATTGAGTGATATATACTAGGACATCATCAGCAAATAGAGAGCACTTGTACTCGGTGCCTCCCACCTCAATCCACCTAATATTGGGGTTATGGCGAATTGATGAGAGCAGGTGCTCCGTCACTAGGATGTATAAGAGAGGGGACAGAGGACATCCCTGCCTTGTCCCATTGGTGATTGTGAAAGGTGATGAAAATGTTCTGACGCACCCCCTGGGCCTTGGGACACCCGGAGCCGGACCCTTTTTGGTGGATGCTGGTGGTTGTAGTCTTCGTGGCGGCGATCCGGTTCCGTGGCTCAAGGCGGTCAAACCAGTGGCGGAACTATTTATGTGGTTTTGATGTTTAAATGTCCAACTACGCCACCCGTGGATTGCGGTCAGAGTGAACCGCCGCTACAGGGCAGACCGCTAAGGCTGGTGTTGTGGGTGCAGCAGAGCGTAGCATAACTCCCCACGGGAGGAGTATAGCCTCAGGGCAGTGTATGCGGAGGATGGGGGTGATGGTGCAGGGCAGCAGCAGTAACGACACGGAGTCAGTGATGCAGTTCAGGGCCTTTACTCACAGTTCTTATTATCCAGACCACGTCTGCAGGTAACGGCTGCCCACGTCGTACTGTGCTCACCAGGTGAGGGGCTCAGACAACTCCCAGATAACTTTGGAGCGCTTCACAGGACCCCCTTTGTGTGTCCTTTGTCTGGCCTTTCTTACCAACACTTCTGTCCGGCTGCCTCGGGCCTCCTCTTGGTAAACTTGGCGCCAGTTTCCCTGACCCTATGTGGTGCCTTCCTAGCGGGTGGAGCAAGGGGCTGCGCCACATAAAATGTCAGAGCCTCCGGTTTCTAGCTGAGGGTCGTTTCCTGCCTCCACTAGTTCGGGGACCGGTCTCCCCCTTTGGCCTGACCCCTCCACGCAGGTGGATTTGGGCGTGCGGTGGCGACTCGCCCGTCCGCACCCCTGGGATCCCTTCATTCCTCGTTCCTGGAGCCTTCTCTGCTCCTCTTCCTTCCTTCTCCCTCTTGCAGGCCTGGGCCTCTGTTACTAGGCCCATCTCCGGAGCAGAGCTCATGCAGAGCCCCTGCTCCCTGCCACTTCTGCTCAGACTTCTCTGCACTGAACTAAGATGGTGCCCACCTTTTATACTCCCTTCTCAATGCACCCAGGAACTGCTTCCTCCCTGCTCCTGCACTGCAGGGTTCCCCTTCCTCAGTGTTCCCTCCCCCCACTCCAGCCAGGGACAGGGACTGTCGTGCCCATCTCAGGGGCATATTGGTCGCCCTGCCCCACGGCAATGTGGTGTAATGCATGCAGGTGTCGGGTCCTGATCCACACTCCATCCTTATCTGAGAGTGAGATATCACACCTCTGGGTGAGGTGCAATACGTCTGTAGCAACCGAGCCCTCGGTGCTACAGTTCCATTTATCTTCAGCCTAGGTGACGTATTGTGATACAGGGCCGTGATTTTGGCTATAAAAGGGTCCCCTAGACCCCTACCCCAAGCTTTTTAAGAGAATCATATATGGCGTGCCAGGAGACTCTATGGAATGCTTTCTCAGCATCCAACGAGAGTATCTACTTACAATTTTTTAACTGCATCTAGCCCAGGAAATACTTTGTGCCTAGTAGCAGTGTCTGCTAGTCAGCGGATTATCCCGGCTGTTAAGCAAGCTACACCACCTGTAGTTTGGACACTTAATTTTTTCAAAGGAAATGCTTCGGGACCACGGGATACTCAGTGAAGAGCATCAGGAGGCACCCCAAGGCATAGGGGCTGGGACTGGCACTAGGATGCCTTGCGGTGGACAGCCGAGCTCGATCCTTATAAAAGCTTTTTAACTGCAGCAGCTTTAGTGGACGCTACTGGAGCTGGAATTACGCGGCTGCTGGCATGAGACTTGCCCTCCAATAGATCCTTGTAAATGGATTTAAAGTGTATTCATTCAAATTAGAGGGACAATTTAAATTAAAAAGCTTAGAGCTGCCTCCACCACAGGGGGGCTCTCTCGACCCACCAGCGGACAGGCACCAGTATTGGGAGAGGGGGGCTGGCCGTCAGGGTTCACCGCGGCTCTGGCACAAACCCGGCGACACGGAGGTGGCACGGGCAGGAGCGGACTGAACGTGTCGGCTTCTCACTTTTTGGATTTTAGAAGGGCATGACATGCCTATATCTGTGTCTCCCCCTCCTTTTACTCCTCCACCTCTTTTCTTTTCGCATGACTATATGTACTTGTCACTTTTCCATGTGTTAGTTGTGTCTTCTGAGCAGTTTGTCAGCTTTTGGACACCTTTGAAGGTGTTTTCTATGTGTTTCTATGTGTTTTTGTTTGCCTGCCATTGGTTTTAACGGTGTTCGAAGGTGTTCGACGAACAGTTCGACGAACAGTTCGGCGAACACACGGGTGTTCGACGAACCGAACCGAACTCGAACACTACGGGGGTGGCTCAACACTACTGGAGGCAGAGATGCAGTCTTCCAAGCTTTACTCACGTTGTTAGGCATCAGCTGCAAGGCTTCTCCTCGCTCTTCATGGCGCGCTGCGGCCACCAGGAAGGGGGTTCAACACACTTCGGGTAGTTCGGGTGCAAGGATCAGGACCCCCACACCAGAGTGTTCCTAGACTTTCCCACTAGGTCCTCTCCTGTCCGTATGTAGTGCGTGTGATAGGCTGGTTCTCCCTCTGGCTATACACAGAACAAGGGTACGGGTGGCGATTCCGCTCCTTCCGTTACCCGGTGGGATCCCCTATGCCTCCGGAGCTTCTCCGACTAAGACGTGAAGTAGCAAAGTCAGATATTGGGGGCCGGTCCCCTTTTGCAGCGGGAGTCCCCCTGGCTTGGCCAGAATAAAGAGGACAGGTGGCGTATGCCGCTCCGTCTGTATCCCCCTGGGATCCTTTTGCCTGTGGAGCTTGTCTCCTCTGCTCCCCTCCAGGCCTTCTTAGGTAGGGACCTTGACCGGGTAGAGACAGCCGTTAACTCTAGCCCGCGCCTCGCCTCAAGGCCAGAGTACGAGGACCGTGTATCTTCAATAGGCTGCAGAATCTTAACAGAAAGCCACGTTCAGCGATGAAGACCACAATCAAAGACCTTGAACCTAAGATGGCCGTTGATTAAATATGAATGAATAAGTTTACCCTAAAAGTGCGTCCTCCACACTCACCCACTACATGGTTCCCCCCATCTCCTCTATCCCCGGGGCAGCACCCTGGTGCATTTTGGCCCCCTGCAGGACAGGAGTGGTGTAGTGTTGAGTGATGAGGTGGGGTCCTGAGAGGTGCTCCATCCTTACCTCGGAGAGGAGATACCACACCTCAATCTGAGGTGCAGTACCCCTGTGGTGACTGAACCCTCAGGGGCACCACAAGTGCGCCCTCGCAGGCAGGGTCCTCTCTCCTGTTGTACCAGTCGGTGACCCCTTTTGACATGTAAAGCGCAACTGAATAAATGCCGCTGTTACCGTAATAATAATTGTAGTACTTGTACTTTGGGTCAATTGATGGCACTTCCAAGGTGTCTACACCTAATTTGATGTGTTTTGTCAGGTTTTGGTCCCGTTTCTAGGTGTTGTTTATGCAATTTTTTGGTCTCCCCATTGGCTCCTATGGGATTTGGAAATGTTCGACAAACATTCAGCGAATAAATTCGGCGAATATCAATTTGTTTGGTGAACTTTTCCGAACTGAACATTAAAATGTTCGCTCATGCCTAGTTACATCTATCCGGTGATCTAACTCCCCTGCCTCTTTCCCTTTTCCTTCATTATTCCACAGTTTTACATAAGCCAAATTAGTGCACTTTGGTAAAAATTCCATCAACAGCAATCATGCGTAATAGATGGGAAAGACCAGCAACAAGTGTTATATTTTTTAGCAAATCACATCTGCGGAAGTGATATGATTTCCGTTATAACAATGGGTTCTTGAGTAACTCATCAATATGCCAAGTTTGAAACTTGCTCTCTGTTGCCCTTTTCATTGATATTAATAGATATTAACTTGAGCCTCCCCTTGCATTATCTATTAAGAAGCTGTTTGAAAAAAGATTTTTAAATCCAACAACAACCTCTTTAAAAACATTATATACATTGATAAGATATAGACAAAGAAAAGTAAGATAATATCAGATTATTATGACAAAAGTAATTACCGTATTTTACGGACTCTAAGACGCACTTTTTTCCTCCAAAATTTTAGAGGAAAATGGGGGGTGAGTTTTATAGTTCGAATGTATATATATATACTATGGCTGTGGGTGGTGGGGTTTGGGAGGGTGCGGCAGCGGCGGAGGAGCAGGGCACAGGAGGCAGGAGCCGGTTGCTGCAGCCTACACTGTGCCCGCTGCTAAAGAAAATGAATTTTCACTGCTCCCCACGCCCATAGCGTCACAATTTTTCATTTGTTAAAGCAATATTACATTAAGACAAAAATAGTTAATGCCAAAGGCACATTGATTATGCTCCCCAACAGTTTAGCTACTAGAATTATCGTATATTTTTCCTCTCTGTATAATCTGTTAGCCTTTTTGTAAACATGTCAATATAATTTATATTAATGAGGTTTTTTTGTGTCACCCTGGCCTGGATGCCACAAGTGTAATTAAAGCTGTGTCTGAGAGCAAGGGGGAGGTTCTCTAGTCAGGGGAACTTTAGCATGCAGTACCTCCTGTCTCAGGCCAGTAGGGGGAGCAGGCTGCCCCTATAAAAGCTGGTGCTGGGGGCAGGGTTAGGGAGAACTTGAAGGCCTGTCTCAGGACTGAGACTTGTCCCAGAGCAGAGCAGAGACAGACAGTTGTATTGCACCTAAGAGGAAGTGTGGCAAGAGGAGAGCCACAAGCCAGAGACAAGAGGCAAAGAGAGCCTGTCTTGGCAGATCACGGACTTACTTTACCAGACTTTGGTGTCTGAGGCTGGGAGGATTTTACATCCCCCAGCAGAGAACCAGTCCGCAAGGGACTGTATATTCCTTGGCCTAAGAAGCCTGGAGGCCCTGCCACAACCGAAGGGACCAGTAAAGCCGTACAAGGCTGGGAGCAGGAAGGAACCCACGTCGCAGGCCATACAGGCGAGAGTACACGGAAAGCTCGGAAATGTGGGCTGTTACCCTATAACGAGGAGATAGCCAGAAGGAGTGCAGAAAGCACGGTAGGCCTACACCTTCACCCTGACCAGGGCCAATTTCCCCATTGCTCTCAGACATCCAGGTCCCCTCCTAGCCGGGACTGTTTGTGGGTCAGTTTACCTGTTCTAGTAAAGACCCTGGACTGCAACCTGTTGTCTGAGTGCTCCTTGCTCCTCCAGCACTATCAGCACTGGGACTCTCACTACCATTACTCCCAACATCCATTATATTGCCCTGGGGCCGCACTCTTCCCGTGGGGAGTCACACTACCCTAGCTGCACACCTCATCAGCCCCAGCGGTCTGCATGCAGCGGCGGTTCCTAATAACCGCAATCCACGGGTGGCGTAGTTGGACATAAACATCAGCACATAACGGACTACCACTGGCCTGACCACCCTGAGCCACGGAACCGGGTTGCCACTACTACCCCACCGTTTCCCTATTGCCCGGATCCGAGTGCCCCACGGCCCAGTGGGCGTGTCAGCTTTGGCGTAGCCGGCAGGATTTCATGCCCGCAGCCACCGGGTACTGCGTGCCTGAAAAAGACTTTTGTAACTTACCTGTGGCGAAGTTTCCCGCCGTCCGGAGTCTTTTCCCGCCATCCGGAGCCGATTCCCGCCATCAGACGCCATCTTGGACCGTTTTCCGTCGTCTTCTGCCGTCTTCCCGCCATCCGCAGCTGCTTCCCGCCATCGGACGCCATCTTCAGGACGCCGAGCAGGAAGAAGAGGGGCGTGGACGTCGAAAGCGCGCGAGACCTGAAGCTCCGCCCCACGCACCGACGCTGCGCAAGGTCCTGGAAGGGAGAGAGAGCGACGCTGACGTCATCAGGACGCGTTGCAAGGTCCTCGTCCAGAGCAGCAGCAGCGGAGCCGCGGCCTACAGAAGAGGATCGTCGGAAGGTAGGCCACGCTTAACTAGGGGGGAGGAAGATGTCGGACACAGGGGCGCCCACTACCACCAACGCAGCTGCAGCAGCGGTGATGCCCTTTTCCCTGCCCTACATCCCTGGAGCGGCCTGGCTGCCCAAGTACTCAGGGGAGCCCCATGCCCTAACTGACTTTAAGGAAAGGCTGTACAGTTTGTTCCAAGTCTACCCCCTGACAGAGGAACAGAAGGTCAGCTACTAACAGGGCAGTTAACTGGCGCAGCCCAAAGGGAGGTAAAATCATGGCCCACTGAGGAGAAAAGGACTGTGAAGGGTATTCTGGCCCAGCTGCGGGGTACCTTTGACACACGTACCTCCGCTGAAATTAAAATGAGGTTCTATGGATGTAAGCAGCGGGCACAGGACAGCATCAGAGACTATGCCCTAAATTTGCAGGAAGCCCTAAGGGCTATCCAACAAACTGACCCTGGCAGTGTGCAGGAAACGGATAAGTTACTGACAGAACAATTCATAGAAGGTTTGCTGTCTAGCGCCCACAGGGCCCAACTGCGCCTCATGTTCTTTCAGAACCCCGACCTGACCTTTGCCCAATTTAAGGACAGGGCCATAAGGGTGCTCCGTGAATCTGCAACCAGTGGCGCTATAAACCCCCGGCGCCCTGCTCTCACCTACCACCAGGAGGCAGCGCCCTCCTCTATGGATCCCGTGGGGGCTGATGCACAGGCCCTGAACCAAGCCCTGTCGAAAGACCTGCACCACCAAGTCCAGGAGCTGACCAGGAGCGTTGCGGCGTTAACCAGGACCGTCCAGGCGTTGCAAGTGGACCCATCAAGACCCATCGAGTCGGCTTCAAGTCCGGAGGATGTCCCGTCGCGTCGACAGAGGAGGATCCCGTCGTTCCGAGGGAGGCCCACAGACCGCTACGCAGAGGATGGACAGCCCATTTGCCGTCGATGCAACCAGCCCGGACACATTTCCAGGTACGGTAATTTAAACGGGTCCAACCTGGGGCAGCGAGCCAACCCCCAGGCAGAAGATCACCAGGCCCTTATAATTGGCGTGATAAGTACGTTGGGGGGGCGCCCGGTTTTACCCGTGGTGCTGGACGGTATCCCCATGAGCGCCTTGCTGGATACTGGGTCACAAGTAACCACTATCCCTTATGTACTTTTTAAGCAGTATTGGACTGATGCTGATATCACACGGTATCCAAACAGTAACTTGAGCATCATCGCCAGTAATGGCTTACCCGTGCCGCAGATGGGGTTCAAGGAGATGACCATTAAGATTGGTAAAGTTGAACTACCGGCACAGGGAGTGATTATTGTGGACATTGACCGACGTGAAAGTCACCCTAAAATAACTGTGGGTACTAACGTAATTGAAAATTGTCTTTCAGAGGTAATTGTAATTCTACAACAGGTGGCGGTGAATGCTAGTTCCAGCCTACAGAGAGTCCTCAACAAGGAGATAAAAGCCCTGATGAGACGGCAGCAGGTAGAACTGTCTGGTGGTGAGATCGGTAGCGTAAGACTGAGTGACCCATTCCCCATTTCCATGCCTCCCAAAAGTGAAATGATGATCTGGTGTCGGACTGCAATCGCGTTGAGAGGTAGAGACTACCAAGCCATGGTAGAACCCGTGTACTCAGACAGCAGGCCCACCATTTTGACAGCCCGGGGGGTGATTGATGTCCGTCATGGGAGGGTGCCCGTCCGCATCCTCAACATTGGGGAGAGGGAAGTACACTTACCCAGGTACACTACACTCGCCAAACTGTTTGTTGTCGAACACAAAGCTATCAGGGCCGTGGAACCCTTGCCTCCATCTCCTCAGGCGGAGGGTAATGGCTCCCAGAAACAAAAGGAAGACTGGTGCCAGAAACTCCACGTGGGTGCTGACTCCACTCCCCTGCACCAAAAACAAGGAGTCTACCGGGTGGTACAGGAGTATGAGAGAGTCTTTAGTAAGCACCCGCTAGACTTCGGCAGAGTAAAAGGGATAGAACACCACATCCCCACAGGGAGCCACCCACCGATAAAAGAAAGACACCGACCTGTACCCCCTGCACATTATTAGAACGCAAAGGGCATGCTAAGAAAGATGAAGGAAGCTGGGGTCATTAGAGATAGCTGTAGCCCCTGGGCAGCCCCCTTAGTTCTGGTGAAAAAGAAAGACGGCACCATGAGAATGTGCGTGGACTATAGACAAATCAACCGTATCACCAACAAAGACGCATATCCGCTGCCTAGAATAGAGGAGTCTTTAGCCGCACTAAAATCAGCTAACTTCTTTTCTACTTTGGACCTTACTAGCGGGTACTGGCAGGTTCCTGTGGCAGAGGCTGACTTGGAGAAGACCTCCTTCACCACCCCGATGGGACTGAGCGAATTTAACTGTATGCCTTTCGGGCTCTGCAACGCACCAGGGACCTTCCAGCGGCTGATGGAATGCTGTCTAGGGCACCGAAACTTCGAGAATCTCCTCCTTTACCTGGACGACGTGATCGTCTATTCGAAGACCTACGAGGACCATCTCAAGCACCTGGCCGAGGTGTTCGAAGCCCTGGCAGGCTATGGCCTGAAGGTGAAACCATAGAAGTGTCACCTGCTGAAACCAAAGGTCCAGTACCTAGGGCACGTGGTAAGTGCAGAAGGAGTAGCCCCCGACCCTGACAAGGTCACGGCAATCAAGAGCTGGCCAAGCCCCTCGAACATCAAAGAGGTGAAACAGTTTCTCGGGTTGGTAGGCTACTACCGAAGGTTCATCCCCGGGTTCACTAAGATGGCAGCTCCTATGCAGTACCTCCTGATCGGACAGTCTAAATCCTGAAGTCAAAAGCCACCCTTCAAGTGGGATAAACCGGAAGAGGAGTCCTTCCGCCAGCTAAAGATAGCCCTCACGGGGGATGAGCTCCTGGCCTACCCTGATTATGGCCAGCCTTTCATTCTCCACACAGACTCCAGTAATGTGGGACTGGGAGCCGTACTGTCCCAAAACCAACAGGGCAGAGAACGGGTGATCGCATACGCCAGTCGGAAGCTGAGGCCCACCGAGAGGAACCCGGAGAATTACAGCTCCTTCAAGCTAGAATTCTTGGCAGTGGTGTGGGCCGTGACAGAACGCTTCAAGCATTACCTGGCCTCCGCAAAGTTCACCGTGTACACGGACAACAACCCGTTGACACACCTGGATAATGCAAGACTGGGTGCCCTGGAACAGCTGTGGATGGCCCGTCTCTCCAACTATGACTTCGTGATCAAGTACCGGGCAGGCAAAACCAATGCCAATGCGGACGCCCTATCAAGAATGCCTCACTTACCTGAAGGTGACGAAGACCCTGAAGAGCTGGAGGAGGTAGAACTCCCCGCGTTTCACCGGTAAGGAGCCGCTCAATACTCCCACCGCGTGAAGGAGAAGGATCTAACAACCGTGATGATCAATCCCCTACCTCACCACAGCTGGGCCGAGACCCAAGATTGTGACCCTGCAATCCACCTGGTGAAAGATCTGCTGACCCGGGAAGATGCCCGCTTGGATCCAGATGCCCCAGAGGAAGCCAAGCAGCTATGGAAAGAGAAGAGCAAGCTGTTCCTCTACGAAGGCAAGTTGTGCAGAAGGATTGTCAACCACCGGACGCACGAGCTGACCTGGCAAGTCGTGGTCCCAAGGCGGGATGCAGCTATGGTCCTGGGGGCTTACCATGACAGAGCGGGGCACTTCGGTTGGAAGAAACTGGAGTTCCTGCTAACAGGAAGGTTCTTTTGGGTCGGCATGAGAAGAGCTGTAGAAAAATGGTGCAGAGACTGTGGCCCTTGTCACCTAAGGAGGAAGGACCGTGCCAGCCAGAAGACACCCTTGAGGCCCATCGTCACCACGCAGCCTCTTGAGCTGGTAGCTCTGGACCATGTCAAATTGGCTCCCAGCCGGTCAGGATACATCTATGCCCTGACAATCGTGGACCACTATTCCCGTTTTCTAGTGGTGGTCCCGGTAAAGGACTTGACAACCCAAACAGCGGCCAGAGCCTTCCAGCAATACTTCTGCCATCCACACGGGTATCCGGAACAGGTCCTGACAGGCCAGGGTCCAGTGTTCGAGGCTGAAATCTTCCAGGAGTTCTGCAACCTCTATGGCTGTAAGAAGATTCGGACAACGCCTTACCACCCACAAACCAACGGGATGTGTGAGAAGATGAACAATATAGTTATTGATCTCCTGAAGACGTTGCCCCTGGAGGAACAAAGCCTGTGGCCAGAAAAACTGCCGGACCTGATAGACTTATACAATCATATCCTGATGAATGCTACCAACTGCACCCCGGCCTACCTGATGCGAGCCAGACCAGGTAAGCTGCTCGTAGACCTGGAGATGGGAGTCCTAACACCTGAGGACACCTCCCCGGATGCAGACTGGGATACGGAAAGGCAACTGCAGTACAAGGAGGTACAGGAGAGTGTGGAGAGGAGCCTGGCCCAGGTGAGAGAAAGGCAAGAAAGACTCTTCAACCAACACGCCCCTGCTGGTCCCCTAGAACCTGGTGAGCAAGTCCTAAAGCGAAAAAGAAGGCTACATAAGTTGGACGACCAATGGGAAAGGGAACCCTACACCGTACTGCAGTCTGATCACGACAACCCGAAGGTGTGCGTGATCACCAAGGACGGAGGAGAAACCACTAGTACCGTCTCAAGAGACCACATCAAAAGGTGCCCCGAGCAACTCCGTAGTGCAGAAGAGGATCAGAGTGACCTTGAACCCGCAGAGGACAAGGAAGAAATGATCAACACCGTTATCGGAGAGTTCCCTCAGTCCTGGACTCGCATAAATGATGCCATAGTGGTACCTGTCCTGCATTTTCTGCAACCAACTGCGCAACAACCTGCACCAGAGCTGCAAGGTGAAGAGGAGCAAGCAGTTCCAGAGGCAGAAGAGCCTGTACCAGCAGCCCAGGAGAGTCAACTCTCTGCTGACAGTGAGCCTGCCATGCCTGCGGTAAGCCAATGGACCCGCAGACAGCTGCCTGCCCTACCTGTACACCCAGCTGGTAGCTGTACCCCTAACGCTAGTGGGGAAAGCCAGGTTGGTCCACCACCAGACAGTGGGCTATGTAGGTCAACCAGGAGCACAAAGGGACAGATACCCGCTTGCTAGAGAATATAGAGTGTACTAAACTTGTAAATGACCCTGTTGCCAAATGTTGAAATGTTTGCCAAGTTACGTGCATGTTTGGTAATTCTGTGTTTCAGTTTCTTGCAGCTACCGTAAGGACTCAAAGGTTATGGACTTTTTATAACCGGGACCTTGTATGGACTGCGTTCCGAGCCTAGCCAAGGAATGAACTAAGACTGTAAAGGACTTGGGATAGGACAGACCCCCACCTGGTTAAGGCTCCCCGTTGTGCTGGTGATATGGACAGACCACACTGTGACCTTAAGAACTCAATCTGTGCGTCGTCTGCCTGTTAATGTTTTATGGTTATGCATATTGTCTTTGTTTACCGTTTAGTCCCGGAGTACTAAATTTCACTAGGGGGGAATGTGTCACCCTGGCCTGGATGCCACAAGTGTAATTAAAGCTGTGTCTGAGAGCAAGGGGGAGGTTCTCTAGTCAGGGGAACTTTAGCATGCAGTACCTCCTGTCTCAGGCCAGTAGGGGGAGCAGGCTGCCCCTATAAAAGCTGGTGCTGGGGGCAGGGTTAGGGAGAACTTGAAGGCCTGTCTCAGGACTGAGACTTGTCCCAGAGCAGAGCAGGGACAGACAGTTGTATTGCACCTAAGAGGAAGTGTGGCAAGAGGAGAGCCACAAGCCAGAGACAAGAGGCGAAGAGAGCCTGTCTTGGCAGATAACGGACTTACTTTACCAGACTTTGGTGTCTGAGGCTGGGAGGATTCTACATCCCCCAGCAGAGAACCAGTCCACAAGGGACTGTATATTCCTTGGCCTAAGATGCCTGGAGGCCCTGCCACAACCGAAGGGACCAGTAAAGCCGTACAAAGCTGGGAGCAGGAAGGAACCCACGTCGCAGGCCATACAGGCGAGAATACACGGAAAGCTCGGAAACGTGGGCTGTTACCCTATAACGAGGAGATAGCCAGAAGGATCGCAGAAAGCACGGTAGGCCTACACCCTCACCCTGACCAGGGCCAATTTCCCCATTGCTCTCAGACATCCAGGTCCCCTCCTAGCCGGGACTGTTTGTGGGTCAGTTTACCTGTTCTAGTAAAGACCCTGGACTGCAACCTGTTGTCTGTGTGCTCCTTGCTCCTCCAGCACTATCAGCACTGGGACTCTCACTACCATCACTCCCAACATCCATTATACTGCCCTGGGGCCGCACTCTTCCCGTGGGGAGTCACACTACCCTAGCTGCACACCTCATCAGCCCCAGCGGTCTGCATGCAGCGGCGGTTCCTAATAACCGCAATCCACGGGTGGCATAGTCGGACATAAACATCAGCACATAACGGACTACCACTGGCCTGACCACCCTGAGCCACGGAACCGGGTTGTCACTACTACCCCCACCGTTTCCCTATTGCCCGGATCCGAGTGCCCCACGGCCCAGGGGGCGAGTCATTTTTTTTTCAGATTTTCTAGTAATGTTATAATTATTTTTCCTTTAATATATACATGATATATTATTAAAGTCTGATATTTCATGTAGATATTTTATTTTAGAGAGTTATGGACAGCTGAAGTAAAGTTTTTTTTCACGAAATTCTTTGTCAGTAATGAAATTTTGAGTTTTTGGACATTGTTTCCCAAAAAGGAATGCATTAATATATTTATTTATTCATAGTTATGCTTCTGTTTACTTACAGTTTATTACTTTGTATCACAATGAAAAAAGTTGAGTTGTACAATATTTTTGAATGACACCATTCCTTTTACCATATAGTATACTGGAAAATGGAAAAAAAATTCCAAGTTGGGTAATTGCAAAAATGCTGTCATTGTATTTTGTCAAATGATTTCATGGTGTGCATTGTGCAGTTAATATAACTTGTATCATAATTGTCCAGGTCAGTACAATTACGTTGATACCAAACATTAATTTTTTTTTTTAATTTTCACTTTATTTTTCAAAAACCTGCAACATTTTAATTTTTTGGATGAAGGAGTTGTCCAGATGTTTAATAGTGATAATTTATCTTTAGCATAGATTGCCAATATCAGAACAGTGGGGGCAGGTGTGTAACTCTCGCAGTTGCTGAGGGTACGACCGCTACCAGGCTGATGCGGGAGGGGGCCCATGGATAACAGCACCAATTACACCTGGATGTGCTTCCTTGGGCGCACATTCAGCTGAAATTGATTGCGGCACCGAGACTCAAAGGCTTCCTGCACTGCAATGCACGCTGCCGGTGGCCAATCAAAGGCGTGTAGCAGATGTCGGCTTGCCATGCCAGGCGGCACATGTCAGTGAAGTCATGCACTGCCTATGCCAGCACAACGAAGTCAACTGCCGGCTTCCATAGAGGAATACACTGCATGACGTGTGCCAGGGAAAGGTAAGAATGATCATTTGTTTCTTTTAAAAATGTGGTGGAGAAGAACTAAAGGAGCCCAGGATGGGGAAGATTATTACAGGAGGGAGCCAGGATGTGGTAAATTATTACATGGGGGCAGACGTGCATTTCTTTTTAGGATGTGGAACGCTACAATGTGACAAGCAAGACACAAACAACATCTGTTAAAGTCTAAAGAGAACTATTTGAGCCAGCAAAGAACTTTATTACCAACATGAAGGTGGGAGCCCAGGTCAAAATTTTGTACCGGGGCCTATTGGACTCCATTTAGGCCTCTGGGTGGGGATCTGACACCTGTCACCTCTATGATCAGCTGGTATTAGTGCTTGAGGAGGCTGGATATAAGCAATGAACTGAACTGAACAGCACAAATGCACTCATTGTATAGTGGCTGAGAACTGCAACTAGATCTGATCAGCAACACCCCCCATCTCCATTCAATGTTCACATGCAGCAGTTGCCAGAGCAAGTAACAGCTGATTGGTGGGGGTGCCAGGTGTCAGATATTTTCCAATCTGATATTGGTGACCACTCCCAAGGAAAGGCCATCATTAGAGATAAGCAGATGTATCCACTGTCAATTAACTTTGAATGAAATTTCCTGAAGCTTGCAGGTCACTGCAAATTCAAAACAATTTACAATTCGATTCGTGAGTATTGCAAAAAAATACAAAATTCCCGGCATCATTTCACTCACTGATGAAGTCTGCAGGAGCCAGCAAACAGTCTAATGATGTCAAGTGCCACTTCACAGTCTTCCCTGTAATGCTTTGGTGAAATTACATCACTTTGAATGTCTTATAAAAGATGAGGATAAGCAACAGTCCCAACATACCTAAAGTTTTTTCAAAGGTCTGCACAACCAATTTACCTCACTGGACAAGGATGAAAGAAAGCATGAGAAATTATGGACATGCATAAAGACTATTGTCGAGACATGAGGGTCAGTGGGTGCTCTCGTTTGCTGGCCTGGCTGTCTTTAGAAAGACAGCATGGAAAAGGGCTCATTCCACTGAACGCTTTCACTCCTTTCCTGTGGGTAGCATAATACTCTGACAACACAGGTTGAGAGTAACACACTACAGTAACAATTCATTGGTTCACTAACAGTCAACAACATATAGTACAGTCTCAGCAAATACACAAGATGGTTCTCTCATCCTTCCGCTGGCTCGCCGGGAATTAGAACACCAGTGACTTCGGGGCTTCCAGGGCCAACTAGTAGCACCCTGCTTATGGTGAGCACCCACAGAGAGGAGGTAGCAGCAAGCTTAGAAAGCTGACAGAGTACATTGAGGTATGTGGCCAGGTGACCTGATTGTCCAAACCTGGGTTCTAAAAACGTCTCCGTGGGTTCAGTGATGAGTAGTTGGGCAAATCTGTATTCCTCTGGTTGTAGCCATTGTGCCTTTGCTGTTGTCCTCTAGAGTTTCACTGGAAACAGAGGCACATCCCCTTTTATAGTCCACAGCTCTTATTCAGGGCATTCTTCCACAGGATTGGGGGAAGATGGGCAGAGACAATTCCCTCATTGTTCGAGTGTTCAATTAAACTGCATATTTTGTCTTTCAAGGGTTGTAGAATGCTAAACTGCAAGGCTGGTACAATGAGTAATCAACAGTCATTTAACATATCAACAAATATCGATTGTTCAATCAACCTGCATCTTTATCCCCAAGGCTATATAGAAGAATAAATTGTAGGAGCTGATATAATAGGTAATCAGCAGGGCTTCAAAAAATCAACATACAACAAGTCAACATACAACAAGAGTTAACATGCAGGCTCATATGAACAATGGCTCATGTCTCTTGACCTGCTAAATAATACATCTGGCATAATTGTAGGGGGTTGGCTCCTAGTTAGCCTACCAACTGAATTACACTGTTACTTTAAGAGACAATACTCCCCTCTGATTTGTGTGTATGTGGACTAGTCCTCCCCCTCCTGCAACCTGCTGTGTGTTGGTTGGGATGTGTGGCAGTTGGTGTCGGTTGAGCAACTGACTAGGGGGACTCATGAATGCTGTGAGAGACTTTTGCCATGGTGAGCCTACTGCTGCCATGAGAAAGAGACAGGCAAGACAATTAGTATGTCCTAATAAGAGAAAAGATAGTTCCGGTTTACTACATGATCGATCTCAAGGACTGTGTCAGAAGGAGAAAGGTGCATTGCAAATCCAGGGTAATTCTCCCCAAGTGCCTGTAATCTGATGGAGGAAAACAACTCTGTGGTACCAGTATTCCTTCAACATTGAAAGTGGGATCGAAACTTGCCCAAATCTGAAGGAAGAACTCAACACAACAAACTCTGCTTCATCGCATCAGGACCAAGTAGCAGTTATAAGACCTTCTTCTAAGACTACAAAACTGTAAGTGTGATACTGGTGTCAAACTGTTTTAGGGTTTAGAGCAGGTTTCTCTAGTTAGGGAGCTGTAGAAACGCAGCCCAATTATCAGAAGCCAGATAGGAAATTAGCAGAGAGTAGTTGATAGAAATTGTTTTTTTTTCAAACATCATTTTTATTTGGATTTTCAGAAAAGCAAAAACATTTAAAGAAATATGAACAATGCCAAAATGAACATTAATCAGGAGCCCGTACGCAGATCAGGCATAATGTATAGTCAATAAATTGTGATTAGCTGGCACAACAAATAAACAAAGATTAAGTATTAACAATTTACAGTCATCAAAAGGAATTAAGTAAATATAAGTAATTCGTACTGATTATCTCCCATGTTTTCATTTACGCGTAATAGTCCTAAGTTGTTATTTAAATCCTCTAAAATATACCATTCTGTAGAAGTAAATGGTTCGACAATTTTATTTTTTTCAGTCAGAGAGCAACATGTTTAAGGCAGCGGTGTTCACACCGTGCAGTAGCTGAGGCAGTGAATCAAGCAAGTCCAACATAAACAACTTTATTCAGCAACTCATGGGAAAACAGAAAAGTCCTCCGGTTCGTAGCCGGGTTAACACGAGTCCTTAAACAAGGGTTGCTGTAGGCAACGGCCGCGCCGGGCCGCTCAGAGCCTGACAGGTGCAGGGCCTTCCCAGGCGTGGGTTCAGCCACACTCAATCCTGCTGAGCTTTCCTGCTGTGCTCCTAGCAGGTTCCAACATACAGCACCACTAATCCTTAGTGCAGGGTTTTTAAAGGACCTGTGGCAAGAGCAATTGGAAAACTTTAGTTGGAGGGAGGAGGCCGCCACACTTCCTTCTTGTAGCCTCCCCCAAGAAATGAAGGCCCTGCCGGGTTTTACTTAATCTGCCTTAGCCAGATAGCCTGACCAGGTCAATGCTCACCTTCATTCCTGCATTTGTGACTGCAATGCACTACAATGGATTTAATAGGTCTCTGTACACATTCTGGGAGATATATAACGTTCCTCGTATACGATCCCTGTCACTGCCTCACACATGTTATAATAAATTGTTTCCATTTTGATAAAAATTTGCCAGCCTGTTGTTCCTTGTTACTGAGGGCATATAGTTGTTCTACTCCCATAAAGTGTTTCAATTGGATTATCAGCTCTGCTATGGGGGGAATGTTAGGGTCTAGCCAATGTTTGAGTAGCTGTTTTTTTGCCAGGAAGAGTAGAGTGTGGAGCAGTTTTGGCGGGCTTTTTGTTTTTTTGTAGGGATTCTCTGGGTTACTCCAATAATGTAGTAGGGCTAAATATGGAGAGAGGGTATACTCTGGACTCCATATAGTATTCATCAAATCTGAAACATGATCCCAATATACTGTTGAATCGGTGCAGGACCATAAGCCATGCATGTCAGAGTATGGATGATGACACTTAGGGCATGCAATTAGTCTATTTGATAATGGATCTTCTTTTGGTATATTAAAAACATATATGGCTCCATGTATTATTTTATATTGAGTTTCCCAATATTTGGGAGGAAAATGGGGGGTGCGTCTTATGGTCCGAATGTTACCTGTGGTGGTGGTGAAGTGGGATTGCAGGGCCCTCCAGGATCGCGGTGGTGATCGCAGCAGCGGCGTCAGCAGCAGCAGAGGTGAGGCAGAGCGGCTGGGGCCGGGACCTGTGCCTGGCCGGTTTTGGGGCTGAGGCCGGTGTCGGGCTGTGAGCGGTATCGGGCGGCGAAGCACTGCGGCCTGCGCAGGTTTCCGCTGTGCGCGGCCATCTTCCTAGAGCTGTGATCTACAGGAAAATGGCCGCCCGAGCTGGCGCATGTGCAGACCAGTAGCTCCGGCGGCCATTTTCCTGTAGATCACAGCTCTAGGAAGATGGCCGCGCACACCGGAAACCTGCGCAGGCCTCACTGATTCGCCGCCCGATGCCGCTCACTGCCCGTAACCTGCCACAGCCCGGTACAGGCCCCAGCCCGAGATCCCGGCCTCAGCACAGTACAGGCCCCAGTCCAAGGTCCCGGGCTCAGTCCAGTACAGGCCCCAGCCCAAGGTCCCGGCCTCAGCCAGGTACAGGCCCCAGCCTCAACCCCAGCCAGAGACCTCATGCCCAGCCCCATCCAGAGGCCTCAGCCCCAGCCAAAGGCCTTAGCCCCAGTGCCAGCCAGAGGCCTCAGGCCCAGCCCCAGCCAGAGGCTACAGCCCCAGCCCCAGCCAGAAGCCTTAGCCCCAGCCAGAGGCCTCGGCCACAGGCCCCAGCACAAGAACTGGCCCGGCTAAGGGCCTCAACCTGGCACAGTCCCCGGCCTGGCACAGGTTCCACAGCATCTGACCTCTTCTGCTGCATTCGCCAACTTCCTGAGGGACTCTGCCTCCTGTGACCCTCGCTCCACTGCCCCACAGGTAAGATACCTTACCTATTCAGACTATAAGATGGACCCCCATCTTATAAAAAATATTTTTTCTATTTTCCACCCCAAAATATGGGGTGCGTCTTATGGTCCGGTGCGTCTTATAGTCCGAAAAATATGGTAGGTTACATATTACAACCCTGTGTAGTGTTAAATTGGTTGCTGGGGGTGCCTCCGGTTG
Source organism: Phyllobates terribilis (assembly GCF_046119375.1). NCBI lineage: Eukaryota > Metazoa > Chordata > Amphibia > Anura > Dendrobatidae > Phyllobates > Phyllobates terribilis. Next base: position 459,314,300 of record NW_027362764.1, read on the forward strand.
GTTTGATTTATGGTCATACCTTATTCAGCTAGTTTATTTCCATGCATTGAGAACATTATACACTGTTTTCTAATTCAAAACATGAAGAGAAATGTATATAATTTAAACTACTTTGCAGAAAATAACAAAAAATGAACATTGGGCTGTTCTAGAAAACAGTAATATCTGCATTTGTCTTTATAAACTTACAGTATGTCCTATTATTTTTGAGGATTTAGCATTCCTGTGAATCACTAACCTAATATTTAGTTGTATATCCACAGTTTTTTTAGAACTGCTTTACATCTATGTTGCATAGAATCAACCAACTTCTGACACTTGTCAACTGTTATTCAAGCCCAGGATGTTTTGACTACATCCCATAATTTTTTGGCATTTGTTGGCTTTGCCTCAGAAACTGCATTTTTTATATCACCACATAAGTGTTCTATCGAATTAAGGTCCAGGGATTGGGCTGGCCACTCCATAACCTCAATTTTGTTGGACTGGAACCAAGATTTTGCTTGTTTACTGGTTTGTTTAGGGTCGTTGTCTTGTTGAAACACCCATTTCAATGGCATATCCTCTTCAGTGTAAGGCAACATGACCTCTTCAAGTATTTAAATATATACAAACTGGTCCATGATCCCTGGTATGCTGTAAATAAGTCCGGCACCATAGTAACAGAAACATGCCCATATCATGATGCTTGCACCACCATGCTTCAGAGTGTACTGTGGCCTGAATGCAGAGTTTGGGGGTCATCTGACAAACTGTCTGTGACCCTTGGACCCAAAAAGAACAATTTTACTTTCATCAGTACAGAATATGTTTCTCCATTTCCTTTTAGGCCAGTTGATGTGTTCTTTGGCAAATTGTATCGGCTTCAGTACATGTCTTTTTTTAACAGTGGGACTTTGCGTGGACTTCTTACTAAGAGATTAGCTTCACACAGGCGTGTTCTAACTGTCACAGTACACACAGGTAACTTGAGACTATCTTTGATCATCCTGGACCTGATCATTGACTGGACCTTTGCCATTCTTAGAGCCATTCGAAAGGTAGTCTCCCTTTTTCATCAATGTCTCTCTGGTTTTGCTTTCCATTTTAAAGCATTGGAGATAATTTTAGCTGCACTTCTTTATCATTGTCATTGTCTGCACTTATTTTTAATTTTTACCATCTCCATTCAACTTTTTAATCAAAGTACGCTGTTCTTCTGAAAAATGTCTTGAACGACCCATATTTCTCAGGCATTCAAGGAGAAATGCATGTACAACATGTGGTGGCTTCACCTTTATGTAAGGGCCACCTGATTCACACCTGTTTCTTCACAGAATGACTGACCTCACTAATTGAACTCCACACTGCTATAATTTTGAACACACACCCTTACAATTAATTATTCAAATACACAGACTCAAAAACATGCAGATCATGAATGCTGAGTTTGGTGTTTTTCTTAGAATATATTGCACCTACTGGTAAATTGATTGACATATGGTAATATAATTTATACCAAAAACAGTGATTTATTTGGTTAGTCATATTGGACTGCTATTATTTTGAACACTACTGTAAGTGTTATGATTCTTGTAAATGTCACCAAGTAGGACCTGTTTGACAATGGGGAAGTGACGGTCTGGGAAGGCATACCATGGAAAGGCCCAAATGTACTTGTGATAGCGAATGCTGTCCTTATTTCTTCTGCATACTGAAATAACTTATGCTGGTATAAGGCCCACAGATCCCACTTGGTGCATTACAATGTCCAGCCTCGTGTGTCCAGAGTGTGTATGCATTTCCTCAATGACAAAGTCATTAATGACTGGAATATTATATATCAGTGTAACTAAGTTCCGCCAAAGTGCACCAGAAAGAGTCCAGTAGCTTATTAATGCCGTGAACCAAGTCTGAGAAGAGATCCCTTTGACACAGCCCACCATCTCTGTTATGTTCTGCAACTTACAACTAAGGAATAGGAGGGAAAATCTGTCCCTGCACTGAGACTCAGCATAACCCTACCCTGGGGTGGGTGCCCTATTCCTTGTGAATAGCCCCACTGAAACTCCTGCACTGAACTCAAACGAAGACCTAAAGGAAGGGGAAAGGGGTCCCTAAAAGATCTAAGGACTGGGAGCAAAAACAGGAGACCTCCTAACAGAAAAGTTAGTTGCAGAAATGTAGATTAAAGGGAACAAAACTGATGGAACAAGAAGTCCCAGGATATCAATTGTCCAAAGCACAAGGAACTTAATAAGGCAACTTAGCCAAAGCACAAGCGTAACAGCACTGATGTCCAGCGGGGAATGGGAGACAGGTGCTGAGTCATAAAGACTGAAGAGATCACGTGACCAAGACACCCAACACCAGAGGAAAAGACTAGAAGCCAGCAAACCACAACAAGAAGGCCGATAGTAAAACAACATAGATTCTAGCAATCTCATCAGGAGCATGTCCAGGTATTGCAGGGAGTACATACAGGTAATCAAGGCTATATACAAAATTTACATTGACAAAAGTCGCATTATGAGTTGCTGACTTAAAATTCTTGTAAATCTGGAGCAAGAATTTGGACCAGTTTGTACCATTTGAAATAACTAATAAATGACCATTAATGAAGACTTGATATTTCTTCTCCTGTATAAGGAAGCAAATTAATTGCTCTCAATATGTCCTAAAAACGAACAAATGAAAAATTAAATGAAGTTTCAAAATTTTAAGACACAAATTTTAAATCACCTTTCATATTTCTTAATATTTTGGACAAAAATTATATACTATACTTGATCATTAAGTTTGGTTTTAGTTATTAAAAAAGAAGCCCATACATGAGTGTGAGCAGAATTTTTGTCATAACAATATACCATAGTATAAACGTGAAGTTAACGGAATGTTAAATTTGACTGAGTCTATCAGCAAAGTATTAAACTTTAATTTATATTCATTATTGACTATGTACTGGTATATAAAATGCTAATGAATTCAATACTACAGTATTTACTTTATCCGGCTGACACAGATTGTTACCTGTAAATATTGCCGCTTTACCTTTGTCTCATGTAGATTTTTCTACTGTGCTATTGAAGAAAAGCCATATATTTATTCAATTTCTTTCTTTTCTTTTATCTCCATAATGCAACTCATTGTTGTAATTGGCAATATAAAAACAAAATAGGAAGCAGCGTGAACAGCCAACAAATTTGTGAAGTACAGCTGTTCTGTTCAACTTTGTCAGTGCAAGGCCTGCAATTTGAATCAAACACAATGTAACTTTCTTTTCCTGGATCTATAAGTGCAGATAACACTGCTCAGAAACATGTTTTATTTCACAGACAAAAAAATGACTTTTAACAGCTTTTTGAAGGCTTTTTTTCAACCACCTACTGTTATAGTTGTTTACTTCTTTCCTAAGTGTTTCCATTAAAATCAGACAGTGTATGAAATGGCATGTATAAGGTCAATGTTACCATTGTATTTTTAACTCCTTAACCACTTCGCACCAGAGCCTGTTTTTGCCTTTGTGACCGGGCCAATTTTTTCAATTCTGACCACTGTCACTTTATGAAGTAATTACTCTGGAATGCTTCAACGGATCCCCCTGATTCAGAGAATATTTTTTCGTGACATATTGTACTTCATGATAGTGGTAAAATTTATTTGATATCACTTGCATTAATTTGTGAAAAAATCGGAAATTTGGCGAAAATTTTGAAAATTTAGCAATTTTCAAACTTTGAATTTTCATGCCCTTAAATCAGAGAGATATCTCACACAAAATAGTTAATAAATAACATTTCCCACATGTCTACTTTACATCAGCACAATTTTGGAACCAAAATTTTTTTTTTTAGGGAGCTATAAAGGTTAAAAGTTGACCAGCGATTTCTCATTTTTCCAACAAAATTTACAAAAACATTTTTTTAGGAACCACATCATATTTGAAGTCACTTTGAGGGGTCTTTATGACAGAAAATACCCAAAAGTGACACCATTCTAAAAACTGCACCCCTCAAGGTGCTCAAAACCACATTCAAGAACTTTATTAACCCTTCAGGTGCTTCACAGGAATTTTTGGAATGTGGAAGAAAAAAATTAACATTTAACTTTTTTTACAAAAATGTTATTTAGACCCAATTTTTTTTATTTTCACAGGGGTAACAGGAAAAAATGGACCCCAAAATTTTTAGTGAAATTTCTTTTGAGCGCGGTGATACCCCATATGTGAGGGAAAACCACTGTTTGGGCGCACTGCAGGGTTCGGAAGATAAACCAAGATTTATAACTGACTATCATGGTCAATTTGGCCGGATGAGGGAATGTTTGGCTAAAGCTTGGCCAATTCTCCTTGTCGACCCTGTTTTGTCTAAAATCCTTCCAGATCGCCCATCCATTGCTGTGCGCCGCTCAAAAAATCTTCGGGACTGTCTGGTACATAGCCATTATCAATTTCAATTTGGGACTGCTACAATCTTTGGCGCTTCTAGTCCTGAGTGTGGAAGTTTTCCATGCGGCCGTTGTGTCGCCTGTCCGAATATAGAGTGTACTGATACTTTTTCTAATGCTGCGGGTACAGCGACTTATGTTATCAAAAGTCGGATTACATGTACCTCACGGTTTATTATCTACTATGCCACATGTCCATGTGGATTAATCTATGTTGGTCTTACCACACGGCAACTCAAAGTGCGAGTTAGGGAGCATGTGTTGGGTATTTTGGCGGCAGCCGACTGTATGGATCCCTCCACACTCAGGACGATGCCACGACATTTTAAACTCTGCCATAATTGTGACAGCTCACTACTGAGGGTGAGGGGGATTGATGCTTTGAAGGTTGGTATTCGTGGAGGCAAATTTAGTCAACGTCTAGCTCAACTAGAATCCAGATGGATCTGGAAATTGGGCACTGTGCACCCGCATGGACTGAATGAGAGTCTCAGTTTTGCTCCGTTTCTTTGATATCCGCTCTACCTAGTACATGTCATCTGTGTTTTTAAGTTTTTATTTATTTTATTTTATTATTCACAGTTTCTTCCATCGTAAAATGGTCTGCGAACTTTCTTTTTGGAGGGTTGTGTCCGTGCTATATCCGTTCCATTATGGATGAGTGTTTGTGGAGGAGATGAAGGATTCGTGATATCGTTGCACAGCAATCGCCAAAGTCTATAAACCTCCTTGCTCACATTGTGAACTTTGTTTAAATAAGTATTGTATTTTGTATTGCTTTCATCTCTTAGGAGATTGTATGTTGTGATATATGTGGTTGGGCCTTCCATATGTGTGGTTATTGGTCCTGCCTATTGGACAAACAGTGTTATTGTAATTTACTTGCACAACATTACTGTGATCACATGTCTTGTATCATTTAATGCTATTATGACTATTTTGATCATGTATGTTTGATAGGTACTTTGTGCAGTGATGATTTAGTAGTGTCAGGTGTAACTTGACGCATATGGTGAGGTCCGTGGTATGTGTGAAATTGTCCATATATTGATATATGTCGCTATGCATATTTGCATTCTTTCTTTATGGGAGATTTTTGTATTATGCCCTACCACTGGATTGATGTGGGTAGTTGTAGATTTATAATTGGACATTTCACTACATGCACCCTTATTTGCAGTCCCTGAGGTAGTTGAGGGCAATCTTAAGATGGACCTCTAGCTGGGTCAAAGAATACCTTACTTAATCCTAATTATATAGGTGCGGTTCTTGGACAGGTACGTGCAGGCGTTCTCTGTTGCTGAGGTCGGCTCGCGCTACCCGGCGTCTTCATGCTAGGACCTGCGGGTCACGTGGGCCCACGTGACTGTTGGGAGGTCCTTCGCATGACGCCGGCATCGCGGGTTGCCGAGGCAGCAGAGACGCTGGGCGCGTCATTAGATGTCCGCCCACACTTTTCTATTGGCTAGCAATAGGTTTATAAGGACACACCCCCAGTTTGCAACCACGCCCCCTGAAGAAGGTAACGCCGAAACGCGCGTCGGGGTGGACGCGTGGTCCACATTGGAGCGCCCCCGCTGATAGCCCTCTGTCCAGGTAGATTCCATTACCATACTATATGGTCATTTACATGGTTATGTCAATATACAGTTAGGCAATATTAGCTGACCACTAATGATACACTATTTGGACACATATATTAGAGATCTGTTAATCAGGTGCATTAGAGTCTATATTATAGTCCTGGTGGGTGCCCTATATGTGGACCTCTGTGTCCATTGAGCATGATGGTATTTTAAGATATTTTTGATATGTATGTTGTGCACTGTTTCTGCCATATTATGTGGTGTATTCTCTCTTAATTATATATTTAATAAAAGCTATATTTTATGATAATTACCTGCTGTGTAGCTTTGATCGCATCTTTCCCTTCGCTGTATATTTATGATTAGCGATTTGCCTACAGTAAATGTCATTAGGTGCTAGCCATGGAGCTCTAATCATTAGTTAATATGCACCTGCTGAGAAACTTTGACTATAGGGTTCGGAAGGAAAGGAGCGCCATTAGACTTTTTAAATGTAAAATTTGTCTGAATAATTAGCGGACGCCATGTTGCGTTTGGAGAGCAACTGATGTTCCTAAACAGTGGAAACCCCCCATAAGTGACACCATTTTGGAAACTAGACCCCTAAGGGAACTTATCTAGATGTGTGGTGAGCATCTTGAACCCCCAGGTGCTTCACAGAAGTTTATAATATTGAGCCGTAAAAATAAAATTTTCACATTTTTCCCACAAAAAATGTTTTTCATTCCCTAATTTTGCATTATCATAAGGGTAACAGGATAAATTGCACCATGAAATTTGTTGTGCAATTTCTCCTGAGTACGACGATACCCCATATGTGGGGGAAAACCACTGCTTTGGTGTACGGCAGGGTTCGGAAGAGAAAGGAGCGCTATGTTGGCTGGGATAGGTTGCAGACACCATGTCACATTTGAAGAGTCGCTGACATGCCGAAACAGCAGAAACCCCCACAAGTGACCCCATTTTGTAAACTACACCTCTCATGGAATTCATCTAGGGAAGTAGTGAGTATTTTTTAATTTTTAAATTTATACCATTGGGCAGTGAAAAAAGCATAATTATATTTTTACCACAAAAAAATGTTTTACCCTCAGATTTTACATTTTCACACAGGGCAATAGGTAAAAATGGTGCCGAAATGTGTCACACAATTTCTTCTAAAAGTGTCAATACCCCATTTGTGGCTGTATTGTACCGCTCAGCCATACAGCGAGATCTGGGGGGGACGGAGTGCTATTTGACAATTGGAGAACAAATTATTGTAGAATAGGCATTTGGATTTGGGAGCACAAAATTTTCTGAATTTCTTTTGGGGGGCAAGGGCCATTTTGCTTTTCCAGAGCCTTTCTGCTACCAGTAACTTGGAAGTCCCTTATATTTTTAAAAGATGACGGACCTGAGTGGGGACTAGCTTTTTTTGAGGACTGAGTTGAAGCTTTTATTGGGAACATTTTACGTAACATTTATCCGGCGCTCTAGGCTGAGCACTTACATCGGGGTTTCCATCTAAATTTCCAAGTGATGTAATTCAGATGAAACCCCTGCGGGATCCATTCACTGTAATGAGGCAGCAGAGTTACTCTGGACTCCGTCTGGCCTCTGTTTAGCGGTGTCCTTTTTTTCAGAAGTGCACAAAACTGTGGCCAACCGCACTTTTATGCACGCCTAAAACAAATGACACCGTGGGATCCCAGGCCAGATGGCATCCACAGTGCCTATATCTGCCTCATTACAGGTAATCTTCCGTCATGGGTTCCGGCTGAATCACATATTTCAGAGATTTACACGGAAACTCTGGGGTAAGTGCTCAGCGCAGAGCGCAGGATAAATGTAAGGCTCTGCGCCTTACTGCGATCTTTGGGAGACATAATAAACTAATCAGTAGCAGGTGAAGAATTGGTTTTATTTGTTTTTTACGCTGCTCCAAGTGTGATATAACTGATTAGATTACTTTATTCTTCGGGTCGGTGCGATTACAGAGATACCAGATTTATATCGGGTTTTTATGACTGACAGCTGTCACACACTAAAAGACACTTTTTTTGCAAAATCTAGTTTTTGCATCGCCTTATTTTGAGAGCTATAATTTTTCCAGATTTTGGCCGACAGAGTCATGTGACGGCTTGTTTTTTGCGGGACGAGTTGACATTTTTTTTAGTACCATTTTTGGGTACGTGACATTTTTTGATCGCTTTCTATTCCGTTTTTTGGGAGGTAAAATTAACAAAAACCAACAATTCAGGAATTGTTTTTTGAGGTTTTTTTTATGCCGTTCTGCGTGTGGTAAAAGTGATCAGGCAGCATTATTCTTTGGGTCAGTACCTTTACAGCGATACTACATTTACTGTATATTTTTTTATGTTTTGGCGCTTTTACACAATAAAACCATTTTATAGAAAAAATATTTTTTTTGCATTGCTTTATTCTGAGAGGTATAAATTTTTTATTTTTCGGCTGATGGATCTGTATGGTGGCTTGTTTTTTGCGGAACAAGATGACGTTTTCAGCGGTACCATTTTTATTTACATTTTGTTTTTTGATCACATTTTTTTCCACTTTTTATTTGGCAATATGAGGAAAAAGCATAGTTTTTTGCTCCGTTTTTTATTTATTTTTATTACGGTGTACACAGAAGGAGTTAATTATTGTGACAGTTTTATAGCTCGGGTTGTTTCGGACGCAGTGATACCAAATAAGTGTGCTTTTTTTATTTTTGTATAAATATACGGATTTATCGGTTTAATATTTTATTTATTTATTTTTATTTATTTTGTAATTTTTTTTTAACAGTTTAAAAACATTTTTTTTTACTTTTTTTTTACATTTTTACTTAGTCCCTGTATGGGACATTAATTTTTATTTTTCTGATCACTGATCTCATGTAATGTAATAGACATGTATTACATTACATGAGATCTTCCCTGACTGTTTCACAGTCAGTCTCCTGCCTGGCTTCAGCTGCAGGCTGAGCCAGGCAGGACACCATATATGGCAGATCTGGAGGCGGTCATATGACCTCCAGCTGCCATAGCAAAGTCAGGTCCTGAAAGGTATAAGGGGGCCGTCAGAGAGGTAAGTGGACGACCCCCTCTCCTCCTGCTGTCTTCTATATGCCGCGATCACTATAGATCGTGGCATATAGAAGACAGCAAAGGGTTAACATCACTGGGACCTGATCCAATCAGGTCCCGATGATGTTCCCTGTCAGAGCTATCGCTCTGCACCGCTCCCGCAGCGCTTGCAAGACCCTGGGGGTCCTGAGCGCTGCGGGACCACCCACCATTTTTAAACATCCGCGCTGCACAGAGCCCAGGCAGCGCGGATGTTTATGTACAGTGGGCGGTCGGGAAGCGGTTAAAGGGATTTTCCTTCGAAAGCATGTTATGGCCTATTCAAGTATATTATGACCTGTATGATAGAGTGTCTCTCACCCAAATTTTCAGGGATGCAGATTACGGTTGTTGAGAATAGAGTACATACACATGCATGTGATTTCTAATAATGTCCAGAAAAATGTCAGATTGTTAGCATATTTATATGATTTCAAAACGTAGAGTTCATAGCTACATAATAAAAACACTCTGTGTGAACGCAGCTCAGTCTCACCACTCGTAAGCTCTTTATATTAGTGTCTCCTGAGAATTAACCCATTGTGACTGAAAATTGGCAGGCTTGAAGACCTTAACTACTTACACTAAGGCTGTGTGCCCACTATGCGTTTTTTAAGCGTTTCCGCAGTGGCAAATCCGCTGCAGAAACGCTTAAAAAACGCTTGGTAGAAGGTCTGCCATGTTCCCCAATGATAATCCCCATGTGCTGTGCACATGCTGTGGAAATTTCCGCTGCGGATTATCATTGAGGAAAAATCCGCAGCACTACCAATTATTTTGTGGAATCACGGCGTTTTCGCGGCCATTGACTTGCATTGGACCGCATGACATCCGCATCACTACATGTGTACATGCGGATATCATGCGGATATCATGCAGTTCAATGTGCGGATGGTACCCGGGTTTGGAGAAGAGGAGACTCTCCTCCAGACCCGGGTACCATGGTACCTGTAAAAAAAAGAATAAAATTAAAAATATACATTATACTCACCTTCTGATGGCCCCGGTGTCCTTATCCTATCCGTCCTGGCTTGCTGGCAGCTCAAGATGGTCTAAAAGGACTTGCCATGGCGTCACTTAGTCATGTGACGGGTCACGCAACCGCTGACGTCGGCAGTCGCGTGACCCGTCACATGACTAAATGACGTCATGGCAGGTCCTTTTAGACCACTGCAAGCTGCCAGCAAGCCAGGACGGATCGGATAAGGACACTGGGGCCATCTGAAGATATGTATAATGTTTATTTTTTATTTTTTACCATTCTTTTACGGTCACACTATATAAATCCATGCCGTTTGCATGGATTTATATAGTGTGACCAAGTTATCAAGCACTTTCCAAGTGATGCTAAAATCACTTGGAAAGCGTTTGACAACCCGCGTGCAGAAATGCATGTGAAAAACGCTTCACTTCCGCTTGTCCCTGGCAGGAAAATTGAATGTAAAATCCGCATGGGTTTTTTCTGCCAGTGAGATGCAGAAACGCTCAGAAAAAATCCAGAGCATTTCTGCATCGTGGGCACATAGCCTAAAACATCCCCTCTTTTTCTTCATGCCCCTATCCCTTTCTACAGATGATGTTGGCTAATCCACATTTCATTCACACAGTAAAGGGATAGGACCTAAATAGAGGGGTTATCCATCCAGGCAGGGCATCACACATTCCTTTCCCTGTCGTAATTACAAAATCCAGAATAGGTGCAGCTGTTGACATCAATCCGAGGATTGAATCAACTGCAATTATGACATTTATTGGTCAAACAAAGTTGAGGTGCTGCAGCAGTTTTGGTCATCTGGTCATGATGCATAGAAGGACAGGAGGTTTTCACTCTGCTAGAAGAGAAAGTACAACATTCAATTTCTGGAAACATACAGTTAGCTTTTTTACATAAGCTGGTACAAAGATAATTATTAAATGTATCACTAAATATATGATTAATCCTGTAGCAAGCACTTGTACAATAATTTGTAATATTCCTAAGATTAAAACACCTACAGTGGAGGAAATAAGTATTTGATCCCTTGCTGTTTTTTTATAAGTTTGCCCACTGACATGAACAGTCTATAATTTTAAGGGTAGGTTAATTTTAACATTGAGAGATAGAATATCCCCCCCCCAAAAAATCAAGAAAATCACATTGTATAAATTAGATTTTTTTTTTTTGCATATTGCAGTGAGAAATAAGTATTTGATCCCCTACAAACCATTGTGAGTTCTTGCTCCTACAGACCAGATAGACGCTTCTAATCAACTTGTTACCTGCATTAAAGACAGCTGTCTTACATAGTCACCTGTATAAAAGACTCCTGTCCACAGACTCAATTAATCAGTCAGACTCACGGACCCTAACGCATCGTGTTTTCAGGATCTCCTTAGCATTGCACAGGTGAGAGAACCTGTGGCAGTTTCTGATGCCTTAATAATAATTCTATCACCTGAGCAATACTAAGGAAATCCTGAAAACATGACGTGTGGGGGGCCGTGAGGACTGGAGTTTGAGAAACACTGCTCTATAACATGGGCAAGACCAAACAGATGGGCTACAAAACCATAAGTAAGATACTGGATGAGAAGGAGACAACTGTTAGTGCAATAGTAAGAAAATGGAAGAAATACAAAATGACTGTCACTCGACATCGATCTGGGGCAACATTCAAAATCTCACCTCATGGGGTATCCTTGATCATGAGGAAGGTGAGAGATCTCCAGGCAGCTGGGACCACAGTCACCAAGAAAACCATTGGTAACACAGAAGGCACATGTGCAGGTCCGTCTGAAGTTTGCCAATGAACACCTAGACAATTCTGTGAGTTATTGGGAGAAGTTGCTGTGGTCAGATGAGACAAAAATTGAGCTCTTTAGCATTAACTCAACTCACTGTGCTTGGAGGAAGAAGAAGGATGAGTACAACCCTAAGAACATCGTCCCAACCGTGATGCATGGTGGGGGAAACATTATACTTTGGGGGTTTTTTTCTGCAAAGGGAACATGACGACTGCACCATACTTAAGGGATGATTGATGGGGTCATGTATCACAAGATTTTGGCCAACAACCTCCCTCCCTCAGTAAGAGCATTGAAGATGGGTCGTGGCTGGGTCTCCCAGCAAGACAATGACCCAAAGCATACAACCAAGGCAACAAATGAGTGGCTCACAAAGAAACACAGTAAGGTCATGGAGTGGCCTAGCCAGTCTCCGGACCTTAATCCCATAGAAAACTTATGGATGGAGTTGAAGCTCTTAGTTACTAAGCGACAGCCTCAAAATCTGAATGACTTAGAGATGATCTGCAAAGAGGAGTGGACCAAAATTCCTCCTGACATGCGCTACCCTCATCATCAACTACAAAAAAAATCTGACTGCTGTGCTTGCCAACAAGGGTTTTGCCACCAAGTATTAAGTGTTGTTTGCCAGAGGGATCAAATACTTATTTCTCACTGCAAAATGCAAAAAAAATTATCTAATTTATACAATGTGATTTTCTTGACTTTTTTTGGAGATATTCTATTTCTCAATGTTAAAATTAACCTACCCTTAAAATTATAGACTGTTCATGTCTTTGTCAGTGGGCAAACTTACAAAAACAGCAAGGAATGAAGTACTTATTTCCCCCACTGTACACCAGTTAGTTGCATTTAGCCAGGATAGCCAACTAGGCCACTTAGGATTCCAATCTTCTCGAGATAGGCTTCTGGAACTCTTCTTTTCTTACTTGCTACATATTGTTTTATGTGCACAACCCCAGTGAGTCAATATAGTGCCAGCAGGGTACGCATATTATTTGACACATTCCTCCTTGTGAAGTATAAGAAAGTTTAAAACATTTGTATGTTGGGTAGTTGCTAGCATCAACTGTCCTGTAAGCATTGAAAATTTATCTAAAGCATCAAACACATAATCAGTAACATTGTCAAAAGCTTAACCACTTTGCGCCAGAGCCTGTTTTTGCCTTCGTGACCGGGCCAATTTTTTCAATTCTGACCACTGTCAATTTATGAAGTAATTACTCTGGAACGCTTCAACGGATTCCCCTGATTCTGAAACTGTTTTTTCGTGACATATTGTACTTCATGATAGTGGTAACATTTCTTTGATATCACTTGCATTTATTTGTGAAAAAATCGGAAATTTGAGAAAATTTAGAAAATTTTCCAATTTTCAAACTTTGAATTTTCATGCCCTTAAATCAGAGGGATATGTCACACAAAATAGTTAATAAATAACATTTCCCACATGTCTACTTTACATCAGCACAATTTTGGAGCCAAATTTTTTTTTGTAAGGAAGCTATAAGGGTTAAAACGATTTCTCATTTTTCCAACAAAATTTACAAAAACATTTTTTAGGGACCACATCTTATTTGAAGTGACATTGAGGGGCCTTTATGACAGAAAATACCCAAAAGTGACACCATTCTAAAAACTGCACCCCTCAAGATGCTCAAAACCACATTCAAGAAGTTTATTAACCCTTGATATGTTTCACGGGAATTTTTGGAAAGTGGAAGAAAACAATAAACATTTAACTTTTTTTCACAAAAATGTTACTTTAGACACAATTTTTTTATTTTCACAAGGGTAACAGGAAAAAATGGACTACACAATTTGTAGTGCAATTTCTCTTGAGCACGCTGATGCCCCATATGTGAGGGAAAACCACTGTTTGGACGCACTGCAGGGTTCGGAAGGGAAGGAACGCCATTAGACTTTTTGAATGTAAAATTTGTTTGAATAATTAGCAGACGCCATGTTGCGTTTGGAGAGCAACTGATGTGCCTAAACAGTGGAAACCCCCCACCAGTGACACCATTTTGGAAAATATACCCCTTAGGGAACTTATCTAGATGTGTGATGAGCACCTTGAAACCCCAGGTGCTTCACAGAAATTTATAATATTGAGCCGCAAAAATAAAAAAAACAAAATTTTCACATTTTTCCCACAAAAACGTTTTTCATCCCTTAATTTTGCATTATAATAAGGGTAATAGGAGAAATTGCACCATGCAGTTTGTTGTGCAATTTCTCCTGAACATGCTGATAACCCATATGTGGAGGAAAACCACTGTTTGGGCGCACGGTAGGGTTTGAAAGGGAAGGAGCGCCATTTGACTTTTTGAATGTAAAATTTGCTTGAATAATTAGCGGACGTCATGTTGCATTTGGGGAGCCCCTGATGTGCCCAAACAGTGGAAACCCACCACAATTGACACCATTTTGGAAACTAGACCCCTTAGGGAACTTATCTAGATGAGTGGTGAGCACCTTGAAACCCCAGGTGCTTCACAGAAATTTATAATATTGAGCCGCAAAAATAAAATTTTCACTTTTTTCCCACAAAAAATGTTTTTCATCCCCTAATTTTGCATTATGATAAGGGTAACAGGAGAAATTGCACCATGAAATTTGCTGTGCAATTTCTCCTGAGTATGCCAATACCCCATATGTGGGGGAAAACCACTATTTGGGTACACTGCAGGGTTCGGAAGGGAAGGAGCGCCATTTGACTTTTTGAATGTAAATTTTTTTTGAATAATTAACGGACGCCATGTCTCATTTGGGGAGCCCCTAATGTGCCTAAACAGTGGAAACCCCACACAAGAGACACCATTTTGGAAACTAGACCCCTTAGGGAACTTATCTAGATGTGTGGTGAGCATCTTGAACCCCCAGGTGCTTCACAGAAGTTTATAATATTGAGCCGTAAAAATAAAATTTTCACTTTTTTCCCACAAAAAATGTTTTTCATCCCCTAATTTTGCATTATCATAAGGATAACAGGAGAAATTGAACCATGAAATTTGCTGTGCAATTTCTCCTGAGTACGCCGGTACCCCTATGTGGGGGAAAACCACTGCTTTGGTTGTACAGCAGGGTTCGGAAGAGAAAGGAACGCTATGTTGGCTGGGATAGGTTGCAGACACCATGTCACATTTGAAGAGTCGCTGACATGCCGAAACAGCAGAAACCCCCACAAGTGACCCCATTTTGTAAACTACACCTCTCATGGAATTCATCTAGGGAAGCAGTGAGTATTTTTAAATTTTTAGATTTATACCATTGGGCCGTGAAGAAAACATAATTATATTTTTACCACAAAAAAATGTTTTACCCTCAGATTTTACATTTTCACACGGCAATGGGTAAAAATGGTGCTGAAATGTGTCACACAATTTCTTCTAAAAGTGGCAATACCCCATAGGAGGCTGTATCGTACCGCTTAGCCATACGGTGAGATCTGGGAGGGACGGAGCGCTATTTGACAATTGGAGAACAAATTATTGTAGAATAGGCATTTGGACTTGGGAGCACAAAATTTTCTGAATTTCTTTTGGGGGGCAAGGGCCATTTCGCTTTTCCAGAGCCTTTCTGCTACCAGTAACTTGGAAGTCCCTTATATTACTAACAGATAACGGACCTGAGTGGGGCCTAGCTTTTTTTGAGGACTGAGTTGAAGCTTTTATTGGGAACATTTTACGTAACATTTATCTGGCGCTCTAGGCTGAGCACTTACATCGAGGTTTCCATCTAAATTTCCAAGTGATGTAATTCAGATGAAACCCCTGCGGGATCCATTCACTGTAATGAGGCAGCAGAGTTACTCTGGACTCCATCAGGCCTCTGTTTAGCGGTGTCCTTTTTGTCAGAAGTGCACAAAACTGTGGCCAGCTGCACTTTTATGCACGCCTAAAAAAACTGACACCGTGGGATCACAAGCCAGACGGCATCCACAGTGGCCTATATCTGACTCATTACAGGGAATCTTCCGTCATGGGTTCCGTCTAAATCACGTATTTCAGAGATTTACACGGAAACTCTGGTGTAAGCGCTCAGCGCAGAGCGCAGGATAAATGTGAGCAGAGCCTTACTGCGATCTTTGGGAGACATAATAAACAAATCAGTAGCAGGTGAAGAATAGGTTTTATTTATTTTTTACGCCGTTCACCGTGCGGTATAAGTGATGAGATTACTTTATTCTTCGGGTCGGTGCGATTACAGCGATACCAGATTTTTATCGGGTTTTTATGACTGACAGCTGTCATACACTAAAAGACACTTTTTTTGCAAAATCTAGTTTTTGCATCGCCATATTTTGAGAGCTATAATTTTTCCATATTTCGGGGATCAGAGTCATGTGATGGCTTGTTTTTTGCGGGACGAGTTGACATTTTTATTGGTACCATTTTTGGGTACGTGACATTTTTTTATCACTTTCTATTCCGTTTTTTGGGAGGTAAAATTAACAAAAACCAACAATTCAGGAATTGTTTTTTTTTTTTTATGCCATTCTGCGTGTGGTAAAAGTGATAAGGCAGCATTATTCTTTGGGTCAATACATTTACAGCGATTCTACACTTACTGCATATTTTTTTATGTTTTGGCGCTTTTACACAATAAAACAATTTTATAGAAAAAATATTTTATTTGTATCACTTTATTCTGAGAGCTATAACTTTTTTATTTTTCGGCTGATGGAGCTGTATGGCGGCTTTATTTTTGCGGAACAAGATGTTGTTTTCAGCGGTACAATTTTTATTTCCATTTTTGATCGCATTTTTTTCCACTTTTTGTTTGGCAGTATGATGAAAAAGCATATTTTTTGCTCCGTTTTTTATTTATTATAATTACGGTGTGCACAGAAGTAGTTAGTTAGTGTGACAGTTTTATAGATCGGGTTATTTCGGACGCGGTGATACCAAATATGTGTACTTTTTTTGTTTTTGCATAAATATACGGATTTATTGGTTTAATATTTTATTTGTTTTTATTTATTTTGTGATTTTTTTTTAACAGTTTGAAAACATTTTCTAGACTTATTTTTTTTTATATTTTTACTTAGTCCCTGTATGGGACATTAATTTTTATTTTTCTAATCACTGTTCTCATGCAATGCAATAGACATGTATTGCATTGCATGAGAGCTCTGCTGACAGTTTTACACTGTCTGTCTCCTGCTAGACTTCAGCTTCAGGCTGAGCCTAGCAGGACAACATATATGGCAGATCCGGAGGCGGTCATGTGACCTCCGGCTGCCCTGACAACGGCAGGTCCTGTAAGACATCAGGGGGCCGTTGGAGAGGCAAGTGGACGACCCCCTCTCCATTCACTATCTTCTAAATGCCGCGATTACTATAGATCACGGCATATAGAAGATAGCAAAGGGTTAACATAATTGTGACCTGATCCAATCAGGTCCCGATGATGTCCCCTGTCAGAGCTGTCGCTCTGCACCGCACCCGCAGTGCTTTCAGGACCCTGGGGGTCCTGAGGGCTGCAGGACCACCAACCGTTCATAAACGTCGGTGCTGCACAGAGCCCAGGCAGCGCCGACGTTTATGTACAGTGGGCGGTCTGGAAGCGGTTAAGCTAATTTTTACATTTTCTTTTAAAAAGGTACATGGACTATGATCTTGGCCTCAGTTTGCATTGCCTCTCATTTCACTATCATATATGCTCTGTATGTGCTCATAAGGAACTTCTTCTTTTTTCCAGACCCACTTGACTGAGTCAAGGTTTATGCTTCCTGTCTCTCATAAGTAGCCATTGATAAGTATTATGTCCACAAAAAAATTCATTCCAGATTGTAGTTGTTATTGTATCCAATTAGTTAACATGTCTACCAAATTCATAAGAAGAGTAAAACTGATAAAGAAAACCAAAGGTCATTAGTGTTGTTAGGCCATGATACTGTAGAAAATGAATGGACCACAATTGTCTTTATCGTTCTTCATGTGGACTCTCACATTTTCACAATGTGACACATTTCCCAAGCAAACCAATGATGTTGGGACATCATACTGTGTATAAGCGATATGTGGGCCTACCATACAGTGTATAAGGTAGCTGGGCAGCATGATAATGTGTATAAGGGATCACCTGGCCTATTATATTGTATATAGGGCAGTTGTAGGACCATTATACTGTGAATAGGGGAGTTTTGGACCCATCATACTGTGTACAGAGCAACTGTACATTGGGGATCTCAGGGGAAATTATTAAATGTTAAGTGAGAACTTAAGAAGCATTATTGTTATCGGTTCTCTCAGAATATTGTGATAGGTGAAATTATTACTTTCTAGGGACAAAATATGGACACTATATTCTAATGTATTTGCACAAGGTATTAATATTTTCTGGGAGTCAATGCCAATTTAACCATCTACAGGGCACAAATGAGGAAATGAGGTAGCATTCAACATTACTATGTAAAGAGCACAGTGGTGGGCATTATTATGCGGGGTAGTAAAAGGAGGTCTCTAATTGTGCCAAGCAGGTGCAGTGATAGGGACACATATGCAACAGCGGCTCAGCATTGAGTTGAGTAGTTTGTTCAGGTTGGGAATAGATAGATAATAGATAGTGTCTGTGTTGTAATCTCGCCAGATGAGTTGTGGATGGAAGAAGCTGTCATGTTGGTCTGGGCAAGAAGACAAAGACTAGAAAAGTGAATGACTCCATCAGAAAGAATATCAGATGTAAGTCACTATTAGAGATGAGGGAACATTACAATATTCGGTTCGGTTTAATATCGTCGAATTTGCAATATTCGCTGGTTAATTTGTCAAACATTCATCGAACATATCTGAACCCCATTGGATTTAATGGGAGGCAAAACCAAATGCATACATAACATCTTCAAACGGGCCCAATACAGGTCAAATTAGGGGAAGACACCACCAAAGTGGCATCAATTTCGCTAGAGTAGAAATAGTATATTTAGGACTAACACCTCTTCCACTACAGCCAACCCTGCCTATAGAGACCCAGCCAGGAGTGTTCATATTTCCCTAAATCACGGGTTGAGACCACCAGAGTGGCATCAATTTTAGTAGAGTAGAAATAGTATAATTAGGTCCAACACCTCTTCCACTACAGCCAACCCAGCAAATGAAGACCCAACCAGGAGTGTTCACATTTCCCTAAATTAGGGGGCTGAAACCACCAAAGTGGCATCAATTTCAGTAGAGTAGAAATAATATAATTAGGACTGACACCTCTTCCACTACAGCCAATTCAGCAGATGGAGACCCAATCAGGAGTCTCCACATTTCCAAAAATTAGTGGTAGACACCAACAAAGAGGCATCAATTTCAGTAGAGTAGAAATAGTATAATTAGGACCAACACCTCTTCCACTATAGCCAACCCAGCAGATGGAGACCCAATTAGGCATGTTCACATTTCCCTAAATTAGGGGCAGACACCACCAAAGTGGCATCAATTTCACTAGAGTAGAAATAGTATAATTAGGACTGACACCTCTTCCACTACAGCCAGCCTAGCAGATGGAAACCCAACAAGGAGTGTTAATATTTCCAAAAATTATTGTTAACATCTGCAGCAGCAGCAACAGCAAGCACAGAAGCCATGCTAAAGATATCACAGACTGCAATTACGCAAGATCAATGCAGCACACTAAAAACTACAACATCGCCTAGTCTGTACAGTCTGCTATTGGGGTGCAAAAGTCCTTGAAGATCCATGACTTGTTCATCTTGATGAAAGTTAGGTGGTCTACACTTTTATAGGACAGCTGGCTGTGCTTATTCATCAGGAAATCACCAGCAGTGCTGAAAACACGTTGAGAGAGAACGCTGTCTGCCGGGCATGATAAAACCTCCAAAGGCGTGAAAGGCAAGCTGAGGCCATTCATCCATTTTTGAAGACCAAAATGTAAAAGGGTCCAAACCCTCCCTGATGGTATTGATATTGAGCTCTAGATACTCCTGCACCATCCTCTCCAGTGGTTCACCATGTGTCAGATTTGTACTCTGTTGTGCTGGTGCATGAGCTGGTGTAAAAAATGTGTGAAAGGACTCACAGTAATTGCTTCTGCCACTTACACTGCTGCTGCGGCTAATGTTTTGGCGTTGATGAATTGACGTGCCGGAGGTTGAAAGTCTAGAGCTGCAATGCACACTGTGTGCCTCACTTCTGTCTTGTGGAAAACCTCTCTTAAGGTTGTGTAAAAGCTTGTTTCGATAGTCCAGCATTCGGGTGTCCCTTTCCAGGGAAGGAAGCAAAATTTACTCTTATAACGTGAATGTAACAGAGTTGCAACCCAGTAATCAGCACTATTTCTAATCCTAACTATACGGGGATCATGTTGCAGATAGTGGAGCAAGAAGGCACTCATATGTCGGGCTCTTCCATGAGGTCCAAGCCCATGCTCTGTTGGTGGCTAGGTAACACTGATGCTTGTTTCCTACTTCCCCTCCCGCCACCCATGAACAACAGAGAGGGGATGATTATCCTCTTTATGTCCTGACTGTTGTTCGCCCATCACCTCTTCCTCCCCCATTTGTTCCTCCACTCTTACACCTTCACCAACAGTTTGTCTGGTATCACCAGCCCCCATCGATCGTGATAATCCACCCGCGCTTGGCACCCACCTGTGTGATGACAGTCTGGAACTTTGAGACATTCTTATCCCTTCCACATCCTCCTCTTCCTCTGGGACTACCACCTTCTCCAGTAGGCTATTCAAAGTCTGCATATAGATGACCGGAATAGTGATGCTGATGATGGCACCGTCAGCGCTAACCATCTTAGAAGCCATTTCGAAACTTTGCAGAAGGGTGCAGAGGTCCTTAATCTGTGCCCACTCCGTAAACATAATATGCCCCACGTCCGTACTGCCCAGGCCATACGTCATGACATACTGTGTGAGGGCTCGTTGCTGCTGCCACAGTCACTGCAACATGTGTAGAGTGGAATTCCACCTTGTCGGCACATCGCATGTTAACCTGGTAACCGGCATGGACAAAGACCTCTGTATCGATGCAAGTCAATGACCTGAGGGGTACAAACGTCAGAACTGAGCACACAGCTTCTGTGTTTTATGAAGCAGCTCATCCAGGCCAGTATAGTGGTGAAGAAATCACTGTACCACCAGGTTGAGGACATGAGCCATGCAAGGCACATGTGAGAGCTTGCCTCGGCATAGGGCCTCCACCAGGTTCGCACACGGCTCTCAGCAGGGACAGCCATTGCTAAAATTCAGCCTGGAGAGCTGTCCACAACTCTTCAGCTGTATGACTGTGATCTCCAAGGCATATTCATTTTAACACTGCCTGATTGCGGTGAGCCATGGCTGTGCAGTACAGAGGTGGTGTGGGTTCTCTCTGTACTGTTGGAATGCATGTGTCATTAAGGTAGAGGTTGAGTGCCCAGGTGGAGGCCCCTAGAGGAGGTAGAGGAGGCAGAAACAGTGGAGAAAGTGTGAAATATAGATGTTTGTTCTGCAAGTCTTGGTTATTCCAACACTTTTGGAGCAGCCCTTTCCCCGCCTGCCCCCACAGCCACCAGAGCCACCCACTGCTCAGTCAGCAAGATGTAACGCCCTTGGCCATGCTTACTTGTCCCGGTGTCTGTGGTGAAATGCACCCTGGCAGACATAGATTTAGCCAAGGAATGGATGATATTGTCTGCGACATGCTGGTGTAGCACAGGCACAGCTTTCTTAGAGAAGTAATGATGACTGGGCAACTGGTACTGGGGGACTGCAACGGCCATCATCTTTCGGAATCCGTCTATATCTATCAGGAGGAAAGGCAGCATTTCCGTGGTCAACAGTTTGGAGATGGCGGTGTTCAACCTCTTAGCTTTGTCATGTGTAAGAGCAAACACTCTTTTACGTGACCATAGCTGTGGGACCGAGGGCTGGCTGCAGTGCTGAGAGAGGGCGGAGAATGGTGAACCAGACAAACTGCTGGACCGTGAGTGAGGTGCAGGCAGAGATGTTATGGTGGATTGATAAAGTTGTGGTGTGCTCGTTCCCAGAGATCAGTCAAAAACAGCAGGCATGTCAGCTTCCGTTACAGCTGACATGCTCTCACTCAGCCTGACTGAAGCAGATAAAGAACCAGAGGTTATGCGGTTGGTCGGAGACCTGCATGACAATGCTGGCCACAGCCACTGTTGTGGCTAAGGATGCAGTGCTCATCGTGGTTGTATCACTCCGTGTGTGTGCCATAGGGCACAGTGTAACCTCCTCGTCCCTCCTTCTTTTCCACCTCCTCAGATGACCTACTCAGCTGCTTGCCTCTGGGTTCACACCAAGTGGGATCTACAACCTCATCATCATCCTCTGTGTTATCCCATTCCTCGACCTGAGAGTCACCCTCTTCCTGCCCTGACAGCACAGTACAGTCCGCTTGAGCCCCAGGTATCTGACTCTCATCAGAATAACCTCCTTCCCCGGTGGTTAACTTTTGGCAATGAGGGTCAGGATGCTGTTCGGACCCTACTTCGTCATGCCCTGTATCCAACCTAAAAAAATTTGATTCTGTGAATCTTTGGAGTACACCTCTGATGCTCACTTTTTTCCACTCATGTTGCTCAGGTAGTGTGGCAGGGGCATGCTATTAGCAACAAAAAATTAGATTCTTTACTCTGCACAGCTCTGCACACAGCTGAATTTCAGTGGCACTAAAGGACACAGTGAGATATGACTTGCTGTATCATGTTGGCAACTGAAAAAAATAGTTTTTTTTACTCTGCACACAGCTGAATTTCAGCGGCACTAAATGATAAGGTGAAATATGGCATGCTGAATCACTTTAGCAACTGAAAAAAATTGATTTTTTTACTCTGCACACAGCTGAATTTCAGCATCACTAAATGACAAGGTGAGATATGCCTTGATGTATCACGTTAGCAACTGAAAAAGATTTTTCTTTGCTCTTCAGCAGCTCTGCACACAGCTGAATTTCAGTGGCACTAAATGAAAACGTGAGATATGGCATGCTGAATCTCGTTAGCAACTAAAAAAAGTTTTTTTTTACTCTGCATGAGCTCTGCATATAACTGAATTTCACTGCCAGAAAATGACAAAGTGGGATATGGCGTGCTCAATCACATTAGGAACAGAAAAAAAATAATTTTGTTTACTCTGCATGAGCTCTGCATACAGCAGAATTTCACAGCCACAAAATGAGAAGGTGAGATATGGTGTGCTGAATCATGTTTAGTCACAGAAAAAAATAGATTTTTAAAGATGTACTTGTGCATGGAGTATAATAAAAGCAGTGCACAACAGACTTCTATGAAATGTGCCCTGCTGTCTTTGTCTAGACCTCACTAATGGCACAAAAAAAAAATCTGCTGGGAGGACAATTTCACAGCCACACAGGACACTAGCTATCTGACTTAGAAGCAACCGCCTACCTAACTATCTAAAATCTCTAATGAATCTTGGAGCTGACGAAGAGCATCCTCTCTGTGCTGCTCCACTGACAAAATGTCGCTAAAACAACATGTCTGCTCTTTATATAGAGAGGGACATGTGATTTCAGCAGCCAATAGCACAAACCCTTGTATCTGGACATTGTGGATGGTTTCTGCACCCTGATTGGCTAGCCGCAATTTGCAAACATAAAGTTAGGAAAAAAAAAAGGATTACAAGCACACCACTCCTCTGTGCACTCATCACTTCCTCCCCTCATCAAACACGTTCTCCCCGCTCTTCATACACCACCACTAGCCTAGCCAAAGTGCAGTATAGAGGGGATGAGAAGTGGAGAGCTGCATTTGTCCAAGGAAAGATGCATCCTAAGTTCAAAGTATTAGTATGAGAGTGCAGCTAGACAGCTGACAGCCAACTTTGGGGTACAGATAGGAATATTGGGTTGTGTATTGATCCGGTATTTATGAGATATAGATTTTCGACGTCGTAGCAAAGAGACGAACATGGTGTATTCACTCACATCACTGTAGGGCCACTAGAATTCCTCCAATTGCATTACTGTCCAATAGATGAGGCTATACTTGTCATATTTGGTCTCTATGTAATGGTAAAATTATGCTAAAAATATGACTTTAATATCTAATGCCTGGGACCTTTAGAGGCAAAGATATTTTGTAAGTTAGAGATCTCATGAAATTCTGAAATGCTGAGAGTATCCCACATTCTGCCCCCACATGAGCTCATTAAGGGGAGGTGAGTAGGTGTAACTTAGAGCTAATAAAAATCAGAATCTAAGTTTGGATCCGATGTCAGTACTTGGAAGGCACAGTTCGCTCTAGGTTCTGCCCTTTTTCCAATGGGAGCGCTTCCATCTGCTAAGCTCTGAACAATATCCGTGACATCTTGGTTATTACTTTTTTTGCTATTGCTTTTTATTTTCTGTAATTGTATAGATTGTATTGTTTTGTTACCATGTTGTATCATCTTTCATATTTTTTAAAAACACTGCCTATCTTTCAGGATTAGAGATTGTCACGGGTGTGTCAGGTGTAATAGACAGTCGCTCTGGATCTGGCTGTAGAAGGTCACAGTGCTTGGCATAGCAGACAACTTCTTAATCCTTCTTCCTTTAAGACCTAGCGGCGACCTCTCTCCTGCTGCTAATTGACACACCTTTGCTTGGGAGTTAAAAACTCTCAGTTTGCTCCAGGCAATTGCCGGTGATACTTCTATGTTCCTTTATGCATGCTTGGAGCACAAGCTGTTGGCTGCCTTCTTCTCTGGTGCCCTTGGAGGACAGTTGACGTTACTCCTCTGGTGTCTTCTCAAGCTAAGTTAATCCCCTTTGTTTGTCTACCTGTGTTTAGGGTCCTGCTCGGCGATTGGTGTGGAATAGTGATGAGCGAGTATGCTCGCTACTGCTCGGTGCTCTCACGAGCATCTCACTGCTCGGCTCGGGTCTCCTACCTGCATGTTTGGCGCTCTTTAGAGCACCAATCGACATGCAGGGATTGTCTGTTGCCATGTTGGTTGTGGCATTACAGTGATTGGATGGCCGCACAGTGTCATCAGGTCTATATCAGACCTGGAGCTGCCATGCTCGTCACAGTCTACTCTGGAATCAGGAAGTGTAGGAATAGGTGCTGCTGAGCTAGGGAGAGATTCGCTTGTTTCTCAGTTAGTGTACTTATACCACAGCATATTCTACACATATCCATCTCAACTATCAATCCTTCTGAGGACTAATCCAGCTGCAGAGATATCAGTGCTAGGCAGGCAGGCAGGTTATATAGCAGACTGCAGTGCACATAGCAAGAGAGTCCATTCCAGTTCTGTTTGCTGGTGCTTTTACAGATACATGTAGAATTAGCCTCAGGTATCAGGGGCCAGGAATCTTTTTTTATCTTAATCCTGATTATTTGCTTAAAAAGCAATCCAGGGAACACCGTTTTTCTGCGCCCTTTGCTTGTTGGGACTGCAGAATACAGCCAGGTCCTTTCCATATTACAGCGCTAAAAATCAAGCAATTTAAAACTGTGATTTGTCTGTCACACGGATCACATATATTTGTGCTGAAAATATTGCCATTTCTGGCATCCATTGAAATTTTGTTTCAATGTGTCAGTGAAGTTATTGACACGAGGTAGTGCTGTTAAAAATAGTTACCTACAGGCCAGCTATTTAAAACTGTGCTTTGTCCGTCACACGTATCACATATATTTGCGCTGAAAATTCAGCCATTTGTAGTAAGCGTGGAAGATATTATCCTCCATTTAAAATGGGCAAGGCACGTAGCAAGGGACGGGAAACTGGACATGATGTTGATGGTGCATGTCGAGGCCATGGCAGTGGGCAAGCTGAAATTGTGCCACAACAAACACCCACATCTTCTCGCTCTACCTTCCTGTCCCAATTAATAGAGGACCGCAGAACACCACTATTGAACACAGAGCAGTGTGAAAAGGTTATTGGTTGGATAGCAGATAATGCTTCCAGTCACTTAGCCACCACCACCCTGTCTTCCACGCGGTCAAGTCTCAGTAGCCGTGAGTCTGGACCGCATATTCATCATCCTGATCCTCCTTCCTCCCACCATGCCAAGTGCCCAGAGACAACTGATCCCACAATTGGACACTCGGAAGAGCTGTTCACTTTTCCATTTATAGATTCAAGCCTCTCGCCTGGTCCACTTGAAGCGGGGCAAAAGGAGATCACATGTAGCGATGCCCAAATATTTGAGCAGCCACGGTTATATGAAGGTGACGGTGGGAAAGTGTCATAAGAGGTGGACGAGGATGAGACACAATTGCCAGAAAATTAGGAGGAGGATCAGGGCGCGGAAGTGGAAGACGAGGTGGTGGATGATATAGTAACTGACCGAACCTGGCAGGAGGACATGCAGAGTGAGGACAGCAGCACACAGGGCGAGGAAGGCAGAACACCCCAACAGGCAGGAAGAAGCAGTGTTATGGCCGCAGACTGAAGGCGGGCAACCGTTCCCCGTTAACACTGTAACACCAGCACGACAGAAGTTGCCAGTACAACTTTCAGAGTCTAGTTGTCTTTTAAAGACTCTGTCAATAACCCCAATAAGACCATTTGCATCACCTGTCAGGCCAGCATCAGCAGCGGTAGCAAAACTACCAGCCTGACCATCACCAGCATGATCAGGCACATGGCAACAAAGCATACGACTTTGTGGGCCAATACCCAGGGTACAGAAACAGTTTCTGCTGGTGACACCACTGCTTCTTCTTCTGTTGTGCGTGCAAGCCAGTCCCCTGTCCATAGTGCATGTGAAGATGCCTCCTGCCCTGCACCTGTCACTGCAAACTCTCAACTAGCACCATCAGCAAGCACGTCCCTGTACCAGCGCAGCGTTCAGTTGTCCATACCCCAGTCATTAGAACACAAGTGCAAATACGCAGCCAACACCCCACAGGCCACACTACTAAATTCACACATTTCATGACTGCTTGTGCTCCAAATGTTGCCTTTTAGACTCGTGGAGACAGAAGCTTTCCGTAATCTGATGGCGGCGGCTGTCCCTTGGTACTCGGTCCCCAACCACCACTATTTCTCCCTGTTATGATCTGCAACAAGAACTAAGGAAATAAAGGGAAGCTAGTCCTAGGCTAGTCTGAATGAAGACCTATAGAGTAAAAGGGAAGGGATCCCTAAAAGAACTAAGGACTGGAACAAAAAGGGACACCTCTTGAACAGAGAAAGTTGTTGCAGAAAACAACAGACAAACTGACAAAAAGGTAGTAGAGGTCCTAAAGGACCAAGCGAACTGAGAGATAGGCACTGAAGCACCTGGCTAACAAAACAGTCAAACAACACTGAAGGCCAGCACAGCCAAAAAGGCGGAACTGGAATATAAAGGCAGATGGTCACGTGACCGCAAAACACAAGATGGAAAAAACAAACAGGAGGGTTCTAACAGTACCCCCTCTTTTAAGAGGATCCTCCGGATCCTCCAGGCACAGGCCTATCCGGAAACCTCTTGTGGAAAGCTCTAACAAGCCTAGGAGCAGAGATATCATCCATCCAGGAGTTATCTTCGGGACTGAAACCCTTCCAGGAGACGAGATACTGTACTCTCCCTCTATGCCATCTAGAATTCAAGATACGTGAAATCTCATATTCGCCATCTTCCACCACAGGAGGAACTGAGACAGTGGCATCCCTATCAGATACATCCGCCTTTTTAAACCAGGAAACATGAAACACAGGATTAATCTTCCAGGAAGTAGGAACATCCAACTTAACTGCAGACTGGTTAACAACCTGAAGCACTTTAAATGGACCCACAAACTTAGGACCCAGTTTTTTAGAGGGAATCCTCAGCCGCAGGTTTCTTGAGGACCACCAAACCATGTCGCCCACAGTAAACAAAACCTCCTTTCGTTTCCTGTCAAAATACTTCTTGGACTTCTTGTTAGCCTCTTTAAGGTTGCAACGTACATTAGTCCAAACTCTCTCTAAATCACCGGAAAAATTCTCCTCCTTCGGAACCGCCGACCCCAATTTGGAAAACGAACCAAAAGACGGATGTCTCCCAGTACAGCAAAAAAAAGGAGAACACCCAGCTGAGGAGGAACTATGATTGTTAAGAGCAAATTCTGCGAGAGGCAGAAACTCAGACCACACCTCTTGATTGTCCGCCACAAAACATCGCAAAAACTGTTCTTCATCCTGGTTCTATATTTCAGTCTGTCCATTAGACTTAGGATGATACCCAGATGAAAATGACAAATGGACTCCCAACCTGTCACAAAAAGCACACTAAAAGCAAGCCACAAACTGAGGTCCTCTATCAGAAACAATATCCATGGGAACGCCATGAAGCTTGAGATTCTCCTTAACAAACACCTTAGCAAGTGTCTTGGCGCAGGGCAACTTAATGAATGGACCAAATGACACATCTTACTAAAACGGTCCACTACCACCCAGATGACGCACTAGGAACCTCCAGAGGGCAAAGCAACCCTGCAGCAGGAGTATGTGAAGCCTTTGACCTAGCACTCACCGTACATTGACGCACCCACTTGATGACTTCTTTCTGCCATCCAGGCCACCAAAAACTGCGACTGATAAGTTTCTTAGTCTCAGAAATTCCTGGATGACCTGCCAACTGAGACTCATGTCACTCCACAAACAAGTCTCTCCTAAAGGTTTTAGGCACGATCAACCTCACATGGGGAGTGTTAGATGGAGCATCATCTTGAGCTTTTAGAATCCCATTCTCTAAAACGGAGTCCAATGCCACCACCACAACTCCTTTCTGTAAAATGTTCTCCTCCTCCTCGGCACCGACCGCAGGAGAGAAGCTGCGACATAAAGCTTCGGCTTTAACATTCTTAGTACCAGGGATATAGGTAACAGAAAAATGAATCCGAGAAAATAATAGTGCCCACCTAGCTTGACGGGCATTCAAGCGCTTGGCAGCATCCAGATGGATCAAATTCTTATGATCTGTGAAAACCTGAATAGGAAATCTAGCGCCTTTCAAAAAATGACGCCAATGTTCAAACGCAAGTTTAATAGCCAGCAACTCCCGATTTCCAAAATCATAATTCAATTCGGTTTCCGAATTTTTTTCGAAAAGAAGGCACAAGGATGTACTCCATCCCTGTTCTCCTGAGACAAAACTGCTCCGACCCCAACTGATGAAGCATCGACCTCCATCAAAAAAGGCTTGGTCTCATCAGGCTGCATAAGGATAGGGGCTGAACTGAACCTATCTTTGAGATACTTAAACACTTCAATGGCCTCAGTGGTCCATTGGACCGTATTTGCACCTTTCCTGGTGAGATCAGTTAGAGGCTTAACAATTACAGAAACAGGGTGAAGAAGAAATAAGAATCTCAGAATATAAACTGATGATGACCTTTAACACTTTCAGAGCAGGAATGAATGTGTCGCATGGATTTATGTCATTCTACATCAACTAAGGAATGTGCTCCTCAGAATTGTGAGGCCATCACAACACTGGACCTGGTCAAAGGACAATAACACCTTCACACTCCTTATCTATTAACTGCTAAAATATTTATAGCCAGAACTGTTTATCTCTTCCATAATAACTCTGCTTTTCATCACCTGTCTTACCTATTGCATTTTTTTTCTTGTGTGTCTTATTGTGTATAAATATGTGACTCTTCAGATTTTGTGGTAAACTATGCCTGATGAAGAGACCTGAGTAGTCTCGAAAGCTTGCAATTTGTTACCATCTTTTCAGTTAGCCATTAAAAGGTATCAACCACTGGGGAGTCTCAAATCTAAATATTTAACAATTACAGAAAAATTCTTAATGAATTTCCTGTAATAATTGGCAAAACCCAAAAATCTCTGTATAGATTTCAAACCAATAGGCCTAGGTAATTCCTGCACAGCCTGAACCATCACCGAGTCCATCTCAAAGCCCTCGCTGGAGACAATGTAGCCCAAAAAACTAATTTTCTGCTCAGCGAACTCACATTTCTCCAGCTTAGCAAAGAGTGCATTATCAGTCAATAACTGCAAAACTTCACATACACTCTGCCAATGGCACTCCAGATCTCACAAATAAATCAAAATGTCATCCAAATACACAACCACATTCTTACCAATCAAAGGCCTCAAGATGTCATTAATAAGGTTCTGAAAAAATGCCGGTGCGTTGGTAAGACCAAAAGGCATCACCAGATTCTGAAAATGACCTACCGGAGTGTTAAAAGCAGTTTTCCACCCATCACCCTCCTTCACTCGTAACAAATCGTATGCCCGCCGGGGATCAATCTTAGAGAACCACTTGACCCCCACTAACTGGTTAAACAGGTCAGGAATTAACGGTAATGGGTAGGAATTGCGTATGGTAATCTTATTAATTTGACGAAAATACAGACACGGACGGAAACCCCTGTCCTTTTTATTAACAAAGAAAAATCCAACTGCCACAGGCGACTTAGACGGTCTAATGTGACCAGCAGCTAGGCTAGTCTGTATGTACTCCTCCAAGGCCTTTCTTTCAGGGATAGTTAGATTAAGCAAGCGACTCTTGGGAAGAGTAGCTCCCGGAATAATCTCAATGTCGCAATCATAATCTCTATGAGGAGGTAAAACTTGCGACTGCTCCTCCGAAAAAACCCTCCAAAAATCTTGAATAGGTACAGGTAATTCCCCTTTTCCCACAGCCGCAATGCGACCATTACAAAATTTATCATAGCATTTTGGACTCCAAGACTTAATCATATTAGTAGACCAGACCAGCAAAGGATTGTGCAGTTTTAACCAAGGCAATCCTAGAACGACCAGAGAGGGTAAATTATCTAATACAACCAAGTCCAAAATTTCTTGATGAAGACCATTGATAGTAAGGGGAAATGCAGCAACCTTGTGAGTAATACATTCCAAGGAAGTGTTATCAATTGCAATCACAGAAATAGGTGATGACAAAGGTTTGGATTTCAATTTAAGTTTTTCCAAAAACCCCTTTATCAATCACATTAAGTGTTGAACCACAATCCACAAGTATATGAAATTCAATCAAATTTTCCTGCAAAGTACAGTAGTACTCCCTGAAAGAAATACTCCTGCAGAGCGTAAACAAGCTATACGGGCATACCTGACCTTTTTTTTTCTTTATTCAAACAAAGCTCACAATACTTAATCAAATGGTCAGCTTTACCACAATAAAGACACAATCCCTCGGCGAACCTCCGGTCTCTTTCCTGAGAGCGGAACGACATCGCCCCAACCGCCATCGGTTCTCCGCCATCTGAGAAGATTTTCTGGGGACTAGAACCTGGCATTTCAGGAGTCTTTACCTCATTCTGCTTAGATCTCAGCCTCCTATCCACACGAACAGCTAATTGCATGGCATCCTGCAGAGTCTCAGGTGCAGGGAATGCAATTAGCAAATCCTTAACCCTTTCACTCAGACCAGCAAGAAATAGACATTTCAGAGCAGGATCATTCCATCTGACTTCAGAAGCCCTCCTTCTGAAGTGTGTGCAATAAATCTCAGCATCATCTGACCCCAGATTCAAACGCCTGAGTTCTGCCTAAGTAGATGAGATTCGATCAGGATCGTCATATAATTGACCCACAGCATCCTAGTGTCCAACTGTGTCCCGGCTTCCACAATATTAACCCAGTGTGAAGGCATCAGTGAGATGGACCATCCCTGGCCACATTCACTTGTCCACGTATTTGTGGTTAGACTGTCCTTCCCACTAAATGCACTGGGGAGGGCACAGGTAATATTTTGGTATGCGCGCTTGTGTATAAGGTGCACCGGGAAAAATAGGGGCGGCTGTGGACCGTTTATGGACACCCGGCCGCCCCCAGGCTGCTGGGGACAGTGTGTGAGCACCCGGCCGCGGGGTGGCTGGGGACAAAGTATGGACACCCAGCCGCCCCCTGGCGGCTGGGGACCAAGCGTGGACTCCCGGCCGCCGGGCGGCTGGGGACTGAGTGTGGATACCAGGCCGCCGGCACAGCCATGACGTGGTGGCTAGATTCCTCCTCCACATGCCTAAAAGGACCAATTTCAAGTGCAGGCAAGCAGTATGGTATTGCAACCTGGGGGTGGGTGGGTGGCAGGCTGCATACTTGCGCTTGCATTGCAAGGAATGGGGGAGATACAATTGAACACTGCCATGTGACAAGGACTTGAATGGGGATAGTTGCAAGTCTGCAACAACAGTTGCAGGGCGGGAGGCATCTTCGCATGTGCCATGAACAGGGGGTTGGCGTGCACACACTACAGTGAAATAGGCAGTCCTTCCCACTAAATGCACTGGGGAGGACACAGGTAATGTTTTGGTATGCGTGCTTGTGTATAAGGTGCACCAGGACAAATAGGGGCGGCTGTGGACCGAGTATGGACACCCGGTCGCCCCTTGGCGACTGGGGACCGAGTGTGGACACCCGGCCGCTGGGCAGCTGGGGACTGAGTATGGATACCAGGCCACCGACGCAGCCATGACATGGTGGCCGGCATCTGCCTCCACAAGCCTAAAAGGCCTCATTTCAAGTGCAAGCAAGCTAGCAGTATGGTATTGCAGCCTGGGAGTGGGTGGGTGGCAGGCTGCACGCTTAAGTTTGCATTCCAAGAAAACATAGCAGATGCTAACTTCTATCATCAACATCATGCTCCTCATCTTGGCACTCTCAACTCCACTGATGGAGAAGCCAGGGCCCACGGGAGGAGTCTGGTTGTCTGGTGGGCTCGTCCAATGCTGCCCTAAAGCAGGCCAGGCTAAGAAAAGTGTGGGAAAGGTTACCGGGAAAAATAGTGGCGGCTCGGGACAGAGTATGGAGACCTTGCTGCCGAAGCAGCCATGAGGTAGTGGCCAGCTTCGGCCTCCTCCAAACTAAAAGGCCCCATTTCAAGTGCAAGCTAACAGTATAGTATTTCAGCCTGCCGGTGGGTGGGTGGTTGGCTGCATATTTGCGCTTGCATTGCAAGGAATGGGGGAGGTACAATTGAACACTGCCCTGGGACAAGGACTTGCATCGGGATAGTTGCAAGTCTGCATCTTCTGATGCGTCAAGGATCACTTCTGATGGGCACACTTTTAGGCAGTGACCTGGGTGTCAGAGATGCTTCCAGGGGTCTTCCCCATGCTGTTCCCATGTCTTTTCAGAACTGTATGCATGTGTCACACAGCACATAGCCAGATAAGGTTGTAAAATGTTAAAATGACATTTCCCGGTAAATGCATTTGTCACGGTTGAAAGCAAAACAAAAGTGCAAAAACGCATAAAAAATGCTACTTGTGAACATAGCCCAAGGTGTGGAGGAGTATTTTTGTTTTTGGTAATTTATTTTACCTTATACACAAGTCTTTACCCTGGAAAGGATGTTCCTTAACATATTTCACAGGAAAACAGTTTCAGTTTCGTTTTTGAACGTTTTATTGTGAGCCCGTAAAAGTGGTTTAATACCTCTGACCACGTTGTTGACAGCAGTGACCTGGGGGTCAGAAATGCTTCCTGGGGCGATCCCCATGCTGTCCCCATGTCATTTGAGCACTGTCACTATCGTTTTGGGCACTTTTTAGACTTTCTACAGACTGCCGGGGGTGCCGCCGCAAAAATGCTCGAGTCTCCCATAGACTAACATTTGGCTCGTTGCTCGGGTTGAGCACTCGAGTATCACGGTGAGCTTGGCCCGAGCTTCGAGCACCCGAGCATTTTAGTGCTCGCTCAACACTAATAGCAGCGTTTCATAAACTCAAATCCAGTGTCTTTTTTTGGGAGGTGTATTCCCATGCACCTTTTCACACCCACAAATGGGTATACGCTTTCTGATTTTGGCTATTTGCTCTTGTCCTCCTTCTCCTCATCCTCATTCTCCACCACCATATCACCAGGGTGACCGTGGTCCGTGATGCAACACCCACATAATTTTTTTAAAGGATATTTATGATGCCAGTAAAACAAAAAAATTTATACAGTATGTTCATGTATACCCCCCAGGGATAAATGTTTGTCAGCCCATACACTAAGTGCATGGGAATTACAAGTATAGGAGACCCGCTCCTTTCTAATGGGAACATTTTTTTTTGAGGCCCTCCTCCACGTCTTTTCCAAGGTGCATTGGAGTGCCTCCCAATTATTGGCAGCCCTTGCATTCACTGCATAGGCCAACACTATGGGTGACCCACTTCCTAATAATGGGAACATTTTTTCATGAGGCCCTCTACATCTCTT
Organism: Phyllobates terribilis; assembly: GCF_046119375.1. Classification (NCBI taxonomy): domain Eukaryota; kingdom Metazoa; phylum Chordata; class Amphibia; order Anura; family Dendrobatidae; genus Phyllobates; species Phyllobates terribilis. The sequence goes on from NW_027362764.1 coordinate 459,348,309, forward strand.
CCAAGGGGCATTGGAGTGCCTCCCAATTTTTTTTTTCAGCCCTTGCGTTCACTGCATAGGCCAACACTATGGGAGACCCACTTCCTAATAATGAGAATATATTTTCATGAGGCCCTTTACTTCTCTTCCAAAGGGCATTGGAGTGTCTCCCAATTTTTGGCAGCCCTTGCATTCACTGCATAGGCCAACACTATGGGAGACCCACTTCACAATAATGGGAACATTTTTTCATGAGGCCCTCTACGTCTCTTCCAAGGGACATTGGAGTGCCTCCCATTTTTTTTCCGCCCTTGCATTCACTGCATAGGCCAACAACATGGGAGACCCACTTCCTAATAATGGGAACATTTTTTCATGATTCCCTCTATGTCTCTTCCAGGGGGCATTGGAGTGCCTCCAAATTTTTGGCAATCCTTGCATTCACTGCATAGGCAAATACAATGGGAGACCCACTTCCTAATAATGGGAACATTGTTTTCAGGAGGCCCACTGACCTCCATGTCTCTTCCAAGGGGCATTGAAGTGACTCCAAATTTTTGGCAACCCTTACATTCACTGCATAGGCCAAAACTATGGGAGACCCACTTCCTAATAATGGGAACATTATTTTCAGGAGGCCCTCTTACCTTCACGTCTCTTCCAAGGGGCATTGGAGTGTCTTGAAATTTTTGGCATCCCTTGCATTCACTACATAGGCAAACACAATGGGAGACCCACTTCATAATAATGGGAACATTTTTTTTCAGGAGGCCCTCCTCTACGTCTCTTCCAAGAGGCATTGTAGTAGGTCCAAATTTTTGGCAGCCCTTGCATTCACTGCATAGGTAAACAGTATGGGAGACCCACTTCCTAATAATGGGAACATTGTTTTCAGGAGGCCCTCCTCTAAGCTTCTTCAAAGGGATACTGGGGTGTGTTCAAATTTTCAAGGGGTATTGGGGTGCATCCAAATTTTGGGCAGACCTACCACTCACTGCTTACACAATAACAGTATATGTGACCCATTCTTTAGTAATGGGAACAACAAAGCATATGTGGCGCCCCTGCGGGTCCAGTTGCCACAGAGGTACCGCATCTCAGCCAGAGGTGTGGTACCCCACTCTCAGGTAAGGAGGGAGCACTACCCAGGCCCCACACACTCACATCCAACACTACACCACTCCAGTAGGGAGGGTCCAGATTGTTCCAAAGAGAGCACAGACCCAGTCCCTGTCTGGAAGGTGGAACTAAGTAGAGGAGGTGGGTGGAGGAAGTAGTTTAGGGGAGCATTGAGCGAAGAGTATAAAAGAAGAGTAGAAACATCTAGAAGAAGTTGAGTTCTGTCTGAGGGCCACTCCTGTTTCAGTGCTTGGAGCAGGAGTTCAGTGAGTAAGGAGTAGGGTCGAGTCAGGAAGGCCTAGTAGCAGAGTGAGGAGAGTAGACCGGAGCAGTGAGAAGGGCTCCAGTAAAGAGAGAAAGGATCTTAGGGGCACGGAGTCCATCCGTGTGCCCGAGTTCACGCTGACCGTGAAGAGATCAGGTCGCAGTAGGGGACCGGTCCCAGACTAGTGGAGGACTACAAGACTCAGCTAGCAAACTGGAGGTTGCGGTATCTTCAAGTGCTGTAGCCAACAACCACACACATTCACTGAATAGGTGGCCATATAGGACAAAGTGGACAGAAAGGACGTCGCCCGACAAGACCTGCGGCCACTGGCTCGGAACACTGTGTGTGAGGCGCAAGGCAGGAAGGTGAGAGCCAATGCAGAGAGACAACCTGGAAAGGTACATAAGAAGGGGGTCCCATTCAAGTGCACCCAAATTATCTGAGAGTTGGCTGGATCACTTCCCCGGAGGACACAGGACGACGTGGGCGGTTATCATCTGACCGTTGTAACCTGGAGCATCTTAACAACTGTGAGTAAAAACTAGAAGACTGCACCCCGCTGTGTCCTTTACTTAATTGCTGTGTCACCAGCCTTGCACCACAACACCAACATCCAAAAATCCCCTATTTAACTGCTCTGGGGCCTAGCTCTACCCGTGGAGAGCTAAACCATCTCTGCTGTGTCACCAACAGCTCCAGTGGATCGGAACAGCAGCGGCGGCCATCTGTAGCCGCATACCACGGGTGGCGTCACAAAACATTTTCCCCAAAACTTTATTTCCCCTATTGACTTTTAATTGATTTACCTCCCTGGGCCACGGACAGGGTCACTGCCGCCGTGACTACCCCCAAAAGGAACCGACCGGCCCAGTTACCGAGTACCCCACGGCCCCAGGGGGCGCGTCACATAGCAGACTGATGGCTCTCTAAGAATAGCGAGGGCCGAGTGCTGGCTCTTTAAAAAGTAAAGGCCACCTGATGGCCCTATAAAAATAGGCTTTGGGACTTTCAGAGTCCCTCCATCATAAATGAAACAGGATGTGTCTGATCATGTCTCACACACCACATGGCCAGATAAGGTTGTAAAATGTTAAAATGACATTTCCCGGAGAATGCATTAGTCACGGTTGAAAGCAATGCAAAAGTGCAAAAATGCATCAAAAACGCTACGTGTGAACATAACTCAGGGTTTGGAGGAATATTTTGGTTTTTGGTTATTTATTTTGTCTTATATACAAGTCATTACCCTGGATAGGATGTTCCTTAACATATTTCTCAGGAAAATCCATTTTGGTTTAGTTTTTGTATGTGTTATTGTGAGTCCGTAAAAGTGGCGTAATACCTCTGACAACGTTGTTAACAATAGTGACCTGGGAGTCATAAATGCTTCCAGGGGTCTTCTCCATGCTGTTTTCATGTAATTTGAGCACTGTTCCTATCGATTTGGGCAATTTTTAGGCCCTATGCAGACCGCTGGGGGAAGTCTCCTGAAAAATGCTCGAGTTTCCCATAGACTTACATTGGGCTCTTTGCTCTGGTCGAGCACCCGAGCATTCCAATTTGCTTGACCCGAGCATCGAGCACCTGAGCATTTTAGTGCTCGCTAGTGATGAGCAAGTATGTTTTGTTAACCTTTCGCCGAGTATACTCGGGCGAGCACCGAGTATTTACAGCGTGCTCGGTGATATGTTTGAATCACTCCCGTGTGCATGATTTGCCACTGTTTGACAGCTTTAAGACATGTGAGGAATGTCTGCTTCTTACACATTTCTCACATGTCTTAAAGCTGTCAAACAGTCGCAAATCATGCACACGGGAGTGATTCAAACATATCACTGAGCACGCTGTAACTACTCGGTGCTCGCCTGAGTATACTCTGCGAAAGGGTTAGCAAAGCATACTCGCTCATCACTAGTGCTTGCCAATCACTAGTGCTTTCTTTTACTCATCTGTGACGATACAGCCTATAATCTTAATAAGACAGATTATATTTGGTATGCCAAAATAAATACACTATTATCTTTGTATTGACTTGGAAATGTATGTATATTTCCCTTGGCTGGTCCAGAAGGACATACGATTATTTGTATAACCATGATTGTTGTCTCCTCTTGGGTCTGAGGACAATGAATGTTTGCTAAATATGTTGACTGAGCTTTGTTTGGAAACTGAGGCTTTTTGACTCCCAAGGCAGGAGGGCAAACTATGGAAATTCATCAAATGCTGAAACAATAAGAAATGAGCACTGCCCTTTCCCCCCAACCTGTGAATGATGACCTTACACAGATGTAAATATAAACAGGGATATCTGTAGTCCTGCAAGAGAATCAAGGAGAAGCAATGGATCGGCGAGACTCTGTCACACCATCAGCTTAGTAGCATGGATTTAACCAAAGAGACACAGATTTGGATTCTACATGATTCTAGTCTAAGGGTATATAGCCCTGACTGGAAAGATATGGATCTGCTCCATTGACCATCAGAGAGACCATTGATACATTTTGGGGAGACCAGGTTGAAACAATGAATTCACCTGACCCCATTAATATGTTGTTTGGGGTTGCCAGGTCGGACCCTCCAGTTACCTAGAACCCATGGAGACATTCTGAGTAGCCAGATTGGGACCAGCCGGTCATCTGGCCCCATGGAAACTCTCGGAGAGGCCAGGGTGGGACCCTTGGGTTTCCTGTCCTTGTACCTCGATGGACTAGTAGCATCCTAAGTTTGCTGCTACCTTCTCTCTGTGGGGGACTGCCAGAAGCGGGGGGCCGGTGGTTGAGGTAGTTGGCCCTGAAAGTCCCAAAGTCGCAGATGTTCTATCCCAGGCGGGCAGAGCGGAAGGCTGAGACTGTGTAATGTTGTACCATCTCGTGTATTTTCTGGGACTGTTCTATGTGTTTATTGTCTGTTTTGTGGTTCAATAAAGTATTGCCACGCTGTTTTACCCTCACCCTGTGTTGCCTGAGTAGTATTACTCCCAGAGTTTATTGCTTGGTCTTCCAGACCTTATCTTGACCTCCACTATTCCTGTTAATGGCCATTTCTTAATTACAATTCAAATTGAGGAAATGGTAGCTTGAAAATGCTTTGTTATCTTCTTATAGCCTTCTCCTGCTTTGTGGGCCTCCACCATTTTCATATTCAGAGTGCTAAGCAGCTGCTTAGAAGAACCCATGGCTACTGTTTTTTGGCACAAGGTTAGAGGAGGCTGGGCTTTTATAAAGCTGGGAAATTTGCATCACCTGGCCTTTCCTAATGATGATAGTGAACAAGTCATAACCCTAACAGGCTAATTTATGTCTGAAACCTTGGTCAAAGTTATTTGAGCACAGAGGCATATCTGTTGGGGGGGGAGCCGGGGTGTGAGCTCCAGGAGCAACCGGCAGGGAGGTGCCGTCGGGCCGCCTAATATAGCAGTCTGATGTGTCTCCCCTGGCAGCCGAGTTCTGCAGTCCTCCCTGACCAGGATTCAGCAGTTCTCTGAGCCCGGGTGTCAAGCTGAAAGACGCGAGTACAATTGAAGCTCAGAGCGACTTCAGAAACGTGATCAGGTCATGTGATCACGCTGCCGACGTCAGTCACTTTTGCTGCAGCTACGAAGGTGCACATTGGTGGAAAGTGCTCTGTTCTCCAGAGATGAAGATACCGAAGATGTAATGGAGATAGAGATTCATTGTGGGGGATGGTTTACTATGGGGGGTGATTTATGGTATGGCTGGGGAGGTGATTTACTATTGGGGTGATTTATGGTATGGCTGGGGGTGATTTACTACGGGGGTGATTTATGGTAAGACTGGGGGGTGATTTACTATGGGGGTGATTTATAGTATGGCAGGGGGGGTAATTTACTATGTGGGGTGATTTATGGTATGGCTGGGGGGGTGATTTACTATTGGGGTGATTTATGGTATGGCTGGGGGTGATTTACTACGGGGGTGATTTATGGTAAGACTGGGGGGTGATTTACTATAGGGGGTGATTTACTATGGAGGTGATTTATGTTATGGCTGGAGTGGTGATTTACTATGGGGGGTGATTTATTGTATGGCTGGGGGTGATTTACCATGGGGGGGTTTTATGGTATGGCTGGGGGTGGTTTACTATAGGAGGTGATTTATGGTATGGCTGGGGGGTGAGTTACTATGGGGGTGATTTATTGTATGGCTGGGGGGTGATTTACTATATGGGGTGATTTATGGTATGGCTGGGGGGAGATATATAATGGGGGAGATTTATTGTATGGCTGGAGGGTGATTTACTATGGGGATGATTTATGGTATGGCTGGGGGGTGGTTTACTATTAGGGGTGATTTACTATAGAGGGGATTTATGGTATGGCTGGGGGGGTGATTTACTATGGGGGCTGATTTATGGTATGGCTGGGGGGGTGATTTACTATGGGGGTGATTTATGGTATGGGTGAAGGGGTGATTTACTATGGGGGTGATTTATGGTATGGCTGGGGGGTGATTTATTATGGGGGAGATTTATTGTATGGCTGGGGGGAGATTCATTGTATGGCTGGGGGAGATTTACTATGGAGGAATATTTATTGTATGGCTGGGGGGGAGATTTATGGTATGGCTGGGGGAGATTTACTATGGAGGATGATTTATTGTATGGGTACGGGGAGATTTAGTGTGGTGAGATGGGTGGGAGTGGTTTTGTTTGTGGGTGATTGGTGCGGACACAGAATGGGGAGGATGGGTGAGTACGCAATATGGGGAATGAAGGAGGGGAATGTGTGCAGACACAGTATGAGGAGTGAGGGTGATGTAATGTGTGCAGACACAGTATAGGGAGAGAGGGTGATGTGATGTGTGCAGACAAAGTATGGAGAATTAAGGGGGATGTGTGAGGGTGAATATAGAGACAGTATGGTTAGCAGGGGGAATGTGAGAGAAGACAGTATGAGGAGGAGGAGGGGAGGGGGAAATAATGGGGGGAGAAAAGTGTCAGTTGGGTCAGAATAGAGACTGAGTAATGTTGGGGGTATAGTATTGGGGAGACAGTGTAAGGTCACAGCCAGGAGGGGACTTTATGCCAAGGAGGTGGAGTGTGATTAGGGGTCACAGTATAGAGACTGAGCTTTATAGGGGGACACAGTGTGAGAGAACAGTGTGAAGAGGGGGCCCAGTATAGAAAGGAGGGGGCAGTGTGGATAGCATGTACCATAAGAGGAATAGTGTGGAGTCATAGTTTGTGCAGTGAATAAAGTGAGGTCAATTATTTATTCAGGGGCTCAGCTTAGGACAGGTATTTTTCATACAGGATCATTATAATGACACTGCTATCTTTAAGGGCATCCTTTGGAGATGTGCTGCAGAAGACCGGAGAAGATGGAAGTCTGCAGAGACGAGCTGTGGATGTGAAAAGCCATCATGGAGTCTGGACAAGCTGAAGAAGGAAAGAAAGAGAAAGACTCCAGAGACAATGTCATCTTTCAGGTACCTGGATGGAAATGTTTTTTTGTGATACTGACTAATGCTTTTGTTTTTATTTATGTTAGGACCGTTAAAGGAGCTGTCCAAGTTTGTGATGAATCTGCAATCATTCTATGTGACTGCCGACTTCTGAATTCTCATGGTGATCACTGCACACTGTCAGGATTCTCTGGTGCCGGCGATTTGCATACTTACTGTCACATGCTGACTAGACATGCATGGCCTCACTCAATGACAATGAAATGAGGTGGCTGGACACGTCTAGTAGGAATATGGCCAGGAGTATACAAATCGCATACTTGTGCAAGGGAGAATCCTAAAAGTGTGCAGTGCATGCATTGTGAGAATTCAAAAGCCTGCAGTCACATAGAGTGACTGCAGACTTTCATCTCAGACATTGACAAGCCCTTTAATTATTAAATGAAGGCCTTCCGATCCTAACAGTGTGTAGTATATTTACTGTCAGGATTCAGCTCTGCTTGCTGGTTTCAGCAGTCATCACATGGCCACTTCACTCATATGCGGTTTTCATACTTACAGTCACATGACAATGAGCTTCTCCTCCTGCTTCTCTCAGTGTTTCAACATTGAGAGAATTAGGAAGAGAAGCTCATTGGTATGTAACTGTAAGTGTGCAAATCGCATATGTGCTTGAAGTGGAGGGGGCGCCAAACTGAATTCTTGCCCCGGGTGCCAGAAAGCCTAGATACACCTCTGTCTGAGCACGCAAATCTACAAGTGAGCCCAAACTTATGCATTGGGCCATTTCTCCTTTTGCGATTTTTAAAATGAAAAAAAAATTACAAGATATTTTTTTTTTGCCTAAAATACAAAGGAAATGTGGCATCTTTAACTTTAGGCCTTTTAGAGATCTATTTCATCTTCAGCTTGCTTAAAACTTTTTGCCCAAACTTTTACATGCCACTGTGTAGCCTCAACCCATTAAAATGTTTTGAGATTGATCTAGGTCTCAAAGCCTTCTCTCCCATATTAAACAAAACCCTCAACCAGTGGACCTTGAGATTAATCACTGAGTTGACAGTAAATCAAAGATAAAGCATGAGACATAGGGTCATCCTTCAGTAAATTATCAAAAATATTGTGAACAGCCATTTTAGTAGGGTCTTGGGACCTTATCTTCAAAAAGTGATTAACCTAGCTGAAGGCCACAAGACTGGATGGAGTTACATGCAGCTCTATTATTTTTAAGAATTAATGCAGAATGAATCAGAATATAAATATTGCATTGTATTGTAATTTGCCTATTGTAGACATATTTTCTTCTTTTACCAAATGGTGACTTTGAGTGCTTAAGGCATAGACACTATAGGAAGCAAAGTGAACCATAAAAACTTTGCCATGTGCATCAGTACTGCAATTTAACCCCTTTACAACCCAAGGTGGTTTGCACGTTAATGACCAGGCCAATTTTTACAATTCGGACCACTGTCATTTTATGAGGTAATTACTCTGGAACGTTTCAGCGGATCCCCCTGATTCTGAGACTGTTTTTTCATGACATATTGTACTTCATGACTGTGGTAAAATTTCTTCGATATCACTTGCGTTTATTTGGGAAAAAAAAAGAAATTTGGCGACAATGTAGAAAATTTTGCAATTTTCAAAATTTTAATTTTTATGCCCTTAAATCAGAGAGATACAGTACAGAAAAGTTTGGACACATCTTCTCATTTAAAGATTTTTCTGTATTTTCATGACTATGAAAATTGTACATTCACACTGAAGGCATCAAAACTATTAATTAACACATGTGGAATTATATACTTAACAAAAAAGTGTGAAACAACTGAAAATATGTCTTATATTCTAGGTTCTTCAAAGTAGCCACCTTTTGCTTTGATGACTGCTTTGCACACTCTTGGCATTCTCTTGATGAGCTTCAAGAGGTAGTCACCGGAAATGGTCTTCCAACAATCTTGAAGGAGTTCCCAGACATGCTTAGCACTTGTTGGCCCTTTTGCCTTTACTCTGCGGTCCAGCTCAACCCAAACCATCTCGATTGGGTTCAGGTCTGGTGACTGTGGAAGCCAGGTCATCTGGCGTAGCACCCCATCAATCTCCTTCTTGGTCAAATAGCCCTTACACAGCCTGGAGGTGTGTTTGGGGTCATTATCCTGTTGAAAAATAAATGATGGTCCAGTTAAACGCAAACTGGATGGAATAGCATGCCGCTACAAGATGCTGTGGTAGCCATGCTGGTTCAGTATGCCTTCAATTTTGAATAAATCCCCAACAGTGTCACCAGCAAAGAACCCCCACACCATCACACCTACTCCTCCATGCTTCATGGTGGGAACCAGGCATGTAGAGTCCATCCGTTCACCTTTTCTGCGTCTCACAAAGACACGGTGGTTGGAACCAAAGATCTCAAATTTGGACTCATCAGACCAAAGCACAGATTTCCACTGGTCTAATGTCCATTCCTTGTGTTCTTTAGCCCAAACAAGTCTCTTCTGCTTGTTGCCTGTCCTTAGCACTGGTTTCCTAGCAGCTATTTTACCAAGAAGGCCTGCTGCACAAAGTCTCCTCTTAACAGTTGTTGTAGAGATGTGTCTGCTGCTAGAACTCTGTGTGGCATTGACCTGGTCTCTAATCTGAGCTGCTGTTAACCTGCGATTTCTGAGGCTGATAAACTTATCCTCAGAAGCAGAGGTGTCTCTTGGTCTTCCTTTCCTGGGGCGGTCCTCATGTGAGCCTGTTTCTTTGTAGCGCTTGATGGTTTTTGCAACAGCACTTGGGGACACTTTCAAAGTTTGCCCAATTTTTCGCACTGACTGACCTTAATTTCTTAAAGTAATGATGGCCACTCATTTTTCTTTACTTAGCTGTTTTTTTCTTGCCATAATACAAATTCTAACAGTCTATTCAGTAGGACTATCAGCTGTGTATCCACCAGACTTCTGCACAACACAACAGATGGTCCCAACCCCATTTATAAGGCAAGAAATCCCACTTATTAGACCTGACAGGGCACACCTGTAAAGTGAAAACCCTTTCCGGTGACTACCTTTTGAAGCTCATCAAAAGAATGCCAAGAGTGTGCAAAGCGTCATCAATGCAAAAGGTGGCTACTTTGAAGAACCTAGAATATAAGACATATTTTCAGTTGTTTCACACTTTTTTGTTAAGTATATACTGTGATTCCACATGTGTTAATTCATAGTTTTGATGCCTTCAGTGTGAATATATAATTTTCAAAGTCATGAAAATACAGAAAAATCTTTAAATGAGAAGGTGTGTCCAAAATTTTAGTCTGTACTGTATGTCACGCAAAATAGTTAATAAATAACATTTCCCACATGTCTACTTTACATCAGCACAATCTTGGAACCAAAATTTTTTTTTTATTGGGGAGCTATAAGGGTTAAAAGTTGACCAGCGATTTCTCATTTTTCCAACAAATTTTACAAAACTATTTTTTTAGGGACCACATCATATTTGAAGTCACTTTGAGGGGTCTTTATGACAGAAAATACCCAAAATTGACACCATTCTAAAAACTGCACCCCTCAAGGTGCTCAAAACCACATTCAATAAGTTAATTAACCCTTCAGGTGCTTCACAGGAATTTTTGGAATGTGGAAGAAAAAAATTAACATTTAACTTTTTTCACAAAAATGTTATTTTAGACCGAATTTTTTTTATTTTTGCAGGGGTAACAGGAAAAAATGGACCCCAAAATTTGTTGTGCAAATTCCCCTGGGCACGCAGATACCCAATATGTGGAGAAAAAACACTGTTTGGGCACACGGCAGGTTTCGGAAGGGAAGAGCGCCATTTGACTTTTTGAATGTAAAATTTGCTTGAATAATTAGCGGATGCCATGTTGCATTTGGGGAGCCCCTGATGTGCCTAATCAGTGGAAACCCCCCAGAAGTGACAGCATTTTAGAAACTAGACCCCTCAGGGAACTTATCTAGCTTAGTGGTGAGCACCTTGCACCCCCAGGTGCTTCACAGAAGTTTATAACATTGAGCCGTAAAAATAAAATTTTCACATTTTTCCCACAAAAATGTTTTTCAGCCCCCATTTATGCATTTTCATAAGGGTAACAGGAGAAATTGCACCATGCAGTTTGTTGTGCAATTTCTCCTGAGTAAGCAGATACCCCTTATGTGGGGGAAAACCACTGTTTGGGCGCACGGCAGAGTTCGTAAGGGAAGGAGAACTGTGTGACTTTTTGAACACAAAATCATCTGGAATCGAGAGGGGACACCATGTCTCGTTTGGAGAGCCCCTGATGTGCCTAAATAGTGGAAACTCCCCACAAGTGACCCCATTTTGGAAACTACACCCCTCAATGATTTTATCAAGGGGTATAGTGAACATTTTGAACCCAGAGGTACGACACAGAATTTGATAAAATTAGGTCATCATATTGAATAAGTTGTCATCAGTTTTGAGCACAAGTGCTCGCTACTTCAGTTTGCATCGGGTACACGGGTATGCACCATGTATCAAGGGTGCTCGAGTGACATGCTCGAGTCCCCGCTCGCATGTTTCATGGTTATTAGACACCCAAAAAAAGACATGCGGGGATCGCTCGTGCATGGCAGGCAATCCCCGCAAGTTTTTTTGGGCCGCGAAGCATATTGGGCGGAGACTCGAGCATGTCACTCGAGCACCCACGATACTCAATGCATACCCAAGCACCCAATGCAAACTCAAATAATGAGCACTTGTGCTCAACACTAGTTGCCAAATCGACATCTTTTTTTTTTTTTTTCTTTACTTTTGAAGGAAAAAAACAACCCTAACCCCAACCCCAGCCCTAGCGTTTATTTTTTACACCGTTCCTAGTGGGGTATAAGTGATTAGATGACTTTATTCTTTGGGTCGGTGCAACTACAGCGATACCAGAATCATATCGGGTTTTTATGATTGACAGCTGTCACACACTAAAAGACGCATTTTTTTGTAAAATCTAGTTTTTGCATCGCCATATTTTGAGAGCTATAATTTTTCCATATTTTGGCCGACAGAGTCATGTGACAGCTTGTTTTTTATGGGATGAGTTGAAATTTTTATTGGTGCCATTTTCAGGCACGTGACAGTTTTTGATCGCTTTCTATTCCGATTTTTAGGAGGCAGAATAAACAAAAACCAACAATTCAGGAATTGTGTTTTTTTTATTCTGCTCCGCGTGTGGTAAAATTGATAAGGCAGATTTATTCTTCGGGTCAGTACATTTACAGCGGTACCATATATATATCGTTTTTCTATGTTTTGGCGCTTTTACACAATAAAAGCTATTTTATAGAAAACAATTTTTTTTTGCATCGCTTTATTCTGAGAGCTATAACTTTTTGATTTTTCAGATGATGGAGCTGTATGGCAGCTTGTTTTTTGCAGGACAAGATGACGTTTTCAGCGGTACCATTTTTATTTATATTCATCTTTTTGATTGCGTGTTATTCCATTTTTTGTTTGGCAGTATGATGATAAAGCATTGATTTTTGCTTTGTTTTTTATTTATTTTTCTTACCGTGTTCACTGAAGGGGTTAACTAGTGGAACAGTTTTATAGGTCAGGTCATTCCGGACGCGGCGATATCAAATATGTGTACTTTTATTGTTTTTTTGTTTTTTTTTCATAATAATATTTATTGATGGGTACATTGTATTTTTATTTTTGGTGGATTATTTTTTAAAATTTTTTTTTATATTTTTACAAGTATTTTTACATTTTTTTTCACTTTCTGACAGTTTTTTTATTTTTTTACTTTGTCTCACTATGGGACTTTCACTTTTTTTATTCTGATCGCCTGCATAGCAAAGGAATGGAGCACCATCTCTGTGCTATGCGGGCAGTCAGCGCTGCACAGTAAGAAGATAATTTGGCCATGCACTGCGCATGACCAAAAAATCTTCCTGCTGTCTGGTGACCCGGATGTTGTCATGACGACATCGGGTCGTCATGGCAACATCCAGGAAGCCGCGGCAGACAGCGCTGGAGGCCGGAAGAGGAGGTGAGTATTCTGATCACCTCCCCTTAGCCACCGCAATGCTGCGATCGACTTCGATCGCAGAATTGCGGGGGTTAATGCTCAGGGAGAGGTGCGGGACCGCTCCCTGCACATAGCAACGGGTGTCAGCTGTGACAATCAGCTGACACCCAGTGGCGATCGCGCCCGCACACAGGCTGACGTATTAATACGGGTCAGGCTCTTAAAGCCCAGGGCACAGATGTGTATTAATACTTTTTGGGCTTTAAAGGGGTTAATGTTGATAATGACCAATATTCAATGTTCCCTTTTTACATGCTCACTTAACTACACAGTGGTGAAAAGCTAACTGAAGTGTTTCTTCAGCAACTTTTCAACCTCAAGTAAAAACAAAGCGTTAAAGTGATTTTATTGAATTATTTGATATGACAAACTGAAATGCCAGCTGTTTGACAATATCAAACAATTGGTCTTGTTTGCAATAGTGTCCATACAAGAAATTCAATCCTTGTATAAAGAGGGGGCAGCTCAAAGTTGAATTTAAAGTAAAAAAAAACTAGTAGCAAACATCAATGAAGTAAAAAAAAGTATAAATAAGGTCAGCATAGTCTTCGTAAATACCCACCAATATAATTTTATTGGCACAAAAAATGAAACTGTTTTGGGAATAAAGTATTTAACACTTCTAAATCTTTGCAATTTCCTTAACATTACAGCAGCAGACAAAACAACTTGTCATCTTCTACCTTTTTGAAGTTCCTGTTGCTATAGCAACCAATAGCACAGCCACTGATATTCGAAAGAAAATTTGCCAGGACACACATCAACACAGAATGGTAAGCTGGCAAAACTCTATCTATGGGTATGATGCTTTAATTCTGCAAATTAATCTTGTTAATGGAGCATTCTTGGACAGTTCACAGTTACAATTATTGTTTCAACTTTAATCAAAGTTAAAAAAAAAATTATCAAAGTATTTCTGCATAAGTTTTTGGAAGACATATTTTTCTTTTGAATTAACAAATACTTTATATAATACTTGCCAAAATTAATTCTACAGAAAAAAGTTTACAATACTCTTAAATGGCACATTTATGCAAACATATTCTATATTCTTCTGTCCAGAATATCCATTTATATTGACATTTTAAAGTGTATCTGTTACACAATATGTGTGTTCTAATTATTATCAATATGTGATAAATTCCCTTTTGAACATTTACAGTATACAGTATTTACATGCTATCTCTTACACATTTTACTGTTTGCTTGTTATATTTTACAGGTGTTAGAGTAACCACAAAGTCTACCTGACTCTGCTCAATTAGGTTAGTGCAATATCTCAGGTGACATGATTGACTAATTAAATGCTTTAAATAATTGCTGAACTAGAGTGGAATCCCTCATAAATATTCATCTGCAGATATTTTTTTCAAGAAAGATAGATACCATTTTGGACAGCTGCATTGTAAGTTACTTGAAGAAAATCACAGTCATATAGAGCAGAATGTATTTATCACATGCTTTACATGAAAAAAGAATCTGTAGTTAAAATTACAAGACTGTGAAGATCTATACAAAGCCTCTTTTAGAAATTCCTTTTAATATGACCACAAGAATAATGCTACACTGTTATTTTAGTGTGCTGCCTGAGCCATGCCTTTGATATTCTTAGTCTAGGTCAGTGCCGGCGAACCTATGGCACACATGCCAGAGGGGGCACGCAGAGCCCTCCCGGTGGGCACGCGCGCCATCACCGCAGCACTTGCGCTACTGGATGGGGTCCGGCGGGTGCTAACTCTGAGCCCGCCGAGTGCCGACACCAGCACCGCTATTTCAGCTAGCTGAAGTGTATTGCAGCTCACGAACTTGCCAGGCCCGTGTGCCGCAATACACACTGCTGGCCAATCAGAGGCATGTCAGCATACAAGCGACTGGGAGCATGGCAGTGACGTCGCTAGGACACTGGAGTCAGCTGCCGGCTACAGGAGAGGACACTGCGCGGGAGAAGAAGGAAGGTGAGTAGGAGCGTTTATTATTAGTGTTGAGTGAGTATGTTCTATTCCGAGTATGCTCGGGCCGAGCTCCGAGTGTTTACAGCTGCTCGGTGATATGTTTGAATCGCTCTCGTGTGCATGATTTGCAACTGTTTGACCGCTTTATTACATGTGAGGAATGTTTAAGAAATAGATATTCCTCACATGTAATAAAACTGTCAAACAGTCGCAAATCATGCACACGGGAACGATTCAAACAAATCACCGAGCAGCTGTAAATACTCGGGGCTCGGCCCGAGCATACTCAGCGAAAGGGTTAACAGAACATACTCGCTCAATACTATTTATTATGTTTTTTTTGTTTTTTTTTTAATATGCGATGAACAGGGGCGCTAACAGGCTGGGGGGAGCATATATGCATGGACTAAGGGGGGAGCATATATACATGGACTGGGGGAGGGAGAATATATACATGGACTGGGGAGGTAGCATATATGCATCGACTAAGGGGGGAGAATATATACATGGACTGGGGGGAGCATATATGCATGGGCTAAGGGGGGAGTATATATACATGGACTGGGGGGAGCATATATACATGGACTGGGGGAGGGAGCATATATACATGGACTGGGGGAGGGAGAATATATACATGGACTGGGGGAAGGAGAATATATACATGGACTGGGGGAGGGAGAATATATACATGGACTGGGGGGAGAGAGCATATATACATGGACAGGGGGTGGGAGCATTTATACTTGGACTGGGGGAGGGAGAATATATACATGGACTGGGGGAGGGACCATATATACATGGACTGGGGAAGGGAGCATATATACATGGAGTGGGGGAGGGAGCACATATACATGGACTGGGGAGGGAATATATATAAATGGACTGGGGGGAGCATATAAACATGAACTGGGGGAGGGAGAATATATACATGGACTGGGGGAGGGAGCATATATACTTGGACTGGTGGACGGAGCATATATACATGGACTGGAGGGAGCATATATACATGGATTGGGGGGGCATATATACAAGAACGAGGGGAGGGCAGCATATATACAAGGATGAGGGCAGGGTAGCATATATACAAGGATGAGGGTAGGGCAACATATATACAAGCATGGGGGCAGGGCAGCATATATACAAGGATGGGGGCAGCATATATACAAGAATGAGGGTAGGGCAGCATATATACAAGGATGGGGGGCAGCATATATACAAGGATGGGGGGGCAGCATATATACAAGGATGGGGGGCAGCATATATACAAGGTTGGGGGGAGGGCAGGATATATACAAGGATGAGGGCCGGCAGCATATATACAAGGATGAGGGAAGGCAGCATATATACAAGAATGGGGGAGGACAGCATATATACAAGGATGGGGGGGGGGGCCAGCATATATACAAGGATGGGGGCATATACCATGATGGGGGTGAGCACATTCTTTATTTCTGCAGTCTCAGACCCCTGCTCCTTCCTGTGGCTGCTCTATACTGTGCTCACCTGCTCTTTGTATCAGTTGTTTTTTCTAAACTAAAACCTCAATATTTAGGTTAAATTGCTATGTTGGCACTTGGCGATAAATACGTGGGTTTTGGATTGCAGTTTGGGCACTCGGTCTCTAAAAGGTTCGCCATCACTGGTCTAGGTTAACACAGTGTCTGTAGGCACATAGACTCAGGAGGTATGCTCCAACAGTGGACATAATCAGGTTGGATGACTAGCCATCCATCCAACATAGGAATCCCCCCCAAAAATATACATTGTAGAAAAACTTTCTTTTCAGTGGCTCTCTGTATAAGAAATCACAATCTGCTGAACAAACAGTATACCTACACTAGACCGATGCCGAATGAACACAATTTGAGCCTTCATTTACTAAATGGGATCTTATGTGAAAGTTACAGTATGTGTCAGGTAAAAGCCCCTGACAAATATTGTAGGCTAAGTGCACAGATGCAGTGTGCACTTAGCCTTACCATGCTTCCCCCCTTTCCTAAAGGGAATGTTTGGTCTAGAATGACTAGTTTGCAGTCACAATACTATACAATACAATACAAATAGGCTTTATTGGCAGGACTAAAATACATTTAGTGTTGCCAAAGCAAGAAAAAGTAAGTGTGACGGGGAGGGTGCTTGTGGGGATGGGATGTTGGGGGGCACAATTTGGGCAGTAATATTCCATTCGGGAGTCTTACGTTCCTCCCAGCTTATGACATATGATGACATATGTGTCTGGTCTCGGTAGAACTCTAGGCTCCATACTTCGCTGGCGTACAGCAGTAAAGGGATGATGACGCTGTCAAATATCTTGAGCCAGACTCTCACTGGTGGTTTGAGGTGGTATAGCTGTCTTCTGATGGAATAGAAGGTTCTGCACTCTTTTCTTTTTAGGGCCTCTGCTGCTTGCTTGAGGCTCCCTGTTTGGTTTAGCTTCAGACTGAGGTAGGTATAGGCAGGGGTGGATTAAGAGTAGCAAGGGCCCCGGGCAGTTTAGAAGGCACGGGCCCCCCACCCCACACACACACACCTGATGTATCACGTGACATGTCACATGATCCCCTGTGATAGATCATGTGATAGTTCATGTGAAATTAATTTGGCACAATATTAATTATAATAATTTTTTTTAGGCTGTGTGCCCACTACGCGTTTTTTAAGCGTTTCCGCAGCGGCAATTCCGCTGCGGAAACACTTAAAAAACGCTTGGTAGAAGGTCTGCCATGTTCCCCAATGATAATCCGCATGTGCTGTGCACATGCTGCGGAAATTTCCACTGCGGATTATCATTGCGGAAAAATCCGCAGCACTAACAATTATTTTGCGGAAGCGCGGCGCCGCCATTGACTTGCATTGGAACGCATGTAATCCGCATCACTGCATCTGTACATGCAGAATCCATGCGTTTCAATGTGCGGATGGTACCCGGGTTTGGAGAAGAGGAGACTCTCCTCTGGACCCGGGTACCATAGAACCTGTAAAAAAAAGAATAAAATAAAAAATAAATATTATACTTACCTTCTGATGGCCCCCGGTGTCTTTATCCGATGCGTCCTGGCTTGCCGGCAGGTCGCGATGGTCTGAAAAGGACCTGCCGTGACGTCATTTAGTCATGTGACAGGTCACGCGACCGCTGACGTCGGCAGGCCATCAGAAGGTAAGTATATATTTATTTTTTACCATTCTTTTACGGTCACACTATATAAATCCATGCCGGTTGCATGGATTTATATAGTGTGACCAAGTTGTCAAGCACTTTCCAAGTGATGCTAAAATCGCTTGGAAAGCGCTTGACAACCCGCATGCGGAAATGGATGTGAAGAACGCTTCACATCCGCATGTCCCTGGCAGGAAAAACGCATGTACAATCCGCATGTACAATCCGCATGCGTTTTTTCTGCCAGGGAGATGCAGAAACGCTCAAAAAAAATCCGGAGCATTTCTGCATCGTGGGCACATAGCCTTACATTAATTGTATGACTCAATATTGAGCACACGTAGCCATCTATACACAGCAGGAGGCCGCACGGAGCCATCTATACATGGCAGGAGGCCGCACGGAGCCATCTATACAAAGCGGGAGGCCGCACAGAGCCATCTATACACAGTGGGAGGCCGCACGTAGCCATCTATACACAGAGGGAGGCCGCACGTAGCCGTCTATACACAGCGGGAGGCCACACGTAGTCATCTATACTCAGTGGGAGGCAGCACGGAGCCATC
The DNA here is from genome assembly GCF_046119375.1 of Phyllobates terribilis. Lineage (NCBI taxonomy): Eukaryota > Metazoa > Chordata > Amphibia > Anura > Dendrobatidae > Phyllobates > Phyllobates terribilis. The sequence continues at coordinate 459,366,822 of NW_027362764.1, forward strand.
TATACACAGCGGGAGGCCACACGGAGTCATCTGTACACAGCGGGAGGCCGCACGGAGCCATCTGTACACAGCGGGAGGCCACACGGCCACCCCTCCAGAGACAGCAGGGGGCCACATGTAGCCATCTATACATGGCAGGAGGCCGCACGTAGCCATCTATACACGGCAGGAGGCCGCACGGAGCCATCTATACAAAGCGGGAGGCCACACGGAGCCATCTATACACAGCGGGAGGCTGCACGTAGCTATCTATACACAAAGGGAGGCCGCACGTAGCCGTCTATACACAGCGGGAGGCCGCACGTAGTCATCTATACACAGCGGGAGGCCGCACGGAGCCATCTATACACAGCGGGAGGCCACACGGAGTCATCTGTACACAGCGGGAGGCCGCACGGAGCCATCTATACACAGCTGGAGGCCGCACGGCCCCCCCTCCAGAGACAGCAGGAGGCCGCACGGCGCCATCTATACTCAGCAGGAGGCCGCACGCAGTCACGCACGCAAACATATACAGACATATACATACGCGCATAAACACATTTGAAACACAAAAATACATATGAACAGACATCACACAATGATATCTGCCTGCACACACATACATACATACACATACACACACACACTCACTCTCACACATACACACTCTCTCTCACACACACACTCACCATCCCCCGGCTCGGCTCCAGTCCTCCTGGCACCTGTTCCTCTCCGGTGGTAAGTAGCAGTGCAGGCCGGGCGCGCACTGCGTGACGTCACAGCTAGGAGACACGGCCGCGCACAGGGCCGTGTCTCCTAGCAGTGACGCGGCCGGGCCAGCTCACAAGGAAGTTAACTGCTGCAGTGCTGGCCCAGCCGAAGAAGAAGCAGCGGCCGTGCACCGCTGCTGGGGGAGTGGTCCGGGGGGTCCCCCCCGCCACTGTCTGCCGGCATGTGCCGCGGGGCCGCACATATAATGAGGGCAATCCGGCCATACCCCCCCGGAGCCCCGGGCCCCCTGGAGACCCGAGGCCCCGGGCGGTAGCCCGGATTGCCCTCATTATAATCCGCCTATGGGTATAGGTGCTGCTCTTCTCCAGCGTTGAGCCATTTAATTTGAGGGAGGGAGTGGGGGTTTTGTTCTGGATCCTTCTCTGAAACACCATGACTTTGGTCTTCTTTTGGTTGGTGGGGAGCGCCCATGTGGTGCTAAATGATTCCAGCACTGCCAAGTTATCTTGGAGGCCTCTCTCGGTTGGGGAGAGAAGCAGGAGGTCATCTGCATACAGCAAGAACTTTACTTCTTGATCGTGCAGACTGAGGCCTGGGGCGGAGAAGGATTCCAGAGCTGCAGCCAGTCCATTTACGGTATTTAGATGTTGAATGGGGTTGGGCTCAGACTGAGTCACTGTCTGACCCCGCGGCACTGTCTGAAGAAAGCCGTCCTTTTCCCATTCACCTTCACGCTGCAATGGTTCTCAGTGTATGAGCTCGTGATGACGTCAGAGATTCTGTTGCCTATTCCTCTTTCTAGAAGTTTCAGGAAGTCACTCTGTTTTACTGCAGACTCGCAAATCCTCTCAGTGAACGCACTCTGTGCTGCGAGGATTCACTGACGGTCAAGTATGTGTGGCGCCCCTGAGGGTTCCGTCGCCACAGAGGTGCTGCACCTCACCCAGAGGTGTGGTGTCTCCTTCTCTCAGGTAAGGAGGGAGTGCTGCCCGGAACCCCAACACCAGCATTCAACACTACACTGGTCAAGGCCGGCTGGAAGGGCAACATGCATGTGCGCATCTGCTGAGCCCTGTCCCTGGCTGGAGTGGGGGGAACCCAGAGGTAGGGGGGAACCGTAGTGGGTGTGGGTGGAGGAAGTAGTTTAGGGGAGCACTTTGAGAGTAGGTATATAAAGGGAAGCCATCTTAGGGTGGCAGGAGAGTCAGTAAGAGGAGTGAGAGAAGACAGTCTGGGAGCAGAGTCTCTTTAGGAGCTCTGCTCCACAAGTAGGGCCCAGTCCTAGAGGCCCAGGAGGGGAGCAGAGGAGTAGGCTCTTATCTACAGAAGGGATCCCAGGGGGTACGGCGAGTGCACGATGGCACCCGTACGCCCCAAATCTGTCAGAAGACAGAGGGATCGTAGGCCGCAAGAAGGGGACCAGCCCCTGGACCAGTCGTGTAACTTCAAGTCTCGGCTGGAAAAACCATAGGCTTCTGGCTTTCATAGACCAGTTGCCGCAGCCTTATTCTAATCCCCGTGAGGGTCAAGCAGGTCTGGGAACTCCAGTAAGATAGGAGGGACTTCAGAGCACCCGAGCGGGATTGAGAGTGGGGAAGCGCAGGGCAGGAGGGAGAAGACCCAGCGTGAAGAAGGTAAAGCTAGGAACATGAGAAAGCGGGGTTCCGTCAGGTGCTCCTAATCTGCCTGAGGAAGAGCTGAACCCCTGCCTGGTGAGTGCAGCGCTACGTGGGAGGCTGGCACCCGTACAGTGCACCAGTGGAACTTTCATAAGAAACTGTGAGTAAAGACTCGGATGACTGCACGGTACTGCCTCCTTCCATTATTTCAGCTGCGCCATCTTTCCCTCCCTGCACTACAATGCCCAGCACAACCCTCGCTCTCTACACTGCCCTGAGGCCTGCTGCTCCACCTGTGGGGAGCTGTTCCATCATAAGCTGCCCTAACATCTGTCTCAGAGGACTGTACCGCAGCGGCGGCTCCCCTTGGCCGCATTCCACAGGTGGCGTCATTAACACTTTACAAATGCCCAATAAATAACCCCCCTTTTGGTTGACCGCCCTGGGCCACGGACCGGGTCAGCCACCGTGATATCCCCAGCAACCAGAGGCCCAGCTGCCGAGTACCCCATGGCCGTGGGGGCTCATTATTCTTCTGGCGTCACGAACAGAATACATGACCAACCCGTTAACGGCGGATATTGTGTGCCTAAGGAACTGTTTTTCTACATGGGATGCGGCGCCCGCCCCAGAAGAACGGGCGCCATTATGTGCGTGATCAAAGACAACAATATGGAACCTCCCATCGTGGGCCGGGTCCCAGAATGGCACCAAAAGCACATACTGCCCCTTGTAACTGTGACTGTCCGCATAGATGTGTTCGTCAAGGCACGGAGGATGTCGCAAGGAGTGACCGACAGCAGACTGCCATGGGACCGCCCCCGAAATGGGAGGGGAGGAAGAAAGAAGGAATGTAGACAGGGTGTGGTCTTAACCAGTCGAGACAGACCGCACCCGGCAGCCAGCATGGACGGAAGCCAGGATCAAGCCTCCACCTCTGGCCTGCTGCAGTGGCAAGTGACCCCCCTCACCCTGGAGGGAGAAGCCAGTAAATTATCCCCAGAGGATGTGGAATTCTTCCAGAGTGAGATTCTGGAGCTGAGCCAACAAGTAGGACGGGCCCAGCAAGCAGCAGTCACCAAGTGGAGGAGCGAGCTGCTAGAGAAATTAGCAGCACGGCGGAGAGCAGCACCGGATGCCAGCTGCAGCACCCCAGCCCTGGCAGAGCCCGCTGAATACCAGGAGGCCGCGTGCAGCACAGGAGCAGGTAGGAAGAAATCCCCTGTCCCGGGCGCTGCAAGCGCTGACCTGCTCCTGGGCCTCCTTCACCAGCACTCCCCATATCCCGCCATGCCCTCCCTGGAGCAGCTGCTCAGCCCGGAACCTCCACCCCCAGGCGCTGATCCTGAGGACATTCTACTTGGTGCCCTCCCGGAACCTCCCCTCCCGGGCGCCGAAGCCAGGAACCTTCTGCTCGGTTCCCTCCTGGAGCCTCCACCTCTGGCACCCGAGTGGGTGTACAGCGCGCCGGCCTTCGATTGGTCCGCCCGATTCGAGGACCAGCAGCCGTGCCCGCTACTCCCGACACCAGCGCCCCCGGTTGCCTGCCCCAGCGGAGAAGAGTTTAGTTGGGACAACCGGGGGGGGCCTGATGGAGTTCCCGCAGGAGACCCAGGCCGAAGCCCTGTAGAGGAAGGAGTTCTGCAGGCGGGAGCTCCAGCAGCTGGAGAAGAAGCGGTGCACTCGGCGGGCACGTTGTGAGCGATTGGAGGCCTGGAACAAGGCCGCAAAGGCTCAAATCCGGCAGGTGGAGTCTGCCCACCCCAGCCCCCATGAAGAAGGACTCGTGGTGAAGTTCGACCTGAAGGCTGGGTGTGGCTTCATATGAGATCCCGACTTCGCGAGGGACATTTTTGTAAACTGGCGGGACGTGGAGCCCGAGCTGGAGCAGGGCCATCCCGACCGGAATTTGTACCCCGGTGACCATGTCACCTACACTCGGCACCACGAGATATGCGGGTGGTACGCCCTACAAGTGTATCGCGTGATCGAGGACAGAACCAGAAGTACCCCAGGCGGTGACCCCACTACTAGTCCAGCATGTGGGACTGAACACTATGTAAATTGTCACCCGTAAGGGTACCACCAGTTTTTCTAATTGTGTGTGCATAATTACCCGTTAGGGTATGCAGACTCCAGGCTGGGGACTGTGAACAGCCAAAAACTTATTTTGTATATAGTTTTGCACTTCTTAAAGTGCTTCCTATTGGTTTTATATTAGCAACACATGACCTCAGAAGAAATACCCGCTTGGCATGGCGGAAGACGTGGTTCAGCACCAGGATCACCTATGCCCTGCAGCCACACCCAGGGCCTACGTTGAGGGTTTGCGGATGGGTCCCTCATGCTGCTACCTTTGCACCAGTTTAAAAAGTAAAAAAGGACATCCTGCTACAGACTGTTATTAAAAATGTTTTTAGAGTGTAACAATAATCTGTAACGTTCAAGAAAAAGTGCCTCCCAAAAAGGGAAGAATTGTTATGTTTTATGATCTTATATGTGATGCATTTAAAAATTTGCATGTCTGTAATATACCCTGTTTTACTCTGTTTTAGCCCGCGGACGTGCTGTGTTTTACCAGTGGGGAGTGTGGCGCCCCTGAGGGTTCAGTCGCCACAGAGGTACTGCACCTCACCCAGAGGTGTGGTGTCTCCTTCTCTCAGGTAAGGAGGGAGTGCTGCCCGGAACCCCAGCACCCGCATTCAACACTACACTGCTCCTGGCCAGCTGGAAGGGCAACATGCATGTGCGCATCTGCTGAGCCCTGCCCTTGGCTGGAGTGGGGGGAACCCAGAGGTAGGGGGGAACCAGTAGTGGGTGTGGGTGGAGGAAGTAGTTTAGGGGAGCACTTTGAGAGTAGTTATATAAAGGGAAGCCATCTTAGGGTGGCAGGAGAGTCAATAAGCTGAGTGAGAGAAGACAGTCGGGGAGCAGAGTCTCTTTAGGAGCTCTGCTCCACAAGTAGGGCCCAGTCCTAGAGGCCCAGGAGGGGAGCAGAGGAGTAGGCTCCGATCTACAGAAGGGATCCCAGGGGGTACGGCGAGTGCAGGACGGCACCCGTACGCCCCGAATCTGTCAGAAGACAGAGGGATCGTAGGCCGCAAGAAGGGGACCAGCCCCTGGACCAGTCGTGTAACTTCAAGTCTCGGCTGGAAAAACCAGAGGCTTCTGGCTTTCATGGACCAGTTGCCACAGCCTTATTCTAATCCCCGTGAGAGTCAAGCAGGTCTGGGAACTCCAGTAAGATAGGAGGGACTTCAGAGCATCCGAGCGGGATTGAGAGTGGGGAAGCGCAGGGCAGGAGGGAGAAGACCCAGCGTGAAGACGGACTAGCTAGGAACACGAGAAAGCGGGGTTCCGTCAGGTGCTCCTAAAATACCTGAGGAAGAGCTAAACCCCTGCCTGGTGAGTGCAGCGCGACGTGGGAGGCTGGCACCCGTACAGTGCACCAGTGGAACTTTCATAACAACTGTGCGTAAAGACTCGGTTGACTGCACCGTACTGCCTCCTTCCATTATTTAAGCTGCGCCATCTTTCCCTCCCTGCACTACAATGCCCAGCACAACTCTCGCTCTCTACACTGCCCTGAGGCCTGCTGCTCCACCTGTGGGGAGCCGTTCCATCATAAGCTGCCCTAACATCTGCCTCATAGGACTGCTCCGCAGCGGCGGCTCCCTTTTGCCGCATTCCACAGGTGGCATCACGAACACTTTACAAATCCCCTATAAATAACCCCCCTTTTGGGTGACCGCCCTGGGCCACGGACCGGGCCAGCCACCGTGATATCCCCAGCAACCAGAGGCCCGGCTGCCGAGTACCCCACGGCCCTGGGGGCGCCTCATATGCAATATGCATACTCCCAGCCATAATCTGTCTTGTTGACGCAGCCTCTCTCAATACATTTGCAATTCAAAGACACAAACAAGACACCGAAAAATTTAAAAAGTCAAAAAAGGCAAAAAGAACAGGGTGGATATAATGAACTGGAAACCCCTAACAGGTTAGACATTAAATTAAGTTATACTGTAATGACAGAAACAGGGTCCCCAAATAGACGAATAGACAAGCCAAAGCACTATTGCATAAAGAGTAATAAGTATTCTGAAAAAAGAAAGCAATAAGTAGCCAAAAAAATACTAATATTTGTAGAAGTAAACTTACATTCATTGGTGAAAGGATTGGAATCAGAAAGGATTAATTAAATGTACAGGCTTTAGACCTAGAAGTGGTATGTATCACAATAGACATGCAAGCCATACATATTGAACACCTGTAACCTATGGTTTAGATCTCAATGGGGGGAGAAAGGTCCAAAGCAGATATATATGTTCAAGCGGAAGAAATACACATGCATTCTTAGCATGGCGGCTTTTTTTTTCTCATTACAGCATTTGCAAATCAGGTTAATTAATTCATTTTTTAATACACTGGCCTCTTGCAAATGTAGCAATACCAAAATATGTTTATTTTTTCAATTGTTTTCCTTTCTTTATTTTTAACAGGGAAAAGAGTGATAATTTGAATTTTTGATTCAGAATTTTTGGCAGCCCTTGCAGTAACTGCATGGGCATTACCACTATAAGAGACCCACTCCTTAATAATGGGAACAATGTTTTGAATGAGTAACTCCTCAACGTCTCTTCAAAGGGGTATTAGAGTGCGTCCACTCCTTAATAATGGGAACAACAAAGCATAGCCGGCTGATGGCCTTCTAACAATAGTGAGGGACGAATGCTGGCCCTCTAACAATAGTAAGGGCCGCCTAATGGCCTTGTAAAAATAAGTTTTGTGACTTTTAAAGTCCCTCCTTTACAAATGAAACAGGATTTGTCTGATCATGTCTCACACACCACATGGCCAGATAAGGTAGTAAAATGTTAATATTACATTTACCGGTGAATGTATTTTTAACCATTTAAAGCAATGCAAAAGTGCAAAAACGCTACGTGTGAACATAGCCCAAGGTGTGGAGGAGCATTTTTGGTTTTGGTTATTTATGTTCCCTTATACACAAGTCATTACCCTGGAAAGAATGTTCCTTAACATTTTTTCCAGGAAAATCCATTTTGGCTTCAGTTTTGTTTTATTGTGAGTCCGTAGAAGTGACATAGTACTCTGACAACATTGTTGACAGAAGAGACCTGGGAGTCTGAGATGCTTCCAAGGGTCTTCCCCATCCATGCTGTTCCCATATCATTTTAGCACTGTTCCCATCGATTTGACAATTTCTTAGGCCCCCTCCAGAAAAATGTTCAAGTTTCCCATTGACTTACATTGGTCTTGTTGCTCGTGTCGAGCACCAGAGCATTACGATTTGCTCGACCCAAGCAACAAGCACCCAAGAATTTTAGTGCTCACTCATTACTAGTAACAATTAGTGATGAGTGAGCATACTCGCAAGTACTCGGTACCCGCCTGAGCATCTCAGTACTCGAGATGCTCGGAGCTCGCCGAGTACTTGCGAGATGCTCGGGCGGATGCTCGTGTCCCTCCCTGCATGTTTGGCGCTCTTTATAGTGCCAATGAACATGAAGGGATTGCCTGCCACTCATTGTGTGACGCTCACAGCCCTACCCTGAGCGATGGGTGATACTCGGAGCCGGGTCAGATGTTTGGTGGTTTGTAGCCGTGGCCTGGACCCGTTCCATGCCCAGGGCCATCACATTCAAAAGGGTGTAATGGGCTTTCAGAGTTGATGTTAATCGAGTGGTTGTATTGACTACGCCACCTGTGGTGTCTGGTGATTCACCCACCAGCGTTCAGTCCTCTGAGGCGGGATGTAGTGGCAGCCGGAGATGATACTACTCCCCACAGGTGGAGCAGGGCCTCAGGGCAGAGAGAACAGGAGGATGGGAGTCGTAGTGGGTGATGTGGTGCGATGTGGTGTGGTGCCGCGTTGCAATAAGAAACCGGAGGCCATAGGGGTAGTCTTCCAAGCTTTACGCACGGTAGAAGGCACAGCTGCAAGGCTTCTCCCTGCTCCTCATGGCGCACTGCGGCCACCAGGACCGGAGGGCAACCACCTCCGAGTAATTCAGATGCTTTGATCAGGGTCCGAACCAGAGTGTTCCTAGACTTTCCTAATAGGTCCTCTCCTGTCCGTATGTGGTACGTGTACTAAGGCAGGGTCTCCCTCTGGACTATGCACAGAACAAGGGTATGGGTGGCAACTCTACTCCGTCCATTACCCGGTGGGATCCACTGAGCCTCCGGGCTTCTCCGACTAAGACGTGAAGTGACAGAGTCAGATATCGGAGGCTGGTACCCCTCTTGCAGCAGGAATCCCTCTGACTAGGCCAGAATAATGAGGACAGGTGGCGTACACCGCTCTTTCTGCATCCCCCTGGGATCCTTTTGCGTGCGGAGCTTTACTCCTAAGCTCCCCTCCAGGCCTTCTTGGGTAGGGAACTTGACCGGGTAGAGACAGCCGTTAACTCTTGCCCACTCCTCGACTCAAGGCCAGAGTACGAGGACTGTGTCCCCATCAACTGCAGGTTCACACAGAAAGCCACGTTCAGTCATGAAGATCACAATCAAAGACCATAAGCCCAAGATGGCTGTTTATTAAATATGAATTATTAAGTGTAACCTAAATGTGCATCCTCCACCCTCACCCACTACATAGTTTCTCCTATCTTTAGGTTCCCCCCATCTCCTCTTATCCCGGCTGGGGCAGCACCCTGGTGCCTTAAAGCCCCCTTCAGGTGGGAGAGGTGGTGTTGGATGCAGAGGTGGGGCCCTGTCAGCCGCACCATCCTTACCTCGAAGGGGAGATACCACACCTCATCAAAGAGGTGCAGTACCCCTGTGGCGGTCGAACCCTCAGGGGTGCCACATTCCCCCCTGGTGAAACAGTACGTCCACGGACTGTAAAGAGAGCAAAAGCTGGTACAGACTTTTTATATTTTGTATAACATTATAACGATCTTCCTTTTATGGGAGGCACCTTTTCTAAAATGTTACAGATTTTAAATAGTGCAAAAGTATAAAAACTTATAAAAACATCACAGAGACATTATGCATGTAGACAGACTGATTAAAGTGTGGTATGAAGGAGTCAGTTCTGAAGCAAGAGGGACCTGTCCCAAACCCTCAACGTAGGCCCTGGGGTGGCTGCAGGGCATGAAGATCCCGAGTTGGACCTCCAGGAGAGCTACGCCAGACAGATTTTTCTTCTGAGGTCTGAGGTAGACGTATACGCGGTTTCACATAAAACCAATAGGGGGCACCTAAAGAGATGCAAACTATTTACAAGAAGAAGAAGAGTCTGTCTACTGCAAGTCCGCAGGGACAAATTTCTCTATAATCCGGGAGGAAAACATGGGGTTAACTGGAAACATAATAACATAATAACTGCAAAAAGGTTACCGCCGCCGGGGCCGCTTAATCCATAGGTCCCCACCGGGGGAAAGGCTCATTTCTCCCAATGGAGGCTGACCGGTCCCCCACTGTCGAGCACGAGGGGGTGTCCCTTCTTCAGCCGCGGCTCGACGTCCCGCCGGCTGACAAAGACGTCTTGCTCGAACTGGGGACTCCTAATGAAGCCCAATCCCACCTCGTGGTGGAAGCGGACAACTTGCCCTTCCTCACGGGGGCTTGGACAGGCTGCCTCCTCTTGGCGGGCCCTGGATTTTGCGGCCTTGGCGCGCACTTTGAGGCGCTCGCAGCGGACCTCCCTCTGCCATTGCTCCTGGTCGAGCTGGAGGATTCGCTGCCGACACAGCTCGCTCCTCCTCTGCGCTTCAGCCCGGGTCTCCCAGGGGAAGCCCATCAGGTCCCCCCCTGGTTGTCCCAGGCCAACTCTTCAGCTGCCAGCCAGGTAACTGGAGGTGCGGGCAGCGGTGACAGGAAGGGCTGCTGCAGGTCCTCAGGGAGTGCGGACCAGTCCGGGTCGGGGTCGGTGGATTCCCCAGCAGACACAGGTTCCTCCGAGACGGGAGGCGGGAGGCAATGCAGGCCTCCGGCGATGGCGGAAGCTTCTAGCTCCGGGGCGATGACCTGGTCCCAGGTTACCGCGCCAGGTAGCAGGTACTCGATCATCAGATCCAGGAGGGGCACGGTGGGCTCAGCAGCCTGGACGGGGGTATCGCACTCACCCGATCCTGGGCTGCACGCGACCTCTGTTGCTTCTTTCTCCCGAGTTGCTGCTCCTTGGCTGCGGGCCCGGATCCGCTGCAGCATTTCTTCCCGCCACGCGGCGGGTGCTGCACGCTGGGCCTCAGCTACCCTTCGGGCATGGTCCGCGGTTTCCTTGCGGAGAAACTCAATATCTCCCGGGGTCAGGGACATGCCACCCTCCTCGCCGACGGGAGAAGGACCTGGGCTGGATTCGGAAGGCTCTGGTAGATTTCCCTCAGCAGCGTCCATGTCTGTGACTCGCCCAGGGGAAATGTCCTGGGTCTCTTTCCAGCTGGGGTGAGGCAGGGGGTTTAACGTCTTTCCACGCTGCTTCCTGGAGGCTAGTTGCTCATGGATCATCCCACTCTGATGAAAGGCAGGTAGCTCTATCTCTTCCAAGTCATCCACTTCTTCTTCTGTGTCTGACTGGTGAGGCATCCTAGACAGGGCATCGGCGTTGGCGTTCTTGCGGCCCCCCCGGTATTTATTTGTAAATTGGTAGTTTGACAGCCGAGCCATCCATCGTTGTTCCAATGCCCCCAACTTAGCTGTTTCAAGATGGGTCAAGGGGTTGTTATCAGTAAAGGCAGTGAACTTGCTGGAGGCCAGGTAGTGCTTGAACCTTTCAGTGATGGCCCAGACCAAGGCCAGGAACTCCAACTTAAAACTGCTATAGTTCTCTGGGTTCATCTCAGTCGGGCGGAGCTTCCTGCTTGCGTATGCGATCACTTTCTCTTGGCCATTCTGCTTCTGACTTAGGACAGCACCCAAACCTTCGTTGCTGGCATCTGTATACAGCAGGAACGGTTGGCTGTAGTCAGGGTAGGCTAGGATCTCATCACCTGTCAGGATCTCCTTCATCTCCTGAAATGACTCGGCTTGCTCCTTACCCCAGTGGAATGGGGGTTTTTTGCCTTTGGGGGACTGCCCTACCAGGAGGTCTTGCAGAGGAGCAGCTTTCTTAGTGTAGTCCTTTACGAACCTCCGGTAGTACCCTACTAGTCCCAAGAACTGACGCACCTCCTTGTGGTTCTTCGGCTCTGGCCACTTCTGGATGGCTGTGACTTTCTCCGGGTCTGGTGCTACCCCTTCCGGACTGACAATGTGCCCCAGGTATTGTACCTTTCTCTTGAGCAGGTGGCACTTTGAGGGCTTCAACTTCATCCCGTACCGGGACAGTGACTCAAATACATCTGCCAGGTGTTTCAAGTGGTCCTCGTACGTTCTGGAGTACACTATCGAGTTGTCCAGGTAAAGTAACACAGTCTCGAAGTTGCGGTGTCCCAGGCAGCACTCCATCAATCTCTGGAATGTTCCAGGGGCATTTCAGAGTCCAAACGGCATACTGTTGAACTCGCAGAGTCCCATAGGGGTGGTGAAGGCCGTCTTCTCACGATCCTCCTCAGCCACAGCTACTTTCCAGTATCCACTAGTGAGGTCAAGGGTGGAAAAGTCATTTGAAGACTTTAAGGCAGCTAGGGACTCCTCTATGAGTGGTAAAGGGTATGCATCTTTATGTGTAATGCGATTTACTTGACGGTAATCTACACACATTCTCATGCTCCTGTCCTTTTTCCTAACCAGCACTAGGGGAGCTGCCCAGGGACTACAACTATCCTTTATCACTCCCGCCTTCTTCATGTCATGCAGCATTTCTTTTGCCTTCTGGTAGTGAGCTGGGGGTATAGGCCTATAACGTTCTTTGATTGGGGAATTGTTGCCTGTGGGGATATGATGTTGAACCCCCTTAACCCTCCCGAAGTCTAGTGGATGTTTACTGAACACCTGCGAGTATTCTTGAACCACCCGGTGTACACCCTGTTTTTGATGGGCAGGAGTGGTGTCTGTCCCAACATGGAGCTGTTGACACCAATCCTCCACCTGGGTTGCAGGGTCATTATCCTCCACTTCGTCTGGTGAAGTTAAGGACTCCGCCTCATGGATGCAGTTGTTTTTGACAGCATGTAATTTGGCAACAGTGGCATAACGTGGCAGTCTGATCTCATCTTCCTCTAAGTTGAGAAGACGGACGGGCACCCTCCCATTACGTACATCTACCACTCCCCTGGCGGTTAAGAGCGTGATTCTGTGCTCGGAGCAAAGGGGTTCTACTACCGCCTGGTAGCTCTGTCCTCTAAGACCTATAGCAGCTCTACACCAGATGAGCATTTCACTCATTGGGGGGACAACAATGGGTATGGGGTCTGTTACCCGCACATTACCAATTTCACCGTCTGTTAACCTCACTTGCTGTTGATACATCAGGACTCGGATCTCCCTTTGCAGTGCCCTCCGCTGTCTCGGCCTGGCAGTGTCGGCGATCTGTTGGAGCAAGAACACAACCTCTCCCAAACAGTTACCAACAATGTTAGTGCCTAGTAGTGTTGAGCCACCCCCGTAGTGTTCGAGTTCGGTTCGGTTCGTCGAACACCCGTGTGTTCGCCGAACTGTTCGTCGAACTGTTCATCGAACACCTTCGAACACCGTTAAAACCAATGGCAGGCAAACAAAAACACATAGAAACACATAGAAAACACCTTCAAAGGTGTCCAAAAGCTGACAAACTGCTCAGAAGACACAACTAACACATGGAAAAGTGACAAGTACATATAGTCATGCGAAAAGAAAAGAGGTGGAGGAGTAAAAGGAGGGGGAGACACAGATATAGGCATGTCATGCCCTTCTAAAATCCAAAAAGTGAGAAGCCGAGACGGCCAGTCCGCTCCTGCCCGTGCCACCTCCGTGTCGCCGGGTTTGTGCCAGAGCCGCGGTGAACCCTGACGGCCAGCCCCCCTCTCCCAATACTGGTGCCTGTCCGCTGGTGGGTCGAGAGAGCCCCCCTGTGGTGGAGGCAGCTCTAAGCTTTTTAATTTAAATTGTCCCTCTAATTTGAATGAATACACTTTAAATCCATTTACAAGGATCTATTGGAGGGCAAGTCTCATGCCAGCAGCCGCGTAATTCCAGCTCCAGTAGCGTCCACTAAAGCTGCTGCAGTTAAAAAGCTTTTATAAGGATCGAGCTCGGCTGTCCACCGCAAGGCATCCTAGTGCCAGTCCCAGCCCCTATGCCTTGGGGTGCCTCCTGATGCTCTTCACTAAGTATCCCGTGGTCCCGAAGCATTTCCTTTGAAAAAATTAAGTGTCCAAACTACAGGTGGTGTAGCTTGCTTAACAGCCGGGATAATCCGCTGACTAGCAGACACTGCTACTAGGCACAAAGTATTTCCTGGGCTAGATGCAGTTAAAAATTTGTAAGTAGATACTCTCGTTGGATGCTGAGAAAGCATTCCATAGAGTCTCCTGGCACGCCATATATGATTCTCTTAAAAAGCTTGGGGTAGGAGTCTAGGGGACCCTTTTATAGCCAAAATCACGGCCCTGTATCACAATACGTCACCTAGGCTGAAGATAAATGGAACTATAGCACCGAGGGCTCGGTTGCTACAGACGTATTGCACCTCACCCAGAGGTGTGATATCTCACTCTCAGATAAGGATGGAGTGTGGATCAGGACCCGACACCTGCATGCATTACACCACATTGCCGTGGGGCAGGGCGACCAATATGCCCCTGAGATGGGCACGACAGTTCCTGTCCCTGGCTGGATTGGGGGGAGGGAACACTGAGGAAGGGGAACCCTGCAGTGCAGGAGCAGGGAGGAAGCAGTTCCTGGGTGCATTGAGAAGGGAGTATAAAAGGTGGGCACCATCTTAGTTCAGTGCAGAGAAGTCTGAGCAGAAGTGGCAGGGAGCAGGGGCTCTGCATGAGCTCTGCTCCGGAGGCGGGCCTAGTAACAGAGGCCCAGGCCTGCAAGAGGGAGAAGGAAGGAAGAGGAGCGGAGAAGGCTCCAGGAACGAGGAATGAAGGGATCCCAGGGGTGCGGACGGGCGAGTCGCCACCGCACGCCCGAATCCACCTGCGTGGAGGGGTCAGGCCAAAGGGGGAGACCGGTCCCCGAACTAGTGGAGGCAGGAAACGACCCTCAGCTAGAAACCGGAGGCTCTGACATTTTATGTGGCGCAGCCCCTTGCTCCACCCGCTAGGAAGGCACCACATAGGGTCAGGGAAACTGGCGCCAAGTTTACCAAGAGGAGGCCCGAGGCAGCCGGACAGAAGTGTTGGTAAGAAAGGCCAGACAAAGGACACACAAAGGGGGTCCTGTGAAGCGCTCCAAAGTTATCTGGGAGTTGTCTGAGCCCCTCACCTGGTGAGCACAGTACGACGTGGGCAGCCGTTACCTGCAGACGTGGTCTGGATAATAAGAACTGTGAGTAAAGGCCCTGAACTGCATCACTGACTCCGTGTCGTTACTGCTGCTGCCCTGCACCATCACCCCCATCCTCCGCATACACTGCCCTGAGGCTATACTCCTCCCGTGGGGAGTTATGCTACGCTCTGCTGCACCCACAACACCAGCCTTAGCGGTCTGCCCTGTAGCGGCGGTTCACTCTGACCGCAATCCACGGGTGGCGTAGTTGGACATTTAAACATCAAAACCACATAAATAGTTCCGCCACTGGTTTGACCGCCCTGAGCCACGGAACCGGATCGCCGCCACGAAGACTACAACCACCAGCATCCACCAAAAAGGGTCCGGCTCCGGGTGTCCCAAGGCCCAGGGGGTGCGTCAGAACATTTTCATCACCTTTCACAATCACCAATGGGACAAGGCAGGGATGTCCTCTGTCCCCTCTCTTATACATCCTAGTGACGGAGCACCTGCTCTCATCAATTCGCCATAACCCCAATATTAGGTGGATTGAGGTGGGAGGCACTGAGTACAAGTGCTCTCTATTTGCTGATGATGTCCTAGTATATATCACTCAATCACATATATCCATCCCTGCTGTTATGGCTGAAATAGATCACTTTTTTACATGATAAAATTTTAAAATCAATGCAGCGAAGTCTGAGGCCCTCGATGTCTCCCTCCCTAAATCCATATAGGATTCCATCCAGTCCAACTTTCCCTTTGCCTGGCCCTCACAGGGTATCAAATACTTAGGAATTCCTATTCATAGAGACCTCTCCCATCTATGTTATCTTAATTTTGGGCCCTTTATTGAACAATTCCATACAGACCACGGTTGGCAAGTTAGAACTGTAAGATTCACTACGTGAACCACTGGTGTTTTGTGGAAAAGCACATGTACACCGCGTTCCAAATTATTATGCAAAAAGTGTTTAGGAGTGATAAGGGAAGAATTTGTTTGTTTGTCAGTTAAACTCATTGATGGTGATGTGTGTCAGGGCTCTTTATATCACTGTAAGCAATTGCAGACACCTGTGCTAATTAGTTTGGCAGGTGTGTCCAATGAAAGGCAAGACTACTTAAGAAGGCTCTCTCACATTATTAAGCAGCCTACATTTTCTGCCAAAATGGGAAAGAAAAAGGATGTGTCGGCTGCTGAGAAGCAACAAATTGTGGAGTGTTTAGGTCAAGGCATGACTACAATCAACATTGTGCGATGATCAGGATGAAGTGTCTTGGCAATCAAGAAGTATGTAGCTGATTCACAGTACACACGTGTGCGTGCTGATAAGGGCAAATTGAGGACTCTTTCCTACAGGCAATTACGTCAGGTTGAAAGAGCAGCGGCAAAAAAGCCTTGTCATAGCAGCAGACAAGTTTTTGAAGCTGCTTGTGCCTCCAACGTCCCCCGAACAACAAGATGCAGGGTCCTTCAGAGGTTTGCAGCTGTGCATACGCCATCCTGTCGACCTCCTCTATCCACTTCACACAAGCAGAAACGGCTCCAGTGGGCCAAACATTACATGAAGACTGATTTCAAAACTGTTTTGTTCACGGATGAGTGCCGTGCAGCGCTCGATGGTCCAGATGAATGGAGTGGAGGATGGCTGGTTGATGGACACCCCACGCAAACACGGCTACAGCGCCAACAAGGAGGAGGTGGAGTAATGTTTTGGGCTGGAATCATGGGGAGAGAGATTGTCGGCCCCTTTAGGATCCCTGAAGGCGCTAAAGATGAACTCCATAATGTATGTGGATTTTCTCAAACAGCACTTCCTGCCATGGTTCAAGAAGAAGAACCGTGTATTTCACAGCAAGATCATTTTTCTGCATGATAATGCACCATCTCATGCTGCACATAAAACATCTGCATCTCTGGCTGATATGGGCATAAAAGGGGACAAACTTATGGTGTGACCCCCATGCTCCCCTGACCTCTACCCCATTCAGAACCTTTGGAGCATCATTTAAAGGAGTGTCTATGATGGCGGGAGGCAGTTCACATCTAAGCAACAGCTCTGGGAGGGTATTCTGTCCTCATGCAAAACAATTGAAGCAGAAACCATCCAAAACCTGACAAATTCAATGGACGAGAGAGTTCAGAAGCTCCTTTCGAACAAGGGGTCCTATGTGAAAATGTAACATCACCTAGAATAAAGTTTTGAGTTGAAAACTGTTTGATTTCAGTTTCTAACAACCTGCTAATGCTTATAATTTCAAAAATGACCATTTTTTTGGTCTTTATTAAAATGAAAAGGTTGATCGAAAAGTTTGGGGGATCTAAGAGTGTGGCAACCCAGTAGTCATGATTACTTCGAATTCTGACAATATGAGGGTCATGCTGCAGGTAGTGCAGCAAGAAGGCACTTATGTGTCTTGCGCATCTCGGAGCCCCAAAATTATTTTCCGGGCTAGATGCAGCTAAAAATTATTTTTAATTTTAAATCTGGTGAAGCTTATTATAGATGGCCTAATAGGATCAGTGCTGCACACTGCTACAAAGCCCAAATTATTTTCCAGTCAAGATACAGATAAACATGATTAGTAATTTGAAAGCTTAAAACGGTTGGTAGGGTGATTTTAACCAATCATCAAGCTTTTACTCTCCCCAGGATGACACAGGGGTAGAAAAGTCGTTTCGGATCCATGATTTGTTCATCTTTATGAACGTGAGTCTGTCTACATTATCAGTGGAGAGCCGCGTGCGCTTATCTGTCAGCACACCACCAGCAGCGCTGAACACACGTTCAGACAGAACGCTGGCTGCGGGGCATGACAAGATCTCCAAGGCGTAAGATACTCCTGTACCATCGTCTCTAGGCGTTGACTATGTGTCAGACTTCTTGTCTCCTGTGGCCTTGCAAAGGATGGGCTAAAAAAGTGGTGAAATGATTCCGCAAAATTGATGTTACCAGCAGATACTGTGGTTCTGTTACGGTTTGAGTGCTGAACACTTGACGGTCCCACGGTTGGCAAGTTGGAACTGTGAGATTCACTACGTGCACCACTGGTATTTTGTGGAAAAGCACATGTAAGATTCTGCAACAGTCTCTGCTGATACTCCTGCATGCGTGCATCCCTTTCTATGGCAGGAATAATTTCTGCAAATTTACTTTTGTACTGGGGATCTAACAGTGTGGCAACCCAGTAGTCAGGATTATTTCTAATTCTCACAATTCGAGGGTCATGTTGCAGGTAGTGCAGCAAGAAGGCACTCATTTGTGTTGCGCATCCAGGAGCACCAAGTCCCTGTTGTGTTGGTGGCGAGGTAACAATCATGCTTCCTTCCTCTGTCCTCTCCCCCCAACCTCGCACAACATAAATGTGATCAAGGTCTCCCTCATCTGATGAGTCTTCCATCAGTTCGTCCTCCACTTCTTCCTGGGCTCCTGCACCTTCCTCACTAGTTTGGCTGCTACCATGCGCCCTGGTAAAACCATCTCCCCCACCCTCACATGCCTGCCGCCTTGGTGCTGCCGACCGTCTGGACCTTGCAGATGTTAGCCCTTCCGCATACAACTCCTCCTCCTCTACTTCCTCCACCTCCTCTTGTGCCACCACCTGACTCCGAATTCTGTTTAACATGTGCTCCAGCATGTAAATCACCGGAATAGTCATGCTGATAATGGCATCGTCAGCACTAAACATCTTCGTCGCCATTTCAAAACTGTGCAGAAGGGTGCATAGGTCCCTGATCTGAGACCACTCCTCCAGCGTGATTTGCCCCACCTCTGAATCTCGTTGGCCCAGGCTATACGTCAGAACGTATTGCACCAGGGCTTGTCGGTGCTGCCACAGTCGCTGCAACATGTGCAGAGTTGAATTCCACCGGGTAGGCACATCGCATTTTAGCCGGTGAAGTGGCAGGCCCAACGACTTCTGTAGAGATGTAAGTCGCTGAGCTGCGGGATGCGAACGGCGGAAGTGAGCACACAGCGACCGTGCCCTCTGCAGAAGGCCATCTAGTCTGGGATAGTGGGCTAAAAATTGCTGGACAACCAGGTTCAACACGTGAGCCATACAAGGCACGTGTGTGACATTGCCCCGGCGAAGGGCCGCACCCAGGTTTGCAGCATTGTCGCACACGGCCTTCCCTGGTTTCAGGTCCAGTGGAGACAACCATTCATGAAATTGGTTCTCCAGAGCTGACCACAACTCCTCAGCTGTGTGACTCACATTTCCCAGACATTTCAATGTAAAAACCGCCTGATGACGTTGAGCCCTACTGCCAGCATAGTAAGGAGGTGTGCAGGATCCCTTCTGCGCAGTTAGAAAGCTTGTGGCATGACCAGACAGCCTTTGGGTGCAGGTGGAAGACCGAGAGGAGGTTGAGGAGGCAGAAGCAGTGGAGGAAAAATGACATAAAGAGGATTGACGCACAACTCGTGGGGACGGCAAGACTTGGACAGCAGCCCCTTGTCCTGCTGTCACCATAGTTACCCAGTGCCCAGTCAGCGACATGTAACGCCCCTGTCCATGCCTACTCGTCCAAGTGTCTGTGGTGAAATGCACCCTGTCACACACAGAGTTTCTCAAAGAAGCGGTGATGTTGTGTGCGACATGCTGGTGGAGCGCAGGCACACCTTTCTTTGAGAAGTAGTGCCGACTGGGCATCTGGTACTGGGGCACTGCGACGGACATAAGGTCTCGAAATTCCTCTGTGTCCACCAGGCGGAAAGGCAGCATTTCTGTAGCCAAGAGCTTGCAGATGGTGAAATTCAACCTCTTAGCTTTCTCATGGCTAGGAGGAAATGGTCTTTTACTTGTCCACATCTGAGGGACCGAGGGCTGGCTATTGTGCTTAGACGGGGTTGATAAGGGTGTCCCCGGCAAACTGCCGGTCTGTGAGGAAGATGCAGGCGGACATGTTAGGTTGCCTTGATCCAAAGGTGGTGCTATCGATGTCGGACAGCGCTCAAGACCAGCTGGTGTTACCACCTCCAAAGAAAATGATGACCTGCCAATCACGCTGGCTGTTGCGGGTAAAGAGGTGGCAGGTCTGCGCCCCAAAACAGGTGTGACTGCTGTCCCCCCAGTCACAGAGGAAGAAGAGGCCGCGGATGCACAAGATATGGCAGACGGTGGTTGGCCCGGCTGGCTAGACCGCATTGTAGCACACTGAGCTTCCCACTGCAACTTATGCTTCATGTCCATGTGCCGGTTCATGCATGAAGTAATCAAACTATGAATTTTTTGGCCTCTACTTAGCTTTTGCTGACAAATGTTACAGATAACACGAGTTGGGTCATCTTTATCGATCTGAAAAAATGCCCAGGCTATGCAAGGCTTAGCACCCATGCGACCTGAAGAGCCACCACGACTTGTGGTGAGAGGCAGAGTTGTGTTTGAGGATGCAGTTGTTGACGTGCTTCCAGTACTACGTCTCTGTCCAGGAAGGCGCAACCTGACCTCGTCGTCACTAGCATCTTCCTCCACCTCCTCTGCTGACCTCATCTCTTGGCTGACTGTGGGTTGACAGTAAGTGGGATCTCCGACCTCATCATCATCACCCTGTGCGTTATCACACCCGTCGTCCTCAGAGCCAACCTGTTCCTGCCCTGACAAAAAACTAAAGTTGTCGCTCCAATCAGGTATTTGAGTCTTATCATCGTCTTCCTCATTGTCTCCACCAACAGGAGTTACAGTTTGGGAATGAGGGTCTACATTATGGTCAGAACCTTCTGCGTCTGGTCCTGGATCCGACTCATAAAGATTCTGGGCATCAGTGCAGATCATTTCCTCGTCTGGATTCACAGAAGCGCTGGAGTCGACCTCTGATTCCCAGGCTATAGTATGAGTAAACAGCTCTGCAGACTCAACCATCTGTTCTACCTCATACTCAGACGGGCAGCTGGAGATTTGGGAGCTGTGAGGAAGCAAGTGCGATTTGGGTGACACCTTTGAGGACTGGAGTATTTGTGATGTTGAAGTTGATGTGGAGGAGAGCCCACTTAAAGGAGCACTTGATATCCGTTGAAGCACCTGCTGTTTTTGTGCCTCATCTGGAATTTGTAGCGATTGGCGTGGCCGTAAGAAAGGGATCTTATCACATTGTCCGCTAAAAGAAGTAGACATTTTAGTTTGGCTGGAAGATGGTCTTTCTTCTGCACCTACCCCACGGACACAACCTTTTTTCCCCTTCCCAACACGCCTATTCCCCTTTCCACCAGCAGCAGGCCTTTTTCCACTCATTTTGGTGGTTAACTAATTCACAACTCTGGAGTTGTTTGCACAAAAAAACAATGGATGGTAACCGAGCAGAGCTGAGTGGCCAAACTGTGGTATTAGGCCAAAACTATTGGCTGGGTTAGATGCAGAAAAAAATTATTTTTAATTTGCAACCTGATGGAGGTCAGTATAGATGGACTAATAGACCAAGTCCCACACACCGCTAGAAGCCCAAATATTTTTTCAGAGCTGGATGCAGAAAATTTTTTTATTCAATTTGCAACCTGATGGAGGTCAGTATAGATGGACTAATAGACCAAGTCCCACACACTGCTAGAAGCCCAAATATTTTTTCAGAGCTAGATGCAGAAAAAAATTATTTTTAATTTGCAACCTGATGGAGGTCAGTATAGATGGACTAATAGACCAAGTCCCACACACCGCTAGAAGCCCAAATATTTTTTCAGAGCTAGATGCAGAAAAAAATTATTTTTAATTTGCAACCTGATGGAGGTCAGTATAGATGGACTAATAGACCAAGTCCCACACACCGCTAGAAGCCCAAATATTTTTTCAGAGCTAGATGCAGAAATTTTTTTTATTCAATTTGCAACCTGATGGAGGTCAGTATAGATGGACTAATAGACCAAGTCCCACACACTGCTAGAAGCCCAAATATTTTTTCAGAGCTAGATGCAGAAAAAAATTATTTTTAATTTGCAACCTGATGGAGGTCAGTATAGATGGACTAATAGACCAAGTCCCACACACCGCTAGAAGCCCAAATATTTTTTCAGAGCTAGATGCAGAAAAAAATTATTTTTAATTTGCAACCTGATGGAGGTCAGTATAGATGGACTAATAGACCAAGTCCCATACACCGCTAGAAGCCCAAATATTTTTTCAGAGCTAGATGCAGAAAAAAATTATATTCAATTTGCAACCTGCTGGAGGTCAGTATAGAAGGACTAATAGAACAAGTCCCACACACTGCTAGAAGCCCAAATATTTTTTCAGAGCTAAATGAAGAAAAAAATTATTTTTAATTTGCAACCTGATGGAGGTCAGTATAGATGGACTAATAGACCAAGTCCCACACACCGCTAGAAGCCCAAATATTTTTTCAGAGCTAGATGCAGAAAAAAATGATTTTTAATTTGCAACCTGATGGAGGTCAGTATAGATGGACTAATAGACCAAGTCCCACACACCGCTAGAAGCCCAAATATTTTTTCAGAGCTAGATGCAGAAAAAAATTATATTCAATTTGCAACCTGCTGGACGTCAGTATAGAAGGACTAATAGAACAAGTCCCACACACTGCTAGAAGCCCAAATATTTTTTCAGAGCTAAATGAAGAAAAAAATTATTTTTAATTTGCAACCTGATGGAGGTCAGTATAGATGGACTAATAGACCAAGTCCCACACACCGCTAGAAGCCCAAATATTTTTTCAGAGCTAGATGCAGAAAAAAATTATTTTTAATTTGCAACCTGATGGAGGTCAGTATAGATGGACTAATAGACCAAGTCCCACACACCGCTAGAAGCCCAAATATTTTTTCAGAGCTAGATGCAGAAAAAAATTATATTCAATTTGCAACCTACTGGAGGTCAGTATAGAAGGACTAATAGAACAAGTCCCACACACTGCTAGAAGCCCAAATATTTTTTCAGAGCTAAATGAAGAAAAAAATTATTTTTAATTTGCAACCTGATGGAGGTCAGTATAGATGGACTAATAGACCAAGTCCCACACACTGCTAGAAGCCCAAATATTTTTTCAGAGATAAATGAAGAAAAAAATTATTTTTAATTTGCAACCTGATGGAGGTCAGTATAGATGGACTAATAGACCAAGTCCCACACACTGCTAGAAGCCCAAATATTTTTTCAGAGCTAGATGCAGAAAAAAAATATTTTTAATTTGCAACCTGATGGAGGTCAGTATAGATGGACTAATAGACCAAGTCCCACACACTGCTAGAAGCCCAAATATTTTTTCAGAGCTAGATGCAGAAAAAAATTATATTCAATTTGCAACCTGCTGGAGGTCAGTATAGAAGGACTAATAGAACAAGTCCCACACACTGCTAGAAGCCCAAATATTTTTTCAGAGCTAAATGAAGAAAAAAATTATTTTTAATTTGCAACCTGATGGAGGTCAGTATAGATGGACTAATAGACCAAGTCCCACACACTGCTAGAAGCCCAAATATTTTTTCAGAGCTAGATGCAGAAAAAAATTATATTCAGTTTGCAACCTGATGGAGGTCAGTATAGATGGACTAATAGAATGATGCTATGCCCAAAAGACTTTACTTCACTAGGTGCAGTAAAAAAATTGGTATTCTATACACAGGTGGTATATCTTGCAACACAGATAGGCTACTCCACTGACTAACACACTCTGCAATAGGCCAAAAAGGATTAGCTTTGCTAGATTCAGCCAAATGCTGTGAAAAAAACTTGCACAGCACTGGCACAGACCTGCCTGGCAAAAACTGATAGGAACTGATGTAACCTAGTCCTGAAAAGGACTCCAATTACAATTAGTCTTTAGTCCCACAATCTATCTATTTAAGAGCACAGACCTGCCTGATAAAAGTCGTAGGAAATGCTGTAACCTAGTCCTTAAAAGGACTGCAATCACAACTATTCCCTACTCCCAAGCTATCTGTATATTTGTGCGAAAATTGGCTTGAAATTAACAAGGTATAGCGCACACAGCAACAGCGGTGCCGTCTAACACGCAGCTGCAGCAGTGAGAAAATGGTGGCGACGGGGAAAATGGCTTGGTCTTATAGGGCAAGGACATGTGACATACACTGCCAATCACACATGCCCTTGCTTGTGTGAAAAAAAGCACTTCGCTCCGTGTGTGCGCTGCTGATAGGCTGACAGATTGCACCTCCCCACTGCAAATGCGGGAAAGAGAAAAAAAAATGGAGATCTTCATTGTTCCTGCAGAGATCCATCCCCTGCCCCTCCCCCCGCCCCGCTGTACACTCAAACTGCGTATTAACATTAATTTTCATCATTACTGAGAAAAAATCCAGTTATGATTTTGGTGCACGAACAGTTATCGAACATAACCTCGAACAGCCGAATTTTTCTCAAATTGTTCGTGTTCGCCGACCGGCTCGAACACCGCCCAAAACAGCTCGAATTTGAGATTGGCGAACAGTTCGAGTAGAACAACGCTCATCTCTACTAGGCACTAGAGATGAGCGTTGTTCTACTCGAACTGTTCGCCAATCTCAAATTCGAGCTGTTTTGGGCGGTGTTCGAGCCGGTCGGCGAACACGAACAATTTGAGAAAAATTCGGCTGTTCGAGGTTATGTTCGATAACTGTTCGTGCACCAAAATCATAACTGGATTTTTTCTCAGTAATGATGAAAATTAATGTTAATACGCAGTTTGAGTGTACAGCGGGGCGGGGGGAGGGGCAGGGGATGGATCTCTGCAGGAACAATGAAGATCTCCATTTTTTTTTCTCTTTCCCGCATTTGCAGTGGGGAGGTGCAATCTGTCAGCCTATCAGCAGCGCACACACGGAGCGAAGTGCTTTTTTTCACACAAGCAAGGGCATGTGTGATTGGCAGTGTATGTCACATGTCCTTGCCCTATAAGACCAAGCCATTTTCCCCGTCGCCACCATTTTCTCACTGCTGCAGCTGCGTGTTAGACGGCACCGCTGTTGCTGTGTGCGCTATACCTTGTTAATTTCAAGCCAATTTTCGCACAAATATACAGATAGCTTGGGAGTAGGGAATAGTTGTGATTGCAGTCCTTTTAAGGACTAGGTTACAGCATTTCCTACGACTTTTATCAGGCAGGTCTGTGCTCTTAAATAGATAGATTGTGGGAGTAAAGACTAATTGTAATTGGAGTCCTTTTCAGGACTAGGTTACATCAGTTCCTATCAGTTTTTGCCAGGCAGGTCTGTGCCAGTGCTGTGCAAGTTTTTTTCACAGCATTTGGCTGAATCTAGCAAAGCTAATCCTTTTTGGCCTATTGCAGAGTGTGTTAGTCAGTGGAGTAGCCTACCTGTGTTGCAAGATATACCACCTGTGTATAGAATACCAATTTTTTTACTGCACCTAGTGAAGTAAAATCTTTTGGGCATAGCATCATTCTATTAGTCCATCTATACTGACCTCCATCAGGTTGCAAACTGAATATAATTTTTTTCTGCATCTAGCTCTGAAAAAATATTTGGGCTTCTAGCAGTGTGTGGGACTTGGTCTATTAGTCCATCTATACTGACCTCCATCAGGTTGCAAATTAAAAATAATTTTTTTCTGCATCTAGCTCTGAAAAAATATTTGGGCTTCTAGCAGTGTGTGGGACTTGGTCTATTAGTCCATCTATACTGACCTCCATCAGGTTGCAAATTAAAAATAATTTTTTTCTTCATTTATCTCTGAAAAAATATTTGGGCTTCTAGCAGCGTGTGGGACTTGTTCTATTAGTCCATCTATACTGACCTCCATCAGGTTGCAAATTAAAAATAATTTTTTTCTGCATCTAGCTCTGAAAAAATATTTGGGCTTCTAGCAGTGTGTGGGACTTGGTCTATTAGTCCATCTATACTGACCTCCATCAGGTTGCAAATTAAAAATAATTTTTTTCTGCATCTAGCTCTGAAAAAATATTTGGGCTTCTAGCAGTGTGTGGGACTTGGTCTATTAGTCCATCTATACTGACCTCCATCAGGTTGCAAATTGAATAAAAAAATTTTCTGCATCTAGCTCTGAAAAAATATTTGGGCTTCTAGCGGTGTGTGGGACTTGGTCTATTAGTCCATCTATACTGACCTCCATCAGGTTGCAAATTAAAAATAATTTTTTTCTGCATCTAGCTCTGAAAAAATATTTGGGCTTCTAGCAGTGTGTGGGACTTGGTCTATTAGTCCATCTATACCGACCTCCATCAGGTTGCAAATTAAAAATAATTTTTTTCTTCATTTAGCTCTGAAAAAATATTTGGGCTTCTAGCAGTGTGTGGGACTTGTTCTATTAGTCCTTCTATACTGACGTCCAGCAGGTTGCAAATTGAATATAATTTTTTTCTGCATCTAGCTCTGAAAAAATATTTGGGCTTCTAGCGGTGTGTGGGACTTGGTCTATTAGTCCATCTATACTGACCTCCATCAGGTTGCAAATTAAAAATAATTTTTTTCTGCATCTAGCTCTGAAAAAATATTTGGGCTTCTAGCAGTGTGTGGGACTTGGTCTATTAGTCCATCTATACTGACCTCCATCAGGTTGCAAATTAAAAATAATTTTTTTCTGCATCTAGCTCTGAAAAAATATTTGGGCTTCTATCAGTGTGTGGGACTTGGTCTATTAGTCCATCTATACTGACCTCCATCAGGTTGCAAATTAAAAATAATTTTTTTCTTCATTTAGCTCTGAAAAAATATTTGGGCTTCTAGCAGTGTGTGGGACTTGTTCTATTAGTCCTTCTATACTGACCTCCAGCAGGTTGCAAATTGAATATAATTTTTTTCTGCATCTAGCTCTGAAAAAATATTTGGGCTTCTAGCAGTGTGTGGGACTTGTTCTATTAGTCCTTCTATACTGACCTCCAGCAGGTTGCAAATTGAATATAATTTTTTTCTGCATCTAGCTCTGAAAAAATATTTGGGCTTCTAGCGGTGTGTGGGACTTGGTCTATTAGTCCATCTATACTGACCTCCATCAGGTTGCAAATTAAAAATAATTTTTTTCTGCATCTAACCCAGCCAATAGTTTTGGCCTAATACCACAGTTTGGCCACTCAGCTCTGCTCGGTTACCATCCATTGTTTTTTTGTGCAAACAACTCCAGAGTTGTGAATTAGTTAACCACCAAAATGAGTGGAAAAAGGCCTGCTGCTGGTGGAAAGGGGAATAGGCGTGTTGGGAAGGGGAAAAAAGGTTGTGTCCGTGGGGTAGGTGCAGAAGAAAGACCATCTTCCAGCCAAACTAAAATGTCTACTTCTTTTAGCGGACAATGTGATAAGATCCCTTTCTTACGGCCACGCCAATTGCTACAAATTCCAGATGAGGCACAAAAACAGCAGGTGCTTCAACGGATATCAAGTGCTCCTTTAAGTGGGCTCTCCTCCACATCAACTTCAACATCACAAATACTCCAGTCCTCAAAGGTGTCACCCAAATCGCACTTGCTTCCTCACAGCTCCCAAATCTCCAGCTGCCCGTCTGAGTATGAGGTAGAACAGATGGTTGAGTCTGCAGAGCTGTTTACTCATACTATAGCCTGGGAATCAGAGGTCGACTCCAGCGCTTCTGTGAATCCAGACGAGGAAATGATCTGCACTGATGCCCAGAATCTTTATGAGTCGGATCCAGGACCAGACGCAGAAGGTTCTGACCATAATGTAGACCCTCATTCCCAAACTGTAACTCCTGTTGGTGGAGACAATGAGGAAGACGATGATAAGACTCAAATACCTGATTGGAGCGACAACTTTAGTTTTTTGTCAGGGCAGGAACAGGTTGGCTCTGAGGACGACGGGTGTGATAACGCACAGGGTGATGATGATGAGGTCGGAGATCCCACTTACTGTCAACCCACAGTCAGCCAAGAGATGAGGTCAGCAGAGGAGGTGGAGGAAGATGCTAGTGACGACGAGGTCAGGTTGCGCCTTCCTGGACAGAGACGTAGTACTGGAAGCACGTCAACAACTGCATCCTCAAACACAACTCTGCCTCTCACCACAAGTCATGGTGGCTCTTCAGGTCGCATGGGTGCTAAGCCTTGCATAGCCTGGGCATTTTTTCAGATCAATAAAGATGACCCAACTCGTGTTATCTGTAACATTTGTCAGCAAAAGCTAAGTAGAGGCCAAAAAATACATAGTTTGAGTACTTCATGCATGAACCGGCACATGGACATGAAGCATAAGTTGCAGTGGGAAGCTCAGTGTGCTACAATGCGGTCTAGCCGGCCGGGCCAACCACCGTCTGCCATATCTTGTGCATCCGCGGCCTCTTCATCCTCTGTGACTGGGGGGACAGCAGTCACACCTGTTTTGGGGCGCAGACCTGCCACCTCTTTACCCGCAACAGCCAGCGTGATTGGCAGGTCATCATTTTCTTTGGAGGTGGTAACACCAGCTGGTCTTGAGCGCTGTCCGACATCGATAGCACCACCTTTGGATCAAGGCAACCTAACATGTCCGCCTGCATCTTCCTCACAGACCGGCAGTTTGCCGGGGACACCCTTATCAACCCCGTCTAAGCACAATAGCCAGCCCTCGGTCCCTCAGATGTGGACAAGTAAAAGACCATTTCCTCCTAGCCATGAGAAAGCTAAGAGGTTGAATTTCACCATCTGCAAGCTCTTGGCTACAGAAATGCTGCCTTTCCGCCTGGTGGACACAGAGGATTTTCGAGACCTTATGTCCGTCGCAGTGCCCCAGTACCAGATGCCCAGTCGGCACTACTTCTCAAAGAAAGGTGTGCCTGCGCTCCACCAGCATGTCGCACACAACATCACTGCTTCTTTGAGAAACTCTGTGTGTGACAGGGTGCATTTCACCACAGACACTTGGACGAGTAAGCATGGACAGGGGCGTTACATGTCGCTGACTGGGCACTGGGTAACTATGGTGACAGCAGGACAAGGGGCTGCTGTCCAAGTCTTGCCGTCCCCACGAGTTGTGCGTCAATCCTCTTTATGTCATTTTTCCTCCACTGCTTCTGCCTCCTCAACCTCCTCTCGGTCTTCCACCTGCACCCAAAGGCTGTCTGGTCATGCCACAAGCTTTCTAACTGCGCAGAAGGGATCCTGCACACCTCCTTACTATACTGGCAGTAGGGCTCAACGTCATCAGGCGGTTTTTACATTGAAATGTCTGGGAAATGTGAGTCACACAGCTGAGGAGTTGTGGTCAGCTCTGGAGAACCAATTTCATGAATGGTTGTCTCCACTGGACCTGAAACCAGGGAAGGCCGTGTGCGACAATGCTGCAAACCTGGGTGCGGCCCTTCGCCGGGGCAATGTCACACACGTGCCTTGTATGGCTCACGTGTTGAACCTGGTTGTCCAGCAATTTTTAGCCCACTATCCCAGACTAGATGGCCTTCTGCAGAGGGCACGGTCGCTGTGTGCTCACTTCCGCCGTTCGCATCCCGCAGCTCAGCGACTTACATCTCTACAGAAGTCGTTGGGCCTGCCACTTCACCGGCTAAAATGCGATGTGCCTACCCGGTGGAATTCAACTCTGCACATGTTGCAGCGACTGTGGCAGCACCGACAAGCCCTGGTGCAATACGTTCTGACGTATAGCCTGGGCCAACGAGATTCAGAGGTGGGGCAAATCACGCTGGAGGAGTGGTCTCAGATCAGGGACCTATGCACCCTTCTGCACAGTTTTGAAATGGCGACGAAGATGTTTAGTGCTGACGATGCCATTATCAGCATGACTATTCCGGTGATTTACATGCTGGAGCACATGTTAAACAGAATTCGGAGTCAGGTGGTGGCACAAGAGGAGGTGGAGGAAGTAGAAGAGGAGGAGTTGTATGCGGAAGGGCTAACATCTGCAAGGTCCAGACGGTCGGCAGCACCAAGGCGGCAGGCATGTGAGGGTGGGGGAGATGGTTTTACCAGGGCGCATGGTAGCAGCCAAACTAGTGAGGAAGGTGCAGGAGCCCAGGAAGAAGTGGAGGACGAACTGATGGAAGACTCATCAGATGAGGGAGACCTTGATCACATTTCTGTTGTGCGAGGTTGGGGGGAGAGGACAGAGGAAGGAAGCATGATTGCTACCTCGCCACCAACACAACAGGGACTTGGTGCTCCTGGATGCGCAACACACATGAGTGCCTTCTTGCTGCACTACCTGCAACATGACCCTCGAATTGTGAGAATTAGAAATAATCCTGACTACTGGGTTGCCACACTGTTAGATCCCCGGTACAAAAGTAAATTTGCAGAAATTATTCCTGCCATAGAAAGGGATGCACGCATGCAGGAGTATCAGCAGAGACTGTTGCAGAATCTTATATGTGCTTTTCCACAAAATACCAGTGGTGCACGTAGTGAATCTCACAGTTCCAACTTGCCAACCGTGGGACCGTCAAGTGTTCAGCACTCAAACCGTAACAGAACCACAGTATCTGCTGGTAACATCAATTTTGCGGAATCATTTCACCACTTTTTTAGCCCATCCTTTGCAAGGCCACAGGAGACAAGAAGTCTGACACATAGTCAACGCCTAGAGACGATGGTACAGGAGTATCTCCAAGTAAACATTGAAGCCACGACTGTGTCACTGGACCCTTGCACTTTTTGGGCTTCCAATCTGGATAAATGGCCGGAGCTAGCCACTTACGCCTTGGAGATCTTGTCATGCCCCGCAGCCAGCGTTCTGTCTGAACGTGTGTTCAGCGCTGCTGGTGGTGTGCTGACAGATAAGCGCACGCGGCTCTCCACTGATAATGTAGACAGACTCACGTTCATAAAGATGAACAAATCATGGATCCGAAACGACTTTTCTACCCCTGTGTCATCCTGGGGAGAGTAAAAGCTTGATGATTGGTTAAAATCACCCTACCAACCGTTTTAAGCTTTCAAATTACTAATCATGTTTATCTGTATCTTGACTGGAAAATAATTTGGGCTTTGTAGCAGTGTGCAGCACTGATCCTATTAGGCCATCTATAATAAGCTTCACCAGATTTAAAATTAAAAATAATTTTTAGCTGCATCTAGCCCGGAAAATAATTTTGGGGCTCCGAGATGCGCAAGACACATAAGTGCCTTCTTGCTGCACTACCTGCAGCATGACCCTCATATTGTCAGAATTCGAAGTAATCATGACTACTGGGTTGCCACACTCTTAGATCCCCCAAACTTTTCGATCAACCTTTTCATTTTAATAAAGACCAAAAAAATGGTCATTTTTGAAATTATAAGCATTAGCAGGTTGTTAGAAACTGAAATCAAACAGTTTTCAACTCAAAACTTTATTCTAGGTGATGTTACATTTTCACATAGGACCCCTTGTTCGAAAGGAGCTTCTGAACTCTCTCGTCCATTGAATTTGTCAGGTTTTGGATGGTTTCTGCTTCAATTGTTTTGCATGAGGACAGAATACCCTCCCAGAGCTGTTGCTTAGATGTGAACTGCCTCCCGCCATCATAGACACTCCTTTTAATGATGCTCCAAAGGTTCTGAATGGGGTAGAGGTCAGGGGAGCATGGGGGTCACACCATAAGTTTTTCCCCTTTTATGCCCATATCAGCCAGAGATGCAGATGTTTTATGTGCAGCATGAGATGGTGCATTATCATGCAGAAAAATGATCTTGCTGTGAAATACACGGTTCTTCTTCTTGAACCATGGCAGGAAGTGCTGTTTGAGAAAATCCACATACATTATGGAGTTCATCTTTAGCGCCTTCAGGGATCCTAAAGGGGCCGACAATCTCTCTCCCCATGATTCCAGCCCAAAACATTACTCCACCTCCTCCTTGTTGGCGCTGTAGCCGTGTTTGCGTGGGGTGTCCATCAACCAGCCATCCTCCACTCCATTCATCTGGACCATCGAGCGCTGCACGGCACTCATCCGTGAACAAAACAGTTTTGAAATCAGTCTTCATGTAATGTTTGGCCCACTGGAGCCGTTTCTGCTTGTGTGAAGTGGATAGAGGAGGTCGACAGGATGGCATATGCACAGCTGCAAACCTCTGAAGGACCCTGCATCTTGTTGTTCGGGGGACGTTGGAGGCACAAGCAGCTTCAAAAACTTGTCTGCTGCTATGACAAGGCTTTTTTGCCGCTGCTGTTTCAACCTGACGTAATTGCCTGTAGGAAAGAGTCCTCAATTTGCCCTTATCAGCACGCACACGTGTGTACTGTGAATCAGCTACATACTTCTTGATTGCCAAGACACTTCATCCTGATCATCGCACAATGTTGATTGTAGTCATGCCTTGACCTAAACACTCCACAATTTGTTGCTTCTCAGCAGCCGACACATCCTTTTTCTTTCCCATTTTGGCAGAAAATGTAGGCTGCTTAATAATGTGAGAGAGCCTTCTTAAGTAGTCTTGCCTTTCATTGGACACACCTGCCAAACTAATTAGCACAGGTGTCTGAAATTGCTTACAGTGATATAAAGAGCCCTGACACACATCACCATCAATGAGTTTAACTGACAAACAAACAAATTCTTCCCTTATCACTCCTAAACACTTTTTGCATAATAATTTGGAACGCGGTGTACATGTGCTTTTCCACAAAACACCAGTGGTTCACGTAGTGAATCTTACAGTTCTAACTTGCCAACCGTGGTCTGTATGGAATTGTTCAATAAAGGGCCCAAAATTAAGATAACATAGATGGGAGAGGTCTCTATGAATAGGAATTCCTAAGTATTTGATACCCTGTGAGGGCCAGGCAAAGGGAAAGTTGGACTGGATGGAATCCTATATGGATTTAGGGAGGGAGACATCGAGGGCCTCAGACTTCGCTGCATTGATTTTAAAATTTTACCATGTAACAAAGTGATCTATTTCAGCCATAACAGCAGGGATGGATATATGTGATTGAGTGATATATACTAGGACATCATCAGCAAATAGAGAGCACTTGTACTCGGTGCCTCCCACCTCAATCCACCTAATATTGGGGTTATGGCGAATTGATGAGAGCAGGTGCTCCGTCACTAGGATGTATAAGAGAGGGGACAGAGGACATCCCTGCCTTGTCCTATTGGTGATTGTGAAAGGTGATGAAAATGTTCTGACGCACCCCCGGGGCCTTGGGACACCCGGAGCAGGACCCTTTTTGGTGGATGCTGGTGGTTGTAGTCTTCGTGGCGGCGATCCGGTTCCGTGGCTCAGGGCGGTCAAACCAGTGGCGGAACTATTTATGTGGTTTTGATGTTTAAATGTCCGACTACGCCACCCGTGGATTGCGGTCAGAGTGAACCGCCGCTACAGGGCAGACCGCTAAGGCTGGTGTTGTGGGTGCAGCAAAGCGTAGCATAACTCCCCACGGGAGGAGTATAGCCTCAGGGCAGTGTATGCGAAGGATGGGGGTGATGGTGCAGGGCAGCAGCAGTAACGACACGGAGTCAGTGATGCAGTTCAGGGCCTTTACTCACAGTTCTTATTATCCAGACCACGTCTGCAGGTAACGGCTGCCCACGTCGTACTGTGCTCACCAGGTGAGGGGCTCAGACAACTCCCAGATAACTTTGGAGCGCTTCACAGGACCCCCTTTGTGTGTCCTTTGTCTGGCCTTTCTTACCAACACTTCTGTCCGGCTGCCTCGGGCCTCCTCTTGGTAAACTTGGCGCCAGTTTCCCTGACCCTATGTGGTGCCTTCCTAGCGGGTGGAGCAAGGGGCTGCGCCACATAAAATGTCAGAGCCTCCGGTTTCTAGCTGAGGGTCGTTTCCTGCCTCCACTAGTTCGGGGACCGGTCTCCCCCTTTGGCCTGACCCCTCCACGCAGGTGGATTCGGGCGTGCGGTGGCGACTCGCCCGTCCGCACCCCTGGGATCCCTTCATTCCTCGTTCCTGGAGCCTTCTCCGCTCCTCTTCCTTCCTTCTCCCTCTTGCAGGCCTGGGCCTCTGTTACTAGGCCCGCCTCCGGAGCAGAGCTCATGCAGAGCCCCTGCTCCCTGCCACTTCTGCTCAGACTTCTCTGCACTGAACTAAGATGGTGCCCACCTTTTATACTCCCTTCTCAATGCACCCAGGAACTGCTTCCTCCCTGCTCCTGCACTGCAGGGTTCCCCTTCCTCAGTGTTCCCTCCCCCCACTCCAGCCAGGGACAGGGACTGTCGTGCCCATCTCAGGGGCATATTGGTCGCCCTGCCCCACGACAATGTGGTGTAATGCATGCAGGTGTCGGGTCCTGATCCACACTCCATCCTTATCTGAGAGTGAGATATCACACCTCTGGGTGAGGTGCAATACGTCTGTAGCAACCGAGCCCTCGGTGCTACAGTTCCATTTATCTTCAGCCTAGGTGACGTATTGTGATACAGGGCCATGATTTTGGCTATAAAAGGGTCCCCTAGACCCCTACCCCAAGCTTTTTAAGAGAATCATATATGGCGTGCCAGGAGACTCTATGGAATGCTTTCTCAGCATCCAACGAGAGTATCTACTTACAAATTTTTAACTGCATCTAGCCCAGGAAATACTTTGTGCCTAGTAGCAGTGTCTGCTAGTCAGCGGATTATCCCGGCTGTTAAGCAAGCTACACCACCTGTAGTTTGGACACTTAATTTTTTCAAAGGAAATGCTTCGGGACCACGGGATACTTAGTGAAGAGCATCAGGAGGCACCCCAAGGCATAGGGGCTGGGACTGGCACTAGGATGCCTTGCGGTGGACAGCCAAGCTCGATCCTTATAAAAGCTTTTTAACTGCAGCAGCTTTAGTGGACGCTACTGGAGCTGGAATTACGCGGCTGCTGGCATGAGACTTGCCCTCCAATAGATCCTTGTAAATGGATTTAAAGTGTATTCATTCAAATTAGAGGGACAATTTAAATTAAAAAGCTTAGAGCTGCCTCCACCACAGGGGGGCTCTCTCGACCCACCAGCGGACAGGCACCAGTATTGGGAGAGGGGGGCTGGCCGTCAGGGTTAACCGCGGCTCTGGAACAAACCCGGCGACACGGAGGTGGCACGGGCAGGAGCGGACTGGCCGTCTCGGCTTCTCACTTTTTGGATTTTAGAAGGGCATGACATGCCTATATCTGTGTCTCCCCCTCCTTTTACTCCTCCACCTCTTTTCTTTTCTCATGACTATATGTACTTGTCACTTTTCCATGTGTTAGTTGTGTCTTCTGAGCAGTTTGTCAGCTTTTGGACACCTTTCAAGGTGTTTTCTATGTGTTTCTATGTGTTTTTGTTTGCCTGCCATTGGTTTTAACGGTGTTCGAAGGTGTTCGACGAACAGTTCGACGAACAGTTCGGCGAACACACGGGTGTTCGACGAACCGAACCGAACTCGAACACTACGGGGGTGGCTCAACACTAGTGCCTAGTACCATATACGGATTGGTGTCATCAGGATTGGTCTCTACTACAATTAGTCCCTGGTCCTTCAGCTCCACTCTCCCCACCTTTACAGTCACATTCTTAACCCCGAGTAGGTTAAGGGGGAGTCCATTTGAGGCGTATACAGACAAATTTGGAGCTGGCGGACGTAGGTCGTCCATAGACCAGAACCTCTTGTAGAAGACTTCAGGCATGATGGTTACCTGAGATCCTGTGTCCAGCAGGGCATGCGTTGGGATCCCATCCAACACAATGGACAGGAAAGGTCTTCCTCCGACGAACCTGTTGTACCAGTCTGATGGGCCTGGTGAGTTTACTCCTGGGTGTCGGCCCTCTGACCCAGGGTTTTCTCGTTTAAAGGACAATTCTGGGCGATGTGTCCGGTCTTGCGGCAGCGGTAGCAGGCAGGGTCCTTCTGTGGACGGCGCTGGTCACTGGTCCTCGGCGAGGGCGGTGTTGGCCTCCTCCTTTGCATCCAAGGGACATCCTCAGGGCTATCGGCTAGCAGGATCTTCTCTCCTTCTTCAGGCTCCGTCCGCAGCTGCAGAACACTCAGCACGGTGGTCAGGGTTTTACTCAACTGACGCCCCTCAGAGCGCAGACTGTCCAGTTCTTTAGGGGACGTTGCTGGGGAAAAGGTGGGCGTAGCAGGCTCTGGGGTAGCCCCACCCTGGTAACGTTGGATGGCATTCGTTTCCAGGGGCTGCAGTCCTTTTATAGCCATGTCCTTGAGATTGTCAAAGGTGGCATCTGGATGATCCAGGGACCACCAACGCACAGTCCTGCATTCCTCTGGAGACCTTAGTCCCCAGACAAACTGTTCCTTCAGCATTTTGTGTTAATTTTCAATGCTGGTTGGACTAACCTGGTTTAGAGCCCGCAGGGCCCCTTGAAGACGCCAGGCGTAGTCCCGAACATTGTCCTCCGGATGTTGGGAACAGCTGTAGAACCTCATCCGGAGGTCCGCCTCAGTAAGGTCCTCAAAGACAGTCTGTAGTTTTTGGAATATTGAGGACACTGACTCCTGGTCTGCGGCTGACCATGTTTCCACTTCCCGTTCCGCAGCACCGGTCAGTTGTCCTAATACAACGGCGGCTCTTTCTTTGCCGGTCATAGAGTACATGTCTAAGATACCACATATCTTCCATTTGAATCCAGGAATGTACGGTAAAGTCATAGGGATAATGGGTGTTACAGGCACTGCTGGTGGAGCGGCGGCTTCGGACTGCTCATCATCGAGCGCGGGCTGAACCTCAGGGTCGTTGGCCGGCATATCGGCGTTCTGCTGCTCGTCGGACATCTTGGCGCCCCCCTAGTTAATCGTGGCCTACCTTTTGGTTTTTCTCCCGGTAGGCCACAGCTCCGCAGGTGATGGTTGACTTCAGGACCTTGCGTCGTTTGCGTTCTACGTCAGCGCGTTCAGCGACGCTCCTTACAGGACCTGGCGCTTGTTGGTTTGATGTTGAGGCGTGGGGCGTGTCCAAAGCTTCGCGCTCTTTTGCAGGGACGCCCCTAATTTTCCCGCGGTTACGCCCTTCTTCTCGCTCAACGGCCCAACAATGGCTGCTATCTTCACCACAACTTTACGTACACAGTTCAGAATAAAGGCGCACGGTACCCGGTGGCAACGGGCAAAACACTTCATCGCTGCAGCGGGCACGCATTCCTGTTCGTGACGCCAGGAAGAGATGACTCGCCCACGGGAAATGTGAATTACTCGGTTACCCGGGCCTTTAGCCTTAAGGAGGTCGCGGTGGTCGGCTCCCGGGCCCGAACCCTGGGGTCCCTCTTTAAGAAGGCATTGATAGATGTTAAGTTTGATTAAAGTGTTCGTGACGCCACCTGTGGCTTTCGGTGAGAATCACCAGCGCTGCACAGTCCACTGAGGCCGGTGATAAGGCAGCTCGATGGTATGGCTCCCCACAGGTGGAGCTAGGCCTCAGGGCAGTATATGAACGGGGAAAGCAGGACGAAGAGACCCCGTCGGGTCAAAGCAAGAACACGGACAGACACGATAGTCACTTCAGTACCTTTTACTGATGGAAATTCAGGCACTTCCCGGAGCACAGTCAATGCTAAATAAACAAGTGACAGCGTATAGTCAATCAGAATGTAAATAATATACCTGTGTCTACAGCAGCTTATGTGAATGGCACCATGCGGCAAACCCGACTGTCCAGATGCATTTGATATGGGTATGGTCACAATGATGGTGCACATAGTACCTTTATATTTATGAGTTGGCCTGACATTTGTTTTCGTTCCTGGACTTCTAGGTGATATTCACCATATGTTAAATAGAGCTTCAGCATTCAGTCTGACATGTACACCTGTTGTACTACTATCTGTATGTTTCAATGCAGCTCATGATGTAACTTCTACTGTATGATTTATGTTTGTGTTTGGACACTGCAATGCGGTTTTTCCTTTTGCATGTAGTGCCACGTGTTGCCTTTACGATAATAAAAGCTATTTATGTATCTTTTGCCTTTTTGGACCTATCATTCGGTGGTTCTCGTTTTCTGTATGCTTGTTACCGAATGGTCTGCCATTCCCTATTGGTCCATATATTTAAGCACTCGATATAGGTTAGACCAGGCCAATCTACGGGTGATAGTATGGTCTGTGTCTTGTGCTTCGTAGTTCAGTGTTTTTTGCCTCCCTTAGGTGACAAACCGCAAAATGCTGAAGAGTTATGGACAGCTCTGAAAGAGCAGGCAGATCTCACACTGCTGAACGTACAGCCAGGCATGGTCGTGTGTGACAATGGCCGGAACCTGCTGGCGGCTTTGAGGCGAGGCAAGCTCACACACGTACCATGCCTGGCCCATGTGCTTAACTTCGTGGTTTAGTGGTTTCTCAAATCCTACCCGAAGCTGCCAGATCTGCTTGTTAAAGTACGAAGCCTGTGTGCCCATTTTAGAAAGTCACCTACAGCTTCTGCGCCCTTGCCGTGTTTTAGCAGTGCTCACAAACTGGTGTGTGATGTCCACACTCATTGGAACTCTACACTGCAAGATGGTGAGCAACGATGATGCCATAATTAGCATCACCATCCCGCTTCTCTGTTTTCTGAAATGCTCTCTGCTCACAATCAAACAAGATGCTTTGCTGGCGGAGCACGATGAGATGGAGCAATGACCCATACAGGGTGATTACACACAGCCCAGGCTCATCTCATCCTAACATGTAACAATGAGGAAGAGGAAGAGGAGAAAAGACAGGAGCTAGTTTCTTGAGCTATAGATGGTACTACTGTAAAGGACATATTGATACTTATGCTAGAGCAACTCCATTTTGTCTGCTTGCTTTAAAATCATGTTATTATCACTCCTTGCATAACATACATTCCTTCTTTCTCTTCCCATGGAACTTTTCTCACACTAACTTTTTCTCAAGAGAACATTTTGTCAGACACTCTGTTATCTAACTTGTTTAGGCCAGGTTTGACCTTGTAAAATTTCCATAGTGCTTCGAACTAACAATGATAATATGACCATATATGTGTTTCCGTAATAATTGTACTAACATTAGTTAGCCTATAGTACTGTAGTATGGCTGTAGTATGGCTGCAGAGTTGATTGGCTATTGATATACTCAAAACAATATAAAATGCTAAGCAAAATAAACGGGATCAGAGATTCTTTGAATCCTCCCATACAGAGCACGCATTGCCTCTGCTTGGTTTTCTGTGGATTGCGCAATCAACATAATAATTTGACACTCACTTGGTCAACCGTGAAGGGTTATTGCCCTCCCTTAACAGCAGGTGCCGTGACTCGGATCCCTAACCAGGGACTCCCCTCCACCTCTGGACATCCACAAAGAGAGACCTGCCTTCAGCCTCCCCCACTGGAATTGGGACTGATCATCCCCCACAAAAAGTCACGGTAAGTGCACAAGTTCTTTACTAGTAACACTGACCGTTTGGCGTCCTGGTTGGATATAGTCAAAGGTGAGACTATAAGGGGTGTAGTCCCATTAGGGGTCTGATATTATTTAACTTCCAAGCAGTATCACCTTGGATTGACAAGTGAATATTGTGTGAATCTTTCTCAGCTTCTGACAAAAAATCCTTAGGAGACTGAACATTGTTAGTTTCAGTCACGGCAGTTGATCGAAGATTGGGTAGGACACGCAATGAGATATACGTATATCGAGTGTCCGGAGCGCTGCAAAACTGCAAAGCTGCATAGCTGCAGAAGTGCTCCTCCTTTCATTTGTTGTGAAAGAATTCCCCCGACGGGAGGGGTGAGTTAGTAGTGGAACAGCTGGGAGCTCTGGCCAGACTCTGCTGTGCACAAATTAAGGATCTTTTTGTCAGTTGTAGTGAATAATCAATGTTTCTGTGGAGCAGAAAGAATTTGTCTCGCCCGCAGGAGAGGGAGAATGTGAAGAATATCATGATCAGTCGAGAAGGAAAAAGATCATTTAAGAATGCAAATGCACCAAAAGTGTTTAAGGTGTTAAACTTTCCCGTGCAGGGCAGACTTAACCCTGTGTTGTGGGACGAAGGAATTCGCCACAATAGAGGAAAATTAGTTGATTGTGGATTGTTGGAAGATGCTGAAAACTTTAGGAAAGTGGCACATGAGATTTGTGATGAAGGATATGTTGAAAAAGTACAGGAGGAAGTAGGTCCCCTTTCCCAAATTATGTGTCCACAATCCAAATCTAGAGCCCCTAAAGAAGCATCCCCCACAAATGTAGCAGTACCCCAGCCCTTGAGTCCGGAAACTGAGCAATTTATACCTTATGAGATTAAATACCCTGCACTTCCCACTGAGATCCACCATCATATAACCCAGACGGTTGGCTTTGTAATGTGTGTTGGGTCACTAATCCTGGATGGCGCAGGACGTGCTATAATTGTGTAGCACGTAAACCTGGTGTTGTAGCACCAACCTGCCCATTACTTAACGCTGACGGGGGGTATTATAAATCACTACCCCCACCTGCCCTTGCCATGGTCCATACTCCATTCAGAGAGACCCAGGGTCCTCTGAACTCTTCCCTATTCACCCTCTCCCAAACTGGGGAAATAGAACATGGACACGAGTATCAGGAGTTGGCGTCTGTTTTGCTGAATAGTCCTTCAAATTTCTCCACTATACTGAGAATAGGCATGGGGAGTATACGACAACAGCAGGTTGGGATCATTGTAAATGCAGCAAATGCGAAACTGCAGCATTGGTGGGGGCTAGCTGCAGAGTTATGTCGTATTGGGGGACCTACAATA
This sequence comes from Phyllobates terribilis, assembly GCF_046119375.1. NCBI lineage: Eukaryota > Metazoa > Chordata > Amphibia > Anura > Dendrobatidae > Phyllobates > Phyllobates terribilis. Next base: position 459,406,970 of record NW_027362764.1, read on the forward strand.
CAAGCTGCATCTAATGATTATATCCATGACCATGGTCCATTAAGAGAAGGAGAGGTGATGGCTACAAGAGCCGGACAGCTATCATGTCAGTTTGTTATACATGCAGTTGGACCAAAATATGATCCCCTGGATTTACCCAGGTCACAACACCTGCTTAAAGAAACAATCCAAAACACCATAGCATACGCATCACAGCTTCATGCGGCCCCAACCCTAGCCCTGCCATTCATTTCCACTGGTATCTTTGGATACCCAAAAGAGGATGCGGCCAAAATAATAGTCGGTGCTATAAAGCAGTGTATTGCCATGCATCCAACTAAATTGAGAGAGATAAGACTCTTGGCCATCGACAGGGATCTTGTTGATTATGCTGCTCAATTAATCAAACCCACAATCAAGCACGATATCTGGTCTCCTCCAGTATTCCCCTACTTCCAAGATCTCCCTACAATCAGTACAATGGTAGTTGCTGCACCCGCAGTACCCATAGCACAGTATCCCCCCTTGCTCCCCCGGTATCCTCCTCCTCCCTTACAGCCCCACTATTACCCCATGGTGGTACCTGATCAGCGAGTAATGTATCCTGAGAGAAGACAAGTAGTGAATTCCCGTCTTCAGTGTTGGAGGTGTAGCCGAGCAGGACACTTCCAAAGGGACTGTCACACCCCTGCTGGTCAGTGCACCACACAAGTCCCCGTACCCAGAAATAGGACGCCCGGCCCACGGGACTTGTCACGAGAAAATGTTCCCCGGGACCGCCCATTCTAAAAGGAAGGCCAACCAGAGTCTGCCATCGTGATGCCCGTAATCACCCCCGGGCTCTGTTCATCTGTAGTTCTCCCAGTGGGAGGGAATCCATCCGGTAAAGTTCATGGTAGACACTGGGGCGGCCAACTCCATTTTAAAATCCACTGAACTGACCCAGTCCAATTTTCTAACGACAATCTAATATTGATCGGTGTAGATGGCAGACCTAACAAACACACTTTCACCAAACCTATTCCAATTGGCCCATTTCCAGAAGTAGTGGCACAATTTGTCATATCCCCGACCTGCCCTGTAAATCTTTTAGGAGCAGACCTCTTGTCTAAATTCCAATCCAAAATTCAATTCCAGGACATTGGTCAGATGATCCTTACTTTAAAAAAATCCAAACTCTGATGCACACATAGAGGAGGTCTGCATCTTACGGGCACTACCCACGGTTATGATTAACATATCAGATACCAATGGAATGTTGAAATGTTGAAAATTTAATGCATGTATGTGGTATGTGGAGAATCTTAAATGGTTAACTAAAATATGCGTGCTGCCAGATAAGCCCCCAGTTACAGCGGCGGCAATCAAACAGCGGAGTGTGGGGTACAGAAGGGGGGAGACTGCTATGGGGTCCGCTGGCTCATGGGCCCCCTACGGCCACGGGCCCCATAGCAGTTGTGTGGCCTGCCGCCAATGGCGGTACGCCACTGGTGTGCTCATATGTATACAGATACATCCATATACACATACATATTCAGATACATAAAAATCTACACCCATATCCACACTTATATACAGATAACTACATATACACATACATAGTCACAGACACACAAGTATGCATACCTATCTTAAAATATAGATATATATTCCAACTTAAAACCACCTAGACACCAGTGTTCCTGTGTGACCGTCAGACTGGAGACGCTGCTGCGTTCTACAGATGACGCATTATTAATACAGCATCTCCAGTGTGACAGAGATGCTAATAATTCAGGTCGCAGCTCACGCGCAGTAGCATCCTCTAATAAACGCGCGGGTTTATGGGCGACGTTAATGTGTCGTGGCCGTGGTTACCGACGTTGATGCGTCGTTGGCGTGTTTAATGACGTAGTTGCGGCCTAGCTCATCAGTAGAGGTAGTAATATGGCAGCCAGGACAAGAGCATCTCCGTGGGGCGATGCCGAGGTGCGCTACCTCGTAGCGCAGCTGGATGCACTGGATTATGAGTGCCATGAGCACTCTGAGCATCCAGTGCTCCATAAACAGGCGGTGCTGCAGAGGATCGGTCGGGGCCTGGTCCGGAGATTTGGGGTGCAGCGCTCTGCTACCCAGATCAGGAAGAAGCTGGTGGATCTGAAGTACAGATCCGCCGACCGTATCACCAGCATCCGGTCACAGACCCTGCCCCACCGTGGTGAGTGGTTTTAAAATATGTTAACACAGTATATGGCAGCACATTAGTTACAACTGCAATTACAGTGCAGTACCTTAGGTATGTAATGTTATTTGTTTTCCAGCACCTGCAGCCCCAGAGCCCCAGCGGGAGTCACCTGCAGCCCCAGAGCCCCAGCAGCAGTCATGTACGGGTTCACCAGCATCACTCTGTGATATGGGTGCAGCTTCATCTTACGATAATGCTTTCACATAAAATACGGTCCATACAACTTGGAAAGTATAGGGCTGTCATGTACTATGAAGTGTTGTGTCTTTCCCTAGCCAGTGATGCCAGGGGATCCGGGTGGTCCTTAAGCTCGTCATCACCCGAGCAAAACGAAAACCGTAAGTGTTAAATAACAAACATGTACCTGAAAGGCTGTGTGCCCACGATGCATTTTTTAAGGCCTTTCTGCAGCGTTTTTACAGCTGTGGAAACGCATTAAAAGCGCATGGTAGAAGGGCAGCAATGTTCCCCAATGATAATCCGCATGTGCTGTGCACATGCAGCGGAAATTTCCGCTGCGGATTATCATTGCGGAAAAAAACGAAGCACTACCAATTATTTTGCGGAAGCGCTTTTTTTGCTCCGCCATTGACATGCATTATAACGCGCCAATTCCGCAATACTGCATCTGTACTTGCATAATTAGCGCGTTCTAATGTGCGGATGATACCCGGGTGTGGTGAATCGTGGGCACATAGCCTTAATTTGATGAATGTACAGAATTATTTGTCTTAAGTTTAACAATTACCTCCGTAGAAATCCCTACATTAGACAATCTCCTGGCGTCACAGCGGAGACTAAGCGAAGAAATCCACCAGCACGGAGTGATGCTGGCAAGATATGTGGCAGCCCAAGAGCGTCGCGGCAGCCAATAAAACATATTTTTTTGTTGCTGATATTTTTTGGTTGGTTGTTATATTTATTCCATTTTTATAAAAAAAGTTAAAGTTTATATCCACTGTTGTCTACACTTTGTTACAAACAAACAAGATGTTTCATCACTCACACCCATTATATGTATGCATCTGTATAGATCAGAGGTCTCAAACACGCGGCCCGCGGGCCGCATGCGGACCCTCCGGCTGCTTCATGCGGCCCGCAGGCACAGACCCCGTAAGTATTGCGGCTCTTTCCAGCAGCCGCCGACATCAGCGCTGTAGTGCAAAGTATTGCTGTGCGGAGACCGGCTCTCTGCACAGCAACACCAGTGCCAGCCGCCGGCCCACAGAGGCCAGCAGCTGACCTCTGCGCCCCAGCGCAGCGGCGTATGACATCAATGCCATGCGCAGATGTCAGCTGCTGGCCTTTGATAGGCTGGCGGCTGGCACTGGTGTTGCTGTGCAGAGAGCCGGTCTCTGCACGGCAATACTCTGCACTACAGCGCTGATGTCCGCGGCTGCTGGAAAGAGCCGTGATACTTACGGGGTCTGTGCCTGCAGGCTAATTGAGGTTATCAGCTGATGTTGTGCGGGGGCAGGAAAGCCGACTCCGAATAAAGTCTGCTGAGTTGTGTATCTAATCCTATCCCGTGTGATACTGCCTGATGAGTTGTGTATCTAATCTTATCCTGTGTGATACTGTCTGCTGAGCCGTGTATCTAATCCTATTCTTTGTGATACTGTCTGCTGAGTTGTGTATCTAATCCTATCCTGTGTGATACTGCCTGACAAGTTATATATCTAATCTTATCCTGTGTGATACTGTCTGCTGAGCCGTGTATCTAATCCTATTCTTGTGATACTGTCTGCTGAGTTTTGTATCTAATCCTATCCTGTGTGATACTGCCTGACGAGCAGTGCGGGGGCAGGAAAGCCGACTCCAAAGTCGGCTTTCACACCCTCCTGCTAATTGATGTTATCAGCTGATGTTGTGCGGGGGCATGAAAGCGGACTCCGAATACTGTCTGCTGAGGTGTGTATCTAATCCTATCCTGTGTGATACTGCCTGAAGAGTTGTGTATCTAATCCTATCCTGTGTGATACTGTCTGCTGAGCCGTGTATCTAACCCTATCCTGTGTGATACTGCCTGACGAGTTGTGTATCTAATCCTATCCTGTGTGATTCTGCCTGAAGAGTTGTGTATCTAATCCTATCCTGTGTGATACTGTCTGCTGAGCCGTGTATCTAACACTTTCCTGTGTGATACTGCCTGACGAGTTGTGTATCTAATCTTATCCTGTGTGATACTGTCTGCTGAGCCGTGTATCTAATCCTATTCTTTGTGATACTGTCTGCTGATTTGTGTATCTAATCCTATCCTGTGTGATACTGCCTGATGAGTTATATATCTAATCTTATCCTGTGTGATACTGTCTGCTGAGCCGTGTATCTAACCCTATCCTGTGTGATACTGTCTGCTGAGTTGTGTATCTAATCCTATCCTGTGTGATACTTCCTGACGAGCAGTGCGGGGGCAGGAAAGCTGACTCCAAAGTCCGCTTTCACACCCTCCTGCTTATTGATGTTATCAGCTGATGTTGTGCGGGGGCAGGAAAGCCGACTCCGAAGTTGGCTTTCATAGCCGCCTGCTAATTGAGGTTATCAGCTGATGTTGTGTGGGGGCAGGAAAGCTGTCTGAAGTCAGCTTTCATAGCCGCCTGCTAATTGATGTTATCAGCTGATGTTGTGTGGGGGCAGGAAAGCAGTCTGAAGTCGACTTTTACACCCTCCTGCTAATTGAGGCTATCAGCTGATGTTGTGTGGGGGCAGGAAAGCCGACTCTGAATACTGTCTGCTGAGTTGTGTATCTAATCCTATCCTGTGTGATACTGCCTGACGAGTTGTGTATTTAATCTTATCCTGTGTGATACTGTCTGCTGAGCCATGTATCTAATCCTATTCTTTGTGATACTGTGTGCTGAGTTGTGTATCTAATCCTATCCTGTGTGATACTCCCTGACGAGTTATATATCTAATCTTATCCTGTGTGATACTGTCTGCTGAGCCGTGTATCTAACCCTATCCTGTGTGATACTGCCTGACGAGCAGTGCGGGGGCAGGAAAGCCGACTCCAAAGTCGGCTTTCACACCCTCCTGCTAATTGATGTTATCAGCTGATGTTGTGCGGGGGCAGGAAAGCCGTCTGAAGTCGGCTTTCACAGATGCCAGCTAATTCAAGAAGAAGAGGAAGAGGAAAGAATAGGAAAGAATAGGAACATATTATGAAAAGTTGAAGGAAGACCTAACATGTTGATCCAGAGGAAGGCAAAAAAAACATGCTCCGTTTCGGGGAAAAAAATTCCTTCCTGACTCCACTTACGGCAATCAGACTAGTTCCCTGGATCAACGCCCTATCAAGAATCTAGTATATACAACCTATAATCATCGTCAGACTCATGGTGCACGTTATGGCAGATCATTGCCATACAGTTCACCATGACTATGACCCCAAAGACTAAAACAAGGGAAGTAGGAAGAGGAGGGGAAGAAGACCAGCTGTGAAGAAGACCAGAGGACACAGGGAGAAGACAGAAGACAGGTGATGAAGCCTGGAGCGGGAAGAGGAGAAGGGGAGGAGGTGATCACCAGCGGAGAGCAGGGATGGGAATGGAGGGTAGGGAATGGAGGTTAGGGAATGGAGGGGAGGGAACGGAGGTTGGGAAGGGAACGGAGGGCAGGGGTGAGGGGGTCCCACCCTCGGGAAGAGGTAAAGCAGAAAAGAAGACAACAAAAAACATTTTTATTTCAATCAGGGGGAGATCGGAGGGCAGGGGTAAAGTTAAGAAAGAGGACAATAAAACATTTTTTTTATAAACAAACAAAAATGTGAACAATTTTAACAATTTAAATAAGTATTAAATTAACAATATTTACAAAATGATAGCAAAAATTGAAATGAAACATCACTACAGTTCTTCGTATCGATTGCCTGTATATGTGTATCCATGCCTGGGGGAAACAAAAGAATCCGAACACATGGGATACTGTGGGGGGGGGGCAAGGCTTTGTGGATGCCGGATCCTCTGCACTGGTGTGCTGCGAAGTGGGTCCGGCATATGGGTCCAAGAACGTTGTTGAAAAGGGCTAAGGTCGATCAGAGTATGTACAGTAGAAGTTTCATTAAGTTCACCGGCTGCCGCTTTATTTAAAGTCTCAAACATGACCCTTTCTGCGTGCGCCCTCTGTCGGTCATCCAGCCTCTGTAGTCTCTCGCCAGTAAATGTGAAGTTGTCCCGCTTGGCCTGGGCCTGTAGCAGTAGAATCTTGTTATCCAGAGATATTAGATCTGGTGATGGCGGCAAGCTGGCCTTTCTTTTCCTTGATTTTCTTTGTCGCCGAGGCACAAGGTCTTCACTTGTAGAGGCCATAGGGTCTTCATTCGCCGATGCCATAGGTTCCTCATTCCTTGACAGCACACTCGCCTCCTCCATACCACGTTCTGTAGCCGGGATGTCGTCATCTTGCCGATGGTGCTGTGGGAACACAAAATTAAAGTTAAGATTTTGGTTACAACATCCAGCAGGTACGTTATGACCAGCATGGGTACACGTGCACTAAAAAACAAATGTGAGGGGCGGCTAAACTATGGCATGTACATTGAAAGTATAAATGCTATTTACAGGGAAGCAAAGAAGGTACTTACATCTTCAACAGGGGAGTCAGTCTGGATATCAGGGTCTTCTTCCGGGGTCGGCTGCATCGTACACGCCATTCGCCGAGGTAGCTCCTGGTCACGGGTGAAGGCATGCAAGTCATAATACCATAATGTTGGCACATAAACCTCATCTGTGCCGGTACCCAACTTCTTTGACTTCTCCACCCGGTTGAGTTCTTTCTTATATACGGTGCGTAGACCCTGGATTTTTCTCTTCATCAGCTCTTCATCCACCTTCTCGTTGGGGCCATGCCTTTTAAAGAGGGCAATCAATTGCTGGTATGCCTCCCTCTTTTTCTCTCTATTGCAGTAGTCTGTTGATTTTATTTGCCAAAGGCACGGCAGGGAGCGGTACAGGTCAATCATTTCCCTCACAAACTCTTCACTTTTGAAAGCCATCTGAAAAAGGATAGCATACAGTGAGCATACATGAAACATTTTAAAACACAGTAAAAAATACTGCACACTGTTTGTTGACCCCCTTAAAATGGCCTCCGATGCATAAGCAAATGTATACTTGTTGGGTGTGGCAAAAACCCACTAAAATAACTTACCGTGTAAACAAAGCAATATAGCTGCCTGAAGAACAAAAAAATCGATGTCGAGTCACAGCTGAAGAAAATCCAGAAACCAGAACGCTTGTCAAGAACAAAGCCCAGATGAATGGAATCACAGCTGTAGAACGCTACTAGGATCCAAAAATCAGGACGCTGACAGGGCCTTAACAAAGCCCAGATGAACGAATCTTGCCCGGAGAACACTGCTACGATCCGAAAGCAGAGCGCAGATAGGAATAAAGGAACGATCCGAAACCAACGCGCAGATAGGAACAAAGGAATGGAATTGCTGCAACGTCACCTTATTTTAAACCTGCCGCCAATCAGAACGCAGTAGCGTCCACCAATCGGAGATGAGGGGGCGCGGAAAAGTAATTTTATGCTCGCCTTTGTGACACAGTACAATTCCTATCAAAGTGTGGATCGTTGAAGTAGCTGCTGTGTGAAAGCGCCCCAACGACCAACGAGATCATTAGTTAGATCGCAGGGGCGGCCAAAATCGTTGGGAAGTTCTGCATGTTTGACGGCTCCCCAATGATCACGATTTGACTTTACAGCGATCTCAAATTCGTGACGTAATAGCGATCTCGCTAGCGATCTCGTTATGTGTGACAGGGCCTTAACTAAAATGGAGTCAAGATAGATAAATAAATCCTGCTCTCACAATACTCCTATTTGTCAAAGAGAGGTGAAAAGTGCTTTAGTACACACTAAAAATATAATAAGACCCTTAAAAAAGGGAAAAATGTGATGTGCAAAAGATATATAGGCATAATTCACCATGAAAATAAATAGCTATAAGAAAAATATGTCAAGAATAAAATAAAATGTCCAGATAGGCAGAGAGTGATAATTATCCACTTTAATCATGGTGCAGTTCAAGGATGCTGAGGACTCAAAAGATCAGCAAAATAAAACCTAAAGAAAAATAATAAAACCTGCATGAATAAGGTAAATAATATTTGTATCCCAAATAGATAGTTATTTATTTTAAAAAAACTGTGAACAATAAATTATCGTTGATATTTTTTGGATGCTCCTGAGCCCAGATGAAAAATTCACCTGAATTCAGCTCATGGTAGTCATAGTGCCTCATGGGTGTAAAGATTTTTTGTAGACCAAAAATATGTAGGCCATGGGGCCTAGCTAAATGATACTTAAGAAAGTGAGCTGCAATTGTTGATAGTGTCAACAAACTGGACCAGTGGCAAGAACTGGCCCAGTTTGCCATGGATGTACTATCATGTCCAGCTTCAAGTGTAATGTTTGAGAGAGTCTTCAGCATGGCCGGTGGATTTGTCACACCAAAGCCGACCAGGTTGTCAATTACAAGAGGGAAAATCTTAATATTTCTGAAAATTAATCCGGCATGGATAAGTGCAGACTTTCATGCACCATCGCTTGATACCAATTATTACATTGGCTGTACCATCTGTTTCCCTGCATGATTGTCCTTCAAGTGTTGTCTGCACCATTCTGCTGGCGCCAGTGGCGATGGATCTCACTCTGTTGGGATTCTACTCCATGTCCATCGAACTATACCGTAGTATTGCTGCTGCTTTTGCTGTCATTGTTGGACCTATACTGCCAAGCATTACTTTGCCTCCACCATCCTAATAACTCTCTACTGTGCTGCTCCTGCTGCAGCCGCTTCATAGTTACACCAGCCACACACCTCCTGGCTGCCCACTGTATTTCATAGCACTAAACAGTACTACTGATGCTGGGAAATGTACTAATAATTTTGTACCCTCAAGAAACAACTCTCAATTTAGGCTAATCTTTCAAAATGTTTGGTGGCAATAAGCCATAACATCTTGATGTTCAAAACAGTGCAACTATTTTGTCTCCAGAAAAAAAGAGGATAATTTTTAAGTGCTTTATAAAAAGCCTTTATAATTGCCAAATCATTTTGTAATAGTAAACCAGTTCCAGACCCCAAAAAAGAGATCTTTTTTTCATTTCCAATTGAGAGGTTATTATTAGTGATGAGTGAGCACTAAAATGCTCAGGTACTGGTTGTTCGAGTAGAGCAAATTGAAATGCTTGAGTGCTCAGACAGTAATGAGCCCAATGTAAGTCTATGGGAAACTCGAGCATTTTTCGGGCGGCTCCCCCCGGCGGTCTGCAGAGGGTCTAAAAATTGCCCAAATTGATGGGAACAGTGCTCAAATGACATGGGAACAGCATGGGGAAGACCCCTGGAAGCATTTCTGACTCCCAGGTCACTGCTGTTAACAACGTTGTCAGAGGTATTACGCCACTTTTACTGACTCACAATAAAACATACAAAAACGAAACCAAAATGGATTTTCCTGGGAAAAACGTTAAGGAACATCCTTTCCAGGGTAATGACTTGTATATAAGGTAAAATAAATACGGTGGGGGAAACAAGTATTTGATCCTTTGCTGTTTTTGTTAGTTTGCCCACTGACAAAGACATGAACTGTCCATAATTTTAAGGGTAGGTTAATTTTAACATTGAGAGATAGAATATCCAAAAAAGATCAAGAAAATCACATTATATAAATTAGATTTTTTTTTTGCATTTTGCAGTGAGAAATAAGTATTTGATCTCCTACAAACCATTATGAGTTCAGGCTCCTACAGACCATTTAGACGCTCCTAATCAACTCGTTACCTTCATTAAAGACAGCTGTCTTACCAAGTCACCTGTATAAAAGACTCATGTCCACAGACTCAATTAATCGGTCGGACTCTAACCTCCTCAACATGGGCAAGACCAAAAAGCTTTCTAAGATTGTCAGGAACAAGATCATAGACCTGCACAAAGCTGGAATGGGCTACAAAACCATAAGTAAGATGCTGGGTGAGAAGGAGACTGTTGGTGCAATAGTAAGAAAATGGAAGAAATACAAAATGACTGTTAATTGACATCGATGTTGGGCACCATGCAAAATCTGACCTCGCAGGGCATCGTTGATCATAATGAAGGTGAGAGATCAGCCTAAAACTACATGGGGGGGACTTGTTAATGATCTCCAGGCAGCTGGGACCACAGTCACCAAGAAAACCATTAATAAAACATTACGCCTTAAAAGTTTATAATCCTGCAGTGCCCGCAAGGTCCCCCAACTCAAGAACGCACATGTGCAGGCTCATCTAAAGTTTGCCAATGAACAACTGTATGATTCTGTGAGTTATTGGGAGAAGGTGCTGTGGTCAGATGAGACAAAAATTGAGCTCTTTGGCATTAACTCAACTCACCGTGTTTAGAGGAAGAAAAAGGATGAGTACAGCCCTAAGAACATCATCCCAACCGAGAAGAATGGTGGGGGAAACATATTTTGGGGATGCTTTTCTGCAAAGGGGATATGAGTACTGCACCGTACTGAAGGGAAGATGGATGGGGTCATGCATCGTAAGATTTTGGCCAACAACCTCCTTCTCTCAGTAAGAGCATTGAAGATGGGTCATAGCTGGGTCTTCCAGCAAGAATGACCCAAAACATACAGCCAAGGCAACAAAGGAGTGGCTCAAAAAGAAGCACAGTAAGGTCATTAGTGGCCTAGCCAGTCCCAGACCTTAATCCCATAGAAAACTTATGGAGGAAGTTGAAGCTCTGAGTTGCCAAGCGACAGCCTCAAAATCTTAATGATTTAGAGATGATCTGCAAAGAGGAGTGGACCAAAATTCCTCCTGACATGTGCACAACCCTCATCATCAACTACAAAAGAAATCTGACTGCTGTGCTTGCCAACAAGGGTTTTGTCACCAAGTATTAAGTGTTGTTTGCCAGTGGGATCAAATACTTATTTCTCACTGCAAAATGCAAAAAATTGTATCTAATTTATACAATGTGATTTTCTTGATTTTTTTTTGGATATTCTATCTCTCAATGTTAAAATTAATCTACCCTTAAAATTATAAACTGTTCATGTCTTTGTCAGTGGGCAAACTTACAAAAACAGGAAAGGATCAAATACTTATTTCCTCCACTGTACATCTGACAGACACCCACGGTTTTAAATAGCGACCCTGTAGTTTACTATTCTTCACAGCGATCACATGTGAATAGCTTCACTGACACATTGATGCAAAACTCTAAATGGAGAACAATATTTTCCACGTTCACTACAAATGACTAGATTTGTAGCACAGTTATATGTGATATGTCTGATGGACACCCACGGTTTTAAATAGCGGCCCTGTAGTTTACTATTCTTCACAGCGATCACGTGTGAATAGCTTCACTGACACACTGATGCAAAACTTTAAATGGAAGACAATATTTTCCACATTCAGTACAAATTTGTGGATTGTTATCGCTGTAATATGGAATCACGTCTGATGATGGAAAAGATCTGGCTGTATTCTGCAGTGCTAACAAGCAAATGGAGCACTAAAATGGTGTACTCTGGATTGTTTTTTAAGCAAATAATCAGGATTAAGATTAAAAATAAAATTTTCCCTGGCCCTCGATATCTGTGGCTGTGTACTGATGTATACAGATATCTGTTACAGCAGCAGCATACAGAACATGCAATGGACCCTCTTGTGCTATATACACTGCCACAAACCCTGCCTGCCTTCCTGCCTAACTCCTGCTATCACCAATGATGGATATATACAGTAGATATGCTCTGGAATACCTATACTAACTAATAAACAAGCAAATCTCTCCCTGACTCAGCAGCATCTCTCCCTACTCTTATATAGACCCGATGACGCTATGCCAGCAGCCAATCATTGTAATGCCACAACCAACATGGCTACGGCATTAAAGTGCATGGCATTCAATCCCTGCATATTCATTGGCACTCTAAAGAGTGCTAAACATGCAGGACGGGGATCAGAGCTCCCGCCTACCAACCCCGGACATACTCACTAAGTGCCGAGCATGTCGACCACAGTGATGCTTGGGCGAGTACCAAGTAGTGGCAAACAGGCTCGCTCATCACTAATAAAGAACGAAATAAACAAAAGAAAAAACAATAAACAATTTTTTGGGAAAAGAATTATATCAAAACAGAGTAGAAGCATCCTGTCATTAAGATTTAAGAATTTAAAGGAATTTATGAAATGAAAAGCTTGTAGATGGGAAGGACAAGGTATAACCCATTGATAGAAGAACATTACATGCAGATAGAGAATACATTGTATATATGCAGTAATGGAATGAACAGGAGGGCTAAGTAAAAGATAAAAAAAAGTTTAATAAAATATTCCAAAGTATTTAAAAACAAAATTTTTACCTTCCTATCTTTTATTTGTTAAAAATTTTAAATAAAAAAAAAAACATAAATGGTATAACCTCATCTGTCTAAATTATTAACATATCATGCAGGTTTCTGCCCTTTGGTAATAGTGCCTCCCAAAAAAATGAATAAAAATAACTAATAGTTGTATTTTCCCCAAAGCAAAATAGAAAATCTGCAGCACACAGTTGATTGATAAAAAATGTAAAAATGTTAAAGTTCTTGGAAAGTGGCATCTAATAACATTTTTTCGTACTAAAGCTTTCTTTTTTTCACTGTTAACACAAAAGAGATTACATTAAAAAAATGATATTTAAATGCTGCCAATTTGTTAATCTGCAGATAAATACCATTTTAACCCTTTAATGAGAATAAACTAATTCAATCAAATTGGTTTCAATTTAAAAAATTGGGACAAATTTGTCCCTTGGTCCTCAAAGTGTTAAACATGTGCACTTACCTTTCTGGAAGTTTGGCTGTATGGGGAAAATGAGGTATATTCTTGCAGTAACTCTTTTCCAGTCATCTCAATGGTGCCGGAGTCTGTGAGAAGTCAGCTCTCCGTACAGAGTGATTGCACTATTATCACTCTCACTGCTCCATGATTGATATCCTGCTCTGGTAACTTGCTGTGGAGCAAGATGTCTGTCAAGGAGCAAAAGGAGTGATTACAGAGTCCTTACCTGTAAAGAGTGCGCTGATCGCTCATAGCCTCTGGCTCCACCCAGATAATTAAAAATGGGCAACTGCAAGGAGAATTTAATTTTCTTTCTGTAGCCAAACTTCTAGTTAGACTGCTGCACATGTTTAAAATTATATTTACATGTAGATTACCACTGTGGCTCACAGACTGCCACCATGGTTTAAATGGCTATCTGTGCTGTACTGTTCATAGGTCAAGGCCAAGAAAATTATATTATTATTATTATTATTACTATTACTATAATTATACTAAGCCACTGACCAATTCATTCACAGTTTCCCATTGTGTCATTCTTAGCATCACATTGAGTAACCTTGGTACCCTTCTCCATAAGTTCCCACTGCAAGGGAGGCCGAAATCACCAATTTTTTAGAACTAAAATGCTAGAGGTCTATGTTTCTACTATGATTCTTAAGTTTCATTTTAGATATTTCTTTTTATACAAGATTATATACATGGTTCCTCATGTATATTTATGCACAATACTGATTATTTGTACTATGACCTTGAAAGAAGCGGAACTGACTGTCCAGTAACCCCTCATTTTACCATACTACTGTGATGTTTGTCATATTTATACCCGATTTGATGAAGAGTTTGACAAATATGTAAAACACATCTACTGTAAATATAATAAAATCAAACATAGTAACATAGTAACGTAGGTTGAATAAAGACCTAGGTCCATCAAGTTCAACCTTTCTTCCCCAATTGTACTCCCCATTAGTGTTGAGACACCCTCGTAGTGTTCGAGTTCGGTTCGGTTCGTCGAACACCCATGTGTTCGCCGAACTGTTCGTCGAACTGTTCGTCGAACACCTTCGAACACCGTTAAAACCAATGGCAGGCAAACAAAAACACATAGAAACACATAGAAAACACCTTCAAAGGTGTCCAAAAGCTGACAAACTGCTCAGAAGACATAACTAACACATGGAAAAGTGACAAGTACATATTGTCATGCGAAAAGAAAAGAGGTGGAGGAGTGAAAGGAGGGGGAGACACAGATATAGGCATGTCATGCCCTTCCAAAATCCAAAAAGTGAGAAGCCGACACGGCCAGTCCGTTCCTGCCCGTGCCACCTCCGTGTTGCCGGGTTTGTGCCAGAGCCGTGGTGGACCCTGATGGCCAGCCCCACTCTCCCAATACTGGTGCCTGTCCACTGGTGGGTCGAGCGAGCCCCCCTGTGGTGGAGGCAGCTCTAAGCTTTTTAATTTATATTGTCTCTCTAATTTGAATGAATACACTTTAAATCCTTTTACAAGGATCTATTTGGAGGGCAAGTCTCATGCCAGCAGCCGCGTAATTCCAGCTCCAGTAGCGTCCACTAAAGCTGCTGCAGTTAAAAAGCTTTTATAAGGATCGAGCTCGGCTGTCCACCGCAAGGCGTCCTACCACCAGTCCCAGCCCCTATGGCTTGGGGTGCCTCCTGATGCTCTTCACTGAGTATCCCGTGGTCCCGAAGCATTTCCTTTGAAAAAATTAAGTGTCCAAACTACAGGTGGTGTAGCTTGCTTAACAGCCGGGATAATCCGCTGACTAGCAGACACTGCTACTAGGCACAAAGTATTTCCTGGGCTAGATGCAGTTAAAAATTAGTAATTAGATACTCTCGTTGGATGCTGTGAAAGCATTCCATAGAGTCTCCTGGCACGCCATATATTATTCTCTTAAAAAGCTTGGGGTAGGGGTCTAGGGGACCCTTTTATAGCCAAAATCACGGCCCTGTATCGCAATACGTCACCTAGGCTGAAGATAGATGGAACTGTAGCACCCTTAGGGCTCGGTTGCTACACCTAGAGGTGTGATATCTCACTCTCAGGTAAGGATGGAGTGTGGATCAGGACCTGACACCTGCATGCATTACACCACATTGCCGTGGGGCAGGGCGACCAATATGCCCCTGAGATGGGCAGGACAGTCCTTTTCCCTGGCTGGAGTGGGGGGAGGGAACACTGAGGAAGGGGAACCCTGTAGTGCAGGAGCAGGGAGGAAGCAGTTCCTGGGTGCATTGAGAAGGGAGTATAAAAGGTGGGCACCATCATAGTTCAATGCAGAGAAGTCTGAGCAGAAGTTACAGGGAACAGGGGCTCTGCATGAGCTCTGCTCCGGAGGCGGGCCTAGTAACAGAGGCCCAGGCCTGGAAGAGGGAGAAGGAAGGAAGAAGAGCGGAGAAGGCTCCAGGAACGACGAAGGGATCCCAGAAATGCGGACGGGCGAGTCGCCACCACACGCCCGAATCCACCTGCGTGGAGGTGTCAGGCCAAAGGGGGAGACGGGTCCCCAAAACTAGTGGAGGCGGGAAACGACCCTCAGCTAGAAACCGGAGGCTGTGACATTTTATGTGGCGCAGCCCCTCGCTACACCCGCTAGGAAGGCACCACATAGGGTCAGGGAAACTGGCGCCAAGTTTACCAAGAGGAGGCCCGAGGCAGCCGGACAGAAGGGTTGGTAAGAAATGCCAGACAAAGGACACACAAAAGGGGTTCTGTGAAGCGCTCCAAAGTTATCTGGGAGTAGTCTGAGCCCCTCACCTGGTGAGCACAGTACGACGTGGGCAGCCGTTACCTGCAGAAGTGGTCTGGATAATAAGAACTGTGAGTAAAGGCCTGGACTGCATCACTGACTCTGTGTCGTTACTACTGCTGCCCTGCACCCTCACCCCCATCCTCCGCATACACTGCCCTGAGGCTATACTCCTCCCGTGGGGAGTTATGCTACGCTCTGCTGCACCCACAACACCAGCCTCAGCGGTCTGCCCTGCAGCGGCGGTTCACTCTGACCGCAATCCACGGGTGGCGTAGTTGGACATTTAAACATCAAAACCAAATAAATAGTTCCGCCACTGGTTTGACCACACTGAGCCACGGAACCGGGTCGCCGCCACGGAGACTACAACCACCAGCATCTACCAAAAAGGGTCCGGCTCCGGATGTCCCAAGGCCCAGGGGGCGCGTCAGAACATTTTCATCACCTTTCATAATCACCAATGGGACAAGGCAGGGATGTCCTCTGTCCCCTCTCTTATATATCCTAGTGACGGAGCACCTGCTCTCATCAATTCGCCATAACTCCAATATTAGGTGGATTGAGGTGGGAGGCACCGAGTACAAGTGCTCTCTATTTGCTGATGATGTCCTAGTATGTATCACTCAATCACATATATCCATCCCTGCTGTTATGGCTGAAATAGATCACTTTGTTACATGGTCAAATTTTAAAATCAATGCAGCGAAGTCTGAGGCCCTCGATGTCTCCCTCCCCAAATCCATACAGGATTCCATCCAGTCCAACTTTCCCTTTGCCTGGCCCTCACAGGGTATCAAATACTTAGGAATTCTTATTCATAGAGACCTCTCCCGTCTATGTTATCTTAATTTTGGGCCCTTTATTGAACAACTCCATACAGACCACGGTTGGCAAGTTAGAACTGTAAGATTCACTACGTGAACCACTGGTGTTTTGTGGAAAAGCACATGTACACTGTGTTCCAAATTATTATGCAAAAAGTGTTTAGGAGTGATAAGGGAAGAATTTGTTTGTTTGTCAGTTAAACTCATTGATGGTGATGTGTGTCAGGGCTCTTTATATCACTGTAAGCAATTGCAGACACTTGTGCTAATTAGTTTGGCAGGTTTGTCCAATGAAAGGCAAGACTACTTAAGAAGGCTGTCCCACATTATTAAGCAGCCTACATTTTCTGCCAAAATGGGAAAGAAAAAGGATGTGTCGGCTGCTGAGAAGCAACAAATTGTGGAGTGTTTAGGTCAAGGCATGACTACAATCAACATTGTGCGATGATCAGGATGAAGTGTCTTGGCAATCAAGAAGTATGTAGCTGATTCACAGTACACACGTGTGCGTGCTGATAAGGGCAAATTGAGGACTCTTTCCTACAGGCAATTATGTCAGGTTAAAAGAGCAGCGGCAAAAAAGCCTTGTCATAGCAGCAGACAAGTTTTTGAAGCTGCTGGTGCCTCCAACGTCCCCCGAACAACAAGATGCAGGGTCCTTCAGAGGTTTGCAGCTGTGCGTATGCCATCCTGTCGACCTCCTCTATCCTCTGCACACAAGCAAAAACGGCTCCAGTGGGCCAAACAATACATGAAGACTGACTTCAAAACTGTTTTGTTCACGGATGAGTGCCGTGCAACGCTCGATGGTCCAGATGGATGGAGTGGAGGATGGCTGGTTGATGGACACCCCACGCAAACACGGCTACAGCGCCAACAAGGAGGAGGTGGAGTAATGTTTTGGGCTGGAATCATGGGGAGAGAGATTGTCGGCCCCTTTAGGATCCCTGAAGGGGTAAATATGAACTCCACAATGTATGTGGAGTTTCTCAAACAGCACTTCCTGCCGTGGTTCAAGAAGAAGAACCGTGTATTCCACAGCAACATCATTTTCATGCATGATAATGCAGCGTCTCATGCTGCACATAACACATCTGCATCTCTGGCTGATATGGGCATAAAAGGGGACAAACTTATGGTGTGACCCCCATGCTCCCCTGACCTCCACCCCATTCAGAACCTCTGGAGCATCATTAAAAGGAGTGTCTATGATGGCGGGAGGCAGTTCACATCTAAGCAACAGCTCTGGGAGGGTATTCTGTCCTCATGCAAAACAATTGAAGCAGAAACCATCCAAACCCTGACAAATTCAATGGACAAGAGAGTTCAGAAGCTCCTTTCGAACAAGGGGTCCTATGTGCAAATGTAACATAACCTAGAATAAAGTTTTGAGTTGAAAACTGTTTGATTTCAGTTTCTAATAACCTGCTAATGCTTATAATTTCAAAAATTACCATTTTTTTGGTCTTTATTAAAATGAAAAGGTTGATCGAAGAGTGTGGGGGATCTAAGAGTGTGGCAACCCAGTAGTCAGGATTACTTCGAATTCTGACAATCTGAGGGTCATGTTGCAGGTAGTGCAGCAAGAAGGCACTTTTGTGTCTTGCGCATCTCGGAGCCCCAAAATTATTTTCCGGGCTAGATGCAGCTAAAAATTATTATTAATTTTAAATCTGGTGGAGCTTAGTATAGATGATCTAATAGAATCAGTTCTGCACACTGCTACAAAGCCCAAATTATTTTCCAGCCAAGATACAGATAAACATGATTAGTAATTTTAAATCTGGTGGAGCTTAGTATAGATGGCCTAATAGAATCAGTACTGCACACTGCTACAAAGCCCAAATTATTTTCCAGCCAAGATACAGATAAACATGATTAGTAATTTGAAAGCTTAAAACGGTTAGTGAGGTGATTTTAACCAATCATCAAGCTTTTACTCTCCCCAGGATGACACAGGGGTAGAAAAGTCGTTTCGGATCCATGATTTGTTCATCTTTATGAACGTGAGTCTGTCTACATTATCAGTGGAGAGCCGCGTGCGCTTATCTGTCAGCACACCACCAGCAGCGCTGAACACACGTTCAGACAGAACGCTGGCTGCGGGGCATGACAAGATCTCCAAGGTGTAAGTGACGAGCTCCGGCCATTTATCCAGATTGGAAGCCCAAAAAGAGCAAGGGTCCAGTGACACAGTCATGGCTTCAATGTTTACTTGGAGATACTCCTGTACCATCATCTCTAGGCGTTGACTATGTGTCAGACTTCTTGTCTCCTGTGGCCTTGCAAAGGATGGGCTAAAAAAGTGGTGAAATGATTCCGCAAAATTGATGTTTCCAGCAGATACTGTGTTTCTGTTACGGTTTGAGTGCTGAACACTCGACGGTCCCACGGTTGGCAAGTTGGAACTGTGAGATTCACTACGTGCACCACTGGTGTTTTGTGGAAAAGCACATGTAAGATTCTGCAACAGTCTCTGCTGATACTCCTGCATGCGTGCATCCCTTTCTATGCCAGGAATAATATCTGCAAATTTACTTTTGTACCGGGGATCTAACAGTGTGGCAAGCCAGTAGTCAGGATTATTTCTAATTCTCACAATTCGAGGGTCATGTTGCAGGTAGTGCAGCAAGAAGGCACTCATGTGTCTTGCGCATCCTGGAGCACCACGTCCCTGTTGTGTTTGTGGCGAGGTAACAATCATGCTTCCTTCCTCTGTCCTCTCCCCCCAACCTCGCACAACAGAAATGTGATCAAGGTCTCCCTCATCTGATGAGTCTTCCATCAGTTCGTCCTCCACTTCTTCCTGGGCTCCTGCACCTTCCTCACTAGTTTGGCTGCTACCATGCACCCTGGTAAAACCATCTCCCCCACCCTCACATGCCTGCCGCCTTGATGCTGCCTACCGTCTGGACCTTGCAGATGTTAGCCCTTCCGCATGCAACTCCTCCTCCTCTACTTCCTCCACCTCCTCTTGTGCCACCACCTGACTCTGAATTCTGTTTAACATGTGCTCCAGCATGTAAATCACTGGAATAGTCATGCTGATAATGCCATCGTCAGCACTAAACATCTTTGTCGCCATTTCAAAACTGTGCAGAAGGGTGCATAGGTCCCTGATCTGAGACCACTCCTCCAGCGTGATTTGCCCCACCTCTGGATCTCGTTGGCCCAGGCTATACGTCAGAACGTATTGCACCAGGGCTTGTCGGTGCTGCCACAGTCGCTGCAACATGTGCAGAGTTGAATTCCACCGGGTAGGCACATCGCATTTTAGCCGGTGAAGTGGCAGGCCCAACGACTTCTGTAGAGATGTAAGTCGCTGAGCTGCGGGATGCGAACGGCGGAAGTGAGCACACAGCGACCGTGCCCTCTGCAGAAGGCCATCTAGTCCGGGATAGTGGGCTAAAAATTGCTGGACAACCAGGTTCAACACGTGAGCCATACAAGGCACGTGTGTGACATTGCCCCGGCGAAGGGCCTCACCCAGGTTTGCAGCATTGTCGCACACGGCCTTCCCTGGTTTCAGGTCCAGTGGAGACAACCATTCATGAAATTGGTTCTCCAGAGCTGACCACAACTCCTCAGCTGTGTGACTCACATTTCCCAGACATTTCAAAGTAAAAACCGCCTGATGACGTTGAGCCCTACTGCCAGCATAGGAAGGAAGTGTGCAGGATCCCTTCTGCACAGTTAGAAAGCTTGTGGCATGACCAGACAGGCTTTGGGTGCAGGTGGAGAACCGAGAGGAGGTTGAGGAGGCAGAAGCAGTGGAGGAACTTTGACATAAAGAGGATTGACGCACAACTCGTGGGGACGGCAAGACTTGGACAGCAGCCCCTTGTCCTGCTGTCACCATAGTTACCCAGTGCCCAGTCAGCGACATGTAATGCCCCTGTCCATGCCTACTTGTCCAAGTGTCTGTGGTGAAATGCACCCTGTCACACACAGAGTTTCTCAAAGAAGCGGTGATGTTGTGTGCGACATGCTGGTGGAGCGCAGGCACACCTTTCTTTGAGAAGTAGTGCCGACTGGGCATCTGGTACTGGGGCACTGCGACGGACATAAGGACTCGAAAATCCTCTGTGTCCACCAGGCGGAAAGGCAGCATTTCTGTAGCCGAGAGCTTGCAGATGGTGAAATTCAACCTCTTAGCTTTCTCATGGCTAGGAGGAAATGGTCTTTTACTTGTCCACATCTGAGGGACCGAGGGCTGGCTGTTATGCTTAGACGAGGTTGATAAGGGTGTCCCCGGCAAACTGCCGGTCTGTGAGGAAGATGCAGGCGGACCTGTTAGGTTGCCTTGATCCAAAGGTGGTGCTATCGATGTCGGACAGTGCTCAACACCAGCTGGTGTTACCATCTCCAAAGAAAATGATGACCAGCCAATCATGCTGGCTGTTGCGGGTAAAGAGGTGGCAGGTCTGCGTCCCAAAACAGGTGTGACTGCTGTCCCCCCAGTCACAGAGGATGTAGAGGCCGCAGATGCACAAGATGGGGCAAACGGTGGTTAGGCCGCATTGTAGCACAGTGAGCTTCCCACTGCAACTTATGCTTCATGTCCATGTGCCGGTTCATGCATGAAGTACTCAAACTATGTATTTTTTGGCCTCTACTTAGCTTTTGTTGACAAATCTTACAGATAACACGAGTTGGGTCATCTTTATAGATCTGAAAAAATGCCCAGGCTATGCAAGGCTTAGCACCCATATGACCTGAAGAGCCACCACGACTTGTGGTCAGAGGCAGAGTTGTGTTTGAGGATGAAGTTGTTGACGTGCTTCCAGTACTACGTCTCTGTCCAGGAAGGCGCAACCTGACCTCGTCGTCACTAGCATCCTCCTCCACCTCCTCTGCTGACCTCATCTCTTGGCTGACTGTGGGTTGACAGTAAGTGGGATCTCCAACCTCATCATCATCACCCTGTGTGTTATCACACCAGTCGTCCTCAGAGCCAACCTGTTCCTGCCCTGACAAAAAACTAAAGTTGTCGCTCCAATCAGGTATTTGAGTCTCATCATCGTCTTCCTCATTGTCTCCACCAACAGGAGTTACAGTTTGGGAATGAGGGTCTACATTATGGTCAGAACCTTCTGCGTCTGGTCCTGGATCCGACTCATAAAGATTCTGGGCATCAGTGCAGATCATTTCCTCGCCTGGATTCACAGAAGCGCTGGAGCTGACCTCTGATTCCCAGGCTATAGTATGAGTAAACAGCTCTGCAGACTCAACCATCTGTTCTAGCTCATACTCAGACGGGCAGCTGGAGATTTGGGAGCTGTGAGGAAGCAAGTGCGATTGGGGTGACACCTCTGAGTACTGGAGTATTTGTGATGTTGAAGTTGATGTGGAGGAGAGCCCACTTAAAGGAGCACTTGATATCCGTTGAAGCACCTGCTGTTTTTGTGCCTCATCTGGAATTTGTAGCGATTAGCGTGGCCGTAAGAAAGGGATCATATCACATTTTCAGTTAAAAGAAGTAGACATTTTAGTTTGGCAGGAAGATGGTCTTTCTTCTGGAGATGTTACTGTTGCTTTAACACCTACCCCACGGACACAACCTTTTTTCCCCTTCCCAACATGCCTATTCCCCTTTTCACCAGCAGCAGGCCTTTTTCCACTCATTTTGGTGGTTAACTAATTCACAACTCTGGAGTTGTTTGCACAAAAAAACAATGGATGGGAACCGAGCAGAGCTGAGTGGCTAAACTGTGGTATTAGGCCAAAACTATTGTCTGGGTTAGATGCAGAAAAAAATTATATTCAATTTGCAACCTGATGGAGGTCAGTATAGATGGACTAATAGACCAAGTCCCTCACACTGCTAGAAGCCCAAATATTTTTTCAGAGCTAGATGCAGAAAAAAATTATATTCAATTTGCAACCTGATGGAGGTCAGTATAGATGGACTAATAGAACAAGTCCCACACACTGCTAGAAGCCCAAATATTTTTTCAGAGCTAGATGCAGATAAAAATTATTTTTAATTTGCAACCTGATGGAGGTCAGTATAGATGGACTAATAGACCAAGTCCCACACACTGCTAGAAGCCCAAATATTTTTTCAGAGCTAGATGCAGATAAAAATTATTTTTAATTTGCAACCTGATGGAGGTCAGTATAGATGGACTAATAGAACTAGTCCCACACACTGCTAGAAGCCCAAATATTTTTTCAGAGCTAGATGCAGAAAAAAATTATATTCAATTTGCAACCTTATGGATTTCAGTATAGATGGACTAATAGAATGATGCTAAGCCCAAAAGGTTTTACTTCACTAGGTGCAGTAAAAAAATTGGTATTCTATACACAGGTGGTGTAGCTTGCAACACAGATAGGCTACTCCACTGACTAACACACTCTGCAATAGGCCAAAAAGGATTAGCTTTGCTAGATTTAGCCAAATGCTGTGAAAAAAACTTGCACAGCACTGGCACAGACCTGCCTGGCAATAACTGATAGGAACTGATGTAACTTAGTCCTGAAAAGGACTGCAATTACAATTAGTCTTTGCTCCCAACCTATCTATTTAAGAGCACAGACCTGCCTGGTAAAAGTCGTAGGAAATGCTGTAACCTAGTCCCTAAAAGGACTGCAATCACAACTATTCCCTACTCCCAAACTATCTGTAGATTTGTGCGAAAATTGGCTTTAAATTAGCAAGGTATAGCGCACACAGCAACAGCTTTGCCGTCTAACATGCAGCTGCAGCAGTGAGAAAATGGTGGCGACGGGGAAAATGGCTGGGTCTTATAGGGCAAGGACATGTGACATACACTGCCAATGACACATGCCCTTTGCTTGTGTGAAAAAAAGCAATTCGCTCCGTGTGTGCTCTGCTGATAGGCTGACAGATTGCACCTCCCCACTATAAATGCCGGAAAGAGAAAAAAAAATGGAGATCTTCATTATTCCTGCAGAGATCCATCCCCTGCACCTCCCCCCGCCCCGCTGAACACTCAAACTGCGTATTAACATTAATTTTCAGCATTACTGAGAAAAAATCCAGTTATGATTTTGGTGCACGAACAGTTATCGAACATAACCTCGAACAGCCAAATTTTTTTCAAATCGTTCGTGTTCGCCAAACGGCTCGAACACCGCACAAAACAGCTCGAATTTGAGATTGGCGAACAGTTCGAGTCGAACAACGCTCATCTCTACTCCCCATACCAACACTACACTAACTTACTGGAACTAGGCCTTACAAATGAATTATCATTTTTATTTTTATCATTACTGCACTATTACAATTATAAATAAACCAGTTTATATTTTTTTAATTAGTTTTATTTTTGTATTACTGTTATGGTATTACTAAAATCCCTTTACATAAATCTGTTGATCCAGAAGAAGGCAAAAAACCCAGGATACATTCAACCAATTTGCATCACGGGGAAAAATTCCTTCTTGACCCCGAGAGAGGCGATCAATGCAAGAACCCTGGATCAAAAGTACTACTATAGGTGTAACATTTTGTCTAATTTAACTGTAGCCCACAATGTTATGTGTATCGAGGAAATCACCCAGCCCCTTTTCCATCGATGTTATAGTATCTGCCATTACTACCTCTTGTGGTAGGGCATATCACAATCTGACTGCTCTGACTGTAAAGAACCCTTTCCTGTTTAGGTGCCGGAATCACCTTTCTTCTACCCGTAATGAGTGCCCCCTGGTCCTTGGTATAGTCTTTGGAAGGAATAAGTCATGGGCTAGACCTTTGTACTGACCACACACATATTTATACATGTAAATGAGATCCCCTCTGAGGTGTCATTTTTCTATGCTAAACAAGCTCAACTTTTTCAAACTCTCATCATATGAGAGGCCTTCTATCCCTTGTAATATTCTAGTTGCCCGCCTTTGAACTGACTCTAACTTCTGAATATCTTTTTTAAAATGTGGAGCCCAAAACTGTATTCCATATTCTAGATGTGGCCTCACCAGTGATTTATAAAGGGGTAATAATATGTTGGGATCACAAGACTTTATTTCTCTTTTTACAGACCCTAAAATCTTGTTTGCTTTTGCGGCAGCTGCTTGACATTGAGTACTGCTGCTCGTTCTCCTGTTCTGTAGTCCCGAGTATACTCCCATATAATGTATATGTAGCAATAGGATTACTCTGTCCTAGGTGCAATACTCTACATTTATCTACATTAAACCTCATCTGCCAAGTGTTTGCCCATTCAGTCATCTTATCCAGATCGTTCTGCAATATCGTAATGTCAAGATCAGATTTTAATATCCTACATAGTTTGGTATCGTCAGCAAAAACTGATACTTTACTCACAATCCAATGCCCCAGGTCATTTATAGAAAGGTTAAAAAGAATCGGTCCTAGCACAGATCCCTGCGGCACCCCACTGTTGACTATGTTCCATTTTATAATATGAATTTTATCATTTTCTTAGCCTCAACCCATCTCGAACAAGACAGCACAAAGCTGTATCTAATTTTGCTTTATTTTTCTTACACCCTACCCAGAAGAAAGGATAGAGACGTGGACATGAACCTTAATTTACACAGTTTAAAATAGTGTTGTACATTTCTGGGGCAAATCATTATTAGGTTAGCCTTTATCATATAAAGCAGGAACATAGGGGTGATAGTCCTGATTACAATTAATATAACACCACTTGAGCACTGTAGTCCCTTGTCTTCTTTTTACTAATATTATGGCTTTCTGTAACTCTCCATTATTGTCACAGCTAA
The DNA here is from genome assembly GCF_046119375.1 of Phyllobates terribilis. Taxonomy (NCBI): domain Eukaryota; kingdom Metazoa; phylum Chordata; class Amphibia; order Anura; family Dendrobatidae; genus Phyllobates; species Phyllobates terribilis. The sequence goes on from NW_027362764.1 coordinate 459,432,315, forward strand.
TATCTCATCTTCATATATTACATCTGACCTCTTCATATTTCTTCTCTTTTATAATAAATTATTGTTTTAAGATTTGCCACTTTGCATCTCTATCAATATGTGTGTTAACCCTGCTTTTTAACTGAACATAGCTGATCTTTCTCCTTGAAAACCAACCATGACATTCTATCATTGAGAAAAGTGTAATTTACCCCTCTTATTGGATTCCAGATGTGAGAACCAGCATTGTTACAGATGGATAAATATATTTAATCTAAGTGGATTTATTATCCAGTGAAATGAGAAGAAATATATTTCATTCAAGATAATTGGTTCCATTTTAATTATTAATTTGTCCAGTGACATTTATCTTGTAGTGTTTCTTGGTGAATTTCCATTTTTATAAAGCAAATCAAATTTTTGGCTGGCTGTTCAAATTCTAGTAAATGTAATTGACCAACTGTAAAATAATCTGCATATTTGTTAGAAACAGAAGCAAATTGTCAAACTATTACCTGACAGAATTTATAGATACGTATGGAAGTTCTTTAAAAGTCAAGTCATAAAAATATTAGCAATAGTATTTTGTCTATACACAGTATAATGTTTTGAATTCTAATTGGCAAATGCCTTGATGTAATTAGAAAGTAGTCTATCATAAGACATGTACATTTTATTGTTTTTCAATTTTTTATTAATTTACCATGTGAAAATAGATACATTGGTATTCAACTTGTGCTGTTTTCAGATGGGGATCAGGTAAGACGTTATATCTTCATAATTAGAGTTCAGAATTACAATGAAGGCTCAAATTAGAGAACAAGAAGAAAAATAACATACACCACTAAAAAAAGCTTAATATTGTTCATTTTGTACTTCGAGAACTTATTGGATTCCAATATTTATAAAAGTTTAAACATAATTTTTAATGTAAAACTATCAAGAGTTTGTAAATATTTTTTAACAAAATGTCAGCTTAATTTCTAGACTTTATAAATGTAATATTGTAATAAAAAATGTAAGAAGCAATCTCAGAAGAAAATTGATTGAACATTATTTGATCTGGACTTCATGTGTATGTATCTTTGTCTTATTATTCATATCTTTAACTTTTGTCTTTGCGAAAATAAGTAATTCTGAACTTCAATAAATCTTGTGGATGGCCACATGTGTTGCACTATGTCCTCTTTCAGATTATTTTAAACAGTAGAATTAATATTGTAAGGGTTTTGATCCAGGAGGCATTCCAGTTATGTATATAATTTTTATACCTAGATTACGTTCTATTCTTCAAATTGGAAAATAAGGTGAATACTTTATACCTCTTAATGCCAAGACACTAGAAAATTGCAACACTACCTACAGAAGAACTACTGTACATTAAGTGAACAGTATTTACAACAATCTGCTATATATTTTCAGCAAAATAGACTGAAGCGTGCATCAATTATACCCTAAGCATAAGCCAAGTCAACTAAACTTCAGGAACATTAATCTATCTTGCTTGAAGCATTGATTGTGAATCAATTTTATATCCTACCTTACTGATTTTTATCTATTTTTTGAATTTTTTTATCACTATTGGTAACATGAGGCTGTTCATGTAGCAAAAAAAAAAATCCAGCTCTTTCAACAAGTAATTTCTCAAGAACATGGAGCAAATATCAGGAGGATTTTAGTGCTTGTAGCGGTGATCACAAGATGTGATGAGGACCAGATGAATGATGTTGAGATGGGCCAGAGAGGTGAGCAACAAGGTGAGTATAAAGATTGTTTTTACTTTTTACATATTACATCTATTTTGTATAGGGGTCTGTAGAGATGTCAGAGTATAAGTGACATTACATTTAAGGAGAATCAAATTTCCTGGTAAAATTCACACAATCAGGCAAGTTCAAACTTTGCTTCATCCACTCATATCTATTACCTGTCTTAGGCCTGCCCCTCACAAATCCTTCTGCTTCAACATTTCAACTCTACCCTTGTTCCTCTGCTCACTTCCTCCTATCTTGGGATCTTCCAGAGCTGACTAAGCCTCATAGGATTACTTTGCGTGCAATACACATCTTTATCATCAATACTGTATTATTGTGTGGAGCAATGCTCTTGACTGATGTTAATTATGTACTTTATTTAAAAGTAAATTTGGTTAACCCTCTAAAAATCCCTCCAAAGTGTTGGATGTTGGGAGTCTCCCTTGATGACCACTGCCTCTTGTGAATTCTAGTGCATACACAATGAAACAGAATAGATAAAATTTGGATGGATCTGTGAAAAAGCATACAGTCAAAATATATAGGGAAGATTTCAGTTTGGAGTTAGCAGGTAATTGGAAAATGGTTAAGCAATGCATACTGGGAAGTGATGTTCCAACAGTTATAGTGCTGGCAAATTCTAATCAAAAGCAATCACCCACTAAAAAGAATGAATGACAAGCTACATACCATGAAAGTCAAGACAGTTCCTGGAAATATTCAACTGGTATGTGCACAAAATGTTGTTTAACTTGTTCTGTGCGATCAAGACAACAACATAATGTTTTTATGTTTTATAAAAATAAATAACAAATTGAACTCAACTATATCTCTACTTGCACAATATAGATACAATATTCATCAATCATACTTTTAGGTAGATTATAGAATTGTTACTATTTAAGCATGTCATTCTTTTATTCGCTGATTAAAACAGTTAAACTTTCAAATATCAAATTTTCTTGTGGTCGTGTTTTAAATTTCATTGTAATTCAAGTAGTAAATAAGGCCTTCCTAATATCCTAATCTATGAGCAGAAATCAATTGTGTTAAACACTTAATCCCCATGCTTGTTGATACCGTTGCATAGTCGGTCTTTAGAATGCACAATGTAGCTTTTCATCATTAGCATCATTAATTCAGATCCGTTGAGACTTTAATCAATGACATGGCAACTTTAAATCTGCTGTGCTCAGTAATAAATGTAATGGAAAATGACTGATGTCGTTTGTGAATAGAATAATGACTAATTAGTAGGGAATTAGTTAGACATACTTGTTTGTTTTTTTTATGGACACTGAGGATGACAAATCTGATGTAAAAAATGTAATTTGCATATGGCCAAAAGGTTATGAAACTGTATAATAAAAAAGTAACTTATCATGGGATATAAACACTATATTTCTCTTTTTTATCTGATTACAAATAATTTGATTTAGATTTCTATAAAATGTATTTTTTACTTACAAAAGCAAAGAAAAAAATTGTAAATTATTGCTGAATTTAGGTTTATAATATAAGTAGTTCTTTAAATATATTGGACCCAATTAATTCAAGTGTTTTCATCAGATGTCTAACTTTTTATGTTTTTATGCTGTTCTTGGGCATCTCTGGAATTGGACAGGGCATTACAAGGCTCATACAGAAAATTCTTCAACACTGAAAGTGACATTACTTAAAGGGGAATTCCCATCTCCAAGATCCTATCCCAATATGTAGTAGGTGTAATAATTATAATATTAGCAAATACTTCCAATTAGAAATTTAATATAGTTCTTCTGAAAAGCTATGTCGCTTACCCTATGTGCAGGGCATTGCAATAGCTTAGGTATCCATGGTAACAACCACTCATATGGGGACAGTTACTTGTTAGTTGTTGGAACCATTGATATCTGGGCTACAGATGCAGGTGCAGATTTACTAATGCTGCCTAACCTGTGGGTTACGCAATCAGTGGAGGCACCAAGTCTATCACAGTGGTGCATTCTGCTTAATAGATCCACATAATGAAAAGTCAGTTGATTCATTTGGCCTGTAGGCATGCAGGGACTTGTAGGGCAAAAGTGCATCAATCTTAGCTGGTCTGAAACAGGCTTAAATTGGAGTATTGCTTTTTCTACAGACAATGTAACATAAGTTTACATTATTGTGTAAATGTAATACATGCCTATTATGGAAATAATTTGGTAACATTCTGTATATCTGAGTAATACTGATAAATTTGTAGATTAAATTGAAGAAATTGTGAGTTTTCTAAAATATAAAGCTTTTTTTTGTTCATGTTAAGGTTGATTATGCAAACTGTTGACTAACGTGTTGTTTGCCTAGAATTCCTCAATTGTACTTAATGCTAGCAATCAACAAAGTGGTTTAATTATTGCCTTTTAACAGTAACCATCACGGAAAGCAGTGAAAGCGATTTTTTATTTCTTCACTGCTTTACATTGGAACATTTCCAAAACAGTTTCCATCAATTTGAGTAGCAAAGAACACAGGGTGCCTATCAATCTTTAAAGAGTGTCGACATTGTGCTACAGTGCAAGGCAGGTGCTAGCTTTAGAGAAACAAATGCTTTTCTGAACTTCTGGCAAGAGCCAACAGATCTATCGATTCACATCAATTCACTTTACTAACATAATCTCAGCACAATATTGATGGCCACTTTTATGAAATAGGTTTCATTGTAAATTCCATAAAATATATTGAACTTATCCGGTATCCAGTTTAATAGAAAACCATCTCTTTGTTTAGCTTTGACAATTTGGTCAAAATAGAAAAACAAACTTTTAGTTCATGAAATGCATGCATAAGATAGCTAAATAAAATATTTTACTTAAACATTTAAAGAATGTATGAGATAAATTTAAAATTTAGACACAAATGCTTGTAAACTGTCCAAAAAAGTATTTCTGTTTAATAGAAATTAGCAAATTGTTTGAAATTTGAATTAACCAACGTCACTTAATTTTCCCAGGAAAGTATGCCAAAGCTTTCAATTGCCCTTAAAATATATGTATGGAACTTTGAACAAACAATAAATGCAAAGTGGGGTCCTTGATTGTGAACATCCATTCAGGTGTCACTATTAGAGATGAACGAACTTGTTCGGAAAACGTTCTCCAATCTCAAAGTCGGCACGAACATTGCATATTGAGAATCGTGTTCGATTCCCTGTGCATTTTACTCAAAATCAGCAAAATTCGGCCAAAGTTCGGTAACTGATCGAGTTTCCACTAATGCTTTTGTTAGGACTTTGGCAAGGATAATGGTGCTGTATGAAGAGCGGGAGTGGCGTGTTTAATAAGGGGAGTGGGTGGAGAGCAGCAGACTGTTTTTTTTTTAATTAATTTAATGTGTGGAGATTCCGGCAGCCAATCAGGGCAAAAAAACATCAGCAATGTCCAGGCACAAAGGCTTGTGTCATTGGCTGCCAAAGTCACATGTGCCTCTCCATATAAAGAGTAGAGATGAGCGTTGTTCTACTCGAACTGTTCGCCAATCTCAAATTCGAGCTGTTTTGGGCGGTGTTCGAGCCGGTCGGCGAACACGAACAATTTGAGAAAAATTCGGCTGTTCGAGGTTATGTTCGATAACTGTTCGTGCATCAAAATCATAACTGGATTTTTTCTCAGTAATGATGAAAATTAATGTTAATACGCAGTTTGAGTGTACAGCGGGGCGGGGGGAGGGGCAGGGGATGGATCTCTGCAGGAACAATGAAGATCTCCATTTTTTTTTCTCTTTCCCGCATTTGCAGTGGGGAGGTGCAATCTGTCAGCCTATCAGCAGCGCACACACGGAGCGAAGTGCTTTTTTTCACACAAGCAAGGGCATGTGTGATTGGCAGTGTATGTCACATGTCCTTGCCCTATAAGACCAAGCCATTTTCCCCGTCGCCACCATTTTCTCACTGCTGCAGCTGCGTGTTAGACGGCACCGCTGTTGCTGTGTGCGCTATACCTTGTTAATTTCAAGCCAATTTTCGCACAAATATACAGATAGCTTGGGAGTAGGGAATAGTTGTGATTGCAGTCCTTTTAAGGACTAGGTTACAGCATTTCCTACGACTTTTATCAGGCAGGTCTGTGCTCTTAAATAGATAGATTGTGGGAGTAAAGACTAATTGTAATTGGAGTCCTTTTCAGGACTAGGTTACATCAGTTCCTATCAGTTTTTGCCAGGCAGGTCTGTGCCAGTGCTGTGCAAGTTTTTTTCACAGCATTTGGCTGAATCTAGCAAAGCTAATCCTTTTTGGCCTATTGCAGAGTGTGTTAGTCAGTGGAGTAGCCTATCTGTGTTGCAAGATATACCACCTGTGTATAGAATACCAATTTTTTTACTGCACCTAGTGAAGTAAAATCTTTTGGGCATAGCATCATTCTATTAGTCCATCTATACTGACCTCCATCAGGTTGCAAACTGAATATAATTTTTTTCTGCATCTAGCTCTGAAAAAATATTTGGGCTTCTAGCGGTGTGTGGGACTTGGTCTATTAGTCCATCTATACTGACCTCCATCAGGTTGCAAATTAAAAATAATTTTTTTCTGCATCTAGCTCTGAAAAAAAATTTGGGCTTCTAGCAGTGTGTGGGACTTGGTCTATTAGTCCATCTATACTGACCTCCATCAGGTTGCAAATTAAAAATAATTTTTTTCTGCATCTAGCTCTGAAAAAATATTTGGGCTTCTAGCAGTGTGTGGGACTTGGTCTATTAGTCCATCTATACTGACCTCCATCAGGTTGCAAATTAAAAATAATTTTTTTCTTCATTTATCTCTGAAAAAATATTTGGGCTTCTAGCAGCGTGTGGGACTTGTTCTATTAGTCCATCTATACTGACCTCCATCAGGTTGCAAATTAAAAATAATTTTTTTCTGCATCTAGCTCTGAAAAAATATTTGGGCTTCTAGCAGTGTGTGGGACTTGGTCTATTAGTCCATCTATACTGACCTCCATCAGGTTGCAAATTAAAAATATTTTTTTTCTGCATCTAGCTCTGAAAAAATATTTGGGCTTCTAGCAGTGTGTGGGACTTGGTCTATTAGTCCATCTATACTGACCTCCATCAGGTTGCAAATTAAAAATAATTTTTTTCTTCATCTAGCCCAGCCAATAGTTTTGGCCTAATACCACAGTTTGGCCACTCAGCTCTGCTCGGTTACCATCCATTGTTTTTTTGTGCAAACAACTCCAGAGTTGTGAATTAGTTAACCACCAAAATGAGTGGAAAAAGGCCTGCTGCTGGTGGAAAGGGGAATAGGCGTGTTGGGAAGGGGAAAAAAGGTTGTGTCCGTGGGGTAGGTGCAGAAGAAAGACCATCTTCCAGCCAAACTAAAATGTCTACTTCTTTTAGCGGACAATGTGATAAGATCCCTTTCTTACGGCCACGCCAATCGCTACAAATTCCAGATGAGGCACAAAAACAGCAGGTGCTTCAACGGATATCAAGTGCTCCTTTAAGTGGGCTCTCCTCCACATCAACTTCAACATCACAAATACTCCAGTCCTCAAAGGTGTCACCCAAATCGCACTTGCTTCCTCACAGCTCCCAAATCTCCAGCTGCCCGTCTGAGTATGAGGTAGAACAGATGGTTGAGTCTGCAGAGCTGTTTACTCATACTATAGCCTGGGAATCAGAGGTCGACTCCAGCGCTTCTGTGAATCCAGACGAGGAAATGATCTGCACTGATGCCCAGAATCTTTATGAGTCGGATCCAGGACCAGACGCAGAAGGTTCTGACCATAATGTAGACCCTCATTCCCAAACTGTAACTCCTGTTGGTGGAGACAATGAGGAAGACGATGATAAGACTCAAATACCTGATTGGAGCGACAACTTTAGTTTTTTGTCAGGGCAGGAACAGGTTGGCTCTGAGGGCGACGGGTGTGATAACGCACAGGGTGATGATGATGAGGTCGGAGATCCCACTTACTGTCAACCCACAGTCAGCCAAGAGATGAGGTCAGCAGAGGAGGTGGAGGAAGATGCTAGTGACGACGAGGTCAGGTTGCGCCTTCCTGGACAGAGACGTAGTACTGGAAGCACGTCAACAACTGCATCCTCAAACACAACTCTGCCTCTCACCACAAGTCGTGGTGGCTCTTCAGGTCGCATGGGTGCTAAGCCTTGCATAGCCTGGGCATTTTTTCAGATCGATAAAGATGACCCAACTCGTGTTATCTGTAACATTTGTCAGCAAAAGCTAAGTAGAGGCCAAAAAATACATAGTTTGAGTACTTCATGCATGAACCGGCACATGGACATGAAGCATAAGTTGCAGTGGGAAGCTCAGTGTGCTACAATGCGGCCTAGCCGGCCGGGCCAATCACCGTCTGCCATATCTTGTGCATCCGCGGCCTCTTCATCCTCTGTGACTGGGGGGACAGCAGTCACACCTGTTTTGGGGCGCAGACCTGCCACCTCTTTACCCGCAACAGCCAGCGTGATTGGCAGATCATCATTTTCTTTGGAGGTGGTAACACCAGCTGGTGTTGAGCGCTGTCCGACATCGATAGCACCACCTTTGGATCAAGGCAACCTAACATGTCCGCCTGCATCTTCCTCACAGACCGGCAGTTTGCCGGGGACACCCTTATCAACCCCGTCTAAGCACAATAGCCAGCCCTCGGTCCCTCAGATGTGGACAAGTAAAAGACCATTTCCTCCTAGCCATGAGAAAGCTAAGAGGTTGAATTTCACCATCTGCAAGCTCTTGGCTACAGAAATGCTGCCTTTCCGCCTGGTGGACACAGAGGATTTTCGAGACCTTATGTCCGTCGCAGTGCCCCAGTACCAGATGCCCAGTCGGCACTACTTCTCAAAGAAAGGTGTGCCTGCGCTCCACCAGCATGTCGCACACAACATCACCGCTTCTTTGAGAAACTCTGTGTGTGACAGGGTGCATTTCACCACAGACACTTGGACGAGTAGGCATGGACAGGGGCGTTACATGTCGCTGACTGGGCACTGGGTAACTATGGTGACAGCAGGACAAGGGGCTGCTGTCCAAGTCTTGCCGTCCCCACGAGTTGTGCGTCAATCCTCTTTATGTCAAAGTTCCTCCACTGCTTCTGCCTCCTTAACCTCCTCTCGGTCTTCCACCTGCACCCAAAGCCTGTCTGGTCATGCCACAAGCTTTCTAACTGCGCAGAAGGGATCCTGCACACCTCCTTACTATGCTGGCAGTAGGGCTCAACGTCATCAGGCGGTTTTTACATTGAAATGTCTGGGAAATGTGAGTCACACAGCTGAGGAGTTGTGGTCAGCTCTGGAGAACCAATTTCATGAATGGTTGTCTCCACTGGACCTGAAACCAGGGAAGGCCGTGTGCGACAATGCTGCAAACCTGGGTGCGGCCCTTCGCCGGGGCAATGTCACACACGTGCCTTGTATGGCTCACGTGTTGAACCTGGTTGTCCAGCAATTTTTAGCCCACTATCCCAGACTAGATGGCCTTCTGCAGAGGGCACGGTCGCTGTGTGCTCACTTCCGCCGTTCGCATCCCGCAGCTCAGCGACTTACATCTCTACAGAAGTCGTTGGGCCTGCCACTTCACCGGCTAAAATGCGATGTGCCTACCCGGTGGAATTCAACTCTGCACATGTTGCAGCGACTGTGGCAGCACCGACAAGCCCTGGTGCAATACGTTCTGACGTATAGCCTGGGACAACGAGATTCAGAGGTGGGGCAAATCACGCTGGAGGAGTGGTCTCAGATCAGGAACCTATGCACCCTTCTGCACAGTTTTGAAATGGCGACGAAGATGTTTAGTGCTGACGATGCCATTATCAGCATGACTATTCCGGTGATTTACATGCTGGAGCACATGTTAAACAGAATTCGGAGTCAGGTGGTGGCACAAGAGGAGGTGGAGGAAGTAGAGGAGGAGGAGTTGTATGCGGAAGGGCTAACATCTGCAAGGTCCAGACGGTCGGCAGCACCAAGGCGGCAGGCATGTGAGGGTGGGGGAGATGGTTTTACCAGGGCGCATGGTAGCAGCCAAACTAGTGAGGAAGGTGCAGGAGCCCAGGAAGAAGTGGAGGACGAACTGATGGAAGACTCATCAGATGAGGGAGACCTTGATCACATTTCTGTTGTGCGAGGTTGGGGGGAGAGGACAGAGGAAGGAAGCATGATTGTTACCTCGCCACCAACACAACAGGGACTTGGTGCTCCTGGATGCGCAACACACATGAGTGCCTTCTTGCTGCACTACCTGCAACATGACCCTCGAATTGTGAGAATTAGAAATAATCCTGACTACTGGGTTGCCACACTGTTAGATCCCCGGTACAAAAGTAAATTTGCAGAAATTATTCCTGCCATAGAAAGGGATGCACGCATGCAGGAGTATCAGCAGAGACTGTTGCAGAATCTTACATGTGCTTTTCCACAAAATACCAGTGGTGCACGTAGTGAATCTCACAGTTCCAACTTGCCAACCGTGGGACCGTCAAGTGTTCAGCACTCAAACCGTAACAGAACCACAGTATCTGCTGGTAACATCAATTTTGCGGAATCATTTCACCACTTTTTTAGCCCATCCTTTGCAAGGCCACAGGAGACAAGAAGTCTGACACATAGTCAACGCCTAGAGACGATGGTACAGGAGTATCTCCAAGTAAACATTGAAGCCACGACTGTGTCACTGGACCCTTGCTCTTTTTGGGCTTCCAATCTGGATAAATGGCCGGAGCTAGCCACTTACGCCTTGGAGATCTTGTCATGCCCCGCAGCCAGCGTTCTGTCTGAACGTGTGTTCAGCGCTGCTGGTGGTGTGCTGACAGATAAGCGCACGCGGCTCTCCACTGATAATGTAGACAGACTCACGTTCATAAAGATGAACAAATCATGGATCCGAAACGACTTTTCTACCCCTGTGTCATCCTGGGGAGAGTAAAAGCTTGATGATTGGTTAAAATCACCCTACCAACCGTTTTAAGCTTTCAAATTACTAATCATGTTTATCTGTATCTTGACTGGAAAATAATTTGGGCTTTGTAGCAGTGTGCAGCACTGATCCTATTAGGCCATCTATAATAAGCTTCACCAGATTTAAAATTAAAAATAATTTTTAGCTGCATCTAGCCCGGAAAATAATTTTGGGGCTCCGAGATGCGCAAGACACATAAGTGCCTTCTTGCTGCACTACCTGCAGCATGACCCTCATATTGTCAGAATTCGAAGTAATCATGACTACTGGGTTGCCACACTCTTAGATCCCCCAAACTTTTCGATCAACCTTTTCATTTTAATAAAGACCAAAAAAATGGTCATTTTTGAAATTATAAGCATTAGCAGGTTGTTAGAAACTGAAATCAAACAGTTTTCAACTCAAAACTTTATTCTAGGTGATGTTACATTTTCACATAGGACCCCTTGTTCGAAAGGAGCTTCTGAACTCTCTCGTCCATTGAATTTGTCAGGTTTTGGATGGTTTCTGCTTCAATTGTTTTGCATGAGGACAGAATACCCTCCCAGAGCTGTTGCTTAGATGTGAACTGCCTCCCGCCATCATAGCCACTCCTTTTAATGATGCTCCAAAGGTTCTGAATGGGGTAGAGGTCAGGGGAGCATGGGGGTCACACCATAAGTTTGTCCCCTTTTATGCCCATATCAGCCAGAGATGCAGATGTTTTATGTGCAGCATGAGATGGTGCATTATCATGCAGAAAAATGATCTTGCTGTGAAATACACGGTTCTTCTTCTTGAACCACGGCAGGAAGTGCTGTTTGAGAAAATCCACATACATTATGGAGTTCATCTTTAGCGCCTTCAGGGATCCTAAAGGGGCCGACAATCTCTCTCCCCATGATTCCAGCCCAAAACATTACTCCACCTCCTCCTTGTTGGCGCTGTAGCCGTGTTTGCGTGGGGTGTCCATCAACCAGCCATCCTCCACTCCATTCATCTGGACCATCGAGCGCTGCACGGCACTCATCCGTGAACAAAACAGTTTGGAAATCAGTCTTCATGTAATGTTTGGCCCACTGGAGCCGTTTCTGCTTGTGTGAAGTGGATAGAGGAGGTCGACAGGATGGCATATGCACAGCTGCAAACCTCTGAAGGACCCTGCATCTTGTTGTTCGGGGGACGTTGGAGGCACAAGCAGCTTCAAAAACTTGTCTGCTGCTATGACAAGGCTTTTTTGCCGCTGCTGTTTCAACCTGATGTAATTGCCTGTAGGAAAGAGTCCTCAATTTGCCCTTATCAGCACGCACACGTGTGTACTGTGAATCAGCTACATACTTCTTGATTGCCAAGACACTTCATCCTGATCATCGCACAATGTTGATTGTAGTCATGCCTTGACCTAAACACTCCACAATTTGTTGCTTCTCAGCAGCCGACACATCCTTTTTCTTTCCCATTTTGGCAGAAAATGTAGGCTGCTTAATAATGTGAGAGAGCCTTCTTAAGTAGTCTTGCCTTTCATTGGACACACCTGCCAAACTAATTAGCACAGGTGTCTGCAATTGCTTACAGTGATATAAAGAGCCCTGACACACATCACCATCAATGAGTTTAACTGACAAACAAAAAAATTCTTCCCTTATCACTCCTAAACACTTTTTGCATAATAATTTGGAACGCGGTGTACATGTGCTTTTCCACAAAACACCAGTGGTTCACGTAGTGAATCTTACAGTTCTAACTTGCCAACCGTGGTCTGTATGGAATTGTTCAATAAAGGGCCCAAAATTAAGATAACATAGATGGGAGAGGTCTCTATGAATAGGAATTTCTAAGTATTTGATACCCTGTGAGGGCCAGGCAAAGGGAAAGTTGGACTGGATGGAATCCTATATGGATTTAGGGAGGGAGACATCGAGGGCCTCAGACTTCGCTGCATTGATTTTAAAATTTTACCATGTAACAAAGTGATCTATTTCAGCCATAACAGCAGGGATGGATATATGTGATTGAGTGATATATACTAGGACATCATCAGCAAATAGAGAGCACTTGTACTCGGTGCCTCCCACCTCAATCCACCTAATATTGGGGTTATGGCGAATTGATGAGAGCAGGTGCTCCGTCACTAGGATGTATAAGAGAGGGGACAGAGGACATCCCTGCCTTGTCCCATTGGTGATTGTGAAAGGTGATGAAAATGTTCTGACACACCCCCTGGGCCTTGGGACACCCGGAGCCGGACACATTTTGGTGGATGATGGTGGTTGTAGTCTTCGTGGCGGCGATCCGGTTCCGTGGCTCAGGGCGGTCAAACCAGTGGCGGAACTATTTATGTGGTTTTGATGTTTAAATGTCCGACTACGCCACCCGTGGATTGCGGTCAGAGTGAACCGCCGCTACAGGGCAGACCGCTAAGGCTGGTGTTGTGGGTGCAGCAGAGCGTAGCATAACTCCCCACGGGAGGAGTATAGCCTCAGGGCAGTGTATGCGGAGGATGGGGGTGATGGTGCAGGGCAGCAGCAGTAACGACACGGAGTCAGTGATGCAGTTCAGGGCCTTTACTCACAGTTCTTATTATCCAGACCACGTCTGCAGGTAACGGCTGCCCACGTCGTACTGTGCTCACCAGGTGAGGGGCTCAGACAACTCCCAGATAACTTTGGAGCGCTTCACAGGACCCCCTTTGTGTGTCCTTTGTCTGGCCTTTCTTACCAACACTTCTGTCCGGCTGCCTCGGGCCTCCTCTTGGTAAACTTGGCGCCAGTTTCCCTGACCCTATGTGGTGCCTTCCTAGCGGGTGGAGCAAGGGGCTGCGCCACATAAAATGTCAGAGCCTCCGGTTTCTAGCTGAGGGTCGTTTCCTGCCTCCACTAGTTCGGGGACCGGTCTCCCCCTTTGGCCTGACCCCTCCACGCAGGTGGATTCGGGCGTGCGGTGGCGACTCGCCCGTCCGCACCCCTGGGATCCCTTCATTCCTCGTTCCTGGAGCCTTCTCCGCTCCTCTTCCTTCCTTCTCCCTCTTGCAGGCCTGGGCCTCTGTTACTAGGCCCGCCTCCGGAGCAGAGCTCATGCAGAGCCCCTGCTCCCTGCCACTTCTGCTCAGACTTCTCTGCACTGAACTAAGATGGTGCCCACCTTTTATACTCCCTTCTCAATGCACCCAGGAACTGCTTCCTCCCTGCTCCTGCACTGCAGGGTTCCCCTTCCTCAGTGTTCCCTCCCCCCACTCCAGCCAGGGACAGGGACTGTCGTGCCCATCTCAGGGGCATATTGGTCGCCCTGCCCCACGGCAATGTGGTGTAATGCATGCAGGTGTCGGGTCCTGATCCACACTCCATCCTTATCTGAGAGTGAGATATCACACCTCTGGGTGAGGTGCAATACGTCTGTAGCAACCGAGCCCTCGGTGCTACAGTTCCATTTATCTTCAGCCTAGGTGACGTATTGTGATACAGGGCCGTGATTTTGGCTATAAAAGGGTCCCCTAGACCCCTACCCCAAGCTTTTTAAGAGAATCATATATGGCGTGCCAGGAGACTCTATGGAATGCTTTCTCAGCATCCAACGAGAGTATCTACTTACAAATTTTTAACTGCATCTAGCCCAGGAAATACTTTGTGCCTAGTAGCAGTGTCTGCTAGTCAGCGGATTATCCCGGCTGTTAAGCAAGCTACACCACCTGTAGTTTGGACACTTAATTTTTTCAAAGGAAATGCTTCGGGACCACGGGATACTTAGTGAAGAGCATCAGGAGGCACCCCAAGGCATAGGGGCTGGGACTGGCACTAGGATGCCTTGCGGTGGACAGCCGAGCTCGATCCTTATAAAAGCTTTTTAACTGCAGCAGCTTTAGTGGACGCTACTGGAGCTGGAATTACGCGGCTGCTGGCATGAGACTTGCCCTCCAATAGATCCTTGTAAATGGATTTAAAGTGTATTCATTCAAATTAGAGGGACAATTTAAATTAAAAAGCTTAGAGCTGCCTCCACCACAGGGGTGCTCTCTCGACCCACCAGCGGACAGGCACCAGTATTGGGAGAGGGGGGCTGGCCGTCAGGGTTCACCGCGGCTCTGGCACAAACCCGGCGACACGGAGGTGGCACGGGCAGGAGCGGACTGGCCGTCTCGGCTTCTCACTTTTTGGATTTTAGAAGGGCATGACATGCCTATATCTGTGTCTCCCCCTCCTTTTACTCCTCCACCTCTTTTCTTTTCGCATGACTATATGTACTTGTCACTTTTCCATGTGTTAGTTGTGTCTTCTGAGCAGTTTGTCAGCTTTTGGACACCTTTGAAGGTGTTTTCTATGTGTTTCTATGTGTTTTTGTTTGCCTGCCATTGGTTTTAATGGTGTTCGAAGGTGTTCGACGAACAGTTCGACGAACAGTTCGGCGAACACACGGGTGTTCGACGAACCGAACCGAACTCGAACACTACGGGGGTGGCTCAACACTAATAAAGAGTGAACATGTTGTTTTGGTACCAGAAAGTGTAACAGCAAAGAATGACTGCTCCTGCTGCTGCTACAGGATTGTCAGATGGTTATCTATGCAGTTGATTGGCAGTCAGCTAGTTCAGATAGATAGGATCCTGTGTGACCGTGAAATCGACCTTCCAGCATATCAATCCTTTGTGCAAATTGTGTGGTTCAGAGGCACCAGGTCACATTTCAGCATATAAATCTTTTGTGCTGCTAATATTGTGCTCCAGTCAGAAGTCCACATTTCATAATCTAAATTCTTTGTGTTAATAGGGTGGTCCAGAAACCAGGCCACATTTCAAAATCTAAATCCTCTCTGCTAATAGTGTGGTCCAGAAACCAGGCCTCATTTCAGCATATGAATCTTTTGTGCTGCTAATATTGGGCTCCAGCCAGGAGTCCACATTTCAGAATCTAAATTATTTGTGCTAATAGCATGGTCCACAAACCAGGCCACATTTCAGAATCTAAATCCTTTTTGCTAACAGTGTGGTTCAGAAACAAGGCCACATTCCAGAATCTAAATCGTTTCTGCTAATTGTGTGGTTCAGAAACCAGTCCACATTTTAGAATGTAAATCCTTTCTGCTAATAGTGTGGTTCAGAAACCAGTCCACATTTCAGAATCTAAATACTTTCTGCTAAAGCGTTGAAGTTCAGCTGTTTTCAGAGTAAAAAAATATTTTTTTTCTGCTGTTAGCCGGAGTCCACCAAAGATTTTTTTGTGTTGCAAACATCATACACTGTGTTAAAAGCCACCTACTATTTTAGTGGTGTTGAAGTTCAGCTGTTTTCAGAGTAAAAAAATAGATTTTTTCTCTTGCTAGGCAGAGTCCAAAAAATATTTTTTTGTGTGACAAACGTGGCACACTCTGCTATAAGCCATCTACTACATTAGTGGCAGTGAACTTCAGCTATTTTCAGAGTAAAAAAATATTTTTTTCTGTTTCTAGCCAGAGTCCACTAAAGATTTTTTTGTGTTGCAAAGGTGATACACTCTACTAAAAGCCACCTACTATTTTAGTGGCATTGAAGTTCAGCTGTTTTCAGAGTTAAAAAAATAGATGTTTTCTCTTGCTAGGCAGAGTCCAAAAAATATTTTTTTCTGTTGCAAACATGTTACACTCTGCTATAAGCCACCTAGTCATTTAGTTGCGGTGAAATTCAGCTCTATGCAGAGTAAAAAAATATTTTTTGCTGTTCCTAATGTCATACAGCAGGCTAGATCTGGGTTTGAAATAGTTTGGAGAATATCTCATATGTTATATAGGCCTCATCCACAGTTCCACACTAAAAGAATATTTTCTTCTGTTAGTAACATTATACAGCAAGCCATATCTTACCTTGTCATTTAATGGCACTGAAATACAGGTGTGTGCAGAGCTGTTGCAGAGGAAAAAATCTAATTTTTTTTTGCTAATAGAGTGCTCTTATCACACTATCTGAGCAACATGAGTGGGAAAAAGAGAGGCCGCGGTGGAAGGGGGAATAGGTGTTCAAGGTATACATGGGGTAGGTGATAATGTTAGTGAAAGCACTAGTGAATAGTGATAAGCGAGCACTAAAATGCTCGGGTACTCTTTGCTCGAGTCGAGCAAATTGTAATGCTCGAGTGCTCGGTCCGAGTAACGAGCCCAATGTAAGTCTATGGGAAACTCGAGCATTTTTCTGGCGGCCTCCCCGGCTGTCTGCAGAGGGCTAAAAATTGCCCAAATCGATGGGAACAGTGCTCAATGGCATGGGAACAGCATGAGGAAGACCCCTGGAAGCATTTCTAACTCCCAGTTCACTGCTGTCAACAATTTGTCAGAGGTATTACGGCACTTTTACAGACTCACAATAAAACATACAAAAACAAAATCAAAATGAATTTTCCTGGGAAAGAACATCTTTCCAGGGTAATGACTTGTATACAAGGCAAAATAAATATACAAAAACAAAAATGCCCCTCCACACCTTGGGCTATGTTCACACATAGCGTTTTTGGTGCATTTTTGCACTTTTTTTTTTCATTTTTGGCAACGTGACAAATCTTAAACTATCATCACCACGTTATGATGATGGTGATACTGCGCGTGATAGTGCACGCAGAGGCTGTGGGCAAGATGAAACTGTGCCTGCTGAGGGAGCACAACAAATACACACGTCATGTAGAACTACCTTCCTGTCCCAATTTCTAGGGGGCCGCAGTATACCACTATTGAAGCCAGAGCAGTGTTAAAAGGTTGTTTTTTGGATAGCAGATAAAGTTTCCAGTCAGTTTGCCACCACCGCCACCACCCTATTTTCCACATGGTCCAGTCTCAGTAGATGTGAGTCTCGATCATATTATTATTATTACTTTATCGCCATTTATTCCATGGCACTTTACATGTGAAAAAGGGGTATACAGTGAAAAACAATTACAATAATCTTGAACAAAAATGTGACAGTGACTGGTACAGGAGAGGAGAGGACCCTGCCCATGAGGGCTCAGTCTTCAAGGCATGGGTGAGGATACAGTAGGTGAGGATAGAGCTGGTCTTGCAGTGGTGTAGTGGAGTGAGGGTTACTGCAGGATGTACACATGTTGCAAGAAGTGGGTCTTCAGCTTCCTTTTAAAGGTTTCAACAGTATCTTTACATGTGAAAAAGGGGTATGCAGCGAAAAACAATTACAATAATCTTGAACAAAAATGTGACAGCGACTGGTACAGGAGAGGAGAGGACCCTGCCCATGAGGCAAGGCATGGGCATGGGCATGGATGAGGATACAGTAGGTGAGGATAGAGCTGGTCTTGCAGTGGTGTAGTGGAGTGAGGGTTACTGCAGGATGTACACATGTTGCAAGAGGTGGGTCTTCAGCTTCCTTTTAAAGGTTTCAACAGTAGGTGAGAGTCAGAAATGGTGGGGTAGAGAGTTCCAGAGAAGGGGGAATGCACGGGAGAAATCTTGTATGCGATTGTGGGAAGAGGAGACAAGAGGCGAGTAGAGAATGAGACCTTGTGAGGATCAGAGATTGTGTGCAGGTAAGACTAGGTCACAAATGTATGGAGGAGACAGGATGTGGATAGCTTTGCATTCCAAGGTTACTGTTTTGAACTGGAGTCTCTGGGTAATGGGGAACCAGTGAAGGGATTGACAGATAGGAGAGGCCAGGAAATAGTGAGGGGACAGGTGGATTAGTCGGGCAACAGAGTTTACGATAGATTGGAGGAATGCGAGAGTGTTAGAAGGGAGGCCAAATAGTAGCAGGTTGCAGTTGTCAAGAAGGGAAATGATGAGCGTGTGAACTAGTGTTTTTGTAGATTTGTCTTTGAGAAATGTGTGGATCAGGGAGATTTTTTTTTTACTTGGAGTCGGCATCTTCCTCACCCTGATCGCCTTCCTCCCACCATTCCGAGTGCTCTGAGACAACTGATCCCACACTTGGACACTTTGAAGAGCTGCTTTGTTCATACATCTTTCCATTTATAGATTCTGGCCTCTCGCTCGGTCCGCTAGGAAGTGGAAAGAGCTTGGATATGTTGTTTGAAGGAGAGATTAGAGTCCAGGGTTACCCCAAGAGGTGTTCACTTTTCCATTGAGTAGGGCAACAGAAAATCACATGTAGCGATTTGAGGAGCCATGGTCACCCGAAGGTGACGGTGGGAAAGTGCAAATACTGTCTCAAGAGGTGGATAATGATGAGACGCAATGGACAGAATGTCAGACACAAGGCTGGCAACTGCTCCCCGGAACACCAACATGACGGAAGTTGACAGTATAACTGTTAGGTTTTCCCGAGTCTGTCTAGCATCGGCGTCTCTGCCTCCTGCCGGGCAGAGACGCCATTCCCCTCACCGCCGCTGTCCCGGTCCGGCGTCATCCAGCTCCCCTGCTCCTGTTGCGAGCACCACGTGCAGCTTCCCGGGCACTGTGCTTAGGGCGCACGCGCACTCCCTCCCTCTTAAAGGGGCCGCTCGCGCCGTCCTAAAGAGTCCCCAGCCAATGGCTGGAGGACAACTCCTATTTAAAGCACCTCCTCCAAAATGGAGGTGCCTGTGCAAGGTTGTTGTTTGTGTGCTAACACTCTCCTCAGCCCTCAGGTTCCAGAGCCCGCCAGTCTGTCTGTCAGCCGTGCTCGTAAGCCTGTCTATCAGCCGTGCCCGCCAGCCTGTCTATCAGCCGCGCCCGCCAGCATGTCTATCAGCCGGCCCACCAGCCTGTCTACCTGCCGTGCCCGCCGGCTTGCCTACCTGGATCACCTGTCTGTTTACCTGCAAGAAGAGGAGAACAAGGGAGTAACATGGCAAAAAGAGACAAAATTTTATTAGCTATAAATTTCCAAAGTGGTAAGGGTTTTACAAAAAATCACAAAAGCAAGGGGATGAGGTAAGAAGGTGCAAGAGACGGGGCAATCCCTGGAAAACAACGCAGGACAAACCAACACTATGGGTACACGGAGACATTAGTATATAAAAAAGGTGGAAAATAGTATAAATATATAAATAGATAAAAGGAATATGGACATGCGACAAATGGGGAGATTATCCCCTTTTAGGACAAAAAACACCTCAATGTGGACAGAAATAAATGAATAACTATCATGTGCAAATTGCAAGTAATAAATACTGACCGAGATGAAGTCCAAACATTAGGTTAAATATATATATAATACACCATGTTAACATGAAATGCAAAGTCCATACAATATCCATTGTGTACCCAAGGTATGAGTTAAATAACTCACCCAAAGTGAAATGACACAAGTGAAGGAGAGCCCGCGGATACCAGGAAGACCCCAGAGAGTACTGCCGGTGAGAAACGCGCCCCGACGCACGTTTTGCCGATCTTTGTCAAGAGGCGCTGCATTGTGCGCCAATAGGACCTTCATATGTATGCCCCCATCCGGTCACATGATCAGGAGAGCAAAGGGGACTGATTGGTGTATTGCGGCGCGTGTGCCCGGAGCCACGCCCCCTCGCCGCACGCATTACAGCCGTCAGGTGCCGGACACGCGCCCAGGGGCGCGCTTAGGAAACGCCCCCAGAGGCGTGCCAGGGACGGCAAGACAGCCGGACACGTGCGCGGGCAGGCGAGGGACCGGAGCACACGCGCGCCACCAGAGGAAAAAAGAAGAACACCACATATAGAGCGAGGGGGAGAAGTAGTAAGTATATATCCAACTCTATAATTGGAGGGAGATATAATGAGCTAGTCTCAGTCCCTCCAGCTCAACAAAGTGACCTAATGGAGCATCAAAACAAAAGAAGACTGCCCTAAGATCTCATAGATAAACCCCTTATATTCCCCGTGGGGGTCAGTCAAAACATAAATAAACAAAACAAGGTTGATAAAGTACAGCATGAATCAGTTCCATTCCAGAGGGGAAAAAGAAGAAGATAGGGGTGTCTTGAGGGATACTCTATCTTGTTAGTTGTGGGGTGTCTCGAACATGAGATAGAGATGGTCCATAAAGAGGGTGCACAATGTTGATTAAATAATAGCTCGAAATCTAAAAGAGTGAGATAGAAAACAAGTTAAAAACAGAGAATAAAAACAAAATAAAAACCAGGAGCACGGACTGGGGGATCAGAGAAGGAACAACACTGAGGGAGAGCACCACAAGACAAAAGGATAAGGTCATAAAAAAGAGGAGAAGCCCAAATTTTCATTTAGGCCACGCGGGGCCAGGGTGTCAAGGATAGTAATCCATCTGGCCTCTTTTTGCGCAAGGCAAAGTTTGTAGTCCTCACCCCGAGAGCCCAGATGCACCACATCGATACCACGCACCATAAAAGTGCGTGGGTCGCAGTCATGGACAGCTCTAATATGTCGTGGTAATGTTCTGAGCTCTCAGGGATCCAACACAGATTTGGCTGCGCCAATGTCCCGCACATGCTCCCTCACCCGAATCCTCAATTCCCTCGTGGTGAGTCCCACGTAAATTTTTTCGCAACCACACGTGGCATAATATACCATGTGTGTTGTGCTACAGGATATACATTTGGAGATTTGGAAGGTGCGGGAGCCATCCGACGTCGTAAAGGACGAGCAGCGAAGGACATTGGCGCAAGCCACACAATGACCACATGGATAGGAACCAACCCTGGGCCCGCGTGACCCAAAGGGGTTAGATGCTGGTGGAACATAGTGACTGGAAGTAACCAGATCACCCAAATTTTTGGCTCGTCTGGCAGTCATGAGTGGAAACTGTCCCACCACATCCCTAAGTGAGGGCTCCTCGCTAAGAACTTTCCAGTGTCGTGAGAGGACTCATGATTATAGGTGGAGATGAAGCGGGTCCTCACAGGGAACCCGGAAGGGGGTCGCCGAGAAGGGTACAAAAGAAGACTGCGGGGGGTACTGCGTGCCCTACCATAGCCATGGCCAATGCATCGATTACTGTAACCTCTCTGTCTGAACCGTTCAGACAGATCTGCCGCCTGCTTCTCAAATTTAGCATCGGTGGAACAAATGCACTTAACCCTAAGGAACTGTCCGACCGGGACAGCCATTATTGTTGATGAAATATGTCCAGAGGCAGCATGCACTAGTGAATTTACCGCTGTGGGCTTCCTGTAGACGTCAGTCTGGATGAAGGAGTGTGAGTCCACCTCCAGAGTGACGTCCAGGAAGTCCATGCGTTTGGAATGGTAAGTATATGTGAGTTTAATCCCCCACATATTGGCATTTAGCTGTCTCATGAAGTCATCGAGCTGTTGTGCCCGCCTGCTTGTCTACCCGGATCACCTGTCTGGCTACCTGCCATGCCCGCCTTTTTGCCTACCCGGATCTACCTGCTGTGCTCTTCTGCTGTACTTGTCAGGCTCAGCCACCTGACCCATGGGAGTCGCCTGCTCTCACACAAGGTCAGTCCCAGAGTGTTACCTGGTTCTCCTGCCCGGTCCCTCCTTTGTTCACAGAGTTGACTAAGCCGCCATGTGGCCAGGGTCGGTCCGAGTTGGCACTTAGTTACACCCCTCTGGTCCCTCCTTGCATCTCAGCACAGAGGTTCCACCACCCAAATCCGTAACAGTCTGGTTCTTTTTTAAAGACTATTTAGATAACCCCAAAAAGGCCATTTGAAACATCTGCCAGGCCAGCATCAGCAAGAACACCAATACTACCAGCTTGACCACCACCAGTATGCTCAGGCACATGACAGAAAAGCACCTGACATGCTGGGCCAAACACCAAGGTCCAGAAACAGTGTCTGTGGGTGACACGACTGCCTCTTTCGCTGTTGTGCGTACACGCCAAACCCCTGTCCATGGCGCATGCAAAGATACCTCCCGCCCTGCACCTATCATTGCAGACTTGCAACCATCACCATCCACATCCTCGTCCTTGCAGCGTTCAGTTTTCCCTACTACAGTTTTTGTAATGAAAGTGCAAGTATGCAGCCAGCCACCCGCCCACCCACAGGCCGCAATACTAAACTGCCACATTTCTGGACTGCTTGCTCTTGAAATGTTGCCTTTTAGGCTCGTGGAGGCAGAAGCTTTACACAACCTCATGGCGATGGCGACCGGGTGTCCATGCTCTGTCCCCAGCCGCCACTATTTCTCCTGGTATCGTCTCAACCTTCCACAAGCCTGGGTCAGAGAAAATTACCCGTGCCCTCCCCAGTGCATTTACTGTGAAGGACCACCTGAACACAAACATGTGGACAGGTGAATGTGGCTAGGGATGGTACATTTTACGGACTCATGTCACTGGGTTAATATTGTGCTTGTTCTCCTAGACAATGACCAAATTATTCATGACGGTTGGATCATCCATCTCCTTAGCTTTGTGTTACTTGTAATGCAAGTGCAAGAATGCAGCCACCCACCCACCCACCCACAGGCTGCAATTCTAAACTGCCACATTTCTGGACTGCTTGCACTGGAAATGTTGCCTTTTAGGCTCGTGGAGACGGAATCTTTCCACAACCTCATGGCGGCGGCAGCCAGATGTCCATATTCGGCCCCCAGCCGCCACTATTTCTCCCCGTATCATCTCCGTCTTCCACAAGCACGAGTCCCAGAACATTACCCGTGCCCTCCCCAGTGCACTTAAGTGGGAAGGAACGCCTAACCACAAACATGTGAACAAGTGAATGTGGCCTGGGACGGTTCATCTCACTGACGCATTCCACTGGGTTAATATTGTGGAAGCCGGGACCCAGTGGGAACCTTGGACGGAACACGTCCTCCCAATACAGCGGATTGCGGGCACTGGGTCAAGTCAGGGTTGCCCCTACATTCTACAGCTCCTGCAACACCTCCTCCTCCTCCTCTTCAGCCTCCATCTTCAGCACTTGATTCATTTTTTCAGGACATATTCCAGATTATTTACTTAAACTTCATGTGTGGCAATAACAATAAGCAGGACTGTATGCTTAGGCGACAAACCACACACCGTTTCAGAGTTGCTGAAAGCTGTATCAGAGAACCTGGTGTCAGATCTGAAGCTAGGCAAGCTCGCACATGTACCATGCCTGGCCCATGTGCTCAACTTAGTGGTACTGCAGTTTCTCAAAATCTACATGGATCTGCCAGAGCTTCTTGTGAAAGTACGCTGCGTGTCTGCCAATTTCAGAAAGTCAGCTACAGCTGCCGCTTCCCTGGCAGGGCTTCAGCAGCATTTGCAGCTTCCAGCCCACTGACTGGTGTGTGATGTTACTACTAGAGATGAGCGTTGTTCTACTCGAACTGTTCGCCAATCTCAAATTCGAGCTGTTTTGGGCGGTGTTCGAGCCGTTCGGCGAACACGAACAATTTGAGAAAAATTCGGCTGTTCGAGGTTATGTTCGATAACTGGTCGTGCACCAAAATCATAACTGGATTTTTTCTCAGTAATGATGAAAATTAATGTTAATACGCAGTTTGAGTGTACAGCGGGGTGGGGGGAGGGGCAGGGGATGGATCTCTGCAGGAACAATGAAGATCTCCATTTTTTTTTCTCTTTCCCGCATTTGCAGTGGGGAGGTGCAATCTGTCAGCCTATCAGCAGTGCACACACGGAGCGAAGTGCTTTTTTTCACACAAGCAAGGGCATGTGTCATTGGCAGTGTATGTCACATGTCCTTGCCCTATAAGACCAAGCCATTTTCCCCGTCGCCACCATTTTCTCACTGCTGCAGCTGCGTGTTAGACGGCACCGCTGTTGCTGTGTGCGCTATACCTTGTTAATTTCAAGCCAATTTTCGCACAAATATACAGATAGCTTGGGAGTAGGGAATAGTTGTGATTGCAGTCCTTTTAAGGACTAGGTTACAGCATTTCCTACGACTTTTATCAGGGAGGTCTGTGCTCTTAAATAGATAGGTTGTGGGAGTAAAGACTAATTGTAATTGGAGTCCTTTTCAGGACTAGGTTACATCAGTTCCTATCAGTTTTTGCCAGGCAGGTCTGTGCCAGTGCTGTGCAAGTTTTTTTCACAGCATTTGGCTGAATCTAGCAAAGCTAATCCTTTTTGGCCTATTGCAGAGTGTGTTAGTCAGTGGAGTAGCCTATCTGTGTTGCAAGATATAACACCTGTGTATAGAATACCAATTTTTTTACTGCACCTAGTGAAGTAAAATCTTTTGGGCATAGCATCATTCTATTAGTCCATCTATACTGATCTCCATCAGGTTGCAAACTGAATATAATTTTTTTCTGCATCTAGCTCTGAAAAAATATTTGGGCTTCTAGCAGTGTGTGGGACTTGGTCTATTAGTCCATCTATACTGACCTCCATCAGGTTGCAAATTAAAAATAATTTTTTTCTTCATTTAGCTCTGAAAAAATATTTGGGCTTCTAGCAGTGTGTGGGACTTGTTCTATTAGTCCTTCTATACTGACCTCCAGCAGGTTGCAAATTGAATATAATTTTTTTCTGCATCTAGCTCTGAAAAAATAGTTGGGCTTCTAGCGGTGTGTGGGACTTGTTCTATTAGTCCATCTATACTGACCTCCATCAGGTTGCAAATTAAAAATAATTTTCTTCTGCATCTAGCTCTGAAAAAATATTTGGGCTTCTAGCAGTGTGTGGGACTTGGTCTATTAGTCCATCTATACTGACCTCCATCAGGTTGCAAATTAAAAATAATTTTTTTCTGCATCTAGCTCTGAAAAAATATTTGGGCTTCTAGCAGTGTGTGGGACTTGGTCTATTAGTCCATCTATACTGACCTCCATCAGGTTGCAAATTAAAAATAATTTTTTTCTTCATTTAGCTCTGAAAAAATATTTGGGCTTCTAGCAGTGTGTGGGACTTGTTCTATTAGTCCTTCTATACTGACCTCCAGCAGGTTGCAAATTGAATATAATTTTTTTCTGCATCTAGCTCTGAAAAAATAGTTGGGCTTCTAGCGGTGTGTGGGACTTGGTCTATTAGTCCATCTATACTGACCTCCATCAGGTTGCAAATTAAAAATAATTTTTTTCTGCATCTAGCTCTGAAAAAATATTTGGGCTTCTAGCAGTGTGTGGGACTTGGTCTATTAGTCCATCTATACTGACCTCCATCAGGTTGCAAATTAAAAATAATTTTTTTCTGCATCTAGCTCTGAAAAAATATTTGGGCTTCTAGCAGTGTGTGGGACTTGGTCTATTAGTCCATCTATACTGACCTCCATCAGGTTGCAAATTAAAAATAATTTTTTTCTGCATCTAGCTCTGAAAAAATATTTGGGCTTCTAGCAGTGTGTGGGACTTGGTCTATTAGTCCATCTATACTGACCTCCATCAGGTTGCAAATTAAAAATAATTTTTTTCTTCATTTAGCTCTGAAAAAATACTTGGGCTTCTAGCAGTGTGTGGGACTTGTTCTATTAGTCCTTCTATACTGACCTCCAGCAGGTTGCAAATTGAATATAATTTTTTTCTGCATCTAGCTCTGAAAAAATAGTTGGGCTTCTAGCGGTGTGTGGGACTTGGTCTATTAGTCCATCTATACTGACCTCCATCAGGTTGCAAATTAAAAATAATTTTTTTCTGCATCTAGCTCTGAAAAAATATTTGGGCTTCTAGCAGTGTGTGGGACTTGGTCTATTAGTCCATCTATACTGACCTCCATCAGGTTGCAAATTAAAAATAATTTTTTTCTGCATCTAGCTCTGAAAAAATATTTGGGCTTCTAGCGGTGTGTGGGACTTGGTCTATTACTCCATCTATACTGACCTCCATCAGGTTGCAAATTAAAAATAATTTTTTTCTGCATCTAGCTCTGAAAAAATATTTGGGCTTCTAGCAGTGTGTGGGACTTGGTCTATTAGTCCATCTATACTGACCTCCATCAGTTTGCAAATTAAAAATATTTTTTTTCTGCATCTAGCTCTGAAAAAATACTTGGGCTTCTAGCAGTGTGTGGGACTTGTTCTATTAGTCCTTCTATACTGACCTCCAGCAGGTTGCAAATTGAATATAATTTTTTTCTGCATCTAGCTCTGAAAAAATAGTTGGGCTTCTAGCGGTGTGTGGGACTTGGTCTATTAGTCCATCTATACTGACCTCCATCAGGTTGCAAATTAAAAATAATTTTTTTCTGCATCTAGCTCTGAAAAAATATTTGGGCTTCTAGCAGTGTGTGGGACTTGGTCTATTAGTCCATCTATACTGACCTCCATCAGGTTGCAAATTAAAAATAATTTTTTTCTGCATCTAGCTCTGAAAAAATATTTGGGCTTCTAGCGGTGTGTGGGACTTGGTCTATTACTCCATCTATACTGACCTCCATCAGGTTGCAAATTAAAAATAATTTTTTTCTGCATCTAGCTCTGAAAAAATATTTGGGCTTCTAGCAGTGTGTGGGACTTGGTCTATTAGTCCATCTATACTGACCTCCATCAGGTTGCAAATTAAAAATATTTTTTTTCTGCATCTAGCTCTGAAAAAATATTTGGGCTTCTAGCGGTGTGTGGGACTTGGTCTATTAGTCCATCTATACTGACCTCCATCAGGTTGCAAATTAAAAATAATTTTTTTCTGCATCTAGCTCTGAAAAAATATTTGGGCTTCTAGCAGTGTGTGGGACTTGGTCTATTAGTCCATCTATACTGACCTCCATCAGGTTGCAAATTAAAAATAATTTTTTTCTTCATTTAGCTCTGAAAAAATATTTGGGCTTCTAGCAGTGTGTGGGACTTGTTCTATTAGTCCTTCTATACTGACCTCCAGCAGGTTGCAAATTGAATATAATTTTTTTCTGCATCTAGCTCTGAAAAAATAGTTGGGCTTCTAGCGGTGTGTGGGACTTGGTCTATTAGTCCATCTATACTGACCTCCATCAGGTTGCAAATTAAAAATAATTTTTTTCTGCATCTAGCTCTGAAAAAATATTTGGGCTTCTAGCGGTGTGTGGGACTTGGTCTATTAGTCCATCTATACTGACCTCCATCAGGTTGCAAATTAAAAATATTTTTTTTCTGCATCTAGCTCTGAAAAAATATTTGGGCTTCTAGCAGTGTGTGGGACTTGGTCTATTAGTCCATCTATACTGACCTCCATCAGGTTGCAAATTAAAAATAATTTTTTTCTGCATCTAGCTCTGAAAAAATATTTGGGCTTCTAGCGGTGTGTGGGACTTGGTCTATTAGTCCATCTATACTGACCTCCATCAGGTTGCAAATTAAAAATAATTTTTTTCTGCATCTAGCTCTGAAAAAATATTTGGGCTTCTAGCAGTGTATGACTTGGTCTATTAGTCCATCTATACTGACCTCCATCAGGTTGCAAATTAAAAATAATTTTTTTCTTCATTTAGCTCTGAAAAAATATTTGGGCTTCTAGCAGTGTGTGGGACTTGTTCTATTAGTCCTTCTATACTGACCTCCAGCAGGTTGCAAATTCAATATAATTTTTTTCTGCATCTAGCTCTGAAAAAATAGTTGGGCTTCTAGCGGTGTGTGGGACTTGGTCTATTAGTCCATCTATACTGACCTCCATCAGGTTGCAAATTAAAAATAATTTTTTTCTGCATCTAGCTCTGAAAAAATATTTGGGCTTCTAGCGGTGTGTGGGACTTGGTCTATTAGTCCATCTATACTGACCTCCATCAGGTTGCAAATTAAAAATAATTTTTTTCTGCATCTAGCTCTGAAAAAATATTTGGGCTTCTAGCAGTGTGTGGGACTTGGTCTATTAGTCCATCTATACTGACCTCCATCAGGTTGCAAATTAAAAATAATTTTTTTCTGCATCTAGCTCTGAAAAAATATTTGGGCTTCTAGCGGTGTGTGGGACTTGGTCTATTAGTCCATCTATACTGACCTCCATCAGGTTGCAAATTAAAAATAATTTTTTTCTTCATTTAGCTCTGAAAAAATATTTGGGCTTCTAGCAGTGTGTGGGACTTGTTCTATTAGTCCTTCTATACTGACCTCCAGCAGGTTGCAAATTGAATATAATTTTTTTCTGCATCTAGCTCTGAAAAAATAGTTGGGCTTCTAGCGGTGTGTGGGACTTGGTCTATTAGTCCATCTATACTGACCTCCATCAGGTTGCAAATTAAAAATAATTTTTATCTGCATCTACAGTACCTCTGAAAAAATATTTGGGCTTCTAGCAGTGTGTGGGACTATTTGTATTAGTCCATCTATACTGACCTCCATCAGGTTGCAAATTCAAAATAATTTTTTTCTGCATCTAACCCAGCCAATAGTTTTGGTCTAATACCACAGTTTGGCCACTCAGCTCTGCTCGGTTACCATCCATTGTTTTTTTGTGCAAACAACTCCAGAGTTGTGAATTAGTTAACCACCAAAATGAGTGGAAAAAGGCCTGCTGCTGGTGGAAAGGGGAATAGGCGTGTTGGGAAGGGGAAAAAAGGTTGTGTCCGTGGGGTAGGTGTTAAAGCAACACTAACATCTGCAGAAGAAAGACCATCTTCCAGCCAAACTAAAAAGTCTACTTCTTTTAGCGGACAATGTGATAAGATCCCTTTCTTACGGCCACGCCAATCGCTACAAATTCCAGATGAGGCACAAAAACAGCAGGTGCTTCAATGGATATCAAGTGCTCCTTTAAGTGGGCTCTCCTCCACATCAACTTCAACATCACAAATACTCCAGTCCTCAAAGGTGTCACCCAAATCGCACTTGCTTCCTCACAGCTCCCAAATCTCCAGCTGCCCGTCTGAGTATGAGGTAGAACAGATGGTTGAGTCTGCAGAGCTGTTTACTCATACTATAGCCTGGGAATCAGAGGTCGACTCCAGCGCTTCTGTGAATCCAGACGAGGAAATGATCTGCACTGATGCCCAGAATCTTTATGAGTCGGATCCAGGACCAGACGCAGAAGGTTCTGACCATAATGTAGACCCTCATTCCCAAACTGTAACTCCTGTTGGTGGAGACAATGAGGAAGACGATGATAAGACTCAAATACCTGATTGGAGCGACAACTTTAGTTTTTTGTCAGGGCAGGAACAGGTTGGCTCTGAGGACGACGGGTGTGATAATGCACAGGGTGATGATGATGAGGTCGGAGATCCCACTTACTGTCAACCCACAGTCAGCCAAGAGATGAGGTCAGCAGAGTAGGTGGAGGAAGATGCTAGTGACGACGAGGTCAGGTTGCGCCTTCCTGGACAGAGACGTTGTACTGGAAGCACGTCAACAACTGCATCCTCAAACACAACTCTGCCTCTCACCACAAGTCGTGGTGGCTCTTCAGGTCGCATGGGTGCTAAGCCTTGCATAGCCTGGGCATTTTTTCAGATCGATAAAGATGACCCAACTCGTGTTATCTGTAACATTTTTCAGCAAAAGCTAAGTAGAGGCCAAAAAATACATAGTTTGAGTACTTCATGCATGAACCGGCACATGGACATGAAGCATAAGTTGCAGTGGGAAGCTCAGTGTGCTACAATGCGGCCTAGCCGGCCGGGCCAATCACCGTCTGCCATATCTTGTGCATCCGCGGCCTCTTCATACTCTGTGACTGGGGGGACAGCAGTCACACCTGTTTTGGGGCGCAGACCTGCCACCTCTTTACCCGCAACAGCCAGCGTGATTGGCAGGTCATCATTTTCTTTGGAGGTGGTAACACCAGCTGGTGTTGAGCGCTGTCCGACATCGATAGCACCACCTTTGGATCAAGGCAACCTAACATGTCCGCCTGCATCTTCCTCACAGACCGGCAGTTTGCCGGGGACACCCTTATCAACCCCGTCAAAGCACAATAGCCAGCCCTCGGTCCCTCAGATGTGGACAAGTAAAAGACCATTTCCTCCTAGCCATGAGAAAGCTAAGAGGTTGAATTTCACCATCTGCAAGCTCTTGGCTACAGAAATGCTGCCTTTCCGCCTGGTGGACACAGAGGATTTTCGAGACCTTATGTCCGTCGCAGTGCCCCAGTACCAGATGCCCAGTCGGCACTACTTCTCAAAGAAAGGTGTGCCTGCGCTCCACCAGCATGTCGCACACAACATCACCGCTTCTTTGAGAAACTCTGTGTGTGACAGGGTGCATTTCACCACAGACACTTGGACGAGTAGGCATGGACAGGGGCGTTACATGTCGCTGACTGGGCACTGGGTAACTATGGTGACAGCAGGACAAGGGGCTGCTGTCCAAGTCTTGCCGTCCCCACGAGTTGTGCGTCAATCCTCTTTATGTCAAAGTTCCTCCACTGCTTCTGCCTCCTCAACCTCCTCTCGGTCTTCCACCTGCACCCAAAGCCTGTCTGGTCATGCCACAAGCTTTCTAACTGCGCAGAAGGGATCCTGCACACCTCCTTACTATGCTGGCAGTAGGGCTCAACGTCATCAGGCGGTTTTTACATTGAAATGTCTGGGAAATGTGAGTCACACAGCTGAGGAGTTGTGGTCAGCTCTGGAGAACCAATTTCATGAATGGTTGTCTCCACTGGACCTGAAACCAGGGAAGGCCGTGTGCGACAATGCTGCAAACGTGGGTGCGGCCCTTCGCCGGGGCAATGTCACACACGTGCCTTGTATGGCTCACGTGTTGAACCTGGTTGTCCAGCAATTTTTAGCCCACTATCCCAGACTAGATGGCCTTCTGCAGAGGGCACGGTCGCTGTGTGCTCACTTCCGCCGTTCGCATCTCGCAGCTCAGCGACTTACATCTCTACAGAAGTCGTTGGGCCTGCCACTTCACCGGCTAAAATGCGATGTGCCTACCCGGTGGAATTCAACTCTGCACATGTTGCAGCGACTGTGGCAGCACCGACAAGCCCTGGTGCAATACGTTCTGACGTATAGCCTGGGCCAACGAGATTCAGAGGTGGGGCAAATCACGCTGGAGGAGTGGTCTCAGATCAGGGACCTATGCACCCTTCTGCACAGTTTTGAAATGGCGACGAAGATGTTTAGTGCTGACGATGCCATTATCAGCATGACTATTCCGGTGATTTACATGCTGGAGCACATGTTAAACAGAATTCGGAGTCAGGTGGTGGCACAAGAGGAGGTGGAGGAAGTAGAGGAGGAGGAGTTGTATGCGGAAGGGCTAACATCTGCAAGGTCCAGACGGTCGGCAGCACCAAGGCGGCAGGCATGTGAGGGTGGGGGAGATGGTTTTACCAGGGCGCATGGTAGCAGCCAAACTAGTGAGGAAGGTGCAGGAGCCCAGGAAGAAGTGGAGGACGAACTGATGGAAGACTCATCAGATGAGGGAGACCTTGATCACATTTCTGTTGTGCGAGGTTGGGGGGAGAGGACAGAGGAAGGAAGCATGATTGTTACCTCGCCACCAACACAACAGGGACTTGGTGCTCCTGGATGCGCAACACACATGAGTGCCTTCTTGCTGCACTACCTGCAACATGACCCTCG
The DNA here is from genome assembly GCF_046119375.1 of Phyllobates terribilis. NCBI lineage: Eukaryota > Metazoa > Chordata > Amphibia > Anura > Dendrobatidae > Phyllobates > Phyllobates terribilis. The sequence goes on from NW_027362764.1 coordinate 459,464,178, forward strand.
AATTGTGAGAATTAGAAATAATCCTGACTACTGGGTTGCCACACTGTTAGATCCCCGGTACAAAAGTAAATTTGCAGAAATTATTCCTGCCATAGAAAGGGATGCACGCATGCAGGAGTATCAGCAGAGACTGTTGCAGAATCTTACATGTGCTTTTCCACAAAATACCAGTGGTGCACGTAGTGAATCTCACAGTTCCAACTTGCCAACCGTGGGACCGTCAAGTGTTCAGCACTCAAACCGTAACAGAACCACAGTATCTGCTGATAACATCAATTTTGCGGAATCATTTCACCACTTTTTTAGCCCATCCTTTGCAAGGCCACAGGAGACAAGAAGTCTGACACATAGTCAACGCCTAGAGACGATGGTACAGGAGTATCTCCAAGTAAACATTGAAGCCACGACTGTGTCACTGGACCCTTGCTCTTTTTGGGCTTCCAATCTGGATAAATGGCCGGAGCTAGCCACTTACGCCTTGGAGATCTTGTCATGCCCCGCAGCCAGCGTTCTGTCTGAACGTGTGTTCAGCGCTGCTGGTGGTGTGCTGACAGATAAGCACACGCGGCTCTCCACTGATAATGTAGACAGACTCACGTTCATAAAGATGAACAAATCATGGATCCGAAACGACTTTTCTACCCCTGTGTCATCCTGGGGAGAGTAAAAGCTTGATGATTGGTTAAAATCACCCTACCAACCGTTTTAAGCTTTCAAATTACTAATCATGTTTATCTGTATCTTGACTGGAAAATAATTTGGGCTTTGTAGCAGTGTGCAGCACTGATCCTATTAGGCCATCTATAATAAGCTCCACCAGATTTAAAATTAAAAATAATTTTTAGCTGCATCTAGCCCGGAAAATAATTTTGGGGCTCCGAGATGCGCAAGACACATAAGTGCCTTCTTGCTGCACTACCTGCAGCATGACCCTCATATTGTCAGAATTCGAAGTAATCATGACTACTGGGTTGCCACACTCTTAGATCCCCCAAACTTTTCGATCAACCTTTTCATTTTAACCCCTTAAGCCCCGGAGCATTTTTCGTTTTTGCATTTTCGTTTTTGCTCCCCTTGTTCCCAGAGCCATAGCGTTTTTATTTTTTGGTCAATATGGCCAGGTGAGGGCTTATTTTTTGCGGGACGAGTTGTACTTTTCAACGCCACTACTAGTTTTATCATATCCTGTACGGGAAAACGGGAAAAAAATTCCAAGTGCGGTAAAATTGCAAAAAAAGTGCAATACCACAGTTGTTTTTTATTTATTTTTTTTACCATGTTCACTGAATGCTAAAACTGACCTGCTCTTCTTATTCTACAGGTCATTACGAGTTCATAGACACCAAACATGTATAGGTTCTTTTATATTTAAGTGGTGAAAAAAAATTCCAAAATTTGGTAAAAAAAAAAAATAAAAAAATAGTGCCATTTTCTAAGACCCGTAGCGTCTCCATTTTTCGGGATCTGGGGCTGGTTGAGGGCTTATTTTTTGCGTGCCAGGCTGACGTTTTTATTGATACCATTTTGGGGTAGATCCGATGTTTTGATCGCCCGTTATTGCATTTTATTGCAATTTTGCAGCGACCAAAAAACGTAATTCTGGCGTTTAGAATTTTTTTCTCGTTACGCCGTTTACCGATCGGAATAATTCTTTTTTTATATTGATAGATCGGGCGATTCTGAACGCGGCGATACCAAATATGTGTATGTGGGTTTTTTTTTATATATTTTATTTTGAATGGGGCGAAAGGGGGGTGATTTAAACTTTTATATTTTTTTACTTTTTTTTATATTTTTAAAAACTTTTTTTTTTTACTTTTTGCATGCTTCTATAGTCTCCATAGGAGACTAGAAGCAGCAACTATTCGATCGCCTCTGCTACATACAGGGGACGAGCAGGTCCCCTGCATGCAGCAGAAATGGTCCTGTGCTATGAGCGCCGACCACTAGGTGGCGCTCATAGCGACAAGATCATGACAACCACAGGCGTCTGCTGCAGACCCTGGGTTGTCATGCACGCCCATCGGCGACCCGCGATCACGTGACGGGGTCGCCGGTGGGCGGGGCTTATGACGCGCTACCCGGAAGCGCGCGTTAAATGCTGCTGTCGGAGATTGACAGCAGCATTTAACTGGTTAACAGCCGCGGGTGGATCGCGATTCCACCCGCGGCTGTTGCGGGCACATGTCAGCTGTAAGAATCAGCTGACATGTGCTCGGTTCAGTGAGGGCTCAGCGCCGGAGCCCTCACTGAACCGGCGGTACGCAAATATGCGTACTAATACGTCCCCGGTAAGTAAGGGGTTAATAAAGACCAAAAAAATGGTCATTTTTGAAATTATAAGCATTAGCAGGTTGTTAGAAACTGAAATCAAACAGTTTTCAACTCAAAACTTTATTCTAGGTGATGTTACATTTTCACATAGGACCCCTTGTTCGAAAGGAGCTTCTGAACTCTCTCGTCCATTGAATTTGTCAGGTTTTGGATGGTTTCTGCTTCAATTGTTTTGCATGAGGACAGAATACCCTCCCAGAGCTGTTGCTTAGATGTGAACTGCCTCCCGCCATCATAGCCACTCCTTTTAATGATGCTCCAAAGGTTCTGAATGGGGTAGAGGTCCGGGGAGCATGGGGGTCACACCATAAGTTTGTCCCCTTTTATGCCCATATCAGCCAGAGATGCAGATGTTTTATGTGCAGCATGAGATGGTGCATTATCATGCAGAAAAATGATCTTGCTGTGAAATACACGGTTCTTCTTCTTGAACCATGGCAGGAAGTGCTGTTTGAGAAAATCCACATACATTATGGAGTTCATCTTTAGCGCCTTCAGGGATCCTAAAGGGGCCGACAATCTCTCTCCCCATGATTCCAGCCCAAAACATTACTCCACCTCCTCCTTGTTGGCGCTGTAGCCGTGTTTGCGTGGGGTGTCCATCAACCAGCCATCCTCCACTCCATCCATCTGGACCATCGAGCGCTGCACGGCACTCATCCGTGAACAAAACAGTTTTGAAATCAGTCTTCATGTAATGTTTGGCCCACTGGAGCCGTTTCTGCTTGTGTGAAGTGGATAGAGGCGGTCGACAGGATGGCGTATGCACAGCTGCAAACCTCTGAAGGACCCTGCATCTTGTTGTTCGGGGGACGTTGGAGGCACAAGCAGCTTCAAAAACTTGTCTGCTGCTATGACAAGGCTTTTTTGCCACTGCTCTTTCAACCTGACGTAATTGCCTGTAGGAAAGAGTCCTCAATTTGCCCTTATCAGCACGCACACGTGTGTACTGTGAATCAGCTACATACTTCTTGATTGCCAAGACACTTCATCCTGATCATCGCACAATGTTGATTGTAGTCATGCCTTGACCTAAACACTCCACAATTTGTTGCTTCTCAGCAGCCGACACATCCTTTTTCTTTCCCATTTTGGCAGAAAATGTAGGCTGCTGAATAATGTGAGAGAGCCTTCTTAAGTAGTCTTGCCTTTCATTGGACACACCTGACAAACTAATTAGCACTGGTGTCTGCAATTGCTTACAGTGATATAAAGAGCCCTGACACACATCACCATCAATGAGTTTAACTGACAAACAAACAAATTCTTCCCTGATCACTCCTAAACACTTTTTGCATAATAATTTGGAACACAGTGTACATGTGCTTTTCCACAAAACACCAGTGGTTCACGTAGTGAATCTTACAGTTCTAACTTGCCAACCGTGGTCTGTATGGAGTTGTTCAATAAAGGGCCCAAAATTAAGATAACATAGATGGGAGAGGTCTCTATGAATAGGAATTCCTAAGTATTTGATACCCTGTGAGGGCCAGGCAAAGGGAAAGTTGGACTGGATGGAATCCTATATGGATTTGGGGAGGGAGACATCGAGGGCCTCAGACTTCGCTGCATTGATTTTAAAATTTGACCATGTAACAAAGTGATCTATTTCAGCCATAACAGCATGGATGGATATATGTGATTGAGTGATATATACTAGGACATCATCAGCAAATAGAGAGCACTTGTACTCGGTGCCTCCCACCTCAATCCACCTAATATTGGGGTTATGGCGAATTGATGAGAGCAGGTGCTCCATCACTAGGATGTATAAGAGAGGGGACAGAGAACATCCCTGCCTTGTCCCATTGGTGATTGTGAAAGGTGATGAAAATGTTCTGACGCGCCCCCTGGGCCTTGGGACACCCGGAGCCGGACCCTTTTTGGTGGATGCTGGTGGTTGTAGTCTCCGTGGCGGCAACCCGGTTCCGTGGCTCAGGGCGGTCAAACCAGTGGCGGAACTATTTATGTGGTTTTGATGTTTAAATGTCCGACTACGCCACCCGTGGATTGCGGTCAGAGTGAACCGCCGCTCCAGGGCAGACCGCTGAGGCTGGTGTTGTGGGTGCAGCAGAGCGTAGCATAACTCCCCACCTGAGGAGTATAGCCTCAGGGCAGTGTATGCGGAGGATGGGGGTGATGGTGCAGGGCAGCAGCAGTAATGACACGGAGTCAGTGATGCAGTCCAGGGCCTTTACTCACAGTTCTTATTATCCAGACCACGTCTGCAGGTAACGGCTGCCCACGTCGTACTGTGCTCACCAGGTGAGGGGCTCAGACAACTCCGAGATAACTTTGGAGCGCTTCACAGGACCCCCTTTGTGTGTCCTTTGTCTGGCCTTTCTTACCAACCCTTCTGTCCGGCTGCCTCGGGCCTCCTCTTGGTAAACTTGGCGCCAGTTTCCCTGACCCTATGTGGTGCCTTCCTAGCGGGTGTAGCGAGGGGCTGCGCCACATAAAATGTCACAGCCTCCTGTTTCTAGCTGAGGGTCGTTTCCTGCCTCCACTAGTTTCGGGGACCGGTCTCCCCCTTTGGCCTGACCCCTCCACGCACCCCTGAGATCCCTTCGTTCCTCGTTCCTGGAGCCTTCTCCGCTCCTCTTCCTTCCTTCTCCCTCTTCCAGGCCTGGGCCTCTGTTACTAGGCCCGCCTCCGGAGCAGACCTCATGCAGAGCCCCTGCTCCCTGCCACTTCTGCTCAGACTTCTCTGCACTGAACTAAGATGGTGCCCACCTTTTATACTCCCTTCTCAATGCACCCAGGAACTGCTTCCTCCCTGCTCCTGCACTACAGGGTTACCCTTCCTCAGTGTTCCCTCCCCCCACTCCAGCCAGGGACTGTCGTGCCCATCTCAGGGGCATATTGGTCGCCCTGCCCCACGGCAATGTGGTGTAATGCATGCAGGTGTCGGGTCCTGATCCACACTACATCCTTACCTGAGAGTGAGATATCAGACTTCTGGGTGAGGTGCAATACCTCTGTAGCAACCGAGCCCTCAGGGTGCTACAGTTCCATTTATCTTCAGCCTAGGTGACGTATTGCGATACAGGGCCGTGATTTTGGCTATAAAAGGGTCCCCTAGACCCCTACCCAAAGCTTTTTAAGAGAATCATATATGGCGTGCCAGGAGACTCTATGGAATGCTTTCTCAGCATCCAACGAGAGTATCTAATTACAAATTTTTAACTGCATCTAGCCCAGGAAATACTTTGTGCCTAGTAGCAGGGTCTGCTAGTCAGCGGATTATCCCGGCTGTTAAGCAAGCTACACCACCTGTAGTTTGGACACTTCATTTTTTCAAAGGAAATGCTTCGGGACCACGGGATACTCAGTGAAGAGCATCAGGAGGCACCCCAAGGCATAGGGGCTGGGACTGGCAGTAGGATGCCTTGCGGTGGACAGCCGAGCTCGATCCTTATAAAAGCTTTTTAACTGCAGCAGCTTTAGTGGATGCTACTGGAGCTGGAATTACGCGGCTGCTGGCATGAGACTTGCCCTCCAATAGATCCTTGTAAATGGATTTAAAGTGTATTCATTCAAATTAGAGAGACAATTTAAATTAAAAAGCTTAGAGCTGCCTCCACCACAGGGGGGCTCGCTCGACCCACCAGCGGACAGGCACCAGTATTGGGAGAGGGGGGCTGGCCATCAGGGTTCACCGCGGCTCTGGCACAAACCCGGCGACACGGAGGTGGCACGGGCAGGAGCGGACTGGCCGTGTCGGCTTCTCACTTTTTGGATTTTAGAAGGGCATGACATGCCTATATCTGTGTCTCCCCCTCCTTTTACTCCTCCACCTCTTTTATTTTCGCATGACTATATGTACTTGTCACTTTTCCATGTGTTAGTTATGTCTTCTGAGCAGTTTGTCAGCTTTTGGACACCTTTGAAGGTGTTTTCTATGTGTTTCTATGTGTTTTTGTTTGCCTGCCATTGGTTTTAACGGTGTTCGAAGGTGTTCGACGAACAGTTCGACGAACAGTTCGGCGAACACACGGGTGTTCGACGAACCGAACCGAACTCGAACACTACGGGGGTGGCTCAACACTACTAATCACTGAGCCACCGTGCTGCTCTCTCGGATCTCCCAGCTCAGAAATCTAACATGTTGGAGAAACTTGCACCTACTGCAACTTAGTGTCTTCAGCTCCTTTATGAGAAACTAACGTTTGGGAAGCCACTCAGTCTACCAAATAAAATTCCTGAGAAGGAAATTGTGGATGGCTTTGCTTCTGGTACTGGGTACACTGCTAATACCATGGCGTCGTGCCATAATTCACTGGAAATATTCCAGGCTGATTGGATACAAGCTCATTCCCATAAAAAATTTACCAGCAGCAAGCTAAGGAGATGGTGGCCTCTATCATCATAAAGGAGTTAGCTCGTTGTCTAGGAGACCGACCACCGCTGTTATCTACCTTTTGAACATTGTGTTGAAGCTTGCAAGGTGTTTACCATGACAGAGAGGAGCAGGAAAACCACAGCGTCTGATTCCTCCCACAACTGAAGTCATTAGAAGCCTTTTACTTTCATATTAATTGGTGCAGGGATTAATCTGCTCAGTTGTGAGCTCCTGGAAGCTTACGGTGATTTAGGCTCTAAGCAGATTTGTCCTGTGCATCTCACCTACTGTGTAACACTGTACCCCAATACATCAGACTGTCCCCTACCGTGGAAACCTTGAAAAGGAAGCTGAAGATCCACTTTTTGTCACAAGCGTACAATCTGCGGTATCCCTTGCTCCTGCATACCACTGCACGACTAGCTGTACCCTGACCTACTGTACCCTCACCCATTTCTTGTAGATTGTTTGTCCACCCTCACGGGAGGGTTCTCTATCCTCTTGAACCAGTCGGTGACCCCTTTTCACATGTAAAGTGCGAGGAAATTAATGTCGTTGTAATAATAATAATATTTATAGTACTTGAACTCTGGATCAATTGATGGCTCTTTCCTGGTGTCTACTAGTGATGAGCGAGCACTAAAATGCTCGGGTACTCGTTGCTAGGGTCGAGCAAATTGGAATACTCGGGTGCTCGACCCGAGCAACGAGCCCAATGTAAGTCTAAGGGAATCTCGAGCATTTTTCAGGCGGCCCCCCCCGGCAGTCTGCAGAGGGCCTAAAAATTGACAAATTGATGGGAACAGTGCTCAAATGACATGGGAACAGCATGGGGTAGACCCCTGGAAGCATCTCTGACTCCCAGATCACTGCGGTCAACAACCTTGTCAGAGTATTACGCCACTTTTACGGACTCACAATAAAACATACAAAAAAACGAAACCAAAATGGATTTTCCTGGGAAATATGTTAAGGAACATCCTTTCCAGGGTAATGACTTGTATATAAGGCAAAATAAATAACCAAAAACAAAAATACTCCTCCACACCTTGGGCTATGTTCACACGTAGCGTTGACGATGCAATTTTTGCACTTTTGCATTGCTTTCAACAAAGACAAATGCATTTACCAGGAAATGTCATTTTAACATTTTACAACCTTTTCTGGCCATGTGGTGTGTGACACATCATCAGATGCATGCATACAGTACTGAAAAGACATGGGAACAGCATGGGGAAGACCTCTGGAAGCATCTCTGACTCCCAGTTCATGGCCTAAAAGTGTGCCCATCATAAGTGATCCTTGGCGCATTCGAAGATGCCACATCCTTGTCCCAGTGCAGCGCTCAGTTGTCCCTACCCCATTCCTTGGAATGCAAGCGCAAGTATGCAGCCAGCCACCCACCCACCCAAAGGCTGCAATACTATACTGCCACATTTTTGACATCTGCTTGCACTTGAAATGTGGCCTTTTAGGGTCATGGAGGCGGAAGCTTTTATAAACTCATGCCAGCGGCGGCCGGGTGTCCATACTCGGTCCCCAGCCGCCACTGTTTCTCCCGGTGTTGTCTCTGCCTTCCACAAGCACGGGTCCCACAACATTACCCATGCCCTCCCCAGTGCACTTACTGGGAAGGACCGCCTAACCACAAACATCTGGACAGGTGAATGTGGCCAGGGACGCTACGGAGCCAGTCCACAGCTGTTTTTGCTGAGTTGTATTTCACCACAGCCATATTCTTTAGCTTGGTGAAAGGACTTTGGAAACCATATATACCCAGCTGTCATTTCTCTCAGGAAGTCCTCTACAGCTGCTTTCACTTGAAATGTGGTCTTTTAGGCTCGTGGAGGCGGAAGCTTTTCATAACCTCATGCCGGCGGCGGCCGGTTGTCCATACTCGGTTCCCAGTCGCCACTGTTTCTCCCGGTGTCGTCTCTGCCTTCCACAAGCACGGGTCCTACACCATTACCCGTGCCCTCCCCAGTGCACTTACTGGGAAGGACCGCCTAACCACAAAAACGAGGACAGGTGAATGTGGCCAGGGACGCTACGGAGCCAGTCCATAGCTTTTCACAACCTCATGCCTCGTGTCCATACTCGGTCCCCAGCCGCCACTATTTCTCCCGGTTTTGTCTCCGCCTTCTACAAGCGCGGGTCCCTGAACATTACTGCTGGTACTTTTCTGTGGGAATCTGCTTTCCTCCTACCAGCCTGGAATATTTCCAGTAAACTATGGTACGACGCCATGGTATTAGCACTGCCCCCAATACCAGTAGCGAAGCCTTCCCCAATTTCCCTCCCAGGAATTTTATTTGGTAGACTGAGTGGCTGCCTAAATACATTCGTTTCTCACAAAGTAGCTGAAGATAGAGTGGCAGCAGGTGCAAGTTTCTCCAGCCTATTAGATACCAGAGGGTGAACGGCAGCACATTGAATCAGCGGATATCTCTGAAGCCTCGCAGCGCTGGGATCCTGGGTTCAAATCCCAGCAAGGACAACATCTGTAAGGATTTTGTATGTTCTCCCCATGTTTGCGTGTTTTTCTCCTCAGTAAAAAAGCACCCATAGAGTGTCCGGGAACCTTCCCACACACTTTTCTTAGCCAGGACTGCTTCTTGGCAGGGTTGGACGGTCCCACCAGGGAATCCTCTGGTGTGCCATGGCTTCTACATCAGGAGAGTTCATGATAGCGCTAACTTTGCAGCTGCTATGGGGCTCTTGAGCGGGGGAGAAAGGAGAGCCATCAGAATCAAATCCTCTGGTGGGCCCAACGTTTATCAATCTAAAACAGTTTCTCAGTGGGAGTTGTATTTCACCACAGCCATATTTTTTAGCTCCGTGAAAGGTCTGGCATAGAAGGAAACCGTATCTTCTCCGGCTGTCATTTCTCCGTCACCAGGTTCCGCCCATTGTCACACACGTCCATGCCTGGCTGTATGTTCAGAGGTGAGAGCCACAGATCGAGCTGCTGTGTTCCAGCTTTCAACAACTCTGCAGAGCTGGGCGGTTTGTCACCTAAGCATTAAGCATGTTATCTTCAGCACAGACTGCTGCCACTTGGCCAAGGCAGTGCTGCAGTGCTGTCAGATTGTGACTGATGTGGTCATTTCGGAGGTGGAGGAGGAGGTGCAGGAGCTAAACAATGTGATTACATTGAGGTTACATTGGCGACTCTATTTTTATACTAAAGAAAGATCCTACAGTTTTGTATTTTTACGTTATTTTTTAAGGCGAATGCATTCAATGGGAGATGTCGTTTTAACATTTTACAACCTTTTCTTGCAATGTGGTGTGTGACACATCATCAAACACATCCTGTTTCATTGATGATGGAGGGACTCTGAAAGACACATAGAGCAGGGCCACAGTAACAAGTACGACATGTTCCATTAGAAAGGAGAGAGTCTGCTATACAGCTATAGGGTATGCAGTGAGTCCAACGGCTGACTAAATTTAGGAAAAACCCCACTAAGAAATTAAAGACACATAGAGCAGGGCCACAGTAACGAAAAATTCCCATTAGAAAGTAGAGAGTCTGCTATACAGTTATAGGGAATGCAGTGATTCCAACGGCTGACTAAATTTAGGAAAAACCCCACTAAGAATTTAAAGACACATAGAGCAGAGCCACAGTAGCAAGTACGACATGTTCCCATTAGAATGGAGAGAGTCTGCTATACAGTTATAGGGTATGCAGTGAATCCAACGGCTGACCAAATTTAGGAAAAACCCCACTAAGAATTAAAAGACACATAGAGCAGGGCCACAGTAACAAGTACGACACGTTCCCATTAGAAAGGAGAGGGTCTGCTATACAGTTATAGGGTATGCAATGAGTCTAACGGCTGACCAAATTTAGGAAAAACCCCACTAAGAATTTAAAGAGACATAGAGCAGGGCAACAGTACCGACAAATTCCCATTAGAAAGGAGAGAGTCTCCCATAGTGCTGGCCTATGCAGTGAATGCAAGTGCTGCCAAAAATTTGTAGGCACCTCAATGCCCCTTGTAAGAGACGTGGAGGAGGGCCTCATAAAAAATGTTCCCATTAGAAAGGAGCGGGCCTCTTATACTTGTAATGCTCATGCACTAAGTGTATGGGCTGACAAACATTTACCTCTGGGGGGTATAGATGAACATATTGTATAAAAAAAATTTTTTACGGGCATCATAAACATCCTTTAAAAAATGATGTGGGTGTTGCATCACAGACCACGGTCACCCTGGTGATATAGTAGTGGAGGATGAGAAGAAGAAGGAGGACAAGAGCAAATAGCCAAAATCAGGAAGCGTAAACCCATGTGTGGGTGTGAAAAGGTGCATGGGAATACACCTCCCAAGAAAAGACCCTGGATTTGAGTTTATGTTACGCTGCTATCATTCGGTGGTGTTGAGAAGTCTGGCCCTTGTTCATTTTTATAAGAGTCAGCCTGTCAGCATTTTCAGTTGACAGGCGGATGCGCTTATCAGTTATAATTCCACCAGCGGCACTACAAACCCGCTCTGATAAAACGCTGGCGGCAGGGCAGACCAGGACCTCCATGGCATAGAGAGCCAGTTCATTCCACGTATCCAGCTGGGATACCCAATAATTATAAGGCACAGAGGAATCAAGGAGGACGTTTCTACGGTTGGCAAGGTACTCTCCCAGCATCTTCCAAAACTTTGCGCTCCTTGTGAGAGTACCCCGCGCATTAGGGCCTGTGTGATTGGAGGCTCTGAGAAAAAACTCCCAGAAATTTGACAGTGTTCCCCTGCCTCTGCTGGATTGAAGTTGTGTCTCTCTCGCTTGTACTCCTTGGGTGTCCAACAAAGAGTGCCCTCTGCTGCCAGCGTTTTCAGATGGGAATTTTTTTAATAGTTCCGGAACAAGAGCCTTCTGGCACAGCTGCATTTTTGTAGACCTGTCCGCCTCAGGAATAAGAGATATAAAGTTCTCCTTGTAGCGTGGGTCTAGATGTGTCACCAACCAGTTATGCCTGTTGCCCAAAATTTTGAGAACGCGAGGGTCATGGGAAAGGCAGCGTAACATAAACTCAGCCATGCGTGCCAGATTACTAACAGGCAAGACTTCCGTGTCCTTACCAAAAGGATGACTGACCATGCTCTCTTCCTCCTCCTCCTCTCTGTCCTCTGGCCATCCACGCTGAACAGACTGTATGACAGCTGTGCAGGTAGTACCATCTGTAGTGCATGAAACTAGCTCCTGTCCTTCCTCCTCCTCCTCCTCTTCCTCATTGTCACCCAATCCACATTGGGATGAGAAGAGGCTTGGCTGAGTGTAATCACCCTGTATGTTTCCTTGCTCCATCTCATCGTGCTCCGCCTGCAATGCATCCTCTTTGATTGTGAGCAGAGAGCGTTTCAGAAGACAGAGAAGTGGGATGGTGATGCTAATTATGGCGTCATCGCCGCTCACCATCTTGGTGGAGTCCTCAAAGTTTTGGAGGCTGGTACATATGTTTGACATCCATTTCCACTCCTGAAGTATTATGTGTGGAGTCAGAACTGAATACCGACGGCCTTGTTGATGCTGGTACTCAACAACTGCCCTCTTCTGCTCACGAATCCTTCCCAACATCTGCAGTGTAGAGTTCCAACGCATGGGGACATCACACACTAGTCTGTGAGCCAGAAGCTGCAAACGCTGCTGAAACATGGCAAGGGCGGTTGAAGCTTTAGCTGACTTTCTAAAATAAGCACACAGACGTCTTACCTTAACAAGCAGATCCAGCAGCTCCGGGTAAGATTTGAGAAACCGCTGAACCACGAGGTTAAGCACATGGGCCAGTCATGGTACGTGTGTGAGCTCGCCTCACCTCAGAGCCGCCACCAGGCTCCAGCCATTGTCACACATGACCATGCCTGGTTGTTGGTTCAGCGGTGTGAGCCGCATATCTGCCTGCTCTTTCAGAGCTGTCCACGACTCTTCAGCATTGTGCGGTTTGTCACCTAAGCGAATTAGCTTCAGCACAGCCTGTTGCCGCTTGCCCGAGGGAGTGCTGCAGTGCTTCCAGCTTGTGACTGATGTGGTCATTTCGGAGATGGAGGCTGAAGAGGAGGCTGAGGAAGATGAGGTGCAGGAGCTGTAGACCGTGGGGGCAACCCTGATTGACCTAGGGCCCGCAATCCTTGACGTCGGGAGGATGTGTTCTTTCCCAAGGTCCGACTGGGTCCCGACTTCCAATATGTTAACCCAGTGTGCCGTCAGCGAGATGTACCATCCGTGCCCACAAGCACTCGTCCACGTGTCCGTGGTTAGGTTGACTTTCCCGGTAACTGCGTTGTTGAGGGCACGGCTAATGTTTTGGGACACGTGCTTGTATAATGCGGGGATGGCACACCGGGAGAAATAGAGGCAGCTGGGGAATGAGTACCGAGGGACGGCCGCCGCCATCAGGTTGCGGAATGCTTCCATCTCCACGAGACTAAAAGGCAACATTTCGAGCACAAGCAGTCGTGAAATGTGATAATTTAGTAGTGTGGCCTGTGGGGCGTTGGCTGCATATTTGCGCTTGCGTTCCAAGGACTGGTGCTGCTACTTGAGAGTGCGCAACGACAGGTGCAGGGCAGGAGGCATCTTCGCCTGCTCCATGGACAGAGAATTGGCTTGCATGCACAACAGCAGAAGAAGCAATGTTGCCACATGCAGACACTGTTCCTGGACCCTGGGGTTTGGCCCACGAAGTCAGGTGCTTGGCTGCCATGTGCCTGATCATGCTGGTGGTGGTCAGGCTGGTCGGTTTGCCACCCCTGCTGATGCTGGCCTGGCAGTTGGTGCAAATGGCCATTTTGGGGTTATCAGCAGAGTCTTTAAAAAACAACCAGACTCGGGAAGACCTAACAGTTGTACTGGGAACTTCCTTCATATTGGGGTTATGGGGAACGGTTGCCTGCCTTCTGTCTGCGGCCACCACACTGCTACTTCCTGACTGTTGGGGTGCTCTTCCTCCCTTCCCCTGTGTGCTGCTGTCCTCGCTCTTTATGTCCTCCTGCCATGTTGAGTCAGTAACTATATCATCCACCACCTCGTCTTCCACTTCCACACCCTGGTCCTCCTCCTGACTTTCTGGCTATTGTGTCTCATCATCGTTCACCTCTTGTGACACTTTCCCACCATTGCCTTCGTGTGACTGTGGCTGCTCAAATATTTAGGCATCGCTACACGTGATCTCCTCTTGCCCCGCTTCAAGTGGACCGAGCGAGAGGTATGAATCTATAAAAGGAAAAGTGAACTGCTCTTCAGAGTGTCCAAGTTTGGGATCAGTTGTCTCCGGGCACTCAGCATGGCGGGAGGAAGAAGGATCAGGGTGAGGAATAGGCGGTCCATACTCACGGCTACTGAGACTTGACCGTGTGGAAGACAGGGTGGTGGTGGTGGATAAGTGACTGGAAGCATTATCCGCTATCCAACCAACAACCTTTTGACAATGCTCTGGGTTCAAGACTGGTGTGCTGCGGTCCCCTAGGAATTGGGAAAGGAAGGTCAGGCGAAAAGATGTGGGTGTTTGTTGTGGCACAAATTGAGCTTGCCCATGGCCTTGTCCTTGGCCTCTGCATGCACCATCACTGTCACGTCTAGATCCCCGTCCCTTGCCCCGTGCCTTGCCCATTTTAAATGGAGGACAGTATCTTCCACACTCACTACAAATGACTGAGTTTGGAACGAACTTATATGTGACCCTTGTGATGGAGAAAACAGAGTTTTAAATACCTGGCCTGTAGGTAAGTAGTTTGAACAGCAAAGTGGTGTGAATTGCTTCACTGACACACTAAAGGAAAATTTTAATGGAGGCCAGAAATGGCAGTATTTTCTGACAACATATATGTGATCCGTTTGACGGAGAAAACGCAGTATTAAATAGCTGGATTTCTAGTGCTGTAATATGGAAAGGACCTAGCTGTATTCTGCAGTGCCAACAAGCAAATGGCGCAGAAAAACGGTGTTCTCTGGATTGCTTTTTAAGCAAATAATAAGGATTAAGATCCAAAAAAAAGTATTCCTGGCCCCTGAAACCTGGGCCTTTGTATAGAAATATCTAACAGCAGCAGAAGGCAGAATTGGAATGGAGCCTCTTGTGCTATATGCACTTTAGTCTGCTATATACCCTGCCTGCCTGCCTATATACACTGCCTGCCTGATATTTCTGCAGATGGATTAGTTAGTCCTCCAAAGGACTGTTTGATAAGATGGATATGTGTAATTTACGGTTTTTCTCCCTACACTACCTAATACACAAGAAAATCTCTCCCTGACGCAGCAGCACCTCTCCCTACTCTGCCGGATTCCGGATTGACTGTGACGAGCATGGCAGCGCCAGGTCTGATATAGACCTGATGACGCTGTGCTGCCAGCCAATCACTGTAATGCCACAACCAACATGGCTACGGCATTACAGTGAGTGGCAAGCAATCCCTGCATGTTGATTGGCACTCTAAAGAGCGCTAAACATGCAGGGAGGGGACCCGAGCTCCCGCAGAGCAACCCCGGAAATACTCGGCGAGCGCCGAGCAACTCAAGCAGTGAGATGCTCGCGCGAGCACCGAGCAGTAGCGAGCATGCTCGCTCATCACTATGGTCTACCCCTACTTTGATGTGTTTTGGAAACTTTTGGGCCTGTTTGGAGGTGTTGTATATGCATTTTTTTTTGCACCCCTTTGAATCCTATGGCGTTCAGTAATGTTCAGCGAAAATTCGATGAATAATTTGGCGAATATTGCAGATTCGTCGATCGGAACCTGAACAGGACCATCAAAATATTCGCTTATCTCTAATTAGGATTACCATAATTTTTAATATTTGCCAAATGCCAGAATGATGAGAGAGAGAGAATGTTTTAAGGCATTTTCATTACTTACTACTAGGTCAAAAGTTTACATACATTTCATTAGTATTTTGTACCATTGCCCTTAAACTGAATGACTAGGCTCAAACGTTTGGGGTATCCTTCCACTAGCGTCTCACAATAGTTGATCGGAATTTGGGCCCATTCCTCCTGACAAAACTGGTGTAACTGATGCAGGTTTGTAGGTCGCCTTTCCTGTACCTGTCTTTTCAGCTTCGCCCATAAATTTTCAATAGGATTGCGATCAGGGCTTTGTGATGGCCTTTCCAAAACATTGACTTTGTTATTCTTAAGCTACTTTGTTACCATTTTGGCAGTATGTTTTGGGTCATTGTCCATTTGGAAGACCCATATCCGCTCAAGCTTTAACTTCCTGGCTGATGTCTTGATATGTTGCTTCAGTATTGCGACATAATCTTCTTATCTTATGATGCCATTTATTTTGTGAAGTGCACCAGTGCCTACTGCAGCAAAACAACTTCACAACGTTATGCTGCCACCCCCATGTTTCACATTTGGAATGGTGTTCTTAGGCTTCCAAGATTCTCCCTTTTTCCTCCAAATGTAACGATGGTCATCATGCCCAAAAAGCTCAATTTTAATTTCATCAGCCCACAGGACGTCTCCAAAAATGAAGGTCTTTGTTTCTTTGTCCATTTGCAAACATTAATCTGTCTTTTTTATGTTTCTTTTGGAGTAATGGCGTCTTCCTGGCAGTGTGACCTTTCAGCCCAAGTTGATACAGTACTCGTTTCACTATGGTTATTGACACAATCTTACCAGCTTACCAGCTTCTGCCATCATCTTCACAAGGTCTCTTGCTTTTGTACTTGGGTTGATAAGCACATGTCAGACCAAAGCACATTCATCTCTGGGACACAGAACCCGTTTCTTTCCTGAGCGTTATGATGGCTAGACATTCCCATCTTGTTTCTACTTGCGCATAATTGCTTGTAAAGATGAACGCGGTACCTTCCAGTATCTTGAAATTGTACTCAAGGATGAGCTAGACTTGTGCAAGTCCACAATTCTCTTCCTGACATCTTTGCTGATTTCTTTACACTTTCCCATGATATTACACAAAGAAGCAGTGTGTTTCATGCGTGCATTAAAATACATCCACATCCCGTCTCTAATTAACTCAGATGATGCCAAAAAATCAGAAGCTTCCAAACACATGACATCATCATATGGGCAGCCCAGAATTGTTTAAAGGCATAGTAATCTTAGTGTATGTAAACTTTTGACTTTGCAGCAAGTAATAAAAATGCCTTAAAACATTCTCTCTCATTATTCTGGCATTTGGCAAATGTTAAAAATGATGGTAATTCTAATTGACCTAAAACGGGAAACGTTTATTCTTATTTCATGTCAGATACTGAGAAAAACATACATATGTGTCTTTTTATATAGTGTATGTAAACTTCTGGTTTCAACTGTACACAGTGTTCCAAATACACTTGCCATCAATCTCAGGCATAACCATAATATCAGCCAAGCAATCACAATATAGGAGTGTAATGCAGCGGCTTGCTTGGCATTACTGTAATGATCCAGGATGCGTTTTGGGCTGACCAGGTACCTCCCCCTCAGGTGACTGGTCACATGACTGTGACATAGTGCAGGTCCTGTGCACACAGAATGTCTGATCACATGACTGTGACATCAGCACAGGTCGTGTGGGTGTGTACTACAGGATAGATAAACCCTGGTAGTCATGACACAGGGGGTGTGTAAGGCGTGAGGCCTGTTCCTGTGTGGGACACCGCTAGAGTGTGAGGCCTAGGGAGGCCTATTGAAGCCTGAAAGGCAGAGGCTGGATGTTGGCTGTGTAAGCATACCAGTAGCCTTGGATGGTACGAGGGCTGGAGAACCCCATCTGAGAAGCCGTAAAGCCACAGTGGTGGCAGAATAAACCTGAAGCAGCTAAAACCCTCCAAAGATAAAAACACTGCGTTATATGGACATTTATGTTGTTGCCTAGCTGAGGGCTGTAACTGGAGCCAAGTGGACGTGTCTGTTGCTGGAAAGGCTCCGGATTGTTATGTGTGTAATATACCGGTGAGCCACTAAGATGGACTGTGTGATAAGCAGTTATGAAGTGCAATAAACTGCTGAAGTATGAAAGCTGAAAAACGTGGCTGGTGTGCTTTAATTGACCCGGTGCAGCGAGTATCCCCCAGTATGATGACTAGCGCTGCCTTACATGTGGTTCAAGAATGCGGGCAATTGCAGCCCGGTTGCTAGTGTAAATTGCAGCCCGGTTGCTAGGGGCAACGCCATTGAACAGCGAATGTGGATGCAAGCATCTTGCTGTGGCTCGGCGGGGTCACGAAGATTACAGCATCTGGCTGCAACTCGGTGTGGTTGGGAAGATTGTCGTCGCACTCAAACCCGGTTTTGCTGTGGCTCGGCGGGGTCACGAAGATTAAAGTATCTTGGGGTAACTCGGTAGGGGTTACAAAAATTGTCGTCGCACTCAAACCTAGTTTGCTGTGGCTCAGTGGGGCCACGAAAATTTTCTGGGGAGAGCAGTGTCTAGTGTGGATAGTGTACCGCGATGGCTGTGAATGGTGCAGTATCTCCAGACGGAATGGAGAAGTGGTTAGATGACCGGCTGCAAGCGTCCTGCAGGAAAATGGAGTGTCCTGAAGAAATCCAGGAGCAGATAAAGATGGCTGTGAAGGGAGCAGCAAATGAGTCTGAAGCTATTGAGCGATTAAAGTGCCTGTTAAAATCGCAGCAGCAGGCATTTGAGAAACGACAACAGGACTCTCAGCAGGCATTTGAGAAACAACAACAGGACTCGCAGCAGGCATTTGAGAAACAACATCAGGTATGGGAGAAACGACAAGAGGTCGTGGTGCAGGAAGGGCAGGAGCTGTTGGCCCATTACAGAGAGGCGGCAGCGGACCATTCCTTGAACTCTCCGGGGGCGCCCTTGTTGTCCCAGAATGCCTGGGGAGGTGGTAAGAGCTGTTGTGAACTGAGTCCTAAGACTATTGTTGATTTTTCTTGTAAAAATCCCCCTACCGGTGTCGTTGTTAAAAAGGGGGCGGAATCTAAAAAAGGGGCAGTTGTTCAAAACAGCATGAGTATAGAAAATCAAAAAAATTTTCTGGTGGTGGGTTGGTACCGCCTAAAAATAACAATGTGACCGTTGATAATGGAGTAGCTCCAGTAGAAGGGGGTGATGTCAAGGTGGGAGGTGACTTGTTGGTCCAAGACACCATAGGGAGTGACGCAGACTAGTGTTGAGCGAGCACTAAAATGCTCGGGTGCTCGAAGCTCGGGCCGAGCTCACTGTGATACTCGGGTGCTCGACCCGAGCAACGAGCCCAATGTTAGTCTATGGGAGACCCGAACATTTTTGCGGCGGCTCCCCCGGCAGTCTGTAGACAGCCTAAAAAGTGCCCAAAACGATAGTGACAGTGCTCAAATGACATGGGGACAGCATGGGGATCGCTCCTGGAAGCATTTCTGACCCCCAGGTCACTGCTGTCAACAACGTGGTCAGAGGTATTAAGCCACTTTTACAGGCTCACAATAAAACGTTCAAAAACGAAAGTGAAAGTGCTTTCCTGTGAAATATGTTAACCCCTTAACGACCATGGGTCTTTCTGTTTTTGTGTTTTCCTTTTTTGCTCCCCTTCTTCCCAGAGCCAGAACTTTTTTAATTTTCGTTCAATATGGCCATGTGAGGGCTTATTTTTTGCGGGACGAGTTGTACTTTTAAACACCATCACTGGTTTTACCATATCCTGTGCTGGAAAATGGGAAAAAAATTCCAAGTGCAGTGAAACTGCAAAAAAAATGCAATTCCACAGTTGTTTTTTGGGTCCTTTTTTTACCACGTTCACAGATTGCTAAAACTGACCTGCCATCATTATTTTCCAGGTCGTTACGAGTTCATAGACACCAAACATGTGTAGGTTCTTTTTTATTTAAGTGGTGAAAAAAAAATCCAAAGCTTGCTAAAAGAACAAAAGAAAATGAAGCCATTTTCCGAGACCCTTAGCTTCTCAATTTTTCGGGATCTGGGGCCAGGTGAGGGCTTATTTTTTGCATGCTGGGCTGACGTTTTTATTGATACCATTTTGCGGTAGATCCGATGTTTTGATCGCCCGTTATTGCATTTTATTGCAAAGTTGTAGCGACCAAAAAAACTTAATTCTGGCGTTTAACATTTTTTTCTCGTTACGCCGTTTACTGATTGTATTAATTTTTCTTTTATATTGATAGATTGGGCGATTCTGAACGCGGCGATACCAAATATGTGTATGTGTTTTTTTTTATATATATATATATTTTATTTTGAATGGGGCGAAAGGGGGGTGATTTAAACTTTTATATATTTTTTATTTTTTTAAAAACTTTTTTTTACACTTTCTGCTTGCTTCTATAGTCTCCAGAGGAGACTAGAAGCAGCAGTAGTCTGATTGCTTCTACTGCATACAAGGGATGAGCATATCGCTTGTATGCAGGAGAAATGCTCACTTGCTATGAGCGTTGACCACTAGGTGGCGCTCACAGCAATTGAGACATGACAACCACAGGCGTCTGCTGCAGACCCTGAGTTGTCATGCCCACCCATTGGTGACCCGCGATCACGTGATGGGGTCACTGATGGGCGGGGCTTAGGACTCCCGGAAGAACGAGTTAAATGCCACTGTCAGAGATTTAACATATTAACAGCCGCGGGTGGATTGCGATTCCAATAATCAGCTGACATGTGCTCGCTTCAGTGCGGGCTCACCGCCGGAGCCCCCGCTGAACCGGCCTTCCCGACCTGGTGCGTACTATTACTGACCAGGTCGGAAAGGGGTTAAGGAACATCCTTTCCAGGGTAAAGACTTGTGTATAAGGTAAAATAAATAACCAAAAACAAAAATACTCCTCCACACCTTGGGCTATGTTCACAAGTAGCATTTTTTATGCGTTTTTGCACGTTTGTATTGCTTTCAACCGTGACAAATGCATTCACCGGGAAATGTCATTTTAACATTTTACAACCTTATCTGGCCATGTGCTGTGTGACACATGCTTACAGTGCTAAAAAGACATGGTAACAGCATGGGAAAGACCCCTGGAAGCATCTCTGACACCCAGGTCACTGCCTAAAAGTGTGCCCATCAGAAGTGATCCTTGCCGAATCAGAAGATGCAGACTTGCAACTATCCCCGTGCAAGTCCTTGTCCCAGGGCAGTGTTCAATTGTACCTCCCCCATAACTTGCAATACAAGCGCAAGTATGCAGCCTGCCACCCACCCACCCCCCAGGCTGCAATACCATACTGCTAGCTTGCTTGCACTTGAAATTGGGCCTTTTAGGCATGTGGAGGTGGAATCTGACCACCACGTCATGGCTGCGTTGGTAGCCTGGTATTCATACTCAGTCCCCAGCCGCCCGGCGGCCGGGTGTCCACGCTTGGTCCCCAGCCGCCAGGGGGCGGCCGGGTGCCCACACACAGTCCCCAGCCGCCTGGGGGTGGCCGGGTGTCCATAAACGGTCCCCAGCCACCCCTATTTGTCCCGGTGCGCCTTATACACAAGCGCGCATACCAAAACATTACCTGTGCCCTCCCCAGTGCATTTAGTGGGAAGGACAGCCTAACCACAAACACGTGGACAAGTGAATGCGGCCAGGAATGGTCCATCTCACTGACGCATTCGCACTGGGTTAATATTGTGGAAGCCGGGACACAGTTGGACACTGGGATGCAATACGTCCTCCAGACATAGAGGATTGCGGGTCCTGGGTCAATCAGGCTTCAACACAAAGTTCAGAAGGTAGACAGCAGCAGTGGTTGGCCTCCTACACAACGAGTAAATTATTCATGATCATGAGGCCATCCACCTCCTTAGCTTTCTGTTCCTTGGAATGCAAGCGCATGTATGTAGTAGCAGCCAGGCCTGAGGTGGTCAGCGTTTTGGCGCATATTCTACCTCCTTCGAGGATTGCTGGATGTTTTCCTGCTACTATCCCAGTTCTATGACTCCCGTTAAAACAAAGCTTCAGGTGATGAATGATGGATGAGGTGGTGGCAAAGGAGAAAGAGCAGGAGGAACAGGGACCATTCACATCAATATCAGGCCAGCCAACCACACATGTCTTGTAGGATATATTTCCGTACCAAAAGGAGCGGTTCAGCTACACAGTTATAAGGCATACAGTGAATGCAATGCCTACCAAAAATTTCGAGGCACTCCAATGCCCCTTGGAAGTGACATGGAGGTCAGAGGGCCTTAACTAAACCGTTTTTTCCATTTATAGCAACTGGGTCTCCTGTACACTGTTGGCCTAAGCAGGGAATGGAAGGCTTTCCAAAAATTATTAGGCACTGCAATGCCCCTTGAAACAGACGTGGATTACAGTGTATTAAAAACCTTCTACCCATTATTGGGGAGTGGGTCTCCCTTAGTGTTCGCCTATGCATTGAAAAGCAAAAGCTGACAAAAATTAGAAGGAAATGCAATGCCCGTTGCAAGAGTCGTGGAGGTTAGAGGTAATTAAAAACAACATGTCAATGCCCCTTGGAAGAGCTGTGGAGTTCAGAGTGGTTTAACAAGACGGTTTTAATGCCCCTTAGAAGAGACGTGGAGTTCAGAGTGGCTTAACAAGACAGTTTTAATGCCCCTTGGAAGAGATGTGGAGGTCACAGTAGCTTAACAAGATGGTTTTAATGCCCATTGGAAGAGACGTGGAGTTCAGAGTGGTTTAACAAGACAGTTTTAATGCCCCTTGGAAGAGTGGTGGAGGTTACAGTGGAATAAAAAGACAATATCAATGCCCTGTGGAAGAGACGTGGAGGTCACAGTAGCTTAACAAGACGGTTTTAATGCCCCTTGGAAGAGTGGTGGAGGTCGCAGTGGAATAAAAAGACAATATCAATGCCCCTTGGAAGAGTGGTGGAGGTTACAGTGGAATAAAAAGACAATATCAACGCCTTGTGGAAGAGACGTGGAGGTCACAGTAGCTTAACAAGACGCTTTTAATGCCCCTTGGAAGAGTGGTGGAGGTCGCAGTGGAATAAAAAGACAATATTAACGACCCTTGGAAGAGACGTGGAGGTCACAGTAGCTTAACTAGACGATTTTAATGCCCCTTACAAGAGCCATGCAGTACAGCATATTAAAAACATTATTCCCATTATTGGAGAGTGGGTTTCCCATAGTCTTTGCCTATGCCTTCCAAGCAAAAGCTGCCAAAAATTAGGAAGGGGGAACTTGCAATGTCCCTTACAAGAGCCATGCAGTACAGCATATTAAAAACATTATTACCATTATTGGGGAGTGGGTCTCCCATAGTCTTTGCCTATGCCTTCCAAGCAAAAGCTGCCAAAAATTAGGACAGAGGAACTTGCAATGCTGGCAACATGGACCACGGTCACCCTGGTGGTATAGTGGTCGTGGAGGCTGAGGATAAGGAGAAGAGCAAAAAACAGCCAAAATGAGGAAGCGTATACCCATGTGTGGGTGTGAAGCGATGCATGGGAATACACCTCCCGAAATAACACAGTGGATTTGACTTTATGTTACTCTGCTGTCATTTGGTGGTGATGAGAAGTCTGGCCCAATCCAGCCCTTGTTCATTTTGATAAGGGTCAGCTTGTCAGCATTGTCAGTTGACAGGCGAGTGCGCTTATCAGTTATAATTCCCCCAGTGGCACTAAAAGCACGCTCCGATAACACGCTAGCGGCAGGGCAGGCCAGGACCTCCAAGGCATACAGAGTGAGTTCATTCCAAGTGTCCAGCTTGGATACCCAATAATTAAAAGGCACAGAGGAATCACGGAGGACGCTGGTACTCCCTCACCATCTTTTGAAACTTTCCACTCCTTGTGAGAGTACCCTGCGCCTCAGGGCCTGTAAGCTGGGCAGGTCTCAGAAAACTGTCCTAGAACATTGACAGTGTTCCCCTGCCTCTGCTGGATTGGAGTTGCGTCTCTCTCGCCTGTATGCCTTAGTTGGCAGCGAACTGTGACCTCTGCCGCTACCGTGTTCAGATGGGAATTTTTTTAATAGTTCTGCAGCAAGGGCCTTCTGGTACTGCCCCATTTTTGTAGACCTCTCCAACTCAGGAATAAGAGAGTAAAAGTTCTCCTTGTAGAGGGGGTCTAAAAGTGTCATCAACCAGTAATGACTGTCACCCAACATTTTGACAATGCGAGGGTCACGGTTAAGGCAGCGTAACATAAAGTCAGCCATGGGTGCCAGACTGGTAAAGGGCAAGACTTCCGTGTCCTCACCAAGATGACGACTGATAGTGTTGAGCGATCACTAAAATTCTCGGGTGCTCGAAGCTCGGGCCGAGCTTACCTTGATACTCGGGTGCTCGACCCGAGCAGTGAGCCCAATGTTAGTCTATGAGAGACCCGAGCATTTTTGCGGCAGCACCCCCGGCAGTCTGTAGAAAGCCTAAAAAGGGCCCAAAACGATAGTGACAGTGCTCAAAAGACATGGGGGCAGCATGGGGATCGCCCCTGGAAGCATTTCTGACCCCCAGGTCACTGCTGCCAACAACGTGGTCAGAGGTATTAAGCCACTTTTGCGGGCTCACAATAAAACGTTCAAAAACGAAACTGAAACGGTCCTGTGAAATATGTTAAGAAATTTCCTTTCCATGGTAAAAACTTGTGTATAAGGTAAAATAAATAACCAAAAACAAAAATACTCCTCCACACCTTGGGCTATGTTCACAAGTAGCATTTTTCATGCGTTTTTGCACTTTTGTATTGCTTTCAACCGTGACAAATGCGTTCACCGGGAAATGTCATTTTAACATTTTACAATCTTATCTGGCCATGTGCTGTGTGACACATGCATACAGTGCTGAAAAGACAAGGGATCAGCATGGTGAAGACCCCTGGAAGCATCTCTGACCCCCAGGTCACTGTCTAAAAGTGTGCCCATCAGAAGTGATCCTTGCCGCATCAGAAGATGCAGACTTGCAACTATCCCCGTGCAAGTCCTTGTCCCAGGGCAGTGTTCAATTGTACCTCCCCCATTCCTTGCAATGCAAGCGAAAATATGCAGCCAACCACCCACCCACCCGCAGGCTGCAATACCATACTGCTAGCTTTCACTTGAAATGGGGCCTTTTAGTTTGGAGGAGGCCGAAGCTGGCCACTACCTCATGGCCGCTTCGGCAGCGAGGTATCCATACTCTGTCCCCAGCTGCCCGGCGGCCGGGTGTCCACGCTCGGTCCCCTGCCGCCAGGTGGCGGCCAGGTGTCCATACTCGGTCCCCAGCCGCCCTGATTTCTCCTGTCACCTTCCCCCACACTTTTCTTAGCCTGGCCTGCTTTAGGGCAGCATTGGACGAGCCCACCAGAGAACCAGACTCCTCCGGTGGGCCCTGGCTTCTCCATCAGGGGAGTTGAGAGTGCCTAGGTGAGGAGCATAATGATGATGATAGAAGTTAGCATCTACTTTGTTTTCTTGGAATGCAAGCGCATGTATGTAGTAGCGGCTAGGCCTGAGGTGGTCCGCGTTTTGGCGCATATCCTACCTCCTCCGAGGATTGCTGGATGTTTTCCTGCTACTATCCCAGTTCTATGACTCCCGTTAAAACAAAGCTTCAGGTGATAAATGATGGATGAGGTGGTGGCAAAGGAGAAAGAGCAGGAGGAACAGGGACCATTCACATCAATATCAGGCCAGTCAACCAGATATGTCTTGTAGGATATGTTTCTGTAACAAAAGGAGCAGTTCGGCTACACAGTTATAGGGCATACAGTGAGTGCAATGCCTACCAAAAATTTCGAGCCACTCCAATGCCCCTTGGAAATGACATGGAGGTCAGAGTGCGTTAACTAAACCTTTTTTTCGATTTATAGCAACTGGGTCTCCCGTGCACTGTTGGCCTAAGCAGTGAATGAAAGGCTTTCCAAAAATTATGAGGAACTGCAATGCCCCTTACAAGAGCCATGTGTGGCACCCCAGGGGTCTGGTCACCACAGTAATTGAGATATTACGTCGGAGAGCAAGTGGGAGGTTTCCTGGTCAGGATCCCTTAAACATGCAACATCCTCCTGCCCCAGTCCTGGGAGGGGAGAATTCTGTCCTTATAAACTGGATCTGGGGCGGGGTTGAGTGAGTCAGAGAACAGTCAGAGTCAGAGTGAGAGCAAGGGAAAGTAACAGTAAGGAGCTCTGTAGGAGCTAGGAGCTAAAGACCAGGGGCTGGAAGCTGAGCAGAGCTCGCCCTGGCAGAAGACAATAGGAATCGGACACAGGAGTCCGAAGCTGTGAGGACTTATATATTCAGCAGCAGAAACCAGCCGGCAGGGGATTTCAGGTCCTCTGGCCATAGAAGCCCGGAGGCTCAGTCACAAGCAAGGGACCAGCACCGCCATCGTGGAACGGAGGCTAACAGAAGGCCCCAAGTCACCAGCCATACGGGTGAGCACTACACGGTACACTCAGGGACGTGGGCTACTTACAGCAAGGTAGCCAGGAAGAGTGCAGACAGACGGGGAGGCCTACAACTCCACCTGGCCAGGGGAACTCCTGCTTGCTTACAGACTGACCAGGCCTCTTATGCTAGCCAGTACTCCCGGGAGGGTCTACCTTATAATCATCAGTAAAGACCCTGAACTGCACTGCAAAGACTCTGAGTCGCTCCTGCTGCGCTCGTGCACCATCACCCCCATCATCCACACTCACTGCCCTGAGGCTATACTCTTCCCGATGGGAGTTATCCCATTCTATGCTGCGCACACAACACCAGCCTCAGCGGTCTGCCTCGCAGCGGTGGTACTCCCTGACCTCAATCCACGGGTGGCGCAGTCGGACAATTAACCTCAAAACCTAAGAAAGACTGCCACTGGTTTGACCAGCCTGAGCCACGGGACCGGGTCACCGCCACGGAGACTACAGACCCCAGAGACCCGGCACCGGGTATCCCACACACGTGTACACATGGCCCATTGGGCGCGTCACATGCAGTACAGCATATTACAAACATAAGTCACATTATTGGGGAGTGGGTGTCCCATAGTATTTGCTTATGCCTTGCAAGCAAAAGCTGCCAAAAATTAGGACGGAGCAACTTGCAATGCCCCTTACAAGAGCCATGCAGTACAGCATATTACAAACATGAGTCCCATTATTGGGGAGTGGGTCTCCCATAGTATTTGTTTATGCTTTCCCAGCAAAAGCTGCCAAAAATTAGGATGGAGCAACTTGCAATGACCCTTACAAGAGCCATGCAGTACAGCATATTACAAACATAAGTCCCATTATTGGGGAGTGGGTGTCCCATAGTATTTGCTTATGCCTTGCAAGCAAAAGCTGCCAAAAATTAGGATGGAACAACTTGCAATGCCCCTTACAAGAGCCATGCAGTACAGCATATTACAAACATAAGTCCCATTATTGGGGAGTGGGTCTCCCATAGTATTTGCTTATGCTTTCCCAGCAAAAGCTGCCAAAAATTAGGACGGAGCAACTTGCAATGCCCCTTACAAGAGCCATGCAATACAGCATATTACAAACATAAGTCCCATTATTGGGGAGTGGGTGTCCCATGGTATTTGCTTATGCTTTCCCAGCAAAAGCTGCCAAAAATTAGGACGGAGGAACTTGCAATGCTGGCACCCTGGTGGTATAGTGGTGGTTGAGGCTGAGGATAAGGAGAAGAAGATTAAACAGCCGAAACGAGGAAGCGTATACCCATGTGTGTGTGTGAAGCAGTGCATGTGAATACACCTCCCGAAATAACACAGTGGATTTGACTTTATGTTACTCTGCTGTCATTTGGTGGTGATGAGAAGTCTGGCCCAATACAGCCCTTGTTCATTTTGATAAGGGTCAGCTTGTCAGCATTGTCAGTTGACAGGCGAGTGCACTTATCAGTTATAATTCCCCCAACGGGACTAAAAACACGTTTCGATAGCACGCTAGCAGCAGGGCAGGCCAGGAACTCCAAGGCGTACAGAGCGAGTTCATTCCAAGTGTCCAACTTGGATACCCAATAATTAAAAGGCACAGAGGAATCACGGAGGACGCTGGTACGATCGGCAAGGTACTCCCTCACCATCTTTTGAAACTTTCCACTCCTTGTGAGAGTACCCCGCGCCTCAGGGCCTGTAAGCTGGGCGGGTGTCAGAAAACTGTCCCAGAACGTTGACAGAGTTCCCCTGCCTCTGCTGGATTGGAGTTGCATCTCTCTCGCCTGTATGCCTTGGTTGGGCAACGAACTGTGACCTCTGCCGCTAGCGTGTTCAGATGGGAATTTTTTTAAGAGTTCTGCAGCAAGGGCCTTCTGGTATTGCCCCATTTTTGTAGACCTCTACACCTCAGGAATAAGAGAGTGAAAGTTCTCCTTGTAGCGGGGGTCTACAAGTGTCACCAACCAGTAATGACTGTCACCCAACATTTTGACAACGCGAGGGTCACGGTTAAGGCAGCGTAACATAAAGTCAGCCATACGTGCCAGACTGGTAACGGGCAAGATTTCCGTGTCCTCACCAAGATGACAACTGACCATGCTCTCCTCCTCCTCCTCCTCTTACTCCTCCCCCCTGTCCTCAGGCCACCCACGCTGAACCGACGGTATGACACTTGTACAGGTACTACCGTCTACAACGCATGATAGCAGCTCCTGTTCTTCCTCTTCCTCCTCCTCCTCCTCCTCTCCCTCATTGTCCCCCAATGCACGTTGGGATGAGATGAGGCTGGGCTGTGTGTAATCGCCCGCTACGGCTTCTTGATCCATCTCATCATACTCTGGCTGCAATGCCTCCTCTTTAATTCTCTGCAGAGAGCGTTGCAAAAGACAGACAAGTGGGATGCTGACACTAATGATGGCGTCATCGCCACTCACCATCTTGGTGGCCTCCTCAAAGTTTGTCAGGATGGTACATATGTCAGACATCCAGGTCCACTCCTGAGGTCTTATGTGTGGAGTCTGACCTGAATATCGACGGCCTTGTTGCAGCTGGTACTCCACAACTGCTCTCTTCTGCTCACAAATCCTTTGCAACATGTGGAGGGTAGAGTTCCAACGTGTGGGGACATCACACACCATTCGGTGTGCCGGAAGCTGCAAACGCTGCTGCAACACAGCAAGGGCGGCGGAAGCTGTAGCCGACTTGCGAAAATGAGCTGACAGGCGGCGTACTTTCACGAGCAGATCTGGCAACTCAGGGTACGATTTTAGAAACCGCTGAACCACGAGGTTAAGCACATGAGCCAGGCATGGTACGTGTGTGATCTCACCTCGCCTCAGAGATGCCACCAGGTTACGGCCATTGTCACACACGACCATGCCGGGATGTAGGTTCAGCGGTCTTAGCCACAGATCTGCCTGCTCTTTCACAGCTGTCCACAACTCACAAGCAGTGTGAGGTTTATCACCTAAGCTTATGAGTTTCAGCACAGCCTGTTGCCGCTTGGCGGAGGCAGTACTGCAATGCTTCCAGCTTGTAACTGATGTGGTGATATCTGAGATGGAGGCTGAACATGAGGAGGAGGAGGAGGAGGAGGATGAACAGGAGCTGTACACTGTGGGGGCAACTCTGACTGACATAGGGCCCGCAATCCTTGGTGTGGGGAGGATGTGTTTCGTCCCAAGGTCCGACTGGGTCCCGGCTTCCACTATGTTTACCCAGTGTGCCGTCAGAGAGATGTACCGTCCCTGGCCACAAGCACTTGTCCACGTGTCCGTTGTCAGGTGGACTCTCCCAGTAGCTGCGTTGTTGAGGGCACGGAAGATGCTTTGGGACACGTGCTTGTGTAGTGCGGGGATGGCACACCGGGCAAATTAGTGTCGGCTGGGGACCGAGTACCGAGGGACGGCCACCGCCATAAGATTGCGGAAGGATTCCGTCTCCACCAGTCTAAAAGGCAGCATTTCCAATGCAAGCAGTCGTGAAATGTGCGAATTTAGGACTGTGGCCTGTGGGGTGTTAGCTGCGAATTTCCGCTTTCGTTCAAAGGTCTGGGATATGGACAATTGAACGCTGCGGTTGGACGTGGACGTGGACGTTGATGCTGTTTCTTGAGAAACTGCCATAACAAGTGAAGACTGAGAGGAGAGGGCATCTTTACATGCAGTATGGACAGGGGATTGCCTTGCACACACAACAGGGGGTTCTATTGCACGCACAACAGTGGAAGAAGCAGTGGTGACACCCGCTGACACTGGTCGTGGACCCTGGGTTTCACCCCACAAAGTCGGGTGCTTTGCTGCCATGTGCCTGATCATGCTGATAGTGGTCAGGCTGGTAGTTTTGTCACCCCTGCTGATGCTGGCATGGCAGGTGGCACATATGGCCTTTTTGGGGTTATCAGCAGAGTCTTTAAAAAAATTCCAGACTCTGGAAGACCTACCGCTTGTACTGGCAACGTCCCTCGTGTTGGTGTTACGGGGAACGGTTGCCTGCCTTCTGTCTTTGGCCACCACACTGCTTCTTCCTGCCTGTTGGGGTACTCTGCCTTCCTCCCCCTGTGTGCTGCTGGCCTCACTCTGCATGTCCTCCTTCCATGTTGGGTCAGTTACTAGATCATCCACCACCTCCTCCTCTTCCACTTGCGCACCATGACCCTCCTCCTCACTTCCTGGCAATTGTGTCTCGTCATCGTCCACCTCTTGTGACAGATTGCCAACCTCGACTTCCTGTGGCCGTGGCTGTTCAAATATTTGTGCATCGCAACATGGGATCTCCTCTTCCACCACTTCAAGCGTATCAGGCGAGGGGCCCAAATATGGAAATGGACCAGTGAACAGCTCTTCAGAGTGTCCAAGTGTGGGATCACTTGCTGTCTGACAACACTCGGCATGGTGGGAGGAAGGAGCATCAGGGTGAGGAGGAGTATGCGGTTGAGACTCACGGCTACTAAGAGTTGACCGTGTGTAAAACAGACCGGAGGTGGTGGTGCCCAGGTAACTGAAAGTATTGTCTGCTATCCAATTAATAACCTGTTCACACTGATCAGTTCTCAATACTGGTGTTGTTCTGTGCTTCCCTAGTAATTCAGTCAAGAAGTGGGAGCGAGAAGATGTGGCTGTTGGTTATGGCACATTTTCACCTTGGCCACGGCCCCGTCCTCTGCACGAACCATCACCAGAACGTCCACTTCCACGTCCCTTGCCACGCGCCTTGCCCATTGTAAATGAAGTAAAATAGCTTACACTTGCACTATCAATGGAAAAAGGGTAATAAAGAGTAGATTAGAACCGTGGAAGAGGAAAACCACAGTTATTGTTTACTGGGGTATACCACACTTTTTTAAATAGAGATATTTGCGGCTGAACAGTGAGCGACACACTCAAACTGCTTTTTTTTAGATACCAAAGGCCCAAAACTGGATAGTACAGCGATTTGACCCGTGGAACTGCGAAACCACACTGGGATGTCGGGCCTACACAAGACTATTTTCAACAGATATATTTTTGTGTCACAACAGTCAGGAGACACTACTGTTTTTCTTTACGGAAAAAAACTACCAAAACCTGAATAATAGAGATTTTTTACTGTGGAACAGCAAAACCACAGTTATAATTTACTGGTGTATACCAGGCTTTTTAAAATATATATATATTTGCGGCTGAACAGTGAGCGACACACTCAAACTGTTTTTTTTAGATACAAATGGCCCAAAAGTTGATAATACAGAGGTTTATACCGTGGAACTGCAAAACCACACTTGTATTTCTTGGGCCTACACCAGACTATTTTCAACAGATATATTTGTGTCTGAAAAATCAGGGAGACACTATTTTTTTTTTTTTTACAGCAAAAAATGCAAAAAGCAGGATAATAGAGATTTTTTACCGTGGAACAGCAAAAGCACACTTCTGTCTCTCTGGCCTACACCAGACTATTTTCAACAGATATATTTGTGTCTGAAAAATCAGGGAGACACTATTATTATTTTTATACAGCAAAAAATGCCAAAAACAGGATAATAGAGATGTTTTACCGTGGAACATCAAAACCACAGTAATAATTTACTGGTGTATACCAGGCTTTTTAAAATATATATATATTTGCAGCTGAACAGTGAGCGACACACTCAAAATGTGTTTTTTAGATACAAATGGCCCAAAAGTGGATAATACAGAGGTTTGCACCGTGGAACTGCAAAACCACACTTGTATTTCTCGGGACTACACCAGACTATTTTCAACAGATATATTTGTGTCTGAAAAATCAGGGAGACACTATTTTTTTTTTTTACAGCAAAAAATGCAAAAAGCAGGATAATAGAGATTTTTTACCGTGGAACAGCAAAAGCACACTTCCGTCTCTCTGGCCTACACCAGACTATTTTCAACAGATATATTTGTGTCTGAAAAATCAGGGAGACACTATTATTATTTTTATACAGCAAAAAATGCCAAAAACAGGATAATAGAGATGTTTTACCGTGGAACATCAAAACCACAGTAATAATTTACTGGTGTATGCCAGACTTTTTAAAATATATATATATTTGCGGCTGAACAGTGAGCGACACACTCAAACTGTTTTTTTTAGATACAAATGGCCCAAAAGTGGATAATACAGAGGTTTGCACCGTGGAACTGCAAAACCACACTTGTATTTCTCGGGCCTACACCAGACTATTTTCAACAAATATATTTGTGTCTGAAAAATCAGGGAGACACTATTTTTTTTTTCTTTTTACAGCAAAAAATGCAAAAAGCAGGATAATAGAGATTTTTTACCATGGAACAGCAAAAGCACATGACGCGCCCCCTGGGCCATATTCGTTAGTGGGAATATCCGGAGCCGGATCAGATGGGGGTTGTAGTCTTCCGAGTGGCTGTGACCCGGTCCGTGCCCAGGGTGTCAAACTCAGTTGTATGTGGCAGTCCTACAGATGTTATTAAGAGTTCTTTTGTGTCGACTACGCCACCCGTTGTGATGCGGTCACTGTGGCCGCCGCTGCAGCAGGGTCCGCTGAGGCTGATGGTGTAGGTGCAGCTTGTGATGGTATAACCCCCAACGGGTGGGGTATAGCCTCAGGGGGGACAGGTGCAGAGGATGGGGGTTGTGGTGGTGCAGTGCAGACGGCAATGAAGACAGAGTCGGGTTGTGCAGTTAAGGGTGTTTACTTACTGCAGATGTTGTACTGGTCACTCCAGCTGCTAGTGACCACCCGAGCCGTGCTGCGTCCACCAGGTCCTGGATCCAGCCAACCCCCAAACAAGTCCGGAGCGTGGCCCTGAGCTCTCCTTCTGTCCCGTTCTCTGGCCGTCCCCACCAGTGATCCACCTAGGTCCAGCTCCCTCGGGCCTTCTGTTGGGACACCCTTGGCCTTGGGTTCCCTGACCCTTCATGTGGTGTGCCTTCGGGGTGGATGTGATGGGTGACCGTGACAAACGCTGCCCACGGTCTCCGGTCTCTGGCTGGGGTGTGTTTTCTGCCCCCACCAGCTTGGGATCCGGTACCCTGTGCCGACTCCTCACCCAGTGCTTTAATTTGGGTTCTTGGGTCCTCTCTGTTTTCCCCTCTGGGTACTCCTTCTCTGCTCCTCTCTCACTCAGGGTCTCTCTCTTGCTGCAGGCTGACTTCCTCTCTGCTTGCTGTCTGCTCCTCTGCAGCTGTCTTGCTGTCTGCTCCTCTGCAGCTGTCTTGTTCTCTGCATCTGACCCTGATCTTAGTTGGTGCCCACCTTATATACACCCTCTATGTGTGAGCTCAGGTGACCAGCACCCAATGAGCTCCTATCTTTACCCAGGCTGCTCCCCCTATCTGCCCCTACACTACATGGGATGTACCACCCCCCTCCCACTCCAGCCAGGAACAGACTCGGTCGTACCTGCACATTTCTAAGTGGGAGTACCGTTGGTCTGTTCCTCGGAAATGGGATGTGTGTAGTGCATGCAGCTTACTGAGCTCAGTTCCACACTCCATCCTTACCCGGGAGTGGAATATCACACCTCTGGGTTGAGGTGCAATACTCCTGTAGCAGCCGAACCCTCAGGGTGCTACATTCCCCCCTGGTAAATCACAGCACGTCCTCGGGCTGTAAGAGATAAACATCCACAAACATACATTTTTTTTATATAAACATAATAAAACATATAAAACATTATATATATAAAACTTTTCATATAAACATTCTCGTAGTCGTTTCTTGTTTCAGGTTCCTCCTCCGGACACTGTGCAACGTGTGTCCGGGAAAAGTGCGACAGTCTCTTAGAAAAAACTGGTTTTCCTATAAAACCGGTAGGGGGCGCTTTAGGACGCGCAACTATATACAAAAGGGGTAGTGGCCGCTCTCAGTCCTCGGCCAGGTAGAGGGAAGGGAATGGCTGCTCACAGTCCTCAGCCAGGTAGAGGGAAGGGAATGGCTGCTCACAGTCCTCAGCCTGTGGGATTAAGGGGTTAACGGGTAAACAGTTCACTCAGCTGGTCCCAACGGGGACTATATATATGTATCAACAGTTTCTTTGGTACCCGGTCGGGTAACTATTTACATCACTTGCTCTGCCGCACTCAACGGCGTCTTCCTCCTGCTCTTTGCTTACAGCTGGTTGTTACTTCAGACCCGTCCGGGTCCTCTTGCTCCTCCTCCTCGCACCGCAACTCCTCCTCCGTCAGGCGGTGTACGTGGAGGGCGTAGGGTCCTTTGGCACACTTGTGCCGGGTGAAGGTGACCTCGTCTCCGATGTAGAGGTCACGACCTCTGTGCCCCTCCGGCAGATGGGACTCCACGTCTCTGCGCGTGACAAAGACGTCGCCGAGGGTGTTGTTGTCTCTGATAAAGCCCCACCCGTGCTGCTGGTTAAACTTGATTACAGTCCCGGTGGTACGGGGACTGTGCGCTGCACGGGGGTCCCTCCTGGTCCGGCTCTTTTGCTCGGCGCTCCTTATTTGGGCCTGTTGTTCCCGGACCCGCCTCTCTCTCCGCTCCCTCGCAAACTCTTCGAGCTGCTGTCGGCAACACTCAGCGCGCTCTGCTGCAGCTGCCCTAGTTTCCTGAGTGAACCCCATTAGATCTTCTCCGGTGGGGTCCCACTCAAACTGTGCTTCCGCTAGCGGGGGCGAGATCCGTGCCACGGGCTTCGGAGCCGGAATCAGGGGTTCATCCAGGGGTCTTAGTTTCTGCTGCCGTTCCAGCTCATGGTATCCTTCGGGCCAGATGAAGGGCCGCCCGTCCGGCCATGTGAGCTGGCTGAACAAGTCCTCCCCCAGGTGTGGCACCCTTGGTTTTACGGGCGCGGGCGCGGTGGTGGTGGCGCCCGGGTTGCCCAGGCCTTGCGGCCAGGCCTGGGGCACCTGGAAGGTGAAGGGCACCGTTAGGACGGCGGCACCCTGGGCTACCTGGCCTTGCGGCCAGGCCGGAGGCTCCGCGGAGGTAGGGGGCGCTGTTGGTGATGCGGCGCCCGGGGGTACTAGGCCTTGCGACCAGGCTGGTGGTATTTCCTGCTTTGTCACGCTCCGGGTCGAGGCGCGTGACGTCACAGGGGTCGCTGCGGCGGCTTCCGGTCGGGGCCTAGTCCATAGCGGTGACATGGCGGCTACGGGCACAGCAGGGGGACTTTCGGGCTCTGCGACGGGGAGCTGGGGCAGGTGGGCGGTTTCTCGGCTTGGGGTATAGGCGTCCCCTTTACCTGCCTCCATGCGTTCGGCTCCCTTCTCGGCGCCGTCTCCGGCCTTGGGTCCTCCCGCGCCATCCTCAGAGGCGGTCTGCTTCCTCTTCCAGGGTAGCGTGCTCCGTTGACTGGTCTCAGCTTGCTGGGTCATCTCCCGGCTCCACTCCGCCAGTATCTCGCGCTGTACCCAGGCCATCCTCCGTGCGAGGCCCTCCAGGGCAGTCTGTGCACACTCCCGGTCTCGGGGGAGCTGTGCAAGGACCTCCACTAGGCCTAGTGGGGTCGTGGTGTCTAGCAGGCTCCTGACCAACGGGTCGGTGCTGCTCTGCTCTTCTTCCAGCAGGCTCCTGGCCAGCGGGCCGGTGCTGCTCTGCTCTCCTTCCTCGGTCTTTAGCAGACTCCTGGCCAGCGGGCCGGTGCTGTTCTGCTTTCTCTCCATATCCGGGTAAACTTCTCCGCTACTCCTCGTTAGACTTCTTGCCTCCGGGTGCGCTCGCTCCAGACTGCTCCAGGCGGCACCCATCTTTGCTCTTTTCTTTCGTCTCCTCCCACTTCGAGGGCGGTCCCGGGGCAACTCGGTGACTGTCAGCTCCAGGGGTAGTTCTTTCACGCTGACAGACACCTCCAGCATCACAGTCTCTGTTGGTGGGGGCGGTTTCCACTTTTGGCGCCATTTTCTGTCCCGGCCCACGATGGGAGGTGGCCTCTTGCCCTCCTTTGGCACGCCCATAATGGCGTCCGCTGCTCTTCCAAGGCGGGAAATCTGCGGTTTTGGCGGGAAGCGTCGCCCAGTGGCGGGAAACTCTGCAGATGGCGGGAACAAGTTGGAAATGGCGGACAATCGGCGGGAAACGACTGGTGATGGAGTCCGATGGCGTGGACCCTCCGGAACCGGCGGGAGACTTCTTTCTGAGGTAAACTTGCACTTTTCTTCAGGCACGCAGTACCCGGGTGTTGCGGGCACGTAATCCTGCCGACTACGCCAAAGTTGACGCGCCCCCTGGGCCATATTCGTTAGTGGGAATATCCGGAGCCGGATCAGATGGGGGTTGTAGTCTTCCGAGTGGCTGTGACCCGGTCCGTGCCCAGGGTGTCAAACTCAGTTGTATGTGGCAGTCCTACAGATGTTATTAAGAGTTCTTTTGTGTCGACTACGCCACCCGTTGTGATGCGGTCACTGTGGCCGCCGCTGCAGCAGGGTCCGCTGAGGCTGATGGTGTAGGTGCAGCTTGTGATGGTATAACCCCCAACGGGTGGGGTATAGCCTCAGGGGGGACAGGTGCAGAGGATGGGGGTTGTGGTGGTGCAGTGCAGACGGCAATGAAGACAGAGTCGGGTTGTGCAGTTAAGGGTGTTTACTTACTGCAGATGTTGTACTGGTCACTCCAGCTGCTAGTGACCACCCGAGCCGTGCTGCGTCCACCAGGTCCTGGATCCAGCCAACCCCCAAACAAGTCCGGAGCGTGGCCCTGAGCTCTCCTTCTGTCCCGTTCTCTGGCCGTCCCCACCAGTGATCCACCTAGGTCCAGCTCCCTCGGGCCTTCTGTTGGGACACCCTTGGCCTTGGGTTCCCTGACCCTTCATGTGGTGTGCCTTCGGGGTGGATGTGATGGGTGACCGTGACAAACGCTGCCCACGGTCTCCGGTCTCTGGCTGGGGTGTGTTTTCTGCCCCCACCAGCTTGGGATCCGGTACCCTGTGCCGACTCCTCACCCAGTGCTTTAATTTGGGTTCTTGGGTCCTCTCTGTTTTCCCCTCTGGGTACTCCTTCTCTGCTCCTCTCTCACTCAGGGTCTCTCTCTTGCTGCAGGCTGACTTCCTCTCTGCTTGCTGTCTGCTCCTCTGCAGCTGTCTTGCTGTCTGCTCCTCTGCAGCTGTCTTGTTCTCTGCATCTGACCCTGATCTTAGTTGGTGCCCACCTTATATACACCCTCTATGTGTGAGCTCAGGTGACCAGCACCCAATGAGCTCCTATCTTTACCCAGGCTGCTCCCCCTATCTGCCCCTACACTACATGGGATGTACCACCCCCCTCCCACTCCAGCCAGGAACAGACTCGGTCGTACCTGCACATTTCTAAGTGGGAGTACCGTTGGTCTGTTCCTCGGAAATGGGATGTGTGTAGTGCATGCAGCTTACTGAGCTCAGTTCCACACTCCATCCTTACCCGGGAGTGGAATATCACACCTCTGGGTTGAGGTGCAATACTCCTGTAGCAGCCGAACCCTCAGGGTGCTACACACACTTCTGTCTCTCTGGCCTACACCAGACTATTTTCAACAGATATATTTGTGTCTGAAAAATCAGGGAGACACTATTATTATTTTTATACAGCAAAAAATGCCAAAAACAGGATAATAGAGATGTTTTACCGTGGAACATCAAAACCACAGTAATAATTTACTGGTGTATACCAGGCTTTTTAAAATATATATATATTTGCGGCTGAACAGTGAGCGACACACTCAAACTATTTTTTTTAGATACAAATGCCCCATAGAACTGCAAAACCACACTTCTATTTCTCTGGCCTACACCAGACTATTTTCAACAGATATATTTGTGTCTGAAAAATCAGAGGCACACTTTTTTTTTGTTGGGGGGGGGGCACCAAAAGGTTAATAAGATGGGTATTGGTACATTGTGAAGGAGGAAAAAAAAAGAGGATTTAGATAAAAAAAGGATTTTTCCTGGCCCCCGGGACCTGGAGCTAAGTCCAGCAATTTCAGCAACAGGAGCAGCACACAGGACTGTAATGCAGCGTTTTATTGGTATAACCACTGCGTCTCCTATACAGCCTGCCTGCCTGC
This sequence comes from Phyllobates terribilis, assembly GCF_046119375.1. Lineage (NCBI taxonomy): Eukaryota > Metazoa > Chordata > Amphibia > Anura > Dendrobatidae > Phyllobates > Phyllobates terribilis. The sequence goes on from NW_027362764.1 coordinate 459,502,062, forward strand.
CTGCCTGATATACCTGGGATGGATATTAGTCCTGAGAAGGACTGTTTGTTTGATCTGCAAGCCTTTACAGACCTTACACTAACTATTTTGCAGGATATATCTCTCCCTAAACCAGCAGCGCTGTCCCTACACTCTCTGATCCGGAGCGACGGTGTCCAAGATGGCGGCGCCCGGTTTTAAATACTCGAGGTGACGCTGTGCGGCCTGCCAATCACTGAAATGCCCACAAACAACATGGCTGCAGCATTAAAGTGACTGGCTGGCAATCCCTGCATGTTCATTGGCTCTGTAAAGAGCGCCAAACATGCAGGGCGGAGACCCGAGATCCCGCCCGAGTAACCCGGAAATGCTCGGTGCTCGCCGAACATCCCGAGTAGCGTGATGCTCGGGCGAGTACCGAGCAGTGTCGAGCATGTTTGCTCAATAGAGATGAGCATTGTTCTACTCGAACTGTTCGCCAATCTCAAATTCGAGCTGTTTTGGGCGATGTTCGAGCCGGTCGGCGAACACGAACAATTTGAGAAAAATTCGGCTGTTCGAGGTTATGTTCGATAACTGTTCGTGCACCAAAATCATAACTGGATTTTTTCTCAGTAATGATGAAAATTAATGTTAATACGCAGTTTGAGTGTACAGCGGGGCGGGGGGAGGGGCAGGGGATGGATCTCTGCAGGAACAATGAAGATCTCCATTTTTTTTTCTCTTTCCCGCATTTGCAGTGGGGAGGTGCAATCTGTCAGCCTATCAGCAGCGCACACACGGAGCGAAGTGCTTTTTTTCACACAAGCAAGGGCATGTGTCATTGGCAGTGTATGTCACATGTCCTTGCCCTATAAGACCAAGCCATTTTCCCCGTCGCCACCATTTTCTCACTGCTGCAGCTGCGTGTTAGACGGCACCGCTGTTGCTGTGTGCGCTATACCTTGTTAATTTCAAGCCAATTTTCGCACAAATATACAGATAGCTTGGGAGTAGGGAATAGTTGTGATTGCAGTCCTTTTAAGGACTAGGTTACAGCATTTCCTACGACTTTTATCAGGCAGGTCTGTGCTCTTAAATAGATAGATTGTGGGAGTAAAGACTAATTGTAATTGGAGTCCTTTTCAGGACTAGGTTACATCAGTTCCTATCAGTTTTTGCCAGGCAGGTCTGTGCCAGTGTTGTGCAAGTTTTTTTCACAGCATTTGGCTGAATCTAGCAAAGCTAATCCTTTTTGGCCTATTGCAGAGTGTGTTAGTCAGTGGAGTAGCCTATCTGTGTTGCAAGATATACCACCTGTGTATAGAATACCAATTTTTTTACTGCACCTAGTGAAGTAAAATCTTTTGGGCATAGCATCATTCTATTAGTCCATCTATACTGACCTCCATCAGGTTGCAAATTAAAAATAATTTTTTTCTTCATTTATCTCTGAAAAAATATTTGGGCTTCTAGCAGCGTGTGGGACTTGTTCTATTAGTCCATCTATACTGACCTCCATCAGGTTGCAAATTAAAAATAATTTTTTTCTGCATCTAGCTCTGAAAAAATATTTGGGCTTCTAGCAGTGTGTGGGACTTGGTCTATTAGTCCATCTATACTGACCTCCATCAGGTTGCAAATTAAAAATAATTTTTTTCTGCATCTAGCTCTGAAAAAATATTTGGGCTTCTAGCAGTGTGTGGGACTTGGTCTATTAGTCCATCTATACTGACCTCCATCAGGTTGCAAATTGAATAAAAAAATGTTCTGCATCTAGCTCTGAAAAAATATTTGGGCTTCTAGCGGTGTGTGGGACTTGGTCTATTAGTCCATCTATACTGACCTCCATCAGGTTGCAAATTAAAAATATTTTTTTTCTGCATCTAGCTCTGAAAAAATATTTGGGCTTCTAGCAGTGTGTGGGACTTGGTCTATTAGTCCATCTATACTGACCTCCATCAGGTTGCAAATTGAATAAAAAAATTTTCTGCATCTAGCTCTGAAAAAATATTTGGGCTTCTAGCGGTGTGTGGGACTTGGTCTATTAGTCCATCTATACTGACCTCCATCAGGTTGCAAATTAAAAATAATTTTTTTCTGCATCTAGCTCTGAAAAAATATTTGGGCTTCTAGCAGTGTGTGGGACTTGGTCTATTAGTCCATCTATACTGACCTCCATCAGGTTGCAAATTAAAAATAATTTTTTTCTGCATCTAGCTCTGAAAAAATATTTGGGCTTCTAGCAGTGTGTGGGACTTGGTCTATTAGTCCATCTATACTGACCTCCATCAGGTTGCAAATTGAATGAAAAAAATTTCTGCATCTAGCGCTGAAAAAATATTTGGGCTTCTAGCGGTGTGTGGGACTTGGTCTATTAGTCCATCTATACTGACCTCCATCAGGTTGCAAATTAAAAATAATTTTTTTCTGCATCTAGCTCTGAAAAAATATTTGGGCTTCTAGCAGTGTGTGGGACTTGGTCTATTAGTCCATCTATACTGACCTCCATCAGGTTGCAAATTAAAAATAATTTTTTTCTTCATTTAGCTCTGAAAAAATATTTGGGCTTCTAGCAGTGTGTGGGACTTGTTCTATTAGTCCTTCTATACTGACGTCCAGCAGGTTGCAAATTGAATATAATTTTTTTCTGCATCTAGCTCTGAAAAAATATTTGGGCTTCTAGCGGTGTGTGGGACTTGGTCTATTAGTCCATCTATACTGACCTCCATCAGGTTGCAAATTAAAAATAATTTTTTTCTGCATCTAGCTCTGAAAATATATTTGGGCTTTTAGCAGTGTGTGGGACTTGGTCTATTAGTCCATCTATACTGACCTCCATCAGGTTGCAAATTAAAAATAATTTTTTTCTTCATTTAGCTCTGAAAAAATATTTGGGCTTCTAGCAGTGTGTGGGACTTTTTCTATTAGTCCTTCTATACTGACCTCCAGCAGGTTGCAAATTGAATATAATTTTTTTCTGCATCTAGCTCTGAAAAAATATTTGGGCTTCTAGCGGTGTGTGGGACTTGGTCTATTAGTCCATCTATACTGACCTCCATCAGGTTGCAAATTAAAAATAATTTTTTTCTGCATCTAGCTCTGAAAAAATATTTGGGCTTCTAGCGGTGTGTGGGACTTGGTCTATTAGTCCATCTATACTGACCTCCATCAGGTTGCAAATTAAAAATAATTTTTTTCTGCATCTAGCTCTGAAAAAATATTTGGGCTTCTAGCAGTGTGTGGGACTTGGTCTATTAGTCCATCTATACTGACCTCCATCAGGTTGCAAATTGAATAAAAAAATTTTCTGCATCTAGCTCTGAAAAAATATTTGGGCTTCTAGCGGTGTGTGGGACTTGGTCTATTAGTCCATCTATACTGACCTCCATCAGGTTGCAAATTAAAAATAATTTTTTTCTGCATCTAACCCAGCCAATAGTTTTGGCCTAATACCACAGTTTGGCCACTCAGCTCTGCTCGGTTACCATCCATTGTTTTTTTGTGCAAACAACTCCAGAGTTGTGAATTAGTTAACCACCAAAATGAGTGGAAAAAGGCCTGCTGCTGGTGGAAAGGGGAATAGGCGTGTTGGGAAGGGTAAAAAAGGTTGTGTCCGTGGGGTAGGTGTTAAAGCAACAGTAACATCTGCAGAAGAAAGACCATCTTCCAGCCAAACTAAAATGTCTACTTCTTTTAGCGGACAATGTGATAAGATCCCTTTCTTACGGCCACGCCAATCGCTACAAATTCCAGATGAGGCACAAAAACAGCAGGTGCTTCAACGGATATCAAGTGCTCCTTTAAGTGGGCTCTCCTCCACATCAACTTCAACATCACAAATACTCCAGTCCTCAAAGGTGTCACCCAAATCGCACTTGCTTCCTCACAGCTCCCAAATCTCCAGCTGCCCGTCTGAGTATGAGGTAGAACAGATGGTTGAGTCTGCAGAGCTGTTTACTCATACTATAGCCTGGGAATCAGAGGTCGACTCCAGCGCTTCTGTGAATCCAGACGAGGAAATGATCTGCACTGATGCCCAGAATCTTTATGAGTCGGATCCAGGACCAGACGCAGAAGGTTCTGACCATAATGTAGACCCTCATTCCCAAACTGTAACTCCTGTTGGTGGAGACAATGAGGAAGACGATGATAAGACTCAAAAACCTGATTGGAGCGACAACTTTAGTTTTTTGTCAGGGCAGGAACAGGTTGGCTCTGAGGACGACGGGTGTGATAACGCACAGGGTGATGATGATGAGGTCGGAGATCCCACTTACTGTCAACCCACAGTCAGCCAAGAGATGAGGTCAGCAGAGGAGGTGGAGGAAGATGCTAGTGACGACGAGGTCAGGTTGCGCCTTCCTGGACAGAGACGTAGTACTGGAAGCACGTCAACAACTGCATCCTCAAACACAACTCTGCCTCTCACCACAAGTCGTGGTGGCTCTTCAGGTCGCATGGGTGCTAAGCCTTGCATAGCCTGGGCATTTTTTCAGATCGATAAAGATGACCCAACTCGTGTTATCTGTAACATTTGTCAGCAAAAGCTAAGTAGAGGCCAAAAAATACATAGTTTGAGTACTTCATGCATGAACCGGCACATGGACATGAAGCATAAGTTGCAGTGGGAAGCTCAGTGTGCTACAATGCGGTCTAGCCGGCCGGGCCAACTACCGTCTGCCATATCTTGTGCATCCGCGGCCTCTTCATCCTCTGTGACTGGGGGGACAGCAGTCACACCTGTTTTGGGGCGCAGACCTGCCACCTCTTTACCCGCAACAGCCAGCGTGATTGGCAGGTCATCATTTTCTTTGGAGGTGGTAACACCAGCTGGTCTTGAGCGCTGTCCGACATCGATAGCACCACCTTTGGATCAAGGCAACCTAACATGTCCGCCTGCATCTTCCTCACAGACCGGCAGTTTGCCGGGGACACCCTTATCAACCCCGTCTAAGCACAATAGCCAGCCCTCGGTCCCTCAGATGTGGACAAGTAAAAGACCATTTCCTCCTAGCCATGAGAAAGCTAAGAGGTTGAATTTCACCATCTGCAAGCTCTTGGCTACAGAAATGCTGCCTTTCCGCCTGGTGGACACAGAGGATTTTCGAGACCTTATGTCCGTCGCAGTGCCCCAGTACCAGATGCCCAGTCGGCACTACTTCTCAAAGAAAGGTGTGCCTGCGCTCCACCAGCATGTCGCACACAACATCACCGCTTCTTTGAGAAACTCTGTGTGTGACAGGGTGCATTTCACCACAGACACTTGGACGAGTAGGCATGGACAGGGGCGTTACATGTCGCTGACTGGGCACTGGGTAACTATGGTGACAGCAGGACAAGGGGCTGCTGTCCAAGTCTTGCCGTCCCCACGAGTTGTGCGTCAATCCTCTTTATGTCATTTTTCCTCCACTGCTTCTGCCTCCTCAACCTCCTCTCGGTCTTCCACCTGCACCCAAAGGCTGTCTGGTCATGCCACAAGCTTTCTAACTGCGCAGAAGGGATCCTGCACACCTCCTTACTATGCTGGCAGTAGGGCTCAACGTCATCAGGCGGTTTTTACATTGAAATGTCTGGGAAATGTGAGTCACACAGCTGAGGAGTTGTGGTCAGCTCTGGAGAACCAATTTCATGAATGGTTGTCTCCACTGGACCTGAAACCAGGGAAGGCCGTGTGCGACAATGCTGCAAACCTGGGTGCGGCCCTTCGCCGGGGCAATGTCACACACGTGCCTTGTATGGCTCACGTGTTGAACCTGGTTGTCCAGCAATTTTTAGCCCACTATCCCAGACTAGATGGCCTTCTGCAGAGGGCACGGTCGCTGTGTGCTCACTTCCGCCGTTCGCATCCCGCAGCTCAGCGACTTACATCTCTACAGAAGTCGTTGGGCCTGCCACTTCACCGGCTAAAATGCGATGTGCCTACCCGGTGGAATTCAACTCTGCACATGTTGCAGCGACTGTGGCAGCACCGACAAGCCCTGGTGCAATACGTTCTGACGTATAGCCTGGGCCAACGAGATTCAGAGGTGGGGCAAATCACGCTGGAGGAGTGGTCTCAGATCAGGGACCTATGCACCCTTCTGCACAGTTTTGAAATGGCGACGAAGATGTTTAGTGCTGACGATGCCATTATCAGCATGACTATTCCGGTGATTTACATGCTGGAGCACATGTTAAACAGAATTCGGAGTCAGGTGGTGGCACAAGAGGAGGTGGAGGAAGTAGAGGAGGAGGAGTTGTATGCGGAAGGGCTAACATCTGCAAGGTCCAGACGGTCGGCAGCACCAAGGCGGCAGGCATGTGAGGGTGGGGGAGATGATTTTACCAGGGCGCATGGTAGCAGCCAAACTAGTGAGGAAGGTGCAGGAGCCCAGGAAGAAGTGGAGGACGAACTGATGGAAGACTCATCAGATGAGGGAGACCTTGATCACATTTCTGTTGTGCGAGGTTGGGGGGAGAGGACAGAGGAAGGAAGCATGATTGCTACCTCGCCACCAACACAACAGGGACTTGGTGCTCCTGGATGCGCAACACACATGAGTGCCTTCTTGCTGCACTACCTGCAACATGACCCTCGAATTGTGAGAATTAGAAATAATCCTGACTACTGGGTTGCCACACTGTTAGATCCCCGGTACAAAAGTAAATTTGCAGAAATTATTCCTGCCATAGAAAGGGATGCACGCATGCAGGAGTATCAGCAGAGACTGTTGCAGAATCTTACATGTGCTTTTCCACAAAATACCAGTGGTGCACGTAGTGAATCTCACAGTTCCAACTTGCCAACCGTGGGACCGTCAAGTGTTCAGCACTCAAACCGTAACAGAACCACAGTATCTGCTGGTAACATCAATTTTGCGGAATCATTTCACCACTTTTTTAGCCCATCCTTTGCAAGGCCACAGGAGACAAGAAGTCTGACACATAGTCAACGCCTAGAGACGATGGTACAGGAGTATCTCCAAGTAAACATTGAAGCCACGACTGTGTCACTGGACCCTTGCTCTTTTTGGGCTTCCAATCTGGATAAATGGCCGGAGCTAGCCACTTACGCCTTGGAGATTTTGTCATGCCCCGCAGCCAGCGTTCTGTCTGAACGTGTGTTCAGCGCTGCTGGTGGTGTGCTGACAGATAAGCGCACGCGGCTCTCCACTGATAATGTAGACAGACTCACGTTCATAAAGATGAACAAATCATGGATCCGAAACGACTTTTCTACCCCTGTGTCATCCTGGGGAGAGTAAAAGCTTGATGATTGGTTAAAATCACCCTACCAACCGTTTTAAGCTTTCAAATTACTAATCATGTTTATCTGTATCTTGACTGGAAAATAATTTGGGCTTTGTAGCAGTGTGCAGCACTGATCCTATTAGGCCATCTATAATAAGCTTCACCAGATTTAAAATTAAAAATAATTTTTAGCTGCATCTAGCCCGGAAAATAATTTTGGGGCTCCGAGATGCGCAAGACACATAAGTGCCTTCTTGCTGCACTACCTGCAGCATGACCCTCATATTGTCAGAATTCGAAGTAATCATGACTACTGGGTTGCCACACTCTTAGATCCCCCAAACTTTTCGATCAACCTTTTCATTTTAATAAAGACCAAAAAAATGGTCATTTTTGAAATTATAAGCATTAGCAGGTTGTTAGAAACTGAAATCAAACAGTTTACAACTCAAAACTTTATTCTAGGTGATGTTACATTTTCACATAGGACCCCTTGTTCGAAAGGAGCTTCTGAACTCTCTCGTCCATTGAATTTGTCAGGTTTTGGATGGTTTCTGCTTCAATTGTTTTGCATGAGGACAGAATACCCTCCCAGAACTGTTGCTTAGATGTGAACTGCCTCCCGCCATCATAGACACTCCTTTTAATGATGCTCCAAAGGTTCTGAATGGGGTAGAGGTCAGGGGAGCATGGGGGTCACACCATAAGTTTGTCCCCTTTTATGCCCATATCAGCCAGAGATGCAGATGTTTTATGTGCAGCATGAGATGGTGCATTATCATGCAGAAAAATGATCTTGCTGTGAAATACACGGTTCTTCTTCTTGAACCATGGCAGGAAGTGCTGTTTGAGAAAATCCACATACATTATGGAGTTCATCTTTAGCGCCTTCAGGGATCCTAAAGGGGCCGACAATCTCTCTCCCCATGATTCCAGCCCAAAACATTACTCCACCTCCTCCTTGTTGGCGCTGTAGCCGTGTTTGCGTGGGGTGTCCATCAACCAGCCATCCTCCACTCCATTCATCTGGACCATCGAGCGCTGCACGGCACTCATCCGTGAACAAAACAGTTTTGAAATCAGTCTTCATGTAATGTTTGGCCCACTGGAGCCGTTTCTGCTTGTGTGAAGTGGATAGAGGAGGTCGACAGGATGGCATATGCACAGCTGCAAACCTCTGAAGGACCCTGCATCTTGTTGTTCGGGGGACGTTGGAGGCACAAGCAGCTTCAAAAACTTGTCTGCTGCTATGACAAGGCTTTTTTGCCGCTGCTGTTTCAACCTGACGTAATTGCCTGTAGGAAAGAGTCCTCAATTTGCCCTTATCAGCACGCACACGTGTGTACTGTGAATCAGCTACATACTTCTTGATTGCCAAGACACTTCATCCTGATCATCGCACAATGTTGATTGTAGTCATGCCTTGACCTAAACACTCCACAATTTGTTGCTTCTCAGCAGCCGACACATCCTTTTTCTTTCCCATTTTGGCAGAAAATGTAGGCTGCTTAATAATGTGAGAGAGCCTTCTTAAGTAGTCTTGCCTTTCATTGGACACACCTGCCAAACTAATTAGCACAGGTGTCTGCAATTGCTTACAGTGATATAAAGAGACCTGACACACATCACCATCAATGAGTTTAACTGACAAACAAACAAATTCTTCCCTTATCACTCCTAAACACTTTTTGCATAATAATTTGGAACGCGGTGTACATGTGCTTTTCCACAAAACACCAGTGGTTCACGTAGTGAATCTTACAGTTCTAATTTGCCAACCGTGGTCTGTATGGAATTGTTCAATAAAGGGCCCAAAATTAAGATAACATAGATGGGAGAGGTCTCTATGAATAGGAATTCCTAAGTATTTGATACCCTGTGAGGGCCAGGCAAAGGGAAAGTTGGACTGGATGGAATCCTATATGGATTTAGGGAGGGAGACATCGAGGGCCTCAGACTTCGCTGCATTGATTTTAAAATTTTACCATGTAACAAAGTGATCTATTTCAGCCATAACAGCAGGGATGGATATATGTGATTGAGTGATATATACTAGGACATCATCAGCAAATAGAGAGCACTTGTACTCGGTGCCTCCCACCTCAATCCACCTAATATTGGGGTTATGGCGAATTGATGAGAGCAGGTGCTCCGTCACTAGGATGTATAAGAGAGGGGACAGAGGACATCCCTGCCTTGTCCCATTGGTGATTGTGAAAGGTGATGAAAATGTTCTGACGCACCCCCTGGGCCTTGGGACACCCGGAGCCGGACCCTTTTTGGTGGATGCTGGTGGTTGTAGTCTTCGTGGCGGCGATCCGGTTCCGTGGCTCAGGGCGGTCAAACCAGTGGCGGAACTATTTATGTGGTTTTGATGTTTAAATGTCCGACTACGCCACCCGTGGATTGCGGTCAGAGTGAACCGCCGCTACAGGGCAGACCGCTAAGGCTGGTGTTGTGGGTGCAGCAGAGCGTAGCATAACTCCCCACGGGAGGAGTATAGCCTCAGGGCAGTGTATGCGGAGGATGGGGGTGATGGTGCAGGGCAGCAGCAGTAACGACACGGAGTCAGTGATGCAGTTCAGGGCCTTTACTCACAGTTCTTATTATCCAGACCACGTCTGCAGGTAACGGCTGCCCACGTCGTACTGTGCTCACCAGGTGAGGGGCTCAGACAACTCCCAGATAACTTTGGAGCGCTTCACAGGACCCCCTTTGTGTGTCCTTTGTCTGGCCTTTCTTACCAACACTTCTGTCCGGCTGCCTCGGGCCTCCTCTTGGTAAACTTGGCGCCAGTTTCCCTGACCCTATGTGGTGCCTTCCTAGCGGGTGGAGCAAGGGGCTGCGCCACATAAAATGTCAGAGCCTCCGGTTTCTAGCTGAGGGTCGTTTCCTGCCTCCACTAGTTCGGGGACCGGTCTCCCCCTTTGGCCTGACCCCTCCACGCAGGTGGATTCGGGCGTGCGGTGGCGACTCGCCCGTCCGCACCCCTGGGATCCCTTCATTCCTCGTTCCTGGAGCCTTCTCCGCTCCTCTTCCTTCCTTCTCCCTCTTGCAGGCCTGGGCCTCTGTTACTAGGCCCGCCTCCGGAGCAGAGCTCATGCAGAGCCCCTGCTCCCTGCCACTTCTGCTCAGACTTCTCTGCACTGAACTAAGATGGTGCCCACCTTTTATACTCCCTTCTCAATGCACCCAGGAATTGCTTCCTCCCTGCTCCTGCACTGCAGGGTTCCCCTTCCTCAGTGTTCCCTGCCCCCACTCCAGCCAGGGACAGGGACTGTCGTGCCCATCTCAGGGGCATATTGGTCGCCCTGCCCCACGGCAATGTGGTGTAATGCATGCAGGTGTCGGGTCCTGATCCACACTCCATCCTTATCTGAGAGTGAGATATCACACCTCTGGGTGAGGTGCAATACGTCTGTAGCAACCGAGCCCTCGGTGCTACAGTTCCATTTATCTTCAGCCTAGGTGACGTATTGTGATACAGGGCCGTGATTTTGGCTATAAAAGGGTCCCCTAGACCCCTACCCCAAGCTTTTTAAGAGAATCATATATGGCGTGCCAGGAGACTCTATGGAATGCTTTCTCAGCATCCAACGAGAGTATCTACTTACAAATTTTTAACTGCATCTAGCCCAGGAAATACTTTGTGCCTAGTAGCAGTGTCTGCTAGTCAGCGGATTATCCCGGCTGTTAAGCAAGCTACACCACCTGTAGTTTGGACACTTAATTTTTTCAAAGGAAATGCTTCGGGACCACGGGATACTTAGTGAAGAGCATCAGGAGGCACCCCAAGGCATAGGGGCTGGGACTGGCACTAGGATGCCTTGCGGTGGACAGCCGAGCTCGATCCTTATAAAAGCTTTTTAACTGCAGCAGCTTTAGTGGACGCTACTGGAGCTGGAATTACGCGGCTGCTGGCATGAGACTTGCCCTCCAATAGATCCTTGTAAATGGATTTAAAGTGTATTCATTCAAATTAGAGGGACTATTTAAATTAAAAAGCTTAGAGCTGTCTCCACCACAGGGGGGCTCTCTCGACCCACCAGCGGACAGGCACCAGTATTGGGAGAGGGGGGCTGGCCGTCAGGGTTCACCGCGGCTCTGGCACAAACCCGGCGACATGGAGGTGGCACGGGCAGGAGCGGACTGAATGTGTCGGCTTCTCACTTTTTGGATTTTAGAAGGGCATGACATGCCTATATCTGTGTCTCCCCCTCCTTTTACTCCTCCACCTCTTTTCTTTTCGCATGACTATATGTACTTGTCACTTTTCCATGTGTTAGTTGTGTCTTCTGAGCAGTTTGTCAGCTTTTGGACACCTTTGAAGGTGTTTTCTATGTGTTTTTGTTTGCCTGCCATTGGTTTTAACGGTGTTCGAAGGTGTTCGTCGAACAGTTCGACGAACAGTTCGGCGAACACACGGGTGTTCGACGAACCGAACCGAACTCGAACACTACGGGGGTGGCTCAACACTATTGCTCAACACTAACGCAGACCCCACAACTGACGGTGACACTACAAAAGTAGAAAGAGAGTTCAGTCAGGAGGGTCTAGAAGAGGGGAGAGAGTCCCCCTCTCGTCGTCGACGGCGCAAGGGCCACAAGAAGGTTGCTCCTGTAGTCGTTGCTGAAAGTGAAAATAAAGAAAATGTAGTACTGTGTGCCTTTATTTCAAGTGTGGATCCTCCTTTAGAGGCAGAAGAGGAGATGACGCTGCCAATAGCAACCACCGGTACAGTATTGAGACAGAAGGATCAGGATCTGAAAGAAGAAGTGACTGAGTCCCTGAGCCAAAAGAAATTGGTGGAAGAAGAACTCTTCAAAGTCAAAATACAGATGGAAGAGCTAGTGAAACTGAAAGTCCGTATAGAAGAGGAAAACAAGATTCTTATAATGAAAGACAAAGACAACACACAAAAATTCCTTGTCGAGGAAGCCGAGAAGATGAAACAGGTAGCAGAGGAGGCTGCCCGACTGAGCATAGAGGCCCAGGAGGCTGCATGACTACGCAAGCTTACCAAGGACAACCTAAATGAGCAGCGAGCCTTTGCTGAAAAGATGCTCAAAGAGAAGATGCAAGCTGTTCAAGAAGCCACCCATCTGAAAGCCGAAGCGGAGATGCTGCAGAAACTGAAGGAACTGGCCATGGAGCAAGCTAAGAAACTCCAAGAAGACAAGGAGCAGATGCAGCAGCAACTAGCTGAGGAGACCGAAGGCTTCCAAAAGACCCTAGAGGCCGAACATTGATGACAGCTTGACATAAGTGCTGAAGCCGAATGCCTTAAAATACAAGTGGTGGAAATGAGTCAAGCCCAAGCCAAAGCTGAAGAAGATGCCAAGAAGTTCAGGAAACAGGCGGAAGAAATCGGTGAGAGGTCACACCAGACAGAACTGACGACCAAAGAGAAGATGACTGTGGTGCAAACCCTGGAGATACAGAGACAGCACAGTGAGAAGGAAGTTTCTGGGAGTGACCAAAACCTAAAACAACTGCGCGAACAGTTCAACCGGGAGCTGTGAGACTCCAAGAAGGAATATGGTGAACTCATGAGGGAGCTGCAGCAATGCCAGGACCAAGTAAAGCCTCTAAGGCAGGAGAAGGAGTGTCTGCTGGACTCTCTGTACCAGCGAGACCGGGAGCTATCCGCCCTGAAAGAGGCAATAAAAGATGAAGTGTTTGGTCACGATCGTGAGTCAGAAAAGAGGCATGAAAAGTTCAATAGGGAACTGCAACAAATCAAGAGAGACTATGAGGATCTCCTCAAGGTTAAAGAAAAACTAGAGGATGATAAGGCGGATGCAGAGCACATGCGCCAAGTAGTTGAGACCACTCTGCAGGACACCCGTGATGAAAATGGTGATCTCCGCAGAAAGACCCTAGGGCTTGAAGCTCAGGTGAAGGAGCTGCAGACGTTCTGTGATAATCTCCAGAGGGCAGAGACGTGCCTTAAGGAAAGAATCAGCAAGATGGAAGCTGAGCGGAAACAGATGGAGGAGTCTATCAGAGAAGCCACAGACCAGGGCCAGGAGTTGGCCACTGGAGATGGGAGGTATGAAACAGATACCTCCTCGAATAGTACGAGCTCGGGTGATTCGGTGGAAGTAAGAGCCGAGATCAAGGAGCTCAAGGAGATGCTACAAGCCCCTTTGAAGCAAGAGTAGCTTGAGAGACTGGCTGCTGAGAGGCGAGTAGCAGAGATAGAGGAAGAAGTTTTCGGGCTCAAAAGTCGCCTGGCAAAGTATCTCTCAGTGAACGAGGCCTCCTTGGAGAAGGAGAAGGATCAACAAGTTGCACTCACTCCCTTATACCATGAGAAGGTGGACCTGAGGAGAGCTAAGAGAGTCTTAACAGAAGATAAATATGAAAGTAAAGAGGTCAAGACGAAAATTTGTGAATTTGTAGCTGTGAGTCAGCTCAGGGGAAGCATACAGGGTGAAGAAGCTGAAAGTCAGTGGCCCCTGAAACCTGAGCTAAATGACCTTTTGAAGACCTCTGGTGAGACAGAAACCTCTCGGTACTAGTGCCTCATAGATGTACCCGAGGATTTGAAAGAAGAATGCACCAGTGAGTCCATGCATGATGAGTTTAAGAAGGCTGTGGGAGCCTGTAAGGTATACTCGACCTCAGAAGCTAAACAGCTGGTGGTCCTGTCCACAATCGAAGTCACAGTGAAGAGGGTGGCTATCCTAATTGACATGCACTGGCGATGTATTCGCACAAAGCGGTTTCTCCGGTTGAAGACGGAACAAGCCGTTTGACAACTGGAGCTTATGAGGAAAGCTCACAGTCTGCCGGAAGAGGTCATCCGGGTGCCTCATGTTCTGGAGAGAAAGCTCATTGGGAGAAATGGCCGAGCCATGCAGATAATGGTAAAGAAGTCTGGGGTGGTGAAAGTAAGCAGTCCACGTGATCGTCTGGACTGGATACCAGATGAAGACGGCATGGTGTCATTCTCCGCTGTAGGAGCAGAAGAAAGCCTGTAATATATGCGCATGCTGATGGAGTACCGAGTGACCTACCTGTGAGAGGTAGAACAGTTGAATCTCACCAGACTACAAATGGAAAGGCAGTATCGCCTGAGCAGCAGAAAGTGGCAGCCGTCTAGAAATTGTGAGACCAGACAGAGAAAGGGCCCCATAAGTAACAGAACAGCTACAGCTGAAGTTAGGAACCTTTCAAGATGTCCGGAGAGTAGTGGGCATGGGTTTAGAGGTGGTGAGACCTCCAGTAACTCAGGTTTGAGTGGCCCATACAAACGACCCAATAGAGGACGGGACAGTACGCAGTCGAACCGGACCTTAGATACCAGGGCATGTGAGTCATACTGCTGTATTGACCGCTGGGAGCGGGGGAGGTCTGACAAGGTTATGACTGACCGCTGGGAGCGGGGAAGGTCTGACAAAGTTATGACCTGGAAATGTGACTTGACAAAGTCAGTGACAATGACAGATGGTAGGTCCCTAAGGAATGGGCTAATGTCGTTGACTAATGTTCCAGGCGCTGAACAGCGCATTTGTCAAGTACATGTTCTCGGTGTGAACTGTAGGTTGTGAGGTAATTGTATATACTATGTTTTCAACCCCACAAGTTTGAACAGAGGGGGGGATATGTAATGCAGCGCCTTGCTTGGCATTACTGTAATGATCCAGGATGTGTTTTGGGTTGACCAGGTACCTCCCCCTCAGGTGACTGGTCACATGACTGTGACATAGTGCAGGTCCTGTGCACACAGAATGTCTGATCACATGACTGTGACATCAGCACAGGTCGTGTGGGTGTGTACTACAGGATAGATAAACCCTGGTAGTCATGACACAGGGGGTGTGTAAGGCGTGAGGCCTGTTCCTGTGTGGGACACCGCTAGAGTGTGAGGCCTAGGGAGGCCTATTGAAGCCTGAAAGGCAGAGGCTGTAAGTTGGCTGTGTAAGCATACCAGTAGCCTTGGATGGTACGAGGGCAGGAGACCCCCATCTGGGAAGCCGTAAAGCCACAGTGGTGGCAGAATAAACCTGAAGCAGCTAAAACCCGCCAAAGGTAAAAACACTGCGTTATATGGACATTTATGTTGTTGCCTAGCTGAGGGCTGAAACTGGAGCCAAGTGGACGTGTCTGTCACTGGAAAGGCTCCGGATTGTTATGTGTGTAATATGCCGGTGAGCCACTACGATGGACTGTGTGAAAAGCAGTAATGAAGTGCAATAAACTGCTGAAGTGTGAAAACTGAAAAACGTGGCTGGTTTGCTTTAATTGACCCGGTGCAGTGAGTATCCCCCAGTATGATGACTAGCGCTGCCTTACAAGGAGGTAGACCAGTCGTCCATTTATCTTTTAAATTGAATACCCCATCCTGATGCGTTTCTTCCCTTGTGTGTCTCACGAGGGATTCATCAGGGAATCTTTTTGGTTAACAAGCAGAGCATTCGTCCAGCTCCTCAATAGAATGCACGCATCACAGTGGATTGCTACATGTGTGGTGGATGTTGCACCCCCTTCCTTTAATTCAGTCCCACTGTACACGGACCAGAAGTGTTCCTATTGCAGTATAAATTGCAAGGTCCATGCCATACCATGTGCATGCTAGTTGCCCGTAAGTGTCCTTCATCCATGGTGGAACGCACATGCACTCCACCCGACATCCATGTCACCAGAAGTGGAAAGCACATCCGCCTAGAGATGATGTCTTCCCTATGGTGGAACGCATATGCGCTCCACCCAACGTCCGCGCCACAGGAACTGACATGCATCTGCGGTGGAGAGCAGATGTGCTCCACCCAATACGGGAAGTAGTCTTAGAAAGCGGTGGAATGCAGAAAAGTGTTCCACCTGGGGGCCTAGTAGCCACATAGCCAAGAAGGAGGGATGATAAATAAGTTGAAAATAGTGATGAGCAAGCACTAAAATGCTCGGGTGCTCGTTGCTCGGGTTGAGAAAATCGAAATGCTCTGGTGCTCGACTCGAATAACGAGCCTAATGTAAGTTAAAAGGAAACATAAATATTTTTACAGTAGCCCCTCCCAGTGGTCTGGAGGGTGCCCAAAAATTGGTCAAATCGATGGAAACAGTGCTCAAATGACATGGGAACAGCATGGGGAAGACTCCTGGAAGCATCTCTGACTCCTAGGTCACTGCTGTGAACAATGTTGTCAGAGTATTATGCCATTTTTATGGACTGACAATTAAAATATACAAAAAGGAAGTAAAAATTGATTTTCCTGGAAAAAATGTTAAGAAACATTCTTTCCACGGTAATGACTTATGTGTAAGGCAAAATAAATAAATAAAAACAAAAATGCTACTCCACACCCTGGGCTATGTTCACACATACAATTTTTGATGCGTTTTTGCACTTATACATTTCTTTCAATGGTGAAAAATACGTTCACAAATAAATGTAATTTTAACATTTTACTACCTTATCTGGCCATGTGGTGTGTGAGACATGATCAGACACATCCAGAATGAACACTCATTTCCAGCTGATAATACCATCTTGCACCTGTCTTTATTTTAAAAGCAGCTACCAGCTTTTTCAACAGGGAATAGAATTTTTTTTTCAGCACAAAGTATAATGCAATAATCCCTGACTCTATGCCTGTAATATGCTATCCCAACTGCTATAGGTCACCCTTACGCGAATCTCAGATAAGAGATGTAATATAGTACAATAGATAATAAAATTTCACCGGCTCAGAAGAGGTTTTTTGGGTACGTTGCACCACCAAACTGTGAAGGAACGCAAGCAACCCTGTCTGATTTGATCAATTTCTAATTACAGATCACCATTCAAAATTATGAATCAGTCAACGAGTGTATGGAAAAAATCTATCAAGTTATGGATTGTTGTAGGGATATATGCAACCAGAATGAACACTCATTTCCAGCTGATAATACCATCAATCCAGCATTATCAATAGGGAATAGATTTTTTTTTTAGTACAGAGTATAATACAATAATCCTTGGCTAGATGCCTGTAAGATGCTGTCCCAACTGCTATAGGTCACCCTTACACGAATCTCAGATAAGAGACGTAATATAGTACAATAGATAATAAAATTTAACCGGCTCAGAAGAGGTTTTTTTGGTACATTGCACCTCCAAACTGTGAAGGAACGCAAGCAACCCTCTCTGCTTTCATCAATCTCTAATTACAGATCGCCGTTCAAAATTATGAATCGGTCAACGAGTGTATGGAAAAAAATCTATGAAGTTATGGATTGTTGTAGGGATATATGCAACCAGAAAGAAGGGGGCTGGAAGAAAGTGTAACTAGAAGGAAGCCCCACATGACCGGGATGTGCCAGGAGGGTGTAATTTTAAATCCCAATATCGGGATTGGTTATAAGCCTGGAGGGGCGGGGCATTGGGAAAGGGGGGGAGAGATATAATAGGGAAAAGTGCGGGAAAACGGTCAGTCCAGGAAGGAAGTCAGCGGGGAAAGTTGCTGAACTCAAAAAAAAAAAAAAAACCTTCCACTTTCCCATTGTTTGGTACACTTACCAGGACTATGGAGACCGTTGATTCCCTGATCACCAAGCTGAGGGAGGCTGCCAGATCCAGGCGTGGAGGGTGGCTCGAGTCCCAGCTGTCGGGATTGCTGGGGAACGCCGGGGCAGTAGAACCTCCGTCAGGATCTGGAAGAAGCGGCAGAAGGACGCGGCCCCCCGAGAGGCTCTCCCCGGAGATGGTTAGCACGGGCAGCAGGCGCAGGCTGTGGAGCCCCTCAGGGGACCCTGCGTCCGGTGAGCGGGCCAGCAGACCCCCCCGCCAGCGGGCCCGCCGCGGCAGGAAACCGCCCAGCCGGCCTGCGGGCTCCTCCAGCATCGGGTCGCGGTCCGCGACCGAAGTGCCCCGCTCGGCTGTAATGCGGCCTGCTCCGGCAGCGCGCCGCAATACTAGAGCCCGGGCTGCGCCGGAAGCAAGGCCCGCGCTGCAGCCGCGTCACCTTCCGGTGGGCGGGACCTTACTGGAAGTGCGTCAAACGTCACTTCCGGAACCGGCGTCACGTGACAGGGGCGCTCAGAAAGCGAGCGGAGGGCGCCTGGACATGCCCCCCACTGCAGGAGTCGGCGCCGATGCACGGCGCCGCTTTCCCATCAGAAATCGGAGCCCCAGAGCGGATGAGCGGACCAGAGGGACCATCAGCACGGCAGGCACACCTGGCGATGTGCCAGTCGGGGTGCCTGCCAGGAACATCAGCAGAAGGAGACAGCAGCCCAGGTACACGGGCAGGCAGCAGCAATTCGGGGACCTGCTGTCTGGCTCGGGTCAGCAAACTCATGCCAGTAGAGCGGCGGGCAGCAGCACAGACCACCACGGATCGGGCTATGGAGTCCGGGTCTGGAATTCGAGGAGTGCCGCGGATGGCGGGGAGGACCGGAGCCGTGACTGGCGGGAGACGACTGGCGGGGACATGGGCACGTGCTCAGGTCCCCCCTGGTGACGAGGAGGCCAGGGGCGCGGGTCTTGAGCAGCAGCAGGAGTCTGGTGAATTGGAGTGTGGCGAGGATCAAGGCGAATCCAGGATTCATCAGGATTCGGGACGCTCGGCTGGCAGGGACACAGCACCTGCGCAGCTTGGTGAGTATGCGTCCATGTATTGTTTGTCGCCCGCTGGGTCATTAGTGGATGGGGGAGGTGATAGGCAGTTGGCTGGGCCCAGCGGGGAAAATACTAGGGAAGGTCGCGGGTCAGACGTAGTGGGTCTTAGGGACATTTTGTTTAGCATGTCGCAAATTTTCGCTAGAAAAGACGGTGGTGGAGTTAATCAAGGAGGTTTGTTACCTGCGGCGGCGTGGGTACCTAGTCAATCGGTGTTGTCGCAGGTGGGGAGCGAGTCGGCCAGGTTGGCGGTGAATGCAGCTGGGACACCTTCTGGGGTATCGGTTTGTGTACAGACAGAGAAGGACAAAGCGGATACCGTAAAACTGGATGATAGGGCAAAAGGGGAGGTATATGTGTGCTTTCAGGGGCCGTTGGGGGCACACTTAAAAAAAAAAAAGAGGTAAAGGAAAAAATTTGGCGGGATGACTATGTTGAAATTTTTTCCCTTCTTCCGCTGGAAAAATTTAATCTGGATAAGGGTAAAAAGGACGATAGTAAAAAAGAGGAAGAAGAGAAGCGTAGGTGGAGGTTGATTCCTCAGACGTTTGTTAATTGGTTACAGGCTTTTGCAATATTGGCTAGCGTTATTGGGGAAAAAGCTCCGGATAATTGCTCAGGTTTATTTTGCTACCTTGATTCTATTGGGGAAGCTCATCGTACTTACGGGGATCAGGCGTGGTTACGATATGATGAGCAATTTCGGCAGAGAAAAGCTGTCCGCCCGGAGATCAGATGGGATCAAAAGGACATTGGTTTGTGGTTGAAGGTTATGGCCCCAGTGAGGTATGGCCAGTCCTTTCATGGGAGCAACAGTCAGCGGGACACGGGGGAAGTAGTCAAGGGGCACACAGCACTAAAAAGGAAGCGGGAACTTGCTGGCAATTTAATGATGGCCAATGCAAGTACGGGACCTCCTGTAAATTTAAACATGTGTGCTCCCATTGTAACGGAAGTTCGCACGGAGCATCAAAATGCTTTAAGAAGGGTAAGGGAAAGCCGACAGTGGGTACCGGTCAAGGGGGTGACTCCGGTGAGGGTTCACGCGATGGCCCCCTTTCTAAGTAGGTATCCGGATCTGTTGAAGGCTAAGGTCATTGCGGATGGCTTTTTGGAAGGGTTTAGAACCCCTCCTCCTGATCATGAGGTCCCCTTTTCAGTTAAAAATTTGACATCGGCTTCCCTTCATCCGGAAGTGGTTAGTGTAAAGTTGGCTAAGGAGGTGGAATTGGGCAGGATGGCTGGACCGTTTCAGGAATTGCCTAGTAGCAAGGTGATTATCTCGCCATTGGGGGTTGTGCCCAAGAAAGAGCTCAATAAGTTTAATTTAATTCAGCATTTGTCGTACCCGAAGGGGCTTTCGGTTAATGATGGCATTGCGCAGGAGTTATGTTCAGTTGAATATACATCATTCGACGCGG
Organism: Phyllobates terribilis; assembly: GCF_046119375.1. Lineage (NCBI taxonomy): Eukaryota > Metazoa > Chordata > Amphibia > Anura > Dendrobatidae > Phyllobates > Phyllobates terribilis. Next base: position 459,522,276 of record NW_027362764.1, read on the forward strand.
CGGTGCATTGGGTACGGAGATACTTGCCAGGCTCGTTGCTAGCTAAGACTGATATCGAGTCAGCCTTTAGGTTGTTGCCAGTTCATCCGGATAGCATCCCGTTGTTAGGTTGTTTTTGGGAAGGGGAGTACTATGTGGATAGGTGTTTGCCAATGGGTTGTGCGATTTCGTGTTCTTTGTTTGAAACGTTTAGCTCCTTTTTGGAATGGGTAGTGAAGGACCTGGCTTCTGTTAAGTCAGTCATTCATTATTTGGATGACTTCTTGTTTATAGGCCCCCCGCAACCGTTGTTGTGTAGGAATTTGTTAGGTACTATGGTGTGGGTAGCGGAGCATTTTGGCGTACCGTTAGCAGTAGAAAAAACGGAAGGACCTTGCACCATTTTAAGTTTTTTGGGCATTGTAATTGATACCGAAAGAATGGAGTGTCGGTTACCTGATGATAAATTGAGTTTGCTTAAGCAGGAGGTTGATAGAATCGGGAAGTTGCGCAAGGTGACCCTGAGGGAGCTACAGTCGCTGTTAGGGCGTTTGAATTTTGCTTGCAGGATTATGCCAATGGGCAGAATATTTTGTCGCAGGTTGTCAGGAGCGACAACAGGAGTGCGTGCGCTGCATCATTTCATTCGCCTTAATAAGGACCACAAGGAGGATCTGAAAGTTTGGAAATTGTTTTTGGAAAGTTATAACGGCAGGTCGTTAATCCAGCAGGAGTTTTTGAACAGTTTTGATTGTGAGATATTTACGGATGCGGCAGGAGGTGTCGGTTATGGGGCCTACTGGAAGGGGCGGTGGAGCGTTGGCGAGTGGCTGAAGATGTGGAAAGAGAGGGGTCTTACGAGGAACTTGGCATTTTTGGAATTGTTTCCTATAGTTGTTGCGGTTACTATTTGGGGAGAGTGTTTTGCCAACAGGAGAATTCGGTTTCACTGCGATAACATGGGAGTGGTGTCTGTCATCAACAGTATGTCGGCCTCGTCTCTGCCTGTGATTAGGCTGCTGAGGGAACTAGTACTTTGTTGTCTTAAGCTGAACGCTTGGATTACAGCAGTCCATGTTCCAGGTGTACAAAATTCCATAGCAGATGCCTTGTCTCGTTTTCAGTGGGATCGTTTTCGGACGCTAGCTCCAGAGGCAGAGGACGTGGGACAGGAATGCCCTTCGCGTTTGTGGCAGCTGGTTATGGAGGAGCGGGACGGTTAATACGGGAGTCCATCACAAGGCAGACCTGGGCATCATACGAGGCATCGTGGCGAGTATGGCAAAGTTGGATTATGCAGTGGGGTGTGATGGAGCGTGATGGAGATAGAGAGATGGCGGTGTTGTTTACGTGGGAAGAGCAGCTGAGAACGGATGGTCGGTTTCAAAAGTGGGCAAGTTTGTTGCTGGTTTAGCGTTTGGTTTTAAATTGCAGGGGATAAAGGATGTTACGAAGTCCTTTTTAGTGAAGCAAGCTCTCAAGCGCTTTAGGAGAGGAGGTAAAGAGTTGGATAAACGGAGGCCAGTAACATTTAGTATTTTGGAACGTTTGGGTTTTGTATTGGATAAGATTTTTTGTTCAGTTTTTGAAGCCACACTGTTTAGGTTGGCTTTTTCATTGGCGTTTTTTGGCGCTCTAAGATTAGGTGAATTGGTAGCACCAAGCAGGAATAAGGTTGGGGGTTTGTTTGCTGAGGATATGAGCGGTCGAGATGGGGGCAAGACGGATCAATTGGGCAAAGGTAAACGAGTAATATTGGGTGAGGCTATTGGATCTTTTCTTTGTCCTAAGAGATGTTTATTGGCTTATTGGCAGGTTTGGCCAGGGCGGAAGGGCCCATTATTGTGTCATGAAAATGGAGACTTTTTGTCACGTTTTCAATTCATAGCGGTATTTAAAAAAGGGATCGCTGAGCTGGGCCTTAGCCCTGAGATATACGGGTCACATTCATTCAGAATTGGTGCGGCATCAGAGGCGGATAGCTTGGGGTTAGGCAAGGATGTGATAAAACGCATTGGGAGGTGGAGTTCTGATCATTACCTGTCTTATGTAAGGCATTAGGTATGCGGTCTTATGTAATTTGTCTTTTGAGATTCGAATACCTTTTGGTTGTCTTGTTGCACGTGGCGTCCCGTTGTTAGTTTGGATTCTAGGACACTCTTTCGTCCATTGGGGGGCGCTGAGGGCGGACGTGAGGCCGGACGGTAGGCAATTGGGTTTTACCAGGGAGCAAGCGGTGGTTCGGTGGTTGGGTTTTCGAGGGATCATTTGGAGAAGGGTGCTGCCAGAATTCCATAAAGCAGCTCGTTTGGATCGGGCGCCGGATATTTTTGTGGTGCATATGGGGGAGAATGATTTGGGGGCTCGGCCGGTTAGGGAATTGATGAGGGACATTCGAATCGATCTGTTAAGGTTATGGACATCCTTTCCTGAGGTGTTGACAGTGTGGTCTGACATTGTGCCCCGAAAAAAATGGAGGGAGGCCAGATCATTGAAGGGAATTAATAGGGCACGTATAAAGTTGAACAGAGCTATATCAGCTTTTGTTACCAGGAACGGGGGAGTAAGCGTGCGACATCTTGATCTGGAAGGAGGAGTTGGAGATTTTTGGGCAAAGGACGGCATACATTTGAATGATATTGGCATTGATTTATGGGCATTGGCCATACAGGAGGGGATCGAAAGGACTTTTGCGGTGTTGGGGTGCTCACGAGCCTGAGGTGGTCAGGGCTGTTCGCTGGTGGCGGGGGGTGGGGTTCTTGGAGTTGGCACAGAAGTGTCGGTGGAAAGAATATTGGATAATCACAGGCAGTGCCTTGATTAAGCGGTGTGATCTGGCATTTGGTTTTGGGCTCTGGACGGGGTTTTACCCTGGGAGCTTTTGGTGCCCTTGAGCTGGTGATGGACGGCTGAGGGTAATATGGTGGTTCGAGTTTGGTTTAATTTATGCCAGATCTAATTTTAACTCCAAGAACCCTCCCTTCTTATTTATTTTATAATACTGTTAATATGTTAATGTTGTTTGTTAATAAAATGACCGCTGTGGCCAAATTTATCCAAAGAAATACAGGTGCAGTGTTTTTATTTGGTGGGGGAAAGGTGAGTGCTGGAAGATGGGGGGCATGTTGAACCATGGAACCCGGGTTGGCAGTACACGGTCAAGAAGGGGGCTGGAAGCAAGTGTAACTAGAAGGAAGCCCCACATGACCGGGATGAGCCAGGAGGGTGTAATTTTAAATCTCAATATCGGGATTGGTTATAAGCCTGGAGGGGTGGGGCATTGGGAAAGGGGGGGGGGGGAGATATAATAGGGAAAAGTGCGGGAAAACGGTCAGTCCAGGAAGGAAGTCAGCGGGGAAAGTTCCCACCCACCCCTTCTTTCTGTTGGTATCCTGGGCAGTTAATGGTGAAAGGGTGGTTTTACTGAGGAGGAAATAAAGAAGTTATTGCTATTGTGTATTATCGATGGGTTATATTAAAAAGGACATGTAAAGTTTTTATGAGGGTTTGTCGCAGTGGCTTGGCGGGCGGTGGGGTTCTTGGAGTTGGCACAGAAGTGTCGGTGGAAAGAATATTGGATAATCACAGGCAGTGCCTTGATTAAGCGGGTTGATCTGGCATTTGGTTTTGGGCTCTGGACAGGGTTTTACCCAGGGAGCTTTTTGTGCCCTTGAGCTGGTGATGGACGGCTGAGGGTAATATGGTGGTTCGAGTTCGGTTTAATTTATGCCAGATCTAATTTTAACTCCAAGAACCCTCCCTTCTTATTTATTTTATAACACTGTTAATATGTTAATGTTGTTTGTTAATAAAATGGCCGCTGTGGCCAAATTTATCCAAAGAAATACAGGTGCAGTGTTTTTATTTGGTGGGGGAAAGGTGAGTGCTGGAAGATGGGGGGCATGTTGAACCATGGAACCCGGGTTGGCAGTACACGGTCATGAACACTTATTTTCAGCTGATACTACCATCAATTCAGCGTTATCAATAGGGAATAGATTTTTTTTTAGCACAAAGTATAATACAATAATCCCTGACTAGATGCCTGTAAGAGGCTATCCCAACTGCTATAGATACGCGAATCTCGGATAAAAGAGGTAATATTGTACTTTAGAAAATAGAATTTACCCAGATACAAAGAGGTATTTTAGGTACATTTCACCACCAAACTGTGAAGGGATACAAGCAACCCTGCCTGCTTTCATGAATTTGTGAGTAAAGATCACCATTAGAATATATGAATCAGTCAACGAGTGCATGGAAAATATCAAGTAATGCACTGTGGATGAGATGTATTCAATGACAATGAACAACACTTGCACCTGTCCCTATTGTAAATGCAGATAACAGCTGTATCAAAAGAGAATAGAATAGATTTTTTTTTACAGCAGCAGCAACAGTATGCAGTGTGAGGCAATAATACCTGGATGGATTGGTGTAATATGCTATCCAAACTGCGATAGCTCACCTGTAAACGAATTTCAGATAAGAGAGGTAATATTTTAGAATATGGAATCAAATTGAATTGGCCTTCCCATTATTAAGGAGTGAGTCTCCTATACTGCTATTGCGTTTATGTTATAATACCCCCGGTGGCAATAAAAACCATCTCTGACAAAACGCTTGCAGACAGGACCTCCAAGGCATAGAGAGACAGTTTATGTCACATGTACTAGTCTGATTGCCGTATGTGGAGTGAGGAAGGAATTTTTTTCCCCAATGTGGAGCTTAGTGTTTGCCACATGTTTTTTTTTGCCTTCCTCTGGATCAACATGTTAGGCTATGGATTGAACTAGATGGACTTAGTCTTCCTTCAACCTTAAAAACTATGTTACTATGTTACTATGTAAAGCTTGGTGTCCCGCACAGTGTGGGAAAGACTAAGTGCAACACGAAGGGATGAGGGGAGGGTAGCCCAAACTCTTAGGAAAGAAGGAATGGAGACCCCTATGCATATCTATGATCACCCTACCTGTCCTATCTTCCATATATACGTTCTGCATCAATCGCCGAAGAGGAAACCTAATCACTGTATATCCCTAGAGCTAGACCCTAGATAGGGAGGGGGTTTAGCCATGGTCAGTCCCCACTATAAACTAAAGACAACAAGGGAGACAAACAAAGGGGGGAAAACTTAGCTTGAGCAGACAGCAGAGAGATAACACCAAACGTCCTCCAAGGGCACCAGAGAGGAAGCCAGCTGACTGCTATTGCTCCAAGCCTGCACAAGGGAAAATCAGAATATCACCGGTGACACCCTGAATCAGACTGAGTTTATGAACAGCCAGACCAGGGTATGCCAATCAGAGCAGGAGGGAGGTTGTCACTGGGTCCAAAAGTGAGAAGGATTAAGAAGGTGTCAGCAATTCCAAACGCAGTGACCTTCTGTAGCCAGATCCAGAGTGACTGTCTGTTACTTCTGACACACCCTTGACAGTACCTCCCCTTCTACGAGTGGCCACCGGACAATCAGGACCCGGTTTCTAAGGATAGTAAGTGTGGAATGAACGAACCAGCCTGGGGGCATTCAGCTCTGATGCTGAAACCTACATCCTTTCCTCTAGACCATAAGCCTTCCAGTGCACCAAGTATTGTAGAGAACGTAGTTGGAGACGAGAATCTCCAATCCTCGAAATCCGAAACTCTAGATTACCATCAACCATTATTGGGGGCGGTGGTAGGAGTGAGGACTCAAGAGGTTCCACATATTTCTTGAGCAGAGACCTGTGAAAGACCTTATGGATCTTAAGGGCCTGAGGTAGCTCAAGACGAAACGCTGCTGGGTTTATGACGGCGGTTATTTTATAAGGACCAATAAATGTAGGTCCAACTTCCAAGAACGAACCTTCAACTTGATATTCCTGGTAGACAACCACACAGTCATTCACATTCAGGTCCAGACCTGGCAAGCATTTCCTGTCAGCCATATGTTTGTACCTGTCTCCCATGATCTTCAAATTACTTAGAACACCCAGCCACATGGAGCCGAGCATTGAAGCAAAATTTTCTTCATCAGGAACTCCCGAAGCCCCTCCACCACTAAAAGTACCAAACTGTGGGTGGTATCCGTATGCACCAAAGAACGGTGACCTGCTGGTAGATTCTTGACGATGATTATTAATAGCAAATTCTGCCAGCGGTAAGTAGAATGCCCAATCCTCCAGGTTTTCGGAGTCAAAACACCTGAGGTAAGTCTCCAAATTCTGATTGACACGCTGGGTCTCTTTATTCGACTGAGGATGAAAGGCAGAGGAAAATAACAGCTGCACCCCCAGTCGAGAACAGAATGCTTTCCAGAACTTGGAAACAACCTGGTCCCCCGATCTGACACAACATTGGAGGGAACCCCGTGAAGCTTCATGATCTCATTTATAAACGCCTGAGCAAGAGTCTTGGCATTCGGAAGTGCCGGTAATGCGACGAAGTGAACCATTTTACTGAACCTATCTCCAACCACCAAAACCACAGTTTTGCCTGCACATACCAGTAGATCAGTAATAAAATCCATGGACAAGTGTGTCCATGGCCTGCTAGGAATAGGTAGTGGAAGAAGAGTACCAGACGGACGGGTATGCAACTCTTTAGAATGCGCACAAATACTACAAGCAGATACGTGTTCAACCACATCCCGATGCAACCGCGGCAACCAAAAACGACGAGAAAGGATGTCCACAGTCGCCTTACCACCTGGATGATGAGCAAGCACAGAGTTGTTATGTTCCTTAACCCCTTAAGCCCCGAGGGTGGTTTGCACGTTAATGACCAGGCCAATTTTTACAATTCTGACCACTGTCACTTTATGAGGTAATTACTCTGGAACGCTTCAACAGATCCCCCTGATTCTGAGATTCTTTTTCGTGACATATTGTACTTCATGATTGTGGTAAAATTTCTTCGATATCACTTGCGTTTATTTATGAAAAAAATGGAAATTTGGTGAAAATTTTGAACATTTTGCAATTTTCAAAATTTGAATTTTTATGCCCTTAAATCAGAGAGATATGTCACACAAAAGAGTTAATAAATAACATTTCCCACATGTCTACTTTACATCAGCACAATTTTGGAACCAAAATTTTTTTTGGTTAGGGAGCTATAAGGGTTAAATTTGACAAGTGATTTCTCATTTTTCCAACAAAATTTACAAAACCATTTTTTTAGGGACCACATCACATTTGAAGTCACTTTGAGAGGTCTTTATGACAGAAAATACCCAAAAGTGACACCATTCTAAAAACTGCACCCCTCAAGGTGCTCAAAACCACATTCAAGAACTTTATTAACCCTTCAGGTGCTTCACAGGAATTTTTTGAATGTGGAAGAAAAAAATGAAAATTTAACTTTTTTCACAAAAATGTTACTTTAGACACAATTTTTTTTTATTTTCACAGGGGTAACAAGAAAAAATGGACCCCAAAAATTGTTGTGCAATTTCCCCTGGGCACGCAGATACCCAATATTTGGGGAAAAAACACTGTATGGGCGCATGGCAGGGCTCGGAAGAGAAGGAGCGCCATTTGACTTTTTGAATGTAAAATTTGCTTGAATAATTAGCGGACGCCATGTTGTGTTTGGAGAGCCCCTGTGTGCCCAAACATTGGAGCTCCTCCACAATTGACCCCATTTTGGAAACTAGACCCCCCAAGGCACCTATCTAGATGCATAGTGAGCACTTGGAACCCCCTAGGTGCTTCACAAATTGATTCGTAAAAATGAAAAAGTGTTTTTTTTCTTCATTTTTTCATTTTTACGAATCAATTTGTGAAGCACCTGGGGATCCAAGTGCTCACTATGCATCTAGATAGGTGCCTTGGGGGGTCTAGTTTCCAAAATGGGGTCACTTGTGGGGGAGCTCCAATGTTTGGGCACACAGGGACTCTCCAAATGCAACATGATATCCGCTAACAAATTGAATGGAAAATTGGCTCAAATTGTTAGCGGACACCATGTTGCGTTTGGAGAGCCCCTGTGTGCCTAAACTTTGGAGCTCCCCCACAAGTGACCCCATTTTGGAAACTAGACCCCCCAAGGCACCCATCTAGATGCATAGTGAGCACTTGGAACCCCCAGGTGCTTCACAAATTGATTTTTAAAATGAAAAAGTGAAAAAAAAACACTTTTTCATTTTTATGAATCTATTTGTGAAGCACCTGGGGTTCCAAGTGCTCACTATGCATCTAGATAGGTGCCTTGGGGGTCTAGTTTCCAAAATGGGGTCACTTGTGGGGGAGCTCCAATGTTTGGGCACACAGGGACTCTTCAAATGCAACATGGTGTCCACTAAGAAATTGTCGGCTCAAATTGTTAGCGGACACCATGTTGCGTTTGGAGAGCCCCTGTGTGCCCAAACATTGGAGCTCCCCCACAAGTGACCCCATTTTGGAAACTAGACCCCCAAGGCACCTATCTAGATGCATAGTGAGCACTTGGAACCCCAGGTGCTTCACAAATTGATTCATAAAAATGAAAAAGTGTTTTTTTTTTCACTTTTTAATTTTTATGAATCAATTTGTGAAGCACCTGGGGGTTCCAAGTGCTCACTATGCATCTAGATAGGTGCCTTGGGGGGTCTAGTTTCCAAAATGGGGTCACTTGTGGGGGAGCTCCAATGTTTGGGCACAAACGGGCTCTCCAAACGCAACATGGTGTCCGCTAACAATTTGAGCCGACAATTTGTTAGTGGACACCATGTTGCATTTGAAGAGTCCCTGTGTGCCCAAACATTGGGGCTCCCCCACAAGTGACCCCATTTTGGAAACTAGACCCCCAAGGCACCTGTCTAGATGCATAGTGAGCACTTGGAACCCCCAGGTGCATCACAAATTGATTCATAAAAATGAAAAAGTGAAAAAAAAAACACTTTTTCATTTTTATGAATCAATTTGTGAAGCACCTGGGGATTCCAATTGCTCACTATGGATCTAGTTAGGTGCCTTGGGGGGTCTAGTTTCCAAAATGGGGTCACTTGTGGGGGAGCTCCAATGTTTGGGCACGCAGGGGCTCTCCAAACGCAACATGGCGTCCGCTAACAATTTGAGACGATTTTCCATTCAATTTGTTAGCGAACACCATGTCGCGTTTGGAGAGCCAGTGATGTGCCTATACAGAGGAGCTCCCCCACAAGTGACCCCATTTTGGAAACTATACCCCCCAAGGATTTTATTAAGGTGTATAGTGAACATTTTGAACCCAGAGGTACGACACAGAATTTCTTTACATTAGGTTATCATATTGAATGAGTTGTCATTAGTCTTGAGCGCAAGTGCTCGCTACTTGAGTTTGCATCGGGTACTCAGGTATGCTCCATGTACAGCGTGTGCTCGAGTGACATGCTCGAGTCCCTGCTCCGCATGTTTCACGGTTATTAGACACCCAAAAAAAAACATGCGGGGATCGCTCGTGCATGGCAGGCAATCCCCGTAAAGTTTTTTTGGCCGGGAAGCATATGGGGCAGAGACTCGAGAATGTCACTCAAATACCCACGATACTCAATGCATACCAGAGCACCCGATGCAAACTCAAGTAGCGAGCGCTTGCGCTCAACAATAGTCGCCATATCGTCATCTTTTTTTCTTACTTTTGAAAAAAATCCCAACCCCATCACAACCCCAGCCCTAACCCCAGCCCTAACCCTAGCACAACCCTAACCCTAGCACAACCCTAGCCCCAAACCCAGCCCTAACCCTAGCCCAATCCTAACCCAAGAGTTTATTTTTGACGCCGTTCCTTGTGCGGTATAAATGATTAGACGAATTTATTCTTCGGGTCGGTGAGACTACAGCGATACCAGAATCATATGGGGTTTTTATGACTGACAGCTGTCACACACTAAAAGACACATTTTTTGTAAAATCTAGTTTTTGCATCACCATATTTTGAGAGCTATAATTTTTCCAGATTTTGGCAGACAGTCATGTGATGGCTCGATTTTTGCGGGATGACTTGACGTTGTTATTGGTGCCATTTTAAGGCACGTGACATTTTTTGATCTCTTTCTATTCCGATTTTTGGGAGGCAGAATAAACAAAAACCAACAATTCAGGAATTGTTTTTTTTGTTTTTTTTTATTCTGTTCCGCGTGTGGTAAAATTGATAAGGCAGCTTTATTCTTCGGGTCAGTACGTTTACAGCGGTACCACATTTATATAGTTTTTCTATGTTTTGCACTTTTACATAATAAAAGCAATTTTATAGAAAAAAATATTTTTTAGCATCGCTTTATTCTGAGAGCTATATCTTTTTTATTTTTCGGATGATGGAGCTTTATGGCAGCTTCTTTTTTGCGGGACGAGATGATGTTTTCAGCGGTACCATTTTTATTTATATTCGTCTTTTTGATCGCGTGTTATTCCATTTTTTGTTTGGCGGTATGGTGATAAAGCATTGTTTTTTGCTTCGTTTTTTTTACCGTGTTCACTGAAGGGGTTAACTAGTGGGACAGTTTTATAGGTCAGGTTGTTCCGGACGCGGCGATACCAAATATGTATACTTTTATTGTTTTTTTTGTTTTTTTTTTAATAATAATATTTATTGATGGGTACATTATATTTTTATTTTTGGTGGATTATTTTTTTATTTTTTTTTATATTTTTGCAATTTTTTTTTTTTTTTTCACTTTCTGGAAGCTTATATAGTTTATTACTTTGTCCCACTCTGGGACTTTCACTTTTTTTCTCTGATCGCCTGCATGGCACAGGAATGCAGCACCATCCCTGTGCCATGCAGGCTGTCAGCGCCGGACAGGGAGAAGATTGTTTGGAGATGCACTGCGCATGTCCAAACAATCTTCCTGCTGTCTGGTGACCCGGATGTTGTCATGACGACATCGGGTCGTCATGGCAACACCCGGGAAGCCTTTGCAGACAGCGCTGGAAGCCGGAAGAGGAGGTGAGTATCTGCGATCACCTCCCCTTGCCCCCGCAATGCTGCGATCGACTTCAATCGACTTCGATCGCAGCATCGCCGGGGTTAATGTGCTGGGAGCGGTGCAGGACCGCTCCCTGCACATAGTATCGGGTGTCAGCTGTGACAATCAGCTGACACCCGGCGGCGATCGCGCCCGCACAGCCTGTGTGCGCGCGCGATGGCCATGACGTACTAATACGGGTCTGGCTCTTAAGTCCCAGGGCACAGACGCGTATTAGTACGTCAGATGTTATTAAGGGGTTAATTACTTTGCTGTGCAGATTAAATGGTACAAATAACCTTCTTGAAGAGTAGGAGGCAGGGGTGTCCCCCTGAGCCTCCAACATCTCACCCTCCTGTTCAGGGTACAATGCAAAATAACTACTCCCTTCTGTAAAATTGAGGCAGGGCTCTCATGGTCACCGCCATGAGGAACACTCTGGGACAAAGCATTAGTCTTGACATTTTTGATCCCTGGATGAAAAGTGACAACAAAATTGAACCTAGTAAAAAACAGGGACCATCTAGCTTGCCTAGGGTTGAGACGTTTGGCCGATTGAAGATAAGACAGGTTCTTATGGTCAGTGATAACAGTAATAGGATGGGAAAAGCTAACTGCAGCACTAAGGGATGAGGGCTGGGTAGCCCAAACGCTAGGGAAATGGGGAGTGGAGACCCCTAGGAAGATTTAATATCACCCTACAAGTCCTACCATCCCTAGATAGGTTCCGCACCTATCGACGAACAGGGATTCTAATCCCTGTATATCCCTAGAACTAGGTCCTAGATAGGGAGGGTGTGGTGAGCAATGGTCAGTCCCCACTATAAACTAAAGACAACAAGGGAGACAAACAAAGGAGGGGAAACTTAGCTTGAGCAGACACCAGAGAGATAACACCAAATGTCCTCCAAGGGCATCAGAGAGGAAGCTAGCTGACTGCTATTGCTCCAAGCCTTCACAAGGGAAAATCAGAATATCACTGGCGACTCCCTGAAGCAGACTGAGAGTTTATAAACACCCAGACCATTGTGTGTCAATCACAACAGGAGGGAGGTTGCCGCTGGGTCCAAAAGTGAAACGGATTAAGAAGGCGTCTGCAATGCTAAACGCAGTGACCTTCTGCAGCCAGATCCAGACCGACTGTTTGCTGCATCTGACACACCCATGACACTTGGATACCCAATAGTTGTAAGGCACAGAGGAATCACGGGGACGCTGGTACGGTTGCCAAGGTAGTCCTTCAGCATATTCAAAAACTTTTCCCTCTTTGTCAGAGTAACCCACGCATCAGGGCCTGGATGCAGGGAGGGTCTGAGAAAACTTTCCCAGACCTTTGCAGCGTTCCCCTGCCTCTGCTGTATCTGCTTTGTTTCTCCCTCACCTGTACTCCTTGGTTGTCCAAGAAACTGTGACCTCTGCCAATAAAAATATTCCCTACTGGCATGATAAACACCCTTAACCCCTTAATAACCGGAGCATTTTCTGTTTTTGCGTTTTAGTTTTTTTCCTCCCCTTGTTCCCAGAGCTATAACTTTTTTATTTTTTGCTCAATATGGCCGTGTGAGGGCTTTTTTGCAGGACAAGTTGTACTTTTGAACGACATCACTGGTTTTACCATATCATGCACTGAAAAACGGGAAAAAAATTCTAATTGCGTAGAAATTGCAAAAAAAGTGCAATGCCACAATTGTTTTTTTTACCACGTTCACTGAATGGTAAAACTGACCTGCCATTATTATTCTCCAGGTCATTATGAGTTCGTAGACACCATAAATGTATAGGTTCTTTTTTATTTAAGTGGTGAAAAAAAATCCAAAGTTTGCTAAAAAAAATAAAAAAGTCGCCATTTTCCGAGACCTGTAGCACATCCATTTTTTGGGCTCTAGGGCCGGGTGAGGGCTTATTTTTTGCACGCCAAGCTGATGTTTTTATTGATACTATGTTGGGGTATGTTTTTATCGCCTGTTATTGCATTTTATTGCAATGTTGCAGCAACCAAAAAAACGTAATTATGGCGTTTAGAAGATTTTTATCGCTACACCATTTACTGATTGTTATTAATTTGTTTTTATATTGATATATCTGGCGATTATGAATGCGGTGATACCAAATATGTGTATGTGTTTTTTTTTTATTGTTTAATTTTGAATGGGGCGAAAGGGGAGTGATTTAAATTTTTATATATTTTTTATATTTTAAAAAACATTTTTTTACACTTTTTGCTTCCTTCAATAGTCTCCATAGGAGACTAGAAGCAGCACTTATCTGATCGTTTCTGTTACACACAGGCGATGAGCAGATCGCCACTGTGTAGCAGAAATGCTCACTTAGTATGAGTGCCGACCACTGGGCGGCACTAGTAGCAATCTAGACATTGCAGACCCCGGGTTATCATGCCAACCCATCGGTGACCCGCGATCATGTATAAATCAGCTGACATGTGCCCGGTTCAGTGCGGGCTCAGCGCCGGAGCCCACGCTGAACCGGGGGTACCGACATGGTGCGTGCTAATATGTACCACGTTGGTAAGGGGTTAAAAAAAAATATGTGGGTGTTCCATGATGGTCACCCTGTTGATATGGTGGTGGAGGATGAGGAGAAGGAGAAGGAGGAGGGTGACTTAAAATAGACAAAATCATGAAGCATATATTCATGTCTGGGTGTAAAGAGGTGCATGGGAATAGACCCCCCACCCCCAAAAAAAAAACACTGGATTTGACTTTATGTTCCGCTGCTAACAGGTGGTGTTGAGAAGTCTGGCCCAATCCAGCCCTTGTTCATTTTGATAACAGTCAGCCTGTCAGCATTTTCAAATGACAAGCAGATGCACCTATCAGTTATAACACCCTCGGCGGCACTAAAACCCCACTCTGACAAAATTCTAGTGGCAGAGCAGGCCAGGACCTCCAAGACGTAGAGAGACAGTTAATGCCATGTATCCAGCTGGAATACCCAATAGTTATAAGGCACATAGGAATCACGGAGGAGCCTGGTACAGTTGGCAAGGTACTCCTTCAGCATCTTCTAAAGCTTTTCCCTCCTTGTCAGATTACCCTGAGCATCAGGGCCTGGGTGCTAAGAGGGCCTGAGAAAACTGTCCCAGACCACTGACAGTGTTCCCCTGCCTCTGCTGCATCGTATTTGTGTCTCCCTCACCTGTACTCCTTGGTTTTCCATAAAACTGTGACCTCTGCCGCCAGTGTTTTAAGATGGGAATTTTTTTAATAATTCTTCACCAAGGGCATTCTGGTACTGCACCATTTTATTAGACTTGTCCTCCACGGGAAGGAGAGATAGAAAGTTCTCCATGTAGCTTGGGTCTAGAAGTGTGACCAACCAGTAATTACTGTTGCCCAAAATGCGTGCAACACGAGGGTCATGGGAAAGGCTTAAAGAACATAAAGTCAGTCATGTGTACCAGACTGCCAACAGCCAAGACTTCCCTGTCCTGACCAAGAGGATGACTGTCCATTCTCTCCTCCTCATCCTCCTCCTGGTCCTCCTCCTCATTCTCCCGCTCCTCAGGCCATCTATGCTGAACAAATGGTATGACTGTTAAGTGGGTAGTAACGTCTGTAGGAAAACAATTCCTGTTCCTCCTCCTCTTCCTTCTCCTCCTCCTCATTGTCACCCAATCCGCGTTGAGATGAGATGAGGCTGGGCTGTGTGGCATCAGCCTGCATAGTTCCTTACTCCATCTCATCATGCTCTGCCTGTAATGCCTCCTCTTTAATTGTGAGCAGGGAGAATTTCAGTGGACAGAGAAGAGGGATGGTGACTCTAATTATGACATCATCACCGCTCACCATCTTGGTGGAGTCCTCAAAGTTTTGGAGGACAGCACAGATGTCAGACATCCATGCCCACTCATCAGCTCTTCAGTACGAAGGCTGACCTGAATACTGGAGGCATGTTGAAGCTGTTACTCAACAACTGCCCTCTGCTGCTCACAAATCCTTCCCAACATATGCAAAGTTGAGTTCCAACATGTGGCGACATCGCACACCAGTCAATGAGCTGGAATCTGCAAATGCTGCTGAAGCACGGCGAGGGCGGCGGAAGCTGTAGCTGACTTTCTGAAATGGGCAGACACACGGTATACTTTCAGAAGCAGCTCAGGCAGATCCGGGTAGGATTTTAGAAACCACTGAACCACTAGGTTGAGCACATGTGCAGGCATGGTACGTGTGTGAGCTTGCATAGCTTCAGATCCGCCACCAGGTTCTGGCTATTGTCACTCATGACTAGAGATGAGCGTTGTTCTACTCGAACTGTTCGCCAATCTCAAATTCGAGCTGTTTTGGGCGGTGTTCGAGCCGTTCGGCGAACACGAACAATTTGAGAAAAATTCGGCTGTTCGAGGTTATGTTCGATAACTGTTCGTGCACCAAAATCATAACTGGATTTTTTCTCAGTAATGATGAAAATTAATGTTAATACGCAGTTTGAGTGTACAGCGGGGTGGGGGGAGGGGCAGGGGATGGATCTCTGCAGGAACAATGAAGATCTCCATTTTTTTTTCTCTTTCCCGCATTTACAGTGGGGAGGTGCAATCTGTCAGCCTATCAGCAGCGCACACACGGAGCGAAGTGCTTTTTTTCACACAAGCAAGGGCATGTGTCATTGGCAGTGTATGTCACATGTCCTTGCCCTATAAGACCAAGCCATTTTCCCCGTCGCCACCATTTTCTCACTGCTGCAGCTGCGTGTTAGACGGCACCGCTGTTGCTGTGTGCGCTATACCTTGTTAATTTCAAGCCAATTTTCGCACAAATATACAGATAGCTTGGGAGTAGGGAATAGTTGTGATTGCAGTCCTTTTAAGGACTAGGTTACAGCATTTCCTACGACTTTTATCAGGGAGGTCTGTGCTCTTAAATAGATCGGTTGTGGGAGTAAAGACTAATTGTAATTGCAGTCCTTTTCAGGACTAGGTTACATGAGTTCCTATCAGTTTTTGCCAGGCAGGTCTGTGCCAGTGCTGTGCAAGTTTTTTTCACAGCATTTGGCTGAATCTAGCAAAGCTAATCCTTTTTGGCCTATTGCAGAGTGTGTTAGTCAGTGGAGTAGCCTATCTGTGTTGCAAGATATACCACCTGTGTATAGAATACCATTTTTTTACTGCACCTAGTGAAGTAAAATCTTTTGGGCATAGCATCATTCTATTAGTCCATCTATACTGACCTCCATCAGGTTGCAAATTAAAACTAATTTTTATCTGCATCTACAGTACCTCTGAAAAAATATTTGGGCTTCTAGCAGTGTGTGGGACTTGTTCTATTAGTCCATCTATACTGACCTCCATCAGGTTGCAAACTGAATATATTTTTTTCTGCATCTACCTTTGAAAAAATATTGGGCTTCTAGCTGTGTGTGGGTCTTGTTCTATTAATCCATATATACTGACCTCCATCAGGTTGCAAACTGAATATAATTTTTTTCTGCATCTAGCTCTGAAAAAATATTTGGCCTTCTAGTAGTGTGTCGGATTTTCTCTATTAGTCCATCTATACTGACCTCCATCAGGTTGCAAATTAAAACTAATTTTTATCTGCATCTACAGTACCTCTGAAAAAATATTTGGGCTTCTAGCTGTGTGTGGGACTTGTTGTATTAGTCCATCTATACTGACCTCCATCAGGTTGCAAACTGAATATATTTTTTTCTGCATCTACCTCTGAAAAAATATTTGGCCTTCTAGTAGTGTGTCGGACTTTCTCTATTAGTCCATCTATACTGACCTCCATCAGGTTGCAAATTAAAAATAATTTTTATCTGCATCTACAGTACCTCTGAAAAAATATTTGGGCTTCTAGCTGTGTGCGGGACTTGTTGTATTAGTCCATCTATACTGACCTCCATCAGGTTGCAAACTGAATATATTTTTTTCTGCATCTACCTCTGAAAAAATATTTGGCCTTCTAGTAGTGTGTCGGACTTTCTCTATTAGTCCATCTATACTGACCTCCATCAGGTTGCAAATTAAAACTAATTTTTATCTGCATCTACAGTACCTCTGAAAAAATATTTGGGCTTCTAGCAGTGTGTGGGATTTGTTCTATTAGTCCATCTATACTGACCTCCATCAGGTTGCAAACTGAATATATTTTTTTCTGCATCTACCTCTGAAAAAATATTGGGCTTCTAGCTGTGTGTGGGTCTTGTTCTATTAATCCATCTATACTGACCTCCATCAGGTTGCAAACTGAATATATTTTTTTCTGCATCTACCTCTGAAAAAATATTTGGCCTTCTAGTAGTGTGTCGGACTTTCTCTATTAGTCCATCTATACTGACCTCCATCAGGTTGCAAATTAAAACTAATTTTTATCTGCATCTACAGTACCTCTGAAAAAATATTTGGGCTTCTAGCAGTGTGTGGGACTTGTTCTATTAGTCCATCTATACTGACCTCCATCAGGTTGCAAACTGAATATATTTTTTTCTGCATCTACCTCTGAAAAAATATTGGGCTTCTAGCTGGGTGTGGGTCTTGTTCTATTAATCCATCTATACTGACCTCCATCAGGTTGCAAACTGAATATAATTTTTTTCTGCATCTAGCTCTGAAAAAATATTTGGCCTTCTAGTAGTGTGTCGGACTTTCTCTATTAGTCCATCTATACTGACCTCCATCAGGTTGCAAATTAAAACTAATTTTTATCTGCATCTACAATACCTCTGAAAAAATATTTGGGCTTCTAGCTGTGTGTGGGACTTGTTGTATTAGTCCATCTATACTGACCTCCATCAGGTTGCAAACTGAATATATTTTTTTCTGCATCTACCTCTGAAAAAATATTTGGCCTTCTAGTAGTGTGTCGGACTTTCTCTATTAGTCCATCTATACTGACCTCCATCAGGTTGCAAATTCAAAATAATTTTTTTCTGCATCTAACCCAGCCAATAGTTTTGGCCTAATACCACAGTTTGGCCACTCAGCTCTGCTCGGTTACCATCCATTGTTTTTTTGTGCAAACAACTCCAGAGTTGTGAATTAGTTAACCACCAAATGAGTGGAAAAAGGCCTGCTGCTGGTGGAAAGGGGAATAGGCGTGTTGGGAAGGGGAAAAAAGGTTGTGTCCGTGGGGTAGGTGTTAAAGCAACAGTAACATCTGCAGAAGAAAGACCATCTTCCAGCCAAACTAAAATGTCTACTTCTTTTAGCGGACAATGTGATAAGATCCCTTTCTTACGGCCACGCCAATCGCTACAAATTCCAGATGAGACACAAAAACAGCAGGTGCTTCAACGGATATCAAGTGCTCCTTTAAGTGGGCTCTCCTCCACATCAACTTCAACATCACAAATACTCCAGTCCTCAAAGGTGTCACCCAAATCGCACTTGCTTCCTCACAGCTCCCAAATCTCCAGCTGCCCGTCTGAGTATGAGGTAGAACAGATGGTTGAGTCTGCAGAGCTGTTTACTCATACTATAGCCTGGGAATCAGAGGTCGACTCCAGCGCTTCTGTGAATCCAGACGAGGAAATGATCTGCACTGATGCCCAGAATCTTTATGAGTCGGATCCAGGACCAGACGCAGAAGGTTCTGACCATAATGTAGACCCTCATTCCCAAACTGTAACTCCTGTTGGTGGAGACAATGAGGAAGACGATGATAAGACTCAAATACCTGATTGGAGCGACAACTTTAGTTTTTTGTCAGGGCAGGAACAGGTTGGCTCTGAGGACGACGGGTGTGATAACGCACAGGGTGATGATGATGAGGTCGGAGATCCCACTTACTGTCAACCCACAGTCAGCCAAGAGATGAGGTCAGCAGAGGAGGTGGAGGAAGATGCTAGTGACGACGAGGTCAGGTTGCGCCTTCCTGGACAGAGACGTAGTACTGGAAGCACGTCAACAACTGCATCCTCAAACACAACTCTGCCTCTCACCACAAGTCGTGGTGGCTCTTCAGGTCGCATGGGTGCTAAGCCTTGCATAGCCTGGGCATTTTTTCAGATCGATAAAGATGACCCAACTCGTGTTATCTGTAACATTTGTCAGCAAAAGCTAAGTAGAGGCCAAAAAATACATAGTTTGAGTACTTCATGCATGAACCGGCACATGGACATGAAGCATAAGTTGCAGTGGGAAGCTCAGTGTGCTACAATGCGGCCTAGCCGGCCGGGCCAACCACCGTCTGCCATATCTTGTGCATCCGCGGCCTCTTAATCCTCTGTGACTGGGGGGACAGCAGTCACACCTGTTTTGGGGCGCAGACCTGCCACCTCTTTACCCGCAACAGCCAGCGTGATTGGCAGGTCATCATTTTCTTTGGAGGTGGTAACACCAGCTGGTGTTGAGCGCTGTCCGACATCGATAGCACCACCTTTGGATGAAGGCAACCTAACATGTCCGCCTGCATCTTCCTCACAGACCGGCAGTTTGCCGGGGACACCCTTATCAACCCCGTCTAAGCACAATAGCCAGCCCTCGGTCCCTCAGATGTGGACAAGTAAAAGACCATTTCCTCCTGGCCATGAGAAAGCTAAGAGGTTGAATTTCACCATCTGCAAGCTCTTGGCTACAGAAATGCTGCCTTTCCGCCTGGTGGACACAGAGGATTTTCGAGACCTTATGTCCGTCGCAGTGCCCCAGTACCAGATGCCCAGTCGGCACTACTTCTCAAAGAAAGGTGTGTCTGCGCTCCACCAGCATGTCGCACACAACATCACCGCTTCTTTGAGAAACTCTGTGTGTGACAGGGTGCATTTCACCACAGACACTTGGACGAGTAGGCATGGACAGGGGCGTAACATGTCGCTGACTGGGCACTGGGTAACTATGGTGACAGCAGGACAAGGGGCTGCTGTCCAAGTCTTGCCGTCCCCACGAGTTGTGCGTCAATCCTCTTTATGTCAAAGTTCCTCCACTGCTTCTGCCTCCTCAACCTCCTCTCGGTCTTCCACCTGCACCCAAAGCCTGTCTGGTCATGCCACAAGCTTTCTAACTGCGCAGAAGGGATCCTGCACACCTCCTTACTATGCTGGCAGTAGGGCTCAACGTCATCAGGCGGTTTTTACATTGAAATGTCTGGGAAATGTGAGTCACACAGCTGAGGAGTTGTGGTCAGCTCTGGAGAACCAATTTCATGAATGGTTGTCTCCACTGGACCTGAAACCAGGGAAGGCCGTGTGCGACAATGCTGCAAACCTGGGTGCGGCCCTTCGCCGGGGCAATGTCACACACGTGCCTTGTATGGCTCACGTGTTGAACCTGGTTGTCCAGCAATTTTTAGCCCACTATCCCAGACTAGATGGCCTTCTGCAGAGGGCACGGTCGTTGTGTGCTCACTTCCGCCGTTCGCATCCCGCAGCTCAGCGACTTACATCTCTACAGAAGTCGTTGGGCCTGCCACTTCACCGGCTAAAATGCGATGTGCCTACTCGGTGGAATTCAACTCTGCACATGTTGCAGCGACTGTGGCAGCACCGACAAGCCCTGGTGCAATACGTTCTGACGTATAGCCTGGGCCAACGAGATTCAGAGGTGGGGCAAATCACGCTGGAGGAGTGGTCTCAGATCAGGGACCTATGCACCCTTCTGCACAGTTTTGAAATGGCGACGAAGATGTTTAGTGCTGACGATGCCATTATCAGCATGACTATTCCGGTGATTTACATGCTGGAGCACATGTTAAACAGAATTCGGAGTCAGGTGGTGGCACAAGAGGAGGTGGAGGAAGTAGAGGAGGAGGAGTTGTATGCGGAAGGGCTAACATCTGCAAGGTCCAGAAGGTCGGCAGCACCAAGGCGGAAGGCATGTGAGGGTGGGGGAGATGGTTTTACCAGGGCGCATGGTAGCAGCCAAACTAGTGAGGAAGGTGCAGGAGCCCAGGAAGAAGTGGAGGACGAACTGATGGAAGACTCATCAGATGAGGGAGACCTTGATCACATTTCTGTTGTGCGAGGTTGGGGGGAGAGGACAGAGGAAGGAAGCATGATTGTTACCTCGCCACCAACACAACAGGGACTTGGTGCTCCTGGATGCGCAACACACATGAGTGCCTTCTTGCTGCACTACCTGCAACATGACCCTCGAATTGTGAGAATTAGAAATAATCCTGACTACTGGGTTGCCACACTGTTAGATCCCCAGTACAAAAGTAAATTTGCAGAAATTATTCCTGCCATAGAAAGGGATGCACGCATGCAGGAGTATCAGCAGAGACTGTTGCAGAATCTTACATGTGCTTTTCCACAAAATACCAGTGGTGCACGTAGTGAATCTCACAGTTCCAACTTGCCAACCGTGGGACCGTCAAGTGTTCAGCACTCAAACCGTAACAGAACCACAGTATCTGCTGGTAACATCAATTTTGCGGAATCATTTCACCACTTTTTTAGCCCATCCTTTGCAAGGCCACAGGAGACAAGAAGTCTGACACATAGTCAACGCCTAGAGACGATGGTACAGGAGTATCTCCAAGTAAACATTGAAGCCACGACTGTGTCACTGGACCCTTGCTCTTTTTGGGCTTCCAATCTGGATAAATGGCCGGAGCTAGCCACTTACGCCTTGGAGATCTTGTCATGCCCCGCAGCCAGCGTTCTGTCTGAACGTGTGTTCAGCGCTGCTGGTGGTGTGCTGACAGATAAGCGCACGTGGCTCTCCACTGATAATGTAGACAGACTCACGTTCATAAAGATGAACAAATCATGGATCCGAAACGACTTTTCTACCCCTGTGTCATCCTGGGGAGAGTAAAAGCTTGATGATTGGTTAAAATCACCCTACCAAACATTTTAAGCTTTCAAATTACTAATCATGTTTATCTGTATCTTGACTGGAAAATAATTTGGGCTTTGTAGCAGTGTGCAGCACTGATCCTATTAGGCCATCTATAATAAGCTCCACCAGATTTAAAATTAAAAATAATTTTTAGCTGCATCTAGCCCGGAAAATAATTCTGGGGCTCCGAGATGCGCAAGACACATAAGTGCCTTCTTGCTGCACTACCTGCAGCATGACCCTCATATTGTCAGAATTCGAAGTAATCATGACTACTGGGTTGCCACACTCTTAGATCCCCCAAACTTTTCGATCAACCTTTTCATTTTAATAAAGACCAAAAAAATGGTCATTTTTGAAATTATAAGCATTAGCAGGTTGTTAGAAACTGAAATCAAACAGTTTTCAACTCAAAACTTTATTCTAGGTGATGTTACATTTTCACATAGGACCCCTTGTTCGAAAGGAGCTTCTGAACTCTCTCGTCCATTGAATTTGTCAGGTTTTGGATGGTTTCTGCTTCAATTGTTTTGCATGAGGACAGAATACCCTCCCAGAGCTGTTGCTTAGATGTGAACTGCCTCCCGCCATCATAGACACTCCTTTTAATGATGCTCCAAAGGTTCTGAATGGGGTAGTGGTCAGGGGAGCATGGGGGTCACACCATAAGTTTGTCCCCTTTTATGCCCATATCAGCCAGAGATGCAGATGTTTTATGTGCAGCATGAGATGGTGCATTATCATGCAGAAAAATGATCTTGCTGTGAAATACACGGTTCTTCTTCTTGAACCATGGCAGGAAGTGCTGTTTGAGAAAATCCACATACATTATGGAGTTCATCTGTAGCGCCTTCAGGGATCCTAAAGGGGCCGACAATCTCTCTCCCCATGATTCCAGCCCAAAAAATTACTCCACCTCCTCCTTGTTGGCGCTGTAGCCGTGTTTGCGTGGGGTGTCCATCAACCAGCCATCCTCCACTCCATCCATCTGGACCATCGAGCGCTGCACGGCACTCATCCGTGAACAAAACAGTTTTGAAATCAGTCTTCATGTAATGTTTGGCCCACTGGAGCCATTTCTGCTTGTGTGAAGTGGATAGAGGAGGTCGACAGGATGGCGTATGCACAGCTGCAAACCTCTGAAGGACCCTGCATCTTGTTGTTCGGGGGACGTTGGAGGCACAAGCAGCTTCAAAAACTTGTCTGCTGCTATGACAAGGCTTTTTTGCCGCTGCTCTTTCAACCTGACGTAATTGCCTGTAGGAAAGAGTCCTCAATTTGCCCTTATCAGCACGCACACGTGTGTACTGTGAATCAGCTACATACTTCTTGATTGCCAAGACACTTCATCCTGATCATCGCACAATGTTGATTGTAGTCATGCCTTGACCTAAACACTCCACAATTTGTTGCTTCTCAGCAGCCGACACATCCCTTTTCTTTCCCATTTTGGCAGAAAATGTAGGCTGCTTAATAATGTGAGAGAGCCTTCTTAAGTAGTCTTGCCTTTCATTGGACACACCTGCCAAACTAATTAGCACAGGTGTCTGCAATTGCTTACAGTGATATAAAGAGACCTGACACAAATCACCATCAATGAGTTTAACTGACAAACGAACAAATTCTTCCCTTATCACTCCTAAACACTTTTTGCATAATAATTTGGAACGCGGTGTACATGTGCTTTTCCACAAAACACCAGCGGTTCACGTAGTGAATCTTACAGTTCTAACTTGCCAACCGTGGTCTGTATGGAATTGTTCAATAAAGGGCCCAAAATTAAGATAACATAGATGGGAGAGGTCTCTATGAATAGGAATTCCTAAGTATTTGATACCCTGTGAGGGCCAGGCAAAGGGAAAGTTGGACTGGATGGAATCCTATATGGATTTGGGGAGGGAGACATCGAGGGCCTCAGACTTCGCTGCATTGATTTTAAAATTTTACCATGTAACAAAGTGATCTATTTCAGCCATAACAGCATGGATGGATATATGTGATTGAGTGATATATACTAGGACATCATCAGCAAATAGAGAGCACTTGTACTCGGTGCCTCCCACCTCAATCCACCTAATATTGGGGTTATGGCGAATTGATGAGAGCAGGTGCTCCGTCACTAGGATGTATAAGAGAGGGGACAGAGGACATCCCTGCCTTGTCCCATTGGTGATTGTGAAAGGTGATGAAAATGTTCTGACGCACCCCCTGGGCCTTGGGACACCCGGATCCGGACCCTTTTTGGTGGATGCTGGTGGTTGTAGTCTTCGTGGCGGCGACCCGGTTCCGTGGCTCAGGGCAGTCAAACCAGTGGCGGAACTATTTATGTGGTTTTGATGTTTAAATGTCCGACTACGCCACCCGTGGATTGCGGTCAGAGTGAACCGCCGCTACAGGGCAGACCGCTGAGGCTGGTGTTGTGGGTGCAGCAGAGCGTAGCATAACTCCCCACGGGAGGAGTATAGCCTCAGGGCAGTGTATGCGGAGGATGGGGGTGATGGTGCAGGGCAGCAGCAGTAACGACACGGAGTCAGTGATGCAGTCCAGGGCCTTTACTCACAGTTCTTATTATCCAGACCACGTCTGCAGGTAACGGCTGCCCACGTCGTACTGTGCTCACCAGGTGAGGGCTCAGACAACTCCCAGATAACTTTGGAGCACTTCACAGGCCCCCTTTTGTGTGTCCTTTGTCTGGCCTTTCTTACCAACACTTCTGTCCGGCTGCCTCGGGCCTCCTCTTGGTAAACTTGGCGCCAGTTTCCCTGACCCTATGTGGTGCCTTCCTAGTGGGTGTAGCGAGGGGCTGCGCCACATAAAATGTCAGAGCCTCCGGTTTCTAGCTGAGGGTCGTTTCCTGCCTCCACTAGTTCGGGGACCGGTCTCCCCCTTTGGCCTGACCCCTCCACGCAGGTGGATTCGGGCGTGCGGTGGCGACTCGCCCGTCCGCACCCCTGGGATCCCTTCATTCCTCGTTCCTGGAGCCTTCTCCGCTCCTCTTCCTTCCTTCTCCCTCTTCCAGGCCTGGGCCTCTGTTACTAGGCCCGCCTCCGGAGCAGAGCTCATGCAGAGCCCCTGCTCCCTGCCACTTCTGCTCAGACTTCTCTGCACTGAACTAAGATGGTGCCCACCTTTTATACTCCCTTCTCAATGCACCCAGGAACTGCTTCCTCCCTGCTCCTGCACTACAGGGTTCCCCTTCCTCAGTGTTCCCTCCCCCCACTCCAGCCAGGGACAGGGACTGTCGTGCCCATCTCAGGGGCATATTGGTCGCCCTGCCCCACGGCAATTTGGTGTAATGCATGCAGGTGTCGGGTCCTGATCCACACTCCATCCTTACCTGAGAGTGAGATATCACACCTCTGGGTGAGGTGCAATACGTCTGTAGCAACCGAGCCCTCAGGGTTCTACAGTTCCATTTATCTTCAGCCTAGGTGACGTATTGCGATACAGGGCCGTGATTTTGGCTATAAAAGGGTCCCCTAGACCCCTACCCCAAGCTTTTTAAGAGAATCATATATGGCGTGCCAGGAGACTCTATGGAATGCTTTCTCAGCATCCAACGAGAGTATCTAATTACAAATTTTTAACTGCATCTAGCCCAGGAAATACTTTGTGCCTAGTAGCAGTGTCTGCTAGTCAGCGGATTATCCCGGCTGTTAAGCAAGCTACACCACCTGTAGTTTAGACACTTAATTTTTTCAAAGGAAATGCTTCGGGACCATGGGATACTCAGTGAAGAGCATCAGGAGGCACCCCAAGGCATAGGGGCTGGGACTGGCAGTAGGATGCCTTGCGGTGGACAGCCGAGCTCGATCCTTATAAAAGCTTTTTAACTGCAGCAGCTTTAGTGGACGCTACTGGAGCTGGAATTACGCGGCTGCTGGCATGAGACTTGCTCTCCAATAGATCCTTGTAAATGGATTTAAAGTGTATTCATTCAAATTAGAGAGACAATTTAAATTAAAAAGCTTAGAGCTGCCTCCACCACAGGGGGGCTCGCTCGACCCACCAGTGGACAGGCACCAGTATTGGGAGAGGGGGACTGGCCATCAGGGTTCACCGCGGCTCTGGCACAAACCCGGCGACACGGAGGTGGCACGGGCAGGAGCGGACTGGCCGTGTCGGCTTCTCACTTTTTGGATTTTAGAAGGGCATGACATGCCTATATCTGTGTCTCCCCCTCCTTTTACTCCTCCACCTCTTTTATTTTCGCATGACTATATGTACTTGTCACTTTTCCATGTGTTAGTTGTGTCTTCTGAGCAGTTTGTCAGCTTTTGGACACCTTTGAAGGTGTTTTCTATGTGTTTCTATGTGTTTTTGTTTGCCTGCCATTGGTTTTAACGGTGTTCGAAGGTGTTCGACGAACAGTTCGACGAACAGTTCGGCGAACACACGGGTTTTCGACGAACCGAACCGAACTCGAACACTACGGGGGTGGCTCAACACTACTCATGACTATGCCTGGCTGTAGGTTCAGCGGTGACAGCCACAGATCTGCCTGCTATGTTTCAGCTGTCAACAACTCTGCAGCGGTGTGCGTTTTGTCCCCTAAGCAATTTTAGCTTCAGCAGTGCCTACTTGGCTGAGGCAGTGCTGCAATGCTTCCATCTTCCGACTGATGTGGTAATTTTGGAGATGGAGGCTGAAGAGGAGGAGGAGGTGCAGGAGATGCAGAATGTTGGGACGACCCTTATTGACCCAGGGCCTGCAATCCTTGGTGTTGGTAGGATGTGTTCCGTCCCAGGGTCTGACTCGGTCCCAGCTTCCACTATATTAACCCAGTGTGCCGTCAGCAAGATGTACCGTCCCTGGCCACAAGCACTTGTCCATGTGTCTGTGGTTAGGTGGACCTTCTCAGTAACTGCATTGTTGAGGGCATGGGTAATTTTCTAGGACCCGTACTTGTGTAAGGTGGGGATGGCACACTGATAGAAATAGTGGCGGCTTAGGACCGATTACCGAGGGACGACCGCCACCATGAGGTTATGGAAATATTCAGTCTCCACGACCTTAAAAGGCAACATTTCAAGTGCAAGCATTCTAGAAATGTGTCAGTTTAGTGCTGTGGCCTGTCAGTGGTTGGCTGCCTATTTGCGCTAGCTTTCAAAGGACTGGAGTAGGGACAAATGAACGCTGTGCTGCGACAGAGACCTGGACGTGGTTGCTGATGGTGGTGGTTGTGAGTGTGCAACGACACCTGCAGGGCAGAAGGCATCTTTGCCTGCCCCATGGACAGGAAATTGGCGTGCACGCACAACAGCTGTACAGGCTGTGGTTTCACCTGCAGACACTGTTTCTGGACCCTGGTGTTCGGCCCAGCTAGTTGGGTGTCATGTTATGTCATGTGCCTGAGCATGCTAGTGGAGGTCAGGCTAGTAGTTTTGCTGCCTCTGCTAATGCTGTCATGGAAGATGTTGCAATTTGCCTTTTTGGGATTATCTGAACAGTCTTTAAAAAAGAGCCAGACTCTGAAAGACCTAACAGTTGGACTAGCAACTTCTGTCGTGTTGGTGTCCTGGAACAGTTGCCCGTCTTGTTTCTGTGGCCACCCCACTGCTTGTTCCTGCCTGTTGTGGTGCTATGCCTCCCTCACCCTCTGTGATGCTGTCCTTGCTATGCATGTCTCCTTGCCAAGGAGACGTGCATCACTTATCTCCAGGCACTCGGCATGATGGGAGGAAGGAGGATCAGGGTGAGGGATATGTGGCCCAGACTCACGGCTACCGAGACTGGGCCATGTGGAAGACAGGGTGGTGGTGGTAGCAAACTGACGGGAAGCATTATCTGCTATCCAACCAACAACCTTTTAACACTGCTCTGGCTTCAAGAATGGTGTTCAACGGCCCCCTAGAAATTGGGAGAGGAAGGTAGTTTGACATGATGTGGGTGTTTGTTGTGCTCCCTCATCAGGCACAGTTTCTTCTTGCCCATGGCCTCGGCCTCTGCATGCACCATTATCATCATGTTCACTTCCCTGTCCCTTGCCACGCACCTTGCCCATTTTAACTGGAGATAATATTTGGCATGCTCCAAAAAATGTGACGATTATTACCGCAGTAATATTGGATCACATCTGATGACTATGGCTTTAGGCAGTGGCCTTATAGATGTGGTGTTGGTCAGCGACCAAGTGTGAATAAGTTAAACAACACACAACTGGCAGACTTTAACTGGAGTGTAATATTTGGCACGTTCCAAAAAATGTGACGATTATTACCGCAGTAATATTGGATCACGTCTGATGACCACGGTTTTAGGCAGTGTCCTTATAGATTTGGTATTGGTCTGCGACCATGTGTGAATAGGTTGAACAACACACAACTGGCAGACTTTAACTGGAGTGTATTATTTGGCACACTCCATAAAATGTGACGATTATTACCGCACTAAAATCGGAGAACTCTGCCTGCCTAATTCCTGCTATCACCAGGATTAATAATATATGCAGCTGGATTAGTCCTTAGAAGGACTGTTAGTTCAGATGTGTATATACGCTGTGGAATACCTAATACCTCACTAATAAACTGCCCATTCTCTCCCTAGCTCAGCAGCAGCTCTCCCTACTCTGTCTGTCTGAAGGGTAGACTGTGACAAGCATAGGGTCACCGGGTCTGATATAGACCCGATGACGCTATGCGGCCAGCCAATCACTGTAATGCCATAACCAACATGTCTGTGGCATTACAGTGAGTGGCAGGCAATCCCTGCATCTTTACTCGCTCTTAAAACAGCGCCAAACATGGGGGACGGAGACTCTCAAGCTTTCACCCGAACATCCCGGAAGTACTCGCCGGGCGCCGAGCATCTCAAGCAGTGAGATGCTTGGGCGAGTACAGAGCAGGAGCGAGCATGCTCACTCATCACTACTTAGACGTCATGAATGGCCCATCGCTGACTGCTGCTGTGCCATTTTAAAATTTCGAATGTGGGTCAATTGATCAGTCAACTACCTGTGTTACTATCCTTAAATTATTCTACCAATAGTAGTCTACAAAACTGATATTTGTGCCACCTGAGTGTGTCTGAGCAGAAAAGCAGTTTGGGCTGTTGCATGAGGTATCAGGGCTCCCAGCACAGCATGCTTACACTGGTCCCTCACCAACCTCATCTTAATTTGAAGTTAAATTCAAACCTGTAAATGCTAGCCCAGACCCTAATGCATGGCCCATGCTTGACTGCTGATGTGCTATTTTAAAATTTTGACTGTGGGTCAATTGATGACACTTTTCCTGGTGTCTAACACTAATTTGTGCTATTTTGGCAACTTTTGCGCCACCAAAAGGTGCTGTCTATGCGTTTGGTTTTCCCTCCCATTGAATTTAATGGGGTTCGAATATGTTCAGCAAATTCTTCTGAAAACATTGGGACGTTTGACCATCCTAACTGACCCTTGAAAGGTTCACTCATTTCTAGTCACTAACTATCTGCCCTATGAACTTTGTATGTTTCCGTGAGAGTACATACTCTATTTTGTCTTTGACTCTTGATTCATGGTGATCAAGTAGTTAACACTGTTGGGTAGATACATTTTACATTTCTGTTCACACCCTAAATTCCTGTTGGCTACATTTTTTGGTGGGAAATTTTGTTTGCGAAAGTATACAGTATTACTTCACCTCTACCAAAATAAACCAGAAATCTGCCTTTGTACACCATGCTAAGGTTGTGCTGTCTGATTTCCCAAACGCTTGCATTCATACTTTAATATTTGGAGTTCAAAACGCAATTGAAAAGAGTGGATTTTGCACACAGAAATTTGATGCCTGAACAGTGACCAAATGCTTATTGTCCCATCTGGATCTTGAGTGAGGAAGGACTCTCCAGCAAATGTGAACATAAAAGCTGCAAGGTAAGAAGCTTATTATTACATTTCTGATTAACTTTCACTGTGAGTTTAGTCCCCCTCTATTCCACTGAGTTTTTTTTGCAATAAATTGTCCGGCCCAAAAACTATAGATATATCTATGCCTTTTTGAGCTGTTTGTACAGTATGTAATGGAATTAATGTGTAAGTGAAAAATATAGTAGTGCTTGCACTTGGAGGATGATTTGTGCTGCTGCATCCAAGTTGGCTGTTAAGAAAATAGTGAAAGAGCAACAGAAGGGGTATCCTGTCATTCATCTACTTGAGTTCATGCTATGTAGGGTCTTAAAGTGGCTTGAAACCAAGACCTTTGCATGAGGAAAATGTGCTGGAATTGTGAAACAGATATTGGAGGGGCATCAAGGGCAATAGGGTATTATCCTAGAGAAGAAAATAATGTTGAGTAAAAGAGGGAAGTGCTTACTTCTCGGGGTTGTATTACTCCACAATGAAGGATTCAAGAAGGATCAGCTGCTGCAGCACCCAAATTACGGGATTCCCATTGTAATGAACTGGTGGTGGGAGAATCAGGGTGGTAGTCCGCATTGCCAATGTGGACACCAAGAAGCCAGGAAGCAACAATATGGTTTCATTCAATTCAGTCACTTATTCTCTATGTGTTTCGAACTTAAACCAACTTCTTCTTCAGAAGAACCACATTGTAAAAATTGTGAAACTAACTCTCAGGGTGTTAAAGTGCCTTGAGCCAGAATTGGGGGTTTGAAGGCAAGTATGGAAATTTGCTGAGTAGATGGTGATAAGGGAACAGGTAAAGACAGCAAAAAAAGTTGCCAGAGAACATGTAGGCAAGGAGGCCATAGCAGATTGTGAAAGGATGTAAAAAAACGTTGTATTGCCCCCAGAGGGGAGTCTGGATGTGTCTACATGGTGGCAGTTCATGAAAGAGCAGTGTGGAGGGTTACAGGACAATCGTCTGATGTCTGAGCTGAGCAGTGGAAGAAAGTAGCTGTGGAAGTGATTAGAGGGGGATGTACAGAAACTACAATAGGCAATAGAGTGCTGAATGAATGTTTTGACAATGGGCTGTATGGACTTAATTATACAGAACTATAAGTACCTCCTCCCTATAAATGGCCAGGATGGTTGACATTTACAGTATGTAGAATCCAGAATCCAAGATCAGAGACAGTTGTTTAAATTGTGGGGCACTAAGCCTCATGTCCCAAATGCTCCTCTATCATTTGTGGTGACTAAAATGCATATAGTACTGGAGGAGAACTCACCACACCTCCCTCTCATTTGTAAAGATGGAGTATTGAGGGGGATGAGAATCATACAGTAGGTGAGGCTGATGGAGGGCACCCCCAGAAACTGATAATGACTCAGGAGGTCAACTGACTAATACTTCTTAGGCACGGTTTACTGCCCCTCCCCAAAGGATGACTATGACCGAGTACAGACCCAATAGTCCACATGATCAGTTAGCTATGCTGACATAGTTTCCTAACCCAACGAGAAGTCTGTTCCCCTCGTCAGATAGATCCAACAGATACAGATCACTTATTACTGTACATGGCCTTGAAGCATTGGTAGATGCAAAATGTGATTGCACATATCATAAAGCAGGAAACAGGACCGTCAATAGAATAACTGATTGATAGATATAGACTGAGTACTGTAAAGCCCTCTTGCGTTGAGTTCTCACAAAACAGAGGGAACAATCCATAACATTGAATGCCCAAACTCAGGAGAAAGATGAGTGGGTAGAAAAGTATTTTGCCCATTTGCAGATGATTTAGATGGACATGAGATACTCTTATATTTGTAACTGCTTTTGTGGACGATCAAAAGAAACCCTTAGGGAGAGATCTATTAGAGCAAGCCCTTAGTGGAGAGGGAAAGATCCAAAAAACCTGTTGCAAGAAGCTAAAGGGAAAGAGCAAGAATGAATTCAGACTCTTAAGACAAAGAGAGCGATGCATTACCAGAGTGCCGGGAGGGAGAGAGTAATAGGGGCTGCAAAAGCAGCCCTCACTCACTCAACAGATAGCTGTGTATAATGGTTTCTCACTCTAAGAAAATGGCTACCCCATAGTTAGCATGTACCCTGTAATAGACTCTAGTTCTAGTTATCCTACCCCAATGGTTGAGATAACTCGGACTGGAGACAGAACGTTAGATTTCCTAATAGATACTGAGGCATCTACAGTGGGAAAAATAAGTATTTTATACAATGTCGATTTTACAAGTTTTCCCACCTACAAAGAATGAAGAGGTCTGTAATTTTTATCGTATGTACACTTCAACTGTGAGACACAGAATCTAAAAAGAAAATTGACAAAATCTCATTGTATGATTTTTAAATAATTAAATTGTATTTCAGTTCATGAAATAAGTATTTGATAACCTACCAACCAGCAACAATACTGGCTCTCACAGACCTGTTTGTTTTTCTTTAAGAAGCCCTCCTACTCTGCACTCATTACGTGTATTAATTGCACCTGTTTGAACTCGTTACCTGTATAAAAGACACCAGTCTACACACTTAATCAATCACACTCCAACCTCTCCACCATGGCCAAGACCAAAGAGCTGTCTAAGACACCAGGGACAAATTTATAGACTTGCACTAGGCTGGGATGGGCTATAGGACAATAGGCAAGCAGCTTAGTGAGAAGGCAACAACTATTGGCACAATTATTAGAAAATCGAAGAAGCACAAGATGACTGTCAATCTTCCTCAGTCTGGGGCTTCATGCAAGATCTCGCTTCGTGGGGTAAGGATGGTTCTGAGAAAAGTCTGGAATCAGCTCGGAACTATACGGGGGGATCTGGTTAATGACCTGAAGAGAGTTAGGACTACAGTCTCAAACATTACCGTTAGTAACACACTACACTGTCATGGTTTAAAGTCCTGCAGGACACGCAAAGTCCCCCTGCTCAGGCCAGCACATGTCCAGGCCCATTTGACATTCGTCAATGACCATCTGGGTGATCCAGAGGAGACATGGGAGAAGGTCATGTGTTCAGATGAGACCAAAATATAACTTTTTGGTATCAACTCCATTCGCCATGTTTGGAGGAAGAAGAACACCGTCCCAACCATGCAGCATGGTGAAGAAAACATCATATTTTTGAGGTGCTTATCTGCAAAGGGGACAGGACAACTGCACGGTATTGAAAGGAGGATGGATGGGGTCAGGTATCGTGAGATTTTGGCCAACAACGTCCTTCCCTCAGTAAGAGCATTGAAGATGGGTCGTGGCTGAGTATTCCAGCATGACTATGACCTGAAACACACAGCCAGTGCAACTAAGGATTGCCTACTTAAGAATCATTTCAAGGTCCGGGAGTGGCCTAGACCTGAACCCAATAGAAAATATTTTGAGGGAACTGAAACTCAATGTTACCAAGCGACATCCCTAAAACCTGAAAGATCTGTAGAAAATCTGCATGGAGGAGTGGGCGAAAATCCCTGCTGCAGTGTGTGCAAGCTTGGTCAAGAACTACAGGAAACGTCTGACCTCTGTAATTGCAAACAAAGGTTTCTGTACCAAATCTTAAATTCTGTTTTTCTTTTGTATCAAATACTTATTTCATGCAATAAAATGCAAATTAATTATGTAAAAATCATACAATGTGATTTTTGGATTTTTTTAAGATTCTCTCACAGTTGAAGTGTACCTAAGTGTAAAACAAGATGGTTTTAATAGCCCTTGGAAGAGACATGGAGTTCAGAATGGTTTAACAAGACGGTTTTAAAGCCCCTTGGAAGAGACGTGGAGGTCACAGTAGCTTAACAAGACGGTTTTAATGCCCCTTGCAAGAGACGTGGAGTTCACAGTGGTTTAACAAGACGGTTTTAATGCCCCTTGGAAGAGACGTGGAGTTCAGAGTGGTTTAACAAGACTGTTTTAATGCCCCTTGGAAGAGACGTAGAGGTCCCATTGGAATAAAAAGACAACATCAATGCCCCTTGGAAGAGTGGTGCAGGTCCCAGTGGAATAAAAAGACAATATCAATGCCCCTTGGAAGAGTGGTGGAGGTTACAGTGGAATAAAAAGACAATATCAATGCCCCTTTTGTTACGAGTCCGGGTGGTGGAACCTCTGTGCTGCGGTGCAAGGCGGGACCCAGAGGGGCGTAACTAGGTATCAACTCGGACCAACCAAGGTCGTACGGCAGCTCAATCGACTCTGTGACCAGGGAGGGACCGAACAGAGGGACCAGGTGCTACTCTGGGGATTACCTTGTAAGAGAGCAGGTGACTCCCACGAGTCAGATGGCTAGCACTGACCGGTACAGCAGATAAGCACAGCAAACAGGCTGATGGGTAGTCCGGACAGACGGACTGGCAGACATGGTTGAAACAAGCAGGAGCCTTCAGGTAGGCTGACAGATAGACACGACAGGTAACAGGCATGAGCCTCTAGGTAGGCTGTCAGGCAGGCACGGCAAGTGACAGGCAGGAGCCTCTAGGTAGGCTGTCAGGCAGGCAGGGTAAGTGACGGGCAGGAGTCTCTAGGTAACCGGCAAGTTCTCCAAGTAGGCAGGCTAGCCTAGCCAATAGACAAACTGGCGGGTTGACCGTAGGCAGGCCGTCAGGCTGGAGAGTGTCCTTGGCTGGCGGAGACAGGTAGCAGGTGAAGGCTCCGGATTAGCGGACTGGCCAAGCCCATTGACAGACTGGCAGACGGAGCTGTAAGCAGACTGTCGGGATGGACGGATAGTCAGAAGTAGACTGGCAGACTGGGCTGGTAGTCAGGCAGACAAAGGGACCTGAGGGCTGAAGCAGAGATTAACACACAAAGCTACAACCTTGAAGGGGCACCTCCATATTGGAGGAGGTGCCTTTTATAGGGGAAGTCCTCCGTCCATTGGCCGGGGACTTTTTAGGATGACGCGCAAGGCCCCTTTATGAGGGAGGGAGCATGCACGCGCCCTAAGTACAGGGCCGGGGAAGCTGCGTGCACCAGCAGCTGCTGCAGGGAGGCCAGAAGACACCGGAGCAGGACCGCGACAGTAAGGGGGACGGCGTCTCTGCCAGACAGGAGGCTGAGATGCAGATGCTACACCTTGGAAGAGTGGTGGAGGTCGAGTGGAATAAAAAGACAATATCAATGCCCCTTGGAAGAAACAGGGAGGTCACAGTAGCTTAACAAGATGGTTTTAATGCCCCTTGGAATAGACGAGGAGGTCACAGTAGCTTAGCAAGACGGTTTTAATGCCCCTTGGAAGAGACGTGGAGTTCAGAGTGGTTTAACAAGACAGTTTTAATGCCCCTTGGAAGAGACGAGGAGGTCACAGTAGCTTAACAAGATGGTTTTAATGCCCCTTGGAAGAGACGTGGAGTTCAGAGTGGTTTAACAAGACGGTTTTAATGCCCCTTGGAAGAGACGTGGAGGTCACAGTAGCTTAACAAGACGGTTTTAATGCCCCTTGGAAGAGACATGGAGGTCCCAGTGGAATAAAAAGACAATATCAATGCTCCTTGGAAGAGTGGTGGAGGTCCCAGTGGAATAAAAAGACAATATCAATGCATGTCAGTATTCCGGGTTTTCTAGGTAACCTTGTGAATGATTTTGCCCTTTGTTAAGATGCAGTTTGCTGTTTTTGTGTGCCCTCCTTCCTGTTAGTTTGTTTAAAACCCGGCTCAGGTACTGGCTTCCTTGCTGGGGTATTCTGCTTCTGTTTCCCTGCAACCCAGCTGCCTTGTCCTTCTATTACCTCCCAGATCTTTTGTGTATTTACCGGGAAGGTACATAACCAGGTTGTCAGTATTCCAGGTTTTCTAGGTAACCTTGTCAATGATTTTGCCCTTTGTTAAGATGGAGTTTACTGTTTTTGTATGCCCTACTTCCTGTTCGTTTGTTTAAAACCCGGCTCAAGTGCTGGCTTCCTTGCTGGAGTATTCTGCTTCCGTTTCCCTTCAGTCCAGCTGCTTTACTATTATCTCCCAGATCTCTTGTGTATTTACCAGGTTAATCTTCATGTGTTTCTCAGCAGCAGCCAGTGGCTCTGGACATTCTCTGCCTATATAAGCTACACTCACTGTGTTATCATTAACCTGTTGACTTTGGAATTTAACCCTTGGCTCACTCTACCCGGTAAGAACTGTGTTTCTGAACTGTGTTGTTGTTTAACCCTTCGTTCACTCCCTCCGGTGAGGGCTGCTGGAACTATTTACTGGAATATTACTTAAATGTGAACTTGTTTCTGGACTTCCCTGAATCTACGCCACATCTAGGATTAACTTGTGAACTTGTTCTTGGACTTCCGTGTGGCTACTGCATACCTGGATCTGACTTTTACTACACCCGCAGTGTTTGAATCAAGCCACGTCACCAGTGTGTCAGACTTTCCTTTTGATCACATTTGTGTGAGGACTTCATCGTAAGAACATTGCCGACTTTGCTATATAGGTTTCAAAGACTTAATATTGCTGGACTTATTTCATTGTATGTCACTACGGGTTATCTGCATATTGTTTTTGGGTGTTATTGCTGTTGCACAAATACACTATTTGCACTAAAGAAACCCGTCTCTGCTTGTTCATTGCCCCACGCTATCAGAATCCTCGAGTTCCTACAATAGTATTACACAGGTTTATCTTCAGGTGTTTCTCAGCAGCAGTGAGCTTCTACCACTGGCTCTGGACATTCTCTGGGTATGTAAGCTACACTCACTGTGTTATCATTAACCTGTTGACTTTGGAATTTAACCCTTGGTTCACTCTACCTGGTAAGAACCGTGTTTCTGAACTGTTTGTGCTGTATAACCCTTCGTTCACTCCCTCCTGTGAGGGCTGTTGGAACTATTACTGGAATAATACTTAAATGTGGACTTGTTTCTGGACTTCACTGAATTTATGCCGCAACTGGGATTAACTTGTGAACTTGTTCCTGGACTTCCCTGTGTCTACTGCATACCTGGATCTGACTCTTACTACACCAGCAGTGTTTGAATCAAGCCACGTTTCCAGTGTGTCAGACTTACCTTGTGATCACATTTGTGTGAAGACTCAGTCGTAAGAATCTTGCCGACTTTGCTATATAAGTTTCAAGGACTTATAATTATCACTGGACTTGTTTCATTGCATGTCACTATGGGTTATTTGTATATTGTTTTTGGGTGTTATTGCTGTTGCACAAATACACTATTTGCATTAAAAGAAACCTGTCTCTGATTGTTCATTGCCCCACGCTATCAGAATCCTCGAGTTCCTACAATAGTATTACAGGATACTCCAGCCAAAAGAGGATTCTGCTGGGGCAATGACAAAGACACGGGCAGACAAACTGTTCACCATAATTAACTTCTTGCAGCAGGAGATGGAGGCTGCACACAATAAGATTAGAAACATGGAGTCCCGGGTTGACCACAATGCACAGGTGTTGGGTCAGGCTCTCCAAGATCTACGTACTAAGTTAGAAGTCCGGGAGGCCTTACCTACTGAGCCTACATCATCCACCAGTATGCCCAAATTGCCTCTCTTCCAGTTTAATGGTGATCAAAGTCAATTCCGTGGGTTTGTTAATCAATGTATATTATTCTTTGATGTACATGCCTCCTATTACCGGTCTGATAGATCTAAGGTTCTATGTATTATTATGTTGTTGACATCACGGGCACTGGCTTGGGCAAATCCTATGGTTGAAAGTCCCGATACCCGTCTAAATAATTTGGATGATTTTCTGACAGCCATGGTGCAAATGTTCGACGATCCCAACCGCTGTGCTACCGCTGAATCTGCCTTGCTTTCCTTACGCCAGGGGAAACGTTCAGTCATAGAATATGTTACTGAATTTAAAAGGTTAGTGGTGGAGACCGACTGGGATAACAATGCTTTATTACCAATCTTTAGAAAGGGTTTGTCCAGTGCAATCAAGGATGAGCTAGCTCGTTCAGAGTCTCCACAGGAGTTTGAGTTGTTTTTACAGCACTGTGTACGTATTGATATCCATCTAACTGAACGCAGACAAGAAAAATGGGCAGCTGTAAATCGCATCACTAATTTCTCTCTTCCGTCTAGGGAAACCACAGGCAAAAACCAGCGGGAGACCGAGGAGGTGCCTATTCATGTGGACTCGCTACAAAAACGTAAGAGTAATGAACGCTGCGAATACCGTCTCCGTGAGCGCTTATGTTTTTATTGTGGTCTGTCAGACCATTTCCTCATCAATTGTCCTAAATTTCCCAGGCGACCAAACAAGGCGTTGGCGGTAGTAGGGGATTATGATAACACAGACGCTGAGTCTGAAGTTTCGGAGACCAGTCTACATCTAGATACTGTTTTTCCCCCAATATTGATGCCGACTTCCCCTAGAGAAATATTCACATTGCTCTCTTCATATTCAGATTCAGTGGGAGGGACAGTGGATACCAAGTTCTGCCATGATAGACTCTGGAGCAGGTGGGAATTTCATGGATTCTTCTTTTGCCAGGAAACATGGTATAAAGACACAGCTAAGAGCTTCACCAGTCACCATGGAAACGGTGGATGGTTCCCCATTAGTTTCTGGACCAGTAGATCGGGAGACAGTGCTTCTGGAGTGTAAGATGGAACCAGACCATCAAGAAACACTTTCATTCATGTTAATATCTTCTCCTCATTTTCCTGTAATTTTAGGAATTCCCTGGTTACGGTCACAAAATCCAAACATCAATTGGGAAACCAAGGAGATATCCTTCCTCCCGAAGTGTAGTCCTACCCATCAGTCCAACGGTAGCGGCTCCAGTTACCCCGAACTTGGAAGAAGCAATACAGGTACCTACTCTCCCTCTGGTTTACCAGGAATTCTCGGACGCTTGTGACAAGAGGAAGGCAGATCAACTTCCCCCACATAGACCGTATGACTGCGCCATAGAATTGCTTCCTGGGGCAGCGATTCCTTTCGGCCATGTTTACCCACTGGCGGCTCCGGAATTAAAATCATTACGAGAATATATAGATGAGAATTTAGCCAAGGGGTTTATCCGATCATCTTCTTCACCAGCGGGAGCCCCTATATTCTTTGCAGAGAAGGACGATGGGACTCTAAGACCCTGCATTGACTACCGGGAGTTAAATAAGGTAACCATTCGTAACAGGTACCCGTTATCACTAATTCCGGAATTGTTGGAAAGAGTTCGCCAGGCCAGAGTATTTACTGAATTAGATCTTCACGGGGCATATAATTTACTCCGTATACGTCCCGGAGATGAATGGAAGACAGCTTTTAGATGCCGGTATGGACATTATGAATATTTAGTGATGCCATTCGGACTCTGTAACGCTCCTGCTACTTTTCAACATTTAGCCAACGATATTTTCAGGGATTTATTGGACCAATATGTGATAATTTACCTGGATGACATTTTGATCTTCTCTGATTCCTTACAGGAACATCGGGAACATGTTTAGACCGTGCTTAGACGTTTGAGAGATAATCATTTGTACATCAAACTCGAAAAGTGTGAATTTCATTGCTCTGAAATTCAATTTTTAGGCTATATTATTTCTCCTCAGGGATTGAATATGGAGTCCAGCAAAATCTAGGCAATCTTAGACTGGCCGGTACCAGGAAACATTAAAGAGGTACAACGATTCATTGGTTTCGCTAACTTTTATTGACGTTTTATCCGAAATTTTTCAGTTGTCCGTCCCATCACTCTCCTCACCAAGAA
The DNA here is from genome assembly GCF_046119375.1 of Phyllobates terribilis. NCBI lineage: Eukaryota > Metazoa > Chordata > Amphibia > Anura > Dendrobatidae > Phyllobates > Phyllobates terribilis. The sequence continues at coordinate 459,561,393 of NW_027362764.1, forward strand.
GGGGAAGAAGTTCATATGGTCTTCGCAAGCTCAGGGAGCCTTTGATCACCTCAAGGTTTGCTTTACCACGGCTCCAATATTGATGCATCCGGATCCTGCACTGCCTTTCATCGTGGAGGTGGATGCTTCCGGAGACCAAGGTTTTCTGCACCTATGTGCTTTCTTTTCTCGTAGGTTAACTTCTGCTGAACTGAACTATGATATTGCAGATAAGGAACTTTTGGCAATTATTTCCGCCTTTAAGGAATGGAGACACCATTTGCAGGGAGCAACTCAACAGGTAGTAGTACTCACGGATCATGGTAATTTGGAATTCCTTAAGTCTGCCAGGTGTCTTTCTCCTCGACAAGCTAGGTGGAGTTTGTTCATGCCCCCTGACGAAGGGAGTTCGAAACGAACGTCGGGGCATCCCGCTCCACATGTGCACTCTCCTATTAGGTCCCCTAGTTCCTGGTTGCCCTTTGACTGCTTCGTGACCTGGGTTTGATTTCCCTGGTATGTATATGGTGAACGCTCTGGGGAAAATACATGTGTAAGAGCTAGTGAGTGACGTTTCACTCTTTATATGCTATTAGGGCATTATGATAGATTACTTTGCAAACTTTTTATAGAGTTGTCACTTGTTGTTGTTTCCCATGGTGACATCCTCTTTATTTTTGTATGTCTCAAATTAATGACTTAATTATATACAGTGCCTACAAGTAGTATTCAACCCCCTGCAGATTTAGCTGGTTGACACATGCGGAATTAACTTGGCATTGTGACATTCGTACTGTAGATCAGCCTGGAAGTGGGAAATGCACTGCAGCAATTTTTTTTTTTTTTTTTTATTTTATTTTTTTTAAAAAACGTTAAAAGTTAATTCAGAGTGTCATTTATTATTCAACCCCTCAAACCACAAGAAATCTGTTTGGCCCCCCTAAAGTATTAAGAAGTAGTTCAGGCACCAAGAATAATGAGCTTCACATGTGTGGATTAAAGATCTCTTTTGCCAGCCTTTTCTGACTATTTAAGACCCTCCCCAAACTTGTCAACAGCACTCAGACATGGTCAACATGGGAAAGACAAAGGAGCATTCCAAGGCCATCAGAGACAAGATCGTGGAGGGTCACAAGGCTGGCAAGGGGTACAAAACCCTTTCCAAGGAGTTGGGCCTACCTGTCTCCACTGTTGGGAGCATCATCCGTAAGTGGAAGGCTTATGGAACTACTGTTAGCCTTCCACGGCCTGGACAGCCTTTGAAAGTGTCCTCCCGTGCCAAGGCCAGGCTTGTCCGAAGAGTCAAGGCTAACCCAAGGACAACAAGGAAGGAGCTCCGGGAACATCTCATGGCAGTGGGGACATTGGTTTCAGTCAATACCATAAGTAACGTACTCCACCGCAATGGTCCCGTTCCAGACGAGCCTGTATGGTACCTTTACTGTCCAAGCGTCATGTCAAGGCTCGTCTACAGTTTGCTCATGATCACTTGTAGGACTCTGAGACAGACTGGTTCAAGGTTCTATGGTCTGATGAGACCAAGATCGAGATCTTTGGTGCCAACCACACACGTGACGTTTGGAGACTGGATGGCACTGCATACGACCCCAAGAATACAATCCCTACTGTCAAGCATGGTGGTGGCAGCATCATGCTGTGGGGCTGTTTCTCAGCCAAGGGGCCTGGCCATCTGGTCCGCATCCATGGGAAGATGGATAGCACGGCCTACCTGGAGATTTTGGCCAAGAACCTCCGCTCCTCCATCAAGGATCTTAAGATGGGTCATAATCTCATCTTCCAACAAGACAACTACCCAAAGCACACAGCCAAGAAAACCAAGGCCTGGTTCAAGAGGGAAAAAGTCAAGGTGTTGGAGTGGCCTAGTCAGTCTCCTGACCTTAGCCCAATTGAAAACTTGTGGAAGGAGCTCAAGAATAAAGTCCACATGAGACACCCAAAGAACCTAGATAACTTGGAGAAGATCTGCATGGAGGAGTGGGCCAAGATAACTCCACAGACCTGTGCCGGCCTGATCAGGTCTTATAAAAGACGATTATTAGCTGTAATTGCAAACAAGGGTCATTCCACAAAATATTAAACATAGGGGTTGTATAATAATTGACCCACACTTTTATGTTTAAAATTTAATAAAATTCAACTGAGCAACATAACTTTTTGGTTTGTAAGATTTATGCTTCTGTTCATAAAACCTACTCTCGAATGCAGTTTGAAGGCTCTAACTTATTTGCATCTTATCAAACCAGCTAAATCTGCAGGGGTTGAATACTACTTGTAGGCACTGTATAATGTAGGGCTTATCATGGTGACAGCCATGTGGAGTGGGTTGTTTTAAGCTTTTTTAGCTTTTTATATTGTACTCGCACTTACCCCTGCTGTGTGCCTAATTATTGTTAATAAACTTTGTTACAATTTTTTAAAATCCAGTGGCCCCTTTATTGTCTTTTGTGTCTTATGTGTTCTTCATGAACTATGATATTGCAGATAAGGAACTTTTGGCAATTATTTACACCTTTAAGGAATGGAGACACCATTTGCAGGGAGCAACTCAACAGGTAGTAGTACTCACGGATCATCGTAATTTGGAATTCCTTAAGTCTGCTAGGTGTTTTTCTCCTCGACAAGCTAGGTGGAGTTTGTTCTTGAACCAGTTTAATTTTATTATTTCGTGCCGCCCAGGTTCACATAATGGGAAAGCTGACGCATTATCCCGAATCCATACGGTGAACTCCGTGCCTGGGACCCCGTCTAAGACCATCTTGTCTGATGCCAATTGCAATAGGAGTGCTCCAGGACTGGGACTTGTGGCAAGAGATCAAGCTGGCCTATGACGGTGATGTATTTCTTGCTACTCCACCTGACTACGTGAATCTTGTCCTTCAGAATGGTGTGTGGCTTAGAGATCGATGTATTTATGTCCCAGAGGCAGTGAGACTTCAAATTCTCAAATTGGTCCACGACTCTGTATTGGCTGGTCATAGGGGGGTACAGAATACACAGGAATTTTTAAGTTGTTTTTTTTGGTGGCCGGCCTGCTTGAAAGATGTGAATGACTATGTCCGCTCTTGTGAGGTTTGTGCCCCGTACAAAGTTCCTCGTGTTTCACCTACTGGTCTTCTTAAACCGCTACCTGTACCGTCTCACCCTTGGGGGTTTATTTCCAACCTCTGGTGGTAAAAATACTATTTTGGTGGTAGTAGATCATTTAACGAAGGCTGCTTATTTTATTCCATGTACCGGTCTTCCCTTAGCTACAGAGACAGTGTATCTGGTTATCCAGAACGTTTTCCGGCTGCATGGGGTACCAGATGAGATCATTTCTGACTGGGGAATACAATTTACCTCTAGATTTTGGAAAGGATTTTATTCTGCGCTCCACATCAATGTTTGCTTGTCTTCTGCATACCATCCTCAGACCAACGGGCAGACCGAACGGACAAATTAAACTTTGGAGCAATATCTACGCTGTTACGTCAGTCATTTGCAGGACGATTGGCTGAAGCTACTTCCTTTAGCGGAATTTTCATACAACAAATCTCAGAGCAGTTCCACGAAGGTAACGCCTTCTTTTGCCTATCTGGGATATCATCCAAATATTTTGCCTAGGTCTCCGGTTGCTATTTCGGTACCGGCGGTTGAAGACAGAGAGGTGGTGTTGCAAAGTAATCTTGACGTTTGAAGACTCCCTAACCATAGCACAGGAGCGTTACAAGAAGTCGGCCTTGGAAGAGTGATGGAGGTCCCAGTGGAATAAAAAGACAATATCATTGCCCCTTGGAAGAGACGTGGAGGTCACAGTAGCTCAACAAGACGATTTTAATGCCCCTTACGAGAGCCATGCAGTGCAGCATATTAAAAACATTATTCCCATTATTGGCGAGTGGGTCTCCCATAGTCTTTGCCTATGCCTACCAAGCAAAAGCTGCAAGAAATTAGGCTGGAGGAACTTGCAATGCTGGCAACACGGACCATGGTCACCCTGGTGGTATAGTGGTGGTGGAGGCTGAGGATAAGGAGAAGAGCAAAAAACAGCCGAAATGAGGAAGCGTATACCCATGTGTGGGTGTGAAGCGGTGCATGGGAATACACCTCCCGAAATAACACAGTGGATTTGCCTTTATGTTACTCTGCTATCATTATTTGGGGTTGAGAAGACTGGCCCAATCCAGCAGTTGTTCATTTTGATAAGGGTCAGCTTGTCAGCATTTTCAGTTGACAGGCGGATGCACCTATCGGTTATAATTAGTGATGAGCGAGCATGCTCGCTACTGCTCGGTGCTCGCCTGAGCATCCCACTGCTCGAGATGCTTGGCGCTCGCACAGTATTTCCAGGTTGCTCGGGCGGGAACCTGCGTCCCCTCCCTGCATGTTTGGTGCTCTTTAGAGAGCCAATTAACATGCAGGGATTGCCTGCCATGCACTGTAATGCCGTAGCCATGTTGGTTGTGGGCATTGCAGTGATTGGCTGGCCACACAGCGTCATCAGGTCTATATCAGACCTGGCGCCGACAGTCACTCCGGATCAGACAGTGTAGGGAGAGCTTCTGCTGCGTCAGGGACTGATTTGATTGTGTATTAGGTAGTGTAGGGAGAAAAAACGTACATTACACATATCCATCTTAACAAACAGTCCTTCTAGGGACTAATCCATCTCAGAGATATCAGGCAGGCAGGGTGTATAGGCAGGCAGTGTATTTAATAGACTGTAGTGCATATAGCACAAGAGGCTACATTTCAATTCTGCCTTCTGCTGCTGTTAAATATTTCTATACAAAGGCCCAGGTCTCAGGGGCCAGGAATACTTTTCTTTGGATCTTAATCCTAATTATCTGCTTAAAAGGCAATCCAGAGAACACCATTTTTTCTGCGCCATATGCTTGTTGGCACTGCAGAATACAGCCAGGTTCTTTCCACATTAGAGCTCTAGAAATCCAACTATTTAAAACTGTGTTTTCTCCGTCAAATGGATCACATATACGTTGTCAGAAAATACTGCCATTTCTGGCCTCCATTAAAAATTTCCTTTAGTGTATCATTGAAGCAATTCACCGCAGTTTGCTGTTCAAACTACTTACCTACAGGCCAGGTATTTAAAACTGTGTTTTCTCCGTCACATGGACCACATATACGTTGTCAGAAAATACTGCCATTTCTGGCCTCCATTAAAAATTTCCTTTAGTGGGTCAATGAAGCAATTCACCGCAGTTTGCTGTTCAAACTACTTACCTACAGGCCAGGTATTTAAAACTCTGTTTTCTCTGTCACACGGATCACATATAAGTTCACTCCAAACTCAGTCATTTGTAGTGAGCGTGGAAGATACTGTCCTCCATTTAAAATGGGCAAGGCACGTGGCAAGGGACAGGGAACTGGACGTGATGGTAATGGTGCATGCAGAAGCCAAAATTGTGCCAGAACAAACACCCACATCTTCTCGCCTGACCTTCCTGTCCCTATTTCTAGGAGACCACAGCACACCACTATTGAACCCAGAGCAGTGTCAAAAGGTTGGTGGTTGGAAAGAAGATAATGCTTCTAGTCACTTAGCCACCACCATCATCACCCTGTCTTCCACACGGTTAAGTCTCAGTAGCCGTATTCCTCACCCTGATCCTCCTTCCTCCCACCATGCCGAGTACCCAGAGACAACTGATCCCACACTTGGACACTCTGAAGAGCTGTTCACTTTTCCATTTATAGATTCGGGCCTCTCGCCCGGTCCACTTGAAGTGGGGCAAGAGGAGATCGCGTGTAGCGATGCCAAAATATTTGAGCAGCCACGGTCACACCTAGGCGACGGTGGGAAAGTGTCACAAGAGGTGGATGATGATGAGACACAATTGCCAGAGAGTCAGGAGGAGGACCAGGGTGCGGAAGTGGAAGACGAGGTAGTGGATGATATAGTAACTGACCCAATCTGGCAGGCGGACATGCAGAGCGAGGACAGCAGCACACAGGGGGAGGGAGGCAGAGCACCTCAAAAGGCAGGAAGAAGCAGTGTGGTGGCCACAGACAGAAGGCAGGCAAACGTTCCCTATAACACCAACACGAAGGAAGTTGACAGTACAACTGTTAGGTTTTCCCGAGTCTGGTGTTTTTTTAAAGACTCTGCCGATAACCCCAAAAAGGCCATTTGCAACACGTGCCAGGCCAGCATCAGCAGGGGTAGCAAAACGACCAGCCTGACCACCACCAGCATGATCAAGCACATGGCAGAAGAGCACCTGACTTTGTGGGCCGAACCCCAAGGTCCAGGAACAGAGTCTGCGGGTGTCACCATTGCTTCTTCCACTGTTGTGCATGCAAGCCAATCCCCTGTCCATGGTGCATGTGAAGATGCCTCCTGTCCTGCACCTGTCATTGCACACTCTCAAGTAGTAGCATCAGGAAGCACGTCCATGTCCTTGTCCCAGCGCAGCGTTCAGTTGTCCTTACCCCAGTCCTTGGAACGCAAGCGCAAGTATGCAGCCAACGCCCCACAGGCCACACTACTAAATTCTCACATTTAACGACTGCTTGAGATTGAAATGTTGCCTTTTAGACTCGTGGAGACGGAAGCATTCCGCAACCTTATGGCGGCAGCCGTCCCTCGGTACTTGGTCCCCAGCTGCCACTATTTCTCCCAGGGTGCTGTCCCCGCATTACACAAGCACGTGTCCCAAAACATTAGCCGTGCTCTCAACAACGCAGTTACCGGTAAAGTCCACCTAACCACGGACACGTGGACAAGTGCTTGTGGGCAGGGATGGTACATCTCGCTAACGGAACACTGGGTTAACATAGTGGAAGCCGGGACCCAGTCGGACATTGGGACAGAACACGTCCTCCCGACGCCAAGAATTGCGGGCCTTAGGTCAATCAGGGTTGCCCGCACGGTCTACAGCTCCTGCTCCTCCTCCTCTTCAGCCTCTATCTCCAAAATGACCACATCAGTCACAAGCTGGAAGCACTGCAGCACTGCCTCGGTCAAGCGGCAACAGGCTGTGCTGAAGCTAATATGCTTAGCTGAAAAATCGAACAATGCTGAAGAGTTGTGGACAGCTCTGAAAGAGCAGGCAGATTCACACTGCCTAACCTACAGCCAGGCACGGTCATGTGTGACAATTGCCGGAACCTGGTGGCGGCTCTGAGGCGAGCTCACACGCGTCCCATGCCTGGCCCATGTGCTTAACCTCGTGGTACAGCGGTTTCTCAAATCCTACCCGGAGCTGCCTGATCTGCTTGATAAAGTACGCCACCTGTATGCCCATTTTAGAAAGTCAGCTACATCTTTTGCCTCCCTTGCCATGCTTCAACAGTGTTTGCAGCTTCCGGCTCACAGACTAGTGTGTGATTTCCCCACGCGTTGGAACTCTACACTGCAGATGTTGGGAATGATTTGTGAGCAGAAGAGGGCAGTTGTTGAGTACCAGCTTTAACAAGGCCATCGGTATTCAGTTCAGTCTCCACACATAAGACCTCAGGAGTGGACATGGATGTCAAACATGTGTACCATCCTCCAAAATTTTGAGGACTCCACTAAGACGGTGAGCGGCGATGACGCCATAATTAGCAACACCATCCCATTTCTCTGTCTTCTGAAACACTCTCTGCTCACAATCAAAGAGGATGCATTGCAGGCGGAGCACGATGAGATGGAGCAAGGAACCATACAGGGTGATTACACACAGCCAAGCCTCATCTCATCCCAACGTGGATTGGGTGACAATAAGGAAGAGGAAGAGGAGGAGGAGGAGCAAGTACAGGAGCTAGTTTCATGCACTATAGACGGTACTACCTGCACAGCTATCATACAGTCTGTTCAGCGTGGATGGACAGAGGACAGAGAGGAGGAAGAGGAGGAGAGCATGGTCAGTCATCCTCTTGGTGAGGACACGGAAGTCTTGCCTGTTAGTAGAATTTTTGGATGACAGTCATTACTGGTTGGTGACACTTCTAGATCCACGATACAAGGAGAACTTTCTATCTCTTATTCCCGAGGAGAACAGGTCTACAAAAATGGGGCTGTACCAGAAGGCCCTTGTTTCGAAACTATTAAAGAAATTCCCATCTGAAAACGCTGGCGGCAGAGGGCACACTTTGTTGGACAACCAAGGAGTACACGCGATAGACACAAAACTTCAATCCAGCAGTGTCAGGGGAACACTAGTTCTGGGAGAGTTTTCTCAGACCCTCCCATCACACAGGCCCTGAGGCACGGGGTACTCTCACAAGGAGAGCAAAGTTTGGGAAGATGATAAGGAAGTACTTTGCCGACCGTACCAACGTCCTCTGTGATTCCACTGTGCCTTATAATTATTGGGTATCCAAGCTGGATACGTGGAATGAACTGGCTCTCTATGCCTTGGAGGTCCAGGCCTGCCTTGCCACCAGCGTTTTATCAGAGTGGGATTTTAGTGCCGCTGGTGGAATTATAACTGATAAGCGCATCCGCCTGTCAACTGAAAATGCTGACAGGCTGACTCTTATAAAAATAAACAAGGGCTGGAATGGGCCAGACTTCTCAACACCACCGAATGATAGCAGCGTAACATAAACTCAAATCCAGTGTCTTTTTCTTGGGAGGTGTATTCCCATGCACATTTTCACACCCAGACATGGGTATACGCTTCCTGATTTTGTCTATTTGCTCTTGTCCTCCTCATTCTCCTCATCCTCCACCACCATATCACCAGGGTGACCGTGGGGCAACACCGACATAATTATTTTAAAGGGTGTTTTTGATGCCCATAAAAAATTTTTTTTATACAGTATGTTCATGTATACCCCTCAGGGGTAAATGTTTTTCAGCCCATACACTTAGTGCATGAGCATTACAAGTATAGGAGGCCCGCTACTTTCTAATGGGAACATTTTTTTATGAGGCCCTCCTCCACGTCTCTTCCAAGGATCATTGAAGTGCCTCCAAATTTTTGGCAGCCCTTGCATTTACTGCATAGGCCAATGTGGCGCCCCTGCAGGGCATTGGTTCCACAGAACCCATAAGGCTGCACGGACGGATTTCTCCACAAGAGGCCCTCACTACATGCAAACACCTCCACCTTCCACCTCATACCAGCAGAGGGAGCCCTGATAGGGATATATAAAGGGAAGGTGGAGCCAGGCAGCTCAGTTAGTTTCAGTTCTTAGTACAGTGTGCATAGTGAGTGTTCAGAGAGGAACACAGCTCACAGTGAGCTGAGAGTGTGCCGACGCTCAGAGAGCAGTGAAGATGCAGCACGCCAGCTGCCTTGTAGTGAAGGCCCCGAGCATGGCCGACGGCGAGGAGAGAAGGAGTGATAAAGCGGGCAGAGGAGCATACCAGGCTCACCCCAATATATTTACCGGACACCGGGTCCGAGCCTACTGGGACCCTTCACACCCAGTAGGGTTAACCGGTCCCTGGCAGACCTGAAGCTAGACTCACAGGGCCAGGTACCACGAAGGCCCCGACGTCCAGGGATAGTGGTTACCAACCGGGGGTCCTACTTCAGAGCAACAGGTGGAGTGACAAGCAAGACACATAAGCTAGGCACAGTTGCAGGCTGGCCAGGAGCTTACACAGAGACAGACACGGAGCAGGAGGCCTTATACCCGCTCACTGGGGAGAAGTCCGAAAGTGCGCCCTTCACCGAGAGTACCCTGGACCATATCTACCAGCTGTACCAGTAAAGGTAACGAAGCAAAAAACCCCTGTCTCTGTCCATTACTCCGGCTGCGTCATCGTTCCCTACCTGCACCACAACGCCCAGCGCACCCACCTCCATTCATTCTACACTGCCCTAAGGCCTGCTCTACCTGTGGGGAGCTGTCCCATCAAAGCTGCCACTAACATCAGCCTCAGTGGACTGTCGCAGCGCTGGTAATCTCTTACCAGAATCCACAGGTGGCGTCAAGAACTTTTATTTTTCATTTTATTAAACCCCTTTTTAGCGCACCGTCCGCCCTGGGCCAGCCACCGTAATATACATATATACTGCCCCAGACAGTAAGGCCCCACCTGGGGCGCGACACCAACACTATGGGAGACTCTCTCTTTTCTAATGGGAATTTGTCGTTACTGTGGCCCTGCTCTATGTGTCTTTAAATTCTTAGTGGGGTTTTTCCTAAAATTGGTCAGTCGTTGGACTCACTGCATACCCTATAACTGTATAGCAGACCCTCTTCTTTCTAATGGGAATTTGTCATTACTGTGGCCCTGCTCTATGTGTCTTTAATTTCTTAGTGGGGTTTTTCCTAAAATTGGTCAGCAGCTGGACTCAATGCATACCCTATAACTGTATAACAGATCCTATCCTTTCTAATGGGAACATGTTGCACTTGTTACTGTGGCCCTGCTCTGTGTGTCTTTAAATTCTTAGTGGGGTTTTTCCTAAAATTGGTCAGCCGTTGGACTCACTGCAAACCCTATAACTGTATAGCAGACCCTCTCTTTTCTAATGGGAACATGTCGTACCTTGTTACTGTGGCCCTGCTCTATGTGTCTTTAAATTCTTAGTGTGGCTTTTCCTAAAATTGGTCAGCCGTTGAACTCACTGCATACCCTATAACTGTATAGCAGACCCTCTCCTTTCTAATGGGAACATGTCATACCTTGCTACTGTGGCCCTACTCCGTGTGTCTTTAAATTCTTAGTGGGGTTTTTCCTAAAACTGGTCAGTCGTTGGACTCACTGCATACCCTATAACTGTATAGCAGACCCTCTCCTTTCTAATCGGAACATGTCATACCTTGTTACTGTGACCCTGCTCTATGTGTCTTTCAATTCTTAGTGGGGTTTTTTCTAAAATTGGTCAGCCGTTGGAATCACTGCATATCCTATAACTGTATAGCAGACCCTCTCCTTTCTAATGGGAACATGTCTGTGTCTTTAAATTCTTAGTGGTGTTTTTCCTAAAATTGGTCAGCTGTTGGACTCACTGCATACCCTATAACTGTATATGAAAGGGTAGTTATCCAGCATCTCATGAAAGTGACTTAAAAAATAGCTTTTATTTTGAAAAAATTAAAACCATGAGACCATGGTGCAAATAAAAGCGTACAGAGGCTTATGAGTTTCGGATACGTAGATCCTTATTCGTAGCATAATATGTGCTAATTCATAGTACCTTGTGTGTATCTGGTTCTGCTTGTCCCGTTTCCCTGCCTGCGTATCTACCTCCTGTGTTCTAACTATCTTCCTGTATTTTCCAGTCTGTTCCATGTGAACAGAGCCCTGTCCTGTCTGCCTGCACCATCAGCAGTTCCGCTCTGCTCTGCTTGTCCACCGCATCTGCGGTTTCGGTCTCCTCTGCTTGTCCGCCGCATCTGCCGTTTAGCTCTGCTATGCTTGTTCACCGCACCTGCGGTTTCGCTCTGCTCTGCTTGTTCACCGCACCTGCGGTTTTGCTCTGCTCTTCTTGTTCACTGCACCTGCAGTTTTGCTCTGCTCTGCTTGTTCACCGCACCTGCGGTTTTGCTCTGCTCTGCTTGTTCACCGCAACTGCGGTTTCGCTCTGCTCTGCGTGTTCACCGCACCTGCGGTTTCCCTCTGCTCTGCTTGTTCACCGCACCGGTGGTTTCGCTCTGCTCTGCTTGCTCACCCCACCTGCGGTTTTGCTCTGCTCTGCTTGTTCACCACACCGGTGGTTTCGCTCTGCTCTGCTTGTTCACCGCATCTGCTCTTTCGCTCTGCTCTGCTTGTTCACCGCATCTGCGGTTTCTCTCTGCTCTGCTTGTCCACCGCACCTGCAGTTTTGTTCTGTTCTGCCCCGCTTGTCCTCCGCGCCAGCGGTTCTGCTCTGCTAGTCCACCGCACCTGCGGCTCTGTTCCTGTATCCCAGTCTGTACTGGTCCCTATCCAGCCAGCGTTCATACCTGCCAGTACCCGCCTGTCTGCATACCAGTCGTGCCTGCCAGTACCCGCCTGTCTGCATACCAGCCGTGCCTGCCAGTACCCGCCTGTCTGCTTACCAGCTGTGCCTGCCCGTTCCTGCATTCCCCTGTGTGGGTCAACAGCTGTGACCGGGGTCTGACCTGGAGTAGCACCTGGTCCATCTGCTTGGTTCCTCCCTGGTTCACGGAGTCGACTGAGCTGCCATGCGACCTTGGTTGCAGGCCAGGACCTCCAAGGCATAGAGAGCAAGTTCATGCCAGGTGTCCAGCTTGGATACCCAATAATTATAAGGCACAGAGGAATCACGGAGTACATTGGTACGGTCAGCAAGATACTCCCTCACCATTGTCCGAAACTTTGCACTCCTTGTGAGAGTACCCTGCGCCTCAGGACTTGTGCGATGAGAGGGTCTGAGAAAACTGTTCGCGAGGGTCACAGGAAAGGCAGCTAAGACATAAACACAGCTATGTGTGCCAGACTGCAAAGGGGCAAGACTTCGGTGTCCTCACCAAGAGGACGACTTACTATGCTCTCCTCCTCATCCTCCTCCTCTTCCTCCTCCTCCCTATCCTCAGGCCATCCATGCTGAACAGACAGTATAACAGTGGTGCAGGTAGTTCCATCTATAGCGCAGGAAACTAGCTCCTGTTCTCCCTCCTCCTTCTTTTCCTCATTGTCAACCAATCCACTTTGGGATGAGATGAGGCTGGGCTGTGTGGAATCACCCTGTATGCTTCCTTGCTCCATCTCATCGTGCTCCGCCTGCAATGCATCCTCTTTAATTGAGAGCAGAGAGCATTTCAGAAGACAGAGAAGTGGGATGGTGACACTAATTATTTTTTCATCATCGCTCACCATCTTTGTAGAGTCCTGAAAGTATTGGAGGATGGTACAGATGTCTGACATCCATGTCCACTCTTGATTTCTTATGTGTGGAGTCTGACCTGAATACCAACAGCCTTGTTGATGCTGGTAGTCAACAACTGCCCTCTTCTGCTCACAAATCTTTCCCAACATCTTCAATGTAGTGTTCCAACGCGTGGGGACTTCACACACCAGTCAGTAAGCCGGAAGCTGAAAATGCTGCTGAAGCACGGCAAGGGCGGCAGAAGCTGTAACTGACTTTCTAAAATGGGCACACAGGCGGTGTACTTTAACAAGCAGATCCGGCAGATCCGGGTAGGTTTTGATAAACCTCTGAATCACGAGGTTAAGCAAATGGGCCAGGCATGGTACTTGTGTGAGCTCGCCTCGCCTCAGATCTGCCCCAGGTTCCGGCCATTGTCACACACAACCATGCCTGGCTGTAGGTTCACCAGTGTAAGCCACATATATGCCTCCTCTTTCAGAGCTGTCCACAACTCTTCAGCATTCTGCGGTTTGTAACCTAAGCATATTAGCTTCAGCACAGCCTGTTGCCGCTTGGCTGAGGCAGTGCTGCAGTGCTTCCAGCTTGTGACTGATGTGGTCATTTCGGAGATGGAGAAATTGAAATAAGCAACAGGAAAACCAGCACCTATGCCTCCAATAACTCCTTCATATAGCAGTACTAAGCACCTATCCCTTCATATCCTTGGTGCAAAAAAAGCTTCCATTCATAGACAAAATACTGTATACTGTGAATAGTTCAAGAAAAGAGGAAGGCACTCACCGCACTGTGTTACAATGCTTCTTTACTGTTTCTTCTTTAAAAACATCACAAGCTGGAGGTTATGTCATGCTGTTCTTGATCTACCTGAGGAAGATAGGTTTTGCTATTGAAGCGCGTCGTGGCGTTAAACAATAAAAGGTTTATGTGTTGTAACCTTAATCCCCTGTCTAGTTGTTCTAGCGCTTCCCTAACACCGCACAATTCTTTCTTTCTTGAATGCTGTTCTTGACGATGGCCGTTTCAACAGGTATGGAGAATGTAACAAAGGTGATTACTTTTAATCTAATCAACACTCAATGACATCACCAAAAAAGGGGTCAGAATAAGACCCGCCCACACCGCTGCGAACATATAAACAAAACATCAATATTAAAAACAAAGTACAAAAAATAAGTTATACTCTGATTGATATTACATTAAAATTTTTTTATAGAAATGTCGACATCTCTAATCTATCATTTAGGCCGGTGAGTTCCTGTGCTTCCAAGCGTAGGATTCACCATGCCTCTCTCCTGAGTATGAGTCTGTGCAGGTCCCCACCTCCTGCTGGTAAATGCACCTGCTCCAAACCAGCATAAAGTATCAGCCTGGGATCTGCTTCATGAAACTCCCAGAAATGTTCAATCAGTCTTTTGGAGCCTTTTTTTGTCTGCACTGATTTAAAATGCTCTCGGGATCTAATGAATAAAGGGTGAATCGTTTTGCCTATGTAATGGAAGCCACAAGGGCATAGAATTACATAGACAACATACTTTGTGCGGCAAGTAATAAAATCTTGCACCATATGAGTCATACTGCCCTTTTTGATACATTTTTCCGTGATGTGAAACTTACAAAAATTGCAATGGCCACATTTAAAGTTACCTTTTGGAGAAATTTTTTGAAAGCCAAAATTTTGTGACTTTTTTGCTCTACTATGGACCAATAGGTCCCTTAAATTGTTGGTACGTCTACATGATACAATTGGACCCCTATCCATAATTTCAGTTAGGGTTTCATCACTTCTCACATTTCACACAAAACTCCAAAAAAGGGCCGGACAAAAGTATTGGCACCTTCAGCCTAATACTTGGTTGCACAACCTTTAGCCAAAATAACTGCGAACAACCGCTTCCGGTAACCATCAATGAGTTTCTTAAAATGCTCTGCTGGAATTGTAGACCATTCTTCTTTGGCAAACTGCTCCAGGTCCCTGATATTTGAAGGGTGCCTTCTCCAAACTGCCATTTTGAGATGTCTCCACTGGTGTTCTATGGGATTTAGGTCTGGACTCATTGCTGGCCACCTTAGAAGTCTCCAGTGCTTTCTCTAAAACCATTTTATAGTGCTTTTGAAAGTGTGTTTTGGGTCATTGTCCTGCTGGAAGACCCATGACCTCTGAGGGAGACCCAGCTTTCTCACACTGGGCCCTACATTATGCTGCAAAATTTGTTGGTTCTCTTCAGACTTCATAATGCCATGCACACAGTCAAGCAGTCCAGTGCCAGAGGCAGCAAAGCAACCCCAAAACATCTGGGAACCTCCGCCATGTTTGACTGCAGGGACCGTGTTCTTTTCTTTGAATGCCTCTTTTTTTTTCCTGTACACTCTATGTTGATGCTTTTTCCCAAAAAGCTCTACTTTTGTCTCATCTGACCAGAGAACATTCTTCCAAAACGTTTTAGGCTTTCTCAGGTAAGTTTTGGCAAACTCCAGCCTGGCTTTTTTATGTCTCGGGGTAAAAAGTGGGGTCTTCCTGGGTATTCTACCATACAGTCCCTTTTTATTCAGACGTCGACGGATAGTACGGGTTGACACTGTTGTACCCTCGGACTGCAGGGCAGCTTGAACTTGTTGGGTGTTAGTCGAGGTTCTTTATCCACCATCGGCACAATCTTGCGTTGAAATCTCTCGTCAATTTTTCTTTTCCGTCCACATCTAGGGAGGTTAGCCACAGTGCCATGGGCTTTAGACTTCTTGATGACACTGCGCACGGAAGACACAGGAACATTTAGGTCTTTGGAGATGGACTTGTAGCCTTGAGATTGCTCATGCTTCCTCACAATTTGGTTTCTCAAGTCCTCAGACAGTTCTTCGGTCTTCTTTCTTTTCTTCATGCTCAATGTGGTACACACAAGGACACAGGACAGAGGTTGAGTCAACTTTAATCCATATTAACTGGCTGCAAGTGTGATTTAGTTATTGCCAACACCTGTTAGGTGCCACAGGTAAGTTACAGGTGCTGTTAATTACACGAATTAGAGAAGCATCACATGATTTTTCAAAGGGTGCTAATACTTTTGTCCACCCCCTTTTTTAGGTTTGGTGTGGAATTATATCCAATTTGGCTTTAGGACAATTCTTTTTGTGTTTTTTTCATTGAAGACAAATTAAATGAAGAGAATAATACTAAAGAATTTGTGATTGCAATCATTTTCAGGAAGAAACTGAGTATTATCTGACCGAATTGCAGGGGTGCCAATACTTTTGGCCAGCACTGTATATATTTTTCATCAAAACTCCCAAAAACAATTTAGCGTAGGTACACGCTACTGGTGTGCCCATCGCAGTGCCATTATGTTGAATGAACCATTCATCCATAAATTGAAAGGCATTATGGCTGAGAATAAATTTAACTCGTTCAGAAATAAACCTGGTCATGTCCTCACCAATATCTGTGTTGGTCAAAATAGATTTAATAGCTTCCACACCCATTTCTGGTGGGATTCTTGTATAAAGACTCTCTATATCAATAGAAACTAATGAAAAATCCTCCTGCCATGTAAATTCCCAGAAGACTTCTAGAAAGTCATTAGTATCTTTTATATAGGATGGAATCGATTTTAAAAGAGGTTTTAGGAGCCATTCCATGTACTTAGATAGGGGTTCCGTAAGGGACTCTATCCCAGATAGGGGTTCCGTATGGGACCCTATCCTGGAAATAATTGGGCACCCGGGTGGTTGAGATATAGATTTATGCATTTTTGGAATAAAATACCAATGAGGTTTTTTATCGGATTCAGGGTAAAGTTTTTCAGCAGTTTTTCTGGTGATCAAGCCTAGCTCTACTTGTTTATTAGGAAGCTCTTTAGTTCTTTTTTAAAACTGTAGATTGGATTATTTCCTAATTTTTTATATGTATTTGAATCCATTAGTTGTCTCATCGCTTCTTGATAGTAATATTCTTGGGTGAACAGAACTAGGTTCCCACCCTTATCTGCTTCCGTAAAAACTATATCTTTCCAACCCCTTAGTATATTTAATGCTTTTATTTCATTTGAGGATAATTTGTTGGTGAATTTGGGATAGATCATGGCCTTTACATCCCTCAAAACCTTGTCATGGAAAACACCAATACTGTTGACTGTGGTAACTGGAGGCATAAAAGTAGACTTAATCCCTCCTGTTCCCAGGGTTCCCTGTGTGGAACTGTTGAAGGGGATCTTGCTCCAGTTGTTTCCTCCGCCGTAAGACTATTTAACAAAAGAACATCATCCTTTATCATTGCCAAAGAGGTGGTTTCTAAATTTCCAACCATGAATCCCAAAGGGCCCATGGAACAGGGAGTTTCCCCTATGGGTGGATCACTAAGTGGCAGAGGAGATGTATTGAAGGATTTATATAAGTGCATTTTTCTCACGGACTTAAACATATCTATTTCAAACTTAGTATAGTCAAAGTTCTCAGGAATACAGTAATTCATTCCTTTTGATAATAAAGATAACATGTCTCCATCCAAGTTTTTTTTTGTAAGGTTGATGATTTTAAAATCATCAGTATAATCTAGCACCATGTGACCTGTTTCCTCTTGCGGCTGTTTTATATGGAGCGTTTCCTACTGCCCCTCCTAATTCTTCTCCGGTGTTTGTATTCATTGTACCTCGTTCTAAAGGGTAGGCAGGACCCTCATCTAGATATTGGCCAGGATCATCTTTGTTACTCGAATCAGAGTCAGTTGTCCAATATTCTTTTTGAGGACGTTTTCTGTACCTTCTTTTTTTCGTCCTTTATTCATTAGATTACGAGAGCACTTTAAATCAGTGCAGACAAAAAAAAGGCTCCCAAAGACTGATTGAACATTTCTGTTTCATGAAGCAGATCCCAGGCTGATGCGTTATGCTGGTTTGGAGCAGGTGCATTTACTAGCAGGAGGTGGGGACCTGCACAGACTCCTACTCAGGAGAGAGGCATGGTGGATCCTACGCTGATGGAAATGATAGATTAGAAATGTCAACGTTTCTATAACATTTTTAATGTAATGTCAATCAGAGTATAACTTATTTTTTGTACTTTCTTTTTAATATCGTTGTTTTGTTTATATGTTCGCAGCGGTGTGGGCAGGTCTTATTCTGACCCCTTTTTTGGTGATGTCATTGTGTATTGATTAGATTAAAAGTAATAACCTATGTTACATTCCTCATACCTGTTTAAGCCATTGAAGTACGTGTCGGCGTAAAACGGCAGTCGTCAAGAACAGCATGACATATACCCCCCAGCTTGTGATGTTTTTAAAGAAGAAACAATATAGAAGCATTTTAACAGAGTCCGGTGAGTGCCTTCCACTTTTCTTGAACTATTTCAGAGATGGAGGCTGAAGAGGAGGATTAGGTGCAGGAGCTGTAGAATGTGGGGACAACACTGATTAACCTAGGGCCCGCTATCCTTGGCATCGGGAGGACGTGTTCCGTCCCAAGGTCCGACTGGGTCCTGGCTTCCACTATATTAAACCAGTGTGCAGTCAGCAAGATGTACCGTCCCTGCCCACAAGCACTAGTCCACGTGTCTGTGGTTAGGTGGACTTTCCCAGTAACTGCATTTTTGAGGGTACCGCTAATGTTGTGGGACACGTCCTTGTGTAATGCGGGGACGGCACACCTGGAGAAATAGTGGCGGCTGGGGACCGAATACCGAGGGACAGGCTGCCGCCATCAGGATGCTGAAAGCTTCAGTGTCCACGAGCCTAAATGGCAACATTTCAAGCGCAAACATTCGCGAAATGTGTGAATTTAGTAGTGTGGCCTAAGGGCCGTTAGCTGCATATTTGCGCTGGCGTTCCAATGACTGGGGTAGGGACAACTGTACGCTGCGCTGGGACAAGTACATGGACCTGCTTGATGATGGTGCTGTGACGCCCAGCTGCGCTTGGTATCACAGATCCTAGAGGAGTGTATTGATGGATTCCTCCACAAGAAGCCCCCATAACCATTCACACATCTTCACCTTCCACCTCAGACCACCAGAGGGAGCCCGTTAGGGATAGATAAATAGGGAATGTGGAGCCAGGCCGCAGTCAGTCTATTCTGGTTTAGCAGTGAGTCCAGTACAGTCTGAGAAGAGTTTACCTCAGAGGACAAAAGCCTGTTCCAGCTCCTGCAATTGCTATACTGCAGTGGAGCTTATCTAGATCAAGACTCAGTGTAGCTCAGAGGAGTGAGCTTTAGGTGTGCTGGCGCCATAAGATCGGTGAAGCGCGGCAAGCTGCCGTTAGTGTGAGGAGCCTATTGAGGGCCTGAGTAGGCCGAAGGCGAGTGGAGAGTTAGTACATAGGGGGCAGAGGAGCTTAACTGGCTCAACCCGAAGAAGTTACCGGACACCGGGTCCGAAGCTTACCGGGATCTCCACGACCCAGTAAGATATAACCGGAATCCCTGGAAAACTACAAGTCCCAGGATCGCTAAAGTGCTGATACGTAACAGAGCCTGGAGACCCATAGGCCCCGCCAGCTGAGGAGCGTGTACTCCAAGGAAAGGCCCTACCACAAGGTCAGCCAGCGCAGGACAGAGACAAAGTTAGGCCTAGCTCCTGGCAGGTCAGAAACTTACTATGCAGAGGCAAGAAACAGGAGGCCCAAAACCCGCTCATTGGGGAGGATCCAGATATGCACCCTTCACCCTAGAGCGCTCTGAGGCATGCCTGAATTTCCATCAGTAAAAGGTACTGAAGTGACTATCGTGTCCATCCCCGTTCTTGTTCTGACCCGGCTGGGTCCCTCCGTCCTGCATTCCCTATCCGCACGCTGCCCTGAGGCCTAGCTCCACCTGTGGGGAGCTATACCATCCAGCTGCCTTATCACCGGCCTCAGTGGACTGCGCAGCGCTGGTGATTCTCACCAGAAGTCACAGGTGGCGTCACGAACTTTTCTTTTATAAACTTAACAAATTGTCCACCCCTTTTTAAAAGCTGACCCCAGGGTACGGGCCCGGGAGCCGACCACCGCGACATCCCCAAGGCAAAGGCCCGGGTACCGAGTCATCCCCATCCCCTGGGCTAGTCAGTGCTACTTGAGAGTGTTCAACAACAGGTGCAGGGCGGGAGGCATCTTGGCATGCGCCATGGACAGGGGGTTGTCGTGCACGCACAACAGCAGAACAAGCAGTGGTGTTACCCGCAGACACTGTTGCTGGACCCTGGGGTTTGGCCCACTTAGTCAAGTGTTTTGCTGCCATGTGCCTGATCATGCTGGTGGTGGTCAGGCTGGTTGTTTTGCCACCCCTGCTGATGCTGGCTTGGCAGGTGGTGCAAATGGCCTTTTTGGGGTTATCAGCAGAGTCTTTAAAAAATAACCAGACTAGGAAAAACCTAATAGTTGTACTTGCAACTCCCATCATGTTGATGTTAAGGGGAACAGTTTCCCGCCTTCCGTCTGTGGCCACCACACTGCTTGTTCTTGCCTGTTGGAGGGCTCTGCCTCCCTCCCCCTGTGTGCTGCTGTCCTCGCTCTGCATGTCCTCTTGCCAGGTTGGGTCAGTTAATATATCATCCACCACCTCGTCTTTCACTTCCTCATCCTGGTCCTCCTCCTGACTTTCTGGCAATTGTGTCTCATCATCGTCCACCTCTTGTGACACTTTCCCACCGATGCATTCGTGTGACCGTGGCTGTTGAAATTTTTGAGCATGGACTGGGCGAGAGGCCCGAATCTATAAATGTAAAAGTGAACAGCTCTTCGGAGTGTCCAAGTGTGGGATCAGTTGTCTCGGTTCACTCGGCATGGTGGGAGAATGAAGGATCAGGGAGTGGAATATGCAGTCCAGACTCACTGCTTATGAGATTTCACCATGTGGAAAACATGGTGGTGGTGGTGGCAAAGTGACTGGAAGCATTTTCCGCTTTCCAATCAACAACCTTTTGACACTGCTCTGGGTTCAATAGTGGTGTGCTGTGGTCCCCTAGGAATTGGGACAGGAAGGTCGGGCGAGAAGATGTGGGTGTTTGTTGTGGCACAATTTCAGCTTGCCCACAGCCTTGGCCTCGGCCTCTGCATGCACCATCACTATCACGTCCAGTTCCCCGTCCCTTGCCACGTGCCTTGCCCATTTTAAATGGAGGACAATATCTTCCACGCTCACTACAAATGACTGAATTTGGAGTGAACTTATATGTGATCCATGTGACGGACAAACCACAGTTTTAAATACCTGGCCTGTAGGTAACTATTTTGAACAGCAAACTGGTGTCAATTGCTTCACTGACAGACTGAAACAAATTTTTAATGGAGGTCAGAAATGGTAGTCTGGGACCCAGTCGGACCTCATGCCTGCACTCCGCAGTGTCTCTGAAGGATGACAAGCTGGATGGCAGCGTTCTGCTACCATCCAGCCTGCCATCTCAATGCCATCCCAGCATGGGAGAATTCTCCTGCTCAAACGATGACGTCATTTGCTGGCACCGCATGCGCAGGAGAATTCTCCCACGCTGTCAGTGACGTACATGAGGTGAGCTGAGTTCATTGGACATGAACTCGGCTCATCTGGATGCCGTCACAGCCAGACACTGAGGAGCTTCACTGAGGAGCTTCTCAGTGTCTGCAGCATGGCAAGCTGAATGGCAGCGTTCTGCTATGATCCAGCCTGTCATGTCGATGTAGCAGAGCTGAAGCCGTCCTGGGAACCATGGAAAGGTAAGGATGAGGTTGGTTAATTATTTTACTTTTATTGCAGGAAATCGTTGGCTTCAGCTGGAATGGGTGATACGGTAAGTAGAGTTTATTTTAGAACATTAAAGTATTGTATCTTTATTTCAATTAAAGGATTTTATTCTGGGTGTTGGTGTTTTTTTTAACTTTCACTATGGGGTTAGTAATGGGGGTATCTTATAGACGCCTCTCCATTACTAACCTGGGCTTGATGTCAGCTGGCATTATAAGCTGACATCAACCCCAGCCCTATTACTCACTGCCACCACTACAGGGCAGTGGGAAGAGCGAGGCTAAGTGCCAGAATTGGCGCATCCTAAGGATGCGCCATTTCTGGGGCGGCTGATGGCTGGTGTTTCTAGCCTGGGAGGGGGTCAATATTCATGGCACCCTTCCTGGGCTATTAATATCAGCCCCCAGCTGTCTGCCTAGCCTTTGCTAGCTATTAAAATAGGGGGGACCCCAAGTCATGTTTTTTTTTGGGTCCCCCATTTTAATAGCTAGTAAAGGCTAAGTATTCAGCTGGGGGGTGATATTAGTAGCCTGGGAAGCTCCGTGGGTATTACCCCCTTCCCAGTCTTCAAACATCTGCCCCAGCCGTCTGCTTAACCTCCGCTAGAGACTAAAATTACAGGGAACCCCATGCCAATTTTTTTTTTAATAAATCCTTTGTTTTAACACTAAATGACAAGTACAGTGACCAACACTGTCTGTCACTGTACTTATTATATATGTGACTGACATGTTTCTATTAGTGTTGAGCGAGCATGCTCGACACTGCTCGGTACTCGCCCGAGCATCACGCTACTCGGGATTTTCAGCGAGCACCGAGCATTTTCGGGTTACTCGGGCGGGAGCTCGGGTCTCCGCCCAAGCATGTTTGGTGCTCTTTACAGAGCCAATGAACATGCAGGGATTGCCAGCCAGTCACTGTAATGCCGCAGCCATGTTGGTTGTGGGCATTACAGTGATTGACTGGCCGCACAGCGTCACCTCGAGTATTTAAAACCGTGCGCCGCCATCTTGGACACTGTCGCTCCGGATCAGACAGTGTAAGGACAGCGCTGCTGATTTAGGGAGAGATATATACTGCGAAATAGTTAGTGTAGGGTCTGTAAGGGCTGCCAGATCAAACAAACAGTCCTTCTCAGGACTAATATCCATCCCAGATATCAGGCAGGCAGGCAGGCTGTATAGGAGACGCAGTAGTTATAACAGCAAGCGCTGCATTACAGTCCTGTGTGCTCCTGTTGCTGAAATTGCTGGACTTAGCTCCAGGTCTCGGGGGCCAGGAAAAATCTTTTTTTTTCATCTAAATCCTCTTTTTTTTTTTCTCCTTCACACTGTACAAATACCCGTCTTATTAACCTTTTGGTGTGCCTCCCCCAAAAAAAAAAAGTGTGTCTCTGAATTTTCAGACACAAATATATCTGTTGAAAATAGTCTGGTGTAGGCTAGAGAAATAGAAGTGTGGTTTTACAGTTCCACAGTTCAAACCTCTGTATTATCCACTTTGGGGCCATTTGTATCTAAAAAAAATAGTTTGAGTGTGTCGCTCACTGTTCAGCCGCAAATATATATATTTAAAAAAGTCTGGTATACACCAGTAAACTATAACTGTGGTTTTGCTGTTCCACGGTAAAAAAATCTCTTTTATCCTGCTTTTGGCATTTTTTGCCATAAAAAAAAAATAATAGTGTCTCCTGATTGTTCAGACAAAAATATATCTGTTGAAAAAAGTCTGGTATAGACCCGAGAAATACAAGTGTGGTTTTGCAGTTCCACGGGTCAAATCTCTGTGTTATCCTTTTTTTTTGCATATTTTGCTGTAAAGAAAAACAGTAGTGTCTCCTGATTGTTCAGACACAAATATAGTAAGGTCCCTATATATTTGGACAGAGACAACATTTTTCTAATTTTGGTTCTAGACATTACCACAATGAGCTTTAAACAAAACAATTCAGATGCAGTTGAAGTTCAGACTTTCAGCTTTCATTTGAGGGTATCCACATTACAATTGGATGAAGGGTTTAGGAGTTTCAGCTCCTTAACATGTGCCACCCTGTTTTTAAAGGGACCAAAAGGAATTGGACAGATTAAATAATTGTAAATAAAATGTTCATTTCTAGTACTTGGTTGAAAACCCTTTGTTGGCAATGACTGCCTGAAGTCTTTTACTCATGGACATCACCAGATGCTGTGTTTCCTCCTTTTTGATGCTCTGCCAGGCCTTCACTGTGGTGGTTTTCAGTTGATGTTTGTTTGTGGGCCTTTCTGTCTGAAGTTTAGTCTTTAACAAGTGAAATGCATGGTCAATTGGGTTGAGATCAGGTGACTGACTTGCCCATTCAAGAATATTCCACTTCTTTCCTTTAATAAACTCGTGGGTTGCTTTGGCTTTATGTTTTGGGTCATTGTCCATCTGTAGTATGAAACGACGACCAATCAGTTTGGCAGCATTTAGCTGGATCTGAGCACACAGTATGGCTCTGAATACATCAGAATTCATTCGGCTGCTTCTGTCCTGTGTCACATCATCAATAAACACTAGTGACCCAGTGCCACTGGCAGCCATGCCCAAGCCATCACACTGCCTCTGCCGTGTTTTACAGATGATGTGGTATGCTTTGGATCATGAACTGTACCACGCCGTCGCCATACTTTTCTCTTTCCATCATTCTGGTAGAGGTTGATCTTGGTTTCATCTGTCCAAAGAATGTTCTTCCAGAACTGTGCTGGCTTTTTTAGATGTTTTTTAGCAAAGTCCAGTCTAGCCTTTTTATTCTTGATGCTTATGAGTGGCTTGCACCGTGCAGTGAACCCTCTGTATTTACTTATATGCAGTCTTCTCTTTATGGTAGATTTGGATATTGATACGCCTACCTCCTGAAGAGTGTTGTTCACTTGGTTGGCTGTTGTGAAGGGGTTTCTCTTCACCATGGAGATTATTCTGCGATCATCCACCACTGTTGTCTTCCGTGGACGCCCAGGTCTTTTTGCATTGATGAGTTCACCAGTGCTTTCTTTCTTTCTCAATATGTACCAAACTGTAGATTTTGCCACTCCTAATATTGTAGCAATTTCTCGTATGGGTTTTTTCTGTTTTTGCAGCTTAAGGATGGCTTGTTTCACCTGCATGGAGAGCTCCCTTGACCGCATGTTTACTTCACAGCAAAACCTTCCAAATGCAAGCACCACACCTCAAATCAACTCCAGGCCTTTTATCTGCTTAATTGAGAATGACATAACAAAGGGATTGCCCACACCTGTCCATGAAATAGCCTTGGAGTCAATTGTCCAATTACTTTTGGTCCCTTTAAAAACAGGGTGGCACATGTTAAGGAGCTGAAACTCCTAAACCCTTCATCCAATTTTAATGTGGATACCCTCAAATGAAAGCTGAAAGTCTGAACTTCAACTGCATCTGAATTGTTTTGTTTCAAATTCATTGTGGTAATGTCTAGAACCAAAATTCGAAAAATGTTGTCTCTGTCCAAATATATATGGACCTAACTGTATATCTGTTGAAAATAGTCTGGTGTAGGCCCAAGAATTACAAGTGTGGTTTTGCAGTTCCATGGGTCAAATTTCTGTATTATCCTGCTTTTTTGCATTTTTTGCCGTAAAGAAAAACAGTAGTGTCTCCTGATTGTTCAGACACAAATATATCTCTTGAAAATAGTCTGGTGTAGGCCCGAGAAATACAAGTGTGGTTTTGCAGTTCCACGGGTCAAATCTCTGTATTATCCTGCTTTTTTGCATTTTTTGCCGTAAAGAAAAACAGTAGTGTCTCCTGATTGTTCAGACACAAATATCTGTTGAAAATAGTCTGGTGTAGGCCAGATTACTAGAACTGTGGTTTTGCAGTTCCACGGGTCAAATCTCTGTATTATCCTTCTTTTGGCATTTTTTGCCGTAAAGAAAAACAGTAGTGTCTCCTGATTGTTCAGACACAAATATATCTGTTGAAAATAGTCTGGTGTTGGCCAGAGAAATACAAGTGTGGTTTTGCAGTTCCACGGGTCAAATCCCTGTATTATCCTGCTTTTTTTGCGTTTTTTGCTGTAATGAAAAACAGTAGTGTCTCTTGATTGTTCAGACACAAATATATCTGTTGAAAATAGTCTGGTGTAGGCCCGAGAAATGCAAGTGTGGTTTTGTAGTTCCACGGGTCAAATCTCTGTATTATCCTGCTTTTTTGCATTTTTTGCCGTAAAGAAAAACAGTAGTGTCTCCTGTTTGCTCAGACACAAATATATCTCTTGAAAACAGTCTGGTATAGGCCCGAGAAATACAAGTGTGGTTTTGCAGTTCCATGGTTTAACCACTGTATTATCAACTTTTGGGCCATTTTTACCTAAAAAAAAACAATTTGAGTGTGTCGCTCACTGTTCAGCCGCAAATATATCTATTTAAAATGTTCTGGTATACCCCAGTAAACAATAACTGTGGTTTTGCCATTCCACTGTAAAAAAAACTCTTTTATTCAGCTTTTGGTATTATTTCCGTAAAGAAACATAGTAATAGTTTCTCCTTGATTGTTCAGATTGTTTAAAAGAGTCGGGTGTAGGCCAGAGAAATAGAACTGTGGTTTTCCTCTTCCATGGTTCTAATCTTCTTTTTAGTACCCCTTTTCCCATTGATAGTGTGAGTGTAAGCTATTTTACTTCCTTTACAATCGGCAAGGCGCATGGCAAGGGACGTGGAACTGGACGTTCTGGTCATGGTGCGTGCAGAGGACGGGGCCGTGGCCAAGGTTAAAATGTGCCACAACCAACAGCCACATCTTCTCGCTCCCACTTCTTGACCGAATTACTAGGGAAGCACAGAACAACACCAGTATTGCGAACTGATCAGTGTGAACAGGTTATTAATTGGATAGCAGATAATATTTCCTGTTACCTGGGCACCACCAACTCTGGTCTGTCTTCCACACGGTCAACTCTTAGTAGCCATGAGTCTCGATGGCATACTCCTCCTCACCCTGATGCTCCTCCTCCCACCATGCCGAGAGTCGTCAGACAACAATTGATCCCACACTTGGACACTCTGAAGAGCTGTTCACTGGTCCATTTCCATATTTGTGCCCCTCGCCTGCTCCGCTTGAAGTGGTGGAAGAGGAGATCCCATGTAGCGATGCCCAAATATTTGAACAGCCACGGCCACAGGAAGTCGACGCTGGCAATTTGTCACAAGAGGTGAACGATGACGAGACACAATAGCCAGGAAGTGAGGAGGAGGATCGTGGTGCGCAAGTGGAAGAGGAGGAGGTCGTGGATGATCTAGTAACTGACCCAATGTGGCAGGAGGACATGCAGAGTGAGGCCAGCAACACACAGGGTGAGGGAGGCAGAGTACCCCAACAGGCAGGAAGAAGCAGTGTGTTGGCCGCACACAGAAGGCAGGCAACAGTTCCCCGTAACACCAACATGAGGGACATTGCCAGTACAACCTGTGGGTCTTCCAGAGTCTGGAATTTTTTTAAAGACTCTGCTGATAACCCCAAAAGGCCATTTGTACCACCTGCCATGCCAGCATCAGCAGGGGTGACAAAACTACCAGCCTGACCTCCACCAGCATGATCAGGCACATGGCAGCAAAGCACCCGACTTTGTGGGGCGAACCCCAGGGTCCACGACCAGTGTCTGCTGGTGTCACCACTGCTTCTTCTACTGTTGTGCGCGCAATAGAACCCCCTGTAGTGTGTGCAAGGCAATCCCCTGTCTATACTGCATGCAAAGAAGCCCCCTCCTCTCAGTCTTCACATGTTATGGCAGTTTCTCAAGAAACAGCATCAACGTCCACATCCACATCCCACCGCAGCATTCAACTGTCCATATCTCAGATCTTTGAACGAAAGCGGAAATTCACAGCTAACGCCCCACAGGCCACAGTCCTAAATTCACACATTTCACGACTGCTTGCATTGGAAATGCTGCCTTTTAGGCTGGTGGAGACAGAATCCTTCTGCAACCTTATGGCGGTGGCCGTCCCTCGGTACTCGGTCCCCAGCCGACACTATTTTGCCTGGTGTGCCATCCCCGCACTACACAAGCACGTGTCCCAAAACATCTGCCTTGCCCTCAACAACGTAGTTACTGGGAGAGTCCACCTGACAACGAACACATGGAAAAGTGCTTGTGGCCAGGGACGGTACATCTCCATGACCGCACACTGGGTAAACATAGTGGAAGCCGTGACCCAGTCGGACCTTGGGACGGAACACATCCTCCCCACACCGAGGATTGCGGGCCCTATGTCAGTCAGAGTTGCCCCCACAGTGTACAGCTCCTGTGCATCATCCTCCTCCTCATGTTCAGCCTCCATCTCAGATATCACCACATCAGTTACAAGCTGTAAGCACTGCAGTACTGCCTCCGCCAAGCGGCAACAGGCTGTGCTAAAACTCATAAGCTTAGGTGAGAAACCTCACACTGCTTGTGAGTTGTGGACAGCTGTGAAAGAGCAGGCAGATCTGTGGCTGAGACCCCTGAACCTACATCCAGGCATGGTCGTGTGTGACAATGGCCGTAACCTGGTGGCGGCTCTGAGGCGAAGCGAGATCACACACGTACCATGCCTGGCTCATGTGCTTAACCTCGTGGTTCAGCAGTTTCTTAAATTGTACCCCGAGTTGCCAGATCTGCTCGTCAAAGTACGTCGCCTGTCAGCTCATTTTCGGAAGTCGGCTACAGCTTCCACCGCCCTTGCTATGTTGCAGCAGCATTTGCAGCTTCGGTCAGATCGACTGTTGTGTGATGTGCCCACACGTTGGAACTCTACCCTCCACATGTTGCAAAGGATTTGTGAGCAGAAGAGAGCAGTTGTGGAGTACCAGCTGCAACAAGGCTGTCGATATTCAGGTCAGACTCCACACATAAGACCTCAGGAGAGGACCTGGATGTCTGACATATGTACCATCTTGACAAACCTTGAGGAGTCCACTAAGATGGTGAGTGGCGGTGACGCCATCATTAGCATCAGCATTCCACTTGTCTGTCTTTTGCAACGCTCTCTGCTGAGAATTAAAGAGGAGGTATTGCAGCCAGTGTATAATGAGATGGATCAAAATGCCGTAGCGGTCAATTACACACAGCCCAGCCTCATCTCAACCCTACGTGCATTGGGGGACAATGAGAAAGAGGGGGAGGAGGAGGAGGAAGAACAGGAGTTTGTATCATGCGCTGTAGACGGTAGTTCCTGTACAACTGTCATACCGTCGGTTCAGCATGGGTGGCCTGAGGACAGGGGGGAGGAGGATGAGGAGGAGGAGAAGGAGGAGAGCATGGTCAGTTGTCATCTTGGTGAGGACACGGAAGTCTTGCCCGTTACCAGTCTGGCACGCATGGCTGACTTTATGTTACACTGCCTTAACCATGACCCTCGCGTTTTCAAAATGTTGGGTGACAGTCATTACTGGATGGTGACACTTTTAGACCCCCGCTACAAGGAGAACTTTCACTGTCTTATTCCTGAGGTGGAGAGGTCTACAAAAATGGGGCAGTACCAGAAGGCCCTTGCTGCAGAACTGTTAAAAAAATTCCCATCTGAACACGCTAGCGGCAAAGGTCACAGTTTGTTGACCAACCAAGGCATACAAGCGAGAGAGAGGCAACTCAAATCCAGCAGAGGCAGGGGAACACTGTCAACGTTCTGGGACAGTTTTCTAAGACTCGCCTAGCTTACAGGCCCTAAGGCGCGGGGTACTCTCACAAGGAGTGGAAAGTTTCAAAAGATGGTGAGGGAGTACCTTGCCGACCGTACCAGCGTCCTCAGTGATTCCTCTGTGCCTTTTAATTATTGGATATCCAAGCTGGACACTTGGAATGAACTCGCTCTGTATGCCTTGGAGGTCCTGGCCTGCCCTGCCGCTAGCGTGTTATCGGAGCGTGTTTTTAGTGCCGCTGGTGGAATTATAACTGATAAGCACACTCGCTTGTCAACTGACAATGCTGACAAGCTGACCCTTATCAAAATGAACAAGGGCTGGATTGGACCAGACTTCTCATCACCACAAAATGACAGCAGAGTAACATAAAGTCAAATCCACTGTGTTATTTTGGGAGGTATATTCCAATGCATCGCTTCGCACCCACACATGGGTATACGTTTCCTCATTTTGGCTGCTTTATATTCTTCTCCTTATCCTCAGCCTCCACCACCACTATACCACCAGGGTGACCGTGGTCAGTGTTGCCATTATTGAAAGTTCCTCCGTCAATATTTTAGTCAGCTTTTGCTTGGAAGGCATAAGCAAAGACTGTGGGAGACCCACTCCCCAATAATGGGAATAATATTTTTAAGATGCTATACTGTATGGCTCTTGTAAGTGGCATTAAAAGCATCTTGTTAAGCTACTGCGACCTCCACCACTTTTCCGAGGGGCATTAAAAGCGTCTTGTTAAGCTACTGGGACCTCCACCACTTTTCCGAGTGGCATTAAAACCGTTTTGTTAAGCTACTGGGACCTCCACGTCTCTTCTGAGGGGCATTAAAACCGTCTTGTTAAGCTACTGGGACCTCCACGTCTCTTCTGAGGGGCATTAAAAGTGTTTTGTTAAGCTACTGTGACCTCTACCACTTTTCCGAGGGGCATTAAAACCATCTTGTTAAGCTACTGGAACCTCCACCACTTTTCCGAGGGGAATTAGAAGTGTCTTGTTAAACCACTCTGAACTCCACAGCTCTTCCAAGGGGCATTGAAATGTTGTTTTTAATTAACTCTAACCTCCATGACTCTTCGAACGGGCATTGCATTTCCTCCTAATTTTTGGCAGCTTTTGCTTGGAAGGCATAAGCAAAGACTATGGGAGACACACTCCCCAATAATGGGAATGATGTTTGTAATATGCTGTACTGCATGGCTCTTGTAAGGGGCATTGCAAGTTCCTCCGTCCTAATTTTTGGCAGTTTTTGCTTGGAAGGCATAAGCAAAGACTATGGGAGACAAACTCCCCAATAATGGGAATAATGTTTTTAAGATGCTGTAATGTATGGCTCTTGTAAGGGGCATTAAAACTGTCTTGTTAAGCTACTGCGACCTCCACGTCTCTTCCAAGGGGCATTCAAACCGTCTTGTTAAGCTACTGGGACCTCCACGTCTTTTCCGAGGGGCATTAAAACCATCTTTTTAAGCTACTGTGACCTCCACGTCTCTTCCAAGGGGCATTCAAACCGTCTTGTTAAGCTACTGGGACCTCCACGTCTTTTCCGAGGGGCATTAAAACCATCTTGTTAAGCTACTGGGACCTCCACGTCTCTTCAAAGGGGCATTAAATGTGTCTTCTTAAGCCACTCTGAACTCCACAGCTCTTCCAAGGGGCATTGAAATGTTGTTTTTAATTACCTCTAACCTCCACTACTCTTCCAACGGGCATTGCATTTCCTCCAAATTTTAGTCAGTTTTTGCTTTTTAATGCAATGGCGAAAACTAGGGGAGACCCACTCCCCAATAATGGGTAGAAGGTTTTTAGTACGCTGTAATCCACGTCTGTTTCAAGGGGCATTCCAGTTCCTCATAATTTTTGGAAACCCTTCGATTCACTGCTTAGGCCAACAGTGTACAGGAGACCCAGTTGCTATAAATGGAAAAAACGGTTTAGTTAAGGCCCTCTGACCTCCATGTCATTTCCAAGGGGCATTGGAGTACCTCAAAATTTTTGGTAGGCATTGCACTCACTGTATGCCCTATAACTGTGTAGCCGAACTGCTCCTTTTGTTACAGAAACATATCCTACAAGACATATCTGGTTGACTGGCCTGATATTGATGTGAATGGTCCCTGTTCCTCCTGCTCTTTCTCCTTTGCCACTACCTCATCCATAATTTATCACCTGTAGCTTTGTTTTAACAGGAGTCATAGAACTGGGATAGTAGCAGGAAAACATCCAGCAATCCTTGGAGGAGGTAGGATATGCGCCAAAACGCTGACCACCTCAGGCCTAGCTTCTACTATATACATGCGCTTGCATTCCAAGAAAACAAAGCAGATGCTAACTTCTATCATCATCATCATGCTCCTCACCTTGGCACTCTCAACTCCCCTGATAGAGAAGCCAGGGCCCACCGAAGGAGTCTGGTTCTCTGGTTGGCTCGTCCAATGCTGCCCTAAAGCAGGCCGGGCTAAGAAAAGTGTGTGTGGGGAAGTTGACAGGAGAAATAGGGGCGGCTGGGGACCGTTTATGGACACCCGGCTGCCCCCAGGCGGCTGGGGACAGTGTGTGGACACCCGGCCGTGGGGTGGCTGGGGACCGAGTATGGACACCCGGCCGCCCCCTGGCGGCTGGCGACCGAGTGTGGACACCCGGCCGCCTTGCGGCTGGGGACTGAGTATGAATTCCAGGCCGCCAATGCAGCCATGACGTGGTGGCCAGATTCCGTCTCCACATGCCTAAAAGGCCCAATTTCAAGTGCAAGCAAGAAGTATGGTATTGCAGATGGGGGGGTGGGTGGGTGGTTGGCTGCATATTTGCGCTTGCATTGCAAGAAATAGGGGAGGTACAATTGAACAGTGCCCTGGGACATGAACTTTCACGGGGATAGTTGCAAGTTTGCATCTTCAGATGCGGCAAGGATGACTTCTGATGACTTCTGAAGAGCACACTTTTAGGCAGTGACCTGGGTGTCAGAAATGCTTCCAGGGGTCTTCCCCATGCTGTCCCCATGTCGTTTCAGCACTGTATGCATGTGTCACACAGCACATGGCCAGATAAGGTTGTAAAATGTTAAAATGACATTTCCCGGTGAATGCATTTGTCACGGTTGAAAGCAATACAAAAGTGCAAAAAAGCAAAAAAAATGCTACTTGTGAACATAGCCGAAGGTGTGGAGGAGTATTTCTTTGGGGGGTTATTTATTTTACCTTATACACAAGTCTTTACTCTGGAAAGGAACTTCCTTAACATATTTCACAGGAAAGCAGTTTCAGTTTCGTTTTTGAACGTTTTATTGTGAGCTCTTAAAAGTGGCT
Source organism: Phyllobates terribilis (assembly GCF_046119375.1). Taxonomy (NCBI): domain Eukaryota; kingdom Metazoa; phylum Chordata; class Amphibia; order Anura; family Dendrobatidae; genus Phyllobates; species Phyllobates terribilis. The sequence continues at coordinate 459,593,758 of NW_027362764.1, forward strand.
TAATACTTTTGACCACGTTGTTGACAGCAGTGATCTGGGGGGTCAGAAATGCTTCCAGGGGCGATCCCCATGCTGTACCCATGTCATTGGAGCACTGTCACTATCTTTTTGGGCACTTGTTAGGCTTTTAAAAGACTAACATTGGGCTCATTGCTCGGGTCGAGCACCCGAGTAGTATCACGGCCAGCTCGGCCTGAGCTTCGAGCACCCGAGCATTTTAGTGCTCGCTCAACTCTAGTTTCTATCTATCTAATCTATGTGTGATGCTCTATTCTGGTTGTTCTCAATTGTCGGGTACTGGTGTATGCTGCTGATGAATTGCTGGCTGGCTTTTTTAAAGAGACGGGTGCATGAAAATCGGAGGGCACTAGTGTGTTCTGAGTGCCCTGCTTTGTTTTTCATGCACCCTCCTATATACCCTGCTGAGGGGGGGGGGGGCCACCAGAAAAATGCTCGCGTTTCCCATAGACTTACATTGGGCTTGTTGCTCAAGTCAAGCACCCGAGTATTCCAATGTGCTTGACCCGAGCTTCGAGCATCCGAGCATTTTAGTGCTCGCTCATCACTAGTCTCCTATACTGTTTGCCTATACAGTGAATACAACGGCTACCAAAAATTTGGAGGAACTCCAAGGTCCCTTGCAAGAGACGTAGATATGGTGATATGGTAGTGATATGGAGGAAGATGTGGAGGATAAGGATGAGGAGACAAAAGAGGAAAAGAGCAAATAGACTAAATCAGGAAGCGAATACCCATGTCTGGGTGTGAAGACAGAGGAGCATGGGAATAGAGTTAGACCTCCCAAAAAAAACAATGTATTTGAGTTTATGTTATGCTGCTAACATTCAGTGGTGTTGAGGAGTCTTGCCCAATCCAGCCCTTGTTCATTTTTATAAGAGTCAGCCTGTCAGCATTTTCAGTTGACAGGCGGATGCGCCTATTGGTTATAATTCCACCGGCGGCACGAAAAACCCGCTCTGACAAAACGCTAGCGGCAGGGCAGGCCAGGACCTCCAAGGTGTAGAGAGCCAGTTCATGTCACGTGTTAAGCTTGGATACCCAATAATTATAAGGCACAGAGGAAAGACAGAGGATGTTGATACGGTCGGCAAGATACTCCCTCTCCATCTTCCGAAACGTTTCCCTCCTTGGGAGAGTACCTTCCCTTCAGGGCCTGTGCAATGGGAGGGTAAGAGAAAACTGTCCCACAACTTTGACAGTGTTCACCTGCCTCTGCTGGATTGCATTTGTGGCTCTCTTGCCTGTACTCCTCGGTTGTCTAACGAACTGTGACCTCTACCACCAACGTTTTCAGATGGAAATTTTTTCAATAATTAAGCAATAAGGGCCTTCTCGTACTGCACCATTTTATTAGGCTTGTAGTGCAAGGTAATAAGAGACAGGAAGGTTTCCTTGTAGCGTGGGTCTAGAAGTGTTACCAACCAGTAACGACTGGAAAACGCGAGGGTCAAGGGAAAGGCAGCGTAACATAAACTCAGCCATGTGAGCCAGACTGCAAAGAGGCAACACTTCCGTGTCCTCACGAAGAGGATGACTGACCATGCTCTCCTACTCATCCTCCTCCTCTTTCTCCTCCTTCCCGTCCTCAGGTCATCCACGCTGAAGAGACGGTATGACAGTTGTGCAGGTAATACCGTCTCTAGCACAGGAAACTAGCTCCTGTTCTTCCTCCTCCTCCTCTTCCTCATTGTCCCCCAATCCACATTGGGATGAGATGAGGCTGGGCTGTGTGGAATAATCCTGAATAGTTCCTTGCTCCATCTCATCGTGCTCCGCATGCAATGCATCCTCTTTAACTGTGAAGCCAGAGAAGCGGGATGGAGAAGCTAATTATGGCGTCATCGCTAGTGATGAGCGAGCATACTCACAAGTACTCGGTACTCACCCGAGCATCTCAGTACTCGAGATGCTCGGAGCTCGCAGAGTACTTGCGAGATGCTCGGGCGGATGCTCGGGTCCCCTCCCTGCATGTTTGGCACTTTTTAGAGCGCCAATCAACATGCAGGGATTGCCTGCCACTCATTGTAATGCCACAGCCATGGTGGTTGTGGCATTACAGTGATTGAATGGCCGCACTGCGTCATCAGGTCTATGTCAGACCTGGTGCCGCTGTGCTCGTCAGTCTACTCCGCAATCAGGCAGTGTAGGGAGAGGTGCTGCTGAGCTAGGGAGAGATTTGGTTGTGTATTATGTAGTGCAAGGAGAAAACAAGTACATTACACATATCCATCTCAACAAACAGTCCTTCTGAGGACTAATCCATCTGCAGAGCTATCAGGCAGGCAGTGTATATAGGCAGGCAGGCAGTATATATAACAGACTGCAGTGCATATAGCACAAGTAGCTAAATTCCAGTACTGCCTTCTGCTGCTGTTAGATATTTCTAGACAAAGGCCCAGGTCTCAGGAGCCAGGAATAATTTTTTTTGGAGCTTAATCCTCATTATTTGCTTAAAAAGCAATCCAGAGAACACCGTTTTCTGCACCATTTGCTTGTTGGCAGTGCAGAATACAGCCAGGTCCTTTCCACATTACAGCGCTAAAAATCCAGCTATTTAAAACTGTGGTTTGTCTGTCACACGGACCACATATAATTGCGCTGAAAATACTGCCATTTTTGGCCTCCATTCAAATTATTTTTCAGTGTGTCAGCAAGTTTTTGGCACGGGTTTTCTGTTCAAAATAGTTACCTACAGGCCAGGTATTTAAAACTGTGTTTTCTCCATCACACGGATTACATATAACTTCGCTCCAAATTCAACCATTTGTAGTGAGCGTGGAAGATATTGTCATCCATTTAAAATGGGCAAGGCGCGTGGCAAGGGACGGGGAACTGGACGTGATGCTGATGGTGCATGCAGAGGCCTAGGCCAAGCTGAAATTGTGACACAACAAACACCCATATCTTCTCACCCGACCTTCCTGTCCCAATTCCTAGGGGACCGCAGCACACCACTATTGAACCCAGAGCAGTGTCAAAAGGTTGTTGGTTGGATAGCGGATAATGCTTCCTGTCACTTAGCTACCACCACCACCACCCTGTCTTCCACACGGTCAAGTCTCAGTAGCCATGAGTATGTACCGCATATTCCTCACCCTGATCCTCCTTCCTCCCACCATGCCGAGTGCCCGCAGACATATGATCCCACACTTTGACACTCTGAAGAGCTGTTCACTTTTCCATTTATAGATTCGGGCCTCTCGCCCGGTCCACTTGAAGCAGGGCAAGAGGAGATCACATGTAGCGATGCCTAAATATTTGAGCAGCCACGGTTACACAAATGTGTTGGTGGGAAAGTGTCACAAGAGGTGGACGATGATGAGACACAATTGCCAGAAAGTCAGGAGGAGTACCAGGGTGCGGAAGTGGAAGACGAGGTGGTGGATGATATAGTAACTGACCCAACCTGGCAGGAGGACATGCAGAACGAGGACAGCAGCACACAGTGGGAGGGAGGCAGAGAACCTCAACAGGCAGGAATAAGCAGTGTTGTGACCGCAGACAGAAGGCAGGCAACCGTTCCCCGTAACACCAACACGAAGGAAGTTGCAAGTACAACTGTTAGGTCTTCCTGAGTCTGGTTGTTTTTTAAAGACTCTGCCAATAACCCCAAAAAGGCCATTTTCACTACCTGCCAGGCCAGTATTAGCAGGGTTGGCAAAACTAACAGCCTGACCACCACCAGCATGATCAGGCACATGGCAGCAAAGCACCAGACTTTGTGGGCCGAACCTCAGGGTCCAGGAACAGTGTCTGCGGGTGTCACCATTGCTTCTTCCGCTGTTGTGCATGCAAGCCAATCCCCTGTCCATGGTGCATGTGAAGATGCCTCCTGCCCTGCATCTGTCATTGGACACTCTCAAGTAGCAGCATCAGGAAGCAGGTCCACGTCCTTGTTCCAGCGCAGTGTTTAGTTGTCCATACCCAAGTCCTTGGAACGCAAGCGTAAATACACAGCCAACGCCCCTCAGGCCACACTACTAAATTCACACATTTGACGACTGCCAGTGCTCTAAATGTTGCATCTTAGGCTCGTGGAGACGGAAGCTTTCCGCAACCTGATGGCGGCGGCCATCCCTCAGTACTCGGTCCCCAGCCGCCACTATTTCTCCCGGTGTGCCGTCCCTCATTGCACAAGCACGTGTCCCAAAACATTAGCCGTGCCCTCAACAACACAGTTACTGAGAAAGTCCACCTAACCACGGACACGTGGACAAGTACTTGTTGGCAGGGACGGTACATCTCGCTGATGGCACACTGGGTTAGCATTGTGGAAGCCGGGACTTAGTACGACCATGGGAAGGAACACGTCCTCCCGACGCCAAGGATTGTGGGCCCTAGGTCAATCAGGGTTTTCCCCATGGTCTTCAGCTCCTGTACCTCATCCTCCTCAGCCTCCTTCTCCTCTTCAGCCTCCTTCTCCAAAATGACCACATCAGTCACAAGCGGGAAGTACTGCAGCACTGCCTCGGCCAAGCGGCAACAGGCTGTGCTGAAGCTAATATGGAAAGGGAAAAGAAAAAAAAAACAGCTCACCTCCATGAACCAGCTGGGTGTCTCCGGGATCTTTGATCAGCGCTGCTGCTTGCGCTCAGTAGACAGGTAATAGGAAAGACGATGATCCAGCTCCACAGACTCCAATAATAAAAACAAATGTCTTTTATTTAGAATTTTATAAAAATATCCAGATAGCGATAATGTAACTCCAGCTGGTGGAAGAACAATAATAAAAGGGAAAACACAGGGGCACGAAGGAGGGATGCGCTACCAGACGCGTTTCGAGCGAAGACTGCTCTTAAACTTGTTATGAATAAGTGCCAGACATAAGGGGAGGAACCCTTCTTATGCTGGCACTAATCAAGAAAGGTGCTGCAGGTGTGTAACAACCCAAGATTGCAAAGAAAAAATAAATAAATAAAAATAAACATTTTGTAAGAGTGGTGAATTAAAAAGCAATGGGTATTTTTAAAAACGAGAATGAAACACCAAGTCAGTAATGTAACATGAACTCTTTTCTATAATTTAAGCCTGAGGGAATTCGAGTATCCAATACAAAAATCCAAAACGCCTCCCTATTTCTGAGAGTATGTTGTCTGTCTCCGCAATGGATGTGGCGGGGAACATGTTCTATAGCATAAGCTAATAGGCCTTTAGTGCACTTGTTATGACAATTGATAAAATTTCTGGAAGCACCAGACATACTACGATTAGATTGATGGGAAATATCATATAAATGTTCCCTCAGGCGTACTTTGAATTTCCTAGTAGTTGGTCCGATATATTTTAGATTACAAATAGTGTACTCAATCATGTAAATAACATAATCAGTGTTACAATTCAGAAACCCTATTATTGGATATACCTTGGAATTATTTTTATCTGTAAATGTTAATTTTTTTGATGAAACCAGACATGATTTGCAGTTTATGAAACCGCACTTATGGTAGCCACTAGTTGATAGCCAGTTACCAGTCGTTTTGATGGGCTTTCCTCTGTATAAGCTTCTAGAGATTTTGTTGCCTATTGTTGGTGCTCTACGTGGAACTACCCTAATTCCGTCCTTTAATATTGCATCCATGACTGAATCTTCTCTCAGAATATCTATTTTGCGTTTTATTACATTAGATATTGCAGAAAAATGAGTGTTATAGGTGAGAACTAATGTTGGAATATTAGAGCTGGTGTTGTTGTAGTGGTTCCTTTTAGTAATGAGATTGCTTCTAGATTTACTATCTACTATTTTTCTTGCTCTAAGGTCCATTTTGGATAATTTCTAATTTGATAGTCTAGAATTAATGGTGGTACATTCTTTTGAGAAGGAAATGGAGTCACTACAATTCCTCCTAGCTCTAGTAATTTCTCCTACTGGAATGGCTTTTAGGACATGGGGTGGGTGAAAACTGTGTGCATGCAAAATTATATTCCCTGAAGTGGGTTTCCTGAATGTTTTAGAAGTGATTAGTTCATTATTTTGGTCATTTAGTTCTAAGTCCAAAAAGTAATAGAGTTACGGTTGGTGGTGTATGTAAATCGTAAATTAAATTCATTATTATTCAAATGCGATATAAATTCTGGAATGTCATCCATGTTGCCCCCCAAACCATTAAAATATCATCAATAAATCTTGAGTAATAAATGAGGGATGTAAAAAAGGGGTTATGGGCACTGTACACATAGCATTCCTCCCCCCACGCCATAACAAGATTAGCAACCGAAGGGGAAAATTTAGCCACCATAGAAACTCCACCAGTTTGGAGAAAAAATTTCCCATTGAACATAAAATAATTATGTGTTAATAGAAATGATAAAACTGTTTTAATGAACGACTGAAGTTCATGGGAGTAAGGACTATATTTGAACATATGGTGATCTATGGCAGAGATTGCTATGTGGTGAGGCATGCTAGTGTACAGTGCCGTGACGTCACAGGTAAGCCATGACCATGAATGTGACCAGGTAACATTATCAAATAAATTAAGGACGTTGCATGAGTCCTCTAGATGACCTGGAATATGCATGACAAGTGGCTATTATTGTTCTTCCACCAGCTGGAGTTACATTATCGCTATCTGGATATTTTTTACAAATTCAAAATAAAAGACATTTGTTTTTATTATTGGAGTCTGTGGAGCTGGATCATCGTCTTTCCAATTACCTGAAGCTAATATGCTTATGTGACAAACCACACAATGCTGAAGAGTTGTGGACAGCTCTGAAAGAGCAGGCAGATCTGTGGCTCACATCGCTGAACCTACAGCCAGGCATGGTCGTGTGTGACAATGGCTGGAACCTGGTGGCAGCTCTGAGGCGAGTTCACACACGTACCATGCCTGGCCCATGTGCTTAACCTCGTGGTTCAGCAGTTTCTCAAATCCTACCTGGAGCTGCAGGATCTGCTTGTTAAAGTACGCCGACTGTGTGTCAATTTTAGAAAATCACCTACAGCTTCCACCGCCCTTGCCATGTTTTAGCAGTGTTTGCAACTTCTTGCTCACAGAGTGTTGTGTGATGTCCCCACACATTGGAACTCTATAATGCAGATGTTGGGAAGGATTTGTTAGCAGAAGAGGGCAGTTGTTGAGTACCAGCATCAACAAGTCCGTCGGTATTCAGTTCAGACTCCACACATAAGACCCCAGGAGTGGACATGGATGTCAGACATACGTACCATCCTCCAAAATTTTGAGGACTCCACCAAGATGGTGAGTGGAGATGACGCCATAATTAGCATCACCATCCTGCTTCTCTGTTTTCTGAAATGCCCTCTGCTCACAATCAAAGAGGATGCGGAGCATGATGAGATGGAGCAAGGAACCATACAGGGTGATTACACACAGGCCAACCTCATCTCATCCCAACGTGGATTGGGTGACAATGAGGAAGAGGAGGAGAAGGAGGAAGAACAGGAGCTAGTTTCATGCGCTATAGACTTTACTACCTACACAGCTGTCATACCATCTGTTCAGTGTGGATGGCCAGAGGACAGAGAGTAGGAGGAGAGCATGGTCAGTCATACTCTTGGTGAGGACACGGAAGTCTTGCCTGTTAGTAGTCTGGCACGCATGGCTGAGTTTATGTTACACTGCCTTTTCCATAACCCTCGCGTTCTCAAAATTTTGGGTGACAGTCATTACTGGTTGGTGACACTTCTAGACCCCCGCTACAAGGAGAGCTTTATATCTCTTATTCCTGAGGGGGACAGGTCTACAAAAATGGGGCTGTACCAGAAGGCCTTTGTTGCGGAACTATTAAAAAAATTCCCATCTGAAAACGCTGGTGGCAGAGGGCACACTTCGTTGGACAACCAAGGAGTACAGGCGAGAGAGACACAACTTCAATCCAGCAGAGGCAGGGGAACACTGTCAAAGTTCTGGGAGAATTTTCTCAGCCCCTCCCATCGCACAGGTCCTGAGGCGCGGGGTACTCTCACAAGGAGTGCAAAGTTTGGGAAGATGCTGAGGGAGTACCTTGCCGACCGTACTAACATCCTCTGTGATTCCTCTGTGCCTTATAATTATTGGGTATCAAAGCTGGATACGTGGAATGAACTGGCTCTCTATGCCTTGGAGGTCCTGGCCTACCCTGCCTCCAGCGTTTTATCAGAGTGAGTTTTTAGTGCCGCTGGTGGAATTATAACTGATAAGCGCATACGCCTGTCAACTGAAAATGCTGACAGGCTGACTCTTATAAAAATGAACAAGGGCTGGATTTGGCCAGACTTCTCAACACCACCGAATGATAGCAGCCTAAAATAAACTCAAATCCTGTGTCTTTCTTGGGAGGTGTATTCCCATGCACCTCCTCACACCCACACATGGGTACACACTTCCTGATTTTGTCTATTTGCTCTTGTCCTCCTCCTTCTCCTCATCCTCATCCTCCACCACCATATCACCTGGGTGAACGTGGTCCGTGATGCAACACCCACATAATTTTTTTAAAGGGTATTTATGATGCCTGTAAAAACAATTTTTTATACAGTATGTTCATGTATACCCATCAGGGGTAAATGTTTATCAGCCCATACACTTAGTGCATGGGCATTACAAGTATAGGAGGCACGTTCCTTTCTAATGGGAACATTTTTTTATGAGGCCCTCCTCCACGTTTCTTCAAAGGGGCATTGGAGTACCTCCCAATTTTTGGCAGCCCTTGCATTCACTGCATAGGCAAATATAATGGAAGACCCACTTCCTAATAATGGGAACATTTTATTTCAGCAGACCCTCCGATACTTTTCCCTTCAAGTGGCATTGGAGTGCCTCCAAATTTTTGCAACCCTTGCATTCACTGCATAGGCAAACATAATGGGAGACCTACTTCCTAATAATGGGAACATTGTTTTCAGGAGGCCCTCTGACTTCCATGTCTCTTCCAAGGGGCATTGGAGTGCCTCCAAATTTTTGGCAACCCTTGTATTCACTGCATAGGTAAACACAATGGGGGAGCCACTTCCTAATAATGGGAACATTGTTTTCAGGAGGTCCACTGACCTCCACGTCTCTTCCAAGGGGCATTGGAGTGCATCCAAATTTTTGGCAACCCTTGAATTCACTGCATAGGCAAACACAATATAGGAGACCCACTCTTTAGTAATGGGAGCAAAAAAACATAGGCGGCTGATGGCTCTCTAAGAATAGTGAGGGCCGACTACTGGCCCTTTAAGAATAGTAAAGGCCGTCTGATGGCCCTATAAAAATAGGCTTTGTGACTTTCAGAGTCCCTCCTTTATAAATGAAACACGATGTGTCTGATGATATCTCACACACCACATGGACAGATAAGGTTGTAAAATGTTAAAATGACATTTCCTGGTGAATGCATTTGTCACGGTTGAAAGCAATGCAAAAGTGAAAAAACGCATCAAAAACGCTACGTGTGAAAATAGCCCAAGGAGAGGAGGAGCATTTTTGTTTTTGGTTATTTATTTTAATTTACATACAAATCATTACCCGGGAAAGGATGTTCCCTAACATATTTCCCAGGAAAATCCAGAAATGTTTCCAGGAGTCTTCCCCATGCTGTTCCCATGTCATTTGAGCACTGTTCCCATCGATTTGGGCCATTTTTAGGCCCTCTGCAGACCGCCGGCGGGAGCCATCTGAAAAATGCTCGAGTTTCCCATAGACTTACATTGGGCCCGTTGCTCGGGTTAAGCACCCGAGTATTCCAATGTGCTCGACCCGAGCATCGAGCACCCGAGCAATTTAGTGCTCGCTCATCACTAGTCATCGCCGCTCACCATCTTCATGGAGTCCTCAAAGTTTTGGAGGATGGTACATATGTCTGACATCCATGTCCACTCCTGATTTCTTATGTGTGGAGTCTGAACTGAATACCGATGGCTTTGTTGATGCTGGTATCCAACAACTGCCATCTTCTGTTCACAAATCCTTCCCCTCATCTGCAATGTAGAGTTCCAATGCATGGAGACATCACAGATCAGTCGGTGAGCTGGAAGCTGCAAATGCTGCTGAAGCACAGCAAGGGCGGCGGAAGCTGTAGCTGACATTCTAAAATGGGCACACAGGCGGCCTACTTTGACAAGCAGATCTGGCAGATCCGGGTAGGTTTTGAGAAACTGCTTAACCACGAGGTTAAGCACATGGGCCAGGCATGGTACGTGTGAGAGTTTGCCTCGCCTCAGAGCCGCCACCAGGTTCCGGCCATTGTTTCACACGAACGTGCCTGGCTGTAGGGTCAGTGGTGTCAGCCATATTTCTGCCTGCTCTTTCAGAGCTGTGCACAACTCTTCAGCATTGTGAGGATTGTCACCTAAGCATATTAACTTCAGCACAGCCTGTTGCAGCTTGGCCAAGGCAGTGCTGCAGTGCTTCCAGCTTGTGACTGATGTGGTCATTCTGGAGATGGAGGCTGAAGAGGAGGAGGAGCTGCAGGAGCTGTAGAATGTGGGGGCAAACCTAATTGATGTGGGGCCCACAATCCTCAGCGTCAGGAGGACGTGTTCCATCCCAAAGTCCGACTGGGTTCTGACTTCCACTATATAACCCCAATGTGCCGTCAGCGAGATGTACTGTCTCTGCCCACAAGCACTTGTCCAGGTTTCCGTGGTTTGGTGGACTTTCTCAGTAACTGCGTTGTTGAGGGCGCGGCTAATGTTGTGGGACACGTGCTCATGTAATGCGGGGATGGCATACCGGGAGAAATAGTGGCGACTGGGGACCGAGTACCCAGGGACAGCAGCCATCAGTTTGCGGAAAGCTTCCGTCTCCACGAGCCTAAAAGGCAACATGTCACTCACAAGCATTCGCAAAATGTGTGAATTTAGTAGTGTGGCCTGTGGGGCATTAGCTGCGTCTTTGCGCTTGCATTCCAAGGACTGGGGAAGGGACAACTGAACACTGTGCTGGGACAAGAACGTGGACGTGCTTGCTGATGGTGCTAGTTGAAAGTGTGCAATGATACAAGCAGTGCGAGAGGCATCTTGGCATGCGCTATGTACAGAGAATTGGCATGCACACACAATAGAGGAAGAAGCAGTGGTGTCACCCGCAGACACTGTTCTGGACCCAGGGGTTTGGCCCACTTAGTCGGGTGCTTTGCTGCCTTGCCTGATCATGCTGGTTGTGGTCAGGCTGCTAGTTGTAACATACCTGGTGGCGTCCTTGCATAGTGGTCCATCTCCCACTGTACAAGAGCGCGCACTTGATCTCCAGTCCAGTGTGCTAGCCTGGCTTCCCTCCATGCTGTCTGCTTGCCTCTGTTTCTGCTGCTTAAGGGCGGCGCCCGATCACTTCCTGCTTCTTGTAGCTGCTGCAGGCACACCCCTTGTGCGTCCTCAGCCTATTGCTGTCTGTCACCTGGTATTTAACCCAGCTCCTCCCTGGAATCCATGCCTGAGCATTGTGTTCTGTCAGTTGGCTTCCTGTCACTGATGTGCCAGGTCTTGTCTATGCTTCCTCCCTTGCGGTATCAGTTCCCGTGTCTGAACTGTGTCCTGTCTGAACTATCTTCTAGCCTGTTGTCTTCTGCCTATCCTGGAGGCTGTATTTCCAGGCCAGTGTGAACACTCTCCTAGCCTGTTCCTTCCACCTTCTAGGGGCCGCATACCTAGAACCGTTCCTGTATCTTGCCTGTTCCTGTCTGAATACTCTCCTAGCCTGTTACCTGTTTTTCTCCATGTCCGTACATTCCCTTTTCCTGCAGAATCTGATCCCGTACCTAACTCCTACTCGTTTTCCCCTGTACTCCCGTTTGTGAGTTTAGAGTCCACTCGCTACTTCACTGCAAATATCCTGTGTGTACCTAGTTCTGCCTTTTCCTTCCATTCTGTTCCGTGTGAACAGAGCCCTGTCCCCTCTGCTCTGCCTTGCTCACCGCTCCGGCGGTTCTTGCCTGCTCTGCCTTGCTTACCTCTCCTGCGGTTTCCGCTCAGCTCTGCCTTGCTCGCTGCTCGGCAGTCTTGCTCTGCTCTGACCCTTTGCTCGCTGCTCCGGCAGTCTCGCTCTGCTCTGACCCTTTGCTCGCTGCTCCGGCAGTCTCGCTCTGCTCTGACCTTTTGCTCGCTGCTCCGGCAGTCTCGCTCTGCTCTGACCCTTTGCTCGCTGCTCCGGCAGTCTCGCTCTCCTCTGACCCTTTGCTCGCTGCTCCGGCAGTCTCATCCTGCTCCTCTCTCGCTCACCGCTCCAGGCGGCCTTGTCCTGCTCCTCTCTCGCTCACTGCTCCATGCGGTCTCATCTTGTTCTGCTCTCGCTCACCGCTCTGTGTGGCCTCACTCTGCTGTTTGTCCACCGCATCTGCGGTTCTGTTCCTGAGTCTCAGTCTGTACTGGGTCCTATCCACTCGGTGCTCCAACCTGTCGTACCTGCCAGTACCTCCCTGCCTGCATACCAGTCGTGCTTACCAGCATCCGCCAGTCTGCATACCAGCTGTGTCTCCTATACCCAGCAGTCTGTGTGCCAGCCTAACCTGCCGGTTCCTGCATTCCCCTGTGTGGGTCAACAGCCGTGTCCGGGGTCTGTCCTGGAGTAGCACCTGGTCCCTCTGCTCGGTTCCTCCTTGGTGCACTGGCGTCGTATGCCATATTGCGACCCTGGTCGGATCGGGTGGATACTTAGTTACGCCCCTTCAGGCATTCACTCTCTGCCACGGTCCAGTGGAATCACTACATATACACGCACACGCCACTCAGCCCGGGCATGTGCATTACACTAGTTTTGCTACCCCTGCTGATGCTGAACTGGCAGGTGGTGCAAATAGGCTTTTTAGGGTTATCTACAGAGTCTTTAAAAAACAACCTGACTCAGGAAGACCTAACAATTGTACTGGCAACTTCCGTCGTGTTGGCGTTATGAGGAACGCTTTCCTGCCTTGTGTCTGCAGCCATCACACTGCTTATTCCTGCCCTGCCTGTTGTGGTGCTACGCCTGCCTCCCCCTGTGTGCTGCTATCCTCGCTCTGTATATCCCCCTGCCAGGTTGGGTCAGTTACTATATCATCGACCACCCCGTCTTCCACTTCCGCTCCCTGGTCCTCCTGCTGACTTTCTGGCAATTGTGTGTCATCATCATCATCCACCTCTTGCGACAGTAATTGCACTTTCTTACCATTGCCTTTGTGTGACTGCGGCTGCTCCAATATTTAGGCATCACTACATGCGTTCTCCTCTTGACTCTCTTGATGCTGGCCGGGCGAGAGGCCCGAATCTAGAAATGGAAAAGTGAACAGCGCTTCTGTGTGTCCAAGTGTGGGACCAGTTGTTTCAGGACACTAGGCATGGTGGGAGAAAGGAGGATCAGGGTGAGGAATATGCGGTCCAGACTCACGGCTCCTGAGACTTGACCGTGTGGAAGACAGGGTGGTGGTGGTGGCAAAGTGACTGGAAGCATTATCTGCTATCCAATCAACAACCTTTTGACTCTGCTCTGGGTTCAATAGTGGTGTACTGTGGTCCCCTAGTAATTGGGACAGGAAGGTTGAGCGACAAGATGTGAGTGTTTGTTGTGTCACAATTTCAGCTTGCCCCCAGCCAAATCCTCAACCTCGGCCTCTGCATGCACCACCACCATCACGTCCACTTCCCCTTCCCTTGTCACACACCTTGCCCATTTTAAATGGAGGACAATATTTTCCACGTTCACGAGACATGGCTAATTTTGGAATGCAGTTATATATGATACATCTGACAGAGAACCACGGCTTTAAATTGCAGGCCTGTAATTTCCTAATATTATTCTACACAGAGACCTAGTGTGAATAGCTTGACCGACACACTGCAACAAAATGAAAATGGAAGAAATGGCTGATTTTGGAACACTGTTATAGGTGATATGTCTGACAGAGAACCACGGTTTTAAATAGGAGGCCTGTAATTTACTAATACTATTGTTTACCTACACACTGCAACAGAATGGAAAAGGAGGCCCATATTTTCCATGTTCAGTTCAAATTTCTGGATTTTTATCTCTGAAATATGGAACAGATCTTTCTGTATTTTGCAGTGCTAACAAGCAAATGGAGCAGAAAAATGGTGTACTCTGGATTGCTTTTTAAGCAAATAACCAGGACTAAGATAAAAAAAATATTGCCCTGGCCCCTGATATCTGGGGCTATGTCTACAAATATTAGTAATTATTACAGCAGCAGCAGGCGGGACATTCAATGGACCCTCTTGCACTATATGCACTGCAGTCTGCCACATACACTGCCTGCCTGCCTAACACTCATTACATGCAGCTGGATTTGTCCTCAGAAGGACTGTTAGTTCAGATGGATATATATATATATATATATATATATATATATATGTTGTGGAATACCTATACCAACAGGACGTTCAATGGACCCTCTTGCACTATCTGCACTGCAGTCTTCCACATACCCTGCCTCCCTGCCTATCTCCTGCTATCGCCACTGAATATATGTAGCTGGATTAGTCCTCAGAAGGACAGTTAGTTCAGATGGATGTATATATATATATATATATATATATATATATATATGTTGTGGAGTACCTATAGCAACTATAAACAAGCAAATTTCTTCCTGACTCAGCAACACCTCTCCCTACTCTTCCTGGTTCCGGAGTAGACTGTGACGAGCATAGCAGAGCCAGGTTTTATATACACCTGATGATGCTGTGTGGCCAACCAATCACTGTAATGCCACAACCAACATGGCTACGACATTACAGTGCGTGGCAGGCAATCCCTGCATGTTCATTGGCTCTCTAAAGAGCGCCAAACATGCAGGGATGGAACTCGAGTTCCCGCCTGAGCAACCCGGAAATACTCGCCTAGCACCAAGCTGGTCGAGCCCTGTGACGCTTGGGTGAGTACTGAGCAGTGGCGAGCACATTCACTCATCACTACTCTGTATATCACTTGAATTTTGGATTTCTTATCACTGACAGAGACTATCACTCCCATTTTCAATCTGGGGTATCACCACAGAAGTAGTCCACCCCAGTCGCATAAGGCCTTTATACCTATCATATGCGCTCTGAGCACTCCTATCCCTGCACAGTACAAACATAAAATGGCGTACTTTTGCCAGCCCTTATGTTTTATACTGCCTTTGATTATACCCCGATTGGCTGTGCTACACCACGTGATTGGATTGCTGCAGGGCATATGGGGAAACTCATGCTGTCACGGCAGACACCATTAGCCCACTCACTGAGCATGCAGCATGTGGAATATAGCACTGGCCATTTTTTTAATGCGAACTGTGAGTTTTATCACAGATTGTTCAAATTATCATGAAACTGCAGATTTCAGGAAATTTGAATTAAAATTGATCCTCCGCTGGTTAATTCCACTCATCTCTAATAGTTAGCTTTACAACATTCATCCAAATAAGCTAATGTCATGCTTTGGTGACTTAAATGGAGGAAAAAGTAAACTTCCATAAAAGTTAGTTGTATTAAAAAGAGCCATGGCCTAACTGCTCTTATAATATTTAATTATCTCAGCTTTCTTTCAGTAACTAGAAACTTTCAGGCTGTGTGCCCACTATGCGTTTTTTAAGCGTTTTTGATGCGGAATTTCCACAGCAGAAACACTTTGAAAACGCTTGGTAATCCGTGCCCCATGATCCCCAATGAAAATCTGCATGTTCTGTGCCCATGCTGCGGATTTTTCCGCAGCGGATTTTCCTTGCGGAAAAATCCTCAACATGTCCATTATTTGTGCATTTCTGCATGCGGATTTGAGGTCCCAATGTACTTGAAAAACGCAAGTCAAATTCGCATGTAAAAATACTGCAAAAATTTGTCAAAAACGCGTATAAAATCCGCAAGCATTTTTGACTACCAAGACAATGCAGAAACGCTGCAGAAATTTTCTGCTTTATTTCTGCATCGTGGGCACATAGCCTCATGCTTACATTTCAGAGACTGGAAACTGATTTATACCTTGAAATTCTTACAGCTGAGACTTATCACAATTGAAACCAATCTGAGAAATGTTGGCATATGCAACAGATTAGGACTTATTATAAGTGAAAGGAGGACTTTATACTAACCAGACAGCAGATGGCGATAGTGTGTGAAGTTATATGCTTGCTGTAATGTGGGGGAGGAAAGCTCTCAATTGTTGGTTGTTTTTACTTCCTGTGTTTTTTTCCTTCCTTTCCTGAATGTGTTATGTCAGCAGCACACGGACTGTGTGACACTGAATTGTATCTCATGTTTAACCAGTATGAAGTAAATACTGTTTACTCAAGATATCTTGCTGATTGAAGCTCTCGCAAGTACAGTGGTGACTATAAGAACATGCACTCTGCGACAGGTTATGGGCCCAGGCCGGAACTCAGACACTGAAGCCCAGACACTACAGGCCTGCACTACAAGAGGATCCTGGTTTATAACCCCAGATAATGGAGCACACAGATAAGCTCTGTTAACAGAAGGAAATAAATCCAGACACAGAGTGACAAAGGAATTCATGATCTCAGGAGCTGGATATAATTACAGAGAATTCAGCACAGGCAGGACATACAGAAACTATCAACAAGAAAAAACAGGAGAATATCTTCAGTACAACTCTCTAAACAAGTAAGACTATATAAAGATGATGAGTAACACAGAGCTTAAATTCACAGTAGCTAAACTGAATAGTGAAAATTATCAGTTATGGAAATTCAAAGTAGAGATGTTGTTATCTAAGGATGATTTATGGGAAGTAATTGTTACAGAAAGGCCAGATCAAGATAATCAGACATGGGATAAGAAGAATAGACAAGCGAGAGCCGCCATTAGCTTATTAGTGGATGATGCTCAATTAATACATATAAGAAATGAAGAAACAGCTAAAGAAATGTGGGAAGAATTAAGAAAACTGTATGAAAGACCTAGCTTGAATCACAAGTTATTTTTATTAAGAAAGCTTTACAGTATGAAATTGAGTGCAACTGACGACATGCAGAAGCACATATTCTCAATGATGGAAGTGATATCACAGCTAAGATCTATTGGTGAAGACATTAAAGAAAGTCTTGTAGCAGCTATATTATTGTGCAGTTTACAAGATTCGTATACAGCCTTGATAAATGCACTTGAGACGAGAACAGAAACTGACATTACATTAGATTTTGTGAAAACAAGACTAATAGATGAATATCAGAGAAGAAATGAACAAAGAAATGATTCTTCTACTGAAAAGGACAGTGAAAACGCTCTCAAAGCTACAGAATTTAAAAACCCTATAAAAAAGAGACAAGAGAATGCTTCAGATGTAAGAAAAAAGGTCATTTAAAGAAAGACTGTACCATATGGAAAGCAGAACAACAAAAATGACAACATAAAAAGCATACACAGAAAGTAAAAAACATAATTTCCGATTCATGTGAGAATAATTGGAATGGCACATTTAAAGTAACAGACAAGAAATCATCACTTGGTTGGTTTATTGATTCAGGAGCATCGAGTCATATGACAAGTGACCAGAATTTCTTTACTGATCTTGATTTAGATAAGAAAGAAGCCATTTATCTTGCAGATGGAAGCAAAATAACCGCAGAAGGTATCGGACAAGGTATGCTAAATTGTTCAAACAAGTTCGGACAAGATTCAAAGATACTTGTACAGGATGTGTTGTATGTTCCAAAATTGGAAGTCGGACTATTATCTGTGAAACGTTTAACAGCAAAAGGACTTACAGTAAAATTCAAAGACAATGAGTGTGCAATTATTGCAGGAAACAAGGTGATCACCAAAGTCAAGGCAGATGAACAATTATATCATTTTGACACACCAAAGGAACAGATGACGGTATGTACACATGATCACAAAAATTGTATTCACATGTGGCATAGACGTCTAGGACATAGACACCCTGACAGTATAAGGGAACTGCAGAGAAAAGAATTGACAAAAGATTTAAAGATATCAGATTGCTCAATTACCGTAAGATGTGAATGTTGTATAAAATCAGAAGCCACAAGGATATCTATTCCAAAAGAAAGTGAGATGAAAAGCGAAAGACCACTTGATTTGGTGCATACTGATGTATGTGGACCCATGAAAGTGACTACATCAGGAGGCAATAGATACATGTTGACTTTTATAGATGACTACTCAAGATACACAGTCACATACTTAATTAAAAACAAAAGTGAAGTTTTTGATAAACTTGTAGACTATGTAACAAGATCAAGTAATAAATTTCAAAGGAAGCCAATTGTCATCAGAAGTGATAATGGAGGTGAATTTACAGGTCACAGAATAGAAGAATACTTAAGACAAAATGGAATAGAACACCAGAAAACTGTTCCATACACACCTGAACAAAATGGAGTAGCAGAAAGGAAAAACAGAACTCTAACAGAAATTATAAGATGCATGCTGACGGATTCCAAACTACCAGAGAAATATTGGGGTGAGGCAGCAATGACAGCTACATATCTACAGAACCGACTTTTTTCCACAAAACTGACGAAAACTCCATATGAACTGTGGCAAGGTATGAAACCAAGTGTCAATCATTTAAAAGTTTTTGGATGTAAAGTTTTTATATTCATTCCAACAGAAAAACGTTCCAAACTTCAAAACAGATCCATGGAAGGAATATTCGTTGGATATAGTGAAAATTGGAAAGGATATAGAATCCTAGATCCCAAAAACAGAGTTACGGTGAGTAACAGTGTGACATTCATTGAAGATTTAAATGAAGACATTATGATTTCAGTTGAAACAAAAAATGAGAAAAACAATAGTGACATAACTGAAGAAATATCTGATGAGAAAAAAATAGAAATCAATGAAGAACAAAATACTGAAAGTGAAGAATTACAACTACAAACAGACACAGAACCAAGACGTTCAATGAGAGAGAACAAAGGAAAACCACCAAAACGTCTCTCATACAAGACAAGTATAAGAAAAATCTATGAGCCTACCTCTTGGGAAGACATATCTAAACTTCCTGAAGAAGAAGCTAATAAATGGATGGAAGCAACAGAAACAGAAATTAAATCCATGCATGATTCAAATACATGGACACTAACAGATGTACCAGAAGGAAGAAAAGCCATAGGATGTAAATGGATTTTAAAAGTGAAATACCAAACAGATGGCACAGCTGAAAGATACCGAGCAAGACTCGTAGCTAAAGGGTATTCTCAAAAATATGGAAAAGACTATGATGAGACATTTGCTCCAGTTGTCAAACACACTACAATAAGAACTTTACTTACATTTGCAGCAATGAAACAGATGGAACTGAGACATCTGGATGTAAAGACAGCTTTTCTCAATGGAGATTTAACAGAAGACATTTACATGGAACAACCTCCAGGATTCAAAGATGAAAGAAATCCAAACAAAGTTTCCAAGCTACAGAAAAGCATATATGGTTTAAAGCAAGCAGCTAAAGCGTGGAATCACAAAATCACGGAAGTACTTACAAATGAAAAATTTCAAAGAAGCAAAGCTGATCCATGCTTGTACACAAAAAGGCTGATTAATAGATGGATTTATGTACTCATATACAGTACAGACCAAAAGTTTGGACACACCTTCTCATTTAAAGATTTTTCTGTATTTTCATGACTTTAAAAATTGTACATTCACACTGAAGGCATCAAAACTATGAATTAACACATGTGGAATTATATAGTTAACAAAAAAGTGTGAAACAACTGAAAATATGTCTTATATTCTAGGTTCTTCAAAGTAGCCACCTTTTGCTTTGATGACTGCTTTGCACACTCTTGGCATTCTCTTGATGAGCTTCAAGAGGTAGTCACCGGAAATGGTTTTCACTTCACAGGTGTGCCCTGTCAGGTTTAATAAGTGGGATTTCTTGCCTTATAAATGGGGTTGGGACCATCAGTTGTGTTGTACAGAAGTCTGGTGGATACACAGCTGATAGTCCTACTGAATAGACTGTTAGAATTTGTATTATGGCAAGAAAAAAGCAGCTAAGTAAAGAAAAACGAGTGGCCATCATTACTTTAAGAAATGAAGGTCAGTAAGTCCGAAAAATTGGGCAAACTTTGAATGTGTCCCCAAGCGCAGTTGCAAAAACCATCAAGCGCTACAAAGAAACTGGCTCACATGAGGACCGCCCCAGGAAAGGAAGACCAAGAGTCACCTCTGCTTCTGAGGATAAGTTTATCCGAGTCACCAGCCTCAGAAATCGCAGGTTACCAGCAGCTCATATTAGAGGCTAGGTCAATGCCACACAGAGTTCCAGCAGCAGACACATCTCTACAACAACTATTAAGAGGAGACTTTGTGCAGCAGGCCTTCATGGTAAAATAGCTGCTAGGAAACCACTGCTAAGTAGAGATGAGCGGTGTTCGACTAGAACTGTTCGCCAATCTCAAATTCGAGCTGTTTTAGGCGGTGTTCGAGTTGTTCCACGAACCCGAACGATTTGCAAAAAATTCGGCTGTTCGAGGTTATGTTCGATAACTGTTCGTGCACCAAAAGCGTATCCTGCATGTCTGGCGCTATTTAAAGCACCAATCATGCAGGGATTGTCTGCCACTCACTGTAATGCCACAGCCATGGTGGTTGTGGCATTACAGTGGTTGCCCAAATCGATGGGAACAGTGCCAACAGTGAAACATGAAAAGCCGGCAATTCAGCAGCGGCATACACCTGTACCCGACAATTTAGAACCGAAAGAATAGGGCATCACACATAGATTAGATAGATAGAAACATGTCAGCCACATATATACGAAGTACAGTGAAAGTGCTGCTTACTGTACTTGTCATTTAGTGTAAAGGATTTATCAAAAAAAATAATAGTGTTTTCATGCACCGTCTCTTTAAAAAAGCCGGCCGGCAATTCAACAGCGGTACCCGACAATTTATAACAGACAGAATAGAGCTTCACACATAGATTAGATAGATAGAAACATGTCAGCCACATATATACGAAGTACAGTGACAGTGTTGCTTACTGTACTTGTCATTTAGCGTAAAGGATTTATCAAAAAAAATAATAGTGTTTTCATGCACTGTCTCTTTAAAAAAGCCGGCCGGCAATTCAGCAGCGGTACCCGACAATTTATAACAGACAGAATAGAGCTTCACACATAGATTAGATAGATAGAAACATGTCAGTCACATATATATGAAGTACAGTGATAGTGTTGGTTACTGTACTTGTCATTTAGTATTAAAATAAAGGATTTATTATTAAAAAAATTGGCGTGGGGTTCCCCTTAATTTTAGGCTCTAGCGGAGGTTAAGCAGACGGCTGGGGCAGATGTTTGAAGCCTGGGAAGGGGGTAATACCCACGGAGCTTCCCAGGCTACTAATATCAGCCCCCAGCTGAATACATAGCCTTTACTAGCTATTAAAATGGGGGACACCCCAAAAAAAATGACGTGGGGTCCCCCCTAATTTAATAGCTAGCAAAGGCTAGGCAGACAGCTGGGGGCTGATATTAATAGCCCAGGAAGGGAGCCATGAATATTGGCCCCCTCCCAGGCTAGAAACACCAGCCGTCAGCCGCCCCAGAAATGGCGCATTCATAGGATGCGCCAATTCTGGCACTTAGCCTCGCTCTTCCACGCTGCCCTGGTGCGGTGGCAGGGGGTAATAGGGTTGGGGTTGATGTCAGCTTATAATGCCAGCTGACATCAAGCCCAGGTTAGTAATGGAGAGGCGTCTATAAGACACCCCCATTACTAACCCCATAGTCAAAGTTAAAAAAAACACAAACACCCAGAATAAAGTCCTTTAATTGAAATAAAGACACAATCCTTTATTGTTCTAAATTAAACCATACTTACTGTCACGCCCATTCCAGCTGAAGCCAACGATCTCCTGCAATAAAAGAAAAATAATAAAGCAACCTCATCCTTACCTTTCCATGGTTCCCACGACAGCTTCAGCTCTGCTACATCGAGATGACAGGCTGGACCGCAGCAGAACGCTGCCATCCAGCCTCTCATCCCGCAGACATTGAGAAGCGCAGGCTTGCTTGCGCTGCTCAGCGTCTCTCTGTGACGACATCCAGATGAGCCGAGTTCATGTCCAATGAACTCGGCTCACCTCATGCACGTCACTGACAGCGTGGGAAAATTCTCACGCTGAAGCGGTGAGTGCAGGAGAATTCTCCCACGCTGTCAGTGACGTGCATAAGGTGAGCTCATGTCCAATGAACTCAGCTCACCTCCTGCACTTCACTGACAGCGTGGGAGAATTCTCCTGCACTCAGCGCTTCAGCGTGAGAATTCTCCCACGCTGAAGCGCTGAGTGCAGGAGAATTTTCCCACGCTGTCAGTGACGTGCATAAGGTGAGCTCATGTCCAATGAACTCAGCTCACCTCCTGCACGTCACTGACAGCGTGGGAGAATTCTCCTGCACTCAGCGCTTCAGTGTGAGAATTCTCCCACGCTGAAGCGCTGAGTGCAGGAGAATTTTCCCACGCTGTCAGTGACGTGCATGAGGTGAGCCGAGTTCATTGGACATTAACTCGGCTCATCTGGATGCCCTCACAGAGAGACACTGTGGAGCGCAAGCAAGCCTGCGCTTCTCAGTGTCTGCGGGATGAGAGGCTGGATGGCAGCGTTCTGCTGCGGTCCAGCCTGTCATCTCGATGTAGCAGAGCTGAAGCTGTCATGGGAACCATGGAAAGGTAAGGATGATGTTGCTTTATTATTTTTCTTTTATTTCAGGAGATCGTTGGCTTCAGCTGGAATGGGCGTGATGGTAAGTATGGTTTAATTTAGAACAATAAAGAATTGTGTGTTTATTTCAATTAAAGGACTTTTTTCTGGGTGTTGTGTTTTTTTTTAAATACTTTACTAGAAATTCATGGTGGTCATGTCTAATATTGGCGTGACCCCATGAATTTCGGGCTTAGGGCCAGCTGATAATGCCAAGCTGGCCCTAACCCCTTTATTACCCAGTGAGCCACCGCACCAGGGCCCTGGATGAGTTGGGTACAGCGCCAGAAGATGGCGCTTCTATGAACGCGCCATTTTCCGGGGTGGCTGCGGACTGCAATTTGTAGCGGGGGGGGGCCCAGAAAGCTTGGGCCTCCCTGCGCTGCAGATTCCAGCCCCCAGCTGCCTAGTTGTACCTGGCTGGACACAAAAATAGGGCGAAGCCCCACGTACTTTTTTTTTAATTATTTCATGAATTTCATGAAATAATTAAGAAAAAAAGGCCTTCCCTATATTGTTGTGTCCGGCCAGGTACAAATAGGCAGCTGGTGGTTGGGGGCAGCCCGTTCCTGCCTGCTGTACCTGGCTGGACACAAATATAGTGCGAAGCCCCACTTCAATTTTTTTAAATTATTTCAGGAAATTCATGAAATAATTTAAAAAAAATTGACGTGGGGCTTCGCACTATATTTGTGTCCAGCCAGGTACAGCAGGCAGGAACGGGCTGCCCCCAACCACCAGCTGCCTATTTGTACCTGGCCGGACACAACAATATAGGGAAGGCCTTTTTTTCTTAATTATTTCATGAAATTCATGAAATAATTAAAAAAAAAGTACGTGGGGCTTCGCCCTATTTTTGTGTCCAGCCAGGTACAACTAGGCAGCTGGGGGCTGGAATCTGCAGCGCAGGGAGGCCCAAGCTTTCTGGGCCCCCCCCCCGCTACAAATTGCAGTCCGCAGCCACCCCGGAAAATGGCGCGTTCATAGAAGCGCCATCTTCTGGCGCTGTACCCAACTCATCCAGGGCCCTGGTGCGGTGGCTCACTGGGTAATAAAGGGGTTAGGGCCAGCTTGGTATTATCAGCTGGCCCCAAGCCCAAAATTCATGGGGTCACGCCAGTATTAGACATGACCGCCATGAATTTCTAGTAAAGTATTTAAAAAAAACACAACACCCAGAATAAAGTCCTTTAATTGAAATAAAGACACAATTCTTTATTGTTCTAAATTAAACCATACTTACCATCACACCCATTCCAGCTGAAGCCAACGATCTCCTGCAATAAAAGAAAAATAATAAACCAACCTCATCCTTACCTTTCCATGGTTCCCACGACAGCTTCAGCTCTGCTACATCGAGATGACTGGCTGGACCGCAGCAGAACGCTGCCATCCAGTCTGTCATCCCGCAGACACTGAGAAGCGCAGGCATGCTTGCGCTCCTCACTGTCTCGCTGTGACGGCATCCAGATGAGCCGAGTTCATTGGACATGAACTCGGCTCATCTGGATGTCGTCACAGAGAGACGCTGAGCAGCGCAAGCAAGCCTGCGCTTCTCAATGTCTGCGGGATGAGAGGCTGGATGGCGGCGTTCTGCTGCGGTCCAGCCTGTCATCTCGATGTAGCAGAGCTGAAGCTGTCGTGGGAACCATGGAAAGGTAAGGATGAGGTTGGTTTATTATTTTTCTTTTATTGCAGGAGATCGTTGGCTTCAGCTGGAATGGGTGTGATGGTAAGTATGGTTTAATTTAGAACAATAAAGAATTGTGTCTTTATTTCAATTAAAGGACTTTATTCTGGGTGTTTGTGTTTTTTTTAACTTTGACTATGGGGTTAGTAATGGGGGTGTCTTATAGACGCCTCTCCATTACTAACCTGGGCTTGATGTCAGCTGGCATTATAAGCTGACATCAACCCCAACCCTATTACCCCCTGCCACCGCACCAGGGCAGCGTGGAAGAGCGAGGCTAAGTGCCAGAATTGGCGCATCCTATGAATGCGCCATTTCTGGGGCGGCTGACGGCTGGTGTTTCTAGCCTGGGAGGGGGCCAATATTCATGGCTCCCTTCCTGGGCTATTAATATCAGCCCTCAGCTGTCTGCCTAGCCTTTGCTAGCTATTAAATTAGGGGGGACCCCACGTCATTTTTTTGGGGGGGTCCCCCATTTTAATAGCTAGTAAAGGCTATGTATTCAGCTGGGGGCTGATATTAGTAGCCTGGGAAGCTCCGTGGGTATTACCCCCTTCCCAGGCTTCAAACATCTGCCCCAGCCGTCTGCTTAACCTCCGCTAGAGCCTAAAATTAAGGGGAACCCCACGCCAATTTTTTTAATAATAAATCCTTTATTTTAATACTAAATGACAAGTACAGTAACCAACACTATCACTGTACTTCATATATATGTGACTGACATGTTTCTATCTATCTAATCTATGTGTGATGCTCTATCTTTCTGTTCTAAATTGTCGGGTACCGCTGCTGAATTGCCGGCCGGCTTTTTTAAAGAGACAGTGCATGAAAACACTATTATTTTTTTAAATAAATCCTTTACACTAAATGACAAGTACAGTAAGCAACACTATCACTGTACTTATTATATATGTGACTGACATGTTTCTATCTATCTAATCTATGTGTGAAGCTCTATTCTTTCTGTTCTAAATTGTCGGGTACAGATGCTGAATTGCCGGCCGGCTTTTTTAAAGAGACGGTGCATGAAAACACTAATATTTTTTTTAATAAATCCTTTACACTAAATGACAAATGCAGTAACCAACACTGTCACTGTGCTTCTTATATGTGTGACTGACATGTTTCTATCTATCTAATCTATGTGTGATGCTCTATTCCTTCTTGTCTAAATTGTCGGGTACCGGTGTATGCCGCTGCTGAATTTGCCGGCCGGCTTTTTTAAACAGAGTGTCTTCTGAGCAGTTTGTCAGCTTTTGGACACCTTTGCAGGTGTTTTCTATGTGTTTCTATGTGTTTTTGTTTGCCTGCCATTGGTTTTAACGGTGTTCGACGGTGTTCTAAGGTGTTCGACGAACAGTTCGACGAACAGTTCCTCGAACATCCCGGTGTTCGACGAACCGAACCGAACCCGAACACTACGGGGGTGGCTCAACACTACTGCTAAGGACAGGCAACAAGCAGAAGAGACTTGTTTTGGGCTAAAGAACGCAAGGAATGGACTTTAGACCAGTGGAAATCTGTGCTTTTTTCTGATGAGTCCAAATTTGAGATCTTTGGTTCCAACCACCGTGTCTTTGTGTGATGCAGAAAAGGTGAACGGATGGACTCTACATGCTTGGTTCCCACCGTGAAGCATGGAGGAGGAGGTGTGATGGTGTTGGGGTGCTTTGCTGGTGACACTGTTGGGGATTTATTCAAAATTGAAGGCATACTGAACCAGCATGGCTACCACAGCATCTTGCAGCAGCATGCTATTCCATCCGGTTTGCGTTTAGTCAGACCATCATTTATTTTTCAACAGGACAATGACCCCAAACACACCTCCAGGCTGTGTAAGGGCTATTTGACCAAGAGGGAGAGTGATGGGGTGCTACGCCAGATGACCTGGCCTCCACAGTCACCAGACCTGAGCCCAATCAAGATGGTTTGGGGTGAGCTGGACCGCAGAGTGAAGGCAAAAGGGACAACAAGTGCTAAGCATCTCTGGGAACTCCTTCAAGATTGTTGGAAGACCATTTCCGGTGACTACCTCTTGAAGCTCATCAAGAGAATGCCAAGAGTGTGCAAAGCAGTCATCAAAGCAAAAGGTGGCTACTTTGAAGAACCTAGAATATAAGACATATGTTCAGTTGTTTCACACTTTTTTGTTAAGTATATAATTCCACATGTGTTAATTCATAGTTTTGATGCCTTCAGTGTGAATGTACAATTTTCAAAGTCATGAAAATACAGAAAAATCTTTAAATGAGAAGGTGTGTCCAAACTTTTGGTCTGTACTGTATGTAGACGACATTTTGATTTATTTTAAACAAGAAAGGGATAAAGAAAACATTCTAAAAATCCTGAAGCAAAATTTCAAAATCAAAGACTTGGGAAATGTAAAACAGTACCTAGGAATACAGATAGAAAGAGAAGAAGACGGAAGTTTCCTACTGAATCAAAATCACATGATTCAAGACATAACAGTAACAGTAAAGTCTCCAATGGAAACTAATTATCTCAAAGAGATGAACAGTGAAAAAAATATGCTGCCAAATAATGAAGAATACAGAATAGCAATAGGAAAACTACTGTATCTAGCAACCGTTACAAGACCAGACATCGCAGCAGTAGTAGGAATCCTGAGTAGAAAGGTATCAAAACCAAATAAAGCTGATTGGAATGCCGTGAAGAGAGTAATGCGTTATTTGAAAGGAACTAGCAATGTTAAGCTGAAATTACCCACAAGTGATAATTGCATTTTAACAGGATATGTTGATGCAGATTGGGCTGGAGATCCAACTGACAGAAGATCTACTAGTGGACATATTTTTTTCTCTCAGGTGGACCAATAAGTTGGACAAGTAAGAAACAGTCAATTGTGACACTGTCTTCAACAGAAGCAGAATATGTTGCCGCAGCACATGCGAGTCAAGAAGTACTGTGGTTAAGACAATTGTTGACAGAATTAGGACAAACACAGTTGGAACCAACAAAACTGAAAGAGGTCAATCAAGGATGTCTTGTTCTTGCTCAGATGGAAAGAGTCAATCCAAGAACCAAGCATATTGATGTGAAATATAATTTCTTGAGTGATCATCAGGAACAAGGAGTCTTGAAGTTAGAGTATTGTCCTACTGAAGAAATGACAGCAGACATCTTCACGAAGGCGTTGAATGCTGATAAACACCAGAGACTAATAAAAAAGTTGGGTTTGATTGAATAAGTCCTTACTGTTGAGAAAGGGTGTTGGCATATGCAATAGATTAGGACATATTATAAGTGAAAGGAGGACTTTATACTAACCAGACAGCAGATGGCGATAGTGTGTAAAGTTACTGTATATGCTTGCTGTAATGTGGGGGAGGAAAGCTCTCAATTGTTGGTTGTTTTTACTTCCTGTGTTTTTTTCCTTTCCTGAATGTGTTATGTCAGCAGCACATGGACTGTGTGACACTGAATTGTATCTCATGTTTAACCAGTATGAAGTAAATACTGTTTACTCAAGATATCTTGCTGATTGAAGCTCTCGTAAGTACAGTGGTGACTATAAGAAGATGCACTCTGCAACAAGGAAGACATCTATATAGATGCATTTTTATGGTTTATTTTAGTAGGAAAAGTTGTTGCTTTTAAGTTTTATCCTTGTGCCTACAATTAATATAACAATATAAATGCTGCAGAACTACTATAATACCTGCACATGTGTCCACTCTTAACTTAACCATAATTTCTCACAAGACAAGTTTAATACAAGATTGCAACAAGATAGAAAAAAAAAATTATAGCCTGCAGTGCACATAACCATTGGATTTATATAGACACATGCAGTATATACATCTCATGACAGAATGTCACCATCATTTTTTTTTAACTGATAATCTTAAACCACGCATTTAAAGATTTAATGACCCTAGGGCAGATGTAAAGAAACGAGTTTGGTATTTTTTTTTTCTAGTGGAATTGAATTCTACTTGAATTTTCCAAAAACTCATATTTTCTCGAAAGCAGATATTTTTTTTAATTCACTCCTCGTCAATCCAGCTACCATAATCTTGAACCGTAGAGGGCCTGCAAAAGGTTTTAGAAACAATATCTAAAAAAATTTCTCCCCTCTCACATTGTGCTGACACCTCCAGGACTCTTCACATTAGACCAGGCCTTCTGGCCATGACCGAGCCTGGGACATCTCTGTGCATGCACATCAAAAGATCATGGTGACATTGTGACGTCAGGGTATGCACCGTGACCTTGCAATGGGCACTTGGCAGTCCCGAAATACTGTGAAGATGTCCAGGGTCTCAGCACATGGTGGTAGTTACAGTTTTTTTTTCTTTTCTATAGCTAGACCCTGGAGCAAAATAAGGGACATTCAATTTTCGGAGACTCGAATTTCCTAGTAAAATCTCATGGATTTGACAAATTCAAATTTCATCAGATCCGCTCTTCTCTAGTAAAGAAGTATGCATCTTATCTATAATCTAAGTATTATTTGATCATATCCTTTGACATATGAAATGCACATTATATTGAAAGCATTTAATTACACCAACCTTTATGTTGGATAAATGCTTGCAATTATTACATAGTGGTTACTTACTAAGTATACAAAGTAATATTAACAAAGCAAAAGAGTTATAATTGTTTCATTTGGTATAAGAAACAATAAACACAATAAAGAAAAGATCACTAAATTTACCTTAGCAATTTTAATATATTCAAGAGGATATCTGAATATCTAGATCATATTTAATTGCAAGCATTAAATGTCTTAAATTACAAGTGAAGCACATTTACATTGCCAACATTATATGGTAACAAAAGATGTTATTGTTTCAGTGTGTCACTTTGTATAAATTGTAAGAAATAAATGCAGTTTAGTAGCAAAAAGCCTACAATTATGCATTTACATTATTATTCTCTTTCTCTCCATTTCATTCCTTAATACCCTAAATAGGAAATGAAAGCATCTTTTACATAAAGCCTCACTCATTGTGTAGAAAAGATAAATAATTGACATAGAGTGTGTGACTCTTAGAGAAAAACAAATGTCCTGAAAAAAAACTAAATTAATTTTTACTTGTTTATCTTACCATTAACTATATACTACAGATGTAGCAAAAGTAATCATTGTAGATTTGCAAATTTGCAAAAATTTGGCAGTTCATTTGAATTTTTGCTTGAAAATTCGACCTCAAAGCATAATAAACATATGTAATAAAAATTATACTCACCCGACCTAGGCTTACCAGCCATGTAGCATGAGGTCCCACTCTGGTATGGTCCTCTTCTCTGGTTTGGTCGCTGATGATATCTTTATTGGGTAATTCTTGGTGTCTTCCAGCTCTTAGCATCTTTGGCATCTTCTGGAACCCAGCATCTTTGGTGTCTCTTGCTATGTTATAACATCACATGGCATCTGTAATACCACGCCATGACATTGTATACTAGTCAATCCAGAAAATGCCTGAACTTGCATGGTGCCTGAAGACACATAAGATAGTCCATTGAAGACTCTACCAGTGCCAAACCTAAAAAAACAACCGGATCGGAGATATGAGTTCGCTGGACAGGTGAGAGCTGAATGATTATACCTTTTTTACACCATTCCCAGGACTTATAATTCCAGCAAAATGTCAGACAGACAAACAATTTTTTTTCATTTGCGCAAATCAAATTGCAGAAAAATTTGAGCCAAATTCAATTCGCCACAAAGTAATTGTTCATCTCTAGTTATTATGACTAACAATGCAGCATCTTGATTACTCAAAGAACATATTGTGAAATCCCATGCATCCCGCCTTCAGACCCGTGCTCTCTGGGGGCAACTCTCCAAAATTAATTCAAGCAAAGAAATCCAAGGCACTAGTTGTTTTCTTCAAAATGATTCTTTATTAGTTACAGCATACAAAAATTTAAATGTAATCATTTAGCCACAGATGGCCTCTATCAAGCCATATAATAGAAAGAGTATATATACACATATGAATGGGCCACTCCTACTTACTCCTCCATTGATTCCACTTCTAATAGGAATAGGAATTCTAAAAATAAATTCAAAACTATAATCAGAAGTTAGTATCATATAAGACAGGAATTGGTAGTGCTAAAGGGATAGCATAATAACAACTACACCTCCAGTAGTATTTCATATTACCGATGTTCTTAAATAAGAACACCTATCTAGATGGATTCTGTTCTGCTACTATAACAATTAAACTAATCACGCCCCCAGTAATAACACTTAGACCAGTCAAATTATAGATAGCATATTGCATTTACAGTATACAACTACCCTTATAGGGAAGATAAACCAATGATTATGTTACACGCATGCAGCTAGGTTCAGATAGGGTGAGACAGGTTTCATTAATTCAGTGGAATCCTGGGGGAACTGTCACTCAGGGTGACCCTAGGCTGCAGATTCTTTCAGGTACACGATAGATTCAGTTGCTGACCAGACACATCTGACCAGAGTCTTTTTTAACAGTTTAACAGTGGAATTTAATCAGCAGCACGGCCAGTGCAATTCAGGGAATTTACAGCCACAATCTGCATTACAGTAAAGGTTAGTAAAGCAGGCACAGTAATGTCAGACTCTTCAGTAGCATAATTCAGCACAGATTAGATCTCTTAGCAGCACACTTGCATACACAACCACAGGCTTTTCCTTGGCAAGGATTCAATAGTACACAGCATTCTTTATCCTGCATGGAGATGGAGGGGGGGAGGGTTTGATGACGGAGAAGATCCCTATGACACGATTCCTTCCAGTGCTTATCTTTCTTCCCGATAATACTCCACGCTGTTAGCTCAGGGAGTCTATCTGACATGTGTTTAGCTTCCCTCCTGACCTGAATGTTATTCCCTTGCCTTCTGTGATATACAGATCACACACCACCTTTCTCTTCGCCTCCATTCAGACAGTAAACAACTTCCCCACAATCCCCCTGGGGCTCTGCTAAACACTCCCTGTCTCCTGTGACTGTGTTAATCCCACTAGTTGTTTTATGATTCTGGAGCACATCACTTTCTGTCTCCTGTGCTTGTGTTTCTTTTAATAGTTGCTGGATGCTTTTGAAGCAACAGCACTACTTCTGCATGTCACACTCTTCCCTCCTTTTTGAATGTCGTCCTCAACATTCTTCTTAATTGGTAAATCTGACCAATTCTGAGACAGTGGTGAAAGTTGAATAACTTTATATACAAATTAGCATTGTCAAATTGGTATAACATTCATAAACATTGATAACAACCTATTCTTATGATCTTTTTCTTGTAGGACACCTGTAAGAAATAAGCAATAAACACAATTAAAACAATCAGCATCTCTTCAGCTGGAGCTTTTCGTACGTCTTCAACCAGATCTTTCTCACTAGGCCTTAAAAGTTCATTGTTTCTACAAAGTCTTTTAAGGAAAATCAAAGCATGTAAACAAGTCTTTCCACCAGGCAACATCTTCCATACAGCCTCTTGGTGGTGAATACCACTCAAGTGGGCTTACCTGGTCTGCAGGCAGAGATATCTATTTCTAGTCGACACTCCTTGGCACTTGACTCGGTTCACCAAGTGTCTCATACGTCATTATCACAGTCCTCCTCACTTCTCGAGTCGACATCCTCCTTGCAGGTTGTTCCTCAGATACCACGGGTTCTTCGGTCAAAGGAGTTTCTTCCGCCGCACTCATTTCCCATGCTTCCTCAGATGCTCTTGGAGCTGCCTCTGTAAGTTTCTGTACTTTTCCTGAATTGCCTGTTTCCGCAAGGTCTGGTAATTCCGCTCCTCCTGAGTGTCGATCGGTCCCTTCATTGACCAGTGCTTGATCATCAGATCTGAATTTGACTTCATCTGTACTCCTTGGTGCAAACTCTTGAGCCTCAGAACTTAATTCCCTCTCCTGAGGATGGTATATCCCTCTCGTTGCCAGTTCGAGAAATACAACGGTGTGTTCTTCATCTGAACTTTAAAGGTCACTATCCACCTTCGGAGCTTCAGTCAGTGGTGGACCCTTAGTCGATCTCGGACCATGTCGGTCTACTTCTAGGAAGTCTTGTTGTGGTGGGAAATAATCACAGGGTAGTAGTAAATTCTGATGAACAATTCTGGTTTTCTTGTCTCCGATTTGCAATCGGATTTCGTACACTGGGCTGCCATCAGCTTTCCTCCTTATGACCACATACACCTTGTCTTTCCAGTGCGAACAAAGTTTTCCTGGACCGCCTTTCTCACATACGTTCTTTACTAGCACCCGGCTTCCCGGTGCCAATTCTGCTCCATAACAATTTCGATCATAGTACTCCTTACTCTTGCTCTGTCCTTGTGTAACCACTTTGGACGCTATGTTGTATGCCTCTGCCATCCGTTCCTTCCATTTCCGAACGTACTCCAGATACGTTCTGTAAGTTTCTGACACCAGAGTATCAAACATGATGTCGATTGGCAGTCTTGGCGATCATCCATACAATAGGAAGAAGGGTGAGTAACCCATTGCATCGCTCTTTGTACAATTATAGGCATGTGCCACTTTTGACAAAGAACTCTTCCAGTCTTTCTTCTCATCAGCTATTAAAGTGCGCAACATCGACATTAATGTCAGGTTAAAACGTTCCACTTGTCCATTACCCTCTGGGTTATAGGGCATTGTGTGGGATCTCTGAATTCTACAGCACTTTCCTAGCTTGGCAAAAAGCTGGTTCTCAAATTCTCTTCCTTGGTCATAGTGTAACCTCATAGGGAACCCAAACCTCAAAGCAAAATCATTGAAGATCTTCTCTGCCGCTGTTTGACCCGCTTTATTGGTGGTGGCATATGCTTGAGCAAATCGAGCAAAATGGTCCATCACCACCAAGATGTATTCGTAACCACCCTTGCACGTCTCCAGATGTATAAAGTCTATTGAGACCATCTCAAACGGATACGTAGTTTGGATGTTGCCCATAGGTGCCCGGGTTGATGTGTTGGGTTGTTTATCTTTCAGACACCCACAATCCATGGTCATGTACCTCTCAATATCTCTCTGCATATACGGCCAGAAGAAACGTTCACGGATAAAGTTTGTTGTCCTTTCTACTCCCAGGTGTCCCATGTTTTCATAGAGTTCTTTGAAGATCAACCTACGGAATACTCTAGGTAGTACCACCTGCCAGTTTTGTCCTCCTTTATGATACAGGATACCGTCTTCACTGAGGTAGAGCTTCGTCCATTCTTTAACTAAAGCAGATACTCCTGACGACTCATTATCTCTCTCCCATTTACTTGGAAACCGATTTTGGTCCACATAAAGTAGTATTCTACCAATTATCTGATCTTCCCGTTATGCTCTACACATTTTTCCTTTTGGTAGTTGTTGAATAGACAGGGGGTGATCTTGTTCTCCCACTTTTATGGTGGTTTCCACTGTCAACGGACACCACTATAGTATGTCTTCCTCTTGATAAGCTTGTACTGCTTGGGTAGTGCTCTCAATTGCTTCCAGACTGACTTCCTCCGAGCATTCTTGCATGAACTGCTCAGGCTCTAGTGGCATTCTTGACAATCCATCAGCATCCGCATTGCATTTTCCTGGCCTGTACTTGATCCTGAAATTGAAGTCAGCTAGTTCAGTGACCCATCTCTGACTCATTGCATTCAGTTTGGCTTTAGTGAGGACATAGGTTAAAGGGTTGTTGTCAGTGTATACCTCAAACTCTTTGCTGTAGTAGAGATAATCTCTAAATGGTTCAAAGCACATTTCAATGCCAGAAACTCCAATTTTCGGAATGTAGATGATAATTCTTCTCGGTGTCTGTCAACGTTCTAGAACCGTAATCGATGACTCTCAATTTTCCATCTTGATGCTGATACAGGGCAGCTCCCAGTCCAACTTGCGAAGCGTCACAATGAAGAACAAACGGTAAGTTGAAAACAGGATATCCTAAGATGGGTGGTATTACCGGGTAGTCTACTAGTTCTTCCAATACTTCCTGGTGGTCTGCTGTCCAGAGAATGGGCTGTTGGGATGAAACGGAGTTGTTTCTTTTAAGCCCGGTCCTACCCGCGTTCTTCTTTTTCTCCGTGGGTGTTGTTGACTTTGTAGTCCCCCCCAAGAGGAGGCATAGTGGGGCGGCAATCCTGGAGAAGTTCCGAATTTAAGTATGATACTAGGAGAGGAATCCTTATATCTGCCTCAACTCCCCAACAGTAGAGGGCCGCTTGTCTTTTAAGGCCAGTGCCGGAGCAATTTCTACTGGGTCCATGGTATATCCTTCTCCATACACAATTTTCCCTAGAAATCGAGCTTGTATTTTGAACAGTTCACACCTCTTTGGGGTCAACTTAACTCTGTGTCGTTGATACCACTGTAATGCGGTCCTCACGTGTACAACATGCTCCCGGAAGGTTTTGATGTGTACCACATAGTCATCCAAGTACGGCTGGCAGATATCATCCCTCAATCCTTCTAAACATGTCTTCATGCTCCTCTGGAATTCTGCTGGAGCTGAACTGAGCCCAAACGATATGCGGATCCACTCATATAACCCCCACGGTGTGATGAATGCTATCAAATGTCTACTGGACTCTTCAACAAACCCTTGATGGTATGCTTTACCCTGGTAGAGGACAGAGAACCATGTACTTCCTGATAGGCTATCCAGCATATCTTAAATCTTTGGTATCGGGTGCCGATCAGGTACTGATTTTTGGTTCAGTTCCCAGTAATCACAGCAGAGTCTCAAAGTACCGTTCTTATTCCTAACACAAACAATAGGAGAGGAATAAGATGACTTCAACTTTTGGACCCAACCTCTTTTAATTAGGTCTTGTAAATACTCTTTCACTTCACGGTGTAATTGTTTTGGCACAGACATGTAACTTCTGGTTACTTCAGTCATGTCTTTCAAATTGATTTTCAACTGCAATGACGGGATACAGCCTATATCAGAGTCATCTTTAGAGAATGCATGACACTCTTCTCTCAGCATCTGTTTTGCTACCGTTTGATCTTCAGCACACAAGTGTTCCAGGGGTACTGGGGGATCCCAGGACCCCGAGATGGGCCATGCAATTTCCTCCCCTGGGCAACTTCAATTCCTTGGTGGGGAAACTGAATTCACAGTAGACCCCTGGGCGGGTCTTACACTGGCTGGATATACCGTTTTAACGGTTTCGATGTGATCTAACACAGTCTTTGGATCCAGTCTAATTTTATGTTTCTTAGTATTCATCACCGGTATTGTCACTCGAGCAAACCCACAGTAGCAATCGTAAGCACAGTCTCACCTTGAACTAGGCCTTCCGGAAGTTCTGAGGAGTCTTTTGGCACGAACAGTCTTTTCTGGACTTTTCTTCCCGGTTCTATCCGGAATCCACACCTCACCCCCACCATTTGGTTCACAGGGATGATGGTTGGGCGCCAGCCGACCCTGACTTCTTTTAGATCCATTGTATTCTGTGCTTTCTTTACTCTATGAATCACATTTTCCGCCGCGGTGTTGGGTATGACAAGCGATGTGGCAATTGAATCCACCACCAGCGTCCCTGACTTGTGTTTCATGATGACCTCACTGATTACATTATAAGCCAGGATAAGATCCTCTGCCACGTTCTGATCACTGGTCACGAGAAAATGTACCAAAAGCTCAAAGGTGTTGCTGTTCTTTGTGGCCCTCAGTTGGAAAGTCACTTCCACCCAGCCTATGAAAGGGATTTCAGTCTGGTTGACAGCTTTGCGTGGAGTTCCACTGGTCCTAAGAGTTCTTTTAGCAACCGAAGGCAGGGATGTGGCAGGTAGCGCCTTTTCCATTCTTCACTTAAAAGGCTCACTTGGCTCCCGTGTCCCACAGTGCTTTTACCAGGAGTCCATCTAGCTGGCACTGTATAAAGCACCTTTCACCGATTAGGCTGATAAGGCTATCTTTACTGACCGAAGAATCCTCCTCCCAGGAGTACATCATTTGACCTCCACACTGGGTATTAAGTAACTGATGCCCCTGTCTCTCTTGCAGCTGTTGTAGACGGGAACACACTTGGGGATAATACTGATGCAGCCATTTTACCTCATGCGCCATTCTGTGGTTTGGCGAGATTTGGATTTGCTTCTGGGGCCTCCTCAGTGTCGTGGTTACCAATCGCCTCGCACTGGCAACCTTCTGTCTTTTAACCCAAACAACCATGACCATTGGAATTCCTTGGCATAATGTCCTTCCTCACCACATCTTAGACAGTGGACACACACCGTACTCTGATTTGATGAATGGCACGATTCACAAGCCGGGAATCTTCTGTTTTGGAACCCACTCCTGGGTCTGAGGGATACAGGTTCTGGCCTGGAACTAATCAACTTTTTCACCTCAATCAACTCGGCTCGCAGTTCTCCTATTACTTCCTCCCAGTCAGCACTGGTGGTCCTCTCTTTTGTTGGTGATTTAAGGTTCCCTCTCGGAGGTGGCACTGGAGGGTCTCCAACTTCAGCTGACTCATTTTGGAGATTTTAGGAGCAGAGCCTTTCTTTAACTTTTGTTAGCTCTCTGACTCCAAACTAGCTGTCTCATTATTTTTCCAATTAGAACTACGTCCAAAATGCCAGGATCTTCTAGGTACTGTTTCAGCTGCAACTTGATATCTTTGCTTATCCCAATGATCTCAAGAACTTCTTCTGGACTAGTTCAGCATCAAACTTCTCCTCCTCTTCTACATCTCTGGATGCAAACAACAGTCTATCCTCCAGTTCAATTGTTCTGAACAAGAAACTTTGCAGTGATTCCTTATTTTTCTATGAGAGGTTAATGAGTCGATGGAACAATTCTGAAGTACTCTCTTCTTTATAATGCCTTTTTAAAATCATCTTCAGCTATGGCAAGGTCAATTGACTCTTTATTTCAAGCATATTATGGAGGTTCAGTCCTGGGCTGATCGCTTTCACAACTCCCTCATCTGGCTGGTAGCCTTTCTGTAAGCCTGCATTGATCTGGTGCAACAAGTTCATTTAAGACAGTTTCTCTTCCTGAATTTTACAAAAATGTTAAGTCTCCTTAAAATTTTGTGATTCACTGTATGCCTCTATGAAGTCCTATATCCAGTCCTCAGTGTGAGAGAAGAAAAAGCCACAGGTACATAAAGCCAAGCACACCCAAATAATTGTATTACAAAAATATATAGTATTTTATTGAACAAACATTTGACAACAGATCATATAGACCACACAAAAGAATATTAAAAACATTTAAAAAAGAAAGAAACCAAGAGACATGAGAGGGAATAGTAACCCAAAACATGCACCAACAGGTATGCAATAGATATTGATATCAATAATTATTCAAGACATATAACATACCGACCAAAAAGTAGATGATTAATAGACCAAAATACAAATATACATGATCATAAAATACAATGAAAAATATCTATAAGGTGCCATGTATATAAGGTATTAGTAAAGTGAAAGATGCAAAATATGGTTTAAGAAGTCAAAAAAAGAGAAAAAAAAATATATAGGAGATATATAATAATATCACCAAAACATCCTGATCATGAGATTGATCATAAACACCAAATATACAGGCACTTGTGAAGTTCAAGAATATATAGAATATAGACAAGATATAATATAATAGATATATGCGCTATTGAAAGGTCATCTATATATTATTCATTATATTAATAATTATTGACTTATTTTTTGATTTTTCAGATTATCTTTTCTATTCTTTATGGCGTTTGACTTCGAGGCCAGGGAGGCAGCATGGAACAGCCAGTTACTGGAGGCCTTCCCAGTCCAAAATATGTGGGAGGATAATGATTTTAATATCATTACTAATGAGCTGATTGGTACACATAAGTCATTAACACGAGTCTGGTGGAACATTTGAAGTCTTGAGGAATATCTTAAATTGGCAATTTGTCCACGAGGCCTACGTATTCAAATATTTCCAGCTTGGGAACCTTCGGCCTCTTTTAAAGATATTTGGGAAACTGGACTTTCACAATGTTCTACCATTCTCATTAATCTTTTAATCCAACATGATAGAGAGCTATTATTAACCCTCAAAAATAGGATCAAAACACTTGAGACAAAATTATCCAAATTTGATCACAATAAACAAATAGTACCATTTCAACACAAATTAAAGGAGATTATTGATAGATTGGATAGGGATACCATGGACAAAAAGAGACAAAAATTGAATCGTGATAAGAAGGACTATGAAACCATGGGAAACCATGTGATCGGAAGCTGGCCAATGGCTCTGCTGGAGTCAGCGCACGCCCCCTCGGGAAGCCACGCTCACCCACCGAGCGCCCAGCAGTCAGCCCACGGGAGGCACGTGCAGCCCCTGAAAGAGCCGCCACAGCGCCTGCGCGGGCATGGAAGACGCCGGACCAAGGCAGGTAGGTGCAGGTCCAGGAGGAGCGCGCGCACCACAGCGCCACCAATGATGCATAGGTGTATAAGTCTTAAAGGCCTGTCTAGGTACTGCAGGTATAAGTAAAAATAACATCCACAAAAAAAAAGAAAGAAAGAAAAAAATAATAAGAACAAATATATAGAGAAAATAATAGCAAAATATCATATTCATAGATGACAGTATATCAGAATTCTTCCAAAGCTTTTTGCAGATGCCCCAGACAGAGGGATTCTTCAGAACGGTGCAGTAATTCAGAAAATAATAGCCAAAAGAATATCAAATACGAATAAAACCTGGACAAAAACAATAAAAAAAGATGCGAACAATAAAGAACAAGTATGATAAAATAAGAAGAATTTTTAGTAAGGACAACACATAACAAATTACCAAAGCACCCATTGCAATAAAAAGGGGGGGAGGGCAACACCGAAAAAAAACACATAGTACAGTACATAAAAAACAATATGCTTACAGTCAAAATTAAGGTCTAAAGAAAGGGAGAGAAACTCAGGGACTCATTGAGTCCCTTGGGAGCCATTGTGTCAAGAGTCACAATCCAGCGTGTCTCACGCTGTGCAAGGATTCTTTTAACATTTCCACCACGTGTCCCTAGATGGAGCAAATCAATTCCCCTAACCATCAGTGAGCATGGATCGCAATTATGAAAATCCCTGAAATGGCGGGGGATTGTCTTAAGCTCTGATGTTTCGGTCACTTGCCTGGCAGCGCAAATGTCTCTGACTTGTTCGCGGACTCTGACTCTGAGCTATCTGGAGGTGAACCCCACATAAATAAGTTGGCAGCCACATGTGGCATAATAGATAACATTAGTACTACCACATGAAATCCAATGTTTGATTTTAAATTGACCGTAAGCATATTATTTTTTTATGTACTGTACTATGTGTTTTTATTCGGTGTTGCCCCCCACCTTTTACTGCAATGGGTGTTTTGGTAATTTGTTATGTGTTGTCCTTACTAAAAGTTCTTCTTATTTTATCATACTTGTTCTTTATTGTTCGTATCTTTTTTTATTGTTTTTGTCCATCCGCCTTATCATCCTCTAATTTTTCCTTAACCTTGAGGAGATCCTCATAGTCTCTCTTAATTTGTTGCAGTTCCCCACTAAGTTCACCCTGCTCCTTCTTGGATTCACACAGCTCTTTCTTCACTTGGTATAGCTCTAATTGTACCAGGGTGAAACGATCTTCACACTCCGCTTTATCAATCTCCAATTGAAAAACCTCCTCCTTGGTTTTGCGGCGGTCCTCCTTAATTTCTTGGAACATTTCCTTCCATTGGTTAACTTCCTCGCTGCTTCCCTCCAGCTCTTGGTCATGACTGGCCACCTCCTCTTTCAGGGCTGTCAGATCCCGATCCTTCTGTCTCAGTACTGTACCGGAGGTTGGTACTGGAAACGTCACCTCCTTTTCTGCCTCTAAAGGATGATCCACACTTGGAACAAAGGCATACAGCTTTATATTTTCTTTATTTTCTCTTTCAGCAAAGACTATAGGAGCAAGCTTTTTGTGGCCCTTGTTGCCTGTCCTTAGCAGTGGTTTCCTAGCAGCTATTTTACCATGAAGGCCAGCTGCACAAAGTCTCCTCTTAACAGTTGTTGTAGAGATGTGTCTGCTGCTAGAACTCTGTGTGGCATTGACCTGGTCTCTAATCTGAGCTGCTGTTAAACTGCGATTTCTGAGGCTGGTGACTCGGATAAACTTATCCTCAGAAGCAGAGGTGACTGTTGGTTTTCCTTTCCTCATGTGAGCCAGTTTCTTTGTAGCGCTTGATGGTTTTTGCAACAGCACTTGGGGACACTTTCAAAGTTTGCCCAATTTTTCAGACTGACTGACCTTCACTTCTTAAAGTAATGATGGCGACTCATTTTTCTTTACTTAGCTGCTTTTTTCTTGCCATAATACAAATTCTAACAGTCTATTCAGTAGGACTATCAGCTGTGTATACACCTGACTTCTGCACAACACAACTGATGGTCCCAACCCCATTTATAAGGCAAGAAATCCCACTTATTAAACCTGACAGGGCACACTTGTGAAGTGAAAACCATTTCCGGTGACTACCTCTTGAAGCTCATCAAGAGAATGCCAAGAGTGTTCAAAGCAGTCATCAAAGCAAAAGGTGGCTACTTTGAAGAACCTAGAATCTAAGACATATTTTCAGTTGTTTCACACTTTTTTGTTAAGTATATAATTCCACATGTGTTAATTCATAGTTTTGATGCCTTCAGTGTGAATATACAATTTTTATAGTCAAGAAAATACAGAAAAATCTTTAAATGAGAAGGTGTGTCCAAACTTTTGGTCTGTACTGTATATATACACACACATATAGTGCTCAGTGCTCAGCACCTCACCCCTAAAAAAAACGATAACACTCCACCCCCCAAAATAAAATCCAGCAAAATCCGTGCTCCCAAAGTATATGGCCTTCCTACTGCTGAGCCCGGCAGTATGCCCAGACAACAGTTAGCATCCACATGTATTGCACTGCTATGGTGTGGAGAACCTATAGCACTTAAAGCACCACTCCAGCATTTCTTTGGACTAGTGCTACTAATGTAAGTATCCAGACCCTAGTATTATACTTATCATAAATATCTGAAAAAATGGCCAAAACAATTCTTTATATAGAGGGGTAACTCCCAACTAGCCTACTCATCTGCTAAATAACAGAAGCAAAAATACCCAAACTAATAATTAAATATAATCTTTATTCAAGTTAGACAAACATTTTAAAAACGTATAAAAAAGGAGCGTGGACCAGAATGTCCCCATTTCCCCAAAAAGCACTGATTCACAAAATGTTATAAATATTGCATAGATTTGCATATAATGCTATACATCCATTAGAAGAAAATGTATGGCTCCATATTTAATACTGATAATGTGGAGCTAAGTCCTACATACAGCTACCGTAGCACACATATTAATGCCATAAAAAAATAAAATGTGCAGATATAGAGACATGTCACTGACAGATATACGGTAAATAATCTTTAGTCTCAAGTTATATAGAACAAAGTCCTATAAAGAGATAATATATGATAAATAAATGAGTGTCTCCAAAAGATTAAAGTGCAAAGTAGCATATACCATGCAAAAAAATGGCATATAAATATAAGATTATACCAATGGTATATCTATGAATTCAGAGCAGTTGTGATAGTTATACATATGCGCGCCTCCAGAAAAATATAAATAATTTGCAAAGTAGCATATATTGTGCAAACAATAGCATATAAATAAAGGACCATATAAGTAATATATCTGAAAATTCAGAGCTGGCATATGGTAAACAAACAAATGATGTCCCAAAACTGGGCAAACAATAGCAAATAGTGTGCAAATAAGCATAAGCATAGAGCCATGCAAATAATATAGCTATAGAATACATATAAGGTTAGAGGTGATGGAGCGCAGAAACCCCAATGCTCAATGGGGGAGAATACAAGTATCTGTATACAATTCCTGGAAGCTGAAACATTCCAATTGTATGGCCAGAAAACTCACTGGACATGTCACCCATTGAGCATGTATGGGATGCTCTGGATCGGCGTATACTGTACGACAGTTTGTTCAAGTTCCTGTCAATATCCAAGAACTTCGCACAGCTATTGAAGAGGAGTGAACCAACATTCCACAGGCCACAATCAACAATCTGATCAACTTCATGCAAAGGAGATGTGTTGCACTGTGTGAGGCAAATGTTGGTCACACCAGATACTGGCTAGTTTTCTGACCCCAGCCCCCACCCAGACCCCTCTAATTCTGTAAAACTGTACATTTTAGAGTGCCTTTTTATATTAACAATATTTGAGAGAAAAAGGCCATTTATGTACATAGAAAAAGTCTTAGAACTTTGAGTTCAGCTCCTGAAACACGGTAGCAAATATGAAAGTGTTGTGTTTATATTTTTGTTCAGTATATTATACTTAAAATTAAAAATAACTAAGTCAACCAGTGTTGGACTGAGATGCCTAGGGCTCACAGGTAGAATTAATAATCTTTAGTATTGATCGAGCACTAAAATGCTCGGGTGCTCGAAGCTCGGGCCGAGCTCACCGTGATAGTCGGGTGCTCGACCCGAACAATGAGCCCAATGTTAGTCTATGAGAGACCCGAGCATTTTTGCGGTGGCACCCCCGGCAGTATTTTAAAAGCCTAACAAGTGCCCAAAACGATAGTGACAGTGCTCAAATGACATGGGGACAGCATGGGGATCACCCCAGGAAGCATTTCTGACCCCCAGGTCACTGCTGTCAACAACGTGGTCAGAGGTATTAAGCCACTTTTACGTTCAAAAACGAAACAGAAACTTTTTTCCTGTGAAATATGTTAAGGAATTTCTTTTCCTGGGTAAAGACTTGTGTATAAGGTAAAATAAATAACCAAAAACAAAAATACGCCTCCACACCTTGGGCTATGTTCACAAGTAGCATTTTTTATGCGTTTTTGCACTTTTGTATTGCTTTCAACTGTGACAAATGCATTCACCGGGAAATGTCATTTTAACATTTTACAACCTTATCTGGCCATGTGCTGTGTGACACATGCATAAAGTGCTGAAAAGACATGGGAACAGCATGGGGAAGACTCCTGGAAGCATCTCTGACACCCAGGTCACTGTCTAAAAGTGTGCCCATCATAAGTGATCCTTGCCGCATCAGAAGATGCAGACTTGCAACTATCCCCGTGCAAGTTCTAGTCCCAGGGCAGTGTTCAATTGTACCTCCCCCATTCCTTGCAATACAAGCGCAAGTATGCAGCCTGCCACCCACCCACCCCCAGGCTGCAATACTATACTGCTTGCTTGCTTGCACTTGAAATTGGGTCTTTTATGCATGTGGAGGCGGAATCTGGCGACCACGTCATGACTGCGTTGGCGGCCTGGAATCCATACTCAGTCCCCAGC
This sequence comes from Phyllobates terribilis, assembly GCF_046119375.1. Classification (NCBI taxonomy): domain Eukaryota; kingdom Metazoa; phylum Chordata; class Amphibia; order Anura; family Dendrobatidae; genus Phyllobates; species Phyllobates terribilis. The sequence continues at coordinate 459,637,361 of NW_027362764.1, forward strand.
CGCCAGGTGGCCAGGTGTCCATGCTCGGTCCCCAGCTGCCCAGCGGCTGGGTGTCCACACACGTTTCCCAGCCGCCTGGGGGCAGCCGGGTGTCCATAAACGGTCCCCAGCCACCACTACTTCTCCTTGGAACATCCCCCCACACACTTTTCTTAGCTTTAGGGCAGCATTGGACGAGCCCACCAGAGAACCAGACTCCTCCGGTGGGCCCTGGCTTCTCCATCAGGGGAGTTGAGAGTGCCATGGTGAGGAGCATGATGATGATGACAGAAGTTAGCATCTGCTTTGTTTTCTTTTAATGCAAGTGTAAGTGTGCAGCCTGCCACCCACCCACCCCCAGACTGCAATGCCATACTGCTATCTTGCACTTGAAATGGGGCCTTTTAGTTTGGAGGAGGCCGAAGCTGGCCACTACCTCATGGCTGCTTCGGCAGCGAGGTATCCATACTCAGTCCCCAGCCGCCCCTATTTGTCCTGGTGTGCCTTATGCATAAGATTAAGCGCGTATACCAAAACATTACCTGTGCTCTCCCCAGTGCATTTAGTGAGAAGGAGAGCCTATTCCGCTGTAGTGTGTGCATGCTAAACCCCTGTTCATGGTACATGCGAAGATGCCTCTTATTCTGCATCTGTCGTTGCAGACTTGCAACTATCCCCGTTCAAGTCCTTGTCGCAGGGCAGTGTTCAATTGTACCTCTCCCATTCCTTGCAATGCAAGCGCAAGTATGCAGCCTGCCACCCACCCACCCCCAGGCTGCAATACCATACTGCTTGCTTGCACTTTAAATTGGGCCTTTTAGGCATGTGGAGGCGGAATCTAGCCACCACGCCATGGCTGCATCGGCGGCCTGGTATCCATACTCAGTCCCCAGCCGCCCGGTGGCCGGATGTCCCCGCTTGCTCCCCAGCCTCCAGGGGGCGGCCGGGTGTCCATAAACGGTCCCCAGCCACCCCTATTTGTCCCTGTAACCTTTCCCACACTTTTCATAGCCTGGCCTGCTTTAGGGTAGCATTGGCCGAGCCCACCAGACAGCCAGACTCCTCCGGTGGGCCCTGGCTTCTCCATCAGGGGAGTTGAGAGTGCCAAGGTGAGGAGCATGATGAGGATGATAGAAGTTAGCATCTGCTTTGTTTTGTTGGAATGCAAGCGCATGTATGTAGTAGCAGCTAGGCCTGAGGTGGTCAGCATTCTGGCGCATATCCTACCTCCTCCGAGGATTGCTGGATGTTTTCCTGCTACTATCCAAGTTCTATGACTCCTGTTAAAACAAAGCTTCAGGTGATAAATGATGGATGAGGTAGTGGCAAAGGAGAAAGAGCAGGAGGAACAGGGACCATTCACATCAATATCAGGCCAGTCAACCAGATATGTCTTGTAGGATATGTTTCTGTAACAAAAGGAGCGGTTCGGCTACACAGTTATAGGGCATACAGTGAGTGCAATGCCTACCAAAAATTTCGAGGCATTCCAATGCCACTTGGAAATGACATGGAGGTCAGAGGACCTTAACTAAACTGTTTTTTCCATTTATAGCAACTGGGTCTCCTGTACACTGTTGGCCTAAGCAATGAATGGAAGGCTTTCCAAAAATTATGAGGAACTGCAATGCCCCTTACAAGAGCCATGCAGTACAGCATATTACAAACATAAGCCCCATTATTGGGGAGTGGGTCTCCCATAGGGTTTGCTTATGCCTTCCAATCAAAAGCTTCCAAAAATTAGGACGGAGCAACTTGCAATGCCCCTTACAAGAGCCATGCAGTACAGCATATTACAAACATAAGTCTCATTATTGGGGAGTGGGTCTCCCATAGGATTTGCTTATGCCTTCCAAGCAAAAGCTTCCAAAAATTAGGACGGAGCAACTTGCAATGCCCCTTACAAGAGCCATGCAGTACAGCATATTACAAACATAAGTCCCATTATTGGGAAGTGGGTCTCCCATAGGATTTGCTTATGCCTTCCAAGCAAAAGCTTCCAAAAATTAGGACGGAGTAACTTGCAATGCCCCTTACAAGAGCCATACAGTACAGCATATTACAAACATAAGTCCCATTATTGGGGAGTGGGTCTCCCATAGGATTTGCTTATGCCTTCCAAGCAAAAGCTTTCAAAAATTTGGACGGATCAACTTGCAATGCCCCTTACAAGAGCCATGCAGTACAGCATATTACAAACATAAGTCCCATTATTGGGGAGTGGGTCTCCCATAGTATTTGCTTATGCCTTCCAAGCAAAATCTTCCAAAAATTAGGATGGAGGAACTTGCAATGCCCCTTACAAGAGCCATGCAGTACAGCATATTACAAACATAAGTCCCTTTATTGGGGAGTGGGTCTCCCATAGTATTTGCTTATGCCTTCCAAGCAAAAGCTTCCAAAAATTAGGATGGAGCAACTTGCATTGCCCCTTAAAAGAACCATGCAGTACAGCATATTACAAACATAAGTCCCATTATTGGGGAGTGGGTCTCCCATAGGATTTGCTTATGCCTTCCAAGCAAAAGCGTCTGAAAATTAGGACGGAGCAACTTGCAATGCCCCTTACAAGAGCCATGCAGTACAGCATAATACAAACATAAGTCCCATTATTGGGGAGTGGGTCTCCCATAGGATTTGCTTATGCTTTCCAAGCAAAAGTTTCCAAAAATTAGGGCGGAGCAACTTGCAATGCCCCTTACAAGAGCCATGCAGTACAGCATATTACAAACATAAGTCCCATTATTGGGGAGTAGGTCTCCCATAGTATTTGCTTATGCCTTCCAAGCAAAAGCTTCCAAAAATTCGGATGGAGCAACTAGCAATGCCCCTTACAAGAGCCATGCAGTACAGCATAATACAAGCATAAGTCCCATTATTGGGGAGTGGGTCTCCCACAGTCTTTGCTTATGCCTTCCAAGCAAAAGCTGACAAAAATAAGGACGGAAGAACCTGCAATGCTGGCACCCTGGTGGTATAGAGATGGTGGAGGCTGAGGATAAGGAGAAGAACATAAAACAGCCGAAATGAGGAAGCGTATACCCATGTGTGGGTGTGAAGCGGTGCATGTGAATACACCTCCCAAAATAACACAGTGGATTTGACTTTATGTTACTCTGCTGTCATTTGGTGGTGATGAGAAGTCTGGCCCAATCCAACCCTTGTTCATTTTGATAAGTGTCAGCTTGTCAGCATTGTCAGTTGACAGGCGAGTGCGCTTATCAGTTATAATTCCCCCAGCGGCACTAAAAACACGCTCCGATAACATGCTAGTGGCAGGGCAGGCCAGGACCTCCAAGGCGTACAGAGCGAGTTCATTCCAAGTGTCCAGCTTGGATATCCAATAATTAAAAGACACAGAGGAATCACGGAGGATGCTGGTACGGTCGGCAAGGTACTCCCTCACCATCTTTTGAAACTTTCCACTCCTTGTGAGAGTACCCCGCGCCTCAGGGCCTGTAAGCTGGGCGGGTGTCAGAAATCTGTCCCAGAACGTTGACAGTGTTCCCCTGCCTCTGCTGGATTGGAGTTGCATCTCTCTCGCCTGTACGCCTTGGTTGGGCAAGGAACTGTGACCTCTGCCACTTGCGTGTTCAGATGGGAATTTTTTTAAGAGTTCTGCAGCAAGGGCCTTCTGGTACTGCCCCATTTTTGTAGACCTCTCCACCTCAGGAATAAGAGAGTGAAAGTTCTCCTTGTAGCGGGGGTCTAAAAGTGTCACCAACCAGTAATGACTGTCACCCAACATTTTGACAACGCGAGGGTCACGGTTAAGGCAGCGTAACATAAAGTCAGCCATGCGTGCCAGACTGGTAACGGGCAAGATTTCCGTGTCCTCACCAAGATGATGACTGACCATGCTCTCCTCCTCCTTCTCCCCCCTGTCCTCGGGCCACCCATGCTGAACCGACGGTATGACACTTGTACAGGTACTACCGTCTACAGCGCATGATAGCAGCCCCTGTTCTTCCTCCTCCTCCTCCTCCTCCTCCTCCTCCTCTCCCTCATTGTCCCCCAATGCACGTTGGGATGAGATGAGGCTGGGCTGTGTGTAATCGCCCACTAAGGCTTCTTGATCCATCTCATCATACTCTGGCTGCAATGACTCCTCTTTAATTCTCTGCAGAGAGCGTTGCAAAGGACAGACAAGTGGGATGCTGACACTAATGATGGCGTCATCGCCACTCACCATCTTGGTGGCTTCCTCAAAGTTTGTCAGGATGGTACATATGTCAGACATCCAGGTCCACTCCTGAGGTCTTATGTGTGGAGTCTGACCTGAATATCGACCGAGTTGTTGCATCTGGTACTCCACAACTGCTCTCTTCTGCTCACAAATCCATTGCAACATGTGAAGGGTAGAGTTCCAACGTGTGGGGACATCACACACCAGTCGGTGTGCCGGATGCTGCAAACGCTGCTGCAACACAGCAAGGGTGGCGGAAGCTGTAGCCGACTTGCGAAAATGAGCTGACAGGCGGCGTACTTTCACGAGCAGATCTGGCAACTCGGGGTACGATTTAAGAAACCACTGAACCACGAGGTTAAGCACATGAGCCAGGCATGGTACGTGTATGATCTCACCTCGCCTCAGAGCTGCCACCAGTTTACGGCCATTGTCACACACGACCATGCCGGGATATAGGTTCAGTGGTCTCAGCCACAGATCTGCCTGCTCTTTCACAGCTGTCCACAACTCACAAGCAGTGTGAGGTTTATCACCTAATCTTATGAGTTTCAGCACAGCCTGTTGCCGCTTGGCGGAGGCAGTACTGCAATGCTTCCAGCTTGTAACTGATGTGGTGATATCTGAGATGGAGGCTGAACATGAGGAGGAGGAGGAGGAGGAGGTTGCGCAGGAGCTATACACTGTGGGGGCAACTATGACTGACATAGGGCCCGCAATCCTCGGTGTGGGGAGGACGTGTTCTGTCCCAAGGTCCGACTGGGTCCCGGCTTCCACTATGTTTACCCAGTGTGCCGTCAGAGAGATGTACCGTCCCTGGCCACAAGCACTTCTCCACGTGTCCGTTGTCAGGTGGACTCTCCCAGTAACTGCGTTGTTGAGGGCACGGCAGATGCTTTGGGACACGTGCTTGTGTAGTGCGGGGATGGCACACCGGGCAAAATAGTGTCTGCTGGGGACCGAGTACCGAGGGACGGCCACCGCCATAAGATTGCGGAAGGATTCCGTCTCCACCAGCCTAAAAGGCAGCATTTCCAATGCAAGCAGTCATGAAATGTGCAAATTTAGGACTGTGGCCGGTGGGGCATTAGCTGCGAATTTCTGCTTTCTTTCAAAGGTCTGGGATATGGACAATTGAACGCTGCGGTGAGATGTGGACGTGGATGTTGATGCTGTTTCTTGAGAAACTGCCATAACAAGTGAAGACTGAGAGGAGGGGGCATCTTTACATGCAGTATGAACAGGGGATTGCCTTGCACACACAGGGGGTTCTATTGCACACACAACAGTGGAAGAAGCAGTGGTGACACCCGCTGACACTGGTCGTGGACCCTGGGTTTCGCCCCACAAAGTCGGGTGCTTTGCTGCCATGTGCCTGATCATGCTGGTGGTGGTCAGGCTGGTAGTTTTGTCACCCCTGCTGATGCTGGCATGGCAGGTGGAACATATGGCCTTTTTGAGGTTATCAGCAGAGTCTTTAAAAAAATTCCAGACTCTGGAAGACCTACCGCTTGTACTGGCAACGTCCCTCGTGTTGGTGTTACGGGGAACGGTTGCCCGCCTTCTGTCTGCGGCCACCACACTGCTTCTTCCTGCCTGTTGGGGTACTCTGCCTCCCTCCCCCTGTGTGCTGCTGGCCTCACTCTGCATGTCCTCCTGCCACGTTGGGTCAGTTACTAGATCATCCACCACCTCCTCCTCTTCCACTTGCGCACCACAATGCTCCTCCTCACTTCCTGGCAATTGTGTCTCGTCATCGTCCACCTCTTGTGACAAATTGCCAGCGTCGACTTCCTGTGGCCGTGGCTGTTCAAATATTTGGGCATCGCTACATGGGATGTCCTCTTCCATGGGAGCAGGCGAGGGACACAAATATGGAAATGGACCAGTGAACAGCTCTTCAGAGTGTCCAAGTGTGGGATCAATTACTGTCTGACGACACTCGGCATGGTGGGAGGAAGGAGCATCAGGGTGAGGAGGAGTATGCGGTCAAGACTCACGGCTACTAAGAGTTGACTGTGTGGAAGACAGACCGGAGGTGGTGGTGCCCAGGTAACTGGAAGTATTATCTGCTATACAATTAATAACCTGTTCACACTGATCAGTTCTCAATACTGGTGTTGTTCTGTGATTCCCAAGTAATTCGGTCAAGAAGTGGGAGCGAGAAGATGTGGCTGTTTGTTGTGGCACATTTTCACCTTGGCCACTGCCTCGTCCTCTGCACACACTATCACCAGAACGTCCACTTCCACATCCCTTGCCATGCGCCTTGCCCATTGTAAAGGAAGTCAAATAGCTTACACTTGCACTATCAATGGAAAAAGGGTAATAAAAAGTAGATTAGAACCGTGGAAGAGGAAAACCACAGTTCTATTTCTCTGGCCTACACCTGACTCTTTTAAACAATCTGAACAATCAGGGAGAAACTATTACTGTTTTTCTTTACGCAAAAAATAACAAAACCTGAATAATAGAGATTTTTTACCGTGGGATGGCAAAACCACAGTTATTGGTTACTGGGGTATACCAGACTTATTTAAATATATAGATTTGCGGCTGAACAGTGAGCGACACACTCAAACTGTTTTTTTTTAGATACCAAAGGCCCAAAACTGAATAGTACAGAGATTTGACCCGTGGAACTGCAAAACCACACTGGGATTTGTCGAGCCTACACCAGACTATTTTCAACAGATATATTTTTGTGTCACAACAGTCAGGAGACACTACTGTTTTTCTTTACGGAAAATATACCAAAACCTGAATATTAGAGATTTTTTACCGTGGGATGGCAAAACCACAGTTATTGTTTACTGGGGTATACCAGACTTTTTTAAATAGATAAATTTGCGGCTGAACAGTGAGCGACACACTGAAACTGTTTTTTTTTTAGATACAAATGGCCCAAAAGTGGATAATACAGAGGTTTGAACCGTGGAAGTGCAAAACAACACTTCTGTTTCTCTAGCCTACACCTGACTATTTTCAACAGATATATTTGTGTCTGAAAAATCAGAGACACATTTTTTTTTGGGGGGGGGGGGGGACACCAAAAGGTTAATAAGACGAGTATTTGTACAGTGTGAAGGAGGAAAAAAAAGAGGATTTAGATGAAAAAAAAAAGGATTTTTCCTGTCCCCTGAGACCTGAAGCTAAGTCCAGCAATTTCAGCAACAGGAGCAGCACTCAGGACTGTAAAGCAGCGTTTGCTGGTATAACCACTGCGTCTCCTATACAGCCTGTCTGCCTGATATCTGGGATGGATACTAATCTTCAGAAGGACTGTTTGTTTGATCTGGCAGCCTTTAAAGACCCTACACTAACTATTTTGCAGTTTATATCTCTCCCTAAATCAGCAGCGCTGTCCCTACACTGTCTGATCCGGAGCGACTGTGTCCAAGATGGCGGCGCACGGTTTTAAATACTCGAGGTGACGCTGTGCGGCCAGCCAATCACTGTAATGCCCACAACCAACATGGCTGCGGCATTATAGTGACTGGCTGGCAATCCCTGCATGTTCATTAGCTCTGTAAAGAGCGCCAAACATGCTGGGCGGAGACCCGAGCTCCCGCCCGAGTAACCCGGAAATGCTCGGTGCTCGCCGAACATCCCGAGTAGCGTGATGCACGGGCGAGTACCGAGCAGTGTCGAGCATGTTCGCTCAACACTAATAATCTTTTAATAATGATAATCTTTTTATTTATATAGTGCCAAGATATTTCACAGTGCTTGTACAATTCAGACAATTTACAGACATTATTCGTCACTGTCCCCATTGGGGCTCACAATCTACATTCCGTATCAGTAAGTCTTTGGAGTATGGGAGGAAAGCGGAGAACCCGGAGGAAACCCATGCAAATATGGGGAGAACATACAAACTCCTTGCAGATGTTTTCCTTGATTGCATGTGAACCTAAGACTGCAGCGCTGCAAGGCTGCAGTGCTAACCACTGAGCAACCGTGCTGCTCTAGAATTGATGCTAGGGGCCACACTAGAACAACTATTAGGTGTTATACCTATTAGAATGGATTGTAAAATACAGAGGGCTCATGCACATCTACTGTGCCCACAACATAACTGGGATATTCAATTAAGGCTGGTTTGCATTAAAGGGGTTCTTCAATGAAAATAAGTTATCACCTATTCACAGGATAGGTGAAAATAAGTTATCACCTATCAATAAGATATGTGATAACTAGAGATGAGCGTTGTTCTACTCGAACTGTTCGCCAATCTCAAATTCGAGCTGTTTTGGGCGATGTTCGAGCCGGTCGGCGAACACGAACAATTTGAGAAAAATTCGGCTGTTCGAGGTTATGTTCGATAACTGTTCGTGCACCAAAATCATAACTGGATTTTTTCTCAGTAATGATGAAAATTAATGTTAATACGCAGTTTGAGTGTACAGCGGGGCGGGGGGAGGGGCAGGGGATGGATCTCTGCAGGAACAATGAAGATCTCCATTTTTTTTTCTCTTTCCCGCATTTGCAGTGGGGAGGTGCAATCTGTCAGCCTATCAGCAGCGCACACACGGAGCGAAGTGCTTTTTTTCACACAAGCAAGGGCATGTGTCATTGGCAGTGTATGTCACATGTCCTTGCCCTATAAGACCAAGCCATTTTCCCCGTCGCCACCATTTTCTCACTGCTGCAGCTGCGTGTTAGACGGCACCGCTGTTGCTGTGTGCGCTATACCTTGTTAATTTCAAGCCAATTTTCGCACAAATATACAGATAGCTTGGGAGTAGGGAATAGTTGTGATTGCAGTCCTTTTAAGGACTAGGTTACAGCATTTCCTACGACTTTTATCAGGCAGGTCTGTGCTCTTAAATAGATAGATTGTGGGAGTAAAGACTAATTGTAATTGGAGTCCTTTTCAGGACTAGGTTACATCAGTTCCTATCAGTTTTTGCCAGGCAGGTCTGTGCCAGTGCTGTGCAAGTTTTTTTCACAGCATTTGGCTGAATCTAGCAAAGCTAATCCTTTTTGGCCTATTGCAGAGTGTGTTAGTCAGTGGAGTAGCCTATCTGTGTTGCAAGATATACCACCTGTGTATAGAATACCAATTTTTTTACTGCACCTAGTGAAGTAAAATCTTTTGGGCAGAGCATCATTCTATTAGTCCATCTATACTGACCTCCATCAGGTTGCAAACTGAATATAATTTTTTTCTGCATCTAGCTCTGAAAAAATATTTGGGCTTCTAGCAGTGTGTGGGACTTGGTCTATTAGTCCATCTATACTGACCTCCATCAGGTTGCAAATTAAAAATAATTTTTTTCTGCATCTAGCTCTGAAAAAATATTTGGGCTTCTAGCAGTGTGTGGGACTTGGTCTATTAGTCCATCTATACTGACCTCCATCAGGTTGCAAATTAAAAATAATTTTTTTCTTCATTTATCTCTGAAAAAATATTTGGGCTTCTAGCAGCGTGTGGGACTTGTTCTATTAGTCCATCTATACTGACCTCCATCAGGTTGCAAATTAAAAATAATTTTTTTCTGCATCTAGCTCTGAAAAAATATTTGGGCTTCTAGCAGTGTGTGGGACTTGGTCTATTAGTCCATCTATACTGACCTCCATCAGGTTGCAAATTAAAAATAATTTTTTTCTGCATCTAGCTCTGAAAAAATATTTGGGCTTCTAGCAGTGTGTGGGACTTGGTCTATTAGTCCATCTATACTGACCTCCATCAGGTTGCAAATTGAATAAAAAAATTTTCTGCATCTAGCTCTGAAAAAATATTTGGGCTTCTAGCGGTGTGTGGGACTTGGTCTATTAGTCCATCTATACTGACCTCCATCAGGTTGCAAATTAAAAATAATTTTTTTCTGCATCTAGCTCTGAAAAAATATTTGGGCTTCTAGCAGTGTGTGGGACTTGGTCTATTAGTCCATCTATACTGACCTCCATCAGGTTGCAAATTAAAAATAATTTTTTTCTGCATCTAGCTCTGAAAAAATATTTGGGCTTCTAGCAGTGTGTGGGACTTGGTCTATTAGTCCATCTATACTGACCTCCATCAGGTTGCAAATTGAATAAAAAAAATTTCTGCATCTAGCTCTGAAAAAATATTTGGGCTTCTAGCGGTGTGTGGGACTTGGTCTATTAGTCCATCTATACTGACCTCCATCAGGTTGCAAATTAAAAATAATTTTTTTCTGCATCTAGCTCTGAAAAAATATTTGGGCTTCTAGCAGTGTGTGGGACTTGGTCTATTAGTCCATCTATACTGACCTCCATCAGGTTGCAAATTAAAAATATTTTTTTTCTGCATCTAGCTCTGAAAAAATATTTGGGCTTCTAGCAGTGTGTGGGACTTGGTCTATTAGTCCATCTATACTGACCTCCATCAGGTTGCAAATTGAATAAAAAAATTTTCTGCATCTAGCTCTGAAAAAATATTTGGGCTTCTAGCGGTGTGTGGGACTTGGTCTATTAGTCCATCTATACTGACCTCCATCAGGTTGCAAATTAAAAATAATTTTTTTCTGCATCTAGCTCTGAAAAAATATTTGGGCTTCTAGCAGTGTGTGGGACTTGGTCTATTAGTCCATCTATACTGACCTCCATCAGGTTGCAAATTAAAAATAATTTTTTTCTTCATTTAGCTCTGAAAAAATATTTGGGCTTCTAGCAGTGTGTGGGACTTGGTCTATTAGTCCATCTATACTGACCTCCATCAGGTTGCAAATTGAATAAAAAAAATTTTCTGCATCTAGCTCTGAAAAAATATTTGGGCTTCTAGCGGTGTGTGGGACTTGGTCTATTTGTCCATCTATACTGACCTCCATCAGGTTGCAAATTAAAAATAATTTTTTTCTGCATCTAACCCAGCCAATAGTTTTGGCCTAATACCACAGTTTGGCCACTCAGCTCTGCTCGGTTACCATCCATTGTTTTTTTGTGCAAACAACTCCAGAGTTGTGAATTAGTTAACCACCAAAATGAGTGGAAAAAGGCCTGCTGCTGGTGGAAAGGGGAATAGGTGTGTTGGGAAGGGGAAAAAAGGTTGTGTCCGTGGGGTAGGTGTTAAAGCAACAGTAACATCTGCAGAAGAAAGACCATCTTCCAGCCAAACTAAAATGTCTACTTCTTTTAGCGGACAATGTGATAAGATCCCTTTCTTACGGCCACGCCAATCGCTACAAATTCCAGATGAGGCACAAAAACAGCAGGTGCTTCAACGGATATCAAGTGCTCCTTTAAGTGGGCTCTCCTCCACATCAACTTCAACATCACAAATACTCCAGTCCTCAAAGGTGTCACCCAAATCGCATCTGAGTATGAGGTAGAACAGATGGTTGAGTCTGCAGAGCTGTTTACTCATACTATAGCCTGGGAATCAGAGGTCGACTCCAGCGCTTCTGTGAATCCAGACGAGGAAATGATCTGCACTGATGCCCAGAATCTTTATGAGTCGGATCCAGGACCAGACGCAGAAGGTTCTGACCATAATGTAGACCCTCATTCCCAAACTGTAACTCCTGTTGGTGGAGACAATGAGGAAGACGATGATAAGACTCAAATACCTGATTGGAGCGACAACTTTAGTTTTTTGTCAGGGCAGGAACAGGTTGGCTCTGAGGACGACGGGTGTGATAATGCACAGGGTGATGATGATGAGGTCGGACATCCCACTTACTGTCAACCCACAGTCAGCCAAGAGATGAGGTCAGCAGAGGAGGTGGAGGAAGATGCTAGTGACGACGAGGTCAGGTTGCGCCTTCCTGGACAGAGACGTTGTACTGGAAGCACGTCAACAACTGCATCCTCAAACACAACTCTGCCTCTCACCACAAGTCGTGGTGGCTCTTCAGGTCGCATGGGTGCTAAGCCTTGCATAGCCTGGGCATTTTTTCAGATCGATAAAGATGACCCAACTCGTGTTATCTGTAACATTTTTCAGCAAAAGCTAAGTAGAGGCCAAAAAATACATAGTTTGAGTACTTCATGCATGAACCGGCACATGGACATGAAGCATAAGTTGCAGTGGGAAGCTCAGTGTGCTACAATGCGGTCTAGCCGGCCGGGCCAACCACCGTCTGCCATATCTTGTGCATCCGCGGCCTCTTCATCCTCTGTGACTGGGGGGACAGCAGTCACACCTGTTTTGGGGCGCAGACCTGCCACCTCTTTACCCGCAACAGCCAGCGTGATTGGCAGGTCATCATTTTCTTTGGAGGTGGTAACACCAGCTGGTCTTGAGCGCTGTCCGACATCGATAGCACCACCTTTGGATCAAGGCAACCTAACATGTCCGCCTGCATCTTCCTCACAGACCGGCAGTTTGCCGGGGACACCCTTATCAACCCCGTCTAAGCACAATAGCCAGCCCTCGGTCCCTCAGATGTGGACAAGTAAAAGACCATTTCCTCCTAGCCATGAGAAAGCTAAGAGGTTGAATTTCACCATCTGCAAGCTCTTGGCTACAGAAATGCTGCCTTTCCGCCTGGTGGACACAGAGGATTTTCGAGACCTTATGTCCGTCGCAGTGCCCCAGTACCAGATGCCCAGTCGGCACTACTTCTCAAAGAAAGGTGTGCCTGCGCTCCACCAGCATGTCGCACACAACATCACCGCTTCTTTGAGAAACTCTGTGTGTGACAGGGTGCATTTCACCACAGACACTTGGACGAGTAGGCATGGACAGGGGCGTTACATGTCGCTGACTGGGCACTGGGTAACTATGGTGACAGCAGGACAAGGGGCTGCTGTCCAAGTCTTGCCGTCCCCACGAGTTGTGCGTCAATCCTCTTTATGTCATTTTTCCTCCACTGCTTCTGCCTCCTCAACCTCCTCTCGGTCTTCCACCTGCACCCAAAGGCTGTCTGGTCATGCCACAAGCTTTCTAACTGCGCAGAAGGGATCCTGCACACCTCCTTACTATGCTGGCAGTAGGGCTCAACGTCATCAGGCGGTTTTTACATTGAAATGTCTGGGAAATGTGAGTCACACAGCTGAGGAGTTGTGGTCAGCTCTGGAGAACCAATTTCATGAATGGTTGTCTCCACTGGACCTGAAACCAGGGAAGGCCGTGTGCGACAATGCTGCAAACCTGGGTGCGGCCCTTCGCCGGGGCAATGTCACACACGTGCCTTGTATGGCTCACGTGTTGAACCTGGTTGTCCAGCAATTTTTAGCCCACTATCCCAGACTAGATGGCCTTCTGCAGAGGGCACGGTCGCTGTGTGCTCACTTCCGCCGTTCGCATCCCGCAGCTCAGCGACTTACATCTCTACAGAAGTCGTTGGGCCTGCCACTTCACCGGCTAAAATGCGATGTGCCTACCCGGTGGAATTCAACTCTGCACATGTTGCAGCGACTGTGGCAGCACCGACAAGCCCTGGTGCAATACGTTCTGACGTATAGCCTGGGCCAACGAGATTCAGAGGTGGGGCAAATCACGCTGGAGGAGTGGTCTCAGATCATGGACCTATGCACCCTTCTGCACAGTTTTGAAATGGCGACGAAGATGTTTAGTGCTGACGATGCCATTATCAGCATGACTATTCCGGTGATTTGCATGCTGGAGCACATGTTAAACAGAATTCGGAGTCAGGTGGTGGCACAAGAGGAGGTGGAGGAAGTAGAGGAGGAGGAGTTGTATGCGGAAGGGCTAACATCTGCAAGGTCCAGACGGTCGGCAGCACCAAGGCGGCAGGCATGTGAGGGTGGGGGAGATGATTTTACCAGGGCGCATGGTAGCAGCCAAACTAGTGAGGAAGGTGCAGGAGCCCAGGAAGAAGTGGAGGACGAACTGATGGAAGACTCATCAGATGAGGGAGACCTTGATCACATTTCTGTTGTGCGAGGTTGGGGGGAGAGGACAGAGGAAGGAAGCATGATTGCTACCTCGCCACCAACACAACAGGGACTTGGTGCTCCTGGATGCGCAACACACATGAGTGCCTTCTTGCTGCACTACCTGCAACATGACCCTCGAATTGTGAGAATTAGAAATAATCCTGACTACTGGGTTGCCACACTGTTAGATCCCCGGTACAAAAGTAAATTTGCAGAAATTATTCCTGCCATAGAAAGGGATGCACGCATGCAGGAGTATCAGCAGAGACTGTTGCAGAATCTTACATGTGCTTTTCCACAAAATACCAGTGGTGCACGTAGTGAATCTCACAGTTCCAACTTGCCAACCGTGGGACCGTCAAGTGTTCAGCACTCAAACCGTAACAGAACCACAGTATCTGCTGGTAACATCAATTTTGCGGAATCATTTCACCACTTTTTTAGCCCATCCTTTGCAAGGCCACAGGAGACAAGAAGTCTGACACATAGTCAACGCCTAGAGACGATGGTACAGGAGTATCTCCAAGTAAACATTGAAGCCACGACTGTGTCACCGGACCCTTGCTCTTTTTGGGCTTCCAATCTGGATAAATGGCCGGAGCTAGCCACTTACGCCTTGGAGATCTTGTCATGCCCCGCAGCCAGCGTTCTGTCTGAACGTGTGTTCAGCGCTGCTGGTGGTGTGCTGACAGATAAGCGCACGCGGCTCTCCACTGATAATGTAGACAGACTCACGTTCATAAAGATGAACAAATCATGGATCCGAAACGACTTTTCTACCCCTGTGTCATCCTGGGGAGAGTAAAAGCTTGATGATTGGTTAAAATCACCCTACCAACCGTTTTAAGCTTTCAAATTACTAATCATGTTTATCTGTATCTTGACTGGAAAATAATTTGGGCTTTGTAGCAGTGTGCAGCACTGATCCTATTAGGCCATCTATAATAAGCTTCACCAGATTTAAAATTAAAAATAATTTTTAGCTGCATCTAGCCCGGAAAATAATTTTGGGGCTCCGAGATGCGCAAGACACATAAGTGCCTTCTTGCTGCACTACCTGCAGCATGACCCTCATATTGTCAGAATTCGAAGTAATCATGACTACTGGGTTGCCACACTCTTAGATCCCCCAAACTTTTCGATCAACCTTTTCATTTTAATAAAGACCAAAAAAATGGTCATTTTTGAAATTATAAGCATTAGCAGGTTGTTAGAAACTGAAATCAAACAGTTTACAACTCAAAACTTTATTCTAGGTGATGTTACATTTTCACATAGGACCCCTTGTTCGAAAGGAGCTTCTGAACTCTCTCATCCATTGAATTTGTCAGGTTTTGGATGGTTTCTGCTTCAATTGTTTTGCATGAGGACAGAATACCCTCCCAGAGCTGTTGCTTAGATGTGAACTGCCTCCCGCCATCATAGACACTCCTTTTAATGATGCTCCAAAGGTTCTGAATGGGGTAGAGGTCAGGGGAGCATGGGGGTCACACCATAAGTTTGTCCCCTTTTATGCCCATATCAGCCAGAGATGCAGATGTTTTATGTGCAGCATGAGATGGTGCATTATCATGCAGAAAAATGATCTTGCTGTGAAATACACGGTTCTTCTTCTTGAACCATGGCAGGAAGTGCTGTTTGAGAAAATCCACATACATTATGGAGTTCATCTTTAGCGCCTTCAGGGATCCTAAAGGGGCCGACAATCTCTCTCCCCATGATTCCAGCCCAAAACATTACTCCACCTCCTCCTTGTTGGCGCTGTAGCCGTGTTTGCGTGGGGTGTCCATCAACCAGCCATCCTCCACTCCATTCATCTGGACCATCGAGCGCTGCACGGCACTCATCCGTGAACAAAACAGTTTTGAAATCAGTCTTCATGTAATGTTTGGCCCACTGGAGCCGTTTCTGCTTGTGTGAAGTGGATAGAGGAGGTTGACAGGATGGCATATGCACAGCTGCAAACCTCTGAAGGACCCTGCATCTTGTTGTTCGGGGGACGTTGGAGGCACAAGCAGCTTCAAAAACTTGTCTGCTGCTATGACAAGGCTTTTTTGCCGCTGCTGTTTCAACCTGACGTAATTGCCTGTAGGAAAGAGTCCTCAATTTGCCCTTATCAGCACGCACACGTGTGTACTGTGAATCAGCTACATACTTCTTGATTGCCAAGACACTTCATCCTGATCATCGCACAATGTTGATTGTAGTCATGCCTTGACCTAAACACTCCACAATTTGTTGCTTCTCAGCAGCCGACACATCCTTTTTCTTTCCCATTTTGGCAGAAAATGTAGGCTGCTTAATAATGTGAGAGAGCCTTCTTAAGTAGTCTTGCCTTTCATTGGACACACCTGCCAAACTAATTAGCACAGGTGTCTGCAATTGCTTACAGTGATATAAAGAGCCCTGACACACATCACCATCAATGAGTTTAACTGACAAACAAACAAATTCTTCCCTTATCACTCCTAAACACTTTTTGCATAATAATTTGGAACGCGGTGTACATGTGCTTTTCCACAAAACACCAGTGGTTCACGTAGTGAATCTTACAGTTCTAACTTGCCAACCGTGGTCTGTATGGAATTGTTCAATAAAGGGCCCAAAATTAAGATAACATAGATGGGAGAGGTCTCTATGAATAGGAATTCCTAAGTATTTGATACCCTGTGAGGGCCAGGCAAAGGGAAAGTTGGACTGGATGGAATCCTATATGGATTTAGGGAGGGAGACATCGAGGGCCTCAGACTTCGCTGCATTGATTTTAAAATTTTACCATGTAACAAAGTGATCTATTTCAGCCATAACAGCAGGGATGGATATATGTGATTGAGTGATATATACTAGGACATCATCAGCAAATAGAGAGCACTTGTACTCGGTGCCTCCCACCTCAATCCACCTAATATTGGGGTTATGGCGAATTGATGAGAGCAGGTGCTCCGTCACTAGGATGTATAAGAGAGGGGACAGAGGACATCCCTGCCTTGTCCCATTGGTGATTGTGAAAGGTGATGAAAATGTTCTGACGCACCCCCTGGGCCTTGGGACACCCGGAGCCGGACCCTTTTTGGTGGATGCTGGTGGTTGTAGTCTTCGTGGCGGCGATCCGGTTCCGTGGCTCAGGGCGGTCAAACCAGTGGCGGAACTATTTATGTGGTTTTGATGTTTAAATGTCCGACTACGCCACCCGTGGATTGCGGTCAGAGTGAACCGCCGCTACAGGGCAGACCGCTAAGGCTGGTGTTGTGGGTGCAGCAGAGCGTAGCATAACTCCCCACGGGAGGAGTATAGCCTCAGGGCAGTGTATGCGGAGGATGGGGGAGATGGTGCAGGGCAGCAGCAGTAACGACACGGAGTCAGTGATGCAGTTCAGGGCCTTTACTCACAGTTCTTATTATCCAGACCACGTCTGCAGGTAACGGCTGCCCACGTCGTACTGTGCTCACCAGGTGAGGGGCTCAGACAACTCCCAGATAACTTTGGAGCGCTTCACAGGACCCCCTTTGTGTGTCCTTTGTCTGGCCTTTCTTACCAACACTTCTGTCCGGCTGCCTCGGGCCTCCTCTTGGTAAACTTGGCGCCAGTTTCCCTGACCCTATGTGGTGCCTTCCTAGCGGGTGGAGCAAGGGGCTGCGCCACATAAAATGTCAGAGCCTCCGGTTTCTAGCTGAGGGTCGTTTCCTGCCTCCACTAGTTCGGGGACCGGTCTCCCCCTTTGGCCTGACCCCTCCACGCAGGTGGATTCGGGCGTGCGGTGGCGACTCGCCCGTCCGCACCCCTGGGATCCCTTCATTCCTCGTTCCTGGAGCCTTCTCCGCTCCTCTTCCTTCCTTCTCCCTCTTGCAGGCCTGGGCCTCTGTTACTAGGCCCGCCTCCGGAGCAGAGCTCATGCAGAGCCCCTGCTCCCTGCCACTTCTGCTCAGACTTCTCTGCACTGAACTAAGATGGTGCCCACCTTTTATACTCCCTTCTCAATGCACCCAGGAACTGCTTCCTCCCTGCTCCTGCACTGCAGGGTTCCCCTTCCTCAGTGTTCCCTCCCCCCACTCCAGCCAGGGACAGGGACTGTCGTGCCCATCTCAGGGGCATATTGGTCGCCCTGCCCCACGGCAATGTGGTGTAATGCATGCAGGTGTCGGGTCCTGATCCACACTCCATCCTTATCTGAGAGTGAGATATCACACCTCTGGGTGAGGTGCAATACGTCTGTAGCAACCGAGCCCTCGGTGCTACAGTTCCATTTATCTTCAGCCTAGGTGACGTATTGTGATACAGGGCCGTGATTTTGGCTATAAAAGGGTCCCCTAGACCCCTACCCCAAGCTTTTTAAGAGAATCATATATGGCGTGCCAGGAGACTCTATGGAATGCTTTCTCAGCATCCAACGAGAGTATCTACTTACAAATTTTTAACTGCATCTAGCCCAGGAAAAACTTTGTGCCTAGTAGCAGTGTCTGCTAGTCAGCGGATTATCCCGGCTGTTAAGCAAGCTACACCACCTGTAGTTTGGACACTTAATTTTTTCAAAGGAAATGCTTCGGGACCACGGGATACTTAGTGAAGAGCATCAGGAGGCACCCCAAGGCATAGGGGCTGGGACTGGCACTAGGAAGCCTTGCGGTGGACAGCCAAGCTCGATCCTTATAAAAGCTTTTTAACTGCAGCAGCTTTAGTGGACGCTACTGGAGCTGGAATTACGCGGCTGCTGGCATGAGACTTGCCCTCCAATAGATCCTTGTAAATGGATTTAAAGTGTATTCATTCAAATTAGAGGGACAATTTAAATTAAAAAGCTTAGAGCTGACTCCACCACAGGGGGGCTCTCTCGACCCACCAGCGGACAGGCACCAGTATTGGGAGAGGGGGGCTGGCCGTCAGGGTTCACCGCGGCTCTGGCACAAACCCGGCGACACGGAGGTGGCACGGGCAGGAGCGGACTGAATGTGTCGGCTTCTCACTTTTTGGATTTTAGAAGGGCATGACATGCCTATATCTGTGTCTCCCCCTCCTTTTACTCCTCCACCTCTTTTCTTTTCGCATGACTATATGTACTTGTCACTTTTCCATGTGTTAGTTGTGTCTTCTGAGCAGTTTGTCAGCTTTTGGACACCTTTGAAGGTGTTTTCTATGTGTTTCTATGTGTTTTTGTTTGCCTGCCATTGGTTTTAACGGTGTTCGAAGGTGTTCGTCGAACAGTTCGACGAACAGTTCGGCGAACACACGGGTGTTCGACGAACCGAACCGAACTCGAACACTACGGGGGTGGCTCAACACTAGTGATAACTTATTGATCGGTGGCAGTCCAACCACATCGATCGGAAGAACGGGGAAATTTTATGCCTGAGAAGGCATTTTTATCCCTGTTCAAAGTGGAATGGCAGGTCATATGTCCGATTGGTGCTTATTTTCTGAGAATGCCAGAAAAGTCAAGTGCACTGTTCGCAAGCCATATAGGGAATGATTGGAGACATGGTCGAGTAAAACATGCCATTACATTCTAAGGCTGTGTGCCCACGATGCGTTTTTTAAGCGCTTCCACAGCGGCAAAAACGCTGCAGAAACGCTTAAAAAATGCATGGTAGAAGGCCTGCCATGTTCTTAATGATAATCCGGTTGTGCTGTGCACATCATATATATCAATATCATATATCAATATCAATATCATATATCAATAATACCACATACAGTGGACAAACAACCCACACCATAACCAGACCACATATTACCACCACATAGCGACCAAATAATACCAAATTCAATGAAAAAATACTACAACACCATAAACAGACTACATATTACCACCATGGTGACCAAATCATACCACATACAAGGGACAAATACTGCCATACCATGCTACTAGACCACACATTGCCACCACATAATATACAGCATATTATACATATAATATTACCTCGGTATATAGTATACTAGCTATTGAGCCCATTCTATGCCGGAGTGGAGTGCATTTTTATTGGTATATGGTCTCCTATGCTGGTATGTGCTGCCCCCATCCTGGTATTTGTGCTGCCCCCATCCTGGTATTTGTGCTCCCCAATCCTGTTCCCCTCATCCTCGTATGCATGGCTCCCTAATACCCAATCCTGGCATGCATGGCACCCCTCATCCTGGTATGTATGGTACCCCTCATCCCTATCTTTATATGCATGGCACCCCATCCCTCATTCTGGTATGCATGGCACCCCTCATCCCTATCCTGATATACATGGTACCCCTCATCCCCCAATCCTGGTATGCATGTCCCCTCATCCGAATTCTGGTATGCATGGCACCCCTCATCCCCAATCCTGGTATGCATGGCACCACTCATCCCCAATCCTGGTATGCATGGCACCCCTCATCCCCAATTCTTGTATGCTTTGCACCCCTCACCCCCAATCCTGGTATGCATGGCACCCCCATTCCCAATCCTGGTATGCATGGCACCCCCCATCCCCAATGCTGGTAAGCATGGCACCCCTTATTTCAAATCTGATATACATGGCACCCCTCATCCCAATACTGGTACTCATGGCACCCCATCTCTCATCCTGGCATGCATGGCCCCCTCATCCCAAATTTGATATACATGGCACCCCTCACCCAATCCTGGTATGTATGGCACCCCTCATCCCCCAATCCTGATATGCATAGTACCCCTCGTCCCCCAATCCTGGTATGAATGTACCCTTCATCCCAGTCCTGGTATGTATGGCACCCCCCATCCCCCAATCCTGGTATATATAGTACCCAATCCCTCATCCTGGTATGCATGGCTTTCTCATCTCCAATCCTGGTATGTATGGCCCCCTCATCCCTATCCTGGTATACATGGCACTCCTCATCCCCAAATCCTGGTATGCATGGCACTCCTCATCCCTATCCTGGTATGTATGGTACCCCTCATCCTGGTACGTATGGCACCCCATCCCTCATCCTGGTATGCATGTTACCCCGCATCCCTATTCTGGTATGTATGGTACCCCGCATACTGGTATACATGGCACCCCTCATCCCAATTCGGGTATGTATGGCCTCCTCATCCCTCAATCCTGGTAAGCATGGCACTCCATCCCTTATCCTGGTATGCATGGCACCCCATCCCTCATCCTGGTATGCATGGTACCCCTCATCCCTATTCTGGTATGCTTGGTACCCCTCATCCTGGCATACATGGCACACCATCCCTCATCCTGGTATGCATGGTATCCCACATCCCTATTCAAGTATGTATGATACAACTCATCCTGGCATACATAGCACCCCTCATCCCAATTCTGGTATGTATGGCATCAATCATCCCCCTCTCCTGGTATGCATGGCACCCAATCCCTCATCCTGGTATGCATGGCCCCCACATCCCTATCCTGGTATGCATGGTACTCCATCCCTCATCCTGGTATGCCAGGTACCCCGCATTCCTGTCCGGGTATGCATGGTACCCTTCATCCCTAATGCTGGTATGCATGGCACCCCTCAGCCCCCAATCACGGTATGTATGGCACCCCTCATCCCCCAATCCTGGTATGTATGGCAACCCTCACCCCCAAATCCTGTTATGCATGGTCCCCTCACCCACCTATCCTGGTATGCATGGCCCCCCTCATCCCCCAATCCTGGTATGTATGGTCCCCTCACCCCCTATCCTGGTATGCATAGTCCCCTCATCCCCCAATCATGGTATGCATGGTACCCCTCATCCCCCAATCCTAGTATGTGTTGTAGCCCTCATCCACCAATCCTGGTATGCATGGTACCCCTCATCCCCCAATCCTGGTATGCATGGTCCCCTCACAGCCAATCCTGGTATGCATGTTCCCCTCACCCCCAATTCTGGTATGCATGGTCCCCTCACCCCCGAATCCTGGCATGCATGGTACCCCCCATCCTCCAATCCTGATATGCATTGCCCCCCTCATCCCCCAATCCTGGTATGTATGGCACCCCCCCACCACCCAAACCTGGTATGCATGGTCCCCTCACCCAGAATCCTGGTATGCATGGTCCCCTCATCCCCCAATCCTGTTATGCATGGTACCCCTCATCCCCCAATCCTGGTATGCATGATACCCCTCACCCCCCAATTCTAGTATGCATGGTACCCCTCATCCACCAATCCTGGTATGTGTGGTACCCCTCATCCCCCAATCCTGGTATGCATGGTCCCCTCACCCCCAATCCTGGCATGCATGGTCCCCTCACCCCCCAATCCTGGTATGCATGGCACCCCTCATCCTCCAATCCTGGTATGCATGGTACCCCTCATCCCCCAAACCTGGTATGCACGGTACCCCTCATCCCCGAATCCTGGTATGTGTGGTACCCCTCATCCACCAATCCTGGTATTCATGGTACCCCTCATCCACCAAACCTGGTATGCATAGTCCCCTCACCCTCAATTCTGGTATGCATGGTCCCCTCACCCCCAATCCTGGTATGCATGGTACCCCTCATCCTCCAATCCTGGTATGCATGGTCCCCTCATCCCCCAATCCTGGTATGCATGGTACCCCTCATCCCCCAATCCTGGTATGCATTGCCCCCTTCATCCCCCAATCCTGCTATCTATGGCAGCCCCCACCACCCAAACCTGGTATGCATGGTCCCCTCACCCCCAATCCTGGTGTGCATGGCCCCCCTCATCCCCCAATCCTGGTATGTATGGTCCCCTCACCCCCTATCCTGGTATGCATAGTCCCCTCATCCCCCAATCATGGTATGCATGGTACCCCTCATCCCCCAATCCTAGTATGTGTTGTAGCCCTCATCCACCAATCCTGGTATGCATGGTACCCCTCATCCCCCAATCCTGGTATGCATGGTCCCCTCACAGCCAATCCTGGTATGCATGTTCCCCTCACCCCCAATTCTGGTATGCATGGTCCCCTCACCCCCGAATCCTGGCATGCATGGTACCCCCCATCCTCCAATCCTGATATGCATTGCCCCCCTCATCCCCCAATCCTGGTATGTATGGCACCCCCCCACCACCCAAACCTGGTATGCATGGTCCCCTCACCCAGAATCCTGGTATGCATGGTCCCCTCATCCCCCAATCCTGTTATGCATGGTACCCCTCATCCCCCAATCCTGGTATGCATGATACCCCTCACCCCCCAATTCTAGTATGCATGGTACCCCTCATCCACCAATCCTGGTATGTGTGGTACCCCTCATCCCCCAATCCTGGTATGCATGGTCCCCTCACCCCCAATCCTGGCATGCATGGTCCCCTCACCCCCCAATCCTGGTATGCATGGCACCCCTCATCCTCCAATCCTGGTATGCATGGTACCCCTCATCCCCCAAACCTGGTATGCACGGTACCCCTCATCCCCGAATCCTGGTATGTGTGGTACCCCTCATCCACCAATCCTGGTATTCATGGTACCCCTCATCCACCAAACCTGGTATGCATAGTCCCCTCACCCTCAATTCTGGTATGCATGGTCCCCTCACCCCCAATCCTGGTATGCATGGTACCCCTCATCCTCCAATCCTGGTATGCATGGTCCCCTCATCCCCCAATCCTGGTATGCATGGTACCCCTCATCCCCCAATCCTGGTATGCATTGCCCCCTTCATCCCCCAATCCTGCTATCTATGGCAGCCCCCACCACCCAAACCTGGTATGCATGGTCCCCTCACCCCCAATCCTGGTGTGCATGGTCCCCTCATCCCCCAATCCAGGCATGCATGCTACCCCTCATCCCCCAATCCTGGTATGCGTGGTACCCCTCATCCCCGAATCCTAGTATGTGTGGTAGCCCTTGTGCAATAATAAAAATCCTCTCTCTACTCACAGAAAATGCACCAATACATGTATTAGTACATATACAAATATAAATAAAGTGCATGAGTGCTTGTCTTAGTACACATGAAAAAAGAGGTAGATATATAGAAAAAGTCACATGGGTGTGTATGCACACTTGTGTAATGCACACGCCCGGACTGACTGGCGTGTGCGTGTATATGTAGTGATTTCACTGGACCGTACCGGAGAGTGAATTCCTGGAGGGGCGTAACTAAGCATCCACCCGATCCGACCAAGGTCGCACGACGGCATACGACGCCAGTGCACCAAGGAGGGACCGAGCAGAGGGACCAGGTGCTACTCCAGGTCAGACCCCGGACACGGCTGTGGACCCACACCGGGGAATACAGGAACAGGCAGGTTAGGCTGGCACACAGACTGATGGGTACAGGCAGACACGGCAGGTATGCAGACGGGTGGATGCTGGCAAGCACGACTGGTATGCAAACAGGGAGGTACTGGCAGGTACGGCCGGTATGCAGGCAGGTGGATGTTGGTAAGCACAACTGGTATGCAGGCAGGGAGGTACTGGCAAGTACAACAGGTTGGAGCACAGAGTGGATAGGTCCCAGTACAGACTGGGACTCAGGAACAGAACCGCAGATGCGGTGGACAAACACAGCAGAGTGAGGCCGCCCGGAGCAGCGAGCAAGAGCAGAGCAAGACGAGACTGCCTGGAGCGGTGAGCGAGAGTAGAGCAGGACAAGGCCGCCTGGAGCAGTGAGCAAAGGGTCAGAGCAGAGCAAGACTGCCGGAGCAGCGAGCAATGGGTCAGAGCGGAGCGAGACTGCCGGAGCAGCGAGCAAAGGGTCAGAGCGGAGCGAGACTGCCGGAGCAGCGAGCAAAGGGTCAGAGCGGAGCGAGACTGCCGGAGCAGCGAGCAAAGGGTCAGAGCAGAGTGAGACTGCCAGAGCAGGGAGCAAAGGGTCATAGCAGAGCGAGACAGCCGGAGCAGCGAGCAAAGGGTCAGAGCAGAGCGAGACTGCTAGAGCAGCAAGCAAAGGGTCAGAGCAGAGCGAGACTGCCGGAGCAGCGAGCAAAGGGTCAGAGCAGAGCAAGACTGCCGGAGCAGTGAGCAAAGGGTCAGGGCAGTGCGAGACTGCCGGAGCAGTGAGCAAAGGGTCAGAGCAGAGCGAGACTGCGGGAGCAGTGAGCAAAGGGTCAGAGCAGAGCGAGACTGCCGGAGCTGTGAGCAAAGGGTCAGAGCAGAGCGAGACTGCCGGAGCAGTGAGCAAAGGGTCAGAGCAGAGCGAGACTGCCGGAGCAGCGAGCAAAGTGTCAGAGCAGAGCGAGACTGCCGGAGCAGTGAGCAAAGGGTCAGAGCAGAGCGAGACTGCCGGGGCAGTGAGCAAAGGGTCATGGCAGAGCGAGACTGCCGGAGCAGTGAGCAAAGGGTCAGAGCAGAGCGAGACCGTCTGGAGAGGTGAGCAAAGGCAGAGCAGGCAAGAACCGCCGGAGTGGTGAACAAGGCAGAGCAGGCAGAAACTGCCGGAGCGGCGAGCAAGTCAGGGCAGAGGGGACAGGGCTCTGTTCACACGGAACAGACAGAAAGGGAAAGGCAGAACCAGATACCCACAGGGTACTTGCAGTGAAGTAGCGAGTGGACCACAAACTCACAAACGGAAGTACAGTGACAACGAGCAGGAGTAAGGTACGAGTTCAGACTCTGCAGAAAAAGGGAAGATATGGGTGTAGAGAGAGACGGGAAACAGGCGGGAAGATAGTTAGGGCAGGAACAGACACTGGGAAAAGACACAGACAACAGATCTAGGTATGCGGCCCCTAGAGGGCAGAAGGAACAGGCTAAGAGCGTGTTCACACGGGCCTGGAAATACAGCCTCCAGGAAAGGCAGAAAGACAGCTGGCTAGAGTACACAGACAGGACACAGTTTAGACACGGGAACTGATACCGCAAGGCAGGAAACATAGACAGGACCTGGCACATCAGTGACTAGACGCCAACTGACAGAACAAGATGCTCAGGCTAGGATTCCAGGGAGGAGCTGGGTTAAATACCAGGTAACAGACAGCAATAGGCTGAGGAAGCATCAGGGGTGTGTCTGCAGCAGCTACAAGAAACAGGAAGTTCAGCGGGCGTCGCCCTAAGCAGACAGAGCTGAGCAAAGTAGACCATATGGAAAGAAGCCAAAGTGATAGTCTGGACTGGAAATCAAGTGCGCGCTCTTGCACAGTGGGAGATGGACTACTATGCAAGGACGCCGCCAGGTATGTTACAACCTGCATATACAGCTGAGTTCCTGTAGGAGATTACACAATAATATAGGGAGGTTCACTTAATATAGATATATGTACAGTATGTCCCTTTAAATAGGTTCTTCTAGGCAGATAACAATCATCGGTGCATAAATATGTCAGTAAAAATTTCTAAGAACTACACAGGTAGCAACTTGTAGATGCAGAAAGGTGCCACAACACCGCAAAGGTAAGTATTTCCCACAAGAAAATTCCTATGTAAACAAGTTGTAATATCACAGGTTATTAGTACCAATAATTAAACTCAGCTTCCCAAAGGTGTGATAAAGAGCAGTTAATTTATGTTTTAAGGGGGTGACAATCACTTTTTCACACAGGGCCCTGTAGGTTTGGATTTTTTTTTCCTTTAATAATAAATGCCTTTAAACACTGCATTTTGTGTTATCTTTGTATAATATTTAAATTTGCTTTGTGAACTGAAACATTTAATTGTGACATACATGCAAAAGAATAAGAAATCAGGAAGGAGGCAAACACTTTTTCACACCACGGTTTATATATACAGTGACCGGCACAAATTAGTGTATATATATATATATATACACAGTATATATATATATATATATATATATATATATATATATATACACTGCTCAAAAAAATAAAGGGAACACTCAAATAACACATCCTAGATCTGAATGAATGAAATATTCTCATTGTATACTTTGTTCTGTACAAAGTTGGATGTGCCGACAACAAAATCACGCAAAAATCATTAATGGAAATCAAATTAATTAACCAATGGAGGCCTGGATTTGGAGTCACCCCCAAAATTAAAGTGGAAAAACACACACCATTACTGACCTACTGCCAAACTGGTCATGCTGAAGGATGTTGCAGGCAGCAGATCACTCTCCACAGCGTCTCCAGACTCAGTCACATCTGTCACATGTGCTCAGTGTGAACTTTCTTTCATCTGTGAAGAGCACAGGGCGCCAGTGGTGACTTTGCCAATCCTGGTGTTCTGTGGCAAATGCCAAGCGTCCTGCACGGTGTTGGGCTGTGAGCACAACCCCCATCTGTGGACGTCGGGCCCTCATACCACCCTCATGGAGTCAGTTTCTAGCTGTTTGTGCAGACACATGCAAATTTGTGGCCTGCTGGAGGTCATTTTGCAGGGCTCTGGCAGTGCTCCTACTTTTCCCCCTTGCACAAAGGCGGAGGTAGCGGTCCTGCTGCTGGGTTGTTGCCCTCCTACGGCCCCCTCCAAGTCTCCTGGTGTACTGGCCTGTCTCCTGGTAGCACCTCCAGCCTCTGGACACTACGCTGACAGACACAGCAAACCTTCTCTTGTGCCATCCTGGTTGAGCTGAACTACCTGAGCAACTTCTGTGGGTTGTAGAGTCCGTCTCATGCTACCACGAGTGTGAAAGCACAACCAACATTCAAAAGTAACCAAAACATCAGCCAGAAAGCATTGGTACTGAGATGTGGTCTGTGGTCCCCACCTGCAGAACCACTCCTTTATTGAGTGTGTCTTGATAACTGCCAATAATTCCCATATATTGTCTATTCCATTTGCACAACAGCATGTGAAATTGATTGGCAATCAATGTTGCTTCCTAAGTGGACAGTTTTATTTCACAGAAGTATGATTTACTTGGAGTTATATTCTGTTGTTTAAGTGTTCCCTTTATTTTTTTGAGCAATGTATATACAGTACAGACCAAAAGTTTGAACACACCTTCTCATTTAAAGATTTTTCTTTATTTTCATGACTATGAAAATTGTACATTCACACTGAAGGTATCAAAACTATGAATTAACACATGTGGAATTATACACTTAACAAAAAAGTGTGAAACAACTGAAAATATGTCTTATATTCTAGGTTCTTCAAAGTAGCCACCTTTTGCTTTGATGACTGCTTTGCACACTCTTGGCATTCTCTTGATGAGCTTCAAGATGTAGTCACCGGAAATGGTTTTCACTTCACAGGTGTGCCCTGTCAGGTTTAATAAGTGGGATTTCTTGCCTTATAAATGGAGTTGGGACCATCAGTTGTGTTATGCAGAAGCCTGGTGGATACACAGCTGATAGTCCTACTGAATAGACTGTTAGAATTTGTATTATGGCAAGAAAAAAGCAGCTAAGTAAAGAAAAACGAGTGGCCATCATTACTTTAAGTAATGAAGGTCAGTCAGTCCGAAAAATAGGGCAAACTTTGAAAGTGTCCCCAAGTGCAGTTGCAAAAACCATCAAGCGCTACAAAGAAACTGGCTCACATGAGGACCGCCCCAGGAAAGGAAGACCAAGAATCACCCCTGCTTCTGAGGATAAGTTTATTCGAGTCACCAGCCTCAGAAATCGCAGAATAACATCAGCTCAGATTAGAGACCAGGTCAATGCCACACAGAGTTCTAGCAGCAGACACATCTCTTCAACAACTGTTAAGAGGAGACTTTGTGCAGCAGGCCTTCATGGTAAAATAGCTGCTAGAAAACCACTGCTAAGGACAGGCAACAAGCAGGAGAGACTTGTTTGGGCTAAAGAACACAAGGAATGGACATTAGACCAGAGGAAATCTGTGCTTTGGTCTGATGAGTTCAAATTTGAGATCTTTGGTTCCAACCACCGTGTCTTTGTGCGACGCAGAAAAGGTGAACGGATGGACTCTACATGCCTGGTTCCCACCGTGAAGCATGGAGGAGGAGGTGTGATGGTGTGGGGGTGCTTTGCAGGTGACACTGTTGGGGATTTATTCAAAATTGAAGGCATACTGAACCAGCATGGCTACCACAGCATCTTGCAGCGGCATGCTATTCCATTCGGTTTGCGTTTAGTTGGACCATCATTTATTTTTCAACAGGACAATGACCCCAAACACACCTCCAGGCTGTGTAAGGGCTATTTGACCAAGAAGGAGAGTGATGGGGTGCTACGCCAGATGACCTGGCCTCCAGTCACCAGACCTGAACCCAATCGAGATGGTTTTGGGTGAGCTGGACCGCAGAGTGAAGGCAAAAGGGCCAGCAAGTGCTAAGCATCTCTGGGAACTCCTTCAAGATTGTTGGAAGACCATTTCCGGTGACTACCTCTTGAAGCTCATCAAGAGAATGCCAAGAGTGTGCAAAGCAGTCATTAAAGCAAAAGGTGGCTACTTTGAAGAACCTAGAATATAAGACATATTTTCAGTTGTTTCACACTTTTTTGTTAAGTATATAATTCCACATGTGTTAATTCATAGTTTTGATGCCTTCAGTGTGAATGTACAATTTTCATAGTCATGAAAATACAGAAAAATCTTTAAATGAGAAGGTGTGTCCAAACTTTTGGTCTGTACTTTATATATTAAAGAAAATTTATAACCAGTTTTTGCGCTATTTAATCTAAGAGTAGCATGATATTAAGACAGAGATCCAGATTTCAGTTATGTGTCACTTACTGGTCTGCTTGGTGCAGTTTCACAGCAGGATATTATCACTAGAGGAGTAGTAAACCTCACCCTAATCACTGATTGACAGCTTTCTGCTCATGCACAGTGTATACAGAAAGTTGACTATAAGTTGTGTGGGTGGGACTATAAAGTGTTCTGCATTAAGAGAACTGGTAGATCTGCAGTGGATAAAACAAAGATTTGAGAAAACTGCAGAAACCAATGAATTAAGTGACACATCCCTGGAATAGTGTTTTTACCTAGAGATAAGTTGACTACTTTGTGGGGGATCAAAATGAAGTTGAATTTCCTGAAATTCAAGGTTTCAGACTAACTTGAACTTCAGATTCAATTTGCAGTTCACAATAAAAACCCTTTGCCTGGCAGCATGTCCAACACTGTTGAAGCATCAGAGAGCAAGCCACAGTCATTTTGCATTGCTACATGGGTTACCCCACATTTTACGGATTATGGGACTTTGTTCAGTGGTGGTCAGTACCTGGGCCATCACAGATCAGCGGGTCCCAGTGGAGCACATCTTGTATGGCAGAGTCATTTTCCATCTCCAGAGTGAGTAGGTAAGTCTCTGTTTTCAGGAGAGTGTAAGCTCTAATGGTCAGTGGGGTCCTCTCTTTCTCGTCTGCAGAGTGTAAGAACTTCTGGTGAGCAAGATTTTCTCTCTCTCGCCTGTCCTCCAAGGGTATTTTATGAGCTATTACAAGCTTTCCAGTATTGAAATTTGAATGACTTTATTCACTTCAAATAGAATTTCTGGGAAATATTTGGCAAAGTCAGTGAGTTTGAAAAGATTGGATAATCTCTGTCTCTGCCCCTACATCATGTTTCCCTCAGATTCCCTTTAAGTGTTTCAGGTAAGAAAGATAATGCACATAAAGATAAAGTAGCATGCAATTTTATAACATTATTTGGAATTTATGAATTATGATGTAAAACATAGATGATAGTAAATGAGACTGGGAATATTATTGAACATTTTCACTAATGAACATGTGCATAGGAGACAGGTTAAAAAGAATGAAACAGCTATGTGAATGCAGATAAAATTCATGTGAGAATTCAAGATAAGCAAGGAGTCAACATCAATGCTAGTTAGATAGAAGGATAATAAGCCCTTAATTTACTTAATGTTTGTTACAGCAAACAACTGCTGTCTTAAAGTTAATCTCAATAGCTAAAAATAGTGACGCTCCTTATGAGCAACTTATTTGACTGGAAAATGTAAGTCATTGTGAGAGTAAGAAGTTGACACAACTAGTTCTCATTGTAGGAAGAATCAGGCTAAGACTTTTTGTCACTATGACCAAAACATTAGGAATCTAGAATGTAACATTTTCAAGTACATTACTTTAGAACAGTGTCCTATATAGTACTTACACCAGGTCCAATGCTGGAAATATATGAAATAATGGATATCTAGGATACCTTTTGAGAGTGGGGGTAAATTTATAGTTTTAATTCCTTAAATCTTTTTTTCATTGTCTCTCATAATGCATTCAAATTAAATGATCGTGTTCCCCTTTTTGTAGGCTGAAAGCTAATGAAAAAAGTCCTGTTTATTCACTTTTTAATAACAGAGACATTACTACTGTAATGATTTTTTTTGGCATAGAGGGAGTTTTGATACTGCCATTTCAGCAGTGGCATACTGAGCTATAATCAACCACAGTGGCTTTTCATGAAGATTGAATGTTTTCTAAGGTCTTGAGTCATCAAAGTGTGTTTGAAAGAAATCTGTCATATAACACTTTAATAAGTTGCTAAATGGGTGGAGATTGGGTGGTTCAGGAGTGGAATGGGGTGTGATGCCATAGTTCATCTAATTCATGAACTCATGCCAGAAATGTTAGACCCAGTCCTGAATGGAGTAAGATTTGTGACAATGCGCATGGAGGCGCATGACACTTTTCAGTCATACTAGTGTAAGGAGGAAGACCGGGGTGTAAGTACTTTCAGAATAAGGGATCAGGAACTGCCGGGGCCATTCCTCTTGTTGCAGGGGGAAGACAGACTGCGAGCTCAGGGGTCAGGTGACCGGGAAGCTGGGTGTGTGTCCAGGGAGAGAGCTGAGGAGTCAGGTGACCGGGGAGCTGAGCTGGTGTCTAGGAACAGGGTAGAAAAGGAGTTTTTGCGTGGGAAAAGCGGCAGTGGACAGTGGGAGTCAAGCCCGACTAGAGGGAGAAGAGACGCAGGATCCCTGGAGCCGAGCAAGTGAGGTGCACTGTTATGGACTAGGGGCTCAGTGGGTCAAATCGGAGACCACCCAATGCCGCCAGAACATGGAGCATTGTTTAGGCGGGGAAGCTGGAAGAAAACAACACTGGCACCAGCCGGCAACTGCCTTGTGAGGAGCAAGAGTCAGCTAATTGTAAAAACTGCCGATTACAACCGTGTCGACTCTGCTACTTCTAGCCCAACTGTGGATTGTCAGTTATAGCAAATTACCTGCTACTTCCCTTGTTGTCCCCATATTTTCCCTGTTACTCCCTACGTGGAGATTAACCCCGTTACAGTAAATCCCGCTTGTTTATTAACCCTGTACTGGCTGCTCAGTGTTTCTGTGTCACTGCATCTAAAGTACCTGTGCTACATTTGCCGTAGTCGACAGGATGCCATTGTTAGAACCCTCCTGTTTGTTTTTTCCATCTTGTGTTTTGCGGTCACATGACCATCTGCCTTTATATTCCAGCTCCACCCTTTTGGCTGTGCTGGACGACAGTGTTTAACTGTTTCTCTAGCCAGGTGCTTCTGTTCCCTTCTCTGTCTATTCACTTGGTCCTTCTAGGACCTCTAGTACCTTTTTGTCAGTTTGTCTTTTTGTGTTCTGCAACTACTTCTCTGTTTAGGAGGTGTCCCATTTTTTATCCCAGTTCTTAGTTCTTTTAGGGACCCCTCCCTAAATGCTATAGGTTTTCGTTCAGACTAGCCGAGGACGAAGGCGGGTCTGTTCGCTAGGAACAGGCAGCTCGCTTCATCATAGGGATTCAGCTTAGTCTTACTGTAGGGACAGCTTTCCCCTATCTTTCCTTAGTTCATGTTGCAGATTATAACAGTCCAGCCCAAAAAACTAAAAGGAAAGAAATTAGGGAATCAGTATGGTTTCCGTCCAGGATTTGGCTCAACGCCTGCAGGGATTGTCCCTGGAGGTGGCCAAGCTTCAGCAACACGTGAGTAGCTGTTCTGGAGTGCATTTTGTCGAACCCAAGTTAGGACTGCCTGATGTTTTTTATGGTAAACAGCAAGATTTTTTTTTCCTTTAAAAATGCTTGTTTGTTATATTTTCGTTTGAGACCAAGGTCCTCTGGGAATGAATCACAGCATATTGGTTTTATTATGTCACTTTTGCGCAATGAACCACAGGGGTGGGCCTTTTCTCTCCAAACTAATGATCCGTTTTTAAGGTCTGTTGAAGAATTTTTTTCTGCTATGGAGTTATTATATGATGATCCTGATCGAATCTCATCTGCTGAGGCAGAACTCAGGCGTTTGAATCAGGGGTCAGGTGATGTTGAAAATTATTGCACACACTTCAGGAGATGGGCCTCAGAAGTTAAATGGAATGATCCTGCTCTGAAATGTTTATTTCTTGCTGGTCTGAGTGAAAGGGTTAAGGATCTGCTAATTGCATTCCCTGTACCCGAGACTTTGCAGGATGCCATGCAATTAGCTGTTCGTGTGGACAGGAGCCTGAGGTTCAGGTTGAATGAGGTAAAGACTTCTGTAATGTCAGTTCCTAGTCCCCAGCGAATCTGCTCAGATAGCGGAGAACCGATGGAGGTTGGGGCGATGTCACTCCGCTCTCAGGAAAGAGACCGGAGGTTCGCCGAGGGATTGTGTCTTTATTGTGGTAAAGCTGACCATTTGATTAAGTATTGTGAGCTTCATTTAAGTAAAGAAAAAAAAAGGTCAGTTACGCCCGTATAGCTCGCTTATGCTCTGCAGGAGTATTTCTTTCTGAGAGTACTACTTTGCAGGGAGATTTGAATGAATTTCAGGTATTTGTGGATTGTGGTTCAACACTTAATGTGATTCATAAAGGGTTTTTGGAAAACCTTGGATTGAAATCCCAACCCTTGTCAACACCTACTTCTGTGATTGCAATTGATAACACTCCCTTTAAACGTATTACTCACAAGGTTGCTGCATTTCCCCTCACTATCAATGGAGTTCACCAAGAAATTTTGGACTTGGTTGTATTAGATAATTTACCCTCTCCGGTTGTTCTAGGATTGGCTTGGTTAAAACTGCACAATCCTTTACTAGACTGGTCTATTAATGTCATAAAGTCTTGGAGTCCGAAGTGCTATGATAAATGTTGTAATGGTCGCATTGCGGCTTTGGAAAAAGGGGAATTACCTGTACCTATTCAAGATTTTTTGAGGGGCTTTTGGAGGAGGAGTCGCAAGTTTTACCTCCTCACTTGTCACTTGTTTAATCTGACTATCCCTGAAAGAAATGCCTTGGAGGAATACATACAGACTAGCCTGGCTGCTGGTCACATTAGACCTTCAAAGTTGCCTGTGTCAGTTGGATTTTTCATAGTTAAAAAAAAGGATGGGGGTTTACGTCCATGTCTGGATTTTCGTGAAATTAATAAGATTACTGTTTGCAATTCCTAACCATTGCCATTAATTCCTGACTTGTTTAACCAGTTAGTGGAGGCCAAGTGGTTCTCTAAAATTGATCTCTGGGGGGCACACAATTTGTTACGAGTGAAGGAAGGTGATGAATGGAAAACTGCATTTAATACTCCGGTAGGTCATTTTGAGAATCTGTTGATGCCTTTTGGTCTTACCAATGCACCTGCATTTTTTTCAGAACCATATTAATGACATTATGAGACCTTTGATTGGTAAGAATGTGGTTGTGTATTTGGATGACAATTTGATTTATTCAACAGATCTAGAGTCCCAGAGTGTACGTGAAGTTTTGCAGTTATTGAGTGATAATTCACTCTTTACTAAGCTGGAGAAATGTGAGTTCGCTGTGCAGAAAATTAGTTTTTTGGGCTACATTGTCTCCAGCAAGGGCTTTGAGATGGACCCTGTGAAGATTCAGGCTGTGCAGGAATGGCCTAGGCCTATTGGTTTGAAATCTATACAGAGATTTTGGGGTTTTGCCAATTATTACAGGAAATTCATTAAGAATTTTTCTGAAATTGTTAAACCTCTGTAATGCACACGCCCGGGCTGAGCGGCGTGTGCGTGTATATGTAGTGATTCCACTGGACCGTGCCGGAGAGTGAATGCCTGGAGGGGCGTAACTAAGTATTCACCCAATCCGACCAGGGTCGCACGACGGCATACGACGCCAGTGCACCAAGGAGGAACCGAGCAGAAGGACCAGGTGCTACTCCAGGACAGACCCCGGACACGGCTGTTGACCCACACAGTATAATACAGGAACAGACAGGTTAGGCTGGCACACAGACTGATGGGTATAGGCAGGCACAACTGGTATGCAGGCAGGCGGGTATGCAGGCAGGCGGGTACAGGCAAGCACGGCTAGAGTGCAGACAGGGAGGCACTAGCAGGTTGGAACACAGGCGGGATAGGACCCAGTACACACTGGGACTCAGGAACAGAAGCAAAGATGTGGCGGACAAACACAGCAGAGTGAGGCCGCCCAGAGTGGTGAGCGAGAGCAGGGCAAGACGAGACCACCTAGAACGGTGAGCGAGACTAGAGCAGGACGAGGCCACCTGGAGCGGTGAGCAAGAGTAGAGCAGGATGAGGCTGCCTGGAGCGGTGAGCAAGAGTAGAGCAGGACGAGACTGCCGGAGCAGCGAGCAAAGGGTCAGAGCAGAGCGAGACTGCCGGAGCAGCGAGCAAAGGGTCAGAGCAGAGCGAGTCTGCCGGAGCAGCGAGCAAAGGGTCAGAGCAGAGCGAGACTGCCGGAGCAGCAAGCAAAGGGTCCGAGCAAAGTGAGACTGCCAGAGCAGCGAGCAAAGGGTCAGAGCAGAGCGAGACTGCCGGAGCAGCGAGCAAAGGGTCAGAGCAGAGCAAGACTGCCGGAGCAGCGAGCAAAGGGTCAGAGCAGAGTGAGACTTCCGGAGCAGCGAGCAAAGGGTCAGAGCAGAGCGAGACAGCCAGAGCAGCGAGTAAAGGGTCAGAGCAGAGCGCAACTGCTGGAGCAGCGAGCAAAGGGTCAGAGCAGAGCGAGACTGCCGGAGCAGCGAGCAAAGGGTCAGAGCAGAGCGAGACTGCCGCAGCAGCGAGCAAAGGGTCAGAGCAGAGCGAGACTGCCGCAGTAGCGAGCAAAGGGTCAGAGCAGAGCGAGACTGCCGGAGCAGCGAGCAAAGGGTCAGAGGGGACAGGGCTCTGTTCACACGGAACAGACAGGAAGGGAAAGGCAGAACCAGATACCGACAGGGTACTTGCAGTGATGTAGCGAGTGGACCACAAACTCACAAACGGAAGTACAGTGACAACGAACAGGAGTTAGGTACGAGTTCAGACTCTGCAGAAAAAGGAAAGGTACGGACATAGAGAAAAACAGGAAACAGGCTAGAAGAGTAATCATACAAGAACAGACAGAGCAGCAAGATACAGGAGCGGGTCTATGTATGCAGCCCCTAGAAGGCGGAGGGAACAGGCTTGGAGCATGTTCAGACAGGACAGACAAGATACAGTAGCGGGTCTAGGTATGCAGCCCCTAGAAGGCGGAAGGAACAGGCTTGGAGCGTGTTCAGACAGGACAGACAAGATACAGGAGCGGGTCTAGGTATGCAGCCCCTAGAAGGCGGAACGAACAGGCAAGGAGCGAGTTCAGACAGGCCAGGAAATACAGCCTCCAGGAAAGGCAGGCAAGCAAACACAGAAAGGGACCTGGCACATTCAGAGTGAAAGAGCACACAGAATGAAACACAATGCTCAGGCAGGGTTTCTTGGGAGGAGCTGGGTTAAATACCAGATGACAGACAGCAATAGGCTGAGGATGCACAAGGGGTGTGCCCGCAGCAGGTACAAAAAACAGGAAGTGATCGGGCACCGCCCTTAAGCAGCAGAAACAGAGGCAAGCAAACAGCATGGAGGGAAGCCAGGCTAGCAGACTGGACTGGAGATCAAGTGCACGCTCTTGCACAGTGGGAGATGGACCACTATGCAAGGACGCCACCAGGTATGTTACAACCTGTAACCGATCTCACCAGGAAAGGTGCTTATACAGCCCAGTGGACTACTGAGGCCATTGAAGCATTTGAGTATCTCAAAGAGACGTTCAGTTCTGCCCCTATCCTTATGCAGCCTGATGAGTCCAAGCCTTTTTTGGTCGAAGTCGATGCTTCATCGGTGGGAGTCGGAGCAGTTTTGTCTCAGGAGAAAAGGGGTGGAGTACATCCTTGTGCCTTCGTTTTGAAATTTTTTTCGGAAACCGTACTGAATTATGATGTTGGAAATCAGGAGTTGCTTGCTATTAAACTCGCGTTTGAACATTGGCGTCATTTTTTGGAAGGCGCTAGATTTCCTATTCAGGTTTTCACAGATCATAAGAATTTGATCTATCTGGATGCTGCCAAGTGCTTGAATGCCCATCATGCTAGGTGGGCACTTTTTTTTCTCGGTTTCATTTTTTTGTTACCTATATCCCTGGTACTAAGAATGTTAAAGCCGATGCTTTATTTCACAGCTTCTCTCCTACGGTCGGTGCTGAGGAGGAGGAGAGCATTTTAAGGAAAGGAGTTGTGGTGGCGGCATGGGATTCCGTGTTGGAGAATGGGATTCTGAAAGCTCAAGATGATGCTCCATCTAACACTCCCCATGGGAGATTGTTCGTGCCTAGAGCCTTTAGGAGAGATTTGTTTGTGGAGTGTCATGAATCTCGGTTGGCAGGTCATCCAGGAAGTTCGGAGACTATCAGTCGCAGGTTTTGGTGGCCTGGATGGCAGAAGGAAGTCATCAAGTGGGTGCATCAATGTACTGTGTGTGCCAGGTCAAAGGCTTCACATACTTCTGCTGCAGCGTTGCTTTGCCCTCTGGAGGTTCCTACTGCACCTTGGATGCATCTCACAATGGATTTTTTTACTGATCTTCCGGTGTCCGAGGGTTTTACTGTCATCTGGGTGGTCGTGGACCGTTTTAGTAAGATGTGTCATTTGGTTCCATTCATTAAGTTGCCCTGCGCCAAGACACTAGCTAAGGCGTTTGTTAAGGAGATTGTCAAGCTCCATGGCGTTCCCACGGATGTTGTTTCTGATAGAGGACCTCAGTTTGTGGCTCACTTTTGGCGTGCTTTTTGTGACAGGTTGGGAGTCCATTTGTCATTTTCGTCTGGTTATCATCCTGAGTCTAATGGACAGACTGAAAGAAAGAACCAGGATGTTGAACAGTTTTTGCATTGTTTTGTGGCGGACAATCAAGAGGTGTGGTCTGAGTTTCTGCCTCTTGTAGAATTTGCTCTTAACAATCATACATCCTCCTCTGCTGGGTGTTCTCCTTTTTTTTGCTGTACTGGGAGACATCCGTCTTTTGGTTCGTTCTTTAAATTGGGGCCGGCGGTGCCGGAGGAGGATAATTTTTCCAGTGATTTGGAGAGAGTTTGGACTAATGTACAGTACGTTGCAATCTTCAAGAGGCTAACAAGAAGTCCAAGAAGTACTTTGACAGGAAACGTAAGGAGGTTTTGTTTACTGTGGGTGACATGGTTTGGTTGTCCTTGATAAACCTGCGGTTGAGGATTCCCTCTAAAAAACTGGGTCCTAAGTTTGTGGGTCCATTTAAAGTGCTTCAGGTTGTTAACCCGTCTGCTGTTAGGTTGGATGTCCCTACTTCCTGGAAGATTAATCCTGTGTTTCATATTTTCTTGTTGAAAAAGGCTGATGTATCTGATAGGGACGCCACAGTTCCTCCTGTGGTGGAAGACAGCGAATATGAAATTTCTCGTATCTTGAATTCTAGATGGCATAGAGGGAGATTACAGTATCTCGTCTCCTGGAAGGGTTTCTCGGTCCCGAAGACAACTCCTGGGTATGGACGGCTGATGTCTCTGCTCCTAGGCTTGTTAAAGCTTTCCACAAAAGGTTTCCGGATAGGCCTGGGCCTGGAGGATCCGGAGGATCCTCATAAAAGAGGGCGTACTGTTAGACACCTCCTGTTTGTTTTTTCCATCTTGTGTTTTGCGGTCACGTGACCATCTCCTTTTATATTCCAGCTCCGCCCTTCTGGCTGTGCTGGACTACAGTGTTTGACTGTTTCTCTAGCCAGATGCTTCTGTGCCCTTCTCTGTCAGTTCGCTTGGTCCTTCTAGGACGTCTAGTACCTGTTTGTCAGTTTGTCTTTTTGTGTTCTGCAACTATTTCTCTGTTTAGGAGGTGTCCCATTTTTAATCCCAGTCCTTAGTTCTTTTAGGGACCCCTCCCTAAATGCAATAGGTATTCGTTCATACTAGCCGAGGACTAAGGCAGGTCTGTTCTCTAGGAACAGGCAGCCCTCTTCATCATAGGGATTCAGCTTAGTCTAACTGTAGGGACAGCTTTCCCCTATCTTTCCTTAGTTCATGTTGCAGATCATAACAGTAGTCTTTAGACACAGACACTGCTGATCAGTCCATCCTGGGAGCCCCTCGATCTAGCTTGCCGCTGGTGGCCATGCTCAGCAATCTCCCAAAGTTCACCGGGGACAATATGATGCTGTGGGACAGGGTTGAGAGAGCTAAGAGTATGTAACGTATGCATCCGATGACCCCAGCTATGCAAGCCAAAATAGCCTTACTGGCCCTGGACGGCGAGGCCCGACAATCCGTGATGTACCGCCCTCCCCATTTCCGGGATACTGTAGAAAAAGTGGTGCAAATATTAGAGGAGATGCATGGGGATCCCACCAATGTAGGAGAGCTGAGGATACGGCTGTTTCACCAAGTGCAGCAGGAGGGGGAGACTGTGACACAATATGTTAATGCATTACAGAGGGTGCATGCCTATATCACTAGAAAAGACGACATGGGGAATTTGGGAATGAGCCACCCTGACGTGATCTTAAGGGATCAATTTGTGGCAAGCCTCAGGGATGTGCAGCTGAAGCTGGCCTTGCAGGAGCGCCTTCGCGCTAACCCACGTATGACTTTTCTAGAAGTGGGTGCGGAGGCACGTGTGAGGGAGCAGGAGATGGGGGTGACGGCCCTGGCAGGGATGGTCCGGTGTAACGAGGTACCCACCCTGCCTGCAGCTGAACTGGAATGGGCTCGAGAGATGTGAAAGGTGATACAGGAGATGCGGGGTGAATGGTCCAGTCTCAAGAAGACCCCTGCACCGACACCAGAGATACCCAGATCGATTGCCCCAGTTAGGGAAAGAATTGAATTCAGGCCCCGCCCCGCAGGAGAGTTCCATAGAGTCGTGTGGCAGCCCTTCACAGACAGAGACACGACCAGCTGGAAGTGTGGAGGCGCAGGACATTACGCCAGGGGCTGTGCTAGCCTAGGGAGGCCCCTGTCGCAGCAGCCGTTAAACTAGCGAGCTCCGTGCTTGGGGGACACAGCCGGAGTCTAAGGAAGGGGAAAGAAAAAGAGGAAGTCCCAAGGACCTAGTTTCCATCAGCCCGACTGTCTGGGCCGAAATGAGCGGTCGGGCTCCCTGATTGACATGGGATCCCAGGTGACTGCGATGAGAGAAGCCTACTTTCAACAGCGATTTCCAACGCGGCCTGAATGGGGACCAATAATTAGACTCACGGCAGCTAATCAATTACCCATCCCGGTCGTAGGGGTGGTGTGGATGAAGATCCGAGTGTGTGGAAATGATGTGGAAAAAAAGGGGTTGTCTTGGTCACAGGGGGAACCAGAAATGGACCCCCGGTGATCCACGGAATGAATGTGCTGAAAGAGATCAGGCAAATCCTCATTAGTGAGCCAAAGGAGATTCCTCTAGACTGGTGGGACCCACGAACCCCCCAAAGGAGGCTTTTTTAACAATTAATCCGAGCCGCCCAGGCTCAGGAGACGTCGAGTGAAGGGAAGGTCCTGGGGAAAGTAATAGTACCAGCAGCTACGGCGCTCACCTTACCGCCAGGACAAACTGTACTAACATTACCCGCATGGGCCTGCACACCTCTTGAGGGGGTCGAAGTACAGATAGAACCAACATCGATGGACAAAGTACACCCCAGACTCCTGGTGGCTCAGGCACTGGCCACCGTCCAAGGTGCAATGTTATAGTGCGGTGCGTTAATCTGGGCGAAGGTGATCTCACACTCCCTCCCAGGGCGGAAATAGCCCAGATTCTGGGAATGCCAGAGAAGTTGGTGTGACCTGATGCGGTACAGCTGTCCTCTGTATGAGGAGACCCCTGGAGTCTGGTGGTCACCGTGTCGCCGGAATCCCACCGTGCTGGTTGCTGGTGCGAAGGGTGGATGAAGAATCCTAGAACTAATGCGGGTTGAATTGACGGGACTTTCACCTCGACAGGCGCAGCAGGTTGAGGAGGTACTGGAGCGGTAACAGGAAGTCTTTGCTCGCCATGAG
This sequence comes from Phyllobates terribilis, assembly GCF_046119375.1. Taxonomy (NCBI): domain Eukaryota; kingdom Metazoa; phylum Chordata; class Amphibia; order Anura; family Dendrobatidae; genus Phyllobates; species Phyllobates terribilis. Next base: position 459,678,269 of record NW_027362764.1, read on the forward strand.
GATGATATTGGTTGCACTGAAGCCATTATCCACGAAATTCCCATGGGAAGCGGTGCCCCAGTGTGGGACAGATACCGGCAGATACCTCCCCAGATGTATAAAGAGGTTAAGGAGATGCTAGCCCATATGTTACAAAATGGTGTGATACGGGAGAGTCAGAGTCCGTGGGCAGCCCTGATTGTCCTTGTCCGGAAGAAAGATGGGACCGTGCGGTCCTGTGTGGACTATAGACGACTGAATGCCTGTAAAGCACGAGACTCTTACCCACTACCCCGAATCGAAGAGTCTCTGTCGGCCCTAGGGAAGGCAAGATACTTCTACTCCTTGGATCTGGCCAGCTGGTACTGACAGGTGCCCATGGCCGAACATGACCGTGCGAAGGCTCGTTCATATTACCCATGGGACTGTTCGAGTTCAATCGGATGCCCTTCAGCCTGACTAACGCCCCCGATACGTTCCAGCTTCTGATGGAGAGGTGCCTGGGCGATTTGAACTTCGAGGCAACACTGATTTATCTTGACAACATAATTGTCTATGCCGCCACCTTCGAGGAGCACCTCCAACGACAGGAGCAAGTACTGAGCCACCTACAGAGTCATGGTCTAAAGGTGAAGCCCCAGAAGTTCCACCTGTTCCGCAAACAGATCGAATATCTCGGTCATACTGTGTCCGGTGAAGGAGTCAGGCCCACCCGGCAAAAGGAGGCCGCCATACAGGAGTGGCCTACCCTTAAGACAGTGAAGGACATTCAGGCCTTCCTGGGACTTGCCGGGTACTACCGAAGATTCGTGAAGAACTTCACCCCCATAGCCAACCCATTGCTGGAGCTACCTAAGGGAATGCCGGCGGGCTTCAAGAATGGGGCGATTCGGTGGGAAAGCAGCCAGGAAGAGGCCTTCCGTGCCCTAAAAATGGCCCTGACTGAGGCCCCAATACTTGCCTATGCAGATTTCTCCCAACCATTCATACTCTACACTGATGGGAGCCTACATGGTCAGGGAGCCGTGTTATCCCAAGTACAGGAGGAGAAAGAGTGCGTGATTGGGTTCGCCAGTCGCTCCCTTCACGACTCCGAGAGGAACCCAGATAATTATAGCTCTTTCAAATTAGAGTTGCTGGCTCTGGTTTCGGCAATGACCGAGAAACTTGCAGAGTATTTGTCCGGGTCCGAAGTACTGGTGAGAACAGATAACAACCCGATGGCTCACCTGGAGAATGTGAAGTTGGGGGCCCTGGAGCAGCGGTGGGTGGCCCACATGGCCAGGTACCGGTATAAAATCACCTACCGGTTTAAGGCAGAGAATACTCACGCCGACGCCCTCTCCAGAGTGACATATGAATGGCCTGATCATGACCTCGATGAAGATTTGGAGGGACCGAAGTTTCGTGGGACCGCTGGTCGCGGCGCAGGGACAGATCGGAGAACAAGTGCTAGAGTGGCCAAGAGATGACTGGGTCCAACTTCAACAGACTGACAGAGAAGTTGCTCAATTACGTCAATGGGTGGCTTTGAGGCAGGTCCCCAGTCGAGAGGAGAGGAGAACCCTGTCCTCGGGAGCGCTGAAAATGCTGGGACAATGGGAGAGACTGTGTTTGAAAGACGGGCTGCTATACCGATGGGTACAGCTACTGCGAGAGTTCGGGACCACCTGGCAAGTGGTGATCCCAGAGAAGTTGGTCAGAGTAGTGGCTAAGGAAGCTTATGAATGAGGGGCTCACTTCGGACCAGAGAAGACATTTCAGTGGTTGCAGAGGCTGGTGTATCACCCCCGACTGCGAGCAACAATAGAAGACACTTGTTGAAAATGCCGGAGCTGTGAGCTGGTTAAGCCCCCGGAGCAGCGGGTCCCCATACAAATCATTGTGACTTCTGCCCCCTGGGAGGTGCTGATTATCGACTATTTGACTGTTGGACCGGCGCATCTCGGGTATGAAAATTGCCTGGTAATGACAGACCACTTCACAAAGTTTGCGGTGGTGACCCCGACCAGAGATCAGACCGCCGAATCATCTACGCAGGCCATCTGCCGAGACTTCATTCGGGTGTACGGCTGCCCAAAGAGGATCCTGCATCCAGGGCCGAGTGATGGAAGAGCTGCAATGGTTGTACAGGATTGAAAAGTAACGGACTACTCCTTATCATCCTCAAGGAAATGGGGCCTGTGAACGCTTTAATCGGAAACTGATCTAAATGCTCCGCACGTTGAACGAAGATCGGAAGGTGCCATGGCCTGAGTTTGTAGCCGAGCTGGTGTGGGTCTACAACAACCGAGTGAATAGTACAACGGGGTTCACTCCTTATACCTTACTGTTCAGGCGAAACGGGCGAGAGATTACTGAGTTAGAGCTGGACTCAGAGGAGGACTACCCACGGACGGGGATTTATTCCTGGGTCCGAGAACACTGGCATCGACTGCAGACCCTCCGACGGTTGGTACAACAAAAGTTTCGGGAGCTCAAACATCATGAGACATTGCCTCTTCGAGGGACAGCTCTGAGGCCCGGGGAGCAGGTGTTGGTTCGAGTCAGGCAGCCCCGGGGCAAATTGAGTAGGCGGTGGGAACGGATCCAGCACCGAGTGAAGCGCAAGTTTGGCGCTGAAGGACCTGTGTATGAAGTTCAACCCGAGGGGGCTGAAGGAGCCCCTACCAGAGTGGTTCATCATAGTATGCTGCGGCCCTGTCTGTCTAAAGATGATGAGGATGAAGAAGAATCACCTGCTTCTATAGAGGGTCCTGTCACAGTTGCCCCAAGCCATGATGTGGATTAAAAAGAATTGTTGATTCTACCTTCGAGCCCCAGCACTCGATTACCTGCAGTCCCCAGTGCAGACGGCAAGGGAACACCATCAGTTGAAGCCACCGGGCTGGTGGAAATTGGGAATCCCAGTGACCCTGCAACCCCCATCGGTCAAGCTGAGTTTCGCCGGTCAAAACGGACAACAGCAGGAGTGCCTCCTCACCTTTACGAACAAGATCAATTTATATGGCAACGTATCATCCAGGAAGTTCAAGAATGTGAACGTTTGGTGAAGGAACTCTCACCCGTGGAATGGCGAGTTAAAGGAGAGCGGGAGTGTAAGGGGGAAGACCGGGGTATAAGTACTTTCAGAACAAGGGATCTGGTACTGCCGGGGCCGTGCCTCTTGTTGCAGGGGGAAGACAGACTGCAAGCTGAGGGGTCAGGTGACCGGGAAGCTGGGCGTGTATCCAGGGAGAGAGCTGAGGAGTAAGGTGACAGGGGAGCTGAGCTGGTGTCTAGGAAGAGGGTGGAAAAGGAGTTTTTGCACGGGAAAAGCGGAGGTGGACAGTGGGAGTCAAGCCCGACTAGAGGGAGAAGAGACGCAGGATCCCTGGAGCCGAGCAAGTGAGGTGCACTGTTATGGACTAGGGGCTCAGTGGGTCAAACCAGAGACCGCCCGCTGCCACCAGAAGACGGAGCATTGTTTAGGCGGGGAAGTTGGAAGAAAACAACACTGGTGTAACATACCTGGCGGCGTCCTTGCATGGTGGTCCATCTCCCACTGTGCAAGAGGGCGCACTTGATCTCCTGTCCAGAATGTCTCTCTGGCTTCCCTCCATGCTGTCTGTTTGTGTCTGTCTCTGCTGCTTAAGGGCGGCGCCCGATCACTTCCTGTCTTTTGTACCTGCTGTGGGTCACACCCCTTGTGCGTCCTCAGCCTATTGCTGTCTGACACTTGGTATATAGCTCAGCAGCTCCCTTCTATCCCTGCCTGAGCATATGTGTTTCTTTCAGTGTGTGCTTGCACTCTGAAGTTGCCAGGTCCCGTTCCTGTTTTCCCTGTCTGCCCTTCCTGGAGGCTGTATTTCCAGGCCTGTCTGAACTAAGTCCTGTATGTTTCCTGCCTTGTGGTGTCAGCTCCCGTGTCTGAACTGTGTCCTGTATGTCTCCTGCTTTACGGTATTAGTTCCCGTGTCTGAACTAAGTCCTGTATGTCTCCTGCCTGGCGGTGTCAGCTCCCGTGTCTGAACTGTGTCCTGTATGTCTCCTGCTTTACGGTATTAGTTCCCGTTTCTGAACTAAGTCCTGTTTGTCTCCTGCTTTACGGTATTAGTTCCCGTGTCTGAACTAAGTCCTGTATGTCTCCTGCTTTACGGTATTAGTTCCCGTGTCTGAACTAAGTCCTGTATTTCTCCTGCCTTGCGATGTCAGCTCCCGTGTCTGAACTGTGTCCTGTATGTCTCCTGCTTTGCGGTATTAGTTCCCGTGTCTGAACTGAGTCCTTTCTGTGTTCTCTTGTCTGTCCTGTCTGAACACGCTCCTAGCCTGTTCCTCCCGCCTTCTAGGGGCCGATTACCTAGACCCGCTCCTGTATCTTGTCTGTCCTGTCTGAACACGCTCCTTGCCTGTTCGTCCCGCCTCTCTGGGGGCAGTATTCCCAGACCCGCTCCTGTATCCCGCTGCAGTGTCGGTCTCCTCCGTACACTCAGTTCCAGTCTGAACTCTCTCCTATCATTTACCTGTTTTGTCCTGAGTCCCAGTGTGTACTGGGCCCTATCCTGCCTGTATTGTTCCTGAATCCCGGTGTGTACTGGGTCCTATCCCGCCTGTGTTCCTACTTGCTAGTGCCTCCCTGTCTGCACTCTAGCTGTGCTTACCTTTACCCCCCGGCCTGCATACCCGCCTGCCTGCATACCCGCCTGCCTGCATACCCGCCTGCCTGCATACCAGTCTGTGTGCCAGTCTACCAGTCTGTTCCTGTATTCCCCTGTGTGGGTCAACAGCCGTGTCCGGGGTCTGTCCTGGAGTAGCACCTGGTCCCTCTGCTCGGTTCCTCCTTGGTGCACTGGCGTCGTATGCCGTCGTGCGACCCTGGTCGGATCGGGTGAATACTTAGTCACGCCCCTCCAGGCATACACTCTCCGGCACGGTCCAGTGGAATCACTATCAATCACCCGCACACGCCGCTTAGCCCGGGCGTGTGCATAACAGCATGCTCAGGCCATGGTTCCCGTTGAGCCCCACGGCCTTCGCTCTCTGAGAAGTTTCCAGCGAAGACTTGCATTAAAATAAATAAATAAATTTTTTTTCCCTTAGCTGAGTTCCAGGCGAATTACGCACCGTCCAGATGGATCTATCAGCTCTCGTTCCTGCGGATCCGCCACGTTACTATGGGGATCCAAGACAGTGTCGTGCATTTGTGGAGCAATGCATGCTACACTTTAAGGCCTACCCTCTTTATTTTCCTTCCGATTGGGCTAAAGTGGCCTTTATTATGTCTTACCTGGCGGGGGATGCCTTGGAATGGATCAACCCCCTATATGAGACACAGGATCCGATCCTCCGGGACCTAATGGCCTTCCTGGTGGCCTTTCTAATGGTCTTCGATGATCCTAACCCGGAGGCTCCTGCTGAAGCTTCACTTCCCAATATCCCGGAGCAGCCCCAATGGGTAATGTGTGTGGGTAGCGTAATAGTTCTCCAGCCCAATGAGACTACTGCCCACCCAGAATCCTCACAGGGTGACTACGCTTTCCGGAATACTTCTTCCAACCTCAAGAGGCAGTCCAGACGTGCTAGACTTAGAGGCAAGCAGTCACGCCTGGGTCTGTCCTCCCTGAGACCTCCTGAACCCTTCGGGGTGCTACCTGGTAACGAAAGGACAGAGACTCTCCTATACTCTGTACCTGATACCTCGCTCGCTTCGTCCAGTGAGTCCAACCTGGTGTACTCCGAAGCAGAGGTTACTCCCGAGTCTCTACACCCCTCCGACCAGGCGGAGGACCTCCAGTTGTATTTAGAACCCTTCGGGGTGCCACCTGGTGGTGAATGGACAGAGACTTTCCTATACTCGGTACCCGATACCTCGCCTGCTTCCTCCAGTGAGTCCGACCTAGTGTTCTCCGAAGCAGAAGTTACTCCCGAGTCTCTACACCCCTCCGACCAGGCGGAGGACCTCCAGTTGTGTTTAGAACCCTTCGGGGTGCCACCTGGTGGTGAATGGACAGAGACTTTCCTATTTCCTGTACCTGATACCTCGCCTGCTTCCTCCAGTGAGTCCGACCTAGTGTTCTCCGAAGCAGAAGTTACTCCCGAGTCTCTACACCCCTCCGACCAGGCGGAGGACCTCCAGTTGTGTTTAGAACCCTTCGGGGTGCCACCTGGTGGTGAATGGACAGAGACTTTCCTATTTCCTGTACCTGATACCTCGCCTGCTTCCTCCAGTGAGTCCGACCTAGTGTACTCTGAAGCAGATGTTTTCTCTGAGCCTCAGTACTCTTCTGACCCGGCGGAGGACCTCCAGTTGTTTCCTGAATCCTCCGGGGTACCACTAGATAACAAAGAGACAGTGACTTTTCCTCATTATGTACCTGATAACCCGTCTATTTCTTCCTGTGAGCTTGACAAGATGTACCTCGAAGCAGAGATTACCCTCAAGTCTCTGTCCCCCTCCAACCCAGTGAACGACTGGTCCTCGAATTCCCTGCGGAAGATTCTGGCAGGCCTGAAGAAGAGGGGGCGTAAGGGGGGAGGTACTGTAACATACCTGGCGGCGTCCTTGCATGGTGGTCCATCTCCCACTGTGCAAGAGGGCGCACTTGATCTCCTGTCCAGAATGTCTCTCTGGCTTCCCTCCATGCTGTCTGTTTGTGTCTGTCTCTGCTGCTTAAGGGCGGCGCCCGATCACTTCCTGTCTTTTGTACCTGCTGTGGGTCACACCCCTTGTGCGTCCTCAGCCTATTGCTGTCTGACACTTGGTATATAGCTCAGCAGCTCCCTTCTATCCCTGCCTGAGCATATGTGTTTCTTTCAGTGTGTGCTTGCACTCTGAAGTTGCCAGGTCCCGTTCCTGTTTTCCCTGTCTGCCCTTCCTGGAGGCTGTATTTCCAGGCCTGTCTGAACTAAGTCCTGTATGTTTCCTGCCTTGTGGTGTCAGCTCCCGTGTCTGAACTGTGTCCTGTATGTCTCCTGCTTTACGGTATTAGTTCCCGTGTCTGAACTAAGTCCTGTATGTCTCCTGCCTGGCGGTGTCAGCTCCCGTGTCTGAACTGTGTCCTGTATGTCTCCTGCTTTACGGTATTAGTTCCCGTTTCTGAACTAAGTCCTGTTTGTCTCCTGCTTTACGGTATTAGTTCCCGTGTCTGAACTAAGTCCTGTATGTCTCCTGCTTTACGGTATTAGTTCCCGTGTCTGAACTAAGTCCTGTATTTCTCCTGCCTTGCGATGTCAGCTCCCGTGTCTGAACTGTGTCCTGTATGTCTCCTGCTTTGCGGTATTAGTTCCCGTGTCTGAACTGAGTCCTTTCTGTGTTCTCTTGTCTGTCCTGTCTGAACACGCTCCTAGCCTGTTCCTCCCGCCTTCTAGGGGCCGATTACCTAGACCCGCTCCTGTATCTTGTCTGTCCTGTCTGAACACGCTCCTTGCCTGTTCGTCCCGCCTCTCTGGGGGCAGTATTCCCAGACCCGCTCCTGTATCCCGCTGCAGTGTCGGTCTCCTCCGTACACTCAGTTCCAGTCTGAACTCTCTCCTATCATTTACCTGTTTTGTCCTGAGTCCCAGTGTGTACTGGGCCCTATCCTGCCTGTATTGTTCCTGAATCCCGGTGTGTACTGGGTCCTATCCCGCCTGTGTTCCTACTTGCTAGTGCCTCCCTGTCTGCACTCTAGCTGTGCTTACCTTTACCCCCCGGCCTGCATACCCGCCTGCCTGCATACCCGCCTGCCTGCATACCCGCCTGCCTGCATACCAGTCTGTGTGCCAGTCTACCAGTCTGTTCCTGTATTCCCCTGTGTGGGTCAACAGCCGTGTCCGGGGTCTGTCCTGGAGTAGCACCTGGTCCCTCTGCTCGGTTCCTCCTTGGTGCACTGGCGTCGTATGCCGTCGTGCGACCCTGGTCGGATCGGGTGAATACTTAGTCACGCCCCTCCAGGCATACACTCTCCGGCACGGTCCAGTGGAATCACTATCAATCACCCGCACACGCCGCTTAGCCCGGGCGTGTGCATAACAACTGGCACCAGCCGGCAACTGCCTTGTGAGGAGCAAGAGTCAGCTAAGTGTAAAAACTGCCGATTACAACCATGTAGACTCTGCTACTTCTAGCCCAACTGTGGATTGTTAGTTATAGCATATTACCTGCTACTTCCCTTGTTGTCCCCATATTTTCCCTGTAACTCCCTGCATGGAGATTGACCCTGTTACAGTAAATCCCCCTTGTTTATTAACCCTGTACTGGCTGCTCTGTGTTTCTGTGTCACTGCATTTAAAGTACCTGTGTTACACTAGATCTTTGGTGGGCTCCTGAACTGTGGAACTGATCATCGACATAGATGGTATGACCAAGACCAGGGCTGAGGGGGCACATTGGTATCAGCGCTAAATTGAGTTGAATGTTTGCCCTTGGACACACATCAAGCTGAACAATATTGTAGAGCAGAGAGCCACTGGCTCCCCCTCTGCAATTACCTCTACATGCCGCTGGTGAGTAACAGATGGCGTAATGAAGTCACTACAATCAACTGCCTGTGACGTGCAATCTGTAATGGAGGAGGAAGAAACTGCTGGGAGTGGGAACAGATGAGATAAATCATGTTTTTTTTCCTAATTAGCATGTTAACAGAAAAACATACTATATAGGAGCCAGAGAAGGGGACATTGCACGATATAGGGGACAATATACTTTACAGGGGCCAGTGAGAGGGACATTATAATTTGGCCCCTATATAGTATACAGTATGGTAGACATTATTCTGCATGGTGGTCAGAATGGAGCCAATATATTATATTGGTGCTTGAATCAACATTATGCTATATGAGATTAAAATGGTTAAATACACTATATTGGCGCAAAAATTGGAACAATTTACTATATGGATCCAAAATTGGAATATTATTCGGTATAAAGGCCAGAATTATATTATATGGGGGCCAGAATGGGGACATTATACAGTATGGGAGCCAGAATAGAGACATCTCGAATTATATAAGGACCAGAATGGCAACATTATACAATATGAGAGTCAGAGTAGGGACATCATACAGTATGGAGCCAGAATGAGGACATTATACTATATGTTGGACCTTTGATGAAGCACTGGTGAAATGCACGTCAGGTGCTTGGTGGGTGAGCTTACTATGTAGCATTGGTACTAATAACCTGTGATATTTACAACTTTGCCCAAATAATTTACAACTTAGTCCAAATGAAGATTTGATTTTTTAACTACTCACTTGATTATTATTTGTGTCTCCAGCACAAAAGTTTTTTCATTTAGTTGTATACTATATGTTGGGAAAAGGAGGAGACATTATACAACATGGAGCAAGAATGTGGAATATTATAAAGTATGAAATCCACAATGGGGAAATTAAAGATATGGCAAATCACAGTTCATTTATGTTTAAAGGGGAAGGGAAATCACACAGGGCCCTGTAGGTTTGGATATATTTTTCCATTAATAATAAAGACCTTCATTTAAAATCTGCATTGTATTTACTGGCATTATCTTTGTCTAATATTTCAATTTGCTTTGTGATCTGAAATATTTAATTGCGACAAACATGCAAAAGAATTAGAAATCAGGAAGGGTGCAAACACTTTTTCACTTTTTCACACCACTGTATATATAACTATATATATATATATATATACACATACATAAATATAAATATATATATATATATATATATATATATATATATATATACAGTACAGACCAAAAGTTTGGACACACCTTCTCATTTAAAGATTTTTCTGTATTTTCATGACTTTGAAAAATGTACATTCTCACTGAAGGTATCAAAACTATGAATTAACACATGTGGAATTATATACTTAACAAAACAGTGTGAAACAACTGAAAATATGTCTTATATTCTTGGTTCTTCAAAGTAGCCACTTTTTGCTTTAATGACTGCTTTGCACACTCTTGGCATTCTCTTGATGAGCTTCAAGAGGTAGTCACCGGAAATGGTTTTCACTTCACAGGTGTGCCCTGTCAGGTTTAATAAGTGGGATTTCTTGCCTTATAAATGGGGTTGGGACCATCAGTTGTGTTGTGCAGAAGTCAGGTGGATACACAGCTGATAGTCCTAATGAATAGACTGTTAGAATTTGTATTATGGCAAGAAAAAAGCAGATAAGAAAAAAGAGTGGCCATCATTACTTTAAGAAATGAAGGTCAGTTATTCCGAAAAATTGGGAAAACTTTGAAAGTGTCCCCAAATGCAGTTGCAAAAACCATCAAGCGCTACAAAGAAACTGGCTCACATGAGGACCTCCCCAGGAAAGGAAGACCAAGAGTCACCTCTGGTTCTGAGGATAAGTTTATCCGAGTCACCAGCCTCAGAAATTGCAGGTTAACAGCAGCTCAGATTAGAGACCAGGTCAATGCCACACAGAGTTCTAGCAGCAGACACATCTCTTTAACAATTGTTAAGAGGAGACTTTGTGCAGCAGGCCTTCATGGTAAAATAGCTGCTAGGAAACCACTGCTAAGGACAGGCAACAAGCAGAAGAGACTTGTTTGGGCTAAAGAACACAAGGATTGGACATTAGATGAGTGGAAATCTGTTCTTTGGTCTGATGAGTCCAAATTTGAGATCTTTGGTTCCAACCACCGTGTCTTTGTGCAACGCAGAAAAGGTGAACGGATGGACTCTACATGCCTGGTTCCCACCGTGAAGCATGGAGGAGGAGGTGTGATGGTGTGGGGGTGCTTTGCTGGTGACACTGTTGGGGATTTATTCAAAATTGAAGGCATACTGAACCAGCATGGCTACCACAGCATCTTGCAGTGGCATGCTATTCAATCCGCTTTGCGTTTAGTTAGACCATCATTTATTTTTCAACAGGACAATGACCCCAAACACACCTCCAGGCTGTGTAAGGGCTATTTGACCAAGTAGGAGAGTGATGGGGTGCTACACCAGATGACCTGGCCTCCACACTCACCAGACCAGAACCCAATCGAGATGGTTTGGGGTGAGCTGGACCGCAGAGTGAAGGCAAAAGGGCCAACAAGTGCTAAGCATCTCTGGAAACTCCTTCAAGATTGTTGGAAGACCATTTCCAGTGACTACCTCTTGAAGCTCATCAAGAGAATGCCAAGAGTGTGCAAAGCAGTCATCAAGGCAAAAGGTGGCTACTTTGAAGAACCTAGAATATAAGACATATTTTCAGTTGTTTCACACTTTTTTGCTAAGTACATAATTCCACATGCGTTAATTCATAGTTTTGATGCCTTCAGTGTGAATGTAAAATTTTCATAGTCATGAAAATACAGAAAAATCTTTAAATGAGAAGGTGTGTCCAAACTTTTGGTCTGTACTGTATATATACAGTATATGCATATATACATATATATATATATATATATATATATATACAGTTCCCAGCATAAATGAGTACACCCCCTTTGGAAAGTATGATTTGAATTAATATCTCACCCAATACAAGAACTATTTCCAAAATTATGACAAAATTGAGTTTCACAGAACATTTTTTAAACCATAACATGAATGTAAATTTAATAATATAAGTTTCATTACAAAACCTTCAGTTTTATTCCAATTAGTTGATGCAAAAATGAACTCACCCCACATAAAAAACAACTACATCTAGTATTTTGTATGACCGCCATGATTTTTAATGATGGCACCCAGTCTTCTAGGCATAGAATGAACAAGTTGGTGACATATTGCAACTATTATTGTTTTCCATTCATCAAGAATGACCTCTTTTACAGCCTTGATGCTGGATGGAGAATGATGGAGAATGATTCTCAACTTGTCTCATCAGAATTCCCCGTAGGTGTTCATTCAGGAATGCTGATAAAAGAAAGAAACAATTATTTACCACTTTAATCAACTGCTGCTTTTCTATTTCCCATGAGTCCTGCAGTGATGATATCTGATCATTTAGTCACTACAGCCAATGGCTTAGTCGCTGGCTTCAGTCATTGTCAGCAGCAGTAATTGATAGAATGTTATTACTTTTGGTATTCAAAGCATGGGTAATAGAAATTAAATTAGTTTAAAATTCAAATTTTGCTAACTTTGCCTATGTGTCTCAAAAAAGGTGTTTTGCAGTGAATATATTTGCTGTGAATTACACTGATGCAAAATACATGTACAGTATAACACTCTGAGGTCTCCTAGGACTGTATTGAATTTCTTTGGAACTCGTTAACCCAAACAATGCTTTATTAAGGTCTAAGCGACCTCATCCTACCTGAATAGGGGAAAGGGAATGGTTTGATGATTACCAATGGTAAGTAACAGTGGTATTCAGGTGACATGTATGGGTTTAATATTGGAATATTACAACAAGAAAGTGGGCTAAAAAAATGTTCTTAATAATACGCATAAGTTAAACCGTTGTGCTTAAATTTCTGGACTGTAAAAGATAGGAAAGATAATATACTATAAAAAATAAAAAAACTGTCTGACACCGCCAACAGATTAAAGCAAGTGTGAACAGATGCAAACGGAAATGACTGCATAATATACAAACAAAAGAATTCAGCAGAACTTTGTTAGTGCTAAGATGTTTGCAAACATGCTATAATGCAATTTAAATTTCATATATTCAATATTTACATACATCTTAGCATAAATTGGCCAATTTATGTGCCAAGTACCTTTAATTTTATAAGTATATTCTATATAACAGCAATGCAGCTCAAATTTCATATACTCATGGTTGCATGTATCTTAGTCCAATTGTTCTCAACCTATAGCGGCATGTAAAAGTTTGGGCACCCCTGGTCAAAATGACTGTTCTTGTGAACAGTTAAGAAAGTTGAAGACAAAGTGATCTGAAAAAGACCTAAATTTAAAGATGACACATTTCCTTTGTAGTTTAGGAAAAATAACTGTATAAATTTTAATCTTTTACATTTTAAAAATGACAAAAAGGAAAATGGGCAGATGCAAAGGTTTGGGCACCCTTGGAGATTTATGTGCTCAGATAACAATGACCAAGGTTTCAGACATTAATTAGCCTGTTAGGGTTAAGGCTGGTTCACTATCATTATTAGGAAAGGCCAGGTGATGCAAATTTCTCAGCTTTATAAAAACCCAGGCTCCTCTAACCTTGTGCGAAAAAATAGCAGCCATGGGTTCTTCTAAAAGGCTGCCTAGCACTCTGAAAATGAAAATAGTGGAGGCCCAAAAAGCAGGAGAAGGCTACAAGAAGATAGCAAAGCACATTTTCAAGTTGTCCTTTCCTCAGTTAGAAATGTAATAAAGAAATGGCATTTTTCTGGAACAGTGGAGGTCATGATAAGGTCTGGAAGATCAAGCTAAATTTTTAGTGACAGCTGCTCGTAGGATTGCTAGAGAGGCAAATCAGAAACCCCTGCTTGACGACAAAAGACCTTCAGAAAGATTTAGCAGACTCTGGAGTTGTGGTACATTGTTCTACTGTTCAGAGACACCTGCACAAATATGGTCTTCATGGAAGAGTTATAACAAGAAATCCTCTCCTGTGTCCTCACCATAAAATCCAGCATCAGAAGTATGCAAAAGAACATCTAAACAAGACTGATGCATTTTGGAATCAAGTCTTGTGGACCGATTAGGTTAAAACAGAACTCTTTTGCCACAATGATCAAAGGTATGTGTGGAGAAAAAGGGCACAGAATTTCAGGAAAGAACATCTTGCCAACCATTAAGCATGGGGGTGGATTAATCAAGCTTTAGGGTTGTGTTGCAGCCAATGGCCGGGGAACATTTCATAGGTAGAGGGAAGAATGGATTCAATGAAATTTCAACAAATTCTTGATGCAAACTTAGCACCATCTGTAAAAAAGCTGAAGTTGAAAAGAGCATGGCTTCTACAAATGGATAATGATCCTAAACACACCTCAAAATCCATAATAGACTACCTCAAAAGGTGCATGATGAAGCTTTAACAATGGTACTCTCTGTCCCCTGATCTGAACATCATTGAAAATCTGTTGCTAGACCTCAAAATAGCAGTGCATATAAGATGACCCAGGAAATTCACAGAACTGGAAGAATTTTCCAAGGAAGAATAGATATAAATCTCTCAAACAAGTATTAAAAAATTCTTGTCTGGCTACAAAAAGCATTTACAAATTGTGATACTTTCAAAATGGGTGCTACCAAGTACTAACCATGCAGGGTGCCCAAACTTTTGCATCAGGCTATTTTACTTTTTGTAATTTTAAAATATATAAGATGAAAATATATATATATATTTTTTTGCCTAAAAACAAAGAAAATGTGTCATTTTTAAGTTTAGGCCTTTTAGAGATCATTTTATCTTCATCTTGCTTGACTGTTCACAATAACAGTAATTTTGAACAGGGCTGCCCAAACTTTTACATGCCACTGTATCTGGCTAGTGGGAACATGAATGACATCCATTTGTAACCAACAAGTTAGTTATCAGCACACTGCAGTATCAAGCTTTTAAGCGTGAACAAATAATCCTTTTTTTAGTATCCGCAGTAGGTTTGCTATCCTCAAATTCATTAAACAATTACAAGCCTTCCAAAAATTATTCATTTTCTATAGGGAGCAGGAACAGGTTTGATGCTTTTGAAGTTACCATGTTAAGCAGGCAAAAAATTAGCCTTTTTTTGGGAGAAGTTTTATGTTTGTGAATTCTCAAGAGTGTAGGTTTCCCAGCGGCAGTACAGTCTAGCAAAACAAAGCACAGTAGGCAGCCAGGAGATGAGTAGTATCACAACTTATACAGATACCCATTATTTATACTTTCATAGTTATAAATGGGGTTCCCTTAAAATTACTAACTAACTAACACATTTTGCTATTTACCTATATATATGTGCCTGTATGACTCTATATACCACACTGCCCATGGTTTTTAAGGGTGTTTTTAAGAGGCTAGATTTTATGGTATTCTGCTCTGTGTGTGAATTTATATAAAATAAAATTGTTACTTTAAATAACAAATTCTTTGGGAATTATTGATATTTAAATATTAAATGGGAGTTTTTTTGGTTAGTTATCAAGGAGATGAGTGTCTAGTGTGGTAGTGCAGTGGCATAAACCTCATGGTAGAAAAATAATACATGTTAGGCAAAGCATGTTTATGTCATTGCAAGGACCAGCAATTTTAGCCCTAGCAGCAGTAGTGCTACATAACAATACACAACACAGAGGGCAGTTAGGAAATGAGTAGCTGTTGTGTCTATGCTGTGACAGTGGCAGCAGTTGAAGCCACACAGTAAAGATTTATGATCGGTCAGGCAATGAGTTGTGTAGTAATGTAGGCCCAAAATGGCAACCCCAGTGGCAACAGTACTACAAAATATCTGGCATGATGCACAGGGAATAGATGCCTGAGTGAGTGTGAGCCACAGTATGGGCAACATAAGAACTGTTAAGAATACTGACAATAGACAGTCAGGCAAACAGACATTATGGTTGATTTAATCATTAGCATCAGCTGAAGGTGAAAGAAAGTCGACACTGATCCACATTACATTAGAAGCTAGAAATGACAGTACATACTGACTCAGACATCCAATAGTTTGTGGCTCAGGGTATGTACCTGAGAAAGGACACAGTGTAGGTACAACTGAAGCTGGTAATTCAGCCAGTGCATCTCTGTTTGCTGAAGAATATCAGGCTGGCGTAATGACAGCTAAAACATCTGGTCCATCATATCAAATATACTGCAGCTGTTGCTGCCGCCTCATCTACTTGTTGTTGCCCTAATACTACCACAAGTGAAGTATTGGTTCTGCAGGGATTACAAGGGAGTGTGCTGGCCAGTTGTGTGTTCAGCATGTGTCCTCTTAAC
Organism: Phyllobates terribilis; assembly: GCF_046119375.1. Taxonomy (NCBI): domain Eukaryota; kingdom Metazoa; phylum Chordata; class Amphibia; order Anura; family Dendrobatidae; genus Phyllobates; species Phyllobates terribilis. Next base: position 459,694,029 of record NW_027362764.1, read on the forward strand.
AAAAGCTTTGCAGAGCAAGTAACAAAGCTAATCCTAGTAATAGGCCAATTTGGACTCGCTTTGGAAAGCCAGAAAAGATTCCCCCATTTTGTTTTTATTGTGAGGGTCTAAAATCATGGATATACACTTGCCATCTCGTTGCTTGTTGGAAGCAATACATCTGTCATCCTACAAGCATTCCAACATATAACTTTCCATGCATGCCAACATCACCAAGAGATCCACTGTTTCATTTTCATTACGTCGCTGTGAAAGCTGTGTTTTATGGTCAGTATCATCATCATTATTTTGACTTTGACTGTCAGATTTGTATTGATTAAAATGGAGAGTAAACAGCTATATAAATATCTAAAGAAATGTATCAAAATATTACTACATTTTGGTCTTAAAGATTACATTAAGCTGACACATGGATATTCACTGCAGTAATATTTTTTAGCACATATTGAAGATTTTATACATTTAGCTGATACAATCGTTATAAAAATTACTTTCTATGTCATTGAGTGGAATTATTAGTTGTGCAATAAATATTATTTAATTCACCAAAAAGAAGATTTGCAATTTCTGGGTTAGGGTCCATTTATACTGTGATATTATTGTAAACGAGTGTTCCTGGTAAGGCTCGTTTCACGAAAATCATTCAGTCTAAATATTCTGCCAATCACTCGATTAACGAGCCAGACATTTGTTAATCAGGTGACATGGTCTTTTGGCTTGCACAAAAAAAATCATCGTTCTCAGCAGAAAGTCGTACTTTGTAAACAGGACTTGCACTGCCGAGAATAATGGAAGCCTATGTGCACTGAAAGTTCTATTACCGATTGTCAAATGCACATCTGAAGTGCTGTCTGCCTTTGTAAACAGTCTAATATATGACAGTTCACTGGCAAACACGTTGGTGGTCGAAGTGTGTTTAACAGTGTGCGTCTCGCAGTGTAAATGAAACCTCAGTGAATGTGTCGGCTTATAGAAGAGTATGGCACACCCCCCTGATTGTAATTGTAACAAAAGTAATATGCTGTAGACTTTAAAAAGATCATAGTTTACTGTTAATTATATGCAAATAATTCCAAAATGTCAAGTTTATTTATTAAATTAGATTATGAAGTTAGGGCTTGGAAGTGGTCACTGTGGGAAGTTTTGTGTAGAACCTTAAAATATAAAGATTAAAAAGTCTATCTAGATATAATGATTAAAAAGTCTATCCAGATTAAAATTTGATTATAATGTAATTCATGATATCAGTATAATGGGGACTTGATTTTAATATTGTATATGCATTTGTTGTGACCTATTTGGAACATTTCCTGCTTGATTACTTGAAAAACATATAGTACATTACTTATATGCCTGTTTTATATCATTAGCATTTCAATCTCTGAATATAATTATTGTAACTGATTATCTCAAGGGACTTTCACTGATAAATGGAGTTCATTCAGTGAAGTATGCTAATGATTTCCTTGGCATTCCAAGCAGCGCATTAGAGAATGGAATGATGAATGCTATTTAAGTGTAACAGAATATGCGCTCTAATTTTATTTCCTGCTACAGGAAATAACGCATATTAGTACATTAGTAAAGATCATGCTATGTCAAAAATGTAACCTTAAAGTTATCTTATAGAAAAGCTTAGTAAACTAATTTCAGTTTTCACCTATTCATTATTATCTGAATTTTTTATCACCATCAAATATGTTCAATTAGTTTGACATAAAAATAAATGTCCAATGCATTACACATTGTCCTAGCAGTAGATGTCTGACCCTTGCCGAGTGTGAAGTTCAGCTGTTCTTGTGATCTTTAATTCTATTTACATACTACTATTAGGAAACAAAAACTCCATGATTGCAATTCCCATCTAGTCATGTAAAAATAATAAAATTAATCCTAATATAATTTAATCACACAGTGAATTTATATGAAATTCATGTTTATTTGTTTCATTACAATTTACACATATGGTGAAAAGAAACACTGGCCAAACTATACATACATGCATTATAATTGTTTGAAAAAACCATCAGAGGTATAGTATATAAATTGGAATATTGGAGGACCAGCCTTCTCATCGAGAACATGTGGAGATCAAGAGACTTAATGAGGGATGAGACAAGCAGCAAGAAAAGTAATGAATGAAAGCTTCCCAATAACTAAGAGCTGATTGGTTACTTACAATCAATCAAATGATCTAATTTATAACACAAAGAAGTGAATAATTCTAATATTTATATGGTAACTATAAATAATATTAATGAATAATACTAAACCTATATTTATAATGTAACCTATTTTATATTAGACACATCTATGGGATTGTGAATTGTGTTTAAAGGGTTATCCAACCACCTATATATTTTTACTAATACTTTTAGTAACCATCTTAACCCCTTAGAGCAAAATGATGCGCCGTAGCATTCAAAAGTTTGGACACATCTGTTCATGCAATACTTTCCTTGTTTTGCACATTGTAGATTTAGATTGAAGGTAGCAAAACCACGAAGGAACATCTATGGAAACAAGTGGTAAAGACACATGCATGAAACAGACCAGAATATGTGTTAAAACTTGTATTCCTCAAAGTAACCCCCTTCTACTCTGATAACAGCACACATCTTAATACTTCTGTTAAGTCCACCCATAGGTGGAGCTTAATAAGAGATCAGAATTTTCATCATATATGTCAAAAATATGGTAATGTAGTATAGAGAATAAATTATTAAACAATCGGAGGTTCAAGCTCCCTGAGTGGGCTAAAAAATAAAAAATGAAGTTTTTAAAATACTAAAAAATGTATTCTAATTACCCAATACTTTATCCTTCATTAAAAATACAAAATAAACATATTTGGCATCATTATGTTAATAAAATCTAGTCTATCATAATACAAGTCTAATTACCGGTAGAGTAAATGCTATAAAGAGAAAAAAAATCAAAATGCCAGATTTGCAGTCTTTTAGTCACCACTAGTGATGAGCGAGCATGCTCGCTACTGCTCGGTGCTCGCCTGAGCACCTCATTGCTCAAGATGCTCGCCGAGTATTTCCGGGTTGCCCGGGCGGGAACTTGGGTCCCCTCCCTGCATGTTTGGCACTCTTTAGAGAGCCAATGAACATGCAGGGATTGCCTGCCATGCACTGGAATGCCATAGCCATGTTGGTTGTGAGCATTACAGTGATTGGCTGGCCACACAGCGTCATCAGGTCTATATCAGACCTGGCGCCGCCATGCTAGTCACAGTCACTCCGGATCAGACAGTGTAGGGAGAGATGCTGCTGCGTCTGGGAGGTTTGATTGTGTATTAGGTAGTGTAGGGAGAAAAACCGTACATAACACATATCCATCTTAACAAACAGTCCTTCTGAGGACTAATCCATCTGCAGCGATATCAGGCAGGCAGGGTGTATAGAAAGACAGTGTATATAGCAGACTGCAGTGCATATAGCACAAGAGGCTCCATTCCAATTCTGCCTTCTGCTGCTGTTAGATATTTCAATACAAAGGCCCAGGAATCAGGGGCCAGGAATGCTTTACTTTGGATCTTAATCCTCATTATTTGCTTAAAAAGTAATCCAGAGAACACCGTTTGTCTGCGCCATTTGCTTTTGTAGGGAGAGGTGCTGCTGCGTCAGGGACAGATTTGCTTGTGTATCAGGTAGTGTAGGGAGAAAAAACGTACATTACACATATCCATCTTAACAAACAGTCCTTCTGAGGACTAATCCATCTGCAGAGATATCAGGCAGGCAGGGTGTATAGAAAGACAGTGTATATAGCAGACTGCAGTGCATATAGCACAAGAGGCTCCATTCCAATTCTGCCTTCTGCTGCTGTTAGATATTTCTATACAAAGGCCCAGGAATCAGGGGCCAGGAATGCTTTACTTTGGATCTTAATCCTCATTATTTGCTTAAAAAGTAATCCAGAGAACACCGTTTGTCTGCGCCATTTGCTTTTGTAGGGAGAGGTGCTGCTGCGTCAGGGACAGATTTGCTTGTGTATCAGGTAGTGTAGGGAGAAAAAACGTACATTACACATATCCATCTTAACAAACAGTCCTTCTGAGGACTAATCCATCTGCAGAGATATCAGGCAGGCAGGGTGTATAGAAAGACAGTGTATATAGCAGACTGCAGTGCATATAGCACAAGAGGCTCCATTCCAATTCTGCCTTCTGCTGCTGTTAGATATTTCTATACAAAGGCCCAGGTCTCAGGGGCCAGGAATACTTTTCTTTGGATCCTAATCCTCATTATTTGCTTAAAAAGTAATCCAGAGAACACCATTTTTCTGTGCCATTTGCTTTTGTAGGGAGAGTTGCTGCTGCGTCAGGGACAGATTTGCTTGTGTATCAGGTAGTGTAGGGAGAAAAAACGTACATTACACATATCCATCTTAACAAACAGTCCTTCTGAGGACTAATCCATCTGCAGAGATATCAGGCAGGCAGGGTGTATAGGCTGACAGTGTATATAGCAAACTGCAGTTCTGCTGCTGTTAGATATTTCTATACAAAGGCCCAGGTCTCAGGGGCCAGGAATACTTTTCTTTGGATCTTAATCCTCATTATTTGCTTAAAAAGCAATCCAGAGAACACCATTTTTTCTGCGCGAGTTGCTTGTTGGCACTGCAGAATACAGCCCGGTCCTTTCCATATTAGAGCGCTAGAAATCCACCTATTTAAAACTGTGTTTTCTCCGTCAAACGGATCACATGTATGTTGTCAGAAAAAAATGCCATTTCTGGCCTCCAGTAAAAATGTCCTTTAGTGTGTCAGTGAAGCAATTCACAGCAGTTTGCTGTTCAAACTACTTACCTACAGGCCAGGTATTTAAAACTCTGTTTTCTCTGTGACACGGATCACATACACGTTGTCAGAAAATACTGCCATTTCTGGCCTCCATTAAAAATTTCCTTTAGTGTGTCAGTGAAGCAATTCACCGCAGTTTGCTGTTCAAACTACTTACCTACAGGCCAGGTATTTAAAACTCTGTTTTCTCCATCACACGGATCACATATACATTGTAAGAAAATACTGCCATTTCTGGCCTCCATTAAAAATTTCTTTCAGTGTGTCAGTGAAGCAATTCACAGCAGTTTGCTGGTCAAACTACTTACCTACAGGCCAGGTATTTAAAACTCAGTTTTCTCCATCACACGGATCACATATAAGTTCGCTCCAAACTCAGTCATTTGTAGTGAGCGTGGAAGATACTATCCTCATTTTAAAATGGGCAAGGCACGTGGCAAGGGACGGGGAACTGGACGTGATGGCAATGGTGCATGCAGAAGCCGAGGAGAAGGCCGTGGGCAAGCTGAAATTGTGCCACAACAAACACCCACATCTTCTCGTCTGACCTTCCTGTCCCAATTTCTAGGGGACCACAGCACACGACTATTGAACCCAGAGCAGTGTCAAAAGGTTGTTAATGCTTTCAGTCACTTAGCCACCACAACCACCCTGTCTTCCACATGGTCAAGTCTCAGTAGCCTTGAGTCTGGACCGCATACTGTTCACCCTGATCCTCCTTCCTCCCACCATGCCGAGTACCCAGAGACAACTGATCCCCCACTTGGACAATCTGAAGAGCTGTTCACTTTTCCATTTATAGATTCAGGCCCCTCGCCCAGTCCACTTGAAGCGGGGTTAGAGGAAATTGCGTGTAGCGATGCCCAAATATTTGAGCAGCCACGGTCACACGAAGGCGACAGTGGGAAAGTGTCACAAGAGGTGGATGAGGATGAGACTCAATTGCCAGAAAGTCAGGAGGAGGACCAGGGTGCGGGAGTGGAAGACGAGGTAGTGAATTATATAGTAACTGACCCAACCTGGAAGGAGGACATGCAGAGCGAGGACAGCAGCACACAGGGGGAGGGAGGCAGAGCACCCCAACAGGCAGGAAAAAGCAGAGTGGTGGCTGCAGACAGAAGACAGGCAACCGTTCCCCGTAACACCAACACGAAGGAAGTTGCCAGTACAACTGTTTGGTCTTCCCGAGTCTGGTTGTTTTTTAAAGACTCTGCCGATAACCCCAAAAAGGCCATTTGCACCACCTGCCAGGCCAGCATCAGCAGGGGTGACAAAACGACCAGCCTGACCACCACAAGCATGATCAGGTACATGGCAACAAAGCACCCGACTTTGTGGGCCGAAACCCAGGGTCCACGAACAGTGGCACCATTGCTTCTTCCGCTGCTGTGCATGCAAGCCAATCCCCTGTCCATGGTGCATGCGAAGACGCCTCCTGCCCTACACCTGGCGCATCAGGAAGCACGTCCATGTCCTTGTCCCAGTCTAGCGTTCAGTTGTCCATACCCCAGTTCTTGGAACGCAAGCGCAAATATGCAGCCAACGCCCCACAGGCCACACTACTAAATTCTCACATTTCACGACTGCTTGCGCTCGAAATATTGCCTTTCAGGCTTGTGGAGACGGAAGCATTCCGCAACATGATGGCGGCGGCCGTCCCTCGGTACTCGGTCCCCAGCCACCACTATTTTTCTCGGTGTGCCGTCCCTGCATTACACAATCACGTGTCCCAAAACATTAGCCGTGCTCTCAACAACGCAGTTACCGGTAAAGTCCACCTAACCACGGACAAGTGGATAAGTGCTTGTGGGCAGGGACGGTACATCTCGCTGACGGCACACTGGGTTAACATAGTGGAAGCCGGGACCCAGTCGGACCTTGGAACGGAACGCGTCCTCCCGACGCCAAGGATTGCAGGCCCTAGGTCAATCAGGGTTGCCCCCATGGTCTACAGTTCCTGCACCTCATCCTCCTCAGCCTCCTCCTCCTCTTCAGCCTCCATCTCCGAAATGACCACTTCAGTCACAAGCTGGAAGTACTGCAGCACTCCCTCGGCCAAGCGGCGTCAGGCTGTGCTGAAGCTAATATGCTTAGGTGAAAAACAGCACAATGCTGAAGAGTTATGGACAGCTCTGAAAGAGCAGGCAGATCTGTGGCTCACACCACTGAAACTACAGCCAGGCATGGTCGTGTGTGACAATGGCCGGAACCTGGTGGCGGTTCTGAGGCGAGGCGAGCTCACACACATAACATGCCTGGCCCATGTGCTTAACTTTGTGGTTCAGCGGTTTCTCAAATGCCACTCAGAGCTGCCGGATCGGCGTGTTAAAGTGTGCCGCCTGTGTGCCCATTTTAGAAAGTCAGCTACTGCTTCCGCCGCACTTGCAGTGTTTCAGCAGCATTTGCAGCTTCTGGCTCACAGACTGGTGTGTGATGTCCCCACGCGTTGGAACGCTACACTGCAGATGTTGGGAAGGATTTATGAGCAGAAGAGGGAATTTGTTGAGTACCAGCATCAACAAGGCCGTCGGTATTCAGTTCAGACTCCACACATAAGACCTCAGGAGTGGACATGGATGTCAGACATATGTACCAGCCTCCAAAACTTTGAGGACTCCACTAAGATGGTGAGCGGCGATGATTCCATAATTAGCGTCACCATCCCGCTTCTCTGTCTTCTGAAATGCTCTCTGCTCACAATCAAAGAGGATGCATTGCAGCTGGAGCACGATGAGATGGAGCAAGGAACCATACAGGGTGATTACACACAACCAAGCCTCATCTCATTCCAACATGGATTGGGTGACAATGAGGAAGAAGAGGAGTAGGAGGAAGGACAGGAGCTAGTTTCATGCTCTATAGATGGTACTACCTGCACAGCTGTCATACCGTCTGTTCAGAGTGGATTGCCAGAGGACAGAGAAAAGGAGAAGGAGAGCATGGTCAGTCATCCTGTTGGTGAGGACACGGAAGACTTGCCTGTTAGTAGTCTGGCACGCATGGCTGAGTTTATGTTATGCTGCCTTTCCCATGACCCTCGCGTTGTCAAAATTTTGGGTGACAGTCATTACTGCATGGTGACACTTCTAGACCCATGCTACAAGGAGAACTTTATATCTCTTATTCCTGAGGCGGACAGGTCTACAAAAATGGGGCAGTAATGCTGCTGAACTATTAAAAAAATTCCCATCTGAAAATGCTGGCGGCAGAGGGCACACTTCGTTGGACAACCAAGGAGTACAGGCAAGAGAGACACAACTTCAATCCAGCAGATGCAGAGGAACACTGTCTAAGTTCTGGGAGAGTTTTCTCAGACCCTCCCATCGCACAGGCCCTGAGGTGAGGGGTACGCTCACAAGGAGTGCAAAGTTTGGGAAGATGCTGAGGGAATACCTTGCCGACCATACCAACGTCGCCCGTGATTCCTCTGTGCCTTATAATTATTGGGTATCCAAGCTGAATACGTGGAATGAACTGGCTCTCTATGCCTTGGAGGTCCTGGCTAGAGATGAGCGTTGTTCTACTCAAACTGTTCGCCAATCTCAAATTCGAGCTGTTTTGGGCGGTGTTCGAGCCGTTCGGCGAACACGATCAATTTGAGAAAAATTCGGCTGTTCGAGGTTATGTTCGATAACTGTTCGTGCACCAAAATCATAACTGGATTTTTTCTCAGTAATGATGAAAATTAATGTTAATACGCAGTTTGAGTGTACAGCGGGGTGGGGGGAGGGGCAGGGGATGGATCTCTGCAGGAACAATGAAGATCTCCATTTTTTTTTCTCTTTCCGCATTTACAGTGGGGAGGTGCAATCTGTCAGCCTATCAGCAGCGCACACACGGAGCGAAGTGCTTTTTTTCACACAAGCAAGGGCATGTGTCATTGGCAGTGTATGTCACATGTCCTTGCCCTATATGACCAAGCCATTTTCCCCGTCGCCACCATTTTCTCACTGCTGCAGCTGCGTGTTAGACGGCACCGCTGTTGCTGTGTGCGCTATACCTTGTTAATTTCAAGCCAATTTTCGCACAAATATACAGATAGCTTGGGAGTAGGGAATAGTTGTGAATGCAGTCCTTTTAAGGACTAGGTTACAGCATTTCCTACGACTTTTATCAGGCAGGTCTGTGCTCTTAAATAGATAGGTTGTGGGAGTAAAGACTAATTGTAATTGGAGTCCTTTTCAGGACTAGGTTACATCAGTTCCTATCAGTTTTTGCCAGGCAGGTCTGTGCCAGTGCTGTGCAAGTTTTTTTCACAGCATTTGGCTGAATCTAGCAAAGCTAATCCTTTTTGGCCTATTGCAGAGAGTGTTAGTCAGTGGAGTAGCCTATCTGTGTTGCAAGATATACCACCTGTGTATAGAATACCAATTTTTTTACTGCACCTAGTGAAGTAAAATCTTTTGGGCATAGCATCATTCTATTAGTCCATCTATACTGACCTCCATCAGGTTGCAAACTGAATCTAATTTTTTTCTGCATCTAGCTCTGAAAAAATATTTGGCCTTCTAGCAGTGTGTCGGACTTTCTCTATTAGTCCATCTATACTGACCTCCATAAGGTTGCAAATTCAAAATAATTTTTATCTGCATCTACAGTACCTCTGAAAAAATATTTGGGCTTCTAGCTGTGTGTGGGACTTGTTGTATTAGTCCATCTATACTGACCTCCATCAGGTTGCAAACTGAATATATTTTTTTCTGCATCTACCTCTGAAAAAATATTGGGCTTCTAGCTGTGTGTGGGACTTGTTGTATTAGTCCATCTATACTGACCTCCATCAGGTTGCAAACTGAATATATTTTTTTCTGCATCTACCTCTGAAAAAATATTGGGCTTCTAGCTGTGTGTGGGACTTGTTGTATTAGTCCATCTATACTGACCTCCATCAGGTTGCAAACTGAATATAATTTTTTTCTGCATCTAGCTCTGAAAAAATATTTGGCCTTCTAGTAGTGTGTCGGACTTTCTCTATTAGTAAATCTATACTGACCACCATCAGGTTGCAAATTAAAAATAATTTTTATCTGCATCTACAGTACCTCTGAAAAAATATTTGGCCTTCTAGCAGTGTGTCGGACTTTCTCTATTAGTCCATCTATACTGACCTCCATCAGGTTGCAAATTCAAAATAATTTTTATCTGCATCTACAGTACCTCTGAAAAAATATTTGGGCTTCTAGCTGTGTGTGGGACTTGTTGTATTAGTCCATCTATACTGACCTCCATCAGGTTGCAAACTGAATATATTTTTTTCTGCATCTTCCTCTGAAAAAATATTGGGCTTCTAGCTGTGTGTGGGACTTGTTGTATTAGTCCATCTATACTGACCTCCATCAGGTTGCAAACTGAATATATTTTTTTCTGCATCTACCTCTGAAAAAATATTGGGCTTCTAGCTGTGTGTGGGACTTGTTGTATTAGTCCATCTATACTGACCTCCATCAGGTTGCAAACTGAATATAATTTTTTTCTGCATCTAGCTCTGAAAAAATATTTGGCCTTCTAGTAGTGTGTCGGACTTTCTCTATTAGTAAATCTATACTGACCACCATCAGGTTGCAAATTAAAAATAATTTTTATCTGCATCTACAGTACCTCTGAAAAAATATTTGGCCTTCTAGCAGTGTGTCGGACTTTCTCTATTAGTCCATCTATACTGACCTCCATCAGGTTGCAAATTCAAAATAATTTTTATCTGCATCTACAGTACCTCTGAAAAAATATTTGGGCTTCTAGCTGTGTGTGGGACTTGTTGTATTAGTCCATCTATACTGACCTCCATCAGGTTGCAAACTGAATATATTTTTTTCTGCATCTACCTCTGAAAAAATATTGGGCTTCTAGCTGTGTGTGGGTCTTGTTCAATTAATCCATCTATACAGACCTCCATCAGGTTGCAAACTGAATATAATTTTTTTCTGCATCTAGCTCTGAAAAAATATTTGGCCTTCTAGTAGTGTGTGGGACTTTCTCTGTTAGTCCATCTATACTGACCTCCATCAGGTTGCAAACTGAATATATTTTTTTCTGCATCTACCTCTGAAAAAATATTGGGCTTCTAGCTGTGTGTGGGTCTTGTTCTATTAATCCATCTATACTGACGTCCATCAGGTTGCAAACTGAATATAATTTTTTTCTGCATCTAGCTCTGAAAAAATATTTGGCCTTCTAGTAGTGTGTCGGACTTTCTCTATTAGTCCATCTATACTGACCTCCATCAGGTTGCAAATTCAAAATAATTTTTATCTGCATCTACAGTACCTCTGAAAAAATATTTGGGCTTCTAGCCGTGTGTGGGACTTGTTGTATTAGTCCATCTATACTGACCTCCATCAGGTTGCAAACTGAATATATTTTTTTCTGCATCTACCTCTGAAAAAATATTGGGCTTCTAGCTGTGTGTGGGACTTGTTGTATTAGTCCATCTATACTGACCTCCATCAGGTTGCAAACTGAATATATTTTTTTCTGCATCTACCTCTGAAAAAATATTGGGCTTCTAGCTGTGTGTGGGACTTGTTGTATTAGTCCATCTATACTGACCTCCATCAGGTTGCAAACTGAATATATTTTTTTCTGCATCTACCTCTGAAAAAATATTGGGCTTCTAGCTGTGTGTGGGTCTTGTTCTATTAATCCATCTATACAGACCTCCATCAGGTTGCAAACTGAATCTAATTTTTTTCTGCATCTAGCTCTGAAAAAATATTTGGCCTTAGAGCAGTGTGTCAGACTTTCTCTATTAGTCCATCTATACTGACCTCCATCAGGATGCAAATTAAAAATAATTTTTATCTGCATCTACAGTACCTCTGAAAAAATATTTGGGCTTCTAGCTGTGTGTGGGACTTGTTGTATTAGTCCATCTATACTGACCTCCATCAGGTTGCAAATTGAATATAATTTTTTTCTGCATCTAACCCAGCCAATAGTTTTGGCCTAATACCACAGTTTGGCCACTCAGCTCTGCTCGGTTACCATCCATTGTTTTTTTGTGCAAACAACTCCAGAGTTGTGAATTAGTTAACCACCAAAATGAGTGGAAAAAGGCCTGCTGCTGGTGGAAAGGGGAATAGGCGTGTTGGGAAGGGGAAAAAAGGTTGTGTCCGTGGGGTAGGTGTTAAAGCAACAGTAACATCTGCAGAAGAAAGACCATCTTCCAGCCAAACTAAAATGTCTACTTCTTTTAGCGGACAATGTGATAAGATCCCTTTCTTACGGCCACGCCAATCGCTACAAATTCCAGATGAGGCACACAAACAGCAGGTGCTTCAACGGATATCAAGTGCTCCTTTAAGTGGGCTCTCCTCCACATCAACTTCAACATCACAAATACTCCAGTCCTCAAAGGTGTCACCCAAATCGCACTTGCTTCCTCACAGCTCCCAAATCTCCAGCTGCCCGTCTGAATATGAGGTAGAACAGATGGTTGAGTCTGCAGAGCTGTTTACTCATACTATAGCCTGGGAATCAGAGGTCGACTCCAGCGCTTCTGTGAATCCAGACGAGGAAATGATCTGCACTGATGCCCAGAATCTTTATGAGTCGGATCCAGGACCAGACGCAGAAGGTTCTGACCATAATGTAGACCCTCATTCCCAAACTGTAACTCCTGTTGGTGGAGACAATGAGGAAGACGATGATAAGACTCAAATACCTGATTGGAGCGACAACTTTAGTTTTTTGTCAGGGCAGGAACAGGTTGGCTCTGAGGACGACGGGTGTGATAACACACAGGGTGATGATGATGAGGTTGGAGATCCCACTTACTGTCAACCCACAGTCAGCCAAGAGATGAGGTCAGCAGAGGAGGTGGAGGAAGATGCTAGTAACGACGAGGTCAGGTTGCGCCTTCCTGGACAGAGACGTAGTACTGGAAGCACGTCAACAACTGCATCCTCAAACACAACTCTGCCTCTCACCACAAGTCGTGGTGGCTCTTCAGGTCGCATGGGTGCTAAGCCTTGCATAGCCTGGGCATTTTTTCAGATCGATAAAGATGACCCAACTCGTGTTATCTGTAACATTTGTCAGCAAAAGCTAAGTAGAGGCCAAAAAATACATAGTTTGAGTACTTTATGCATGAACCGGCACATGGACATGAAGCATAAGTTGCAGTGGGAAGCTCAGTGTGCTACAATGCGGCCTAGCCGGCCGGGCCAACCACCGTCTGCCATATCTTGTGCATCCGCGGCCTCTTCATCCTCTGTGACTGGGGGGACAGCAGTCACACCTGTTTTGGGGCGCAGACCTGCCACCTCTTTACCCGCAACAGCCAGCGTGATTGGCAGGTCATCATTTTCTTTGGAGGTGGTAACACCAGCTGGTGTTGAGCGCTGTCCGACATCGATAGCACCACCTTTGGATCAAGGCAACCTAACATGTCCGCCTGCATCTTCCTCACAGACCGGCAGTTTGCCGGGGACACCCTTATCAACCCCGTCTAAGCACAATAGCCAGCCCTCGGTCCCTCAGATGTGGACAAGTAAAAGACCATTTCCTCCTAGCCATGACAAAGCTAAGAGGTTGAATTTCACCATCTGCAAGCTCTTGGCTACAGAAATGCTGCCTTTCCGCCTGGTGGACACAGAGGATTTTCGAGACCTTATGTCCGTCGCAGTGCCCCAGTACCAGATGCCCAGTCGGCACTACTTCTCAAAGAAAGGTGTGCCTGCGCTCCACCAGCATGTCGCACACAACATCACCGCTTCTTTGAGAAACTCTGTTTGTGACAGGGTGCATTTCACCACAGACACTTGGACGAGTAGGCATGGACAGGGGCGTTACATGTCGCTGACTGGGCACTGGGTAACTATGGTGACAGCAGGACAAGGGGCTGCTGTCCAACTCTTGCCGTCCCCACGAGTTGTGCGTCAATCCTCTTTATGTCAAAGTTCCTCCACTGCTTCTGCCTCCTCAACCTCCTCTCGGTCTTCCACCTGCACCCAAAGCCTGTCTGGTCATGCCACAAGCTTTCTAACTGCGCAGAAGGGATCCTGCACACCTCCTTACTATGCTGGCAGTAGGGCTCAACGTCATCAGGCGGTTTTTACTTTGAAATGTCTGGGAAATGTGAGTCACACAGCTGAGGAGTTGTGGTCAGCTCTGGAGAACCAATTTCATGAATGGTTGTCTCCACTGGACCTGAAACCAGGGAAGGCCGTGTGCGACAATGCTGCAAACCTGGGTGTGGCCCTTCGCCGGGGCAATGTCACACACGTGCCTTGTATGGCTCACGTGTTGAACCTGGTTGTCCAGCAATTTTTAGCCCACTATCCCAGACTAGATGGCCTTCTGCAGAGGGCACGGTCGCTGTGTGCTCACTTCCGCCGTTCGCATCCCGCAGCTCAGCGACTTACATCTCTACAGAAGTCGTTGGGCCTGCCACTTCACCGGCTAAAATGCGATGTGCCTACCCGGTGGAATTCAACTCTGCACATGTTGCAGCGACTGTGGCAGCACCGACAAGCCCTGGTGCAATACGTTCTGACGTATAGCCTGGGCCAACGAGATTCAGAGGTGGGGCAAATCACGCTGGAGGAGTGGTCTCAGATCAGGGACCTATGCACCCTTCTGCACAGTTTTGAAATGGCGACGAAGATGTTTAGTGCTGACGATGCCATTATCAGCATGAATATTCCGGTGATTTGCATGCTGGAGCACATGTTAAACAGAATTCGGAGTCAGGTGGTGGCACAAGAGGAGGTGGAGGAAGTAGAGGAGGAGGAGTTGTATGCGGAAGGGCTAACATCTGCAAGGTCCAGACGGTCGGCAGCACCAAGGCGGCAGGCATGTGAGGGTGGGGGAGATGGTTTTACCAGGGCGCATGGTAGCAGCCAAACTAGTGAGGAAGGTGCAGGAGCCCAGGAAGAAGTGGAGGACGAACTGATGGAAGACTCATCAGATGAGGGAGACCTTGATCACATTTCTGTTGTGCGAGGTTGGGGGGAGAGGACAGAGGAAGGAAGCATGATTGTTACCTCGCCACCAACACAACAGGGACTTGGTGCTCCTGGATACGCAACACACATGAGTGCCTTCTTGCTGCACTACCTGCAACATGACCCTCGAATTGTGAGAATTAGAAATAATCCTGACTACTGGGTTGCCACACTGTTAGATCCCCGGTACAAAAGTAAATTTGCAGAAATTATTCCAGCCATAGAAAGGGATGCACGCATGCAGGAGTATCAGCAGAGACTGTTGCAGAATCTTACATGTGCTTTTCCACAAAATACCAGTGGTGCACGTAGTGAATCTCACAGTTCCAACTTACCAACCGTGGGACCGTCAAGTGTTCAGCACTCAAACCATAACAGAACCACAGTATCTACTGGTAACATCAATTTTGCGGAATCATTTCACCACTTTTTTAGCCCATCCTTTGCAAGGCCACAGGAGACAAGAAGTCTGACACATAGTCAACGCCTAGAGACGATGGTACAGGAGTATCTCCAAGTAAACATTGAAGCCACGACTGTGTCACTGGACCCTTGCTCTTTTTGGGCTTCCAATCTGGATAAATGGCCGGAGCTAGCCACTTACGCCTTGGAGATCTTGTCATGCCCCGCAGCCAGCGTTCTGTCTGAACGTGTGTTCAGCGCTGCTGGTGATGTGCTGACAGATAAGCGCACGCGGCTCTACACTGATAATGTAGACAGACTCACGTTCATAAAGATGAACAAATCATGGATCCGAAACGACTTTTCTACCCCTGTGTCATCCTGGGGAGAGTAAAAGCTTGATGATTGGTTAAAATCACCCTACCAACCGTTTTAAGCTTTCAAATTACTAATCATGTTTATCTGTATCTTGACTGGAAAATAATTTGGGCTTTGTAGCAGTGTGCAGCACTGATCCTATTAGGCCATCTATAATAAGCTCCACCAGATTTAAAATTAAAAATAATTTTTAGCTGCATCTAGCCCGGAAAATAATTTTGGGGCTCCGAGATGCGCAAGACACATAAGTGCCTTCTTGCTGCACTACCTGCAGCATGACCCTCATACTGTCAGAATTCGAAGTAATCATGACTACTGGGTTGCCACACTCTTAGATCCCCCAAACTTTTCGATCAACCTTTTCATTTTAATAAAGACCAAAAAAATGGTCATTTTTGAAATTATAAGCATTAGCAGGTTGTTAGAAACTGAAATCAAACAGTTTTCAACTCAAAACTTTATTGTAGGTGATGTTACATTTTCACATAGGACCCCTTGTTCGAAAGGAGCTTCTGAACTCTCTCGTCCATTGAATTTGTCAGGTTTTGGATGGTTTCTGCTTCAATTGTTTTGCATGAGGACAGAATACCCTCCCAGAGCTGTTGCTTAGATGTGAACTGCCTCCCGCCATCATAGAAACTCCTTTTAATGATGCTCCAAAGGTTCTGAATGGGGTAGAGGTCAGGGGAGCATGGGGGTCACACCATAAGTTTGTCCCCTTTTATGCCCATATCAGCCAGAGATGCAGATGTTTTATGTGCAGCATGAGATGGTGCATTATCATGCAGAAAAATGATCTTGCTGTGAAATACACGGTTCTTCTTCTTGAACCATGGCAGGAAGTGCTGTTTGAGAAAATCCACATACATTATGGAGTTCATCTTTAGCGCCTTCAGGGATCCTAAAGGGGCCGACAATCTCTCTCCCCATGATTCCAGCCCAAAACATTACTCCACCTCCTCCTTGTTGGCGCTGTAGCCGTGTTTGCGTGGGGTGTCCATCAACAAGCCATCCTCCACTCCATCCATCTGGACCATCGAGCGCTGCACGGCACTCATCCATGAACAAAACAGTTTTGAAATCAGTCTTCATGTAATGTTTGGCCCACTGGAGCCGTTTCTGCTTGTGTGAAGTGGATAGAGGAGGTCGACAGGATGGCGTATGCACAGCTACAAACCTCTGAAGGACCCTGCATCTTGTTGTTCGGGGGACGTTGGAGGCACCAGCAGCTTCAAAAACTTGTCTGCTGCTATGACAAGGCTTTCTTGCCGCTGCTCTTTTAACCTGACGTAATTGCCTGTAGGAAAGAGTCCTCAATTTGCCCTTATCAGCACGCACACGTGTGTACTGTGAATCAGCTACATACTTCTTGATTGCCAAGACACTTCATCCTGATCATCGCACAATGTTGATTGTAGTCATGCCTTGACCTAAACACTCCACAATTTGTTGCTTCTCAGCAGCCGACACATCCTTTTTCTTTCCCATTTTGGCAGAAAATGTAGGCTGCTTAATAATGTGAGAGAGCCTTCTTAAGTAGTCTTGCCTTTCATTGGACACACCTGCCAAACTAATTAGCACAGGTGTCTGCAATTGCTTACAGTGATATAAAGAGCCCTGACACACATCACCATCAATGAGTTTAACTGACAAACAAACAAATTCTTCCCTTATCACTCCTAAACACTTTTTGCATAATAATTTGGAACGCAGTGTACATGTGCTTTTCCACAAAACACCAGTGGTTCACGTAGTGAATCTTACAGTTCTAACTTGCCAACCGTGGTCTGTATGGAATTGTTCAATAAAGGGCCCAAAATTAAGATAACATAGATGGGAGAGGTCTCTATGAATAGGAATTCCTAAGTATTTGATACCCTGTGAGGGCCAGGCAAAGGGAAAGTTGGACTGGATGGAATCCTATATGGATTTGGGGAGGGAGACATCGAGGGCCTCAGACTTCGCTGCATTGATTTTAAAATTTTACCATGTAACAAAGTGATCTATTTCAGCCATAACAGCAGGGATGGATATATGTGATTGAGTGATATATACTAGGACATCATCAGCAAATAGAGAGCACTTGTACTCGGTGCCTCCCACCTCAATCCACCTAATATTGGGGTTATGGCGAATTGATGAGAGCAGGTGCTCCGTCACTAGGATGTATAAGAGAGGGGACAGAGGACATCCCTGCCTTGTCCCATTGGTGATTGTGAAATGTGATGAAAATGTTCTGACGCACCCCCTGGGCCTTGGGACACCCGGAGCCGGACCCTTTTTGGTGGATGCTGGTGGTTGTAGTCTTCGTGGCGGCGACCCGGTTCCGTGGCTCAGGGCGGTCAAACCAGTGGCGGAACTATTTATGTGGTTTTGATGTTTAAATGTCCGACTGCGCCACCCGTGGATTGCGGTCAGAGTGAACCGCCGCTACAGGGCAGACCGCTGAGGCTGTTGTTGTGGGTGCAGCAGAGCGTAGCATAACTCCCCACGGGAGGAGTATAGCCTCAGGGCAGTGTATGCGGAGGATGGGGGTGATGGTGCAGGGCAGCAACAGTAATGACACGGAGTCAGTGATGCAGTCCAGGGCCTTTACTCACAGTTCTTATTATCCAGACCACGTCTGCAGGTAACGGCTGCCCACGTCGTACTGTGCTCACCAGGTGAGGGGCTCAGACAACTCCCAGATAACTTTGGAGCACTTCACAGGACCCCCTTTGTGTGTCCTTTGTCTGGCCTTTCTTACCAACACTTCTGTCCGGCTGCCTCGGGCCTCCTCTTGGTAAACTTGGCGCCAGTTTCCCTGACCCTATGTGGTGCCTTCCTAGCGGGTGTAGCGAGGGGCTGTGCCACATAAAATGTCAGAGCCTCCGGTTTCTAGCTGAGGGTCGTTTCCTGCCTCCACTAGTTCGGGGACCGGTCTCCCCCTTTGGCCTGACCCCTCCACGCAGGTGGATTCGGGCGTGCAGTGGCGACTCGCCCGTCCGCACCCCTGGGATCCCTTCATTCCTCGTTCCTGGAGCCTTCTCCGCTCCTCTTCCTTCCTTCTCCCTCTTCCAGGCCTGGGCCTCTGTTACTAGGCCCGCCTCCGGAGCAGAGCTCATGCAGAGCCCCTGCTCCCTGCCACTTCTGCTCAGACTTCTCTGCACTGAACTAAGATGGTGCCCACCTTTTATACTCCCTTCTCAATGCACCCAGGAACTGCTTCCTCCCTGCTCCTGCACTACAGGGTTCCCCTTCCTCAGTGTTCCCTCCCCCCACTCCAGCCAGGGACAGGGATTTTCGTGCCCATCTCAGGGGCATATTGGTCGCCCTGCCCCACGGCAATGTGGTGTAATGCATGCAGGTGTCGGGTCCTGATCCACACTCCATCCTTACCTGAGAGTGAGATATCACACCTCTGGGTGAGGTGCAATACGTCTGTAGCAACCGAGCCCTCAGGGTGCTACAGTTCCATTTATCTTCAGCCTAGGTGACGTATTGCGATACAGGGCCGTGATTTTGGCTATAAAAGGGTCCCCTAGACCCCTACCCCAAGCTTTTTAAGAGAATCATATATGGCGTGCCAGGAGACTCTATGGAATGCTTTCTCAGCATCCAACGAGAGTATCTAATTACAAATTTTTAACTGCATCTAGCCCAGGAAATACTTTGTGCCTAGTAACAGTGTCTGCTAGTCAGCGGATTATCCCGGCTGTTAAGCAAGCTACACCACCTGTAGTTTAGACACTTAATTTTTTCAAAGGAAATGCTTCGGGACCATGGGATACTTAGTGAAGAGCATCAGGAGGCACCCCAAGGCATAGGGGCTGGGACTGGCAGTAGGATGCCTTGCAGTGGACAGCCGAGCTCGATCCTTATAAAAGCTTTTTAACTGCAGCAGCTTTAGTGGACGCTACTGGAGCTGGAATTACCGCGGCTGCTGGCATGAGACTTGCCCTCCAATAGATCCTTGTAAATGGATTTAAAGTGTATTCATTCAAATTAGAGAGACAATTTAAATTAAAAAGCTTAGAGCTGCCTCCACCACAGGGGGGCTCGCTCGACCCACCAGCAGACAGGCACCAGTATTGGGAGAGGGGGGCTGGCCGTCAGGGTTCACCGCGGCTCTGGCACAAACCCGGCGACACGGAGGTGGCACGGGCAGGAGCGGACTGGCCGTGTCGGCTTCTCACTTTTTGGATTTTAGAAGGGCATGACATGCCTATATCTGTGTCTCCCCCTCCTTTTACTCCTCCACCTCTTTTATTTTCGCATGACTATATGTACTTGTCACTTTTCCATGTGTTAGTTATGTCTTCTGAGCAGTTTGTCAGCTTTTGGACACCTTTGAAGGTGTTTTCTATGTGTTTCTATGTGTTTTTGTTTGCCTGCCATTGGTTTTAACGGTGTTCGAAGGTGTTCGACGAACAGTTCGACGAACAGTTCGGCGAACACACGGGTGTTCGACGAACCGAACCGAACTCGAACACTACGGGGGTGGCTCAACACTAGTCCTGGCCTGCCGTGCCGCCAGCATTTTATCACAGCGGGTTTTTAGTGCCGCTGGTGGAATTAAAACTGATAAGCGCATCCGCCTGTCAACTGAAAATGCTGACAGGCTGACTCTTATAAAAATGAAGAAGGGCTGGATTGGGCCAGACTTCTCAACATCAACGAATGATAGCAGCATAACATAAACTCAAATCCAGTGTCACACCCACACATTGGTATACGCTTCCTGATTTTGTCTATTTGCTCTTGTCCTCCTCATTCTCCTCATCCTCCACCACCATTTCACCAGGGTGACCATGGTCCATGATGCAACATTCACATAATTTTTTTAAAGGGTCTTTATGTTCATGATTCCCGTGAAATTTTTTTTTTATACAGTAAGTTCATGTATACCCCCCAGGGGTAAATGTTTGTCAGCCCATACACTTAGTGCATGGGCATTACAAGTATAGGAGTCCTGCTCCTTTCTATTGGGAACATTTCTTTATGAGGCCCTCCTCCACGTCTATTCCAAGGGGCATTGAAGTGCCTCCAAATTTTTGGCAGCCCTTCCATTCACTGCATAGGCCAACATTATGGGAGACTCTCTCCTTTCTAATGAGAATTTGTCATTACTGTGGCCCTGCTCTGTGTGTCTTTAAATTCTTAGTGGGTTTTTCCTAAAATTGGTCAGCCGTTGGACTCACTGCATACCCTATAACTGCATAGCAGACCCTCTCCTTTCTAATGGGAACATGTCGTACTTGTTACTGTGGCCCTGCTCTGTGTGTCTTTAAATTCTTAGTGGGGTTTTTCCTAAAATTGATCAGCCGTTGGACTCACTGCATGCCCTATAACTGTATAGCAGACTCCTTTCTAATGGGAACATGTCGTACTTGTTACTGTGGCCCTGCTCTGTTTATCTTTAAATTCTTAGTGGGGTTTTTCCTAAAATTGGTCAGCTATTGGGCTCATTGCAAACCCTGTAACTTATAACTGTATAGCAGACCCTCTCCTTTCTAATGGGAACATGTCGTACCTTGTTACTGTGGCCCTGCTCCATGTGTCTTTAACCCCTTTACAACCCAAGGTGGTTTGCACTTTAATGACCAGGCAAATTTTTACAATTCTGACCACTGTCACTTTATGAGGTAATTACTCTGGAAATCTTCAACGGATCCCCCTGATTCTGAGAAGATTTTTTCGTGACATATTGTACTTCATGACTGTGGTAAAATTTCTTCGATATCACTTGCATTTATTTGTGAAAAAAATGGAAATTTGGCAAAAATTTAGAAAATTTTGCAATTTTTAAAATTTGAATTTTTATGCCCTTAAATCAGAGAGATATGTCACACAAAATAGTTAATAAATACCATTCCCCACATTTTTACTTTACATCAGCACAATTTTGGAACCAAATTTTTTTTTCGTTATGGAGCTATAAGGTTTAAATTTGACCAGCAATTTCTCATTTTTCCATCAAAATTTACAAAACCATTTTTCTAGGGACCACATCACATTTGAAGTCACTTTGAGAGGTCTTTATGACAGAAAATACCCAAAAGTGACACCATTATAAAAACTGCACCCCTCAAGGTGCTCAAAACCACATTCAAGAACTTTATTAACCCTTCAGGTGCTTCACAGGAATTTTTGGAATGTGTAAGAAAAAAATGAACAATTAACTTTTTTCACAAAAATGTTACATTAGACCCAATTTTTTTTATTTTCGCAGGGGTAACAGAAAAAAGTGGACCACAAAATTTGTTGTGCAATTTTCCCTGGGCAAGCCGATACCCAATATGTTGGGAAAAAACACTGTTTGGGCGCACGGCAGTGCTCGGAAGGGAAGGAGCGCCATTTGAATTTTCGATTATAAAATTTGCTTGAATAATTAGCGGACGCCATGTTGCGTTTGGAGAGCCCCTGATGTGCCTAAACAGTGGAAACCCCCCACAAGTGACCGCATTTTGGAAACTAGACTCCCCTGGGAACGTGTCTAGATGGGTAGTGAGCATTTTGAACCCCCAGGTGCTTCACAAATTAATCCGTAATAATGAAAAAGTATCTTTTTTTCCACTTTTTCATTTTTACTAATCAATTTGAGAAGCACCTGGGGGTTCCAAGTGCTCACTATGCATCTAGAAAGGTGCATTAAGGGGTCTAGTTTCCAAAATGGGGTCACTTGTGGGAGAGCTCCAATGTTTAGGCACACAGGGGCTCTCCAAACGCGACATGGTGTCCGCTAACAAATTGAATGGAAAATCGGCTCAAATTGTTAGCAGACACCATGTTGTGTTTGGAGAGCCCCTGTGTGCCTAAACATTGGAGCTCCCCCACAAGTGACCCCATTTTGGAAACTAGACCCCCAAGGCACCTATCTAGATGCATAGTGAGCACTTGGAACCCCAAGGTGCTTCACAAATTGATTCGTAAAAATGAAAAAGTTTTTTTTTTCCACTTTTTCATTTTTACGAATCAATTCCAAGTGCTCACTATGCATCTAGATAGGTGCCTTGTTGGGGTCTAGTTTCCAAAATGGGGTCACTTGTGGGGGAGCTCTAATGTTTAGGCACACAGGGGCTCTCCAAACACAACATGGTGTCCGCTAACAATTTGAGCCGATTTTCCATTCAATTTGTTAGCGGACCCCATGTCGCGTTTGGAGAGCCCCTGTGTGCCTAAACAGTGGAAACGCCCCACAAGTGACCCGATTTTGGAAACTAGACCCCTCAAGGATTTTATCAAGGGGTATAGTGAACATTTTGAACCCAGAGGTACGACACAGAATTTGATAACATTAGGTCATCATATTGAATAAGTTGTAATTAGTCTTGAGCGCAAGTGCTCGCTACTTGAGTTTGCATCGGGTACTCAGGTATGCACCATGTACTGCGTGTGCTCGAGTGACATGCTCAAGTCCCTGCCCCGCATGTTTCACAGTTATTAGACACCCCAAAAAAAACATGCGGGGATCGCTCGTGCATGGCAGGACACCCCCGCAAAGTTTTTTTGGCCGCGAAGCATATGGGGCGGAGACTCGAGCATGTCACTCAAATACCCCCGATACTCAATGCATACCAGAGCACCCGATGCAAACTCAAGGAGCGAGCACTTGCGCTCAACACTAGAGATGAGCGGTGTTCGACTCGAACTGTTCGCCAATCTCAAATTTGAGCTGTTTTGGGCGGAGTTCGAGCCGTTCGGCGAACGCAAACGATTTGAAAAAAATTCAGCTGTTCGAGGTTATGTTCGATAACTGTTCGTGCACCAAAATCATAACTGGATTTTTTCTCAGTAATGCTGAAAATTAATGTTAATACGCAGTTTGGGTGTACAGCGGGGCGGGGGGAGGGGCAGGGGATGGATCTCTGCAGGAATAATGAAGATCTCCATTTTTTTTTTCTCTTTCCCGCATTTACAGTGGGGAGGTGAAGTCTGTCAGCCTATCAGCAGTGCACACACGGAGCGAAGTGCTGTTTTTCACACAAGCAAGGGCATGTGTCATTGGCAGTGTATGTCACATGTCCTTGCCCTATAAGACCCAGCCATTTTCCCCGTCGCCACCATTTTCTCACTGCTGCAGCTGCGTGTTAGACGGCACCGCTGTTGCTGTGTGCGCTATACTTTGTTAATTTCAAGCCAATTTTCGCACAAATCTACAGATAGCTTGGGAGTAGGGAAGAGTTGTGATTGCAGTCCTTTTAAGGACTAGGTTACATGATTTCATACGACTTTTATCAGGCAGGTCTGTGCTCTTAAATAGATAGGTTGGGAGTAAAGACTAATTGTAATTGCAGTCCTTTTCAGGGCTAGGTTACATCAGTTCCTATCACTTTTTGACAGGCAGGTCTGTGCCAGTGCTGTGCAATTTTTTTTCACAGCATTTGGCTAAATCTAGCAAAGCAAATCCTTTTTGGCCTATTGCAGAGTGTGTTAGTCAGTGGAGTAGCCTATCTTTGTTGCAAGCTACACCACCTGTGTATAGAATACAAATTTTTTTACTGCACCTAGTGAAGTAAAACCTTTTGGGCATAGCATCATTCTATTAGTCCATCTATACTAACCTCCACCAGGTTGCAAATTCAATATAATTTTTTTCTGCATCGAGCTCTGAAAAAATATTTAGGCTTCTAGCAGTGTGTGGGACTTGTTCTATTAGTCCATCTATACTAACCTCCATCAGGTTGCAAATTCAATATAATTTTTTTCTGCATCTAGCTCTGAAAAAATATTTAGGCTTCTAGCAGTGTGTGGGACTTGTTCTATTAGTCCATCTACACTGACCTCAATCAGGTTGCAAATTCAATATAATTTTTTTCTGCATCTAGCTCTGAAAACATATTTAGTCTTCAAGCAGTGTGTGGGACTTGTTCTATTAGTTCATCTATACTAACCTCCATCAGGTTGCAAATTCAATATAATTTTTTTCTGCATCTAGCTATGAAAAAATATTTAGGCTTCTAGCAGTCTGTGGGACTTGTTCTATTAGTCCATCTATACTGACCTCCATCAGGTTGCAAACTCAATATAATTTTTTTATGCATCTAGCTCTGAAAAAATATTTCAGCTTTTAGCAGTGTGTGGGACTTGTTCGATTAGTCCATCTATACTAACCTCCATCAGGTTGCAAATTCAATATAATTTTTTTCTGCATCTAGCTCTGAAAAAATATTTAGGCTTCTAGCAGTGTGTGGGATTTGTTCTCTTAGTCCATCTATACTAACCTCCATCAGGTTGAAAATTCAATATAATTTTTTTCTGCATCTAGCTCTGAAAAAATATTACAGCTGGTAGCAGTGTGTGGGACTTGTTCTATTAGTCCATCTATACTGACCTCCATCAGGTTGCAAATTCAATATAATTTTTTTCTGCATCTAGCTCTGAAAGAATATTTAGGCTTCTAGCAGTGTGTGGGACTTGTTCTATTAGTCCATCTATACTAACCTCCATCAGGTTGCAAATTCAATATAATTTTGTTCTGCATCTAGCTCTGAAAAAATATTTCAGCTTCTAGCAATGTGTGGGACTTGTTCTATTAGTCCATCTATACTGACCTCCATCAGGTTGCAAATTCAATATAATTTTTTTCTGCATCTAGCTCTGAAAAAATATTTCAGCTTGGAGCAGTGTGTGGAACTTGTTCTATTAGTCCATCTATACTAACCTCCATCAGGTTGAAAATTCATTATAATTTTTTTCTGCATCTAGCTCTGAAATAATATTTAGGCTTCTAGCAGTGTGTGGGACTTGCTCTAATAGTCCATCTATACTAACCTCCATCAGGTTGCAAATTCAATATAATTTTTTTCTTCATCGAGCTCTGAAAAAATATTTCAGCTTGTAGCAGTGTGTGGGACTTGTTCTATTAGTCCATCTATACTAACCTCCATCAGGTTGCAAATTCAATATAATTTTTTTCTGCATCTAGCTCTGAAAAAATATTTAGGCTTCTAGCAGTGTGTGGGACTTGCTCTATTAGTCCATCTATACTAACCTCCATCACTTTGCAAATTCAATATAATTTTTTCTGCATCTAGCTCTGAAAAAATATTTAGGCTTCTAGCAGTGTGTGGGACTTGTTCTATTAGTCCATCTATACTAACCTCCATCAGGTTGCAAATTCAATATAAATTTTTTCTGCATCAAGCTCTGAAAAAATATTTCAGCTTGTAGCAGTGTGTTGGACTTGTTCTATTAGTCCATCTATACTAACCTCCATCAGGTTGCAAATTCAATATAATTTTTTTCTGCAACTAGGTCTGAAAATATATTTAGGCTTCTAGCAGTGTGTGGGACTTGTTCTATTAGTCCATCTATACTGACCTCCATCAGGTTGCAAATTCAATATAATTTTTTTCTGCATCTAGCTCTGAAAAAATATTTAGGCTTCTATCAGTGTGTGGGACTTGTTCTATTAGTCCATCTATACTGACCTCCATCAGGTTGCAAATTCCATATAATTTTTTTCTGAATCTAGCTCTGAAAAAATATTTAGGCTTCTAGCAGTGTGTGGGACTTGTTCTATTAGTCCATCTATACTGACCTCCATCAGGTTGCAAATTCAATATAATTTTTTTCTGCATCTAGCTCTGAAAACATATTTCGGCTTCTAGCAGTGTGTGGGACTTGTTCTATTAGTCCATCTATACTGACCTCCATCAGGTTGCAAATTCAATATAATTTTTTTCTGCATCTAGCTCTGAAAAAATATTTCGGCTTCTAACAGTGTGTGGTACTCATTGTATTAGGCCATCTATACCAAACTCCACCAGCTTTGAAATTAATAATAATTTTTAGCTGCATATAGCCCTGAAATTAATTTTTCTTTCCAATAGTGGTAGCAATAGAAATATGGGGCGCGCGCCTGGCTAACAAAAATATACGCTTCATAACAAAAAACAACAGCCTAGCTCACTGCATTAATAAGATGGCATCATCATCTCTTCCAGTGCTAGGCCTACTACGCCGGCTAGCATTCCTGTGCCTAAAACACAATGTATGGGTCCGCGCTAGCCACGATGCTGAGGGGTCTAAAGCTGCTGCTAACGCTTTATCACAATTCAATTGGCATATTTTCACAGAGCTCTTCCCCAACGCCCACCCATCGGGCAACAGTTGCCCACACTCCCTATGGGATCTAGTGGCGAATAGTTGATGCCATTAATCAGAGCGTCAGTTGCGCCATCGATGTGGCAAGCATACGTTAAGGCATGGGAAGAGTGGACTCGACTAGTAGTAGGCAGACGGGTTGACCAATGTGAACAAGCCAGATCACAAGTCACCATAGAATTTCTCCACCAGCTAATGATGAGGGGCATATCAGGGGTGTCAGCGCAGCGGTGTCTGACCGGAGTAGCATTTCTCTTCCAACTACTGAATTGGGGAGATGTGACAAAGATTCATCATCAGACAATCCATAAAAGGGTGGAAAAGGGGTCAGCCAAGCCAGGAGTGTAGACGTCCCGTCCCGTGTCACTAAAACTGATTTCTCACATCATATCCCTAACACCATTAACATGACACTCACAATTTGAAGCAACACTACTGTCTACTGCATTTGCGATCGCCTTCTTCGGGGCACTATGCATAAGTGAATTAGTCCCTCAATCCAAAATTACCCCCAGTGGAGGCTTATTACACCAGGACGTAGTCATAGCCAATAATGCAATACGTCTACGCATACGCCAATCGAAAACGGTTCCAGCGGGCAGGGGCACTTGGGTACTTCTACAACCCACAAACGGTACACTGAGTCGGGTATCAATAGTAAAAACATATATAACCTTCAGATCACAAATTAATTTCTTCCTATCACACATTGATGGAACGCCATTATCAAGATACCAGTTCCAAGCTATATTTAATAAATGCATAACATCGGCAGGGAACCACCCCAAAGATTACGGGACACACTCATTCCGCATAGGTGTGGCCACGGATGCAGCAAGAGCAGGACTGTCAGAAATGGAAGTTTAGAGGATAGGGAGATGGCGATCCACGTGTTTGGCGAGATACATAAGACCGGACTTGTTATCCTTACGTGGTTTTTTCTTTTACAGGTGACGCTTAGCCAACAGTGTGGGTGATAGGCCACTCGTATATATATTGGGCAGAAAAAAGGGCGAAAGTCCGCCCAGGCAGGAGGAAATTAGAGTTTCATAACACATATTTCAACTGGAGAGGTATTAGAGGCCTGCTATGGCCACAGGTACTAATGTAGGTAATCAAGGTAGGGAGAGAGGCAAGAGGTCTGGTCATCTTAGTTATACAGGCCGGGGGAAACAACCTAGGTCATCACAAAAGCGCATAACTAATGGCAATAATGAAACTAGACACTGAGCGCTTAAGAGAATTTTTCACAAAACTAACTATAGTATGGTCAGAGATTGTGCCGATAGCGGTATGGCAAGGTGCGCAAGACATCACTGCCATCGAACGGACAAGGCGGGTAATAAATATTCGGATGGCAAAATTTAGAAGACACAGAGGCGGTGTAGTGATACGACACCGACAACTGGAAGGAGATAAAGCAGGCCTCATACGGCCCGACGGTGTTCACTTAATGGATATTGGACTGGACATATTCCTGTCAGGACTCCAGGACGGAGTGGAACAAGCGTTAAGAGTGATGGGTGGGGGTCAGAGTCCTGCATACGAGTACGCAAGATCCTCCGTGGCCTGGAAATAGAAAGGACATGTTGGAGAGTTACACTTGTTGGCCAACTTGCCGGAGTGGAGACCCAGGGCATGCTGCAACAAGCTGAATTATTTTAGAAATAAAATGCCTTTCTAATGGAATGAGTATAAAGAGTTAATAAAGCTGTGACCGATCTTCACCCATCCCGTTGTAAGAGTTACATTATTGTATTGTCAAGGAAAGGGGGGCGGTAGGGGGGCTGAGCGTCTGGGTTTGGTTGGGGGTCCCCACAGTCTGCCTAGGCTAGATGCATTTAAAAATTCTTATTAGATACACAGGCGGTGCAGCTTGCTTCACAGCTGGGCTACTACGCCCAAAGTATTGCCTAGGCTAGATGCAGTTAAAAATTCTACGCTGACTAGCAGACATTGAAGCTTTGGAGCAGACCTCTGAGTAAACAGTTCTTCAGACTCAACCATCTGTGTTACCCAAAGCCATAGTGTATGTAGTTTTTTGCAGTTAAAAGTGGGGGGGGGGCGACCCAACCCACCTGAAATTGACGATGCCAACGTCACGTAAGACACAGCAAGGGGACTCCAAAAAGAGGCTCCATTTTTTCCCAAAATTGTGGCACAGACACCACTTAACCCTAGAACGCATACCTGGGGCCTCGCAGGCCCGCCCTGTTAATTGTTTTCTATTTTCTGCAAGATTACTTTAGTTAGAATTTTGAAACTCTAGGTATTCTTCATGTATATAGTTGTTTGTCATTTGACTTTGAGTTATTCCATGTTATTTGCACACGGGCCTAAAAGGCCCCAGGTATGTGAAAGTGTAGATTTTTATGGTCATGCATTCTAGGGTTAAGTGGCATTAATTGCCCCACAGTTGCTTAAAACGGTTGGTGAGGTGATTTTACCAAATCCTCAAGGTTTTAGTCTCCCCAGGATGACACAGGGGTAGAAAAGTCCTTGCGAATCCATGATTTGTTCATCTTTATAAACGTGAGTCTGTCTATATTCTCAGTGGACAGCCGCGTGCGCTTATCTGTCAGCACACCACCAGCAGCGCTGAACACACGTTCAGAGAGAACGCTGGCTGCAGGGCATGACAAGATCTCCAAGGCATGAGTGGCGAGCTCTGGCCAATTTTCCAGATTGGAATCCCAAAATGAGCAAGGGTCCAGTGACACAGTCATGGCTTCGATGTTCACTTGGAGATACTCCAGTACCATCCTCTCTAGGCGTTGACTATGTGTCAGACTTCTTGCCTCCTGTGGCCTTGCAAAGGATGGGCTAAAAAAGTGGTGAAACGATTCCACAAAATTGCTGTTACCAGCAGATACTGTGTTACTGTTACGGTTTGAGTGATGAAGACTCGACAGTCACATGGTTTGCAAGATAGAACTGTGAGGTTCACTATGTGCACCACTGGTGTTTTGTGGAAAAGCACATGTAAGATCCTGAAACAGCATCTGCAGATACTCCTGCATGCGTGAACCCCTTTCTATGGCAGGAATTATTTCGGCAAATTTACTTTTGTACCAGGGATCTAAGAGTGTCTCAACCCAGTAGTCGGGATTACTTCGAATTCTGACAATTCGAGGGTCATGTTGCAGGTAGTGCAGCAAGAAGGCACTCATGTGTCTTGCGCATCCAGGAGGACCATGTCCTTGTTGTGTTGGTAGCGAGGTAAGAATCATGCTTCCTTCCTCTGCCCTCTCCCCCCAACCTCGCACAACAGAAATGTAATCAAGGTCTCCCTCATCTGATGAGTCTTACATGCCCATCGCCAGTTCGTCCTCCACTTCTTCCTCAGCTCCTGCACCTTCCTCAACAGTTTGGCTGCTACCATGCGCCCTGGTTAATCCCTCTCCCCTACCCTCCCATGCCTGCTGCCTTGGTGTTGCCGACCGTCTGGACCTTGGAGATGTTATCCCTTCTGCATACGACTCCTTCTCTACTTCCTCCACCTCCTCTTGCCCCACCACCTGACTCTGAATTCTGTTTAACGTGTGCTCCAGCATGTATATCACCAGAATAGTCATGCTGATAATGGCATCATCGTCAGCACTAAACATCTTCGTCGCCATTTCAAAACTGTGCAGAAGGGTGTATGGCGCCCCTGAGGGTTCAGTCGCCACAGAGTTGCTGCATCTCACCGAGAGGTGTGGTATCTCACCCTCAGGTAAGGAAGGAGTATGGCTCGGGACCCTAACACCTGCATCCAACACATACCCGCAGTGGGGGTAGGGCGAGATTGCTCCTAAGGGAGAACACAGTCCCAGGTCCCTAGCTGGCGGGAGGGTCCTATGTAGTTGGTGCTTAGGGGAGCAGCTTAGGGGAGCACATGACAGGGAGAGTATAAATAGGAAGCCATCTTATAAAGAGCAAGCCAGTCAGATGAGGAGAAGTGACAGGAGCAGAGGCTCTGCATGAGCTCTGCTCTGGGGGCGGGCCTAGCCTGGGAGGCCCAGGACTGAAGGAGAGAAGAGAGGAGTGGGAGCAGGAAGGCTCCAGGAACTGAAGGGACCCTAGGGGTACAGGCCGTGCAGAAGGCCACCCGTACGCCCGCTGCTACCAGGAGGTAGAGGGGTCAGGTCAGATAAGGGGAACCGGTCCCTCAACTAGCGGAGAAACAGCAAGGCTCAACTAGAAACCGGAGGCTGCAGCATTTCATGTACTGCAGGCCAAAGTCCACACCAGTCTCACTAAGAAGGTAGCCACATAGGACCCAGGGGACGGAACACACGTCACCCGCCAAGGCCCAAAGATACCAGATAGAAGTGTCACTGGGTGTGAGGTGCAGGGAGAAGGCCAGAGAAAGGACACAAAGAAGGGGGTCCTGCTAAGTACTCCAGAGCTATCTGGGGGTGGACTGAGCCCCTCACTGAGTATGCACAGCACGACGGGGGAGATTGCTCTGGTACCTGTAATCTGGACTGCAACAACTGTGAGTAAAGATCTTGGGACTGCATCACACTGACTCTGTGTTCATTACTGACTCCCTGCACTACAACCAACGTCATCCACCCACACTGCCCTGAAGCTACACTCTTCCTGTGGGGAGTAAAAATACCATTGCTGGAAAACCACCTGCTTCAGAGGACTGTTCCGCAGCGGCGGCCCCTTTGGTCGCACTCCACAGGTGGCATAGTCGGACATTATAAAACCCATATATACAAATTACCCTTGGATTGACCGCCCTGGGTCATGGATCACCGCCACAGTGACTACAACCCCCAGCGTCTACCGGCCCGGCTCCGGGTACCCCAGGGGTCGCGTCAACTTCATAGGTCCCTGATCTGAGACCACTCCTGCAGCGTGATTTGCCCCACCTCTGGATCTCGTTGGCGCAGGCTATACGTCAGAACGTATTACACCAGGGCTTGTCGGTGCTGCCACAGTCGCTGCAACATGTGCAGAGTAGAATTCCACCGTGTCGGCACATCGCATTTCAGCCGGTGAACTGGCAGGCCCAGCGACTTCTGTAGAGATGTAAGTCGTTGAGCTGCGGGATGCGAACTGCGAAAGTGAGCACACAGCGACCGTGCCCTCTACAGAAGGCCATTTAGTCCGGGATAGTGGGCTAAAAATTGCTGGACAACCAGGGTCAACACATGAGCCATACAAGGCACGTGTGTGACATTGCCCCGGCGAAGGGCCGCACCCAGGTTTGCAGCATTGTCACACACGGCCTTCCCTGGTTGCAGGTCCAGTGGAGACAACCATTCATGAAACTGGGTCTCAAGAGCTGACCACAACTCCTCAGCTGTGTGACTCACATTTCCCAGACATTTCAAAGAAAACACTGATGCCGTTGAGCCCTGCTGCCAGCATAGTAAGGAGGTGTGCAGGATTCCTTCTGTGCAGTTAGAAAGCAGGAGGCATTACCAGACAGGCTTTGGGTGCAGGTGGAGGACCGAGAGGAGGTTGAGGAGGCAGAAGCAGTGGAGGAACTTCGAGATAAAGAGGATTGACGCACAACTTGTGGGGACGGTAAGACTTGGACAGCAGCCCCTTGTCCTGCTGTCACCATAGTTACCCAGTGCCCAGTCAGCGACATGTAGCGCCCCTGTCCATGCCTACTCGTCCAAGTGTCTGTGGTGAAATGCACCCTGTCACACACAGAGTTTCTCAAAGAAGCGGTGATGTTGTGTGCTACATGCTGGTGGAGCGCAGGCACACCTTTCTTTGAGAAGTAGTGCCGAATGGGCATCTGGTACTAGGGCACTGCGACGGACATAAGGTATCGAAAATCCTCTGTGTCCACCTGGCGGAAAGGCAGCATTTCTGTAGCCAAGAGCTTGCAGATGGTGAAATTCAACCTCTTAGCTTTGTCATGGCTAGGAGGAAATGGTCTTTTACTTGTCCACATCTGAGGGACCGAGGGCTGGCAGTTGTGCTTAGACGGGGTTGATAAGGGTGTCCCCGGCAAACTGCCGGTCTGTGAGGAAGATGCAGGCGGACATGTTAGGTTGCCTTGATCCAAAGGTGGTGCTCTCGATGTCAGAGAGCGCTCAACACCAGCAGGTGTTTCCACTTCCAAATGAACTGACGACCTGCCAATCAAACTGGCTGTTGCGGGTAAAGAGGTGGCAAGTCTGCGTCCAAAAACATGTGTGACTGCTGTCCCCCCAGTCACAGAGGATGAAGAGGCAGCGGATGCACAAGATGGGGCAGACAGTGGTTGGCCCGGCCCGCTAGGCCGCATTGTAGCAAGGGTGAGCTTCCCACTGCAACTTATGCTTCATATCTATGTGACGGTTCATGCATGAAGTTCTCAAACTATGAATTTCTTGGCCTCTACTTAGCTTTTGGTGACAAATATTAGATAACACGAGTTGGGTCATCCTTATCGATCTGAAAAAATGCCCAGGCTATGCAAGGCTTAGAGCCCATGTGACCTGAAGAGCCACTACGACTTGTGGTCAGAGGCAGAGTTGTGGTTGAGCATGCAGTTGTTGACGTGCTTCCAGTACTCCGTCTCTGTCCAGGAAGGTGCAACCTAACCTCGTCGTCAATAGCATCTGTTACGCCCTGCTGCGCTTGGTATCACAGATCCTAGAAGAGTGCATTGGTGGAATCCTCCACAAGAGTCCCCCATAAACATTCACACATCTCCACCTTCCACCTCAGACCAGCAGAGGGAGCCCATTAGGGATATAAATAGGGAAGGTGGAGCTAGGCAGTTCAGTTCCTCTGAAGAGTTCCTGCTGTAGAGAAGCCTAAGAGAGGTCAGTCTGCAGTGGAGCTCAGTCTAGTCTAGAGAACTCAGTTAATAGTTCAGCAGTGGAGCACGAGGCTCCTGCTAGCTAGATTCAAGGAGCCCAGTTACAGCTTAAGGTGTGCCGGCGCCATAAGAACGGTGAAGCGCGACAAGCTGCCGTTAGTGTGTATAGCCTAGTGAGGGCCCGAGTAGGCCGAAGGCAAGTGGCGAGTTAGTACATAAGGGGCAGAGGAGCTTAACCAGCTCACCCCGAAGCATTTACCGGACACCGGATCCGAGCTTACCGGGATCTCTATGACCCAGTAAGGCATAACCAGAATCCCTGGAGAACTACAAGTCCCAGGATCGCTAAGGTGCTGATAAGTAACAGAGCCAGGAGATGCTTAGGCCCCGCATACTGGGAGCGTGAACTCCAAGACAAGGCCCTACCATAAGGTCAGCCAGCGCAGGACAGAGACAAAGTTAGGCCTAGCTCCAGGCAGGTCAGAAACTTACTATGCAGAGGCAAGAAACAGGAGGCCCTACACCCGCTCTTTGGGGAGGATCCTGATATGCACCCTTCACCCTACAGTGCTCCGGGATGTGCCTGAATTTCCACCAGTAAAAGGTACTGAAGTGACTACCGTGTCCGTTCCCGTTCTTGCTCTAACCCAGCTGGGTCTCGCCTGTCCTGCATTCCCCCTGCATACGCTTTTCTGAGGCCTAGCTCCACCTGTGGGGAGCTATACCATCGACCTGCCTTATCACCGAGGTCAGTGGACTGCTGCAGCGCTGGTGCATCTCACCAGATACCAAAGGTGGCATCACGAACTCTTATAAAATTAACAATTATTCACCCTTTTAAAGAGTGACCCCAGGGTACAGGCCCGGGAGCAGACCACCGCGACATCCCCAAGGCCAGGCAAAGGCCCGGGTACCGAGTCATCCCCATCCCCTGAGCTAGTCACATCCTCCTCCACCTCCTCTGCTGACCTCATCGACTGGCTGACTGTGGGTTGACAGTAAGTGGGATCTCCAACCTCGTCATCATCACCCTATGTGTTCTCACACCCATCGTCCTCAGAGCCAACCTCTTACTGCCCTGACCAAAAAGTCAAGTTGTCGCTCCAATCAGGTATTTGAGTCTCATCATCGTCTTCATCATTTTCTCCACCAACAGGAGTTACAGTTTGGGAACGAGGGTCTACATTATGCTCAGAACCTTCTTCATCTGGTCCTGGATCCGACTTATAAAGATTCTGGGCATCAGTGCAGATCATTTCCTCGTCTGGATTAACAGAAGCTCTGGAGCAGACCTCCGTTTCACAGGCTATAGTATGAGTAAACAGCTGTGCAGACTCAACCATCTGTGTTACCCCATACTCAGACGGGCAGCTGGAGACTTGGGAGCTGTGAGGAAGCAAGTGCGATTGGGGTGACACCTCTGAGGACTGGAGTATTTGTGATGTTGAAGTTGAGGTAGAGGAGAGCCCACTTGAAGGAGCACTTGATATCCGTTGAAGCACCTGCTGTTTTTGTGCCTCATCTGGAATTTGTAGTGATGGACGTGTCCGTAAGAAAGGGATCATATCACATTGTCCGCGAAAAAAAGTAGACATCTTAGATTGGCTGGAAGATGGTCATTCTTCTGCAGATGCTACTCCCCCCCCACCATGGGGGAACTCGACCCACCAGCGGACAGGCAC
The DNA here is from genome assembly GCF_046119375.1 of Phyllobates terribilis. NCBI lineage: Eukaryota > Metazoa > Chordata > Amphibia > Anura > Dendrobatidae > Phyllobates > Phyllobates terribilis. The sequence goes on from NW_027362764.1 coordinate 459,729,096, forward strand.
CAGTATTGGGAGAGGTGGGCTGGCCATCAGGGTCCACGGCGGCTCTGGCAGAAACCCGGCGACACGGAGGTCGCACGGGCAGGAACGCACTGGCCGTGTCGGCTTCACAGTTTTTTGGTTTTAGAAGGGCATGACATGCCTATATCTGTGTCTCCCCCTCCTTTTACTCCTCCACCTCTTTTCTTTTCGCATGACTATATGTACTTGTCACTTTTCCATGTGTTAGTTGTGTCTTCTGAGCAGTTTGTCAGCTTTTGAACACCTTTGAAGGTGTTTTCTATGTGTTTCTATGTGTTTTTGTTTGCCTGCTATTGGTTTTAACGGTGTTCGAAGGTGTTCGTCGAACAGTTCGACGAACAGTTCGGTGAACATACGGGTGTTCGACGAACCGAACCGAACTCGAACACTACGGGGGTGGCTCAACACTACTCAACACTAGTCGCCATATTGTCATCTTTTTTTCTTACTTTTGAAAAAAATCCCAACCCCATCACAACCCTAACCCCAACCCTAACCCTAACCCCAGCCCTAACCCTAACCCAACCCTAACCCTAGCACAACCCTAACTCTAGCACAACCCTAACCCGAGAGTTTATTTTTTATGCCGTTCCTCGTGCGGTATAAGTGATTAGACGACTTTATTCTTTGGGTCGGTGCGATTACAGCGATATCAGAATCATATGGGGTTTTTATGATTGACAGCTGTCACACACTAAAAGACGCATTTTTTGTATAATCTAGTTTTTGCATTGCCATATTTTGAGAGCTATAATTTTTCCATATTTTGGCAGACCGAGTCATGTCATGGCTTGTTTTTTGCGGGATGAGTTTACGTTTTTATTGGTGCCATTTTCAGGCACGTGACATTTTTTGATCGATTTCTATTCCGATTTTTGGGAGGCAGAATAAACAAAAACCACCAATTCAGGAATTGTTTTTATTTATTTTTTTTCTATTCTGTTATGCGTGTGGTAAAATTGATAAGGTAGCTTTATTCTTTGGGTCAGTACGTTTACAGCGGTACCACATTTATATTGTTTTTATATGTTTTGGCGCTTTTACACAATAAAAGATATTTTATAGAAAAAATAATTTTTTTGCATCGCTTTATTCTGAGAGCTATAACTTTTTGATTTTTCGGATGATGGAGCTGTATGGCAGCTTGTTTTTTGCGGAACAAGATGAAGTTTTCAGAGTTACCATTTTTATTTATATTTGTCTTTTTGATTGCGTGTTATTCCATTTTTTGTTTGGCGGTATCATGATAAAGCATTGTTTTTTGCTTAGTTTTTTTTTTTTTTACTGTGTTCACTGAAGGGGTTAACTAGTGGGACACTTTTATAGGTCAGGTCATTCCGGACGCGGCAATACCAAATATGTGTACTTTTATTGTTTGTTTGCTTTTTTTTCATAATAATATTTATTGATGGGTACATTATATTTTTATTTTTGGTGGATTATTTTTTTTATTCTTTTTTTATATTTTTACAGTTTTTTTTTTTTTTCACTTTCTGACAGTTTTTACACTTTTTTACTTTGTCCCACTGTGGGACTTTCACTTTTTTTATTCTGATCGCCTTCATAGCATAGGGATGGAGCACCATCCCTGTGCTATACAGGCAGTCAGCGCTGCACAGTGAGAAGATTGTTTGGTCGTGCACTGCGCATGACCAAACAATGTTCCTGCTGCCTGGTGACCAGGATGTTGTCATGACGACATCGGGTCGTCATGGCAACACCCGGGAAGCCGCAGCAGATAGCGCTGGAGGCCGGAAGAGGAGGTGAGTATTGCGATCACCTCCCCTTGCCACTGCAATGCTGCGATCGACTTCGATCGCAGCATTGCGGAGGTTAATGTGCCGGGAGCGGTGCAGGACCGCTCCCTGCACATAGTACCGGGTGTCAGCTGTGACAATCAGCTGACATCCGGCGGCGATCGCACCTGCACAGCCTGTGTGCGCGCGATCGCCATGACGTACTAATACTGGTCAGGCTCTTAAGTCCCAGGGCACATACGCGTATTAATACATCATGGGCTGTAAATGGGTTAAATTCTTAGTGGGGTTTTTCCTAAAATTGGTCAGCCGTTGGACTCACTGCATACCCTATAACTGTATAGCAGACTCTCTTCTTTCTAATGGGAACATGTCGTACTTGTTACTGTGGCACTGCTCTGTGTGTCTTTAAATTCTTAGTGGGGTTTTTCCTAAAATTAGTCAGCCGTTGGACTCAGTGCATACCCTATAACTGTATAGCAGACCCTCTCCTTTCTAATGGGAACATGTGATACCTTGTTACTGTGGCCCTGCTCCATGTGTCTTTAAATTCTTTGTGGGGTTTTTCCTAAAATTGGTCAGCCATTGGACTCATTGCATACCCTATAACTGTATAGCAGACCCTCTCATTTCTAATGGGAACATGTCATACTTGTTACTAGTGTTGAGCCACCCCCGTAGTGTTCGAGTTCGGTTCGGTTCGTCGAACACCCGTGTGTTCGCCGAACTGTTCGTCGAACTGTTCGTCGAACACCTTCGAACACCGTTAAAACCAATGGCAGGCAAACAAAAACACATAGAAACACATAGAAAACACCTTCAAAGGTGTCCAAAAGCTGACAAACTGCTCAGAAGACATAACTAACACATGGAAAAGTGACAAGTACATATAGTCATGCGAAAATAAAAGAGGTGGAGGAGTAAAAGGAGGGGGAGACACAGATATAGGCATGTCATGCCCTTCTAAAATCCAAAAAGTGAGAAGCCGACACGGCCAGTCCGCTCCTGCCCGTGCCACCTCCGTGTCGCCGGGTTTGTGCCAGAGCCGCGGTGAACCCTGATGGCCAGCCCCCCTCTCCCAATACTGGTGCCTGTCCGCTGGTGGGTCGAGCGAGCCCCCCTGTGGTGGAGGCAGCTCTAAGCTTTTTAATTTAAATTGTCTCTCTAATTTGAATGAATACACTTTAAATCCATTTACAAGGATCTATTGGAGGGCAAGTCTCATGCCAGCAGCCGCGGTAATTCCAGCTCCAGTAGCGTCCACTAAAGCTGCTGCAGTTAAAAAGCTTTTATAAGGATCGAGCTCGGCTGTCCACCGCAAGGCATCCTACTGCCAGTCCCAGCCCCTATGCCTTGAGGTGCCTCCTGATGCTCTTCACTATGTATCCCATGGTCCCGAAGCATTTCCTTTGAAAAAATTAAGTGTCTAAACTACAGGTGGTGTAGCTTGCTTAACAGCCGGGATAATCCGCTGACTAGCAGACACTGCTACTAGGCACAAAGTATTTCCTGGGCTAGATGCAGTTAAAAATTTGTAATTAGATACTCTCGTTGGATGCTGAGAAAGCATTCCATAGAGTCTCCTGGCACGCCATATATGATTCTCTTAAAAAGCTTGGGGTAGGGGTCTAGGGGACCCTTTTATAGCCAAAATCACGGCCCTGTATCGCAATACGTCACCTAGGCTGAAGATAAATGGAACTGTAGCACCCTGAGGGCTCGGTTGCTACAGAGGTATTGCACCTCACCCAGAGGTGTGATATCTCACTCTCAGGTAAGGATGGAGTGTGGATCAGGACCCGACACCTGCATGCATTACACCACATTGCCGTGGGGCAGGGCGACCAATATGCCCCTGAGATGGGCACGACAGTCCCTGTCCCTGGCTGGAGTGGGGGGAGGGAACACTGAGAAAGGGGAACCCTGTAGTGCAGGAGCAGGGAGGAAGCAGTTCCTGGGTGCATTGAGAAGGGAGTATAAAAGGTGGGCACCATCTTAGTTCAGTGCAGAGAAGTCTGAGCAGAAGTGGCAGGGAGCAGGGGCTCTGCATGAGCTCTGCTCCGGAGGCGGGCCTAGTAACAGAGGCCCAGGCCTGGAAGAGGGAGAAGGAAGGAAGAGGAGCGGAGAAAGCTCCAGGAACGAGGAATGAAGGGATCCCAGGGGTGCGGACGGGCGAGTCGCCACCGCACGCCCGAATCCACCTGCGTGGAGGGGTCAGGCCAAAGGGGGAGACCGGTCCCCGAACTAGTGGAGGCAGGAAACGACCCTCAGCTAGAAACCGGAGGCTCTGACATTTTATGTGGCGCAGCCCCTCGCTACAGCCGCTAGGAAGGCACCACATAGGGTCAGGGAAACTGGCGCCAAGTTTACCAAGAGGAGGCCCGAGGCAGCCGGACAGAAGTGTTGGTAAGAAAGGCCAGACAAAGGACACACAAAGGGGGTCCTGTGAAGTGCTCCAAAGTTATCTGGGAGTTGTCTGAGCCCCTCACCTGGTGAGCACATTACGACGTGGGCAGCCGTTACCTGCAGACGTGGTCTGGATAATAAGAACTGTGAGTAAAGGCCCTGGACTGCATCACTGACTCCGTGTCGTTACTGCTGCTGCCCTGCACCATCACCCCCATCCTCCGCATACACTGCCCTGAGGCTATACTCCTCCCGTGGGGAGTTATGCTACGCTCTGCTGCACCGACAACACCAGCCTCAGCGGTCTGCCCTGTAGCGGCGGTTCACTCTGACCGCAATCCACGGGTGGCGTAGTCGGACATTTAAACATCAAAACCACATAAATAGTTCCGCCACTGGTTTGACCGCCCTGAGCCACGGAACCGGGTCGCCGCCACGAAGACTACAACCACCAGCATCCACCAAAAAGGGTCCGGCTCCGGGTGTCCCAAGGCCCAGGGGGTGCGTCAGAACATTTTCATCACCTTTCACAATCACCAATGGGACAAGGCAGGGATGTCCTCTGTCCCCTCTCTTATACATCCTAGTGACGGAGCACCTGCTCTCATCAATTCGCCATAACCCCAATATTAGGTGGATTCAGGTGGGAGGCACCGAGTACAAGTGCTCTCTATTTGCTGATGATGTCCTAGTATATATCACTCAATCACATATATCCATCCCTGCTGTTATGGCTGAAATAGATCACTTTGTTACATGGTAAAATTTTAAAATCAATGCAGCGAAGTCTGAGGCCCTCGATGTCTCCCTCCCCAAATCCATATAGGATTCCATCCAGTCCAACTTTCCCTTTGCCTGGCCCTCACAGGGTATCAAATACTTAGGAATTCCTATTCATAGAGACCTCTCCCATCTATGTTATCTTAATTTTGGGCCCTTTATTGAACAATTCCATACAGACCACGGTTGGCAAGTTAGAACTGTAAGATTCACTACGTGAACCACTGGTGTTTTGTGGAAAAGCACATGTACACTGCGTTCCAAATTATTATGCAAAAAGTGTTTAGGAGTGATAAGGGAAGAATTTGTTTGTTTGTCAGTTAAACTCATTGATGGTTATGTGTGTCAGGGCTCTTTATATCACTGTAAGCAATTGCAGACACCTGTGCTAATTAGTTTGGCAGGTGTGTCCAATGAAAGGCAAGACTACTTAAGAAGGCTCTCTCACATTATTAAGCAGCCTACATTTTCTGCCAAAATGGGAAAGAAAAGGGATGTGTCGGCTGCTGAGAAGCAACAAATTGTGGAGTGTTTAGGTCAAGGCATGACTACAATCAACATTGTGCGATGATCAGGATGAAGTGTCTTGGCAATCAAGAAGTATGTAGCTGATTCACAGTACACACGTGTGCGTGCTGATAAGGGCAAATTGAGGACTCTTTCCTACAGGCAATTACGTCAGGTTAAAAGAGCAGCGGCAAGAAAGCCTTGTCATGGCAGCAGACAAGTTTTTGAAGCTGCTGGTGCCTCCAACGTCCCCCGAACAACAAGATGCAGGGTCCTTCAGAGGTTTGCAGCTGTGCATACGCCATCCTGTCGACCTCCTCTATCCACTTCACACAAGCAGAAACGGCTCCAGTGGGCCAAACATTACATGAAGACTGATTTCAAAACTGTTTTGTTCACGGATGAGTGCCGTGCAGCGCTCGATGGTCCAGATGGATGGAGTGGAGGATGGCTGGTTGATGGACACCCCACGCAAACACGGCTACAGCGCCAACAAGGAGGAGGTGGAGTAATGTTTTGGGCTGGAATAATGGGGAGGGAGATTGTCGGCCCCATTAGGATCCCTGAAGGCGCTAAAGATGAACTCCATAATGTATGTGGATTTTCTCAAACAGCACTTCCTGCCATGGTTCAAGAAGAAGAACCGTGTATTTCACAGCAAGATCATTTTTCTGCATGATAATGCACCATCTCATGCTGCACATAAAACATCTGCATCTCTGGCTGATATGGGCATAAAAGGGGATAAACTTATGGTGTGACCCCCATGCTCCCCTGACCTCTACCCCATTCAGAACCTTTGGAGCATCATTAAAAGGAGTGTCTATGATGGCGGGAGGCAGTTCACATCTAAGCAACAGCTCTGGAAGGGTATTCTGTCCTCATGCAAAACAATTGAAGCAGAAACCATCCAAAACCTGACAAATTCAATGGACGAGAGAGTTCAGAAGCTCCTTTCGAACAAGGGGTCCTATGTGAAAATGTAACATCACCTACAATAAAGTTTTGAGTTGAAAACTGTTTGATTTCAGTTTCTAACAACCTGCTAATGCTTATAATTTCAAAAATGGCCATTTTTTTGGTCTTTATTAAAATGAAAAGGTTGATCGAAAAGTTTGGGGGATCTAAGAGTGTGGCAACCCAGTAGTCATGATTACTTCGAATTCTGACAATATGAGGGTCATGCTGCAGGTAGTGCAGCAAGAAGGCACTTATGTGTCTTGCGCATCTCGGAGCCCCAAAATTATTTTCCGGGCTAGATGCAGCTAAAAATTATTTTTAATTTTAAATCTGGTGGAGCTTATTATAGATGGCCTAATAGGATCAGTGCTGCACACTGCTACAAAGCCCAAATTATTTTCCAGTCAAGATACAGATAAACATGATTAGTAATTTGAAAGCTTAAAACGGTTGGTAGGGTGATTTTAACCAATCATCAAGCTTTTACTCTCCCCAGGATGACACAGGGGTAGAAAAGTCGTTTCGGATCCATGATTTGTTCATCTTTATGAACGTGAGTCTGTCTACATTATCAGTGGAGAGCCGCGTGCACTTATCTGTCAGCACACCACCAGCAGCGCTGAACACACGTTCAGACAGAACGCTGGCTGCGGGGCATGACAAGATCTCCAAGGCGTAAGTGGCTAGCTCCGGCCATTTATCCAGATTGGAAGCCCAAAAAGAGCAAGGGTCCAGTGACACAGTTGTGGCTTCAATGTTTACTTGGAGATACTCCTGTACCATCGTCTCTAGGCGTTGACTATGTGTCAGACTTCTTGTCTCCTGTGGCCTTGCAAAGGATGGGCTAAAAAAGTGGTGAAATGATTCCGCAAAATTGATGTTACCAGTAGATACTGTGGTTCTGTTACGGTTTGAGTGCTGAACACTTGACGGTCCCACGGTTGGCAAGTTGGAACTGTGAGATTCACTACGTGCACCACTGGTATTTTGTGGAAAAGCACATGTAAGATTCTGCAACAGTCTCTGCTGATACTCCTGCATGCGTGCATCCCTTTCTATGGCAGGAATAATTTCTGCAAATTTACTTTTGTACCGGGGATCTAACAGTGTGGCAACCCAGTAGTCAGGATTATTTCTAATTCTCACAATTCGAGGGTCATGTTGCAGGTAGTGCAGCAAGAAGGCACTCATGTGTGTTGCGCATCCAGGAGCACCAAGTCCCTGTTGTGTTGGTGGCGAGGTAACAATCATGCTTCCTTCCTCTGTCCTCTCCCCCCAACCTCGCACAACAGAAATGTGATCAAGGTCTCCCTCATCTGATGAGTCTTCCATCAGTTCGTCCTCCACTTCTTCCTGGGCTCCTGCACCTTCCTCACTAGTTTGGCTGCTACCATGCGCCCTGGTAAAACCATCTCCCCCACCCTCACATGCCTGCCGCCTTGGTGCTGCCGACCGTCTGGACTTGCAGATGTTAGCCCTTCCGCATACAACTCCTCCTCCTCTACTTCCTCCACCTCCTCTTGTGCCACCACCTGACTCCGAATTCTGTTTAACATGTGCTCCAGCATGTAAATCACCGGAATAGTCATGCTGATAATGGCATCGTCAGCACTAAACATCTTCGTCGCCATTTCAAAACTGTGCAGAAGGGTGCATAGGTCGCTGATCTGAGACCACTCCTCCAGCGTGATTTGCCCCACCTCTGAATCTCGTTGGCCCAGGCTATACGTCAGAACGTATTGCAACAGGGCTTGTCGGTGCTGCCACAGTCGCTGCAACATGTGCAGAGTTGAATTCCACCGGGTAGGCACATCTGCGTGTTAGACGGCACCGCTGTTGCTGTGTGCGCTATACTTTGTTAATTTCAAGCCAATTTTCGCACAAATCTACAGATAGCTTGGGAGTAGGGAAGAGTTGTGATTGCAGTCCTTTTAAGGACTAGGTTACATCATTTCATACGACTTTTATCAGGCAGGTCTGTGCTCTTAAATAGATAGGTTGGGAGTAAAGACTAATTGTAATTGCAGTCCTTTTCAGGGCTAGGTTACATCAGTTCCTATCACTTTTTGACAGGCAGGTCTGTGCCAGTGCTGTGCAATTTTTTTTCACAGCATTTGGCTAAATCTAGCAAAGCAAATCCTTTTTGGCCTATTGCAGAGTGTGTTAGTCAGTGGAGTAGCCTATCTTTGTTGCAAGCTATACCACCTGTGTATAGAATACAAATTTTTTTACTGCACCTAGTGAAGTAAAACCTTTTGGGCATAGCATCATTCTATTAGTCCATCTATACTAACCTCCACCAGGTTGCAAATTCAATATAATTTTTTTCTGCATCGAGCTCTGAAAAACTATTTAGGCTTCTAGCAGTGTGTGGGACTTGTTCTATTAGTCCATCTATACTAACCTCCATCAGGTTGCAAATTCAATATAATTTTTTTCTGCATCTAGCTCTGAAAAAATATTTAGGCTTCTAGCAGTGTGTGGGACTTGTTCTATTAGTCCATCTACACTGACCTCCATCAGGTTGAAAATTCAATATAATTTTTTCTGCATCTAGCTCTGAAAACATATTTAGTCTTCAAGCAGTGTGTGGGAATTGTTCTATTAGTTCATCTATACTAACCTCCATCAGGTTGCAAATTCAATATAATTTTTTTCTGCATCTAGCTCTGAAAAAATATTTAGGCTTCTAGCAGTGTGTGGGACTTGTTCTATTAGTCTATCTATACTGACCTCCATCAGGTTGCAAATTCAATATAATTTTTTTCTGCATCTAGCTCTGAAAAAATATTTCAGCTTTTAGCAGTGTGTGGGACTTGTTTTATTAGTCCATCTATACTAACCTCCATCAGGTTGCAAATTCAATATAATTTTTTTCTGCATCTAGCTCTGAAAAAATATTTAGGCTTCTAGCAGTGTGTGGGATTTGTTCTCTTAGTCCATCTATACTAACCTCCATCAGGTTGAAAATTCAATATAATTTTTTTCTGCATCTAGCTCTGAAAAAAAATTACAGCTGGTAGCAGTGTGTGGGACTTGTTCTATTAGTCCATCTATACTGACCTCCATCAGGTTGCAAATTCAATATAATTTTTTTCTGCATCTAGCTCTGAAAGAATATTTAGGCTTCTAGCAGTTTGTGGGACTTGTTCTATTAGTCCATCTATACTAACCTCCATCAGGTTGCAAATTCAATATAATTTTGTTCTGCATCTAGCTCTGAAAAAATATTTCAGCTTCTAGCAGTGTGTGGGACTTGTTCTATTAGTCCATCTATACTGACCTCCATCAGGTTGCAAATTCAATATAATTTTTTTCTGCATCTAGCTCTGAAAAAATATTTCAGCTTGGAGCAGTGTGTGGAACTTGTTCTATTAGTCCATCTATACTAACCTCCAGCAGGTTGAAAATTCAATATATTTTTTTTCTGCATCTAGCTCTGAAATAATATTTAGGCTTCTAGCAGTGTGTGGGACTTGCTCTAATAGTCCATCTATACTAACCTCCATCAGGTTGCAAATTCAATATAATTTTTTTCTGCATCGAGCTCTGAAAAAATATTTCAGCTTGTAGCAGTGTGTGGGACGTGTTCTATTAGTCCATCTATACTAACCTCCATCAGGTTGCAAATTCAATATAATTTTTTCTGCATCTAGCTCTGAAAAAATATTTAGGCTTCTAGCAGTGTGTGGGACTTGCTCTATTAGTCCATCTATACTAACCTCCATCACTTTGCAAATTCAATATAATTTTTTTCTGCATCTAGCTCTGAAAAAATATTTAGGCTTCTAGCAGTGTGTGGGACTTGTTCTATTAGTCGATCTATACTAACCTCCATCAGGTTGCAAATTCAATATAAATTTTTTCTGCATCAAGCTCTGAAAAAATATTTCAGCTTGTAGCAGTGTGTGGGACTTGTTCTATTAGTCCATCTATACTAACCTCTATCAGGTTGCAAATTCAATATAATTTTTTTCTGCAACTAGGTCTGAAAATATATTTAGGCTTCTAGCAGTGTGTGGGACTTGTTCTATTAGTCCATCTATACTGACCTCCATCAGGTTGCAAATTCAATATATTTTTTTTCTGCATCTAGCTCTGAAAAAATATTTAGGCTTCTATCAGTGTGTGGGACTTGTTCTATTAGTCCATCTATACTGACCTCCATCAGGTTGCAAATTCCATATAATTTTTTTCTGAATCTAGCTCTGAAAAAATATTTAGGCTTCTAGCAGTGTGTGGGACTTGTTCTATTAGTCCATCTATACTGACCTCCATCAGGTTGCAAATTCAATATAATTTTTTTCTGCATCTAGCTCTGAAAACATATTTCGGCTTCTAGCAGTGTGTGGGACTTGTTCTATTAGTCCATCTATACTGACCTACATCAGGTTGCAAATTCAATATAATTTTTTTCTGCATCTAGCTCTGAAAAAATATTTCGGCTTCTAACAGTGTGTGGTACTCATTGTATTAGGCCATCTATACCAAACTCCACCAGCTTTGAAATTAATAATAATTTTTAGCTGCATATAGCCCTGAAATTAATTTTTCTTCCCAATAGTGGTAGCAATAGAAATATGGGGCGCGCGCCTGGCTAACAAAAATATACGCTTCATAACAAAAAACAACAGCCTAGCTCACTGCATTAATAAGATGGCATCATCATCTCTTCCAGTGCTAGGCCTACTACGCTGGCTAGCATTCCTGTGCCTAAAACACAATGTATGGGTCCGCGCTAGCCACGATGCTGAGGGGTCTAAAGCTGCTGCTAACGCTTTATCACAATTCAATTGGCATATTTTCCCAGAGCTCTTCCCCAATGCCCACCCATCGGGCAACAGTTGCCCACACTCCATATGGGATCTAGTGGCGAATAGTTGATGCCATTAATCAGAGCGTCAGTTGCGCCATCGATGTGGCAAGCATACGTTAAGGCATGGGAAGAGTGGACTCGACTAGTAGCAGGCAGACGGGTTGACCAATGTGAACAAGCCAGATCACAAGTCACCATAGAATTTCTCCACCAGCTAATGATGAGGGGCATATCAGGGGTGTCAGCGCAGCGGTGTCTGACCGGAGTAGCATTACTCTTCCAACTACTGAATTGGGGAGATGTGACAAAGATTCATCATCAGACAATCCATAAAAGGGTGGAAAAGGGGTCAGCCAAGCCAGGAGTGTAGACGTCCCGTCCCGAGTCACTAAAACTGATTTCTCACATCATATCCCTAACACCATTAACATGACACTCACAATTTGAAGCAACACTACTGTCTACTGCATTTGCGATCGCCTTCTTCGGGGCACTATGCATAAGTGAATTAGTCCCTCAATCCAAAATTACCCCCAGTGGAGGCTTATTACACCAGGACGTAGTCATAGCCAATAATGCAATACGTCTATGCATACGCCAATTGAAAACGGTTCCAGCGGGCAGGGGCACTTGGGTACTTCTACAACCCACAAACGGTACACTGAGTCGGGTATCAATAGTAAAAACATATATAACCTTCAGATCACAAATTAATTTCTTCCTATCACACATTGATGGAACGCCATTATCAAGATACCAGTTCCAAGCTATATTTAATAAATGCATAACATCGGCAGGGAACCACCCCAAAGATTACGGGACACACTCATTCCGCATAGGTGTGGCCACGGAAGCAGCAAGAGCAGGACTGTCAGAAATGGAAATTCAGAGGATAGGGAGATGGCGATCCACGTGTTTGGCGAGATACATAAGACCGGACTTGTTATCCTAACGTGGTTTTTTCTTTTACAGGTGACGCTTAGCCAACAGTGTGGGTGATAGGAAACTCGTATATATATTGGGCAGAAAAAAGGGCGAAAGTCCGCCCAGGCAGGAGGAAATTAGAGTTTCATAACACATATTTCAACTGGAGAGGTATTAGAGGCCTGCTATGGCCACAGGTACTAATGTAGGTAATCAAGGTAGGGAGAGAGGCAAGAGGTCTGGTCATCTTAGTTATACAGGCCGGGGGAAACAACCTAGGTCATCACAAAAGCGCATAACTAATGGCAATAATGAAACTAGACACTGAGCGCTTAAGAGAATTTTTCACAAAACTAACTATAGTATGGTCAGAGATTGTGCCGATAGCGGTATGGCAAGGTGCGCAAGACATCACGGCCATCGAACGGACAAGGCGGGTAATAAATATTCGGATGGCAAAATTTAGAAGACACAGAGGCGGTGTAGTGATACGACACCGACAACTGGAAGGAGATAAAGCAGGCCTCATACGGCCCGACGGTGTTCACTTAATGGATATTGGACTGGACATATTCCTGTCAGGACTCCAGGACGGAGTGGAACAAGCGTTAAGAGTGATGGGTGGGGGTCAGAGTCCTGCATACGAGTACGCAGGATCCTCCGTGGCCTGGAAATAGAAAGGACATGTTGGAGAGTTACACTTGTTGGCCAACTTGCCGGAGTGGAGACCCAGGGCATGCTGCAACAAGCTGAATTATTTTAGAAATAAAATGCCTTTCTAATGGAATGAGTATAAAGAGTTAATAAAGCTGTGACCGATCTTCACCCATCCAGTTGTAAGAGTTACATTATTGTATTGTCAAGGAAAGGAGGGCGGTAGGGGGGCTGAGCGTCTGGGTTTGGTTGGGGGTCCCCACAGTCTGCCTAGGCTAGATGCATTTAAAAATTCTTATTAGATACACAGGCGGTGCAGCTTGCTTCACAGCTGGGCTACTACGCCCAAAGTATTGCCTAGGCTAGATGCAGTTAAAAATTCTACGCTGACTAGCAGACATTGAAGCTTTGGAGCAGACCTCTGAGTAAACAGTTCTTCAGACTCAACCATCTGTGTTACCCAAAGCCATAGTGTATGTAGTTTTTTACAGTTAAAAGGGGGGGGGGGGCGACCCAACCCACCTGAAATTGACGATGCCAACGTCACGTAAGACACAGCAAGGGGACTCCAAAAAGAGGCTCCATTTTTTCCCAAAATTGTGGCACAGACACCACTTAACCCTAGAACGCATACCTGGGGCCTCGCAGGCCCGCCCTGTTAATTGTTTTCTATTTTCTGCAAGATTACTTTAGTTAGAATTTTGAAACTCTAGGTATTCTTCATGTATATAGTTGTTTGTCATTTGACTTTGAGTTATTCCATGTTATTTGCACACGGGCCTAAAAGGCCCCAGGTATGTGAAAGTGTAGATTTTTATGGTCATGCATTCTAGGGTTAAGTGGCATTAATTGCCCCACAGTTGCTTAAAACAGTTGGTGAGGTGATTTTACCAAATCCTCAAGGTTTTAGTCTCCCCAGGATGACACAGGGGTAGAAAAGTCCTTGCGAATCCATGATTTGTTCATCTTTATAAACGTGAGTCTGTCTATATTCTCAGTGGACAGCCGCGTGCGCTTATCTGTCAGCACACCACCAGCAGCGCTGAACACACGTTCAGAGAGAACGCTGGCTGCAGGGCATGACAAGATCTCCAAGGCATGAGTGGCGAGCTCTGGCCAATTTTCCAGATTGGAATCCCAAAATGAGCAAGGGTCCAGTGACACAGTCATGGCTTCGATGTTCACTTGGAGATACTCCAGTACCATCCTCTCTAGGCGTTGACTATGTGTCAGACTTCTTGCCTCCTGTGGCCTTGCAAAGGATGGGCTAAAAAAGTGGTGAAACGATTCCACAAAATTGCTGTTACCAGCAGATACTGTGTTACTGTTACGGTTTGAGTGATGAAGACTCGACAGTCACATGGTTTGCAAGTTAGAACTGTGAGGTTCACTATGTGCACCACTGGTGTTTTGTGGAAAAGCACATGTAAGATCCTGAAACAGCATCTGCAGATACTCCTGCATGCGTGAACCCCTTTCTATGGCAGGAATTATTTCGGCAAATTTACTTTTGTACCAGGGATCTAAGAGTGTCTCAACCCAGTAGTCGGGATTACTTCGAATTCTGACAATTCGAGGGTCATGTTGCAGGTAGTGCAGAAAGAAGGCACTCATGTGTCTTGCGCATCCAGGAGGACCATGTCCTTGTTGTGTTGGTAGCGAGGTAAGAATCATGCTTCCTTCCTCTGCCCTCTCCCCCCAACCTCGCACAACAGAAATGTAATCAAGGTCTCCCTCATCTGATGAGTCTTACATGCCCATCGCCAGTTCGTCCTCCACTTCTTCCTCAGCTCCTGCACCTTCCTCAACAGTTTGGCTGCTACCATGCGCCCTGGTTAATCCCTCTCCCCTACCCTCCCATGCCTGCCGCCTTGGTGTTGCCGACCGTCTGGACCTTGGAGATGTTATCCCTTCCGCATACGACTCCTCCTCTACTTCCTCCACCTCCTCTTGCCCCACCACCTGACTCTGAATTCTGTTTAACGTGTGCTCCAGCATGTAAATCACCAGAATAGTCATGCTGATAATGGCATCGTCGTCAGCACTAAACATCTTCGTCGCCATTTCAAAACTGTGCAGAAGGGTGTATGGCGCCCCTGAGGGTTCAGTCGCCACAGAGTTGCTGCATCTCACCCAGAGGTGTGGTATCTCACCCTCAGGTAAGGAAGGAGTATGGCTCGGGACCCTAACACCTGCATCCAACACACACCCGCAGTAGGGGTAGGGCGAGATTGCTCCTAAGGGAGAACACAGTCCCAGGTCCCTAGCTGGCGGGAGGGTCCTATGTAGTTGGTGCTTAGGGGAGCAGCTTAGGGGAGCACATGACAGGGAGAGTATAAATAGGAAGCCATCTTATAAAGAGCAAGCCAGTCAGATGAGGAGAAGTGACAGGAGCAGAGGCTCTGCATGAGCTCTGCTCTGGGGGCGGGCCTAGCCTGGGAGGCCCAGGACTGAAGGAGAGAAGAGAGGAGTGGGAGCAGGAAGGCTCCAGGAACTGAAGGGACCCTAGGGGTACAGGCCGTGCAGAAGGCCACCCGTACGCCCGCTGCTACCAGGAGGTAGAGGGGTCAGGTCAGATAAGGGGAACCGGTCCCTCAACTAGCGGAGAAACAGCAAGGCTCAACTAGAAACCGGAGGCTGCAGCATTTCATGTACTGCAGGCCAAAGTCCACACCAGTCTCACTAAGAAGGTAGCCACATAGGACCCAGGGGACGGAACACACGTCACCCGCCAAGGCCCAAAGATACCAGATAGAAGTGTCACTGCGTGTGAGGTGCAGGGAGAAGGCCAGAGAAAGAACACAAAGAAGGGGGTCCTGCTAAGTACTCCAGAGCTATCTGGGGGTGGACTGAGCCCCTCACTGAGTATGCACAGCACGACGGGGGAGATTGTTCTCGTACCTGTAATCTGGACTACAACAACTGTGAGTAAAGATCTTGGGACTGCATCACACTGACTCTGTGTTCATTACTGACTCCCTGCACTACAACCAACGTCATCCACCCACACTGCCCTGAAGCTACACTCTTCCTGTGGGGAGTAATAATACCATTGCTGCAAAACCACCTGCTTCAGAGGACTGTTCCGCAGCGGCGGCCCCTTTGGTCGCACTCCACAGGTGGCATAGTCGGACATTATAAAACCCATATATACAAATTACCCTTGGATTGACCGCCCTGGGTCATGGATCACCGCCACAGTGACTACAACCCCCAGCGTCTACCGGCCCGGCTCCGGGTACCCCAGGGGTCGCGTCAACTTCATAGGTCCCTGATCTGAGACCACTCCTGCAGCGTGATTTGCCCCACCTCTGGATCTCGTTGGCGCAGGCTATACGTCAGAACGTATTACACCAGGGCTTGTCGGTGCTGCCACAGTCGCTGCAACATGTGCAGAGTAGAATTCCACCGTGTCGGCACATCGCATTTCAGCCGGTGAACTGGCAGGCCCAGCGACTTCTGTAGAGATGTAAGTCGTTGAGCTGCGGGATGCGAACTGCGAAAGTGAGCACACAGCGACCGTGCCCTCTACAGAAGGCCATCTAGTCCGGGATAGTGGGCTAAAAATTGCTGGACAACCAGGGTCAACACGTGAGCCACTCAAGGCACGTGTGTGACATTGCCCCGGCGAAGGGCCGCACCCAGGTTTGCAGCATTGTCACACACGGCCTTCCCTGGTTGCAGGTCCAGTGGAGACAACCATTCATGAAACTGGGTCTCCAGAGCTGACCACAACTCCTCAGCTGTGTGACTCACATTTCCCAGACATTTCAAAGAAAACACTGATGCCGTTGAGCCCTGCTGCCAGCATAGTAAGGAGGTGTGCAGGATTCCTTCTGTGCAGTTAGAAAGCAGGAGGCATTACCAGACAGGCTTTGGGTGCAGGTGGAGGACCGAGAGGAGGTTGAGGAGGCAGAAGCAGTGGAGGAACTTCGAGATAAAGAGGATTGACGCACAACTTGTGGGGACGGTAAGACTTGGACAGCAGCCCCTTGTCCTGCTGTCACCATAGTTACCCAGTGCCCAGTCAGCGACATGTAGCGCCCCTGTCCATGCCTACTCGTCCAAGTGTCTGTGGTGAAATGCACCCTGTCACACACAGAGTTTCTCAAAGAAGCGGTGATGTTGTGTGCTACATGCTGGTGGAGCGCAGGCACACCTTTCTTTGAGAAGTAGTGCCGAATGGGCATCTGGTACTGGGACACTGCGACGGACATAAGGTATCGAAAATCCTCTGTGTCCACCTGGCGGAAAGGCAGCATTTCTGTAGCCAAGAGCTTGCAGATGGTGAAATTCAACCTCTTAGCTTTGTCATGGCTAGGAGGAAATGGTCTTTTACTTGTCCACATCTGAGGGACCGAGGGCTGGCAGTTGTGCTTAGACGGGGTTGAGTAGGGTGTCCCCGGCAAACTGCCGGTCTGTGAGGAAGATGCAGGCGGACATGTTAGGTTGCCTTGATCCAAAGGTGGTGCTCTCGATGTCAGAGAGCGCTCAACACCAGCAGGTGTTTCCACTTCCAAATGAACTGACGACCTGCCAATCAAACTGGCTGTTGCGGGTAAAGAGGTGGCAAGTCTGCGTCCAAAAACATGTGTGACTGCTGTCCCCCCAGTCACAGAGGATGAAGAGGCAGCGGATGCACAAGATGGGGCAGACAGTGGTTGGCCCGGCCGGCTAGGCCGCATTGTAGCAAGGGTGAGCTTCCCACTGCAACTTATGCTTCATATCCATGTGACGGTTCATGCATGAAGTTCTCAAACTATGAATTTTTTGGCCTCTACTTAGCTTTTGGTGACAAATATTAGATAACACGAGTTGGGTCATCCTTATCGATCTGAAAAAATGCCCAGGCTATGCAAGGCTTAGAGCCCATGCGACCTGAAGAGCCACTACGACTTGTGGTCAGAGGCAGAGTTGTGGTTGAGCATGCAGTTGTTGACGTGCTTCCAGTACTCCGTCTCTGTCCAGGAAGGTGCAACCTAACCTCGTCGTCAATAGCATCTGTTACGCCCTGCTGCGCTTGGTATCACAGATCCTAGAAGAGTGCATTGGTGGAATCCTCCACAAGAGGCCCCCATAAACATTCACACATCTCCACCTTCCACCTCAGACCAGCAGAGGGAGCCCATTAGGGATATAAATAGGGAAGGTGGAGCTAGGCAGTTCAGTTCCTCTGAAGAGTTCCTGCTGTAGAGAAGCCTAAGAGAGGTCAGTCTGCAGTGGAGCTCAGTCTAGTCTAGAGAACTCAGTTAATAGTTCAGCAGTGGAGCACGAGGCTCCTGCTAGCTAGATTCAAGGAGCCCAGTTACAGCTTAAGGTGTGCCGGCGCCATAAGAACGGTGAAGCGCGACAAGCTGCCGTTAGTGTGTATAGCCTAGTGAGGGCCCGAGTAGGCCGAAGGCAAGTGGCGAGTTAGTACATAAGGGGCAGAGGAGCTTAACCAGCTCACCCCGAAGCATTTACCGGACACCGGATCCGAGCTTACCGGGATCTCTATGACCCAGTAAGGCATAACCGGAATCCCTGGAGAACTACAAGTCCCAGGATCGCTAAGGTGCTGATAAGTAACAGAGCCAGGAGACGCTTAGGCCCCGCATACTGGGAGCGTGAACTCCAAGACAAGGCCCTACCATAAGGTCAGCCAGCGCAGGACAGAGACAAAGTTAGGCCTAGCTCCAGGCAGGTCAGAAACTTACTATGCAGAGGCAAGAAACAGGAGGCCCTACACCCGCTCATTGGGGAGGATCCTGATATGCACCCTTCACCCTACAGTGCTCCGGGATGTGCCTGAATTTCCACCAGTAAAAGGTACTGAAGTGACTACCGTGTCCGTTCCCGTTCTTGCTCTAACCCAGCTGGGTCTCGCCTGTCCTGCATTCCCCCTGCATACGCTTTTCTGAGGCCTAGCTCCACCTGTGGGGAGCTATACCATCGACCTGCCTTATCACCGACCTCAGTGGACTGCTGCAGCGCTGGTGCATCTCACCAGATACCAAAGGTGGCATCACGAACTCTTATAAAATTAACAATTATTCACCCTTTTAAAGAGTGACCCCAGGGTACAGGCCCGGGAGCAGACCACCGCGACATCCCCAAGGCCAGGCAGAGGCCCGGGTACCGAGTCATCCCCATCCCCTGAGCTAGTCACATCCTCCTCCACCTCCTCTGCTGACCTCATCGACTGGCTGACTGTGGGTTGACAGTAAGTGGGATCTCCAACCTCGTCATCATCACCCTATGTGTTCTCACACCCATCGTCCTCAGAGCCAACCTCTTACTGCCCTGACCAAAAAGTCAAGTTGTCGCTCCAATCAGGTATTTGAGTCTCATCATCGTCTTCATCATTTTCTCCACCAACAGGAGTTACAGTTTGGGAACGAGGGTCTACATTATGCTCAGAACCTTCTTCATCTGGTCCTGGATCCGACTTATAAAGATTCTGGGCATCAGTGCAGATCATTTCCTCGTCTGGATTAACAGAAGCTCTGGAGCAGACCTCCATTTCACAGGCTATAGTATGAGTAAACAGCTGTGCAGACTCAACCATCTGTGTTACCCCATACTCAGACGGGCAGCTGGAGACTTGGGAGCTGTGAGGAAGCAAGTGCGATTGGGGTGACACCTCTGAGGACTGGAGTATTTGTGATGTTAAAGTTGAAGTGGAGGAGAGCCCACTTGAAGGAGCACTTGATATCCGTTGAAGCACCTGCGGTTTTTGTGCCTCATCTGGAATTTGTAGTGATGGGCGTGTCCGTAAGAAAGGGATAGTATCACATTGTCCACGAAAAAAAGTAGACATCTTAGATTGGCTGGAAGATGGTCATTCTTCTGCAGATGCTACTCCCCCCCCACCATGGGGGAACTCGACCCACCAGCGGACAGGCACCAGTATTGGGAGAGGTGGGCTGGCCATCAGGGTCCACGGCGGCTCTGGCACAAACCCGGCGACACGGAGGTCGCACGGGCAGGAACGCACTGGCCGTGTCGGCTTCACAGTTTTTTGGTTTTAGAAGGGCATGACATGCCTATATCTGTGTCTCCCCCTCCTTTTACTCCTCCACCTCTTTTCTTTTCGCATGACTATATGTACTTGTCACTTTTCCATGTGTTAGTTGTGTCTTCTGAGCAGTTTGTCAGCTTTTGGACACCTTTGAAGGTGTTTTCTATGTGTTTCTATGTGTTTTTGTTTGCCTGCTATTGGTTTTAACGGTGTTCGAAGGTGTTCGTCGAACAGTTCGACGAACAGTTCGGTGAACATACGGGTGTTCGACGAACCGAACCGAACTCGAACACTACGGGGGTGGCTCAACACTACTCAACACTAGTCGCCATATTGTCATCTTTTTTTCTTACTTTTGAAAAAAATCCCAACCCCATCACAACCCTAACCCCAACCCTAACCCTAACCCCAGCCCTAACCCTAGCCCAACCCTAACCCTAGCACAATCCTATCTCTAGCACAACCCTAACCCGAGAGTTTATTTTTTATGCCGTTCCTCGTGCGGTATAAGTGATTAGACGACTTTATTCTTTGGGTCGGTGCTATTACAGTGATATCAGAATCATATGGGGTTTTTATGATTGACAGCTGTCACACACTAAAAGACGCATTTTTTGTATAATCTAGTTTTTGCATTGCCATATTTTGAGAGCTATAATTTTTCCATATTTTGGCAGACCGAGTCATGTCATGGCTTGTTTTTTGCGGGATGAGTTTACGTTTTTATTGGTGCCATTTTCAGGCACGTGACATTTTTTGATCGATTTCTATTCCGATTTTTGGGAGGCAGAATAAACAAAAACCACCAATTCAGGAATTGTTTTTATTTATTTTTTTTCTATTCTGTTATGCGTGTGGTAAAATTGATAAGGTAGCTTTATTCTTTAGGTCAGTACGTTTACAGCGGTACCACATTTATATTGTTTTTATATGTTTTGGCGCTTTTACACAATAAAAGATATTTTATAGAAAAAATAATTTTTTTGCATCGCTTTATTCTGAGAGCTATAACTTTTTGATTTTTCGGATGATGGAGCTGTATGGCAGCTTGTTTTTTGCGGAACAAGATGAAGTTTTCAGAGGTACCATTTTTATTTATATTCGTCTTTTTGATTGCGTGTTATTCCATTTTTTGTTTGGCGGTATCATGATAAAGCATTGTTTTTTGCTTAGTTTTTTTTTTTTTACTGTGTTCACTGAAGGGGTTAACTAGTGGGACACTTTTATAGGTCAGGTCATTCCGGACGCGGCAATACCAAATATGTGTACTTTTATTGTTTGTTTGCTTTTTTTTCATAATAATATTTATTGATGGGTACATTATATTTTTATTTTTGGTGGATTATTTTTTTTATTCTTTTTTTATATTTTTACAGTTTTTTTTTTTTTTCACTTTCTGACAGTTTTTACACTTTTTTACTTTGTCCCACTGTGGGACTTTCACTTTTTTTATTCTGATCGCCTTCATAGCATAGGGATGGAGCACCATCCCTGTGCTATACAGGCAGTCAGCGCTGCACAGTGAGAAGATTGTTTGGTCGTGCACTGCGCATGACCAAACAATGTTCCTGCTGCCTGGTGACCAGGATGTTGTCATGACGACATCGGGTCGTCATGGCAACACCCGGGAAGCCGCAGCAGATAGCGCTGGAGGCCGGAAGAGGAGGTGAGTATTGCGATCACCTCCCCTTGCCACTGCAATGCTGCGATCGACTTCGATCGCAGCATTGCGGAGGTTAATGTGCCGGGAGTGGTGCAGGACCGCTCCCTGCACATAGTACCGGGTGTCAGCTGTGACAATCAGCTGACATCCGGCGGCGATCGCGCCTGCACAGCCTGTGTGCGCGCGATCGCCATGACGTACTAATACTGGTCAGGCTCTTAAGTCCCAGGGCACATACGCGTATTAATACATCATGGGCTGTAAATGGGTTAAATTCTTAGTGGGGTTTTTCCTAAAATTGGTCAGCCGTTGGACTCACTGCATACCCTATAACTGTATAGCAGACTCTCTTCTTTCTAATGGGAACATGTCGTACTTGTTACTGTGGCACTGCTCTGTGTGTCTTTAAATTCTTAGTGGGGTTTTTCCTAAAATTAGTCAGCCGTTGGACTCAGTGCATACCCTATAACTGTATAGCAGACCCTCTCCTTTCTAATGGGAACATGTGATACCTTGTTACTGTGGCCCTGCTCCGTGTGTCTTTAAATTCTTTGTGGGGTTTTTCCTAAAATTGGTCAGCCATTGGACTCACTGCATACCCTATAACTGTATAGCAGACCCTCTCATTTCTAATGGGAACATGTCATACTTGTTACTAGTGTTGAGCCACCCCCGTAGTGTTCGAGTTCGGTTCGGTTCGTCGAACACCCGTGTGTTCGCCGAACTGTTCGTCGAACTGTTCGTCGAACACCTTCGAACACCGTTAAAACCAATGGCAGGCAAACAAAAACACATAGAAACACATAGAAAACACCTTCAAAGGTGTCCAAAAGCTGACAAACTGCTCAGAAGACATAACTAACACATGGAAAAGTGACAAGTACATATAGTCATGCGAAAATAAAAGAGGTGGAGGAGTAAAAGGAGGGGGAGACACAGATATAGGCATGTCATGCCCTTCTAAAATCCAAAAAGTGAGAAGCCGACACGGCCAGTCCGCTCCTGCCCGTGCCACCTCCGTGTCGCCGGGTTTGTGCCAGAGCCGCGGTGAACCCTGACGGCCAGCCCCCCTCTCCCAATACTGGTGCCTGTCCGCTGGTGGGTCGAGCGAGCCCCCCTGTGGTGGAGGCAGCTCTAAGCTTTTTAATTTAAATTGTCTCTCTAATTTGAATGAATACACTTTAAATCCATTTACAAGGATCTATTGGAGGGCAAGTCTCATGCCAGCAGCCGCGGTAATTCCAGCTCCAGTAGCGTCCACTAAAGCTGCTGCAGTTAAAAAGCTTTTATAAGGATCGAGCTCGGCTGTCCACCGCAAGGCATCCTACTGCCAGTCCCAGCCCCTATGCCTTGGGGTGCCTCCTGATGCTCTTCACTAAGTATCCCATGGTCCCGAAGCATTTCCTTTGAAAAAATTAAGTGTCTAAACTACAGGTGGTGTAGCTTGCTTAACAGCCGGGATAATCCGCTGACTAGCAGACACTGCTACTAGGCACAAAGTATTTCCTGGGCTAGATGCAGTTAAAAATTTGTAATTAGATACTCTCGTTGGATGCTGAGAAAGCATTCCATATAGTCTCCTGGCACGCCATATATGATTCTCTTAAAAAGCTTGGGGTAGGGGTCTAGGGGACCCTTTTATAGCCAAAATCACGGCCTGTATCGCAATACGTCACCTAGGCTGAAGATAAATGGAAATGTAGCACCCTGAGGGCTCGGTTGCTACAGAGGTATTGCACCTCACCCAGAGGTGTGATATCTCACTCTCAGGTAAGGATGGAGTGTGGATCAGGACCCGACACCTGCATGCATTACACCAAATTGCCGTGGGGCAGGGCGACCAATATGCCCCTGAGATGGGCACGACAGTCCCTGTCCCTGGCTGGAGTGGGGGGAGGGAACACTGAGGAAGGGGAACCCTGTAGTGCAGGAGCAGGGAGGAAGCAGTTCCTGGGTGCATTGAGAAGGGAGTATAAAAGGTGGGCACCATCTTAGTTCAGTGCAGAGAAGTCTGAGCAGAAGTGGCAGGGAGCAGGGGCTCTGCATGAGCTCTGCTCCAGAGGCGGGCCTAGTAACAGAGGCCCAGGCCTGGAAGAGGGAGAAGGAAGGAAGAGGAGCGGACAAGGCTCCAGGAACGAGGAATGAAGGGATCCCAGGGGTGCGGACGGGCGAGTCGCCACCGCACGCCCGAATCCACCTGCGTGGAGGGGTCAGGCCAAAGGGGGGAGACCGGTCCCCGAACTAGAGGAGGCAGGAAACGACCCTCAGCTAGAAACCGGAGGCTCTGACATTTTATGTGGCGCAGCCCCTCGCTACACCCGCTAGGAAGGCACCACATAGGGTCAGGGAAACTGGCGCCAAGTTTACCAAGAGGAGGCCCGAGGCAGCCGGACAGAAGTGTTGGTAAGAAAGGCCAGAAAAAAGGACACACAAAGGGGGTCCTGTGAAGTGCTCCAAAGTTATCTGGGAGTTGTCTGAGCACCTCACCTGGTGAGCACAGTACGACGTGGGCAGCCGTTACCTGCAGATGTGGTCTGGATAATAAGAACTGTGAGTAAAGGCCCTGGACTGCATCACTGACTCCGTGTCGTTACTGCTGCTGCCCTGCACCATCACCCCCATCCTCCGCATACACTGCCCTGAGGCTATACTCCTCCCGTGGGGAGTTATGCTACGCTCTGCTGCACCCACAACACCAGCCTCAGCGGTCTGCCCTGTAGCAGCGGCTCACTCTGACCGCAATCCACGGGTGGCGTAGTCGGACATTTAAACATCAAAACCACATAAATAGTTCCGCCACTGGTTTGATCGCCCTGAGCCACGGAACCGGGTCGCCGCCACGAAGACTACAACCACCAGCATCCACCAAAAAGGGTCCGGCTCCGGGTGTCCCAAGGCCCAGGGGGTGCGTCAGAACATTTTCATCACCTTTCACAATCACCAATGGGACAAGGCAGGGATGTCCTCTGTCCCCTCTCTTATACATCCTAGTGACGGAGCACCTGCTCTCATCAATTCGCCATAACCCCAATATTAGGTGGATTGAGGTGGGAGGCACCGAGTACAAGTGCTCTCTTTTTGCTGATGATGTCCTAGTATATATCACTCAATCACATATATCCATCCCTGCTGTTATGGCTGAAATAGATCACTTTGTTACAAGGTAAAATTTTAAAATCAATGCAGCGAAGTCTGAGGCCCTCGATGTCTCCCTCCCCAAATCCATATAGGATTCCATCCAGTCCAACTTTCCCTTTGCCTGGCCCTCACAGGGTAACAAATACTTAGGAATTCCTATTCATAGAGACCTCTCCCATCTATGTTATCTTAATTTTGGGCCCTTTATTGAACAATTCCATACAGACCACGGTTGGCAAGTTAGAACTGTAAGATTCACTACGTGAACCACTGGTGTTTTGTGGAAAAGCACATGTACACTGCGTTCCAAATTATTATGCAAAAAGTGTTTAGGAGTGATAAGGGAAGAATTTGTTTGTTTGTCAGTTAAACTCATTGATGGTGATGTGTGTCAGGGCTCTTTATATCACTGTAAGCAATTGCAGACACCTGTGCTAATTAGTTTGGCAGGTGTGTCCAATGAAAGGCAAGACTACTTAAGAAGGCTCTCTCACATTATTAAGCAGCCTACATTTTCTGCCAAAATGGGAAAGAAAAAGGATGTGTCGGCTGCTGAGAAGCAACAAATTGTGGAGTGTTTAGGTCAAGGCATGACTACAATCAACATTGTGCGATGATCAGGATGAAGTGTCTTGGCAATCAAGAAGTATGTAGCTGATTCACAGTACACACGTGTGCGTGCTGATAAGGGCAAATTGAGGACTCTTTCCTACAGGCAATTACGTCAGGTTAAAAGAGCAGCGGCAAGAAAGCCTTGTCATAGCAGCAGACAAGTTTTTGAAGCTGCTGGTGCCTCCAACGTCCCCCGAACAACAAGATGCAGGGTCCTTCAGAGGTTTGCAGCTGTGCATACGCCATCCTGTCGACCTCCTCTATCCACTTCACACAAGCAGAAACGGCTCCAGTGGGCCAAACATTACATGAAGACTGATTTCAAAACTGTTTTGTTCACGGATGAGTGCCGTGCAGCGCTCGATGGTCCAGATGGATGGAGTGGAGGATAGCTGGTTGATGGACACCCCACGCAAACACGGCTACAGCACCAACAAGGAGGAGGTGGAGTAATGTTTTGGGCTGGAATCATGGGGAGAGAGATTGTCGGCCCCTTTAGGATCCCTGAAGGCGCTAAAGATGAACTCCATAATGTATGTGGATTTTCTCAAACAGCACTTCCTGCCATGGTTCAAGAAGAAGAACCGTGTATTTCACAGCAAGATCATTTTTCTGCATGATAATGCACCATCTCATGCTGCACATAAAACATCTGCATCTCTGGCTGATATGGGCATAAAAGGGGACAAACTTATGGTGTGACCCCCATGCTCCCCTGACCTCTACCCCATTCAGAACCTTTGGAGCATCATTAAAAGGAGTGTCTATGATGGCGGGAGGCAGTTCACATCTAAGCAACAGCTCTGGGAGGGTATTCTGTCCTCATGCAAAACAATTGAAGCAGAAACCATCCAAAACCTGACAAATTCAATGGACGAGAGAGTTCAGAAGCTCCTTTCGAACAAGGGGTCCTATGTGAAAATGTAACATCACCTACAATAAAGTTTTGAGTTGAAAACTGTTTGATTTCAGTTTCTAACAACCTGCTAATGCTTATAATTTCAAAAATGACCATTTTTTTGGTCTTTATTAAAATGAAAAGGTTGATCGAAAAGTTTGGGGGATCTAAGAGTGTGGCAACCCAGTAGTCATGATTACTTCGAATTCTGACAATATGAGGGTCATGCTGCAGGTAGTGCAGCAAGAAGGCACTTATGTGTCTTGCGCATCTCGGAGCCCCAAAATTATTTTCCGTGCTAGATGCAGCTAAAAATTATTTTTAATTTTAAATCTGGTGGAGCTTATTATAGATGGCCTAATAGGATCAGTGCTGCACACTGCTACAAAGCCCAAATTATTTTCCAGTCAAGATACAGATAAACATGATTAGTAATTTGAAAGCTTAAAACGGTTGGTAGGGTGATTTTAACCAATCATCAAGCTTTTACTCTCCCCAGGATGACACAGGGGTAGAAAAGTCGTTTCGGATCCATGATTTGTTCATCTTTATGAACGTGAGTCTGTCTACATTATCAGTGGAGAGCCGCGTGCGCTTATCTGTCAGCACACCACCAGCAGCGCTGAACACACGTTCAGACAGAACGCTGGCTGCGGGGCATGACAAGATCTCCAAGGCGTAAGTGGCTAGCTCCGGCCATTTATCCAGATTGGAAGCCCAAAAAGAGCAAGGGTCCAGTGACACAGTCGTGGCTTCAATGTTTACTTGGAGATACTCCTGTACCATCATCTCTAGGCGTTGACTATGTGTCAGACTTCTTGTCTCCTGTGGCCTTGCAAAGGATGGGCTAAAAATGTGGTGAAATGATTCCGCAAAATTGATGTTACCAGTAGATACTGTGGTTCTGTTACGGTTTGAGTGCTGAACACTTGACGGTCCCACGGTTGGCAAGTTGGAACTGTGAGATTCACTACGTGCACCACTGGTATTTTGTGGAAAAGCACATGTAAGATTCTGCAACAGTCTCTGCTGATACTCCTGCATGCGTGCATCCCTTTCAATGGCAGGAATAATTTCTGCAAATTTACTTTTGTACCGGGGATCTAACAGTGTGGCAACCCAGTAGTCAGGATTATTTCTAATTCTCACAATTCGAGGGTCATGTTGCAGGTAGTGCAGCAAGAAGGCACTCATGTGTGTTGCGCATCCAGGAGCACCAAGTCCCTGTTGTGTTGGTGGCGAGGTAACAATCATGCTTTCTTCCTCTGTCCTCTCCCCCCAACCTCGCACAACAGAAATGTGATCAAGGTCTCCCTCATCTGATGAGTCTTCCATCAGTTCGTCCTCCACTTCTTCCTGGGCTCCTGCACCTTCCTCACTAGTTTGGCTGCTACCATGCGCCCTGGTAAAACCATCTCCCCCACCCTCACATGCCTGCCGCCTTGGTGCTGCCGACCGTCTGGACCTTGCAGATGTTAGCCCTTCCGCATACAACTCCTCCTCCTCTACTTCCTCCACCTCTTCTTGTGCCACCACCTGACTCCGAATTCTGTTTAACATGTGCTCCAGCATGTAAATCACCGGAATAGTCATGCTGATAATGGCATCGTCAGCACTAAACATCTTCGTCGCCATTTCAAAACTGTGCAGAAGGGTGCATAGGTCCCTGATCTGAGACCACTCCTCCAGCGTGATTTGCCCCACCTCTGAATCTCGTTGGCCCAGGCTATACGTCAGAACGTATTGCACCAGGGCTTGTCGGTGCTGCCACAGTCGCTGCAACATGTGCAGAGTTGAATTCCACCGGGTAGGCACATCGCATTTTAGCCAGTGAAGTGGCAGGCCCAACTACTTCTGTAGAGATGTAAGTCGCTGAGCTGCGGGATGCGAACGGCGGAAGTGAGCACACAGCGACCGTGCCCTCTGCAGAAAGCCATCTAGTCTGGGATAGTGGGCTAAAAATTGCTGAACAACCAGGTTCAACACGTGAGCCATACAAGGCACGTGTGTGACATTGCCCCGGCGAAGGGCCGCACCCAGGTTTGCAGCATTGTCGCACACGGCCTTCCCTGGTTTCAGGTCCAGTGGAGACAACCATTCATGAAATTGGTTCTCCAGAGCTGACCACAACTCCTCAGCTGTGTGACTCACATTTCCCAGACATTTCAAAGTAAAAACCGCCTGATGACGTTGAGCCCTACTGCCAGCATAGTAAGGAGGTGTGCAGGATCCCTTCTGCGCAGTTAGAAAGCTTGTGGCATGACCAGACAGGCTATGGGTGCAGGTGGAAGACCGAGAGGAGGTTGAGGAGGCAGAAGCAGTGGAGGAACTTTGACATAAAGAGGATTGACGCACAACTCGTGGGGACGGCAAGACTTGGACAGCAGCCCCTTGTCCTGCTGTCACCATAGTTACCCAGTGCCCAGTCAGCGACATGTAACGCCCCTGTCCATGCCTACTCGTCCAAGTGTCTGTGGTGAAATGCACCCTCTCACACACAGAGTTTCTCAAAGAAGCGGTGATGTTGTGTGCGACATGCTGGTGGAGCGCAGGCACACCTTTCTTTGAGAAGTAGTGCCGACTGGGCATCTGGTACTGGGGCACTGCGACGGACATAAGGTCTCGAAAATCCTCTGTGTCCTCCAGGCGGAAAGGCAGCATTTCTGTAGCCAAGAGCTTGCAGATGGTGAAATTCAACCTCTTAGCTTTCTCATGGCTAGGAGGAAATGGTCTTTTACTTGTCCACATCTGAGGGACCGAGGGCTGGCTATTGTGCTTAGACGGGGTTGATAAGGGTGTCCCCGGCAAACTGCCGGTCTGTGAGGAAGATGCAGGCGGACATGTTAGGTTGCCTTGATCCAAAGGTGGTGCTATCGATGTCGGACAGCGCTCAACACCAGCTGGTGTTACCACCTCCAAAGAAAATGATGACCTGCCAATCACGCTGGCTGTTGCGGGTAAGGCAGGTCTGCGCCCCAAAACAGGTGTGACTGCTGTCCCCCCAGTCACAGAGGATGAAGAGGCCGCGGATGCACAAGATATGGCAGACGGTGGTTGGCCCGGCCGGCTAGGCCGCATTGTAGCACACTGAGCTTCCCATTGCAACTTATGCTTCATGTCCATGTGCCGGTTCATGCATGAAGTACTCAAACTATGTATTTTTTGGCCTCTACTTAGCTTTTGCTGACAAATGTTACAGATAACACGAGTTGGGTCATCTTTATCGATCTGAAAAAATGCCCAGGCTATGCAAGGCTTAGCACCCATGCGACCTGAAGAGCCACCACGACTTGTGGTGAGAGGCAGAGTTGTGTTTGAGGATGCAGTTGTTGACGTGCTTCCAGTACTACGTCTCTGTCCAGGAAGGCGCAACCTGACCTCGTCGTCACTAGCATCTTCCTCCACCTCCTCTGCTGACCTCATCTCTTGGCTGACTGTGGGTTGACAGTAAGTGGGATCTCCAACCTCATCATCATCACCCTGTGTGTTATCACACCCGTCGTCCTCAGAGCCAACCTGTTCCTGCCCTGACAAAAAACTAAAGTTGTCGCTCCAATCAGGTATTTGAGTCTTATCATCGTCTTCCTCATTGTCTCCACCAACAGGAGTTACAGTATGGGAATGAGGGTCTACATTATGGTCAGAACCTTCTGCGTCTGGTCCTGGATCCGACTCATAAAGATTCTGGGCATCAGTGCAGATCATTTCCTCGTCTGGATTCACAGAAGCGCTGGAGTCGACCTCTGATTCCCAGGCTATAGTATGAGTAAACAGCTCTGCAGACTCAACCATCTGTTCTACCTCATACTCAGACGGGCAGCTGGAGATTTGGGAGCTGTGAGGAAGCAAGTGCGATTTGGGTGACACCTTTGAGGACTGGAGTATTTGTGATGTTGAAGTTGATGTGGAGGAGAGCCCACTTAAAGGAGCACTTGATATCCGTTGAAGCACCTGCTGTTTTTGTGCCTCATCTGGAATTTGTAGCGATTGGCGTGGCCGTAAGAAAGGGATCTTATCACATTGTCCGTTAAAAGAAGTAGACATTTTAGTTTGGCTGGAAGATGGTCTTTCTTCTGCAGATGTTACTGTTGCTTTAACACCTACCCCACGGACACAACCTTTTTTCCCCTTCCTAACACGCCTATTCCCCTTTCCACCAGCAGCAGGCCTTTTTCCACTCATTTTGGTGGTTAACTCATTCACAACTCTGGAGTTGTTTGCACAAAAAAACAATGGATGGTAACCGAGCAGAGCTGAGTGGCCAAACTGTGGTATTAGGCCAAAACTATTGGCTGGGTTAGATGCAGAAAAAAATTATATTCAATTTGCAACCTGATGGAGGTCAGTATAGATGGACTAATACAACAAGTGCCACACACAGCTAGAAGCCCAATATTTTTTCAGAGGTAGATGCAGAAAAAAATATATTCAGTTTGCAACCTGATGGAGGTCAGTATAGATGGACTAATACAACAAGTCCCACACAGCTAGAAGACCAAATATTTTTTCAGAGGTACTGTAGATGCAGTTAAAAAATATTTTTAATTTGCAACCTGATGGAGGTCAGTATAGATGGACTAATAGAGAAAGTCCGACACACTACTAGAAGGCCAAATATTTTTTCAGAGCTAGATGCAGAAAAAAATTATATTCAGTTTGCAACCTGATGGAGGTCAGTATAGATGGACTAATACAACAAGTCCCACACACAGCTAGAAGCCCAATATTTTTTCAGAGGTAGATGCAGAAAAAAATATATTCAGTTTGCAACTTGATGGAGGTCAGTATAGATGGACTAATACAACAAGTCCCACACACAGCTAGAAGCCCAAATATTTTTTCAGAGGTACTGTAGATGCAGATAAAAATTATTTTGAATTTGCAACCTGATGGAGGTCAGTATAGATGGACTAATAGAGAAAGTCCGACACACTGCTAGAAGGCCAAATATTTTTTCAGAGGTACTGTAGATGCAGATAAAAATTATTTTTAATTTGCAACCTGATGGAGGTCAGTATAGATGGACTAATAGAGAAAGTCCGACACACTACTAGAAGGCCAAATATTTTTTCAGAGCTAGATGCAGAAAAAAATTATATTCAGTTTGCAACCTGATGGAGGTCAGTATAGATGGACTAATACAACAAGTCCCACACACAGCTAGAAGCCCAATATTTTTTCAGAGGTAGATGCAGAAAAAAATATATTCAGTTTGCAACCTGATGGAGGTCAGTATAGATGGACTAATACAACAAGTCCCACACACAGCTAGAAGCCCAATATTTTTTCAGAGGTAGATGCAGAAAAAAATATATTCAGTTTGCAACCTGATGGAGGTCAGTATAGATGGACTAATACAACAAGTCCCACACACAGCTAGAAGCCCAAATATTTTTTCAGAGGTACTGTAGATGCAGATAAAAATTATTTTGAATTTGCAACCTGATGGAGGTCAGTATAGATGGACTAATAGAGAAAGTCCGACACACTGCTAGAAGGCCAAATATTTTTTCAGAGCTAGATGCAGAAAAAAATTAGATTCAGTTTGCAACCTGATGGAGGTCAGTATAGATGGACTAATAGAATGATGCTATGCCCAAAAGATTTTACTTCACTAGGTGCAGTAAAAAAATTGGTATTCTATACACAGGTGGTATATCTTGCAACACAGATAGGCTACTCCACTGACTAACACACTCTGCAATAGGCCAAAAAGGATTAGCTTTGCTAGATTCAGCCAAATGCTGTGAAAAAAACTTGCACAGCACTGGCACAGACCTGCCTGGCAAAAACTGATAGGAACTGATGTAACCTAGTCCTGAAAAGGACTCCAATTACAATTAGTCTTTACTCCCACAACCTATCTATTTAAGAGCACAGACCTGCCTGATAAAAGTCGTAGGAAATGCTGTAACCTAGTCCTTAAAAGGACTGCAATCACAACTATTCCCTACTCCCAAGCTATCTGTATATTTGTGCGAAAATTGGCTTGAAATTAACAAGGTATAGCGCACACAGCAACAGCGGTGCGGTCTAACACGCAGCTGCAGCAGTGAGAAAATGGTGGCGACGGGGAAAATGGCTTGGTCTTATAGGGCAAGGACATGTGACATACACTGCCAATGACACATGCCCTTGCTTGTGTGAAAAAAAGCACTTCGCTCCGTGTGTGCGCTGCTGATAGGCTGACAGATTGCACCTCCCCACTGTAAATGCGGGAAAGAGAAAAAAAAATGGAGATCTTCATTGTTCCTGCAGAGATCCATCCCCTGCCCCTCCCCCCACCCCGCTGTACACTCAAACTGCGTATTAACATTAATTTTCATCATTACTGAGAAAAAATCCAGTTATGATTTTGGTGCACGAACAGTTATCGAACATAACCTCGAACAGCCGAATTTTTCTCAAATTGTTCGTGTTCGCCGAACGGCTCGAACACCGCCCAAAACAGCTCGAATTTGAGATTGGCGAACAGTTCGAGTAGAACAACGCTCATCTCTACTTGTTACTGTGGACCTGCTCTGTGTGTTTTTAAATTCTTAGTGGGTTTTTTCCTAAAATTGGTCAGCTGTTTGACTCAGTGCATACCTTATAACTGTATAGCAGACTATCTCCTTTCTAATGGGAACATATTGTACTTGTTACTGTGGCCCTGCTCTATGTGTCTTTAAATTCTTAGTGGGGTTTTTCCTAAAATTGGTCAGCCGTTGGACTCACTGCATACCCTATAACTGTACAGCAGACCCTCTCCTTTCTAATTGTAACATGTCGTACCTTGTTACTGTGGCCCTGCTCTGTGTGTCTTTAAATTCTTAGTGGGGTTTTTCCTAAAATTGTTCAGCTGTTGGACTCACTGCATACCCTATAACTGTATAGCAGACTCTCTCCTTTCTAATGGGAACATGTCGTACCATGTTACTGTGGCTCTTCTCTATGTGTCTTTAAATTGTTTGTGGGATTTTTCCCAAATTTTGGCAGCCCTTGCAGTCACAGCATAGGCATTACCACTATAGGAGACCCGTTCCTTTATAATGGGAACATTTTTTTTTACTGAGACCCTCCCCTATATCTCTTCAAAGGGGTATTGGGTTGCGTCCAAATTTTTGGCAGCCCTTGCAGTCACTGGATATGCAATAACAGCATAGGAGACCCACTTGTTAATAATGGGAACAACAAAGCATAGCCAGCTGATGGTCTCTAACAATAGCTATTGCCGACTGCTGGCCTTTTAATAATAGTAAGGGCCATCTGATCTCCCAGTAAAAATAGGCTTTATGACTTTCAGAGTCCCTCCATCATAAATAAAACAGGATGTTTCTGATGACGTGTTACACACCACATTGCCAGATAAGGTTGTAAAATGTTAAAATAACATATCCAGGTGAATGTATTTGTGTTAAAAAATAACGCAAAAAAACCCAAAACAATAGGATATTTCTTTAATATACAAAATAGCATTACCAATTTAAGCTCAATGTAATCACATTGTTCAGCTCCTGCACCTCCTCCTCCATCTCAGAAATGGTCAGTCACAAGCTGAGAGCACTGTAGCACTGCCTTGGCCAAGCGGCAACAGGCTGTGCTGAAGATAACATGCTAAATGCTTAATTGACAAACCGCCCAGCACTGCAGAGTTGTTGAAAGCTGTAACACAGCAGCCTGATCTGTGGCTCTCACCGCTGAACATACAGCCAAGCATGGTCGTGTGTGACAATGTGTGGAACCTTGTGACGGAGTAATGACAGCCGGGGTAGATACAGTTTCCCTCTATGCCAGTCCTTTCACCGAGCTAAGGAATATAGCTGCGGTGAAATACAACTCCCACTGAGAAGCTGTTTCAGATTGAAAAACATTGTGCACACCAGAAGATTTGATTCTGATTGATAACCTTTCTCACCCACTCAAGAGCCCCATAGCAGCTGCAAAGTTAGCGTTATCATGAACTCTCCTGAGGTAGAAGCCAAGGCACACCAGAGGATTCTCTGGTGGGACCGTCCAACCCTGCCGAGAAGCAGTCCTGGCTAAGAAAAGTGTGTGGGAAGGTTCCCGGACACTCTATGGCTGCTTTTTTACTGAGGAGGAAACACACGCAAACACGGGGAGAACATACAAAGTCCTTGCAGATGTTGTCCTTGCTGGGATTTTAATCCAGAATCCCAGCTTTGCAAGGCTTCAGTGCTAACCATTCACCCTCTAATATCTAACAGGCTGGAGAAACTTGCACCTACTGCCACTCTATCTTCAGCTCCTTTGTGACAAAATGTATTTGGGCAGCCACTCAGTCTACCAAATAAAATTCCTGAGAAGTGAATTGGGGATGGCTTCGCTACTTGTACTGGGGCAGTGCTAATACCATGGCATCGTACCATAGTTTGCTGGAAATATTCCAGGCTGGTAAGAGGCAAGCAAATTTCCCACAGAAAAGTACCAGCAGTAATGTTCAGGCCACATTTCAAGTGCAAGCAGCTTTAGAGGACTTCCTGGGAGAAATGACATGCAGGGTAGATACGGTTTCCCTCTATGCCAGTCCTTTCACCGAGCTAAATACAACTCTTAGCAAAAAAAGTTGTGGACTGGCTCGGTACCGTCCCTGGCCACATTCACCTGTCCACGTGTTTGTGGTTAGGCAGTCCTTCCCAGTAAGTGCACTGGGGAGGGCACGGGTAATGTAATATAGTGGCGGCTGGGGACCGAGTATGGACACCCGGCTGCCGCTGGCATGAGGTTGTGAAAAGCTTCCGCCTCCACGAGCTTTAAAGGCCATATTTCAAGTGCAAAGAGCTGCACTGTAATCTGGCAGTTTAGTGTTGCGGCCTGTGGGTAGGTGGCTGGCAGCATACTTGCACTTGCATTCCAAGTAACAGAAAACTAAGTAGATGGTGGCCTCTATCATCATCAGGGCCTCACCTAAGCACTACGAACTCTCCTGAAGGAGAAGCCAGGGCCCTTGTAGTAATAGTGATTCCTTGTGCCTTTTTACAGTTATACAGCACTATATAGAAATAATGTTCCCTTGTTCCTCTTTATTATAATAATTACCCTGTGCCTCCTTTAATAATACTACTCATTGACCCTTTATAATAATAATGACCCTGGACCTCCTTATAATAATTCAAACATCCCCTGTGCTTTCTTATGATGATAATAATAATAATAATAATGCCCCCTGTGTTATCCATATAATGATAGATTTCCCAGTGTGCCTCCTAATAATAATGCCACCCCCACACCCCAGTGTGTCTCCATATTATAATGCCCCTGAGCAGGAGCATACGTAGGAATCATGGCATACATCCCAACTTTTAAGACATGAAGAGAGATATGTATTGTGGCAATTTCAGTTATTTTGCCCCATCTGAAGTATTGGCACCCTCAGCCTAATACTTGGTTGCACAACCTTTAGCCAAAATAACTGCGAACAACTGCTTCTGGTAACCATCAATGAGTTTCTTACAATGCTCTTCTGGAATTGTAGACCATTCTTCTTTGGCAAACTGCTCTAGGTCCCTGATATTTGAAGGGTGCCTTCTCCACACTGCCATTTTGAGATCTCTCCACAGGTGTTCTATGGGATTCAGGTCTGGACTCATTGCTGGCCACCTTAGAAGTCTCCAGTGCTTTCTCTAAAACCATTTTATAGTGCTTTTGGAAGTGTGTTTTGGGTCATTGCCCTGCTGGAAGACCCATGATCTCTGAAGGAGACCCAGTTTTCTCACACTGGGCCCTACATTATGCTGCAAAATTTGGTCGTAGTCTTCAGACTTCATAATGCCATGCACACGGTCAAGCAGTCCAATGCCAGAGGCAGCAAAGCAACCCCAAAACATCAGGGAACCTTCGCCATGTTTGACTGTAGGGACCGTGTTCTTGTCTTTGAATGCCTCTTTTTTTTCCTGTACACTCTATGTTGATGCTTTTTCCCAAAAAGCTCTACTTTTGTCTCATCTGACCAGAGAACATTCTTCCAAAACATTTTAGACTTTCTCAGGTAAGTTTTGGCAAACTCCAGCCTGGCTTTTTATGTCTCGGGGTAAGAAGTGGGGTCTTCCTGGGTATCCTACCATACAGTACCTTTTCATTCAGACGTCGACGGATAGTATGGGTTGACACTGTTGGACCCTCGGACTGCAGGGCAGCTTGAACTTGTTTGGATGTTAGTCGAGGTTCTTTATCCACCATCCGCACAATCTTGCATTGAAATCTCTCGTCAATTTTTCTTTTCCGTCCACATCTAGGGAGGTTAGCCACAGTGCCATGGGCTTTAAACTTCTTGATGACACTGCGCACGGAAGACACAGGAACATTCAGGTCTTTGGAGATGGACTTGTAGCCTTGAGATTGCTCATGCTTCCTCACAATTTGGTTTCTCAAGTCCTCAGACAGTTCTTTGGTCTTCTTTTTTTTCTCCATGCTCAATGTGGTACACACAAGGACACAGGACAGAGGTTGAGTCAACTTTAATCCATGTTAACTGGCTGCAAGTGTGATTTAGTTATTGCCAACACCTGTTAGGTGCCACAGGTAAGCTACAAGTGCTATTAATTACACGAATTAGAAAAGCATCACATGATTTTTCAAAGGGTGCCAATACTTTTGTTCACCTCCATTTTTAGGTTTGGTGTGGAATTATATCCAATTTGGCTTTAGGACAATTCTTTTTGTGTTTTTTTCATTGAAGACAAATTAAATGAAGATAATAATACCAAAGAATTTTTGATTGCAATCATATTCAGGAAGAAACTGAGAATTATCTGACAGAATTGCAGGGGTGCCAATACTTTTGGCCAGCACTGTATATTACATAGTAGTAGCAATGATAAATCAAAATTTGTCCTCTAAATCTGTGAATGATTAGGAATAGCTTATATAAGCAATTGCATTTTGTACTGAGGATTGCATTTAGCAGAGATCACATAAAATTAGAAATTAATATGTTGCAAATTTCTTCTACAAGTATTTTTATCACGGATAAAAGGTGCAGTGTTTGCTCATTTTCTTTTGCAGTTGAAAGTGCAGATGAACTATTTTTAAACATCATGTTGCTTGCCGTGGAAAAGAAAAGAAAAAAGGCATCACAGTGCAAATACAAAATGGAATAATGAGTACATATTATTAACCATCATCTATGGGAATGAGCAATAATAATGATCAATAATTAGAACACCACATTCCTTTATTGACTATTTCATATTCTGATATTTTTGGATTGATGCAGAGGCAGTGTTCCAAGATCTTGTTTGAACAATTTAGAAAAAGACACCCTGTTTCATTTATATATTGTCTAAATTGAACAAATCTCTTTGCATAATAAGTTTGAGCCTTCCCGTAACCGTATTCAAGATAAAAAAGCTTCAAAGGACAAGGAATTAATTCTAAAGCTATGTTTATAATACAGTACGGGAAGTAATATATTTCCAAAACCGGTTAAAGATAAAATCCTTGACTTAAATGTGTGTAAAAATGGAAAGCTCTAGTTGTATTAGGAACACATATTCAATATTGTAAGAATCATGAACATTGTAAAAATGTAAAAAATTACATTACAGCAAAAAAAAATTAAATCCATTGCATAAAGACTATGCTATAAAGTTATGCCCCAAAGCATGTTTAAGGCACTGCATGTTATATATTGGACAACCCCTTTGCATGTGAGCCATTATGAATGAAATATAGAGAAGTCCTATGCTTGGGACTTGCTCTGTTAGCCATAGCAAAGAGCAGATACAAAGAACATGTCTCATTCAGAAGGCCTGATTATTTCCATGCACTACTCGAAATGGCCTTTTA
Source organism: Phyllobates terribilis (assembly GCF_046119375.1). Lineage (NCBI taxonomy): Eukaryota > Metazoa > Chordata > Amphibia > Anura > Dendrobatidae > Phyllobates > Phyllobates terribilis. The sequence goes on from NW_027362764.1 coordinate 459,767,016, forward strand.
GATCTTGATTCTGTTTGACATTGTCTGCAATGTATCATGCAAGTGTATCATATACAGTTGAAACCAGAAGTTTACATACACTATATAAAAAAACACACATGCATGTTTTTCTCAATATCTGACATGAAATCAGAATAAACCTTTCCCATTTTAGGTCAATTAGGATTACCATCATTTTTAATATTTGCCAAATGCCCGAATAATGAGAGAGAAGGAATGTTCTAAGGCATTTTTATTACGTACTGCAAAGTCAAAAGTTTACATACATTTCATTAGTATTTGGTACCATTGCCCTTAAACTGAATGACTAGGGTCAAATGTTTGGGATATCCTTCCAAAAGCTCCTCACAATAGTTGATCGGAATTTGAACCCATTCCTCCTGACAAAACTGGTGTAACTGATCCAGGTTTGTAGGTCGCCTTGCTCGCACCTGCCTTTTCATCTTTGCCCAAAATTTTCAATAGGATTGAGATCAGGGCTTTGTGATGGCCACTCCAAAACATTGACTTTGTTATCCTTAAGCCACTTTGCTACCATTTTGGCAGTATGCTTCGGGTCATTGACTCATTGTCCATTTGGAAGACCCATTTCCCCCAAGTTTAACTTCCTGGCTGATGCCTTGAGATGTTGCTTCAGTATTGCCACAAAATCTTCTTTTCTCATGATGCCATATATTTTGTGAAGTGCACCAGTCCCTCCTTCAGCAAAACAGCCCCACAACATGATGCTGCCACTGCCATGTTTCACAGTTGGGATGGTGTTTTTAGGCTTCCAAGCTTCCCCCTTTTTTCTCCAAATGTAACAATGGTTATAATGCCCAAAAAGTTACATTTTAGTTTCATCAGACCACAGGACATGTCTCCAAAAATGAAGGTCTTTGTTCCTGTGTGCATTTGCAATTATTAATCTGGCTTTTTATGTTTATTTTGGAGCAATGGCTTCATCCTAGCAGAGTAGCCTTTCAGCCCATGTTGATATAGTACTCATTTCACTGTGGATATTGACACAATCTTACCAGCTTCCGCCATCATCTTCACAAGGTCTTTTGCTTTTGTCCTTGGGTTGATATGCACATGTTGGACCAAAGCACGTTCATCTCTGGGACACAGAACCCGTCTCCTTCATGAGCGGTATGATGGCTGGACATTCCCATCTTGTTTGTACTTGGGTATAATTGTTTGTAAAGATGAACGAGGCACCTTCTGGTATCTTCAAATTGTACCCACGGATGAGCCAGAATTGTGCAAGTCCACCATTCTCTTCCTGATATCTTGGCTGATTTCTTTAGACTTTCCCATGATGCTACACAAAGAAGCAGTGTGTGTTTAGGTGTACATTAAAATACATCCACAGGTATGTCTCTAATTAACTCAGATGTTGCAAAAAACAGAAGATTCCAAACACATGAAATCATCATATGGGCAGTCCAGAATTGTTTAAAGGCATAGTAATCTTAGTCTATGTAAACTTTTTGACTTTGCAGTAAGTAATAAAAATGCCTTAAAAAATTCTCTCTCTCTCATTATTCTGGCATTTGGCAAATATTAAAAATTATGGTAATCGTAATTGACCTAAAACGGGAAAGGTATTGAGAAGAACATGCATATGTGTCCTTTTATATAGTGTATGTAATTTTCTGGTTTCAACTGTAGGTGTGATGCTCTGAATTAGACCAGAATTTAATACTAAGTATACAGACTGCATCTTGTCATGTACAGTATAACCATGACACTCTAATCAGCATGTCCATATATTTATTCTTCTTATAGGTATGTCACTCAGCTACCAACTCTGTGATGAATCTCACCTCTCCTGTGTGCATTAACTTCGTATATTTGTAAGCTGACCACTGCATGACTGCCGCTTAACACTTTCCTTTATGACCAGCCTGTTTTACTTTGCCTGTGTTATATCCTGCATCTGTCTCAATTGTAATTGTCTGATGAAGATGAACTCAGGCCTCTCCCCTCTGCTTCACATCTGAATGCATTTGTTAACAAATATATGGTGAGTAAGGAGTCTGCCGACGAAGTCTGCCCTGTATCATGCAAGAGTATCATATAAGTGTGATGCACTGAATTAGACCAGAATTGAACCAGAAGGGAACTGAAGGTAACTGGATACAGTAATATTAAAAAAATGTTTCTGTTTGTTTTCACTCTCACCCTTATAGTCCTCTACTTTTTATTAACCCCCATAATCCCTACACCTAGTAATGTACTGGTCATCTTTCCCTCCATCCTCCCCATCCTTCTTACCTCCTCCTCAGAACTGTTCCTCAACATACAATCCTCTGTCTCCAAACACAGACAGCCACCTCATGCTGCTCTGACCTGCTAACACTTTCTCTGCTTCTCCTCACTGCCAGCGATATCTCTCCAAATCCTAGTCTTTTTCACCATATCCCACAGTTACATACTCCTTTCATCCACGATCTATCACAAATTTTCGCAACATTTCTAATCTTATACCCATTCGCTCAGCCTCTGCTTCCCCAGTCCCACTAACAGGAGCTCTATGGAATGCTCGCTCTGTCTGCAACAAACTTTCCTACATCCAAGATCTTTTCATTACTAACAAACTTTCCTTCCTCGGCATCACCAAAACCTGTCTCAGCCCCTCTGACACAGCCTCTCCAGCTGCACTTCTGTACCGTAGAGTCCACTTTTCCCACATCCCCCGACCCAGTGGAAAGCATGGCAAAGGAGTTGGTTTTCTCCTGTCAGATAACTGCTCCTTCATCCAAATTCCACTGCCGCCCTCCGCTACGCTCCCCTCTTTTAAGATGCACTGTGTGCATATCTACTCCTCTTGCAACCTCCAACTTGCTGTCATTTACCGACCCCCAGGGCCAGTCACCACTTTCTTTGACCACTTCACTACCTGGCTACCTCACTTCCTTGCCGCTGGCATCCCGACTATTGTCATGTGTGACTTCAACATCCCCATTGACACTTCCCACTTATCTGCCTCTAAGCTTCTGTCTCTCACTTCTTCCTTTGGCCTTGCTCAATGGTCTTCCACAGCCACTCACAAAGATGGCCACACCCTGGACCTCATCCTCACTAGCCTCTGTTCCATATCTAACCTCCCTAACTTACCTCTCCCTCTAACTCTGACCACAATCTACTTACATTGTCTTCCCTCTCCTCTCCAGGTCCACAATCCCCACTGCACAAACTTGCACTTGCTTGCAGAAATCTCAAACACCTCGACCTACACTCACTCTCTGAATCCCTTTTCCCTCTTACAGACATAAGTTCTTCACATGATGCAGATGCTGCTGCCGCTTTTTATAACTCTACAACAACTGTAGCTCATGAATCCCTCCCTCACACATAACAAAGCTCCACAATCAACAAGTTGCCTGGCACGCCAGCCTGACTAAACAAGTGAGACGGACCTTCAGGGTTGCTGAGCAGACATGGAAAAGGACTCACTCCAATAAGCACTTCATTGCATTCAAACAGTTCTTCACAACTTTCAAATCCAGACTCACTTCAGCAAAACAAACATACCACTCATCTCTCATATCATCCCTGTCTCACAACCCTAAACAGCAATTCAACACTTTCAATTCTCTCCTCTGTCCTCCAGCACCTCCTCCCTCTCCTCTCATCCCAGCTGAAAACTTTGCCTCATTCTTCAAGCAGAATATTGACACCATCAGGCAAAGCTTTTGCCTAAAATCCCTATAGCCCCTCCTCATAACTACTCAATCCTCCTCCTCTTCCAAAACCACCTTCTCCGCCATTACGGAAGATCAACTATCCTCTTTACTCTCCAAATCACATCTCACCACCTTTGAACTTGACCCGATCCCTCCCCACCTCATACCAAACCTGACCACAGTCTTTATCCCAACCCTAACCCACCTCATCAACCTGTCACTAGCAACTGGTGTCTTCCCTTCATGCTTCAAACACACCTCGATCACACCCATCATCAAAAAGCCCTCCCTTGACCCATCCTCTCTGCCTAGCTATCGTTCCATATCACTTCTACCCTATTCCTCAAAACTACTGGAACAACACATCCATCTTGAACTGTCCTCCCACCTCTCCTCCTGCTCCGTCTTTAACCACTTACAATCTGGCTTTCGATCACACCATTCCACTGAAACTGCCTTGACTTAAGTCACCACTGACCTACTAAATGTCAAATCCAAGTGACACTACTCTGTCCTCCTTCTCCATGACCTGTCATCTGTCTTCAACACAGTGGACCATTCCCTCTTATTACAGATTCTCTGATCTCTTGGAATCACAGAATTGGCCCTAACTTGGATCTCCTAACAGACCGGACATTCAGTGTCTCCCACTCACACACCACCTCCTCACCTCACCCTTTATTTGTCGGTGTCCCGAAAGGCTCAGTTGTAGGACCCCTGCTCTTCTCCATCTATGCCTTCTGCCTAGGATAGCTAATAGAGTCTCACGGCTTCCAGTATCACCTCTATGCTGATGACATATAGATCTATCTATGTGGACCTGATATCACCTCCTTACTAAGCAGTAAGCCACAATGTCTGTACCGGACCACCCTTTTAACATAACATTATAATTTTCAGCAACAACGGTCATGTGCATTTTGTAATATTGGTATACTTTAATATGTGCAAGGGACCTTTGGATGCCTTAGGCACCAGGACCGAAGAGGCGCTTGCGCAGTGAAAGTAAAAAAAAGTTAAAATAAATAATTATTTAAATAAAAATAATAAACACATTATACTCACCTACCACTTACCTACATCTTGTTCCCAATGTTCTCATCCTCTGTAAAAAATAAAAAATAAAAAAACACCATATACTCACCGTACACCTAATCCATGAAGCCATTGTCCTCTGTAATAAAGGTAAAATAATAAACAGACATAATCCTCATTTACGGCACCGACGCTGCGTGAGAACTTTCCCACGCAACACTGATGCCGTAAGTGAGATCACCGGAGTGCTCAGCTGATCTTCAGCTGTTTGAACTCAAGTAAACTCACTCCTGCAGCGCAGCGCTATACACTGACATGAGTGATTACACTCCTGTCAGTGTATACAGTGCTGTCTTCTACAGCAGTGACATCAGGTATTGCCTGCGTTTTTGCCTCGATTTTGCCTGTGTTTTTTCAGTGCATTCAATGCACAGAGAATTGACATGCTGAAGATTATTTTCTATTTTCGTTTTTGGTGTTTTTTGCCTGCGCTTTCCACCCATTGAATGCACTGAAAAAACACAGGCAAAAAATGCGGCAAAAATGCATAGAGAATTGACATGCTGATGACAATTTTCTGCACCAAATCTGCAAGTCAAAAAATACTCAATGTGTGCATGACGCTTCAAGTTTCTCATTCACTTTGCTGCAAAGCTTTTGGTGCTTTTCTGCATGCGTTTTTGTACTGCAATGAATGCTTTTTGGAGTTAAATAAAGATATTTGAAAAAAGAAACAAGGGACATCGCTTTAACGGTATGTGCACACGATCAGGAGCCGCTGCAGGTTTGACACTGTGTACTTATGCAACGTCAAACCAGCAGCACCAGATGTTACAGCATAGTGGATGGGATTTGTATAAATCTCATGTCCACAATGCATTCATCTGTGCTGTGAATCACCCACGGACTTGGACATGTGGCGCGTCTTTCAAGACTGCAGCATGTCAATTTCTCTTGTAGAGTCACTAGTTTCCGCAAGAGAAATCTGATCAATACAATGTATTAAATGCGGTGAATCAGCATGGTTCAATGAATATATGCACATTCATCTGCGTTCAACAGAACACAGCACTTTGGACACAGCATAAAATATGCTGCATCCAAAGCGCTGCTTGTCCAGATCGTGTGTACATACTCTAACCCTTGGATTACCTTCGGACCAGGGGTGAGTATTTTCGCTGTGTCCAAAATGCTGCGTTCTTATGCCGCACTTGTTTTGTCAGTACATGTGGATCCACCACATGTAATGATATTTTAATTGGTCAAAATCTACAGAAATTGATATGCTGCGGGTGAGTTTACGCAGCGTCAAAAACAAGCACAGTGGGCATGGAATTTCTTATAAATGAAATAGAATGAAGAATTAAATAAAAAAAATGCCGTGGGCTCCCGCGTCATTTTCATAACAGCAGAGGAAAAGCCAACGGCTGGGGGCTGATATTATTACCCGGGAGGGGGCAATTAGCCAAAAATGTTCCCTGGCTATTAATAATAGCTCACAGCTGTTTGCTTAGCCTCTACTGGCTAAATTACAGGGGGACCCCAGAAAAATATTGATGTGGGGTCCCTCTATAAAATCTAACCAGCAAAGGCTACATAGATAGCAGGCGCCAGATGATGAGGGTAGTAGTCCCATCAGCTGGCGCCTATGACTCGCGGTAAACTTTTTGCCGTGGGTCACTGTCACAGCTGTGGTATCATGCTGACACCTGACAGCATGATCTTGCAGCGCTGTAATCGGCGGTAACAATTTTACAGCCAATCAGAGGCCCTGATTCCTGCACTGTCATGCAGATGACAGCGTGGGAAACTAGGGATGTTTGGGGCACCATTCGGGTTCGTGTTCGCGATTGGGTGCCCGAACACGAACATTTTTTTAATGTTCTGGTTTATTCGTCAAGCCCGAACATCAAAACATTCACTCATCTCTAGCAAAATACTGATGAGAAAACCATCTAGTATTAAAATTGCACACAAAAAGGCTTCTATAAGGAGCTGGTCACACACAGGTAGTGCGCAATGTCTGGCTTACAGCCTATTAGCGACGCCCATATTATTAGATTAGGTGGGCTGCTCAGACTATCTAAGTGCACCCCATGAGAACAAACACACTAGTTTACAATGCCAACACTGATGGGCTTGGCTGTACCCTGAATATAAAAAATGTACAAAAAAATATATATATATTAGGTATTGGTCTATATTTTGGCCAAAAAACACAAGCTTGCAACCCGCGTCAAGGTTCCTTTTACTTGCGAGTCCTAACATTAAATCAAAAGCAAAGCCACAATAAGAGGAATTATAATTCCGCCAAAATTTAAGAACAAATACAACAAACATAGGGTAACAGTATTTACCTGCCCAAGTCTCTGAACTAATGCACTTTTTTTGTGTGCAATTTTAATACTAAGCAATCACCCACTCCATGAATTGGTAGATTGTGAGTGCTTGTTTCATCAGTATTTTGCACCTGTGTAGCAGCCATCTTTATTATATGGGTTTTCTGCATCCTGATAGTGCATTGGTTCTGAGCCCTGGGCAGGTAAATATTGTTGCCCTTTTTGCTGTTTTTATTAACAATTCAAACAAGGAGGACAGTTTAATACCCCTCTGTCTTAATTTTGCTTCTGAAGAAAAATCCTGACACCAAGACTTCTGTCACAGAAAGTGTGCTTCCTGACTAGTGAGAACAAAGCCATATATATACATTCACCCCTGGGACGATTTTCAGTTTTTATCATATGATGTACTAAAAAGTGGGAAAAAATTGTTGAAATCGCTTAAAAAGTGCAATTCCACAATTATTTTGTGTTTTTTTTTTATTTACTGTTCACTATATGGCAAAACCGACATGGCAATATGATTCTCTAAGTCAGTATGAGTATGTGAAAGAAACATTATAGTTTTTTTTTATTTAAATGGTGAAAAAAGAATTTGGAAATTTGTAAGAAAAAATTGTCTTGCGTTTGTTGCCATTTTCCAAGACCTGTAAGTATTTGGGAAATGGGGCTGTGATTAATTTTGCACCCTGAGCTGACATTTTTACAGGTACCAATTAGGGGTAAATTTTATGTTTTGATAACATTTTAATTCATATTATTGCAATGTTGTGGCGGCCAAAAACTATAATTTTGGCATTCTAATTTTTTTTCATTCCGCTATTTACCAATCGGATTAATTTACTTTATATTTTGATAGATTGGACTTTTACGAACGCAGCAAAACAAAATATATGATTTTTTTTTTCATTGTTTTATTTTTAATAGTTCAAAAGGGGGTTTATTTGAACTTTTGTGTTGTTTTAATTTTTTTCATATTTTTAAAAACTTTTTTTCACTTTTTGCTATATTTAATAGTCCCCTTAGGGGACTTGAAGCTGCAATCATCTATCGTTTTTGCTATACATAGCAGTGCATCATCACTGCTATGTATAGTTAAAATCACAATCTCCTATGAACTCCAACCACAGGCTGGGTGTCACAGAAGGATCATGTGCACATGTGTCATCAGCAAACCCACAGCTGCCTGGACAATTCATCGGCACCCTGCGATCACATCACAGGCATGCCGATGGGAGCCTTTTAAAGGCATATGATGACTGATTAAGTCAGCCATCATGTGTGAGCAGTGAAAGCAGTTTTTACAATTTAAGCATCTTAAAAAGTTGAATGCTTCAGTGTGTGTTAAAGGAGTGATCCAGCACCTAAAATGTATTTTCTAAATATCTATCCTTACACCCTAACCCACCTTCCATAAGTGGCAATAGATGCTGCATGGAGTGAGTGCAGCCCCTGCCTCCTGTGACATCATGTTTGAGACTCCTCTCTGTAATGCGGCTGTATGTGGGTCCACTGTGCCACTGGCCGGGCTTACCATTGAGTGGCGTAACTAAGTGACAACCTGGTATTTACTAGAGCCTCTAATGGTGAGGATAGGCTTTGCCTCACTTAGTCACCAGGTACGACTCCACGGCAGTCCCCGGGTCTGCAGCAGCTGAGGCAGGGTCAGAGGCATGAGTACAAGGTAGACATGGTCAGACAATCTGAGGTAAGGGCAGGCAATGCAGGTTCAATATACATAGCTGAGGTCATAAACGGAGAGATCAGGATAAACGGTAAACAAGCCGGATCAATAGCAGGAGAGACAGAATGAACATGTGCCAACAGGATATAGAAACAAGCTACTAAAAACCTAAGTTATGAATAGGCTGGGGAACCTGACCACTGCAAGACAAAAGTCAGGGCCAGCATCACCACCTGGCTCACCGGGTCAAATGCCGGGCCCCTCCATCATGCTTTAAACTGTTTGAAATACTTAACTCTCCCTGTTCTTCCACAGCTCTGGTCTCTTCCGCATCTTCTGAGTCTCTGACATATCAGGGCAGAGGGCACAATGACGTCACTACAGCGTGCCCTCTTCTGAGCAGTGTAGAGAGCCAGCAGACGCTGACGAGACTAGAGCAGGCTAGCAGCGGCCAGCGGGGAATGAGGAGCGGTAAGTATTTGATTATTTATTTTTTATGTATAGAGCATTATATGGGGCCCAATCTGTATGGAGCATTATATGGGGCCCAATCTGTATGGAGCATTATATGGGGCCCATTCTGTATGGAGCATTATTTGGGGCCCATTCTGTATGGAGTATTATATGGGGCTCATTCTGAATGGAATAATATATGGGGCCCATTCTGTATGGAGCATTATATGGGACCAATTCTGCATATAGTATTGTATGGGGCCCATTCTGTATGGAGTATTATATGAGGCACATTATTCTGTATGGAGCATTATATGGGGTCCATTATTCTGTATGGAGCATTATATGGGGTCCATTATTCTGTATGGAGCAATATATGGAGCCCATTCTGTATGGAGCGCAATATGAGGTCCATTCAATATGGAGCATTATATGGGGCCCATTATTCTGTATGGAGTACTATATGGAGTCTATTCTGTATGGAGCACTATATGGAGCCTATTCTGTATGGAGCATTGTATGAGGCCCATTCTGTATGGAGCATTATATAAGGCCCATTATTCTGTATGGAGCATTATATGGGGCCCATTATTCTGTATGGAGCACTATATGAGGCCCATTTTTCTGTATGGAGTAAAATATGGGGTCCATTATTCTGTATGGAGCAATATAATGGGTTCATTATACTGTATGGAACACTACATGGGTCTCATTATACTGAATAGAGCAATATATGGGGTCCATTATACTGTATGGAGGATTATGTGGTGCCATTAATACTGTATAGAGCACTATGTAATGCCCATAGTACTGTATGGAGGACTATACTGTCTGATGTAAAATGAAAACTTTTGAACCCGCCCAGGGCACGCTCTGTGAGCTGCGAGGATTCGCCATTTTCTGAGTTATTGTAGAATTTACGGTAGCTCATGTAATGTAAGAAATAAGTGAAATCTTTGGCATTTTACTATACCTATATTTATCTGTGGTATCTTTGCATAATGATTCATTGTATGTGTTAAAGGGGCCCACTGAAACTCTTTCGCCCAGGACCCACGAAAACCTGGAGCAGGCCCGGACACAAGTGGTTAAGTTTCTGTGAAGTCTGGCCTCGCTTCCCTATATCCGGGTGGAGACTCACCTACAGAAGTCAGCAGTAGGATGTAGCAGAGCTGGAAATGCTGCAAGAGGCAGCTCAGCAAAACGACTCAAGACTGGTAGGAGCAAAGTGGTAACTGCAGTGAGTAGGGGAGCGCTTACTGCCCTGGCGAGTCGCCGTTGCAACACTCTCAAATGACTCCTCTCAAATGAAACGTCATAAGAAGTTCAGTAAAAAACACATTTAGGAATTAGATAGAAAAAAGTGTAGGGTATTGTGTACTAAAATAAATTAAAAAAGTGGTTGGGGTGTAAGGATTAGAGATGAGCGAACATGTTCTGAAAACATTCGCCAATCTCAAATTTGGCACGAACATTGCTCATTTGGATTCGTGTTCAGATTCCCGAGTCTTTTGGCAAAAATCGGCAATAGTCGGCCCAAACACGATCATCCCTGGTTTACCACGCTGTCATCTATGTGACAGGGGCTTTGATTGGCGGTAACTATCTCACCATCTGTCTCAGCGCTGCGGGATCATGCTGTCAGATGTCAGCATAATCCCGCAGCTGTGACAGTGACAGTAAGCTCTTTACCGTCGGTCACAGGCGCCGGATGATGAGACCACTTCTCCCATCAGCCGGCGCCTGCTTTTTTTAAAAACAAAAAATTGGCGTGGGTTCCTGTGTAATTTTCATAACCTGAAGAGGGAAAGTCGACCACTGGGGCTGATATTACTAGCCAGGGAAGAAACCATTAGCCCAAAATGTTCCCTAGCTATTAATAACAGCTGACAGCTTTTTGATTAGCCTGTACTGGCTAAATTACAGGGGGACCTTAGAAAAAAATTGATGTGCGGTCACCCTATAAAATCCAACCAGCAAAGGCTAAACAGACAGCTGTGAGCTGATATTAATGGCCAAGGAAGGAGCCATGGATACTGGCACTCTCCGAGGCTAATAATATCAGCCATCAGCGGCCCCAGAAATGCCGCATCAATAAGATGCACCAAATCTGGTGCTTAGCCTCGCTCTTCCCACTTGCCTTGTAGCATTGGCAAGTGGGTAATAGAGTTGGGGTTCATGTCAGCCTTGTATTGGCAGTTGATCATCAGCTGATGAACTCGTGTGACCTCTTTCACAGCAGCTTATCGCCATACACTGCAGGAGCGATGATGCTCCTATCAGTTTATGGCCGGCTGCTGGATAGAGCAGTCACATCTCCTGATGTGGCTGTTCTATCGATGATCAGATCGCCGTGGGACAATCTGGAAAATGGGAACTATGGCGGTTAGGTGAAAAATATGACATGGGCATAGGGGATTAGGCGTTAAGGTGAGTACATGGTGTTTTTTTATTTTTAGTTAAATAATTATTTATTAATTTTAACTTTTTTTTTACTTTCTCTGCACAAGCGCAGGCTGATAAGAGACTACTCCTCTCATCAGTGGTGCTTGCGCTTCGCTGTTAACAGTGAGAGAAGGCGCTGGCTGAATGGAGAAGTAGTCTCATCAGGCGGCGCCTGTGACCCGCGGTAAGCTTTTTACTGCGGGTCACTGTCACAGCTGCGGGATCACGATGACATCTGACAACGTGATCCCGCAGTGCTGTGACCGTCGGTAACATAGTTACCGCCGATCAAAGTCCCTGTTTCCTGCACTTTCAGCATGGGAAACTACTGATGTTCAGGGCCCCGTTCGGGTTCGGGCTCGGGTGCCTGAACACAATCCTTTATTTGATGTTTGAGTTTAGTTGATGAACCCGAACATCAAAATGTTTACTCATCTCTAGTAAGGATAGATAGTTGAAAAAATGCATTTTAGGTGGCAGACTACCCCCAGATCAACTGACTGATGGTTATCACTGGCTACCATCCGTTTTCCCCTAGTTTTACCCTAGTCCGATAGGTTGAGGTCCCTTAAACTTAGTAAGGCTGTGTTTGTCTTAAAGTTCTCAAAGGCTGTGGCAGACCTACCGCCCGTGCAGCCCGTTCATTGAACGGGGGCCCCAAGGGAGAGGGGGCCCCTCCAGCCTCCAGCAGGACCGCCATCAGGGCATGATTGTCCTGACTCCAGTAAGGGGCCCGGCTGGTCGGGGCCCCCCCTCTTTTGTGTGTCCTCATGGGGCCCCAGCAGGGCCGGAGTCAGCAACCGGGCAAATGCCGGGGCCCTTAGCACGTGGGGGGGGCCCTCACCGTCAGGCACCCCGTGTGCTTTGGGACCCGTGAGTGGAGGAGAGCGGTGTCAGTGCCTGCTCCCACTCGCTTGCTCAAGGCCCCGGCACTCGGAACAATACTTACCCCTCCCCGTGCCTCCACAGCAGCTCCTGCATCCTCCGCGGCTGCTGCACTGTGACGTCTCAGGTCAGAGGGCGTGGTGACGTCTTTACACCGTGCTCTCTCCTGAGCAGTCACAGCACAGAGCGGGATGAGGCCAGCGATGCTGGGGAGTCCGGAGCAGCGGCAGCAGATGAGTGAGACGTGAGGTGAGTATTTGATTTTTTTTTTTTATTGTATGGAGGCCTGTGGCAGTATAAGGGTGGGGTGTGTGACATCCTGCATGGGGCATTATAAGGGAGGGGGGGTGACATCCTGCATGGGGCATTATAAGGGAGGGGGGGTGTGACATCCTGCATGGGGCATTATAAGGGGGGGTGTGATATCCTGCATGGGGCATTATAAGGGGGTGTGTGATATCCTGCATGGGGCATTATAAGGGAGGAGGGGTGTGTGACATCCTGCATGGGGCATTATAAGGAAGGGGGGGTGACATCCTATATGGGGGGAACAGCCTGCATGGAGCATTATGTGGGGGGAACAACCTGCGTGGGGCATTATGTGGAGGGAACAGCCTGCGTGGGGCATTATGTGTGGGGAACAGCCGGCATGGAGCGTTATATGGGGGCCAGTATTCTGTATGGAGCGTTATATGGGGGCCAGTATTCTGTATGGAGCGTTATATGGGGGCCAGTATCCTGCATGGAGCGTTATATGGGGGCCAGTATTCTGTATGGAGCGTTATATGGGGGCCAGTATCCTGCATGGAGCGTTATATGGGGGCCAGTATCCTGTATGGAGCATTATATGGGAGCCAGTATTCTGTATGGAGCGTTATATGGGGGCCAGTATCCTGTATGGAGCGTTATATGGGGACCAGTATCCTGTATGGAGCATTTTATGGGGGCCAGTATTCTGTATGGAGCATTTTATGGGGGCCAGTATACTGTGTGGAGCGATTCGCTGGTTTCGGAGCTATTGTGGAATTTACAATAGATATCACTCATGTAATGTAAGAAGTGAAATCTTTGCATTGTACTATATATATATATTTCTCTTCGGTATCTGTGCATCATGAATTGTGGTATGTGTTAAAGGGGCCCACTGAGTCTATTTCACCCAGGGCCCACAAAAACCTGGAGCCGGCCCTGGGCCCCCGGCCCCATGCTGAGCGCTAAGAGCCGAGACATCTCAGCGCTGCTTTCCTCTGTGTAGCAGCGCAGCGCTGCTGTGGCAGCGCCTTCATGATTCCGTTGACTTCCGGTCATGTGACGGCGCTGTCACATGGCGGGAAGTCAGGAGAACCTGGTGGCAGCGACGTGGACGAGCGCCAGGATTCTGCAGGGATTGCATGGGGGTAAGCATAACAAGTTTTATTTTTTTTAAATACAATTAATTAACTAGGAGTGGGGGGAAACTGAGATGCACAGGGGGATGAGAGATGCACGGGGGGGATGAGATGCACATGGGGAGATGAGAGATGCACGGGGGGGATGAGATGCACAGGGGGGGGATGAGATGCACAGGGGGGATAAGATGCACGGGGGGGATGAGATGCACGGGGGGATGAGAGCTGCACATGGGGGGATGAGAGCTGCACATGGGGGGGATGAGAACTGCACATGGGGGCATGAGAGCTGCACATGGGGGGGATGAGAGATGCACGGGGGGATGAGATGCATGGGGGGATGAGAGCTGCACATGGGGGGGATGAGAGCTGCACATGGGGGGGGTGAGAGCTGCACATGGGGGGGTGAGAGATGCACATGGGGGGTAATGTTTACATAACTTTGTTGCCCTATGAAGGGCAGGGGGGGCTAAAAATTTCTTGCACAGAGGCCCACTACAGTCTCTGTCTGCCCCTGCTCAAAGGGGTTCAATGTAGCCACTGGAGTCCTCCGAGTGTTATATGCATCTTTTCCTGAGCAAACAGTGAGATTTGTGGAATTTTTTATAACACAAATCAAATTTTGGGGAAAAAATTGGCAAAGCTGGCAAATTTGAATTTCAAAAATCCACTTATCTCTGTTTAGACAATTGAACTTATCCCAGAAAACGTACAGCAGCCATGAATGCAATATTTTGCACTTTGTAATATACATGAAGTGATAAACATATGTCTGCATCTGACAGTTTTAAACCTTTGCAAGTTTTATCCTATGAATTGTCCTGGACTGTTCTATAGGAAATGCTTGGAATGAATATAAAAATTCTAAATGCCCCTGTCAAAATGCACGATTTTTATCATGTAAAAAAATAAAACCAAGAAGAATCATTTCAGATTTTTTTTCACCTTTAATGTCACTTATAATAATTTTTACAATTCATTTGAAATATAAACTGAAATTTGTTTTTTCATTTTGAAAATAGAAAAATAAAGAACTAACATAACGTGGTTGCATAAATATGCACACCCTAATACTTTGTTTAAGTACCTTTTAAATTTAAGATAGCATTAAGTCTTTTTAGGTATCGGTCTATTCGCATGGCACATCTAGAATTGGCAGTCATTGCACATTGTTCATTGCAGTAGTGCTCCAAATCTGGCAGATTGCAAGGGCATCTCCTGTATACAGCCCTTCGTCAGGTTAACCCAAAGTGTTTCTATTATTCAGGTCTTGGTTCTGGCTGGGCCATTCCAAATATTAGATCATCTTCTGTCGAAGCCATTCTTTTATTGATTTGGAGGTATACTTAGTGCAGTTGTCATGCTGAAAGGTGAAATTTCCTTTCAACTTCCGCTTTTTAGCAAAGTCTTGATTTTTATGCAAAATTTACTGATATTTTAACTGTTATTAATTGTTTCCACCTGGAGTAGAGCCCCAGTTTCAGCTGATGAAAAACATCCCC
The DNA here is from genome assembly GCF_046119375.1 of Phyllobates terribilis. Taxonomy (NCBI): domain Eukaryota; kingdom Metazoa; phylum Chordata; class Amphibia; order Anura; family Dendrobatidae; genus Phyllobates; species Phyllobates terribilis. The sequence continues at coordinate 459,782,418 of NW_027362764.1, forward strand.
AAACCATAATGCTGCCTCCAAAATGCTTCACTGTGGGTATGGGGTTCTGATGATGATGTCTAGTGATTGCTTTGCACCAAAGATACCTTTTGGAATTATGGCCATTTTATGGAATTATCTCAGCATACAGGCAGATGGATGGTATGCGGATGAAAAATGGATGGCAATATGAATGAAAATAATTTTTCTGTCTGCTTGAAAATCGGACAATTTTTCATATGCTCGTCTAAACCCAGTCTAAACCAATTAGTCATACCACATGGAAAAGTTAATAAATATCATTGAACGTAAGCCTACTTTATGACAGACAATTGATAGGCAATTTCTCATATGTATTGCTATATGGCATGGCATGGCTTGGAAGGGATGGAGCACCATTTAATTTTTGGAGCACAAATTTGACTAGTAATATTACTCTTTCCCTGCAACTTGTCCTCTTTTCCATAGATCTTGAATCCTTTCCAAATAAGTATTGTGACAGAGTCACTGGTGTTATACACGAGGGAAGGTATGTGTCCTCTGGCTGCTAGCCTGTGTGAATTGAAACCTGCAAACTTTCTGCCAGCATGTTATATGCTGGGGGTTAACTCACTTAAAGGGTGTGTTTTTTTGTGAATGGCAAAGAGGGTGGGAAGCCATTCATACTACCTCCCCTCAGGGTGTGGCTGAGCAAGTTTAAATTCAGTCGTGTTTCTTTTCTGTGTTGATGAGTCTGGAGAGAAGTCTCCAGGCTGTGTAACTTCAGCTCAGAGAGGAGTTGAAGGTGCTGCAGAGTGGTGCAATAGAACCTGTACACATATGGACTGTGTTACCATTTGTCTTTTGTGTTACCTTTATGCCAGCAAAGCTGAGTTTATTTTTGCTGTAGTCTGCAGTGCTTTATGCTGACATAATAAAACTGCAGACAAAACCATTCCTGTGTCTACTTCCAGCTGCAGCCGAGTGAGTCGTCTTGCCACAGGTGGTGTGAGAGTGCGAGCAAGATTCCAGGAACACGTGTACCAGACACAGGGATTGGCGGATGTCCTGGGTAAAGGCCGCCAGCCAGCCAGAGATGTCCGTCAGCATGGAGGAACTTCTCAATCACTTGCGTCAGAGTCAACAACAGCAACATCAACACTTGCAGATCCAGCAGAGCCTACAACAGCAGCACCGGGAGCTTCTACACCAGCAATGAGAGTAGTAGTTGCAGAGCCAACAAGCATAGCAGAAGACCAATAAACTCCTCATGCAGCAGATCCAACAGCAGCAATGGCACAAGAACCTCCTAGCAGGGGAGAACGCAGCAGGGAGGCCGCCACTACCCCAAGTCCAGGTGAAGTGTCATATGTCCGAAAGGCGGTAAGGCATGCGTTGCAAAAGATGACCCCAGGGGATGATGTTGAGGCATTTCTGAAAGGTGTTCGAAAGGGTAGCAGAGCAGGAAAACTGCCACCGGACAGTGGACGGAGATGCTGGCCCCCTATTTAACAGGTGAACCCCAAAAGGCCTACCATGACCTGGCCCTACAGGATGCATAGTAGTATGCCAAATTACAGACAGAGATACTGGCACGCTTGGGAGTGACTATGTCTGTTAGAGCACAAAGGGTACACCACTGGGCGTATGCTGTCGACAAACCCCATCGCTTGCAGATGTTTGACTTGCTACATCTAGTCCGAAATGGCTGCAGCCAGAGTCTTCCTCTCCTGCCCAGATAGTTGAACGAGTGCTGATGGACAGGTTCATCCATTCCCTACCCAGGCCGGTGCTGACCTGGGTTGCCCAGGGCAACCCTCGGAATGCAGACGACTTCGTGGGCCTGGTAGAGAGGTACCAAGTGGTCGAAAAATCCCTTGGGAAACCAGATATTGTTAATTTCCTGTATTGGAGTACAAAAAGAGGGACGGGCTCACCACATAAGGGTCCCAATCCCACTGAGGGCCCTGTAAAGACTGCTGTGAGGGATATGGTATGTTGGCGGTGTCATAATCCTGGACACATAGCCGCCCGGTGTCGTATGTCCCCTGAACCAATGGACTGCAGTCTAGGATGGCGTTGTTCCTATTAAGCCTATCTGGCCTGTAGCGTGGATGGACAACCTGGTGATGGGCCGCAGGCCTGTGCCGTGTTCATTAATGAGGTGATAATGCTTGGACTATTGGACTCAGGGAGTCTGGTGACCCTAATCAGTGCCACCCTTCCCCACTAGCTGATCCCTGCCAAGACTGTGGGCATTCGCTGCATACATGGGGATGTCATGGACTACCTGGTGGCCAGAGTGACAGTGGGAACAGACTGCTCAATGCCACGAGGTCGGGGTGGTCAAGGACCTGATACATCCCGTCATATTGGGGCGTGATTTTCCTTGGTTCTGGGACTTGTGGGGGAAAGGAACCGGACTGAGTCACGTGGACAAAATCCAGGTCCCTAGGGAAATACCCCCGTCGACATCTGAAGGGGATGAGTTCCCAGAGTGTCCTTGCCGGCAACGAGGATGAGACTGTGACCGAGGAGGCTGACCTCCCTGAGTTAAAGGTTCCAGGAGAGAACTTTGGGTTTGTTCAAGTTCTGGACTTGACCTTGAAGGGGGCGTGGGACAATGTTACTGTCTGTAAAGGAGTTGCACAGTTCAGGGGGAGGTATTGTATCGGGTGACCAAACCAAGGGCTGATGAGATAGTGGAGCAGCTTTTAGTTCCAGGGCCATACCGACGGAGGGTATTAGATATGGCCCATTCACATTTTCTGGGGGGACGCCTGGGGTTCAAGAAGACTCAGGAGAGGATATTGAGGAGATTTTATTGGCCCGAGTGTTACCGGGAGATCCTGAACTATTGTAGGTCCTGCCCCACCTGCTAGATAACCGCCCCCTCTTCCCACTTCCATAGTCCTTTAATCCTCCTACCTGTGATAGAAATCCCCGTAAATCGGCATGGGGGCCACCAATACATCCTGATAGTCATGGAATATGCAACTGTGTACCCGGAAGCGGTACCACTGAGGAACTCGTCGAGTAGGAGTGTGGCACCCCAGGGGTCTGGTTTTCCACAGTAATGTAATGTTATGTCTGAGAGCAGGTGGGAGGTCCTTTGGTCAGGGATCCTGTGCATGCCACACCTCCTGCCCAGTCTTGGGAGGGGAAGAACTTCCCCTGGATAAACCCGGGGCTGAGGCAGGGTGAGTCAGACAAGGAGAGAGGAGACAAGAAGCAGCATAGGAAACAGGAGAGTTCCAAGGAGTCAGGGGCTGGCAGCTGCAGCGCTCGCCCTGACTAAGAAGATTCTTTACCGGACCCGGAGTCCGAGGCTGTGGGGACTAACTTCTACCCAGCAGCAGAATCCGTCAGGCAGGGGATTTCAGGTCCTCTGGCCCAGAAGCCCGAAGGCACGGTCACACGCGTGGGACCAGCACCGCCATCGTGGAGCGGAAGCCATTAGAAGGCCCCGAGTCACCGGCCATACGGGTGAGCACCACACGGTACACTCAGGGACGTGGGCTACTTACATCAGCTTCTAGCAAGGTAGCCAGAAGAGTACAGTCAGTTTGTGAGGCCTACAACTACGCCTGGCCAGGGGAGATCCCATCTGCTCAAAGACTGACCAGGCCCCGTTTGCTAGCAAGTACTCCGGGAGGGTCTATCGTTGTTACCAGTAAAGACCCTGAACTACACCGTACCGTCTCTGAGTGGTTCCTGCTACCCCCATCATCCACGTCGGCTGCCCTGAGGCCATACCCCTCCCGTTGGGGGTTATACTATCACACTGCACAATCCTACCACCGGCCTCAGCGGTCTGCCCTGCAGCAGCAGCTCCCTGGCTGCACTCAACGGGTGGCGTAGTCATCAACTATTTACTACTAATAGACTGCCGTCTAGTTTGACTCCCTGGGCACGGACCGGGTCACCGCCACGAGACTACAACCCTCCACTGATCCGGCTCCGGGTAGGCTCCCGCATGCGCAACGCAGCGCGACACAGGCCCAGGGGCGCGTCAACTTTGGCGTAGTCGGCAGGATTTCGTGCCCGCAACCACCGGGTACTGCGTGCCTGAAAAGCAAAGACTGTTCAAACTTACCAGTGGTGAAGATTCCCGCTATCCGTGGAGGTTTCCCGCCATCCGGCGCCATCTTCTACCTTCTTCCCGCCATCCGCGAAGTTTTCCCGCCATCCGGCGCCATCTTCGACCTTCTTCCCGCCATCCGTGGAGTTTTCCCGCCATTGGACGCCATCTTGAGGACGCCGCGCGGGAAGAAGAGGGGCGTGGACTCCGAAAGCGCGCGAGAACTGAAGCCCCGCCTCACGTCCGGACGTTGCGTAAGGTCCTGGAAGGAGCCCAGCAGACGCCGACGTCACAGGAGCGCGACGGAAGGTCCTCAACCCTGACGATCCACTGCGGAGCCGCGGCCTACGGAAGAGGATCATCGCAAGGTAGGCCACGGTCCACTAGGGGGGAGGAAGATGTCGGATACGGAGGAGAGCTTCACTGCCCCAACCCCCGCCAGCGCTACCGCTGCTGCAGTTATGCCCTTCACCATGCCCTATATCCCGGGAGCAGCTTGGCTACCCCAGTACTCAGGGGAGTCACATACCCTGCATGACTTTAGAGAAAAGCTGGATAGCCTCTTCCAGGTGTACCCCCTCACAGAAGAGCAAAAAGTGAGCATCCTGGTGGCCCAACTAACCGGGGCAGCCAAAATGGAAGTAAAATCCTGGCCACCTGGGAGGAAGACTGTCGCAGGGATACTAACCCGGCTGAAGGACACCTTTGATACCCGCACCTCAGCCGAGATTAAGCTTAGATTCTACGGGTGTAAGCAGCGAGCGCATGAGAGTATAAGGGACTATGCACTAAACCTACAAGAGGCCCTGAGGGCCATAAAGCAGACCGACCCTGATGGGGTGGGAAACGAGGACAGGCTGTTGACTGAACAATTTATAGAGGGTTTATATTGCAATGCCCACCGAACCCAGTTGCGGGCAATGGCCTTACAGGATCCCCATCTGGACTTTGCACAGTTCAAGGACAGAGCCATCCGGGTGCTCCGAGAACCGGCACCAGGTGGCGTTGTGACCCACAGACGCCCTACTACCACTTACTACCAGGAAGCGGCGCCCTTGTCAGCAGGGCCTGTGGGAGCTGATGCGCAGGCTTTGGACAATGACCCGGCTCCAGACCTACACCATCAGGTCCAAGAGCTAGCTAAGAGCGTTGCTGCGCTAACCCGAACTGTGCAGTCTTTACAGGTTTCCACCCCAGGGAAGATCCAGCTGGCATCCGGACCGGAGGACATCCCGTGGCGTCGACCAAGGAGGACCCCACCGGCCAGAGGAAGACCCAGTGACCGATACAGCGAGGACGGACGACCCATCTGCCGCCGCTGCAATCAACCCGGACATATGGAAAGGTACTGTTCTTTAAACGGGCACAACCTGGGGTAGAGGGCCAACCCCCAGGAAAAAGATCACCAGGCCCATCGAACTGGCGCGACAGATATGTGGGAGGACGTCCAGTCTTGCCTGTGGTACTGGATGGCATTCCCATGAGTGCCCTACTGGATACCGGGTCACAGGTCACCACCATCCCGTACGTGCTCTTCAAGCAGTACTGGAATGACTCGGATATTACCCACTACCCTGACGACGACTTGAGTATCATCGCCAGCAATGGCCAGCCCGTGCCACAGATCGGATTTAAGGAGGTGGCCCTCAAAATCGGTAGAGTCGAACTGGCCGCACAGGGACTGATCATTGTAGATATTGATAAACATGAGAGTCACCCAAAAATAACTCTAGGAACTAACGTAATTGAAAATTGTCTTGCAGAGGTGATTTTCCTTTTACAGCAGGTTGCCAAGAACGCCAGCTCCGGCGAGCAGCGGGTGCTCCAGAAAGAGATCCGGGCACTGATGCAACGGCAACAAGTGGAACTCTCCGGCGGTGAGATTGGTAGCGTAAGAATGTGTGACCCTTTTCCTATTGCCATGCCCCCAAAAAGTGAAATGATGATTTGGTGCCGGGCAGCTATTGGTCTGAGAGGAAGAGATTACCATGCAATGGTAGAACCAGTTTACTCAGACAGTAGGCCCACCATTTTGACAGCACGGGGGGTGGTCAATGTACGCCATGGGAGGGTGCCCATTCGCATAATAAATATCGGGGAGAGGGAAGTGTACCTGCCCCGGTATGCCACGCTAGCCAAATTATATACCACTAATCAAAATTCTATACAATCTGTGGAACCCTTGCCTCCATCTCACCCGGAGGAAGGTAACGGCTCTAAGAAAGACATGGAGGACTGGTGTCAGCAACTACATTTGGGTACTGATTCCACTCCCTCACATCAGAAACAAGGAGTCTATCGGGTGGTTCAAGAGTATGAGAGAGTGTTTAGTAAACACCCGTTAGACTTCGGGCGAGTCAAGGGGGTAGAACACCGCATCCCCACGGGAGATCATCCTCCCATAAAAGAGAGGTATCGACCCGTACCCCCTGCACATTACCAACACGCCAAGGGGATGCTTAGAGACATGAAGGAGGCTGGGGTAATCCGGGATAGCTGTAGCCCCTGGGCAGCCCCACTAGTTTTAGTCAAAAAGAAAGACAACACCATGAGGATGTGTGTAGATTACCGGAAAATCAACCGTATCACACACAAGGATGCGTACCCGTTACCAAGGATAGAGGAGTCATTGGCTGCTTTAAGATCTGCTAACTTCTTCTCTACCTTGGATCTCACTAGCAGGTACTGGCAGGTTCCTGTAGCAGAGGCGGACCGGGAGAAGACCGCATTCACCACCCCGATGGGACTTAGTGAGTTCACCTGCATGCCGTTCGGACTCTGCAACGCCCCAGGAACCTTCCAACGATTAATGGAGTGCTGTCTGGGCCACAGAAACTTCGAGACGGTCCTGTTGTACCTGGACGATGTCATCGTATACTCCAAAACTTATGAGGACCACCTGAAACACCTGGCGGAGGTGTTCGAAGCTCTGGCGAGTTACGGCCTAAAGGTGAAACCCTCCAAGTGTCACCTCCTGAAACCAAAGGTGCAATACCTGGGACACGTGGTGAGCGCTGACGGAGTGGCTCCCGACCCCGATAAGATCACCGCAATTAAGGGATGGCCAAGCCCCTCCAGCGTAAAAGAAGTGCGGCAGTTCCTAGGGTTGGTAGGCTACTACCGAAGGTTTATTCCCGGTTTCACCAAAAAGGCAGCGCCTATGCAGGACCTCCTGATAGGCCAGTCCCGGAAGGCCAAGAACCAGAAGCCGCCCTTCAAATGGGAAGAGCTAGAAGAAGAGTCCTTCCGCCAGCTGAAGATGGCCCTCACAGGGGATGAAATCTTGGCGTACCCAGACTATAGCCAGCCCTTCATCCTCTACACCGACGCCAGTAACATCGGGCTAGGAGCCGTACTATCCCAGATTCAGCAGAGGAGAGAACGAGTGATCTCCTATGCCAGCCGAAAACTGCGACCCACCGAAAGGAACCCCGAGAATTACAGCTCATTTAAGCTAGAGTTCCTGGCCGTGGTATGGGCAGTCACCGAGCGCTTTAGGCATTACCTCGCTTCTTCCCGGTTCACCGTATACACGGATAACAACCCGTTGATACACCTGGACACGGCAAGACTCGGTGCCCTGGAGCAGAGGTGGATGGCCCGTCTGTCCAACTACGAGTTCACAATCAAATACCGGGCAGGACGCTCCAATACTAACGCGGATGCCCTGTCCAGGATGCCCAACCTGCCGGACGAAGGAGAAGATCCGGAGGGACTGGAAGAAGTTGAACTCCCTGCGTTCCACCGTCATGGGACTATCCAGTATTCCCACCGGGTAAGGGGTAAACAGGCTGCTACGTTGAACCCCTTACCCCACTACAACTGGGCGGAAACGCAAGACAGCGACCCTGCCGTCCGACTGGTGAAGGAGATGCTGACTCGGCCGGAGGCTCGCCTTGACCCAGACGCTCCGGAGGAAGCCAAACAACTATGGGCAGAGAAGAGTCGACTGTTCCTTTACAAGGGGAAGTTGTGCCGCAGAATGGTCAACTCCCGGACGCATGAACTACTCTGGCAAGTAGTGGTGCCACGAAGAGACACAGCCATGGTGATGGAGGCATACCACGACGGAGCTGGACACTTCGGGTGGAAAAAGCTGGAGTTCCTGCTGCGCGAGCGGTTCCACTGGGTAGGCATGAGGGGAACCATCGAGAAGTGGTGCAGAGACTGTGGCCCGTTCAATCTGAGAAGGAAGGACCGGGCCAGCCAGAAGACTCCCCTGCAGTCCATCGTCACCCGGCAACCGTTGGAACTGGTAGCCTTGGATCATGTAAAACTGACCCCAAGCAGAAGTGGCTACGTCTACGCGTTAACCATCGTGGATCATTACTCCCGGTTCTTGGTTGTCGTCCCCGTCAAGGACTTAACGGCTCAAACAGCAGCTAGAGCCTTCCAGCAGCACTTCTGCCGTCCACACGGGTACCCGGACCAAGTGCTGACGGACCAGGGACCTGCCTTTGAAGCGGAGGTCTTCCAGGAATTCTGCAATCTGTATGGCTGCCGGAAGATAAGGACGACACCCTACCATCCGCAAACTAATGGACTTTGTGAAAAAATGAACCAGGTGGTAATGGATCTGCTAAAAACATTGCCCCTGGAAGAACGCAGTTTGTGGCCTGAGAAGTTGCCCGATCTGGTGGACCTATACAACCACATCCCGGTAGGTTCCACCAACTGTACCCCGGCTTACCTAATGAGGGCGAGACCTGGTAAGTTACCTGTTGACCTGGAAATGGGAGTCCTGACACCTGAGGACACTTCACCAGAAACAGACTGGGACACAGAGAGGCAGCAGCAGTACCGGAGAGTACAAGAGAGCGTGGAGCGAAGTCTCTGTCAGGCTAGGGAAAGACAAGAGAAGACTTACAACCAGTATGCTCCCGCTGTTCCCCTGGTACCCGGAGAGCAGGTCTTGAAAAGGAAAAGACGGCTCCACAAGTTGGATGACCAGTGGGAGGAGGACCCGTACACCGTACTGCCCTCAAGCCACGAGAACCCGAAGGTCTGTACCATCAGTAAAGACGGAGGGGAAACCACAGCCATTGTATCCCGGGACCACCTGAAGAAGTGTCCCGAACAACTGAGGAACCCTGAAGAGGAACAAGAAGACCATCGACCCGTGGAAGAAAGGGAAGATATGGTTAGTACCGTGCTCGGGGACTTCCCTCAGTCTTGGACTCAAGTCAATGGTGCAGTTGTGGTACCCGTACTCACCTTCCTCCAACCATCATCCCAAGAACCTACGGAGCAACGGGTAGAGCTGGAAGAACAGCCGGTCCAGGAGGCAGAAGACTCCACACAAGCAGAACAGGAGAATCAACCCTCTGCTTATAGTGAGCCTGCCGTACCCCTAGTGAGACAAAGAGCCGGTAGACAGCTGCCCAGTTTACCCTTGACAGCTCCTACACCCTGTAGTTCAGGGCCAGACAGTCAGCTCCGTAGGTCCACTCGGGCCACTAGAGGCCAGTTACCCGCACGCTGGAGAATTTAAAGTGTATAAATTGTTTTATTTATGTTTTTCTGTGTATTGTTGCTTGTGAATAATTTTGTGTTTCCAGTTGTTTTTAGGAAACCTTGGTGGATTTACCGGGAATCCTTGTATATAGTTGGAGCGTAACCCAGGATGGACTAGAGACTGTTAAGGACTCGGGGTAGGACAGACCCCTACCTGGTTACGTCTCCCTGTGTTGGTGAAATGGACACCTTTGCTTTTCTTCAAAGACTGCACCCGGTTGCGGACACGCCGCAACCATCTTATGTGTTTTTCTTATTGTGTTGTTATTGTTATACTTTGTTATGTTTTTCTAAATGTGTTTAGTCCCGGAGTACTAAATTTCACTAGGGGGGAATGTGGCACCCCAGGGGTCTGGTTTTCCACAGTAATGTAATGTTATGTCTGAGAGCAGGTGGGAGGTCCTTTGGTCAGGGATCCTGTGCATGCCACACCTCCTGCCCAGTCTTGGGAGGGGAAGAACTTCCCCTGGATAAACCCGGGGCTGAGGCAGGGTGAGTCAGACAAGGAGAGTGGAGACAAGAAGCAGCATAGGAAACAGGAGAGTTCCAAGGAGGCAGGGGCTGGCAGCTGCAGCGCTCGCCCTGACTAAGAAGATTCTTTACCGGACCCGGAGTCCGAGGCTGTGGGGACTAACTTCTACCCAGCAGCAGAATCCGTCAGGCAGGGGATTTCAGGTCCTCTGGCCCAGAAGCCCGAAGGCACGGTCTCACGCGTGGGACCAGCACCGCCATCGTGGAGCGGAAGCCATTAGAAGGCCCCGAGTCACCGGCCATACGGGTGAGCACCACACGGTACACTCAGGGACGTGGGCTACTTACATCAGCTTCTAGCAAGGTAGCCAGAAGAGTACAGTCAGTTTGTGAGGCCTACAACTACGCCTGGCCAGGGGAGATCCCATCTGCTCAAAGACTGACCAGGCCCCGTTTGCTAGCAAGTACTCCGGGAGGGTCTATCGTTGTTACCAGTAAAGACCCTGAACTACGCCGTACCGTCTCTGAGTGGTTCCTGCTACCCCCATCATCCACGTCGGCTGCCCTGAGGCCATACCCCTCCCGTTGGGGGTTATACTATCACGCTGCACAATCCTACCACCGGCCTCAGCGGTCTGCCCTGCAGCAGCAGCTCCCTGGCTGCACTCAACGGGTGGCGTAGTCATCAACTATTTACTACTAATAGACTGCCGTCTAGTTTGACTCCCTGGGCACGGACCGGGTCACCGCCACGAGACTACAACCCTCCACTGATCCGGCTCCGGGTAGGCTCCCGCATGCGCAACGCAGCGCGACACAGGCCCAGGGGCGCGTCAGGAGCATAGCCCGGGAACTTGTCCATATATTTGCCAGGACCGGACTGCCGAAGGAGATACTAAAGGACCAAGGAACCCTGTTTATAAGCAAGGTAATGAAGGAGCAGTGTAAAGTTCTTCAGATTACCCAGCTGCGAATCTCCGTTTATCATCCGCAGACAGACGGCCTGGTGAAGTGCTTTAATAAAATCTTAAAAACAATGCTCAAAAAGGTCATAGAGAAGGATGGTCATGACTGAGACTACCTGCTACCGTTCCTGCTCTTCTCGGTAGGAGAGGTCCCGCAAGCCTCTACTGGATTCTCCCCGTTTGAGCTATTGTATGGACGACATCCGCGAGGGCTCCTGGATATTGCCAAGGAAACCTGGGAAGCCGATGTTACGCCCCACCGGAGCATCATAGAACATGTCACCCATATGCAGGAGAGAATGGTAAAAGTGATGCCTATCGTGAAGATGCATCTCTTCCAGGCACAAGAGGCTCGGGCTAGGGTCTATAACCGATCAGCGAGGCTGAGGCAGTTCCAGCCTGTGGATTGCGTTCTGGTGCTTATTCCCATTGTCGAGAGCAAGTTCCTGGCCAAGTGGCAAGGTCCGTATGAGGTGGTGGAGAAACTCAGCAAAGTGAATTACAAAGTTCACCAGCCTGGCCGAAGAAAGCCACACCAAGTGTGCTATCTGAACTTGCTCAAGCCATGGAGAGATCGTGAAATGTTGGTGGCTCCTTGTTTTGGAGCCAGTTTGTGATGAGCGAGTGTGCTCGCCACTGCTCAGTACTCGACCGAGCATCACGGTGCTTGACAAGCGCGGCGCCCAGCAAGTATTTCTGGGTTGCTCGGGTGGGAATTCGGGTCCCCGCCTTGCATGTTTGGCGCTCTTTAGAGAGCCAATGAACATGCAGGGATTGCCTGCCATGCACTGAAATGCCGTAGCCATGTTCGTTAGCCATGTTGGTTGTGCGCATTACAGTAATTGGCTAGCCGCACAGCATCATCAGGTCTATATAAGACCTGGTGCCACCATGCTCTTCACAGTCTACTCCGGAACCAGGCAGAGTAGGGAGAGCTGCTGCTGAGTCAGGGAGAGATTTGCTTGTTTGTAGTTAGTATAGGTACTCCACAACATATATATATATATATATACCCATCTGAACTAGCAGTCCTTCTGAGGACTAATCCAGTTGCATATATTCAGTGTTGATAGCAGGAGTTAGGCAGGCAGGCAGTGTATGTGGCAGGCTGCAGTGCATGATACAGCACAAGAGGGTCCATTGAATGTTCTGTCTGCTGCTGCTGTTCTTACAGATATTTGTAGACATAGCCCCAGGTATCAGGGGCCAGGGCAATTTTTTTTTATCTTAATCCTGGTTATTTGCTTAAAAAGCTATCCAGAGTACAGCACTTGTCTTCTCCATTTGCTTGTTAGCATTGCAGAACACAGCCAGATCTTTTCCATATTACAGTGATAAAAATCCAGAAATTTGAACTGAACATGGAAAATATTGGCCTCCTTTTCCGTTTTGTTGCAGTGTGTCGGTCAAGCTATTCACACTCGGTCTCTGTGAAGAATAGTATTAATAAACAACAGGCCTGCTATTTAAAACTGTGGTTCTCTGTCAGACGTATCACATATAACTGCATTCCAAAATCAGCTATTTCTGTCTTCCATTTTCATTTTGTTGCAGTGTGTCGGTCAAGCTATTCACACTAGGTCTCTGTGAAGAATAGTATTAGTAAATTACAGGCTTGCTATTTAAAATCGTGGTTCTCTGTCAGACGTATCACATATAACTGCATTCCAAAATCAGCTATTTCTGGCTTCCATCTTCATTTTATTGCAATGTGTCGGTCAAGCTATCCACACTAGGTCTCTGTGAAGAATAATATTTGTAAAATAAATGCCTGCTACTTAAAACCCTGGTTCTCTATAAGACGTATCACATATAACTGCATTCCAAAATCACCCATTTCTGCCTTCCATTTCATTGCAGTGTGTCGGTCAAGCTATTCACACTAGATCTCTGTGAAGAATAGTATTAGTAAACTACAAGCCTGCTATTTAAAACCGTGGTTCTCTGTCAGACGTATCACATATAACTGCGTTCCAAAATCAGCCATTTCTCATAAACGTGGAAAATATTGTCCTCCATTTAAAATGGACAAGGTGCATGGCAAGGGACAGAGAAGTGGACGTGATGATGATGGTGCATGCAGAGGCCAAGCACGTGGCCGTGGGCAAGCTGAAATTGTGCCACAACAAAGATCCATATCTTGTTGCTCGACCTTTCTGTCCCAATTACTAGGCGACCGCAGCACACCACTATTGAACCCAGAGAAGTGTCAAAAGGTTGTTGGTTGGATAGCAGATAATGCTTCCAGTCACTTTGCCACCACCACCACCCTGTCTTCCACACGGTCAAATCTCAGTAGCCGTGAGTCTGGACCACATATTCCTCACACTGATCCTCCTTGCTTCCACCATGCTGAGTGTCTGGAGACAACTGATGCCACACTTGGACACTCAGAAAAGCTGTTCACTTTTCCATTTGTAGATTTGGGCCTCTCGCCTGGCGAGCTTCAAGCGAGTCAAGAGGAGAACGCGTGTAGCGATGCTCAAATATTGGAGCAGCCATGGTCACACAAAGGCAATGGTGGGAAAATGCAATTACTGTCGCAACAGGTGTATGATGAGACACAATTGCCAGAAAGTCAGGAGGAAGACCAGAGTGCGGAAATGGAAGATGAGGTGGTGGATAATACAGTAACTGACGCAACCTGGAAGGGGGACATTTAGAGCGAGGACAGCAGTACACAGGGGAAGAGAAGCATAGCACCACAATAGGCAGGAAGAAGCAGTGTGGTGGCCACAGGCACAAGGCAGGAAAGCAGCCAACACGACGAAAGTTGCCAGTACAACTGTTAGGTCTTCCCAAGTCTGGTTGTTTTTTAAAGACTCTGCAGATAACCCCAAAATGGCCATTTGCACCAACTGCCAGGCCAGCATCAGCAGGGGTAGCAAAACTAGCAGCCAGACCACCACCAGCATGATCAGGCACATAGCAGCAAAGCACTCGACTAAGTGGGCCAAACCCAAGGGTCCAGGAACAGTGTCTGTGGGTGACACCACTGCTTCTTCTGCTGTTGTGCATGCATGCCAATCCCCTGTCCATGGCGCATGCGAAGATGCCTCCTGCCCGGCACCTGTCGTTGCACACTCTCAATTAGCACCATCAGCAAACACGTCCATATACGTGTCCCAGCCCGGCGTTCAGTTGTCCCTATCCCAGTCCTTGGAATGCAAGTGCAAATACGCAGCCAATGCCCCACAGGCCACATTACTAAATTCACACATTTCACGAATGCTTGCGCTCGAAATGTTGCCTTTTAGTCTCGTAGAGGCGGACGCTTTCCGCAACCTGATGGCGGCGACCGTCCCTTCGGCACTCGGTCCCCAGCCCCCACTATTTCTCCAGGTGTGCCGTCCCCGCATTACACGAGCACATGTCCCACAACATTAGTCGTGCTCTCAACAACGCAGTTACTGGGAAGGTCCACCTAACCATGGACACGTGGACATGTGCTTTTTGGCAGAGACAGTACATCTCACTGACGGCACACTGGGTAAATATTGTGGAAGCCGGGATCCAGTTGGACCTTGGGAGAGAACACGTCCTCCCAACTGTGAGAATTGCGGGCCCTGGGTCAATCAGGGTTGCCCCTACATTCTACAGCTCCTACACCTCCTCATTCTATTCAGTCTCCATCTCCGAAATGATCACATCAGTCACAAGCTGGAAGCATTGCAGCACTGCCTCGGCCAAGCTGCAACAGGCTGTACTGAAGCTAATATGCTTAGGTGACAAACCACACAACGCTGAAGGGTTGTGGACAGCTTGGAAAGAGCAGGCAGATCTGTGGCTGACACCGCGGACCCTACAGCCAGGCATGGTCGTGTGTGACAATGGCCTGAACCTGATGGCAGCTCTGAAGCGAAGTGAGTTCACACACGTACCATGTCTGACCCATGTACTTATCTTCATGGTTCAGCTGTTTCTCATAACTTACCCAGATCTTCCGTATCTGCTTGTCAAAGTATGCCACGTGTGTGCCCATTTTAGAAAGTCAGATACAGCTTCCGCAACCCTTGCCGTGCTTCAGCAGCGTTTTGCAGCTTCCAGCTTACCGACTGGTGTGCAATGTCCCCACGCATTGGAACTCTACATTGCCGATGTTGGGAAGGATTTGTGAGCAGAAGAGGGCAGTTGTTGACTACCAGCATCAACAAGGCCGTCGGTATTCAGGTCAGATTTCACACATAAGACCTCAGGAGTGGACATGGATGTCAGACATCTGTACCATCCTCCAAAACTTTTAGGACTCCACTAAGATAGTGAGCGGCGATGATGCCATAATTAGAGTCAACATCCCACTTCTCTGTCTTCTGAAACACTCTCTGCTCACAATTAAAGAGGATGCATTGCAGGTGGAGCACCATCAGATGGAGCAAAGAATCATACTGGGTGATTCCGCACAGCCCAGCCTTATCTCATCCCAACGTGAATTGGGTGACAATGAGGAAGAGGAAGAGGAGGAAAAACAGGAGCTAGTTTCCTGCGCTATAGATGATACTACCTGCTCAACTGTCATACCGTCTGTTCAGCATGGGCTGAGGACAGGGAGGAGAAGGAATATGAGGAGGAGAGGATGGTCAGTCATCCTCTTGGTGAGTACACGGAAGTCTTGCCTGTTAGCAGTCTGGCACACAAGGCTGAGTTTATGTTACGCTGCCTTTTCCGTGAGCCTCCCGCTGTCCAAATTTTGGGTGACAGCCATTACTGATTGGTGACACTTCTAGACCCACGTTACAAGGAGAACTTTCTGTCTTTTATTCCTGCGCAGGACAAGCCTAATAAAATGGGGCAGTACGAGAAGGCGAGAGAGACACAAATGCAATCCAGCCGAGGCAGGGGAACACTGTCAAAGTTCTGGGACAGTTTTCTCAGACCCTCCCATTGCACAGGCCCTGAGGCGCAGGGTATTCTCATAACGAGGAAAAAGTTTCAGAAGTTGGTGATGGAGTACCTTGCTGACCGTTCCAACGTCCTCCGTGATCCCTCTGTGCCTTATAATTATTGGGCATTTAAGCTGGACACGTGGAATGAACTGGCTCTCTATCCCTTGGTGGTCCTGGCCTGCTCTGCCACTAGCGTTTTGTCAGAACGGGTTTTTAGTGCCGCCGGCGGAATTATAAACAATAGGTGCATCCGCCTGTCAACTGAAAATGCTGACAGGCTGACTCTCATAAAAATGAATAAGGGCTGGATTGGGCCAGACTTCTCAACACCACCGAATAATAGCAGCGTAAACTCAAATACGGTGTCTTTTTTTGAGAGGTCTAACTCTATTCCCATGTACCTCTTTCTTCACACCCAGACATGGGTATACGTTTCCTGATCTTGTCTATTTGCTCTTGTCCTCCTCGAAAGGGACAGAGGAGTTGCTTCAAATTTTTGGCGGCAGTTGTATTCACTGCATAAGCAAACAGTATGGGAGACCCACTTTCTAATAATGAAAACATTGTTTTCAGGAGGCCCTCCGACCTCTACGTCTCTTGCAAGGGACATTGGAGTTCCTCCAAATGTTTGGCAGCCATTGCATTCACTGCATAGGCAAACAGTTTGGGAGACCCACTTCCTAATAATGGGAACATTGTTTTCAGGAGGCCCTTCGACCTCTATGTCTCTTGCAAGGCACATCGGAGTTCCTCCAAATTTTTGGCAGCTCTTGCAGTCACTGCATATGCAATAACAGTATAAGAGACCCACTCGTTAATAATGGGAACAACAAAGCATAGCTGGCTGATGGCTCTCTAACAATAGAAAGGGCCGACTGCTGGCCCTTTAAGAATAGTGTTTGTGACTTTCAGAGTCCCTCCTTTATAAATGAAAGAAGATGATGTATGATGATGTCTCACACATCACATGACCATTGTAAAATGTTAAAATGACATTTACCGGTGAATGTATTTTTCAACGTTGAAAACAATGTAAAAGTGCAAAAATGCATCAAAAACGCTATGCGTGAACATAGCCCATGGTGTGGAGGAATATTTTTGTTTTTGTATATTTATTTTGCGTTATATACGAGTCATTACTCTGGAAAGGATGTTCCTTAACATTTTTCCCAGGAAAATACATTTTGGTTTCATTTTGGTATGTTTTATTGTGAGTCGTTAAAAGTGGCGTTATACCTCTGACAACATTGTTGACAGCAGTGACCTGGGAGTCAGAGATGCTTCCAGTGGTCTTCCTCGTGCTGTTCCCATGTAATTTGAGCACTGTTCCCATCGATTTGGGCAATTTTTAGGCCCTCTGCAGACCACTGTGGGGAGCGGGCCGCAGGAAAAATGCTTGAGTTTCCCATAGACTTACATTGGACTCGTTGCTCGGACCGAGCACTCAAGCATTTCAATTTGCTCGATCCGAGCAATGAGTACCCATGCATTTTAGTGCTCACTCATCACTAGAGCCAGTTCCAAAGCCAAAGTGGAGGGCGTCACGATAGCAGAGACTCTATCACCGGCAAAGAAGCAACAATGTAGAGACCTGCTGCAACGGAACCGTGACCTGTTCTCGGAGTTGCCGGGGCTTACACAGGTGGTCGAGCATGATGTGCTCACAGAAGCACATGTTAGGGTAAACCTTAAACCTGATAGGATTCCTGAAGCATGCCGATAGGTGATCTTAGTCGAGGTGAAGAGGATGCTGGACATCGGGGCGATAGAGGAATTAAAGAGCCCATGGTCGAGTTCCATCATTCTCGTGCCGAAGCCCGATGGGGAGTGGAGATTTTGCAATGACTACCGTAAGCTGAATGAGGTATCCAAGAGTGACGCATACCCGATGCCCCGATAAACTCATTGAGAGGCTTGGACCTGCGAGGTATATTACCACCCTCAACTTGACGAAGGACTACTGGCAGATCCCCATGTCCCAGAGGGCCAAGGAGAAAACAGCTTTCTCAATACCTGATGGATGCTTCCAGG
Source organism: Phyllobates terribilis (assembly GCF_046119375.1). Classification (NCBI taxonomy): domain Eukaryota; kingdom Metazoa; phylum Chordata; class Amphibia; order Anura; family Dendrobatidae; genus Phyllobates; species Phyllobates terribilis. The sequence continues at coordinate 459,800,321 of NW_027362764.1, forward strand.
TCACCCAAATGCCTTTTGGACTGCAGGGGGCCCCAGCCAACTTCCAGAGGGCCATGGATCAGATCCTTAGCCCACATAAGAAGTTTGCCGCAGTTTACCTTGATGACATTGTCGTCTTTAGCCCTGACTAGGATAGTCATCTGCCAAAGGTACAGGCAATTCTGGATGGTCTGAGGATGGCGGGATTCACTATAAATCCGAAAAAATGTGCTATTGGAAAGGAGGAGGCCAAGTACTTAGGCTATGTCGTTGTGAGAGGCAAAATTAAGCCACAGGTCAATAAAATCGAGGCAATTCAGAATGGGCCACAATCGCTCTCCAAGAAGCAGGTGAGAGCATTTCTTGGAATCGTGGGATATTACAGGCGGTTTATCCAAAATTTTGCCATGATTGCCGCACCACTGACAGACCTTCTGAAAGGCACCAGATCAACGAAGGTGAAATGGTCAGTTGAAATTGAGATGACATTCCAGCAGCTGAAGCTGGCACTGTGTCTTTACTAAAGAATTTGTGCTCCGGACAGACTCCTCAGAAGTTGGCCTAGGAGCTGTGCTGTTGCAGGAGATAAATAGGGAAGAGCATCCCATCCTGTATATGAGTCGGAAGCTCTTGTCCAGCGAGAAAAATTATGCCATTATGGAGAAAGAATGCTTAGCCATAAAATGGGCTATAGACATGCTAAGATATTACCTACTTGGCCAAAAGTTTAAATTGGTGTCAGACCATGCCCCTTTGAGAAGGTTGAGGGAAAAGGAGGGTTAGAATACCCGGGTAACTAGTTGTTTCTTAGATCTCCAATTTTCACGTGGGGCATAGACCCAAGAAGTTACAGGCTAATGCTGATGCCCTCTCCAGAATTCCCTGCTTGGTGTCTGAAGGTTCCAAACCCCTGGCTTTGGACAGAGGGGGTGAATAAGTGACAGAGTCACTGGTGTTATACATGAGGGGAGGTATGTGAATTGAAACCTACAAACTTTGTGATAGCATGTTATATGCTGGGGGTTAGCTCACTTAAAGGGTGTGGCTTTTTGTGAATGGCAAAGAGGGTGGGAAGCCATTCACACTACCTTCCCTCAGGGTGTGGCTGAGCAAGTTTAAATACTCAGTCCTGTTTTATTTCTGTGTTAGTGAGTCTGGAGAAAAGTCTCCAGGCTGTGTAACTTCAGCTCAGAGAGGAGCTGAAGGTGCTGCAAAGAGGTGCAGGCGAACCTGTACACATATGGACTGTGTTACCATTTGTCTTTTGTGTTACCTTTATGCCAGCTAGGCTGAGTTTATTTTTGCTGAAGTCTGCAGTGCTTTATGCTGACATAATAAACCTGCAGACGAAACCGTTCCTGTGTCTACTTCCGACTGCAGCCCAGTGAGTCATCTTGCCACAGTATAGACACATAATATGTCATATTTTGTTTGTTACCAAACATTTGTTTGCTACAAAATGGAAACAAACACAAATTCCAACCAATACTGAAATAAACCAAAGAGTTTCAGCACCAAATGTCTATGAATACAATTTTGCACTAAGACACAAGAATTTCGGAACATACAATTTAAGATTGCTTCCTTGGTCTAAAAAATGTATGCCTAATTTATGTTTAACTGAGTCCTAACAAAAAGGTTTGTCATCTTCATGTTACGATACTGCATTTGAATATTTTATTAACAGATATTATATGAAAGGAATATAATGCATTTCTTGATCCTTATATTGTCTGCTTTCTGAAGTATCCTTCTTTGCCCCTTTTTCCTATTTGTCCCTTGTTTCCCCATGCTTTTCCTAATGACTTCCCTTTTCTTTTTTTTGTACCCCTCCCCCAAATAATATTTGAAAAAACTTTCAACAAAAACATTTTGAACACAAATTTCACTAGAATAAATTGTGGACATCATATTGTATTTGTTTTAGCTTCAAATTGTACAATTTTAAAAGGAATAATAAGAGAAAATGGACCCAAAAATTTGTTACCCAATTATTCTCCAATGTAGAAATAATCCATATGTGATTGCAAACTGTTGTTTAGGCACACAACAGGGCTCAGTAGGGAAGTGTGGCACCCCAGGGGTCTGGTCTCCACAGTAATAGCAATGTTATGTCTGAGAGCAGGTGGGAGGTCTCTTGGTCAGGAATCCTATGCATGCCACACCTCCTGCCCGGTCCTGGGAGGGGAAGGACTTCCCCTATATAAAGCTAGGGCTGAGGCAGGGTTAGTGAGTAGAGTAGGGAGAAGAAGAGGAGCAGCATAGGAAAGAAATATCAGGAGCTCAGTGGAGCAGTGCTAAAAGGAATCAGGGGCTGGCAGCTGAAGAGCTCGCCCTGATTGAAGAGTTACCACCGGACCCGGAGTCCGAGGCTGTGGGGATTAACCCAGACCCAGCAGCAGAAACCGACCGGCAGGGGATTTCAGGTCCTCTGGCCAAGAAACCCGAAGGCACGGTCACACGCGTGGGACCAGCACCGCCGTCGTGGAGCGGAAGCCACTAGAAGGCCCCGAGTCACCGGCCATACGGGTGAGCACCACACGGTACACTCAGGGACGTGGGCTACCTTTACCCGCCTCTAGCAAGGAGGCCAGAAGAGTACAATTAGTTGGGGAGGCCTACAACTCCGCCTGGCCAAGGGGGATCCCATCTGCTCAAGGACTGACCAGGCCCCGACCGCTAGCCAGTACTCCGGGAGGGTCTATCTTTGTCACCAGTAAAGACCCTGAACTACACCGCATCATCTCTGAGTGGTTCCTACTACCCCCATCATCCACGTCGGCTGCCCTGAGGCCATACCCCTCCCGTTGGGGGTTATACCATCCACGCTGCACCATCCTTCCACCGGCCTCAGCGGTCTGCCCTGCAGCGGCAGCTCCATAGCTGCATTCAACGGGTGGCATAGTCGTCCTACATCTACTGCTAATATACCGCCACTTAGTCTGACTCCCTGGGCACGGACCGGGTCATCGCCACGAGACTACTACCCCTATCCGATCCGGCTCCGGGTAGGCTCCCGCGTGCGCAACACTGCGCGACTCAGGCCCAGGGACGCGTCAGCTTTTGGCGTAGTCGGCAGGATTACGTGCCCGCAACCGCCGGGTACTGCGTGCCTGAAAAAGAGACTTTTAAACTAACCTGTGGTGAAGATTCCCGCCATCCGGCGCCATCTTCAGCCTTCTTCCCTCCATCCGCGAAGATTCCCGCCATCCGGCGCCATCTTCAGCCTTCTTCCCGCCATCCGTGAAGTTTTCCCGCCATCCGGCGCCATTTTCAGCCTTCTTCCCGCCTTCCGTGGAGTTTTCCCGCCGTTGGACGCCATCTTGAAGACGCCGCGCGGGAAGAAGAGGGGCGTGGACTCCAAAAGCGCGCGAGAACTGAAGCCCCGCCTCACGTCCAGATGTCGCGTAAGGTCCTGGAAGGAGCCCAGCAGACGCTGACGTCACAGGAGCGCGACGGAAGGTCCTCAACCCTGACGATCCACTGCGGAGCCGCGGCCTACGGAAGAGGATCATCGCAAGGTAGGCCACGGTCCACTAGGGGGGAGGAAGATGTCGGATACGGAGGAGAGCTTCACTGCCTCAACCCCCGCCAGCGCCAGCGCTGCTGCAGTCATGCCTTTTACCATGCCCTATATCCCGGGAGCAGCCTGGCTACCCCAATACTCAGGGGAGTCACATACCCTGAATGACTTTAGAGAAAAGCTAGATAGCCTCTTCCAGGTGTACCCCCTCACAGAAGAGCAAAAAGTGAGCATCCTGGTGGCCCAACTAACCGGGGCAGCCCAAAGGGAGGTAAAGTCCTGGCCACCTGGGAGGAGGACTGTCGTGGGGATACTAACCCGGCTGAGGGACACCTTTGATACCCGCACCTCAGCCGAGATTAAGCTTAAATTCTATGGGTGCAAGCAGCGAGCACATGAGAGTATAAGGGACTATGCACTAAACCTACAAGAGGCCCTGAGAGCCATTAAGCAGACCGACCCCGACAGCGTGGGAAACGAGGACAGGCTGTTGACCGAACAATTTATAGAGGGACTATATTGCAATGTCCACCGAACCCAGTTGCGGGCCATAGCCTTACAGGATCCTCATCTGGACTTTGCACAGTTCAAGGACAGAGCCATCCGGGTGCTCTGAGAACCGGCACCGGGTGGTATTGTGACCCACAGGTGCCCAGCTATCACTTACCACCAGGAGGCGGCGCCCTTGTCGGCAGGACCTGTGGGGGCTGATGCGCAGGCTTTGAACAATGACCCGGCTCCAGACGTGCACCATCAGGTCCAAGAGCTAGCTAAAAGCGTTGCTGCGCTAACCCGAACTGTGCAGTCTTTACAGGTTTCCACTCCAGGGAAGATCCAGCTGGCATCCGGACCGGAGGACATCCCGTGGCGTCGACCAAGGAAGTCCCCACCGGCCAGAGGAAGACCCAGCGACCGATACAACGAGGACGGACAACCCATCTGCCGCCGCTGCAATCAACCCGGACATATGGCAAGGTACTGTCCTTTAAACTGGCACAACCTGGGGTAGAGGGCCAACCCCCAGGAAAAAGATCACCAGGCCCATCGAGCTGGCGCGACAAATATGTGGGAGGACGTCCAGTCTTGCCTGTGGTACTGGATGGCATTCCTATGAGTGCCCTACTGGACACCGGGTCACAGGTCACCACCATCCCGTACGTGCTCTTCAAGCAGTACTGGAATGACTCGGATATAACCCGCTACCCTGACGACGACTTGAGTATCATTGCCAGCAATGGTCAACCCGTGCCGCAGATCGGATTTAAAGAGATGACCATTAAAATCGGTAGAGTCGAACTGGCAGCACAGGGACTGATCATTGTGGACATTGACAAGCGCGAGAGTCACCCAAAGATAACTCTAGGAACTAATGTGATTGAAAATTGTCTTGCAGAGGTGATTTTCATTTTACAGCAGGTTGCCAAGAACGCCAGCTCCGGCCAGCAGCGAGTGCTCCAGAAAGAGATCCGGGCACTGATGCGACGGCAACAAGTGGAACTCTCCGGCGGTGAGATTGGTAGCGTAAGAATGTGTGACCCTTTCCCTATTGCCATACCCCCGAAAAGTGAAATGATGATTTGGTGCCGGGCAGCTATTGGTCTGAGAGGTAGAGATTACCAGGCCATGGTAGAGCCAGTCTACTCAGACAGTAGGCCCACCATTTTGACAGCCCGGGGGGTAGTTGATATACGCCATGAGAGGGTACCCGTTCGCATAATAAATATTGGGAAAAGGGAAGTATACCTGCCCCGGTATGCTACGCTAGCCAAATTATATACTATCAACCAAAATTCTATACAGTCTGTGGAACCCTTGCCTCCATCTCATCCGGAGGAAGGTAACGGCTCTGAGAAAATAATGGAGGATTGGTGTCAGCAACTACATTTGGGTGCTGACTCCACTCCCTCCCACCAGAAACAGGGAGTCTACCGGGTGGTTCAAGAGTACGAGAGAGTGTTTAGTAAACACCCGTTAGACTTCGGGCGAGTCAAGGGGGTAGAACACCACATCCCCACGGGAGACCATCCTCCCATAAAAGAGAGGTATCGGCCCGTACCCCCTGCACACTACCAACACGCCAAGGGGATGCTTAGAGACATGAAGGAGGCTGGGGTAATCAGGGATAGCTGTAGCCCCTGGGCAGCTCCACTAGTCTTGGTCAAAAAGAAAGACAACACCATGAGAATGTGTGTAGATTACCGGAAAATTAACCGTATCACACACAAAGATGCGTACCCCTTACCAAGAATAGAGGAGTCTTTGGCTGCTTTAAAATCTGCTAACTTCTTCTCCACCTTGGATCTCACTAGCGGGTACTGGCAGGTTCCTGTAGCAGAGGCGGATCGGGAGAAGACCGCATTCACCACCCCGATGGGACTTAGCGAGTTTACCTGCATGCCGTTTGGACTCTGCAACGCGCCAGGAACCTTCCAGCGATTGATGGAGTGCTGTCTGGGACACCGGAACTTTGAGACGGTCCTGTTATACCTGGACGATGTCATCGTCTACTCCAAGACCTACGAGGACCACCTGAAGCACCTGGCGGAAGTGTTTGAAGCTCTGGCAAGTTACGGCCTAAAGGTGAAACCTTCCAAGTGTCACCTCCTGAAGCCAAAGGTGCAGTACCTGGGACACGTGGTGAGTGCTGACGGAGTGGCTCCCGACCCTGATAAGATCACCGCAATTAAGGAATGGCCAAGCCCCTCCAGCGTAAAGGAAGTGAGGCAGTTCCTCGGGTTGGTAGGCTACTACCGAAGGTTCATTCCCGGTTTCACCAAAAAGGCAGCTCCTATGCAGGACCTCCTGATAGGCCAGTCCAGGAAGGCCAAGAACCAGAAGCCGCCCTTCAGATGGGAGAAGTTGGAAGAAGAGTCCTTCCGCCAGCTGAAGATGGCCCTCACGGGGGATGAAATCCTGGTGTACCCGGATTATAGCCAGCCCTTTATCCTCTACACCGACGCCAGTAACATCGGGCTAGGAGCCGTACTATCCCAGATCCAGCAGGGGAAAGAACGGGTAATTGCTTACGCCAGCCGAAAACTGCGACCCACCGAAAGAAACCCTGAGAATTACAGCTCATTTAAGCTAGAGTTCCTGGCAGTGGTGTGGGCAGTCACCGAACGCTTTAAGCACTACCTCGCTTCTTCCCTGTTCACCGTGTACACGGATAACAACCCGTTGACACACCTGGACACTGCAAGACTCGGTGCCCTAGAGCAGAGATGGATGGCCCGCTTGTCCAACTATGAGTTTACAATCAAATACCGGGCAGGACGCTCCAATACCAACGCAGACGCCCTGTCCAGGATGCCAAACCTACCGGACGTAAGGGAAGATTCAGAGGAACTGGAAGAAGTTGAGCTCCCCGCGTTCCACCGTCATGGGACTATCCAGTATTCCCACCGTGTAAGAAGTAAGCAAACCGCTACGTTCAACCCCTTACCTCATTACAACTGGGTGGAGACGCAAGACAGTGACCCTGCCGTCCGACTGGTAAAGGAGATGCTGACTCGGCCAGATGCACGCCTTGACCCAGACGCTCCGGAGGAAGCCAAGCAACAGTGGGCTGAGAAGAGTCGACTGTTCCTTTACAAGGGAAAGTTGTGCCGCAGAATGGTTAACTCCCGGACGCATGAACTAATCTGGCAAGTAGTGGTGCCAAGAAGAGACGCAGCTATGGTGATGGAGGCATACCACGACGGAGCTGGGCATTTCGGATGGAAGAAGCTGGAGTTTCTGCTGCGCGGGCGGTTCCATTGGGTAGGCATGAGAGGAACCATCGAGAGGTGGTGCAGAGACTGTGGCCCATGCAACTTAAGAAGGAGGGACCGTGCCAGCCAGAAGACTCCCCTGCGGTCCATCATCACCAGACAGCCGTTGGAACTGGTAGCCTTGGATCATGTAAAACTGACCACAAGCAGAAGTGGCTACGTCTACGCGTTAACCATCGTGGATCACTACTCCCGGTTCTTGGTTGTCGTCCCCGTCAAGGACTTAACGGCTCACACAGCAGCTAGAGCCTTCCAGCAGCACTTCTGCCGTCCGCATGGATACCCGGAGCAGGTGCTGACGGACCAGGGGCCTGCCTTTGAAGCGGAGGTCTTCCAGGAGTTCTGCACCCTGTATGGATGCCGGAAGATAAGAACAACACCCTATCACCCGCAAACTAATGGACTTTGTGAGAAAATGAACCAGGTGGTGATAGATCTCCTGAAAACATTGCCCCTGGAGGAACGCAGTCTGTGGCCTGAGAAGCTGCCCGACCTGGTGGACCTATACAACCACATCCCTGTAGGTTCCACCAACTGTACCCCGGCTTACCTAATGAGGGCAAGACCTGGTAAGCTTCCTGTTGATCTGGAGATGGGAGTCCTGACACCCGAGGACAGTTCACCAGAAGCCAACTGGGACACAGAGAGGCAGCAGCAATACCGAAAAGTACAGGAGAGCGTGGAGCGTAGTCTCTGTCAAGCTAGGGAAAGACAAGAGAAAACTTACAACCAGTATGCTCCCGCTGTTCCCCTGGTGCCCGGAGAGCAGGTCTTGAAGAGGAAAAGACGGCTCCACAAGTTGGACGATCAATGGGAGAAGGACCCGTACACCGTACTGCCCTCAAGCCACGACAACCCGAAGATCTGTACAATCAGTAAAGACGGAGGGGAAACCACAGCCATTGTATCCCGGGATCACCTAAAGAAGTGTCCCGAACAGCTACGGAACCCTGAAGAGGAACAAGAGGACCCTCGACCCGTAGAGGAAAGGGAAGATATGGTTAGTACTGTGCTCGGAGACTTCCCTCGGTCTTGGACTCAAGTCAATGGTGCTGTTGTGGTACCCGTCCTCACGTTCCTCCAACCAGCATCCCAAGTGCCTACGGAGACACAGGTAGAACTGGAAGAACAGCTGGTCCAGGAGGCAGAAGGCCCCACACAAGCAGACCAGGAAAATCAACCCTCTGCTTATAGTGAGCCTGCCATACCCCTAGTGAGCCAAAGAGTCCGTAGACGGCTGCCCAGTTTACCCTTGACAGCTCCTATACCCTGTAGCTCAGGACTAGTGTTGAGCCACCCCCGTAGTGTTCGAGTTCGGTTCGGTTCGTCGAACACCCGTGTGTTCGCCGAACTGTTCGTCGAACTGTTCGTCGAACACCTTCGAACACCGTTAAAACCAATGGCAGGCAAACAAAAGCACATAGAAACACATAGAAAACACCTTCAAAGGTGTCCAAAAGCTGACAAACTGCTCAGAAGACACAACTAACACATGGAAAAGTGACAAGTACATATAGTCATGCGAAAAGAAAAGAGGTGGAGGAGTAAAAGGAGGGGGAGACACAGATATAGGCATGTCATGCCCTTCTAAAATCCAAAAAGTGAGAAGCCGAGACGGCCAGTCCGCTACTGCCCGTGCCACCTCCGTGTCGCCGGGTTTGTGCCAGAGCCGCGGTGAACCCTGACGGCCAGCCCCCCTCTCCCAATACTGGTGCCTGTCCGCTGGTGGGTCGAGAGAGCCCCCCTGTGGTGGAGGCAGCTCTAAGCTTTTTAATTTAAATTGTCCCTCTAATTTGAATGAATACACTTTAAATCCATTTACAAGGATCTATTGGAGGGCAAGTCTCATGCCAGCAGCCGCGTAATTCCAGCTCCAGTAGCGTCCACTAAAGCTGCTGCAGTTAAAAAGCTTTTATAAGGATCGAGCTCGGCTGTCCACCGCAAGGCATCCTAGTGCCAGTCCCAGCCCCTATGCCTTGGGGTGCCTCCTGATACTCTTCACTAAGTATCCCGTGGTCCCGAAGCATTTCCTTTGAAAAAATTAAGTGTCCAAACTACAGGTGGTGTAGCTTGCTTAACAGCCGGGATAATCCGCTGACTAGCAGACACTGCTACTAGGCACAAAGTATTTCCTGGGCTAGATGCAGTTAAAAATTTGTAAGTAGATACTCTCGTTGGATGCTGAGAAAGCATTCCATAGAGTCTCCTGGCACGCCATATATGATTCTCTTAAAAAGCTTGGGGTAGGGGTCTAGGGGACCCTTTTATAGCCAAAATCACGGCCCTGTATCACAATACGTCACCTAGGCTGAAGATAAATGGAACTGTAGCACCGAGGGCTCGGTTGCTACAGACGTATTGCACCTCACCCAGAGGTGTGATATCTCACTCTCAGATAAGGATGGAGTGTGGATCAGGACCCGACACCTGCATGCATTACACCACATTGCCGTGGGGCAGGGCGACCAATATGCCCCTGAGATGGGCACGACAGTCCCTGTCCCTGGCTGGAGTGGGGGGAGGGAACACTGAGGAAGGGGAACCCTGCAGTGCAGGAGCAGGGAGGAAGTAGTTCCTGGGTGCATTGAGAAGGGAGTATAAAAGGTGGGCACCATCTTAGTTCAGTGCAGAGAAGTCTGAGCAGAAGTGGCAGGGAGCAGGGGCACTGCATGAGCTCTGCTCCGGAGGCGGGCCTAGTAACAGAGGCCCAGGCCTGCAAGAGGGAGAAGGAAGGAAGAGGAGCAGAGAAGGCTCCAGGAACGAGGAATGAAGGGATCCCAGGGGTGCGGACGGGCGAGTCGCCACCGCACGCCCGAATCCACCTGCGTGGAGGGGTCAGGCCAAAGGGGGAGACCGGTCCCCGAACTAGTGGAGGCAGGAAACGACCCTCAGCTAGAAACCGGAGGCTCTGACATTTTATGTGGCGCAGCCCCTTGCTCCACCCGCTAGGAAGGCACCACATAGGGTCAGGGAAACTGGCGCCAAGTTTACCAAGAGGAGGCCCGAGGCAGCCGGTCAGAAGTGTTGGTAAGAAAGGCCAGACAAAGGACACACAAAGGGGGTCCTGTGAAGCGCTCCAAAGTTATCTGGGAGTTGTCTGAGCCCCTCACCTGGTGAGCACAGTACGACGTGGGCAGCCGTTACCTGCAGACGTGGTCTGGATAATAAGAACTGTGAGTAAAGGCCCTGAACTGCATCACTGACTCCGTGTCGTTACTGCTGCTGCCCTGCACCATCACCCCCATCCTCCGCATACACTGCCCTGAGGCTATACTCCTCCCGTGGGGAGTTATGCTACGCTCTGCTGCACCCACAACACCAGCCTTAGCGGTCTGCCCTGCAGCGGCGGTTCACTCTGACCGCAATCCACGGGTGGCGTAGTCGGACATTTAAACATCAAAACCACATAAATAGTTCCGCCACTGGTTTGACCGCCCTGAGCCACGGAACCGGATCGCCGCCACGAAGACTACAACCACCAGCATCCACCAAAAAGGGTCCGGCTCCGGGTGTCCCAAGGCCCAGGGGGTGCGTCAGAACATTTTCATCACCTTTCACAATCACCAATGGGACAAGGCAGGGATGTCCTCTGTCCCCTCTCTTATACATCCTAGTGACGGAGCACCTGCTCTCATCAATTCGCCATAACCCCAATATTAGGTGGATTGAGGTGGGAGGCACCGAGTACAAGTGCTCTCTATTTGCTGATGATGTCCTAGTATATATCACTCAATCACATATATCCATCCCTGCTGTTATGGCTGAAATAGATCACTTTGTTACATGGTAAAATTTTAAAATCAATGCAGCGAAGTCTGAGGCCCTCGATGTCTCCCTCCCTAAATCCATATAGGATTCCATCCAGTCCAACTTTCCCTTTGCCTGGCCCTCACAGGGTATCAAATACTTAGGAATTCCTATTCATAGAGACCTCTCCCATCTATGTTATCTTAATTTTGGGCCCTTTATTGAACAATTCCATACAGACCACGGTTGGCAAGTTAGAACTGTAAGATTCACTACGTGAACCACTGGTGTTTTGTGGAAAAGCACATGTACACCGCGTTCCAAATTATTATGCAAAAAGTGTTTAGGAGTGATAAGGGAAGAATTTGTTTGTTTGTCAGTTAAACTCATTGATGGTGATGTGTGTCAGGGCTCTTTATATCACTGTAAGCAATTGCAGACACCTGTGCTAATTAGTTTGGCAGGTGTGTCCAATGAAAGGCAAGACTACTTAAGAAGGCTCTCTCACATTATTAAGCAGCCTACATTTTCTGCCAAAATGGGAAAGAAAAAGGATGTGTCGGCTGCTGAGAAGCAACAAATTGTGGAGTGTTTAGGTCAAGGCATGACTACAATCAACATTGTGCGATGATCAGGATGAAGTGTCTTGGCAATCAAGAAGTATGTAGCTGATTCACAGTACACACGTGTGCGTGCTGATAAGGGCAAATTGAGGACTCTTTCCTACAGGCAATTACGTCAGGTTGAAACAGCAGCGGCAAAAAAGCCTTGTCATAGCAGCAGACAAGTTTTTGAAGCTGCTTGTGCCTCCAACGTCCCCCGAACAACAAGATGCAGGGTCCTTCAGAGGTTTGCAGCTGTGCATATGCCATCCTGTCGACCTCCTCTATCCACTTCACACAAGCAGAAACGGCTCCAGTGGGCCAAACATTACATGAAGACTGATTTCAAAACTGTTTTGTTCACGGATGAGTGCCATGCAGCGCTCGATGGTCCAGATGAATGGAGTGGAGGATGGCTGGTTGATGGACACCCCACGCAAACACGGCTACAGCGCCAACAAGGAGGAGGTGGAGTAATGTTTTGGGCTGGAATCATGGGGAGAGAGATTGTCGGCCCCTTTAGGATCCCTGAAGGCGCTAAAGATGAACTCCATAATGTATGTGGATTTTCTCAAACAGCACTTCCTGCCATGGTTCAAGAAGAAGAACCGTGTATTTCACAGCAAGATCATTTTTCTGCATGATAATGCACCATCTCATGCTGCACATAAAACATCTGCATCTCTGGCTGATATGGGCATAAAAGGGGACAAACTTATGGTGTGACCCCCATGCTCCCCTGACCTTTACCCCATTCAGAACCTTTGGAGCATCATTAAAAGGAGTGTCTATGATGGCGGGAGGCAGTTCACATCTAAGCAACAGCTCTGGGAGGGTATTCTGTCCTCATGCAAAACAATTGAAGCAGATACCATCCAAAACCTGACAAATTCAATGGACGAGAGAGTTCAGAAGCTCCTTTCGAACAAGGGGTCCTATGTGAAAATGTAACATCACCTAGAATAAAGTTTTGAGTTGAAAACTGTTTGATTTCAGTTTCTAACAACCTGCTAATGCTTATAATTTCAAAAATGACCATTTTTTTGGTCTTTATTAAAATGAAAAGGTTGATCGAAAAGTTTGGGGGATCTAAGAGTGTGGCAACCCAGTAGTCATGATTACTTCGAATTCTGACAATATGAGGGTCATGCTGCAGGTAGTGCAGCAAGAAGGCACTTATGTGTCTTGCGCATCTCGGAGCCCCAAAATTATTTTCCGGGCTAGATGCAGCTAAAAATTATTTTTAATTTTAAATCTGGTGAAGCTTATTATAGATGGCCTAATAGGATCAGTGCTGCACACTGCTACAAAGCCCAAATTATTTTCCAGTCAAGATACAGATAAACATGATTAGTAATTTGAAAGCTTAAAACGGTTGGTAGGGTGATTTTAACCAATCATCAAGCTTTTACTCTCCGCAGGATGACACAGGGGTAGAAAAGTCGTTTCGGATCCATGATTTGTTCATCTTTATGAACGTGAGTCTGTCTACATTATCAGTGGAGAGCCGCGTGCGCTTATCTGTCAGCACACCACCAGCAGCGCTGAACACACGTTCAGACAGAACGCTGGCTGCGGGGCATGACAAGATCTCCAAGGCGTAAGTGGCTAGCTCCGGCCATTTATCCAGATTGGAAGCCCAAAAAGAGCAAGGGTCCAGTGACACAGTCGTGGCTTCAATGTTTACTTGGAGATACTCCTGTACCATCGTCTCTAGGCGTTGACTATGTGTCAGACTTCTTGTCTCCTGTGGCCTTGCAAAGGATGGGCTAAAAAAGTGGTGAAATGATTCCGCAAAATTGATGTTACCAGCAGATACTGTGGTTCTGTTACGGTTTGAGTGCTGAACACTTGACGGTCCCACGGTTGGCAAGTTGGAACTGTGAGATTCACTACGTGCACCACTGGTATTTTGTGGAAAAGCACATGTAAGATTCTGCAACAGTCTCTGCTGATACTCCTGCATGCGTGCATCCCTTTCTATGGCAGGAATAATTTCTGCAAATTTACTTTTGTACCGGGGATCTAACAGTGTGGCAACCCAGTAGTCAGGATTATTTCTAATTCTCACAATTCGAGGGTCATGTTGCAGGTAGTGCAGCAAGAAGGCACTCATGTGTGTTGCGCATCCAGGAGCACCAAGTCCCTGTTGTGTTGGTGGCGAGGTAGCAATCATGCTTCCTTCCTCTGTCCTCTCCCCCCAACCTCGCACAACAGAAATGTGATCAAGGTCTCCCTCATCTGATGAGTCTTCCATCAGTTCGTCCTCCACTTCTTCCTGGGCTCCTGCACCTTCCTCACTAGTTTGGCTGCTACCATGCGCCCTGGTAAAATCATCTCCCCCACCCTCACATGCCTGCCGCCTTGGTGCTGCCGACCGTCTGGACCTTGCAGATGTTAGCCCTTCCGCATACAACTCCTCCTCCTCTACTTCCTCCACCTCCTCTTGTGCCACCATCGGACTCCGAATTCTGTTTAACATGTGCTCCAGCATGTAAATCACCGGAATAGTCATGCTGATAATGGCATCGTCAGCACTAAACATCTTCGTTGCCATTTCAAAACTGTGCAGAAGGGTGCATAGGTCCCTGATCTGAGACCACTCCTCCAGCGTGATTTGCCCCACCTCTGAATCTCGTTGGCCCAGGCTATACGTCAGAACGTATTGCACCAGGGCTTGTCGGTGCTGCCACAGTCGCTGCAACATGTGCAGAGTTGAATTCCACCGGGTAGGCACATCGCATTTTAGCCGGTGAAGTGGCAGGCCCAACGACTTCTGTAGAGATGTAAGTCGCTGAGCTGCGGGATGCGAACGGCGGAAGTGAGCACACAGCGACCGTGCCCTCTGCAGAAGGCCATCTAGTCTGGGATAGTGGGTTAAAAATTGCTGGACAACCAGGTTCAACACGTGAGCCATACAAGGCACGTGTGTGACATTGCCCCGGCGAAGGGCCGCACCCAGGTTTGCAGCATTGTCGCACACGGCCTTCCCTGGTTTCAGGTCCAGTGGAGACAACCATTCATGAAATTGGTTCTCCAGAGCTGACCACAACTCCTCAGCTGTGTGACTCACATTTCCCAGACATTTCAATGTAAAAACCGCCTGATGACGTTGAGCCCTACTGCCAGCATAGTAAGGAGGTGTGCAGGATCCCTTCTGCACAGTTAGAAAGCTTGTGGCATGACCAGACAGGCTTTGGGTGCAGGTGGAAGACCGAGAGGAGGTTGAGGAGGCAGAAGCAGTGGAGGAAAAATGACATAAAGAGGATCGACGCACAACTCGTGGGGACGGCAAGACTTGGACAGCAGCCCCTTGTCCTGCTGTCACCATAGTTACCCAGTGCCCAGTCAGCGACATGTAACGCCCCTGTCCATGCCTACTCGTCCAAGTGTCTGTGGTGAATTGCACCCTGTCACACACAGAGTTTCTCAAAGAAGCGGTGATGTTGTGTGCGACATGCTGGTGGAGCGCAGGCACACCTTTCTTTGAGAAGTAGTGCCGACTGGGCATCTGGTACTGGGGCACTGCGACGGACATAAGGTCTCGAAAATCCTCTGTGTCCACAAGGCGGAAAGGCAGCATTTCTGTAGCCAAGAGCTTGCAGATGGTGAAATTCAACCTCTTAGCTTTCTCATGGCTAGGAGGAAATGGTCTTTTACTTGTCCACATCTGAGGGACCGAGGGCTGGCTATTGTGCTTAGACGGGGTTGATAAGGGTGTCCCCGGCAAACTGCCGGTCTGTGAGGAAGATGCAGGCGGACATGTTAGGTTGCCTTGATCCAAAGGTGGTGCTATCGATGTCGGACAGCGCTCAAGACCAGCTGGTGTTACCACCTCCAAAGAAAATGATGACCTGCCAATCACGCTGGCTGTTGCGGGTAAAGAGGTGGCAGGTCTGCGCCCCAAAACAGGTGTGACTGCTGTCCCCCCAGTCACAGAGGATGAAGAGGCCGCGGATGCACAAGATATGGCAGACGGTGGTTGGCCCGGCCGGCTAGACCGCATTGTAGCACACTGAGCTTCCCACTGCAACTTATGCTTCATGTCCATGTGCCGGTTCATGCATGAAGTACTCAAACTATGTATTTTTTGGCCTCTACTTAGCTTTTGCTGACAAATGTTACAGATAACACGAGTTGGGTCATCTTTATCGATCTGAAAAAATGCCCAGGCTATGCAAGGCTTATCACCCATGCGACCTGAAGAGCCACCACGACTTGTGGTGAGAGGCAGAGTTGTGTTTGAGGATGCAGTTGTTGACGTGCTTCCAGTACTACGTCTCTGTCCAGGAAGGCGCAACCTGACCTCGTCGTCACTAGCATCTTCCTCCACCTTCTCTGCTGACCTCATCTCTTGGCTGACTGTGGGTTGACAGTAAGTGGGATCTCCGACCTCATCATCATCACCCTGTGCGTTATCACACCCGTCGTCCTCAGAGCCAACCTGTTCCTGCCCTGACAAAAAACTAAAGTTGTCGCTCCAATCAGGTATTTGAGTCTTATCATCGTCTTCCTCATTGTCTCCACCAACAGGAGTTACAGTTTGGGAATGAGGGTCTACATTATGGTCAGAACCTTCTGCGTCTGGTCCTGGATCCGACTCATAAAGATTCTGGGCATCAGTGCAGATCATTTCCTCGTCTGGATTCACAGAAGCGCTGGAGTCGACCTCTGATTCCCAGGCTATAGTATGAGTAAACAGCTCTGCAGACTCAACCATCTGTTCTACCTCATACTCAGACGGGCAGCTGGAGATTTGGGAGCTGTGAGGAAGCAAGTGCGATTTGGGTGACACCTTTGAGGACTGGAGTATTTGTGATGTTGAAGTTGATGTGGAGGAGAGCCCACTTAAAGGAGCACTTGATATCCGTTGAAGCACCTGCTGTTTTTGTGCCTCATCTGGAATTTGTAGCGATTGGCGTGGCCGTAAGAAAGGGATCATATCACATTGTCCGCTAAAAGAAGTAGACATTTTAGTTTGGCTGGAAGATGGTCTTTCTTCTGCACCTACCCCACGGACACAACCTTTTTTCCCCTTCCCAACACGCCTATTCCCCTTTCCACCAGCAGCAGGCCTTTTTCCACTCATTTTGGTGGTTAACTAATTCACAACTCTGGAGTTGTTTGCACAAAAAAACAATGGATGGTAACCGAGCAGAGCTGAGTGGCCAAACTGTGGTATTAGGCCAAAACTATTGGCTGGGTTAGATGCAGAAAAAAATTATTTTTAATTTGCAACCTGATGGAGGTCAGTATAGATGGACTAATAGACCAAGTCCCACACACCGCTAGAAGCCCAAATATTTTTTCAGAGCTAGATGCAGAAAATTTTTTTATTCAATTTGCAACCTGATGGAGGTCAGTATAGATGGACTAATAGACCAAGTCCCACACACTGCTAGAAGCCCAAATATTTTTTCAGAGCTAGATGCAGAAAAAAATTATTTTTAATTTGCAACCTGATGGAGGTCAGTATAGATGGACTAATAGACCAAGTCCCACACACTGCTAGAAGCCCAAATATTTTTTCAGAGCTAGATGCAGAAAAAAATTATTTTTAATTTGCAACCTGATGGAGGTCAGTATAGATGGACTAATAGACCAAGTCCCACACACCGCTAGAAGCCCAAATATTTTTTCAGAGCTAGATGCAGAAAATTTTTTTATTCAATTTGCAACCTGATGGAGGTCAGTATAGATGGACTAATAGACCAAGTCCCACACACTGCTAGAAGCCCAAATATTTTTTCAGAGCTAGATGCAGAAAAAAAATATTTTTAATTTGCAACCTGATGGAGGTCAGTATAGATGGACTAATAGACCAAGTCCCACACACTGCTAGAAGCCCAAATATTTTTTCAGAGCTAGATGCAGAAAAAAATTATTTTTAATTTGCAACCTGATGGAGGTCAGTATAGATGGACTAATAGACCAAGTCCCACACACTGCTAGAAGCCCAAATATTTTTTCAGAGCTAGATGCAGAAAAAAATTATTTTTAATTTGCAACCTGATGGAGGTCAGTATAGATGGACTAATAGACCAAGTCCCACACACCGCTAGAAGCCCAAATATTTTTTCAGAGCTAGATGCAGAAAAAAATTATATTCAATTTGCAACCTGCTGGACGTCAGTATAGAAGGACTAATAGAACAAGTCCCACACACTGCTAGAAGCCCAAATATTTTTTCAGAGCTAAATGAAGAAAAAAATTATTTTTAATTTGCAACCTGATGGAGGTCAGTATAGATGGACTAATAGACCAAGTCCCACACACTGCTAGAAGCCCAAATATTTTTTCAGAGCTAGATGCAGAAAAAAATTATTTTTAATTTGCAACCTGATGGAGGTCAGTATAGATGGACTAATAGACCAAGTCCCACACACCGCTAGAAGCCCAAATATTTTTTCAGAGCTAGATGCAGAAATTTTTTTTATTCAATTTGCAACCTGATGGAGGTCAGTATAGATGGACTAATAGACCAAGTCCCACACACTGCTAGAAGCCCAAATATTTTTTCAGAGCTATATGCAGAAAAAAATTATTTTTAATTTGCAACCTGATGGAGGTCAGTATAGATGGACTAATAGACCAAGTCCCACACACTGCTAGAAGCCCAAATATTTTTTCAGAGCTAGATGCAGAAAAAAATTATTTTTAATTTGCAACCTGATGGAGGTCAGTATAGATGGACTAATAGAACAAGTCCCACACGCTGCTAGAAGCCCAAATATTTTTTCAGAGATAAATGAAGAAAAAATTATTTTTAATTTGCAACCTGATGGAGGTCAGTATAGATGGACTAATAGACCAAGTCCCACACACCGCTAGAAGCCCAAATATTTTTTCAGAGCTAGATGCAGAAAAAAATTATATTCAATTTGCAACCTGCTGGAGGTCAGTATAGAAGGACTAATAGAACAAGTCCCACACACTGCTAGAAGCCCAAATATTTTTTCAGAGCTAAATGAAGAAAAAAATTATTTTTAATTTGCAACCTGATGTAGGTCAGTATAGATGGACTAATAGACCAAGTCCCACACACTGCTAGAAGCCCAAATATTTTTTCACAGCTAGATGCAGAAAAAAATTATATTCAGTTTGCAACCTGATGGAGGTCAGTATAGATGGACTAATAGAATGATGCTATGCCCAAAAGATTTTACTTCACTAGGTGCAGTAAAAAAATTGATATTCTATACACAGGTGGTATATCTTGCAACACAGATAGGCTACTCCACTGACTAACACACTCTGCAATAGGCCAAAAAGGATTAGCTTTGCTAGATTCAGCCAAATTCTGTGAAAAAAACTTGCACAGCACTGGCACAGACCTGCCTGGCAAAAACTGATAGGAACTGATGTAACCTAGTCCTGAAAAGGACTCCAATTACAATTAGTCTTTACTCCCACAATCTATCTATTTAAGAGCACAGACCTGCCTGATAAAAGTCGTAGGAAATGCTGTAACCTAGTCCTTAAAAGGACTGCAATCACAACTATTCCCTACTCCCAAGCTATCTGTATATTTGTGCGAAAATTGGCTTGAAATTAACAAGGTATAGCGCACACAGCAACAGCGGTGCCGTCTAACACGCAGCTGCAGCAGTGAGAAAATGGTGGCGACGGGGAAAATGGCTTGGTCTTATAGGGCAAGGACATGTGACATACACTGCCAATCACACATGCCCTTGCTTGTGTGAAAAAAAGCACTTCGCTCCGTGTGTGCGCTGCTGATAGGCTGACAGATTGCACCTCCCCACTGCAAATGCGGGAAAGAGAAAAAAAAATGGAGATCTTCATTGTTCCTGCAGAGATCCATCCCCTGCCCCTCCCCCCGCCCCGCTGTACACTCAAACTGCGTATTAACATTAATTTTCATCATTACTGAGAAAAAATCCAGTTATGATTTTGGTGCACGAACAGTTATCGAACATAACCTCGAACAGCCGAATTTTTCTCAAATTGTTCGTGTTCGCCGAACGGCTCGAACACCGCCCAAAACAGCTCGAATTTGAGATTGGCGAACAGTTCGAGTAGAACAATGCTCATCTCTACTCAGGACCAATCAACCAGCTCCGTAGGTCCACTAGGGTCACTAGAGGCCAGCTGCCCATACGGTGGAGGATCTAAATGTTCAAGCTATTTTATTAATGTTTACCTGTTTATTGTTTCCTGTGTATAATTATGTGTTTCTAGTTATTTATAGGAGTCTTTGGTGGATTTACCGGGAATCCTTTGTGCATATAGCTGGAGCGTAACCCAGGACGGACTGAAAGACTGTTAAGGACTCGGGGCAGGACAGACCACTACCTGGTTACGTCTCCCTGTGTTGGTGAAATGGACACCCTTGTTTTCCTCAAAAGTTACACCCGGTTGCGGACACGCCGTGACCACCTTATGTGTTGTCTCTATTAGAATGTTATTGTTTGCACCTTGTTATGTTTACAAAAGTATGTTTAGTCCCGGAGTACTAACTTTCACTAGGGGGGAATGTGGCACCCCAGGGGTCTGGTCTCCACAGTAATAGCAATGTTATGTCTGAGAGCAGGTGGGAGGTCTCTTGGTCAGGAATCCTATGCATGCCACACCTCCTGCCCGGTCCTGGGAGGGGAAGGACTTCCCCTATATAAAGCTGGGGCTGAGGCAGGGTTAGTGAGTAGAGTAGGGAGAAGAAGAGGAGCAGCATAGGAAAGAAAGATCAGGAGCTCAGAGGGAGCAGTGCTAAAAGGAATCAGGGGCTGGCAGCTGAAGAGCTCGCCCTGATTGAAGAGTTACCACCGGACCCGGAGTCCGAGGCTGTGGGGATTAACCCAGACCCAGCAGCAGAAACCGACCGGCAGGGGATTTCAGGTCCTCTGGCCAAGAAACCCGAAGGCACGGTCACACGCGTGGGACCAGCACCGCCGTCGTGGAGCGGAAGCCACTAGAAGGCCCCGAGTCACCGGCCATACGGGTGAGCACCACACGGTACACTCAGGGACGTGGGCTACCTTTACCCGCCTCTAGCAAGGAAGCCAGAAGAGTACAATTAGTTGGGGAGGCCTACAACTCCGCCTGGCCAAGGGGGATCCCATCTGCTCAAGGACTGACCAGGCCCCGACCGCTAGCCAGTACTCCGGGAGGGTCTATCTTTGTCACCAGTAAAGACCCTAAACTACACCGCATCGTCTCTGAATGGTTCCTACTACCCCCATCATCCTCGTCGGCTGCCCTGAGGCCATACCCCTCCCGTTGGGGGTTATACCATCCACGCTGCACCATCCTTCCACCGGCCTCAGCGGTCTGCCCTGCAGCGGCAGCTCCATAGCTGCATTCAACGGGTGGCGTAGTCGTCCTACATCTACTGCTAATATACCGCCACTTAGTCTGACTCCCTGGGCACGGACCGGGTCATCGCCACGAGACTACTACCCCTATCCGATCCGGCTCCGGGTAGGCTCCCGCGTGCGCAACGCTGCGCGACTCAGGCCCAGGGGCGCGTCAGAAGGAGCACTATTTGACTTTTGGAGTGCAAATTGTGCTGGGATATGTTGCGGATGCCATTTGCAAAGTCTCTGAGGTGCACAGCAACAGAAGACACCTTAAAAAGTCACCCTGTCCTAGAAATTACTCTGGTCAGGATATTAATATTTGATTTATCACTATTTTAACCCAACAGGTATTGACTACAAATAAGCAGGCAGGGTATGTTGCAGAGAGAAAATGGCAAATATCCAAGTTAATGCCCAATACACTGCGCCCAGCTTGTGCTTCTGGATATACGCAATACATAAATTAAGTGGGCTCTGCCCACTATAACCATGCAATACACTTGAATCATAACTGCAATTTGGGTACAATGCATGGCTCAAAAGTTAAGGGGCCACTTGACTTTGGGATTTTACTGCATTGTCTTGACAGCCATGTAAGTTTCACATAACATTTAAGCTATCAGTAACATGGAAAGCCGCTATTTTTACATTAAAAAATGATGAGGGGGGTTGGTTTTTACTGAATAAGTTGACATTTTTTTTGTATCATTTGGGATACATACCATTTTTTATTTGTTTTTAAAGCTAGGGTCACATGTGTACTGTGATTTACAATAAGCACTTAAGTTAGGGATTCAGTATGAATTCACAAAAAATAAATGGAATTTAGATGGAGCCCCTGCTCAAATCATTTACTATAATGAATCAGAAAGAGTCTCTGTCTGGCCTCTGTTCCTGCTGTGTCTTGTTTTTAATGACATGCACAATACCGTTTTCGACCGTGCTGTTCTGCATGCCTAAAAAGACTGATACTGTTTAACATAACAGTAGAAAAAGACATAAGCCGCATATCCAAATATTATACATTGATCTACTGTGGCAAAGCAAAATTTACAAAACTGAACACAAGGTTATTAGTTAACATTTTGATCAGAAAATATAAGCCCAGTTCCATTTCACGGCGAATCTCCCAGTAGTTTGCTAACCTGTTAATTTTTTTTCTGAGACCACATCGATGGTGAGCGATTTTAAAATCTGTTTATTTGGTATTATTGCTGTGTAGTAGCCATTGTTGCTGTGCCTTTGGGGTGTTGTAACCATGAACTGTGGGGCCTTCGCCTTGCATTGGTGCTGTGGAGGACCTGGATCGCTTCCCATGCTGGCGCAGCATCACAACAGTGCCTATCGCCACGCAGTGTTACACCTGGCAGGTTAGGGACCCACTGCAACAACCACTGTGATGTGACAGTGAGCTCAAAATGTTTATTAGAAACCTTATGTTCAGTAGATGAATGTATAATATTTGGATGTGCAGTCTATTTCTTATTTACAGTTATGCTAAAAAGACACATGCCACTGGAAAAGAGGGCAGACCTCAGCACAGGATCCGATGAAGCGCAGGTAGCGTGAAACGACCATTGTCCGTCCAGCATCCACATGATCACATTGCTGCAAAGTTTTAAGGACATGAAATAAAGTTTTTTTAAGAGGATAGTGAGTGCCACCTTTTTTCTATTTTTTATGGACTATGCTATTTGCACTTTTTTTCATGGTGAGCACCCAAGTTCCCAGGCTTGATTATGTCAGCATGAAGTGCTTTCTGGTGCCAGCTTTTTTTCTTTTTCTCCTCCAGTGGTCGTATAACTGAAATAATACCTCATTCATGCTAAAGACATTCTGGAATCACACATAGGGAAAAATATTCTATATCGAGCACATTGGCTAGCCTGCAAAATAAGTTATTCATATAATAGCATACTTGTTAAATATAGCATATGACTATGGAAAATAGGTCTCAAATATTGAAATATATATCACAAACACATTGATGGGTACATGAGGAAGGTAAAGATATAGCACTATCGGTTCCCATTGCATATACTTGTAAAAATAAACACTTAAAAATGCAATGCAAAGACTGCAGATCCCAGCTGTAAGAGCGAAACGATCACAATACGCCGAGGCTGCGGGTGTATAGCGGCTACACTGTGTGCCAGCTATTAAGGACAATGAATATTCAGTGCTCCCCATGCTCACAGTCCCGGCGTGGGGAACAGTGACTTTTCCAACAGCTGATCTCACCTTGTGAGCCGCCCATGGCGAGATCAGTCCAGGCAGACAGGACGCAGCGCAGGAGGAGAGAGAACAAAGGTGAGCAGAAGTGTTTATTTTTTTTATGTTCAGTGTGATGGGGATTAGGGGGGCCATGCATACCAGGATAAGGATGAGGGGGCCATGCATACCAGGATTGGGATGAGGGGTGCCATGCATACCAGGATAAGGATGAGGGGTGCCATGCATACCAGGATAGGGATGAGGGGTGCCATGCATACCAGAATTGGGATGAGGGGGCCATGCATATCTGGATAAGGATGAAGGGTGCAATGCATACCAGGATTGGGATGAGGGGTGCCATGCAGGGCTGCCACTAGGAATTTCAAGGCCCCATACTGGCAACAATTTCGGGCCCCCCTGAGACTCTGCCACAGCCTCCACCCCAGCTCCGTCTCCATCCCTCAAACCTTCCCCAGTCCCACCACCCAGTCTTGGAAAAATTCCACTTCTGCTCCACGTCCTCACCAATCACACATTAACAGTTTCCATTGAACACCATATCACATACATAGCCATCAGCTTTGGTTTTGGCCAAAAGACTTCTTAAGCCACTACCAGGACAACGTAGACTCTTCTGGCCAGACCCTACTCTACTCTAACCTATTAAACATTTATTATAATACCCAATACTCTTTTTAAGTATATTTTACTTTAAGGGAATGTGTCACATAAACATTTTAAAAATCACTAATAATACCACGTACAAGCGTCAAATACTACAACACCATTACCAGACCACATATTACCACCACATAGTGACCGAATAATACCACATACAAGGAATAACGCCACACCATGACCAGACCACATATTACCACCACATAGTGACCGAATAACACCACATTCATTGAACAAATACCGCCACACCATAACCAGACCATATATTACCACCACACAGTGACTGAATAATGTCACATACAAAGAACAAATACCGCCACACCATGGCCGGACCACATATTACCATCAAATAGTGACTGACTACTACAATACTGATAATTAATAAAAAAACACACCACTAATATTACCATAAGAGCCATTATACACAGGAGCTCTGCATATAATATACAGTGTATAGTGTCAGTGTACAGGTAATACAATGAACCCCAGTGATATTATACACAGGTGCTCTGTATATAGTGTCAGTGTACAGGTAGTACAATGATCACCAGTGACATTATATACAGATGCTCTGTATATAGTGTCAGTGTACAGGTAATACAGTGATCACCAGTGACATTATACACAGGAGCTCTGTGTATAGTATGTATTGTATAGTGTCAGTGCACAGGTAACACACTGACTCACCGGTGACGTCTCTAGATGAAGTCCTTCATCTTTGCTTTTCTTGTGCATCCAACACAGATCGCCACCACTTCTTCCATCCAGGACACATCTCTTCAAAAAATAACACAGTTTTCTACAGCAGTTTCCAGAGCACATTCCCGACTTTTTCTCCAACTTCTACACTACACCAGATGAAGATAAAAAGTGACAAAGTGTCGCTCTGCACAGCAACAGGACCCCCCACCCCTCACTG
Organism: Phyllobates terribilis; assembly: GCF_046119375.1. Lineage (NCBI taxonomy): Eukaryota > Metazoa > Chordata > Amphibia > Anura > Dendrobatidae > Phyllobates > Phyllobates terribilis. Next base: position 459,825,067 of record NW_027362764.1, read on the forward strand.
AAAACAGTATCCTGAAAAATAAAATACATCACAGCAGTACTAATATCCCTTAAATAGCCTCTACAGTAATAATGTCCCACATCCTGCCCCCAGGTGATTTCATCCTGCCCTCATGTCATGTCTCCGCTCTACTCCCCCATGTCTCCGCTCTGCACCCAATGTCTCCGCTCTGCCCTCCATGTCTCAGTTCTGCGCTCCATGCCTCAGCTCTGCACCCCATTTCTCAGCTCTGCACCCCATGTCTCAGCTCACCGCCTCATGTCTCCGCTCTGCCTCCATGTCTCCGCTATGCATTCCATGTCACTGCTCTGCATCCCATGTCTCTGCTCTGCCCTCCATGTCTCAGCTCTGCACCCCAAGTCTCAGCTCTGCATCCCAAGTTTCAGCTCTGCACCCCATGTCTCATCTCACCAACGCATGTCTCCGCCCTGCACCCCATGTCTCCGCTGTGCACCCCATGTCTCAGCTCACCCCCCATGTCTCAGCTCTGCACCCCATGACTCATCTCACCCATGTCTCAGCTCACCCCCCCATGTCTCAGCTCACGCCCTCATGTCTAATCTCACCCCCCATGTCTCAGCTCTGTACCCCATGTCTCAGCTCTGCACCCCATGTCTCATTTTACCCCCCCATGTCTCAGCTCACCCCATGTCTCAGCTCTGCATCCCATGTCTCAGCTCACCATCTCATGTCTCAGCTCACCCCATGTCTCAGCTCTGCACCCCATGTCTCATTTCACCCCCCCATGTCTCAGCTCACCCCATGTCTCAGCTCTGTGACTTGCCCCCTCGGCCTGTGTTGTGCATGCACGTGTGCGCGGGGAATACCCGGAGCCGGATCGCTGGGGGTTGTAGTCTCTGTGGCGATGACCCGGTCCGTGCCCAGGGTGGTCAAATCAGTGGCAGGGTTATTAGTATGATGATGATCCGACTACGCCACCCGTGGATTGCGGTCAGTGGGGGCCGCCGCTGCAAGGCAGACCGCTGAGGCTGGTGTTGTGTGTGCAGCTAGGAATGGGATGACTCTCCACGGGAGAAGTATAGCCTCAGGGCAGTTGGTATGGATGATGGGAGTGATGGTGCACGAGCGCAGCAGGAACAACTCAGAGTCTGTGCAGTGCAGTTCAGGGTCTTTACTGGTGTTATAAAGCAGACCCTCCCGGGAGTACTGGTTAGCTGTAGAGGCCTGGTCAGACTGTGAGCAAGCAGGATCTCCCCTGGCCAGGTGGAGTTGTAGGCCTCCCCATCTATCTGTACTCTTCCTGGCTACCTTGCTGTATGCGGATAGAAGTAGCCTACGTCTCTGAGTATACCGTGTGGTGCTCACCCTTATGGCCGGTGACTCGGGGCCTTCGGTTAGCCTCCGCTCCACGATGGCGGTGCTGGTCCCTTGCTTGTGACCGTGCCTCCGGGCTTCGATGGCCAGAGGACCTGGAATCCCCTGCCGGTTGGATTCTGCTGCTGGACCTGGATGTCCCCACAGCCTCGGACTCCGTGTCCGGTCTTAGATTCTTCTGCCAGGGTGAGCTATCTGGCTTCCAGCCCCTGGCACTCGCTCCTGCACCTACAGAGCTCCTAGTTCTTGCTTTCCCTCTCCAGGCTCTGACTCTCAGACTCTGACTGAACTAATCCCGCCCCAAACCCAGTTTATAAGGGCAGATTCCTCCCGTCCCAGGTCTGGGCGGGCGGTGTTGCATGCTTAGGGCTCCTGACCAGAGAAACCTCCCACTTGCTCTCAGACGTAATATTTCTATTACTGTGGCAACCAGACCCTGGGATGCCACATCTGCACCCCATGTCTCAGCTCACCCCCCCATGTCTCAGCTCACCCCATGTCTCAGCTCTGCACCCCATGTCTCAGCTCACCACCTCATGTCTCAGCTCACACTCCCCATGTCTAAACTCTGCACCCCATGTCTCAGCTCACACGCCCCCATGTCTCAGCTCACACCACCTATGTCTCAGCTCACACTCCCCATGTGTCAACTAACACCCCCCATGTCTCAGCTCACACTTCCCCATGTCTCAACTCACACACCCCATGTCTCAACTCACACACCCATGTCTCAACTCACACACCCCATGTCTCAGCTCACACCCCCATGTCTCAGCTCACACCCCCATGTCTCAGCTAACACTCCTCGTGTCTCAGCTAACACCCCTCGTGTCTCAGCTCACAACTCCCCGTGTCTCAGCTCACCCCCTCATGTCTCAGCTCACACTCCCATGTCTCAGCTCACACACCCCCATGTCTCAGCTCACAACCCTCATGTCTCAGCTCACACCCCCATGTCTCATCTCACCCCACATGTCTCATCTCACCCCCCATGTCTCAGCTCTGCACCCCATGGCTCAGCACTGCCCCCCATGTTTCAGCTCTGCATCCCATATCTTATCTCACCCCCCATATCTCATCTCACCCCCCATATCTCAGCTTACCCCCGCAAGTCTCAGCTCACCCTCCATGTCTCAGCTCACCCCCCATGACTCAGCTCTGCACCCCGTGTCTCAGCTCTACACCCCATGTCTCAGCTCTGCCCCCCATGTCTCAGCTCTACACCCCATGTCTCAGCTCACAACCCCCATGTCTCAGCTCACACCCCCCATGTCTCATCTCACCCCACATGTCTCATCTCACCCGCCATGTCTCAGCTCTGCACCCCATGGCTCAGCACTGCCCCCCAGGTTTCAGCTCTGCATCCCCTATCTTATCTCACCCCCCATATCTCATCTCACCCCCCATGTCTCATCTCACCACTCATGTCTCATCTCACACCCACTATGTCTCATCTCACACCCCCCATGTCTCAGCTTACCCCCCAAGTCTCAGCTCACCCTCCATGTCTCAGCTCACCCTCCATGTCTCAGCTCTGCACCCCGTGTCTCAGCTCTACACCCCATGTCTCAGCTCTGCCCCCATGTCTCAGCTCTGCACCCCATGTCTCAGCTCTCCATCCCATGTCTTATCTCACCCCCCATGTCTCATCTCACCCCCCATGTCTCATCTCACCACCCATGTCCCATCTCACACCCCACATGTCTCATCTCACACCCCCCATGTCTCATCTCACACCCCCCATGTCTCAGTTTATCCCCCAAGTCTCAGCTTACCCCTAAGTCTAAGCATAACCCCCAAATCTCAGCTCACCCCTAATGTCTCAGTTCACAACCCCCCATGTCTCAGCTTACCCCCATGTCTCAGCTTACCCGCAGGTCTCAGCTTACCCCCCATGTCTCAGCTTACCCCCGATGTCTCAGCTCACCCCCATGTCTCAGCTCACCCCATAATGTCTCAGCTCACACTCCCCATGTCTAAGCCCTGCACCCCATGTCTCAGCTCACACCTCCCCCATGTCTCAGCTCACCACCTATGTCTCAGCTCACACCCCCAATGTCTCAGCTCACACCCCCAAGGTCTCAGCTCACACTCCCCCATGTGTCAGCTAACACACCCCATGTCTCAGCTCACACCCCCCCATGTTTAAACTCACACACCCCATGTATCAACTCACAAACCCCATGTCTCAGCTCACACTCCCATGTCTCAGCTAACACGCCTCTTGTCTCAGCTCACAACCTCCTGTGTCTCAGCTCACCCCCTCATGTCTCAGCTCACACCCCCATGTCTTAGCTCACACACTCCCATGTCTCAGCTCACACACCCCCATGTCTCAGCTCACACCCCCATGTCTTATCTCACCACCATATCTCATCTCATCTCCCATGTCTTAGTTCTGCACCCCATGTCTCAGCTCTGCACCCCATGTCTCAGCTCTGCACCCCTTGTCTCAGCTCTGCATCCCATGTCTTATCTCACCCCCATGTCTCATCTCAGCTCCCATGTCTCATGATATCCCCCATGTCTCAGCTCATATCCCCGATGTCTCAGGTCACACCCCCCATGTCTAATCTCACCCTCCATGTCTAATCTCACCCCCCATGTCTCATCTCAACCCACATGTCTCATCTCACCCCCATGTCTCATCTCACCTCCCATGTCTTATCTCACCCCCCATGTCTCATCTCACCCTCCATGTCTCATATCATCCCCCATGTCTCAGCTCACACCCCCCATGTCTCAGCTTACCCCAATGTCTTTGCTTACCCTCCATGTCTCAGCTTACCCCCCATTGTCTCAGCTTACCCTCCATGTCTCAGTTCACCCCCCATGTCTCAGCTCACCCCCCAATGTCTCAGCTCACACCCCCCATGTCTCAGCTGACAGTCCCCTGCGTCTCAGCTCACTCCCTCATGTCTCAGCTCACCCCCTCATGTCTCAGCTCACTCCCTCTTGTCTCAGCTCACACACCCACATGTCTCAGCTCACATCCTCCATGTCTCAGTTCACACCCCCCATGTCTGATCTCACCCTCGTGTCTCATCTCACCCCCAATGTCTCATCTCACCCCCATGTATGAGCTTACCCCCATGTATCAGCTTACCCCCATGTCTTAGCTTACCCCCATGTCTCAGTTTACCCCCATGTCTCAGCTCACATCCCCATGACTCAGCTCACACACCCCCATGTCTCAGCTCACATCCCCATGTCTCAGCTCACACACCCCCATGTCTCAGCTCACATCCCCCATGTCTCAGCTCACTCCCCCATGTCTCATCTCACACCCCCACGTCTCAGCTCACACCCCCCCATGTCTCAGCTCACACCCCCCATGTCTCAGCTCACACCTCCTCATGTCCAAGCTCACAACGCCCAAGTCTCAGCTCACATCCTCCATGTCTCAGCTCACACACCCCATGTCTCAACTCACAAACCCCTTGTCTCAGCTCACACTCCCATGTCTCAGCTCACGCCCCCATGTCTCAGTTAGCAACCCTTGTGTCTCAGCTCACCCCCCATGTCTCAGCTAACCACCCTTGTGTCTCAGCTCACCCCCCAAGTCTCAGCTAACAACCCTTGTGTCTCAGCTCACCCCCCATGACTCAGCTAACAACACTTGTGTCTCAGCTCACAACCCCCTGTGTCTCAGCTCACCCCCTCATGTCTCAGCTCACACACCCCCATGTCTCAGCTCACACACCCCCATGTCTCAGCTCACACACCCCCATTTCTCAGCTTACACCCTCCATGTCTTATCTCACCCCCATGTCTCATCTCATCCCCATGTCTTAGCTCTGCACCCCATGTCTCAGCTCTGCACCCCATGCCTCAGCTCTGCATCTCATGTCTTATCTCACCCCCCATGTCTCATCTCACCCTCCATGTCTCATCTCACCCCCCATGTCTCAGCTCACACCCCTCCATGTGTCATCTTATGACGCGCCCCCTGGGCCGTGGGGTACCAGGAGCCGGGCCTGTAGATGCTGGGAGTTGTAGTCACCGTGGCGGTGACCCGGTCTGTGACCCAGGGCGTTCAAACCAAGGTAGTTTATGTATAGTCCGACTACACCACCTGTGGAATGCGGTTATTGGTAACCGCCGCTGCGGAGCAGTCCGCTGAAGCTGGTGGTATGTGCAGCAAGGGGATGTAACTCCCCACAGGAAGAGTGTAGCTTCAAGGCAACATGAATGAATGATGGTGGTGATGGTGCAAGGTGTCGCGGTGCAAGAATAATCACAGAGTCCAAACGATGCAGTCCCAGATCCTTTACTCACGGTTAAAGAAGTTCCAGTTACAGGGCCAGTGTAAGAGCCCACGGCATCCTGTGCTCATGCAGTGAGGGGCTCGGACGACCCTCAGATACCTCCAGAGTATTTATCAGGACCCCCTTCTGTGTGTCCTCTCTGGCCTTCTCCCTGCACCTCACACCTTATAGCACTCCTGTCCGGTGTCCTCGGGCCTTGGTGGGCGACGTGTGTTCCGTCCCCTGGGTCCTATGCGGCTACCTTCCTAGTACACTGGTATGGACTTATAGTCTGCGGTATTTGAAATGCTGCAGCCTCCGATTCTCTAGTTAGGCCTTGTAGCTCTTGGCTAGTTGAGGGACCGGTTCCCTTCTTCTGGCCTGACCACCCTACCTCCTAGTAGCAGTGGGCATACGGGTGGCTTGCTGCACGGCCCGTACCCCTAGGGTCCCTTCTCTCCTCGTCCTGTAGTCTCTCCTGCTCCCCTTTCCTCTCCTCTCTCCTTCAGGCTCAGGCCTCCTGGCTAGGCCCACCTCTGGAGCAGAGCTCGTGCAGAGCCTCTGCTCCTGTCACTTCTCCTCACAACTCCAACTCACCCCATGAACCAAGATGGTTCCTTCCTTTTATACCTCCTACTCCAGTGCTCCCAGGATCTACGTTCTCCACCCATCCACTACTTAGTTCCCCCTCTCTAAGTGGTTCCTCCCCACTCCAGCCAGGGATCATGGACTGTGCTCTCCCGTAGGAGCAATCTTGCCCTGTCCCCCGGAAATGTGGTGTAGTGGATGTAGGTGTTAGGGTCCTGAGCCATACTCCTTCCTTACCTGAGAGTGAGATACCACATCTCTGGATGAGATGCAATACCTCTATGGCGACCAAACCCTCAGGGGCGCCACACTTACACCCCCCATGTCTCAGCTTACCTCAATGTCTTTGCTTACCCTCCATGTCTCAGCTTACCCCCCATGTCTCAGCTAACCCTCCATGTCTCAGTTCACCCCCCGTATCTCAGCTCACCCCCAATGTCTCAGCTCACACACCACCATGTCTCAGCTCACACCCCCCATGTCTCAGCTGACAGCCCTCTGTGTCTCAGCTCACCCCCTCATGTCTCAGCTCACCCCCCCATGTCTCAGCTCTCCCCCTCATGTCTCAGCTCACACCCCCATGTCTCAGCTCACACACCCCCATGTCTCATCTCACATCCCCAATGTCTCAGCTCACACCCCCCATGTCTAATGTCACCCCCATGTCTAATCTCACCCCCCATATCTCATCTCACCCCCCATGTCTCATCTAAACCCCCATGTTTTATCTTACCCCCATTTATCAGCTTACCCCCCATGTCTTAGCTTACCCCCCATGTTAGTTTACCCCCATGTCTCAGCTCACACCCCTTGTCTCAGCTCACCCCCATATCTCAGCTCACACCCCCCCATGTCTCAGCTCACACCCACCCCCATGTCTCAGCTCACACCCACCTCCATGTCTCAACTCACCACCCATGTCTCAGCTCACCCCCATGTCTAAGCTCACCCTCCCATGTCTCAGCTCACACACCCCGATGTCTCAGCTCACACCCCCCATGTCTCCGCTCACACCCCCCATTGTCTAAGCTCACATCCACCCATGTCTCAGCTCACACCCCCATGTCTCAGCTCACACCCCTCATGTCTCAGCTCCCACCCCCCATGCCTCAGCTCACACACCCTATGTCTCAGCTCACACCCCTCATGTCTCAGCTCCCACCCCCCATGTCTCAGCTCACACACCCCATGTCTCAGCTCACACACCCCATGTCTCAGCTCACTCCCCCATGTCTCAGCTCACACCCCCCCTGTCTTATCTCTCCCCAATGTCTCATCTCACTCCCCATATCTCAGCTCTGCACTCCTTGTCTCAGCTCTGCACCCCATATGTCAGCTCTGCACTCCATGTCTCAGCTCACATCCCCCCATGTGTCAGCTCACATCCCCCCATGTCTCAGCTCACATCCCCCCATGTCTCAGCTAACACCCCCCATGTCTCTGCTAATGCACCCCATGTCTCAGCTCTGCACCCCATGTCTCAGCTCTGCACCCCATGTCTCATCTTACCCCCTATGTCTCATCTCTCCCCCCATGTCTCAGCTCTGTACCCCATGTTTCAGCTCTGCACTCCATGTCTCAGCTCTGCACCCCATGTCTCTGTAAGGGGGAAGACCGGGGTGTAAGTACTTTCAGAACAAGGGATCCGGAACTGCCGGGGCCATGCCTCTTGTTGCAGGGGGAAGACAGACTGCGAGACAGGAGTCAGATGACCGGGAAGCTGGGGGCGTGTCCAGAGAGAGAGCTGAGGAGTCAGGTGACCGGGGAGCTGAGCTCGTGTCTAGGAAGAGAGTGGAAAAGGAGTTTTTGCGTGGGAAAAGCGGCAGTGGACAGTGGGAGTCAAGCCCGACTAGAGGGAGAAGAAACGCAGGATCCCTGGAGCTGAGCAAGTGAGGTGCACTATTATGGACTAGGGGCTCAGCTGGTCAAACCGGAGACCGCCCGCTACCGCCAGAAGATGGAGCATTGTTTAGGCGGGGAAGCCGGAAGAAAGCAACACTGGCACCACCAGGCACCTGCCTTGTGAGGAGCAAGAGTCAGCTAACTGTAAAAACTGCCGATTACAACCGTGTCGACTCTGCTACATCTAGCCCAACTGTAGATTGTCAGTTATAGCATATTACCTGCTGCTTCTCTTGTTGTCCCAATATTTCCCCTGTTGCTCCCTGCGTGGAGATTGACCCTGTTACAGTAAATCCCCCTTGTTTATTATCCTTGCACTGGCTGCTTTGTGTTTCTGTGTCACTGCATCTCAAGTACCTGTGTTACATTTGGCGTAGTCGGCAGGATGCAGTCTTTAGACACTACCACTGCAGATCAGTCCATCCTGGGAGCCATGCTCAGCAATCTCTCAAGTTCACCGGGGACAATATGATGCTGTGGGACTGGGTTGAGAGAGTTAGGAGTATATTACGTATGCATCCGATGACCCCAGCTATGCAAGCCGAAATAGCCTTACTGGCCTTGGACGGCGAGGCCTGACAATCCGTGATGTACCGCCCTCCCCAAGACCGGGATACTGTAGAAAAAGTGGTGCGGCTATTTGAGGAGATGCATGGGGATCCCAACAATGTAGGAGAGCTGAGGATACGGCTGTTTCACCAAGTGCAGCAGGAGGGGGAGACTGTGATGCAATATGTTAATGCATTGCAGAGGGTGTATGCCTATATCACTGGAAAAGTCGACATGGGGAATTTGGGAATGGGCCCCCCTGACCAGATCTTAAGGGACCAATTTGTGGCAGGCCTCAGGGATGTGCAGCTTAAGCAGGCCTTGCGGGAGCGCCTGCGCGCTAACCCGCGTATGACTTTTCTAGAAGTGGGGGCGGAGACACGTGTGAGGGAGCAGGAGATGGGGGTGACGGCCCGGGCAGGGATGGTCCGGAGTAACTAGTTACCCACCCCGCCTGCAGCTGAACTGGAATGGGCTCGAGAGATGCGAAAGGAGATACAGGAATTGGGGGTGAATGGTCCAGGCTCAAGAAGACCCCTGCACCGACACCAGAGATACCCAGAACGATTGCCCCAGTTAGGGAAATAATTGTATAATGGCCCCACCCAGCAGGAGAGTTCCGCAGAGGAGTGAGGCAGCCCTACACAGACAGAGACATGACCTACTGGAAGTGCGGAGGCGCAGGACATTACGCCAGGGGCTGTGCTAGCCGAAGGCGGCCACTGTCGCAGCAGCCGTTAAACTAGCGGGCTCCGTGTTTGGGGGACACAGCCCAGAGCATAAGGAAGGGGAAAGAAAAAGAGGAAGTTCAAAGGACCTAGTTTCCACCAGCCCGACTGTCTGGGCCAAAATGAGCGGTCGGGCTGTTCACTGCCTGATTGACACGGGATCCCAGGTGACTTCGATGACAGAAGCCTACTTTCAACAGCGATTTCCAGAGATAGCACGGCCTGAATGGGGACCAGTAGATAGACTCATGGCAGCTAATCAATTACCCATCCCGGTCTCGAGGGTGGTGTGGATGAAGATCCGAGTGTGTGGAAAAGATGTGGGAAAAAAAGGGGTCGTCTTGGTCGCAGGGGGAACCAGAAGTGGACCCCCGGTGACCCTCGGAATGAATGTGCTGAAAGAGATCGGGCAAATCCTGATTAGTGAGCCAAAGGAGATTCCTCTAGACCAGTGGAACCCACAAACCCACCAAAGGAGGGTTTTTCAGCAATTAATCCGAGCCGCCCAGGCTCAGGAGACGTTGAGTGAAGGGAAGGTCCTGGGAAAAGTAATAGTACCAGCAGCTACGGGGCTCAACTTACAGCCAGGACAAAGTGTACTCATGTTACCCGCATGGGCCTGCACACCTCTTGAGGGGGTCGATGTACAGATAGAACCAACATCGATGGACAAAGTACCCCCCGGACTCCTGGTGGCTCGACACTGGCCACCCTCCAGGGTGGCAATGTTATAGTGCAGTACATTAATCTGGGCGAAGGTGATCTCACACTCCCTCCCAGGGCGGAAATAGCCCAGATTCTGGGAATGCCATAGAAGTTGGTGCGACCTGATGGGGTACAGCTGTCCTCTGTACGAAGAGACCCCTTGAGTCTGACGGTCACCGTGTCGCCGGAATCCCACCGTGCAGGTGCGAAGGGTGGATGAAAAATCCTAGAATGAATGAGGGCTGAATTGACGGGACTTTCACCTCGACAGGTGCAGCAGGTTGAGGAGGTACTGGAGCGGTACCAGGAAGTCTTTGCTCGACATGAGGATGATTTTGGTTGTACCGAAGCCATTACCCACGAGATTCCCATGGGGAGCGCTGCCCCAGTGCGGGAGAGATACCGGCAGATACCTCCCCAGATGTATAAAGAGATTAAGGAGATGCTAGCCCATATGTTACAAAATGTTGAGATACGGGAGAGTCAGAGTCCGTGGGCAGCCCCAATTGTCCTGGTCCTGAAGAAAGATGGGACCCTGCAGTTCCGTGTGGACTATAGATGACTGAAGGCCTGTACAGTACGAGACTCTTACCCACTATGCAGAATCGAAGAGTCTCTGTCAGCCTTAGGGAAGGCAAGATACTTCTCCTCCTTGGATCTGGCCAGCGGGTACTGACAGGTGCCCGTGGCCAAACATGACCGTGCAAAGACGACGTTCATATTACCCATGGGACTGTTTGAGTTCAATCAGATGTCCTTCGGCCTGACTAATGCCCGTGGGACGTTCCAGCGTCTGATGGAGAGGTGCCTGGGAAATTTGAACTTCGAGGCGACACTGATTTATCTTGACGACATAATTGTCTAGGCCACCACCTTCGAGGAGCACCTCCAGCGACTGAGGTAAGTACTGAGCTGCCTACAGAGTCATGGTCTAAAGGTGAAGCCCCAGAAGTGCCCCCTGTTCCACAAACAGATCGAATATCTCGGTCATATTGTGTCTGGTGAAGGAGTCAGGTCCACCAGTGAAAAGGTGGCCACCGTACAGCAGTGGTATACCCCGAAGACAGTGAAGGACATTCAGGCCTTCCTGGGACTTGCCGGGTACTACCGAAGATTCGTGAAGAACTTCACCCCCATAGCCAACCCATTGCTGGAGCTACTTAAGGAAGTGCCGGCGGGCTCCAAGAATCGGGCGAGTCGGTGGGAAAGCAGCCAGGAAGAGTCCTTCCGTGCCTTAATCGTGGCCCTGACCGAGGCCCCAATACTTGCCTATGCGGATTTCTCCCAACCATTCATACTCCACACTGATGGGAGCCTACATGGTCTGGGAGCTATGTTATCCCAAGTACAGGAGGAGAATGAGCGTGTGATTGCGTACGCCAGTTGATCCCTTCACGACTCTGAGAGGAACCCAGATACTTATAGCTCTTTCAAATTAGAGTTGCTGGCTCTGGTTTGGGCAATGACCGAGAAACTTGCAGAGTATTTGTCCAGGTCCGAAATACTGGTTAGAACAGATAACAACCCATTGGCTCACCTGGAGAATGCGAAGTTGGGGGCCCTGGAGCAGCGGTGGGTGGCCCGCATGGCCAGGTACCGGTATAAAATTGCCTACCAGTCTAAGGCAAAGAATACTCCCGCCGACGCCCTCTCCAGAGTGACATATGAACAGCCTGATCATGACCGCGATGGAGATTTGAAGGCAGATGAGATCCCTAGTTTCCGAAGTTTCGTGGGACCACTGGTCGCGGAGTAGGGACAGATCGGAGAGACGTCGGAAGAACAAGTGCTAGGGCGGCCAAGAGATGACTGGGTCCGACTTCAACAGACTGTTAAAGTTGTTCAATTTTGTCAATGGGTGGCTTTGAGGCAGGTCCCCAGTCGAGAGGAGGGGAGTACCCTGTCCCCGGTAGAGCTGAAAATGCTTGGACAATGGGAGAGACTGTGTTTGCGAGACGGGCTGCTGTACCGACGGGTACAGCTACTGCGAGAGTTCGGGACCACCTGGCAAGTGGTGATCCCAGAGAAGTTGGTCGGAGTAGTGGCTAAGGAGGCTCATGAACGAGGGGCTCACTTCGGACCAGAGAAGACATTTCAGTCGTTGCAGAGGCTGGTATATCACCCCCGACTGCGAGCAACAATAGAAGACACTTGTCGTAGATGCTGGAGCTGTGAGCTGGTTAAGCCCCCGGAGCAGCGGGTCCCCATGCAAACCATTGTGACTTCTGCCCCCTTGGAGGTGCTGATGATCGACTATTAGACTGTTGGACCGGTGCATCTTGGGTATGAACATTGCCTGGTAATGACCGACCACTTCACAAAGTTTGCGGTGGTGACCACGACCAGAGATCAGACCGCCGAATCATCTACGCAGGCCATCTGCCGAGACTTCATTCGGGTGTACGGCTGCCCAAAGAGGATCCATTCCGATCAAGGCGCCTGCTTCCAGGGCCGGGTAATTGAAGAGCTGCACCGGTTGCACAGGATTGAGAAGTCACGTACTACTCCTTATCACCCTCAAGGAAATGGGGCCTGTGAACGCTTTAATTGGACACTGATCCAAATGCTCCGCACGTTGGAGGAAGATCGGAAGGTGCGATGGGCTGAGTTTGTAGCCGAGCTGTTGTGGGTCTACAACAACCGAGTGAATAGTACAACACTGTTCACTCCTTATACCTTACTGTTTGGGCGAAAGGGGCGAGAGATTACCGAATTAGAGCTGGACCCCTAGGAGGACTACCCACAGATGGGGATGTCTTCCTGGGTCCGAGAACACCGGCATCGACTGCAGACCCTCAGACGGTTGGTATAACAAAAGTTTTGGGAGCTCAAACATCATGAGACATTGCCTCTTCGAGGGACAGCTCTGAGGCCCGGGGAGCGGGTGTTGGTTCGAGACAGACGGCCCCGGGGCCAAATGAGTAGGCGGGGGGACGGAACCTGCACCGAGTGAAGCGCAGGTTTGGCGCTGAAGGACCTGTGTATGAAGTTCAACCCAAGGGGGCTGAAGGAGCCCCTACCAGAGTGGTTCATCATAGCATGCTGCGGCCCTGTCTAAAGATGACGAAGATGAAGAAGAATCACCTGATTCTAGAGAGGGTCCTGTCACAGTTGCCCCAAGCCACGACGTGGATAAAGAAAAATTGTTGATTCTACCTGTGAGCACTGGATTACCTGCAGTCCCCAGGGCAGGAGTCGAGGGAACACCATCGGTTGAAGCCACCCGGCAGGTGGAGATTGGGAATACAAGTGACCCTGCACCCCACATCGGTCAAGCTGAGTTACGGACAACAGCAGGAGTGCCTGCTCACCGTTGCGAACAAGATGAATTTATATGGCAACGTATCGTCCAGGAAGTCCAAGAATGCAAACGTTTGGTGAAGGAACTCTCGCCCGTGGAATGGTGAGTTAAAGGAGAGTGGGAGTGTAAGGGGGAAGACTGGGGTGTAAGTACTTTCAGAACAAGGGATCTGGTACTGCCGGAGCCGTGCATCTTGTTGAAAGGGGAAGACAGACTGCGAGACAAGAGTCAGTTGACCGGGAAGCTGGGGGTGTGTCCAGAGAGAAAGCTGAGGAGTCAGGTGACTGAGGAGCTAAGCTCATGTCTAGGAAGAGGGTGGAAAAGGAGTTTTTGCGGCAGTGGACAGTGGGAGTCAAGCCCGACTAGAGGGAGAAGAAACGCAGGATCCCTGGAGCTGAGCAAGTGAGGTGCACTGTTATGGACTAGGGGCTCAGCGGCTCAAACCGGAGACCGCCCGCTGCCACCAGAAGATGGAGCATTGTTTAGGCGGGGAAGCCGGAATAAAGCATCACCAGCATCACCGGCAACTGCCTTGTGAGGAGCAAGAGTCAGCTAAGTGTAAAAACTGCCAATTACAACCATGTCGACTCTGCTACATCTAGCCCAAATGTGGATTGTCAGTTATAATATATTACCTGCTCCTTCTCTTGTTGTCCCCATATTTCCCCTGTTGCTCCCTGCATGGAGATTGACCCTGTTACAGTAAATCCCCCTTGTTTATTAACCCTGTACTGGCTGCTCTGTGTTTCTTTGTCACTGCATCTAAAGTACCTGTGTTACATATCATCTCTCCCCCCATGTCTCAGCTCTGCACCCCATGTCTTATCTCACCTTCCATGTGTCCTCTCACCCCCCCATGTCTCAGCTCACAGCCCCCAATGTCTCAGCTTACCCCCTCATGTCTCAGCTCACCCCCCCATATCTCAGCTCACACCTCTCATGTCTCAGCTCACGCCCATGTCTTAGCTCACACCTCCCCATGTCTCAGATCACTCCCCCATGTCTCATCTCACCCCCCCATGTCTCAGTTCACACCCCCACATCATAGCTCTGTACCTCATGTCTCCAAAAAAAAAAAAAAACATTCCCTCTTGCCTTGCTGCTGCTCCAGCGATGACGCTCCTTCCTACTGATGTGCAGAGTGTACGCCAGACAGTCACAGGCAGGAACTGATGTCATACGCCAGCGACATGGGCGTGATTTGAGCTGCCGGCCTGTGATTGGCTGGTGGCCGTCAACTATTGCCATGCGAGAAGACTCCCGCATGGCATTAGCTTTAAAGTGAACCCGCGTCTGAGCGAGGATGCAAGTTCACTTCCCTAGGGCCCAGTGAGAAGCTGGGGGGGCCTGCGGCTGCCGGGGGCCCTGTTTGAGCTCCTCTGCTCTCCGAGCCCCATATACCAGTAAGGCCAGTAATGCCTTGATGGCAGCCCTGGTGCCATGCATACTATGATAAGGATGAGGGGTGTCATGCATACCAATATAGGTATGAGGGGTGTCATGCATACCAGGATGGGGATTGCTGTGCCATGCATACCAGGATAGGGATGAGGGGTGCCATGCATACCAGGATAGGGATGAGGGGTGCCATGCATACCAGGATGGGGATTGCTGTGTCATGCATACCAGGATAGGGATGAAGGGTGCCATGCATACCAGGATAATGATGAGGGGCGCCATGCATACCAGGATGGAGGGGTGCCACGCATTTCAGGATGGATGGGAGCCATGCATACCAGGATGGGGATGGAGGCCACGTATAATAGGAAGGGGGGGGCATATATACCAGGATGGGGGATATTAGCAGAATTGGAGGACATTACTCCTATACCAGTGTCAGCAGCAGATACCCTCCCCCTTAACAGTGCATCGTGACCACATTTTTTGCTTACATTTTTTTTTTATATTTTCCACTTCTAAAACCTAGGTGCGTCTTATGGTCCAATGCGTCTCATAGTCTGAAAAATATGGTACTTAAGTCACACCGCATCTTGTGTGGATACATAACTCCTACACCAATACCAGCTAGGCAGCTATTTGTTTTCTGGATCAGTCGGGTCTCTCCCCCTTTTTCACACACATGTTTTGAAATTATACAATCCCATAGTGTAAATTCTGAAGAAGGTCATGTAGACCGAAACGTCAATAGTTATGTTATACACTACTCTTTTTTCAATAAAACCACACTTGAGTGCCAGATTCCACTATTATTTGCATCATAAGGGTTGGGAACCTATCCGTGAACCGACGATACGAGGAGTACCGTTCTTCTTCTATGTACTATTTTCCCTAGCCATCCAGTGTATTTAACAAGTATTCTATTATATGAATAGCTAACTTTGTAGGGTAGCCACTTTGCTTGATATAGTAATATATTTGAATATTTATCCCCTATGTGTGATTCTGGAATGTCTTTAGAGTGAATTAGGAATTATTTCAGTTAGCCAACATGTCCCTTAGAGGCATCTTTGTTTTATATTTATTGTATGTTTTTAAATATGCGGAATAAAGGTTATTGTAATTGTAATTTTTCATATTAACTATGGATCTCATCGTTTTTTTCGGAAGATAATTAGCCAAAGTAAATCAAAATGGTCTCACCAATTTGGTATTACAGGCACTTCTCAGTCTCTAGCATAAGCTCAGCAAACTCTGCTAAGCTAACCCAGCTGCCTTTTATTAAGCCTCTATGACCTGAACTGTAGTATGGGAGAGACCTTTCCCACCCAGGCTATTTTGTTTGCACTAAAATCCTAGACCCAAAATCCAGTCAAATAAAAATCCTCTCAGTAACTAATTGCTACTGGAACAGATTTTACATTACTAAGGCCAGAAGCCTTTGTGACACATACCTGCCATCCAGGATCTTACCTCTTGCACCTATATGACTCAAAATGTATTTTAACTTGTGTTTTGGTGTTGACTGACTCCCTTTCACATATAGCATTTAAAAGTTTGAAAAAAATAAGCTTTTTTTTGCAGTTTATCATGTTGTTTTAATAATTCACATAGTTATTCTATGAAGTATTCACACATACAAAATTTGCTAAATCTAGCAGGGTTCTTTAGACCCAAACAGGCTGGGCCACTAAAGGATTAGTCTCATATTATGAAATTAGTATAGTTAGTTAGAAAGCATGAAAATATTTATGTTAGCAGTTGACTTGCTTTCTATCTGTTGTCATTCTCCTACTATTAGAGCTTTTGTATTACATTGTTCACAGTTCATTGCAAAGGAGACCATTCATCAGTTCCTGGCAGAATATGTAACGCAGCTACATTCCAGGTTGAGTTAGCGCTTGAGATCCCAGTCACAGCCTGACAAACTATTCATTTTCCTTGTTAGCTCCTGATACAGAGCTACTGTCATCAGTTTTTCAAAATGAAAAGACCCAATTCCCCTCTTGTTGCTGCTTCCAGACCAGTTCTCCTAATCACAGTTCACTTACCAAGTCATGTGCTTGTTCAAAGGACCGCTTATGTTTTTAGGAAAGTATAGTGATTGCAGTGCAGCCTTCAGAAAAAGCCACTGGCAGTCTTGAATTTTTCACAGTAGCATGATAAGCTTAGAGGAAGGACATGATCCTGAAACAGAACTGTCCTGCAAGGAGGTGTGGCACCCACTTCAGCAACAAGGAAGTAAGGAGGCTGGAGAGCTGTGTGTTGCTGAAGACATATATTGAGAATAGTCGCTTAAGGGCTACAGCAAGAAAAAACTACTAGGACAGAGCTCCTACCTCCTACATGCATCCATCAATAGGGGGGGAGGGTGTTCTGTGTGTAAATTATTACAGCTGCTATTGAACTCATTAATCTGTTGGCAGGTAGTGATTTTAAATAGTTGCAACAGTCAGCCATAGATGCTATTTATTTTTATGCTTAAAGGGAAACAGGGGTTTGGGAATTCTGTTAGAAAATGGGAGCTTGATACCCTGTAAATAAAATTGAAGAAATTAATCAGCACAGCAATTTGAATGGGAGATTGTAATGATGTTTGATGTGTATTTTCAAATACAATAATATCAAATAAATATGCTGATTGGTTGTCTGTATTCAGCCCAAAAACAATCAAAAATATTAACTGAATGTATATTAACAAGACAATAGATAATTAGATTTATATGCTCATTACAATCTGGCTCCTCTTGTCTCAAGAGCTTTAGTGACAGGGAAAGTACTAGAGCAGCTCAGCAGGAGTTATATCACGATCAGTTTAAAAATAAACACACGCACTCCTGTGGTGTCTTATTTTATTTATTGACTTTGCGGGTGGTGGTGCATACATTTTAGCATGGACTATGTATTTCATTTCACATTGCTTAGTATAATATACAAAAAATAATGGATTTGTCTATTGAGCAAGTTAACATTTTCATTAGGAATTTCTTGTTAAACTTTGTGTTATTTTTTACTTTGTTTCTTATACTTCACACTCAAAACCCTTACATTCACTTGATCATGTTTTTCATAATAGAACAGACATCTACAAATCCCAAATTTAAAATGGGAAGGTATCACATTAGTTCTTATCTATTATCTTCCTTTCTGTTCCAAAAAAAGACTTAAATATTGTAACATTCCTGGCGGCGTGCTTGCATAGTGCACCCCATCCCACTATGCAAGACCGCAATATTACCTGTCAGTCCAGCCTACAAACCTTGCTCCAGTTCATGCTGTGTGCATGTCTCTTGACTGACTGCTTGGGGCGGCGGCCCGGTTGCTTCCTGATTCTTGTGGCTGCTGTGGGAGCACCCCTAATGCGTCTCCAGCCTATTGCTGTGAGTAACTGGATATTTAAACCCCCTCCACCCAGAAGGAGGTGCCTGAGCATCACCTTCACTCAGTTAGTCTTTGCTGCTGAATTGCCAGGTCTTGTCCTGTTTCTAGTCTGTTTCCACCACTCTGGGGGCTGCATACCCAGACCTGTTACCTGTGACTTCTAGTCTGTTTCTGCCACTCTGGGGGCTGTATACCCAGGCCTGTTACCTGTGACTTCTAGTCTGTTTCTGCCACTCTGGGGGCTGTATAGCCAGGCTCGTTCTTGTATCTCATTGCAGTAGCAGTTCCTGTCTGAACTGTATCCTAGCCTGTTACCTGTTTGTCTCTATGTCCGTACCTTCCCTTTTCCTGCAGTATCTGAACCTGCACCTAACTCCAACTCGTTGTCTCTGTAGTTCTGTTTGTGAGTTTTGTGTGCACTCGCTACTTCATAGGAAGTACCTTGTGTGTATCTGGTTCTGCTTGTCCCTTTTCCCTTCCTCCGTATCTTCTTCCTGTGTTCTAGCCATCCTCCTGTATTTTCCAGTCTGTTCCATGTGAACAGAGCCCTGTCCTCTCTGCCTGCACCTTCAGCCCTGTTCAGCTCTGCTTGCCCACCGCTCTGGCGGTTTCTCTCTGCTCTGACTTGCCCACCCCTCTGGCGGCTTCCCTCTGCTCTGCCTTACCCACTGCTCCGGCGGTTTCTCTCTGCTATGACTTGCCCACCGCTCCGCCGGCTTCTCTCTGTTCTGCCTTGCCCACCGCTCCAGCGGTTCCGCTCTGCTCTGCCTTGTCCACCGCACCTGCGGTTTCTTTCTGCTCTGCCTTGCCCACCACTCCGGCAGCTTCTCTCTGCTCTGCCTTGCCCACTGCTCTGGCAGTTCCGCTCTGCTCTGCCTTGCCCACCACTCCGGCAGCTTCTCTCTGCTCTGCCTTGCCCACTGCTCTGGCAGTTCCGCTCTGCTCTGCCTTGTCCACCGCACCTGTGTTTTTTCTCTGCTCTGCCTTGTCCACCGCTCCGGCGGTTCCGCTCTGCTCTGCCTTGCCCACCACACCTGTGGTTTTCGCTCCACTCTGCTTGCTCACCGCACCAGCAGTTCCTCTCTGCTCTGCCTTGTCCTCCGCTCTGGCGCTTTCGCTTTACTCTGCTTGTCTACCGCATCTGCGGCTCTGTACCTGTCTCCCAGTCTGTACTGGACCCTATCCAGCCTGCTCTCGAACCTGCTAATACCTCCCTGTCTGCACTCCAGCCGTGCTTGCCAGTATCTACCTGTCTGCATACCAGCCGTGCTTACCAGTGCCCACCTGTCTGCATACCAGCCGTGCTTGTCAGTGCCCACCTGTCTGTATACCAGCCGTACTTGCCAGAACCCATCTGTCTGCATACCAGCCGTACTTGCCAATACCCACCTGCCTGTATGCCAGTCTAATGTGCCTGTTCCTGCATTCCCTGGTGTGGGTCAACAACTGTGACCGGGGTCTGACCTGGAGTCGCACCTGGTCCCTATGCTCGGTTCCTCCTTGGTCCACGGAGTCGACTAAGCCGCCGTGCGACCTTGGTCGGATCGGGGAAATACTTAGTTACGCCCCTCCAGGCACTCCTTGGTTCATGGTACATTGGGATCACTAATCACGCTCAAGCAAGTCTGTCTGGGCGCGAACGTAACAAATATTACATGGATCCCTCTGTGATGCAATTGTTGTGATGAAAGTATCACCTCGTTACATAAATTCAATAAACAAAGTACAGTGGGGAAAAAAAATATTTAGTCAGCCACCAATTGTGCAAGTTCTCCCACTTAAAAAGATGAGAGAGGCCTGTCATTGACATCATAGGAAGACCTCAACTATGAGAGACAAAATGAGAAAACAAATCCTGAAAATCACATTGTCTGATTTGGAAAGAATTTTTTTTCAAATTTTGGTGGAAAATAAGTATTTGGTCAATTACAAACAAGCAAGATTTCTGGCTCTCACAGACCTGTAACTTCTTCTTTTGAGAGGCTCCTCTGTCCTCCACTCATTACCTGTAGTATTGGCACCTGTTTAAACTAGTTATCAGTATAAAAGACACCTATCCGCAATCTCAAACAGTCACACTCCAAACTCCACTATGGTGAAGACAAAAGAGCCATTGAAGGACACCAGAAACAAAATTGTAGTCCTGCTCCTGGCTGGGAAGACTTAATCTGCAATAGGCAAGCAGTTTGGTGTGAAGAAATTAACTGTGGGAGCAATAATTAGAAAATGTAAGACATACAAGAACACTGATAATCTCCCTCGATCTGGGGCTCCACACAAGATCTCACCCCATGGGGTCAAAATGATCTCAAGAACGGTGAGCAAAAATTCCAGAAGCACATGGGGGGACCTAGTGAATGAACTACAGAGAGCTGGGACCAACGTTACACTGGCTGCCATCAGTAACACATTATGCCGCCAGGGACTCAGATCCTGCAGTGCCAGACGTGTTCCCCTGCTTAAGCCATTACATGCCCGGGCCCATCTGAAGTTTGCTAGAGAGCATTTGGATGATCCAGAAGAGTATTGGGAGAATGTCACCTGGTCAGATGAAACGAAAGTAGAACTGTTTGGTAGAAACACAACTCGTCGTGTTTGGAGGATTAAGAATGCTGAGTTGCGTCCAAAGAACACCATACCTACTGTGAAGCATGGGGGTGGCAACATCATGGTTTGGGGCTGTTTCTCTTCCAAGGGACCAGGACGACTGATCAGTGTACATGAAAGAATGAATGGAGCCATGTATCGTGAGATTTTGAGTGCAAATCTCCTTCAATCAGCAAGGCCATTAATGATGAAATATGGCTGGGTCTTTCAGCATGACAATGATCCTAAGCACACCACCAGGGCAATGAAGGAGTGGCTTCGTAAGAAGCATTTCAAGGTCCTGGAGTGGCCTAGCCAGTCTCCAGATCTAAACCCTATAGAAAACCTTAGGAGGGAGTTAAAAGTCTGTGTTGCCCAGCGACAGCTCCAAAACATCACAGCTCTAGAGATCTGAATGAAGGAATGGGCCAACATACCAGCAACAGTGTGTGCCAACCTTGTGAAGACTTACAGGAAACCTTTGACCTCTGTCATTGCCAAGAAAGGATATATAACAAAGTATTGAGATGAACTTTTGTAATTGACCAAATACTTATTTTCCACCAAAATTTGAAAAAAAAATTCATTCCAAATCAGACAATGTGATTTTCAGGATTTGTTTTCTCATTTTGTCTCTCATAGTTGAGGTCTACCTATGATGTCAATTACAGGCCTCTCTCATCTTTTTAAGTGGGAGAACTTGCACAATTGGTGGCTGACTAAAAACTTTTTTCCCCTCTGTAGAACAAATATGCCCACTCTCAAAGTGTTAAAATAGAGGGGCGTGGCTTGAAGCTCATGCTGAGCGGTGGGGTTTAGCAGAGTCTCCTGCATTTTAGCCTTAACCTACGGGATTTACCCTTTTAACGGGTTTTAAATCTCGCCACACCAACATGGATTTGTCTGGGATGTCTTCCTGATCCCAAAAGACCCATTTGATCTATTCTACAGCCCGGATTGACCCACTGGATCTCACCCACGATATCTATAGTAAGCCATCCTGTTAAAACGTCCCTTGTACGATCGCTGATACATCTGAGGACATTTGCTGTTTATTCAGTTTGCTTTTGGCTTTGGTGAGACCCTCTTCTAATATGTGAGACTTAGGAGATTTTCTGACTGACTTCCAGCCTTTTGAGGGGACTGTGTGGAGCCTATTGTCATGGATACAGCACTTGCAGCGGCCATTTTGCTTTATTCTTACACTGCCCTGATAACATAGTGGACCAGGGGCGGCTGGAAATCTCCTTTCGTGTGCTCTCTTCTAATTACACCAATTGTAAATGCTCTCCCCGTGATTGAACTAACCCGGAGAGGTGCTGTCTTGTCTCTGCTTGTCCCTGCCTGCCTGAGGAGCGACAGTGTATATCCTGCAGCCGGTGTGGCGATCTCACCTGCTGTCGACTCCCGGTGGCATTCCTGGTGTTGGTGCAGGGACCTACTGTGAGGTCTGACATAGAAGAGCTCAGTGTCCAAGGGGGTCCTGGTGAAGGAGGAGCTGCTGCCTTTTAAGCTGTGAGGAGGCCCCCTTGAACCTGGAGACCAGGACTTGCTGAGGTGTTTCATGTTGGTGCTTTGTGGATGGGAGACATATTGCCAACTCTCCTATACTACCTCCTGAAGATTAAACTGTGAGTCTCTATTCAACTTGCACCTCTTCCAGCAGCTGTGCCTATAAATGGAGGCAGATTAAACTGAAGCTGGTCTGCTTATTATCTGAAGTAATAGCCTTGTTGTTTCTGTCTTTATAACTCCTCCCTGAGTCCAATAGAACTGTGCTCTATTGAAGCAGCTGCTCACAACTTCATTAACTATTCAGAGATTATTACCACTTTGTGTCCCTAGTGAAATCCTATTTTGTGGCTCTGGAAGGGGAGATTGGACTCTTTGACTTCTAGACCTCAGCAATCAAGACTGGCCTCTCATTTAAGCATTGAAATAGGTTTTGTACTATGCAAAGTTGGTCCCTTCTTCCTTTCCCTTCTTTCTTGACTTTTCTTGACTCTCCTCTTTTCCTCCCTTTCTCTAGGTATTCACTGTCACTGTGATATTTTCTCTCATTGCTCCCACAACTTGATATCCTGCCTCTGCCTGGTGCTAGTAACTCTCCCTTTCTCTTTGTCTACTGCTAGGATAGATACTCACTCTACACACATTAGTTAGTGACATACTGGTCTACATCAATAATAATACCTGGTAATACTCCTTAGGACCATGGCGTCCCATAAGTTAAGACCAGAAAAAGCAAAACTCAAGAGTAAAGACGCTGTTCAGTCAGGATCCTCACAGAGGGATCGTTCCAGATCCCCCACAAAAAATACGGATAATGACTCGTGGTCATGTTCCCAAAATCCGAAGTTAGACGACTCCACGGCTTTGATGGTTGATCCTCCACAGCAGAGGAGAGACAAAAGAAAAGAATTAACATCTAACATTCCAATTGCGAGGGAAACCTCTGATGCAGAGGAGGATTCATCTCCTATTACTGGCCCAGCCAAGCAGAAGATGAGGATGGAAAGTCCTAACAAATCTGACAACTGCGACCCCCTTCTCAAATTTGATTGGTCCCAACCGATAGATCAGACTTTCTTTAAGGGCATCTTTGCAGCCTTTAGGGAATCCCTTTGTATTGACTTTGACTCTCGTTATGATAAACTCCAAAAATCTATTGACTCGGTTAATCTTAGGACAGATAAAAATGAGTCCGAAATCTTTGACTTGGGAGAAATGAGTAATAAATTAGAGAGGGAAAACTGTCATCTTAGAGAAGAACTACAGGGTGTTAAGAAAAAACTTACCGACTTGGAGGATCGTAATAGAAGGCTGAATCTGAAGTTTAGAGCCATACCAGAAACAGTCAAAAATGACCCGTTGGCTCCCTACATTAAGGATTTGGTAAGGGCAGCTATCCCATCCTTGTCTGACTTAGATCTGACCCTGGTGAGAGTACATCGTCTTCCAAAGCCCAAGCATCTCCAACCCGGAACCCCCAGAGACATCATTGCTAAATTCCACTTTTATCACACGAAAGACCAACTAATGGAGTACCTTCGCCGCAAGGGGTCCCTCCCAAAACCTTATAACTCTGTTAAGATATTTGCGGACTTGTCTAGGGAAACTATGACGCAACGCAAAAAAATTTATAAAAATTACTGATGCCCTACGTAATAGTCAGATTCAGTACAAATGGGGATTTAATCCCACAAAAGTTCTTTTCTTCTATCAAGGGAAGATCTATGGTGTCTCGGGTACTGAAAATGGGAAAAAAAATTCTTGGGGATCTGGGGATCATCACCTGATGAACTATATCTATTATTAGGCTGATGCAATCTGCAGAAACTTTAGCTCCAAACTTTAGGTATCCATCGAAATTTATTCCCGCCTTGTTGGGTTTCCACAGAGTAATTTGATAGACTCGGACTAGATCTGAGACTAAGTTTTCTCTACTTATTTAGTACAATTCAGTATAGTTTGACGTTAGGTAAAATTTAGATATTCCTTGTTATTCTTTCATTCTTTACTTATGTTTAAAGGAAAACTAATGACAGTAATCTCTCATTCAAAATTG
This sequence comes from Phyllobates terribilis, assembly GCF_046119375.1. Taxonomy (NCBI): domain Eukaryota; kingdom Metazoa; phylum Chordata; class Amphibia; order Anura; family Dendrobatidae; genus Phyllobates; species Phyllobates terribilis. The sequence goes on from NW_027362764.1 coordinate 459,849,355, forward strand.
AATCTTTTTTCTTATCTCAGCAAACGTGGTCATGTCACTTAAATTCTTGGTCAACAATGTTAACGGCCTGAACTCTCCCCAACGGCGCTTTTATACCTGGAAGATGATTAAAGACTACAAAGCTGATGTAGTGGCCTTACAGGAAACCAAATTTTATTCTACTAATCAACCTAGATTTTCACACAAGGACTTCCAAAATATATTTCTCACAAATAATCAAAAAAAAAAATGGGGCGTTGCCATCTTGATTAAAAATTCTGTTACATTCGAACAAATTTCTCGTATAGATGACCCAAATGGGAGGTTTATAATCTTAACCTGTAAACTAAATCACCAACTTTTTACCCTAGTGAATGTCTATGTACCTAACTGTGGACAAATCACCTTTCTTAATAGAATTTTGCGAAAAATTGACCAGCATACAAGGGGGGAATTGATAATTTTTGGTGACTTTAATATAGTCCCTAATCCCTCCCTTGATTCTTCTAACAAATCAAGCCAACACTCTTTATGCTTGGGTCCTTGGATAATAAAATCTGGATTGTATGATGTCTTTAGATGCATCCACTCGTCATCTATGGAGTTCACACATTTCTCGGGTACTCATAATTCCTATGCCAGACTAGATTTAGTCCTCACAAATATCTTCTCTCTCCACAAATTCAAATGTATCTCTATAGGCCCCAGAATATGGTCTGACCACTCCACAGTAGTATTTAAGGTTGAGACACTATGCAATACCTCCATACAGCGGCTTTGGAGAAATAACAGCTTCCTCTATAACCACCCAGTTTATAAAAAAGAAATAGAAAGCACTATCCAAAACTATTTTAAAGACAATGATATTGATAACATATCAATATTTACTTTATGGTCTGCTTTCAAGGCAGTACTCAGAGGAAAGCTTATTCAATTAAATTCACAACTAGCTAAAACTAATAGAGACAAAACAAAAAATTTGGTCAACAATATACATAGTTTGGAACAAAAACAAGTTTCCAACCCCTCCCTAGACTATTCTGCTAAGATTCTCCAACTTAGAATGAATCTCAAATCAATGTTAACAAGTGAATATGACAAAATGGTACAAACAACCAAATCTAAATACTACTTCTCCGCTGATAAACCGTCTAAATTATTTGCTGCTAAGGTTAAACACTTTAAACTGAAGTCTAGAATAAATGAGATTAAAGACCCCTCCGGTCGTTTAGTTAAACATCCACAAGATGTAGTTAACTCTTTTGCAGACTTTTATAAAGCACTATATAATTTATGAGAAAACTCTACTTCAACCCAGCCCTCTGACATGGAGAATGATGGTCACTTAGCCAAACTTAACTTGCCAACTTTAAACGATCAAGATCTGCAAGACTTAAACCTACCATACTCATCCCAAGAAATCTCAGGAGTAATTAAAGAGCTTAAAAAAGGTAAATCGCTGGGCCCAGACGGCTTCCAAAATGAGTTGTATAAATCATTTAACAATTTACTGCTTCCTTATCTTACCAGATTATCTAATCAATCTGCTCAGCAGGGATTTCTTCTGCATGACATGTTGGAAGCTATTGCCACTATTATTCCCAAAAATAAAGGAGACCCCTTAGATACAAAGAACTACAGGCCTATCTCCCTCCTAAATTCTGATACAAAAATTCTGGCAAAATTGGTTGCGGATAGACTGAAACCACATATCGGTAAATTAATCCATAACAACCAGACTGGATTTATTCCTGGCCGAACCACTGCTGATGCCACAAGAAGAGCTATAGATCTAATTACCCTGGTTGAACGCTCAAAACTACCATCAGCCTTCCTAGCTCTATATGCAGAGAAGGCTTTCGACAGAGTCTACTGGCCTTTTCTCTTTGCCACTCTGCAAAAATTCGGCCATCACGGGAACATTTTTAGGTCTATTAAATCGATGTACTCCAATCAGTCAGCTCGAATCTACTCAAATAACACTCTTTCTCAAAAGTTTAGCCTTTCTAATGGCACTAGACAGGGGTGCCCCCTCTCACCCACACTCTTTGCTCTCTTTATTGAGCCCTTTGCGCCTCGATCAGGGAAAATATTAACATTAAAGGCATCCCTATTGATATCGAACAAACCAAAATAGCCCTGTTTGCAGATGATATTTTGCTTACCATTTCGAACTCTCTTAAATCTTTGAGACATGTAACATCATCAATCGAAGAATTTTCCCACCTCTCCCTTTATAAAGTAAATAAATCAAAGTCCCAAATCATAGATTTTAATTTAGATTGTACCCTACTGGCCTACCTTAAAGAAGAATTTGAATACACTTGGGAAGAAAGAAAAATATCTTATTTGGGAATCCTCATAACTAAGCCCTCAAATGACATAGTCCAGGAGAATCTCTCTAACCTACTTAAAACCTTTCACCAGGACTACTTGCGCCTAACTAAACTTGAGATCTCCTGGCTAGGCAGAATTGAGGCAATTAAAATGCTTCTCCTTCCCAAGTTCTTATATATAATTAGGTCTATTCCTGTCTTTATTCCTAAAATCTGGTTTCGAAAATTCCAAACCCAATTGATGAAGTACATTTGGAACAAGAAGAAACCAAGAATATCTAGGATTTCTTTGGAAAAGCATAAGGGGATGGGAGGGTTGGGAGTCCCCAATCTCTATAATTATTACTTAGCTTCAATACTTAAACTTTCACGGGGATGGTTGTTAGACTCGGATATCTCAGCCTGGACTTTTATAGAAAAAACAATCGTTAAAACAAAACAAATGTCGGCATTAATACTAGCTCATCTAATTGAACCCTCCAGGCCTCCTCCAAACTATCCCGCTCTGAGGGCTGCTATTTTGGCCTGGAGAAATCTTGTAAATAAATCCCCTGACCGAACTGGCCCGACACCAATAAAAAATATTCCTCTCACAGTACTGGAAATTTTAATACCAAAACTCAATGCATCGACGTGGTTGGATAGGGGAGTACTGTATGTAGATGATATTATGAAAAACGACTCTTTAGCGTCTTTCTATTATCTTCAATCCAAGTTCTCTCTTCCTAGAGATGAGAGAACAAGTTGGAGATCTATAGCTAACTATTTTGGAAATTCCTCTCCCACTCTTTCTTTTCCACAAATGGTACAAGACCTTATAAATTCTCCAAACAAGACCCAACTTTGGAAATCAAACATATTCTATAAAATCCTCATTGAGGAGACAGACATTCCTGACCACTCATTCGTAGGGGCATGGGAACAAGAATTTAATCTCAAAATACTTTTGCAAAAACTAAAAAATAATTAGCTATTACGTACTCCAATACTGCTTATGCCACTATTCATGAATCCTACTTTAAAATGCTATCTCGGTGGTATTGGACCCCAGTCAAGCTCCATTGTATTAATCCGGTAAACTCACCATATTGCTGGAGAGCCTGTAACAACCTAGGTACTTTATCCCATATATTTTGGAGCTGCCCAAAATTGGTAAACTTCTGGCTAGGAATTAAACAACTCATAACAGATATCACCGGAATGAGAATTGACATTACTCCTCAGCTCGCTCTTTTATCCATAGGCATAGAAGACTTTCCCAAACAGCTGCGTTACATAATTTCACACATACTTTTGACAGCAAAGCTCATTATAGCTTCCAGATGGAAAAGTGATGATCCACCAACTTTAATACACTTGATAGAAAGAGTGACACAACATAGCATTTTTGAATATAATGCCGCCTTTAGGAGCAACTCCTTCTCAAAATACTTAGAATGTTGGGATCTTTGGACCTCGAAATACTCTCCCATGTTATCAAACATGGCTTAGGTGACATGCCTAGGTTTGTTATTCGCTCATCTTCGCTTTTGTGACTATCTTAATTTGAGATGATGATGAGGATTATGCTCAGTTTGACTTGGTTTTCATTTTGGATTTTCTACTCTACTTTGCTTTAAAATACTGTCTTTATTTTATCAAATTCAACAACATAAATCAAATAGATGAAGCAGCGACTCAAGGAGAAGTCATTATTATGGGAGACTTCAACTACCCTGAAATACATTGGGGGACAGAAACATGTAGTTCAAGCAAAGGTAATAGGTTTTTGACAACTATGAGAGACAATTACCTTTCACAACTGGTTCAGAACCCAACAAGAAGGGGGGCACTGCTAGACCTAATATTAACCAATAGGCCAGACCGCATATCAAATATACGAGTTGGGGGTCACTTGGGTAATAGTGATCACAACATAATACGTTTTTATGTAACCTTTAATAAGATGTGTAGTAGAGGGGTTACAAGGACACTAAACTTCAGGAAGGCAAATTTCCAATGGTTGAGAGATGATCTTAGTGCAATAAACTGGGACAATATCCTAAGACATAAAGCTACACAAAGCAAATGGGAGACATTTTTTAACATCCTGAATAGGACCTGTGCACAATATATACCCTTTGGAAATAAACATGCTAGAAATAGGAGGAAACCACTATGGCTAAATAGAGCTGTAAGGGGCACAATAAGTGACAAAAAGAAAGCATTTTGAGAACTAAAGCAAGTAGGCAGTGATGAGGCATTAAATAAATATAGAAAATGAAATAAATTATGTAAAAAACAAATCAAGGCAGCAAAGATTGAAGCAGAGAGAATCATTGCCAGAGAAAGTAAAAATAACCCCAAAATATTCTTTAACTACATAAATAGTAAAAACTAAAAAATGATAGTGTTGGCCCCCTTAAAAATAGTCTGGGTGAAATGGTGGATGAGGATGAGGAAAAAGCCAATATGCTAAATGATTTTTTTTCACCCGTATTTACACAAGAAAATCGCATGACAGAAAACATGATTAGTGATAATAAAAATTCTCCATTAAATGTCACTTGCTTAACCCAGCAGGAAGTACGGCGGCGTCTAAAAATCACTAAAGTTGACAAATCCCCGGGCCCGGATGGGATACACCCACGAGTACAGCAGGAATTAAGTAACGTCATAGATAGACCATTATTTTTAATCTTTAAAGATTCCATAATAACAGGGTCGGTACCACACGACTGGCGTATAGCAAATGTGGTGCCAATATTCAAAAAGGGGACAAAAACTGAACTTGGAAATTATAGGCCAGTAAGCTTAACTTCTACTGTGGGTAAAATCCTGGAGGGTTTCCGAAGAGATGCTATACTAGAGTATCTGAAGAAGAATAACCTCATGACCCAATATCAACATGGGTTTACGAGGGACCGTTCCTGTCAAACTAATCTGATCAGTTTTTATGAGGAGGCAAATTCTGGACTGGACCAAGGAAATGCAGTGGATGGCGTGTATATGGACTTTTCAAAAGCTTTTGATACGGTTCCACACAAAAGGTTGATACATAAACTGAGAACAATGGGGATAGGGGAAAATATATGTATGTGGGTTAAGAATTGGCTCAGTGATAGGAAACAAAGCGTGGTTATTAATGGAAAACACTCAGACTGGGTCTCAGTTAACAGTGGGGTACCACAGGGGTCAGTATTGGGCCCCCTTCTTTTTAACATATTTATTAATGACCTTGTAGGGGGCATACAGAGTAATATTTCAATATTTGCAGATGACACTAAACTCTGCAGGGTAATCATTACAGAAGAGGACAATTTTATATTACAGGAGGATCTATTTAAACTAGAAGCTTGGACTGATAAATGGCAAATGAGCTTTAATGGGGATAAATGTAAGGTAATGCACTTGGGCAGAGGAAATAAAATGTATAATTATATGCTTAATTGTAAAACACTGGGCAAAACTGTAACTGAAAAAGATCTGGGTGTATTGGTGGACGACAAGCTCAAGTTTAGTGGCCAGTGTCAGGCAGCTGCTGCAATGGCAAATAAAATAATGGGATGCATTAAAAGAGGCATAGATGCTCATGAGGAAAACATAATTTTACCTCTATACAAGTCATTAGTGCGGCCACACTTAGAATACTGTGTACAGTTTTGGTCTCCGGTGTATAAGAAAGACATAGCTGAACTAGAGAGGGTGCAGAGAAGAGTGACCAAGGTTATTAGAGGACTGGGGGGTCTGCAATACCAAGACAGGTTATTACACTTGGGGTTATTTACTGTGGAGAAAAGAAGGCTTTGGGGTGATCTTATTACTATGTACAAGTATATGAGGGGACAGTACAAAGACCTTTCTACTGATCTTTTCACTCTGAGGCCAGAGACGGGGACAAGGGGGGCATCTTATACGTCTGGAGGAAAGAAGGTTTAATCATAATCACAGACGGGGATTCTTTACTGTAAGAGCAGTGAGACTATGGAACTCTCTGCCGCATGATGTTGTAATGAGTGATTCACTATTAAAATTTAAGAAGGGCCTGGATGTCTTTCTTGAAAAGTATAATATTACACGTTATATATACTAGATTCCTTGATAGGGCGTTGATCCAGGGAACTAGTCTGATTGTCGTATGGAGTCGGGAAGGAATTTTTTTCCCCAATATGGAGCTTAGTGTTTGCCACATGGGGTTTTTTGCCTTCCTCTGGATCAACATGTTAGGCTATGGGTTGAACTGGATGGACTTAGTGTTCCTTCAACCTTAAAAACGATGTTACTATGTTACTATGTAACATTGTGTGCTAATATATGAGAATCTTTTAGTTTTTATATATGTTCCTGTGTGTTATGGGAATTGCAAACTCTTGTATTCTAAATGTGAAACCTAATGTTTCTGTTTAAATATGTCTGTTCTCCTTCCCCCGCTCCCTCTTTTATTTATGTACCCCCTCCTCCCCTTCTTCCCGATTTATGAAAAATTTCAATAAAAATATTTAAAACAAAGTGTTAAAATACTGATTTTTTGAATAGATATGAATAAAATACACATATAAATATTTCTACTTCCACAATTTATATAGCATCTACGTATTAGTAAATCAAGTCCAGGTATAAAGGTTTAACTAAATAAAATCTATATAACATAAAAAATAAAGATAAACAATCCCAATCTGTGGTATTACAATGAATTATTATTGTTCCTATAAACAAGAAGTTGTAAGTCCACCTATTGGTAATGATCTGCATCCACTATGGGTTACTCACGGTATGAGGTTTCACCCGGGATGCTTGTGAAACACCTGTAGTTGTTGATTAAATATGGATTCACTAGATGCTGTTTGTGAAAAAGATATGAATCCACAGAAAATAATTTAAATCTAAATGTAAATCACTTGTTGGCAATTGATTGCTTGAGTTACTCACGGTTTGTGGTTTCGCCCACAATGCATGAAATAGGTCATAGGTTCTAATGCCACACAAATGTTAATAAAGGTTGATATAACATTTTGATAAAAGTATCCTGAAGTAGAGTGGATTATAACATATAATGTCAAATGCATTTTGAAGTATCAATCCACTTCTTTCTCAAAACTCACTTCTTTTTCAAAACCGAAACCACAAACAGTGAGAGACGCAAAGCGGATGTGGACTATTTCTTAATCAATCCATTGTCAACGAGTGATGCCCTTCATTTGTATTGGAGCAGAAGAAGATGATGTAACTCACACAGCAGAGAGGACTGTAAGCTGTTATTACATTTTAGGCAATACTGTATATAGTTGAAACCAACTATCAGCACAGATCATTTCCCCCATGCATGTCTGTACCTGTGATATGAAGTTATACTGTGTTGTATGTGCTTATACTGCCACAAAAATTATATTAGATATTATAATGTCTCATTAGATGGGTATGTCACAGCAACGCCATGCTAATGTATGTTTAATGCTATTTAATATGTTCTCTGACAGGACAGATTACCGACAGGTGTATGTTACACCACAGATAGGTCCATGTGGGTGAAAACATTATAGCCATATAGCGTGAGTGATGACATCATAGCTATCAACCATATACAGTGCTGCTCACCATTATTGGCACCCCTTCATTTTTTGCAAAGACTGTACAATATCTCTAGAAATAAATGGAAATGTACCAAAGTTGTATCCTTAGGATTTTTTAATTAGTTGTCCAAAGTAATACAACAATTAAACATTGTTTTTCAACTTCCATGTTGCAGTTTCAAAGAAAAAGCAGAATGAAGAGCATGTGCAGCAATAAAGGCACCCCTAATTAATACTTGGTTGCACACACTTTGGCATTGCTGCCAGTCTCAAAACATTTCTTGTAGCCATCTATAAGCTACTTGCACTTCTCAGCTGGAATTTTACCCCAGTCTTCCTTTGCAGTTTGTTCAAGATTTTGAATGTTTGCAGGGTTATTTTTCCCAATAGCAGATTTCAGCTCACCCCAAAGATTTTCAATGGGATTGAGGTCATGACTCATTGCTGGCCAGTGGCCATATTAAAATAGTCCATTTTTTCTTTTTCTACCATTCCTGTGTACTTTTGGATGTGTGCTTTGGTCATTGTCTTGCTGGAGGACTCATGATCTTCGACTAAAAACCAAGTTTTCTTACACTTTGTAGGACATTTTGCTCTAAAACCTTTTGATAATTCTTTGATTTTATGATTCCTGTGAATGGAGCAGTATGGATCCTCCACCATGCTTAACTGTTGGTAGGGTGTTCTTTTCCTTATAAGATTCATTGCACCATCAGTAAACAAACTGGTGCTTTGCATTGCCAAAAAGCTCTATTTTTGTTTCATCTGTCCACTGAATATTTTCCCAGAAAGATTGTGGTTTGTCAAGGTACTCTTTGACAAACATCAGTTGTTCTTTTTTATCTCTTTTCTTCAGCAATACTTTCTTCCGTGGCCTTCGTCCATAAAGCTCTGCTTGGTTTAGAGTGCAGTGTATGGTACTTGTTGAAAGCATGACCCAAGATTGTTCCTGGTTGGCCTTCAAGTCTTTGGATGTTTGACATGGTGTTTTTTCCACCATTCACAGTAACCTTCAAAGACATCACTTGTCAATTTTCCTCTTTCCCCCTCGTCCAGGGAGGTTCTTGATGGTTCCATGCTTGGCAAACTTCTTAATAACATTGCACACTGTTGAAACAGGGATATCAAGGTCTTTGGAGATGGTCTTACACCCTTTGGAAGTCTTTTGTTTGCTAATAATAGCAGTTCTGATTTCCTCAGACAGCTCTTTTGTCTTCACCATTGTGACAAAGGAACAGGGCCTACCATGTGGCTTTTTAAAACACTGAAGTCATCATTCATTGGCTAATTCATGTCACATGGGCACCACCAATTAATCACAGGCGAATCTCTTTTGTGATTTACCGCAGGCGAGTCAAATTGTGTTTCCATACTAAATTAATGTAAAGGGTGCCAATACCAGTGACACAGCAAGTTTTCGGTTTTTCTACTTTTCCCTCCCATTGTTTTTTGTTTTAAATTATTGTTTATCATTTGCTCTTTTGTATTTAACATGAGTGCTCTATAGAAAAAAACTGTTTCAATTGATTAATTTTTTTCAAGCAATCTTCCACATTATGTACTTGAACTTCATGGGGTGCTAATAATGATGAGCAGGACTGCATAGTTGATATGGGAGATACACTCAGGGTGAAGGAATGCATTGGGTAGTAATGATAATGTGTGAGATAGTGCCAGTAATGGTTTTGCCTTCTGTCACTTAAAGAGTTATGTGCAAAAGTTGCAGCTGAGATAAGTCATGTGACAGAGTCACTGGTGTTATATAAGATTGGATGTATGTGTCACTCTGGCTGCTAGCCGTGTGAACAGAAACCTTCAAAATTTCTGCCAGCATGTTATATGTTGGAGGTTAACTCACTTAAAGGCTGTTTTTTCTTGTGAATGGCAAAGAGGGTGGGAAGCCATTCACACTACCTCCCCTCAGGTTGTGGCTGAGTAAGTTTAAATGCTCAGTCACTGTTTTTTTTTCTCTGTAGTGTGTGGTCTGGAGAGTGAAGTCTCCAGGCTGTGTTTGGTGAAGCTAGAGAACAACATTGAAGGACTGGTGTTTGGTGAGACTTCACTGTGCTACCCGGAGTGGGCGAAGCCTCGCTCGCTAATGGACTCTGTTATACTTTATCTTTTGTTTTTCCGTTACCCCAGAGAGGGCCTGTTTATTTTTGTGGAACCCTGCTGGAGCTTATGCCATCTAAATAAACCAGCAGGAAGTTAACCTGAAACGTGTGTCCTGTGTTTGCCTCTAGGAGAGCCGAGTGAGTAGCTTTACCACACTCATCATAGGTCTGCATAGTAAGCACCCTCATGTTCCCTGGTGGCATTCCTGAGGGGACAAAAGAGAGTGCATTTCCACTAGTAAAAGTCAAACATACAGATTAAACAGAAAGGCAAAGGAAGAAAAGACTGTACTTCAGAGAAAAATGCCTGCACCATAATTATCTAGCAAATGTGCATGAGTAAGCACTCACTAACTATTAAGATGCCCCACTTCAAGGATTAAAGGGGTTGTACCAAGTTTGGAAAGTAATCTCCTATCTTTGTGATAAGGGATAACTTCCCGATTGCTCATGGTCTGACTCCTGGGACCCCCACTGATCCTGAGAACTGAGGCTCTGAAGAGCATTATGTGAACAGAGTGGTGGTCTATCATGCATACCTGTGCTACATTAATTCCTAATGGGACCAATGGAGATCGCCAAGGTTAACATTTGGTCGGTCTTCGGCAATCCCAATAAAAATGAATAGAGTGAAGGTGCGCATGATCGACCACTACTCCATTCACACAGGGTCGGACTGGGGTGTCTGGGGCCCACAGGGGGAATGGACCCTAGGGGCTCACCCTACAGCTATATGCAAATACTTGCTAGCCGTTATCCCTGTTATAATGGAGCGTCGACTCTAAACCATAGGGGCTCCTGCACATCTACTGTGGACCACAATAACTGGGATGTACAATTACAGTAATTTTCATTAAAGGGTTCTTTGATGAAAATAAGTTATCACCAATCCACAGGTTAGGTACGTGATAACTTATTGATCGGTAGATCCAAACATTGGAAACTGCATAGATCGGAAGAATGGGTAACTTTTATCCCTGACAGGGCACTTTTATCCCCATAAAAGAGAGCAGCAGAGGGGATGTCTGACCGCAGCTCCATTCATTCTCTTTGAGTGCTTCCAGAAAAAGCCAAGTGCAGCCCCTTAGGGAATGAATGGATAAGTTGTCGAGATGTACATGCCGCTCCATACTAATGAGGATAAAAGTTACAAATTCTGTAGATCGGTGCAGGTCCCAGCAGTTGGATCCCCACCAATCAATAAATTATCACATATCCTTTGGCCACGTTCACACGTTCAGTATTTTACATCAGTATTTATAAGTACAGGAATGGAAAAATCAGAGGAAAAGTATAATAGAAACACATCACCACTTCTGTATTTATCACCCACTACTTGTTTTGGCTTACAAATACTGATGTAAAATACTGACCAAATACTGAATGTAGTAACATGGCCTTAGGATAGGTGATTACTTGCTTTCACCGTATAACCCCAGTAAGTGCATATTTGCTTCTGTGTAATAGTCACAGGACAGGGAGAGTTTAAACATTCAAGTATTTAATGTCTATTGGAAATCAAGAATCTTCCCCTTATTGATATCAGAGAGAACAAGTGACCTCCATGCACAAAATAATCCACTATACCAAGACCAATAATACCACATACAAGGATCAAATACCGCAACACTGTGACCAAATAATACCACTTACAGGGGATAAATACCACCACAACATGATCAGATCACATATTACCACCACATAGTGACCGAATAATACCACATACAAGGGAGAAATACCACCACACCATGACCAGATCACATATTACCAGCACATAGTGACCGAATACTACAATACTGATCATTAATAAAACCCATAATAATACTAATAACACTAATATTACCACTGGTGGAATTATATATAGGAGCTCTGTATATAGTTTTAGTGTACAGGTAATGTAGTGTTCACCAGAGACATGTATAGGAGCTCTGTATATAGTATACAGTGTATAGCGTCAGTGTACAGGTAATACAGTGATCACCAGTGCCGTTATACACAGAAGCTCTGTATATAGTGTACAGGTAATATGGTGGTCACCGGTGACATTATACACAGCAACATAGTGCCACCCTGCCCAGTACCAGGAGACCCCTTTTGTCACCCACACATATACAAGGATGGTGGACTTGGATGGGCTAGCATATACCAGGATGGGAGGGGAGCATATACCAGGATGGAGGACCCGGATAAGGAGACTATATACCCGGGTGGGGGACCCGGATGGGGGAGCATATACCAGGATGGGGGACCCAGATGGGGGAGCATATACCCGGATGGAAGGAGAGCATATACCAGGATGGTGGACCCGGATAAGGGGACCATATACCAGGATGGGGGAACCATACACTAGGATGGGGAACCAGGATGGGGGAGCATATACCAGGATGAGGGGCCCCAGATGGGGGAGCATATACCAGGATGAGGGAGCATATACCAGGATGGGGGATCATATACCAGGATGGGGGAGAATTCGGTTTCAGTCATGGGGTCTGGCCCGGCTCCGCCAGTTCAGTAATTGCTTTGAGAATACAGAGCAGCCGCTGTAACCCTGGCTGTGACTGACAGCCGGCCTCAATGTAGAGCCAGTGACAGTCAGTGCCAGGGGTGCGGTTACAGGGGATGCTCTGTATATTCAGAGCGATGACTGAACCGGCACCACCCCCCCTCCATGACTGAAACCGAATGCCAGCAGGGAAAATAAAGTTAATTTTCTCCCCGCTGCAATCGACTGCGTGCGGGCGCTGGGCAGCATAATAACGTTATTATCCTGCAGATTAACTGCCTATATATGCAGTGTAATGGCATTATTTCTGATGACAGGATCCCTTTAATTTTGTATCACAATACTTCAATAAAATGGCGCCAGAGTCAGCAGAGGCAGCAAATTCGCAAATACAGTGTCTTCAATAAAATGGCGACTGGTATGCGCATGCGCTGACTCTGAGCCATTTTACCTAAGTAATGAACTACAACGTCAACATAGCAGTGCGCATGCTTCCCCATCTCCATTACCTCTATGGCCACCGTGTGCGCACTGCTATGTTGACGTTGTAGTACATTACTTAAATAAAATGGTGCTGGAGTCACCACATTCGCATACCACACTATCTGCTGCCATTTAATTGAAGACACTGTATTTGCGAATTCGCAAAAACGAAAATGGCGCCGTAAATGTACCAATAAAAATGCTCGCCACCCGGAGTAGAATGGGTTCAATAGCTAGTACTATATAAAGGGCCCCATAAATTGCTGCATGCAGTATAATGGCCAGATATAATGCTACATACATAAAAAAATCAAATACTCACCTCTCCCATTCCCCGCATGTCTGGTGTATTCAGCGCATCTTCTAAGTCTGCAGTGTTCAGGACAGAGGGCGCGCTATAGTGATGTCATCATGCTCTGTGCCCTGACATGTCAGAGTCAGGAGACGCTGAAGACACTGGAGCTGCGGGAAACGAGGAGAGGTAAGTATTTGAGATGGGGGAAGGGCAGGGGGGAGCTGCAGACGGTGGGAAGGACCCAAGAGGGATTCCGGTGGCAGCGTGGGCCCCATAGTGTGCTGTCACTCCCCCTCCCCGGGCTACAGTACTTGCCTGCATGCACGGGGTGGTGACACTGGCCATGGTCGTCATGGCGGGTCAGGTCTGCGTGCTTGCACTCCTGCATCCTCTGCTTTTAAAGGGCCCATGCCCCTAAAGACTTCTTTTTTTCTTCTCTCTTAGGCCCACCGGGCATTTCACCAATACCCCTCCAGGCCAGGAGATAACTTCCAAATATGAGCAGAAGATTCCAGCTGAAAAAGTAGTATATAAAATCCGTTTTTAATAGAAAAATCTTAAAAAGACGATGGCACTACATATCCAGCAGGCACACATGCAAATCAACACGTTTAAGCTTTACTCAACCATGAGTAAGGCTTCATAAAGCTGAAACACGTTGGTTTGCCTGTGTGCCTGCTGGATATTTTATTTACTTTTTTTTCTGCTGGAATCTTCTGCACTTGTGACACCTGGTTGGATCCCAGACCACTCCATGCGGAATCACCACCTGTGTCCAGTCTTCACATCTCCGGTGAGCTGACTCTCCCTCTTCCCTAACCTTCTCCCTGCATTAACTTCCAAATGTGGTACAAGCCACAGTGAAGCAAGGAAAAAGCTTTAGCTTGAGCTTAACTCACAATGTTAGACCTAGGATAGGAAGTTCAGCTCATCTATATGAGAGAGCAATGCCATGAGAGGAGAGAGATACAGTATGTTACTGCAGAGGGGAGAATAAAGACAATTCCTAGATCTGAAAAGTGCTTCTGCCTGTGATAAACAAGAAGATTACTTACTACTAGGGATAAAGAATTACCACAGTAGCGGTGTCTGAGATCTAAAGCTTAAGTGTGGGGAAGACTGTCAAGTCAGAAATGGCTAGTACACTGGTGCCATTGTGTATGAGACTATTATGAGGTAAATGTAAAAGGGAGATAGTTGACCACAAGAAAAATTACAACTACTTCTGTGAGTGTGTGCTAAGTTCTGAGAAAGTGATACTGAGACTGTGAATGGTGACGGAGATGCTCCTGACGAGATTGCCATCAGACCATTGCAGGTATCAACAGATTGTTGTCATCAAATTGTCACAAAGATAAAAGTTAAATACAGCTCGCTTGAAACTTCATGAACGAGACTTACTCCTAAAGCTAAAAATTCTATTTTGACCAGTGCATGAATCCTCAAAGGCAAAAACTGTAGTCAGGCATAGAAGTTAAAACATATTGCACCTTAATTACTTTGATTGACCGTTCAGCGAACAGGATTCCTGCATACACGATAAATGTATCTCTCTACACGGACATACAGCTCTGGCAAAAATTAAGAGACCACTGCAAAATTTTCAGTTTCTCAGATTTTTCTTTTTATAGGTATATTTTTGAGTAAAATTGACATTGTTGTTTTAGTCTATAAACTACTGACAACATGTCTCCAAAATTCAAAGCTAAAAATTTTGTATTTATTTGCAGCAAATGATAAAGCGTCAAAATACTAAAAAAGAAACAGTGCTTTCAGACCTCAGATTACTCATGTTTTAACTCAGGAATAGAGATGAGCGTTGTTCGACTCGAACTGTTCGCCAATCTCAAATTCGAGCTGTTTTGGGCGGTGTTCGAGCCGTTCGGCGAACACGAACGATTTGAGAAAAATTCGGCTGTTCGAGGTTATGTTCGATAACTGTTCGTGCACCAAAATCATAACTGGATTTTTTCTCAGTAATGATGAAAATTAATGTTAATACGCAGTTTGAGTGTACAGCGGGATGGGGGGAGGGGCAGGGGATGGATCTCTGCAGCAATAATGAAGATCTCCATTTTTTTTTTCTCTTTCCCGCATTTACAGTGGGGAGGTGCAATCTGTCAGCCTATCAGCAGCGCACACACTGAGCGAAGTGCTTTTTTTCACACAAGCAAGGGCATGTGTCATTGGCAGTGTATGTCACATGTCCTTTCCCTATAAGACCAACCCATTTTCCCCGTCGCCACCATTTTCTCACTGCTGCAGCTGCGTGTTAGACGGCACCGCTGTTGCTGTGTGCGCTATACCTTGTTAATTTCAAGCCAATTTTCGCACAAATCTACAGATAGCTTGGGAGTAGGGAATAGTTGTGATTGCAGTCCTTTTAAGGACTAGGTTACAGCATTTCCTATGACTTTTATCAGGCAGGTCTGTGCTCTTAAATAGATAGATTGTGGGAGTAAAGACTAATTGTAATTGCAGTCCTTTTCAGGACTAGGTTACATCAGTTCCTATCAGTTTTTGCCAGGCAGGTCTGTGCCAGTGCTGTGCAAGTTTTTTTCAGAGCATTTGACTGAATCTAGCAAAGCTAATCCTTTTTGGCCTATTGCAGAGTGTGTTAGTCAGTGGAGTAGCCTATCTGTGTTGCAAGATATACCACCTGTGTATAGAATACCAATTTTTTTACTGCACCTAGTGAAGTAAAATCTTTTGGGCATAGCATCATTCTATTAGTCCATCTATACTGACCTCCATCAGGTTGCAAATTAAAAATAATTTTTATCTGCATCTAGCTCTGAAAAAATATTTGGCCTTCTAGCAGTGTGTGGGACTTTCTCTATTAGTCCATCTATACTGACCTCCATCAGGTTGCAAATTAAAAATATTTTTTTGTCTGCATCTAGCTCTGAAAAAAATATTTGGCATTCTAGCAGTGTGTGGGACTTTCTCTATTAGTCCATCTATACTGACCTCCATCAGGTTGCAAATTCAAAATAATTTTTTGTCTGCATCTAGCTCTGAAAAAATATTTGGCCTTCTAGCAGTGTGTGGGACTTTCTCTATTAGTCCATCTATACTAACCTCCATCAGGTTGCAAACTGAATATATTTTTTTGCTGCATCTACCTCTGAAAAAATATTTGGGCTTCTAGCTGTGTGTAGGACTTGTTCTATTAGTCCATCTATACTGACCTCCATCAGGTTGCAAATTGAATATAATTTTTTTCTGCATCTAACCCAGCCAATAGTTTTGGTCTAATACCACAGTTTGGCCACTCAGCTCTGCTCGGTTCCCATCCATTGTTTTTTTGTGCAAACAACTCCAGAGTTGTGAATTAGTTAACCACCAAAATGAGTGGAAAAAGGCCTGCTGCTGGTGGAAAGGGGAATAGGCGTGTTGGGAAGGGGAAAAAAGGTTGTGTCCGTGGGGTAGGTGTTAAAACAACAGTAACATCTGCAGAAGAAAGACCATCTTCCAGCCAAACTAAAATGTCTACTTCTTTTAGCGGACAATGTGATAAGATCCCTTTCTTACGGCTACGCCAATCGCTACAAATTCCAGATGAGGCACAAAAACAGCAGGTGCTTCAACGGATATCAAGTGCTCCTTTAAGTGGGCTCTCCTCCACATCAACTTCAACATCACAAATACTCCAGTCCTCAAAGGTGTCACCCCAATCGCACTTGCTTCCTCACAGCTCCCAAATCTCCAGCTGCCCGTCTGAGTATGAGGTAGAACAGATGGTTGAGTCTGCAGAGCTGTTTACTCATGCTATAGCCTGGGAATCAGAGGTCGACTCCAGCGCTTCTGTGAATCCAGACGAGGAAATGATCTGCACTGATGCCCAGAATCTTTATGAGTCAGATCCAGGACCAGACACAGAAGGTTCTGACCATAATGTAGACCCTCATTCCCAAACTGTAACTCCTGTTGGTGGAGACAATGAGGAAGATGATGATGAGACTCAAATACCTGATTGGAGCGACAACTTTCGTTTTTTGTCAGGGCAGGAACAGGTTGGCTCTGAGGACGACTGGTGTGATAACGCACAGGGTGATGATGATGAGGTTGGAGATCCCACTTACTGTCAACCCACAGTCAGCCAAGAGATGAGGTCAGCAGAGGAGGTGGAGGAAGATGCTAGTGACGACGAGGACAGGTTGCGCCTTCCTGGACAGAGACGTAGTACTGGAAGCACGTCAACAACTGCATCCTCAAACACAACTCTGCCTCTCACCACAAGTCGTGGTGGCTCTTCAGGTCGCATGGGTGCTAAGCCTTGCATAGCCTGGGCATTTTTTCAGATCGATAAAGATGACCCAACTCGTGTTATCTGTAACATTTGTCAGCAAAAGCTAAGTAGAGGCCAAAAAATACATAGTTTGAGTACTTCATGCATGAACCGGCACATGGACATGAAGCATATGTTGCAGTGGGAAGCTCAGTGTGCTACAATGCGGCCTAGCCGGCCGGGCCAACCACCGTCTGCCATATCTTGTGCATCCGCGGCCTCTTCATCCTCTGTGACTGGGGGGACAGCAGTCACACCTGTTTTGGGGCGCAGACCTGCTACCTCTTTTACCGCAACAGCCAGCGTGATTGGCAGGTCATCATTTTCTTTGCAGGTGGTAACACCAGCTGGTGTTGAGCGCTGTCCGACATCGATAGCACCACCTTTGGATCAAGGCAACCTAACATGTCCACCTGCATCTTCCTCACAGACCGGCAGTTTGCCGGGGACACCCTTATCAACCCCGTCTAAGCACAATAGCCAGCCCTCGGTCTCTCAGATGTGGACAAGTAAAAGACCATTTCCTCCTAGCCATGAGAAAGCTAAGAGGTTGAATTTCACCATCTGCAAGCTCTTGGCTACAGAAATGCTGCCTTTCCGCCTGGTGGACACAGAGGATTTTCGAGACCTTATGTCCGTCGCAGTGCCCCAGTACCAGATGCCCAGTCGGCACTACTTCTCAAAGAAAGGTGTGCCTGCGCTCCACCAGCTTGTCGCACACAACATCACCGCTTCTTTGAGAAACTCTGTGTGTGACAGGGTGCATTTCACCACAGACACTTGGACGAGTAGGCATGGACAGGGGCGTTACATGTCGCTGACTGGGCACTGGGTAACTATGGTGACAGCAGGACAAGGGGCTGCTGTCCAAGTCTTGCCGTCCCCACGAGTTGTGCGTCAATCCTCTTTATGTCAAAGTTCCTCCACTGCTTCTGCCTACTCAACCTCCTCTCGGTCTTCCACCTGCACCCAAAGCCTGTCTGGTCATGCCACAAGCTTTCTAACTGCACAGAAGGGATCCTGCACACCTCCTTACTATGCTGGCAGTAGGGCTCAACGTCATCAGGCGGTTTTTACTTTGAAATGTCTGGGAAATGTGAGTCACACAGCTGAGGAGTTGTCGTCAGCTCTGGAGAACCAATTTCATGAATGGTTGTCTCCACTGGACCTGAAACCAGGGAAGGCCGTGTGCGACAATGCTGCAAACCTGGGTGCGGCCCTTCGCCGGGGCAATGTCACACACGTGCCTTGTAGGGCTCACGTGTTGAACCTGGTTGTCCAGCAATTTTTAGCCCACTATCCCAGACTAGATGGCCTTCTGCAGAGGGCACGGTAGCTGTGTGCTCACTTCCGCCATTCGCATCCCACAGCTCAGCGACTTACAACTCTACAGAAGTCATTGGGCCTGCCACTTCACCGGCTAAAATGCGATGTGCCTACCCGGTGGAATTCAACTCTGCACATGTTGCAGCGACTGTGGCAGCACCGACAAGCCCTGGTGCAATACGTTCTGACGTATAGCCTGGGCCAACGAGATCCAGAGGTGGGGCAAATCACGCTGGAGGAGTGGTCTCAGATCTGGGACCTATGCACCCTTCTGCACAGTTTTGAAATGGCGACGAAGATGTTTAGTGCTGACGATGCCATTATCAGCATGACTATTCCGGTGATTTACATGCTGGAGCACATGATAAACAGAATTTGGAGTCAGGTGGTGGCACAAGAGGAGGTGGAGGAAGTAGAGAAGGAGGAGTTGTATGCGGAAGGGCTAACATCTGCAAGGTCCAGACGGTCGGCAGCACCAAGGCGGCAGGCATGTGAGGGTGGGGGAGATGGTTTTACCAGGGCGCATGGTAGCAGCCAAACTAGTGAGGAAGGTGCAGGAGCCCAGGAAGAAGTGGAGGACGAACTGATGGAAGACTCATCAGATGAGGGAGACCTTGATCACATTTCTGTTGTGCGAGGTTGGGGGGAGAGGACAGAGGAAGGAAGCATGATTGTTACCTCGCCACCAACACAACTGGGACTTGGTGCTCCTGGATGCGCAACACACATGAGTGCCTTCTTGCTGCACTACCTGCATCATGACCCTCGAATTGTGAGAATAAGAAATAATCCTGACTACTGGGTTGCCACACTGTTAGATCCCCGGTACAAAAGTAAATTTGCAGAAATTATTCCTGCCATAGAAAGGGATGCACGCATGCAGGAGTATCAGCAGAGACTGTTGCAGAATCTTACATGTGCTTTTCCACAAAACACCAGTGGTGCACGTAGTGAATCTCACAGTTCCAACTTGCCAACCGTGGGACCGTCAAGTGTTCAGCACTCAAACCGTAACAGAACCACAGTATCTGCTGGTAACATCAATTTTGCGGAATCATTTCACCACTTTTTTAGCCCATCCTTTGCAAGGCCACAGGAGACAAGAAGTCTGACACATAGTCAACGCCTAGAGACGATGGTACAGGAGTATCTCCAAGTAAACATTGAAGCCATGACTGTGTCACTGGACCCTTGCTCTTTTTGGGCTTCCAATGTGGATAAATGGCCGGAGCTAGCCACTTACGCCTTGGAGATCTTGTCATGCCCCGCAGCCAGCGTTCTGTCTGAACGTGTGTTCAGCGCTGCTGGTGGTGTGCTGACAGATAAGCGCACGCGTCTCTCCACTGATAATGTAGACAGACTCACGTTCATAAAGATGAACAAATCATGGATCCGAAATGACTTTTCTATCCCTGTGTCATCCTGGGGAGAGTAAAAGCTTGATGATTGGTTAAAATCACCCTACCAACCGTTTTAAGCTTTCAAATTACTAATCATGTTTATCTGTATCTTGGCTGGAAAATAATTTGGGCTTTGTAGCAGTGTGCAGCACTGATTCTATTAGGCCATCTATAATAAGCTCCACCAGATTTAAAATTACTAATCATGTTTATCTGTATCTTGACTGGAAAATAATTTGGGCTTTGTAGCAGTGTGCAGCACTGATCCTATTAGGCCATCTATACTAAGCTCCACCAGATTAAAAATTAATAATAATTTTTAGCTGCATCTAGCCCGGAAAATAATTTTGGGGCTCCGATATGCGCAAGACACATAAGTGCCTTTTTGCTGCACTACCTGCAACATGACCCTCATATTGTCAGAATTCGAAGTAATCATGACTACTGGGTTGCCACACTCTTAGATCCCCCAAACTTTTCGATCAACATTTTCATTTTAATAAAGACCAAAAAAATGGTCATTTTTGAAATTATAAGCATTAGCAGGTTATTAGAAACTGAAATCAAACAGTTTTCAACTCAAAACTTTATTCTAGGTGATGTTACATTTTCACATAGGACCCCTTGTTCGAAAGGAGCTTCTGAACTCTCTCATCCATTGAATTTGTCAGGTTTTGGATGGTTTCTGCTTCAATTGTTTTGCATGAGGACAGAATACCCTCCCAGAGCTGTTGCTTAGATGTGAACTGCCTCCCGCCATCATAGACACTCCTTTTGATGATGCTCCAGAGGTTCTGAATGGGGTAGAGGTAAGGGGAGCATGGGGGTCACACCATAAGTTTGTCCCCTTTTATGCCCATATCAGCCAGAGATGCAGATGTTTTATGTGCAGCATGAGATGGTGCATTATCATGCAAAAAAATGATCTTGCTGTGAAATACACGGTTCTTCTTCTTGAACCATGGCAGGAAGTGCTGTTTGAGAAAATCCACATACATTATGGAGTTCATCTTTAGCGCCTTCAGGGATCCTAAAGGGGCCGACAATCTCTCTCCCCATGATTCCAGCCCAAAACATTACTCCACCTCCTCCTTGTTGGCGCTGTAGCCGTGTTTGCGTGGGGTGTCCATCAACCAGCCATCCTCCACTCCATCCATCTGGACCATCGAGCGCTGCACGGCACTCATCCGTGAACAAAACAGTTTTGAAATCAGTCTTCATGTAATGTTTGGCCCACTGGAGCCGTTTCTGCTTGTGTGAAGTGGATAGAGGAGGTCGACAGGATGGCGTATGCACAGCTGCAAACCTCTGAAGGACCCTGCATCTTGTTGTTCGGGGGACGTTGGATGCACCAGCAGCTTCAAAAACTTGTCGGCTGCTATGACAAGGCTTTTTTGCCGCTGCTCTTTTAACCTGACGTAATTGCCTGTAGGAAAGAGTCCTCAATTTGCCCTTATCAGCACGCACACGTGTGTACTGTGAATCAGCTACATACTTCTTGATTGCCAAGACACTTCATCCTGATCATCACACAATGTTGATTGTAGTCATGCCTTGATCTAAACACTCCACAATTTGTTGCTTCTCAGCAGCCGACACATCCTTTTTCTTTCCCATTTTGGCAGAAAATGTAGGCTGCTTAATAATGTGAGACAGCCTTCTTAAGTAGTCTTGCCTTTCATTGGACACACCTGCCAAACTAATTAGCACAGGTGTCTGCAATTGCTTACAGTGATATAAAGAGCCCTGACACACATCACCATCAATGAGTTTAACTGACAAACAAACAAATTCTTCCCTTATCACTCCTAAACACTTTTTACTTAATAATTTGGAGCACAGTGTACTTGTGCTTTTCCACAAAACACCAGTGGTTCACGTAGTGAATCTTACAGTTCTAACTTGCCAACCGTGGTCTGTATGGAGATGTTCAATAAAGGGCCCAAAATTAAGATAACATAGATGGGAGAGGTCTCTATGAATAGGAATTCCTAAGTATTTGATACCCTGTGAGGGCCAGGCAAAGGGAAAGTTGGACTGGATGGAATCCTATATGGATTTGGGGAGGGAGACATCGAGGGCCTCAGACTTCGCTGCATTGATTTTAAAATTTGACCATGTAACAAAGTGATCTATTTCAGCCATAACAGCATGGATGGATATATGTGATTGAGTGATATATACTAAGACATCATCAGCAAATAGAGAGCACTTGTACTCGGTGCCTCCAACCTCAATCCACCTAATATTGGGGTTATGGCGAATTGATGAGAGCAGGTGCTCCGTCACTAGGATGTATAAGAGAGGGGACAGAGGACATCCCTGCCTTGTCCCATTGGTGATTGTGAAAGGTGATGAAAATGTTCTGATGCACCCCCTGGGCCTTGGGACACCCGGAGCCGGACCCTTTTTGGTGAATGCTGGTGGTTGTAGTCTTCGTGGTGGCGACCCGGTTCCGTGGCTCAGGGTGGTCAAACCAGTGGCGGAACTGTTTATGTGGTTTTGATGTTTAAATGTCCGACTACGCCACCCGTGGATTGCGGTCAGAGTGAACCGCCGCTGCAGGGCAGACCGCTGAGGCTGGTGTTGTGGGTGCAGCAGAGCGTAGCATAACTCCCCACGGGAGGAGTATAGCCTCAGGGCAGTGTATGCGGAGGATGGGGGTGATGGTGCAGGGCAGCAGCAGTAACGACACGGAGTCAGTGATGCAGTCCAGGGCCTTTACTCACAGTTCTTATTATCCAGACCACGTCTGCAGGTAACGGCTGCCCATGTCGTACTGTGCTCACCAGGTGAGGGGCTCAGACAACTCCCAGATAACTTTGGAGCGCTTCACAGGACCCCCTTTGTGTGTCCTTTGTCTGGCCTTTCTTACCAACCCTTCTGTCCGGCTGCCTCGGGCCTCCTCTTGGTAAACATGGCGCCAGTTTCCCTGACCCTATGTGGTGCCTTCCTAGCGGGTGTCACAGCCTCCGGTTTCTAGCTGAGGGTCGTTTCCTGCCTCTGCTAGTTTCGGGGACCGGTCTCCCCCTCTGGCCTGACCCCTCCACGCAGGTGGATTCGGGCGTGCGGTGGCGACTCGCCCGTCCGCACCCCTGGGATCCCTTCATTCCTCGTTCCTGTAGCCTTCTCCGCTCCTCTTCCTTCCTTCTCCCTCTTCCAGGCCTGGGCCTCTGTTACTAGGCCCGCCTCCGGAGCAGAGCTCATGCAGAGCCCCTGCTCCTTGCCACTTCTGCTCAAATTTCTCTGCACTGAACTAAGATGGTGCCCACCTTTTATACTCCCTTCTCAATGCACCCAGGAACTGCTTCCTCCCTGCTCCTGCACTACAGGGTTCCCCTTCCTCAGTGTTCCCTCCCCCCACTCCAGCCAGGGACAGGGACTGTCGTGCCCATCTCAGAGGCATATTGGTCGACCTGCCCCACGGCAATGTGGTGTAATGCATGCAGGTGTCGGGTCCTGATCCACACTCCATCCTTACCTGAGAGTGAGATATCACACCTCTGGGTGAGGTGCAATACCTCTGTAGCAACCGAGCCCTCAGGGTGCTACAGTTCCATTTATCTTCAGCCTAGGTGACGTATTGTTATACAGGGCCGTGATTTTGGCTATAAAAGGGTCCCCTAGACCCCTACACCAAGCTTTTTAAGAGAATCGTATATGGCGTGCCAGCAGACTCTATGGAATGCTTTCTCAGCATCCAACGAGAGTATCTAATTACAAATTTTTAACTGCATCTAGCCCAGGAAATACTTTGTGCCTAGTAGCAGTGTCTGCTAGTCAGCGGATTATCCCGGCTGTTAAGCAAGCTACACCACCTGTAGTTTGGACACTTAATTTTTTCAAAGGAAATGCTTCGGGACCACGGGATACTCAGTGAAGAGCATCAGGAGGCACCCCAAGGCATAGGGGCTGGGACTGGCAGTAGGATGCCTTGCGGTGGACAGCCGAGCTCGATCCTTATAAAAGCTTTTTAACTGCAGCAGCTTTAGTGGACGCTACTGGAGCTGGAATTACGCGGCTGCTGGCATGAGACTTGCCCTCCAATAGATCCTTGTAAATGGATTTAAAGTGTATTCATTCAAATTAGAGAGACAATTTAAATTAAAAAGCTTAGAGCTGCCTCCACCACAGGGGGGCTCGCTCGACCCACCAGCGGACAGGCACCAGTATTGGGAGAGGGGGGCTGGCCGTCAGGGTTCACCGCGGCTCTGGCACAAACCCGGCGACACGGAGGTGGCACGGGCAGGAGCGGACTGAACGTGTCGGCTTCTCACTTTTTGGATTTTAGAAGGGCATGACATGCCTATATCTGTGTATCCCCCTCCTTTTACTCCTCCACCTCTTTTCTTTTCGCATGACTATATGTACTTGTCACTTTTCCATGTGTTAGTTGTGTCTTCTGAGCAGTTTGTCAGCTTTTGGACACCTTTGAAGGTGTTTTCTATGTGTTTCTATGTGTTTTTGTTTGCCTGCCATTGGTTTTAACGGTGTTCGAAGGTGTTCGACGAACAGTTCGACGAACAGTTCAGCGAACACACGGGTGTTCGACGAACCGAACCGAACTCGAACACTACGGGGGTGGCTCAACACTACTCAGGAACAGTTGAGAAATCAATATTTGGTGGACTAACCATGATTTTTAATCACAGCTTTCATGCGTCTTGGCATGCTTTCCACCAGTCTTTCCATGCTTTCCAATAGAAAACTGTTCAGTGGTCTCTTAATTTTTGCCAGAGCTGTAGATCATAATTCGGCTTGATCTTTTAACAGCCACTAAGTCCCACCCACACACTCCCCTGTGATGACCTCACATGGGCCAGGTTGTGGGCTGGTCTCAGCCCTTCATGATTTTATGAAGTTCCCAACTTACAGTATGTGATAACTCCTCTCCGGTTGATCGCAGAAGTTGAAGATTGACGCCATATTTTTCATCAGGATTTTATCTTTACTTAGAGACCAAACATGGCATAGGTGTTTTCAATTATTGGGACAGTGTGATTTATGGCTCATTGGCAGGGGCTACAGTTATGAGAAAATATATATTCTTTTCTCTGGCTAGCCCCGGTGCTGAAAATGTATCTCTCATTAATATCGGATTTATATAAATTCCAATATTCTATACTTTCTTCCGGAGACGTCCTGAATGATCACGCTGTGCTGATGAAAGGAATGCGTATTCTGGGTGACCTTGGCTATTTGTAAAGAGAGTGAGATATTCCCTTTTATCCTTAACCACTTTACGACCTTGGAAGTATGAATACTTCCATGGTCGCATCCCCCTCATCACCATAGCCCGCACCTTTCCGGTAACATGACAGCTGATCTGAGTAGCTGTCATGTGCCCCTAACAATATTAACATATTAAATGTCGCTGTCAAACTCCGACAGCAGCATTTAACCTGCACTCGCTGGAAGGGCGTCATAAGACCAGCCCATCAGCGCGCCAATCACATGATTGCGCGTCGCCAATGGGATGGCATGACAACTCAAGGTCTGCAGGAGATCCCTGTTGTTGTCATAGCCGATCTGCTATGAGCACTGCCCAGCGATCGGCGCTCATAGTAGATGAGCACTTTTGTCACACATAGCAGGGCAGAAGCCCTGCTATGTGTAACACAAGCAATCAGAAGATTGCAGCTTCTAGTCTCCCATGGAGCCTATTGAAGCAAGTGAAAAGTTAAAAAAAAAGTTTTTAAAAATATGGAAAAAAATATAAAAATTCAAAACATCCCCCTTTCACCCCATTCAAAATAACACAATTAAAAGTCAAGCAAAAATACACGTTTGGTATCGCTAAGTTCAGAATCACCCGATTTATCAAAATAAAGAATTAATCTGATCGGTAAATGGAATAATGAGAAAAAAAATCAAAACAATTTTGTTTTGTTGCTTGCTACAACATTGCATTAAAAATGCAACAATGGGCGATCAAAACATTGTATACAAAAATGGTATCAATAAAAACATCAACTCAGCACGCAAAAATAAGCCCTCACCCAGCCCCAGATCATGAAAAATGAGACACCACGGGTTTCGAAAATTGGCGCAATTTTTTTGTTTTACAAACTTTGGATTTTTTTGCACCACTTAAGTAAAATAGATCCTATATATGCTCGATATCTGAAAACTCATAATGATCTGGAGAATTATAATGGCCAGTTTTAGCATTTAGTGAACTTGGTAAAAAACAAAAAACAACTGTGGAATTGCACTTTTTTTTGCGATTTCACCGCACTTGGATTTTTTTTCCTGTTTACCAGTACACAATATGGTAAAACCAATGGTATCTTTCAAAAGTAAAACTTGTTTTGGAAAAAAAAAAGCCCTCACATGGCCATATTGACAGAAAAATAAAAAAGTTATGGGTCTGGGAAGAAGGGGAGCAAAAAATGAAAAATGCAAAAATTGGAAAACCCAAAATTGTAAAGGGGTTAAAAGACCTTTTCCTGTCTATGCACAATTCACATCCTCATGGTCTTTGCCCTACAAAAAGCTGTTGAATGTTAATTAAGCTGATTCACTATTCAGCCACATTCAATTTCCTACTGGTATTAGTTTATTGTCTTAAGCTATGAGACTGTTAGCTGTTGTCTTCATTTATCCTCTCTCTTCACAAGGGGCTGCCTGCATGTTGATTAGGCTGGTTCATTTCACAATATAGGTAATTTGTACAATCCTACATCTAAGATTGCAAATGACAGAGGGAGGGAGGGGGGCGAGTGACTTCAGAGATTTTTAATAATTTCTATGACACGTCCCCCTTCTTGAGGTGGCATAGGGGCTGATTTACAGATCGCCCCTTAAGCCCACCTTATGGCACACCCTTCCTGGATCCCATAATGCCCTTTCCTTAGGGGATTCGGAGATGGGCTTCTCCAGGGGGGCTACTCAGTGTCCCCAAACAGGTTTTGCTCTCCTGGCTAGAGGTAGCCAGAAGTGATGCTTAGGCCCCAGCCTCACAGGAACCCTCCGGGACCAGTTTTGGGCCAGTCACTGGCCTTGTTATCTCGCTGGATGATGAGAGTCCAGAAGCAGGGCACTACCTGCTTTCTGGGCTCTCGGGCTATGGGTGACAGCGGCTAGATAGGTTGTTTCCCCAGGTAATAGCCCCATTTTACTTTTAGTCCGACAGGCTGTGGACCCAACTCACATACCACCCTAACCGACTGTGAATGCTATGTTCCTGCCATTCTGACAGGCTGTGGGACATACCTGCCCATCACCCTGACTGACTGAGGATCCAGCTTTCTGATTTCCCTGACTGACTGGGATCCTGCTTTTCGATCACCCTGAGCGACTCGGGGTACAATTTTCCCTCTCCTCTGACAGGTTATCGGTACCTTTTTCCCATCCTCCTGATAGACAGTGGGACACACATTTTCCTCACCCTGCTTGGTTGTGGAACATGGCGTCCCATCCCCCGGATGGGCTAAGGATAAGACCTTCCATGCCCTCCATGTTACATTAGGAACTGGGCTTACTATGGGGCAGCTACCACTGGCCATGTCACGGTCCGTCGTGACACTGGTAAGCTGCTTGGGACGACCTTCCTTATGATCTCTGTGCTTCTCCCCATCTGTTCCCATTACCTCTGGAGCCGTGATAATCATAGGGCAGCTACCACCAGCCTTGTCACGTCTGTCATGACACTGGT
This sequence comes from Phyllobates terribilis, assembly GCF_046119375.1. Lineage (NCBI taxonomy): Eukaryota > Metazoa > Chordata > Amphibia > Anura > Dendrobatidae > Phyllobates > Phyllobates terribilis. Next base: position 459,877,288 of record NW_027362764.1, read on the forward strand.
CAGTTGAATTAGACCACCTGCTTCATGAACTCCGTGCCTGCTCCCATCGCCCTTGGCACTCATGCTTACTCCTTTTAGGGGATCTTCAGCAACATCTCCCCACAGCATGATGTGGTTGAGTTCTCCTTTACCACAACACACATTTTTATTATGCATAACATTCACATTATCAACTTTTGCAATGCATGACATATCAGATCAGGAAGGATGTCAGAAAGGTATTGGGCAACCAACCGTTCCAGATCTGTCCCCAATAACACATTTGTGGGGAGATTCTCCGACACCACATCTTCCCTTTCCCCCTTCCCAACAACCCAATCCAGGAAAACCCAGGCCATCAGTATGGGACGGCGAGCACCCCCAAACCCAGTGACAGTCAGGGTCTTCCCAAAAATGAGTTATTCCAGTAAAACAAACTCTGGGTGGATGAGGGTACGTCCTGCGCCAGTGTGCTTAAGCCCAACAGTAACTGTGTTGCCCATTGTAACCGGTCGCAACTTCTCACTGGCCCTCCCATCCACCCAACCCACAAAAAGAATGGCTGCACTAGGCCCTAGGGTCTCAGGTGTAGGGTTCATCTTCTGCCTTTCCAGGCAGATGATGCTGACGTGACCAGTCCGGTCACCGGTATAGCACCGCCGGGAGTCATATGCAGGCCGGGTGCTGAAAGATGGGGCAGAACTTCCTCATGGCTGGCTGGCAGGGGCACTGGGGGTGATTGTCGGCTTAGCCCCTTTCCTGCTGGCAATGGCTGACTTCCTCACCTCTAGATTGGCCTCATGCACATCGGTGATCTGTGCTGCTTTGGTGCCTTCCTTTGGCTACCGGTCCAGCACAAACTGTCGCACCTTCAGGAGGGAAAGATTTAGAAACTGGTCCTTCACCATCAGATCCTTGAGATCATCAAAGGTGGTGACTGACAGTCGTTGGACCTACTACGCAAAGTTCGTCCTGAGCCCATCCACCACATCACTATAGCTATCATGTGGTCCACGCTGGAGGGCTCTGAACTTTTTGCGGTACACCTCAGGAGTAAGCTGGTACTTTTTTATCAGGGCCTGCTTGATGGCCTCATAGTCTTCATCTTGGTCTCGAGAGAGAGAAGCAAACATCTCCAGAGCTTTTACTAGGATCCCTGGAGTTAAATAACCCACTGGTCCTCAGGCAGCTGGTACTGCCTGCAGGCTTTTTCATGCAAGTACAGAAATATGTCCAAGTCCCTGTCCATCACAGGAAAATGCTCGGGATGGGGTTTAGCGCTGATGGCATTGCTGGGCTCACTACTTGATGGGGTGGAGCTCTCCGGCTGAATTCGGGCTAACTCCAGCTAATACTGTCGCTCACCCCCGCTTGGCAGCCTTTTGGAATCACAGAATAAGCTTCAGACGATCACAGTAAGGTACAGGGTATTTAGGAAGCACTATGTTCTTTCAAGGTTACGCCCCTTTTTGAAAAAAACTAAGGTGAAACGACATCATCGGGGTGGTAGCCCAGGGGCATACAGGTCTTCAATGCAATGATAAGTCATATCACCAAAACTCTTTGACTGACTTGTTCATGTCTCTTTTGTGTATCATGTAGATATTTACTGTCACTATACAGGAGAGTTTCTCTTGACTTGTTCATGTCTTTTCTGTGTATCATATGGATATTTATTGTCACTCCACTGGAGAGTTTCTCTTGAGGTCCCAAAGCACTTGCACTTTATACCTCTTCATAAGTATTTCATCATAGGACCATGGTTATCAGAAACCACTCCTGAAAACACATAATCTTTTCTGTTATACTGTTATGATCTGCAACAAGTACTAAGGAAAGATAGGGGAAAGCTGTCCCTACAGTAAGACTAAGCTGAATCCCTACGATGTAGCGGGCTGACTGTTCCTAGCGAACAGACCCGCCTTAGTCCTCGGCTAGTCTGAACGAAGATCTATAGCATAAGGGGAGGGGTCACTAAAAGAACTAAGGACTGGGACAAAAATGGGACACCTCCTAAACAGAGAAGTTGTTGCAGAACACAAAAAGACAAACTGACAAAAAGGTACTAGAGGTCCAAGAAGGACCAAGCGAACTGACAGAGAAAGGCACAGAAGCACCTGGCTAGAGAAAGAGTCAAACACTGAAGTCCAGCACAGCCAAAAGGGCAGAGCTGGAATATAAAGGCAGATGGTCACATGACCACAAAACACAAGATGAAAAAAACAAACAGGAGGGTTCTAACAGTACCCCCTCTTTTAAGAGGATCCTCTGGATCCTCCAGGCCCAGGCCTATCCAGAAACCTCTTGTGGAAAGCTTTAACAAGCCTAGGAGCAGAGACATCATCCGTCCTTACCCAGGAGTTGTCTTCGGGACCGAAACCCTTCCAGGAGACGAGATATTGTAATCTCCCTCTATGCCATCTAGAATTCAAAATATGAGAAATTTCATATTCACCGTCTTCCACCACAGGAGGAACTGTGACAGTGGCGTCCCTATCTGATACATCAGCCTTTTTCAAGAAGGAAACATGAAACACAGGATTAATCTTCCAGGAAGTAGGGATATCCAACCTAACAGCAGATGGGTTAACAACCTGAAGCATATTAAATGGACCCACAAACTTAGGACCCAGTTTTTTAGAGGGAATCCTCAACCGCAGGTTCTTTGAGGACAGCCAAATCATGTCACCCACAGTAAACAAAGCCTCCTTATGTTTCCTGTTAAAATACTTCTTGGACTTCTTGTTAGCCTCTTGAAGGTTGCAACGTACATTAGTCCAAACTTTCTCCAAATCACCGGAAAAATTCTCCTCCTCCGGCACCGCCGATCCCAATTTGGAGAACGAACCAAAAGACGGATGTCTCCCAGTACAACAAAAAAAAGGAGAACACCCTGCATAGGAGGATGTATGATTGTTAAGAGCAAATTGTACAAGAGGCAGAAACTCAGACCACACCTCTTGATTGTCCGCCATAAAACAACGCAAAAACTGTTCAACATACTGGTTCTTTCTTTCAGTCAGTCCACTAGACTCAGGATGATAACCAGATGAAAATGACAAATGGACTCCCAACCTGTCACAAAAAGCTCGCCAAAAACGAGCCACAAACTGAGGTTCTCTATCAGAAACAATATCGGTGGGAACGCCATGGAGCTTGACAATCTCCTTAACAAACGACTTAGCGAGTGTCTTGGTTCAGGGCAACTTAATGTATGGAACCAAATGACACATCTTACTAAAACGGTCCACGACCACCCAGATGACAGTAAAACCTTCGGACACAGGAAGATCAATAATAAAATCCATTGTGAGATGCGTCCAAGGCGCATTAGGAAACTCCAGAAGGCAAAGCAACCCTGCAGCAAGAGTATGTGAAGCCTTTGACCTAGCAAACACAGTACATTGACACACCCACTTGATGACTTCCTTCTGCCATCCAGGCCACCAAAAACTGCGACTGATTAGTCTCTTAGTCTCCGAAATTCCTGGATGACCTGCCAACCGAGACTCATGACACTCCATAAACAAATCTCTCCTAAAAGCTCTAGGCACGTACAACCTCCCATGGGGAGTGTTAGATGGAGCATCATCTTGAGCTTTCAGAATCCCATTCTCTAACACGAAGTCCAATGCCCCACCACAAGCATTGGCTTCAACATTCTTAGTACCAGGGATATAGGTAACAGAAAAATGAAACCGAGAAAAAAAAAGTGCCTACCTAGCTTGACGGGCATTCAAGTGCTTGGCAGCATCCAGATACATCAAATTCTTATGATCTGTGAAAACCTGAATTGGAAATCTAGCGCCTTCCAAAAAATGATGCCAATGTTCAAACGCGAGTTTAATAGCCAGCAACTCCTAATTTCCAACATCATAATTCAGTTCGGTTTCCTAAATTTTTTTCGAAAAGAAGGCACAAGGATGTACTCCATCCTTGTTCTCCTGAGACAAAACTGCTCTGACCCCCACCGATGAAGCATCAAACTCGACCAAAAAAAAAGGCTTGGTCTCATCAGGATGCATAAGGATAGGGGCAGAACTGAACCTCTCTTTGAGATATTCAAGCTCTTCAATGGCCTCAGTAGTCCACTGGACCGTATTTCCACCTTTCCTGGTGAGATCGGTGAGAGGCTTAACAATTATAGAAAAATTCTTAATGAATTTCCTGTAATAATTGTAAAAACCCAAAAATCTCTGTATAGATTTCAAACCAATAGGCCTAGGCCATTCCTGCACAGCCTGAACCTTCACAGGGTCCATCTCAAAGTTCTCGCTGGTGACAATGTAGACAAAAAAAACTAATTTTCTGCACAGCGAACTCCCATTTCTCCAGCTTAGTAAAGAGTGAATTATCACTCAATAACTGCAAAACTTCACGTACACTCTGCCAATGGGACTCTAAATCTGGTGAATAAATCAAAATGTCATCCAAATACACAACCACATTCTTACCAATCAAAGGTCTCAGGATGTCATTAATAAGGTTCTGAAAAAATGCAGGTGCATTGGTAAGACCAAAAGCCATCACCAGATTCTCAAAATGACCTACTGGAGTGTTAAAAGCAGTTTTCCATTCATCACCCTCCTTCACTTGTAACAAATTGCACGCCCCCAGGAGATCAATTTTAGAGAACCACTTGGCCCCAACCAACTGGTTAAACAAGTCAGGAATTAACGGCAATGGGTAGTACTTGCGTACGGTAATCTTATTAATTTCACGAAAATCCAGACATGGACGTAAACCCCCGTCCTTTTTTTAAACAAAGAAAAATCCAAATGCCACAGGTGACTTAGAAGGTCTAATGTGACCAGCAGCCAGGCTAGTCTGTATGTATTCCTCCAAGGCCTTTCTTTCAGGGATAGTCAGATTAAACAAGTGAATCTTGGGAAGAGTAGCTCCAGGAACAACTCAATGGCGCAATCATAATCCCTATGAGGAGGTAAAACTTGTGACTCCTCTGAAAAAACCCTCCAAAAGTCTTGAATAGGTACAGGTAATTGCCCTATTTCTACAGCCGCAATGTAACCATTACAACATTTATCATACCACTTCGGACTCCAAGACTTAATCACATTAGTAGACCAGTCCAGCAAAGGATTGTGCAGTTTTAACCAAGGCAAACCTAAAACGACCGGAGAGGGTAAATTATCTAATACAACCAAGTCCAAAATTTCTTGGTGAACTCCATTGATAGTGAGGGGAAATGCAGCAACCTTGTGAGTAATACATTTCAAGGGAGTGTTATCAATTGCAATCACAGAAATAGGTGATGACAAAGGTTTGGATTTCAATTTAAGGTTTTCCAAAAAACCCTTTATCAATCACATTAAGTGTTGAACCACAATCCACAAATACCTGAAATTCAGTCATATTTTCCTGCAAAGTAGTACTCCCGGAAAGAATCACTCCTGAGAGCGTAAACAAGTTATACCTTGGGTTCCACAAAATGCGCTACAGAACAGCTACTCACGTGTTGCTGTAGCTCGGCCACCTCCAGAGACAATCCCTGCAAGCGTTGAGCCAAATCCTAAGGAAAGATAGGGGAAAGCTGTGGCTACAGTAAGACTAAGCTGAATCCCTACGATGTAGCGGGTTTACTGTTCCTAGTGAACAGACACGCCTTAGTCCTCGGCTAGTCTGAACGAAGACCTATAGCATAAGGGGAGTGGTCCCTAAAAGAACTAAGGACTGGGACAAAAATGGGACATCTCATAAACAGAGAAATTGTTGCAGAACACAAAAAGACAAACTGACAAAAAGGTACTAGAGGTCCCAGAAGGACCAAGCAAACTGACAGAGAAAGGCACAGAAGCACCTGGCTAGAGAAACAGTCAAACACTGAAGTCCAGCACAGCCAAAAGGGCCAAACTGAAATATAAAGGCAGATGGTCACGTGACCGCAAGACACAAGACAGAAAAAACAAACATGAGGGTTCTAACACATACATTATCACAAATTTTGACGCTATAAACTTTGGAACGTTGCATATAGAAATGAATAAATTTAGGCACTATGCACGTTATGAATCTGATTTCTATATTAATGTCATAATACCATTGAATTTGCAGTGACTAGTGTTGATCAAGCACTAAAATGCTTGGGTGCTCGAAGCTCAGGCCAAGCTCACCGTGATACTCGAGTGCTCGACCCGAGCAACGAGCCCAATGTTAGTCTATGGGAGACCCGAGCTTTTTTGCGGCGGCACACCCGGCAGTCCGTAGAAAGCCTAAAAAAGGCCCAAAACGAAAGTGACAGTGCTCAAATGACATGGGGACAGCATGGGGATCACCCAAAGAAGCATTTCTGACCCCCAAGTCACTGCTGTCAACAACGTGGTCAGAGGTATAAAGCCACATTTACGGGCTCACAATAAAAGATTCAAAAACGAAACTGAAACTGCTTTCCTGTGAAATATGTTATGGAACATCCTTTCCAGGGTAAAGACTTGTGTATAAGGTAAAATAAATAACCAAAAACAAAAATACTCCTCCACACCTTGGGCTATGTTCACAAGTAGCATTTTTTATGCGTTTTTGCACTTTTGTATTGCTTTCAACCGTGACAAATGTATTCACTGGGAAATGTCATTTTAACATTTTACAACCTTATCTTGCTATGTGCTGTGTGACACATGCATACAGTGCTGAAAAGACATGGGAATAGCATTGGGAAGACCCCTGAAAGCATCTCTGACACCCAGGTCACCGCCTAAAAGTGTGCCCATCAGAAGTGATCCTTGTCGCATCAGAAGATGCAAACTTGCAACTCTCCCCGTGCAAGTCCTTGTCCCAGGGCAGTGTTCAATTGTACCTCCCCCATCCTTGCAATGCAAGCGCAAGTATGCAGCCTGCCACCCACCCACCCCCAGGCTGCAATACCATACTGGTTGCTTGCTTGCACTTGAAATTGGGCCTTTTAGGCATGTGGAGGCGGAATCTGGCCACTACGTCATGGCAGAGTCGGCGGCCTGGTATCCATACTGAGTCCCCAGACGTCTGGCGGCCGGGTGTCCATACTCGGTCCCCAGTTTCCCCGTGGCCGGGTGCCCACACACGGTCGCCAGCCACCGCTATTTGTCCCGGTGCGCCTTATACACAATCGCGCATACCAAAACATTACCTGTGCCCTCCCCAGTGCATTTAGAGGGAAGGACAGCCTAACCACAAACACGTGGACAAGTGAATGTGGCCAGGGATGGGCCATCTCACTGACACTTTCACACTGGGATAATATTGTGGAAGCCGGGACACAGTTGAACACTGGGATGCAACACATCCTCCATACATAGAGGATTGTGGGTCCTGGGTCAATCAGGCTTCAACACAAAGTTCAGAAGGTAGACAGCAGCAGTGTTCGGCCTCCTACACAATGAGTAAATTATTCATGATCATGAGGCCATCCATCTCCTTAGCTTTCTGCTCCTTGGAATGCAAGCGCATGTATGAAGTAGCGGCTAGGCGTGAGGTGGTGAGCGTTTTGGCGCATATGCTACCTCCTCCGAGGATTGCTGGACGTTTTCCTGCTACTATCCCAGTTCTATGACTTCCATTAAAACAAAGCTTCAGGTGATGAATGATGGATGAGGTGGTGGCAAAGGAGAAAGAACAGGAGGAACAGGGACCATTCACATCAATATCAGGCCAGTCAACCACAAATGTCTTGTAGGATATGTTTCTGTACCAAAAGGAGCAGTTGGGCTACACAGTTATAGGGCACACAGTGAGTGCAATGCCTACCAAAAATTTCGAGGCACTCCAATGCCCCTTGGAAGTGACATGGAGATCAGAGGGCCTTAATTAAACCGTTTTTTCCATTTATAGCAACTGGGTCTTGTGTACACTGTTGGCCTAAGCAGTGAATGGAAGGCTTTCCAAAAATTATGAGGAACTGCAATGCCCCTTGAAACAGACGTGGATTACAGCGTATTAAAAACCTTCTACCCATTATTGTGGAGTGATTCTCCCTTAGTGTTCGCCTATGCATTGAAAAGCAAAAGCTGACTAAAATTAGGAGGAAATGCAATGCCCGTTGGAGTCGTGGAGGTCAGAGGTAATTAAAAGCAACATTTCAATGCCCCTTGAAAGAGCTGTGGAGTTCAGAGTCGATTAACAAGACGGTTTTAATGCCCCTTGGAAGAGGCGTGGAGGTCACAGTAGCTTAACAAGACGGTTTTAATGCCTCTTGGAAGAGACGTAGAGTTCAGAGTGGATTAACAAGATGGTTTTAATGCCCCTTGGAAGAGACGTGGAGGTCCCAGTGGAATAAAAAGACAATATCAATGCCCCTTGGAAAAGTGGTGGAGGTCGCAGTGGAATAAAAAGACAATATCAATGCCACTGTGAAGAGTGGTGGAGGTCCCAGTGGAATAAAAAGACAATATCTATGACCCTTGGAAGAGTGGTGGAGGTCACAGTAGCTTAACTAGACGATTTTAATGCCCCTTGGAAGAGACGTGGAGTTCAGAGTGGTTTAACAAGATGGTTTTACTGCCCCTTGGAAGAGACGTGGAGGTCCCAGTGGAATAAAAAGACAATATCAATGACCCTTGGAAGAGTGGTGGAGGTCGCAGTGGAATAAAAAGACAATATCAATGCCCCTTGGAAGAGTGATGGAGGTCCCAGTGGAATAAAAAGACAATATCAATGACCCTTGGAAGAGTGGTGGAGGTCGCAGTGGAATAAAAAGACAATATCAATGCCCCTTGGAAGAGTAGTGGAGGTCCTAGTGGAATAAAAAGACAATATCAATGCCCCTTGGAAGAGTGGTGGAGGTTACAGTGGAATAAAAAGACAATATCAATGACCCTTGGAAGAGACGTGGAGGTCACAGTAGCTTAACAAGATGATTTTAATGCCCCTTGGAAGAGATGTGGAGGTCACAGTAGCTTAGCAAGAAGTTTTTAATGCCCCTTGGAAGAGAAGTGGAGGTCACAGTGGAATAAAAAGACAATATCAATGCCCCTTGGTAGAGTGGTGGAGTTCAGAGTGGTTTAACAAGACGGTTTTAATGTCCCTTGGAAGAGACGTGGAGATCACAGTGGAATAAAAAGACAATATCAATGCTCCTTGGAAGAGACGTGGAGGTCCCAGTGGAATAAAAAGACAATATCAATGACCCTTTTAATGACCCTTACAAGAGCCATGCAGTACAGCATATTAAAAACATTATTCCCATTATTGGGGAGTTGGTCTCCCATAGTCTTTGCCTATGCCTTTCAAGCAAAAGCTGCCAAAAATTAGGACAGAGGAACTTGCAATGCCCCTTACAAGACCCATGCAGTACAGCATATTAAAAACATTATTCCCATTATTGGGGAGTGGGTCTCCCACCCATAGTCTTTGCCTATGCCTTCCAAGCAAAAGCTGCCAAAAATTAGGACGGAGGAACTTGCAATGCCCCTTACAAGAGCCATGTAGTACAGCATATTAAAAACATTATTCCCATTATTAGGGAGTGGGTCTCCCATAGTCTTTGCCTATGCCTTCCAATCAAAAGCTGCCAAAAATTAGGATGGAGGAACTTGCAATGCCCCTTACAAGAGCCATGCAGTACAGCATATTAAAAACATTATTCCCATTATTGGGGAGTGGGTCTCCTATAGTCTTTGCCTATGTCTTCCAAGCAAAATCTGCAAAAAATTAGGATGGAGGATCTTGCAATGCCCCTTACAAGAGCCATGCAGTACAGCATATTAAAAACATTATTCCCATTATTGGGGAGTGGGTCTCCCATAGTCTTTGCCTATGCCTTCCAAGCAAAAGCTGCCAAATTTAGGATGGAGGAACTTGCAATGCTGGCAACACGGACCACGATCACTCTGGTGGTATAGTAGTGGTGGAGGCTGAGGATAAGGAGAAGAGCAAAAAACAGCCGAAATGAGGAAGCATATACCCATGTGTGGGTGTGAAGCGGTGCATTGGAATATACCTCCCAAAATAACACAGTGGATTTGACTTTATATTACTCTGCTGTCATTTGGTGGTGATGAGAAGTCTGGCCCAATCCAACCCTTGTTCATTTTGATAAGGGTCAGCTTGTCAGCATTGTCAGTTGACAGGCGAGTGCACTTATCAGTTATAATTCCCCCAACGGCACAAAAAACACGCTCCCATAACACGCTAGCGGCAGGGCAGGCCAGGACCTCCAAGGCGTACAGATCGAGTTCATTCCAAATGTCCAGCTTGGATACCCAATAATTAAAAGGCACAGAGGAATCAAGGAGGACGCTGGTGCGGTCGGCAAGGTACTCCCTCACCATCTTTTGAAACTTTCCACTCCTTGTGAGAGTACCCCACTCCTCAGGGCATGTAAGCTGGCCGGGTCTCAGAAAACTGTCCCAGGATGTTGACAGTGTTCCCCTGCCTCTGCTGTATTGGAGTTGCGCCTCTCTCACCTGTACACCTTGGTTGGGCAACGAACTGTGACCTCTGCCGCTAGCGTGTTCAGATGGGAATTTTTTTAACAGTTCTGCAGCAAGGGCCTTCTGATACTGCCCCATTTTTGTATACCTCTCCACCTCAGGAATAAGAGAGTGAAAGTTCTCCTTGTAGGGGGGGTCTAAAAGTGTCACCAACCAACAATGACTGTCACCCAACATTTTGACAATGCAAGGATCACGGTTAAGGCAGCGTAACATAAAGTCAGCCATGCGTGCCAGACTGGTAACAGGCAAGACTTCCGTGTCCTCACCAAGATGACGACTGACCATGCTTTCCTCCTCCTCCTCCTCCTCCCCCCTGTCCTCAGGCCACCCACGCTGAACCGACGGTATGACAGTTGTACAGGTACTACCGTCTACATCGCATGATACCAGCTCCTGTTCTTCCTCCTCCTCCTCCTCCTCTCCCTCATTGTCCCCCAATGCACATTGGGATGAGATGAGGTAGGGGCTGTGTGTAATCGCCAGCTACGGCTTCTTGACCCATCTCATCATAATCTGGCTGCAATGCCTCCTCTTTAATTCTCTGCAGAGAGTGTTGCAAAAGACAGACAAGTGGGATGCTGACGCTAATGATGGCATCATCACCACTCACCATCTCTGTGGACTCCTCAAAGTTTGTCAGGATGGGACATATGTCAGACATCCAGGTTCACTCCTGAGGTCTTATGTGTGGAGTCTGACCTGAATATCGACGGCCTTGTTGCAGCTGGTACTCCACAACTGCTCTCTCCTGCTCACAAATCCTTTGCAACATGTGGAGGATAGAGTTCCAATGTGTGGGGACATCACACACCAGTCGGTGTGCCGGAAGCTGCAAATGCTGCTGCAACACAGCAAGGGCGGCGGAAGCTGTAGCCGACTTCCGAAAATGAGTTGACAGGTGGCGTACTTTGACGAGCAGATCTGTCAACTCGGGGTACGATTTAAGAAACCGCTTAACCACGAGGTTAAGCACATGAACCAGGCATGGTACGTGTGTGATCTCGCCTCGCCTCAGAGCCGCCACCAGGATACGGCCATTGTCACACACGACCATGCCTGGATGTAGGTTCAGCAGTCTCAGCCACAGATCTGCCTGCTCTTTCACAGCTGTCCACAACTCACAAGCATTGTGAGGTTTATCACCTAAGCTTAAGAGTTTCAGCACAGCCTGTTGCCGCTTGGCTGAGGCAGTACTGCAGTGATTCCAGCTTGTAACTGATGTGGTGATATCTGAGATGGAGGCTGAACATGGGGAGGATGAGGAGGATGATGCGCAGGAGCTGTACACTGTGGGGGCAACTCTGACTGACATAGGGCCCGCAATCCTCAGTGTGGGGAGGATGTGTTCCGTCCTAATGTCCGACTGGGTCCCGGCTTCCACTATGTTTACCCAGTGTGCCATTAGGGAGATGTACCATCCCTGGCCACAAGCACTTGTCCACATGTCCGTTGTCAGGTGGACTCTCCCAGTAACTGCGTTGTTGAGGGCATGGCAGATGTTTTGGGACATGTGCTTGTGTAGTGCGGGGATGGCACACTGGGCAAAATAGTGTCGGCTGGGGACTGAGTATCCTGATATCTGGGATGGATATTAGACCTCAGAAGGACTGTTTGTTTAATTTTTCAGGCTTTAGAGACCCTACACTACCTATTTTGCAGTAAAAATCTCTCCTTAGCTCCCTACACTTTCTGATCCGGAGAGACTGTATCCAAGATGGCGGCGCCCGGTTTTAAATACTCGAGGTGACACTGTGCGGCCAGGCAATCACAGTAAGCCCACAACCAACATGGCTGCGGCATTACAGTGACTGTCTGGCAATCCCTGCATGTTCATTGGCTCTTGAAAGAGCGCCAAACATGTAGAGCGGAGACGCGAGCTCCCGCCCTAGTGACCCGAAAATGCTCTGTGCTCGCTGAGCATCCTGAGTAGTGAGATGCTCGGCCGAGTATCGAGCAGTGTTGAGCATGCTCGCTCAACACTAGTAGTGACTCTTAGGGACCTTTTTGAAAACATATTTTTGCAGACCTGAATTGCTACAAATAGAGATACCTACATGCTTGATTTTTTATTTTATTTTTATATTTTGAAATATCAATAAAATCTATATTTTAATCATTTTTGTGTCAGTACTAGAGATGAGCGGTGTTCGACTAGAACTGTTCGCCAATCTCAAATTCGAGCTGTTTTGGGCGGTGTTCAAGTTGTTCGACGAACCCGAACGATTTGCAAAAAATTCGGCTGTTCAAGGTTATGTTCGATAACTGTTCGTGCACCAATAGCGTGTCCTGCATGTCTGGCACTATTTAGAGCACCAATCATGCAGGGATTGTCTGCCACTCACTGTAATGCCACAGCCATGGTGGTTGTGGCATTACAGTGATTGCCCAAATCGATGGGAACAGTGCTCACAGTGAAACATGAAAAGCCGGCAATTCAGCAGCGGCATACACCGGTACCCGACAATTTAGAACCGAAAGAATAGAGCTTCACACATAGATTAGATAGATAGAAACATGTCAGCCACATATATACGAAGTACAGTGACAGTGTTGCTTACTGTACTTGTCATTTAGTGTAAAGGATTTATTAAAAAATATAATAGTGTTTTCGTGCACCGTCTCTTTAAAAAAGCCGGCCGGCAATTCAGCAGTGGTACCCGACAATTTATAACAGAAAGAATAGAGCATCACACATAGATTAGATAGATAGAAACATGTCAGTCACATATATATGAAGTACTGTGACAGTGTTGCTTACTGTACTTGTCATTTACTGCAAAGGATTTATTAAAAAAAATAATAGTGTTTTCATGCACTGTCTCTTTAAAAAAGCCGGCCGGCAATTCAGCATCTGTACCCGACAATTTATAACAGAAAGAATAGAGCTTCACACATAGATTAGATAGATAGAAACATGTCAGTCACATATATAACAAGTACAGTGACAGTGTTGGTTACTGTACTTGTCATTTAGTATTAAAATAAAGGATTTATTATTAAAAAAAATTGGCATGGGGTTCCCCGTAATTTTAGTCTCTAGCGGAGGTTAAGCAGACAGCTGGGGCAGATGTTTGAAGCCTGGGAAGGGGGTAATACCCACGGAGCTTCCCAGGCTACTAATATCAGCCCCCAGCTGAATGCCTAGCCTTTACTAGCTATTAAAATGGAGGACCCCCCCCAAAAAATGACGTGGGGTCCCCCCTAATTTAATAGCTAGCAAAGGCTAGACAGACAGCTGGGGGCTGATATTAATAGCCCAGGAAGGGAGCCATGAATATTGGCCCCCTCCCAGGCTAGAAACACCAGCCGTCAGCCACCCCAGAAATGGCGCATCCATAGGATGCGCCAATTCTGGCACTTAGCCTCGCTCTTCCACGCTGCCCTGGTGCGGTGGCAGGGGGTAATAGGGTTGGGGTTGATGTCAGCTTATAATGCCAGCTGACATCAAGCCCAGGTTAGTAATGGAGAGGCGTCTATAAGACACCCCCATTACTAACCCCATAGCCAAAGTTAAAAGAAAACACAAACACCCAGAATAAAGTCCTTTAATTGAAATAAAGACACATTCCTTTATTTTTCTAAATTAAACCATACTTACCATCACGCCCATTCCAGCTGAAGCCAACGATCTCCTGCAATAAAAGAAAAATAATAAAGCAACCTCATCCTTACCTTTCCATGGTTCCCAGGACAGCTTCAGCTCTGCTACATCGAGATAACAGGCTGGACCGCAGCAGAACGCTGCCATCCAGCCTGTCATCCCGCAGACACTGAGAAGCGTAGGCATGCTTGCGCTCTGCAGTGTCTGGCTGTGACGGCATAAAGATGAGACGAGTTCATGTCCAATGAACTCGGCGCACCTCATGCACGTCACTGACAGCGTGGGAGAATTCTCCTGCACTCAGCACTTCAGCGTGAGAATTCTCCCACGCTGTCAGTGACGTGCATGAGGTGAGCTGAGATCATTGGACATGAATGAGCTCACCTCATGCATGTCACTGACAGCGTGGGAAAATTCTCCTGCACTCAGCGCTTCAGCGTGAGAATTTTCCCACGCTGTCAGTGACGTGCATGAGGTGAGCTCATTCATGTCCAATGAACTCAGCTGACCTCATGTACGTCACTGACAGCGTGGGAGAATTTTCACGCTGAAGTGCTGAGTGCAGGAGAATTCTCCCACGCTGTCAGTGACGTGCATGAGGTGCGCCGAGTTCATTGGACATGACCTCGTCTCATCTGGATGCCGTCACAGCGAGACACTGAGGAGCGCAAGCATGCCTGCGCTTCTGAGTGTCCGCGGGATGACAGGCTGGATGGCAGCGTTCTGCTGCGGTCCAGCCTGTCATCTCGATGTAGCAGAGCTGAAGCTGTTGTGGGAACCATGGAAAGGTAAGGATGATGTTGCTTTATTATTTTACTTTTATTGCAGGAGATCGTTGGCTTCAGCTGGAATGGGCGTGGCGGTAAGTATGGTTTAATTTAGAACAATAAAGAATTGTGTGTTTATTTCAATTAAAGGACTTTATTCTGGGTGTTGTGTTTTTTTAAATACTTTACTAGAAATTCATGGTGGTCATTTCTAATATTGGCGTGACCCCATGAATTTCGGGCTTAGGGCCAGCTGATAATGCCAAGCTGGCCTTAACCCCTTTATTACCCAGTGAGCCACCGCACCAGGGCCCTGGATGAGTTGGGTACAGCGCCAGTAGATGGCGCTTCTATGAACGCGCCATTTTCTGGGGCGGCTGCGGACTGCAATTTGCAGCGGGTGGGGCCCAGAAAGCTTGGGCCTCCCTGCGCTGTGGATTCCAGCTCCCAGCTGCCTAGTTGTACCTGGCTGGGCACAAAAATAGGGCGAAGCCCCACGCATTTTTTTTTTAAATTATTTCATGAAATTCATGGAATAATTAAGAAAAAAAGGGCTTCCCTATATTGTTGTGTCCAACCAGGTACAAATAGGCAGCTGGTGGTTGGGGGCAGCCCGTCCCTGCCTGCTGTACCTGGCTGGACACAAATATAGTGCGAAGCCCCACGTCAATTTTTTTTTAATTATTTCATGAAATAATTTTTTTAAAAAAGGGCTTCCCTATATTGTTGTGTCTGGCCAGGTACAAATAGGCAGCTGGTGGTTGGGGCAGCCCGTTCCTGCCTGCTGTACCTGACTGGACACAAATATAGGGCGAAGCTCACGTCAATTTTTTTTAAATTATTTCAGGAAATTCATGAAATAATGAAAAAAAAATTGATGTGGGGCTTCGCCCTATATTTGTGTCCAGTCAGGTACAGCAGGCAGGAACGGGCTGCTCCCAACCACCAGCTGCCTATTTGTACCTAGCCGGACACAACAATATAGGGAAGCCCTTTTTTTCTTAATTATTCCATGAATTTCATGAATTTAAAAAAAAAATACGTGGTGCTTCGCCCTATTTTTGTGTCCAGCCAGGTACAACTAGGCAGCTGGGGGCTGGAATCTGCAGCGCAGGGAGGCCCAAGCTTTCTGGGCCCCACCCGCTGCAAATTGCAGTCCGCAGCCGCCCCGGAAAATGGCGCGTTCATAGAAGCGCCATCTTCTGGCGCTGTACCCAACTCATCCAGGGCCCTGGTGCGATGGCTCACTGGGTAATAAAGGGGTTAAGGCCAGCTTGGCATTATCAGCTGGCCCTAAGCCCGAAATTCATGGGGTCACGCCAATATTAGACATGACCACCATGAATTTCTAGTAAAGTATTTAAAAAAAACACAAACACCCAGAAAAAAGTCCTTTAATTGAAGTAAACACACAATTCTTTATTGTTCTAAATTAAACCATACTTACCGCCACGCCCATTCCAGCTGAAGCCAATGATCTCCTGCAATAAAAGTAAAATAATAAAGCAACATCATCCTTACCTTTCCATGGCTCCCACGACAGCTTCAGCTCTGCTACATCGAGATGACAGGCTGGACCGCAGCAGAACGCTGCCATCCAGCCTGTCATCCCGCAGACACTGAGAAGCACAGGCTTGCTTGCGCTACTCAGTGTCTGGCTGTGACGGCATCCAGATGAGCCGAGGTCATGTCCAATGAACTCGGCTCACCTCATGCACGTCACTGACAGCGTGGGAGAATTCTCACGCTGAAGCGCTGAGTGCAGGAGAATTTTCCCACGCTGTCAGTGACGTACATGAGGTGGGCCGAGTTCATTGTCGGCTCATCTGGATGCCGTCACAGTCAGACACTGAGGAGCGCAAGCATGCCTGCTCTTCTCAGTGTCTGCGGGTTGACAGGCTGGATGGCAGCGTTCTGCTGCGGTCCAGCCTGTCATCTCGATGTAGCAGAGCTGAAGCTGTCCTGGGAACCATGGAAAGGTAAGGATGAGGTTGCTTTATTATTTTTCTTTTATTGCAGGAGATCGTTGGCTTCAGCTGGAATGGGCGTGATGGTAAGTATGGTTTAATTTAGAACAATAAAGAATTGTGTCTTTATTTCATTTAAAGGACTTTATTATGGGTGTTTGTGTTTTTTTTTTAACTTTGACTATGGGGTTAGTAATGGGGGTGTCTTATAGACGCCTCTCCATTACTAACCTGGGCTTGATGTCAGCTGGCATTATAAGCTATCATCAACCCCAACCCTATTACCCCACTGCCACCGCTACAGGGCAGTGGGAAGAGCGAGGCTAAGTGCCAGAATTGGCGCATCCTATGGATGCGCCATTTCTGGGGCGGCTGATGGCTGGTGTTTCTAGCCTGGGAGGGGGCCAATATTCATGGCTCCCTTCCTGGGCTATTAATATCAGCCCCCAGCTGTCTGCCTAGCCTTTGCTAGCTATTAAATTAGGGGGGACCCCACGTCATTTTTTTTGGGGGGGTCCTCCATTTTAATAGCTAGTAAAGGCTAGGTATTCAGCTGGGGGCTGATATTAGTAGCTTGGGAAGCTCCGAGGGTATTACCCCCTTCCCAGGCTTCAAACATCTGCCCCAGCTGTCTGCTTAACCTCCGCTAGAGACTAAAATTACGGGGAACCCCACGCCAATTTTTTTTAATAATAAATCCTTTATTTTAATACCAAATGACAAGTACAGTAACCAACACTGTCACTGTACTTATTATATATGTGACTGACATGTTTCTATCTATCTAATCTATGTGTGAAGCTCTATTCTTTCTGTTATAAATTGTCGGGTACCGCTGCTGAATTGCCGGCCAGCTTTTTTAAAGAGACGGTGCACGAAAACACTATTATATTTTTTAATAAATCCTTTACACTAAATGACAAGTACAGTAAGCAACACTGTCACTGTACTTCATATATATGTGACTGACATGTTTCTATCTATCTAATCTATGTGTGATGCTCTATTCCTTCATGTCTAAATTGTCGGGTACCGGTGTATGCCGCTGCTGAATTGCCGGCCGGCTTTTTTAAAGAAAGCGTCTTCTGAGCAGTTTGTCAGCTTTTGGACACCTTTGAAGGTGTTTTCTATGTGTTCCTATGTGTTTTTGTTTGCCTGCCATTGGTTTTAATGGTGTTCGACGGTGTTCTAAGGTGTTCGACGAACAGTTCGACGAACAGTTCCTCGAACATCCCGGTGTTCGACGAACCGAACCGAACCCGAACACTACTGGGGTGGCTCAACACTAGTCAGTACCTTCGTGTACAGGGACCTCTTGTCTCTGGAAGTGCTGTTCTATATGTTATCTAGATGTCTGCTTTGCTACTCTCCCTTCTCCCCCCCTCCACTCCCGAATTGATGAGCATTCACACTGAAGCTTCATTATTTTGGCTCCTCTGACCAAGCGTGTGCAGCCTCCTCTACCCTATGAGCTCCGGAAGCTCGCAGTCCTGACCGCATGCATTCCAGCATGCGTGTCAGTGAGCGCATCAAAACAAGCTTATTTTACGTATGGGGAGGAGCGGACCTGTCATGCGCCACTGACGTCAGGAGCATACCCCCCTCACCTTGTAGCACTATTGGTGGACACATTATATAGAAGGGCAGTTACGCCTAACCCTGACACGCCAGCAGAAGAAGCTGGTGGCGAAATGCACATCTTGGTGAGGGGGACACCGCTTACATCCTGCATCAGCTGCTTGATCCTCAGAAATCTCACTTTAAGGTATTTTCCTCTTGTCTGGTTTCCTGCATTGCCTATACATATGCATTGTTTACATTAACTATTTCACTTGCCACAGTTTCCTTCTAGGGTTCAATTACCCACATTAGGATTGTCTATTTATGTTATGCATTACTATTGAGCTATCCTATAGGATCATTTCTTATTCTGCCAGATCTGTGGCATTTTGTATCTTATTTTGAGCAATTACTAGGTATGAATATATACTGTCATTTTGGGCGTTTTATTCATAGTCAAATTTTACGATATTGTTCATAGCTGTTTAAATTTCACATTGGGCTATGTAGTTGATTTCCATATATAATGATCTCTATATATATTGTAATGCAGTGGCTTGCTGCATTGCTAGAATGTCCAGGGTGTGTGCTCTAGCTGACCATTTACCTCCCCCTCAGATGACTGATCACGTGACTTGGACATTATCACAGGTCCTATGTGCACAAAAGGATATATAAACCCTGGTAGTTTTGAAACAGGTAGAGAAAGAGTGGCCTGGTGAGGCCTTGAGAGAGAGGCCTGGTGAAGCCTGGAAGGTAGAGGCTGGATCCCTGGTGTTTGAGATACCAGTAGCCTTGGAGGGCGAGAGGCCTGGTCCCTTTGTGGGACTCCACTAGCCTGCAAGGGAGAGGCTGGATCCCCCTGTGTTTGAGATACCAGTAGCCTTGGAAGGTATGTGGCCTGGAGGCCCCATCTGGGAAGCCTTAAAGCCATAGCTGTGGCAGAACCGAGCTGACTGAAGCAGCTACGACCTGGCAAAGGTAAAAACGCTGCTTGATGTGGACTCTGATATTGTTACCTTGCCGAAGGCTGTGTCTGGAGTCAAGTGGGCATGTCTGTCACTAGAAAGGCTCTGGGATATTATGTGTAACATGTCGGCGAGCGACTGAGATGGACTATGTTATGAGCGGTTTATGAGATGTAATAAACTGCTGGACTGCGAGTTACCGGAAAAACGTTGCATGTGTGCTTTAATTGACCCAGTGTAGCGAATGCCCCCAGTGTGATGAATAGCGCCACCTTACAATATGTATATATATTTTTAGTTAATTACTCTTTTCCACAAATTTTTTGCTTAATGTTGGATCTCCCATGTGAGTACATTACTGGGGATGTAGCGGTGTCCCTCTACTTGGCATTGTCTTTCAATATTTTATTTATTTGTTTTAATCTCTATTCTAATAAGGAAGTTATGCATTTTAATGAAATTGATCTCTTTTTTACTTTGAATCCTGATAGTATGGACAGAGTATGTGTTTATAGTATTGCTTAAAGGTATAATTTTGGACATTTTTTGATTATATACTGTATATATATTGTAGGGATGGTATTCACTCAGGTGCGTTAAGAGTCAAACAGGAGGCAGGTTCTTTTAAATGTCCACAACGGTTTATTCACTTCATAAACCGGTAAAAGTAAAAAGTGCAAATAAACAGCCATTAGAGCAGGCCAAACAAAGGAGAACAGTACTTTGAATAAAGTCTCTGGTACACCGAACCTGTTGTCACATAGACTGGTGAGCGTACAGCACACAGCTCAGTCTGGAAACAACACACTGGAGGCCTTCTCCCTCCAAACACAGACCATATGTCAAGCAACAGCCTTTCTTATATAGGCTGGAAACCACAACCAGAGGTGAGGTATGTGGGTTGCTGGACCCGCCCATCTTTTCTAGCAACCCGTACCCCGGCTCCCAGCTGCACCAATTAATCCTCTTAGTTCATGTGTGCATTAGAGAAAATACACCGGGTTACATCCCAGAAATAAGCCATCTCTGGGATACATACCTCCCATCGATTGCAAGACCATTAGCTACCTTACAATATATATATACAGTACAGACCAAAAGTTTGGACACACCTTCTCATTTAAAGATTTTTCTGTATTTTCATGAATATGAAAGTTGTACATTCACACTGAAGGCATCAAAACTATGAATTAACATAAGTGAAATTATATACTTAACAAAAAAGTGTGAAACATCTGAAAATATGTCTTATATTCTAGGTTCTTCAAAGTAGCCACCTTTTACTTTGATGACTGCTTTGCACACTCTTGGCATTCTCTTGATGAGCTTCAAGAGGTAGTCACCGGAAATGGTTTTCACTTCACAGGTGTGCCCTGTCAGGTTTAATAAGTGGGATTTCTTGCCTTTTAAATGGGGTTGGGACCATCATTTGGGTTGTGCAGAAGTCAGGTGGATACACAGCTGATAGTCCTACTGAATAGACTGTTAGAATTTGTATTATGGCAAGAAAAAAGCGGCTAAGTAAGGAAAAACGAGTGGCCATCATTACTTTAAGAAATGAAGGTCAGTCAGTCCGAAAAATTGGGAAAACTTTGAAAGTGTCCCCAAGTGCAGTTGCAAAAACCATCAAGCACTACAAAGAAACTGGCTCACATGAGGACCGCCCCAGGAAAGGAAGACCAAGAGTCACCTCTGCTTCTGAGGATAAGTTTATCCAAGTCACCAGCCTCAGAAATCGCAGGTTAACAGCAGCTCAGAATAGAGACCAGGTCAATGCCACACAGAGTTCTAGCAGCAGACACATCTCTACAACAACTGTTAAGAGGAGACTTTGTGCAGCAGGCCTTCATGGTAAAATAGCTGCTAGGAAACCACTGCTAAGGACAGGCAACAAGCAGAAGAGGCTTATTTGGGCTAAAGAACACAAGGAATGGACATTAGATCAGTGGAAATCTGTGCTTTCGTCTGATGAGTCCAAATTTGAGATCTTTGGTTCCAACCACGGTGTCTTTGTGCGACGCAGAAAAGGTGAATGGATGGACTATACATGCCTGGTTCCCACCGTGAAGCATGGAGGAGGAGGTATTATGGTGTGGGGATGCTTTGCTCGTGACACTGTTGGGGATTTATTCAAAATTGAAGGCATACTGAACCAGCATGGCTACCACAGCATCTTGCAGCGGCATGCTATTCCATCCGGTTTGCATTTAGTTGGACCACCATTTATTTTTCAACAGGACAATGACCCCAAACACACCTCCAGGCTGTGTAAGGGCTATTTGACCAAGGAGGAGAGTGATGGGGTGCTACTCCAGATGACCTGGCCTCCAAAGTCACCAGACCTGAACCCAATCGAGATGGTTTGAGGGGGGGCTGGACCGCAGAGTGAAGGCAGAAGGGCCAACAAGTGCTAAGCATCTCTGGGAACTCCTTCAAGATTGTTGGAAGACCATTTCCAGTGACTACCTCTTGAAGCTCATCAAGAGAATGCCAAGAGTGTGCAAAGCAGTCATCAAAGCAAAAGGTGGCTACTTTGAAGAACCTAGAATATAAGATATATTTTCAGCTGTTTCAGACTTTTTTGTTAAGTATATAATTCCACATGTGTTAATTCATAGTTTTGATGCCTTCAGTATGAATGTACAATTTTCATAGTCATGAAAATGCATAAAATCTTTAAATGAGAAGGTGTGTCCAAACTTTTGGTCTGTACTGTATATATATATATATATATATATATATATATATATATACTAGCTATTGAACCCGTTCTACGCCCGGGTGGCAAGCATTTTTATTGGTATATGGTCTCCCATGCTGGTATT
The DNA here is from genome assembly GCF_046119375.1 of Phyllobates terribilis. Lineage (NCBI taxonomy): Eukaryota > Metazoa > Chordata > Amphibia > Anura > Dendrobatidae > Phyllobates > Phyllobates terribilis. The sequence continues at coordinate 459,899,382 of NW_027362764.1, forward strand.
TGTGCTGCCCCCACCATGCTATCCTGGTATGCATGGCACCCCTCATCCCTATCCTGGTATGCATGGCACCCTTCATCCCCAACCCTGTCATGCATGGCACCCCTCAACCCCAATCCTGTCATGCGTGGCACCCCTCATCCCCAATCCTGATATGTGTGGTACTCCTCATCCCTATCCTGGTATGCATGGTACCCCATCCCTCATCCCTATCCTGGTATGTATAGTATCCCTCATCCTGGCATGCATGGGCCCTCATCCACATCCTGGTATGCATGGCACTCCTCACCTCAATCCTGGTATGCATGGCACTCCTCATCCCCAATCCTGGTATGCCTGGCACCCCTCATACCCAATCCTGGTATGCATGGCACCCCTCATCCCCAATCCTGGTATGCATGGCACCCCTCATCCCCAATCCTGGTATGCATGGCACCCCTCAACCCCAATCCTGTCCTGCGTGCCACCCCTCATCCCAAATCCTGATATGTGTGGTACTCCTCATCCATATCCTGGTATGCATGGTACCCTATCCCTCATCCCTATCCTGGTATGTATGGTATCCCTCATCCTGGCATGCATGGGCCCCTCACCCACATCCTGGTATGCATGGCACCCCTCACACCCATCCTGGTATTCATAGCACTCCTCATCCCCAATCCTGGTTTGCATGGCACCCCTCATCCCCAATCGTGGTATGCATGGCACCCCTCATCCCCAATGCTGGTATGCATGGCACCCCTCATTCCCAATCCTGGTATGCATGGCACCCCTCATTCCTAATCCTGGTATGCATGGCATCCCTCATCCCCAATCCTGGTATGCATGGCTCCTTCATGCCCAATCCTGGTATGCATGGCTCCTTCATCCACAATCCTGTTATGCATGGCAGCACTCATCCCCAATCCTGGTATTTATGGCTCCCTCATCCCCAATCCTGGTATGCTTGGCTCCCTCATCCCCAATCCTGGTATGCATGGCTTCTTCATCCCCAATCCTGTTATGCATGGCACCCCTCATCCCCAATCCTGGTATGCATGGCACCCCTTATCCCCAATCATAATATGCATGGCTCCCTCATCCCCAATCCTGGTATGCATGGCACCCCTCATCCCCAATCCTGGTATTCATGGCTGCCTCACCCCCATCCTGGTATGCATGGCACTCCTCATCCCTATCCTGGTATGCATGGTACCCCTCATCCTGGTATGCATGGCACCCCTCATCATCCTTATCCCCAATCCTGGTATACATGTCTCCCCCACCCCCTTCCTGGTATGCATGGCACCCTTCACCCCCAATCCTGGTATGCATGGTACCCCTCATCCTGGTATGCATGGCACCCCTCATCCCTATTCTGGTATGTATGGTACCCCTCATCCTGGTTTGCATGGCACCCCTCATCTCAATTCTGGTATGTATGGCCTCCTCATCCCAGAAACCTGGTATGCAAGGCACCCAGTCCCTCATCCTGGTATGAATGTCACCCCTCATCCTTATCCTGGTATGCATGGTACCCCTCATCCCTATTCTGGTATGCATGGTACCCCTCATCCTGGTATGCATGGCACCCCATCGCTCATTCTGGTATGCATGGTAACCAGCATTCCTATCTTGGTATGTATGGTACCCCTCATCTCTATTCTGGTATGCATGGCACCACACACCCCCAATCCTGACATACATGGCCCCCTCACTGCCTTATCCTGGTATGCATGGTCTCCTCACTCCCCAATCCTGGTATGCATGGTCCCCTCACCCCCCAATCATGGTATACATGGTACCCTCACCCTCCAATAATGGTATGTGTGGTACCCCTCATCCTGGTATGCATGGTCCCCTCACCCCCCCAATCCTGGTATGTGTTGTACAGAGACACTCATCCCCGGTTATATTATAGATATATATATATATATCTTATATATAAAGCTGAATGTGTGTGTGTGTTTATGTATGTATATATGTGTATATGTCCGGGATTGGCATCTGCACCGTCAGCCACAAAATTTTGCACAGTCACATGTCTGGACCCCGAGAGCGTCATAGGCTATGCTGTGAGGTGAAATTTTAACCCCGTGCATTCCAATTCACCAAACAATTTTGCCCCTATCTACATAATGGGGAAAAAGTGAAAGGAAAAGTGTTGGAGGCAAATTGACAGCTTCCACATGTGAACAAGGGAGAATTAAAGAATGAGAGCGATGGCGCCAAAGAGTATATACCGCACAGTTGCTAAGGTGGGGCCCAGACATGGGATACTCATACTCACCACACACGGGGATATGAACACACACATAAAATGTGCCACACACTACCACGTGCTTGAACACATATACCACCCTCAGCACACACAAAACTCATCTCACAAAGATTTATCGGGCTGCCAATAGCAACCAATCACAGCTCAGCTTCTATTTTGCTACAGTGAAGTAATCTGAACTGTGATTGGTTAATATAGGCAGCAAAGGACATTCTCAGTATAACAAAGCTTGGGTAAGGTAATAAGATGTCAGTTAGGGTGTGTTGGTGGAAAGGCTGATGTCAGTCACATTACTTCTATGTGAGAGGATATAGAAACTGCCAGTTACAGACTATTTTTACCACAATAATGCCTCAAAAGAAAAGGAATTTCATGGCACGAATGTCAGCTGATGCGAAAAGAAAAGCTGCATTACGGGCCAATGAAAAATGTGAAGACCAAGAAACAAGGCTGACACACATGAGAGCAGCAGCTGCTTCCTCAAGAGCCAATGAACTTTCTGAGCAGAGGGAAGCGAGGCTTGCAGACAAGAGAACAAGAGCTGCTTCCTCAAGAGCCAATGAACTTTCTGAGGACAGGGAAGCGAGGCTTGCAGACAAGAGCACAAGAACTGCTTCCTCAAGAGGCAATGAACTTTCTGAGGAGAAGGAAGCGAGGCTTGCAGATAAGAGAAGAAGAGCTGCTTCCTCAAGGGCCAATGAGTCATCTCAGCAGAGAGAAGGCCGACTTGCCACTAAGAGAATTGCTATTTCTGCCACCTGGGCACAGGAAATAGTTGGAGATTTGAAACATGCTGCTTTTTGTTACCAGTCAGACATAAACTATCAGGATAATCCTAAAGTTCAGATAGGAAAAATGGATGTGGTCTGCATGTACTGCAGTGCCCTGAAATGGAAAGATGAACCGCATGGTTTATGCTGTGCAAATGGCAAGATAAAACTTCCACCTCTCCTGTCACCACTAGATCCCCTAAAGTCTCTGATGACAGGCACCAGTACAATATCAAAGCATTTCTTGGACAACATTAGGAAGTACAACTCCTGCTTCCAAATGACATCATTTGGTGCAACAAAAGAAATGTTTACAACAGGATTTATGCCGACATTTAAAGTTCAAGGACAGGTTTACCACTCGATTGGCTCACTGCTTACATTACAAGAAGAATCTCAATTTCTTCAACTCTTCTTTATGGGAAATGCAGAAGCAGAGGCTCAGCAGAGATGAGATGCTCTTTAATTCCTAACACTCGCCTTGATATTGTCACTATTTTGCAGCAGTTCTTTCACTCCAACAATCTATATGTTCAACTTTTCAAGACTGCACTTGAATGCATGCCAAATGATGATTACAAGGTTGTCATTCAAGCTGACAAAACACCACAAGGTGAACATCAGCGACGTTTCAATGCTTCCACATTTTATGAGGTAGCCATCTTGATTGTAGGTAATGATTTTCAAAGCCGTGACATTGTGCTTCAGAAAAGGAACAATAGTTTGCAACAAGTAGCAGAAACTCACAGGTCCTATTATGCTCTGCAATATCCAATCATCTTTTGGCAGGGACAGGATGGCTATCACTTTGGAATACCTCAGACAGATCCTACAACAGGCAACCCTTCAGGAAAAAAAGTGTCTGCCATGGACTTCTATGCATATAGGATCATGACAAGATTTGCAGAGGAAAATCACATCTTGAAATGCAAACACCTCTTCCACCAATTTATTGTTGACATATATGCAAAGATTGAGAGTGAACGTCTTTTATATATCCGGCTAAATCAAAAGAAGCTCAGGCCAGAGGAATATATTCACCTTAGAGATGCTGTTGCAAATGATGCTGATCCAAAAGAGTGGGGGAAAATGGTTATTCTTCCATCAACTGTGACTGGAAGCCCACGACACATGCATGAATGCACAATTACTTATGTGAGAAAGTATGGCCGTCCAGATCTTTTCATCACCTTTACTTGCAATCCGGCCTGGGAGGAAATTGGAGGGCACCTGTTGCCGGGCCAAAAAACAGTGAATCGCCACGACCTTATTGATCGGGTTTTCAAGCAGAAACTTTCAAAAATGACTTATCTCATCACAAAATCACATATTCATGGTGAGACGCAGTGCTGGATGTATTCAGTTGAATGGCAAAAAAGAGGCCTTCCTCACTCCCACATCTTGATTTGACTGAAGCAAAAAATGCAGCCTACCGAAATTGACAATATCATCAGTGCCGAATTGCCAGACCCTCAGACTGACCCATTGCTGTTTGACACCATCACAAAAAACATGATCCATGGTCCGTGTGGGAGTCTGAACAAAAATTCTCCCTGTATGATTGATGGCAGGTGTTCAAAGCATTACCCATTATCCCTGGGCCAAGACTCCCAAACAGGACAAGATGGATATCCAGTCTACCGAAGAAGAAAGCCAGGGGATGGTGGTTTCATAGCAAAGCTCAAAATCCGTGTTGGATCATTAATCCCAGAGATAGAAATTGACAACAGGTGGGTAGTGCCTTACAACCCTTTGCTCTCAAAAATCTTCCAGGCCCACATAAATGTCAAATCTTGCCACTCTGTGAAATCAATCAAGTATATCTGAAAATATATCCACAAAGGAAGTGATCAAGCAGTTTTTGAACTCCAGGAAAATGGACCTATTATTGATGAAGTGGAGGCATTCCAGATGGGCAGGTACATAAGCAGCAATGAAGCTGTTTGGAGAATACTAGGATTCTCCATTCATGAGCGCTACCCACCAGTTCTGCATCTGAGTGTGCACTTGGAAAATGGACAGAGAATTTACTTTAACCCAGCAAACTTGCAGCAGCAGCTCCTAACACCACCTAAGACCACCCTCTTGGCATTTTTTTGAGCTGTGACAACAAGACCCTTTTGTAAAAACAATTCTCTACTGTGATTTACCAAAGTACTGCACTTGGAATGCCTCCAGAAAAACAAAGGAACGGAGGAAACGGGGGCTTGATATTGAAAGCTATCCAGGGGTGAAAGCAACTGATACTCTTGGTCATGTCTACACTGTTCATCCGTCAAATGCAGAGTGCTTCTACCTGCGCATGTTACTTCATGTAGTCAAAGGCCCTACATCATTTTCTGACCTGAAGACCGTCAGAGGCCATGTGAGTGAAACATTCAAATCCTCTTGAGATTTGGACAAAGTACAAAACTGATCTCAGTGAGGACATCCTCATGCAGATTAGAAGGGAAAATCCTCAGCAGCTCATCAACTTCACTGAGGAAATGTTCAATGAAACTTTAATGCTCCTTGAAGATCAGTGCATAGCAATGTCAGGAAAAGCCTTACAGTTGCATGGTTTGCCTGCTCCAATAAGAAATCCTGAAGGCATCCAAATGTGTAGGGAGATTTTCCTAGAAACAAACTACAATATTGATGAACTGACAGCATTTGTGTCTCAGAAAGAGGCAATATTGGTGCCAGATGAAAGGGACGACTATAACTACATTTTAAGTTTCAGTAAAACCAACAAAGGTGGGATTGTCTTCCTTGATGCTCCAGGCGGAACAGGAAAGACATTTGTAATCAACTTGCTCCTGAAAAAATTTTGACAACAAAAAAATATTGCACTTGCAGTGGCATCTTCAGGAATTGCAGCTAGCTTTTAAAAGGTGGCATGACAGCACATTCGACATTCAAACTACCACTTAACCTGTCTCATAGTGACAGCCCCGTGTGTAATATTGCCAAGGGATCAGTACTGGCCAAATTGCTTCAAAACTGTAGTGCCATCATTTGGGATGAATGCACCATGTCACACAAAAGGGCTCTGGAAGCAGTGGACAGACTGCTGCAAGACCTGCGTAGCAAAAAATATATCATGGGAGGAGTAGTTGTTGTTTTGGCAGGTGACTTCCGCCAAACACTACCTGTTATTCAAAGATCAACCTCTGTAGACGAAATGAATGCCTGTCACAAAGCATCGTACCTTTGAAGAAAAGTAAAGAAAATGTCACTGAACACTAACATGAGGGTCTACATTAGAGATGAGCGGTGTTCGACTAGAACTGTTCGCCAATCTCAAATTCGAGCTGTTTTGGGCGGTGTTCGAGTTGTTCGACGAACCCGAACGATTTGCAAAAAATTCGGCTGTTCGAGGTTATGTTCGATAACTGTTCGTGCACCAAAAGCGTGTCCTGCATGTCTGGCGCTATTTAGAGCACCAATCATGCAGGGATTGTCTGCCACTCACTGTAATGCCACAGCCATGGTGGTTGTGGCATTACAGTGATTGCCCAAATCGATGGGAACAGTGCCAACAGTGAAACATGAAAAGCCGGCAATTCAGCAGCGGCATACACCGGTACCCGACAATTTAGAACCGAAAGAATAGAGCTTCACACATAGATTAGATAGATATAAACATGTCAGCCACATATATACGAAGTACAGTGAAAGTGCTGCTTACTGTACTTGTCATTTAGCGTAAAGGATTTATCAAAAAAAATAATAGTGTTTTCATGCACCGTCTCTTTAAAAAAGCCGGCCGGCAATTCAGCAGCGGTACCCGACAATTTATAACAGACAGAATAGAGCTTCACACATAGATTAGATAGATAGAAACATGTCAGCCACATATATACGAAGTACAGTGACAGTGTTGCTTACTGTACTTGTCATTTAGCGTAAAGGATTTATCAAAAAAAATAATAGTGTTTTCATGCACTGTCTCTTTAAAAAAGCCGGCCGGCAATTCAGCAGCGGTACCCGACAATTTATAACAGACAGAATAGAGCTTCACACATAGATTAGATAGATAGAAACATGTCAGTCACTTATATATGAAGTACAGTGATAGTGTTGGTTACTGTACTTGTCATTTAGTATTAAAATAAAGGATTTATTATTAAAAAAATTGGCGTGGGGTTCCCCTTAATTTTAGGCTCTAGCGGAGGTTAAGCAGACGGCTGGGGCAGATGTTTGAAGCCTGGGAAGGGGGTAATACCCACGGAGCTTCCCAGGCTACTAATATCAGCCCCCAGCTGAATACATAGCCTTTACTAGCTATTAAAATGGGGGACCCCCCAAAAAAAATGACGTGGGGTCCCCCCTAATTTAATAGCTAGTAAAGGCTAGGCAGACAGCTGGGGGCTGATATTAATAGCCCAGGAAGGGAACCATGAATATTGGCCCCCTCCCAGGCTAGAAACACCAGCCGTCAGCCGCACCAGAAATGGCGCATTCATAGGATGCGCCAATTCTGGCACTTAGCCTCGCTCTTCCACGCTGCCCTGGTGCGGTGGCAGGGGGTAATAGGGTTGGGGTTGATGTCAGCTTATAATGCCAGCTGACATCAAGCCCAGGTTAGTAATGGAGAGGCGTCTATAAGACACCCCCATTACTAACCCCATAGTCAAAGTTAAAAAAAACACAAACAAAAAAATGTCCAATGAACTCAGCTCACCTCCTGCACGTCACTGACAGCGTGGGAAAATTCTCCTGCAATCAGCGCTTCAGCGTGAGAATTTTCCCACGCTGTCAGTGACGTGCATGAGGTGAGCCGAGTTCATTGGACATGAACTCGGCTCATCTGGATGTCGTCACAGAGAGACGCTGAGCAGCGCAAGCAAGCCTGCGCTTCTCAGTGTCTGCGGGATGACAGGCTGGATGGCAGCGTTCTGCTGCGGTCCAGCCTGTCATCTCGATGTAGCAGAGCTGAAGCTGTCGTGGGAACCATGGAAAGGTAAGGATGAGGTTGCTTTATTATTTTTCTTTTATTGCAGGAGATCGTTGGCTTCAGCTGGAATGGGCGTGATGGTAAGTATGGTTTAATTTAGAACAATAAAGGATTGTGTCTTTATTTCAATTAAAGGACTTTATTCTGGGTGTTTGTGTTTTTTTTAACTTTGACTATGGGGTTAGTAATGGGGGTGTCTTATAGACGCCTCTCCATTACTAACCTGGGCTTGATGTCAGCTGGCATTATAAGCTGACATCAACCCCAACCCTATTACCCCCTGCCACCGCACCAGGGCAGCGTGGAAGAGCGAGGCTAAGTGCCAGAATTGGCGCATCCTATGAATGCGCCATTTCTGGGGCGGCTGACGGCTGGTGTTTCTAGCCTGGGAGGGGGCCAATATTCATGGTTCCCTTCCTGGGCTATTAATATCAGCCCCCAGCTGTCTGCCTAGCCTTTGCTAGCAATTAAATTAGGGGGGACCCCACGTCATTTTTTTTGGGGGGTCCCCCATTTTAATAGCTAGTAAAGGCTATGTATTCAGCTGGGGGCTGATATTAGTAGCCTGGGAAGCTCCGTGGGTATTACCCCCTTCCCAGGCTTCAAACATCTGCCCCAGCCGTCTGCTTAACCTCCGCTAGAGCCTAAAATTAAGGGGAACCCCACGCCAATTTTTTTAATAATAAATCCTTTATTTTAATACTAAATGACAAGTACAGTAACCAACACTATCACTGTACTTCATATATATGTGACTGACATGTTTCTATCTATCTAATCTATGTGTGAAGCTCTATTCTTTCTGTTCTAAATTGTCGGGTACAGATGCTGAATTGCCGGCCGGCTTTTTTAAAGAGACGGTGCATGAAAACACTAATATTTTTTTTAATAAATCCTTTACACTAAATGACAAGTGCAGTAACCAACACTGTCACTGTGCTTCTTATATGTGTGACTGACATGTTTCTATCTGTCTAATCTATGTGTGATGCTCTATTCCTTCTTGTCTAAATTGTCGGGTACCGGTGTATGCCGCTGCTGAATTTGCCGGCCGGCTTTTTTAAAGAGAGTGTCTTCTGAGCAGTTTGTCAGCTTTTGGACACCTTTGCAGGTGTTTTCTATGTGTTTCTATGTGTTTTTGTTTGCCTGCCATTGGTTTTAACGGTGTTCGACGGTGTTCTAAGGTGTTCGACGAACAGTTCGACGAACAGTTCCTCGAACATCCCGTTGTTCGACGAACCGAACCGAACCCGAACACTACGGGAGTGGCTCAACACTAGTCTACATGACAGGCGATGTTTCTGCTGGACTGTTTTCGAGCCAGCTATTGACTATTGGAGATGGCAAGGAACCAGTAAACTCAACCACTGGACAGATCACCTTCCCAAGCAACTTTTGTTGCATTGTGACTTCCATTGAGGAGTTGAAAGCAAAGGTTTTTCCGAACATTCAACTCCACTTCAAAAATTCTGACTGGCTGTGTGAAAGGGCTAAAAATGACAGTGTCAACAAGATCAATCTTCAAATTCGAAATCTGCTTCCAGGTGTGTGCACAACCTACAAGTCAGTGGATACAGTAATAGACCCTGCTCAAGCATTATTTTATCCAACTGAGTTCCTCAATTCCTTGGAGCCACAAGGACTTCCTCCTCACAACCTCTTTCTAAAACCTGGAGCACCTATTCTGCTATTGAGAAATTTGGATCCACCAAAGCTGTGTAATGGAACAAGACCCTTGATTAAGAACCTGTTTCCACATGTAATTGAGGCAACCATTTTGACAGGATGTGCCACAGGAGAAGATGTTTTCATTCCAACAATTCCTCTAATTCCATCTGATTTGCCCTTTAATTTTAAACGTCTCCAGTTTCCTGTTCGACTAGCATTTGCTATGTCCATCAACAAGGCTCAGGGACAGTCCTTGAAAGTAGTTGGAATCTATTTACAATCTCCATGCTTTTCTCATGGTCAACTTTATGTGGCCTGTTCAAGAGTTGGAACAGCCAAAAATCTGTTCATGTTTGCACCTGAAGGAAGAACTAAGAATGTCGTTTATCAAAAGTCTCTCAAATAAGGAGTAGAAGGTTACTTCACATTACTTGGCCAATTTAGTTAAATCTGTGTGGAATATCTCTGGTGTTGAAATATATGTTATGAAATGCTTCTATTAGCTTAGTTTTTGCCTTTTAATAATTACATTTCTATCTATTTGTTTTGTGGTTTTTGTGTGGAGAATAAATTTTTGTTAACACATTCTATTTTGCTAACAGCAGTTATTAACCCGGGCGAAGCCGGGTAGTACAACTAGTATATACATATATGTGGGAAATCAGGATCCATTTTGTCTTCTCAGTTCCCATTTTATGCTTTAAATCTATCACGTCGCACCTTTACACAGACACCACTCCTCCGCTTCCTACATATTCCAAGTGCTTTAGAAACTGAATGAAACCAGTCAGATAGATGCATCTATTAGTAAATCCCACAAAACACTTGCTTACTTATTGGCATAAAACCTTCTCTGTGTAAGGGTGCATATTACCCCCATTTTAATTGAAGCGGAATATCTTGCTGGACTCTATGTGTGTGTACTGTGTGTGTACTGTGTGTGTCAACAGGACAATGACCCCAAACACACCTCCAGGCTGTGTAAGGGCTATTTGACCAAGAAGGAGAGTGATGGGGTGCTACGCGAGATGACCTGGCCTCCACAGTCACCAGACCTGAACCCAATCGAGATGGTTTGGGGTGAGCTGGACCACAGAGTGAAGGCAAAAGGGCCAACAAGTGCTAAGCATCTCTGGGAACTACTTCACGATTGTTGGAAGACCATTTCCGGTGACTACCTCTTGAAGCTCATCAAGAGAATGCCAAGACTGTGCAAAGCAGTCATCAAAGCAAAAGGTGGCTACTTTGAAGAACCTAGAATATAGACATATTTTCAGTTGTTTCACACTTTTTTGTTAACTATATAATTCCACTTGTGTTAATCCATAGTTTTGATGCCTTCAGTGTGGATGTAAATGTACAATTTTTATAGCCATGAAAATACAGAAAAATCTTTAACCCCTTAACAACATTGGACGTACTAATACACGTCTGTGCCCTGGGACTTAAGAGCCAGACCCGTATTAGTATGTCATGGCGATCGCGCGCGCACACAGGCTGTGCGGGCACGATCGCCGCCGGGTGTCAGCTGATTGTCGCAGATGACACCCGGTACTATGTGCAGGGAGCGGTCACGCACCGCTCCCAGCACATTAACCCCCGCAATGCTGCGATCGAAGTCGATTGCATCATTGCGGTGGCAAGGTGTAGCATCGGCGTCTCTGCCCCGTACTAGGCAGAGACGCCGTCCCTCTCACCTCCCCGCTCCTGGCGCGGCGTCCTCCAGCGCTTCTCTCCCCGCTGCTTCCAGCACGCGCTCCTTCCCCGGCAGTGTGCTTAGGGCGCGCGCGCGCGCGCGCTCCCCCTCTCTTAAAGGGACCGCGCGCGCCGTCCTAAGGAGTCCCCGGCCAATTGCCGGAGGACCTCCAATATTTAAGGCACCTCCTCCAAAATGGAGGTGCCCGAGCAATGTTGTTGCAAAGCCTTCACTCTGCTTCAGCCCTCAGGTCCCGTTACCAGTTACCAGCCAGTCACCTGCCAGATTCCTGCTTGTTACCTGCCAGTCACCTGCCGGATTCCTGCCTGTTACCTGCCAGTTACCTGCCTGATTCCTGCTTGATACCTGCCTGATATCCGTTTACCTGCTTGCAAGCCTGCGGTCCGACGGTCTGCTTTCCTCCACCTGTCAGTCTGTCTATGGACCAGCCTGCCCGCTCACCTGGGAGCGCTCATCTGCTACCTGCCTGCTAGCCTACCTGGAGGCTCCGCCGTCACTTGCCGTGACCACCTGCCTGTCCAGAGACTCTCGCCTGCTCACCTGGGAGCGCTCATCTGCTACCTGTCTGCTAGCCTACCTGGAGGCTCTGCCGTCACTTTCCGTGACCACCTGCCTGTCCAGAGACTCTTGCCTGCTCACCTGGGAGCGCTCACCTGCTACCTGCCTGCTAGCCTACCTGGAGGCTCTGCCGTCACTTGCCGTGACCACCTGCCCGTCCAGAGACTCTCGCCCGCTCACCTGGGAGCGCTCACCAGCCACCTGCCTGCTGTCCTTCTACCCAGAGACTGTCCCTGTCACTTGCCGTGAGTACCCGTCCTTTTACCCAGAGACTGTCCCTGTCACTTGCCGTGACTACCTGCCCCTCTACCCAGAGACTGTCCCTGTCACTTGCCGTGACTACCTGTCCCTGGGAGCCACCCGCTTCCTTACATGGACTGCCCCCTTGTATAGTTGCACAGAGGTTCCACCTCCCAGACCCGTTACACAAGGGGAGGTGATCGCAGATACTCACCTCCTCTTCCGGCTTCCAGCGCTGTCTGCCGTGGCTTCCAGGATGTTGCCATGACGACCCGATGTCATCATGACAACATCCAGGTCACCAGACAGCAGGAAGATTTTTTGGACATGCGCAGTGCATCTCCAAACAATCTTCTCCCTGTCCAGCGCTGACAGCCTGCATGGCACAGGGATGGTGCTGGATTCCTGTGCCATGCAGGCGATCAGAGAAAAAAAAGTGAAAGTCCCATAGTGGGACAAAGTAATAAAGTATAAAAACTATCAGAAAGTGAAAAAAAAAAAAAATTGTAAAAATATAAAAAAAATAATGTACCCATCAATAAATATTATTATAAAAACAAAACAAAAAAAACAATAAAAGTACACATATTTGGTATCACCGCGTCCGGAACAACCTGAAATATAAAACTGTCCCACTAGTTAACCCCTTCAGTGAACACGGTAAAAAAATAAAATAAAAAACCAAGCAAAAAACAATGCTTTATCACCATTCCGCAAAACATAAAATGGAATAACACACGATCAAAAAGACGAATATAAATAAAAATGGTACCACTGAAAACATCATCTCGTCCCGCAAAAAACAAGCTGCCATACAGCTCCATCAGTGGAAAAATAAAAAAGTTATAGCTCTCAGAATAAAGCTATGCTAAAAAATAATTTTTTCTATAAAATTGCTTTTATTATGTAAAAGTGCAAAACATAGAAAAACGATATAAATGTGGTACCGCTGTAAACATACTGACCCGAAGAATAAAGCTGCCTTATCAATTTTACCACACGCAGAACATAATAAAAAAAACAAAAAAAACAATTCCTGAATTGTTGGTTTTTGTATATTCTGCCTCCCAAAAATCGGAATAGAAAGCGATCAAAAAATGTCACATGCCTGAAAATGGCACCAATAACAACGTCAACTCATCCCGCAAAAAACAAGCCATCACATGACTGTCTGCCAAAATCTGGAAAAATTATAGCTCTCAAAATATGGCGATGTAAAAACTAGATTTTACAAAAAATGCGTCTTTTAGGGTGTGACAGCTGTCAGTCATAAAAACCCCATATGATTCTGGTATCGCTGTAATCGCACCGACCCGAAGAATAAAGCCGTCTAATCACTTATACCGCACGAGGAGCGGTGTAAAAAATTAATTTCTGGGTTAGGGTTGGGCTAGGGTTAGGGCTGGGTTTGGGGTTAGGGTTGTGATGGGGTTGGGATATTTTTCAAAAGTAAGAAAAAAAGATGACGATATGGCGACTAGTGTTGAGCGCAAGTGCTCGCTACTTGAGTTTGCATCGGGAGCTCTGGTATGCATTGAGTATCGTGGGTATTTGAGTGACATGCTCGAGTCTCCGCCCCATATGCTTCGCGGCCAAAAAAACTTTGCGGGGATTGCCTGCCATGCACGAGCGATCCCCGCATGTTTTTCTTTGGGTGTCTAATAACCGTGAAACATGCGGAGCAGGGACTCAAGCATGTCACTCGAGCACACGCTGTACATGGTGCATACCTGAGTACCCGATGAAAACTCAAGTAGCGAGCACTTGCGCTCAAATCTAATGACAACTTATTCAATATGATGACCTAATGTTATCAAATTCTGTGTCGTACCTCTGGGCTCAAAATGTTCACTATACACCTTAATAAAATCCTTGAGGTGTATAGTTTCCAAAATGGGGTCACTTGAGGGCGAGCTCCACTGTTTAGGCACATCATTGGCTCTCCAAACGCGACATGGTGTCCGCTAACTAGAGATGAGCGTTGTTCGACTCGAACTGTTCGCCAATCTCAAATTCGAGCTGTTTTGGGCGGTGTTCAATCCGTTCGGCGAACACGAACGATTTGAGAAAAATTCGGCTGTTCGAGGTTATGTTCGATAACTGTTCGTGCACCAAAATCATAACAGGATTTTTTCTCAGTAATGATGAAAATTAATGTTAATACGCAGTTTGAGTGTACACTGGGGCGGGGGGAGGGGCAGGGGATGGATCTCGGCAGGAATAATGAAGATCTCCATTTTTTTTTATCTTTCCGGAATTTACAGTGGGGAGGTGCAATCTGTCAGCCTATCAGCAGCGCACACATGGAGCGAAGTGCTTTTTTCACACAAGCAAGGGCGTGTGTCATTGGCAGTGTATGTCACATGTCCTTGCCCTATAAGACCCAGCCATTTTCCCCGTCGCCACCATTTTCTCACTGCTGCAGCTGCGTGTTAGTCGGCACCGCTGTTGCTGTGTGCGCTATACCTTGTTAATTTCAAGCCAATTTTCGCACAAATCTACAGATAGCTTGGGAGTAGGGAATAATTGTGATTGCAGTCCTTTTAAGGACTAGGTTACAGCATTTCCTACGACTTTTATCAGGCTTGTCTGCGCTCTTAAATAGATAGGTTGTGGGAGTAAAGACTAAATGTAATTGCAGTCCTTTTCAGGACTAAGTTACATCAGTTCCTATCAGTTTTTGCCAGGCAGGTCTGTGCCAGTGATGTGCAAGTTTTTTTCACAGCATTTGGCTGAATCTAGCAAAGCTAATCCTTTTTGGCCTATTGCAGAGTGTGTTAGTCAGTGGAGTAGCCTATCTGTGTTGCAAGCAACACAACCTGTGTATAGAATGCCAATTTTTTTACTGCACCTAGTGAAGTATAACCTTTTGGGCATAGCATCATTCTATTAGTCCATCTATACTGACCTCCATAAGGTTACAAATTGAATATAATTTTTTTCTGCATCTAGCTCTGAAAAAATATTTGTCCTTCTAGCAGTGTGTGGGACTTGTTCTACTAGTCCATCTATACTGACCTCCATCAGGTTGCAAATTCAAAATAATTTTTTGTCTGCATCTAGCTCTGAAAAAATATTTGGGCTTCTAGCAGTGTGTGGGACTTGTTCTATTAGTCCATCTATACTGACCTCCATCAGGTTGCAAATTAAAAATATTTTTTGGTCTGCATCTAGCTCTGAAAAAATATTTGGCCTTCTAGCAGTGTGTGGGACTTGGTCTATTAGTCCATCTATACTGACCTCCATCAGGTTGCAAATTAAAAATGTTTTTTGTCTGCATCTAGCTCTGAAAAACTATTTGGCCTTCTTGCAGTGTTTGGGACTTGTTCTACTAGTCCATCTATACTGAGCTCCATCAGGTTGCAAATTAAAAATAATTTTTATCTGCATCTAGCGCTGAAAAAATATTTTTCCTTCTAGCAGTGTGTGGGACTTGTTCTACTAGTCCATCTATACTGACCTCCATCAGGTTGCAAACTGAAAATAATTTTTTTCTGCATCTAATTCTGAAAAAATATTTGGGCTTCTAGCAGTGTGTGGGACTTGTTTTATTAGTCCATCTATACCGACATCCATCAGGTTGCAAATTAAAAATAATTTTTATCTGCATCTAGCTCTGAAAAAATATTTGGCCTTCTAGAAGTGTGTGGGACTTGTTCTATTAGTCCATCTATACTGACCTCCATCAGGTTGCAAATTGAATATATTTTTTTCCTGCATCTAGCTCTGAAAAAATATTTGTCCTTCTAGAAGTGTGTGGGACTTGTTCTACTAGTCCATCTATACTGACCTCTATCAGGTTGCAAATTAAAAATAATTTTTATCTGCATCTAGCTCTGAAAAAATATTTGTCCTTCTAGCAGTGTGTGGGACTTGTTCTACTAGTCCATCTATACTGACCTCCATCAGGTTGCAAACTGAATATAATTTTTTTCTGCATCTACCTCTGAAAAAATATTTGGGCTTCAAGAAGTGTGTGGGACTTGTTTTATTAGTCCATCTATACTGATCTCCGTCAGGTTGCAAATTAAAATTAATTATTATCGGCATCTAGCTCTGAAAAAATATTTGGCCTTCTAGCAGTGTGTGGGACTTGTTCTATTAGTCCATCTATACTGACCTCCATCAGGTTGCAAACTGAATATAATTTTTTTCTGCATTTATCTCTGAAAAAATATCTGGGCTTCTAGCAGTGTGTGGGACTTGTTCTATTAGTCCATCTATACTGACCTCCATCAGGTTGCAAATTAAAATTATTTTTTTGTCTGCATCTAGCTCTGAAAAAATATTTGGCCTTCTAGCAGTGTGTGGGACTTGGTCTATTATTCCATCTATACTGACCTCCATCAGGTTGCAAATTGAGTATAATTTTTTTCTGCATCTAGCTCTGAAAAAATATTTGTCCTTCTAGCAGTGTGTGGGACTTGTTCTACTAGTCCATCTATACTGACCTCCATCAGTTTGCAGATTCAAAACAATTTTTTGTCTGCATCTAGCTCTGAAAAAATATTTGGCCTACTAGCAGTGTGTGGGACTTGTTCTATTAGTCCATCTATACTGACCTCCATCAGGTTGCAAATTGAATATAATTTTTTTCTGCATCTAGCTCTGAAAAAATATTTGTCCTTCTAGCAGTGTGTGGGACTTGTTCTACTAGTCCATCTATACTGACCTCCATTTGGTTGCAAATTAAAAATAATTTTTATCTGCATCTAGCTCTGAAAAAATTTTTGGGCTTCTAGCAGTGTGTGGGACTTGTTTTATTAGTCCATCTATACTGACCTCCATCAGGTTGCAAACTGAATATAATTTTTTTCTGCATCTACCTCTGAAAAAATATTTGGGCTTCTAGAAGTGTGTGGGACTTGTTTTATTAGTCCATCTATACTGACCTCCATCAGGTTGCAAATTAAAAATAATTATTGTCTGCATCTAGCTCTGAAAAAATATTTGGGCTTCTAGCAGTGTGTGGGACTTGTTTTATTAGTCCATCTATACTGACCTCCATCAGGTTGCAAACTGAATATAATTTTTTTCTGCATTTACCTCTGAAAAAATATTTGGGCTTCTAGCAGTGTGTGGGACTTGTTCTATTAGTCCATCTATACTGACCTCCATCAGGTTGCAAATTAAAAATATTTTTTTGTCTGCATCTAGCTCTGAAAAAATATTTGGCCTTCTAGCAGTGTGTGGGACTTGGTCTATTAGTACATCTATACTGACCTCCATCAGGTTGCAAATTGAGTATAATTTTTTTCTGCATCTAGCTCTGAAAAAATATTTGTCCTTCTAGCAGTGTGTGGGACTTGTTCTACTAGTCCATATATACTGACCTCCATCAGGTTGCAAATTCAAAATAATTTTTGTCTGCATCTAGCTCTGAAAAAATATTTGGCCTTCTAGCAGTGTGTGGCACTTGTTCTATTAGTCCATCTATACTGACCTCCATCAGGTTGCAAATTGAATATAATTTTTTTCTGCATCTAGCTCTGAAAAAATATTTGTCTTTCTAGCAGTGTGTGGGACTTGTTCTACTAGTCCATCTATACTGACCTCCATTTGGTTGCAAATTAAAAATAATTTTTATCTGCATCTAGCTCTGAAAAAATTTTTGTCCTTCTAGTAGTGTGTGGGACTTGTACTACTAGTCCATCTATACTGACCTCCATCAGGTTGCAAACTGAATATAATTTTTTTCTGCATCTACCTCTCAAAAAATATTTAGGCTTCTAGCAGTGTGTGGGACTTGTTTTATTAGTCCATCTATACTGACCTCCATCAGGTTGCAAATTAAAAATATTTTTTATCTGCATCTAGCTCTGAAAAAAAATTTGGGCTTCTAGCAGTGTGTGGGACTTGTTCTAATAGTCCATCTATACTGACCTCCATCAGGTTGCAAATTGAATATAATTTTTTTCTGCATCTAGCTCTGAAAAAATATTTGTCCTTCTAGCAGTGTGTGGGACTTGTTCTACTAGTCCATCTATACTGACCTCCATTTGGTTGCAAATTAAAAATAATTTTTATCTGCATCTAGCTCTGAAAAAATTTTTGGGCTTCTAGCAGTGTGTGGGACTTGTTTTATTAGTCCATCTATACAGACCTCCATCAGGTTGCAAACTGAATATAATTTTTTTCTGCATCTACCTCTGAAAAAATATTTGGGCTTCAAGAAGTGTGTGGGACTTGTTTTATTAGTCCATCTATACTGATCTCCGTCAGGTTGCAAATTAAAATTAATTATTATCGGCATCTAGCTCTGAAAAAATATTTGGCCTTCTAGCAGTGTGTGGGACTTGTTCTATTAGTCCATCTATACTGACCTCCATCAGGTTGCAAACTGAATATAATTTTTTTCTGCATTTACCTCTGAAAAAATATCTGGGCTTCTAGCAGTGTGTGGGACTTGTTCTATTAGTCCATCTATACTGACCTCCATCAGGTTGCAAATTAAAATTATTTTTTTGTCTGCATCTAGCTCTGAAAAAATATTTGGCCTTCTAGCAGTGTGTGGGACTTGGTCTATTATTCCATCTATACTGACCTCCATCAGGTTGCAAATTGAGTATAATTTTTTTCTGCATCTAGCTCTGAAAAAATATTTGTCCTTCTAGCAGTGTCTGGGACTTGTTCTACTAGTCCATCTATACTGACCTCCATCAGTTTGCAGATTCAAAACAATTTTTTGTCTGCATCTAGCTCTGAAAAAATATTTGGCCTACTAGCAGTGTGTGGGACTTGTTCTATTAGTCCATCTATACTGACCTCCATCAGGTTGCAAATTGAATATAATTTTTTTCTGCATCTAGCTCTGAAAAAATATTTGTCTTTCTAGCAGTGTGTGGGACTTGTTCTACTAGTCCATCTATACTGACCTCCATTTGGTTGCAAATTAAAAATAATTTTTATCTGCATCTAGCTCTGAAAAAATTTTTGTCCTTCTAGTAGTGTGTGGGACTTGTACTACTAGTCCATCTATACTGACCTCCATCAGGTTGCAAACTGAATATAATTTTTTTCTGCATCTACCTCTCAAAAAATATTTAGGCTTCTAGCAGTGTGTGGGACTTGTTTTATTAGTCCATCTATACTGACCTCCATCAGGTTGCAAATTAAAAATATTTTTTATCTGCATCTAGCTCTGAAAAAAAATTTGGGCTTCTAGCAGTGTGTGGGACTTGTTCTAATAGTCCATCTATACTGACCTCCATCAGGTTGCAAATTGAATATAATTTTTTTCTGCATCTAGCTCTGAAAAAATATTTGTCCTTCTAGCAGTGTGTGGGACTTGTTCTACTAGTCCATCTATACTGACCTCCATTTGGTTGCAAATTAAAAATAATTTTTATCTGCATCTAGCTCTGAAAAAATTTTTGGGCTTCTAGCAGTGTGTGGGACTTGTTTTATTAGTCCATCTATACAGACCTCCATCAGGTTGCAAACTGAATATAATTTTTTTCTGCATCTACCTCTGAAAAAATATTTGGGCTTCAAGAAGTGTGTGGGACTTGTTTTATTAGTCCATCTATACTGATCTCCGTCAGGTTGCAAATTAAAATTAATTATTATCGGCATCTAGCTCTGAAAAAATATTTGGCCTTCTAGCAGTGTGTGGGACTTGTTCTATTAGTCCATCTATACTGACCTCCATCAGGTTGCAAACTGAATATAATTTTTTTCTGCATTTACCTCTGAAAAAATATCTGGGCTTCTAGCAGTGTGTGGGACTTGTTCTATTAGTCCATCTATACTGACCTCCATCAGGTTGCAAATTAAAATTATTTTTTTGTCTGCATCTAGCTCTGAAAAAATATTTGGCCTCCTAGCAGTGTGTGGGACTTGGTCTATTATTCCATCTATACTGACCTCCATCAGGTTGCAAATTGAGTATAATTTTTTTCTGCATCTAGCTCTGAAAAAATATTTGTCCTTCTAGCAGTGTGTGGGACTTGTTCTACTAGTCCATCTATACTGACCTCCATCAGTTTGCAGATTCAAAACAATTTTTTGTCTGCATCTAGCTCTGAAAAAATATTTGGCCTACTAGCAGTGTGTGGGACTTGTTCTATTAGTCCATCTATACTGACCTCCATCAGGTTGCAAATTGAATATAATTTTTTTCTGCATCTAGCTCTGAAAAAATATTTGTCCTTCTAGCAGTGTGTGGGACTTGTTCTACTAGTCCATATATACTTACCTCCATCAGGTTGCAAATTCAAAATAATTTTTGTCTGCATCTAGCTCTGAAAAAATATTTGGCCTTCTAGCAGTGTGTGGCACTTGTTCTATTAGTCCATCTATACTGACCTCCATCAGGTTGCAAATTGAATATAATTTTTTTCTGCATCTAGCTCTGAAAAAATATTTGTCTTTCTAGCAGTGTGTGGGACTTGTTCTACTAGTCCATCTATACTGACCTCCATTTGGCTGCAAATTAAAAATAATTTTTATCTGCATCTAGCTCTGAAAAAAATTTTGTCCTTCTAGTAGTGTGTGGGACTTGTACTACTAGTCCATCTATACTGACCTCCATCGGATTGCAAACTGAATATAATTTTTTTCTGCATCTACCTCTCAAAAAATATTTAGGCTTCTAGCAGTGTGTGGGACTTGTTTTATTAGTCCATCTATACTGACCTCCATCAGGTTGCAAATTAAAAATATTTTTTATCTGCATCTAGCTCTCAAAAAAAATTTGGGCTTCTAGCAGTGTGTGGGACTTGTTCTAATAGTCCATCTATACTGACCTCCATCAGGTTGCAAATTGAATATAATTTTTTTCTGCATCTAGCTCTGAAAAAATATTTGTCCTTCTAGCAGTGTGTGGGACTTGTTCTACTAGTCCATCTATACTGACCTCCATTTGGTTGCAAATTAAAAATAATTTTTATCTGCATCTAGCTCTGAAAAAATTTTTGGGCTTCTAGCAGTGTGTGGGACTTGTTTTATTAGTCCATCTATACAGACCTCCATCAGGTTGCAAACTGAATATAATTTTTTTCTGCATCTACCTCTGAAAAAATATTTGGGCTTCTAGAAGTGTGTGGGACTTGTTTTATTAGTCCATCTATACTGACCTCCATCAGGTTGCAAATTAAAAATAATTATTGTCTGCATCTAGCTCTGAAAAAATATTTGGGCTTCTAGCAGTGTGTGGGACTTGTTTTATTAGTCCATCTATACTGACCTCCATCAGGTTGCAAACTGAATATAATTTTTTTCTGCATTTACCTCTGAAAAAATATTTGGGCTTCTAGCAGTGTGTGGGACTTATTCTATTAGTCCATCTATACTGACCTCCATCAGGTTGCAAATTAAAAATATTTTTTTGTCTGCATCTAGCTCTGAAAAAATATTTGGCCTTCTAGCAGTGTGTGGGACTTGGTCTATTAGTACATCTATACTGACCTCCATCAGGTTGCAAATTGAGTATAATTTTTTTCTGCATCTAGCTCTGAAAAAATGTTTGTCCTTCTAGCAGTGTGTGGGACTTGTTCTACTAGTCCATATATACTGACCTCCATCAGGTTGCAAATTCAAAATAATTTTTGTCTGCATCTAGCTGTGAAAAAATATTTGGCCTTCTAGCAGTGTGTGGCACTTGTTCTATTAGTCCATCTATACTGACCTCCATCAGGTTGCAAATTGAATATAATTTTTTTCTGCATCTAGCTCTGAAAAAATATTTGTCTTTCTAGCAGTGTGTGGGACTTGTTCTACTAGACCATCTATACTGACCTCCATTTGGTTGCAAATTAAAAATAATTTTTATCTGCATCTAGCTCTGAAAAAATTTTTGTCCTTCTAGTAGTGTGTGGGACTTGTACTACTAGTCCATCTATACTGACCTCCATCAGGTTGCAAACTGAATATAATTTTTTTCTGCATCTACCTCTGAAAAAATATTTAGGCTTCTAGCAGTGTGTGGGACTTGTTTTATTAGTCCATCTATACTGACCTCCATCAGGTTGCAAATTAAAAATATTTTTTATCTGCATCTAGCTCTGAAAAAAAATTTGGGCTTCTAGCAGTGTGTGGGACTTGTTCTAATAGTCCATCTATACTGACCTCCATCAGGTTGCAAACTGAATATAATTTTTTTCTGCATCTACCTCTGAAAAAATATTTGGGCTTCTAGCAGTGTGTGGGACTTGTTCTATTAGTCCATCTATACTGACCTCCATCAGGTTGCAAATTCAAAATAATTTTTTGTCTGCATCTAGCTCTGAAAAAATATTTGGGCTTCTAGCAGTGTGTGGGACTTGTTCTATTAGTCCATCTATACTGACCTCGATCAGGTTGCAAATTAAAAATATTTTTTTGTCTGCATCTAGCTCTGAAAAAATATTTGGTCTTCTAGCAGTGTGTGGGACTTGGTCTATTAGTCCATCTATACTGACCTCCATCAGGTTGCAAATTAAAAATATTTTTTGTCTGCATCTAGCTCTGAAAAAATATTTGGACTTCTTGCAGTGTGTGGGACTTGTTCTACTAGTCCATCTATACTGACCTCCATCAGGTTGCAAATTAAAAATAATTTTTATCTGCATCTAGCTCTGAAAAAATATTTGGCCTTCTAGCAGTGTGTGGGACTTGTTCTATTAGTCCATCTATACTGATCTCCATCAGGTTGCAAATTAAAAATAATTTTTTGTCTGCATCTAGCTCTGAAAAAATATTTGGCCTTCTAGCAGTGTGTGGGACTTGTTCTATTAGTCCATCTATACTGACCTCCATCAGGTTGCAAATTTAATATAATTTTTTTCTGCATCTAGCTCTGAAAAAATATTTGTCCTTCTAGTAGTGTGTGGGACTTGTTCTACTAGTCCATCTATACTGATCTCCATCAGGTTGCAAATTAAAAATAATTTTTTGTCTGCATCTAGCTCTGAAAAAATATTTGGCCTTCTAGCAGTGTGTGGGACTTGTTCTATTAGTCCATCTATACTGACCTCCATCAGGTTGCAAATTTAATATAATTTTTTTCTGCATCTAGCTCTGAAAAAATATTTGTCCTTCAAGTAGTGTGTGGGACTTGTTTTACTAGTCCATCTATACTGACCTCCATGAGGTTGCAAATTAAAAATAATTTTTATCTGCATCTAGTTCTGAAAAAATATTTGTCCTTCTAGCAGTGTGTGGGACTTGTTCTACTAGTCCATCTATACTGACCTCCATCAGGTTGCAAACTGAATATAATTTTTTTCTGCATCTAATTCTGAAAAAATATTTGGGCTTCTAGCAGTGTGTGGGACTTGTTTTATTAGTCCATCTATACTGACATCCATCAGGTTGCAAATTAAAAATAATTTTTATCTGCATCTAGCTCTGAAAAAATATTTGGCCTTCTAGCAGTGTGTGGGACTTGTTCTGTTAGTCCATCTATACTGACCTCCATCAGGTTGCAAATTGAATATATTTTTTTCTGCATCTAGCTCTGAAAAAATATTTGTCCTTCTAGCAGTGTGTGGGACTTGTTCTACTCGTCCATCTATACTGACCTCCATCAGGTTGCAAACTCAAAATAATTTTTATCTGCATCTAGCTCTGAAAAAATATTTGTCCTTCTAGCAGTGTGTGGGACTTGTTCTACTAGTCCATCTATACTGACCTCCATCAGGTTGCAAACTGAATATAATTTTTTTCTGCATCTACCTCTGAAAAAATATTTGGGCTTCAAGAATTGTGTGGGACTTGTTTTATTAGTCCATCTATACTGATCTCCATCAGGTTGCAAATTAAAAATAATTATTATCTGCATCTAGCTCTGAAAAAATATTTGGCCTTCTAGCCATGTGTGGGACTTGTTCTATTAGTCCATCTATACTGACCTCCATCAGGTTGCAAACTGAATATAATTTTTTTCTGCATTTACCTCTGAAAAAATATCTGGGCTTCTAGCAGTGTGTGGGACTTGTTCTATTCGTCCATCTATACTGACCTCCATCAGGTTGCAAATTAAAAATATTTTTTTGTCTGCATCTAGCTCTGAAAAAATATTTGGCCTTCTAGCAGTGTGTGGGACTTGGTCTATTAGTCCTTCTATACTGACCTCCATCAGGTTGCAAATTGAGTATAATTTTTTTCTGCATCTAGCTCTGAAAAAATATTTGTCCTTCTAGCAGTGTGTGGGACTTGTTCTACTAGTCCATCTATACTGACCTCCATCAGGTTGCAAATTCAAAATAATTTTTTGTCTGCATCTAGCTCTGAAAAAATATTTGGCCTACTAGCAGTGTGTGGGACTTGTTCTATTAGCCCATCTATACTGACCTCCATCAGGTTGCAAATTGAATATAATTTTTTTCTGCATCTAGCTCTGAAAAAATATTTGTCCTTCTAGCAGTGTGTGGGACTTGTTCTACTAGTCCATCTATACTGACCTTTATTTGGTTGCAAATTAAAAATAATTTTTATCTGCATCTAGCTCTGAAAAAATATTTGTCCTTCTAGCAGTGTGTGGGACTTGTTCTACTAATCCATCTATATAGACCTCCATCAGGTTGCAAACTGAATATAATTTTTTTCTGCATCTACCTCTGAAAAAATATTTGGGCTTCTAGAAGTGTGTGGGACTTGTTTTATTAGTCCATCTATACTGACCTCCATCAGGTTGCAAATTAAAAATAATTATTATCTGCATCTAGCTCTGAAAAAATATTTGGGCTTTTAGCAGTGTGTGGGACTTGTTTTATTAGTCCATCTATACTGACCTCCATTAGGTTGCAAACTGAATATAATTTTTTTCTGCATTTACCTCTGAAAAAATATTTGGGCTTCTAGCAGTGTGTGGGACTTGTTCTATTAGTCCATCTATACTGACCTCCATCAGGTTGCAAAATGAGTATAATTTTTTTCTGCATCTAGCTCTGAAAAAATATTTGTCCTTCTAGCAATGTGTGGGACTTGTTCTACTAGTCCATATATGCTGACCTCCATCAGGTTGCAAATTCAAAATAATTTTTTGTCTGCATCTAGCTCTGAAAAAATATTTGGCCTTCTAGCAGTGTGTGGGACTTGTTCTATTAGTCCATCTACACTGACCTCCATCAGGTTGCAAATTGAATATAATTTTTTTCTGCATCTAGCTCTGAAAAAATATTTGTCCTTCTATCAGTGTGTGGGACTTGTTCTACTAGTCCATCTATACTGACCTCCATTTGGTTGCAAATTAAAAATAATTTTAATCTGCATCTAGCTCTGAAAAAATATTTGTCCTTCTAGTAGTGTGTGGGACTTGTACTACTAGTCCATCTATACTGACCTCCATCAGGTTGCAAACTGAATATAATTTTTTTCTGCATCTACCTCTGAAAAAATATTTGGGCTTCTAGCAGTGTGTGGGACTTTTCTATTAGTCCATCTATACTGACCTCCATCAGGTTGCAAATTAAAAATATTTTTTTGTCTGCATCTAGCTCTGAAAAAATATTTGGCTTCCCAGCAGTGTGTGGGGCTTGTTCTATTAGTCCATCTATACTGACCTCCATCAGGTTGCAAATTCAAAATATTTTTTTGTCTGCATCTAGCTCTGAAAAAATATTTGGGCTTCTAGCAGTGTGTGGGACTTGTTCTATTAGTCCATCTATACTGACCTCCATCAGGTTGCAAATTGAATATAATTTTTTTCTGCATCTAGCTCTGAAAAAATATTTGTCCTTCTAGCAGTGTGTGAGACTTGTTCTACTAGTCCATCTATACTGACCTTCATCAGGTTGCCAATTCAAAATAATTTTTTCTCTGCATCTAGCTCTGAAAAAATATTTGGCCTTCTAGCAGTGTGTGGGACTTGTTATATTAGTCCATCTATACTGACCTCAATCAGGTTGCAAACTGAATATAATTTTTTTCTGCATCTACCTCTGAAAAAATATTTGGGCTTCTAGCTGTATGTGGGACTTGTTCTATTAGTCCATCTATATTGACCTCCATCAGGTTTCAAATTGAATATCATTTTTTTCTGGATCTAGCTCTGAAAAAATATTTGGCCTTCTAGCAGTGTGTGGGACTTGATCTATTAGTCCATCTATACTGACCTCCATCAGGTTGCAAATTGAATATAATATTTTTCTGCATCTAGCTCTGAAAAAATATTTGGCCTTCTAGCAGTGTGTGGGACTTGTTCTATTAGTCCATCTATACTGACCTCCATCAGGTTGCAAACTGAATATAATTTTTTTCTGCATCTACCTCTGAAAAAATATTTGGGCTTCTAGCTGTGTGTGGGACTTGTTCTATTAGTCCATCTATACTGACCTCCATCAGGTTGCAAATTGAATATAATTTTTTTCTGCATCTAACCCAGCCAATAGTTTTGGCCTAATACCACAGTTTGGCTACTCAGCTCTGCTCGGTTCCCATCCATTGTTTTTTTGTGCAAACAACTCCAGAGTTGTGAATTAGTTAACCACCAAAATGAGTGGAAAAAGGCCTGCTGCTGGTGGAAAGGG
This sequence comes from Phyllobates terribilis, assembly GCF_046119375.1. Taxonomy (NCBI): domain Eukaryota; kingdom Metazoa; phylum Chordata; class Amphibia; order Anura; family Dendrobatidae; genus Phyllobates; species Phyllobates terribilis. The sequence goes on from NW_027362764.1 coordinate 459,925,981, forward strand.
GAATAGGCGTTTTGGGAAGGGGAAAAAAGGTTGTGTCCGTGGGGTAGGTGTTAAAGCAACAGTAACATCTGCAGAAGAAAGACCATCTTCCAGCCAAACTAAAATGTCTACTTCTTTTAGCGGACAATGTGATAAGATCCTTTTCTTACTGCGACGCCAATCGCTGCAAATTCCAGATGAGGCACAAAAACAGCAGGTGCTTCAACGGATATCAAGTGTTCCTTTAAGTGGGCTCTCCTCCACATCAACTTCAACATCACAAATACTCCAGTCCTCAAAGGTGTCACCCCAATCGCACTTACTTCCTCACAGCTCCCAAATCTCCAGCTGCCCGTCTGAGTATGAGGTAGAACAGATGGTTGAGTCTGCCGAGCTGTTTACTCATACTATAGCATGGGAATCAGCGGTCGGCTCCAGTGCTTCTGTGAATCCAGACGAGGAAATGATCTGCACTGATGCCCAGAATCTTTATGAGTCGGATCCAGGACCAGACGCTGAAGGTTCTGACCATAATGTAGACCCTCATTCCCAAACTGTAACTCCTGTTGGTGGAGACAATGAGGAAGACGATGATGAGACTCAAATACCTGATTGGAGCGACAACTTTCGTTTTTTGACAGGGCAGGAACAGGTTGGCTCTGAGGACGACGGGTGTGATAACGCACAGGGTGATGATGATGAGGTTGGAGATCCCACTTACTGTCAACCCACAGTCAGCCAAGAGATGAGGTCCGCAGAGGAGGTGGAGGAGAATGCTAGTGATAACGAGGTCAGGTTGCGCCTTCCTGGACAGAGACGTAGTACTGGAAGCATGTCAACAACTGCATCCTCAAACACATCTCTGCCTCTCACCACAAGTCGTGGTGGCTCTTCAGGTCGCATGGGTGCTAAGCCTTGCATAGCCTGGGCATTTCTTCAGATCGATAAAGATGACCCAACTCGTGTTATCTGTAACTTTTGTCAGCAAAAGCTAAGTAGAGGCCAAAAAATACATAGTTTGAGTACTTCATGCATGAACCGGCACATGGACATGAAGCATAAGTTGCAGTGGGAAGCTCACTGTGCTACAATGCGGCCTAGACGGCCGGGCCAACCACCATCTGCCATATCTTGTGCATCAGCGGCCTCTTCATCCTCTGTGACTGGGGGGACAGAAGTCACACCTGTTTTGGGGCGCAGACCTGCCACCTCTTTACCCGCAACAGCCAGCGTGATTGGCAGGTCATCATTTTCTTTGGAGGTGGTAACACCAGCTGGTGTTCAGCGCTGTCCGACATCGATAGCACCACCTTTGGATCAAGGCAACCTAACATGTCCGCCTGCATCTTCCTCACAGACCGGCAGTTTGCCGGGGACACCCTTATCAACCCCGTCTAAACACAATAGCCAGCCCTCGGTCCCTCAGATGTGGACAAGTAAAAGACCATTTCCTCCTAGCCATGAGAAAGCTAAGAGGTTGAATTTCACCATCTGCAAGCTCTTGGCTACAGAAATGCTGCCTTTCCGCCTGGTGGACACAGAGGATTTTCGAGACCTTATGTCCGTCGCAGTGCCCCAGTACCAGATGCCCAGTCGGCACTACTTCTCAAAGAAAGGTGTGCCTGCGCTCCACCAGCATGTCGCACACAACATCACCGCTTCCTTGAGAAACTCTGTGTGTGACAGGGTGCATTTCACCACAGACACTTGGACGAGTAGGCATGGACAGGGGCGTTACATGTCGCTGACTGGGCACTGGGTAACTATGGTGACAGCAGGATAAGGGGCTGCTGTCCAAGTCTTGCCGTCCCCACGAGTTGTGTGTTAATCCTCTTTATCTCAAAGTTCCTCCACTGCTTCTGCCTCCTCAACCTCCTCTCGGTCCTCCACCTGCACCATAAGCCTGTCTGGTCATGCCACAAGCTTTCTAACTGCGCAGAAGGGATCCTGCACACCTCCTTACTATGCTGGCAGTAGGGCTCAACGTCATCAGGCGGTTTTTACTTTGAAATGTCTGGGAAATGTGAGTCACACAGCTGAGGAGTTGTGGTCAGCTCTGGAAAACCAATTTCATGAATGGTTGTCTCCACTGGACCTGAAACCAGGGAAGGCCGTGTGCGACAATGCTGCAAACCTGGGTGCGGCCCTTCGCCGGGGCAATGTCACACACGTGCCTTGTATGGTTCAAGTGTTGAACCTGGTTGTCCAGCAATTTTTAGCCCACTATCCCGGACTAGATGGCCTTGTGCAGAGGGCACGGTCGCAATGTGCTCACTTCCGCCGTTCGCATCCCGCAGCTCAGCGACTTACATCTCTACAGAAGTCGTTGGGCCTGCCACTTCACCGGCTAAAATGCGATGTGCCTACCCGGTGGAATTCAACTCTGCACATGTTGCAGCGACTGTGGCAGCACCGACAAGCCCTGGTGCAATACGTTCTGACGTATAGCCTGGGCCAACGAGGTCCAGGGGTGGGGCAAATCACGCTGGAGGAGTGGTCTCAGATCAGGGACCTATGCACCCTTCTGCACAGTTTTGAAATGGCAACGAAGATGTTTAGTGCTGAGGATGCCATTATCAGCATGACTATTCCGGTGATTTACATGCTGGAGCACATGTTAAACAGAATTCGGAGTCAGGTGGTGGCACAAGAGGAGGTGGAGGAAGTAGAGGAGGAGGAGTTGTATGCGGAAGGGCTAACATCTGCAAGGTCCAGACGGTCGGCAGCACCAAGGCGGCAGGCATGTGAGGGTGGGGGAGATGGTTTTACCAGGGCGCATGGTAGCAGCCAAACTAGTGAGGAAGATGCAGGAGCCCAGGAAGAAGTGGAGGACGAACTGATGGAAGACTCATCAGATGAGGGAGACCTTGATCACATTTCTGTTGTGCGAGGTTGGGGGGAGAGGACAGAGGAAGGAGGCATGATTGTTACCTCGCCACCAACACAACAGGGACTTGGTGCTCCTGGATGCGCAACACACATAAGTGCCTTCTTGCTGCACTACCTGCAACATGACCCTCGAATTGTGAGAATTAGAAATAATCCTGACTACTGGGTTGCCACACTGTTAGATCCCCGGTACAAAAGTAAATTTGCAGAAATTATTCCTGCCATAGAAAGGGATGCACGCAGTCAGGAGTATCAGCAGAGACTGTTGCAGAATCTTACATGTGCTTTTCCACAAAACACCAGTGGTGCACGCAGTGAATCTCACAGTTCCAACTTGCCAACCGTGGGACCGTCAAGTGTTCAGCACTCAAACCGTAACAGAAACACAGTATCTGCTGGTAACATCAATTTTGCGGAATCATTTCACCACTTTTTTAGCCCATCCTTTGCAAGGCCACAGGAGACAAGAAGTCTGACACATAGTCAACGCCTAGAGACGATGGTACAGGAGTATCTCCAAGTAAACATTGAAGCCATGACTGTGTCATTGGACCCTTGCTCTCTTTGGGCTTCCAATCTGGATAAATGGCCGGAGCTAGCCACTTACGCCTTGAAGATCTTGTCATGCCCCGCAGCCAGCGTTCTGTCTGAACGTGTGTTCAGCGCTGCTGGTGGTGTGCAGACAGATAAGCGCACGCGGCTCTCCACTGATAATGTAGACAGACTCACGTTCATAAAGATGAACAAATCATGGATCCGAAACGACTTTTCTACCCCTGTGTCATCCTGGGGAGAGTAAAAGCTTGATGATTGGTTAAAATCACCTCACCAACCCTTTTAAGCCTTCAAATTACTAATCATGTTTATCTGTATCTTGGCTGGAAAATTATTTGGGCTTTGTAGCAGTGTGCAGTACTGATTCTATTAAGCCATCTATACTAAGCTCCACCAGATTTAAAATTAATAATAATTTTTAGCTGCATCTAGCCCAGAAAATAATTTTGGGGCTCCGAGATGCGCAAGACACATAAGTGCCTTCTTGCTGCACTACCTGCAACATGACCCTCAGATTGTCAGAATTCGAAGTAATCCTGACTACAGGGTTGCCACACCCTTAGATCCCCCACACTCTTCAATCAACCTTTTCATTTTAATAAAGACCAAAAAAATGGTCACTTTTGAAATTATAAGCATTAGCAGGTTATTAGAAACTGAAATCAAACAGTTTTCAACTCAAAACTTTATTCTAGGTGATGTTACATTTGCACATAGGACCCTTTGTTCGAAAGGAGCTTCTGAACTCTCTCATCCATTGAATTTGTCAGGTTTTGGATGGTTTTGCTTCAATTGTTTTGCATGAGGACAGAATACCCTCCCAGAGCTGTTGCTTAGATGTGAACTGCCTCCCGCCATCATAGACACTCCTTTTGATGATGCTCCAGAGGTTCTGAATGAGGTAGAGGTCAGGGGAGCATGGGGGTCACACCATATTTTGTCCCCTTTTATGCCCATATCAGCCAGAGATGCAGATGTGTTATGTGCAGCATGAGACGATGCATTATCATGCATAAAAATGATCTTGCTGTGGAATACACGGTTCTTCTTCTTGAACCATGGCAGGAAGTGCTGTTTGAGAAACTCCACATACATTATGGAGTTCATCTTTACCCCTTCAGGGATCCTAAAGGGGCCGACAATCTCTCTCCCCATGATTCCAGCCCAAAACATTACTCCACCTCCTCCTTGTTGGCGCTGTAGCCGTGTTTGCATGGGGTGTCCATCAACCAGCCATCCTCCACTCCATCCATCTGGACCATCGAGCGTTGCACGGCACTCATCCGTGAACAAAACAGTTTTGAAATCAGTCTTCATGTAATGTTTGGCCCACTGGAGCCGTTTCTGCTTGTGTGAAGTGGATAGAGGAGGTCGACAGGATGGCGTATGCACAGCTGCAAACCTCTGAAGGACCCTGCATCTTGTTGTTCGGGGGACGTTGGAGGCACCAGCAGCTTCAAAAACTTGTCTGCTGCTATGACAAGGCTTTTTTGCCGCTGCTCTTTTAACCTGACGTAATTGCCTGTAGGAAAGAGTCCTCAATTTGCCCTTGTGTACTGTGAATCAGCTACATACTTCTTGATTGCCAAGACACTTCATCCTGATCATCGCACAATGTTGATTGTAGTCATGCCTTGACCTAAACACTCCACAATTTGTTGCTTCTCAGCAGCCGACACATCCTTTTCTTTCCCATTTTGGCAGAAAATGTAGGCTGCTTAATAATGTGAGACAGCCTTCTTAAGTAGTCTTGCCTTTCATTGGACACACCTGCCAAACTAATTAGCACAGGTGTCTGCAATTGCTTACAGTGATATAAAGAGCCCTGACACACATCACCATCAATGAGTTTAACTGACAAACAAACAAATTCTTCCCTTATCACTCCTAAACACTTTTTGCATAATAATTTGGAACACAGTGTACATGTGCTTTTCTACAAAACACAGGTGGTTCACGTAGTGAATCTTACAGTTCTAACTTGCCAACCGTGGTCTGTATGGAGTAGTTCAATAAAGGGCCCAAAATTAAGATAACATAGATGGGAGAGGTCTCTATGAATAGGAATTCCTAAGTATTTGATACCCTGTGAGGGCCAGGCAAAGAGAAAGTTGGGCTGGATGGAATCCTGTATGGATTTGGGGAGGGAGACATCGAGGGCCTCAGACTTTGCTGCATTGATTTTAAAATTTGACCATGTAACAAAGTGATCTATTTCAGCCATAACAGCAGGGATGGATATATGTGATTGAGTGATATATACTAGGACATCATCAGCAAATAGAGAGCACTTGTACACGGTGCCTCCCACCTCAATCCACCTAATATTGGGGTTATGGCGAATTGATGAGAGCAGGTGCTCCGTCACTAGGATGTATAAGAGAGGGGACAGAGGACATCCCTGCCTTGTCTCATTGGTGATTATGAAATGTGATGAAAATGTTCTGACGCGCCCCCTGGGCCTTGGGACACCCAAGCCGGACCCTTTTTGGTGGATGCTGGTGGTTGTAGTCTCCGTGGCGGCGACCCGGTTCCGTGGCTCAGGGCGGTCAAACCAGTGGCGGAACTATTTATGTGGTTTTGATGTTTAAATGTCCGACTACGCCACCCGTGGATTGCGGTCAGAGTGAACCGCCGCTGCAGGGCAGACCGCTGAGGCTGGTGTTGTGGGTGCAGCAGAGAGTAGCATAACTCCCCACGGGAGGAGTGTAGCCTCAGGGCAGTGTATGCAGAGGATGGGGGTGATGGTGCAGGGCAGCAGCAGTAACGACACGGAGTCAGTGATGCAGTCCAGGGCCTTTACTCACAGTTCTTATTATCCAGACCACGTCTGCAGGTAACGGCTGCCCACGTCGTACTGTGCTCACCAGGTGAGGGGCTCAGACAACTCCCAGATAACTTTGGAGCACTTCACAGGACCCCCTTTGTGTGTCCTTTGTCTGGCCTTTCTTACCAACCCTTCTGTCCGGCTGCCTCAGGCCTCCTCTTGGTAAACTTGGCGCCAGTTTCCCTGACCCTATGTGGTGCCTTCCTAGCGGGTGTAGCGACGGGCTGCGCAACATAAAATGTCACAGCCTCCGGTTTCTAGCTGAGGGTCGTTTCCCGCCTCCACTAGTTTCGGGGACCGGTCTCCCCCTTTGGCCTGACCCCTCCACGCAGGTGGATTCGGGCATGCGGTGGCGACTCGCCCGTCCGCACCCCTGGGATCCCTTCGTTCCTCGTTCCTGAAGCCTTCTCCGCTCCTCTTCCTTCCTTCTCCCTCTTCCAGGCCTGGGCCTCTGTTACTAGGCCCGCCTCCGGAGCAGAGCTCATGCAGAGCCCCTGCTCCCTGTAACTTCTGCTCAGACTTCTCTGCACTGAACTAAGATGGTGCCCACCTTTTATACTCCCTTCTCAATGCACCCAGGAACTGCTTCCTCCCTGCTCCTGCACTACAGGGTTCCCCTTCCTCAGTGTTCCCTCCCCCCACTCCAGCCAGGGACAGGGACTGTCGTGCCTATCTCAGGGGCATATTGGTCGCCCTGCCCCATGGCAATGTGGTGTAATGCATGCAGGTGTCGGGTCCTGATCCACATCCTTACCTGAGAGTAAGATATCACACCTCTGGGTGAGGTGCAATACCTCTGTAGCAACCGAGCCCTCAGGGTGCTACAGTTCCATTTATCTTCAGCCTAGGTGATGTATTGCGATACAGGGCCATGATTTTGGCTATAAAAGGGTCCCTTAGACCCCTACCCCAAACTTTTTAAGAGAATAATATATGGCGTGCCAGGAGACTCTATGGATACCATGTTGCATTTGGAGAGTCCCTGTGTGCCCAAACATTGGAGCTCGCACACAAGTGACCCCATTTTGGAAACTAGACCCCCCAAGGCACCTATCTAGCTGCATAGTGAGCACTTGGAACCCCTAGGTGCATCACAAATTGATTCGTAAAAATGAAAAAGTGAAAAAAAACAACACTTTTTCATTTTTACAAATCAATTTGTGAAGCACCTGGGGGTTCCAAGTGCTCACTATGCATCTAGATAGGTGCCTTGGGGGGTCTAGTTTCCAAAATGGGGTCACTTGTGGGGGAGCTCCAATGTTTGGGCACACAGGGGCTCTCCAAACGCTACATGGTGTCCGCTAATTATTCAAGCAAATTTTACAATCAAAAAGTCAAATGGCGCTCCTTCCCTTCCGAGCCCTGTTGTGCGCCCAAACAGTGTTTTTTCCCCACATATGGGGTATCTGCGTGCCCAGGGGAAATTGCACTAGAAATTTTGGGGTCCATTTTATCTTGTTACCCCTGTGAAAATAAAAAAAATTGGGTCTAAAGTAACATTTTTGTGAAAAAAGTTAAATGTTCATTTTTTTCTTCCACATTCCAAAAATTCCTGTGAAGCACCTGAAGGGTTAATAAAGTTCTTGAATGTGGTTTTGAGCACCTTGAGGGGTGCAGTTTTTAGAATGGTGTCACTTTTGGGTATTTTCTGTCATAAAGACCTCTCAAAGTGACTTCAAATGTGATGTGGTCCCTAAAAAAATGGTTTTGTAAATTTTGTTGGAAAAATGAGAAATCACTGGTCAAATTTTAACCCTTATAGCTCCCTAACAAAAAAAAATTTTGGTTCCAAAATTGTGCTGATGTAAAGTAGACATGTGGGAAATGTTATTTATTAACTCTTTTGCGTGACATATCTCTCTGATTTAAGGGCATAAAAATTCAAATTTTGAAAATTGCAAAATTTTCAAAATTTTCGCCTAATTTCCTTTTTTTTCACAAATAAACGCAAGTGATATCGAAGAAATTTTACCACAATCATGAAGTACAATATGTCACGAAAAAGAATCTCAGAATCAGGGGGATTCGTTGAAGCGTTCCAGAGTAATTACCTCATAAAGTGACAGTGGTCAGAATTGTAAAAATTGGCCTGGTCATTAACCTGCAAACCACGTAGGGGTTAAATGAGAAGGTGTGTCCAAACTTTTGGTCTGTACTGTATATGTATATATATATATATACTACTCTGCATAAATGAGTAGAACCCCTTAGAAAAGTACGATTTTAATCAATATTACTGAATACAAGAACAGTTTCCAGAATTTGGCAAGACTAAATTTGATAGTACATATTTGTAACTTATAACATGAACATACGGTTAATATAGCTTGTATTACAAAATCTTTATTTGTATCTAAATTACTGTATTAGGTTTTAGAGGAGGAAAATAGAAAAAAAATGTAAGCAATAAATGTGGCCATGATGCCTTGTTAAGGGGAAGGGGGTCTGCTGCTGACCCTGTTATAGGGGTAAAGTCCCCCAATTCTGTTAATATCCCCCATCCTGGTGTATGTGGCCCCTCCTTCCTGTTATACTTGTCCCTCATCCCCATTCTGATATGCATGGCACCTCAATCCACCATCCTGGTATGCATGGCACCCCAGTCCCCCATCCTTTTATGCATGGCACCCCAATCCCCCATCCTGGTATGTATGGCACCCTTCATCCTGTTATGTATGCCCCCCTCACAGCCATCCTGGTATGTATGGCACCTTCATTCCTCTTCCTGGTATGTATGGCACTCTTCATCCCTGTATGTATGGCCCCCCTCATCCTTCATCCTTGTATGTATGGCCCCCTCATCCTGGTATGTATCGCCCCCTTTATTTCTGTATATATGGCCCCCCTTCATCCCTGTATGTATGGCCCCGTTCATCCCTGTATGGATGACCACCCTCATAACTCATCCCGGTTTGGATGGTCCCCCTCATGCCTCATCCCTGTATGGATGGCCCCCTCATGCCTCACCCCTGTATAGATGGTCACCCTCATCCTTGTATGCATGGCCCCCTCATCCTTGTATGTATGGCCCCCCTTATCCTTGTATGCATGGCCCCCTTCATCCCTGTATATATGGCCCGCTCATCCTGGTATGCCTGGCACCCCCTGATCCCCGCCATGCTGGACAGAAAAAAAATGAACTTTCATACCCACCTCCTCTCTCCTCATGGGAGAGATAAACATTCATGGCCTTTAATAGCGAGCACACTGACAGCCGAGCGCCGCAGGAGCGTGCTGTTAGGGAGAATGAATGGTCACTGCTCGCCATGCACACAGTCCCGGCGTGGAGAGAAGTGACTATTCCGGCACAGAGCGAGATGCAGCACCGAAGGAGAGAGGAGGTGAGTATAAGAGTTTTTTTTTCTGTGCAGCGTGACGGGGATCAGGTGGTGTCAAGCATACCAGGATGAGGGGGCCATACTTACAGGGATGAAGGATGACCATGCCATAAATACTGGGATGATAGATGAGGGGGGCTATACATACAGGGATGAGGGGGGCCATACATACAGGGATGAGGGGGGCCATACATACAGGGATGAAGGGTGCCATACATACAAGGAGCCGCGCTGCGAGCACAGTATGCCGGTTATTAAGGAAACTTAACATTCACTGCTGTGAATATTCATTTTTTTTAGTAGCGGCATAGGGTAGGCTGCCTCCTGTGCACCGCTACTCCGCCACTATCGCTTCCCCCATACCCCCTACCACCCACATCCACATTATTTATGGTTAATGGACTATAAGACACACCCCCCACTTTCCTCCAAAATTTTAGAAGAAAAAAATGTGTATTATAGTTCGAAAAATACGGTAATTGATGCAATAATTAATATACGCCACATAAAAAACTACACCTAGAATTTTTTATGACCGCTACAATATTTAAGGACAGCATCAAGTCTTCTAGCCATGGAATGAACAAGTTGGCAACATATTGCTACAGCAATCTTTTCCATTCTTCATGAATGTCCTCTTTTGGAGCCTGGATGTTGGATGGAGAGTGATGCTCAACTTGTCTCTTCAGAATTTACCATAGGTGTTTTGATTGGGTTCAGATCAGGAGACATACTTGGCCACTGAATCATTTTCACCCTGCTCTTTTTTGGAAATGCAACAGTGTCCTTACATGTGTGCTTTGGATCATTGTCATATTGAAAAAAGGCTTGGAGTGATGGTAGCTTCTCTCTCTATATAGAGTAGTACATCTGTGAATTCATGATACCATCAATGAAATGTAGCTCCCTGACACCAGATGCACTCATTCATGCAGTCCCACATAAGGACACAGACACCACCAAATTTTACTGTAGACACCATGAGAAAGTGCGAATGAAGGGTGATGAATTCTGTGAAGGGTGATGGATTGAACAGTGCTCCGTGAGATGTTCAGAGCTTGGGCTATTTTTCTATAACCTAACCCCACGTTAGAAGAATTGTCATGTTTTTTTAACCATTTTTTTAACCATTGATATCCTATACCATTTTTAACAAGATGGAAAATATGGAATAAAGATTGAACTTTTTATACATGCCACATGAATCCTTTTGTTTTTTCCATAACCCCACTTTACACTTCTTCACAACTAAATCACTGACCTGTCTGTTGAGTTCCTTGCTGTTCATGATGCTGTTTCTAATGGTCTCAAAGAAACATCTGAGGCCTTCACTGAACAGCTAAAGTTATACCGAGAATAAGTTACACACAAGGGTGCTCAATTTACTAATTATGTTACTTCTAAAAGCAATTGGTCATTCAAGATTTTATCCAGGGGTAAATTTGTTTATGTAACTTGAAAAATTGTGAAAAAATACAACGGGTGTGAATAATTTTTCAAGGAACTAAAATGTTTACTAGCCCTTTCACACAAGCCAATAAAATCTGTATGGGGAAAAATGATTGTTAGTAAAATCATTCTGTCCTCATACAGCAGCCTGTGGTAATCATCTCTTGTTTACAAGTGACAATGTGCTACTGGCCACAATGATTTTTTTGTCGGCATAAGTATCGTAGTCATTCATTGGGTGATCAGTTTCAGGTTTACACAGGTCAATAATCCATATGAACATTCTAATGAATGCTGGTTTGACAATTATTGGTCTGTTTAACCCCTTTCTGACTTGAGACATATCAATCCTGTAGATTGTGAGCCCTCGCGGCCAGGGTCCTCGCTCCTCCTGCACCAGTCGCCAACTTGTATTGTTCAAAATTTATTGTAATTGTTTGTGCTATGTATATCTCTTTCACATGTAAAGCGCCATGAAATGAATGGTGCTATAATAATAAATAATAATAATAAGTCCCTATGACCTGGGGCTTAATGACCATGTATGTATAGATACATCTCGGCGAAGCTGTGCGTGAGCGAACGCCGCCAGTTGTCAGCTGATTCAGACAGCTGACATTCGGCACTCAGTGCCAGGAATGGTGCCCGCACCGATCCCGGCACTTTAACCCCCTAAATGCTGCGATCGCTGTGATCGCAGCATTTAGTGAGCGAGCAGAAGGACAAAAACCCTCTGCTTTTAAATCGGAGACCCCGTGATGTCATTGTAGGGCCCCGATCGTTGCCATGGTGACCCGATGTCGTCATGATGACATCCGGGTTACCAGGCACTAGCAAGGTAACTATCTTGTGTCTGCAGGGCTGACATCTATAAGGCACAGCAGTGATCCTGCACTTCTATGCCTTATAGCAGCGATCAGACTGCAGAAAGTTAAAGTCTCATAGTGAAACAAAGTAAAAAAGTGAAAAAAATTAAAAAGTTGTAAAAATATTTTTTAAAAATGATAAAATAAAAAAGAATAATATTTATATATATATACAGTGTTGGCCAAAAGTATTGGCACCCCTGCAATTCTGTCAGATATTACTCAGTTTCTTCCTGAAAATGATTGCAATCACAAATTCTTTGGTATTATTCTCTTCATTTAATTTGCTTGCAAGGAAAAAACACAAAAGAGAATGAAGCAAAAATAAAATCGTTGATCATTTCACACAAAACTCCAAAAAAGGGCCGGACAAAAGTATTGGCACCCTCAGCCTAATACTTGGTTGCACAACCTTTAGCCAAAATAACTGCGAACAACCGCTTCCGGTAACCATCAATGAGTTTCTTACAATGCTCTGCTGGAATTGTAGACCATTCTTCTTTGGCAAACTGCTCCAGGACCCTGATATTTGAAGGGTGCCTTATCCAAACTGCCATTTTGAGATCTCTCCACAGGTGTTCTATGGGATTTAGGTCTGGACTCATTGCTGGCCACCTTAGAAGTCTCCAGTGCTTTCTCTAAAACCATTTTATAGTGCTTTTGGAAGTGTGTTTTGGGTCATTGTCCTGCTGGAAGACCCATGACCTCTGAGGGAGACCTAGCTTTCTCACACTGGGCCGTACATTATGCTGCAAAATTTGTTGGTAGTCTTCAGACTTCATAATGCCATGCACACGGTCAAGCAGTCCAGTGCCAGAGGCAGCAAAGCAACCTCAAAACAACAGGGAACCTCCGCCATGTTTGACTGTAGGGACCGTGTACTTTTCTTTGAATGTCTCTTTTTTTTTCCTGTACACTCTATGTTGATGCTTTTTCCCAAAAAGCTCTACTTTTGTCTTATCTGACCAGAGAACCTTCTTCCAAAACATTTTAGGCTTTCTCAGGTAAGTTTTGGCAAACTCCAGGCTGGGTTTTTTATGTCTCGGGGTAAGAAGTGGGGTCTTCCTGGGTATCCTACCATACAGTCCCTTTTCATTCAGACGTCGACGGATAGTACGGGTTGACACTGTTGTACCCTCGGACTGCAGTGCAGCTTGAACTTTTTTGGATGTTAGTCTAGGTTCTTTATCCACCATCCGCACAATATTGCGCTAAAATCCCTTTTTTAGGTTTGGTGTGGAATTATATCCAATTTGGCTTTAGGACAATTCTTTTTGTGTTTTTTTCATTGCAGACAAATTAAATGATGAGAATAATACCAAACAATTTGTGATTGCATTTATTTTCAGGAAGAATCTGAGTATTATCTGACAGAATTGCAGGGGTGTCAATACTTTTGGCCAGCACTGTATATTGTACCCATAAATAAATACTATTATAAAAAAATAAATAATAAAAGTACACATATTTGGTATCGCCACATCCAGAACTTCCTGACCTATAAAACTATCCCACTAGTTAACCCCTTTAGCAAAAAAAATAAATGAAAAACAAAGCAAAAAATGGTGCTTTACCATCACACCGCTGAACAAAAAGTGGAGCAAAACGCGATCAAAAATATAAATTTAAATAAAAATGGTACCACTGAAAACGTCATCTTGTCCTGCAAAAACAGGCTGCCGTACACCTCCATCAGCCTAAAAATAAAAAAGTAATTGCTCTCAGAATAAAGCGATGCAAAAAAAAAATGTTCTATAAAATACTTTTTCCAGTGTAAAAGCGCCAAAACATAAAAAATATATAAATGCAGTATCACTGTAAACATGCGGACCCAAAGAATAAAGCTGCAGTATCAATTTTACCACACAAAGAGTGGCATAAACAAAAAAAAAACAATTCCTGAATTTTTTTTTATTTTTATTATGCCTCCCAAAAATCGGAATAGAAAGCGATAAAAGAATGTCACATGCCTGTAAATGGTACTAATAAAAGCTTCAACTTGTCCCACAAAAAACAAGCCCTTACACGACTCTGTCAGTTGAAATATCAAAAAAGTATAGCTCTCAAAATATTTAGATGCAAAAACGATTTGTTTGAAAAAAAAGAGCGTTTTTTTAGTGTGTGACAGCAGCTAATCATAAAAACCTGATATAAATCTGGTATCCCTGTAATCGCATTGACCTGAAGAATAAAGTCGCCAAATCACTTATACCGCAACAGGAACAGCATAAAAAATAAATAAAACCAATTCTTCACCTGCAGCTGATTTGTTCATTCTGCCTCCCAAAGATCTCAGTTTATCCTGCACTCTGGGTTGAGTGCTTACAACGGTGTTTCCAGTAAATCTCTGAAATACGTGATTCAGACGGAACCTCCGGCGGAAGATTCCCTATAATGAGGCATATGGAGGCACCACGGATGCCATCTGGCCTGTGATCCCACGGTGTCCATCTTTTTATTAGGCATGCATAAAAGTGCCGTTGGCCACAGTTTTGTGAACCTCTGGAAAAAAGGACACCGCTAAAAAGAGGCCAGACGGAGTCCAGAGTAACTCTGCTGCCTCATTATAGTGAATGGTTCCCTCAGGCTTTCATCTGAATTATGTCACTCGGAGATTTAAATGGAAACCCCAATATCAGTGCTCAGCAGAGAGAACAGGGTAAATGGGAACATATTACATAACATTTTGGATCACAATAAAAGCTTTGACTCAATCTACAAAAAAAACAAGTCCCCACTCAGGTTCATCAAGTCAAGGACCATTTCACTTTTCAGGTCCGAAAAGCGAAATGGCCCTTGCCTCCAAAAGAAATTCAGCAAATTCTGTGTGCTCAAATCAAAATGCCCCCCTCCCTTCTGAGCCCCACAGTGTGCATAAACCACATGTTTGGCATTTCTGCAGTGATGAAAGCCCGCTGTAATGCATGCGCCCGGACTGACTGGCATGTGCGTGTATATGTAGTGATTCCACTGGACCGTACCGGAGAGTGAATGCCTGGAGGGGCATAACTAAGTATCCACCCGATCCGACCAAGGTCGCACGACGGCATACAACGCCAGTGCACCAAGGAGGAACCGAGCAGAGGGACCAGGTGCTACTCCAGGTCAGACCCCGGACACAGTTGTTGACCCACACCGGGGAGCACAGGAACAGGCAGGTTAAGCTGGCACACAGACTGGTGGGTATACACGACTGGTATGCAGACGGGTGGATGCTGGCAAGCACGACTGGTATGCAAACAGGGAGGTACTGGCAGGTACGGCCGGTATGCAGGCAGGTGGATGCTGGTAAGCACGACTGGTATGGAGGCAGGGAGGTACTGGCAGGTACGACAGGTTGGAGCACAGAGTGGATAGGACCCAGTACATCACCTAGAATAAAGTTTTGAGTTGAAAACTGTTTGATTTCAGTTTGTAATAACCTGCTAATGCTTATAATTTCAAAAATGACAATTTTATTGTTCTTTATTAAAATGAAAAGGTTGAAAACTCTGCTGTGCATAATAATTTGGAACAAGCATTTTGTGTGCAGTTTGAGCTTTTTATTTTTTTAAAAAAATATACTGTTATCATAGGCAGTTTGTACAAAAACCTTTCAATTGTACTCTAATAGTTATTTGACTGGAAAATTACAATGACTGCAATTCAAATAGGTAATTTGGGAAAATCTAAGAAAATATTATTTGCATAATAATTTGGAACACAGTGTAGAGAGAAACAGGAAGCAGGTTAGGAGACAGTTCAGACCGGAACTGTACTGCAACAAATACAGGAGCAAGTTTGGGTATGCGGCCCCCAGAGGGCAGAACGAACAGGCTAAGAGCGTGTTCACACGGGCCTGGAATTACAGCCTCCAGGAAAGGCAGAAAGACAGCTGGCTAGAGTGCACAGACAGGACACAGTTCCGACACAGGAACTGATACCGCAAGGCAGGAAACAAAGACAGGACCAGTCACATCAAAGACAAGAAGCCAACTGACAGAACAAGATGCTCAGGCAAGGATTCCAAGGAGGAGCTGGTTTAAATACCAGGTGACAGACAGCAATAGGCTGAGGACGCATTCGGGGTGTGTCTGCAGCAGCTACACGAAACAAGAAGTTCAGCGGGCGTCGCCCTAAGCAGCCAGAGCAGAGCAAAGCAGACAGCATGGAAAGAAGCCAGAGTGGCAGT
Source organism: Phyllobates terribilis (assembly GCF_046119375.1). Classification (NCBI taxonomy): domain Eukaryota; kingdom Metazoa; phylum Chordata; class Amphibia; order Anura; family Dendrobatidae; genus Phyllobates; species Phyllobates terribilis. Next base: position 459,942,055 of record NW_027362764.1, read on the forward strand.
CTGGACTGGAAATCAAGTGTGCGCTCTTGCACAGTGGGAGATGGACCACTATGCAAGGACGCTGCCAGGTATGTTACACCCGCCTGATTTATGGGTGTATGTCTACGAAAGCACGAGTAGCGATGAAAGCCCATCTGATTTACGATTGTATGTCTTCGAAAGCACGAGCCGGACATAACGTATTGGTCACTACAACGGCAGTTTTCAATTTTCAGTTAGCAACATCAACTGCTGCTTGTTTCTGGAAAACACTCATGTAGTTAAAATCCTCACCACACCTGTAGATAAATTCTCAAAGGTTTATAATTTCCAAAATGGATGATTCTGCTCTTCTAGCACTTAGAGTCTCTGTATATGGAGTCTGCTTACTATTCTAGGAAAATGTGTGCTCCAGGAGGCAAATAGTGCTCCATCCATCCCTAGTCGTGTGGCTAAGCAGTACTGTACAGCCACATTATTTCTACATTCAGCAAAATTTATGTGACAAATTTTGGTGTCATTTTTACCCATTTCCCAGTGTGAAAATGTAAAATCTGGGGCTAAAACAAAACGTTGGTGGGAATAATGTAATTATTCTTTCTTCACCGCCCAATGGTGTAAAATTCTGTGAGGCACATGTGGTGCCAATATGCTCACTGCACCCCTAGAATTCATTGAGAGGTGTAGTTTGTAAAATGGGGTCTCTTAAGGGGGGTTCTGCTGTTCTGGCTCGTTAGGGGCTCTGCCATTGTGACATGGCACCGTCAAACCAGCCCAGCAAAATATGAACTCCAACATGGCGCATCTTAACTTCTGAGCTTTGCACTGTGCCTCAAAAGTAGTTTTTGACCACATATGGGGTATCGGCGTACTCAGGAGAAATTGCAAAACAAATTTTGGGGTCCATTTTCTCCTGCTATCCTTGTGAAAAAAAAAATATTGGGGGCTAAAACAACATTTTTGTGGGAAAATATATATTTTTTTCATTCTACAGATCCACGTTGTAAATTGTGTGAAGCACCTGTGGGTTCAAGGTGCTCACCACATATCTACAGTGGTGCTCAGGTCTAGGAAGACTTCTGGTGGTCCCAAACTTCTGCCATTTAAGGATTATGGAGGCCACTGTGCTCTTAGGAACCTGGAGTAATGCAGAAATTCTTTTGTAACCTTGGACAGATCTGTGCCTTGCCACAATTCTGTCTCTGAGCTCCTTGGGCAGTTCCTTTGAGCTCACGATTCTCATTTGGTCTGACATGCACTGTGAGCTGTGAGGTCTTATATAGACAGGTGTGTTACTTTCCAAATCAGGTCCTATCAGTTTAATTAAACACTGCTGGACTCCAATGAAGGAGTAGAACCATATCAAGGAGGATCACAAGGAAATGGACAGCACATGACTTAAATATGAGTGTCTGAGCAAAGGGTCTGAATACTTATGACCATGTGATATTTCAGTTTTTCTTTTTTAATAAATGTGGAAAAATTTCTACATTTCTGTTTTTTTTCAGTCAAGATGGAGTGCAGAGTGTACTTTAATGAGAAAAAAATGAACTTTTTAGAATTTACCAAATGGCTGCAATGAAACAAAGAGTGAAAAATTAAAAGGGGTCTGAACACTTTCCGTACCCACTGTAAATAAATCCCTGAAGGGTTATAAACTTTTTGAATGTGGTTTTGAGCACCTTGTGAGTTTTTAGAATGGTGTAACTTTTTGGTATTTTCTGTCATAAAGGCCCCTCAAAGTCACTTCAAATGTGATGTGGCCCCTAAAATAATGGTTTTGTAAATTTTGTTGGAAAAATTAGAAATCGCTGGTCAAATTTTAACCCTTATAACTTCCTAACAAAAAAATATTTTGGTACCAAAATTGTGCTGATGTACGAAGTAAAGTAAACATGTGGGAAATGTTATTCATTAACTATTTTGTGTGAAATATCTCTCTGATTTAAGGGCATGAAAATTCAAAGTATAAAAATTGCAAAATTTGCCAAATTTTAGCCAAATTTCTGATTTTTTCACAATTAAACGCCATTCATATCAAATTAATTTTACCATTATCATGAAGTACAATTTGTCATGAAAAAACTTTCTCAGAATCAGAGGGATCCATTGAAGTGTTCCATAGTTATTACATTATAAAGTGACACTGGTCAAAATTGTAAAAATTGGCCTGGTCATTAACGTGCAAATAGCTTTCTGGGGTAAAGGGGTAAAGGGGTAAAGAGGAACTTTAGCCGGAACTTACTTTTTTCATCTCAACAAACTTCTTACGTGAGACACTGTTGGCGAGTCAAAATGGCCAGTTCATCTCAAATTGGTGAGCTTGGCTCAAATAATTTCTACCTTAAATTGCAAATAATATCCTAAATTCACCTATTCAGTTGATTTAAAAGGAATCTGTCACCAAGTTTTTTGCTACCAATTCTGAGAGAAATATACAATGCTCAAAAAAATAAAGGGAACACTTATTAAACAACAGAATATAACTCCAAGTAAATCAAACTTCTGTGAAATCAAACTGTCCACTTAGGAAGCAACACTGATTGACAATCAATTTCACATGCTGTTGTGCAAATGGAATAGACAATAGATGGAAATCATTGGCAATTATCAAGACACACTCATTAAAGGAGTGGTTCTGCAGGTGGGGACCACAGACCACATCTCATTACCAATGCTTTCTGGCTGATGTTTTGGTCACTTTTGAATGTTGGTTGTGCTTTCACACTCTTGGTAGCATGAGAAGGACTTTATAACCCACAGAAGTTGCTCAGGTAGTGCAGCTCATCCAGGATGGCACATCAATGCGAGCTGTGGCAAGAAGGTTTGCTGTGTCTGTCAGCGCAGAGTCCAGAGGCTGGAGGCCTCCAGCTGGAGGCTACCAGGAGACTGGCCAGTACACCAGGAGACGTGGAGGGGGCTGTAGGAGAGCAACAACCCAGCAGCAGGACCGCTACCTCCGCCTTTGTGCAAGGAGGAACAGGAGGAGCACAGCCAGAGCCCTGAAAATGACCTCCAGCAGGCCACAAATGTGCATGTGTCAGCACAAACGGTTAGAAACCGACTCCATGAGGGTGGTATGAGGGCCCAACGTCCACAGATGGGGGTTGTGCTCACAGCCCAACACCGTGCAGGACGCTTGGCATTTGCCACAGAACACCAGGATTGGCAAAGTCGCCACTGGTGCCCTGTGCTCTTCACAGATGAAAGCAGGATCACACTAAGCACAGAGATGAGATCCTCAGACCCCTTGTGAGACCATATGCTGGTGCAGTTGGCCCTGGGTTCCTCCTAATGCAGGACAATGCCAGACCTCATGTGGCTGGAGTGTGTCAGCAGTTCTTGCAAGATGAAGACATTGAAGCTATGGACTGGCCCGCCCGTTCCCCAGACCTGAATCCAATTGAGCACATCTGGGACATCATGTCTCGCTCCATCCACCAAGGTCACATTGCACCACAGACTGTCCTGGAGATGGCGGATACTTTAGTCTATGCCTGGGAGGAGATCCCACAGGAGACCATCCGCAACCTCATCAGGTGCATGCCCAGGCATTGTAGGGAGGTCATACAGGCAAGTGGACGCCACACACAATCCTGAGCCTCATTTTGACTTGTTTTAAGGACATTACATCAAAGTTGGATCAGCCTGTAGTGTGTTTTTCCACTTTAATTTTGGGGGTGACTCCAAATCCAGGCCTCCATTGGTTAATAAATTTGATTTCCATTGATGAGTTTTGTGTGAGTTTGTTGTCAGCACATTCAACTTCGTACAGAACAAGGTATTCAATGAGAATATTTCATTCATTCAGATCGAGGATGAGTTATTTGAGTGTTCCCTTTATTTTTTTGAGCAGTGTAATTGTAGGGGCAGAGACTCTGATTCCCGTGATGGTTTACTTGATGGGCTGCTTAATTTAGCTTGTATAAAATCATTGTTTTATCAGCAGGAGATTATCACTAAAGGACTAGTAAACCTGCTGCTAGGTTTTCTAGCCATGCCCTTAACACTGATTGTCAGATTTCTGCTTATGCACATTGTATAGAGGAAGCTGTCAATCCATGGTGTGGGCAGAGTTACTGAGCTCAGCATTTAGGGAACTGGTAAATCTGCAGCATAGAAAGATGATTTAATCCAAACTGCAGCAACCAGCAAAGTAAATGTTACATCTCTGTATTCAGGGTCTCTGCTCTTCATCATGCTGCTCTCAGAAGGGGCAGCAAAAACCAGGTCACAGATATCCTTTAAGACTACAAACACATAGGTCTGAAAACTACATTCTCACTCTCCCAATCAAGGTTTTCCACCTAACCTCCATCATACTCTTCAATGTGTTTGCTTGTATGTTATTGCTGCTTTTTTGTGTATGAGTTTAGAAATTAGTAGATCGGACAGCTTCCTACTAATATTATAAATGCGAAAGTTTGTGAGTATGTATGTTTGTTACTCTTTCACGAAAAAACTACTGGACGGATTTGCATGAAACTTTACAGTAATATAGATTATACATCGGAATAACATATAGGCTACAATTTGTAATGATTTTATGTAATTTTGGTCGTAATATAACGATACATGTCAATTAAGTCCTACTTATATTATAAATGCGAAAGTTTGTGAGTATGTATGTTTGTTACTCTTTCACGAAAAAAACTACTGGACGGATTTGCATGAAACTTTACAGTAATATAGATTATACATCGGAATAACATATAGGCTAAAATTTGTAATGATTTTATGTAATTTTGGTCGTAATATAATGATACATGTCAATTAAGACGGAAAAAAATCTGGCCTCTGAGAGCTATCTTGGCGTACGCTGCCTAAACCGTTGGAGTTACACAAAGATGATGTACCGTAGAATTGTTTGTCTTGAATAGTTCTAAATAAAAGTCCACGACAGCATATAACTACCTTTTATGTGAAAGCCACTATGACCAAAATTGTGAACCATAAATTTAATTAAATTAGATACTATTTTACAATGCACATTTTAGTATATTTATCAAACTTTTTAGTATATTTATCAAACTCTTATATACACACATACACAGGTGATATTTAAATGGCTGATTTACAGCAGTCAGAAGAGATTGATAATACAATAATTTGCCCATAGTGGATCATTGTATAGTGAGGTCACAGTTGCCGCCTGTCCACAGTCAGAATACAGGGGTGATCATATACCATGGCCAGGTACAAGTGTGGCACAAGGGGTTCACACACGACCCCCAGGGACTGACATTTCCTAGAAACTTTGGCAGCTGTCAGTCATGAGCTCACCCTGATACATTACACTCTGGAAACAGCTGAAGGGAGAAGGATAATTTATGACATTTTCTCAGACTTAAAAAAAAAAAAAAAATAGCTCAGAAATCAGCCCATATGTCAGGAACAGGTTACTAGGGAACTACACGTCCCAGCACGGTCTGCCCGCGCCCACAGCCCATGGGGAGTGTGAGGCTTCCTCCTGCAGGTTGCCCGGGGGCACCGGGCCGTCATTGTCCTCACACAGGGGGTCCCCGCCGCCATTGTCCCTCCACATAACACCGTATAATAAAACATGCGCTCACCTGCGCCAGCTGCTGCAGCCGGGAAAGTTCCGAGTGCCTCACCTGGGCGGAGGGGAAGTGACTCACACACGGGGAGGGGCAGTAACCTGAGCGCGGCTCCATGGAGGATGCACACACTGCAGCCTGACAGCACCGGCAGCAGCGCTACACAAATGGCGTCCTCCCCTCCTGTGTGCAGCACAGCCCTGTGTGTGTGCAGCGCAGCATGTCACTCACAGCACCAGCAGGCTGCTCTCAGCTCCCACAGAGCACTGGGAAAGGTTGCTATGGGTAACCGCGCCACAGCTGCTCCTCATAGACCATGTCACCCACAGCACCAGCACGCTGCTCTCAGCTCCCACAGAGCACTGGGAATGGTTGCTATGGGTAACCGCGCCACAGCTGCTCCTCATAGACCAGTCATATACAACTGATATCGTCTGTACAGCGATCGTAATATAACTAATTAGATTGCTTTAGTATTTTGTTTGAACTTTACTAAGTACCTATTTTGTAATTAGTACTTATAAAAATGCCGCGAAAGCGTAAGTCTAACATTTCGCAAAGCTCTAATAAAGCCCGAGCTATGAAAATAATTAGACGTGATGAGACGTCTCAACAAGCCGAGCAACGAAGGCTTGAGCAGGCGGTGCGTTGTGCGGCACATAGAGCTGCAGAGACTCCAGAACAATCCCAAGCCTGACGTGAACGGAATGCGGAGTTTTTGGCATCTCAACGGGCTGCTGAAACTCAAGAACAGTCCCAAGCCTGACGTGAACAGCATGCGGAGTATCTGGCATCTCAACGGGCTGCTGAAACTCCAGAACAGCCCCAAGCTCGATGTCAGCAGCAAGCGACTTACATGGCGTCCCAAAGAGCCACTGAAACTTATGAAATGTCCGAATCTCGCAGACGCACTGTTGCTGAAAGGGCAGCACAGTGACGTCAAACATTTACAAGAAATACATGGATATTGTTTAATAAAGCTGCATTTGAGTATGACGAGACTCTTGATTATGAAACTCACAAGCTTATAAAAATAGAAGCAATGACCATAGATTGCAAATATTGCGGAGCTCTTAAGAGGAAAGAGGAAGCAGCAGGTATGTGTTCTTTGGGCGGGAAAGTAGCTCTTCCTTACATAGACGAGCCAGTTCAACCTTTAAAAGAGCTTTTCTCTAATGAAACTGATGAATCTCACCTTTTTCTAAATAATATAAGAAAATACAACATGTGCTTTCATATGATGTCTTTTGGAGCAGATCAAATTGTCTCAATGCCAGGGTTTTGCCCGACCTTTACAATACAAGGACAAGTATACCACGGTATCGGTTCTTTAATTCCTACGTCCATTTCGCAAACCACAATTTTTACAAGTTTATTTCATAGGTGACGAAGAAGAACAAATCAACAGGCGTACTGAGTGCGTGCAAAGCGTAGATAGAAACATAGTAAAATAATTACAACGAGTACTTCACGACCACAACATTTTGATGCATGAATTTAAAACGGCTAGAGACAGAATGATCAATGACGATCATTTCAAAGTAGTGATTCACCCAGACCGTGTAACACAAGGTCAACATGAGAGACGATTCAATGCCCCGACTACAAATGAAATAGCTGCTGTAATATTTAGTAGCGAACAAACTATGTCTCGGGACATCGTTGTGCAGCCGCGCGATGGCATGCTCGCTAGGGTTCCCGATACACATAGATTCTATGACGCTCTCGAGTACCCAATAATTTTTTGGAAAGGACAAGAGAGGTACAGCATTGATATTCCTCAGATAAATCCAATTACCAAACAAGCAATGCCAAGCAAAAAGGTGTCCTGCAAAGATTTTTATGCCTTTCACTTGATGGTCCGTCGCAGCGATTTTAATTTGATGCTTAAGTGTAGGCTCCTACTTCATCAGTTTCTGGTCGACATGTATGTAAAGATGGAAAGTGAGCGCTTAAGGTTCATTTCTTTAAATCAAAAAAAACTGCACGCAGAAAATTATATTCACTTGCAAGATGCAATAAGAAATTATGCGGATTTGGATCCAAATAACTTAGGTCAGATGGTGATTCTCCCGTCATCATTTGTAAATAACCCGAGATACTTTCACGAATACACACAAGATGCGTTCACATACGTACGTAATTATGGGAGGCTTGATTTATTTATTACAATGACTTGCAATCCTGCTTGGCCAGAAATCACCAAAGAGCTTAAGGCTGGTCAAAATTCAACGGACAGACATGACTTAACAGCTCAAGTATTTAGAATAAAAGTACAGAAGTTGGTAGCTCTACTTACAAAAGGTAACATATTTGGTGATATGCAATGCTTCATGTACTCGATCGAGTGGCAAAAGTGAGGTTTGCCTCATGTGCACTTACTGCTGTGGTTAAAGGAAAAATTGCATCCGAACCAAATTGACGAAATCATATGTGCTGAGATACCAAACCCAGAAACCGATCAAAAGCTCTATGATACAGTGACAAAGAATATGATTCACGGGCCATGTGGTACATTCAATTCTTCATCGCCATGCATGAAGGAAGGAAAATGTACCAAAAAATATCTGAGGAAGCTTTTAAAAGATACTCAAACCAATGACAAAGGTTATCCTTTGTACAGGCTCAGAGCACCAGAGAATGGTGGACGCACGACGATTATAAAAACCCGTAGAGGAACACAGGAAATATTGGTGGACAATAGCTGGGTGGTCCCATATTCTTCACTCTTATCAAAAAATTTTAATTCTCATTTAAATGTAGAGTTCTGTAATACGGTACAGGCGATAAAATATATTTGTAAATATATTAATAAGGGTAGCGACCAGGCTATTTTTAACATCCGCCAGCAAGGGAATGTTAACATTGACACAAGAGATGAGGTGCAGACCTTTAGAACCGGCCGATATGTTAGTAGTAACGAAGCAGCGTGGCGGATCTTAGGTCTGCCTCTGCACGAGAGACACGCAACCGTCACTCATCTCGCGATTCATTTACCCAATGGCGAGAGGGTTTACTTTACGGAAAATAATTTTAGAGAGAGATTAGAAGCACCACCTAAAACTACACTAACTGCATTTTTCCTGTTGTGCCAAAGTGATACGTTTGCAAAAACATTACTTTACATTGACGTGCCTCGCTACTATACTTGGAATGTGGCACGGAAGCAATGGAAACGTCGTTTACAAGGAACACCTGTCGATGGCTGGCCAGGTGTGAAGGCAGGAGATGCTCTAGGTCGCATTTACATGGTGCACGTTAGCAATTTTGAATGTTATTGCTTGCGTATGCTGCTGAATGTAATAAGGGGTCCAACCAACTTCTCGGATTTAAAAACATTTGAAGGTCAAGAACTTGCAACTTTTCGGCAGGTGTGTGAGAAGATGGGGTTGTTGGAAGATGATAACCACTGGGATGCCACCTTAGAAGAGGCCGTGCTATGTCGCTCCCCGGCGCAAATAAGAGAGCTGTTTGCCATATTGATATGCACTTGCGGTTTATCCAATCCTCTACAACTCTGGCACAAGTATAAAACTGCGTTATCAGAGGATATCATGCACAGATTTGAAAGAATGGATCACGTTAACGATGATCTCTGTTTCAATGAGACGTTGGGGCTTATCAAGGACAAAATATTAATAATTTCTGGAAAGAAATTTTGTCCGATTTTGGTCTACCCTCACCACGGCGTAGAGGAGAGCTGTCGAACAAGTTGATAAAAGAGCTAAGCTATGATACCAACCAGTTAGACGCTCACGTTTGCGAAACTGAGCCACGTTTGCTACCTGATCAAAGAGAGATTTATCACAAAATAGTAGGACGAGTTGAGAATGGTGAAGGCGGACTTTTTTTCCTTGATGCCCCGGGTGGTACAGAAAAAACTTTCTTGTTTAATTTACTTTTAGCAAAATTCGTAGCGGTCATAACGTTGCATTAGCTGTGGCTTCCTCTGGAATTGCTGCAACATTGCTAAGCGGTGGACGGACGGAACATTCAGTCTTTAAATTACCTCTTAATCTGGTGAACGAAGAAACCCCATCGTGTAATATCAGCAAGAGCAGCGCCCGTGGCCTCCTGTTGCAACAGTGCAAACTAATCGTGTGGGACGAGTGCACAATGTCACACAAACGCGCCATCGAAGCTCTTGATCATTGTCTACAAGACTTACACAGTAAACAAACAATAATGGGTGGTGTGATTGTTTTATTGGCTGGGGACTTTAGGCAAACTTTGCCTGTCATTGAGCGAGGCACTGCAGCAGACGAAATTAAAGCATGTCTGAAATCCTCATATTTATGGACCAAAGTTGAAAAGCTGCACCTCACCACCAACATGCGTGTCCAGTTATTCAGTGATCTAGAGTCGGGCGTGTACGCTGAGAAACTGCTCGAGATCGGTGAAGGTCGAATCGAAACTGACGAAGAAGGTATGGTTCTATTCACTAAATAATTTTGTCATGTTGTGGATTCGGAAGACGCACTTATTGCTCAAGTTTTTCCAAATTTGCAACAAAACATCCACGATGAAAATTGGCTATGTGAAAGAACTATACTAGCACCAAGAAATGAAACAGTTGCGAAAATCAATAAAATTATCTTGGACCAAGTAACCAGCGATGCAACAACCTACAACTCCATCGACACAGTCATGTCATCTGAAGACTGTACGAGCTACCTCGTGGAGTTTCTTAACTCTTTGGAGCTATCCGGGGTCCCATCTCATAAGCTCGAATTAAAGGTCGGTATACCCGTTTTGTTAATGCGCAACTTGGACGCCCCGAGATTATGTAATGGCACTAGATTGCGAGTCACTGAACTAGGCAGGCACATTGTAAAGGCCACAATTTTAACTGGAGAAGCTAAGGGTGAAAATATTCTTATACCACGCATCCCAATAATACCCAATAACTTACCCTTTAATTTCAAATGTTTGCAGTTCCCACTTAAAGTTGCATTTTCAATGACCAGCAATAAATCGCAAGGGCAAACTTTGAAGGTAGCGGGGATACATTTAGGCACGCCCTGTTTTTTCCACGGTCAGCTATACGCAGCTTGCTCACGTGTTTCTAAATCGCAAAATCTACATATTTTCGCTGAACGAAAGAAATCAAATAACATAGTTTACAGGAGTAGATTGCAGTAAAAACACATAGATAAATTACCTGCAGATGTCCATTATTCCAATTACATACTAATTCTTTACTATCACGAACAATATTAAACGCAAGTAACTTCAGTCTGTCCTGTTTATTAATCAGTGTTTAGTAATCCGTTTGTGATGAAATTTGATATGGATAATTTCAAGCCTGGGTAAGGACATAGGGCTACTTTTTATAAACACAGCATACAGGCGAAGATTATATAAAACTGTAAACCTGATTGACTGACACACCTAGCGGTCAACGCACAGCCAAAACCACTGAACTTAGCATCTTGAAATTTGCAGATAGGTTCTATTATAGCTTAAATGAGCACTAAGAAAGGAATTTTGATAATTCCACCCTCAAGAGTTTCCCTCTTCATAGTATAGGGTTTCAAAGATTGTATGGAATCCGTCAATTTTGAAGTTAGACATCTGAAATTTTGGATGTACGAGTAACTAAATAAGATTATTTTTTTTTACTATTAAGATTATTTTTTTTACTATTAAGATTATTTTTTTTTACTATTAAAATGATCTGTCACGAAACTTAATGTGGCAGACCAAATTCCACGCGAGAGAAGCAGCGGGTAAAAGCTAGTTCTCTATATGTTAGATTTAGCTTCTTTTTTTTTTTTTTGTAGTGTTAAAGCTACTAATGTTAAAGTTGTGCTTTCAACAGTGTAAATTTGACTTATGAATAGTGTTGAGCATTCCGATACTGAAATATCGGAAATCCGATACTTAGTTCCGATACTTTTAGGATATCGGATACCGGAATCGGAAGTTCCCATAATGCAATGAGCCAGTTTCATTTTATTCAGCCAATGAGGATCCTAAGAAGTGTGGGCACATCCTGTAAGGCATGTAGGCATGTTAACTAATGGCATGGCTGTGATTGGCTGCTGAAATGATGTCATGATGTACTATAAAAGCCGCCGCCGCCATTTTGAGCTCACTCTGCTGTGAATTCAGTTAGGGATAGGACGCTGTTTTTCTGAGGGACAGTTTTAGCTACCTATTTGCTCTATTCTGCTTTACCCAAGCTACTTTATAAATCGCTGTGCCTTGCAGTGCTAGTGCACAGTTCTCTGTGCTGTTCACCGCTGTCTGCAAGGTCTCTGTGTGTGAGTGCAGCTCACACTGTAGTGTGTGCTTCAGCCAAGTCTGGTTGTAGTGTGCTCAGTGTGCATCACTGCCTCATACATTGTCCTTTTTTGCTAATTGATCATTTTTCCTGATTTCTCCTATTAGTGCGGTGGTTCCATCCGTATCCAGCTACATTAGTTCCAAACACACTATATAGGAGTAGTTAGAGAAGTTTTATTTTGTCTTGCAGCGCTAGTGCACAATGCTCTGCATTTGCACTGTTCACGGCTGTCTGCAAGGTTTCTGTGTGTGAGTGCAGCTCACGCTGTAGTGTGTGCTTCAGCCACATCTGATTGTAGTCCGCTCAGCGTGCGTCACTGCCTCATACATTGTCCTTTTATGCTAATTGATCATTTTTCCTGATTTCTCCTATTAGTTTGGTGGTTCCATCCGTATCCAGCTACATTGATTCTAAACACACTATATAGGAGTAGATAGAGAAGTTTTATTTTGTCTTGCAGCGCTAGTGCACAGTGCTCTGCATTTGCATTGTTCACGGCTGTCTGCAAGGCCTCTGTGTGTGACTGCAGCTCACGCTGAAGTGTGTGCTGCAGCTACGTCTGGTTGTAGTGCGCTCAGCGTGCGTGACTGCCTCATACATTGTCCTTTTTTGCTAATTGATAATTTTTCCTGATTTCTCCTATTAGTGCGGTGGTTCCATCCGTATCCAGCTACATTGGTTCCAAACACACTATATAGGAGTAGATAGAGGAGCCTTTCGGCAGCCTTGTGCCCTGCAGCCCCAGCCAGATTAGTATTAGCCTATTTTTTGTAGCCTCATCTATTGCATTGTAGGTTACCTTCCTGCATTGTAATAGCTACAAAAAGTTTGTGATACTATCGGATTTACATTTTTGGGCACACCCAGTGTCTTTTAGTGACAAAAAAACCTAAATAAAGTTCACCAAACACTCCACTTTACAGTTGTGTAGGCCACATTAGTTCATATTAAAGTCTAATCCACACTTTATAAAATTAGTGTTTCTTATACCTGTTAGCAGCTGTTCAGGAATAAGCACACTAAGCCCTTAGTACTTTTCTGCCTATTTTTATCAGTCTGCCAAGATGAAGAAGGCAGGGAGTAAGGCATGTGGTCATGGTCGTGGGCGTGGGCGTGGAGTTTCTGCAGGGAGAGGATGTGAGGATTCAGTGCCTGCAGGGAGAGGACGTGGGGATTCTGTGCCTGCTGCAGGCACCAGTGACTCAGCATCCCCCAGTTTTACCTGGGGAACATTCTTTTATGTGCAGCTTTGTAGGAGCTAGCCGTACCCCACTGCTGCGGGATGACCAAATTGAAGCCGTTGTCGGATGGATGGCAGCTAACGCATTGACTTCAATTAGTTCCAGATCCTCTCATGTCCTGAGCACTGAAGAGCACCCAACTGTCTCTTCACCACCTGCCAAATTGCCCAGGCAGTCAGAGAGCCCTGGACAGGAGCCATCTCTACTTCTGTTCTCTGAATCTCTTGGCTTGGAAAGAGGGGGCCAGCCAAGCAGAATTCAAGAATTTGAAGAAGAGGTAGTTTGCAGTGATGCGCAACCATTTTGTCTCTCTGAATCTGAAGAGGCGGGTGGGCCAGTGCCTATGGTCAGCAGCACACCTCAGTACGCATGTGATGATGAGACTCATGTGCCACTTTCTGGTGCATACTGTGTTGTCGAGACTACCCAGGAGAAGCAGTTGTTTGAAGAGGGTGGTGTAGATGATGAGGTTCCTGACCCATCATGGCATGAGGGACAGGAAGGTGGTGGGAGCAGCTCTGAGGAAGAGATTCCCCGAACGGCCCAAAAAGGAGGGAGAGGGAGGGGGCAGACTTGGTTGCCTGTAGCCTCCACTTCGGCAGTCATTAGGAGCATGGCTCTTTAAAAATCCAAAGCGGGCGCTCCCAAGACTTTCAGTGCCTGGTCCTTTTTTAACACAGTTGCAGATGACATTTGCTTTGTCAAATGCAAGCTGTGTAATCAGAAGGTGAAACGAGGGAAAAGTGTCAGCAACCTCAATACCACAAATATGTGGAAACATGTGCGGACCAAGCAAGTGGTTGAGTTAAAAAAACACACTGAAGACGTAGGCCAACCTACCGCGCCACCTACCACCTCTTCAGCTCGTGTTGTAGCCTCTTCCTCCAGCTCACACACAGGTGGTTCGGCTTCCTCACAGGATCGCCATGGAAGAACCTCTGGCACTGTTGTATAGAGACACAGTGTAATTCCACCCACAGCACCATTTTCCCTGTCATCCTCACACTCCCAGGCCAGTCTACAGCCATCGTTAGCATAGGCATGGGAGAAAAGGCACCCATACTCGGCAAACCAACCCCGAGCACAGGCTCTGAATGCTGGCATTGCAAAACTACTGGCCCTTGAAATGCTATCATTCAGGCTGGTGGAGACTGACACCTTCCGTAACTTTATGGCATTGGCAGTCCCACAATACAACGTGCCCAGCCGCTTTTATTTCAGCAGGCAAGCCGTCCCTGCCCTGCAACAGCATGTGGAGGGAAAAATTAAACATGCGCTACAAAACGCCATCAGTAGCAAGGTCCACCTGACCACCGATGCATGGACCAGCAAGCATGGACAGGGACGATAGAGTGCGCTCACTTGCGGCGTTCCAGCAACGCAAGATCGCGCATTGCAGCTCTGCAGCGCCGATTACGTCTTCCGGAACATCGCATCATATGTGACCTACCCACCAGGTGGAATTCAACGTTACATATGTTGGACAGGTTGTGTGAGCAGCAGGCAGCAGTAATGGAGTACCAGCTGCAGCAGGCACGAAAAGGTCGCAGTGCGCGCCGTTCACATTTCACCACCACTGAATGGGCCTCTATGAAGGACATTTGCCACGTTTTGGTTGCCTTCGATTATTCCACGCGGATGGCGATTGCAGATGATGAACTAGTCAGCATGACTATCCCCCTTATATGCCTGCTTGAAAAAACACTGCAAGCACTAAGGGAGGAGGTTTTGGAAGAGGTGGAGGATGAGGAGTCACAAATGCCATCTGCTTCTGTACAGTCTGCGCAACGTGGCTCCTCACAAATGCCTAGGCAGGGGACACTTTGTGAGGAGGATGAGGAGGAATCAATGGAGGAGGAAGACATCTGTCCTGAGGAGGGAGGTACACAATGCTCTAGTAGTCAGTATCTAGAGCGAGGGTGGGGTGATGCAGAGCAGGCAGAGATCACGCCTCAAGCAGAGGACAGCGTTTCTTGTCCAGTTGGCAGTCTGCAGCACATGGTTGATTTCATGCTGCAGTGCCTGAGAAACGACCGCCGCATCGCCCACATTCTCAACACGGCTGATTATTGGGTGTCCACCCTCCTAGATCCTCGCTACCGGGACAACTTACAAAGCCTCATAACACCGTTGAACCGGGAGCGTAAAATAAGGGAGTACCAAACGCACTGGTGCATTCCATCATGTTCTCCATTCCAACCGAGAGCAGTGCTGCTAGCGCTTTACAAAGCAGCTCTGTGCGTCGAGCCAGTGGAGGAAGCTCTGCACAAAGAGAGAGCAAAAGCAGCGCCTCAGCACAAGGCAAGACCAGTATGGCCCAAATGTGGCAAAGTTTTGTGTCCCCAAAGCCACAAATGTCTACACTATCACAGACGGCTCCAGTCAGCAGGAGGCAACGTTTCCGTCAGATGGTGACAGACTACATGTCTTGCCCTCTCAGTGTACTCCCAGACGGCTCTTCCCCCTTCAAGTTTTGGGTATCTAAGCTGGATACATGGCCAGAGCTTAGCCAGTATGCATTGGAGGTGCTGGCATGCCCTGCTGCTAGTGTGTTATCGGAACGCGTCTTTAGTGCCGCGGGTGGTGTACTAACAGATCGTCCCATGCGCCTATTCTCCGATAACATTGACCAGCTTACTTTTCTGAAAATGAACAAGGCCTGGATCTCGCATGAATTTGCCAGTCCTCTTCCAGAATAAATAGTTGGTTGGCAACAGTATCCAGGTCTCCTGTTGTGTTCATGTTTCTACCACCTGAACTGTAATCCCTGAGCTCCAACTCCGCCAGTTGCTGCTCAGAAGTTCCATCTGCACAGTCAACGCTTGATGCCGTGTTATTGGGGTTCAGTAACGTCAGCTGATCCCCTGCTGTGTGTCTGGCAAATTCTCCTGCTCTGTCCACATTCTCATTACTACAGATTTTAAAGTTGCTCCAATTAGACCTCTGACTCCTCTGTTTTCAGAATTTACCCTGGGCTCCAACACCGCTAGTTGCTGCTCAGAAGTGCCGTCTGCACAGTCAACAATTGCTGCCGTGTTATTGGGGTTCAGTAACGTCAGCTGATCCCGTGCTGTGTGTCTGGCAAATTTTCCTGCTCTGTCCACATTCTCACTACTACAGATTTTCAAGTTGCTCCAATTAGACCTCTGGCTTCTCTGTTTTCAGTAATTACCGGGGGCTCCAACACCGCTAGTTGCTGCTCAGAAGTGTCGTCTGCACAGTCAACACTTGCTGCCGTGTTATTGGGGATCAGTAACGTCGGCTGATCACCTGCTGTGTGTCTGGCAAATTCTCCTGCTCTGTCCACATTCTCACTACTACAGATTTTAAAGTTGCTCCAATTAGACCTCTGACTCCTCTGTTTTCAGTATTTACCCTGGGCTCCAACACCGCTAGTTGCTGCTCAGAAGTGCCGTCTGCACAGTCAACAATTGCTGCCGTGTTATTGGGGTTCAGTAACGTCAACTGATCTCCTGCTGTGTGTCCGGCAAATTCTCCTGCTCTGTCCACATTCCCACTACTACAGATTTTAAAGTTGCTCCAATTAGACCTCTGTCTCCTCTGTTTTCAATATTTACCCTGGGCTCCAACACCGCTAGTTGCTGCTCAGAATTGCCGTCTGCACAGTCAACACTTGCTGCCGCGTTATTGGGCTTCAGTAACGTCAGTTGATCCCCTGCTGTGTGTCCGGCAAATTCTCCTGCTCTGTCCACATTTTCACTACTACAGATTTTAAAGTTGTTCCAATTAGACCACTGGCTCCTCTGTTTTCAATATTTACACTGGGCTCCAACACCACTAGTTGCTGCTAAGAAGTGCCGTCTGCACAGTCAACACTTGCTGCCGTGTTATTGGGGTTCAGAAACGTCAGCTGATCCCCTGCTGTGTGTCCGGCAAATTCTCCTGCTCTGTCCACATTCTCACTGCTACAGATTTTAAAGTTGCTCCAATTAGACCTCTGGCTCCTCTGTTTTCACTATTTACCATGGGCTCCAACAACGCTAGTTGCTGCTCAGAAGTGCCGTCTACACAGTCAACACTTGCTGCCGTTTTATTGGGGATAAGTAACGTCAGTTGATCCCATGCTGTGTGTCTGGCAAAATCTCCTGCTCTGTCCACATTCCCACTACTACAGATTTTAAAGTTGCTCCAATTAGACCTCTGGCTCCTCTGTTTTCAGTATTTTCCCTGGGTTCCAACACCGCTAGTTGCTGCTCAGAAGTGTCGTCTGCACAGTCAACACTTGCTGCCGTGTTATTTGGCTTCAGTAACGTCAGCTGATCCCCTGCTGTGTGTCCGGCAAATTCTCCTGCTCTGTCCACATTTTCACTACTACAGATTTTCAAGTTGCTCCAATTAGACCTCTGGCTCCTCTGTTTTCAGTTATTTACCCTGGGCTCCAACACCACTAGTTGCTGCTCAGAAGTGCCGTCTGCACAGTCAACACTTGCTGCCGTGTTATTGGGGTTCAGTAACGTCAGCTGATCCCCTGCTGTGTGTTTGGCAAATTCTCCTGCTCTGTCCACATTCTCACTACTACAGATTTTAAAGTTGCTCCAATTAGAACTCTCGCTCCTCTGTTTTCAGTATTTACCCTGGGCTCCAACACCGATAGTTGCTGCTCAGAAGTGCCGTCTGCACAGACAACACTTGCTGCCGTGTTATTGGGCTTCAGTAACGTCAGCAGATCCCCTGCTGTGTGTCCGGCAAATTCTCCTGCTCTGTCCACATTTTCACTATTACAGATTTTCAAGTTGCTCCAATTAGACCTCTGTCTCCTCTGTTTTCAGTATTTACCGTGGGCTCCAACACCGCTAGTTGCTGCTCAGAAGTGCCTTCTGCACAGTCAACACTTGTTGCCATGTTATTGGGGTTCAGTAACGTCAGCTGATCCCCTGCTGTCTGTCCGGGAAATTCTCTTGCTCTGTCCAAATTCTCATTACTACAGATTTTAAAGTTGCTCCAATTAGACCTCTGGCTCCTCTGTTTTCAGTATTTACCCTGGGCTCCAACACCGCTAGTTGCTGCTCAGAAGTGCCGTCTACACTGTCAACACTTGCTGCCGTGTTATTGGGGTTCAGTAACGTCAGCTGATCTCCTGCTGTGTGTCCGGCAAATTCTCCTGCTCTGTCCACATTCCCACTACTACAGATTTTAAAGTTGCTCCAATTAGACCTCTGGCTACTCTGTTTTCAGTATTTAACCTGGGCTCCAACACCGCTAGTTGCTGCTCAGAATTGCCGTCTGCACAGTCAACACTTGCTGCCATGTTATTGGGCTTCAGTAACGTCAGCTGATCCCCTGCTGTGTGTCCGGCAAATTCTCCTGCTCTGTCCACATTCTCACTACTACAGATTTCAAAGTTGCTCCAATTAGACCTCTGGCTCCTCTGTTTTCAGTATTTACCCTGGGCTCCAACACCACTAGTTGCTGCTCAGAAGTGCCCTCTGCACAGTCAACACTTGCTGCCGTGTTATTGGGCTTCAGTAACGTCAGCTGATCCCCTGCTGTGTGTCTGGCAAATTCTCCTGCTCTGTCCACATTCCCACTACTACAAATTTTAAAGTTGCTCCAATTAGACCTCTGGCTCCTCTGTTTTCAGTATTTACCCTGGGTTCCAACTCTGCTAGTTGCTGCTCAGAAGTGCCGTCTGCACAGAAAACACTTGCTGCCGTGTTATTGGGCTTCAGTAACGTCAGCAGATCCCCTGCTGTGTGTCCGGCAAATTCTAGTGCTCTGTCCACATTTTCACTACTACAGATTTTCAAGTTGCTCCAATTAGACCTCTGTCTCCTCTGTTTTCAGTATTTACCGTGGGCTCCAACACCGCTAGTTGCTGCTCAGAAGTGCCTTCTGCACAGTCAACACTTGCTGCCATGTTATTGGGGTTCAATAACGTCAGCTGATCCCCTGCTGTGTGTCCGGCAAATTCTCTTGCTCTGTCCACATTCTCATTACTACAGATTTTAAAGTTGCTCCAATTAGACCTCTGGCTCCTCTGTTTTCAGTATTTACCCTGGGCTCCAACATCGCTAGTTGCTGCTCAGAAGTGCTGTCTGCACTGTCAACACTTGCTGCCGTGTTATTGGGGTTCAGTAACGTCAGCTGATCTCCTGCTGTGTGTCCGGCAAATTCTTCTGCTCTGTCCACATTCCCACTATTACAAATTTTAAAGTTGCTCCAATTAGACCTCTGGCTCCTCTGTTTTCAGTATTTACCCTGGGTTCCAACACCGCTAGTTGCTGCTCAGAAGTGCCGTCTGCACAGTCAACACTTGATGCCATGTTATTTGGCTTCAGTAAAGTCAGCTGATCCCCTGCTGTGTGTCCGGCAAATTCTCCTGCTCTGTCCACATTTTCACTACCACAGATTTTAAAGTTGCTCCAATTAGACCTCTGGCTCCTCTGTTTTCAGTATTTACCCTGGGCTCCAACACCACTAGTTGCTGCTCAGAAGTGCCGTCTGCACAGTCAACACTTGCTGCCGTGTTATTGGGGTTCAGTAACGTCAGCTGATCCCCTGCTGTGTGTTTGGCAAATTCTCCTGCTCTGTCCACATTCTCACTACTACAGATTTTAAAGTTGCTCCAATTAGACCTCTGGCTCCTCTGTTTTCAGTATTTACCCTGGGCTCCAACACCGCTAGTTGCTGCGCAGAAGTGCCGTCTGCACTGTCAACACTTGCTGCCATGTTATTGGGGTTCAGTAACGTCAGCTGATCTCCTGCTGTGTGTCCGGCAAATTCTCCTGCTCTGTCCACATTCCCACTACTACAGATTTTAAAGTTGCTCCAATTAGACCTCTGGCTACTCTGTTTTCAGTATTTAACCTGGGCTCCAACACCGCTAGTTGCTGCTCAGAAGTGCCGTCTGCACAGTCAACACTTGCTGCCATGTTATTGGGCTTCAGTAACGTCAGCTGATCCCCTGCTGTGTGTCCGGCAAATTCTCTTGCTCTGTCCACATTCTCATTACTACAGATTTTAAAGTTGCTCCAATTAGACCTCTGGCTCCTCTGTTTTCAGTATTTACCCTGGGCTCCAACATCGCTAGTTGCTGCTCAGAAGTGCTGTCTGCACTGTCAACACTTGCTGCCGTGTTATTGGGGTTCAGTAACGTCAGCTGATCTCCTGCTGTGTGTCCGGCAAATTCTCCTGCTCTGTCCCCATTCCCACTATTACAAATTTTAAAGTTGCTCCAATTAGACCTCTGGCTCCTCTGTTTTCAGTATTTACCCTGGGTTCCAACACCGCTAGTTGCTGCTCAGAAGTGCCGTCTGCACAGTCAACACTTGATGCCATGTTATTTGGCTTCAGTAAAGTCAGCTGATCCCCTGCTGTGTGTCCGGCAAATTCTCCTGCTCTGTCCACATTTTCACTACCACAGATTTTAAAGTTGCTCCAATTAGACCTCTGGCTCCTCTGTTTTCAGTATTTACCCTGGGCTCCAACACCACTAGTTGCTGCTCAGAAGTGCCGTCTGCACAGTCAACACTTGCTGCCGTGTTATTGGGGTTCAGTAACGTCAGCTGATCCCCTGCTGTGTGTTTGGCAAATTCTCCTGCTCTGTCCACGTTCTCACTACTACAGATTTTAAAGTTGCTCCAATTAGACCTCTGGCTCCTCTGTTTTCAGTATTTACCCTGGGCTCCAACACCGCTAGTTGCTGCTCAGAAGTGCCGTCTGCACTGTCAACACTTGCTGCCATGTTATTGGGGTTCAGTAACGTCAGCTGATCTCCTGCTGTGTGTCCGGCAAATTCTCCTGCTCTGTCCACATTCCCACTACTACAGATTTTAAAGTTGCTCCAATTAGACCTATGGCTACTCTGTTTTCAGTATTTAACCTGGGCTCCAACACCGCTAGTTGCTGTTCAGAAGTGCCGTCTGCACAGTCAACACTTGCTGCCATGTTATTGGGCTTCAGTAACATCAGCTGATCCCCTGCTGTGTGTCCGGCAAATTCTCTTGCTCTGTCCACATTCTCATTACTACAGATTTTAAAGTTGCTCCAATTAGACCTCTGGCTCCTCTATTTTCAGTATTTACCCTGGGCTCCAACACCGCTAGTTGCTGCTCAGAAGTGCCGTCTGCACTGTCAACACTTGCTGCCGTGTTATTGGGGTTCAGTAACGTCAGCTGATCTCCTGCTGTGTGTACGGCAAATTCTCCTGCTCTGTCCACATTCCCACTACTACAGATTTTCAAGTTGCTCCAATTAGACCTCTGGCGACTCTGGTTTCAGTATTTAACCTGGGCTCCCACACCGCTAGTTGCTGCTCAGAAGTGCCGTCTGCACAGTCAACACTTGCTGCCGTGTTATTGGGGTTCAGTAACGTCAGCCGATCCCCTGCTGTGTGTCCGGCATATTCTCCTGCTCTGTCCACATTCTCACTACTACAGATTTTAAAGTTGCTCCAATTAGACCTCTGGCTCCTCTGTTTTCAGTATTTACCCTGGGCTCCAACACCACTAGTTGCTGCTCAGAAGTGCCCTCTGCACAGTCAACACTTGCTGCCGTGTTATTGGGCTTCAGTAACGTCAGCTGATCCCCTGCTGTGTGTCCGGCAAATTCTCATGCTCTGTCCACATTCCCACTACTACAAATTTTAAAGTTGCTCCAATTAGACCTCTGGCTCCTCTGTTTTCAGTATTTATCCTGGGTTCCAACTCTGCTAGTTGCTGCTCAGATGTGCCGTCTGCACAGAAAACACTTGCTGCCGTGTTATTGGGCTTCAGTAACGTCAGCAGATCCCCTGCTGTGTGTCCGGCAAATTCTAGTGCTCTGTCCACATTTTCACTATTACAGATTTTCAAGTTGCTCCAATTAGACCTCTGTCTCCTCTGTTTTCAGTATTTACCGTGGGCTCCAACACCGCTAGTTGCTGCTCAGAAGTGCCCTCTGCACAGTCAACACTTGCTGCCATGTTATTGGGGTTCAGTAACGTCAGCTGATCCCCTGCTGTGTGTCCGGCAAATTCTCTTGCTCTGTCCACATTCTCATTACTACAGATTTTAAAGTTGCTCCAATTAGACCTCTGGCTCCTCTGTTTTCAGTATTTACCCTGGGTTCCAACATCGCTAGTTGCTGCTCAGAAGTGCTGTCTGCACTGTCAACACTTGCTGCCGTGTTATTGGGGTTCAGTAACGTCAGCTGATCTCCTGCTGTGTGTCCGGCAAATTCTCCTGCTCTGTCCACATTCCCACTACTACAAATTTTAAAGTTGCTCCAATTAGACCTCTGGCTCCTCTGTTTTCAGTATTTACCATGGGCTCCAGCAACGCTAGTTGCTGCTTAGAAGTGCCGTCTGCACAGTCAATGCTTGCTGCCGTTTTATTGGGGATCAGTAACGTCAGCTGATCCCCTGCTGTGTGTCTGGCAAAATCTCCTGCTCTGTCCACATTCCCACTACTACAGATTTTAAAGTTGCTCCAATTAGACCTCTGGCTCCTTTGTTTTCAGTATTTTCCCTGGGTTCCAACACCGCTAGTTGCTGCAAAGAAGTGTCGTCTGCACAGTCAACACTTGCTGCCGTGTTATTTGGCTTCAGTAACGTCAGCTGATCCCCTGCTGTGTGTCCGGCAAATTCTCCTGCTCTGTCCACATTTTCACTACCACAGATTTTAAAGTTGCTCCAATTGGACCTCTGGCTCCTCTGTTTTCAGTATTTACCCTGGGCTCCAACACCACTAGTTGCTGCTCAGAAGTGCCGTCTGCACAGTCAACATTTGCTGCCGTGTTATTGGGGTTCAGTAACGTCAGCAGATCCCCTGCTGTGTGTTTGGCAAATTCTCCTGCTCTGTCCACATTCTCACTACTACAGATTTTAAAGTTGCTCCAATTAGACCTCTGGCTCCTCTGTTTTCAGTATTTACCCTGGGCTCCAACACCGCTAGTTGCTGCTCAGAAGTGCCGTCTGCACTGTCAACACTTGCTGCCATGTTATTGGGGTTCAGTAACGTCAGCTGATCTCCTGCTGTGTGTCCGGCAAATTCTCCTGCTCTGTCCACATTCCCACTACTACAGATTTTCAAGTTGCTCCAATTAGACCTCGGGCTACTCTGTTTTCAGTATTTACCCTGGGCTCAAACACCGCTAGTTGCTGCTCAGAAGTGCCGTCTGCACAGTCAACACTTGCTGCCATGTTATTGGGCTTCAGTAACGTCAGCTGATCCCCTGCTGTGTGTCCGGCAAATTCTCCTGCTCTGTCCACATTCCCACTACTACAGATTTTAAAGTTGCTCCAATTAGACCTCTGGCTCCTCTGTTTTCAGTATTTTCCCTGTGTTCCAACACCGCTAGTTGCTGCTCAGAATTGCCATCTGCACAGTCAACACTAGCTGCCGTGTTATTTGGCTTCAGTAATGTCAGCTGATCCTCTGCTATGTGTCCGGCAAATTCTCCTGCTCTGTCCACATTCTCATTACTACAGATTTTAAAGTTGCTCCAATTAGACCTCTGGCTCCTCTGTTTTCAGCATTTACCCTGGGCTCCAACACCGCTAGTTGCTGCTCAGAAGTGCCATCTGCACAGTCAACACTTGCTGCCATGTTATTGGGCTTCAGTAACGTCAGCTGATCCCCTGCTGTTTGTCCGGCAAATTCTCCTGCTCTGTCCACATTCCCACTACTACAGATTTTCAAGTTGCTCCAATTAGACCTCTGGCTCCTCTGTTTTCAGTATTTATCCTGGGCTCCCACACCGCTTTTTGCTGCTCAGAAGTGCCTTCTGCACAGTCAACACTTGCTGCCATGTTATTGGGGTTCAGTAACGTCAGCTGATCCCCTGCTGTGTGTCCGGCAAATTCTCTTGCTCTGTCCACATTCCCACTATTACAAATTTTAAAGTTGCTCCAATTAGACCTCTGGCTCCTCTGTTTTCAGTATTTACCCTGGGTTCCAACACCGCTAGTTGCTGCTCAGAAGTGCCGTCTGCACAGTCAACACTTGATGCCGTGTTATTTGGCTTCAGTAAAGTCAGCTGATCCCCTGCTGTGTGTCCGGCAAATTCTCCTGCTCTGTCCACATTTTCACTTCTACAGATTTTAAAGTTGCTCCAATTAGACATCTGGCTCCTCTGTTTTCACTATTTACCCTGGGCTCCAACACCGCTAGTTGCTGCTCAGAAGTGCCGTCTGCACAGTCAACACTTGCTGCCGTGTTATTGGGGTTCAGTAACGTCAGCAGATCCCCTGCTGTGTGTCCGGCAAATTCTCCTGCTCTGTCCACATTCTCACTACTACAGATTTTAAAGTTGCTCCAATTAGACCTCTGGCTTCTCTCTTTTCAGTATTTACCCTGGGCTCCAACACCACTAGTTGCTGCTCAGAAGTGCCCTCTGCACAGTCAACACTTGCTGCCGTGTTATTGGGCTTCAGTAACGTCAGCTGATCCCCAGCTGTGTGTCCGGCAAATTTTCCTGCTCTGTCCACATTTTCACTACTACAGATTTTAAAGTTGCTCCAATTAGACCTCTGGCTCCTCTGTTTTCAGTATTTACCATGGGCTCCAGCAACGCTAGTTGCTGCTTAGAAGTGCCGTCTGCACAGTCAACACTTGCTGCCGTGTTATTTGGCTTCAGTAACGTCATCTGATCCCCTGCTGTGTGTCCGGCAAATTCTCCTGCTCTGTCCACATTCCCACTACTACAGATTTTAAAGTTGCTCCAATTAGACCTCTGGCTCCTTTGTTTTCAGTATTTTCCCTGGGTTCCAACACCGCTAGTTGCTGCTCAGAAGTGTCGTCTGCACAGTCAACACTTGCTGCCGTTTTATTGGGGATCAGTAACGTCAGCTGATCCCCTGCTGTGTGTCTGGCAAAATCTCCTGCTCTGTCCACATTCCCACTACTACAGATTTTAAAGTTGCTCCAATTAGACCTCTGGCTCCTTTGTTTTCAGTATTTTCCCTGGGTTCCAACACCGCTAGTTGCTGCTCAGAAGTGTCGTCTGCACAGTCAACACTTGCTGCCGTGTTATTTGGCTTCAGTAACGTCATCTGATCCCCTGCTGTGTGTCCGGCAAATTCTCCTGCTCTGTACACATTTTCACTACCACAGATTTTAAAGTTGCTCCAATTAGACCTCTGGCTCCTCTGTTTTCAGTATTTACCCTGGGCTCCAACACCACTAGTTGCTGCTCAGAAGTGCCGTCTGCACAGTCAACACTTCCTGCCGTGTTATTGGGGTTCAGTAACGTCAGCTGATCCCCTGCTGTGTGTTTGGCAAATTCTCCTGCTCTATCCACATTCTCACTACTACAGATTTTAAAGTTGCTCCAATTAGACCTCTGGCTCCTCTGTTTTCAGTATTTACCCTGGGCTCCAACACCGCTAGAGGCTGCTCAGAAGTGCCGTCTGCACTGTCAACACTTGCTGCCATGTTATTGGGGTTCAGGAACGTCAGCTGATCTCCTGCTGTGTGTCCGGCAAATTCTCCTGCTCTGTCCACATTCCCACTACTACAGATTTTCAAGTTGCTCCAATTAGACCTCGGGCTACTCTGTTTTCAGTATTTACCCTGGGCTCAAACACCGCTAGTTGCTGCTCAGAAGTGCCGTCTGCACAGTCAACACTTGCTGCCATGTTATTGGGCTTCAGTAACGTCAGCTGATCCCCTGCTGTGTGTCCGGCAAATTCTCCTGCTCTGTCCACATTC
Source organism: Phyllobates terribilis (assembly GCF_046119375.1). NCBI lineage: Eukaryota > Metazoa > Chordata > Amphibia > Anura > Dendrobatidae > Phyllobates > Phyllobates terribilis. Next base: position 459,967,772 of record NW_027362764.1, read on the forward strand.
CCACTACTACAGATTTTAAAGTTGCTCCAATTAGACCTCTGGCTCCTCTGTTTTCAGTATTTTCCCTGTGTTCCAACACCGCTAGTTGCTGCTCAGAATTGCCGTCTGCACAGTCAACACTAGCTGCCGTGTTATTTGGCTTCAGTAATGTCAGCTGATCCTCTGCTATGTGTCCGGCAAATTCTCCTGCTCTGTCCACATTCTCATTACTACAGATTTTAAAGTTGCTCCAATTAGACCTTTGGCTCCTCTGTTTTCATTATTTACCCTGGGCTCCAACACCACTAGTTGCTGCTCAGAAGTGCCGTCTTCACAGTCAACACTTGCTGCCGTGTTATTGGGGTTCATTAACATCAGCTGATCCCCTGCTGTGTGTCCGGCAAATTCTCCTGCTCTGTCCACATTCTCACTACTACAGATTTTAAAGTTGCTCCAATTAGACCTCTGGCTCCTCTGTTTTCAGTCTTTTCCCTGGGTTCTAACATCGCTAGTTGCTGCTCAGAAGTGCCGTCTGCACAATCAACACTTGCTGCTGTGTTATTTGGCTTCAGTTACGTCAGCTGATCCCCTGCTGTGTGTCCAGCAAATTCTCCTGCTCTGTCCACATTCTCACTACTACAGATTTTAAAGTTGCTCCAATTAGACCTCTGGCTCCTCTGTTTTCAGTATTTACCCTGGGCTCCAACACCACTAGTTGCTGCTCAGAAGTGCCCTCTGCACAGTCAACACTTGCTGCCGTGTTATTGGGCTTCAGTAACGTCAGCTGATCCCCAGCTGTGTGTCTGGCAAATTTTCCTGCTCTGTCCACATTTTCACTACTACAGATTTTAAAGTTGCTCCAATTAGACCTCTGGCTCCTCTGTTTTCAGTATTTACCATGGGCTCCAGCAACGCTAGTTGCTGCTTAGAAGTGCCGTCTGCACAGTCAACGCTTGCTGCCGTTTTATTGGAGATCAGTAACGTCAGCTGATCCCCTGCTGTGTGTCTGGCAAAATCTCCTGCTCTGTCCACATTCCCACTACTACAGATTTTAAAGTTGCTCCAATTAGACCTCTGGCTCCTTTGTTTTCAGTATTTTCCCTGGGTTCCAACATCACTAGTTGCTGCTCAGAAGTGTCGTCTGCACAGTCAACACTTGCTGCCGTGTTATTTGGCTTCAGTAACGTCAGCTGATCCCCTGCTGTGTGTCCGGCAAATTCTCCTGCTCTGTCCACATTTTCACTACCACAGATTTTAAAGTTGCACCAATTTGACCTCTGGCTCCTCTGTTTTCAGTATTTACCCTGGGCTCCAACACCACTAGTTGCTGCTCAGAAGTGCCGTCTGCACAGTCAACACTTGCTGCCGTGTTATTGGGGTTCAGTAAGGTCAGCTGATCCCCTGCTGTGTGTTTGGCAAATTCTCCTGCACTTTCCACATTCTCACTACTACAGATTTTAAAGTTGCTCCAATTAGACCTCTGGCTCCTCTGTTTTCAGTATTTACCCTGGGCTCCAACACCGCTAGTTGCTGCTCAGAAGTGCCGTCTGCACTGTCAACACTTGCTGCCATGTTATTGGGGTTCAGTAACGTCAGCTGATCTCCTGCTGTGTGTCCGGCAAATTCTCCTGCTCTGTCCACATTCCCACTACTACAGATTTTCAAGTTGCTCCAATTAGACCTCGGGCTACTCTGTTTTCAGTATTTACCCTGGGCTCCAACACCGCTAGTTGCTGCTCAGAAGTGCCGTCTGCACAGTCAACACTTGCTGCCATGTTATTGGGCTTCAGTAACGTCAGCTGATCCCCTGCTGTGTGTCCGGCAAATTCTCCTGCTCTGTCCACATTTTCACTATTACAGATTTTAAAGTTGCTCCAATTAGACCTCTTCCTCCTCTGTTTTCAGTATTTACCATGGGCTCCAACACCGCTATTTGCTGCTCAGAAGTGCCGTCTGCACAGTCAACGCTTGCTGCCGTTTTATTGGAGATCAGTAACGTCAGCTGATCCCCTGCTGTGTGTCTGGCAAAATCTCCTGCTCTGTCCACATTCCCACTACTACAGATTTTAAAGTTGCTCCAATTAGACCTCTGGCTCCTTTGTTTTCAGTATTTTCCCTGGGTTCCAACATCACTAGTTGCTGCTCAGAAGTGTCGTCTGCACAGTCAACACTTGCTGCCGTGTTATTTGGCTTCAGTAACGTCAGCTGATCCCCTGCTGTGTGTCCGGCAAATTCTCCTGCTCTGTCCACATTTTCACTACCACAGATTTTAAAGTTGCACCAATTTGACCTCTGGCTCCTCTGTTTTCAGTATTTACCCTGGGCTCCAACACCACTAGTTGCTGCTCAGAAGTGCCGTCTGCACAGTCAACACTTGCTGCCGTGTTATTGGGGTTCAGTAAGGTCAGCTGATCCCCTGCTGTGTGTTTGGCAAATTCTCCTGCACTTTCCACATTCTCACTACTACAGATTTTAAAGTTGCTCCAATTAGACCTCTGGCTCCTCTGTTTTCAGTATTTACCCTGGGCTCCAACACCGCTAGTTGCTGCTCAGAAGTGCCGTCTGCACTGTCAACACTTGCTGCCATGTTATTGGGGTTCAGTAACGTCAGCTGATCTCCTGCTGTGTGTCCGGCAAATTCTCCTGCTCTGTCCACATTCCCACTACTACAGATTTTCAAGTTGCTCCAATTAGACCTCGGGCTACTCTGTTTTCAGTATTTACCCTGGGCTCCAACACCGCTAGTTGCTGCTCAGAAGTGCCGTCTGCACAGTCAACACTTGCTGCCATGTTATTGGGCTTCAGTAACGTCAGCTGATCCCCTGCTGTGTGTCCGGCAAATTCTCCTGCTCTGTCCACATTTTCACTATTACAGATTTTAAAGTTGCTCCAATTAGACCATTTCCTCCTCTGTTTTCAGTATTTACCATGGGCTCCAACACCGCTATTTGCTGCTCAGAAGTGCCGTCTGCACAGTCAGCACTTGCTGCCGTGTTATTGGGTTTCAGTAACGTCAGCTGATACTCTGCTGCGTGTCCGGCAAATTCTCTTGCTCTGTCCACATTCCCACTACTACAGATTTTAAAGTTGCTCCAATTAGACCTCTGGCTCCTCTGTTTTCAGTATTTTCCCTGTGTTCCAACACCGCTAGTTGCTGCTCAGAATTGCCGTCTGCACAGTCAACACTAGCTGCCGTGTTATTTGGCTTCAGTAATGTCAGCTGATCCTCTGCTATGTGTCCGGCAAATTCTCCTGCTCTGTCCACATTTTCATTACTACAGATTTTAAAGTTGCTCCAATTAGACCTCTGGCTCCTCTGTTTTCAGTATTTACCCTGGGCTCCAACACCACTAGTTGCTGCTCAGAAGTGCCGTCTTCACAGTCAACACTTGCTGCCGTGTTATTGGGGTTCAGTAACATCAGCTGATCCCCTGCTGTGTGTCCGGCAAATTCTCCTGCTCTGTCCACATTCTCACTACTACAGATTTTAAAGTTGCTCCAATTAGACCTCTGGCTCCTCTGTTTTCAGCATTTACCCTGGGCTCCAACACCGCTAGTTGCTGCTCAGAAGTGCCATCTGCACAGTCAACACTTGCTGCCATGTTATTGGGCTTCAGTAACGTCAGCTGATCCCCTGCTGTTTGTCCGGCAAATTCTCCTGCTCTGTCCACATTCCCACTACTACAGATTTTAAAGTTGCTCCAATTAGACCTCTGGCTCCTCTGTTTTCAGTATTTTCCCTGTGTTCCAACACCGCTAGTTGCTGCTCAGAATTGCCGTCTGCACAGTCAACACTAGCTGCCGTGTTATTTGGCTTCAGTAATGTCAGCTGATCCTCTGCTATGTGTCCGGCAAATTCTCCTGCTCTGTCCACATTTTCATTACTACAGATTTTAAAGTTGCTCCAATTAGACCTCTGGCTCCTCTGTTTTCAGTATTTACCCTGGGCTCCAACACCACTAGTTGCTGCTCAGAAGTGCCGTCTTCACAGTCAACACTTGCTGCCGTGTTATTGGGGTTCAGTAACATCAGCTGATCCCCTGCTGTGTGTCCGGCAAATTCTCCTGCTCTGTCCACATTCTCACTACTACAGATTTTAAAGTTGCTCCAATTAGACCTCTGGCTCCTCTGTTTTCAGCATTTACCCTGGGCTCCAACACCGCTAGTTGCTGCTCAGAAGTGCCATCTGCACAGTCAACACTTGCTGCCATGTTATTGGGCTTCAGTAACGTCAGCTGATCCCCTGCTGTTTGTCCGGCAAATTCTCCTGCTCTGTCCACATTCCCACTACTACAGATTTTAAAGTTGCTCCAATTAGACCTCTGGCTCCTCTGTTTTCAGTATTTTCCCTGGGTTCTAACATCGCTAGTTGCTGCTCAGAAGTGCCGTCTACACAATCAACACTTGCTGCTGTGTTATTTGGCTTCAGTTACGTCAGCTGATCCCCTGCTGTGTGTCCAGCAAATTCTCCTGCTCTGTCCACATTTTCACTACTACAGATTTTAAAGTTGCTCCAATTTGACCTCTGGCTCTTCTGTTTTCAGTATTTACCCTGGCCTCCAACACCACTAGTTGCTGCTCAGAAGTGCCGTCTGCACAGTCAACACTTGCTGCCGTGTTATTGGCGTTCAGTAATGTCAGCTGATCCCCTGCTGTGTGTCTGGCAAAATCTCCTGCTCTGTCCACATTCTCACTACTACAGATTTTAAAGTTGCTCCAATTAGACCTCTGGCTCCTCTGTTTTCAGTATTTTCCCTGTGTTCCAACACCGCTAGTTGCTGCTCAGAAGTGCCATCTGCACTGTCAACACTTGCTGCCATGTTATTGGGGTTCAGTAACGTCAGCTGATCCCCTGCTGTGTATCCGGCAAATTCTCCTGCTCTGTCCACATTTTCACTATTACAGATTTTAAAGTTGCTCCAATTAGACCTCTTCCTCCTCTGTTTTCAGTATTTACCATGGGCTCCAACACCGCTAGTTGCTGCTCAGAAGTGCCGTCTCCACAGTCAGCACTTGCTGCCATGTTATTGGGGTTCAGTAACGTCAGCTGATCCCCTGCTGTGTGTCCGGCAAATTCTCCTGCTCTGTCCACATTCCCACTGCTACAGATTTTAAAGTTGCTCCAATTAGACCTCTGGCTCCTCTGTTTTCAGTATTTTCCCTGTGTTCCAACACCGCTAGTTGCTGCTCTGAATTGCCGTCTGCACAGTCAACACTAGCTGCCGTGTTATTTGGCTTCAGTAATGTCAGCTGATCCTCTGCTATGTGTCCGGCAAATTCTCCTGCTCTGTCCACATTCTCATTACTACAGATTTTAAAGTTGCTCCAATTAGACCTCTGGCTCCTCTGTTTTCAGTATTTACCCTGGGCTCCAACACCACTAGTTGCTGCTCAGAAGTGCCGTCTTCACAGTCAACACTTGCTGCCGTGCTATTGGCGTTCAGTAATGTCAGCTGATCCCCTGCTGTGTGTCTGGCAAAATCTCCTGCTCTGTCCACATTCTCACTACTACAGATTTTAAAGTTCCTCCAATTAGACCTCTGGCTCCTCTGTTTTCAGTATTTACCCTGGGCTCCAACACCGCTAGTTGCTGCTCAGAAGTGCCGTCTGCACAGTCAAAACTTGCTGCAGTGTTATTGGGGTTTAGTAACGTCAGCTGATCCCCTGCTGTGTGTCCGGCAAATTCTCCTGCTCTGTCCACATTCTGACTACTACAGATTTTAAAGTTGCTCCAATTAGACCTCTGGCTCCTCTGTTTTCAGTATTTACCATGAGCTCCAACACCACCAGTTGCTGCTCAGAAGTGCTGTCTACACAGTTAACACTTGGTCCAGTGTTATTGGGGTTCAGTAAAGTCAGCTGATCCTCGGCAGTGCCTTTGGCTTAGGTGCCTCCTTCTTGGTATCCAAGTTCAACCAACGTCTGCTGGTCCTTGGTAGTGCTTTCTGGCACAGGTACCTCCTGCTTAGTAACTGGGTTCCAGTACCGTCAGCTGGTCCTCGGTAGTTCCATTGGCTCTTGTACCTTCTGCTACCCTTTCGGGTTCCAGTTCAGCTGTTTCCCGGCAATGTCTTTGGCACGGGTACTCCCTTCTGCCCAGCTTGGTTCCAGCATGCCAGCTGTTTCCGGGTAGTGTCAACGTCACTTTTCCTCCAATACTTTGTCCTGTCATGTTGCAGTCGGGTTAGCCGACTCTATGGTGCCTGCAGTTTAGGTGACTCCTATGTGGGCTGCGGGATCTGGCAATGAAGGCTGCTTCCATAGTGCCAATAGGACAAGCACCCCCTGTAGGACTGTGGGTTTTGGTAACTACAGCGGGCTTGCGGCTTTGCAACTTTTTTTTCATGGATACCTTCTGCTACCCATCCGAGTACCAGTACCGTCAGCAGGTTCTCGGCAGTGCCTTTGGCTTAGGTGCCTCCTTCTCGGTATCCAAGTTCCACCAACGTCTGCTGGTCCTTGGTAGTGCTTTCTGGCACAGGTACCTCCTGCTTAGTAACCGAGTTCCAGTACCGTCAGCTGGTCCTCGGTAGTTCCATTGGCACTTGTACCTTTTGCTACCTATCCGGGTTCCAGTACTGTCAGCTGTTTCCTGGCAGTGTCTTTGGCACAGGTACTCCCTCCTGCCCAGCCTGGTTGCAGCACGCCAGCTGTTTCCCGGCAGTGTCTTTGGCATGGGTACTCCCTATGCCCAGCCTGGTTCCAGCACGCCAACTGTTTCCGGGTTGTGTCATTGTCACTTTGCCTCCAATACGTTGTCCTGTCGTGTTGCGGTCGGGTTAGCCGACTCTATGGTGCCTGCAGTTTAGGTGACTCCTATGTGGGCTGTTGGATCTGGCAATGAAGGCTGGCTCCATAGTGCCAATAGGACAAGCACCCCCTGTAGGACTGTGGGTTTCGGTAACTCCGGCCGGCTCGCGGCCTTGCAACTTTTTTTTTCATGGGTACCTTCTGCTACCCATCCGAGTTCCAGTACCGTCATCTGGTTCTCGACAGTGCCTTTGGCTTAGGTGCCTCCTTCTCGGTATCCAAGTTCCACCAACGTCTACTGGTCCTGGGTAGTGCTTTCTGGCACAGGTACCTCCTGCTTAGTAACCGAGTTCCAGTACCGTCAGCTCGTCCTCGGTCGTTCCATTGGCTCTTGTACCTTATGCTACCCATCCGGGTTCCAGTATCGTCAGCTGGTTCTCGGCAGTTCCTCAGCCTTATTGTACCTTCTGCTACATTTCCAAGTTCAAGCTTTTTGAAATGGTTCTTGGTAATCACTCTGGATCTCCCTGACGAGGACCCTGAAGACAAGGACCCTGAAGACCACCCCGAAGAAGACGATGACCCCGAAGACGACGACCCTGAAGATGAGGACCCTGAAGACCACCCCGAAGAAGACGAGGACCCCGAAGACGACGACGCTGAAGACCACCCCGAAGAAGACGAGAACCATGGAGATGACGACCCTGAAGACGAGGACCCTGAAGACCACCCGGAAGAAGACAAGGACCCCGAAGATGACGACCCTGAAGACGACGACCCTGAAGACCACCCCGAAGAAGACCAAGAAGATGACCCTGAAGAGGATGACCAAGAGGACAAAGAACAAGAAGACAACCACCAAGATACAGAAGAACAAGAGACAGAAAACCAAGAAGCAGAAAAACAGGAAGCTGCAGAACAAAAAGCAGAAGAACATTAAGCATAAGACTAAAAATCAGAGCAAAAGATATTATCTAAATTATAAGCAGAAGAAGACTAAGCAGTGTATGGGGGTGAGTTCGTTCCTCCTCGTGGTGCCCCTGGAAAAGACCTGCTGCTGCAGGCCAAACTGAGCGCGGACAAATCCTGTTGTAAATCTTTTGTGACAGGCAGAACAAAAGGTGTAATCTTCAAACTTTTATAGATAACAACTACAGGAATGCCTGTCACAAATAAGAATATGATGAAGAAGAAGAATATGAAGAAGATGAAGAAGTAGAATATGAAGAAGAATAATAGTTGAATATGAAGAATGTGAAGAATGTAAAAAAAAAGAATAATACGAAGAAGGTGAAGAAGAAGACGATGAAGAATGTGAAGAAGAAGTTGATGAAAAAGATGCTGATGCTGAGGATGATGAAGGAGAAAGTGTGGGAGAAGTAAAAAAGGTGAAGAGCATGGAAGTAGTGAAACATAAATATCTGACAAAATATAAAAAAACTTAACATAGTCAATATTTCCGTAACTCAGAACGTCTTAAAAAAAATATTAATTCCTGCTATTCCATTTGATTGGGCTAAACCTCCATGCCTTTATTGTCTCCCCCACCTCCCCCAATACATTCTCCATTATTCTTAGTTGTTTTCCTTCATGTAGAATTAACCTACAAGGAAAGAAAGGGTTTAATTTCATTCCGATATTTGTGTCCCATTGACTTGTATTGGTTTCCGGTATCGGAATCGGCGATATCCGATATTTTTTTGGTATCGGTCCGATCCAATCCGATCCGATATTTCTCGATATCGGAAGGTATCGCTCAACACTACTTATGAACAATACATAATCTAACAAGGAACCTTTCCTATGTAAACTCATAGTGTGAAATAATATTGCATGTTATTTTCTCTAGTTTCCATTTTATAATACAACTCCTCAATGAATGAAATCAAGTAACAGTAACAAGAAAAAAAATCAAGTAATTGTAATAGACAGAAATGTTTCCATGGGACAATTTGTTTTCTCATCTCCCTTATGAAAAAAGAACACTTTGTAAAACTATTGCCAAATTACCAGTCAATGTGCAGAGAAGGGTCAGTGCTAAAGAGCTGAAAGCTGACTTCTTACTGTATCAATATTGAAAGAAGCAGTTTCTATGCCTGTGGGCTGACATTAAGACAGATGTCCGTGTGCATGTCTGAACTCATGCATACATAATTTTAAAATAACTTAGATAGTATACCAGCATTTAAATATCAAATAGTAATAGTAATATATAACTATGTAGAGATTAATGATTTAGAATCAAATATTTATCCACTTTTATTTATGAAAAAATCTTTACATTAATCTGCCTACTCTGTCTGTATAAATACTGTACATATATCTTCGCACACAATATTTCTTTTTATAACGGTTTTCATTGAGTGTCTATGGTTTGAGCACTACATGGCATGAGACATCTCATCCTGTAGTGATAATCTCCTGCTAATAAAAGAGTGATTTCATTCAAACTACTCCAAGCAGCTCATCAAGTGATACATTGCTGTCCATGCTCTCCTCCACCTCATCTTCCTCCTACTCAATCTCCCTCTCCTCAGGCCTTCCACGTTGAACAGACGGTATGACAGTTGTGTGGGTAATATCGTCTGTAGCGCAGGAAACCAGATCCTGTTCCTCCTTCTCCTCCTACTCATTATCACCCAATCTGTGTTGGGATGTGATAAGGCTCAGCTGTGTTGCATCACCCTTTATGGTTTCATGCTCCATCTCATCATGCTCTGTCTGCAATGCCTCCTCTTTAATTGTGAGCAGTGAGCATTTCAGTAGATAGAGAAGTGGGATAGTGACGCTAATTATGGCATCATCGCCGCTCACCATCTTGGTGGAGTCCTCAAAGTTTTGGAGGATGGCACAGATGTCTGACATCTATGCCCACTTATCAGCTCTTATGTGCGGAGGCTGACCTGAATAACGACGGGCATGTTGAAGCTGGTACTCAACAACTGCCCTCTACTGCTCACAAATCCTTCTCAACATCTGCAAGGTTGAGTTCCAATGCGTGGTGACTTGCACACCAGTCGGTAAACTGGAAGCTGCAAACACTTCTGAAGCACGGCGAGTGAGCCGAAAACTGTAGGTGACTTTGAAAATGGACACACAGGCAGCGCACTTTCACAAGTAGTTCAGGCAGATCTGGGTAGGTGCTGAGAAACCGCTGAACAACTAGGTTGAGCACATGGGCCAGGCATGGTATGTGTGTGAGCTCGCCTTGTTTCAGATCTGCCACCAGGTTCTGGCTATTGTCACACATGACCATGCCTGGCTGCAGGTTCAGCAGTGACAGCCACAGATCTGCCTGCTCTTTTACAGCTGTCAACAACTCTGCAGCGGTGTGCAGTTTGTCACCTAAGCATATTAGCTTCAGTACAGTCTGTTGCCCCTTGGCCAAGACAGTGCTGCAGTGTTTCCAGCTTGCGACTGATGTGGTCATTTCAGAGATGGAGGCTGAAGAGGAGGAGGAGGTGCAGGAGCTGTGGAATATGGGGGCAACCCTGATTGACCCAGGGTCCACAAACCTTGGCGTCGGGAGGACGTATTCCATCCCAGGGTCCGACAGGGTCCCGGCTTCCACTATATTAACCCAGTGTGCTGTCAGTGAGATGTACCGTCCCTACCCACAAGGATTTATCCATGGTTAGGTGGACCTTACCAGTAACTGCGTTGTTGAGGGCACTAGCAATGTTCTGGGACATGTGCTTGTGTAATACGGGGACGGCATACCAGGAGAAATATTGACGGCTGGGGACCAAGTACTGAGGGACTGCTGCCGCCATCAGATTGCAGAAAAATTCTGCCTCCACGAGTTCAAAAGGCAACATTTCAAGCGCAAGCATTCGAGAAATGTGGGAGTTTAACATTGTGGCCTGTGAGGCGTTGGCTGCGTATTTGCGCTTGCAGGACTGGGGTAGGGACAACTGAACGCTCTGCTGGGACAAGGACGTGGTTGCTAATGGTTATGGTTGCAAGTGTGCATCAATAGGTGCAGGGCGAGAGGCATCTTCACCTGCGCCATGGACAGAGAATTGGCATGCACGCACAACAGCAGAACAAGCAGTGGTGTCACCCACAGACACTGTTTCTGGACCCTGGCATTGGGTCCAACTAGTCAGGTGCTTTGCTGCCATGTGCCTGAGCATGCTGGTGGTGGTCAGGCTGGTAGTTTTGCAGCCTCTGCTGATGCTGGCATGGAAGAGGTTGCAAATGGCCTTTTTTGGAGTTAACTAGACAGTCTTTAAAAGAGAGCCAGACTCTGGAAAACCAAACAGTTTGACAGGCAACTTCTCTAGTGTTGGTGTTCCTGAAAACAGTTGCCCTCCTTTTATCTGTGACTACCCCAGTGCTTATTCCTACCTGTTGTGGTGCTACGCCTCCCCCACCCTCTGTGCTGCTGTCCTTGCTATGCATAAAACCTTGCCAGGTTCAGTCAGTGACTTCATCGTCCACCACCTCATCTTCCATGTACATACCCAGGGCCTCCTCCTAACTTGGTGGCAATTCTGTCTCAACATCATCATCCACCTCTTGCGACAGTTTCCCACCATCGCCTTTGTGTGACCGTGGCTGCTCAAATATTTGGGCATAGTTACATGCAATCTCCCCTTGCCCCACTTGGCTGGGCGAGAGGCCCAAATCTATAAATGGAAAAGTGAACAGCTCTTCAGAGTGCCCAAATGTGGGATCAGTTGTCTCCGGGCACTCAGCATGGAGGGAGGAGGAAGGATCAGGGTGAGGAATATGTGGTGAAGACTCACGACTACTGAGACTTGACCATGTGGAAGACAGGGTGGTGGATGTGGCAAACTGACTGGAAGTATTATCTGCTCTCCAGCCAACAACCTTTTCACACTGCTTTGGCTTCAAGAATGGTCTTCCGTGGCCCCCTAGTAATTGGGACAGGAAGGTAGTTCGACATGATGTGGGTGTTTGTTATGCTCCCTCAGCAGGCACAGTTTCATCTTGCTCATGACTTCGGCATCTGTGTTCACCATCACCATCACGTTCACTTCCCCTTGCCCATTTTAAATGGAGTATAATATTTTGCACGCTCACTAAATGTCTTTATTATTACCGCAGTAATATGGGATCACGTGTGATGTCCATGGTTTTAGGCATTGGCCTTGTAGTGTGGTATTGGTCATCGACCAAGTGTGAATAGGTTCAATAAGACACAGCTGGCAGACTTGAAATGGAGTGTAATATTTGGCAAGCTCCATAAAATGTCTGTATTATTGCCACAGTAATATCTGATCACGTGTGATGACCACGGTTTTGGGCAGTAGCTTTGTAGTGTGGCATTGGTCAACGACCAAGTGTGAATAGGTTCAACAGCACACATCTGGCAGACTTGAAATGGAGTGTAATATTTGGCACGCTCCACTAAATATCTGTATTACTACCGCAGTAATAGGGGATCACGCGTCATGACCATGGTTTTAGGCAGTGGCCTTGTAGTGTGGTATTTGCCAACGACCAAGTGTGAATAGGTTCAACAACACACAGCTGGCAGACTTGAAATGGAGTGTAATATTTGTCTGTATTATTACCGCAGTAATATGGGATCATGTGTGATGACCACGATTTTAGGCAGTGGCGGGGACCTAAGCTCCCGCTTGAGAAGTACTCACCGAGTGTCAATCATCTCAAGCAGTAAGATGCTCTGGCAAGTAAGGAGCAGTTGCGAGCATGCTCGCTCATCACTACATTTCACCTTATTGATAGCAGGAAGACTACCCTAGCAACCCTCCAAAGAACTAGGTCTGAATCTGTCATTGTTCTCATTTATATCCATGGCCTACTTTTCTCCCCTTTCTGCTGAGCCCATCGGGACCTTCATATGTCCATTGGATCCACTGCTGAACCTTGCAGCATAGACAGTCTACTGTGAACATTCAAGAGCAAGATCCAATCAGGGCAACCAATCTAACACCAGAGCTGGACTTTTGGACCTTGTCTATGAATCTTTAAACTTACCAGCTTCAAGGCAAGTTTCTAACAGGGACCTAATCTGTTTTTGAAGAGCTCTACGTGTAAACAAAAAATGTTGCAGCACATACTTTATTAATAATTTTAATAAGATACAGTAAGTATTTTTCTAACTGCAATAATTGAATTTGTCTTGAAATCTTGAACTCAATAGTGCATTCTTCCTGTAAAATAAGATAGATAAAAAAGATAGTTTATTTAAGAGATGCTACTATAACTATATTTTTCGGGCAATATAGCCCTAATAATTTCATTGTCAGATTTGTTGATCACTTCCAAGTTCTGAGTATGGCAGAAATCTACAAACTGAGTATCAAGGTGGCGGGTAAAGGTGAGCTGTTGTTACTCACTTGTAGCTGTGCTCTAAAATCCGGTAATGGGTAAACTACTGAGTGATACTTTTTCCTTGCAAGTAGCGCTGTGCCTTCACAAGTGAGCAGAGCAGTCAGTACTTCATTATATTTTTAGAGGCTTCTTGTAATCTAAATTACAAGAAGCCTTGTAATTTAGATTACAAGATGTTTTTTTCCTTTGGTTGCAATGTTCTGCACATGCCATACTTCATAATACTAAGCTTAGTGATCTTAATCTCTGTGCTTTGCATTGACAATGACCAAGATGACAAAACTCTGCAGATGCTCTGCATACACATAAACTAAAATTACAAAGAGAGCTGCATAATTTAATGAAGTATTCAGAAGCACAGCTAGTGAGGGGGCAGACGTTGGCTGTCTCCAGGGCCACTCACATGGAGACACCCACTTTGAAATCTGGGCCTGTGGAATCTAGCGATGTTTTTTCATCCTCCGTGAGAGGTTTAATGCCTCTCCCCAGCAAGCAGAGCAGTAAGTACTTCATTATACTGAAAAAGGCTGCTCTGCCATCTCTCTTCATGCATACAGAGCACAGCTCATGATTAATGATGAACGAGCACTAAAATGCTCTGGTACTCATTACTTGGGTCGAGTAAATCGTATTGCTTGGGTGCTCGACTCGAGTAACGAGTACAATGTAAGTCAATGGGAAACTCAAGCATTTTTATGGTGGCTTTACCCCCCGAAGGTCTGTAAGGGGTCTAAAAATTAATCAAATCGATGGAAACAGTGCTGAAATGAAATGGAAAGAGCATGGGGAAGACCACTGGAAGCATCTCTGAAGGTCACTGCTGTGAAAAAGGTTTACAGAGTATTATGCTACTTTTAAAACATACAAAACTGAATCTAAAATGGATTTTTTGGGAAAAAATGTTAAGATTCATTCTTTCCAGGGTAATGACTTGTATATAAGGCAAAATAAATAATAAAAAACAAAAATGCTCCTCCACACCTTGGGCTATGTTCACACGTAGTGTTTTTGCTGCTTTTTTGCACTTTCACATTGCTTTGAACGGTGAAAAATACATTCACCAGTAAATGTAATTTTAACATTTTACTACCATATGTGGCCATGTGGTGTGTGAGACATGATCAGACACATCCTGTTTAATTTATGAAGGAGGATCTCCGAAAGTCACATAGGCTGTTTTTACAGGGCCATCAGGTGGCCCTTACTATTGCTAGAGGTCCAGCGCTCTTCCCTCACTATTGTGAGATGGCCATCAGCCGGCTATGCTTTGCATAGCCGTATATTGCTACTGCAATATGACAAATCCATCTGATATGGTCAAATTTTATTTTTTGAATATATTCTGTAAAATTTTAAATTTGGATGTTCAGTAGGCGGCCCTCACAATTTATGGAGTGCCAGAAGACGGCCTCATCTAATTTTAGAGGGCCAGTAGGCATCTTGGGGACAGATGAGACTCAAATAGAGCTTTGTGGTAAAGCGCATCATTCAACTGTTTACTGTAAATGGAAACAGGCCTACAAATAAAAAACACTACTTACAGTCAAATATGATTGAGGTTAAAAGATATTTAGGGGTTGTCTATCAGCCTCTGTTACTGGGTGCCTTGACTGTGTGCAAAACATCATGAAATGTAAAGATTCCCAAAGGATTTTGGGATGCAATGTAGTGCCTAGTGTCATAAAGGTGGATTTGCATCCTAGGTCATGGGGTCTTCCAGCAGGACAATGACCTCAAACATACTTCCAGAAGTGCCCAGAAATGGATGGAAACAAAGGACTGGAGAGTTCTGAAGGGGTAATTCCAGCTCAAGTAGCGTCATGTCTCATACCACTACTTCTTACATACAAAAGCTACAAAGAAACTGCAAATGCACACATTAAATCATTAAATTGTTACATTTTATTAATTTCAGTCAAATTTTAACAATTTCTGACAACTTCAATGATTTTTTGGCAACTATAATACATTTCTGTCAACTTTGATTAATTTGTGAGTACAGATCACTGTAAAAATTATGAATTGGTCAATGAATGTATGGAAAAAACTATCTAGTTATGGACTGTGGAACAGATGTATTTGACCAGAATGAACACTCATTTCCAGCAGATGTTACCACCTAGCACCTGGAAAGGAGACGTGGTACTGTGCAGTGTATATATACAGGACAGGAGAAGTGGTACTGTGCAGTGTGTATATACAGGACAGGTGGAGTAGTACTGTGCAGTTTATATACAGGACAGAAGGAGTGGTACTGTGCAATGTATATATACAGGACAGGAGAAGTGGTACTGTGCAGTGTGTATATACAGGACAGGAGGAGAAGTACTGTGCAGTTTATATACAGGACAGAAGGAGTGGTACTGTGCAATGTATATATTCAGGACAGGAGAAGTGGTACTGTGCAGTGCATATATACAGGACAGGAGAAGTGTTACTGTGCAGTGTATATATATATAGGTAAAATTATACAAATTAATTAAACAAAACTTTACATAAAGATAAGTAGATAAGCAGATAACCTCAGACTCGACACAGAATGCATGACTCACTGATACACAATGGTACACTGACAACAGTAGCCATGCAACCCATTTTATGGCCTAACAGAAAAGCCCACTTGCATCTGCCGGATAACTCAGATTAGAAGTCCAGGCCTAGTTGTACCTTCCCCTCATGCTCCTGGACAGGTCATAAAGATGTTGTGCAAATGCAATCTGTGATCAAATGCTGAGGAAACTATTACAGTGCATAAAGCATGCTGACATTTGTCAATCAGTGCTCTGCCCCTGATCCCTGCCTAACACATATCAGTACACATTGTACTTTGTCATAGCTTGCTCAGCATTTGATTACAGCCTGCATTGTCACAGCTTCTTTGTGACATGTCCAGGAGTCTGGCTGAGAGCACTCAGTGTCATAAAAAAAATCTGTGAATTAGCAAGTATAGATTGTTGTGGTTAGGAAGGGGGGAGTTCGGATAGACAGGGCGTGAAGCATGGACTGACATTGGATATCATACTTGGCCAAGGGGCTATCTTGCATAAGCAATGATCCTTGTGGTGCTTCACTGTTAACTGTAGTTCATTCAGAGAATGAGAAAAGGTCTCTCTATTTCCTGTCCTAAAATCTATTTTTTACCCACATACAGTGGTGGCCAAAAGTATTGGCACCCCTGCAATTCTGTCAGATAATACTCAGTTTCTTCCTGAAAATGATTGCAATCACAAATTCTTTGGTATTATTATCTTCATTTAATTTGCCTGCAAGGAAAAAACACAAAAGAGAATGAAGCAAAAATCAAATCATTGATCATTTCACACAAAACTCAAAAAATGGGCCAGACAAAATTATTGGCACCCTCAGCCTAATACTTGGTTGCAAAACCTTTAGCCAAAATAACTGCGAACAACCACTTCCGGTAACCATCAATGAGTTTCTCACAATGCTCTGCTGGAATTGTAGACCATTCTTCTTTGGCAAACTGCTCCAGGTCCCTGATATTTGAAAGGTGCCTTCTCCAAACTGCCATTTTGAGATATCTCCACAGGTGTTCTCTGGGATTCAGGTCTGGACTCATTGCTGGCCACCTTAGAAGTCTCCAGTGCTTTCTCTCAAACCATTTTATAGTGCTTTTCGAAGTGTGTTTTGGGTTATTGTCCTGCTGGAAGATCCATGACCTCTGAGGGAGACCCAGCTTTCTCACACTGGGCCCTACATTATGCTGCAAAAGTTTTTGGTAGTCTTCAGACTTCATAATGCCATGCACACGGTAAATCAGTCCACTGCCAGAGGCAGCAAAGCAACCCCAAAACATCAGGGAACCTCCGCCATGTTTGACTGTAGGGACCGTGTTCTTTTCTTTGAATGCCTCTTTTTTTTCCTGTACACTCTATGTTGATGCTTTTTCCCAAAAAGCTCTACTTTTGTCTCATCTGACCAGAGAACATTCTTCCAAAACGTTTTAGGCTTTCTCAGGTAAGTTTTGGCAAACTCCAGCCTAGCTTTTTCATGTCTCGGGGTAAGAAGTGGGGTCTTCCTGGGTATCCTACCATACAGTCCCTTTTCATTCAGACTCCAACGGATAGTACGGGTTGACACTGTTGTACCCTCGGACTGCAGGGCAGCTTGAACTTGTTTGGATGCTAGTCGAGGTTCTTTATCCACCATCCGCACAATCTTGCGTTGAAATCTCTCGTCAATTTTTCTTTTCCGTCCACATCTAGGGAGGTTAGCCACAGTGCCATGGGCTTTAAACTTCTTGATGACACTGCGCACGGAAGACACAGGAACATTCAGGTCTTTGGAGATGGACTTGTAGCCTTGAGATTGCTCATGCTTCCTCACAATTTGGTTTCTCAAGTCCTCAGACAGTTCTTTGGTCTTCTTTCTTTTCTCCATGCTCAATGTGGTACACACAAGGACACAGGACAGAGGTTGAGTCAACTTTAATCCATGTTAACTGGCTGCAAGTGTGATTTAGTTATTGCCAACACCTGTTAGGTGCCACAGGTAAGTTACAGGTGCTGTTAGTTACACGAATTAGAGAAGCATCACATGATTTTTCAAACAGTGCCAATACTTTTGTCCACCTCCTTCTTTAGGTTTGGTGTGGAATTATATCCAATTTGGCTTTAGGACAATTCTTTTTGTGTTTTTTCATTGAAGACAAATTAAATGAAGATAATAATACCAAAGAATTTGTGATTGCAATCATTTTCAGGAAGAAACTGAGTATTATCTGACAGAATTGCAGGGGTGCCAATACTTTTGGCCACCACTGTGCATACAAATAATGTCTTCTAGTCCCTGATTCTGAATCTTCAGAGCTAGACTGATGTGTGGTACAGTATAATTTGTTTGTGCAAACTAAATATATATCAAATCAGGTGCATAGCAATCATCTAAGTTTGCAGTTACCTACTCATGAAAACCCAGCCTGTTGGTTAGTTTTGACTTGTCATTCTGACTTGTCTATACTGGCTATCAGTTATTAGATTATTCTCTGCCATATACTTTTGCAGGTCATCACTAATAATTCCTTCAAAAATATTTGCACAGTACAGATGTCGAGCTTAGTGGAAAATTGTTGCACAGATTCATCATGTTACCCTTTTTGAATATCGATGTCATGACAGTCATTCTCCAAATCCATGGCAATGATACTGTTACAAGATACGGTTTAAAATACCTTGGCAATCAAATACAGGTGTTTCTCACAAAATTAGAATATCATAAAAAAGTAAATTTATTTAAGTTCTTCAATACAAAAAGTGAAGCTCATATTATATAGAGTCATTACAAACAGAGTGATCTCTTTCAAGTGTTTGTTTCTGTTAATGTTGATGATTATGACCTACAGCCAATGAAAACACAAAAGTCATTATCTCAGGTTATTACAATACTTTATAACAACATAACAACTTTATAATAACATAATTTTTGATAATTATTCTAATTTACTGAGATAATGACTTTTGTGTTTTCATTGGCTGTAAGCCATAATCATCAACATTAACAGAGAAAAACACTTGAAATAGATCACTCTGTTTGTAATGACTCTATATAATATATTTCACTTTTTGAATTGAAGACCTTAAACAAATTAACATTTTGATATTCTAAGTTTATGAGAAGCACCTGTTAATATATGATTATAATTTAAGCTTTATTGATTATTCAGCATATGAAAATAGAAAGGACATTGCAAAAGAGTCTAAGAAGAATGAAATACAATGGTCTACCAATTACAAAGCTCATCTCTTTTAATACATGTGGATGAATAACATCTGGGCATGGGACATTATTATATTTCAGATGTAATTGTGATTCTTCATTCTTTCAATTTATCACAGATACAGTATGTAAGAAACACAGCCATTGTATGTACATTGAATATCTAGGTATCATAATTGATGCTAAGCCTTGTTTTCTATTATAATAAAATTTTCATGATGTAAAAAAAAGTCGAAGACTGCTGCCTGCATACAGTATTTAAACCATAAACTTAGAAAGCTTCAACTTTGCACAGATAAAATATATTGCTGTAACAGTTATAGCAAAAATTAAAGATTCACCTTTGTGTAAATGATCTTCTAAATCTTATATTTTTATTCTGTTAATCTTAGTGAAATTTGTGAACATGAAGAACATTGGAAACGGCCCAAAAATATATAGGATGTATCTCCGTGAACGCTCTTAGAATTGGGGGGGGGTGGGATTAATTGTGCACCAATATCAAATCCTAGGACCAACTAGATAAGACCATCCTAAAAAAAATTGAGACACATCAGTGAAGAAATTTGAGAGGAAAGCCACAAAGAAGTCGACTGCAGTTGAGCCTGCAACTCAGAGTGTAGCGAAGGCGCACAAATCAACCATATAAAAAAGTCTTTGTACAGCAGTCATATTTGAGATGGTGACTATGTAAGAGTGGTGGACTGACTGTACTAATGCATTCCTACCCCTGAAGTCACCAATTGTGTCATGTATATAGTATTATGCATCTTCTGTAAACCTTTTGTAATGGATTGTTTTGTGATAATGTATAGAGCATAAGCAGTGTAGAGGTAATACATAAGAGTAATATGTATACTGTGAATAGACTGTGTTATGGTAGTGTACAGCATAGGGTTAGATATAGATTAGGATATAAGAGAAAGGCAATAGACTTAATATATACTGGTATAAGATAGTACCTACAGTTAGCTGAGGACAAAGGATAATGTACAGTTAATGTTGGGGACTATCCCACAATGGGAGGGGAATTAATGCTAGCATAAAGCAGACTTCCTCCTGATAGTAAGTCAGATAGGGAAGTACAGTAACGAAAGTCAAGTTCAAAAGCAGTGGGCTGCTAGTTTCAGTGAGGAGCTATTGTTCATGGCAGTGGGAGGTCTTACTAGAATCCCTTGCGGACATTCCTGCAATTTCCGGAGCTCAGGACTCGGCACTGGCACTAAGAGGAGTGCTTTATCCCCTGGTGTACAGGGTATGATGAAGGTGAAACCACAAGAAGTGAAGGTAACAGATCGCCGAGCACAGGATAGGAAATCCCTGGGGAAGACAGGAATAGCCAACATAGGGATAGTCCAGGAGGAATGGATAGTAATGCTGGAAATGGACTCTGTAAAGGAAACATGCTATGTCAGAAATAAAAGGAACAAGAAGTGTTGTGCCCAATACTGCATGTTACAATCAGATGAACTTGAACTGTCCAGTAAACTTTTACTGGTTAATATGAACTGCATGTCCTCTGAGTTACAGTACTGACCAAAAGTTTGGACACACATTCTCATTTAAAGATTTTTCTGTATTTTCATGACTATGAAAATTGTACATTCACACTGAAGGCAACAAAACTATGAATTAACACATGTGGAATTATATACTTAACCAAAAAGTGTGAAACAACTGAAAATATGTCTTATATTCTAGGTTCTTCAAAGTAGCCACCTTTTGCTTTGATGACTACTTTGCACACTCTTGGCATTCTCTTGATGAGCTTCAAGAGGTAGTCACCGGAAATGGTTTTCACTTCACAGGTGTGCCCTGTCAGGTTTAATAAGTGGGATTTCTTGCCTTATAAATGGGGTTGGGATCATCAGCTTTGTTGTGCAGAAGTCTGGTGGATACACAGCTGATAGTCCTACTGAATAGACTATTAGAATTTGTATTATGGCAAGAAAAAAGCAGCTAAGTGAAGAAAAACGAGTGGCCATCATTACTTTAAGAAATGAAGGTCAGTTAGTCCGAAAAATTGGGAAAACTTTTAAAGTGTCCCCAAGTGCAGTTGCCAAAACCATCAAGCGCTACAAAGAAACTGGCTCACATGAGGATCGCCCCAGGAAAGGAAAACCAAGAGTCACCTCTGCTTCTGAGGATAAGTTTATCCGAGTCACCAGCCTCAGAAATCGCAGGTTAACAGCAGCTCAGATTAGAGACCAGGTCAATGCCACACAGAGTTCTAGCAGCAGACACATCTCTTCAGCAACTGTTAAGAGGAGACTTTGTGCAGCAGGCCTTCATGGTAAAATAGCTGCTAGGAAACCACTGCTAAGGACAGGCAACAAGCAGAAGAGACTTGTTTGGGCTAAAGAACAAAAGGAATGGACATTAGACCAGTGGAAATCTGTGCTTTGGTCTGATGAGTCCAAATTTGAGATCTTTGGTTCCAACTACCGTGTCTTTGTGCGACGCAGAAAAGGTGAACGGATGGACTCTACATGCCTGGTTCCCACCGTGAAGCATGGAGGAGGAGGTGTGATGGTGTGGGGGTGCTTTGCTGGTGACACTGTTGGGGATTTATTCAAAATTGAAGGCATACTGAACCAGCATGGCTACCACAGCATCTTGCAACGGCATGCTATTCCATCCGGTTTGCGTTTAGATGGATCATCATTTATTTTTCAACAGGACAGTGACCCCAAACACACCTCCAGGCTGTGTAAGGGCTATTTAACCAAGAAGGAGAGTGATGGGGTGCTACGCCAGATGACCTGACCTCCACAGTCACCAGACCTGAACCCAATCGAGATGGTTTGGGGTGAGCTGGACCGCAGAGTGAAGGCTAAAGGGCCAACAAGTGCTAAGCATCTCTGGGAACTCCTTCAAGATTGTTGGAAGACCATTTCCGGTGACTAGCTCTTGAAGCCCATCAAGAGAATGCCAAGAGTGTGCAAAGCAAGTCATCAAAGCAAAAGGTGGCTACTTTGAAGAACCTAGAATATAAGACATATTTTCAGTTATTTCACACTTTTTGTTAAGTATATAATTCCACATGTGTTAATTCATAGTTTTGATGCCTTCAGTGTGAATGTACAATTTTCATAGTCATGAAAATACAGAAAAATCTTTAAATGAGAAGGTGTGTCCAAACTTTTGGTCTGTACTGTATGTGTGGTGGCTTTGGAAGATGGAGGCCTGAAAGCAGTTGAGGCCTGTGACCTACACATGAATGTGATGCACCCCACACTGGACAGCACATTGGAACTGGGACACGATTTTCTTGTAAAATGCAAGGGCATATTTAAACAGCAGCTCGATCATGGCTACCACTCTCGGTCACTTTACAACTAGAAAGAAGCCACTACTCAAGCATGTCTTCAGTTTCTCTATAAGAATTAGGCGAAGTTCACATGTTCAGTATTTGGTCAATTTTTTACACCAGTATTTGTAAGCCAAAACCAGGAGAGGAACAATCAGATGAAAAGTATGATAGAAGCACGTGCATCACTTCTGAATTTTTCCTCACTCCTGGTTTTGGCTTACAATGTAAAATACTAACAAATTATTCAATGTATGAATGTAGCCTAAGGCTAGGGTCACACAAGTGTAAATTCTCTCATCTGTGAAAATTGGGTCGATTATGCAAATCACAGTGTGATAAAACTCTGATCAGAGTGCAGTCTGATGTTTTCCACACATTCATTGACTTGCATGGTCAAGTGCAATCCAAATATTGGATCAAATTTAGTCAAGCAGCGATTTTTTCCTGGACCGACTCTGTGTAGGACCCCATAGCATAACATTGGTGTTATCCAATGTTTTGTCAGATTGTACTCGGACCAAAAATGTGGCCATATGAACAAGCTCTTAAAGGGACATAACTGAAATGTAGTGCAAGGATTTTTGGACAGATAAGACAAAGTTAAGCTTTTTATTTCTCCAAAAGTCAAATTTAATTATGAATTTACAAAGACAGATGGATAGATTAATTTGACCTTTATTTGGTGTTTATGTAAGAAAGTATTTTTTTTTCTGTAGAAGCTTTTCTTTCTTACTACCCTATAATTGAATCGCATATGGTATGCTGTATCTCTTTTGCTGTTGCATCATTTTAAAGTTTTCACTGTTTAATTAGCACTGGGCCTACTGTGCTAATTATCTCTCTCTTTTTTTTCTCTAGGGGGCTGTTAAATATTTTATCCTGCTACACAAATGGTATACACAAGGTCAGTGAACAATATTGTATTATACATAATTGTGTACACATTAATACAATAATAAATATAGCAAGAGTTGAATAAAATGATACCTTTCTTTTAGTGTGAGAATTGAAATAACTTTAATAATTGCCTATTCAAGAAAACAAACATTACAACTAGTGTTGAGCGAGCACTAAAACGCTCGGGTGCTCGAAGCTCAGGCCAAGCTCACCGTGATACTCGGGTGCTCGACCCGAGCAACGAGCCCAACGTTAGTCTAGTTGAGCCCAAAACGATAGTGACAGTGCTCAAATGACATGGGGACAGCATGGGGATCGCCCCAGGAAGCATTTCTGACCCCCAGGTCACTGCTGTCAACAACGTGGTCAGAGGTATTAAGCCACTTTTACAGGCTCACAATAAAACGTTCAAAAACGAAACTGAAAGTGCTTTCCTGTGAAATATGTTAAGCAACATCCTTTCCAGGGTAAAGACTTGTGTATAAGGTAAAATAAAAAACCAAAAACAAAAATACTCCTCCACACCTTGGGCTATGTTCACATGTAGCATTTTTTATGCGTTCTTGCACTTTTGTATTGCTTTCAACCATGACAAATGCATTCACCGGGAAATGTCATTTTAACATTTTACAACCTTATCTGGCCATGTGCTGTGTGACACATGCACACAGGGCTGAAAAGACATGGGAACAGCATGCGGAAGACCACTGGAAGCATCTCTGACATCCAGGTCACTGCCTAAAAGTGTCCCCATCAGAAGTGATTCTTGCTGCATCAGACTTGCAAGTCCTTGTCCCAGGGCAGTGTTCAATTGTACCTCCCCCATTCCTTGCAATGCAAGTGCAAGTATGCAGCCTGCCACCCACCCACCCCCAGGCTGCAATACCATACTGCTAGCTTGCTTGCACTTGAAATTGGGCCTTTTAGGCATGTGGAGGCAGAATCTGGCCACCACGTCATGGCTGCGTCGGCAGCCTGGTATCCATACTCAGTCCACAGCTGCCTGGCGGCCGAGTGTCCACACTTGGTCCCCAGCCACCAGGGGGCGGCCGGGTGTTCATACTCAGTCCCCAGCCGCCCCACGGCCGGGTGTTCACACTCGGTCCCCAGCCGCCAGAAGATCGGGTGTCCACGCTTGGTCCCCAGCTGCCAGGGAGCAGCCGAGTGTCCATAAACGGTCTCCCACCCACCCCTATTTGTCCTGGCAATCTTCCCCACACTTTTCTTAGCCTGGCCTGCTTTAGGGCAGCATTGGCCCAGCCCACCAGACAACCAGACTCTTCCGGTGGGCCCTGGCTTCTCCATCAGGGGAGTTGAGAGAGCCAAGGTGAGGAGCATGATGATGATGATAGAAGTTAGCATCTGCTTTGTTTTCTTGGAATGCAAGCGTAAGTGTGCAACCTGCCACCCACTCACCCCCAGGCTGCAATACCATACTGCTAGCTTGCTTGCACTTGAAATTGGGCCTTTTAGGCATGTGGAGGCGGAATCTGGCCACCACGTCATGGCTGCGTCGGCGGCCTGGTATCCATACTCAGTCCCAAGCCGCCAGGCGGCCAGGTGTCCACGCTTTGTCCCCAGCCGCCAGGGGGCAACCGGGTGTCCATACTCAGTCCCCAGCCGCCCCGCGGCCGGGTGTCCACCCATGGTCCCCAGCCGCCAGGGGGCCGGGTGTCCACGCTTGGTCCCCAGCTGCCAGGGGGCTGCCAAGTGTCCATAAAGAGTCCCCCGCCACCCCTATTTGTCCCGGTAATCTTCCCCACACTTTTCTTAGCGTGGCCTGCTTTAGGGCAGCATTGGCCGAGCCCACAAGACAACCAGACTCCTACTGTGGGCCCTGGCTTCTCCATCAGGGGAGTTGAGAGTGCCAAGGTGAGGAGCATGATGATGATGATAGAAGTTAGCATCTGCTTTGTTTTCTTGGAATGCAAGCGTAAGTGTGCAGCCTGCCACCCATCCACCCCCAGGCTGCAAAACCATACTGCTAGCTTGCTTGCACTTGAAATTGAGCATTTTAGGCATGTGGAGGTGGAATCTGGCCACCATGTCATGGCTGCGTAGGTGGCCTGGTATCCATACTCAGTCCCCAGGCATCAGGCGGCCGGGTGTCCACACTTGGTCCCCAGCTGCCAGGGGGCGGCCAGGTGTCCATAAACAGTCCCTAGCCGCCCCTATTTGAAGGACAGCCTAACCACAAACACATGGACAAGTGAATGTGTCCAGGGATGGTCAATCTCCCTGACGCCTTCACACTGGGTTAATATTGTGGAAGCCGGGACACAGTTGGACACTGGGATGCAACACGTCCTCCAGACATAGAGGATTGCGGGTCCTGGGTCAATCTGGCTTCAACACAAAGTTCAGAAGGTAGACAGCAGCAGTGGTCAGCCTCCTACACAATGAGTAAATTATTCATGATCATGAGACCATCCATCTCCTTAGCTTTCTGTTCCTTGGAATGCAAGCGCATGTATGTAGTAGCGGTTAGGCCAGAGGTGGTCAGTGTTTTGGTGCAGATCCTACCTCCTCTGAGGATTAACGAAGCAATGTGAACTGAGGTCTAAGATGGTACACATGCAAGAAATAGGAGCATGTTCACACTAGCAAAAAGATGCAAAACCTACAAAAGACAAAAAATATATCTCATACCCTACCATCATTATATATAAATGTAAAGCAAAGTTGCATATGAAATATAAAGTACTTACTGAACTATTTTTGATCAAAAA
This sequence comes from Phyllobates terribilis, assembly GCF_046119375.1. Classification (NCBI taxonomy): domain Eukaryota; kingdom Metazoa; phylum Chordata; class Amphibia; order Anura; family Dendrobatidae; genus Phyllobates; species Phyllobates terribilis. The sequence goes on from NW_027362764.1 coordinate 459,993,503, forward strand.
AAGTATAAAAGCGATCCCACTAGCGACAAGGTGACCCTAAATTGGGGCGGTCCTACACTGTCTATATTAAAAACCTTACTGTATAACAAAGTTGAAGTAATGCATATAAAAGGGTAGACAAATAGAACCGGGTCCCAATATCAGACCAACTAAGCCCGTGGTAAGCTACATATATACTAACCAGCTCAACAAGGGGCATGCCACACCCCTAATTTGCACAGAATGCAAACAAGACAAAAAACCAAGCAATGTGAACTGAGGTCTAAGATGGTACACATGCAAGAAATAAGAGCATGTTCACACTAGCAAAAAGATGCAAAACCTACAAAAGACAAAAAATATATCTCATACCCTACCATCATTATATATAAATGTAAAGCAAAGTTGCATATGAAATATAGGGTACTTACTGAACTATTTTTGATCAAAAAAAGTATACAAGCCGTCCCACCAGCGACAAGGTGACCCTAAATTGGGGCGGTCCTACACTGTCTATATTAAAAACCTTACTGTATATCAAAGTTGAAGTAATGCATATAAAAGGGTAGACAAATAGAACCGGGTCCCAATATCAGACCACCTAAGCCCGGGGTGTGGCATGACCATTGTTGAGCTGGTTAGTATATATGTAGCTTACCACGGGCTTAGGTGGTCTGATATTGGGACCCGGTTCTATTTGTCTACCCTTTTATATGCATTACTTCAACTTTGATATACAGTAAGGTTTTTAATATAGACAGTGTAGGACCGCCCCAATTTAGGGTCACCTTGTCGCTGGTGGGATGGCTTGTATACTTTTTTTGATCAAAAATAGTTCACTAAGCACCCTATATTTCATATGCAACTTTGCTTTACATTTATATATAATGATGGTAGGGTATGAGGTATATTTTTTTGTCTTTTGTAGGTTTTGCATCTTTTTGCTAGTGTGAACATGCTCCTATTTCTTGCATGTGTACCATCTTAGACCTCAGTTCACATTGCTTGGTTTTTTGTCTTGTTTGCATTCTGTGCAAATTAGGGGTGTGGCATGCCCCTTGTTGAGCTGGTTAGTATATATGTAGCTTACCACGGGCTTAGGTGGTCTGATATTGGGACCCGGTTCTATTTGTCTACCCTTTTATATGCATTGCTTCAACTTTGATATACAGTAAGGTTTTTAATATAGACAGTGTAGGACCGCCCCAATTTAGTGTCACCTTGTCGCTGGTGGGACGGCTTGTATACTTTTTTGATCAAAAATAGTTCACTAAGTACCCTATATTTCATATGCAACTTTGCTTTACATTTATATATAATGATGGTAGGGTATGAGTTATGTTTTTTGTCTTTTGTAAGTTTTGCATCTTTTTGCTAGTGTGAACATGCTCCTATTTCTTGCATGTGTACCATCTTAGACCTCAGTTCACATTGCTTGTTTTTTTGTCTTGTTTGCATTCTGTGCAAATTAGGGGTGTGGCATGCCCCTTGTTGAGCTGGTTAGTATATATGTAGCTTACCACGGGCTTAGGTAGTCTGATATTGGGACCCGGTTCTATTTGTCTACCCTTTTATATGCATTACTTCAACTTTGATATACAGTAAGGTTTTTAATATTGACAGTGTAGGACCGCCCCATTTTAGGGTCACCTTGTCGCTGGTGGGACGGCTTGTATACTTTTTTTGATCAAAAATAGTTCAGTAAGTACCCTTTATTTCATATGCAACTTTGCTTTACATTTATATATAATGATGGTAGGGTATGAGATATATTTTTTGTCTTTTGTAGGTTTTGCATCTTTTTGCTAGTGTGAACATGCTCCTATTTCTTGCATGTGTACCATCTTAGACCTCAGTTCACATTGCTTGGTTTTTTGTCTTGTTTGCATTCTGTGCAAATTAGGGGTGTGGCATGCCCCTTGTTGAGCTGGTTAGTATATATGTATCTTACCACGGGCTTAGGTGGTCTGATATTGGGACCCGGTTCTATTTGTCTACCCTTTTATATGCATTACTTCAACTTTGATATACAGTAAGGTTTTTGATATAGACAGTGTAGGACCGCCCCAATTTAGGGTCACCTTGTCGCTGGTGGGACGGTTTGTATACTTTTTTTGATCAAAAATAGTTCACTAAGTACCCTATATTTCATATGCAACTTTGCTTTACTTTTATATATAATGATGGTAGGGTATGAGATATATTTTTTGTCTTTTGTAGGTTTTGCTCCTCTTAGGATTGCTGTATGTTTTCCTGCTACTATCCCAGTTCTATGACTCCCGTTAAAATAAAGCTTCAGGTGATGAATGATGGATGAGGTGGTGGCAAAGGAGAAACAGCAGGAGGAACAGGGACCATTCACATCAATATGAGGCAAGTCAACCACACATGTCTTGTAGGATATGTTTCTGTGCCAAAAGGAGCGGTTCATCTACACAGCTATAGGGCATACAGTGAGTGCAATGCCTACCGAAAATTTCGAGGCACTCCAATGCCCCTTGGAAGTGACATGGAGGTCAGAAACTAAACCGTTTTTTCCATTTATAGCAACTGGGTCTCCTGTACACTGTTGGCCTAAGCAGTGAATGGAAGGCTTCCCAAAAATTATGAGGAACTGCAATGCCCCTTGAAACAGACGTGGATTAAAGCGTACTAAAAACCTTCTACCCATTATTGGGGAGTGGGTCTCCATTTGTGTTCGCCTATGCATTGAAAAGCAAAAGCTGACTAAAATTAGGAGGAAATGCAATGCCCGTTGTAAGAGTCGTGGAGGTGAGAGTTAATTAAAAACAACATTTCAATGCCCGTTGGAAGAGCTGTGGAGTTCAGAGTGGTTTAACAAGATGGTTTTAATGTCCATTGGAAGAGCGGTGGAGGTCACAGTAGCTTAACAAGATGGTTTTAATGCCCCTTGGAAAAGTGGTGGAGGTCGCAGTAGCTTAAAAAGACGGTTTTAATGCCCCTTGGAAGAGTGGTGGAGGTTGCAGAAGCTTAACAAGACGGTTTTAATGCCCCTTAAAAAAGTGGTGGAGGTCGCAGTAGCTTAACAAGATGGTTTTAATACCCCTTGGAAAAGTGGTGGAGGTCGCAGTAGCTTAACAAGACAGTTTTAATGCCCCTTGGAAAAGTGGTGGAGGTCACAGTGGAAAAAAAAGACAATATCAATGCCCCTTGGAAGAGTGGTGGAGGTCGCAGTAGCTTAACAAGACGGTTTTAATGCCCCTTGCAAGAGCGGTGGAGGTCGCAGTAGCTTAACAAGACAGTTTTAATGCCCCTTGGAAGAGTGGTGGAGGTCGCAGTAGCTAAACAAGACCGTTTTAATGCCCCTTGGAAAAGTGGTGGATGTTGTAGTAGCTTAACAAGATGATTTTAATGCCCCTTACAACAGCCATGCAGTACAGCATATTAAAAACATCATTCCCATTATTGGGAAGTGGGTCTCCCATAGTCTTTGCCTATGCCTTCGAAGAAAAGGCTGACAAAAATTAGGAAGAAGGAACTTGCAATGCCCCTTACAAAAGCCATGCAGTACAGCATATTAAAAACATTATTCCCATTATTGGGGAGTGGGTCTCCCAAAGTCTTTGCCTATGCCTTTCAAGCAAAAGCTGCCAAAAATTAGGATGGAGGAACTTGCTATGCTGGCAACATGGACCACTGTCACCCTGGTAGTATAGTGGTGGTGGAGGCTGAGGATAAGGAGAAGAACAAAAAACAGCCGAAATGAGGAAGCGTATACCCATGTGTGGGTGTGAAGCAGTGCATGGGAATACACCTCCCAAAATAACACAGTGGATTTGACTTTATGTTACTCTGCTGTCATTTGGTGGCGATGAGAAGTCTGGCCCAATCCAGCCCTTGTTCATTTTGATAAGGGTCAGCTTGTCAGCATTGTCAGTTGACAGACGAGGGCGCTTATCAGTTATAATTCCCCCAGCGGCACTAAAAACACGCTCCGATAACACGCTAGCGGCAAACGCTGCTACAACACAGCAAGGGCAGTGGAAGCTGTAGCCAACTTCCGAAAATGAGCTGACAGGCGGCGTACTTTGACTAGCAGATCTGGCAACTCGGGGTACGATTTAAGAAACCGCTGAACCACGAGGTTAAGCACATGAGCCAGGCATGGTACGTGTGTGATCTCACCTAGCCTCAGAGCCGCCACCAGGTCATGTCACACACAACCATGCCTGGATGTAGGTTCAGCGGTCTCAGCCACAGATCTGCCTGCTCTTTCACAGCTGTCCACAACTCACAAGCAGTATGAGGTTTATCACCTAAGCTTTTGAGTTTCAGCACAGCCTGTTGCCGCTTGGCTGAGGCAGTACTGCAGTGCTTCCAGTTTTTAACTGATGTGGTGATATCTGAGATGGAGGCTGAACATGAGGAGGAGGAGGAGGATGATGCACAGGAGCTGTACACTGTGGGGGAAACACTGACTGACATAGGGCCCGCAATCCTCGGTGTGCAGAGGATTTGTTCTGTCCCAAGGTCCGACTGGGTCCCGGCTTCCAGTATGTTTACCCAGTGTGCCGTCAGGGAGATGTACCGTCCCTGGCCACAAGCACTTGTCCACGTGTCCGTTTTCAGGTGCACTCTCCCAATAACTGCGTTGTTGAGGGCACGTCAGATGTTTTGGGACACGTGCTTGTGTTTTGCGCGGATGGCACAATGGGCAAAATAGTGTCGGCTGTGGAACGAGTACCGAGGGACGGCCACCACCATAAGGCTCCATCAGCCTAAAAGGCAGCATTTCCAACGCAAGCAGTCGTGAAATGTGCAAATTTAGGACTGTTGCCTGTGGGGCATTGGCTGCAAATTTGCGCTTTCGTGCAAAAGGTCTGGGATATGGACAGTTGAACGCTGCGGTGGGACGTGGACATGGACGTTGATGCTGTTTCTTGATAAACTGCCATAACAAGTGAAGACTGAGAGGAGGGGGCATCTTTGCATGCAGTATGGTCAGGGGATTGCCTTGCTCGCACAACAGGGGGTTCTCTTACATGCACAACAGCGGAAGAAGCAGTGGTGACACCCGCTGACACTGGTCGTGGACACTGGGGTTCGCCCCACAAAGTCGGGTGCTTTGCTGACATGTGCCTGATCATGCTGGTGGTGGTCAGGCTGGTAGTTTTTACACCCCTGCTGATGCTGGCATGGCAGGTGGTACAAATGGCCTTTTTGGGGTTATCAGCAGAGTCTTTAAAAAAATTCCAGACTCTGGAAGACCAACCGGTTGTACTGGCAATGTTCCTCGTGTTGGTGTTACGGGGAACTGTTGCCCGCCTTCTGTGTGCGGCCACCACACTGCTTGTTCCTGCCTGTTGGGGTACTCTGCCTTCGTCCCCCTATGTGCTACTGGCCTCGCTCTGCGTGTCCTCCTGCCACGTTGGGTCATTTACTTGATCATCCACCACCTCCTCCTCTTCCACTTGCGCACCACGATCCTCCTCCTCACTTCATGGCAATTGTGTCTTGTCATCGTCCACCTCTTGTGACAAATTGCCAGTGTCGACTTCCTGTGGCCGTGGCTGTTCAAATATTTGGCCATCGCTACATGGAATCTCCTCTTCCACCACTTCAAGCGGAGCAGGCGAGGGGCTCAAATATGGAAATGGACCAGTGAACAGCTCTTCAGAGTGTCCAACTGTGGGATCAGTTGCTGTCTGATGACACTCGGCATGGTGGGAGGAAGGAGCATCAGGGTGAGGAGGAGTATGCGGTCGAGACTCACGGCTACTAAAACTTGACCGTGTGGAAGACAGACGGGAGGTGGTGGTGCCCAGGTAACTGGAAGTATTATCTGCTATCCAATTAATAACCTGTTCACACTGATCAGTTCGCAATACTGGTGTGGTAGTGTGCTTCCCTAGTAATTCGGTCAAGAAGTGGGAGCAAGAAGATGTGGCTGTTGGTTGTGGCACATTTTCACCTTGGCCACGGCCCCGTCATCTACACGCACCATCATCAGAACGTCCAGTTCCACTTCCCTTGCCACGCGCCTTGCCGATTGTAAATGAAGTAAAATAGCTTACACTCGCACTATCAATGGAAAAAGGGTAATAAAAAGGCGACTAGAACCGTGGAAGAGGAAAACCACAGTTCTGTTTCTCTGGCCTACACCAGAATCTTTTAAACAGATATATTTGTGTCTGAACAGTCAGGGAGACACTATTACTGTTTACCTTTATGTAAAAAAGGCCAAAAGCTGGATAATACAGAGATTTGATCCATGGAACTGCAAAACCAAACTTCTAGTTATCCGGCCTACACCAGAATATTTTAAACAGATATATTTGTGTCTGAACAGGCAGGGAGACACTGTTACTGTTTTTTTTATGTAAAAAAGGCCAAATGCTGGATAACACTGAGATTTGAACCGTGGAGCTGCAAAACCAAACTTCTAGTTATCTGACCTACACCAGAATATTTTAAACAGATATATTTGTGTCTGAACAGGCAGGGAGACACTGTTACTGTTTTTTTTATGTAAAAAAGGCCAAAAGCTGGATAACACTGAGATTTGAACCGTGGAACTGCAAAACCAAACTTCTAGTTATCTGACCTACACCAGAATATTTTAAACAGATATATTTGTGTCTGAACAGTAAGGGAGACACTATTACTGTTTTTTTATGTAAAAAAGGTCAAAAGGTGCATAATACAGAGATTTGAACCGTGGAACTGTAAAACCAAACTTCTGGTTATCTGGCCTACACCAGAATATTTTAAACAGATACATTTATGTTTGAAAAGTCAGGGAGACACTATTACTGTTTTTTTTATGTAAAAAAGGCCAAAAGCTGCATAATACAGAGATTTGAACCGTGGAACTGCAAAACCAAACTTCTAGCTATCTAGCCTACACCAGAATATTTTAAATAGATATATTGGTGTCTGAACAGTCACAGACACGGTCAATTTTTTTTTTGGGGGGGGGAATACAAAAAGGTTAATAAGACGCGTATTTGTACAGTCTGACTGAGGAAAAAAAATACAGGATTTAGATGAAAAAAAAAGTATTTTTCCTGGCCCCTGAGACCGGGGGATAAGTCTAGTAATTTGAGCAGCAGGAGCACACAGGACTGTAATGCAGTGTTTGTTGGTATAACCACTGCGTTTCCTATACAGCCTGCCTGCCTGATATCTGGGATGGATATTAGTCCTGAGAAGGACTGTTTGTTTGATTTGGCAGCCTTTAGAGACCCTACACTAATTATTTCACACTATATATCTTTCCCTATCTCAGCAGCACTCTCCCTACATTGTCTGATCCCGGGAGACTGTGTCCAAGATGGCGGCGTCCAGTTTTAAATACTCGATGTGACGCTGTGCGGCCAGCCAATCACTGTAATGCCCACAAACAACATGGCTGCGGCATTACAGTGACTGGCTGGCAATCCATGCATGTTCATTGGCTCTGTAAAGAGCGCCAAACATGCAGGGCGGAGACTCAAGCTCCCGCCCGAGTAACCTGGAAATGCTCAGTGCTCGGGCGAGTACCGAGCAGTGTCGAGTATGCTTGCTCAACACTAATTACAACCCATGGCAAAAAATTATGGAATCATCGGGCTCGGAGGAAGTTCATTCAGTTGTTTAAAGTTGTCGAAAAAAATGCAGATCACAGACATGGCACAAAACTAAAGTCATTTCAAATGGCAACTTTAGGGCTTTAAGAAACACTAAAAGAAATCAAGATAAAAAATGTGGTACTCAGTAAAGGTAATTTTTTTCAGACCAAGCACAGGGAAAAAAATAATGAATCACTCAATTCTGAGGAAAAAGTTATGGAATCACGAAAAACAAATTTCTGAGGAAAAAATTATGGAATAATGAAAAACAAATTTCTGAGGAAAAAAATATGGAATCATGAAAAACAAACACACAAAAGAACACTCCAATACATCACTAGTATTTTGTTGCACCACCTTTGGCTTTAATAACAGCTTGCAGTCTAGGAGGCATGGACTTAATGAGTGACAAACAGTACTCTTCATCAATCTGGCTCGGAAGATGTTCATTCAGTTGTTTAAGGTTGTTGAAAAAACGCAGATCACAGACATGGCACAAAACTAAAGTCATTTCAAATGGCAACTTTAGGGCTTTAAGAAACACTAAAAGAAATCAAGATAAAAAATGTGGTACTCAGTAAAGGTAATATTTTTCAGACCAAGCAGAGGAAAAAAATTGTGGAATCACTCAATTCTGAGAAAAAAATTATGGAATCATGAAAAACAAACACACAAAATAACACTCCAATACATCACTAGTATTTTGTTGCACCACCTCTGGCTTTACTAACAGCTTGCAGTCTCTGAGGCATGGACTTAATGAGTGACAAACACTACTCGTCATCAATCTGGCTCCAACTTTCTCTGATTGCTGTTGTGAGGTCAGCTTTGCAGGTTGGAGCCTTATCATGGACCATTTTCTTCAATTTCCACCAAAGATTTGCAATTGGATTGAGATCCGGACTATTTGCAGGCCATGACATTGACTTTATGTGTCTTCTTTCAAGGAATGTTTTCACAGTTTTTGCTCTATGGCAGGATGCATTATCATCTTGAAAAATGACATCATCATCCCCAAACATCTTTTCAATTGATGGGATAAGAAAACTGTCCAAAATATCAATGTAAACTTGGGCATTTATTGAAGATGTAATGACAGCCGTCTCCCCAGTGCCTTTACTTGACATGCAGCCCCATGTCATCAATGACTGTGGAAATTTGCATGTTCTCTTCATGTAGTCATCTTTATAAATCTCATTGGAACGGCATCAAATAAAAGTTCCAGCATTATCACCTTGCCCAATGCAGATTCGCGAATCATCATTTAATATGACTTTCATCCAGTCATCCACAGTCCACAATTGCTTTTCCTTAGCCCATTGTAACCTTGTTTTTTTCTGTTTAGGTGTTAATGATGGCTTATGTTTAGCTTTTCTCTATGTAAATCAGATTTCCTTTAGGCTGTTTCTTACAGTTCGGTCACAGGCATTGACTTCAGTTTCGTCCCATTCGTTCCTCATTTGTTTTGTTGTGTATTTCCTGTTTTGGAGACATATTGCTTTAAGTTTCCAGTCTTGCAGCTTTGATGTCTTCCTTGGTCTACCAGTATGTTTGCCTTTAACAACCTTCCCTTGTTGTTTGTATTTGGTCCAGATTTTAGACACAGCTGACTGTGAACAACCAACATCTTTTGCAACATTTCGTGATGATTTACCTTCTTTTAAGAGTTTGATAATCCTCTCCTTTGTTTCGATTGACATCTCTCGTGTTGGAGCCATGATTCATGTCAGTCCACTTGGTGCAACAGCTCTCCAAGGTGTGATCACTCCTTTTTAGATGCAGACTAACGAGCAGATCTAATTTGATGCAGGTGTTAGTTTTGGAAACAAAAATTTACATAATTATTTCCTCAGAATTGAGTGATTCCATAATTGTTTCCCTCTGCTTGGTCTGAAAAAAAATTACCGTTATTGAGTACCACATTTTTAATATTGATTTAATTTTGTGTTTCTTAAAACCCTAAAGCTGCCATTTGAAATTATTCCATAATTTTTGCCAGGGGTTGTATTAATGATGGTGATGATGACGATGATGATGATGATAATAATATTAATCTTAATATAAACATTTAGATTATATTTTCAATTGACCTTTTTCATAGTTTTTTTAGGGTTTTTTTGAGTAGTGGGAGGGGCTATTTATACACCTGGAAGAACCACCTAGTTGTCCATTTGCACGGGAGACAAGCTGGGCTTTTCTGTTATTGTACTGTGTTAATTCTGTTGAGTGAAATGCATTGGCAAGATTTTTGGTTAACTGCTACATAAATCAAAATCTTTCTCACTATGATCATGCACACAAAAAAGAACATGGAACTCAGTACTCAGTACCACTGCTTTAGTGATTGTTATGGGACCCAGGGATGAATCTCTCTTGAATGTAGCTGTATAATAATGCAACAATAATAACAAAAACTTTACTACATTACATAAAAATAATTTCTATGCCATGGCATGCCTCAAATATCAAGTTAAAGTATGTAGATCCATGGGAAAAAAATAAGAAATACAACTGTCACAGTGAAAGTTTAAAAATATAAGAGTTCATATCACCGCACTTTTCCCCCATTAAAAATAAAGAAAAGGAAAAGGTAAGTTTATTTTTTTTACCTTGTATCTTTGCATTCATAAATGTCTAATCTATTAAGATATTTAATAATTAATTAATTAACCATATAGATGAATGCCATAAAGAGAAAAAACATCAAATCGCCAGAATTGCATTTTTTGGTCAAATCACCTTCCAAACATAATTAAACAATCAGCAATCAAAGCATTGTAATTACAGAAAAGTGTTATCAATAAAAGCAACAGCTCACTATAGTCCATCAAAAGATAATGAATAATAATTAGTGTTGAGCGATACCTTCCGATATCGGGAAATAACGGATCGGATTGGATCGGACCGATACCCAAAAAGTATCGGATATCGCCGATTTCGATACCGGAAACCAATGCAAGTCAATGGGACAGAAATATCGGAATAAAAATAAACCCTTTCTTTCTTGTAGGTTAATTATACATGAAGGAAAACAACTAAGAATAATGTAGAATGTATTGGGGGAGGTGGGGGAGACAATAAAGGCATAGAGGTTTAGCCCAATCAAATGGAATAGCAGGAATTAATATTTTTTTTAAGACGTTCGGAGTTACGGAAATATTGCCTATGTTAAGCTTTTTTATATTTTGTCACATATTTATGTTTCACTACTTCCATGCTCTTCACCTTCTTTTTTACTTCTCCCACACTTTCTCCTTCATCATCCTCAGCATCAGCATCTTTTTCATCAACTTGTTCTTCACCTTCTACATCTTCTTCTTCTTCACCTTCTTCCTATTATTCTTTTTTTTTACATTCTTCATATTCTTCTTAATCAACTATTATTCTTCTTCATATTCTACTTCTTCATCATCTTCATATTCTTCTTCTTCATCATATTCTTATTTGTGACAGGCATTCCTGTAGTTGTTATCTATAAAAGTTTGAACATTACACCTTTCGTTCTGCCCGTCACAAAAGATTTACAACAGGATTTGTCCGCGTTCAGTTTGGCCTGCAGCAGCAGGTCTTTTCCAGGGGCACCACGAGGAGGAACGGACTCACCACCATACACTGCTTAGTCATCTTTTGCTTATAATTTAGATAATATCTTTTGCTCTGATTTTTAGTCTTATGCTTAATGTTCTTCCGCTTTTTGTTCTGCAGCTTCTTGTACTTCTGCTTCTTGGTTTTCTGTCTCTTGTTCTTCTGTATCTTGGTGGTTGTCTTCTTGTTCTTTGTCCTCTTGGTCAACTTCTTCAGGGTCATCTTCTTGGACTTCTTCGGGGTGGTCTTCTGGGTCGTCATCTTCAGGGTCGTCGTCTTCGGGGTCCTCGTCTTCTTCGGGGTAGTCTTCAGGGTCCTCGTCTCCAGGGTCGTCGTCTTCAGGGTCTTCGTCTTCTTCGGGGTGGTCTTCAGGGTCCTCGTGTTCAGGGTCGTCGTCTTCGGGGTCCTCGTCTTCTTCGGGGTGGTCTTTAGGGTCGTCGTCTTCAGGGTTGTCATCTTCAGGGTCCTCGTCTTCTTCGGGGTGGTCTTCAGGGTCCTCGTCTTCAGGGTCGTCGTCTTCGGGGTCCTCGTCTTCTTCAGGTTGGTCTTCAGGGTCCTCGTCTTCAGGGTCCTCGTCAGGGAGATCCAGAGTGATTACCAAGAACCATTTCAAAAATCTTGAACTTGGAAATGTAGCAGAAGGTACAAGAAGGCTGAGGAACTGCCGAGAACCAGCTGATGGTAATGGAACCCCGATGGGTAGCATAAGGTACAAGAGCCAATGGAACTACCAAGGACCAGCGGACGGTACTGGAACTCGGTTACTAAGCAGGAGGTACCTGTGCCAGAAAGCACTACCAAGGACCAGCAAACGTTGGTGGAATTTGGATACCGAGAAGGAGGCACCTAAGCCAAAGGCACTGCCGAGAACCAACTGACGGTACTGGAACTCGGATGGGTAGCAGAAGGTACCCATGTAAAAAAAAGTTGCAAGGCTGCGAGCTGGCCGCAGTTACCAAAACCCACAGTCCTACAGGGGGTGCTTGTCCTATTGGCACTATGGAACCAGCCTTCATTGCCAGATCCCACAGCCCACATAGGAGTCACCTAAACTGCAGGCAACATAGAGTCGGCAAACCCGACCGCAACACGACAGGACAACGCATTGGAGGCAAAGTGACGTTGACACTACCCGGAAACAGCTCGCATGCTGGAACCAGGCTGGGCAGGAGGGAGTACCCGTGCCAAAGACACTGCCGAGAACCAGCTGACGGTACTGGAACCCGGATGGGTAGCAGAAGGTACAAGAGCCAATGGAACTACCGAGGACCAGCTGATGGTACTGTAACTCGGTTACTAAGCAGGAGGTACCTGTGCCAGAAAGCACTACCAAGGACCAGCAGACGTTGGTGGAACTTGGATACCGAGAAGGAGGCACCTAAGCCAAAGGCTCTGCCGAGAACAAGCTGAGGGTACTGGAACCCGGATGGGTAGCAGAAGGTACCCATGTAAAAAAAAGTTGCAAGGCCGCGAGCCGGCCGCAGTTACCAAAACCCACAGTCCTACAGGGGGTGCTTGTCCTATTGGCACTATGGAACCAGTCTTCATTGCCAGATCCCACAGCCCACATAGGAGTCACCTAAACTGCAGGCACCATAGAGTCGGCTAATCCGACCGCAACACGACAGGACAACGCATTGGAGGCAAAGTGACGTTGACACTACCCGGAAACAGCTCAAGTGCTGGAACCAGGCTGGGCAGAAGGGAGTACCCGTGCCAAAGACACTGCTGGGAAACAGCTGGCGGTGCTGGAACCCAGGGTAAATACTAAAAACAGAGTGGAGCCAGAGGCGTAATTGGAGTAACTTTAAAATCTATAGTAGTGTGAATGTGGACAGAGCAGGAGAAATTGCCGTCCGCACAGCAGGGGAACAGCTGACGTTACTGAACCCCAATAACACGGCAGCAAGTGTTGACTGTGCAGACAGCACTTCTGAGCGCCAACTGGCGGTGTTGGAGCTCAGGGATAATACTGAATACAGAGGAGCCAGAGGTCTAATTGGAGCAACTTTAAAATCTGTAGTAGTGTGAATGTGGACAGAGGAGGACAAATTGCCACCCGCACAGGAGGGGAACAGCTGAATTTACTGAACCCCAATAACACGGCAGCAAGTGTTGACTGTGCAGACAGCACTTCTGAGCGCCAACTGGCGGTGTTGGAGCTCAGGGATAATACTGAAAACAGAGGAGCCAGAGGTGTAATTGGAGCAACTTTAAAATCTGTAGTACTGAGAATGTGGGCAGAGCAGGAGAATTTGCCAGACACACAGCAGGGAAACAGCTGACGTTACTGAACCCCAATAACACGGCAGCAAGTGTTGACTGTGCAGACGGCACTTCTGAGCGCCAGCTGGCAGTGTTGAAGCTCAGGGATTACAGTTCAGGTGGTAGAAACATGAACACAACAGGAGACCTGAATACTGATGCCAAACAATTATTTATTCTGGAAGAGGACTGGCAAATTCATGAAAGATCCAGGCCTTTTTAATTTTGAGAAAAGTAAGCCGGTCAACGTTATCGGAGGATAGTCGCATGCGACGGTCTGTTAGTACACCACCTGCGGCACTAAAGACGCATTCCGATAATACACTAGCAGCAGGGCAAGCTAGCACCTCCAATGCATACTGGCTAAGCTCTGGCCATGTATCCAGCTTACAGACCCAAAACTTGAAGGGAGAAGAGCCGTCTGGGAGTCCACTGGGAGGGCAAGACATGTAGTCTGTCACCATCTGAACGAAACGTTGCCTCCTGCTGACTGGAGCCGTCTGTGATGGTGTAGACATTTGTGGCGGCGGGGACACAAAACTTTGCCACATTTGGGCCATACTGGTCTTGCCTTGTGCTGAGGCGCTGCTTCTGCTCCCTCTATGTGCAGAGCTTCCTCCACTGCCTCGACGCACTGAGCTGCTTTGTAAAGCACTGGCAGCACTGCTCTCGGTTGGAATGGAGAACATGATGGAATGCAGCAGTGCGTCTTGGTACTCCCGCATTTTACGCTCCCGGTTCAATGGTGTTATGAGGATTTGTAAGTTGTCCCTGTAGCAAGGATCTAGGAGGGTGGACACCCAATAATCAGCCGTGTTGAGAATGTGGGCGATGCGGCGGTCGTTTCTCAGGCACTGCAGCATGAAATCAACCATGTGCTGCAGACTGCCAACTGGCCAAGAAATGCTGTCCCCTGCTTGAGGCGTGATCTCTGCCTGCTCTGCATCACCCCACCCTCGCTCTAGATACTGACTACTAGAGAATTGTGTACCTCCGTCCTCTGGACAGATGTCTTCCTCCTCCATTGACTCCTCCTCATCCTCCTCACAAAGTGTCCCCTGCCTAGGCCTTCGTGAGGAACCACGTTGCGCAGACTGTACAGAAGCAGATGGCATTTGTGACTCTTCATCCTCCACCTCTTCCAAAACCTCCTCTCTTAGTGCTTGCAGTGTTTTTTCAGGCAGGCAGATAAGTGGGGATAGTCATGCTGACTAGTGCATCATCTGCACTCGCCATCCGCTTGGAATAATCGAAGGCACGCAAAACGTGGCAAATGTCCTTCATAGATGCCCACTCAGTGGTGGTGAAGTGTGAACGGCGCGCACTGCGACTTGTTTGCGCCTGCTGTAGCTTGTACTCCATTACTGCTGCCTGCTGCTCACACAACCTGTCCAACATATGTAACGTTGAATTCCACCTGGTGGGTAGGTCACATATGATGCGATGTTCCGGAAGACGTGATCGGCGCTGCAGAGCTGCAATGCGCGATCTTGCGTTGCTGGAACGCCGCAAGTGAGCGCACTCTATGCGGACCTTGTGAAGCAGTGCATCAAGATCCGGATAGTCCCTCAATAAACTCTGCACAACCAAGTTGAGCACATGTGCCAGACATGGGATGTGAGTGAGGTTGCCTAGGCCCAGAGCTGCCACCAGATTTCGGCCATTGTCACACACTACCATGCCTGGCTGGAGATTCGCTGGCACAAACCACACGTCGCTCTGCTGCTTGATGGCATTCCAGAGCTCCTGCGCTGTGTGGCTTCGATTCCCCCCAAAAATTAATTTTAATACGGCCTGTTGACGTTTGGCCATGGCTGTGCTCATATCGGTCATCATAACAGGTAACCGTTCACGGGTCGATGTGGAGGTAGACTGTGACGGCTCCTGCAGTGCTGATTCAGAGGAACTGGAGTATGAGGAGGAGTCAATGTGTACAGACTGGATTCCTGCAATCCTTGGAGTTGGCAGAACACGTACAGCGCCACTCTCAAGATCTGTACCCGGCTCCACAACATTTACCCAATGGGCAGTGAGGGAAAGGTATCGTCCCTGTCCATGCTTACTGGTCCACGCATCGGTGGTCAGGTGGACCTTGCTACTGATGGCGTTTTGTAGCGCATGTTTAATTTTTCCCTCCACATGCTGTTGCAGGGCAGGGACGGCTTGCCTGCTGAAATAAAAGCGGCTGGGCACGTTGTATTGTGGGAATGCCAATGCCGTAAAGTTATGGAAGGTGTAAGTCTCCACCAGCCTGAATGATAGCATTTCAAGGGCCAGTAGTTTAGCAATGCCAGCATTCAAAGCCTGTGCTCGGGGGTGGTTTGCCGAGTATGGGCGCCTTTTCTCCCATGCCTGTGCTAACGATGGCTGTAGACTTGCCTGGGAGTGTGAGGATGACAGGGAAAGTGGTGCTGTGGGTGGAATTACACTGTGTCTCTGTACAACATTGCCAGAGATTCTTCCATGGCGATCATGTGAGGAAGCCGAACCAGCTGTGTGTGAGCGGGAGGAAGAGGCTACAACACGAGCTGAAGAGGTGGTAGGTGGTGCTGTAAGTTGGCCTAGGTCTTCAGTGTGTTTTTGTAACTCCACCACGTGCTTGGTCCGCACATGTTTCCACATATTTGTGGTATTGAGGTTGCTGACACTTTTCCCTCTTTTCACCTTCTGATTACACAGCTTGCATTTGAGAAAGCAAATGTCATCTGCAACTGTGTCAAAAAACGACCAGGCACTGCAAGTCTTGGGAGCACCCGCTTTGGATTTTGGAAGACCCATGCTCCTAATGGGTGCCAAAGTGGAGGCTACAGGCAACCAAGTTTGCCCCCTCCCTCTCCCTCCTTTTTGGGCCGTTCGGGGAATCTCTTCCTCAGAGCTGCTCCCACCACCTTCCTGTCCCTCACGCCATGATGGGTCAAGGACCTCATCATCTACACCACCCTCTTCAAACAACTGCTTCTCCTGGGTAGTCTCGACAGCACAGTACGCACCAGAAAGTGGCACATGAGTCTCATTATCAGATGCGTACTGAGGTGTGCTGCTGACCATAGGCACTGGCCCACCCGCCTCTTCACATTCAGAGAGACAAAACGGTTGCGCATCACTGCATACTACCTCTTCTTCAAATTCTCGAATTCTGCTTGGCTGGCCCCCTCTTTCCAAGCCAAGAGATTCAGAGAACAGAAGTAGAGATGGCTCCTGTCCAGGGCTCTCTGACTGCCTGGGCAATTTGGCAGGTGGTGAAAAGACAGATGGGTGCTCTTCAGTGCTCAGGACCTGAGAGGATCTGGAACTAATTGAAGTTGATGCGTTAGCTGCCATCCATCCGACAACGGCTTCAATTTGGTCCTCCCGCAGCAGTGGGGTACGGCTAGCTCCTACAAAGCTGCGCATAAAGGACTGTTCCCTGGTAAAACTGGGGGATGCTGAGTCACTGGTGCCCACAGCAGGCACAGAATCCCCACGTCCTCTCCCTGCAGGCACAGAATCCTCACGTCCTCTCCCTGCAGAAACTCCACGCCCATGCCCACAACCACGACCATGACCACATGCCTTACTCCCTGCCTTCTTCATCTTGGTAGACTGATAAAGATAGGCAGAAAAGTACTAAGGGCTTAGTGTGCTTATTCCTGAACAGCTGCTAACAGGTATAAGAAACACTAATTTTATAAAGTGTGGACTAGACTTTAATATGAACTAATGTGGCCTACACAACTGTAAAGTGGAGTGTTTGGTGAACTTTATTTAGTTTTTTTTGTCACAAAAAGACACTGGATGTGCCCAAAGATGTAATACCGATAGTATCACAAACTTTTTGCAGCTATTACAATGCAGGAAGGTAACCTACAATGCAATATATGAGGCTACAAAAAATACTAATCTGGCTGGGGCTGCAGGACACAATGCTGCAGAAAGTCTCCTCTATCTACTCCTATATAGTGTGTTTGGAACCAATGTAGCTGAATACGGATGGAACCACCATACTAATAGGAGAAATCAGGAAAAATGTTCAATTAGCAAAAAAGGACAATGTATGAGGCAGTGACGCATGCTGAGCACACTACAACCAGACGTGGCTGAAGCACACAATAGAGCATGAGCTGCCCTCACACACACAGACCTTGCAGACAGCGGTGAACAGTGCAGATGCAGAGCACTGTGCTCTAGCGCTAGAAGACAAAAAAAATTCTCTATCTAATCCTATATAGTGTGTTTGGAACCAATTTAGCTGAATACGGATGGAACCACCACACTAATAGGAGATAACAGGAAAAATTCTGAATTAGCAAAAAAGGACAATGTATGAGGCAGTGACACACACTGAGTGCACTACAACCAGACGTGGCTGAAGCACACACTACAGGGTGAGCTGCACTCATACACAGAGACCTTGCAGACAGCGGTGAACAGCACAGAGAACTGTGCACTAGTGCTGCAAGGCACAGCGATTTATAAAGTAGCTTGGGTAAAGCAGAATAGACCAAATAGGTAGCTAAAACTGTCCCTCAGAACAACAGCGTCCTATCCCTAACTGAATTCACAGCAGAGTGAGCTCAAAATGGCGGCGGCGTCTTTTATAGTGCATCATGACATCATTTCAGCAGCCAATCACAGCCATGCCATTAGTTAAGATGCCTACATGCCTAACAGGATGTGCCCACACTTCTTAGGATCCTCATTGGCTGAATAAAATGAAACTGGCTTATTGCATTATGGGAACTTCCGATTCTGGTATACGATATTGTAGAAGTATCGGAATTAAGTATCAGAATTCCGATACTGCGAATATCGTCCGATACCCGATATTTCAGTATCGGAATGCTCAACACAAAAAATAATATAACCTTCTGAAAATGACTACACAAAGCAAACATTTTTTTACAATATTCTAAAAAAAAAATTCAGCATTTAAAAAGAAAACAATTGATGCATGTTTTGGGATCGCTGTAATCAGATTGACCTGGATAATCATGTTTTCAGGTAAATTTACTTAATAAATGTCATAATAAACAAAGAAAACTGGTGGAATTGCATTTTTTTTTACCATTTCATCACACTTGGATTTTTTTCCCCAGGATTCAGTATACTGTATGGTAAAATGAATGATGCCATTCAAAACTAAAACTCATCCTCCAAAAAACAAGCCCTCACACATCTATGTCTACAAAAAAATGGAAAAGTTATGGCTCTTGACAGAAGGCATGGACAAAATGAATACCAAAAATCCCCTGGTCCTTAAGGGGTTTTATGTGTATGAAGAAAAAGTTTTTCATCTTTACAATTGTAAAATTCCCTCCAAAGAGATAATAGCAGTATATATTATGCTTGCTTATACAGTTTGCATCACTTTACAGACGCATAGGCTGGGACTCATACTCTCGGCTTCACGGGCTTAATGTAGGGGGGAAAAGAAGCAGCACGCATGTGTGAGGTTTGTATAGTGCTGGCGATGGCGCCGGTGCTTGTAAGTCATTTTATCATGCCCACAGGGGCGTGATAACATACTAAGTGGGCCGACTAGTCTGGGGACACTATCGCCCCAAGGACTAGTCAAAGGCCTCATTTACATATCATAAACGGACTTTAGAAATACTTTTTCTAAAGATCTTTTTGTGTTTAATGTAGTACAGGGACTGTTAGGCATGGTATTTATATATGCAGACCCAACTGCACTGCTGGTAGTTCTGGGGAAACAGGGACCTGACAGGTTCCCTTTAAATTTACGGAAATTCTTTGAGAGTATTTGAGAGCATCTGTAGTGATTCATTCCTGTGTGTGCGGTAAAGGGTGGCAAATGGAAGAGAGAGCACCCCTCCAATACACACTTTACGAACTCAAAGGAACTTCCCCAGGAGTCAGGAAGGCCATGTATCTGGTGAGATTGTTCCTTTATATATTTTGTTATGGTATGACTTGCCAACACCATTTGTTTTTGCTAACATTTGACAAGATTTAATACTAATTAGTGATGAGCGAGTATGTTTTGTTAACCCTTTCGCCGAGTATGCTCAACCGAGAACCGAGTAGTTACAGCTGCTCGGTGATATGTTTGAATCACTCCCGTGTGCATGATTTGCGACTGTTTGACAGCTTTAATAAATGTGAGGACTGTCTATTTAGAGCACCAATGAATATGCAGGGATTGTCTGCCACACACTGTAATGTCGCAGTCATGTTGGTTGTGGCATTACAGTGATTGGCTGGCCGCACAGCGTCATCAGGTCTATAGGTGTTGCTGAGCTAGGGAGAGATTTGCTTGTTTCTTAATTATTGTAGGTATACCACAACATAGTCTACACATATCCATCTCAAATAACAGTCCTTCTGAGTAGAGATGAGCATTGTTCGACTTGAACTGTTCGTCAATCTCAAATTCAAGCTGTTTTGGGCGGTGTTTGAGCCATTCGGCAAACACGAACAATTTGAAAAAAAATTCGGCTGTTCGCGGTTATGTTCGATAACTGTTCGTGCACCAAAATCATAACTGGATTTTTTGTCAGTAATGCTGAAAATTAATGTTAATACGCAGTTTGAGTGTTCAGTGGGGCGGGGGGAGGGGCAGGGGATGGATCTCTGCAGGAATAATGAAGATCTCCATTTTTTTTTCTCTTTCCCGCATTTACAGTGGGGAGGTGCAATCTGTCAGCCTATCAGCAGAGCACACACGGAGCGAACTGCTTTTTTTCACACAATCAAGGGCATGTGTCATTGGCAGTGTATGTCAAATGTCCTTGCCCTATAAGACCCAGCCATTTTCCCCGTCGCCACCATTTTCTCACTGCTGCAGCTGCGTGTTAGACGGCACCGCTGTTGCTGTGTGTGCCATACCTTGTTAATTTAAAGCCAATTTTCGCACAAATCTACAGATAGCTTGGGAGTAGGGAAGAGTTGTGATTGCAGTCCTTTTAAGTACTAGGTTACAACATTTCCTACGACTTTTATCAGGCAGGTCTGTGCTCTTAAATAGATAGGTTGGGAGTAAAGACTAATTGTAATTGCAGTCCTTTTCAGGACTAAGTTACATCAGTTACTATCAGTTTTTGCCAGGCAGGTCTGTGCCAGTGCTGTGCAAGTTTTTTTCACAGCATTTGGCTAAATCTAGCAAAGCTAATCCTTTTTGGCCTACTGCAGAGTGTGTTAGTCAGTGGAGTAGACTATCTGTGTTGCAAGCTACACCACCTGTGTATAGAATACCAATTTTTTTACTGCACCTAGTGAAGTAAAACCTTTTGGGCATAGCATCATTCTATTAGTCCATCTATACTGACCTCCATAAGGTTGCAAATTGAATATAATTTTTTTTCTGCATCTAGCTCTGAAAAAATATTTGGGCTTCTAACAGTGTGTGGGACTTGTTCTATTAGTCCATCTATACTGACCTCCATCAAGTTGCAAATTAAAAATAATTTTTATCTGCATCTAGCTCTGAAAAAATATTTGGGCTTCTAGCAGTGTGTGGGACTTGGCCTATTAGTCCATCTATACTGACCTCCATCAGGTTGCAAAATCAATATAATTTTCTTCTGCATCTAGCTCTGAAAAAATATTTGGGCATCTAGCAGTGTGTGGGACTTGTTCTATTAGTCCATCTATACTGACCTCCATCAGGTTGCAAATTGAATATAATTTTTTTCTGCATCTAGCTCTGAAAAAATATTTGGGCTTCCAGCAGTGTGTGGGACATGGTCTATTAGTCCATCTATACTGACCTCCATCAGATTGCAAATTAAAAATAATTTTTTTCTTCATCTAGCTCTGAAAAAATATTTGGGCTTCTAGCAGTGTGTGGCACTTGTTCTATTAGTCCATCTATACTGACCTCCATCAGGTTGCAAATTGAATATAATTTTTTTCTGCATCTAGCTCTGAAAAAATATTTGGGCTTCTAGCAGTGTGTGGGACTTGGTCTATTAGTCCATCTATACTGACCTCCATCAGGTTGCAAATTAAAAATATTTTTTTTCTGCATCTAGCTCTGAAAAAATATTTGGGCTTCTAGCAGTGTGTGGGACTTGGTCTATTAGTCCATCTATACTGACCTCCATCAAGTTGCAAATTGAATATAATTTTTTTATGCATCTAGCTCTGAAAAAATATTTGGGCTTCTAGCAGTGTGTGGGACTTGTTCTATTAGTCCATCTATACTGACCTCCATCAGGTTGCAAATTTAATATAATTTTTTTCTGCATCTAGCACTGAAAAAATATGTGGACTTCTAGCAGTGTGTGGGACTTGGTCTATTAGTCCATCTATACTGACCTCCATCAGGTTGCAAATTAAAAATATTTTTTTTCTGCATCTAGCTATGAAAAAACATTTGGGCTTCTAGCAGTGTGTGCGACTTGTTCTATTAGTCCATCTATACTGACCTCCATCAGGTTGCAAATTAAAAATATTTTTTTTCTGCATCTAGCTCTGAAAAAATATTTGGGCTTCTAGCAGTGTGTGGGACTTGGTCTATTAGTCCATCTATACTGACCTCCATCAGGTTGCAAATTGAATATAATTTTTTTCTGCATCTAACCCAGCCAATAGTTTTGGCCTAATACCACAGTTTGGCCACTCAGCTCTGCTCGGTTCCCATCCATTGATTTTTTGTGCAAACAACTCCAGAGTTGTGAATTAGTTAACCACCAAAATGAGTGGAAAGAGGCCTGCTGCTGGTGGAAAGGGGAATAGGCGTGTTGGGAAGGGGAAAAAAGGTTGTGTCCGTGGGGTTGGTGTTAAAGCAACAGTAACATCTGCAGAAGAAAGACCATCTTCCAGCCAAACTAAAATGTCTACTTCTTTTAGCGGACAATGTGATAAGATCCCTTTCTTACGGCCACGCCAATCGCTACAAATTCCAGATGAGGCAAAAAAACAGCAGGTGCTTCAACGAATATCAAGTGCTCCTTTAAGTGGGCTCTCCTCCACATCAACTTCAACATCACAAATACTCCAGTCCTCAAAGGTGTCACCCCAATCGCACTTGCTTCCTCACAGCTCCCAAATCTCCAGCTGCCCGTCTGAGTATGAAGTAGAACAGATGGTTGAGTCTGCAGAGCTGTTTACTCATACTCCTGATTGGAGCGACAACTTTAGTTTTTTGTCAGGGCAGCAACATGTTGGCTCTGAGGACGACGGGTGTGATAACGCACAGGGTGATGATGATGAGGTTGGAGATCCCACTTACTGTCACCCCACAGTCAGCCAAGAGATGACGTCAGCAGAGGAGGTGGAGGAGAATGCTAGTGACGACGAGGTCAGGTTGCGCCTTCCTGGACAGAGACGTAGTACTGGAAGCATGTCAACAACTGCATCCTCAAACACAACTCTGCCTCTCACCACAAGTCGTGGTGGCTCTTCAGGTCGCATGGGTGCTAAGCCTTGCATAGCCTGGGCATTTTTTCACATCGATAAAGATGACCCAACTCGTGTTATCTGTAACATTTGTCAGCAAAAGCTAAGTAGAGGCCAAAAAATACATAGTTTGAGTACTTCATGCATGAACCGGCACATGGACATGAAGCATAAGTTGCAGTGGGAAGCTCAGTGTGCTACAATGCGGCCTAGCCGGCTGGCCCAACCACCATCTGCCATATCTTGTGCATCCGCGGCCTCTTCATCCTCTGTGACTGGGGGGACAGCAGTCACACCTGTTTTGGGACGCAGACCTGCCACCTCTTTACCCACAACAGCCAGCGTGATTGGCAGGTCATCATTTTCTTTGGAGGTGGTAACACCAGCTGGTGTTGAGCGCTGTCCGACATCGATAGCACCTCCTTTGGATCAAGGCAACCTAACATGTCCGCCTGCATTTTCCTCACAGACCGGCAGTTTGCCGGGGACACACTTATCAACCCCATCTAAGCACAATAGCCAGCCCTCGGTCCCTCAGATGTGGACAAGTAAAAGACCATTTCCTCCGAGCCATGAGAAAGCTAAGAGGTTGAATTTCACCATCTGCAAGCTCTTGGCTACAGAAATGCTGCCTTTCCGCATGGTGGACACAGATGATTTTCGAGACCTTATGTCCTTTGCAGTGCCCCAGTACCAGATGCCCAGTCGGCACTACTTCTCAAAGAAAGGTGTGCCTGCGCTCCACCAGCATGTCGCACACAACATCACCGCTTCTTTGAGAAACTCTGTGTGTGACAGGGTGCATTTCACCACAGACACTTGGATGAGTAGGCATGGACAGGGGCATTACATGTCACTGACTGGGCACTGGGTAACTATGGTGACAGCAGGACAAGGGGCTACTGTCCAACTCTTGCCGTTCCCACGAGTTGTGCATCAATCCTCTTTATGTCAAAGTTCCTCCACTGCTTCTGCCTCCTCAACCTCCTCTCGGTCCTCCACCTGCACCCAAAGCCTGTCTGGTAATGCCACCTGCTTTCTAACTGCACAGAAGGAATCCTGCACAACTCCTTACTATGCTGGCAGCAGGGCTCAACGGCATCAGTGTTTACTTTGAAATGTCTGGGAAATGTGAGTCACACAGCTGAGGAGTTGTGGTCAGCTCTGGAGACCCAGTTTCATGAATGGTTGTCTCCACTTTACCTGCAACCAGGGAAGGCCGTGTGCGACAATGCTGCAAACCTTGGTGCGGCCCTTCGCCGTGGCAATGTCACACACGTGCCTTGTATGGCTCACGTGTTGAACCTGGTTGTCCAGCAATTTTTAGCCCACTATCCCAGACTAGATGGCCTTCTGCAGAGGGCACGGTCGCTGTGTGCTCACTTCCGCCGTTCGCATCCCGCAGCTCAGCGACTTACATCTCTACAGAAGTCGTTGGGCCTGCCACTTCACCGGCTAAAATGCGATGTGCCTACCCGGTGGAATTCAACTCTGCACATGTTGCAGCGACTGTGGCAGCACCGACAAGCCCTGGTGCAATACGTTCTGACGTATAGCCTGGGCCAACGAGATCCAGAGGTGGGGCAAATCACGCTGGAGGAGTGGTCTCAGATCAGGGACCTATGAAGTTGACGCGCCCCCTGGGCCGTGGGGTACCCGGAGCCGGGCCGGTAGACGCTGGGGGTTTTAGTCACTGCGGCGGTGACCCGGTCCGTGACCCAGGGCGGTCAATCCAAGGGTAATTTGTATATATGGGTTATATAATGTCCGACTACGCCACCTGTGGAGTGCGGCCAAAGGGGCCGCCGCTGCGGAACAGTGCTCTGAAGCTATTGGTTTTGCAGCAATGATATTATTACTCCCCACAGGAAGAGTGTAGCTTCAGGGCAGTGTGGGTGGATGATGGTGGTTGTAGTGCAGGGAGTCAGTAATGAACACAGAGTCCGTGTGATGCAGTCCCAAGATCTTTACTCACAGTTGTATCAGGTATCCTCGGGCCTTGGCGGGCGACGTGTGTTCCGTCCCCTGGGTCCTATGTGGCTACCTGATTAGTGAGACTGGTGTGGACTTTGGCCTGCAGTACATGAAATGTTGCAGCCTCCGGTTTCTAGTTGAGCCTTGCTGTTTCTCCGCTAGTTGAGGGACCGGTTCCCCTTATCTGGCCTGACCCCTCTACCTCCTGGTAGCAGCGGGCGTACGGGTGGCCTTCTGCACGGCCTGTACCCCTAGGGTCCCTTCGGTTCCTGGAGCCTTCCTGCTTTCACTCCTCTCTTCTCTCCTTCAGTCCTGGGCCTCCCAGGCTAGGCCCGCCTCCGGAGCAGAGCTCATGCAGAGCCTCTGCTCCTGTCACTTCTCCTCCTCTGACTGGCTTGCTCTTTATAAGATGGCTTCCTATTTATACTCTCCCTGTCATGTGCTCCCCTAAGCTGCTCCCATAAGCACCCACTACATAGGACCCTCCCGCCAGCTAGGGACCTGGGACTGTGTTCTCCCTTAGGAGCAATCTCACCCTACCCCCACTGCGGGTATGTGTTGGATGCAGGTGTTAGGGTCCCGAGCCAAACTTCTTCCTTACCTGAGGGTGAGATACCACACCTCTGGGTGAGATGCAGTAACTCTGTGGCGACTGAACCCTCAGGGGCACCACAGACCCTTCTGCACAGTTTTGAAAAGGCGACGAAGATGTTTAGTGCTGACGACGATGCCATTATCAGCATGACTATTCTGGTGATTTACATGCTGGAGCACACGTTAAACAGAATTCAGAGTCAGGTGGTGGGACAAGAGGAGGTGGAGGAAGTAGAGGAGGTGTCGTATGTGGAAGGGATAACTTCTCCAAGGTCCAGACGGTCGGCAGCACCAAGGCGGCAGGCATGGGAGGGTGGGGGAAAGGGATTAACCAGGGTGCATGGTAGCAGCCAAACTGTTGAGGAAGGTGCAGGAGCCGAGGAAGAAGTGGGGGACGAACTGGCGATGGGCATGTAAGACTAATCAGATGAGGGAGACCTTGATCACACTTCTGTTGTGCGAGGTTGGGGGGAGAGGGCAGAGGAAGGAAGCATGATTCTTACCTCGCTAAAAACACAACAAGGACTTGGTCCTCCTGGATGCGCAAGACACATGAGTGCCTTCTTGCTGCACTACCTGCAACATGACCCTCGGATTGTCAGAATTCAAAGTAATCCCGACTACTGGGTTGCCACACTCTTAGATCCCCGGTACAAAAGTAAATTTGCCGAAATAATTCCTGCCATAGAAAGGGATTCACGCATGCAGGAGTATCTGCAGACGCTGTTGCAGAATCTTACATGTGCTTTTCCAAAAAACACCAGTGGTGCACGTAGTGAATCTCACAGTTCTAACTTGCAAACCGTGTGACTGTCGAGTCTTCATCACTCAAACCATAACAGTAACACAGTATCTGCTGGAAACAGCAATTTTGTGGAATCGTTTCACCACTTTTTTAGACCATCCTTTGCAAGGCCACAGGAGACAAGAAGTCTGACACATAGTCAACGCCTAGAGAGGATGGTACAGGAGTATCTCCAAGTGAACATCGAAGCCATGACTGTGTCACTGGACCCTTGCTCATTTTGGGATTCCAATCTGGAAAAATGGCCGGAGCTCGCCACTCACGCCTTGGAGATCTTGTCATGCCCTGCAGCCAGCGTTCTCTCTGAACGTGTGTTCAGCGCTGCTGGTGGTGTGCTGACAGATAAGTGCACGCGGCTGTCCACTGAGAATATAGACAGACTCACGTTCATAAAGATGAACAAATCATGGATTCGCAAGGACTTTTCTACCACTGTGTCATCCTGGGGAGACTAAAAGCTTGAGGATTTGGTAAAATCACCTCACCAACCATTTTAAGCAACTGTGGGACAATTGATACCACTTAACCCTAGAACGCATGACCATAAAAATCTACACTTTCACATACCTGGGGCCTTTTAGGCCCGTGTGCAAATAAAATGGAATAACTCAAAGTCAAATGACAAACAACTATATACATGAAGAATACCTAGAGTTTCTAAATTCTAACTATAGTAATCTTGCAGAAAATAGAAAACAATTAACAGTGCGGGCCTGCGAGGCCCCAGGTATGTGTTGTAGTTTTAAGTGGTGTCTGTGCCACAATTTTGCGAAAAAATGGAGACTCTTTTTGGAGTTACCTTGCTGTGTCTTACGTGACGTTGGCATCGTCAATTTCAGGTGGGTTGGGTCGCTCCCCCCCCCCCTTTTAACTGTAAGAAACTACATACACTATGGCTTTGGGTAACACAGATGGTTGAGTCTGAAGAGCTGTTTACTCAGAGGTCTGCTCCAAAGCTTCAGTGTCTGCTAGTCAGCGTACAATTTTTAACTGTATCTAGCCTAGGCAATACTTTGGGCGTAGTAGCCCAGCTGCGAAGCAAGCTGCATGGCCTCTGTATCTAATAAGAATTTTTAATGCATCTAGCCTAGGCAGACTGTGGGGACCCCCAACCAAACCCAGACGCTCAGCCCCCCTACCGCCCCCCTTTCCTTGACAATACAATAATGTAACTCTTACAACTGGATGGGTGAGGATCAGTCACAGCTTTGTTTACTCTTTATACTCATTCCATTAGAAAGGCATTTTATTTCTAAAATAATTCAGCTTGTTGCAGCATGCCCTGGGTCTCCACTCCGGTAAGTTGGCCAACAAGTGTAACTCTCCAACATGTCCTTTCTATTTCCAGGCCTCCGAGGATCCTGCATACTCGTATGCAGTACTCTGACCCCCACAAATCACTCTTAACGCTTGTTCCACTCCATCCTGGAGTCCTGACAGGAATATGTCCAGTCCAATATCCATTAAGAGAACACCGTCGGGCCGTATGAGGCCTGCTTTATCTCCTTCCAGTTGTCGGTGTCGTATCACTACACCGCTTCTGTTTCTTCTAAATTTTGCCATCCGAAAATTTATTACCCGCCTTGTCCGTTCGATGGCCGTCATGTCTCGCGCACCTTGCCATACCGCTATCGGCACAATCTCTGACCATACTATAGTTAGTTTTGTGAAAAATTCTCTGAAGCGCTCAGTGTTTAGTTTCGTTATTGCCATTAGTGATGCGCTCTTGTGATGACCTAGGTTTTTTCCCCCGGCCTGTATAACTAAGATGACCAGACCTCTTGCCTCTCTCCCTACCTTGATTATCTCCATTAGTACCTGTGGCCATAGCAGGCCTCTAATACCTCTCCAGTTGAAATATGTGTTATGAAACTCTAATTTCCTCCTGCCTGGGCAGACTTTCGCCCTTTTTTGTGCCCAATATATATACGAGTGGCCTATCACCCACACTGTTGGCTTAGCATCACCTGTAAAAGAAACAAACCACGTTAGGATAACAAGTCCGGTCTTATGTATCTCACCAAACACGTGGATCGCCATCTCCCTATCCTCTGAACTTCCGTTTCTGACAGTCCTGCTCTTGCTGCTTCCGTGGCCGCACCTATGCGGAATGAGTGTGTCCCGTAATCTTTGGGGTGGTTCCCTGCCGATGTTATGCATTTATTAAATATAGCTTGTAACTGGTATCTTGATAATGGCATTCCATCAATGTGTGATAGGAAGAAATTAATTTGTTATCTGATGGTTATATATGTTTTTACTATTGTTACCCGACTCAGTGTACCGTTTGTGGGTTGTAGAAGTACCCAAGTGCCCCTGTCCACTGGAACCATTTTCGATTGGCGTATGCATAGACGTATTGCATTATTGGCTATGACTATGTCCTGGTGTAATAAGCCTCCACTGGTGGTAATTTTGGATTGAGGGACTAATTCGCTTATGCATAGCGCCCCGAAGAAGGCGATCGCAAATGCAGTAGACAGTCGTGTTGCTTCAAATTGTGAGTGTCATGTTAATGGTGCTAGGGATAAGATGTGAGAAATCAGTTTTAGTGACAAGGTACAGGACGTCTTCACTCCTGACTTGGCTGACCCCCTTTCCACCCTTTTATGGATTGTCTGATGATGAATCTTTGTCACATCTCCCCAATTCAGTAGTTGGAAGTGAAATGCTACTCCGGTCAGACACCACTGCGCTGACGCCCCTGACATGCCCCTCATCATTAGCTGGTGGAGAAATTCTATGGTGACTTGTGATCTGGCTTGTTCACATTGGTCAACCCATCTGCCTGCTACTAGTCGAGTCCACTCTTCCCATGCCTTACCGTATACTTGCCACATCGACGGGGCAACTGACGCTCTGATTAATGGCATCAACTTTTCTCCACTAGATCCCATAGGGAGGGTGGGCAACTGTTGCCCGATGGGTGGGCATTGGGGAAGAGCTCTGTGAAAATCTACCAATTGAATTGTGATAAAGCGTTAGCAGCAGCTTTAGACCCCTCAGCATCGTGGCTAGCGCTGACCCATACATTGTGTTTTAGGCACAGGAATGCTAGCAGGCGTAGTAGGCCTAGCACTGGGAGAGACGATGATGCCATCTTATTAATGCAGTGCGCTAGGCTGTTGTTTTTTGTTATGAAGCGTATATTTTTGTTAGCCAGGCGCGCGCCCCATATTTCTATTGCTACCACTATTGGGAAGAAAAATTATTTTCAAGGCTAGATGCCGCTAAAAATTATTATTAATTTCAAAGCTGGTGGAGCTTGGTATAGATGGCCTAATACAATGAGTACCACACACTGCTACAAACCGAAATATTTTTTCAGAGCTAGATGCAGAAAAAAATTATATTGAATTTGCAACCTGATGGAGGTCAGTATAGATGGACTAATAGAACAAGTCCCACACACTGCTAGAAGCCTAAATATTTTTTCAGAGCTAGATGCAGAAAAAAATTATATTGAATTTGCAACCTGATGGAGGTTAGTATAGATGGACTAATAGAACAAGTCCCACACATTGCTAGAAGCCTAAATATTTTTTCAGAGCTAGATGCAGAAAAAAATTATATTGAATTTGCAACCTGATGGACATCAGTATAGATGGACTAATAGAACAAGTCCCACGCACTGCTAGAAGCCGAAATATTATTTCAGAGCTAGAAACAAAAAAAATTATATTGAACTTGCAAGCTAATGGAGGTCAGAATACTGTAGATGGACTAATAGAACAAGTCCCACACACTGCTAGAAGCCTAAATATTTTTTCAGAGCTCGATGCAGAAATTTTTTTTATTAAATTTGCAACCTGATGGACGTCAGTATAGATGGACTAATAGAACAAGTCCCACACACTGCTAGAAGCCTAAATATTTTTTCAGAGCTAGATGCAGATAAAAATTATATTGAATTTGCAACCTGATGGAGGTTAGTATAGATGGACTAATAGAACAAGTCCCACACACTGCTAGAAGACTAAATATTTTTTCAGAGCTAGATGCAGAAAAAAATTATATTGAATTTGCAACCTGATGGAGGTTAGTATAGATGGACTAATAGAACAAGTAACACACACTGCAACAAGCTGAAATATTTTTTCAGAGCTAGATGCAGAAAAAAATTATATTGAATTTGCAACCTGATGGAGGTCAGTATAGATGGACTAATAGAACAAGTCCCACACACTACTAGAAGCTGAAATATTTTTTTCAGAGCTAGATGCAGAAAAAAATTATATTGAATTTGCAACCTGATGGAGGTTAGTATAGATGGACTAATAGATCAAGTCCCACACACTGCTAGAAGGCTAAATATTTTTTCAGAGCTAGATGCAGAAAAAAATTATATTGAATTTGCAACCTGATGGACGTCAGTATAGATGGACTAATAGAACAAGTCCCACACATTGCTACAAGCTGTAATATTTTTCAGAGCTAGATGCAGAAAAAAATTATATTGAATTTGCAACCTGATGGAGGTTAGTATAGATGGACTAATAGAATGATGCTATGCCCAAAAGGTTTTACTTCACTAGGTGCAGTAAAAAAGTTTGTATTCTATACACAGGTTGTGTTGCTTGCAACACAGATAGGCTACTCCACTGACTAACACACTCTTCAATAGTCCCAAAAGGATTTGCTTTGCTAGATTTAGCCAAATGCTGTGAAAAAAACTTGCACAGCACTGGCACAGACCTGCCTGGCAAAAAGTGATAGGAACTGATGTAACCTAGCCCTGAAAAGGACTTCAATTACAATTAGTCTTTACTCCCAACCTATCTATTTAAGAGCACAGACCTGCCTGATAAAAGTCGTATGAAATGATGTAACCTAGTCCTTAAAAGGACTGCAATCGCAACTCTTCCCTACTCCCAAACTATCTGTAGATTTGTGCAAAAATTGGCTTGAAATTAACAAAGTATAGTGCACACAGCAACAGCGGTGCCGTCTAACACGCAGCTGCAGCAGTGAGAAAATGGTGGCTACGGGGAAAATAGCTGGGTCTTATAGGGCAAGGACATGTGACAAACACTGCCAATGACACATACCCTTGCTTGTGTGAAAAAAAGCACTTCGCTCCGTGTGTGCGCTGCTGATAGGCTGACAGATTGCACCTCCCCACTGTAAAAGCGGGAAAGAGAAAAAAAAAGAAAGATCTTCATTATTCCTGCAGAGATCCATCCCCTGCCCCTCCCCCGCCCCGCTGTACACTCAAACTGCGTATTAACATTAATTTTCAGCGTTACTGAGAAAAAATCCAGTTATGATTTTGGTGCATGAACAGTTATCGAACATAACCACGAACAGCCGAATTTTTTTCAAATCGTTCATGTTCGCCGAACGGCTCGAACACCGCCCAAAACAGCTCGAATTTGAGATTGGCGAACAGTTCGGGTCGAACACCGCTCATCTCTAGTCCTAATCTAAAGCTACAATTCAAGCAAGAAAATCATTCACCATCATCGCTGGTAATCTTCAAAAACCAAAATGCCTTATAAATGTTTTTTTTCCTCACTATGCTCCTGGTGCATCATTATGGCAAAACCTTGACCATTCTTACTTCAATGCTAATTACAGTGGTGGCCAAAAGTATTGGCACCCCTGCAATTCTGTCAGATAATACTCAGTTTCTTCCTGAAAATGATTGCAATCACAAATTCTTTGGTATTATTATCTTCATTTAATTTGTCTTCAATGAAAAAACACAAAAAGAATTGTCCTAAAGCCAAATTGGATACAATTCCACACCAAACCTAAAAACAGGGGTAGACAAAAGTATTGGCACTGTTTGAAAAATCATGTGATGCTTCTCTAATTCGTGTAATTAACAGCACCTGTAACTTACCTGTGGCACCTAACTGATGTTGGCAATAACTAAATCACACTTGCAGCCAGTTAACATGGATTAAAGTTGACTCAACCTCTGTCCTGTGTCCTTGTGTGTACCACATTGAGCATGGAGAAAAGAAAGAAGACCAAAAAACTGTCTGAGGACATGAGAAACCAAATTGTGAGGAAGCATGAGCAATCTCAAGGCTACAAGTCCATCTCCAAAGACCGGAATGTTCCTGTGTCTTCCGTGCGCAGTGTCATCAAGAAGTTTAAAGCCCATGGCACTGTGGCTAACCTCCCTTGATGTGGACGGAAAAGAAAAATTTACGAGAGATTTCAACGCAAGATTGTGCGGATGGTGGATAAAGAACCCCGACTAACATCCAAACAAGTTCAAGCTGCCCTGCAGTCCGAGGGTACAACAGTGTCAACCCGTACTATCCGTCAGCGTCTGAATGAAAAGGGACTGTATGGTAGGATACCCAGGAAGACCTCACTTCTTACCCTGAGGCATAAAAAAGCCAGGCTGGAGTTTGCCAAAACTTACCTGAGAAAGCCTAAAACGTTTTGGAAGAATGTTCTCTGGTCAGATGAGACAAAAGTAGTGCTTTTTGGGAAAAAGCATCAACATAGAGTGTACAGGAAAAAAAAAGAGGCATTCAAAGAAAAGAACACGGTCCCTAGAGTCAAACAGGGTGGAGGTTTCCTGATGTTTTGGGGTTGCTTTGCTGCCTCTGGCACTGGACTGCTTGACTTGTGCATGGCATTATGAAGTCTGAAGACTACCAACAAATTTTGCAGCATAATGTAGGGCCCAGTGTGAGAAAGCTGGGTCTCGCTCAGAGGTCATGGGTCTTCCAGCAGGACAATGACCCAAAACACACTTCCAAAAGCACTATTAAATGGTTTGAGAGAAAGCACTGGAGACTTCTAAGGTGGCCAGCAATGAGTCCAGACCTGAATCCCATAGAACACAGTTATTTTGGCTAAAGGTTGTGCAACCAAGCATTAGACTGAGGGTGCCAATACTTTTTTCTGGCCCATTTTTGGAGTCTTGTGTGAAATGATCAATGATTTGATTTTTGCTTCATTCTCTTTTGTGTTTTTTCCTTGCAAGCAAATTAAATGAAGATAATAATACCGAAGAATTTGTGGTGGCAATCATTTTCAGGAAGAAACTGAGTATTATCTGACAGAATTAAAATCTCTCACATTTGACTTTCAGTTAGTCTGACTTGGGCAATACAGACTATTAGACCTTCTTTTAGGAGATTACCAGTATATTCTATGTAGAACACCTAGTGGTAAATTCATGTATACTTGCACTGTACACATCAGCTTTAATGAAGGGACATGGTGCGAAAAAATCACTTAATTAATTCAGAGCTTGCAAATGGTGTGCACATCCTTGTGCCTCAACACAAATGCCATTCCAGTTAGGATTAATTTGTTGTGCAGTTGCTGCCATACCACATCCCACTTTAAATATGTTGAAAGTCACATTTTTGTGCAGCTTCATGTTGCACAAAAAAAAATAATTTTTCAAAGTGTTTTATGCATAAACACTTTACTAAATGGGCTCCCTAGTTTTCTAACTAGTTCCTCTGTATTACATTTGTTATTAGAGATACCCCACTAACATATTACTTTTGCAAAACTCTTTCCCCTATACAGGTGCAGGCACCTTGGTCTCCTGTAACTCACTTCGAGTGATTATAGGGAAATTACTGTCGCTTATATTTAGTTTGTTGTTTTATTATTACCCTCCTAAGCATACTTACCTTTATGTTCTTGTGATGCACTCATCTATAGAATTTTTGATTAGCACAGATTATATACTTATACCAATGCAGATGTTACAACTCTAGAATTCTGGCCCATCAAAATGGTGGTTTCCCTTCTATTTCTGAACATCAAAGGTCTGAAAAACACAATTAAAAGGTCATTGGCTTCATAGGAGGCGAACAGCTCCAAAGAGGACATAACCTGCCTACAGCATACCACGCTTGCTTTAGGCAATCAACCCAAATTTACATCTTGCAAGTTTCTTTATATCTTCAAGTCATGTTTGGAAATATAAAAAGAGTGGGAGTTGTTACTCCTGTCAAGAATATGTTGCACTTTTAATTTAATTTAGAACTTATGGATGAATCTAGTAGATACCAAGTTCTAAAAAATAAAATCAATAACAGCCCTATGAAAATTGTGAAGGAACAGGTGCTTCTCACAAAATTAGAATATCATCAAAAAGTTAAATTATTTCAGTTCTTCAATTCAAAAAGTAAAACATATATATTATATAGAGTCATTACAATCAGAGCGGTCTATTTCAAGGGTTTATTTCTGTTAATGCTGATTATTATGGCTTACAGCCAATGAAAACACAACAGTCATTATCTCATTAAATTAGAATAATTAACAAAAAACACGTACAAAGGCTTCCTAAGCGTTTAAATAGGTCCCTTAGTCTGTTTCAGTAGGCTCCACAATCATGGGGAAGACTGCTGACTTGACAGGTGTCCAGAAGGCAGTCATTGATACACTCCACAAGGAGGATAAGCCACAAAAGGTCATTGCTAAAGAAGCTGGCTGTTCACAGAGTGCTGTATCCAAGCACATAAATGGAACGTTGAGTGGAATGATAAAGTGTGGTAGAAAAAGGTGCACAAGATACCGGGATAACTGCAGCCTTGAAAGATTGTTAAGAAAAAGCCATTCAAAAATTTGTGGAAAATTCAGAAGGAATGGACTGCTGCTGGAATCATTGCTTCAAGAGCCACCACACACAGACATATCCAGGACATGGGCTACAAGTGTCGCATTCCTTGTGTCAAGCCACTCATGACCAATAGACAATGCCAGAATCGTCTTACCGGGGCCATGGAGAAAAAGACCTGGACTGTTGCTCCGTGGTTCAAGGTGTTGTTTTCAGATGAAATTAAATTTTGTATTTCATTTGGAAATCAAGGTCCCAGAGTCTGGAAAAAGAGTGGAGAGGCACACAATCTGCTTGAGGTCTGGTGTGAAATTTCCACAATCAGTGATGGTCTGAGGAGCCATGTCATCTGCTGGTGTAGGTCCACTATCTTTTATCAAGACCAATTCAGCGGTCTACCAGGAAATTTTAGAGCACTTCATGCTTCTCTCTGCTGAAAAGCTTTTTGGAGATGGAAATTTCATTCTCCAGCAGGACTTGGCACCTGTCCACACTGCCAAAAGTACCAATACCTGGTTTAAAAACAACAGTATCACTGTGCTTGATTGGCCAGCAAACTCACCTGACCTTAACCTCTTAGAGAATCTATGGGATATTGTTAAGAGAAAGATGAGAGACACCAGACCCAATAATGCAGACGAGCTGAAGGCTGTTATCAAAGCAACCTGGGCTTCCATAACACCACAGCAGTGCCACAGGCTGATCGCCTCCATGCCACACTGCATTGATGCAGTAATTGATGCAAAAGGAGGCACGACCAAGTATTGAATGCATTTACTTCAACATACATTTCGATAGGCCAACATTTCGGATTTTAAAAACCTTTTTAACACTAGAACTACTGTACTCGTGACAACTACTAGAACTACTGAATGTAGTCATTTTGACTACTGACTTGTTTTCGTTTATTTTTAGAGTTTCATTTGTGGTTATTTATTAATAATTATATTTTTTTAATGTATTATTATTGTGAGATCCAACAGTAATGCTTTGGAATGTTTTTTTTCTGATTTTTTTTCATATTTTTCTACAGGAAATAACAAAAGTAAACTAAGTAAAACAATAATAATAGACGTTTTAAAATAATTTATTATTAAAGTGCACACATATAAACAACAACTCAAGAACAACAAGCAGAGAAAATGTAAGTGAAGGAGAAGAAAAATGGAAATATGGCGCAGAATCTCAATAAAACCGACCAACCGTTATTATGAAGTACAACCGGTAACTTTCTAAACATTTGTTGATTCGCATTTCAGGCATCGTCTTTCAATTACAGCGGTACATTGCCCACTCAAAGACTTATGGCAAGTCATACAATTTCCAACAGATCGATTATTTTTGCATTTTGCTTTTATCTGGCAACATTTTTTTTGAGACATCACATCTGAAGATACAGCAACTTTGGACATGCCACCCTTTCCCCTAGATACAACATACGGACCACTCAACTCTGTGACAAGCTTTTGCAAAAATGCCTTGCGTGACATTTGTCCTGTGGTCATCTCCTTGTATAATATCCAAGCATTTATACCCGCTAAGTCTAAGGTATTTTCAAATGCGTGAACAGGCCATCTCCTAGTACCTGTTCTTGTGCTGTATTCGCGTGCCATCTGATCTACTACATCTACTCCATATTTTGTTTCATTATAAAACTTTACAGTTTCTGGAGGTTTTTTTGGAGATTCAGAAGCAACAAGAACATTGGGATGGACGGAACTCAGAATTATCACATTTTTGGTTGGCTTACCTTGATACACGGTAAGTGTAAAATTATCTTCATTTTTATAGACTTTAGTGCTGTACAACTTTTCTTTCATTGATTTTATTTCTTTAGGCACTTCTCATCTTATCTTATTTAGCGTTCCCACGATAGTCGTTCCCTGGCTTTTTAGCTGTTTGGCAAGTTTTACTGATGTAAAATAATTATCAGTGGTTACATTTCGACCGTTTTTCAAAAACGGCTGCAATTGTTTCATGACTACGTGGTCAGCTAAACGGTCAATCATCTTTACCCAGATCAGGGAAGCCATTTACAACATATTTACTATCCTTATCTACAGCTAGCCAAAATTTATGGCCATATTTATCTGGCTTGGAAGGTATATACTGTGTGAAAGGACACCTGGTTTTGCTTGGGAAAAGTTGTTCATCAACCGTAATGTATGGGCCAGGTTTGTAACAAGCAATGCAATTGGCAATAAACCTGTCCCACACAATAGAAAAGAGAGCAAATTTGTCGGTTTGCAGTCTCTGCGATCGATTGGACTTCTCATCAAATCTGAGGTAATGCATAATTTCTACAAAACGGTCCCTAGACATTATCGCTTTGCATAACGGTCTTCCACAGTCATTTGCATATAGTTGCAATAGAGTGATGGCTCGTGCCCGATAGTCCACGGACATAAAATATTGCTAGAAATGCATCTAGCTCCTCATCAGAAAGAGGAAACTCTTCATTATTGTTCCGGCGTGCTTCTGCAATAGTACAGTTCTTTATGTGAGTCAAGATAAATGAATCAAAAAATAATCTCTATGTACTCAAAGGACTATCACTAATTATATTTCTTCTGGCGTATCCTCTAGGGCCGGGTGCTTCTCTAAGAATGTTTTGTTTTGCCCGCCTACCAGGTAAGTTTTCTCCAATCTCAAGAGGTTTCCATTGAATACCATCAGCTGAAACTAGTATTCCTGGAGATTCGCCTTCTGTGGTGTTGGTTGCATCGCCTTCGCCGCCATCGTCTTCTGTTGTGGATACATATCTGGGAAGTTTTGCAGATTTTTTCTGTCCACGACCGGGAGGATGGTCACGAGGCAACATCAATGCATGAGCCTGATCCCCAGTTGATGAGCTTGCAACGTCTGGCAAAAAAGTTGATGAATATTTAGAATTTTTGTTTAGTAACTCAGTGTGTGGAAGAACAAATAAATACACATAACTACTTACCTTCCAGATTTGTTTCTTCTGAGTCTTCAGATTCACTCGAAATGTTTTGAGGATTGAAATCTTCATCACTGTCCGTATCAATTTGAGTATCCTGACATTCGGATTCCGATTCATCCTCTGGTATGGATTGCAAAATAGCCAGAATATCTTTAGGCTTTACCGCACGTCTTCTAGCCATATTAGTAAATTGGAGAAATTCCACTTGAGAGTTCACTGGTTCACTGCTGAAAAATAGAAACGAAATGAAAACTATAAGAAATAATACATGTTCTGCCACCTTCAAACGTAGGAGGGTTGAATCAGTTGACAGACAGCTAAAGTCTTTCCTAACAATTCATTGAGGTAGATGCAGGGGGTCCTTTACAACTTTTATTGCTAGGATCATTGTAAAACTACAACAGAAAATAGCAATACTGGACATATATACAGTATATATTCATATAACACATCATTCAATGATAATCACCAGTAACATATCCCTGCTGTTCTGTTTGCTACTAGTGTTGAGCTACCCCCATAGTGTTCGAGTTCGGTTCGGTTTGTCGAACACCAGTGTGTTCGCCGAACTGTTCGTCGAACTGTTCGTCGAACACCTTCGAACACCGTTAAAACCAATGGCAGGCAAACAAAAACACATAGAAACACATAGAAAACACCTTCAATGGTGTCTAAAAGCTGACAAACTGCTCAGAAGACACAACTAACACATGGAAAAGTGACAAGTACATATAGTCATGCGAAAAGAAAAGAGGTGGAGGAGTAAAAGGAGGGGGAGACACAGATATAGGCATGTCATGCCCTTCTAAAATCCAAAAAGTGAGAAGCCGACACGGCCAGTCCGTTCCTGCCCGTGCCACCTCTGTGTCGCCGGGTTTGTGCCAGAGCCGCGGTGGACCCTGACGGCCAGCCCCCCTATCCCAATACTGGTGCCTGTCCGCCGGTGGGTCGAGGCCCCCCACGGTGGGGGGGGGGAGTAACATCTGCAGAAGAAAGACCATCTTCCAGCCAAACTAAGATGTCGACTTCTTTTCGTGGACAATGTGATACGATCCCATTCTTACGGACACGCCCATCGCTGCAAATTCTAAATGAGGCACAAAAACAGCAGGTGCTTCAACGGATATCAAGTGCTCCTTCAAGTGGGCTCTCCATCACCTCAATTTCAACATCACAAATACTCCAGTCCTCAGAGGTGTCACCCCAATCGCACTTGCTTCCTCACAGCTCCCAAGTCTCCAGCTGCCCGTCTGAGTATGGGGTAGCACAGATGGTTGAGTCTGCACAGCTGTTTACTCATACTATAGCCTGTGAAACGGAGGTCTGCTCCAGAGCTTCTGTTAATCCAGATGAGGAAATGATCTGATCTGATGCCCAGAATCTTTATAAGTCGGATCCAGGACCAGATGAAGAAGGTTCTGAGCATAATGTAGACCCTTGTTCCCAAGCTGTAACTCCTGTTGGTGGAGACAATGATGAAGACGATGATGAGACTCAAATACCTGATTGGAGCGACAACTTGACTTTTCGGTCAGGGCAGGAAGAGGTTGGCTCTGAGGACGACGGGTGTGATAACACACAGGGTGATGATGACGAGGTTGGAGATCCCACTTACTGTCAACCCACAGTCAGCCAGTCGATGAGGTCAGCAGAGGAGGTGGAGGAGGATGTGACTAGCCCTGGGGATGGGGATGACTTGGTACCCGGGCATTTGCCTGGCCTTGGGGATGTCGCGGTGGTCGGCTCCCTGGCCCGTACCCTGGGGTCTCTCTTTAAAACGGTGGATAATTGTTAATTTTATAAGAGTTCATGACGCCACCTGTGGTATCTGGTGACAAGCACCAGCGCTGCAGCAGTCCACTGAGGCCGGTGATAAGGCAGCTCGATGGTATAGCTCCCCACAGGTGGACCTAGGTCTCAGGGCAGCGTATGCAAGGGGAATGCAGGACAGGCGAGACCCAGCTGGGTCAGAGCAAGAACGGGAACGGACAAGGTAGTCACTTCAGTACCTTTTACTGGTGGAAATTCAGGCACATCCCGGAGCACTGTAGGGTGAAGGGTGCATATCAGGATCCTCCCCAATGAACGGGTGTAGGGCCTCCTGTTTCTTGCCTCTGCGTAGTAAGTTTCTGACCTGCCTGGAGCTAGGCCTAACTTTGTCTCTGTCCTGCGCTGGCTGACCTTGTGGTAGGGCCTTCTCTTGGAGTTCACTCTCCCAGTATGCGGGGCCTAAGCGTCTCCTGGCTCTGTTACATATCAGCACCTTAGCGATCCTGGGACTTGTAGTTCTCCAGGGATTCCGGATATGCCTTACTGGGTCATAGAGATACCAGTAAGCTCGGATCCTGTGTCCGGTAAATGCTTCGGGGTGAGCTGGTTAAGCTCCTCTGCCCCTTATGTACTAACTCGCCACTCGCCTTCGGCGTACTCGGGCCCTCACTAGGCTATACACACTAACGGCAGCTTACCGCGCTTCACTGATCTTACGGCACCGGCACACCTTAAACTCTATCTGGGCTCCCTGAATCTAGCAAGCAGGAGCCTCGTACTCCACTGCTGAACTATTAACTGCGTTCTCTAGACTAGACTGAGCTCCACTGCAGACTGACCTCTCTTAGGCTTCTCTACTGCAGGAACTCTTCAGAGGAACTGAACTGCCTAGCTCCACCTTCCCTATTTATATCCCTAACGGGCTCCCTCTGCTGGTCTGAGGTGGAAGGTGGAGATTTGTGAATGTTTATGGGGGCCTCTTGTGGAGGATTCCATCAATGCACTCTTCTAGGATCTGTGATACCAAGCGCAGCGGGGCATCACAGATGCTATTGACGACGAGGTTAGGTTGCGCCTTCCTGAACAGAGACGGAGTACTGGAAGCACGTCAACAACTGCATCCTCAACCACAACTCTGCCTCTGACCACAAGTCGTAGTGGCTCTTCAGGTCACATGGGCTCTAAGCGTTGCATAGCCTGGGCATTGATTCAGATCGATAAGGATGACCCAACTCGTGTTATCTGTAATATTTGTCAGCAAAAGCTAAGTAGAGGCCAAAAAATCCATAGTTTGAGTACTTCATGCATGTACCGTCACATGGATATGAAGCATAAGTTGCAGTGGGAAGCTCACTGTGCTACAATGCGGCCTAGCCAGCTGGGCCAACCACCGTCTGCCCCATCTTGTGCATCCGCAGCCTCTTCATCCTCTGTGACTGGGGGGACAGCAGTCACACATGTTTTTGGACACAGACCTGCCACCTCTTTACTCGCAACAGCCAGTGTGATTGGCAGGTCGTCAGTTCATTGGGAAGTGGAAACACCTGCTAGTGTTAAGCGCTCTCCGACATCGAGAGCACCACCTTTGGTTCAAGGCAACCTAACATGTCCGCCTGCATCTTCCTCATAGACCGACAGTTTGCCGGGGACACCCTACTCAACACCGTCTAAGCACAACAGCCAGCCCTCGGTCCCTCAGATGTGGAAAAGTAAAAGACCATTTCCTCCTAGCCATGAGAAAGTTAAGAGGTTGAATTTCACCATCTGAAAGCTGTTGGCTACAGAAATGCTGCCTTTCCACCTGGAGGACACAGAGGATTTTCAAGACCTTATGTCCGTCACAGTGCCCCAGTACCAGATGCCCAGTCGGCACTACTTCTCAAAGAAAGGTGTGCCTGCGCTCCACTAGCATGTCGCACACAACATCACCGCTTCTTTGAGAAACTCTGTGTGTGACAGGGTGCACTTCACCACAGACACTTGGACGAGAAGACATGGACAGGGGCGTTACATGTCGCTGACTGGGCACTGGGTAACTATGGTGACAGCAGGACAAGGGGCTGCTGTCCAAGTCTTACCGTCCCCACGAGTTGTGCGTCAATCCTCTTTATCTCGAAGTTCCTCCACTGCTTCTGCCTCCTCAAGCTCCTCGCGGTCCTCCACCTGCACCCAAAGCCTGTCTGGTAATGCCACCTGCTTTCTAACTGCGCAGAAGGAATCCTGCACACCTCCTTACTATGCTGGCAGCAGGGCTCAACGGCATCAGTGTTTACTTTGAAATGTCTGGGAAATGTAAGTCACACAGCTGAGGAGTTGTGGTTAGCTCTGGAGACCCAGTTTCATGAAAGGTTGTCTCCACTGGACCTGCAACCAGGGAAGGCCATGTGCGACAATGCTGCAAACCTGGGTGCGGCACTTCACCGGGGCAATGTCACACACGTGCCTTGCATGGCTCACGTGTTGAACCTGGTTGTCCAGCAATTTTTAGCCCACTATCCCGGACTAGATGGCCTTCTGCAGAGGGCACGGTCGCTGTGTGCTCACTTCCGCCGTTCGCATCCCGCAGTTCAACGACTTACATCTCTACAGAAGTCGTTGGGCCTGCCAGTTCACCGGCTGAAATGCGATGTGCCGACATGGTGGAATTCAACTCTGCACATGTTGCAGCGACTGTGGCAGCACCGACAAGCCCTGGTGCAATACGTTCTGACGTATAGCCTGGGCCAACGAGATCCAGAGGTGGGGCAAATCACGCTGCAGGAGTGGTCTCAGATCAGGGACCTATGAAGTTGACGCGCCCCGTGGGCCATGGGGTACCCTGAGCCGGGCCGGTAGACGCTGGGGGTTGTAGTCACTGTGGCGGTGACCCAGTCCATGACCCAGAGCGGTCAATCCAAGGGTAATTTCTATATATGGATTTTATAATGTCTGACTACGCCACCTGTGGAGTGCGGCCAAAGGGGCCGTCACTGCGGAACAGTCCTCTGAAGCTGGTGGTTTTGCAGCAACGGTATTATTACTCACCACAGGAAGAGTGTATCTTCAGGGCAGTGTGGGTGGATGATGGTGGTTGTAGTGCAGGGAGTCAGTAATGAACACAGAGTCCGTGTGATGCCGTCTCAAGATATTACTCACAGTTGTTGTAGTCCAGATTACAGGTACCAGAGCAATCTCCCCGTCGTGCTGTGCATACTCAGTGAGGGGCTCAGTCCACCCCCAGATAGCTCCGGAGTACTTAGCAGGACCCCCTTCTGTGTGTCCTTTCTCTGGCCTTCTCCCTGCACCTCACACCCAGTGACACTTCTATCCGGTATCCTCGGGCCTTGGCGGGTGACGTGTGTTCCGTCCCCTGGGTCCTATGTGGCTACCTTCTTAGTGAGACTGGTGTGGACTTTGGCCTGCAGTACATGAAATGCAGCAGCCTCCGGTTTCTAGTTGAGCCTTGCTGTTTCTCCGCTAGTTGAGGGACCGGTTCCCCTTATCTGGCCTGACCCCTCTACCTCCTGGTAGCACCGGGAGTACGGGTGGCCTTCTGCACGGCCCGTAGCCGTAGGGTCCCTTCGGTTCCTGGAGCCTTCCAGCTCCCACTCCTCTCTTCTCTCCTTCAGTCCTGGGCCTCCCAGGCTAGGCCCGCCTCCGGAGCAGAGCTCATGCCTAGTCTCTGCTCCTGTCACTTTTCCTCCTCTGTCTGGCTTGCTCTTTCTAAGATGGCTTCCTATTTATACTCTCCCTGTCATGTGCTCCCCTTAGCTGCTCCCCTAAGAACCCACTACATAGGACCCTCAAACCAGCTAGGGACCTGGGACTGTGCTCTCCCTTAGGAGCAATCTCGCCCTACCCCCACTGCGGGTATGTGTTGGATGCAGGAGTCAGGGTCCCGAGCCATACGCCTTCCTTACCTGAGGGTGAGATACCACATCTCTGGGTGAGATGCAATAACTCTGTGGCGACTGAACCCTCAGGGGCGCCACACACCCTTCTGCACAGTTTTGAAATGGCGACAAAGATGTTTAGTGCTGACGACGATGCCATTATCAGCATGACTATTCCGGTGATTTACATGCTGGAGCACACATTAAACAGAATTCAGAGTCAGGTGGTCGGACAAGAGGAGGTGGAGGAAGTAGAGGAGGAGTCGTATGCGGAAGGGATAACATCTCCAAGGTCCAGACGGTTGGCAGCACCAAGGCGGCAGGCATGGGAGGGTGGGGGAGAGGGATTAACCAGGGCACATTGTAGCAGCCAAACTGTTGAGGAAGGTGCAGGAGCCGAGGAAGAAGTGGAGGACGAACTGGCGATGGGCATGGAAGACTCATCAGATGAGGGAGAGATTGATCACATTTCTGTTGTGCGAGGTTGGAGGGAGAGGGCAGATGAAGGAAGCATGATTCTTACCTCGCTACCAACACAACAAGGACTTGGTACTTCTGGATGCGCAAGACACATGAGTGCCTTCTTGCTGCACTACCTGCAACATGACCCCCGGATTGTCAGAATACGAAGTAATCCCGACTACTGGGTTGCCACACTCTTAGATCCCCGGTACAAAAGTATATTTGCCGAAATAATTCCTGCCATAAAAAGGTATTGACGAATGCAGGAGTATCTGCAGACGCTGTTGCAGAATCTTACATGTGCTTTTCCACAAAACACCAGTGGTGCACGTAGTGAATCTCACAGTTCTAACTTGCCAAAGGTGGGACTGTCGAGTCTTCATCACTCAAACAGTAACAGCAACACAGTATCTGCTGGTAACAGCAATTTTGTGGAATCGTTTCACCACTTTTTTAGACCATCCTTTGCAAGGCCACAGGAGACAAGAAGTCTGACACATAGTCAATACCTAGAGAGGATGGTACAGGAGAATCTCCAAGTGAACATCGAAGCCATGACTGTGTCACTGGACCCTTGCTCATTTTGGTATTCCAATCTGGAATAATCGCCGGAGCTCGCCACTCACGCCTTGGAGATCTTGTCATGCCATGCAGCCAGCGTTCTCTCTGAACATGTGTTCAGAGCTGCTGGTGGTGTGCTGACAGTTAAGCGCACGCGGCTGTCCACTGAGAATGTAGACAGACTCACGTTCATAAAGATGAACAAATCATGGATTCGCAAGGACATTTCTACCCCTGTGTCATCCTTGGGAGACTAAAAGCTTGGGGATTTGGTAAAATCACCTCACCAACCGTTTTAAGCAACAGTGGGGCAATTGATGCCACTTAACCCTAGATCGCATGACCATAAAAATCTACACTTTCACATACCTGGGGCCCTTTAGGCCCATGTGCAAATAACATGGAATAACTCAAACTCAAATGACAAACAACTATATACATGAAGAATACCTAGAGTTTCAAAATTCTAACTAAAGTAATCTTGCAGAAAATAGAAAACAAT
Organism: Phyllobates terribilis; assembly: GCF_046119375.1. NCBI lineage: Eukaryota > Metazoa > Chordata > Amphibia > Anura > Dendrobatidae > Phyllobates > Phyllobates terribilis. The sequence goes on from NW_027362764.1 coordinate 460,038,277, forward strand.
TAACTGGGCGGGCCTTCAAGGCCACAGGTATGCGTTATAGGGTTAAGTGGTGTCTGTGCCACAATTTTGGGAGTCCCCTTGCTGTGTCTTACGTGACGTTGGCATCGTCAATTCCAGGTGGGTTGGGTCGCACCCCCCCCTTTTAACTGTAAGAAACTACATACACTATGGCTTGGGGTAACACAGATGGTTGAGTCTGAAGAGCTGTTTACTCAGAGGTCTGCTCCAAATCTTCAGTGTCTGCTAGTCAGCGTAGAATTTTTAACTGCATCTAGCCTAGGCAATACTTTGGGCGTAGTAGCCCAGCTGCGAAGCAAGCTGCACCGCCTGTGTATCTAATAAGAATTTTTAAATGAATCTAGCCTAGGCAGACTGTGGGGACCCCCAACCAAACCCAGACGCTCAGCCCCCCTACCGCCCCCCTTTCATGGACAATACAATAATGTAACTCTTACAACTGGATGGGTGAGGATCGGTCACAGCTTTATTAACTCTTTATACTCATTCCATTAGAAAGGCATTTTATTTCTAAAATAATTCAGCTTGTTGCAGCATGCCCTGGGTCCCCACTTCGGCAAGTTGGCCAACAAGTGTAACTCTCCAACATGTCCTTTTTATTTCCAGGCCACGGAGGATCCAGCGTACTTGTATGCAGGACTCTGACCCCCACCCATCACTCTTAACGCTTGTTCCACTCCGTCCTGGAGTCCTGACAGGAATATGTCCAGTCCAATATCTATTAAGTGAACACCGTCGGGCCGTATGAGGCCTGCTTTATCTCCTTCCAGTTGTCGGTGTCGTATCACTACACCGCCTCTGTCTCTTCTAAATTTTGCCATCCGAATATTTATTACCCGCCTTGTCCATTCGATGGCCGTGTTGTCTCGCGCACCTTGCCATACCGCTATCGGCACAATCTCTGACCATACTATAGCAAATTTTGTGAAAAATTCTCTGAAGCGCTCAGTGTCTAGTTTCATTATTGCCATTAGTTATGCGCTCTTGTGATGACCTAGGTTGTTTCCCCCGGCCTGTATAACTAAGATGACCGGACCTCTTGCCTCTCTCCCTACCTTGATTACCTCTATTAGTACCTGTGGCCATAGCAGGCCTCTAATACCTCTCCAGTTGAAATATGTGTTATGAAACTCTAATTTCCTCCCGCCTGGGCGGACTTTCGCCCTTTTTTGTGCCCAATATATATACGAGTGGCCTATCACTCACACTGTTGGCTTAGCGTCACCTGTAACAGAAACAAACCACGTTAGGATAACAAGTCCGGTCTTATGTATCTCGCCAAACACGTGGATCGCCATCTCCCTATCCTCTGAACTTCCGTTTCTGACAGTCCTGCTCTTGCTGCTTCCGTGGCCGCACCTATGCGGAATGAGTGTGTCCCGTAATCTTTGGGGTGGTTCCCTGCCGATGTTATGCATTTATTAATTATAGCTTGGAACAGGTATCTTGATAATGGCGTTCCATCAATGTGTGATAGGAAGAAATTACTTTGTGATCTGATGGTTAGATATGTTTATACTATTGTTACTCAACTCAGTGTACCGTTTGTGGGTTGTAGAAGTACCCAAGTACCCCTGCACGCTGGAACTGTTTTCGATTGGTGTATGCGTAGACGTATTGCATTATTGGCTATGACTACGTCCTGGTGTAATAAGCCTCCACTGGTGGTAATTTTGGATTGAGGGACTAATTCGCTTATACATAGCGCCCCAAAGAAGGCGATCACAAATGCAGTAGACATTAGTGTTGCTTCAAATTGTGAGTGTCATGTTAATGGTGTTAGGGATATGATGTGAGAAATCAGTTTTAGTGACACGGGATGGGACGTCTACATTCCTGACTTGGCTGACCCCTTTTCCACCCTTTTATGGATTGTCTGATGATGAATCTTTGTCACATCTCCCCAATTCAGTAGTTGGAAGTGAAATGCTACTCCGGTCAGACACCGCTGCGCTGATGCTCCTGATATGCCCCTCATCATTAGCTGGTGGAGAAATTCTATGGTGACTTGTGATCTGGCTTGTTCACATTGGTCAACCCGTCTGCCTGCTACTAGTCGTGTCCACTCTTCCCATGCCTAACTGTATGCTTGCCACGTTGACGGGGCAACTGACGCTCTGTATAATCTCATCAACTATTCGCCACTAGATCCCATAGGGAGGGTGGGCAACTGTTGCCCGATGGGTGGGCGTTGTGGAAGAGCTCTGTGAAAATCTGCCAATTGAATTGTTATAAAGCGTTAGCAGCAGCTTTATACCCCTCAGCATAGCGGCTAGCGCGGACCCATACATTGTGTTTTAGGCACAGGAATGCTAGCCTGCGTAGTAGGCCTAGCACTGGGAGAGACGATGATGCCATCTTATTAATGCAGTGCGCTAAGCTGGTGTTTTGTGTTATGAAGCGTATATTTTTGTTAGCCAGGCACGCGCCCCATATTTCTATTGCTACCACTATTGGGAAAAATTATTTTCAGGGCTAGATGCAGTTAAAAATTATTATTAATTTCAAAGCTGGTGGAGCTTGGTATAAATGGCCTAATACAATGAGTCCCACACACTGCTAGAAGCCCAAATATTTTTTCAGAGCTAGATGCAGATAAAAATTATTTTTAATTTGCAACCTGATGGAGGTCAGTATAGATGGACTAATAGAGAAAGTCCCACACACTGCTAGAAGGCCAAATATTTTTTCAGAGCTAGATGCAGACAAAAAATTATTTTTAATTTGCAACCTGATGGAGGTCAGTATAGATGGACTAATAGAGAAAGTCCCACACACTGCTAGAAGGCCAAATATTTTTTCGGAGCTAGATGCAGATATAAATTATTTTTAATTTGCAACCTGATGGAGGTCAGTATAGATGGACTAATAGAGAAAGTCCCACACACTGCTAGAAGGCCAAATATTTTTTCAGAGCTAGATGCAGAAAAAAATTATATTCAGCTTGCAACCTGATGGAGGTCAGTATAGATGGACTAATAGAACAAGTCCCACACAGAGCTAGAAGGCCAAATATTTTTTCAGAGGTAGATGCAGATAAAAAATATTTTTAATTTGCAGCCTGATGGAGGTCAGTATAGATGGACTAATAGAGAAAGTCCCACACACTGCTAGAAGGCCAAATATTTTTTCAGAGCTAGATGCAGAAAAAAAATTATTTTGAATTTGCAACGTGATGGAGGTCAGTATATATGGACTAATAGAACAAGTCCCACGCACTGCTAGAAGGCCAAATATGTTTTCAGAGCTAGATGCAGAAAAAAATTATATTCAGTTTGCAACCTGATGGAGGTCAGTATAGATGGACTAATAGAACAAGTCCCACACACTGCTAGAAGCCCAAATATTTTTTCAGAGCTAGATGCAGAAAAAAATTATATTCAATTTGCAACCTGATGGAGGTCAGTATAGATGGACTAATAGAATGATGCTATGCCCAAAAGATTTTACTTCACTAGGTGCAGTAAAAAAATTGGTATTCTATACACAGGTGGTATGTCTTGCAACACAGATAGGCTACTCCACTGACTAACACACTCTGCAATAGGCCAAAAAGGATTAGCTTTGCTAGATTCAGCCAAGTGCTGTGAAAAAACTTGCACAGCACTGGCACAGACCTGCCTGGCAAAAACTGATAGGAACTGATGTAACTTAGTCCTGAAAAGGACTGCAATTACAATTAGTCTTTACTCCCACAATCTATCTATTTAAGAGCATAGACCTGCCTGATAAAAGTCGTAGGAAATGCTGTAACCTAGTCCTTAAAAGGACTGCAATCACAACTATTCCCTACTCCCAATCTATCTGTAGATTTGTGCGAAAATTGGCTTGAAATTAACAAGGTATAGCACACACAGCAACAGCGGTGCCGTCTAACACGCAGCTGCAGCAGTGAGAAAATGGTGGCGACAGGGAAAATGGCTGGGTCTTATAGGGCAAGGACATGTGACATACACTGCCAATGACACATGTCCTTGCTTGTGTGAAAAAAAGCACTTCGCTCCGTGTGTGCACTGCTGATAGGCTGACAGATTGCACCTCCCCACTGTAAATGCGGGAAAGAGAAAAAAAAATGGAGTTCTTCATTATTCCTGCAGAGATCCATCCCCTGCCCCTCCCCCACCCCGCTGTACACTCAAACTGCGTATTAACATTAATTTTCATCATTACTGAGAAAAAATCCAGTTATGATTTTGGTGCACGAACAGTTATCGAACATAACCTCGAACAGCCGAATTTTTCTCAAATCGTTCGTGTTCGCCGAACGGCTCGAACACCGCCCAAAACAGCTCGAATTTGAGATTGGCGAACAGTTCGAGTAGAACAACGCTCATCTCTATTTGCTACCACTATACAAATATAATGTTCAGTCATTTTTGACTGGACCTATAAAAGTCTTGATGTTTTAGTTTATTTATAAATTTTTTCACAGAATTATACTGTATGTGAACATGGTTGATCATAAACAAAAGAAAAATGAAAAAAAAACACGTAATTTTTATCGTTTTCGCCTCATAAACCATTACATTGCATTATTGCTATTACATGCATATTGCCCATTTGCAGAAAAAAAAATATTCTTTCTAGCTGTAAACTATAACTAATAACATCAAGCTGTATGCAAATATAGTTTTTCCCCCAAAAAATTGCTGCTTCACACTATACAGTACAAAATAATCGAATAATATGCCAATAAAATGTTGTATATACAGTACCTGTAGGAGTTTTCAGAGCTCTTATGTCTGCATCTGTTGTCTTTGTCTCTCCAAGTGAAATGAAAGTAATTTACGATCCAGACTTACTGTCTACTGCTAGGACCAGAGAAAAACACCTCCCTTCGTTAGCATGAGATAAGAGCCTACAATTTTACAAAAAAGCTCTATTCAGATCAGGATTACACAGTAATGCAACTAGTGTTGAGCCACCCCCGTAGTGTTCGAGTTCGGTTCGGTTCGTCGAACACCCTTGTGTTCGCCGAACTGTTCGTCGAGCTGTTCGTCGAACACCTTCGAACACCGTTAAAACCAATGGCAGGCAAACAAAAACACATAGAAACACATAGAAAACACCTTCAAAGGTGTCCAAAAGCTGACAAACTGCTCAGAAGACATAACTAACACATGGAAAAGTGACAAGTACATATAGTCATGCGAAAAGAAAAGAGGTGGAGGAGTAAAAGGAGGGGGAGACACAGATATAGGCATGTCATGCCCTTCTAAAATCAAAAAAGTGAGAAGCCGACACGGCCAGTCCGTTACTGCCCGAGCCAACTCCGTGTCGCCGGGTTTGTGCCAGAGCCGCGGTGGACCCTGACGGCCAGCCCCCCTCTCCCAATACTGGTGCCTGTCCGCTGGTGGGTCGAGCGAGCCCCCCTGTGGTGGAGGCAGCTCTAAGCTTTTTAATTTAAATTGTCTCTCTAATTTGAATGAATACACTTTAAATCCTTTTACAAGGATCTATTGAAGGGCAAGTCTCATGCCAGCAGCCACGTAATTCCAGCTCCAGTAGCGTCCACTAAAGCTGCTGCAGTTAAAAAGCTTTTATAAGGATCGAGCTTGGCTATCCACCGCAAGGCATCCTACCGCCAGTCCCAGCCCCTATGCCTTGGGTTGCCTCCTGATGGTCTTCACTGAGTATCCCGTGGTCCCAAAGCATTTCCTTTGAAAAAATTAAGTGTCCAAACTACAGGTGGTGTAGCTTGTTTAACAGCCGGGATAATCCGCTGACTAGCAAACACTGCTACTAGGCACAAAGTATTTCCTGGGCTAAATGCAGTTAAAAATTTGTAATTAGATACTCTTGTTGGATGCTGAGAAAGCATTCCATAGAGTCTCCTGGCACACCATATATTATTCTCTTAAAAAGCTTGGGGTAGGGGTCTAGGGGACCCTTTGATAGCCAAAATCACGGCCCTGTATCGCAATACGTCACCTAGGCTGAAGATAAATGGAACTGTAGCACCCCGAGGGCTCGGTTGCTACAGAGGTATTGCACCTCACCCAGAGGTGTGATATCTCTCTCTCAGGTAAGGATGGAGTGTGTATCAGGACCCGACACCTGCATGCATTACACCACATTGCCGTTGGGCAGGGCGACCAATATGCCCCTGAGATGGGCACGACAGTCCTTTTCCCTGGCTGGAGTGGGGGGAGGGAACACTGAGGAAGGGGAACCATGTAGTGCAGGAGCAGGGAGGAAGCAGTTCCTGGGTGCATTGAGAAGGGAGTATAAAATGTGGGCACCATCTTAGTTCAGTGCAGAGAAGTCTGAGCAGAAGTGACAGGGAACAGGGGCTCTGCATGAACTCTGCTTCGGAGGCGGGCCTAGTAACAGAGGGCCAGGCCTGGAAGAGGGAGATGGAAGGAAGAGGAGCGGAGAAGGCTCCAGGAACAAGGAACGAAGGGATCCCAGGGGTGCGGACGGGCGAGTCGCCACCGCATGCCCGAATCCACCGACGTGGAGGGGTCAGGCCAAAGGGAGAGACCGGTCCCCGAAACTAGTAGAGGCGGAAAACGACCCTCAGCTAGAAACCGGAGGCTGTGACATTTTATGTGGCGCAGCCCCTCGCTACACCCGCTAGGAGGGCAGCACATAGGGTCAGGGAAACTGGCGCCAAGTTTACCAAGAGGAGGCCCGAGGCAGCCGGACAGAAGGGTTGGTAAGAAAGGCAAGACAAAGGACACACAAAGAGGGTCCTGTGAAGTGCTCCAAAGTTATCTGGGAGTAGTCTGAGCCCCTCACCTGGTGAGCACAGTACGACGTGGGCAGCCGTTACCTGCAGAAGTGGTCTGGATAATAAGAACTGTGAGTAAAGGCCCTGGACTGCATCACTGACTCCGTGTCGTTACTGCTGCTGCCCTGCACCATCACCCCCATCCTCCACATACACTGCCCTGAGGCTATACTCCTCCAGTGGGGAGTTATGCTGCGCTCTGCTGCACCCACAACACCAGCCTCAGCGGTCTGCCCTGCAGCGGCGGTTCACTCTGACCGCAATCCATGGGTGGCGTAGTCGGACATTTAAACATCAAAACCACATAAATAGTTCCGCCACTGGTTTGACCGCCCTGAGCCACGGAACCGGCTCGCCGCCACGGAGACTACAACCACCAGCATCCACCAAAAAGGGTCCGGCTCCGGATGTCCCAAGGCCCAGATGGCGCGTCAGAACATTTTCATCACCTTTCATAATCACCAATGGGACAAGGCAGGGATGTCCTCTGTCCCCTCTCTTATACATCCTAGTGACGGAGCACCTGCTCTCATCAATTCGCCATAACCACAATATTAGGTGGATTGAGTAGGGAGGCACCGAGTACAAGTGCTCTCTATTTGCTGATGATGTCCTAGTATATATCACTCAATCACATATATCCATCCCTGCTGTTATGGCTGAAATAGATCACTTTGTTACATGGTCAAATTTTAAAATCAATACAGCGAAGTCTGAGGTCCTCGATGTCTCCCTCCCCAAATCCATACAGGATTCCATCCAGTCCAACTTTCCCTTTGCCTGGCCCTCAAAGGGTATCAAATTCTTAGGAATTCCTATTCAAAAAGACCTCTCCCGTCTATGTTATCTTAATTTTGGGCCCTTTATTGAACAACTCCATACAGACCACGGTGGGCAAGTTAGAACTGTAAGATTCACTACGTGAACCACTGGTGTTTTCTGGAAAAGCACTTGTACACTGTGTTCCAAATTATTATGCAAAAAGTGTTTAGGAGTGATAAGGGAAGAATTTGTTTGTTTGTCAGTTAAACTCATTGATGGTGATGTGTGTCAGGGCTCTTTATATCACTGTAAGCAATTGCAGACACCTGTGCTAATTAGTTTGGCAGGTGTGTCCCATGAACGGCCAGACTACTTAAGAAGGCTGTCCCACATTATTAAGCAGCCTACATTTTCTGCCAAAATAGGAAAGAAAAAGGATGTGTCGGCTGCTGAGAAGCAACAAATTGTTTTTAATTTTCAACCTGATGGAGGTCAGTATAGATGGACTAATAGACCAAGTTCCACACACTGCTAGAAGCCCAAATATTTTTTCAGAGCTAGATGCAGAAAAAAATCATATTCAATTTGCAACCTGATGGAGGTCAGTATAGATGGACTAATAGACCAAGTCCAACACACTGCTAGAAGCCCCAATATTTTTTCAGAGCTAGATGCAGAAAAAAATTATATTCAATTTGCAACCTGATGGAGGTCAGTATAGACGGACTAATAGAACAAGTCCCACACACTGCTAGAAGGCCAAATATTTTTTCAGAGCTAGTTGCAGATAAAAATTATTTTAAATTTGCAACCTGATGGAGGTCAGTATAGATGGACTAATAGAACAAGTCCCACACACTGCTAGAAGGGCAAATATTTTTTCAGAGCTAGATGCAGATAAAAATTATTTTTAATTTGCAACCTGATGGAGGTCAGTATAGATGGACTAATAGAACAAGTCCAACACACTGCTAGAAGGGCAAATATTTTTTCAGAGCTAGATGCAGACAAAAAATTATTTTTAATTTGCAACCTGATGGAGCTCAGTGTGGGTGGACTAATAGAACAAGTCCCACACACTGCTAGAAGGGCGAATTTTTTTTCAGCGCTAGATGCAGACGAAAAATTATTTTTAATTTGCCACCTGATGGAGGTCAGTATAGATGGACTAATAGAACAAGTCCCACACACTGTTAGAAGGCCAAATATTTTTTCAGAGCTAGATGAAGAAAAAAATTATATTCACTTTGCAACCTGATGGAGGTCAGTATAGATGGACTAATAGACCAATTCCCACACACTGCTAGAAGGCCAAATATTTTTTCAGAGGTATATGCAGATAAAAATTATTTTTAATTTGCAACCTGATGGAGGTCAGTATGGATGGACTAATAGAACAAGTCCCACACACTGATACAAGGCCAAATATTTTTTCAGAGCTAGATGCAGATTAAAATTATTTTTAATTTTCAACCTGATGGAGGTCAGTATAGATGGACTAATAGAACAAGTCCAACACACTGCTAGAAGTGCAAATATTTTTTCAGAGCTAGATGCAGACAAAAAATTATTTTTAATTTGCAACCTGATGGAGCTCAGTGTGGGTGGACTAATAGAACAAGTCCCACACACTGCTAGAAGGGCGAATATTTTTTCAGCGCTAGATGCAGACGAAAAATTATTTTTAATTTGCCACCTGATGGAGGTCAGTATAGATGGACTAATAGAACAAATCCCACACACTGCTAGAAGGCCAAAAATTTTTTCAGAGCTAGATGCAGATAAAAATTATTTTTAATTTGCAACCTGATGGAGGTCAGTATACATGGACTAATAGACCAAGTCCCACACACTGCTAGAAGGCCAAATATTTTTAAAGAACTAGATGCTGAAAAAAATAATATTCAATTTGCAACCTGATGGAGGTCAGTATAGATGGACTAATAGACCTATTCCCACACACTGCTAGAAGGCCAAATATTTTTTCAGAGGTAGATGCAGACAAAAATAATTTTTAATTTGCCACCTGATGGAGGTCAGTATAGATAGACTAATAGAACAAGTCCCACACACTGCTAGAAGGCCAAATATTTTTTCAGAGCTAGATGCAGATTAAAATTATTTTTAATTTTCAACCTGATGGAGGTCAGTATAGATGGACAAATAGACCAAGTCCCACACACTGCTAGAAGCCCAAATATTTTTTCTGAGCTAGATGCAGAACAAATTTATATTCAATTTGCAACCTGATGGAGGTCAGTATAGATGGACTAATAGACCAAGTCCCACACACTGCTAGAAGCCCAAATATTTTTTCAGAGCTAGATGCAGAAAAAAATTATATTCAATTTGCTACCTGATGGAGGTCAGTATAGATGGACTAATAGAACAAGTCCCACACACTGCTAGAAGGCCAAATATTTTTAAAGAGCTAGATGCAGAAAAAAATTATATTCAATTTGCAACCTGATGGAGGTCGGTATAGATGGATTAATAGACCAATTCCCACACACTGCTAGAAGGCCAAATATTTTTTCAGAGCTAGATGCAGATAAAAATTAGTTTTAATTTGCAACTGATGGAGGTCAGTATACATGGACTAATAGAACAAGTCCCACACACTGCTAGAAGGCCAAATATTTTTTCAGAGCTAGATGAAGAAAAAAATTATATTCACTTTGCAACCTGATGGAGGTCAGTATAGATGGACTAATAGACCAATTCCCACACACTGCTAGAAGGCCAAATATTTTTTCAGAGGTAGATGCAGATAAAAATTATTTTTAATTTGCAACCTGATGGAGGTCAGTATAGATGGACTAATAGCACAAGTCCCACACACTGCTAGAAGGCCAAATATTTTTTCAGAGCTGGATGCAGAAAAAAATTATATTCAATTTGCAACCTGATGGAGGTCAGTATAGATGGACTAATAGAACAAGTCCCACACACTGCTAGAAGCCCAAATATTTTTTCTGAGCTAGATGCAGAACAAATTTATATGCAATTTGCAACCTGATGGAGGTCAGTATAGATGGACTAATAGAACAAGTCCCACACACTTCTAGAAGCCCAAATATTTTTTCAGAGCTAGATGCAGATAAAAAATTATTTTTAATTTGCAACCTGATGGAGGTCAGTATAGATGGACTAATAGAACAATTCCCAAACACTGCTAGAAGGGCAAATATTTTTTCAGAGCTAGATGCAGACAAAAAATTATTTTTAATTTGCAACCTGATGGAGGTCAATATAGATGGACTAATAGAACAAGTCCCACACACTGCTAGAAGGGCAAATATTTTTTCAGAGCTAGATGCAGAAAAAAATTATTTTTAATTTGCAACCTGATGGAGGTCAGTATACATGGACTAATAGAACAAGTCCCACACATTGCTAGAAGGCCAAATATTTTTTCAGAGCTAGATGCAGAAAAAAATTATATTCAATTTGCAACCTGATGGAGGTCAGTATAGATGGACTAATAGAACAAGTCCCACACACTGCTAGAAGGCCAAATATTTTTTCAGAGCTAGATGCAGATTAAAATTATTTTTAATTTTCAACCTGATGGAGGTCAGTATAGATGGACAAATAGACCAAGTCCCACACACTGCTAGAAGCCCAAATATTTTTTCTGAGCTAGATGCAGAACAAATTTATATTCAATTTGCAACCTGATGGAGGTCAGTATAGATGGACTAATAGAACAAGTCCCACACACTGCTAGAAGGCCAAATATTTTTAAAGAGCTAGATGCAGAAAAAAATTATATTCAATTTGCAACCTGATGGAGGTCGGTATAGATGGATTAATAGACCAATTCCCACACACTGCTAGAAGGCCAAATATTTTTTCAGAGGTAGATGCAGATAAAAATTATTTTTAATTTGCAACCTGATGGAGGTCAGTATAGATGGAATAATAGAACAAGTCCCACACACTGCTAGAAGGCCAAATATTTTTTCAGAGCTAGATGCAGACAAAAAATTATTTTTAATTTGCAACCTGATGGAGGTCAGTATAGATGGACTAATAGAACAAGTCCCACACACTGCTAGAAGGCCAAATATTTTTTCAGAACTAGATGCAGACAAAAAATTATTTTGAATTTGCAACCTGATGGAGGTCAGTATAGATGGACTAATAGAACAAGTCCCACACACTGCTAGAAGGGCAAATATTTTTTCAGAGGTAGATGCAGATAAAAATTATTTTAAATTTGCAACCTGATGGAGGTCAGTATAGATGGACTAATAGAACAAGTCCCACACACTGCTAGAAGGGCAAATATTTTTTCAGAGCAAGATGCAGATAAAAATTATTTTTAATTTGCAACCTGATGGAGGTCAGTATAGATGGACTAATAGAACAAGTCCAACACACTGCTAGAAGGGCAAATATTTTTTCAGAGCTAGAAGCAGACAAAAAATTATTTTTAATTTGCAACCTGATGGAGCTCAGTGTGGGTGGACTAATAGAACAAGTCCCACACACTGCTAGAAGGGTGAATATTTTTTCAGCGCTAGATGCAGACGAAAAATTATTTTTAATTTGCCACCTGATGGAGGTCAGTATAGATGGACTAATAGAAAAAGTCCCACACACTGCTAGAAGACCAAATATTTTTTCAGAGCTAGATGCAGATAAAAATTATTTTGAATTTGCAACCTGATGGAGGTCAGTATACATGGACTAATAGAACAAGTCCCACACACTGCTAGAAGGCCAAATATTTTTTCAGAGCTAGATGCAGAAAAAAATTATATTCAATTTGCAACCTGATGGAGGTCGGTATAGATGGATTAATAGACCAATTCCCACACACTGCTAGAAGGCCAAATATTTTTTCAGAGCTAGATGCAGAACAAATTTATATTCAATTTGCAACCTGATGGAGGTCAGTATAGATGGACTAATAGACCAAGTCCCACACACTGCTAGAAGCCCAAATATTTTTTCAGAGCTAGATGCAGAAAAAAATTATATTCAATTTGCTACCTGATGGAGGTCAGTATAGATGGCCTAATAGAACAAGTCCCACACACTTCTAGAAGACCAAATATTTTTTCAGAGCTAGATGCAGATAAAAATTATTTTTAATTTGCAACCTGATGGAGGTCAGTATAGATGGACTAATAGAACAAGTCCCACACACTGCTGGAAGGCCAAATATTTTTTCAGAGCTAGATGCAGGAAAAATTATTTTGAATTTGCAACCTGATGGAGGTCAGTATAGATGGACTAATAGAACAAGTCCCACACACTGCTAGAAGGCCAAATATTTTTTCAGAGCTAGATGCAGACAAAAAATTATTTTGAATTTGCAACCTGATGGAGGTCAGTATAGATGGACTAATAGAACAAGTCCCACACACTGCTAGAAGCCCAAATATTTTTTCTGAGCTAGATGCAGAACAAATTTATATTCAATTTGCAACCTGATGGAGGTCAGTATAGATGGACTAATAGAACAAGTCCCACACACTTCTAGAAGCCCAAATATTTTTTCAGAGCTAGATGCAGATAAAAAATTATTTTTAATTTGCAACCTGATGGAGGTCAGTATAGATGGACTAATAGAACAATTCCCAAACACTGCTAGAAGGGCAAATATTTTTTCAGAGCTAGATGCAGACAAAAAATTATTTTTAATTTGCAACCTGATGGAGGTCAATATAGATGGACTAATAGAACAAGTCCCACACACTGCTAGAAGGGCAAATATTTTTTCAGAGCTAGATGCAGACAAAAAATTATTTTGAATTTGCAACCTGATGGAGGTCAGTATAGATGGACTAATAGAACAAGTCCCACACACTGCTAGAAGGCCAAATATTTTTTCAGAACTAGATGCAGACAAAAAATTATTTTGAATTTGCAACCTGATGGAGGTCAGTATAGATGGACTAATAGAACAAGTCCCACACACTGCTAGAAGGGCAAATATTTTTTCAGAGGTAGATGCAGATAAAAATTATTTTAAATTTGCAACCTGATGGAGGTCAGTATAGATGGACTAATAGAACAAGTCCCATACACTGCTAGAAGGGCAAATATTTTTTCAGAGCTAGATGCAGATAAAAATTATTTTTAATTTGCAACCTGATGGAGGTCAGTATAGATGGACTAATAGAACAAGTCCAACACACTGCTAGAAGGGCAAATATTTTTTCAGAGCTAGAAGCAGACAAAAAATTATTTTTAATTTGCAACCTGATGGAGCTCAGTGTGGGTGGACTAATAGAACAAGTCCCACACACTGCTAGAAGGGTGAATATTTTTTCAGCGCTAGATGCAGACGAAAAATTATTTTTAATTTGCCACCTGATGGAGGTCAGTATAGATGGACTAATAGAAAAAGTCCCACACACTGCTAGAAGACCAAATATTTTTTCAGAGCTAGATGCAGATAAAAATTATTTTGAATTTGCAACCTGATGGAGGTCAGTATACATGGACTAATAGAACAAGTCCCACACACTGCTAGAAGGCCAAATATTTTTTCAGAGCTAGATGCAGAAAAAAATTATATTCAATTTGCTACCTGATGGAGGTCAGTATAGATGGACTAATAGAACAAGTCCCACACACTGCTAGAAGGCCAAATATTTTTAAAGAGGTAGATGCAGAAAAAAATTATATTCAATTTGCAACCTGATGGAGGTCGGTATAGATGGATTAATAGACCAATTCCCACACACTGCTAGAAGGCCAAATATTTTTTCAGAGGTAGATGCAGATAAAAATTATTTTTAATTTGCAACCTGATGGAGGTCAGTATAGATGGACTAATAGAACAAGTCCCACACACTGCTAGAAGGCCAAATATTTTTTCAGAGCTAGATGCAGACAAAAAATTATTTTGAATTTGCAACCTGATGGAGGTCAGTATAGTTGGACTAATAGAACAAGTCCCACACACTGCTAGAAGGCCAAATATTTTTTCAGAGCTAGATGCAGACAAAAAATTATTTTGAATTTGCAACCTGATGGAGGTCAGTATAGATGGACTAATAGAACAAGTCCCACACACTGCTAGAAGGGCAAATATTTTTTCAGAGCTAGATGCAGATAAAAATTATTTTTAATTTGCAACCTGATGGAGGTCAGTATAGATGGACTAATAAAACAAGTCCAACACACTGCTAGAAGGGCAAATATTTTTTCAGAGCAAGAAGCAGACAAAAAATTATTTTTAATTTGCAACCTGATGGAGCTCAGTGTGGGTGGACTAACAGAACAAGTCCCACACACTGCTAGAAGGTCGAATATTTTTTCAGCGCTAGATGCAGACGAAAAATTATTTTTAATTTGCCACCTGATGGAGGTCAGTATCGATGGACTAATAGAACAAGTCCAACACACTACTAGAAGCCCAAATATTTTTTCAGAGCTTCATACAGATAAAAATTATTTTTAATTTTCAACCTGATGGAGGTCAGTATAGATGGACTAATAGACCAAGTCCCACACACTGCTAGAAGCCCAAATATTTTTTCAGAGCTAGATGCAGAAAAAAATCATATTCAATTTGCAACCTGATGGAGGTCGGTATAGATGGACTAATAGACTAAGTCCCACACACTGCTAGAAGCCCCAATATTTTTTCAGAGCTAGATGCAGAAAAAAATTATATTCAATTTGCAACCTGATGGAGGTCAGTATAGATGAACTAATAGAACAAGTCCCACACACTACTAGAAGCCCAAATATTTTTTCAGAGCTAGATGCAGTTAAAAATTATTTTTAATTTGCAACCTGATGGAGGTCAGTATAGATGGACTAATTGAACAAGTACCACACACTGCTAGAAGCCCAAATATTTTTTCTGAGCTAGATGCAGAACAAATTTATATTCAGTTTGCAACCTGATGGAGGTCAGTATAGATGGAATAATAGACCAAGTCCCACACACTGCTAGAAGCCCAAATATTTTTTGAGAGCTAGATGCAGAAAAAAAATATATTCAATTTGCTACCTGATGGAGGTCAGTATAGATGGACTAATAGAACAAGTCCCACACACTTCTAGAAGCCCAAATATTTTTTCAGAGCTAGATGCAGATAAAAATTATTTTTAATTTGCAACCTGATGGAGGTCAGTATAGATGGACTAATAGAACAAGTCCCGCACACTGCTAGAAGGCCAAATATTTTTTCAGAGCTAGATGCAGAAAAAAATTATATTCAATTTGCAACCTGATGGAGGTCAGTATAGATGGACTAATAGAACAAGTCCCACACACTACTAGAAGCCCAAATATTTTTTCAGAGCTAGATGCAGATAAAAATTATTTTTAATTTTCAACCTGATGGAGGTCAGTATAGATGGACTAATAGACCAAGTCCCACACACTGCTAGAAGCCCAAATATTTTTTCAGAGCTAGATGCAGAAAAAAATCATATACAATTTGCAACCTGATGGAGGTCGGTATAGATGGACTAATAGACCAAGTCCCACACACTGCTAGAAGCCCCAATATTTTTTCAGAGCTAGATGCAGAAAAAAATTATATTCAATTTGCAACCTGATGGAGGTCAGTATAGATGGACTAATAGAACAAGTCCCACACACTACTAGAAGCCCAAATATTTTTTCTGAGCCAAATGCAGAACAAATTTATATTCAATTTGCAACCTGATGGAGGTCAGTATAGATGGACTAATAGACCAAGTCCCACACACTGCTAGAAGCCCAAATATTTTTTCAGAGCTAGATGCAGAAAAAAATTATATTCAATTTGCTACCTGATGGAGGTCAGTATAGATGGCCTAATAGAACAAGTCCCACACACTTCTAGAAGACCAAATATTTTTTCAGAGCTAGATGCAGATAAAAATTATTTTTAATTTGCAACCTGATGGAGGTCAGTATAGATGGACTAATAGAACAAGTCCCACACACTGCTAGAAGGCCAAATATTTTTTCAGAGCTAGATGCAGACAAAAAATTATTTTGAATTTGCAACCTGATGGAGGTCAGTATAGATGGACTAATAGAACAAGTCCCACACACTGCTAGAAGGGCAAATATTTTTTCAGAGCTAGATGCAGATAAAAATTATTTTTAATTTGCAACCTGGTGGAGGTCAGTATAGATGGACTAATAGAACAAGTCCCACACACTGCTAGAAGGGCAAATATTTTTTCAGTGCTAGATGCAGACAAAAAATTATTTTTAATTTGCATCCTGATTGAGCTCAGTATAGATGGACTAATAGAACAAGTCCCACACACTGCTAGAAGGGCAAATATTTTTTCAGAGCTAGATGCAGACAAAAAATTATTTTTAATTTGCAACCTGATGGAGGTCAGTATAGATGGACTAATAGAACAAGTCCCACACACTGCTAGAAGGCCAAATATTTTTTCAGAGCTAGATGCAGAAAAAAATTATATTCAATTTCCAGCCTGATGGAGGTCAGTATAGATGGACTAATAGAACAAGTCCCACACACTACTAGAAGCCCAAATATTTTTTCAGAGCTAGATGCAGATAAAAATTATTTTTAATTTTCAACCTGATGGAGGTCAGTATAGATGGACTAATAGACCAAGTCCCACACACTGCTAGAAGCCCAAATATTTTTTCATAGCTAGATGCAGAAAAAAATTATATTCAATTTGCTACCTGATGGAGGTCAGTATAGATGGACTAATAGAACAAGTCCCACACACTGCTAGAAGGCCAAATATTTTTAAAGAGCTAGATGCAGAAAAAAATTATATTCAATTTGCAACCTGATGGAGGTCGGTATAGATGGATTAATAGACCAATTCCCACACACTGCTAGAAGGCCAAATATTTTTTCAGAGGTAGATGCAGATAAAAATTATTTTTAATTTGCAACCTGATGGAGGTCAGTATAGAAGGAATAATAGAACAAGTCCCACACACTGCTAGAAGGCCAAATATTTTTTCAGAGCTAGATGCAGACAAAAAATTATTTTGAATTTGCAACCTGATGGAGGTCAGTATAGATGGACTAATAGAACAAGTCCCACACACTGCTAGAAGGCCAAATATTTTTTCAGAACTAGATGCAGACAAAAAAATATTTTGAATTTGCAACCTGATGGAGGTCAGTATAGATGGACTAATAGAACAAGTCCCACACACTGCTAGAAGGCCAAATATTTTTTCAGAGGTAGATGCAGATAAAAATTATTTTAAATTTGCAACCTGATGGAGGTCAGTATAGATGGACTAATAGAACAAGTCCCACACACTGCTAGAAGGGCAAATATTTTTTCAGAGCTAGATGCAGATAAAAATTATTTTTAATTTGCAACCTGATGGAGGTCAGTATAGATGGACTAATAGAACAAGTCCAACACACTGCTAGAAGGGCAAATATTTTTTCAGAGCTAGAAGCAGACAAAAAATTATTTTTAATTTGCAACCTTATGGAGCTCAGTGTGGGTGGACTAATAGAACAAGTCCCACACACTGCTAGAAGGGTGAATATTTTTTCAGTGCTAGATGCAGACGAAAAATTATTTTTAATTTGCCACCTGATGGAGGTCAGTATAGATGGACTAATAGAAAAAGTCCCACACACTGCTAGAAGACCAAATATTTTTTCAGAGCTAGATGCAGATAAAAATTATTTTGAATTTGCAACCTGATGGAGGTCAGTATACATGGACTAATAGAACAAGTCCCACACTCTGCTAGAAGGCCAAATATTTTTTCAGAGCTAGATGCAGAAAAAAATTATATTCAATTTGCTACCTGATGGAGGTCAGTATAGATGGACTAATAGAACAAGTCCCACACACTGCTAGAAGGCCAAATATTTTTAAAGAGGTAGATGCAGAAAAAAATTATATTCAATTTGCAACCTGATGGAGGTCAGTATAGATGGACTAATAGAACAAGTCCCACACACTGCTAGAAGGCCAAATATTTTTTCAGAGCTAGATGCAGATTAAAATTATTTTTAATTTTCAACCTGATGGAGGTCAGTATAGATGGACAAATAGACCAAGTCCCACACACTGCTAGAAGCCCAAATATTTTTTCTGAGCTAGATGCAGAACAAATTTATATTCAATTTGCAACCTGATGGAGGTCAGTATAGATGGACTAATAGAACAAGTCCCACACACTGCTAGAAGGCCAAATATTTTTAAAGAGCTAGATGCAGAAAAAAATTATATTCAATTTGCAACCTGATGGAGGTCGGTATAGATGGATTAATAGACCAATTCCCACACACTGCTAGAAGGCCAAATATTTTTTCAGAGGTAGATGCAGATAAAAATTATTTTTAATTTGCAACCTGATGGAGGTCAGTATAGATGGAATAATAGAACAAGTCCCACACACTGCTAGAAGGCCAAATATTTTTTCAGAGCTAGATGCAGACAAAAAATTATTTTTAATTTGCAACCTGATGGAGGTCAGTATAGATGGACTAATAGAACAAGTCCCACACACTGCTAGAAGGCCAAATATTTTTTCAGAACTAGATGCAGACAAAAAATTATTTTGAATTTGCAACCTGATGGAGGTCAGTATAGATGGACTAATAGAACAAGTCCCACACACTGCTAGAAGGGCAAATATTTTTTCAGAGGTAGATGCAGATAAAAATTATTTTAAATTTGCAACCTGATGGAGGTCAGTATAGATGGACTAATAGAACAAGTCCCACACACTGCTAGAAGGGCAAATATTTTTTCAGAGCAAGATGCAGATAAAAATTATTTTTAATTTGCAACCTGATGGAGGTCAGTATAGATGGACTAATAGAACAAGTCCAACACACTGCTAGAAGGGCAAATATTTTTTCAGAGCTAGAAGCAGACAAAAAATTATTTTTAATTTGCAACCTGATGGAGCTCAGTGTGGGTGGACTAATAGAACAAGTCCCACACACTGCTAGAAGGGTGAATATTTTTTCAGCGCTAGATGCAGACGAAAAATTATTTTTAATTTGCCACCTGATGGAGGTCAGTATAGATGGACTAATAGAAAAAGTCCCACACACTGCTAGAAGACCAAATATTTTTTCAGAGCTAGATGCAGATAAAAATTATTTTGAATTTGCAACCTGATGGAGGTCAGTATACATGGACTAATAGAACAAGTCCCACACACTGCTAGAAGGCCAAATATTTTTTCAGAGCTAGATGCAGAAAAAAATTATATTCAATTTGCAACCTGATGGAGGTCGGTATAGATGGATTAATAGACCAATTCCCACACACTGCTAGAAGGCCAAATATTTTTTCAGAGCTAGATGCAGAACAAATTTATATTCAATTTGCAACCTGATGGAGGTCAGTATAGATGGACTAATAGACCAAGTCCCACACACTGCTAGAAGCCCAAATATTTTTTCAGAGCTAGATGCAGAAAAAAATTATATTCAATTTGCTACCTGATGGAGGTCAGTATAGATGGCCTAATAGAACAAGTCCCACACACTTCTAGAAGACCAAATATTTTTTCAGAGCTAGATGCAGATAAAAATTATTTTTAATTTGCAACCTGATGGAGGTCAGTATAGATGGACTAATAGAACAAGTCCCACACACTGCTGGAAGGCCAAATATTTTTTCAGAGCTAGATGCAGGAAAAATTATTTTGAATTTGCAACCTGATGGAGGTCAGTATAGATGGACTAATAGAACAAGTCCCACACACTGCTAGAAGGCCAAATATTTTTTCAGAGCTAGATGCAGACAAAAAATTATTTTGAATTTGCAACCTGATGGAGGTCAGTATAGATGGACTAATAGAACAAGTCCCACACACTGCTAGAAGCCCAAATATTTTTTCTGAGCTAGATGCAGAACAAATTTATATTCAATTTGCAACCTGATGGAGGTCAGTATAGATGGACTAATAGAACAAGTCCCACACACTTCTAGAAGCCCAAATATTTTTTCAGAGCTAGATGCAGATAAAAAATTATTTTTAATTTGCAACCTGATGGAGGTCAGTATAGATGGACTAATAGAACAATTCCCAAACACTGCTAGAAGGGCAAATATTTTTTCAGAGCTAGATGCAGACAAAAAATTATTTTTAATTTGCAACCTGATGGAGGTCAATATAGATGGACTAATAGAACAAGTCCCACACACTGCTAGAAGGGCAAATATTTTTTCAGAGCTAGATGCAGACAAAAAATTATTTTGAATTTGCAACCTGATGGAGGTCAGTATAGATGGACTAATAGAACAAGTCCCACACACTGCTAGAAGGCCAAATATTTTTTCAGAACTAGATGCAGACAAAAAATTATTTTGAATTTGCAACCTGATGGAGGTCAGTATAGATGGACTAATAGAACAAGTCCCACACACTGCTAGAAGGGCAAATATTTTTTCAGAGGTAGATGCAGATAAAAATTATTTTAAATTTGCAACCTGATGGAGGTCAGTATAGATGGACTAATAGAACAAGTCCCATACACTGCTAGAAGGGCAAATATTTTTTCAGAGCTAGATGCAGATAAAAATTATTTTTAATTTGCAACCTGATGGAGGTCAGTATAGATGGACTAATAGAACAAGTCCAACACACTGCTAGAAGGGCAAATATTTTTTCAGAGCTAGAAGCAGACAAAAAATTATTTTTAATTTGCAACCTGATGGAGCTCAGTGTGGGTGGACTAATAGAACAAGTCCCACACACTGCTAGAAGGGTGAATATTTTTTCAGCGCTAGATGCAGACGAAAAATTATTTTTAATTTGCCACCTGATGGAGGTCAGTATAGATGGACTAATAGAAAAAGTCCCACACACTGCTAGAAGACCAAATATTTTTTCAGAGCTAGATGCAGATAAAAATTATTTTGAATTTGCAACCTGATGGAGGTCAGTATACATGGACTAATAGAACAAGTCCCACACACTGCTAGAAGGCCAAATATTTTTTCAGAGCTAGATGCAGAAAAAAATTATATTCAATTTGCTACCTGATGGAGGTCAGTATAGATGGACTAATAGAACAAGTCCCACACACTGCTAGAAGGCCAAATATTTTTAAAGAGGTAGATGCAGAAAAAAATTATATTCAATTTGCAACCTGATGGAGGTCGGTATAGATGGATTAATAGACCAATTCCCACACACTGCTAGAAGGCCAAATATTTTTTCAGAGGTAGATGCAGATAAAAATTATTTTTAATTTGCAACCTGATGGAGGTCAGTATAGATGGACTAATAGAACAAGTCCCACACACTGCTAGAAGGCCAAATATTTTTTCAGAGCTAGATGCAGACAAAAAATTATTTTGAATTTGCAACCTGATGGAGGTCAGTATAGTTGGACTAATAGAACAAGTCCCACACACTGCTAGAAGGCCAAATATTTTTTCAGAGCTAGATGCAGACAAAAAATTATTTTGAATTTGCAACCTGATGGAGGTCAGTATAGATGGACTAATAGAACAAGTCCCACACACTGCTAGAAGGGCAAATATTTTTTCAGAGCTAGATGCAGATAAAAATTATTTTTAATTTGCAACCTGATGGAGGTCAGTATAGATGGACTAATAAAACAAGTCCAACACACTGCTAGAAGGGCAAATATTTTTTCAGAGCAAGAAGCAGACAAAAAATTATTTTTAATTTGCAACCTGATGGAGCTCAGTGTGGGTGGACTAACAGAACAAGTCCCACACACTGCTAGAAGGTCGAATATTTTTTCAGCGCTAGATGCAGACGAAAAATTATTTTTAATTTGCCACCTGATGGAGGTCAGTATCGATGGACTAATAGAACAAGTCCAACACACTACTAGAAGCCCAAATATTTTTTCAGAGCTTCATACAGATAAAAATTATTTTTAATTTTCAACCTGATGGAGGTCAGTATAGATGGACTAATAGACCAAGTCCCACACACTGCTAGAAGCCCAAATATTTTTTCAGAGCTAGATGCAGAAAAAAATCATATTCAATTTGCAACCTGATGGAGGTCGGTATAGATGGACTAATAGACTAAGTCCCACACACTGCTAGAAGCCCCAATATTTTTTCAGAGCTAGATGCAGAAAAAAATTATATTCAATTTGCAACCTGATGGAGGTCAGTATAGATGAACTAATAGAACAAGTCCCACACACTACTAGAAGCCCAAATATTTTTTCAGAGCTAGATGCAGTTAAAAATTATTTTTAATTTGCAACCTGATGGAGGTCAGTATAGATGGACTAATTGAACAAGTACCACACACTGCTAGAAGCCCAAATATTTTTTCTGAGCTAGATGCAGAACAAATTTATATTCAGTTTGCAACCTGATGGAGGTCAGTATAGATGGAATAATAGACCAAGTCCCACACACTGCTAGAAGCCCAAATATTTTTTGAGAGCTAGATGCAGAAAAAAAATATATTCAATTTGCTACCTGATGGAGGTCAGTATAGATGGACTAATAGAACAAGTCCCACACACTTCTAGAAGCCCAAATATTTTTTCAGAGCTAGATGCAGATAAAAATTATTTTTAATTTGCAACCTGATGGAGGTCAGTATAGATGGACTAATAGAACAAGTCCCGCACACTGCTAGAAGGCCAAATATTTTTTCAGAGCTAGATGCAGAAAAAAATTATATTCAATTTGCAACCTGATGGAGGTCAGTATAGATGGACTAATAGAACAAGTCCCACACACTACTAGAAGCCCAAATATTTTTTCAGAGCTAGATGCAGATAAAAATTATTTTTAATTTTCAACCTGATGGAGGTCAGTATAGATGGACTAATAGACCAAGTCCCACACACTGCTAGAAGCCCAAATATTTTTTCAGAGCTAGATGCAGAAAAAAATCATATACAATTTGCAACCTGATGGAGGTCGGTATAGATGGACTAATAGACCAAGTCCCACACACTGCTAGAAGCCCCAATATTTTTTCAGAGCTAGATGCAGAAAAAAATTATATTCAATTTGCAACCTGATGGAGGTCAGTATAGATGGACTAATAGAACAAGTCCCACACACTACTAGAAGCCCAAATATTTTTTCTGAGCCAAATGCAGAACAAATTTATATTCAATTTGCAACCTGATGGAGGTCAGTATAGATGGACTAATAGACCAAGTCCCACACACTGCTAGAAGCCCAAATATTTTTTCAGAGCTAGATGCAGAAAAAAATTATATTCAATTTGCTACCTGATGGAGGTCAGTATAGATGGCCTAATAGAACAAGTCCCACACACTTCTAGAAGACCAAATATTTTTTCAGAGCTAGATGCAGATAAAAATTATTTTTAATTTGCAACCTGATGGAGGTCAGTATAGATGGACTAATAGAACAAGTCCCACACACTGCTAGAAGGCCAAATATTTTTTCAGAGCTAGATGCAGACAAAAAATTATTTTGAATTTGCAACCTGATGGAGGTCAGTATAGATGGACTAATAGAACAAGTCCCACACACTGCTAGAAGGGCAAATATTTTTTCAGAGCTAGATGCAGATAAAAATTATTTTTAATTTGCAACCTGGTGGAGGTCAGTATAGATGGACTAATAGAACAAGTCCCACACACTGCTAGAAGGGCAAATATTTTTTCAGTGCTAGATGCAGACAAAAAATTATTTTTAATTTGCATCCTGATTGAGCTCAGTATAGATGGACTAATAGAACAAGTCCCACACACTGCTAGAAGGGCAAATATTTTTTCAGAGCTAGATGCAGACAAAAAATTATTTTTAATTTGCAACCTGATGGAGGTCAGTATAGATGGACTAATAGAACAAGTCCCACACACTGCTAGAAGGCCAAATATTTTTTCAGAGCTAGATGCAGAAAAAAATTATATTCAATTTCCAGCCTGATGGAGGTCAGTATAGATGGACTAATAGAACAAGTCCCACACACTACTAGAAGCCCAAATATTTTTTCAGAGCTAGATGCAGATAAAAATTATTTTTAATTTTCAACCTGATGGAGGTCAGTATAGATGGACTAATAGACCAAGTCCCACACACTGCTAGAAGCCCAAATATTTTTTCATAGCTAGATGCAGAAAAAAATTATATTCAATTTGCTACCTGATGGAGGTCAGTATAGATGGACTAATAGAACAAGTCCCACACACTGCTAGAAGGCCAAATATTTTTAAAGAGCTAGATGCAGAAAAAAATTATATTCAATTTGCAACCTGATGGAGGTCGGTATAGATGGATTAATAGACCAATTCCCACACACTGCTAGAAGGCCAAATATTTTTTCAGAGGTAGATGCAGATAAAAATTATTTTTAATTTGCAACCTGATGGAGGTCAGTATAGAAGGAATAATAGAACAAGTCCCACACACTGCTAGAAGGCCAAATATTTTTTCAGAGCTAGATGCAGACAAAAAATTATTTTGAATTTGCAACCTGATGGAGGTCAGTATAGATGGACTAATAGAACAAGTCCCACACACTGCTAGAAGGCCAAATATTTTTTCAGAACTAGATGCAGACAAAAAAATATTTTGAATTTGCAACCTGATGGAGGTCAGTATAGATGGACTAATAGAACAAGTCCCACACACTGCTAGAAGGCCAAATATTTTTTCAGAGGTAGATGCAGATAAAAATTATTTTAAATTTGCAACCTGATGGAGGTCAGTATAGATGGACTAATAGAACAAGTCCCACACACTGCTAGAAGGGCAAATATTTTTTCAGAGCTAGATGCAGATAAAAATTATTTTTAATTTGCAACCTGATGGAGGTCAGTATAGATGGACTAATAGAACAAGTCCAACACACTGCTAGAAGGGCAAATATTTTTTCAGAGCTAGAAGCAGACAAAAAATTATTTTTAATTTGCAACCTTATGGAGCTCAGTGTGGGTGGACTAATAGAACAAGTCCCACACACTGCTAGAAGGGTGAATATTTTTTCAGTGCTAGATGCAGACGAAAAATTATTTTTAATTTGCCACCTGATGGAGGTCAGTATAGATGGACTAATAGAAAAAGTCCCACACACTGCTAGAAGACCAAATATTTTTTCAGAGCTAGATGCAGATAAAAATTATTTTGAATTTGCAACCTGATGGAGGTCAGTATACATGGACTAATAGAACAAGTCCCACACTCTGCTAGAAGGCCAAATATTTTTTCAGAGCTAGATGCAGAAAAAAATTATATTCAATTTGCTACCTGATGGAGGTCAGTATAGATGGACTAATAGAACAAGTCCCACACACTGCTAGAAGGCCAAATATTTTTAAAGAGGTAGATGCAGAAAAAAATTATATTCAATTTGCAACCTGATGGAGGTCGGTATAGATGGATTAATAGACCAATTCCCACACACTGCTAGAAGGCCAAATATTTTTTCAGAGGTAGATGCAGATAAAAATTATTTTTAATTTGCAACCTGATGGAGGTCAGTATAGATGGACTAATAGAACAAGTCCCACACACTGCTAGAAGGCCAAATATTTTTTCAGAGCTAGATGCAGACAAAAAATTATTTTGAATTTGCAACCTGATGGAGGTCAGTATAGATGGACTAATAGAACAAGTCCTACACACTGCTAGAAGGCCAAATATTTTTTCAGAGCTAGATGCAGACAAAAAATTATTTTGAATTTGCAACCTGATGGAGGTCAGTATAGATGGACTAATAGAACAAGTCCCACACACTGCTAGAAGGGCAAATATTTTTTCAGAGTTAGATGCAGATAAAAATTATTTTTAATTTGCAACCTGATGGAGGTCAGTATAGATGGACTAATAAAACAAGTCCAACACACTGCTAGAAGGGCAAATATTTTTTCAGAGCAAGAAGCAGACAAAAAATTATTTTTAATTTGCAACCTGATGGAGCTCAGTGTGGGTGGACTAACAGAACAAGTCCAACACACTGCTAGAAGGTCGAATATTTTTTCAGCGCTAGATGCAGACGAAAAATTATTTTTAATTTGCCACCTGATGGAGGTCAGTATAGATGGACTAATAGAACAAGTCCAACACACTACTAGAAGCCCAAATATTTTTTCAGAGCTAGATGCAGATAAAAATTATTTTTAATTTTCAACCTGATGGAGGTCAGTATAGATGGACTAATAGACCAAGTCCCACACACTGCTAGAAGCCCAAATATTTTTTCAGAGCTAGATGCAGAAAAAAATCATATTCAATTTGCAACCTGATGGAGGTCGGTATAGATGGACTAATAGACTAAGTCCCACACACTGCTAGAAGCCCCAATATTTTTTCAGAGCTAGATGCAGAAAAAAATTATATTCAATTTGCAACCTGATGGAGGTCAGTATAGATGGACTAATAGAACAAGTCCCACACACTACTAGAAGCCCAAATATTTTTTCAGAGCTAGATGCAGTTAAAAATTATTTTTAATTTGCAACCTGATGGAGGTCAGTATAGATGGACTAATTGAACAAGTACCACACACTGCTAGAAGCCCAAATATTTTTTCTGAGCTAGATGCAGAACAAATTTATATTCAGTTTGCAACCTGATGGAGGTCAGTATAGATGGACTAATAGACCAAGTCCCACACACTGCTAGAAGCCCAAATATTTTTTGAGAGCTAGATGCAGAAAAAAAATATATTCAATTTGCTACCTGATGGAGGTCAGTATAGATGGACTAATAGAACAAGTCCCGCACACTGCTAGAAGGCCAAATATTTTTTCAGAGCTAGATGCAGAAAAAAAATATATTCAATTTGCAACCTGATGGAGGTCAGTATAGATGGACTAATAGAACAAGTCCCACACACTACTAGAAGCCCAAATATTTTTTCAGAGCTAGATGCAGATAAAAATTATTTTTAATTTTCAACCTGATGGAGGTCAGTATAGATGGACTAATAGACCAAGTCCCACACACTGCTAGAAGCCCAAATATTTTTTCAGAGCTAGATGCAGAAAAAAATCATATTCAATTTGCAACCTGATGGAGGTCGGTATAGATGGACTAATAGACCAAGTCCCACACACTGCTAGAAGCCCCAATATTTTTTCAGAGCTAGATGCAGAAAAAAATGATATTCAATTTGCAACCTGATGGAGGTCAGTATAGATGGACTAATAGAACAAGTCCCACACACTACTAGAAGCCCAAATATTTTTTCTGAGCTAGATGCAGAACAAATTTATATTCAATTTGCAACCTGATGGAGGTCAGTATAGATGGACTAATAGACCAAGTCCCACACACTGCTAGAAGCCCAAATATTTTTTCAGAGCTAGATGCAGAAAAAAATTATATTCAATTTGCTACCTGATGGAGGTCAGTATAGATGGCCTAATAGAACAAGTCCCACACACTTCTAGAAGACCAAATATTTTTTCAGAGCTAGATGCAGATAAAAATTATTTTTAATTTGCAACCTGATGGAGGTCAGTATAGATGGACTAATAGAACAAGTCCCACACACTGCTAGAAGGCCAAATATTTTTTCAGAGCTAGATGCAGGAAAAATTATTTTGAATTTGCAACCTGATGGAGGTCAGTATAGATGGACTAATAGAACAAGTCCCACACACTGCTAGAAGGCCAAATATTTTTTCAGAGCTAGATGCAGACAAAAAATTATTTTGAATTTGCAACCTGATGGAGGTCAGTATAGATGGACTAATAGAACAAGTCCCACACACTGCTAGAAGGGCAAATATTTTTTCAGAGCTAGATGCAGATAAAAATTATTTTTAATTTGCAACCTGGTGGAGGTCAGTATAGATGGACTAATAGAACAAGTCCCACACACTGCTAGAAGGCCAAATATTTTTTCAGAGCTAGATGCAGAAAAAAATTATATTCAATTTGCAGCCTGATGGAGGTCAGTATAGATGGACTAATAGAACAAGTCCCACACACTACTAGAAGCCCAAATATTTTTTCAGAGCTAGATGCAGATAAAAATTATTTTTAATTTTCAACCTGATGGAGGTCAGTATAGATGGACTAATAGACCAAGTCCCACACACTGCTAGAAGCCCAAATATTTTTTCAGAGCTAGATGCAGAAAAAAATTATATTCAATTTGCTACCTGATGGAGGTCAGTATAGATGGACTAATAGAACAAGTCCCACACACTTCTAGAAGCCCAAATATTTTTTCCGAGCTAGATGCAGATAAAAATTATTTTTAATTTGCAACCTGATGGAGGTCAGTATAGATGGACTAATAGAACAAGTCCCGCACACTGCTAGAAGGCCAAATATTTTTTCATAGCTAGATGCAGAAAAAAAATATATTCAATTTGCAACCTGATGGAGGTCAGTATAGATGGACTAATAGAACAAGTCCCACACACTACTAGAAGCCCAAATATTTTTTCAGAGCTAGATGCAGATAAAAATTATTTTTAATTTTCAACCTGATGGAGGTCAGTATAGATGGACTAATAGACCAAGTCCCACACACTGCTAGAAGCCCAAATATTTTTTCAGAGCTAGATGCAGAAAAAAATCATATTCAATTTGCAACCTGATGGAGGTCGGTATAGATGGACTAATAGACCAAGTCCCACACACTGCTAGAAGCCCCAATATTTTTTCAGAGCTAGATGCAGAAAAAAATTATATTCAATTTGCAACCTGATGGAGGTCAGTATAGATGGACTAATAGAACAAGTCCCACACACTACTAGAAGCCCAAATATTTTTTCTGAGCTAGATGCAGAACAAATTTATATTCAATTTGCAACCTGATGGAGGTCAGTATAGATGGACTAATAGACCAAGTCCCACACACTGCTAGAAGCCCAAATATTTTTTCAGAGCTAGATGCAGAAAAAAATTATATTCAATTTGCTACCTGATGGAGGTCAGTATAGATGGCCTAATAGAACAAGTCCCACACACTTCTAGAAGACCAAATATTTTTTCAGAGCTAGATGCAAATAAAAATTATTTTTAATTTGCAACCTGATGGAGGTCAGTATAGATGGACTAATAGAACAAGTCCCACACACTGCTAGAAGGCCAAATATTTTTTCAGAGCTAGATGCAGGAAAAATTATTTTGAATTTGCAACCTGATGGAGGTCAGTATAGATGGACTAATAGAACAAGTCCCACACACTGCTAGAAGGCCAAATATTTTTTCAGAGCTAGATGCAGACAAAAAATTATTTTGAATTTGCAACCTGATGGAGGTCAGTATAGATGGACTCATAGAACAAGTCCCACACACTGCTAGAAGGGCAAATATTTTTTCAGAGCTAGATGCAGATAAAAATTATTTTTAATTTGCAACCTGGTGGAGGTCAGTATAGATGGACTAATAGAACAAGTCCCACACACTGCTAGAAGGGCAAATATTTTTTCAGTGCTAGATGCAGACAAAAAATTATTTTTAATTTGCATCCTGATTGAGCTCAGTATAGATGGACTAATAGAACAAGTCCCCCACACTGCTAGAAGGGCAAATATTTTTTCAGAGCTAGATGCAGACAAAAAATTATTTTTAATTTGCAACCTGATGGAGGTCAGTATAGATGGACTAATAGAACAAGTCCCACACACTGCTAGAAGGCCAAATATTTTTTCAGAGCTAGATGCAGAAAAAAATTATATTCAATTTGCAGCCTGATGGAGGTCAGTATAGATGGACTAATAGAACAAGTCCCACACACTACTAGAAGCCCAAATATTTTTTCAGAGCTAGATGCAGATAAAAATTACTTTTAATTTTCAACCTGATGGAGGTCAGTATAGATGGACTAATAGACCAAGTCCCACACACTGCTAGAAGCCCAAATATTTTTTCAGAGCTAGATGCAGAAAAAAATCATATTCAATTTGCAACCTGATGGAGCTCAGTGTGGGTGGACTAATAGAACAAGTCCCACACACTGCTAGAAGGGCGAATATTTTTTCAGCGCTAGATGCAGACGAAAAATTATTTTTAATTTGCCACCTGATGGAGGTCAGTATAGATGGACTAATAGAACAAGTCCCACACACTGCTAGAAGGCCAAATATTTTTTCAGAGCTAGATGCTGATAAAAATTATTTTTAATTTGCAACCTGATGGAGGTCAGTATAGATGGACTAATAGAACAAGTCCCACACACTGCTAGAAGGCCAAATATTTTTTCAGAGCTAGATGCAGAAAAAAGTTATATTCAATTTGCAACCTGATGGAGATCAGTATAGATGGACTAATAGAACAAGTCCCACACACTGCTAGAAGCCCAAATATTTTTTCTGAGCTAGATGCAGAACAAATTTATATTCAATTTGCATACTGATGGAGGTCAGTATAGATGGACTAATAGAACAAGTCCCAAACACTGCAAGAAGCCCAAATATTTTTTCAGAGCTAGATGCAGATAAAAAATTATTTTTAATTTGCAACCTGATGGAGGTCAGTATAGATGGACTAATAGAACAATTCCCAAACACTGCTAGAAGGGCAAATATTTTTTCAGAGCTAGATGCAGACAAAAAATTATTTTTCATTTGCAACCTGATGGAGTTCAATATAGATGGACTAATAGAACAAGTCCCACACACTGCTAGAAGGGCAAATATTTTTTCAGAGCTAGATGCAGATAAAAATTATTTTTAATTTGCAACCTGATGGAGGTCAGTATAGATGGACTAATACAACAAGTCCCACACACTGCTAGAAGGGCAAATATTTTTTCAGAGCTAGATGCAGACAAAAAATTATTTTTAATTTGCAACCTGATGGAGGTCAGTATAGATGGACTAATAGAACAAGTCCCACACAATGCTAGAAGGCCAAATATTTTTTCAGAGCTAGATGCAGATAAAAATTATTTTTAATTTGCAACCTGATGGAGGTCAGTATAGATGGACTAATAGAAGAAGTCCCACACACTGCTAGAAGGCCAAATATTTTTTCAGAGCTAGATGCAGAAAAAAAATATATTCAATTTGCAACCTGATGGAGGTCAGTATAGATGGACTAATAGAACAAGTCCTACACACTGCTAGAAGGCCAAATATTTTTTCAGAGCTAGATGCAGATAAAAATAATTTTTTATTTTCAACCTGATGGAGGTCAGTATAGATAGACTAATAGACGAAGTCCCACACACTGCTAGAAGCCCAAATATTTTTTCAGAGCTAGATGCAGAAAAAAATTATATTCAATTTGCAACCTGATGAAGGTCAGTATAGATGGACTAATAGATCAAGTCCCACACACTGCTAGAAGCCCAAATATTTTTTCAGAGCTAGATGCAGAAAAAAATTATATTCAATTTGCAACCTGATGGAGGTCAGTATAGATGGACTAATAGAACAAGTACCACACACTACTAGAGGCCCAAATATTTTTTCAGAGCTAGATGCAGATAAAAATTATTTTTAATTTGCAACCTGATGGAGGTCTGTATAGATGGACTAATAGAACAAGTCCCACACACTGCTAGAAGGCCAAATATTTTTTCAGAGATAGATGCAGATAAAAATTATTTTTAATTTGCAACCTGATGGAGGTCAGTATAGATTGACTAATAGAACAAGTCCCACAGACTGCTAGAAGGCCAAATATTTTATCAGAGCTAGATGCAGAAAAAAATTATATTCAATTTGCAACCTGATGGAGGTCAGTATAGATGGACTAATAGACCAAGTCACACACACTGCTGGAGGCCCAAATATTTTTTCAGAGCTAGATACAGAAAAAAATTATATTCATTTTGCAACCTGATGGAGGTCAGTATAGATGGACTAATATAACAAGTCCCACACACTGCTAGAAGCCCAAATTTTTTTTCAGAGCTAGATGCAGATAAAAATTATTTTTAATTTGCAACCTGATGGAGGTCAGTATAGATGGACTAAGAGACCAAGTCCCACACACTGCTAGAAGCCCAAATATTTTTTCAGAGCTAGATGCAGAAAAAAATTATATTCAATTTGCAACCTGATGGAGGTCAGTATAGATGGACTAATAGACCAAGTCCTACACACTGCTAGAAGCCCGAATATTTTTTCAGAGCTAGATGTAGAAAAAAATTATATTCAATTTGCAACCTGATGGAGGTCAGTATAGTTGGACTAATAGAACAAGTCCCACACACTGCTAGAAGCCCAAATATTTTTTCAGAGCTAGATGCAGATAAAAATTATTTTTAATTTGCAACCTGATGGATGTCAGTATAGATGGACTAATAGACAAAGTCCCACACACTGCTAGAAGGCCAAATATTTTTTCAGAGCTAGATGCAGGAAAAATTATTTTGAATTTGCAACCTGATGGAGGTCAGTATAGATGGACTAATAGAACAAGTCCCACACACTGCTAGAAGGCCAAATATTTTTTCAGAGGTAGATGCAGACAAAAAATTATTTTGAATTTGCAACCTGATGGAGGTCAGTAGAGATGGACTAATAGAACAAGTCCCACACACTGCTAGAAGGGCAAATATTTTTTCAGAGCTAGATGCAGATAAAAATTATTTTTAATTTGCAACCTGGTGGAGGTCAGTATAGATGGACTAATAGAACAAGTCCCACACACTGCTAGAAGGGCAAATATTTTTTCAGTGCTAGATGCAGACAAAAAATTATTTTTAATTTGCATCCTGATTGAGCTCAGTATAGATGGACTAATAGAACAAGTCCCACAGACTGCTAGAAGGGCAAATATTTTTTCAGAGCTAGATGCAGACAAAAAATTATTTTTAATTTGCAACCTGATGGAGGTCAGTATAGATGGACTAATAGAACAAGTCCCACACACTGCTAGAAGGCCAAATATTTTTTCAGAGCTAGATGCAGTTAAAAATTATTTTTAATT
The DNA here is from genome assembly GCF_046119375.1 of Phyllobates terribilis. NCBI lineage: Eukaryota > Metazoa > Chordata > Amphibia > Anura > Dendrobatidae > Phyllobates > Phyllobates terribilis. Next base: position 460,071,515 of record NW_027362764.1, read on the forward strand.
TGCAACCTGATGGAGGTCAATATACATGGACTAATAGAACAAGTCCCACACACTGCTAGAAGGCCAAATATTTTTTCAGAGCTAGATGCAGAAAAAAAATATATTCAATTTGCAACCTGATGGAGGTCAGTATAGATGGACTAATAGAACAAGTCCCACACACTACTAGAAGCCCAAATATTTTTTCAGAGCTAGATGCAGATAAAAATTATTTTTAATTTTCAACCTGATGGAGGTCAGTATAGATGGACTAATAGACCAAGTCCCACACACTGCTAGAAGCCCCAATATTTTTTCAGAGCTAGATGCAGAAAAAAATGATATTCAATTTGCAACCTGATGGAGGTCAGTATAGTTGGACTAACTGAACAAGTCCCACACACTGCTAGAAGGGCAAATATTTTTTCAGAGCTAGATGCAGATAAAAATTATTTTTAATTTGCAACCTGAAGGAGGTCAGTATAGATGGACTAATAGAACAAGTCCAACACACTGCTAGAAGGGCAAATATTTTTTCAGAGCTAGATGCAGATAAAAATTATTTTTAATTTGCCATCTGATGGAGGTCAGTATAGATGGACTAATAGAACAAGTCCCACACACTGCTAGAAGGCCAAATATTTTTTCAGAGCTAGATGCAGAAAAAAAATATATTCAATTTGCAACCTGATGGAGGTCAGTATAGATGGACTAATAGAACAAGTCCTACACACTGCTAGAAGGCCAAATATTTTTTCAGAGCTAGATGCAGATAAAAATAATTTTTTATTTTCAACCTGATTTAGGTCAGTATAGATAGACTAATAGACGAAGTCCCACACACTGCTAGAAGCCCAAATATTTTTTCAGAGCTAGATGCAGAAAAAAATTATATTCAATTTGCAACCTGATGAAGGTCAGTATAGATGGACTAATAGATCAAGTCCCACACACTGCTAGAAGCCCAAATATTTTTTCAGAGCTAGATGCAGAAAAAAATTATATTCAATTTGCAACCTGATGGAGGTCAGTATAGATGGACTAATAGAACAAGTACCACACACTACTAGAGGCCCAAATATTTTTTCAGAGCTAGATGCAGATAAAAATTATTTTTAATTTGCAACCTGATGGAGGTCTGTATAGATGGACTAATAGAACAAGTCCCACACACTGCTAGAAGGCCAAATATTTTTTCAGAGATAGATGCAGATAAAAATTATTTTTAATTTGCAACCTGATGGAGGTCAGTATAGATGGACTAATAGAAAAAGTCCCACACACTGCTAGAAGGCCAAATATTTTATCAGAGCTAGATGCAGTAAAAAATTATATTCAATTTGCAACCTGATGGAGGTCAGTATAGATGGACTAATAGACCAAGTCACACACACTGCTGGAGGCCAAAATATTTTTTCAGAGCTAGATACAGAAAAAAATTATATTCATTTTGCAACCTGATGGAGGTCAGTATAGATGGACTAATATAACAAGTCCCACACACTGCTAGAAGCCCAAATTTTTTTTCAGAGCTAGATGCAGATAAAAATTATTTTTAATTTGCAACCTGATGGAGGTCAGTATAGATGGACTAAGAGACCAAGTCCCACACACTGCTAGAAGCCCAAATATTTTTTCAGAGCTAGATGCAGAAAAAAATTATATTCAATTTGCAACCTGATGTAGGTCAGTATAGATGGACTAATAGACCAAGTCCTACACACTGCTAGAAGCCCGAATATTTTTTCAGAGCTAGATGTAGAAAAAAATTATATTCAATTTGCAACCTGATGGAGGTCAGTATAGTTGGACTAATAGAACAAGTCCCACACACTGCTAGAAGCCCAAATATTTTTTCAGAGCTAGATGCAGATAAAAATTATTTTTAATTTGCAACCTGATGGATGTCAGTATAGATGGACTAATAGACAAAGTCCCACACACTGCTAGAAGGCCAAATATTTTTTCAGAGCTAGATGCAGATAAAAATTATTTTTAATTTGTAACCTGATGGAGGTCAGTATAGATGGACTAATAGAACAAGTCCCACACACTGCTACAAGGGCAAAAAAATTTTCAGAGCTAGATGCAGATAAAAATTATTTTTAATTTGCAACCTGATGGAGGTCAGTATAGATGGACTAATAGAACAATTCCCACACACTGCTAGAAGGCCAAATATTTTTTCAGAGCTAGATGCAGACAAAAAATTATTTTTAATTTGCAACCTGATGGAGGTCAGTATAGATGGACTAATAGAACAAGTCCCACGCAATGCTAGAAGGCCAAATATTTTTTCAGAGCTAGATGCAGATAAAAATTATTTTTAATTTGCAACCTGATGGAGGTCAGTATAGATGGACTAATAGAACAAGTCCCACACACTGCTAGAAGGCCAAATATTTTTTCAGAGCTAGATGCAGTTAAAAATTATTTTTAATTTGCAACCTGATGGAGGTCAGTATACATGGACTAATAGAACAAGTCCCACACACTGCTAGAAGGCCAAATATTTTTTCAGAGCTAGATGCAGAAAAAAAATATATTCAATTTGCAACCTGATGGAGGTCAGTATAGATGGACTAATAGAACAAGTCCCACACACTACTAGAAGCCCAAATATTTTTTCAGAGCTAGATGCAGATAAAAATTATTTTTAATTTTCAACCTGATGGAGGTCAGTATAGATGGACTAATAGACCAAGTCCCACACACTGCTAGAAGCCCAAATATTTTTTCAGAGATAGATGCAGAAAAAAATCATATTCAATTTGCAACCTGATGGAGGTCGGTATAGATGGACTAATAGACCAAGTCCCACACACTGCTAGAAGCCCCAATATTTTTTCAGAGCTAGATGCAGAAAAAAATTATATTCAATTTGCAACCTGATGGAGGTCAGTATAGATGGACTAACAGAACAAGTCCCACACACTGCTAGAAGGGCAAATATTTTTTCAGAGCTAGATGCAGATAAAAATTATTTTTAATTTGCAACCTGATGGAGGTCAGTATAGATGGACTAACAGAACAAGTCCAACACACTGCTAGAAGGGCAAATATTTTTTCAGAGCTAGATGCAGACAAAAAATTATTTTTAATTTGCAACCTGATGGAGCTCAGTGTGGGTGGACTAATAGAACAAGTCCCACACACTGCTAGAAGGGCGGATATTTTTTCAGCGCTAGATGCAGACGAAAAATTATTTTTAATTTGCCACCTGATGGAGGTCAGTATAGATGGACTAATAGAACAAGTCCCACACACTGCTAGAAGGCCAAATATTTTTTCAGAGCTAGATGCTGATAAAAATTATTTTTAATTTGCAACCTGATGGAGGTCAGTATAGATGGACTAATAGAACAAGTCCCACACACTGCTAGAAGGCCAAATATTTTTTCAGAGCTAGATGCAGAAAAAAATTATATTCAATTTGCAACCTGATGGAGATCAGTATAGATGGACTAATAGAACAAGTCCCACACACTGCTAGAAGCCCAAATATTTTTTCTGAGCTAGATGCAGAACAAATTTATATTCAATTTGCAACCTGATGGAGGTCAGTATAGATGGACTAATAGAACAAGTCCCACACACTGCAAGAAGCCCAAATATTTTTTCAGAGCTAGATGCAGATAAAAAATTATTTTTAATTTGCAACCTGATGGAGGTCAGTATAGATGGACTAATAGAACAATTCCCAAACACTGCTAGAAGGGCAAATATTTTTTCAGAGCTAGATGCAGACAAAAAATTATTTTTAATTTGCAACCTGATGGAGGTCAATATAGATGGACTAATAGAACAAGTCCCACACACTGCTAGAAGGGCAAATATTTTTTCAGAGCTAGATGCAGATAAAAAATTATTTTTAATTTGCAACCTGATGGAGGTCAGTATAGATGGACTAATAGAACAAGTCCCACACAATGCTAGAAGGCCAAATATTTTTTCAGAGCTAGATGCAGATAAAAATTATTTTTAATTTGCAACCTGATGGAGGTCAGTATAGATGGACTAATAGAAGAAGTCCCACACACTGCTAGAAGGCCAAATATTTTTTCAGAGCTAGATGCAGAAAAAAAATATATTCAATTTGCAACCTGATGGAGGTCAGTATAGATGGACTAATAGAACAAGTCCTACACACTGCTAGAAGGCCAAATATTTTTTCAGAGCTAGATGCAGATAAAAATAATTTTTTATTTTCAACCTGATTTAGGTCAGTATAGATAGACTAATAGACGAAGTCCCACACACTGCTAGAAGCCCAAATATTTTTTCAGAGCTAGATGCAGAAAAAAATTATATTCAATTTGCAACCTGATGAAGGTCAGTATAGATGGACTAATAGATCAAGTCCCACACACTGCTAGAAGCCCAAATATTTTTTCAGAGATAGATACAGAAAAAAATTATATTCATTTTGCAACCTGATGGAGGTCAGTATAGATGGACTAATATAACAAGTCCCACACACTGCTAGAAGCCCAAATTTTTTTTCAGAGCTAGATGCAGATAAAAATTATTTTTAATTTGCAACCTGATGGAGGTCAGTATAGATGGACTAAGAGACCAAGTCCCACACACTGCTAGAAGCCCAAATATTTTTTCAGAGCTAGATGCAGAAAAAAATTATATTCAATTTGCAACCTGATGGAGGTCAGTATAGATGGACTAATAGACCAAGTCCTACACACTGCTAGAAGCCCGAATATTTTTTCAGAGCTAGATGTAGAAAAAAATTATATTCAATTTCCAACCTGATGGAGGTCAGTATAGTTGGACTAATAGAACAAGTCCCACACACTGCTAGAAGCCCAAATATTTTTTCAGAGCTAGATGCAGATAAAAATTATTTTTAATTTGCAACCTGATGGATGTCAGTATAGATGGACTAATAGACAAAGTCCCACACACTGCTAGAAGGCCAAATATTTTTTCAGAGCTAGATGCAGGAAAAATTATTTTGAATTTGCAACCTGATGGAGGTCAGTATAGATGGACTAATAGAACAAGTCCCACACACTGCTAGAAGGCCAAATATTTTTTCAGAGGTAGATGCAGACAAAAAATTATTTTGAATTTGCAACCTGATGGAGGTCAGTAGAGATGGACTAATAGAACAAGTCCCACACACTGCTAGAAGGGCAAATATTTTTTCAGAGCTAGATGCAGATAAAAATTATTTTTAATTTGCAACCTGGTGGAGGTCAGTATAGATGGACTAATAGAACAAGTCCCACACACTGCTAGAAGGGCAAATATTTTTTCAGTGCTAGATGCAGACAAAAAATTATTTTTAATTTGCATCCTGATTGAGCTCAGTATAGATGGACTAATAGAACAAGTCCCACAGACTGCTAGAAGGGCAAATATTTTTTCAGAGCTAGATGCAGACAAAAAATTATTTTTAATTTGCAACCTGATGGAGGTCAGTATAGATGGACTAATAGAACAAGTCCCACACACTGCTAGAAGGCCAAATATTTTTTCAGAGCTAGATGCAGTTAAAAATTATTTTTAATTTGCAACCTGATGGAGGTCAGTATACATGGACTAATAGAACAAGTCCCACACACTGCTAGAAGGCCAAATATTTTTTCAGAGCTAGATGCAGAAAAAAAATATATTCAATTTGCAACCTGATGGAGGTCAGTATAGATGGACTAATAGAACAAGTCCCACACACTACTAGAAGCCCAAATATTTTTTCAGAGCTAGATGCAGATAAAAATTATTTTTAATTTTCAACCTGATGGAGGTCAGTATAGATGGACTAATAGACCCAGTCCCACACACTGCTAGAAGCCCCAATATTTTTTCAGAGCTAGATGCAGAAAAAAATGATATTCAATTTGCAACCTGATGGAGGTCAGTATAGATGGACTAACAGAACAAGTCCCACACACTGCTAGAAGGGCAAATATTTTTTCAGAGCTAGATGCAGATAAAAATTATTTTTAATTTGCAACCTGAAGGAGGTCAGTATAGATGGACTAATAGAACAAGTCCAACACACTGCTAGAAGGGCAAATATTTTTTCAGAGCTAGATGCAGATAAAAATTATTTTTAATTTGCCACCTGATGGAGGTCAGTATAGATGGACTAATAGAACAAGTCCCACACACTGCTAGAAGGCCAAATATTTTTTCAGAGCTAGATGCAGAAAAAAAATATATTCAATTTGCAACCTGATGGAGGTCAGTATAGATGGACTAATAGAACAAGTCCTACACACTGCTAGAAGGCCAAATATTTTTTCAGAGCTAGATGCAGATAAAAATAATTTTTTATTTTCAACCTGATTTAGGTCAGTATAGATAGACTAATAGACGAAGTCCCACACACTGCTAGAAGCCCAAATATTTTTTCAGAGCTAGATGCAGAAAAAAATTATATTCAATTTGCAACCTGATGAAGGTCAGTATAGATGGACTAATAGATCAAGTCCCACACACTGCTAGAAGCCCAAATATTTTTTCAGAGCTAGATGCAGAAAAAAATTATATTCAATTTGCAACCTGATGGAGGTCAGTATAGATGGACTAATAGAACAAGTACCACACACTACTAGAGGCCCAAATATTTTTTCAGAGCTAGATGCAGATAAAAATTATTTTTAATTTGCAACCTGATGGAGGTCTGTATAGATGGACTAATAGAACAACTCCCACACACTGCTAGAAGGCCAAATATTTTTTCAGAGATAGATGCAGATAAAAATTATTTTTAATTTGCAACCTGATGGAGGTCAGTATAGATGGACTAATAGAAAAAGTCCCACACACTGCTAGAAGGCCAAACATTTTATCAGAGCTAGATGCAGTAAAAAATTATATTCAATTTGCAACCTGATGGAGGTCAGTATAGATGGACTAATAGACCAAGTCACACACACTGCTGGAGGCCAAAATATTTTTTCAGAGCTAGATACAGAAAAAAATTATATTCATTTTGCAACCTGATGGAGGTCAGTATAGATGGACTAATATAACAAGTCCCACACACTGCTAGAAGCCCAAATTTTTTTTCAGAGCTAGATGCAGATAAAAATTATTTTTAATTTGCAACCTGATGGAGGTCAGTATAGATGGACTAAGAGACCAAGTCCCACACACTGCTAGAAGCCCAAATATTTTTTCAGAGCTAGATGCAGAAAAAAATTATATTCAATTTGCAACCTGATGTAGGTCAGTATAGATGGACTAATAGACCAAGTCCTACACACTGCTAGAAGCCCGAATATTTTTTCAGAGCTAGATGTAGAAAAAAATTATATTCAATTTGCAACCTGATGGAGGTCAGTATAGTTGGACTAATAGAACAAGTCCCACACACTGCTAGAAGCCCAAATATTTTTTCAGAGCTAGATGCAGATAAAAATTATTTTTAATTTGCAACCTGATGGATGTCAGTATAGATGGACTAATAGACAAAGTCCCACACACTGCTAGAAGGCCAAATATTTTTTCAGAGCTAGATGCAGATAAAAATTATTTTTAATTTGCAACCTGATGGAGGTCAGTATAGATGGACTAATAGAACAAGTCCCACACACTGCTACAAGGGCAAAAAAATTTTCAGAGCTAGATGCAGATAAAAATTATTTTTAATTTGCAACCTGATGGAGGTCAGTATAGATGGACTAATAGAACAATTCCCACACACTGCTAGAAGGCCAAATATTTTTTCAGAGCTAGATGCAGACAAAAAATTATTTTTAATTTGCAACCTGATGGAGGTCAGTATAGATGGACTAATAGAAGAAGTCCCACACACTGCTAGAAGGCCAAATATTTTTTCAGAGCTAGATGCAGAAAAAAAATATATTCAATTTGCAACCTGATGGAGGTCAGTATAGATGGACTAATAGAACAAGTCCTACACACTGCTAGAAGGCCAAATATTTTTTCAGAGCTAGATGCAGATAAAAATAATTTTTTATTTTCAACCTGATTTAGGTCAGTATAGATAGACTAATAGACGAAGTCCCACACACTGCTAGAAGCCCAAATATTTTTTCAGAGCTAGATGCAGAAAAAAATTATATTCAATTTGCAACCTGATGAAGGTCAGTATAGATGGACTAATAGATCAAGTCCCACACACTGCTAGAAGCCCAAATATTTTTTCAGAGATAGATGCAGAAAAAAATTATATTCAATTTGCAACCTGATGGAGGTCAGTATAGATGGACTAATAGAACAAGTACCACACACTACTAGAGGCCCAAATATTTTTTCAGAGCTAGATGCAGATAAAAATTATTTTTAATTTGCAACCTGATGGAGGTCAGTATAGATGGACTAATAGAACAATTCCCACACACTGCTAGAAGGCCAAATATTTTTTCAGAGCTAGATGCAGACAAAAAATTATTTTTAATTTGCAACCTGATGGAGGTCAGTATAGATGGACTAATAGAACAAGTCCCACGCAATACTAGAAGGCCAAATATTTTTTCAGAGCTAGATGCAGATAAAAATTATCTTTAATTTGCAACCTGATGGAGGTCAGTATAGATGGACTAATAGAACAAGTCCCACACACTGCTAGAAGGCCAAATATTTTTTCAGAGAGAGATGCAGAAAAAAATTATATTCAGTTTGCAACCTGATGGAATTCAGTATAGATTGACTAATAGACCAAGTCCCAGACACTGCTAGAAGCCCAAATATTTTGTCAGAGGTAGATGCAGAAAAAAATTATATTCAATTTGCCACCTGATGGAGGTCAGTGTAGATGGACTAATAGAACAAGTCCCACACACTGCTAGAAGGCCAAATATTTTTTCAGAGCTAGATGCAGATAAAAATTATTTTTAATTTGCAACCTGATGGAGGTCAGTATAGATGGACTAATAGAACAAGTCCCACACACTGCTAGAAGGGCAAATATTTTTTCAGAGCTAGATGGAGATAAAAATTATTTTTAATTTGCAATCTGATGGAGATCAGTATAGATGGACTAATAGAACAAGTCCCACACAATGCTAGAAGGCCAAATATTTTTTCAGAGCTAGATGCAGAAAAAAATTATATTCAATTTGCAACCTGATGGAGGTCAGTATAGTTGGACTAATAGACCAAGTCCCACACACTGCTAGAAGCCCAAATATTTTTTCAGAGCTAGATGCAGAAAAAAATTATATTCAATTTGCAACCTGATGGAGGTCAGTATAGGTGGACTAATAGACCAAGTCGCACACACTGCTAGAGGCCCAAATATTTTTTCAGAGCTAGATGCAGAAAAAAATTATATTCAATTTGCAACCTGATGGAGGTCAGTATAGATGGACTAATAGAACAAGTCCCACACACTACTAGAAGCCCAAATATTTTTTCAGAGCTAGATGCAGATAAAAATTATTTTTAATTTGCAACCTGATGGAGGTCAGTATAGATGGACTAATAGAACAAGTCCCACATACTGCTAGAAGGCCAAATATTTTTTCAGAGCTAGATGCAGAAAAAAATTATATTCAATTTGCAACCTGATGAAGGTCAGTATAGATGGACTAATAGACCAAGTCCCACACACGGCTAGAAGCTCAAATATTTTTTCAGAGCAAGATGCAGAAAAAAAGTATATTCAATTTGCAACCTGATGGAGGTCAGTATAGATGGACTAATAGACCAAGTCCCACACACTGCTGGAAGGCCAAATATTTTTTCAGAGCTAGATGCAGATAAAAATTATTTTTAATTTGCAACCTGATGGAGGTCAGTATAGATGGACTAATAGAACAAGTCCCACACACTGCTAGAAGGCCAAATATTTTTTCAGAGCGAGATGCAGAAAAAAATTATATTCAGTTTGCAACCTGATGGAGGTCAGTATAGATTGACTAATAGACCAAGTCCCAGACACTGCTAGAAGCCCAAATATTTTGTCAGAGGTAGATGCAGAAAAAAATTATATTCAATTTGCCACCTGATGGAGGTCAGTGTAGATGGACTAATAGAACAAGTCCCACACACTGCTAGAAGGCCAAATATTTTTTCAGAGCTAGATGCAGATAAAAATTATTTTTAATTTGCAACCTGATGGAGGTCAGTATAGATGGACTAATAGAACAAGTCCCACACACTGCTAGAAGGGCAAATATTTTTTCAGAGCTAGATGGAGATAAAAATTATTTTTAATTTGCAATCTGATGGAGATCAGTATAGATGGATTAATAGAACAAGTCCCACACAATGCTAGAAGGCCAAATATTTTTTCAGAGCTAGATGCAGAAAAAAATTATATTCAATTTGCAACCTGATGGAGGTCAGTATAGTTGGACTAATAGACCAAGTCCCACACACTGCTAGAAGCCCAAATATTTTTTCAGAGCTAGATGCAGAAAAAAATTATATTCAATTTGCAACCTGATGGAGGTCAGTATAGGTGGACTAATAGACCAAGTCGCACACACTGCTAGAGGCCCAAATATTTTTTCAGAGCTAGATGCAGAAAAAAATTATATTCAATTTGCAACCTGATGGAGGTCAGTATAGATGGACTAATAGAACAAGTCCCACACACTACTAGAAGCCCAAATATTTTTTCAGAGCTAGATGCAGATAAAAATTATTTTTAATTTGCAACCTGATGGAGGTCAGTATAGATGGACTAATAGAACAAGTCCCACATACTGCTAGAAGGCCAAATATTTTTTCAGAGCTAGATGCAGAAAAAAATTATATTCAATTTGCAACCTGATGAAGGTCAGTATAGATGGACTAATAGACCAAGTCCCACACACTGCTAGAAGCTCAAATATTTTTTCAGAGCAAGATGCAGAAAAAAAGTATATTCAATTTGCAACCTGATGGAGGTCAGTATAGATGGACTAATAGACCAAGTCCCACACACTGCTGGAAGGCCAAATATTTTTTCAGAGCTAGATGCAGATAAAAATTATTTTTAATTTGCAACCTGATGGAGGTCAGTATAGATGGACTAATAGAACAAATCCCACACACTGCTAGAAGGGCAAATATTTTTTCAGAGCTAGATGCAGATAAAAATTATTTTTAATTTGCAATCTGATGGAGGTCAGTATAGATGGACTAATAGAGCAAGTCCCACACACTGCTAGAAGGCCAAATATTTTTTCAGAGCTAGATGCAGACAAAAAATTATTTTTAATTTGCAACCTGAAGGAGGTCAGTATAGATGGACTAATAGAACAAGTCCCACACAATGCTAGAAGGTCAAATATTTTTTAAGAGCTAGATGCAGATAAAAATTATTTTTAATTTGCAACCTGATGGAGGTCAGTATAGATGGACTAATAGACCAAGTCCCACACACTGCTAGAAGGACAAATATTTTTTCAGAGCTAGATGCAGAAAAAAATTTTATTCAATTTGCAACCTGATGGAGGTCAGTATAGATGGACTAATAGACCAAGTCGCACACACTGCTAGAGGCCCAAATATTTTTTCAGAGCTAGATGCAGATAAAAATTATTTTTAATTTGCAACCTGATGGAGGTCAGTATAGATGGACTAATAGAACAAGTCCCACATACTGCTAGAAGCCCAAATATTTTTTCAGAGCTAGATGCAGAAAAAAATTATATTCAATTTTCAACCTGATGAAGGTCAGTATAGATGGACTAATAGACCAAGTCCCACACACTGCTAGAAGCCCAAATATTTTTTCAGAGCTAGATGCAGAAAAAAAGTATATTCAATTTGCAAACTGATGGAGGTCAGTATAGATGGACTAATAGACCAAGTCCCACACACTGCTGGAAGGCCAAATATTTTTTCAGAGCTAGATGCAGATAAAAATTATTTTTAATTTGCAACCTGATGGAGGTCAGTATAGATGGACTAATAGAACAAGTCCCACACACTGCTAGAAGGCCAAATATTTTTTCAGAGCTAGATGCAGAAAAAAATTATATTCAATTTGCAACCTGATGGAGGTCAGTATAGATGGACTAATAGAACAAATCCCACACACTGCTAGAAGGGCAAATATTTTTTCAGAGCTAGATGCAGATGAAAATTATTTTTAATTTGCAACCTGATGGAGATCAGTATAGATGGACTAATAGAACAATTCCCACACACTGCTAGAAGGCCAAATATTTTTTCAGAGCTAGATGCAGACAAAAAATTATTTTTAATTTGCAACCTGAAGGAGGTCAGTATAGATGGACTAATAGAACAAGTCCCACACAATGCTAGAAGGTCAAATATTTTTTAAGAGCTAGATGCGGATAAAAATTATTTTTAATTTGCAGTCTGATGGAGGTCAGTATAGATGGACTAATAGAACAAGTCCCACACAATGCTAGAAGTCCAAATATTTTTTCAGAGCTAGATGCAGAAAAAAATTATATTCAGTTTGCAACCTGATGGAGGTCAGTATAGATTGACTAATAGACCAAATCCCACACACTGCTAGAAGCCCAAATATTTTTTCAGAGGTAGATGCAGAAAAAAATTATATTCAATTTGCCACCTGATGGAGGTCAGTATAGATGGACTAATAGAACAAGTCCCACACACTGCTAGAAGGGCAAATATTTTTTCAGAGATAGATGCGGATAAAAATTATTTTTAATTTGCAACCTGATGGAGGTCAGTATAGATGGACTAATAGAAGAAGTCCCACACACTGCTAGAAGGCCAAATATTTTTTCAGAGCTAGATGCAGAAAAAAAATATATTCAATTTGCAACCTGATGGAGGTCAGTATAGATGGACTAATAGAACAAGTCCTACACACTGCTAGAAGGCCAAATATTTTTTCAGAGCTAGATGCAGATAAAAATTATTTTTAATTTTCAACCTGATGGAGGTCAGTATAGATGGACTAATAGACCCAGTCCCACACACTGCTAGAAGCCCCAATATTTTTTCAGAGCTAGATGCAGAAAAAAATGATATTCAATTTGCAACCTGATGGAGGTCAGTATAGATGGACTAACAGAACAAGTCCCACACACTGCTAGAAGGGCAAATATTTTTTCAGAGCTAGATGCAGATAAAAATTATTTTTAATTTGCAACCTGAAGGAGGTCAGTATAGATGGACTAATAGAACAAGTCCAACACACTGCTAGAAGGGCAAATATTTTTTCAGAGCTAGATGCAGATAAAAATTATTTTTAATTTGCCACCTGATGGAGGTCAGTATAGATGGACTAATAGAACAAGTCCCACACACTGCTAGAAGGCCAAATATTTTTTCAGAGCTAGATGCAGAAAAAAAATATATTCAATTTGCAACCTGATGGAGGTCAGTATAGATGGACTAATAGAACAAGTCCTACACACTGCTAGAAGGCCAAATATTTTTTCAGAGCTAGATGCAGATAAAAATAATTTTTTATTTTCAACCTGATTTAGGTCAGTATAGATAGACTAATAGACGAAGTCCCACACACTGCTAGAAGCCCAAATATTTTTTCAGAGCTAGATGCAGAAAAAAATTATATTCAATTTGCAACCTGATGAAGGTCAGTATAGATGGACTAATAGATCAAGTCCCACACACTGCTAGAAGCCCAAATATTTTTTCAGAGCTAGATGCAGAAAAAAATTATATTCAATTTGCAACCTGATGGAGGTCAGTATAGATGGACTAATAGAACAAGTACCACACACTACTAGAGGCCCAAATATTTTTTCAGAGCTAGATGCAGATAAAAATTATTTTTAATTTGCAACCTGATGGAGGTCTGTATAGATGGACTAATAGAACAAGTCCCACACACTGCTAGAAGGCCAAATATTTTTTCAGAGATAGATGCAGATAAAAATTATTTTTAATTTGCAACCTGATGGAGGTCAGTATAGATGGACTAATAGAAAAAGTCCCACACACTGCTAGAAGGCCAAACATTTTATCAGAGCTAGATGCAGTAAAAAATTATATTCAATTTGCAACCTGATGGAGGTCAGTATAGATGGACTAATAGACCAAGTCACACACACTGCTGGAGGCCAAAATATTTTTTCAGAGCTAGATACAGAAAAAAATTATATTCATTTTGCAACCTGATGGAGGTCAGTATAGATGGACTAATATAACAAGTCCCACACACTGCTAGAAGCCCAAATTTTTTTTCAGAGCTAGATGCAGATAAAAATTATTTTTAATTTGCAACCTGATGGAGGTCAGTATAGATGGACTAAGAGACCAAGTCCCACACACTGCTAGAAGCCCAAATATTTTTTCAGAGCTAGATGCAGAAAAAAATTATATTCAATTTGCAACCTGATGTAGGTCAGTATAGATGGACTAATAGACCAAGTCCTACACACTGCTAGAAGCCCGAATATTTTTTCAGAGCTAGATGTAGAAAAAAATTATATTCAATTTGCAACCTGATGGAGGTCAGTATAGTTGGACTAATAGAACAAGTCCCACACACTGCTAGAAGCCCAAATATTTTTTCAGAGCTAGATGCAGATAAAAATTATTTTTAATTTGCAACCTGATGGATGTCAGTATAGATGGACTAATAGACAAAGTCCCACACACTGCTAGAAGGCCAAATATTTTTTCAGAGCTAGATGCAGATAAAAATTATTTTTAATTTGCAACCTGATGGAGGTCAGTATAGATGGACTAATAGAACAAGTCCCACACACTGCTACAAGGGCAAAAAAATTTTCAGAGCTAGATGCAGATAAAAATTATTTTTAATTTGCAACCTGATGGAGGTCAGTATAGATGGACTAATAGAACAATTCCCACACACTGCTAGAAGGCCAAATATTTTTTCAGAGCTAGATGCAGACAAAAAATTATTTTTAATTTGCAACCTGATGGAGGTCAGTATAGATGGACTAATAGAAGAAGTCCCACACACTGCTAGAAGGCCAAATATTTTTTCAGAGCTAGATGCAGAAAAAAAATATATTCAATTTGCAACCTGATGGAGGTCAGTATAGATGGACTAATAGAACAAGTCCTACACACTGCTAGAAGGCCAAATATTTTTTCAGAGCTAGATGCAGATAAAAATAATTTTTTATTTTCAACCTGATTTAGGTCAGTATAGATAGACTAATAGACGAAGTCCCACACACTGCTAGAAGCCCAAATATTTTTTCAGAGCTAGATGCAGAAAAAAATTATATTCAATTTGCAACCTGATGAAGGTCAGTATAGATGGACTAATAGATCAAGTCCCACACACTGCTAGAAGCCCAAATATTTTTTCAGAGATAGATGCAGAAAAAAATTATATTCAATTTGCAACCTGATGGAGGTCAGTATAGATGGACTAATAGAACAAGTACCACACACTACTAGAGGCCCAAATATTTTTTCAGAGCTAGATGCAGATAAAAATTATTTTTAATTTGCAACCTGATGGAGGTCAGTATAGATGGACTAATAGAACAATTCCCACACACTGCTAGAAGGCCAAATATTTTTTCAGAGCTAGATGCAGACAAAAAATTATTTTTAATTTGCAACCTGATGGAGGTCAGTATAGATGGACTAATAGAACAAGTCCCACGCAATACTAGAAGGCCAAATATTTTTTCAGAGCTAGATGCAGATAAAAATTATCTTTAATTTGCAACCTGATGGAGGTCAGTATAGATGGACTAATAGAACAAGTCCCACACACTGCTAGAAGGCCAAATATTTTTTCAGAGAGAGATGCAGAAAAAAATTATATTCAGTTTGCAACCTGATGGAATTCAGTATAGATTGACTAATAGACCAAGTCCCAGACACTGCTAGAAGCCCAAATATTTTGTCAGAGGTAGATGCAGAAAAAAATTATATTCAATTTGCCACCTGATGGAGGTCAGTGTAGATGGACTAATAGAACAAGTCCCACACACTGCTAGAAGGCCAAATATTTTTTCAGAGCTAGATGCAGATAAAAATTATTTTTAATTTGCAACCTGATGGAGGTCAGTATAGATGGACTAATAGAACAAGTCCCACACACTGCTAGAAGGGCAAATATTTTTTCAGAGCTAGATGGAGATAAAAATTATTTTTAATTTGCAATCTGATGGAGATCAGTATAGATGGACTAATAGAACAAGTCCCACACAATGCTAGAAGGCCAAATATTTTTTCAGAGCTAGATGCAGAAAAAAATTATATTCAATTTGCAACCTGATGGAGGTCAGTATAGTTGGACTAATAGACCAAGTCCCACACACTGCTAGAAGCCCAAATATTTTTTCAGAGCTAGATGCAGAAAAAAATTATATTCAATTTGCAACCTGATGGAGGTCAGTATAGGTGGACTAATAGACCAAGTCGCACACACTGCTAGAGGCCCAAATATTTTTTCAGAGCTAGATGCAGAAAAAAATTATATTCAATTTGCAACCTGATGGAGGTCAGTATAGATGGACTAATAGAACAAGTCCCACACACTACTAGAAGCCCAAATATTTTTTCAGAGCTAGATGCAGATAAAAATTATTTTTAATTTGCAACCTGATGGAGGTCAGTATAGATGGACTAATAGAACAAGTCCCACATACTGCTAGAAGGCCAAATATTTTTTCAGAGCTAGATGCAGAAAAAAATTATATTCAATTTGCAACCTGATGAAGGTCAGTATAGATGGACTAATAGACCAAGTCCCACACACGGCTAGAAGCTCAAATATTTTTTCAGAGCAAGATGCAGAAAAAAAGTATATTCAATTTGCAACCTGATGGAGGTCAGTATAGATGGACTAATAGACCAAGTCCCACACACTGCTGGAAGGCCAAATATTTTTTCAGAGCTAGATGCAGATAAAAATTATTTTTAATTTGCAACCTGATGGAGGTCAGTATAGATGGACTAATAGAACAAGTCCCACACACTGCTAGAAGGCCAAATATTTTTTCAGAGCGAGATGCAGAAAAAAATTATATTCAGTTTGCAACCTGATGGAGGTCAGTATAGATTGACTAATAGACCAAGTCCCAGACACTGCTAGAAGCCCAAATATTTTGTCAGAGGTAGATGCAGAAAAAAATTATATTCAATTTGCCACCTGATGGAGGTCAGTGTAGATGGACTAATAGAACAAGTCCCACACACTGCTAGAAGGCCAAATATTTTTTCAGAGCTAGATGCAGATAAAAATTATTTTTAATTTGCAACCTGATGGAGGTCAGTATAGATGGACTAATAGAACAAGTCCCACACACTGCTAGAAGGGCAAATATTTTTTCAGAGCTAGATGGAGATAAAAATTATTTTTAATTTGCAATCTGATGGAGATCAGTATAGATGGACTAATAGAACAAGTCCCACACAATGCTAGAAGGCCAAATATTTTTTCAGAGCTAGATGCAGAAAAAAATTATATTCAATTTGCAACCTGATGGAGGTCAGTATAGTTGGACTAATAGACCAAGTCCCACACACTGCTAGAAGCCCAAATATTTTTTCAGAGCTAGATGCAGAAAAAAATTATATTCAATTTGCAACCTGATGGAGGTCAGTATAGGTGGACTAATAGACCAAGTCGCACACACTGCTAGAGGCCCAAATATTTTTTCAGAGCTAGATGCAGAAAAAAATTATATTCAATTTGCAACCTGATGGAGGTCAGTATAGATGGACTAATAGAACAAGTCCCACACACTACTAGAAGCCCAAATATTTTTTCAGAGCTAGATGCAGATAAAAATTATTTTTAATTTGCAACCTGATGGAGGTCAGTATAGATGGACTAATAGAACAAGTCCCACATACTGCTAGAAGGCCAAATATTTTTTCAGAGCTAGATGCAGAAAAAAATTATATTCAATTTGCAACCTGATGAAGGTCAGTATAGATAGACTAATAGACCAAGTCCCACACACTGCTAGAAGCTCAAATATTTTTTCAGAGCAAGATGCAGAAAAAAAGTATATTCAATTTGCAACCTGATGGAGGTCAGTATAGATGGACTAATAGACCAAGTCCCACACACTGCTGGAAGGCCAAATATTTTTTCAGAGCTAGATGCAGATAAAAATTATTTTTAATTTGC
The DNA here is from genome assembly GCF_046119375.1 of Phyllobates terribilis. NCBI lineage: Eukaryota > Metazoa > Chordata > Amphibia > Anura > Dendrobatidae > Phyllobates > Phyllobates terribilis. Next base: position 460,089,462 of record NW_027362764.1, read on the forward strand.
AACCTGATGGAGGTCAGTATAGATGGACTAATAGAACAAATCCCACACACTGCTAGAAGGGCAAATATTTTTTCAGAGCTAGATGCAGATAAAAATTATTTTTAATTTGCAATCTGATGGAGGTCAGTATAGATGGACTAATAGAGCAAGTCCCACACACTGCTAGAAGGCCAAATATTTTTTCAGAGCTAGATGCAGACAAAAAATTATTTTTAATTTGCAACCTGAAGGAGGTCAGTATAGATGGACTAATAGAACAAGTCCCACACAATGCTAGAAGGTCAAATATTTTTTAAGAGCTAGATGCAGATAAAAATTATTTTTAATTTGCAACCTGATGGAGGTCAGTATAGATGGACTAATAGACCAAGTCCCACACACTGCTAGAAGGACAAATATTTTTTCAGAGCTAGATGCAGAAAAAAATTTTATTCAATTTGCAACCTGATGGAGGTCAGTATAGATGGACTAATAGACCAAGTCGCACACACTGCTAGAGGCCCAAATATTTTTTCAGAGCTAGATGCAGATAAAAATTATTTTTAATTTGCAACCTGATGGAGGTCAGTATAGATGGACTAATAGAACAAGTCCCACATACTGCTAGAAGCCCAAATATTTTTTCAGAGCTAGATGCAGAAAAAAATTATATTCAATTTTCAACCTGATGAAGGTCAGTATAGATGGACTAATAGACCAAGTCCCACACACTGCTAGAAGCCCAAATATTTTTTCAGAGCTAGATGCAGAAAAAAAGTATATTCAATTTGCAAACTGATGGAGGTCAGTATAGATGGACTAATAGACCAAGTCCCACACACTGCTGGAAGGCCAAATATTTTTTCAGAGCTAGATGCAGATAAAAATTATTTTTAATTTGCAACCTGATGGAGGTCAGTATAGATGGACTAATAGAACAAGTCCCACACACTGCTAGAAGGCCAAATATTTTTTCAGAGCTAGATGCAGAAAAAAATTATATTCAATTTGCAACCTGATGGAGGTCAGTATAGATGGACTAATAGAACAAATCCCACACACTGCTAGAAGGGCAAATATTTTTTCAGAGCTAGATGCAGATGAAAATTATTTTTAATTTGCAACCTGATGGAGATCAGTATAGATGGACTAATAGAACAATTCCCACACACTGCTAGAAGGCCAAATATTTTTTCAGAGCTAGATGCAGACAAAAAATTATTTTTAATTTGCAACCTGAAGGAGGTCAGTATAGATGGACTAATAGAACAAGTCCCACACAATGCTAGAAGGTCAAATATTTTTTAAGAGCTAGATGCGGATAAAAATTATTTTTAATTTGCAGTCTGATGGAGGTCAGTATAGATGGACTAATAGAACAAGTCCCACACAATGCTAGAAGTCCAAATATTTTTTCAGAGCTAGATGCAGAAAAAAATTATATTCAGTTTGCAACCTGATGGAGGTCAGTATAGATTGACTAATAGACCAAATCCCACACACTGCTAGAAGCCCAAATATTTTTTCAGAGGTAGATGCAGAAAAAAATTATATTCAATTTGCCACCTGATGGAGGTCAGTATAGATGGACTAATAGAACAAGTCCCACACACTGCTAGAAGGGCAAATATTTTTTCAGAGATAGATGCGGATAAAAATTATTTTTAATTTTCAACCTGATGGAGGTCAGTATAGATGGCCCAATAGAACAAGTCCCACACACTGCTAGAAGGGCAAATATTTTTTCAGAGCTAGATGCAGACAAAAAATTATTTTTAATTTGCAACCTGATGGAGGTCAGTATAGATGGACTAATAGAACAAGTCCCACACACTGCTAGAAGGGCAAATATTTTTTCAGAGCTAGATGCAGATAAAAATTATTTTTAGTTTGCAACCTGGTGGAGGTCAGTATAGATGGACTAATAGAACAAGTCCCACACACTGCTAGAAGGCCAAATATTTTTTCAGAGCTAGATGCAGATAAAAATTATTTTTAATTTGCAACCTGATGGAGGTCAGTATAGATGGACAAATTAAACAAGTCCCACACACTGTTAGAAGGCCAAATATTTTTTCAGAGCTAGATGCAGATAAAATTTATTTTTAATTTGCAACCTGATGGAGGTCAGTATAAATGGACTAATAGAACAAGTCCCACACACTGCTAGAAGGCCAAATATTTTTTCAGAGCTAGATGCAGAAAAAAAATATATTCAATTTACAACCTGATGGAGGTCAGTATAGATGGACTAAAAGAACAAGTCCCACACACTGCTAGAAGCTGAAATATTTTTTCAGAGCTAGATGCAGATAAAAATTATTTTTAATTGTCAACCTGATGGAGGTCAGTATAGATTGTCTAATAGAATGATGCTATGCCCAAAAGGTTTTACTTCACTAGGTGCAGTAAAAAAATTGGTATTCTATACACAGGTGGTGTAGCTTGCAACACAGACAGGCTACTCCACTGACTAACACACTCTGCAATAGGCCAAAAAGGATTAGCTTTGCTAGATTTAGCCAAATGCTGTGAAAAAAACTTGCACAGCACTGGCACAGACCTGCCTTGCAAAAAGTGATAGGAACTGATGTAACTTAGTCCTGAAAAGGACTGCAATTACAATTAGTCTTTACTCCCAACCTATCTATTTAAGAGCACAGACCTGCCTGATAAAAGTCGTAGGAAATGCTGTAACCTAGTCCTTAAAAGGACTGCAATCACTATTCCCTACTCCCAAGCTATCTGTAGATTTGTGCGAAAATTGGCTTGAAATTAACAAGGTATAGCGCACACAACAACTGCGGTGCCGTCTAACACGCAGCTGCAGCAGTGAGAAAATAGTGGCGAAGGGGAAAATGACTGGGTCTTATAGGGCAAGGACATGTGACATACACTGCCAATGACACATGCCCTTGCTTGTGTGAAAAAAAGCAGTTCGCTCCGTGTGTGCTCTGCTGATAGGCTGACAGATTGCACCTCCCCACTGTAAATGCGGGAAAGAGAAAAAAAAATGGAGATCTTCATTATTCCTGCAGAGATCCATCCCCTGCCCCTCCCCCCGCCCCGCTGTACACTCAAACTGCGTATTAACATTAATTTTCAGCATTACTGAGAAAAAATCCAGTTATGATTTTGGTGCACGAACAGTTATCGAACATAACCTCGAACAGCCGAATTTTTTTCAAATCGTTCGTGTTCGCCGAACGGCTCGAACACCGCCCAAAACAACTCGAATTTGAGATTGGCGAACAGTTCGAGTCGAACAACGCTCATCTCTAAATACAACCAGGTAACACAATGAAAATGTGAAAAGTTGACATCTGGATTGAACTACATCTATATGAACATCAGGGTAAATAAGATACAGTGAAAAAATTATGCACAAAACTTTACAGCAACTTTTAGTGACAAAAGGACAGCAAAATATAGCAGGAGTCAAAATGACTACCTTTAGTAGTTATAGGTGAATGTTGAAATAAATGCGCAATTTTTGCACCTAAATTATTTATTGCCACAAAATCCTTTTTAACATCCTATTTGTGGAAAAGTCACCGAGTCTCAAGCTGGAATTCCAAAAAATGTAGTCACAGAGGAGAAATACATAGTGCGAAGTAGTCAAAATAACTACCTCAGTAGTTCTAGTGTTAAATCTGTTGTTATAAAGTATTCTAATTTACTGAGATAATGACTTTTGTGTTTTCATTGGCTATAAGCCATAGTCATCAACATTAACAGAAATAAACACTTGAAATAGATCACTCTGTTTGTCATGACTCTATATAATATATGAGTTTCACTTTTTGGATTGAAGAACTGAAATAAATTAACTTTTTGAAGATATTCTAATTTTGTGAGAAGCACCGGTATATGCCCCAAACTCAGACTAGAGTCAGATTTCTTTCAGTTTAAAAATTAAACAAAGGAAAGTTTCTCCTGCTCCGAAACTTTATTATAACCCTGGAAAGTGAGATATATACAACTATTCATACAGATGGACACAGCAGATGGACACAACTATATGTAACACTCTATTGCAGGCTCTTACCTCTCTTTATAGCTGGCCTGGGAGCACATTGACTTTGTGCATTGAAAGTAATAGTGCCACGTACATGGTGCATATGCACTGGAATTGACAACCAGTGCATGTACAGGATAGCTGATTTTATCTCAGCTCCAGAAACGGTCATCCTTGATGATGTCCCACTTCAGGGTGTTGACAACAGCTCCTGGTTGAAAATCACTAGTGAATACTTGTAGACTCAAACATAAAGTCATTGGATGTTAGAAAAAAAAACAGAGAGGGAAAGGAAGGATGATTATTTGCTTAAAAAGCAATACAGTACCCCATTTTTCTGCTTCATTTGCTTGTTAGCAGAATACAGGCAGATTTTTTTATTTAATTCACATTGCTGTATTGTGTATGCAGGCAAACTTTTCCATCATCACATGTGATCCCATATTACTGCGGTAATAATCGTGACATTTTTTGAAGCGTGCCAAATCTTTCACTCGATTTAAAGTCACCCATCTGTGTTTTGTTGAACCTATTCACACTTGGTCACTGATGATGGAGAAACCAATATAGAAAGATTTAGGAGAAACTCAAGAGGTTTCACACGTCGCTAGTTTGAATCAAATCAGGAAGTCGATCGATCGGAGACAAGAGAAACACAACCAATTCGGTCTGTGTCCCAAACTTGTCTGCCCTCAGATGTCTGATTACAAGTTTTTATTACAAACCACAAAGATAAGGAGAGTGAGAGTGGCTAACATTACGTTACCTAAAAAGGGAAGGTAAGTTTGGAAAAACAAAGTCGTAAATTATGTATTCTGCTAAATTCCTTAGACTGGATATATCTAGTTTTACTATACTTTCAGAAACAAAGGAAAGCTTCATACAGAGACAGCTCTGTATCAGATACAATGAAATAACACTTATAAAGCTAATATTAAAAAACAAAATTATCAATTAGATATATGAATTGTCTAAATAATAAAGCATAGTACAAATATTTACCATAACAATTCCTCCCTTTTTATTATTTATAGACAATTTATCCATCAGCTACTTCCCCATGCTATGGGAGCCTGGAGGGGACAAATCCCGTTCACTGACGAACATCTTGTTTGTAAATCTCGTCAGATATGTTTACTGGAGGAGCATTGTGATATTTTGCAGATGTCATAAACTAATGGTCTATGATTAGTAATGGGCGAGCACTAAAATGCTCGGGTGCTTGATGCTTGGGTCGAGCAAATTGGAATACTCAAGTGCTAGACCCGAGCAATGAGCCCAATGAAAGTCTATGGGAAACTCGAGCATTTTTCAGGCAACTCCCGCCGGCGGTCGGCAGAAAGCCTAAAAATTGCCCAAATCGAAGGGAACAGTGCTCAAATGACATGGCAACAGCATGGGGAAGACCCCTGGAAGCATCTCTGACTCCCAGATTACTGCTGTCAACAACGTTGTCAGAGTATTACGCCACTTTTACGGACTCACAATAAAACATACAAAAACTAAACCAAAATGTATTTTCCTGGGAAATATGTTAAGGAACATCCTTTCCAGTGTAATGACTTGTATATAAGGCAAAATAAAAAACCAAAACCAAAAATACTTCTCTACACCTTGGGCTTTGTTCACACGTAGCGTTTTTGATGCGTATTTGCACTTTTGCTTTGCTTTCAACCACGACAAATGCATTCACTGGGAAATGTCATTTTAACATTTTACAACCTTATCTGGCCATGTGGTGTGTGACACATCATCAGACACATACTATACTTGTACTGCCCATGCACTAAGTATATGGACTAACAAACATTTACCCCTGGGGGGTATACATGAACATATTGTATAAAAAAAAACATTTTTACGGGCATCATAAAAACCCTTTAAAAAAAATGATGTGGGTGTTGCATCACGGACCACGGTCACCCTGGTGATATGGTGGTGGAAGATGAGGATGAGGAGAAAGAGGAGGACAAGAATAAATAGCCAAAATCAGAAATCGTATACCCATATGTGGATGTGAAGAGGTGCATGGGAATACACCTCCCAAAAAAAGACACTGGATTTGAGTTTATGTTACGTTGCTATTAGTGTTGAGCGAGCACTAAAATGCTCGGGTGCTCGAAGGTCGGGCCGAGCTCACCGTCATACTCGGGTGCTCGACCTGAGCAACGAGCCCAATGTTAGTCTATGGGAGACTCGAGCATTTTTGCGGTGGCACCCCCGGCAGTCTTTTAAAAGCCTAACAAGTGCCCAAAACGATAGTGACAGTGCTCAAATGACATGGGGACAGCATGGGGATCGCCCCAGGAAGCATTTCTGACCCCCAGGTCACTGCTGTCAACAACGTGGTCAGAGGTATTAAGCCACTTTTATAGGCTCACAATAAAACGTTCAAAAACGAAAGTGAAACTTTTTTCCTGTGAAATATGTTAAGGAACATCCTTTCCAGGGTAAAGACTTGTGTATAAGTTAAAATAAATGACCAAAAACAAAAATACTCCTCCACACCTTCGGCTATGTTCACAAGTAGCATTTTTTATGCGTTTTTGCACTTTTGTATTGCTTTCAACTATGACAAATGCATTCACCGTGAAATGTCATTTTAACATTTAACAACCTTATCTGGCCATGTGCTGTGTGACACATGCATAAAGTGCTGAAAAGACAAGGGAACAGCATGGGGAAGACCCCAGGAAGCATCTCTGACTCCCAGGTCACTGTCTAAAAGTGTGCCCATCATAAGTGATCCTTACCGTATCAGAAGATGCAGACTTGCAACTATCCCCATGCAAGTTCTAGTCCCAGGGCAGTGTTCAATTGTACCTCCCCCATTCCTTGCAATACAAACTCAAGTATGCAGCCTGCCACCCACCCACCCCCAGGCTGCAATACCATACTGCTTGCTTGCTTGAACTTGAAATTGGGCCTTTTAGGCATGTGGAGGTGGAATCTGGCCACCACGTCATGGCTGTGTTGGCGGCCTGGAATCCATACTCAGTCCCCAGCCGCCCGGCGGCCGGGTGTCCATACTCGGTCCCCAGCCGCCCCGCGGCCGGGTGTCCACACACGGTCCCCAGCCGCCTGGGGGCAGCCGGGTGTCCATAAACGGTCCCCAGCCACCCCTATTTCTCCTTGGAACATCCCCCCCCACACACTTTTCTTAGCCCGGCCTGCTTTAGGCAGCATTGGAAGAGCCCACCAGAGAACCAGACTCCTCCGGTGGGCCCTGACTTCTCCATCGGTGGAGTTGAGAGTGCCAAGGTGAGGAGCATGATGATGATGACAGAAGTTAGCATCTGCTATGTTTTCTTTTAATGCAAGTGTAAGTGTGCAGCCTGCCACCCACCCACCCCCAGACTGCAATTCCATACTGCTAGCTTGCAGTTGAAATGGGGCCTTTTAGTTTGGAGGAGGCCGAAGCTGGCTACTACCTCATGGCTGCTTCGGCAGCGAGGTATCCATACTCAGTCCCCAGCCGCCCATATTTGTCCTGGTGTGCCTTACACATAAGATTAAGCGCGTATACCAAAACATTACCTGTGCCCTCCCCAGTGCATTTAGTGGGAAAAAGAGCCTATTCCGCTGTAGTGTGTGCATGTCAAACCCCTGTTCATGGTACATGCGAAGATGCCTCCCACCTTGCACCTGTCGTTGCAGACTTGCAACTATCCCCATTCAAGTCCTTGTCCCAGGGCAGTGTTCAATTGTACCTCTCCCATTCCTTGCAATGCAAGAGCAAGTATGCAGCCTGCCACCCACCCACCCCCAGGCTGCAATACCATACTGCTTGCTTGCTTGCACTTTAAATTGGGCCTTTTAGGCATGTGGAGGCGGAATCTGGCCACCACGCCATGGCTGTGTCGGCGGCCTGGTATCCATACTCAGTCCCCAGCCGCCTTGTGGCCGGGTGTCCCCGCTTGCTCCCCAGCCTCCAGGGGGTGGCCGGGTGTCCATACTCGGTCCCCATCCTCCCCTATTTGTCCGGGTAACCTTTCCCACACTTTTCTTAGCCTGGCCTGCTTTAGGGCAGCATTGGCCGAGCCCACCGGACTATCAGACTCCTCCGGTGGGCCCTGGCTTCTCCATCAGGGGAGTTGAGAGTGCCAAGGTGAGGAGCATGATGAGGATGATAGAAGTTAGCATCTGCTTTGTTTTGTTGTAATGCAAGCGCATGTATGTAGTAGCGGCTAGGCCTGAGGTGGTCAGCGTTTTGGCGCATATCCTACCTCCTCCGAGGATTGCTGGATGTTTTCCTGCTACTATCCAAGTTCTATGACTCCCGTTAAAACAAAGCTTCATGTGATAAATGATGGATGAGGTAGTGGCAAAGGAGAAATAGCAGGAGGAACAGGGACCATTCACATCAATATCAGGCCAGTCATCCAGATATGTCTTGTAGGATATGTTTCTGTAACAAAAGGAGCGGTTCGGCTACACAGTTATAGGGCATACAGTGAGTGCAATGCCTACCAAAAATTTCGAGCCACTCCAATGCCCCTTGGAAATGAGGGCGTTAACTAAACCTTTTTTTCCATTTATAGCAACTGGGTCTCCCGTGCTCTGTTGGCCTAAGCAGTGAATGGAGGGCTTTCCAAAAATTATGAGGAACTGCAATGCCCCTTACAAGAGCCATGTGTGGCACCCCAGGGGTCTGGTCACCACAGTAATAGAGATATTACGTCGGAGAGCAAGTGGGAGGTTTCCTGGTCGGGATCCCTTAAACATGCAACATCCTCCTGCCCCAATCCTGGGAGGGGAGAATTCTGCCCTTATAAACTGGATCTGGGGCGGGGTTGAGTGAGTCAGAGAACAGTCAGAGTCAGAGTGAGAGCAAGGGAAAGTAACAGCAAGGAGCTCTGTAGGAGCTAGGAGCTAAAGACCAGGGGCTGGAAGCTGACCAGAGCTCACCCTGGCAGAAGACAATAGGAACCGGACACAGGAGTCCGAAGCTGTGAAGACTTATATATCCAGCAGCAGAAACCAGCCGGCAGGGGATTTCAGGTCCTCTGGCCATAGAAGCCCGGAGGCTCAGTCACAAGAAAGGGACCAGCACCGCCGTCGTGGAGCGGAGGCTAACAGAAGGCCCCAAGTCACCAGCCATACGGGTGAGCACTACACGGTACACTCAGGGACGTGAGCTACTTCTACCCGCTTACAGCAAGGTAGCCAGGAAGAGTGCAGACAGACGGGGAGGCCTACAACTCCACCTGGCCAGGGGAACTCCTGCTTGCTCACAGACTGACCAGGCCTCTTATGCTAGGCAGTACTCCCGGGAGGGTCTACCTTATAATCATCAGTAAAGACCCTGAACTGCACTGCATAGACTCTGAGTCATTCCTGCTGCGCTCGCGCCTGTACGCCTTGGTTGGGCAACGAACTGTGACCTCTGCCGCTAGCGTGTTCAGATGGGAATTTTTTTAAGAGTTCTGCAGCAAGGGCCTTCTGGTATTGCCCCATTTTTGTAGACTTCTCCACCTCAGGAATAAGAGAGTGAAAGTTCTCCTTGTACAAGTGTCACCAACCAGTAATGACTGTCACCCAACATTTTGACAACGCGAGGGTCATGGTTAAGGCAGCGTAGCATAAAGTCAGCCATGCGTGCCAGACTGGTAATGGGCAAGATTTCCGTGTCCTCACCAAGATGACGACTGACCATGCTCTCCTCCTCCTCCTCCTCCTCCTCTTCCTCCTCCCCCCTGTCCTCAGGCCACCCACGCTGAACCGACGGTATGACACTTGTACAGGTACTACCGTCTGCAACGCATGATAGCAGCTCTTGTTCTTCCTCCTCCTCCTCTCCTTCATTGTCCCCCAATGCACGTTGGGATGAGATGAGGCTGGGCTGTGTGTAATCACCCGCTACGGCTTCTTGATCCATCTCATCATACTCTGGCTGCAATGCCTCCTCTTTAATTCTCTGCAGAGAGTGTTGCAAGAGACAGACAAGTGGGATGCTGACACTAATGATGGCGTCATCGCCACTCACTATCTTGGTGGCCTCCTCAAAGTTTGTCAGGATGGTACATATGTCAGACATCCAGGTCCACTCCTGAGGTCTTATGTGTGGAGTCTGACCTGAATATCGACGGCCTTGTCGCAGCTGGTACTCCACAGCTGCTCTCTTCTGCTCACAAATCCTTTGCAACATGTGGAGGGTAGAGTTCCAACGTGTGGGGACATCACACACCAGTCGGTGTGCCGGAAGCTGCAAACGCTGCTGCAACACAGCAAGGGTGGCGGAAGCTGTAGCCGACTTGTGAAAATGAGCTGACATGCGGCGTACATTCACGAGCAGATCTGGCAACTCGGGGTACGATTTAAGAAACCGCTGAACCACGAGGTTAAGCACATGAGCCAGGCATGGTGTGATCTCACCTCGCCTCAGAGCCGCCACCAGGTTACGGCCATTGTCACACACGACCATGCCAGGATGTAGGTACAGCGGTCTCAACCACAGATCTGCCTGCTCTTTCACAGCTGTCCACAACTCACAAGCAGTGTGAGGTTTATCACCTAAGCTTATGAGTTTCAGCACAGCCTGTTGCCGCTTGGCGGAGGCAGTACTGCAATGCTTCCAGCTTGTTACTGATGTGGTGATATCTGAGATGGAGGCTGAACATGAGGAGGAGGAGGAGGAGGAGGATGCGCAGAAGCTGTACACTGTGTGGGCAACTCTGACTGACATAGGGCCCGCAATCCTCCGTGTGGGGAGGTTGTGTTCCGTCCCAAGGTCCGACTGGGTCCCGGCTTCCACCATGTTTACCCAGTGTGCCATCAGAGAGATGTACCGTCCCTGGCCACAAGCACTTGTCCACGTGTCCGTTGTCAGATGGACTCTCCCAGTAACTGCGTTGTTGAGGGCACGGCAGATGCTTTGGGACACGTGCTTGTGTAGTGCGGGGATGGCACACCGGGCAAAACAGTGTCGGCTGGGGACCAAGTACCGAGGGACGGCCACCGCCATAAGATTGCGGAAGGATTCCGTCTCCACCAGCCTAAAAGGCAGCATTTCCAATTGCAAGCAGTCGTGAAATGTGCGAATTTAGGACTGTGGCCTGTGGGGCGTTAGCTGCGAATTTCCGCTTTCGTTCAAAGGTCTGGGATATGGACAATTGAACGCTGCGGTGAGACGTGGACGCGGACGTTGATGCTGTTTCTTGAGAAACTGCCATAACAAGTGAAGACTGAGAGGAGAGGGTATCTTTACATGCAGTATGGACAGGGGATTGCCTTGCACACACAACAGGGGGTTCTATTGCACGCACAACAGTGGAAGAAGCAGTGGTGACACCCGCTGACACTGGTCGTGGACCCTGGGTTTCGCCCCACAAAGTCGGGTGCTTTGCTGCCATGTGACTGATCATGCTGGTGGTGGTCAGGCTGGTAGTTTTGTCACCCCTGCTGATGCTGGCATGGCAGGTGGAACATATGGCCTTTTTGGGGTTATCAGCAGAGTCTTTAAAAAAATTCCAGACTCTGGAAGACCTATCGCTTGTACTGGCAACGTCCCTCGTGTTGGTGTTACGGGGAACGGTTGCCTGCCTTCTGTCTGCGGCCACCACACTGCTTCTTCCTGCCTGTTGGGGTACTCTGCCTCCCTCCCCCTGTGTGCTGCTGGCCTCACTCTGCATGTCCTCCTTCCATGTTGGGTCAGTTAATGGATCATCCTCCACCTCCTCCTCTTCCTCTTGTGCACCACACTCCTCCTCCTCACTTCCTGGCAATTGTGTCCCGTCATCGTCCACCTCTTGTGACAGATTGCCAACGTCGACTTCCTGTGGCCGTGGCTGTTCAAATATTTGGGCACCGCAACATCGGATCTCCTCTTCCACCACTTCAAGCATATCAGGCAAGGGGCCCAAATATGGAAATGGACCAGTGAACAGCTCTTCAGAGTGTCCAAGTGTGGCATCACTTGCTGTCTGACGACACTCGGCATGGTGGGAGGAAGGAGCATAAGGGTGAGGAGAAGTATGCGGTCGAGACTCACGGCTACTAAGAGTTGACCGTGTGGAAGACAGACCGGAGGTGGTGGTGCCCAGGTAACTGGAAGTATTATCTGCTATCCAATTAATAACCTGTTCACACTGATCAGTTCTCAATACTGGTGTTGTTCTGTGCTTCCCTAGTAATTCGGTCAAGAAGTGGGAGCGAGAAGATGTAGCTGTTGGTTGTGGCACATTTTCACCTTGGCCACGGCCCCGTCCTCTGCACGAACCATCACCAGAACGTCCACTTCCACGTCCCTTGCCACGCGCCTTGCAAATTGTAAATTAAGTAAAATAGCTTACACTTGCACTATCAATGGAAAAAGTGGAAGAGGAAAACCACAGTTATTGGTTACTGGGGTATACCACACTTTTTTAAATAGAGATATTTGCGGTTGAACAGTGAGCGACACACTCAAACTGCTTTTTTTTTAGATACCAAAGGCCCAAAACTGGATAGTACAGCGATTTGACCCGTGGAACTGCGAAACCACACTGGGATGTCGGGCCTACACAAGACTATTTTCAACAGATATATTTTTGTGTTACAACAGTCAGGAGACCCTACTGTTTTTCTTTACAGAAAAAACTAGCAAAAGCTAAATAAAAGAGATTTTTACTGTGGGATGGCAAAACCACAGTTATTGTTTACTGGGGTATACCACACTTTTTTAAATAGAGATATTTGCGGCTGAACAGTGAGCGATACACTCAAGCTGCTTTTTTTTTAGATACCAAAGGCCCAAAACAAGGGTAGTACAGCGATTTGACCCGTGGAACTGCGAAACCACACTGGGATGTCGGGCCTACACAAGACTATTTTCAACAGATATATTTTTGTGTCACAACAGTCAGGAGACACTACTGTTTTTCTTTACGTTAAAAACTACCAAAAGCTTAATAATAGAGATTTTTTACCGTGAGATGGCAAAATCACAGTTATTGTTTACTGGGGTATACCACACTTTTTTAAATAGAGATATTTGCGGCTGACCAGTGAGCGACACACTCAAACTGCTTTTTTTTCTTTATACCAAAGGCCCAAAACTGGATAGTACAGCGATTTGACCCGTGGAACTGCGAAACCACACTGGGATGTCGGGCCTACACAAGACTATTTTCAATAGATATATTTTTGTGTCACAACAGTCAGGAGACACTACTGTTTTTCTTACGGAAAAACCTGAATAATAGAGATTTTTTACCGTGGGATGGCAAAACCACAGTTATTGTTTACTGGGGTATACCACACTTTTTTAAATAGAGATATTTGCGGCTGAACAGTGAGCGACACACTCAAACTGCTTTTTTTTTTAGATACAAATGGCCCAAAATGGATAATACAGAGGTTTGAACCGTGGAAGTGCAAAACAACACTTCTGTTTCTCTAGCCTACACCAGACTATTTTCAACAGTTATATTTGTGTCAGAAAAATCAGAGACACGCTTTTTTTTTGGGGGGGGGGGGGACACACCAAAAGGTTAATAAGACGGGTATTTGTACAGTGTGAAGGAGGAAAAAAAAAGGAGGTTTAGATGAAAAAAAAAAGGATTTTTCCTGGCCCCCGACACCTGGTGCTAAGTCCAGCAATTTCAGCAACAGGAGCACACAGGACTGTAATGCAGCGTATGCTGGTATAACCACTGTGTCTCCTATACAGCCTGCCTGCCTGGTATCTGGGATGGATATTAGTCCTGAAAAGGACTGTTTGTTTGTTCTGGCAGCCTTTACAGACCCTACACTAACAATTTCGCAGTTTATATCTCTCCCTAAATCAGCAGCTCTGTCCCTACACTGTCTAATCCGGAGCGACTGTGTCCAAGATGGCGGCACCCCGTTTTAAATACTCAAGGTGACGCTGTGCGGCCAGCCAATCACTGTAATGCCCACAACCAACATGGCTGCAGCATTACAGTGACTGGCTGGCAATCACTGCATGTTCATTGGCTGTGTAAAGAGCGCCAAACATGCAGAGCGGAGACCCGAGCTCCCGCTCGAGTAACCCGGAAATGCTCCGTGCTCGCCGAACATCCCGAGTAGCGTGATGCTCGAGCAAGTACCGAGCAGTGTCGAGCATGTTCGCTCAACACTAGTTGCTATCATTCGGTGGTTTTAGGAAGTCTGGCGCAATCCCGCCCTTGTTCACTTTTATAAGAGTCAGCCTGTCAGCATTTTCAGTTGATAGGCAGATGCCCTTATCAGTTGTAATTCCACCAGCAGCACTAAAAACCCGCTCTGATAAAACGCTATCGGCAGGGCAGGCCAGGACCTCCAAGGTGTAGAGAGCCAATTCATTCCACGTATCCATCTTGATTACCCAATAATTATAAGTCGCAGAGGAATCACGGAGGACGTTGGTACGGTCGGCAAGGTACTCCCTCAGCATCTTCCCCAACTTTGCACTCCTTGTGAGAGTACCCCGCGCCTCAGGGCCTGTGCGATGGGAGGGGCTAAGAAAATTCTCCCAGAACTTTGACAGTGTTCCCCTGCCTCTGCTGTACTGAAGTTGTGTCTCTCTCGCCTGTACTCCTTGGCTGTCCAACGAACTGTGACCTCTGGCGCCAGCGTTTTCAGATGGGAATTTTTTTAATAGTTCCGCAACAAAGGCCTTCTGGTACTGCCGCATTTTTGTAGACCTGTCCGCCTCAGGAATAAGAGATATAAAGTTCTCCTTGTAGAGTGGGTCTAGAAGTGTCACCAACGAGTAATGACTATCATCCAAAAATTTGAGAACGCGAGGGTAATGGGAAAGGCAGCGTAACATAAACTCAGCCATGCATGCCAGGCTGCTAATAGGCAAAAACTTCCGTGTCCTCACCAAGAGGATGACTGACGATGATCTCCTCCTTCTCCTCTCTGTCCTCTGGCCATCCACGGTGAACAGACGGTATGACAGTTGTGCAGGTAGTACCGTCTATAGAGCATGAAACAAGCTCCTGTTCTTCCTCCTCCTCCTCCTTCTCCTCCTTATTGTCGCCCAATCCACATTGGGATGAGATGAGGCTGGGCTGTGTGTAATCACGTGTATGGTTCCTTGCTCCATCTCATCATGCTCCGCCTGCAATGCATCCTCTTTGATTGTGAGCAGAGTTTTTTCAGAAGACAGAGAAGCGGGATGGTGACACTAATTATGGCGTCATCGCTGCTCACCATCTTGGTGGAGTCCTCAAAGTTTTGGAGGATGGTACATATGTCTGACATCCATATCCACTCCTAAGGTCTTATGTGTGGAGTCTGAACTGAATACCGACTGCCAAGTTGATGCTGGTACTCAACAACTACCCTCTTCTGCTTACAAATCCTTCCCAATATCTGCTGTGTAGAGTTCCAATGCGTGGGGACATTACATACCATTCTGTGAGCCGGAAGCTGCAATCGCTGCTGAAACACAGCAAGGGAGAGAGAAGCTGTAGGTGACTTTCTAAAATGGGCACACAGGCGGCGTACTTTAACAAGCAGATCCGGCAGCTCCGGGTTGGATTTGAGAAACCGCTGAAGCACGAGGTTAAGCACATGGGCCAGGCATGGTACGTGTGTGAGCTCGCATCGCCTCAGAGCCGCCACCAGGTTCCGGCCATTGTCACACACGACCATGCCTGGCTGTAGATTCAGTGGTGTGAGCCACAGATCTGCCTGCTCTTTCAGAGCTGTTCACAACTCTTCAGCATTGTGTGGTTTTTCACCTAAGCATATTAGCTTCCGCCCAGCCTGTTGCCGCTTGGCCAAGGCAGTGCTGCAGTGCTTCCAGCTTGTGACTGATGTGGTCAATTCGGAGATGGAGGCTGAAGAGGAGGAGGAGGCTTAGGAGGATGAGGTGCAGGAGCTGTAGACTGTGGGGGCAACCCTCATTGACCTAGGGCCCGCAATCCTTGGCGTCGGTAGAACGTGTTCCGACCAAAGGTCCAACTGGGTCCCGGCTTCCACTATGTTAAACCAGTGTGCCTTCAGCGAGATGTACCGTCTCTGCCCACAAGCACTTATTCACGTGTCCGTGGTTAGGTGGAATTTCTCGGTAACTGCATTGTTGAGGGCACAGCTAATGTTTTGGGACACGTGCTTGTGTAATGCAGGGACTGCACACCGGGAGAAATAGTGGCGGCTGGGGACCAAGTACTGAGGAACGGCCACCGCCATCAGGTTGCGGAATGCTTCCATCTTCACAAGCCTAAAAGGCAACATTTCAAGCGCAAGCAGTCGCGAAATGTGGGTAATTAGTAGTGCGGCCTGTGGGGCATTGGCTGCGTATTTGTGTTTGCGTTCCAAGGACTGGGGTATGGACAACTGAATGCTGCGCTGGGACAAGGACATGGACGTGCTTCCTGATGCTGCTATTAGAGAGTGTGAAATGACAGGTGCAAGGCAGGAGGCATCTTCGCATGCACCATGGACATGGGATTGGCTTGCATGCACAACAACGGAAGAAGCAGTGGTGCCACCCGCAGACACTGCTCCTGGACCCTGGGGTTCGGCCCACAAAGTCGGGTGCTTTGCTGCCATGTGCCTGATCATGCTGGTGGTGGTCAGACTAGTCGTTTTGCCACCTCTGCTGAAGCTGGCCTGGCAGGTGGTGCAAATGGCCTTTTTTGGGTAATCTGCAGAGTCATTAAATAATAACCAGTCTCCGGATGACCTAACAGTTGTACTGGCAATTTCCTTCGTGTTGGTGTCACGGGGAGCAGTTGCCTGCCTACTTTCTGCTGCCACCCCACAGCTTATTGCTGCCTGTTGGGGTGCTCTGCCTCCCACCCCCTGTTTGCTGCTGTTCTCACACAGCAGGTCCTCCTGCCAGGTTGGGTCAGTTACTATATCATCCACCATCTCGTCTTCCACTTCCGCACTCTGGCCCTCCTCCTGACTTTGTCAATTGTGTCTCATCATCGTCCACCTCTTCTGACTTTCCCACCGTCGCCTTGGTGTGACTGTGGTTGCTGAAACTTTTTGGCATTGCTACATGCGATTTCCTCTTGCCCTGCTTCAAGTGGACCGGTCGAGATGCCCGAATCTATAAATGGAAAAGTGAACAGCTCTTTGAAGTGTCCAAGTGTGGGATCAGTTGTCTCTGGGCGCTCGGCATGGTGGGAGGAACTAGGTTCAGGGTGAAGAAAATGTGGTCCAGACTCACAGCTACTGAGACTTGACCGTGTGGAAGACAAGGTGGAGGTGGTGGCTAAGTGACTGGAAGCATTATCTGCTATGCAACCAATAACCTTTTCACACTGCTCTGTGTTCAATAGTGGTGTTCTGCGGTCCCCTATTAATTTTCTGAAAATGTATATGTGATCCATGTGACGGAGAAAACACAGTTGTAAATGCCTGGCCTGTAGGTAACTATTTTGAACAGCAAACTGGTGTCAATGGCTTCACTGACACACTGAAACAAATTTTTAATGGAGGTCAGAAATGGTAGTATTTTCTGAAAACGTATATGTGATTCGTGTGACGGAGAAAACACATTTTTAAATGCCTGGCCTGTAGGTAACTATTTTGAAAAGCAAACTGGTGTCAATTGCTTAACTGACACACTGAAACAAATTTTTAATGGAGATCAGAAATGGCAGTATTTTCTGAAAACGTATATGTGATCCGTGTGATGGAGAATACACAGTTGTAAATGCCTGGCCTGTAGGTAACTATTTTGAACAGCAAACTGGTGTCAATGGCTTCACTGACACACTGAAACAAATTTTTAATGGAGGTCAGAAATGGTAGTATTTTCTGAAAACATATATGTGATTTGTGTGACGGAGAAAACACAGTTTTAAATATCTGGCCTGTAGGTAACTATTTTGAAAAGCAAAATGGTGTCTATTGCTTCACTGACACACTGAAACAATTTTTAATGGAGGTCAGAAGTGGCAGTATTTTCAGCGCAATTATATGTGATCCATGTGACGGACAAACCACAGTTTTAAATAGCTGGATTTTTAGCGCTGTAATATGGAAAGGACCTGGCTGTATTCTGCAGTGCCAACAAGCAAATGGCGCAGAAAAACTGTGTTCTCTGGATTGCTTTTTAACAAATAATGAAGATTAAGATCCAAAAAAAAAATTATTCCTGGCCCGAGACCTGGGCCAATTTCTAGAAATATCTAACAGCAGCAGCAGCAGCAGACATAACTGGAATGGAGCCTCTTGTGCTACATGCACTCCAGTCTGCTATATCCCCTGCCTGCCTGCCTACATACACTGCCTGCCTGATATCTCTGCAGATGGATTAGTCCTCAGAAGTACTGTTTGTTGAGATGGATATGTGTCTCTAATATAGTCTGTACACCTACACTAACTAGAAACAAGCAAATCTCTCCCTAGCTCAGCAGCACCTCTCCCTACACTGTCTGATTCTGGAGTGACTGTGACGAGCATGGAAGCTCCAGGTCTTATATAGACCTGATGACACTGTGCGGCCAGCCAATCACTGTAATGCCACAACCAATATCGATGTGGCATTACAGTGAGTGGCAGGCAATCCCTGCATGTTCATTGGCTCTCTAAGAGCACCAAACAAGCAGGGAGGAGACCAGAGCTCCCGCCGAGCAACCCCAGAAATACTCTGCGAGCGTCGAGCATCTCGAGCAGTGAGATGCTCAGGTGAGCACCCAGCAGTAGTGAGCATGCTCGCTCATCACTTTCTATGATGTCTGATCTAATGTGCCTCTTTACACAGTGTTGTCATAACAAATGTACCAGTTCTAGCAGTTAAATACACTAGTAGTACCAACATTTATGTAATGAAAGTGTAGATGCATATACTCTTATTCCCTATCCCCATTTCCACTATATGAAGTCTACCATGTATATAGGGGATGTTTGGGTACTGCATTTATATCTAGGTCACCATTCAGAAGAATGAAGGTAGCAGGCGTAAAGTGTACTAAGGTGCAGTTTCCCTCTGCATCAGGGAGAAGCCATTTATAGGCCTGGTAACCACATAAACATAAATCCTTAGGCAGTATGCAGGGTATGATGTCAGTGAGTCTCTCAAGACAACGTATATAAGTCAAAAGTCCTTGTATCAGAGGTTTCCTCCGTCGATACGGGCAAAATCAAAAGTAGCTCGTCCCCCTACCCCTCCACAAGTGACATATTTTGGGGGACAGTATGTCTTCTGATCTGTGTTCGTGCATTAATACTGTACTGGCTTCTCCAGCATTTATCATGAAAGTAACAGTTCTCCTTCTCCAGAGAAATGGAGATAGCGAGTTTGGGTCCCTGAGGGGTGACAATGGGGTACAGGGAGACATCTGGATTGCTGTTTCCTATAGGGGGTTCAGGATAGCAGCTGTTGATTTAGCAGGACATTTGGCCGTAAAAAGTCCGTTTTTTTTTCTTTCCCACAACACCAACATGTGCTTTGCTGCAGTCTCCATTTCTTGATGATTTTTCCTCCTCTCCCCCTCTCTCTTCTCTTTCTTGCTGCACAGGTCCTAATTAACTCTTTCTTGGACATGCTTTCTACTCAGCACCCCGGACTATTTTCTTCAGATCAAGCTATTCCATATTGCGCCACTGCGTGCAACTAGTGCGTACTACTGTGTTGACTATAGGTCTGCGGCCATTCATGAAACACTGCAGCAATAGTAAGGGGTCACTGTAAAATGACTGAGACTAGATCATCCCATGTGGCCCGATATGCCTAATCAAAACCATTCAGAAGCCTATGATGGATCATGTACCTGCAGTTTATTTTCTATCCTAGGAGGTAGAAATTGTATATGATTCGTGGTCCTCATAGGGGGAGAGGCAGCTGGGGCATCCATGGACATGGGGACCCACAGGACACAGTAATACTTTGAATACTTCTAACCAAAACCTAGCCAGCTCAAGTCTGCTCTTATCTATCTTCCACTAATCCTTCCCAATTGCAAAAACACTTCTCCCATTCCTTCTTAATCTTTTCAATATATCACATGCATGGACAAAGGAGGTACCTCTCAGATTGCTTACTTCCTTTCAGTTGCCAGTCCTCATGGCGGCAACTTTAATGCCCGCAGTTAACAGAAGAACTGAAATGGGCCCATAGAGTCTTAACTGTAGAAGACTCTACTCTTCTCCCAGCTTCCAATTAGCTCGCAAGAGAAGGAATTCAACTCCCAGAACCAAAATGTTCTCGAAAAAGAAGAATTTTAGGAAATATCAACATCAGATAACCAGCCCTATGTACCCACGCAACTTTGATACATAACCAAACAAATAATAATCCAAAAACTATACTACCAATATTTATTACAATTACTCCCACTAGTCAAAATAATGGGAGAATAAGTTCTTTTTCTACAAAACCTTTGTCCACCTCTTCTGATTCAGACTGATTACATCTAGGACAAAAGAGGAGGTGTTACTTAGATCAGGGCATAATGGCAGGTTTTAAGTACTCTGAACAAGAAGTTCCCTTCAACATCCTGCAGGGGGCACAGCTTTACAATGAAATCTGTGCTATGTCTCCCCTCTCTGGATATACTGGCTGGATTGACTACAACTCCTATTATTACATGTTCTCTCTTGCTCTTGAATTCACACAGCATGGACACCAAGAATGATGAGTAGTGTTGAGCGAGCATGCTCGACACTGCTCGATACTCGCCCGAGCATCTCGCTACCCACGCACATTACCCGTCGGGGCTGCTCCGGGATACTGGGAAGTGAAGCTTCAGCAGGGACTTCAAGGTTGGGGTCAGGAGGTCTTTGGGAGGACAGACCCTGGCATGACGGCTTGCCTCTAAGCCTAGCACGTCTGGACTGCCTCTTGAGGTTGGGAGAAGTATTCCGGAGAGCGTAGTCATCCTGTGTGGATTCAGGGTGGGCAGTAGTCTCTTCGGGCAGGAGGACTAGTGCGCTACCCACACACATTACCCATCGGGGCTGCTCCGGGTTAGGATCACAGAAAACCATTAGAAAGGCCACCAGGAAGGCCTGCAGGTCCAGGACGATAGGATCTTGAGCGTCCCATAGGGGGGTGATCCATTTCAAGGCATCACCCGCTAGGTAAGACATCATGAATCCCACCTCAACCTGATCTGTGGGAAAATAAAGAGGGTAGAACTTGAAGTGTAGCATGCATTGCTCCACAAATGCACGACTCTGTCTTGGATCCCCATTGTACCGTGGTGGATCCGCAGGAACGGGTGCAGAAAGCTCCATCTGGAAGGGTGCGTAATTCGCCTGGAACTCAGCTAGAAGCAAAAAAAAAATAAATTTCTTCTAGATGCACGTATTCGCTGGAAAACGTCTCAGAGAGCGAAGGCCATGGGGCTCAACGGGAACCATGGCCTGAGCATGCTGTAATGCACACGCCCTGGCTGAGTGGCGTGTGCGTGTATATGTAGTGATTCCACTGGACTGTGCCGGAGAGTGAATGCCTGGAGGGGCGTTACTAAGTATCCACCCGATCCGACCAGGGTCGCACGACGGCATACGGCGCCAGTGCACCAAGGAGGAACCGAGCAGAGGGACCAGGTGCTACTCCAGGACAGACCCCGGACACGCCTGTTGACCCACACAGGGGAATACAGGAACAGGCAGGTTAGGCTGGCACACAGACTGCTGGGTATAGGCAGACACGGCTGGTATGCAGACTGGCGGATGCTGGTAAGCACGACTGGTATGCAGGCAGGGAGGTACTGGCAGGTACGACAGGTTGGAGCACCGAGTGGATAGGACCCAGTACAGACTGGGACTCAGGAATAGAACCGCAGATGCGGTGGACAAACACAGCAGAGTGAGGCCGCCCAGAGCGGCGAGCAAGAGCAGAACAAGACGAGACCGCCTGGAGCAGTGAGCGAGAGAAGAACTGGACAAGGCCGCCTGGAGCAGTGAGCGAGAGAGGAGCAGGACGAGACTGCCAGAGCAGTGAGCAAAGGGTCAGAGCAGAGCGAGACTGCCGGAGCAGCGAGCAAAGGGTCAGAGCAGAGCAAGACTGCCGGAGCAGCGAGCAAAGGGTCAGAGCAGAGCGAGACTGCTGGAGCAGCGAGCAAAGGGTCAGAGCAGAGCGAGACTGCCGGAGCAGCGAGCAAAGGGTCAGAGCAGAGCGAGACTGCCAGAGCAGCGAGCAAAGGGTCAAAGCAGAGCGAGACTGCCAGAGCAGCGAGCAAAGGGTCAGAGCAGAGCGAGACTGCCGGAGCAGTGAGCAGGGCAGAGCAGGCAAGAACCGCCGGAGCGGTGAGCAAGGCAGAGCAGAGGGGACAGGCCTCTGTTCACACGGAATGTGGCCCCTAGAAGGCGGAACGAACAGGCTAGGAGCGTGTTCAGACAGGAACAGGCAAGATACAGGAACGGGTCTAGGTATGCGGCCCCTGGAAGGCGGAAAGAACAGGCTAGGAGCGTGTTCACACTGGCCTGGAAATACAGCCTCCAGGATAGGCAGAAGACAACAGGCTAGAAGATAGTTCAGAGAGGACACAGTTCAGACACGGGAACTGATACCGCAAGGCAGGAAACATAGACAGGACCTGGCACATCAGTGACAAGAGGCCAACTGACAGAACACAATGCTCAGGCAAGGATTCCAGGAAAGAGCTGGGTTAAATACCAGGTGACAGACAGCAATAGGCTGAGGACGCACAAGGGGTGTGCCCGCAGCAGCTACAAGAAGCAGGAAGTGATCGGGCGCCGCCCTTAAGCAGAAGAAACAGAGGCAAGCAGACAGCATGGAGGAAAGCCAGACTGATAGTCTGGACTGGAAATCAAGTGCGCGCTCTTGCACAGTGGGAGATGGACCACTATGCAAGGAAGCCACCAGGTATGTTACATGTATTATCCTGCTTTTGGCCTTTTTTCCATAAAAAAAACAGTAATAGTGTCTCGCTGACTGTTCAGACACAAATATATCTGTTTAAAAGATTCTGGTGTAGGCCAGATAACTATAACTGTGGTTTTACAGTTCCACAGTTCAAATCTCTGTATTATCCTGCTTTTGGCCTTTTTTTCGCATAAAAAACAGTAATAGTGTCTCTCTGACTTTTCAGACACAAATATATCTGTTTAAAGGTTCTGGTGTAGGCCAGATAATTATAACTGTGGTTTTGCAATTCCATGGTTCAAATCTCTGTATTATCCTGCTTTTGGCCTTTTTTCCGTAAAAAAAGACAGTAATAGTGTCTCGCTGACTTTTCAGACACAAATATATCTGTTTAAAAGATTCTGGTGTAGGCCAGATAATTATAACTGTGGTTTTGCAGTTCCACGGTTCAAATCTCTGTATTATCCTGCTTTTGGCCTTCTTTCCGTAAAAAAAAACAGTAATAGTGTCTCGCTGACTGTTCAGACACAAATATATCTGTTTAAAAGATTCTGGTGTAGGCCAGAAAATTATAACTGTGGTTTTCCTCTTCCACTTTTCTAATGTCCTTTTAATTACCCTTTTTCCATTGATCTTGCGAGTGTAAGCTATTTTACTTCATTTAATGTGGGCAAGCTGCGTGGCAAGGGACGTGGAACTGGACGTTATGGTGATGGTGCGTGTAGAGGACGGGGCCGTTGCCATGTGCCTGATCATGCTGGTGGTGGTCAGACTAGTCGTTTTGCCACCTCTGCTGAAGCTGGCCTGGCAGGTGGTGCAAATGGCCTTTTTTGGGTAATCTGCAGAGTCATTAAATAATAACCAGTCTCCGGATGACCTAACAGTTGTACTGGCAATTTCCTTCGTGTTGGTGTCACGGGGAGCAGTTGCCTGCCTACTTTCTGCTGCCACCCCACAGCTTATTGCTGCCTGTTGGGGTGCTCTGCCTCCCACCCCCTGTTTGCTGCTGTTCTCACACAGCAGGTCCTCCTGCCAGGTTGGGTCAGTTACTATATCATCCACCATCTCGTCTTCCACTTCCGCACTCTGGCCCTCCTCCTGACTTTGTCAATTGTGTCTCATCATCGTCCACCTCTTCTGACTTTCCCACCGTCGCCTTGGTGTGACTGTGGTTGCTGAAACTTTTTGGCATTGCTACATGCGATTTCCTCTTGCCCTGCTTCAAGTGGACCGGTCGAGATGCCCGAATCTATAAATGGAAAAGTGAACAGCTCTTTGAAGTGTCCAAGTGTGGGATCAGTTGTCTCTGGGCGCTCGGCATGGTGGGAGGAACTAGGTTCAGGGTGAAGAAAATGTGGTCCAGACTCACAGCTACTGAGACTTGACCGTGTGGAAGACAAGGTGGAGGTGGTGGCTAAGTGACTGGAAGCATTATCTGCTATGCAACCAATAACCTTTTCACACTGCTCTGTGTTCAATAGTGGTGTTCTGCGGTCCCCTATTAATTTTCTGAAAATGTATATGTGATCCATGTGACGGAGAAAACACAGTTGTAAATGCCTGGCCTGTAGGTAACTATTTTGAACAGCAAACTGGTGTCAATGGCTTCACTGACACACTGAAACAAATTTTTAATGGAGGTCAGAAATGGTAGTATTTTCTGAAAACGTATATGTGATTCGTGTGACGGAGAAAACACATTTTTAAATGCCTGGCCTGTAGGTAACTATTTTGAAAAGCAAACTGGTGTCAATTGCTTAACTGACACACTGAAACAAATTTTTAATGGAGATCAGAAATGGCAGTATTTTCTGAAAACGTATATGTGATCCGTGTGATGGAGAATACACAGTTGTAAATGCCTGGCCTGTAGGTAACTATTTTGAACAGCAAACTGGTGTCAATGGCTTCACTGACACACTGAAACAAATTTTTAATGGAGGTCAGAAATGGTAGTATTTTCTGAAAACATTTATGTGATTTGTGTGACGGAGAAAACACAGTTTTAAATATCTGGCCTGTAGGTAACTATTTTGAAAAGCAAAATGGTGTCTATTGCTTCACTGACACACTGAAACAATTTTTAATGGAGGTCAGAAGTGGCAGTATTTTCAGCGCAATTATATGTGATCCATGTGACGGACAAACCACAGTTTTAAATAGCTGGATTTTTAGCGCTGTAATATGGAAAGGACCTGGCTGTATTCTGCAGTGCCAACAAGCAAATGGCGCAGAAAAACTGTGTTCTCTGGATTGCTTTTTAACAAATAATGAAGATTAAGATCCAAAAAAAAAATTATTCCTGGCCCGAGACCTGGGCCAATTTCTAGAAATATCTAACAGCAGCAGCAGCAGCAGACATAACTGGAATGGAGCCTCTTGTGCTACATGCACTGCAGTCTGCTATATCCCCTGCCTGCCTGCCTACATACACTGCCTGCCTGATATCTCTGCAGATGGATTAGTCCTCAGAAGTACTGTTTGTTGAGATGGATATGTGTCTCTAATATAGTCTGTACACCTACACTAACTAGAAACAAGCAAATCTCTCCCTAGCTCAGCAGCACCTCTCCCTACACTGTCTGATTCTGGAGTGACTGTGACGAGCATGGAAGCTCCAGGTCTTATATAGACCTGATGACACTGTGCGGCCAGCCAATCACTGTAATGCCACAACCAATATCGATGTGGCATTACAGTGAGTGGCAGGCAATCCCTGCATGTTCATTGGCTCTCTAAGAGCACCAAACAAGCAGGGAGGAGACCAGAGCTCCCGCCGAGCAACCCCAGAAATACTCTGCGAGCGTCGAGCATCTCGAGCAGTGAGATGCTCAGGTGAGCACCCAGCAGTAGTGAGCATGCTCGCTCATCACTTTCTATGATGTCTGATCTAATGTGCCTCTTTACACAGTGTTGTCATAACAAATGTACCAGTTCTAGCAGTTAAATACACTAGTAGTACCAACATTTATGTAATGAAAGTGTAGATGCATATACTCTTATTCCCTATCCCCATTTCCACTATATGAAGTCTACCATGTATATAGGGGATGTTTGGGTACTGCATTTATATCTAGGTCACCATTCAGAAGAATGAAGGTAGCAGGCGTAAAGTGTACTAAGGTGCAGTTTCCCTCTGCATCAGGGAGAAGCCATTTATAGGCCTGGTAACCACATAAACATAAATCCTTAGGCAGTATGCAGGGTATGATGTCAGTGAGTCTCTCAAGACAACGTATATAAGTCAAAAGTCCTTGTATCAGAGGTTTCCTCCGTCGATACGGGCAAAATCAAAAGTAGCTCGTCCCCCTACCCCTCCACAAGTGACATATTTTGGGGGACAGTATGTCTTCTGATCTGTGTTCGTGCATTAATACTGTACTGGCTTCTCCAGCATTTATCATGAAAGTAACAGTTCTCCTTCTCCAGAGAAATGGAGATAGCGAGTTTGGGTCCCTGAGGGGTGACAATGGGGTACAGGGAGACATCTGGATTGCTGTTTCCTATAGGGGGTTCAGGATAGCAGCTGTTGATTTAGCAGGACATTTGGCCGTAAAAAGTCCGTTTTTTTTTCTTTCCCACAACACCAACATGTGCTTTGCTGCAGTCTCCATTTCTTGATGATTTTTCCTCCTCTCCCCCTCTCTCTTCTCTTTCTTGCTGCACAGGTCCTAATTAACTCTTTCTTGGACATGCTTTCTACTCAGCACCCCGGACTATTTTCTTCAGATCAAGCTATTCCATATTGCGCCACTGCGTGCAACTAGTGCGTACTACTGTGTTGACTATAGGTCTGCGGCCATTCATGAAACACTGCAGCAATAGTAAGGGGTCACTGTAAAATGACTGAGACTAGATCATCCCATGTGGCCCGATATGCCTAATCAAAACCATTCAGAAGCCTATGATGGATCATGTACCTGCAGTTTATTTTCTATCCTAGGAGGTAGAAATTGTATATGATTCGTGGTCCTCATAGGGGGAGAGGCAGCTGGGGCATCCATGGACATGGGGACCCACAGGACACAGTAATACTTTGAATACTTCTAACCAAAACCTAGCCAGCTCAAGTCTGCTCTTATCTATCTTCCACTAATCCTTCCCAATTGCAAAAACACTTCTCCCATTCCTTCTTAATCTTTTCAATATATCACATGCATGGACAAAGGAGGTACCTCTCAGATTGCTTACTTCCTTTCAGTTGCCAGTCCTCATGGCGGCAACTTTAATGCCCGCAGTTAACAGAAGAACTGAAATGGGCCCATAGAGTCTTAACTGTAGAAGACTCTACTCTTCTCCCAGCTTCCAATTAGCTCGCAAGAGAAGGAATTCAACTCCCAGAACCAAAATGTTCTCGAAAAAGAAGAATTTTAGGAAATATCAACATCAGATAACCAGCCCTATGTACCCACGCAACTTTGATACATAACCAAACAAATAATAATCCAAAAACTATACTACCAATATTTATTACAATTACTCCCACTAGTCAAAATAATGGGAGAATAAGTTCTTTTTCTACAAAACCTTTGTCCACCTCTTCTGATTCAGACTGATTACATCTAGGACAAAAGAGGAGGTGTTACTTAGATCAGGGCATAATGGCAGGTTTTAAGTACTCTGAACAAGAAGTTCCCTTCAACATCCTGCAGGGGGCACAGCTTTACAATGAAATCTGTGCTATGTCTCCCCTCTCTGGATATACTGGCTGGATTGACTACAACTCCTATTATTACATGTTCTCTCTTGCTCTTGAATTCACACAGCATGGACACCAAGAATGATGAGTAGTGTTGAGCGAGCATGCTCGACACTGCTCGATACTCGCCCGAGCATCTCACTACTCGGGATGTTCGGTGAGCACCGAGCATTTCCGGGTTACTCGGGCGGGAGCTCGGGTCCCCGCCCTGCACATTTGGCGCTCTTTACAGAGCCAATTAACATGCAGAGATTGCGAGCCAGTCACTGTAATTCCGCAGCCATGTAGTTTGTGGGCATTACAGTAATTGGCTTACCGCACAGTGTCACCTCGAGTATTTAAAACCGGGCACCACCTTCTTGGACACAGTCGCCCGGGATCAGACAGTGTAGGGTGAGTGCTGCTTAGTTAGGGAGAGATATATAGTGCAAAATAAGTAGTGTAGGGTCTCTAAAGCCTGCCAAATCAAACAAACAGTCCTTCTCAGGACTAATATCCATCCCAGAAATCAAGCAGGCTGTATAGGAGACGCAGTGGTTATTCCAACAAACACTGCATTACAGTCCTGTGTGCTCCTGCTGGTCAAATTTCTAGACTTATTCCCCAGTCACAGGGACCAGGAAAAATCCTTTTTTTTTTCATATAAATCCTGTATTTTTTTTTCCTCAGTCAGACTGTACAAATACGCGTCTTATTAACCTTTTGGTATCCCCCCCCCCCCAAAACAAAAAAATTGAGTGTGTCTGTGACTGTTCAGACACCAATATATATGTTTAAAAGAGTCTGGTGTAGGTCAGATAACTAGTACTGTGGTTTTGCAGTTCCACAGTTCAAATCTCAGTATTATGCAGCTTTTGGCCTTTTTTCCATAAAAAAAAACAGTAATAGTGTCTCCCTGACTGTTCAGACACAAATATATCTGTTTAAAAGATTCTGGTATAGGCCAGATAACTATAACTGTGGTTTTGCAGTTCCACGGTTCAAATCTCTGTATTATCCTGCTTTTGGCCTTTTTTCCGTAAAAAAAAACAATAATAGTGTCTCGCTGATTGTTCAGACACAAATATATCTGTTTAAAAGATTCTGGTGGAGGCCAGATAATTATAACTGTGGTTTTTCAGTTCCACGGTTCAAATCTCTGTATAATCCTGCTTTTGGCCTTTTTTCCGTAAAAAAAAACAATAATAGTGTCTCGCTGACTGTTCAGACACAAATATATCTGTTTAAAAGATTCTGGTGTACCCCGGAGGATTCAGGAAACAACTGGAGGTCCTCCGCCGGGTCGGAGGAGTGCAGAGACTCGGGGGTAACCTCTGCTTCGGAGTACACTAGGTCGGACTCACTGGACTAAGCGGGCGAGGTATCAGGTACCGAGTATAGGAAAGTCTCTGTCCATTCACTACCAGGTAGCACCCCGAAGGTTTCTGGAGACAACCGGAGGTCCTCCGCCTGGTCGGAGGGGTGTAGAGACTCGGGGGTAACCTCTGCTTCAGAGTACACTAGGTCGGACACACTGGACGAAGCGGGCGAGGTATCAGGTACAGAGTATAGGAAAGTCTCTGTCCATTCGCTACCAGGTAGCCCCCCAAAGGGTTCAGGAGACAACTGGAGGTCCTCTGCCTGGTCGGAGGGGTGTAGAGACTCGGGGGTAACCTCTGCTTTGGAGTAAAGTAGGTCGGACTCACTGGACAAAGCGAGCGAGGTATCAGGTACCGGGTGTAGGGAAGTCTCTCTCCATTTGTCATCAAGTGGTATCCCGGAGGATTCAGGAGGCAACAGGAGGTCCTCCGCCAGATTGTAGAGGTGCATGGACTCGGAGGTAATCACTGCTTCGGAGTACACTTGGACAGGCTCACCGGTTAAAGTGGGTGAAGTATCAGATACCGGGTGCAGGAAGTCCTGCTGTGTGGATTCTCTGTGGGCAGCAGTCTCTTCGGGCAGGAGAACAGGTGCGCTACCCACGCACATTACCCGTCGGGGCTGCTCCAGGATACTGGGAAGTGAAGCTTCAGCAGGGACTTCAAGGTTGGGGTCAGGAGGTCTTTGGGAGGACAGACCCTGGCATGACGGCTTGCCTCTAAGCCTAGCACGTCTGGACTGCCTCTTGAGGTTGGGAGAAGTATTCCGGAGAGCGTAGTCATCCTGTGTGGATTCAGGGTGGGCAGTAGTCTCTTCGGGCAGGAGGACTAGTGCGCTACCCACACACATTACCCATCGGGGCTGCTCCGGGTTAGGATCACAGAAAACCATTAGAAAGGCCACCAGGAAGGCCTGCAGGTCCAGGACGATAGGATCTTGAGCGTCCCATAGGGGGGTGATCCATTTCAAGGCATCACCCGCTAGGTAAGACATCATGAATCCCACCTCAACCTGATCTGTGGGAAAATAAAGAGGGTAGAACTTGAAGTGTAGCATGCATTGCTCCACAAATGCACGACTCTGTCTTGGATCCCCATTGTACCGTGGTGGATCCGCAGGAACGGGTGCAGAAAGCTCCATCTGGAAGGGTGCGTAATTCGCCTGGAACTCAGCTAGAAGCAAAAAAAAAATAAATTTCTTCTAGATGCACGTATTCGCTGGAAAACGTCTCAGAGAGCGAAGGCCATGGGGCTCAACGGGAACCATGGCCTGAGCATGCTGTAATGCACACGCCCTGGCTGAGTGGCGTGTGCGTGTATATGTAGTGATTCCACTGGACTGTGCCGGAGAGTGAATGCCTGGAGGGGCGTTACTAAGTATCCACCCGATCCGACCAGGGTCGCACGACGGCATACGGCGCCAGTGCACCAAGGAGGAACCGAGCAGAGGGACCAGGTGCTACTCCAGGACAGACCCCGGACACGCCTGTTGACCCACACAGGGGAATACAGGAACAGGCAGGTTAGGCTGGCACACAGACTGCTGGGTATAGGCAGACACGGCTGGTATGCAGACTGGCGGATGCTGGTAAGCACGACTGGTATGCAGGCAGGGAGGTACTGGCAGGTACGACAGGTTGGAGCACCGAGTGGATAGGACCCAGTACAGACTGGGACTCAGGAATAGAACCGCAGATGCGGTGGACAAACACAGCAGAGTGAGGCCGCCCAGAGCGGCGAGCAAGAGCAGAACAAGACGAGACCGCCTGGAGCAGTGAGCGAGAGAAGAACTGGACAAGGCCGCCTGGAGCAGTGAGCGAGAGAGGAGCAGGACGAGACTGCCAGAGCAGTGAGCAAAGGGTCAGAGCAGAGCGAGACTGCCGGAGCAGCGAGCAAAGGGTCAGAGCAGAGCAAGACTGCCGGAGCAGCGAGCAAAGGGTCAGAGCAGAGCGAGACTGCTGGATCAGTGAGCAAAGGGTCAGAGCAGAGCGAGACTGCCGGAGCAGCGAGCAAAGGGTCAGAGCAGAGCGAGACTGCCGGAGCAGCGAGCAAAGGGTCAAAGCAGAGCGAGACTGCCAGAGCAGCGAGCAAAGGGTCAGAGCAGAGCGAGACTGCCGGAGCAGTGAGCAGGGCAGAGCAGGCAAGAACCGCCGGAGCGGTGAGCAAGGCAGAGCAGAGGGGACAGGCCTCTGTTCACACGGAATGTGGCCCCTAGAAGGCGGAACGAACAGGCTAGGAGCGTGTTCAGACAGGAACAGGCAAGATACAGGAACGGGTCTAGGTATGCGGCCCCTGGAAGGCGGAAAGAACAGGCTAGGAGCGTGTTCACACTGGCCTGGAAATACAGCCTCCAGGATAGGCAGAAGACAACAGGCTAGAAGATAGTTCAGAGAGGACACAGTTCAGACACGGGAACTGATACCGCAAGGCAGGAAACATAGACAGGACCTGGCACATCAGTGACAAGAGGCCAACTGACAGAACACAATGCTCAGGCAAGGATTCCAGGAAAGAGCTGGGTTAAATACCAGGTGACAGACAGCAATAGGCTGAGGACGCACAAGGGGTGTGCCCGCAGCAGCTACAAGAAGCAGGAAGTGATCGGGCGCCGCCCTTAAGCAGAAGAAACAGAGGCAAGCAGACAGCATGGAGGAAAGCCAGACTGATAGTCTGGACTGGAAATCAAGTGCGCGCTCTTGCACAGTGGGAGATGGACCACTATGCAAGGAAGCCACCAGGTATGTTACATGTATTATCCTGCTTTTGGCCTTTTTTCCATAAAAAAAACAGTAATAGTGTCTCGCTGACTGTTCAGACACAAATATATCTGTTTAAAAGATTCTGGTGTAGGCCAGATAACTATAACTGTGGTTTTACAGTTCCACAGTTCAAATCTCTGTATTATCCTGCTTTTGGCCTTTTTTTCGCATAAAAAACAGTAATAGTGTCTCTCTGACTTTTCAGACACAAATATATCTGTTTAAAGGTTCTGGTGTAGGCCAGATAATTATAACTGTGGTTTTGCAATTCCATGGTTCAAATCTCTGTATTATCCTGCTTTTGGCCTTTTTTCCGTAAAAAAAGACAGTAATAGTGTCTCGCTGACTTTTCAGACACAAATATATCTGTTTAAAAGATTCTGGTGTAGGCCAGATAATTATAACTGTGGTTTTGCAGTTCCACGGTTCAAATCTCTGTATTATCCTGCTTTTGGCCTTCTTTCCGTAAAAAAAAACAGTAATAGTGTCTCGCTGACTGTTCAGACACAAATATATCTGTTTAAAAGATTCTGGTGTAGGCCAGATAATTATAACTGTGGTTTTCCTCTTCCACTTTTCTAATGTCCTTTTAATTACCCTTTTTCCATTGATCTTGCGAGTGTAAGCTATTTTACTTCATTTAATGTGGGCAAGCTGCGTGGCAAGGGACGTGGAACTGGACGTTATGGTGATGGTGCGTGTAGAGGACGGGGCCGTTGCCAAGGTGAAAATGTGCCACAACCAACAGCCACATCTTCTCGCTCCCACTTCTAGACCGAATTACTAGGGAAGCACACTACAACACCAGTATTGCGAACTGATCAGTGTGAACAGGTTATTAATTAGATAGCAGATAATACTTCCAGTTACCTGGGCACCACCACCTCCGGTCAGTCTTCCTCACGGTCAAGTTTTAATAGCCGTGAGTCTCGACCGCATACTCCTCCTCACCCTGATGCTCCTTCCTCCCACCATGCCATGTGTCGTCAGACAGCAACTGATCACACAGTGGGACACTCTGAAGAGCTGTTCACTGGTCCATTTCCATATTTGTGCCCCTCGCCTGCTCCACTTGAAGTGGTGGAAGAGGAGATCCCATGTAGCGATGCCCAAATATTTGAAGAGCCATGGCCACAGGAAGTCAAAGCTGGCAATTTGTCACAAGAGGTGGACAATGACGAGACACAATTGCCACGAAGTGAGGAGGAGGATCGTGGTGCGCAAGTGAAAGAGGAGGAGGTGGTGGATGATCTAGTAACTGACCCAACATGGCAGGAGGACATGCAGAGTGGGGCCAGCAGCACACAGGGGGAGGGAGGCAGAGTACCCCAACAGGCAGGAAGAAGCAGTGTGGTGGCCGCACACAGAAGGCAGGCAACAGTTCCCCGTAACACCAACACGAGGGACGTTGCCAGTACAACCGGTAGGTCTTCAGAGTCTGGAATTTTTTTAAAGACTCTGCTGATAACCCCAAAAAGGTCTTTTGTACCACCTGCGAAGCTAGCATCAGCAGGGGTGACAAAACTACCAGTCCTGACCACCACCAGCATGATCAGGCACATGTCAGCAAAGCACCCGACTGTGTGGGGCGAACCCCAGGGTCCACGACCAGTGTCAGCGGGTGTCACCCCTGCTTCTTCCGCTGTTGTGCATGTAAGAGAACCCCTGTTGTGCGTGCAAGGCAATTCCTTGTCCAAACTTCATGCAAAGATTTCCCCTCCTCTCAGTCTTCACTTGTTATGGCAGTTTCTCAAGAAACAGCATCAACGTCCACGTCCCACCGCAGCGTTCAATTGTCCATATCCCAGACCTTTGAATGAAAGCACAATTTTGCAGCCAACGCCCCACAGGCCACAGTCCTAAATTCGCACATTTCACGATTGCTTGCGTTGGAAATGCTGCCTTTTAGACTGGTGGAGACGGAATCCTTCCGCAACCTTATGGCGGTGGCCATCCCTCGGTACTCAGTGCCCAGCTCACACTATTTTGCCCTGTGAGCCATCTCCACACTACACAAGCACGTGTCCCAAAACATCTGCCATTCCCTCAACAATGCAGTTACTGGGAGAGTCCACCTGACAACGGACATGTGGACAAGTGCTTGTGGCCAGGGATGGTACATCTCCCTGACGGCACACTGGCTAAACATAGTGGAAACCCAGTCGGACCTTGGGATGGAACACATCCTCCCCACACCGAGGATTGCGGGCCCTATGTCAGTCAGAGTTGCCCCCACAGTGTACAGCTCCTGCGCATCATCCTCCTCCTCCTCTTCAGCCTCCATCTCAGATATCACCACATCTGCCTCAGCCAAGCGGCAAAAGGCTGTGCAGAAACTCATAAGCTTAGGTGATAAACCTCACATTGCTTGTGAGTTGTGGACAGCTGTAAAAGAGCAGGCAGATCTGTGGCTGAGACCGCTGAACCTACATCCAGGCATGGTCGTGTGTGACAATGGCCGTAACCTGGAGGCAGCTCTGAGGTGAGGCGAGATCACACACGCACCATGCCTGGCTCATGTGCTTAACCTCGTGGTTCAGCGGTTTCTTAAATCGTACCCCGAGTTGCCAGATCTGCTCGTCAAAGTATGCCGCCTGTCAGCTCATTTTCGGAAGTCGGCTACAGCGTCCGCCACCCTTGCTGTGTTGCAGCTTCCGGCACACCGACTGGTGTGTGATGTCCCCACACATTGGAACTCTACCCTCTACATGTTGCAAAGGATTTTTGAGCAGAAGAGAGCAGTTGTAGAGTACCAGCTGCAACAAGGCCATCGATATTCAGGTCAGACTCCACACATAAGACCTCAGGAGTGGACCTGGATGTCTAACATATGTACCATCCTGACAAACTTTGAGGAGTCCACCAAGATGGTGAGTGGCGATGACGCCATCATAAGCGTCAGCATCCCACTTGTCTGTCTTTTGCAATGCTATCTGCATAGAATAAAAGAGGAGGCATTGCAGCCAGAGTATGATGAGATGGATCAAGAAGTAATAATGGGCGATTACACACAGCCCAGCCTCATCTCATCCCAACGTGTATTGGGGACAATGAGGGAGAGGAGGAGGAGGAGGAGAATGAGGAAGAACAGGAGCTGGTATCATGCGCTGTAGACGGTAGTACCTGTACAACTGTCATACCGGTCGGTTAAGCGTGGGTGGCCTGAGGACAGGGGGGAGGAGGAGGAGGAGAGCATGGTCAGTCGTCATCTTGGTGAGGACACGGAAATCTTGCCCATTACGAGTCTGGCACGCATGGCTGATTTTATGTTACGCTGCTTTAACCGTGACCCTTGCGTTGTCAAAATGTTGGGTGACATTCATTACTGGTTGGTGACACTTTTAGACCCCCGCTAAAAGGAGACCTTTCACTCTCTTATTCCTGAGGTGGAGAGGTCTACAAAAATGGGGCAGTACCAGAAGGCCCTTGCTGCAGAACAGTTAAAAAAATTCCCATCTGAACACTCTAGCGGCAGAGGTCACAGTTCGTTGCCCAACCAAGGCGTACAGGCGTGAGAGACGCAACTCAAATCCAGCAGAGGCAGGGGAACACTGTCAACATTCTGGGACAGTTATCTGAGACTCGCCCAACTTACAGGCCCTGAGGCGTGGGGTACTCTCACAAGGAGTGGAAAGTTTCAAAAGATGGTGAGGGAGTACCTTGTCGACCGTACCAGCATCCTCCGTGAAACCTCTGTGCCTTTAAATTATTAGGTATCCCAGCTGGACACTTGGAATGAACTCACTCTGTACGCCTTGGAGGTCCTGGCCTGCCCTGCCACTAGCGTGTTATCGGAGCGTGTTTTTAGTGCCGCTGGGTGAATTCTAACTGATAAGTGCACTCGCCTGTCAACTGACAAGGCTGACAAGCTGACCCTTATCAAAATGAACAAGGCCTAGATTGGGCCAGACTTCTCATCACCACCAAATGACAGCAGAGTAACATAAAGTCAAATCCACTGTGTTTTTTCGGGAGCTGTATTCCCATGCACCGCTTCACACCCACACATGGGTATACGCTTCCTCATTTCGGCTGTATTTTGCTCTTCTCCTTATCCTCAGCCTCCACCGCCACTATACCACCAGGGTGACCGTGGTCCGTGTTGCCAGCATTGCAAGTTCCTCCATCCTACTTTTTGGCAACTTTTGCTTGGAAGGCATAGGCAAAGACTATGGGAGACCCACTCCCCAATAATGGGAATAATGTTTTTAATATGCTGTACTGCATGGCTCTTGTTTGCCAGCATTGCAAGTTGCTCCGTCCTAATTTTTGGCAGCTTTTGCTTGGAAGGCATAGGCAAAGACTATCGGAGACCCACTCCCCAATAATGGGAATAGAGTTTAGAATATGCAGTACTGCATGGCACTTGTTTGCCAGCATTGAAAGTACCTCCGTCCTAATTTTTGGCAGCTTTTGCTTGGAAGGCATAGGCAAAGACTATGGGAGACCCACTCCCCAATAATGGGAATAATGTTTTGAATATGCAGTACTGCATGGCTCTTGTTTGCCAGCATTGCAAGTTCCTATGTCCTAATTTTTGGCAGCTTTTGCTTGGAAGGCATAGGCAAAGACTATGGGAGACCCACTCCCCAATATTGGGAATAATGTTTTTAATATGCTCTACTGCCTGGCTCTTGTAAGGGGCATGAAAACTGTCTTGTTAAACCACTCTGACCACCACGTCTCTTCTGAGGGGCATTGAAAATGTCATTTTATTCCACTGCGACCTCCACCACTCTTCCAAGGGGCATTAAAACTGTCTTGTTAAGCTACTGTGACCTCCACGTCTCTTCCACGGGGCATTAAAACTGTCTTGTTAAACCACTCTGAACTCCACATCTCTTCCAAGGGGCATTAAAACCGTCTTGTTAAGCTACTGTGACCTCCACCACTCTTCCAAGGGGCATTAAAACCATCTTGTTAAGCTACTGTTACCTACACCACTCTTCCAAGGGGCATTGATATTGTCTTTTGACTCCACTGCGACCTCCACCACTCTTCCAAGGGGCATTAAAACTGTCTTGTTAAGCTACTGTGACCTCCACCACTCTTACAAGGGGCATTAAAACCGTTTTGTTAAACTACTGTGACCTCCACCACTATTCCAAGGGGCATTAAAACTGTCTTGTTAAGCTACTGTGATGTCCACGTCTCTTCCAAGAGGCATTAAAAAAGTCTTGTTAAACCACTCTGAACTCCACGTCTATTCCAAGGGGTATTAAAAGCGTGTTGTTAAGCTACTGTGACCTCCACCACTCTTCCAAGGGGCATTAAAACCGTCTTGTTAAGCTACTGTGACCTCCACCACTCTTCCAAGGGGCATTGATATTGTCTTTTTATTCCACTGCAACTCCACCACTCTTCCATGGGGCATTAAAACTGTCTTGTTAAGCTACTGTGACATCCACGTCTCTTCTAAGGGGCATTAAAACCGTCTTGTTAAGCTACTGTGACATCTACGTCTCTTCCAAGGGGCATTTAAACTGTCTTGTTAAGCTACTGTGACCTCCACCACTCTTCCAAGGGGCATTGATATTGTCTTTTTATTCCACTGCAACTCCACCACTCTTCCAAGGGGCATTAAAACTGTCTTGTTAAGCTTCTGTGACATCCACGTCTCTTCTAAGGGGCATTAAAACCGTCTTGTTAAGCTACTGTGACTTCCACCACTCTTCCAAGAGGCATTCAAACTGTCTTGTTAAGCTACTGTGACATCTACGTCTCTTCCAAGGGGCATTTAAACTGTCTTGTTAAGCTACTGTGACCTCCACGTCTCTTCCAAGGGGCATTAAAACCGTCTTGTTAAACCACTCTGAACTCCACGTCTCTTCCAAGGGGCATTAATACTGTCTTGTTAAGCTACTGTGACCTCCACCACTCTTCCAAGGGGCATTGATATTGTCTTTTTATTCCACTGCGACCTCCAACACTCTTCCAAGGGGCATTAAAACTGTCTTGTTAAGCTACTGTGATCTCCACCACTCTGCCAAGGGGTATTAAAACCATCTTGTTAAGCTACTGTGACCTCCACCACTCTTCCAAGGGGCATTAAAACTGTCTTGTTAAGCTACTGTGACCTCCACGTCTCTTCCAAGTGGCATTAAAACTGTCTTGTTAAACCACTTTGAACTCCATGTCTCTTCCAAGGGGCATTAAAACTGTCTTGTTAAGCTACTGGGACCTCCAACACTCCTCCAAGGGGCAATAAACCATCTTGTTAAGCTACTGTGACCTCCACCACTCTTCCAAGGGGCATTAAAACTGTCTTGTTAAGCTACTGTGACCTCTACGTCTCTTCCAAGTGTAATTCAGTGTTCCGAGAGAGATATCCTTGCAGTCGGTTCCAAAGGAAGTCCAGTTCTGACAATCCCGGGTTTCGGCACTATGTTATGATGGAGAAACTTATATGTAAAATTTTTAGGAGAAACTCAAGAGGTTTCACACGTTTGCCAGTTTTGATCAAATCAGGGAGTCGATCGATCGGAGACAAGAGAAACACACAACCAATTCTACCTGTGTCCCAGACTTGACTGCCACCAGATGCTTGGTTACAAGTTTTTATTACAAACCACAAAGATAAGGAGAGTGGGAGTGGCTTACATTATGTTACCTATAAAGGGAAGATAAGTATGGAAAAGCAAAGTCATAACTTATGTATTCTGTTAAATTCCTTAGATTGAAAAGAAAAGAAAGCTTCATACGGAGACAGCTCTTTATTAGATACAACAAAATAACACTTATAAAGCTAATATTAAAATACAAAATTATCAATTAGATATATGAATTGTCTAAATAATAAAGCATATTATAAATATTTAGCATAACACTAATACTATACTACAAGGCCACAGCTTAAAACCGTGGTCGTCACATGTGGTCACACATTACTGCGGTAATAATACAGACATTTTGTGGAGTGTGTCGAATATACTCCATTTAAAGAACGCCAGCTGTGTGTTCTTGAACCTATTCACATTTGGTCGCTGACCAATACTATACTACAAGGCCACAGCCAAAAACCGTGGTCATCACACGTCATCGTATATTACTGCAGTAATAATTCAGACATTTTGTGGAGCGTGTGGCTCTGCACTGTATGGGGGGCACAATGTATGGGTACTAAACCAGCATATTTTCAATTCTCCAGAAAAAAACCTGGTTTGGATGTTACAAAATAGTCACTGCAGATGTAGATGAATTCAATAAGAGGAGCATTTTTTCTACAATGGTGTCACTTTTGAAGATCTTCTGTTATTCTGGCACCTTTGGGGCTCCGCAAATGTTGCCCGCAAACTATTCCAGCAAAATCTGTGCTCCAAAAGCCTAATAGCGCTCCTTCCTTCTCAGCTTTGACGTGTGGCCTAGCAGTAATTTCTGATGACACATGGGTCATCACTGCGTTCGGGAGAAATTTCACCTATTAACCCTTGTGTACCTGACAAATTTATAGCTAATACAAAAATTAAATTTTTACTACAAAAATGTCATATTTCCACATCTCAATATTATAATATTCTGTGCGGCACCTATAGGTTGAAAATACTCACTACACCCCTAGATTAATTCCTTAGGGAGTGAAGTTTCAAATATGGGGTCACTTGGGGGAGTTTATGCTGTTCTGGCACCTCAGGGGCTCAGCTAATGAAGCACACAATCTATTCAAACGAAATCTGCATTCTAACAGTCAAATAACGCTCCTTCCCATCCGATCCTTGCCTTGTGCTCAAACAATAGTGTACAATCACATATGGAGTTCTACCACATTTGGGAAAAATTGCATAACAAATTGTGTGGTTCAACTTCTCCTATTACAATACGTCTAAATCATAAATTTAATGCAAAAACAGTAATGGAAAAAAAATTTTTTTTGTTCTCAAATCTAAAAGTTATAAAGTTTTGTGAATCATCTGTAGGCTAAAAAGGCTCAGTACACCACTTGATGAATTCTTTGAGGGGTCTACTTTCCAAAATTGGGACACTTGTGAGGGTTTTCTGCTGTTTTCGCATGTCTGAAAAATAGCTCTCTTTCCATTCCTAGCCCTGCCATGTGCCCAAACACAAGTTTTTGACCACATATGATGTATCATTACATTTGAGAGAAATAGCATAACAAATTTTGTTGTCCATTTTCTCCTATTATCCATTGTGAAAATTACAAATTTGGGGCTAAAACAACATTTTTGTGAAAAAAATGAAAATTATTAACATGATGACCTAATGTTATCAAATTCTGTATAATACCTGTGGGTTAAAAATGTTGACTATACCCCTGGATGAAATCCTTAAGGGGTGTCGTTTCCAAAATGTGGTCACTTATGGTGGGTTTCCACTGTTTAGACACATCAGGGGCTCCCAAACAAGTCATGATGCTCACAGACCATTCCATCCAGTCTGCGTTCCAAAACTATTTCTCTTCTTTAATTCCGAACCCTGCCATGCACCCAAACAGTAGTTTTCTTCCACATATAGAGTATCAGCGTACTCAGGAGAAGTAGCACAACAAATTTTGGGGTCCATTTTCTCCTGTTACCCTTGTGAAAAGAAAAAAATTCTGGCTAAAATACATTTTTGTGGGAAAAAGTGATTTTTTATTTTCACGGCTCTACGTAATAAACTTCTGTGAAACACCTGGGGTTTCAAGCTGCTCACCACACATCTAGATACATTCTGTGCGGGGTACATAAGGGCCTCTCCAAACACGACATTGCCTCCACTTTCGTTTCCATCCAATTCAAAAGGTTAAATTGTGCTCCTTCCCTTCCGTACCCTGTTGTGTGCCCAAACTGTAGTTTTCCCCCACATATGGAGAAATTGTATTCAGGATAAATTGCCCAACAAATTTTGTGGTCCATTTTCTCCTGTTACCCTTGTGAGAAGAAAAATGCTTGGGCTAAAGTAAAATTTTTGTGAAAAAAAAGTAAAATGTTCATTTTTTCCTTCCACATTGTTTTAGTTCCTGTGACACATCTGAAGGGTTAATAAACTTCTTGAACGTGGTTTTGAGGACTTTGAAGTGTGCAATTTTTATAATGTGTCACTTTTGGGGATTTTATGTCATATAGGCCCCCAAAGTCACTTCAAACTATTTAGTGTGACATAGCTCTAGCTGGTTTAATGGCATAAGAATTGAAAGTTTGAAAATTGCAAAATTGTCAAAATTTTCACCAAATTTCCAATATTTTTACAAACAAACGCAAGTCATTTTGAACAAATTTTACCACTATTATAAAGTACAATATGTCCCGAAAAAACAGTCTCAACCACTGGGATTCGTTGAAGCATTCCAGAGTTATTACCACATAAAAAGTGACACCGGTCAGATTTCCTGGTCATCAACCCCTTTATGATGTGGTACATAATAGTACGCACGACATCATAACCCCCGGTTAAGCGCGGGCTCCGGTGCTGAGCCCGTGCTAAACCGAGCACATGTCAGCTGATCCTTACTGCTGACATGTGCCTGAAAAACCGTGGGTGGAATCACGATCCACCCGCGGCTGTTAACTAGTTAAATGCTGCTGTCAATTTCAGACAGCGGCATTTAACAGCTCTGCGCAGGAAGCGCGTCACTTACCCCGCCCATAGGTGACCCCGTCACATGATTGCGGGCCACCGATGGGTTGGCATGACAAGCCGGGGTCTGAAGCAGACCCCTGTGGCTGTCATCGCCAGATAGCTATGAGCGCCGACCACTGGGAGCAATTGAGAATTTCTGCTACAAAGAGGCGATCTGCTCACTGCCTGTATTTAACAGAAACGACCAGGCAAGTGCGGCTTCTAGCCTCCAATGGGAGACTATTGAAGCAAGAAAAAAGTAAAAAAAAAAAGTTTTTAAAAATACTAAAATAATAAAAAATATATAAAAGTTTAAATCACCCCCCTTTCGCCAAATTTAAAATAAAACAATAAAGAAAAACACATACACATATTTGGTATTGATGGATTCAGAATCGCCCGATCTATCAATATAAAAAACATTTAAAGAAATTGCCCACTACTTTGACATCAATGCCCTATCCGTAGGATAGGGCATCAATGTATGATTGGCTTTTAGAATTTTTTTTCTCGTTACGCCATTTACCGATCGGATAAAAGGGGTTGTCCACTACTTTGACATTGATGCCCTATCCATAGGATAGGGCATCAATGTATGATCGGCCGGGGTCCCGCACGTGGTACCCCCTCCGGTCAGCTGTTATTGGTGCCATTGGCGGTGGCCGACGGACAGAAGTCCTTACCTGCGGTGCCTGAACGTCAAGTTGTAGTGGCCGACGTGGGGTACTGCATATCTGCCTCCCATTCAACTGAACCACAGGTAAGGACTTCCGACTGGAGGCTGCTGCCGCCGGCACCGATAGCAGCTGATCAGCGGGGATGCCGCGTGCGGGACCCCGGCCGATCATACATTGATGCCCTATCCTATGGATAGGGCATCAATGTCAAAGTAGTGGACAACCCCTTTAATCCGATCGGTAAATGGCGTAACGAGAAAAAAAATTCTAAAAGCCAGAATTACGTTTTTTTTTATTGCGCAACATTGCAATAAAATGATTTTTTTCACCACTTAAATAAAAAATAACCTATACATGTTTGGTGTCTATGAACTCATAATGACCTGGAGAATCATAATGGCAGGTCAGTTTTAGCAATCAGTGAACATGGTAAAAAAAAAAACAACAACTGTGTAATTGCACATTTTTTGCAATTTCATCGAACTTGGATTTTTTTTTCTATTTTCCAGTACACGTCGTTCAAAAGTACAACTTATCCCGCAAAAAATAAGCACTCACATGGCCATATTGACAGAAAAATAAAAAAGTTATGGCTCTGGGAGCAAGAGGAGCAAGTAACGAAAATGCAAAAACGGAAAATGAAACGGTCATGAAGAGATTAAGGCCAAAATTGGCTCTATAAACAAACATTCTCAAAAATGGGAGAATTGTTGTTTTTTTGCACAATTTCACAACTGTTGGAATTTTGTTACTGTTTTCCAGTACATTGTAAGGTAAAATGAATGGTGTCTTTCAAAATTACAACTTGTCCTGCAATGACTACCTTTATTTGGCTATATTGAGAAAGAATAAAAAAACATATGGCTCTTGGAACAAGGGAAGGAAAAAAATAGAGTCCAAAAACAAAAATCTACTTTGTTCTTAAAGGGTTAGTTTTAAAATTGTTTTAGGATTAGCCGTTTCTGCAAAAAAAATGTAGCCAATACAGTTAAAACATCTATGAATGTATGTGGTTGCTCTAATGCAGTTATGAAACATGGTGGTAACATGTATTTTACGTAAAATGCATTAGTTATAAACTCACTAATTATAAATTATCTTAGGATTAGTGTTGAGCGAGCACTAAAATGCTCGGGTGCTCGAAGCTCAGGCCGAGCTCGCCGTGATACTTGGGTGCTCGACCTGAGCAACGAGCCCAATGTTAGTCTATGGGAGACCCGAGCATTTTTGCGGCGGCACCCCCGGCAGTCTGTAAAAAGCCTAACAAGTGCCCAAAACGATAGTGACAGTGCTCAAATGACATGGGGACAGCATGGGGATCGCCCCAGGAAGCATTTCTGACCACCAGGTCACTGTTGTCAACAACGTGGTCAGAGGTATTAAGCCACTTTTACAGGCTCATAATAAAATGTTCAAAAACGAAAGTGAAACTTTTTTCCTGTGAAATATGTTAAGGAATTTCTTTTCCAGGGTAAACACTTGTGTATATGGTAAAATAAATAACCAAAAACAAAAATACTCCTCCACACCTTGGGCTATGTTCACAAGTAGCATTTTTTATGCGTTGCACTTTTGTATTGCTTTCAACTGTGACAAATGCATTCACCGGGAAATGTCATTTTAACATTTTACAACCTTATCTGGCCATGTGCTTTGTGACACATGCATAAAGTGCTGAAAAGACAAGGGAACAGCATGGGGAAGACCCCTGGAAGCATCTCTGACTCCCAGGTCACTGTCTAAAAGTGTGCCCATCATAAGTGATCCTTACCGCATCAGAAGATGCAGACTTGCAACTATCCCCATGCAAGTTCTAGTCCCAGGGCAGTGTTCAATTGTACCTCCCCGATTCCTTGAAATACAAGCTCAAGTATGCAGCCTGCCACCCACCCACCCTCAGGCTGCAATACCATA
This sequence comes from Phyllobates terribilis, assembly GCF_046119375.1. Classification (NCBI taxonomy): domain Eukaryota; kingdom Metazoa; phylum Chordata; class Amphibia; order Anura; family Dendrobatidae; genus Phyllobates; species Phyllobates terribilis. The sequence goes on from NW_027362764.1 coordinate 460,133,145, forward strand.
CTGCTTGCTTACTTGAACTTTAAATTGGGCCTTTTAGGCATGTGGAGGCGGAATCTGGCCACCACGTCATGGCTGTGTTGGCGGCCTGGAATCCATACTCAGACCCCAGCCGCCCGGCGGCCGGGTGTCCATACCCGCGACACATGCATACAGTGCTGAAAAGAAATGGGGACAGCATGGGGAAGACCCCTGGAAGCATCTCTGACTCCCAGGTCACTGCCTAAAAGTGTGCCCTTCAGAAGTGATCCTTGCCACATCAGAAGATGCAGACTTACAACTATCCCCGTGCAAGTCCTTGTCTCAGGGCAGTGCTCAATTGTACCTCCCCCATTCCTTGCAATGCAAGCGCAAATATGCAGCCAACCACCCACCCACCCACAGGCTGCAATACCATGCTGCTAGCTTGCACTTGAAATGGGGCCTTTTAGTTTTGAGGAGACCGAAGCTGGCCACTACCTCATGGCTGCTTCGGCAGCGAGGTATCCATGCTCAGTCCCCAGCCGCCCGGCGGCCGGGTGTCCGCACTAGGTCCCCAGCCGCCCTGCGGCCGGGTGTCCACACATGGTCACCAGCTGCCTGGGGGCGGCCGGGTGTCCATAAACGGTCCCCAGCCGCCCTGATTTCTCTGCGGAACATACCCACAGACTTTTCTTAGCCCGGCCTACTTTAGGGCAGCATTGGACCAGCCCACCAGAGAACCAGACTCCTCCGGTGGGCCCTGGCTTCTCCATCAGGGCAGTTGAGAGTGCCAAGGTGAGGAGCATGATGATGATAGAAGTTAGCATCTGCTTTGTTTTGTTGGAATGCAAGCGTAAGTGTGCAACCTGACACCCACCCACCACCAGGCTGAAATACCATACTGCTAGCTTGCTTGCACTTGAAATTGGGCCTTTTAGGCATGTGGAGGCAGACGCCGGCCACCATGTCATGGCTGCGTTGGTGGCCCTTTTATCCATACCCGCGGCCGGGTGTCCACGCTCAGTCCCCAGCCGCCAGGGGGCGGCCGGGTGTCCACACTCGGTCCCCAGCACCCCGCGGCCGGGTGTCCACACACGGTCCCCAGCCACCTGGGGGTGGCCAGGTGTCCATAAACGGTCCCCAGCTGCCCTGATTTCTCCTGTTACCCACCCACACACTTTTCTTATACTGACCTGCTTTAGGGCAGCATTGGACGAGCCCACCAGAGAACCAGACTCCTCCGGTGGGCCCTGGCTTCTCCATCAGGGGAGTTGAGAGTGCCAAGGTGAGGAGCATTATGATGATAGAAGTTAGCATCTGCTTTGTTTTCTTGGAATGCAAGCACATGTATGTAGTAGCGGCTAGGCCTTAGGTGGTCAGCGTTTTGGCGCATATCCTACCTCCAGCGAGGATTGCTGGATGTTTTCCTGCTACTATCCCAGTTCTATGACTCCCGTTAAAACAAAGCTTCAGGTGATAAATGATGGATGAGGTGGTGGCAAAGGAGAAAGAGCAGGAGGAACAGGGACCATTCACATCAATATCAGGCCAGTCAACAACACATGTCTTGTAGGATATGTTTCTGTAACAAAAGGAGCGGTTCTGCTACACAGTTATAGGGCATACAGTGAGTGCAATGCCTAGCAAACATTTCGAGGCACTCCAATGCCCCTTGGAAGTGACATGGAGGTCAGAGGGCCTTAACTAAACCGTTTTATCCATTTATAGAAACTGGGTCTCCTGTACACTGTTGGCCTAAGCAGTGAATGGAAGGCTTTCCAAAAATTATGAGGAACTGCAATGCCCCGTGAAACAGATGTGGATTGCAGCATACTAAAAACCTTCTACCCATTATTGGGGAGTGGGTCTCCGTTAGTTTTCGCCTTTGCATTGAAAAGCAAAAGCTGACTAAAATTAGGAGGAAATGCAATGCCCGTTGGAAGAGTCGTGGAGGTCAGAGGTAATTAAAAACAACATTTCAGTGCCCCTCGGAAGAGACGTGGAGGTCACAGTAGCTTAACAAGACGGTTTTAATGCCCCTTGAAAAAGTGGTGGAGGTCACAGTAGCTTAACAAGACACTTTTAATGCCCCTTTGAAGAGACATGGAGGTTGCAGTAGCTTAACAAGACGGTTTAAATGCCCCTCGGAAGAGACGTGGAGGTTGCAGTAGCATAACAAGATGCTTTTAATGCCCCTTGGAAGAGAAGTGGAGGTCGCAGTAGCTTAACAAGATGGTTTTAATGCCCCTCAGAAGAGACGTGGAAGTCAGAGTGGTATAACAAGACGCTTTTAATGCCCCTTGGAAGAGACGTGGAGGTCAGAGTGGTATAACAACACGCTTTAGTGCCCCTCAGAAGATACGTAGAGGTCCCAGTAGCTTAACAAGAAGCTTTTAATGCCCCTCAGAAGAGACTTGGAGGTTGCAATAGCTTAATAAGACAGCTTTAATGCCTCTTACAAGAGCCATACAGTACAGCATATTACAAACATTGTTCCCATTATTGCAGAGTGGGTCTCCCATAGTATTTGCTTATGCCTTCCAAGCAAAAGCTGCCAAAAATTAAGATGGAGGAACTTGCAATGCCCCTTACAAGAGCCATGCAGTACAGTATATTACAAACATTATTTCCATGATTGGGGAGTGGGTCTCCCATAGTATTTGCTTAAGCCTTCCAAGCAAAAGCTGCCAAAAATTATGAGGAAATGCAACGCCCGTTCGAAGAGTTGTGGAGGTACCAGTAGCTTAACAAGACCGTTTTAATGCCCCTCAGAAGAGACGTGGAGGTCAGAGTGGTATAACAACATGCTTTTAATGCCCCTCAGAAGAGACTTGGAGGTCAGAGTGGTATAACAAGATGGTATTAATGCCGCTTACAAGAGACGTAAAGGTCAGAGTGGTATAACAAGACGGTTTTAATGCCCCTCAGAAGAGACGTGGAGGTCAGAGTGGTATAACAACACGCTTTTAATGCCCCTCAGAAGAGACGTGGAGGTCAGAGTGGTATAACAAAATGCTTTTAATGCCCCTTGGAAGAGACGTGGAGGTCACAGTGGTATAACAACACGCTTTTAATGCCCCTCAGAAGAGACATGGAGGTCAGAGTGGTATAACAACACGCTTTTAATGCCCCTCAGAAGAGACGTGGAGGACAGAGTGGTATAACAAGACGCTTTTAATGCCCCTCAGAAGAGACGTGGAGGTCAGAGTGGTATAACAAGACGCTTTTAATGCCCCTCAGAAGAGAATTGGAGGTCAGAGTGGTATAACAAAATGCTTTTAATGCCCCTCAGAAGAGACGTGGAGGTCATAGTGGAATAACAAGACGCTTTTAATGCCCCTCAGAAGAGACGTGGAGGTCAGAGTGGTATAGCAAGACTCTTTAAATGCCCCTCAGAAGAGACGTGGAGATCCCAGTAGCTTAACAAGACGCTTTTAATGCCCCTCGGAAAAGTGGTGGAGGTCCTAGTAGCTTAACAAGACGCTTTTAATGCCCCTCAGAAGAGATGTGGAGGTCCCAGTAGCTTAACAAGACGCTTTTAATGCCCCTCGGAACAGTGGTGGAGGTCGCAGAAGCTTAACAAGACGCTTTTAATGCTCCTTACAAGAGCCATACAGTACAGCATCTTAAAAACATTATTCCCATTATTGGGGAGTGTGTCTCCCATAGTCTTTGCTTATGCCTTCCAAGCAAAAGCTGCCAAAAATTAGGACGGAGGAACTTGCAATGCCCCTTACAAGAGCTATGCAGTGCAGCATATTACAAACTTTATTCCCATTATTGGGGAGTGGGTCTCCCATAGTATTTGCTTATGCCATCCAAGCAAAAGCTGACAAAAATAAGGACGGAGGAATTTTCAATAATGGCAACACGGACCACGGTCACCCTGGTGGTATAGTGGTGGTGGAGGCTGAGGAGAAGGAGAAGAACATAAAACAGCTGAAATAAGGAAGCGTATACACATGTGTGGGTGTGAGGCGGTGCATGTGTATACACCTCCCGAAAAAACACAGTGGATTTGACTTTATGTTACTCTGCTGTCATTTGGTGGTGATGAGAAGTCTGGCCCAATCCAGCCCTTGTTCATTTTGATAAGGGTCAGCTTGTCAGCATTGTCAGTTGACAGACGAGTGCGATTATCAGTTATAATTCCCCCAGCGGCACTAAAAACACGCTCCGATAACACGCTAGCGGCAGGGCAGGCCAGGACCTCATAGGCGTACAGAGCGAGTTCATTCCAAGTGTCTAGCTTTGATACCCAATAATTAAAAGGCACAGAGGAATCACGGAGGACGCTGGTACGGTCAGCAAGGTACTCCCTCACCATGTTTTGAAGCTTTCCACTCCTTGTGAGAGAACCCTGCGCCTCAGGGCCAGTAAGCTGGGCGGGTCTCAGAAAACTGTCCCAGAACGTTGACAGTGTTCCCCTGCCTCTGCTGGATTGGAGTTGCCTCTCTCTCACTGGTACGCCTTGGTTGGTTAATGAACTGTGACCTCTGCCGCTAGCGTGTTCAGATGGGAACTTTTTTAACAGTTCTGCAGCAAGGGCCTTCTGGTACTGCCCCATTTTTGTAGAACTCTCCACCTCAGGAATAAGAGAGTGAAAGTTCTCCTTGTAGCGGGAGTCTAAAAGTGTCACCAACCAGTAATGACTGTCACCAAACATTTTGACAACGATAGGGTCACGGTTAAGGCAGCTTAACATAAAGTCAGCCATGCGTGCCAGACTGGTAACGGGCAAGACTTCCGTGTCCTCACCAAGATGACTACTGACCATGCTCTCCTCCTACTCCTCCTCCCCCCTGTCCTCAGGCCACCCGCGCTGAATCGACGGTATGACAGTTGCACAGGTACTACCGTCTACAGCGCATGACACAAGCTCCTGTTCTTCTTCCTCCTCCTCCTCCTCCTCCTCTCCCTCATTGTCCGCCAATGCAAGTTGGGATGAGATGAGGCTGGAGGCTGGGCTGTGTGTAATTGACCGCTACAGCTTCTTGATCCATCTCATCATACTCTGGCTGCAATGCCTCCTTAATTCTCTGCAGAGAGCGTTGCAAAAGACAGACAAGTGGAATGCTGATGCTAATGATGGCATCATTGCCACTCACCATCTTGGTGGACTCCTCAAAGTTTGTCAAGATGGTACAGATGTCAGACATCCAGGTCCTCTCCTGAGGTCTTAAGTGTGGAGTCTGACCTGAATATCGACGGCCTTGTTGCAGCTGGTACTCCACAACTGCTCTCTTCTGCTCACAAATCCTTTGTAACATGTGGAGGGTAGAGTTCCAATGAGTGGGGACATCACAAACCAGTCGGTGTGACAGAAGCTGCAAACGCTGCTGCAACACATCAAGGGCGGCGAAAGCTGTAGTCGACTTGTGAAAATGAGCTGACAGGCAATGTACTTTGACGAGCAGATCTGGCAACTCGGGGTACGATTTAAGAAACCGCTGAACCACGGGGTTAAGCACATGAGCCAGGCATGGTACGTGTGTGATCTCGCCTCGCCTCAGAGTCGCCACCAGGTTACGGCCATTGTCACACACGACCATGCCGGGATGTAGGTTCAGCAGTCTCAGCCACAGATCTGCCTGCTATTTAACAGCTGGCCCAACTCACAAGCAGTGTGAGGTTTCTCACCTAAGCTTATGAGTTTCAGCACAGCCTGTTGCCGCTTGGCGGAGGCAGTACTGCAGTGCTTCCATCTTGTAACTGACATGTTGATATCTGAGATGGAGGCTGAACATGAGGAGGAGGAGGAGGATGATGCGCAGGAGCTGTACACTGTGGGGGCAACTCTGACTGACATAGGGCCCGCAATCCTCGGTGTGGGGAGGATGTGTTCCGTCCCAAGGTCCGACTGGGTCCCGGCTTCCACTATGTTTACCCAGTGTGCCGTCAGGGAGATGTACCGTCCCTGGCCACAAGCACTTGTCCACGTGTCCGTTGTCAGGTGGACTCTCCCAGTAACTGCGTTGTTGAGGGCACGGCAGATCTTTTGGGACACGTGTTTGTGTAGTGCGGGGATGGCACACCGGGCAAAATAGTGTCGGCTGGGGACCGAACATCGAGGGACGGCCACCGCCATAAGATTTCAGAAGAATTCCGTCTCCACCAGCCTAAATGGCAGCATTTCCAACGCAAGCAGTCGTGAAATGTGCGAATTTATGACTATGGCCTGTGGGGCGTTAGCTGCGAATTTCCGCTTTCATTCAAAGGTCTGGGATAGGGACAATTGAATACTGCGGTGGGACGTGGACGTGGACGTTGATGCTGTTTCTTGAGAAACTGCCATAACAAGTGAAGACTGAGAGGAGGGGGCATCTTTGCATGCAGTATGGACAGGGGATTGCCTTGCACACACAACAGGGGGTTCTATTGCATGCACAACAGCGGAAGAAGCAGTGGTGACACCCGCTGACACTGGTCATGGACCCTGGGATTCGCCCCACAAAGTCGGGTGCTTTGCTGCCATGTGCCTGATCATGCTGGTGGTGGTCAGGCTGGTAGTTTTGTCACCCCTGCTGATGCTGGCATGGCAGGTGGTACAAATGGCCTTTTTGGGGTTATCAGCAGAGTCTTTAAAAAAATTCCAGTCTCTGGAAGACCTACCGGTTGTACTGGCAACGTCCCTCGTGTTGGTGTTACGGAGAACGGTTGCCCGCCTTCTGTCTGCGGCCACCACACTGCTTCTTCCTGCCTGTTGGGGTACTCTGCCTCCCTCTCCATGTCTGCTGCTGGCCTCACTCTGCATGTCCTCCTGCCACGTTGTGTCAGTTACTAGATCATCCACCACCTCCTCCTCTTCCTCTTGCGTACCACGATCCTCCTCCTCACTTCCTGGCAATTGTGTTTCGTCATAGTCCACCTCTTGTGACAAATTGCCAGCGTCTACTTCCTGTGGCCGTGGCTGTTCAAATATTTGGGCATCGCTACATGGAATCTCCTCTTCCACCACTTCAAGCGGAGCAGGCGAGGGGCACAAATCTGGAAATGAACCAGTGAACAGCTCTTCAGAGTGTCCAAGTGTGGGATCAGTTGCTGTCTGATGACACTCGGCATGGTGGGAGGAAGGAGCATCAGGGTGAGGAGGAGTATGCGGTCAAGACTCACAGCTGCTAAGAGTCGACCGTGTGGAAGACAGGCTGGAGGTGGTAGTGCCCAGGTAACTGGAAGTATTATCTGCTATCCAATTAATAACCTGTTCACACTGATCAATTCTCAATACTGGTGTTGTGTGTGCTTCCCTAGTAATTCGGTCAAGAAGTGGGAGCGAGAAGATGTGGCTGTTGGTTGAGGCACATTTTCACCTTGGCCACGGCCCCGTCCTCTGCACGCACCATCACCAGAACGTCCACTTCCACGTTCCTTGCCAAGCGCCTTGCCCATTGTAAAGTAAGTAAAATAGCTTACACTCATACTATCAATGGAAAAAGGGTAATAAAAAGTAGATTAGTACCGTGGAAGAGGAAAACCACAGTACTATTTCTCTGGCCTACACCCGACTCTTTTAAGCAATCTAAACAATCAGGGAGAAAATATTACTGTTTTTCTTTACGGAAAAAATACCAAAAGCTGAACAATAGGGATTTCTGACCGTGGAACAGCAAAACCACAGTTATAATTTACTGGTGTATGTAGACGAGACTTTTTTAAATATATATATTTGCGGCTGAACAATGAGCGACACACTCAAACTGTTTTTTTTTATACAAATGGCCCAAAGGTGGATAATACAGAGGTTTGAACCGTGGAACTGCAAAACCACACTTGTATTTCTCGGGCCTACACCAGACTATTTTCAACAGATATATTTGTGTCTGAACAATCATGAGACACTATTATTTATTTTTTATGGCCAAAAATTGCGAAAAGCAGGATAATACAGAGATTTGACTGGTGGAACTGCAAAACCACACTTGTATTTCTCGGGCCTACATCAGACTATTTTCAACAGATATATTTGTGTCTGAACAATCAGGAGGCACTATATATTTTTTACGGCAAAAAATGCCAAAAGCAGGATAACAGAGATTTTTTACCGTGGAACAGCAAAACCATAGTTATAATTTACTAGTGTATACCAGACTTTTTTAAATATATATATATTTGCGGCTAAACAGTGAGTGACACACTCAAACTGTTTTTTTTAGATACAAATGGGCCAAAAGTGGATAATACAGAGGTTTGAACCGTGGAACTGCAAAACCACACTTGTATTTCTCGGGCCTACACCAGACTATTTTCAATAGATATATTTGTGTCTGAACAATCAGGGAGACACTATTATTTATTTTTTACGGCAAAAAAATACCAAAAGCAGGATAATAGAGATTTTTTACCGTGGAACAGCAAAACCACAGTTATAATTTACTGGTGTTTACCAGACTATTTTCAACAGATATATTTGTGTCTGAACAATCAGGAGACACTATTATTTATTTTTTACGGCAAAAAATGCCAAAAGCAGGATAATAGAGATTTTTTACCGTGGAACAGCAAAACCACAGTTATAATTTACTGGTGTATACCATACTATTTTCAACAGATATATTTGTGTCTGAACAATCAGGAGACACTATTATTTATTTTTTACGGCAAAAAATGCCAAAAGCAGGATATTAGAGATTTTTTACCGTGGAACAGCAAAACCACGGTTATAATTTACTGGTGCATACCAGACTATTTTCAACAGATATATTTGTGTCTGAACAATCAGGAGACACTATTATTTATTTTTTACGGCAAAAAATGCCAAAAGCAGGATAATAGAAATTTTTTACCGTGGAACAGCAAAACCACAGTTATAGTTTACTGGTGTATACCAGACTTTTTTAAATATATATCTATTTGCGGCTGAACAGTGAGCGACACACTCAAACTGTTTTTTTTTAGATACAAAAGGCACAAAACTGGATAATACAGAGATTTCACCCGTGAAACTGCAAAACCACACTTCTGTTTCTGTGGCCTATACCAGACTCTTTTCAACAGATATATTTGTGTCTGAAAAATCAGAGACACACTTTTTTTTTGGGGGGGGGGGGGACACCAATAGGTTAATAAGAAGGGTATTTGTACAGTGTGAAGGAGGAAAAAAAAAAAGAGGATTTAGATGAAAAAAAGGATTTTTCCTGGCCCCTGAGACTTCGGGCTAAGTCTAGCAATTTGAGAAGCAGCACACAGGACTGTAATGCAGCATTTGCTGGTATAACCCCACTGCGTCTCCTATACAGCCTGTCTGTCTGCCTGATATCTGGGATGGATATTAGTCCTGAGAAGGACTGTTTGTTTGATCTGGCAGGCTTTACAGACCCTACACTAACTATTTCTCAGGGTAAATCTCTCCCTAGCTCAGCAGCGCTGTCCCTACACTGTCTAATCTGGAGCGACTGTGTCCAAGATGGCGGCGCCCGGTTTTAAATACTCGAGGTGAAGCTGTGCGGCCAGCCAATCACTGTAATGCCCACAACCAACATGGCTGCGGCATTACAGTGACTGGCTGGCAATCCCTGCATGTTCATTGGCTCTGTAAAGAGCGCCAAACATGCAGGGCGGAGACCCGAGCTCCCGCCCGAGTAACCCGGAAATGCTCAGTGCTCGCCGAACATCCCGAGTAGCGTGGTGCTAGGGCAAGTACCGAGCAGTGTCGAGCATGCTCGCTCAACACTATTTAGGATGAATCTGTGCAGAAAGGCTATATAAAGAATGCTGCAGGCATAATATCATATTGTGCAAGGTCAGGCCATCTTACAATTACAGTTGTATATGTTTTTTTTTTTGAACAGAGTAACATCAGAATGCATGTCTAAAAATAAACGATCTTACTCAGCATGTAAGAAAGTCATGTTTCCTTTATTCATTTACAAATATGAAAAGTACAAGACGTCTAATTTTAATATTTTTAAATCAACTTTTTCTTATTTAGCAGCTAACATGGAGCTCTTTATCATTTCTGACTTACTGTGTGATTAAAGAACAGTTCTGTATGAATGAGATGGCTATCTTCTGTAACCTTTCTCCGCACCATTTGCTTCATTTTGCTGCTCTGATATGCTGATCATTACTGTAATGCACATTTGATGAAAAATTGCTATAAATACAATTTGATGTGGTATTTGCAGTCAGTGATTGATGTGCATATGACTTGTTCTGCTGTGTTTAACTGATGAATTGAGCTTTACTGATATTATAGGTACGCATAGATTGTGGCAATGAGAGCATACTACGTATAATTGCATTGAGTCAAGCGAAATACATTTGCAACAGATTTTTCAGACGCACTGTGTACATATTTTTCACAGGACAAATTGCTCAAGGTGTCTGCATTAATCTAAAACTATGTATATGTATGTATAAACAGTATATATACATATATATGTATGTATATATATTTATATGTGTACCACTGTGCAAAAGATATAGGCTGCTGTGTAAAAATGCTGCAGAGTAAGACAAAAAACAAATGTTAGTGATTTATTTTCGAGTAACAAAACGTTAAGTGAATGAACAAAAAGAGAAATCTAAATCAATTCAATATTGGTTGTGAGCACTCTTTAACTTCAAAACAGCATCTAAGCATAAATTCTTCTAGGTACACTTGCACACGGTTTTTGAAAGAACTCAACAAGGAGATGTTTCTAAACATTTTGCAGAACCAACCAAAAGACCTTTTGAGGATGTAGTCTTGTGTAATTTTGTCTGTCTCTTTGTGTTCTCAGACGGACTCAATGATTTTGAGATCAGGGCTCTGTAGAGGCCATATCATCATTTCCAGGACTATTTTTTCTTTACATTGAAGATAGTTCCTGATGAAATTGGCTGTTTGCATGGATATGCAGTCCATACCGGCAGACCACTATGCTGTTGTGAGGCCCGTGAAACAGGGGGGCCATGTGTTCAACAGCATTGGACCCTTACATTCCCCTATCAGAATTTCAACAGTTTGTGCAGCCTTAGGATGCAGAAATAATTGCATACAATTATGATTGGTCAGGTCCACCGAAGACCAGAGAATTCTCCAGAAGGCCTGGAGTCTGGAGAAAGATCCACCACTGTAAAAATATCCGGTTGCATAGAAGATGACTCAGTGTCTGCTCTGGTACAGCAGATGAGGAGCCTCCTCAACAGCAAGGCAGAGTGGCTGCTTACAACATGGTCACTGCTTCCTCTGCCTCTCCTGCTCAGCTTATTATTGCTCAGCTGTCCCCTTTCTGCCATCTGCCATGCAATTACAACATGAGAGTTCAGCAGTTGGGCTCCAAGAAGAGAGGAGCTAGCACGTAAGAGAAGATGGAATTACAGTTTATATATGTGCATAGCTCCCGACCATCCTGGATTCAGTGGGACTGTCCTGATTTGAGGGCTCAGTCCTAACTTCTAATATTCACCTCTCTGACGTCTTCATCACTCTGTAGCTCCTCTTCCTTGGGAGTCAGGGCCGTATCTCTCTGCACTGACATAAATGAAAGGGGCATTCCCATCTCAAGATCCTATCCCAATGTGTAGTAGGTGTAATATTAATAGAATTAGCAAGTACCTCCAATTAAAAATTTAATGTAGATTTTCAGATTCACTATGTCGCTTATCTCATGTAGTAGGGCTTTGCAGGACCTTACACATCCATGGTTACAAACACTAAGCTCTAACGGTCACTATATGTGTAGTCATAACCACAGATACCTAAGCTGCTGCAATGCCTGCACATAAGGTATGCAATAGTGTTGAGCAAACATGCTCAGATAACATGCTATCCAAGCATGCTCTGGTGTTTTCTGCGTATCTTCAGCGTGCTCTGTTAATATGTTTGACTCCCTGCGGCTGCATGTTTTGAGGCGGAAAACAGCTGCAACCCATGCGGGTATGGCCTAACAAACAAGCAATCCCTGCATGTGCTGCGGCTGTATACCGCCGCAAAACATGCAGCCACAGAGAGTAAAACACATTAGCAGAGCACGCCAAAGATATTTGGATAACACCAGAGATGTTTGGATAGCACATTATCCGAGCACGTTTGCTCAACACTACTAAGCAACAATGAATCAGAAGAACTATTCTATATATCTAATAATTTTATCTAATAATAATTATTTGATCCCTTGCTGTTTTTGTAAGTTTGCCGACTGACAAAGACATGAGCAGTCTATAATTTGAAGGGTAGGTTAATTTTAACATTAAGAAAATCACATTGTATAAATTAGATAAATTTATTTGCATTTTGCAGTGAGAAATAAGTATTTGATCCCTCTGGCAAACAACACTTAATACTTGGTGGCAAAACCCTTGTTGGCAAGCAGAGCAGTCAAACGTTTTTTGTAATTGATGATGAGGGTTGCCCACATGTGAGGAGGATTTTTGGTCCACTCCTCTTTGCAGATGATCTCTAAATCATTAAGATTTAGAGGCTGTCACTTGGCAACCCAGAGTTTCAACTCCCTCCATACGTTTTCTATGGGATTAAGGTCTGTAGACTGGCTAGGCCACTCCATGACCTTAATGTGCTTCTTTTTGAGCCACTCCTTTGTTGCCTTGGCTGTTTGTTTTTGTCCATTGTCTTGCTGGAAGACCCAACCATGGCCCATTTTTAATGTCCTGGCAGAGGGAAGGAGGTTGTCACTCAGGATTTTACGGTACATGGCTCCATCCATTCTCCCATTGGGAATTGTCCCTTCTGGTGTTGTTACTAATGCATGTATTTGTGGTGTTAGTATTATACACCCTTGAATTGCTGTCTACATTGGGTTACTGTGGGGGCTCTTTGGTGTCCTTGGTTTTTTAACTACATATGTGGCACTCTGTGCCTTTAAGCTCTTTAATGTACTCTTTTTGTGTACTCTTGACATGTGTTTTCAATAAAATTATATTTGTTCTATGCTTATCTGGGGCTTTGTTGTCGCTTTCCTTTTTCTCTCATTTTTTCATGTTTCTTTGCGATGCCCCTTCTACCTATATAATTATATCCCTATGTCTGCATATTAGCACTTTATGATTGATATTATTATGCGGGCGTTTCTGTGGTATATTCTCTTTATTCTCCCATTGATGTAGTAAAGTAGTCCTGTGCCCTTAGCAGAGAAGCTCCCCCAAAACATAATGTTTCCACCTCCATGCTTGACTCTGGGGATGGTGTTCTTTGGGTCATAGGCAGCATTTCTCTTCCTCCAAACATGGCGAGCTGAATTAATGCCAAAGAGCTCAATTTTTGTCTCATCTGACCACAGCACCTTCTCCCAATAACTCAAAGAATCATCCAGGTGTTCATTGGCAAACTTCAGACTGGCTTGCACATGTGCCTTCTTGAGCAGGGTGACCTTGCGGGCACTGAAGGATTTTAAACCTTTAAGGCGTAATGTGTTACCAATGGTTTTCTTGGTGACTGTGGTCCCAGCAGCTTGGAGATCATTAACAAGTTCCATCCATGTAGTTTTAGGCTGATCTCTCACCTTCCTCATGATCAAGGATACCCCACAAGGTGAGATTTTGCATGGTGCCCCAGATCGATGTCGATTCACAGTCATTTTGTATTTCTTCCATTTTCTTACTATTGCACCAAAAGTTGTCTCCTTCTTACCCAGCATCTTACTTATGGTTTTGTAGCCCATTCCAGCTTTGTGCAGGTCTATGATCTTGTCCCTGACATCCTTAGAAAGCTCTTTGGTCTTGCCCATGTTGTAGAGGTTAGAGTCAGTCTGACTGATTAATTGAGTCTGTGGACAGCTGTCATTTATACAGGTGACTATGTAAGACAGCTGTCTTTAATGCAGATAACGAGTTGATTAGGAGTGTCTAACTAGTCTGTAGGAGCCAGAACTCATAATGGTTTTTAGGAAATCAAACACTTATTTTTCACTGCAAAATGCAAATAAATGTATCTAATTTATACAATGTGATTTTCTTGATTTTTTCTGATATTCTATCTCTCAATGTTAAAATTAACCTACCCTTAAAATTATTCATGTTCATGGCTTTGTCAGTGGGCAAACTTACAAAAACAGCAAGGGATCAAATAATTATTTCCTTCACTGTATATATGCCTGCTGAATTAACAGTTAAATTGCTGCTATACCTTTGTGCCAAGAAAGGGCTGTTTTGTTTTGAATCTCTTGGAGTTTTATGAAAGCAATAAAACGGCACAACTGTTTGGATCAAACCACATTGCCTGTGTGAATGCTACTTACTGCTGAGCGTGAATCCCTACAATATACTGTATATATATTGAAATGTGTCATATCTATGTATTTGTGAAATATGTGTTTGTGATGCACGTCTATTTACCTGTGGGTACATCTATGTATTCTCATGTGTTCATCTGTGGCACTTTAGCTCTATTACAAGTTTAAGAAAGGCCCAGCGTGGACGGATGTGAAGTGTTACATATGAACATATAAGTGAATAAACACATTTTATTATGTCTGTGGTGCAGCTGTTTTTGTTGTATTACCTTTGGAGAAATAGTAAATATTCTGTACTCATCTGTGATATATGCTGCTCGATTCACGGGTATACAGTACAGACCAAAAGTTTGGACACACCTTCTCATTTAAAGATTTTTCTGTATTTTCATGACTATGAAAATTGTTCATTCACACTGAAGGCATCAAAACTATGAATTAACACATGTGGAATTATATACTTAACAAAAAAGTGTGAAACAACTGAAAATATGTCTTATATTCTAGGTTCTTCAAAGTAGCCACCTTTTGCTTTGATGACTGCTTTGCACACTCTTGGCATTCTCTTGATGAGCTTTAAGAGACATATTTTCAGTTGTTTCACACTTTTTTGTAAAGTATATAATTCCACATGTGCTAATTCATAGTTTTGATGCCTTCAGTGTGAATGTACAATTTTCATAGTCATGAAAATACAGAAAAATCTTTAAATGAGAAGGTGTGTCCAAACTTTTGATCTGTACTGTATATCTGTCTGGATGAACTCAGTCAGGTATGTCTGATTCTGAAACGCTGCAGCTATTTTTAAAGCATTCTTACCTTGCAGCATTTTTACATACCTGTGTATGTAAAACTTTCACACAACGCTATATATAGAGAGTAGTGTTGAGCGAACATGCTCGACACTGCTCGGTACTCATCCAAGTATCACGCAACTCGGGATGTTCGGCGAGCACCGAGCATTTCCGGGTTACTCAGGCGGGAGCTCGGGTCTCCGCCCTGCATGTTTGGCGCTCTTTACAGAGCCAATGAACATGCAGGGATTGCCAGCCAGTCACTGTAATGCCGCAGCCATGTTGGTTGTGGGCATTACAGTGATTGGCTGGCCGCACAGCGTCACCTCGAGTATTTAAAACCGGGCGCCGCCATCTTGGACACAGTCGCTCCGGATCAGACAGTGTAGGGACAGCGCTGCTGATTTAGGGAGAGATATAAACTGCGAAATAGTTAGTGTAGGGTCTGTAAAGCCTGCCAGATCAAACAAACAGTCCTTCTCAGGACTAATATCCATCCCAGATATCAGGCAGGCAAGTTGTATAGGAGACGCAGTGGTTATACCAGCAAACGCTGCATTACAGTCCTGTGTGCTGCTGGACTTAGCTCCAGGTCCAGATTTTTTCATCTAAATCCTCTTTTTTTTTTCCTCCTTCACACTGTACAAATACCCGTCTTATTAACCTTTGGTGTCCCCCCCCCCCAAAAAAAAAGCGTGTCTCTGATTTTTCAGACACAAATATATATGTTGAAAATAGTCAGGTGTAGGCTAGAGAAACAGAAGTGTGGTTTTGCAGTACCACGGGTCAAATCTCTATACTATCCAGTTTTGGGCCTTTGGTATCTAAAAAAAAAACAGTTTGAGTGTGTCGCTCACTGTTCAGCTGCAAATCTATATATTTAAAAAAGTCTGGTATACCCCAGTAAACAATAACTGTGGTTTTGCCATCCCACGGTTAAAAATCTCTATTATTCAGGTTTTGTTATTTTCTGCGTAAAGAAAAACAGTAATAGTTTCTCCCTGATTGTTCAGATTGTTTAAAAGAGTCGGGTGTAGGCCAGAGAAATAGATCTGTGGTTTTCCTCTTCCACGGTTCTAATCTACTTTTTATTACCCTTTTTCCATTGATAATGCAAGTGTAAGCTATTTTACTTCCTTTACAATCGGCAAGGCGTGTGGCAAGGGACGTGGAAGTGGACGTTCTGGTGATTGTTCGTGCAGAGGACGGGGCCGTGGCCAACGTGAAAATGTGCCACAACCAACAGCCACATCTTCTCACTCCCACTTCTTGACCGAATTACTAGGGAAGCAAAGAAAAACACCAGTATTGAGAACTGATCAGTGTGAACAGGTTATTAATTGGATAGCAGATAATACTTCCAGTTACCTGGGCACCACCACCTCCGGTCTGTCTTCCACACAGTCAACTCTTAGTAGACGTGAGTCTCGACCGCCTACTCCTCCTCACCCTGATGCTCCTTCCTCCCACCATGCCGAGTGTCGTCAGACAGCAATTGATCCCACACTTGGACACTCTGAAGAGCTGTTCACTGGTCCATTTCCATATTTGTGCCCCTCGCCTGATACGCTTGAAGTGGTGGAAGAGGAGATCCCATGTAGCGATGCCCAAATATTTGAACAGCCACGGCCACAGGAAGTCGACGCTGGCAATTTGCCACAAGAGGTGGACGATGACGAGACACAATTGCCAGGAAGTGAGGAGGAGCATCGTGGTGCCCAAGTGGAAGAGGAGGAGGTGGTGGATGATCTAGTAACTGACCCAACGTGGCAGGAGGACATGCAGAGTGAGGCCAGCAGCACACAGGGGGAGGGAGGCAGAGTACCCCAACAGGCAGGAAGAAGCAGTGTGGTGGCCGCAGACAGAAGGCGGGCAACCGTTCCCCGTAACACCAACACGAGGGACGTTGCCAGTACAAGCGGTAGGACTTCCAGAGTCTGGAATTTTTTTAAAGACTCTGATGATTACCCCAAAAAGGCCATATGTTCCACCTGCCATGCCAGCATCAGCAGGGGTGACAAAACTACCAGTCTGACCACCACCAGCATGATCAGGCACATGGCAGCAAAGCACCCGACTTTGTGGGGCGAAACCCAGGGTCCACGACCGGTGTCAGCGGGTTTCACCACTGCTTCTTCCACTGTTGTGCGTGCAATAGAACCCCCTGTTGTGTGTGCAAGGCAATCCCCTGTTCATACTGCATGTAAAGATGCCCCCTCCTCTCAGTCTTCACTTGTTATGGCAGTTTCTCAAGAAACAGTATCAACGTCCACGTCCACGTCCCACCGCTGCATTCATTGTCCATATCCCAGACCTTTAAATGAAAGCGGAAATTCGCAGCTAACACCCCACAGGCCACAGTCCTAAATTCGCACATTTCACGACTGCTTGCGTTGGAAATGCTGCCATTTAGGCTGGTGGAGACGGATTTCTTCTGCAATCTTATGGCGGTGGCCGTCCCTCGGTGTTTGGTCCCCAGCCGACACTATTTTGCCCGGTGTGCCATCCCCGCACTACACAAGCACGTGTCCCAAAGCATCTGCCGTGCCCTCAACAATGCAGTTACTGGGAGAGTCCACCTGACAACGGACACGTGGACAAGTGCTTGTGGCCAGGGATGGTACATCTCTCTGACGGCACACTGGATAAACATATTGGAAGCCGGGACCCAGTCGGACCTTAGGACCGAACATGTCCTCCCCACACCGAGGATTGCGGGCCCTATGTCAGTCAGAGTTGCCCCCACAGTGTATAGCTCCTGCGCATCATCCTCCTCCTCCTCCTCCTCATGTTCAGCCTCCATCTCAGATATCACCACATCAGTTACAAGCTGGAAGCACTGCAGTACTGCCTCGGCCAAGCGGCAACAGGCTGTGCTGTAACTCATAAGCTTCGGTGATAGACCTCACACTGCTTGTTAGTTGTGGACAGCTGTGAAAGAGCAGGCAGATCTGTGGCTGAGACTGCTGAACCTATATCCCGGCATGGTCGTGTGTGAAAATGGCCGTAAGCTGGTGGCGGCTCTGAGGCGAGGTGAGATCACACACGTACCATGCCTGGCTCATGTGCTTAACATCGTGGTTCAGCGGTTTCTTAAATCGTACCCCGAGTTGCCAGATCTGCTCGTGAAAGAACACCACCTGTCAGCTCATTTTCTCAAGTCGGCTACAGCTTCCGCCGCCCTTGCTGTGTTGCAGCAGCGTTTGCAGCTTCCGGCACACCGACTGGTGTGTGATGTCCCCACATGTTGGAACTCTACCCTCCACATGTTGCAAAGGATTTGTGAGCAGAAGAGAGCAGTTGTGGAGTACCAGATGCAACAAGGCCGTCGATATTCAGGTCAGACTCCACACATAAGACCTCTGGAGTGGACCTGGATGTCTGACATATGTAAAATCCTGACAAACCTTGAGGAGGCCACCAAGATGGTGAGTGGCGCCATCATTTGTGTCAGCATCCCACTTGTCTGTCTTTTGCAACGCTCTCTGCAGAGAATTAAAGAGGAGGCATTGCAGCCAGAGTATGATGAGATGGATCAAGAAGCCGTAGTGGGCGATTACACACAGCCCAGCCTCATCTCATCCCAACGTGCATTGGGGGACAATGAGGGAGAGGAGGAGGAGGAGGAGGAAGAACAGGATCTGCTATCATGCGCTGTAGACGGTAGTACCTGTACAAGTGTCATACCGTCGGTTCAGCGTGGGTGGCCTGAGGACAGGGGGGAGGAGGAGGAGGAGGAGGAGAGCATGGTCAGTTGTCATCTTGGTGAGGACACGGAAATCTTGCCCGTTACCAGTCTGGCACGCATGGCTAACTTTATGTTACGCTGCCTTAACCGTGACCCTCGCGTTGTCAAAATGTTGGGTGAGAGTCATTACTGGTTGGTGACACTTTTAGACCCCCGCTACAAGGAGAACTTTCACTCTCTTATTGCTGAGGTGGAGAGGTCTACAAAAATGGGTCAGTACTAGAAGGCCCTTGCTGCAGAACTCTTAAAAAAATTCCCATCTGAACACGCTAGCGGCAGAGGTCACAGTTCATTGCCCAACTAAGGCGTACAGGCGAGATAGATGCAACTCCAATCCAGCAGAGGCAGGGGAACACTGTCAACGTTCTTGGACAGATTTCAGACACCCACCCAGCTTACAGGCCCTGCGGCGCGGGGTACTCTCACAAGGAGTGGAAAGTTTCAAAAGATGGTGAGGGAGTACCTTGCCGACCGTACCAGCATCCTCCGTGATTCCTCTGTGCCTTTTAATTATTGGGTATCCAAGCTGAACACTTGGAATGAACACGCTCTGTACGCCTTGGAGGTCCTGGCCTGACCTGCCGCTAGCGTGTTATCGGAGCGTGTTTTTAGTGCTGCTGGGGGAATTCTAACTGATAAGTGCACTCGCCTGTCAACTGACAATGCTGACAAGCTGACCCTTATCAAAATGAACAAGGGCTGGATTGGGCCAGAGTTCTCATCACCACCAAATGACAGCAGAGTAACATAAAGTCAAATCCACTGTGTTATTTCGGGAGGTGTATTCACATGCACCGCTTCATACCCACACATGGGTATACGCTTCCTCATTTCGGCTGTTTTATGTTCTTCTCCTTATCCTCAGCCACCACCACCACTATACCACCAGGGTGCCAGCATTGCAATTTCCTCCGTCCTTATTTTTGTCAGCTTTTTCTTGGAAAGCATAAGCAAAGACTGTGGGAGACCCACTCCCCAATAATGGGACTTATGCTTGTAATATGCTGTACTGCATGGTTCTTGTAAGGGGCATTGCAAGTTGCCCTGTCCTAATTTTTGGAAGCTTTTGCTTGGAAGGCATAAGCAAATCCTATGGGAGACCCACTCCCCAATAATGGGACTTATGTTTGTAATATGCTGCACTGCATGGCTCTTGTAAGGGGCATTGCAGTTCCTCATAATTTTTGGAAAGCCTTCCATTCACTGCTTAGGCCAACAGTGCACAGGAGACCCAGTTGCTATAAATGGAAAAAAAGGTTTAGTTAAGGCCCTCTGACCTCCATGTCTTTTCCAAGGGGCATTGGAGTGCCTCGAAATTTTGGGTAGGCATTGCACTCACTGTATGCCCTATAACTGTGTAGCCGAACCGCTCCTTTTGTTACAGAAACATATCCTACAAGACATATCTGATTGACTGGCCTGATATTGATGTGAATGGTCCCTGTTCCTCCTGCTCTTTCTCCTTTGCCACTACCTCATCCATCATTTATCACCTGAAGCTTTGTTTTAACGGGAGTCATAGAACTTGGATAGTAGCAGGAAAACATCCAGCAATTCTCGGAGGAGGTAGGATATGCGCCTAAACGCTGACCACCTCAGGCCTAGCCGCTGCTACATACATGCGCTTGCATTCCAACAAAACAAAGCAGATGCTAACTTCTATCATCCTCATCATGCTCCTCACCTTGGCACTCTCAACTCCCCTGATGGAGAAGCCAGGGCCCACCGGAGGAGTCTGGTTGTCTTGTGGGCTCGGCCAATGCTGCCCTAAGCAGGCCAGGCTAAGAGAAGTGTGGGAATGGTTACTGGGACAAATAGGGGTGGCTGGGGACCGAGTATGGACACGCGGCACGCCCCCTGGAGGCTGGGGAGCAAGCGGGGACATCCGGCCCCCGGGCGGCTGAGGACTGAGTATGGATACCAGGCCGCCGACGCAGCCATGCCGTGGTGGCCAGATTCCGCCTCCACATGCCTAAAAGGCCCAACTTAAAGTGCAAGCAAGCAAGCAGTATGGTATTGCAGCCTGGGGGTGGGTGGGTGGCAGGCTGCATACTTGCGCTTGCATTGCAAGGAATGGGAGAGGTACAATTGAACACTGCCCTGGGACAAGGACTTGAACGGGGATAGTTGCAAGTCTGCAACGACAGGTGCCGGGTGGGAGGCATCTTCGCAAGTACCATGAACAGGGGTTTGGCATGCACACACTACAGCGGAATAGGCTCTACTTCCCACTAAATGCACTGGGGAGGGCACAGGTAATGTTTTGGTTAATCTTATGTATAAGGCACACCAGGACCAATAGGGGTGGCTGGGGACTGAGTATGGATACCTCGCTGCCGAAGCAGCCATGAGGCAGTGGCCAGCTTCGGCCTCCTCCAAACTAAAAGGCCCCATTTCAAGTGCAAGCTAGCAGTATGGCATTGCAGTCTGGGGGTGGGTGGGTGGCAGGCTGCACACTTACGCTTGCACAGGGAACCGTGTGTGGACACCCGGCAGCGGTGTGGCTGGGGACCGAGCATGGACACCCGGCCGCCGGGTGGCTGGGGACTGAGTATGGATTCCAGGCCGCCAACGCAGCCATGACGTGGTGGCCAGATTCCGCCTCCACATGCCTAAAAGGCCCAATTTCAAGTGCAAGCAAGCAAGCAGTATAGTATTGCAGCCTGGGGGTGGGTGGGTGGCAGGCTGCATACTTGCGCTTGTATTGCAAGGAATGGGGGAGGTACAATTGAACACTGCCCTGGGACTAGAACTTGCATGGGGATAGTTGCAAGTCTGCATCTTCTGATGCGGCAAGGATCACTTATGATGGGCACACTTTTAGACAGTGACCTGGGTGTCAGAGGTGCTTCCAGGGGTCTTCCCCATGCTGTCCCCATGTCATTTGAGCACTGTCACTATCGTTTTGGGCACTTGTTATGCTTTTAAAATACTGCCGGGGGTGCCACCGCAAAAATGCTCGGGTCTCCCATAGACTAACATTGGGCTCATTGCTCGGGTCGAGCACCCGAGTATCACGGCGAGCTCGGCCCGAGCTTCGAGCACCCGAGCATTTTAGTGCTCGATCAACACTAATAGAGAGCATAGTAAATGTAGGATATGAAAAAAATAATGCTCACCTCACCACTCACCTCACTGCTTTCCTGTCTCATAACCCCAGCAGCCTGTTCTCTCTTCTTTTCATTCTCACCTATTGCCCACATTTTCTTGGATCTGCTTTGCTCTGGGCCATGGCTTCCAGCATGATTGTAGGTCTCTGTCATTACTGGGCACAGGGCCATCACGGCATACATTGTGAAATCACAATGGTGTGACTTGTGTCATCTAAGGTTTATTCAGCTATGACCATGGAAGCCACAGCTCAGAGTGAAGCAGATTGTAGAAGATGCACATGTCAGGGAAGGAGAAAAGAAGAAGAGGGGAAGACAAGACAAAATTCTATGGGTTGTGTAATAACCTGGTGAGCTACCCAATAAAACCTTCAGAATGAAATTCTATGTATCAGAATCAATATGCTTCAAATATGGTGCTTAACTGTGGACCCCCCCAGGCATGACTGTATCATTCAAGCAACGGAGGAAAAGTGAAGGCAGATCCAAACTAATCAGGACAAGAATAACGTAAGAGAGGGAAACTCACACGAGGGACCAATTGCTGACATAGTTCATGTTGAAAATGACTACTTGAGCAGAAAAGAACTATATACCATCAGATCATTGAATATGAGAGGGATGAACATTGGTTGGCTGGACATTATCAAGTGGTAAATGGAAAATACTACTATGGACGTAGTAAGTGAACTACAATGTATTGGATCTATGGACTTAAGCATTAGATAAATGTACCATTAATTACTCAATCAATGAGACAGAAAGGATAAAGAGAGTGGCTATTGTTCCCAAAATAATGATCGCAATGCGAGTACAGAGCCTCCTGAACATCAATGATTGGGTTATGCCGATTTTCAACTAAGGGAAACCTCTGAATGTGACCATCATCCAAGTTTATACACCAAAAGCAGATGCATTAGAGCAAGACATTGAGGACTTTTACTCCCACATCCAAAGCATACTGAAGAGAACCACAAGAAAATACATAATTTACATTAGTGGCAACGATGGATTCCATAAGGGCAGAGGGACTCATGATTGCATCACAAATATGAGATGGATCATAGAAAAAATTAGTGATTACCAGAAGAAGCTTGACCTGTGCTTCATTGATTAAAGCAAGGCTTCTGATTGTGTTGAGCATAAGCTTTGGGAAGCACTGAGGGAGGCTTGAGTGTCGGTGCACCTGATTACGGTAATCAGGTCATTCTACAATGATCAAGAAGCAAAAATTCAAATCAAATATGGATATATAAAATGTTTCATAATGAAAGAGTGCAAGACAATGTTGCATCCCTCCTTTAATTTTCAACCTTTATGCAGAAGTAATCATGAGGAAGCTAGACTTTGATGACTCAAATGTTGAGGTGAATATTGGTAACCTAAGATGTACAGATTATACAGCCCTGCTGGTAAAAAGTAGGAATGACCTGAAGAAGCTGATCTTGAAGATGAAAGAAGTAAGTGAAACGATGGGCCTTCACTTGAACATCAAGAAGTCCATAATTATGACTACCACCACCAAGGAACGCAACATAAAAATCAACAAAATTGGTTAACAGCTTAATTTTTCTTGAATTCTTCATTGATCACAGTGGCAGTTTGACAGCAGATATCAAGTGTTGATCAAGACTGGAGCGTGCAGCCATGATAAGCATGTACCAAATATAGAAAATATGGAAGTGCAAGGACGTCTCAGTCACAGTTAAATAAAGTCTGATCACTGAAATCGTGTTCCCAACTGTGACATATGGCTGTGAGGCTCACAAAAGCAGACGTAAGAAACATTGATGCCTTTGAGCTGTGGGTAGGGATGATAAAGAATTCAACAAATCCCTTGGACAACGATAATCACCAGAAAAGATGTTCTTGATCATATAAACCAGGAGTGAGGAACCTCTCAGATTCTCGGGCACTGCATATTTTGGGCCAACGGCCCTTTAATTCCTACCTGGACCATGAGTACATGCACACAGAGTTCTCTGTAGCGCATGCAACAATACTGTAATTATGTGCCAGCATCAGGACGTTCTTTGTAGATGTTTCTGCACTCCTATCCCGACGATGCAGAAAGTAGTCGCAATGTGTCCTATGTAATGAATACAGAAGCCTGTGTATCCTTTGTAATATATACACCAGCTCAAGTGTCCGGTATGTGATAGGAGCTGGTCTATATAAAGTACATTGGAGACACCAGGACTGGTGCATATATGTGTTTCCTAAGTGATTTATATGCACCAGTCCCAGTGTTTCCTGTGTGATGTATATACACCAGTCCCTGTGACTCCTATATGATGTATAAATGCCAGCAAAAGTATTATATTTACACCAGTCCTACATCTCCTATGTGATGTATATACATCAGCCTCGGTGTCTCCTATGTGAAGTATATAAAGCAGTCTCAGTGTCTCTTATGTGATGTATATAGTCGACCTAACACTGAGCTCTACAAACAATATGTGAACAGTGACTAATATCCCACTTTTTAGGAGACATGCATTGTTAAATCCATTTATGTTCGGAACAACTTATTGCTGCAATCAGTTATTTAGAAAGCATATAATTGTAAAAAGTCAACTGATTTTCAGACTGATGCATCTGGAAAAGCAGTTGCGAGTAGAATCATCATTATTACCACTTAACATCACACTTCTCACCAAACAAAAGCAGTTACAGCCATCACATTACGTGTGAGTCAGCTGACTCTATAGTGCATAATTACACAGCTGGCTGTCAGTAAGTGCCAGGGAGTGGTTACAGTCATCACTATGTACAGGGTGGGCTATTTATATGAATACACCTAAATAAAATGGGAATGGTTGGTGATATCAACTTCCTGCTTGTGGCACATTATGGGAGGGGGAAAACTTTTCCAGATGGGTGGTGACCATGGTGGCCATTTTGAAGTCGGCTATTTTGGATCCAACTTTATTTTTTTCAATGGGAAGAGGGTCATGTGACACATCAAACTTATTGAGCTTATTGAGAATTTCATAAGAAAAACAATGGTGTGCTTGGTTTTAACGTAGCTTTATTCTTTCATGAGTTATTTACAAGTTTATGACCACTTATAAAATGTGTTCAAAGTGCTGCCCATTGTGTTGGATTGTCAATGCAACCCTCTTCTCCCACTCTTGACACACTGATAGCAACACCAAAGAAGAAATGCTAGCACAGGCTTCCAGTATCAGTTGTTTCAGATGCTGAACATCTCGTATCTTCACAGCATAAACAATAGCCTTCAGATGACCCCAAAGATAAAAGTCTAAGGGGGTCAGATTGGGAGACCTTGGTGGCCATTCAACTGGCTCACGACGACCAATCCACTTTCCAGGAAACTGTTCATGTAGGAATGCTTGGACCTGACTCCCATAATGTGGTGGTGCACCATCTTGCTGGAAAAACTCAGGGAATGTGCCATCTTCAGTGCATAAAGAAGGCAACACGTGATCATGTAGAAATTTCAGATATCCAGTGGCATTGAGGTTTCCATTGATGAAGAATGGCCCCACTATCTTTGTACCCCATATACCACACCATTCCATCAATTTTTGTGTTCCAACAGTCTTGGAGGGATCTATCCACTGTGGGTTACAGTCAGACCAATAGCGATGGTTTTGTTTGTTAACTTCACCATTCACAAGAAAGCTTGCCTCATCACTGAACATAATGTTCTGTGTAAACTAAGGGTCCTGTTCCAATTTTTGTTTTGCCCATTCTGCAAATTCAGTGCGCCGATCTGGGTCATCCTCGTTGAGATGCTGCAGGTGCTGGATTTTGTAAGGGTGCCATTTGTGAGTAGCTAATATCTGCCGAAGGGATGTTCGACTGATGCCACTCTCCAGTGACATGTAGTGAGTGCTACGCTGTGGGCTCTTGCTGAATGAAGCTAGGACAGCCACTGACGTTTCTTCATTAGTGACAGTTTTCTTGCATACACATTTTGGCAAATCTAATACTGAACCTGTTTCACGAAATTTGGCAAGCAGTTTGCTAACTATAGCTTGGGAGATGAGTGGTCTCGTGGGGTGTCTTGCATTGAAATCTGCTGCAATGACCCGGGTACTGCGTTCACCAAACATCAACACAATTTCTATCAGCTACTCACGTGTTAACCTCTGTGACATGTCAATGGCTGTAAACAAAGAGAAACTTGTAAATATCTCATGAAAAAATAAAGTTACGTTAAAGTCAAGCACACCATTGATTTTCTTATGAAATTTTCAATAAGTTTGATGTGTCACATGACCCTCTTCCCAATGAAAAAACTAATGTTGGGTCCAAAATGGCCAACTTCAAAATGGCCGCCATGGTCATCACCCATCTGAAAAAGTTTTCCTCCTCCCATATACTAATGTGCCACAAACAGGAAGTTGATATCACCAATAGTGATGAGCGAACACTAAAATGCTCGGGTACTCGTTGCTCGAGTCAAGCAAATTGGAATACTCGGGTGCTCGACCCGAGCAACGTGCCCAATGCAAGTCTATGGGAAACTCGAGCATTTTTCAGGTGGCTCCCCCCGGTGGTCTGCAGAAACCTAAAAATTGCCCAAATCGATGGGAACAGTGCTCAAATGACATGGGAACAGCATTGGGAAGACCCTTGGGAGCATCTCTGACTCCCAGATCACTGCTGTCAACAATGTGGTCAGAGTATTATGCCACTTTTACGGACTCACAATAAATAAATATGGAAATATGTTAAGGAAAATCCTTTCCAGGGTAATGACTTGTATATAAGCCAAAATAAATAACCAAAAACAAAAATACTCCTCCACAACTTGGGCTATGTTCACACGTAGCGTTTTTGATGCGTTTTTGCACTTTTGCATTGCTTTCAACCAAGACAAATGCAATCACCATGAAATGTCATTTTAACATTTTACAACCTTATCTGGCCATGTGGTGTGTGACACATCATCAGACACATGCATACAGTGCTGAAAAGACATGGAAACAGAATGGGGAAGACCTCTGGAAGCATCTCTGACTCCCAGGTCACTGCTAAAAGTGTGCCCATCATAAGCGATCCTTGGCGCATGCGAAGATGCCTCCCACCATGCACCTGTCAATGCAGACTTGCAACAATCACCGTCCACGTCCTTGTCCCAGTGCAGCGTTCAGTTGTCCCTACCCCATTAGTTGGAATGCAAGCGCAAGTATGCAGGCAGCCACCCACAGGCCGCAACACTAAACTGCCAGATTTCTGGGCAGCTCTTTGCACTTAAAATATGGCCTTTTAAGCTCGTGGAGGCGGAAGCTTTTCACAACCTCAAGCCGGCAGCGGCCGGGTGTCCATACTCGGTTCCCTGCTGCCACTATATATCCCAGTATCGCCTCCGCATTCCACAAGCATGGGTCCCACAACATTACCCCTGCCCTCCCCAGTGCACTTACTGGGAAGGACCACCTAACCACAAACACGTGGACAGGTGAATGTGGCCAGGGATGGTGCGGAGCCAGTCCACAACTTTTTTTGCTGAGAGTTGTATTTAGCTCGGTGAAAGGACTGGCATAGAGGGAAACCGCATCTACCCTGTGTGTCATTTCTCCCAGGAAGTCCTCTAAAGCTGCTTGCACTTGAAATGTCGCCTGAACATTAATGCTGGTACTTTTCAGGGGGAATTTGCTTGCCTCCTTAGCACTGCCCCCAGTACCAGTAGCGAAGCCATCCCCAATTTCCTTCTCAGGAATTTTATTTGGTAGACTGAGTGGCCGCCCAAATGCATTTTCTCACAAAGGAGCTGAAGATAGAGTGGCAGTAGGTGCAAGTTTCTCCAGCCTGTTAGATATTAGAGGGTGAATGGCAGCACATTGGATCAGTGGTTAGCACTGAAGCCTTGCAGCGCTGGGATCCTGGGTTCAAATCCCAGCAAGGACAACATCTGCAAGGACTTTGTATGTTCTCCCCGTGTTTGCATGTGTTTCCTCGTCTGTAAAAATAGAGTGTCCGGGAACCTTTCCACACACTTTTCTTAGCAAGGACTGCTTCTCGGCAGGGTTGAATGGTCCCACCAGAGAATGCTCTGGTGTGCCTTGGCTTCTACCTCAGGAGAGTTCATGATAGTGCTAACTTTGCAGCTGCTATGGGGCACTTGAGCGGGTGAGAAAGGTTATCCCTCAAAATCAAATCCTCTGGTGGGCACAATGTTTTTCAATCTAAAACAGCTTCTCAGTGGGAGTTGTATTTATTATTATTATTATTATTTATTATTATAGCGCCATTTATTCCATGGCACTTTACATGGGAAGAAGGGGTATACATACAAGAACAATTACAATGATCTTGAACACAATGTGACAGCGACTGGTACAGGAGGAGCGAGGACCTTGCCCGTGAGGGCTCACAGTCTACAAGGGATGGGTGAGGATACAGTAGGTGAGGGTAGAGCTAGTCGTGCAGCGGTATTTGTGGAGTGGTGGTTACTGCAGTTTGTAGGCTTGTCGGAAGAGGTGGGTCTTCAGGCTATTTTTGAAGGTTTCCACTGTCGACGAGAGTCTGATGTGTTGGAGTAGAGAGTTCCATAGTAGGGGGGAAGCACGGGAGAAATCTTGTATGCGATTGTGGGAGGAGGAGATTAGAGGGGAGTAGAGAAGGAGATCTTGTCAGGATCGGAGGTTGCGTGTGGGTATGTAGCGGGAGACTAGGTCTGAGATACAGTGGTGGCCAAAAGTATTGGCACCCCTGCAATTCTGTCAGATAATACTCAGTTTCTACCTGAAAATGATTGCAATCACAAATTCTTTAGTATTATTATCTTCATTTAATTTGCTTGCAAGGAAAAAACACAAAAGAGAATGAAGAAAAAATCAAATCATTGATCATTTCACACAAAACTCCAAAAATGGGCCAGACAAAAGTATTGGCACCCTCAGCCTAATACTTGGTTGCACAACCTTAAGCCAAAATAATTGCGAACAACCGCTTCCGGTAACCATCAATGAGTTTCTTACAATGCTCTGCTGGAATTGTGGACCATTCTTCTTTGGCAAACTGCTCCAGGTCCCTGATATTTGAAGGGTGCCTTCTCCAAACTGCCATTTTGAGATCTCTCCACAGGTGTTCTATGGAATTCAGGTCTGGACTCATTGCTGGCCACCTTAGAAGTCTCCAGTGCTTTCTCTCAAACCATTTTATAGTGCTTTTGGAAGTGTGTTTTGGGTCATTGTCCTGCTGGAAGACCCATGACCTCTGAGCGAGACCCAGCTTTCTCACACTGGGCCCTACATTATGCTGCAAAATTTGTTGGTAGTCTTCAGACTTCATAATGCCATGCACACGGTCAAGCAGTCCAGTGCCAGAGGCAGCAAAGCAACCCCAAAACATCAGGGAACCTCCGCCATGTTTGACTGTAGGGACCGTGTTCTTTTCTTTGAATGCCTCTTTTTTTTCCTGTACACTCTATGTTGATGCTTTTTCCCAAAAAGCTCTACTTTTGTCTCATCTGACCAGAGAACATTCTTCCAAAACATTTTAGGCTTTCTCAGGTAAGTTTTGGCAAACTCCAGCCTGGCTTTTTTATGTCTCAGGGTAAGAAGTGGGGTCTACCATACAGTCCCCTTTCATTCAGACGCCGACAGATAGTATGGGTTGACACTGTTGTACCCTCGGACTGCAGGGCAGCTTGAACTTGTTTGGATGTTAGTCGAGGTTCTTTATTCACCATCCGCACAATCTTGCGTTGAAATCTCTCGTCAATTTTTCTTTTCCGTCCACATCTAGGGAGGTTAGCCACAGTGCCATGGGCTTTAAACTTCTTGATGACACTGCGCAAGGAAGACACAGGAACATTCAGGTCTTTGGAGATGGACTTGTAGCCTTGAGATTGCTCATGCTTCCTCACAATTTGGTTTCTCAAGTCGTCAGACAGTTCTTTGGTCTTCTTTCTTTTCTCCATGCTCAATGTGGTACACACAAGGACACAGGACAGAGGTTGAGTCAACTTTAATCCATGTTAACTGGCTGCAAGTGTGATTTAGTTATTGCCAACACCTGTTAGGTGCCACAGGTAAGTTACAGGTGCTGTTAATTACACGAATTAGAGAAGCATCACATGATTTTTCAAACAGTGCCAATACTTTTGTCTACCCCCGTTTTTAGGTTTGGTGTGGAATTGTATCCAATTTGGCTTTAGGACAATTCTTTTTGTGTTTTTTCATTGAAGACAAATTAAATGAAGATAATAATACCAAAGAATTTCCGATTGCAATCATTTTCAGGAAGAAACTGAGTAATATCTGACAGAATTGCAGGGGTGCCAATACTTTTGGCCACCACTGTATATGGAGGAGACAGGTTGTGAATGGCTTTGTATGTCATGGTTAAGGTTTTGAACTGGAGTCTCTGGGCAATGGGGAGCCAGTGAAGAGATTGACAGAGAGGAGAGGCTGGGGAATCGCGGGGGGACATGTGGATTAGTCGGGCAGCAGAGTTTAGGATGGATTGGAGGGGTGCAAGAGTGTTGGAAGGGAGGCCACAGAGCAGGAGGTTGCAGTAGTCAAGGCGGGAGATGATGAGGGCGTGCACTAGTGTTTTTGCAGATTCATGGTTGCGGAATGTGCGGATCCGGGAGATATTTTTGAGTTGGAGTCGGCAGGAAGTGGAAAGGGCTTGGATATGTGGTTTGAAGGAGAGTTCAGAGTCCAGGGTTACCCCAAGGCAGCGAGCTTGATTAACTGGAGAGAGTGGGCAGCCATTGACTATGATGGATAGGTCAGTTGGGGGCGGGTTGATGGCGGAAAGATGATGAATTCTGTTTTGTCCATGTTAAGTTTTAGAAATCTAGCAGAGAAGAAGGATGAAACCGCAGACAGACATTGTGGGATTTTGGTTAGTAAGGAGGTGATATCGGGTCCAGAGAGGTACATCTGTGTGTCGTCAGCATAGAGGTGAAAATGAAAGCCATGAGACTCTATGAGCTGTCCCAGGCCTAAGGTGTAGATGGAGAAGAGCAGGGGTCCTAGAACTGAACCTTGGGGGACACCGACAGATAGGGGGCAAGATGAGGAAGTGGTCTGTGAGTGAGAGACACTGAATGTCCTGTCTGTTAGGTATGAGGAGATCCAGGATAGGGCCAAGTCTGTGATGCCGAGAGATAAGAGAGTTTGTAGTAAGAGGGAATGGTCCACTGTGTCGAAGGCAGATGACAGAGTAGTGTCACTTAGATTTTGTGGTTAGTAGGTCGTTGGTGACTTTGGTCAGTGCACTTTCAGTAGAATGGTGCGGTTGGAAACCAGATAGTAGGCGGTCGAAGAGGGAGCAAGAGGAGAGGTGGGAGGACAGCTCAGAATGGACGTGTTGTTCCAGTAGTTTTGAGGCATAGGGGAGAAGTGATATGGGGCGATAGCTAGACAGAGAGGATGGGTCAAGGAAGGGCTTTTTGAGGATTGGTGTGATTGAGGCATGTTTGAAGCATGAGGTGAAGATACCAGTTGTTAGTGACAAGTTGAAGAGGTGGGCTAGGGCTGGGATGAAGATAGTGGTAAGGTTTGGGATGAGGTGGGACGGGATTGGGTCAAGTTTTCAGGTGGTGAGGTGTGATTTGGAGAGTAAAAAGGAAAGTTGATCTTCCGTAATGGTGGAGAATGTGGTTTTGGAAGAGGAGAGTTGAGTAGGTGTGGGGATGGGCTGTGGGGGCTTTAAGTTAAAACTTTCACCACAGCCATATTCTTTAGCTCAGTGAAAGGGCTGGCATAGAGGGAAATCGTATCTACCCCGTCTGTCATTTCTCCGTCACCAGGTTCTGCCCATTGTCACACACGACCATGCCTGGCGGTATGTTCAACGGTGAGAGCCACAGATCAGGCTGCTATGTTACAGCTTTCAACAACTCTGCAGTGCTGGGCGGTTTGTCAATTAAGCATTAAGCATGTTATCTTCAGCACAGCCTGTTGTCACTTGGCCAAGGCAGTGCTGTAGTGCTGTCAGCTTGTGACTGATGTAGTCATTTCGGAGATGAAGGAGGAGGTGCATGAGCTGAACATTGTGATTACATTGAGGTTAAATTGATGACGCTGTTTTTTATACTAAACAAAGATCCTACTGTTTTTTTTTTTTTGTTATTTTTAAGACAAATGCATTCACCGGGAAATGTCATTTTAACATTTTACAACCCAATCTGGCAATGAGGTGTGTGACACATCATCAGACACATCCTGTTTTATTTATGATGGAGGGACTCTGAAAGTCATAAAGACTATTTTTATAGGGCCATCAGACGGCCCTTACTATTCTTAAAAGGCCAGCAGTCGGCCCTCGCTATTATTAGAAAGCCATCAGCCGGCTATGCTTTGTTGTTCTTATTATTAACAAGTGGGTCTCCTATACTGTTATTGCGCATCCAGTGACTGCAAGGGCTGCCAAAAATTTGGACGCAACCCAATATCCCTTTGAAGAGACATAGAGGAGGTTCTCAGTAAAAAATTTTTCCCATTTTAAAGGAGCGGGTCTCCTATAGTGGTAATGCATATGCTGTGATTGCAAGGGTTGCCAAAATTTGGGAAAAACCCCACTAATAATTTAAAGACACATAGAGCAGGGCCACAGTAACGACAAATTCCATTTAGAAAGGAGAGAGTCTGCTATACAGTTATAGGGTATGCAGTGAGTCCAACGGCTGACCAATTTAAGGAAAAACCCCACTAAGAATTTAAAGACACACAGAGCTGGGCCACAGTAACAAGTAAGACATGTTCTCATTAGAAAGGAGAGGGTCTGCTATACAGTTATAGGGTATGCAGTGAGTCCAACGGCTGACCAATTTTAGGAAAACCCCACTAAGAATTTAAAGACACACAGAGCAGGGCCACAGTAACAAGTATGCCATGTTCCCATTAGAATGGAGAGGGTCTGCTATACAGTTATAGGGTGTACAGTGAGTCCAACGGCTAACCAATTTTAGGAAAAACCCCACTAAGAATTTAAAGACACAAAGAGCAGGGCCACAGTAACAACAAATTCCCATTAGAATGGAGAGAGTCTGCTATACAGTTATAGGGTATGCAGTGAGTCCAATGGCTGACGAATTTTAGGAAAAACCCCACAAAGAATTTAAAGACACAGAGCAGGGCCACAATAACAAGTACAACATCTTCCCATTAGAAAGGAGAGGGTCTGCTATACAGTTATAGGGTATGCAGGGAGTCCAACGGCTGACGAATTTTAGGAAAAACCCCACTAAGAATTTAAAGACACATAGAGCAGGACCACAGTAACAAGGTACGACATGGTCCCATTAGAAAGGAGAGAGTCTGCTATACAGTTATAGGGTATGCAGTGAGTCCAATGGCTGACCAATTTTAGGAAAAACCCCACTAAGTATTTCAAGACATATAGAGCAGGGCCACAGTAATGACAAATTCCCATTGGAAAGGAGAGAGTCTCCCATAGTGTTGGCCTATGCAGTGAATGCAAGGGCTGCCAAAAATTTGGAGGCACTTCAATGACCTTGGACGAGAAATGGAGGAGGGCCTCATAAAAAAATGTTCCCATTAGAAAGGAACGGGCCTCCTATACTTGTAATGCTCATGCACTAAGTGTATGGGCTGACAATCATTTACTCCTGGGCGGTATACATGAACATAATGTATAATTTTTTTTTACGGGCATCATAAACACCCTTTAAAAAAATTATGTGGGTCTGGCATCATGGACGACGGCCACCCTGGTGATATGGTGGTGAAGGATGAGGAGAAGGAGGAGGACAAGAGCAAATAGCCCAAATCAGGAAGCGTATACCAATGTGTGGGTATGAAAAGGTGCATGAGAATACACCTCCCAAGAAAAGACACTGGATTTGAGTTTATGTTACGCTGCTATCATTCGGTGGTGTTGAGAAGTCTGGCCCAATCCAGCCCTTGTTCATTTTTGTAAGAGTCAGCCTGTCAGCATTTTCAGTTGACAGGCGGATGCGCTTATCAGTTATAATTCCACCAGCGGCACTAAAAACCCGCTCTGATAAAACGCTGGCGGCAGAACAGGCCAGGACTTCCAAGGCATAGAGTGTCAGTTCATTCCACGTATCCAGCTTGGATACCCAATAATTTTAGGGTACAGAGGAATCACGGAGGACGTTGGTACGGACGGCAAGGTACTCTCTCAGCATTTTCCCAAACTTTGCACTCCTTTGGAGAGTACACCGTGCCTCAGGGCCTGTGCAATGTGAGGGTCTGAGAAAACTCTCCCAGAACTTTGACAGTGTTCCCCTGCCTCTGCTGGATTGAAGCTGTGTCTCTCTCGCCTGTACTCCTTGGTTGTCCAACGAAGTGTGCCCTCTGCCGCCAGCATTTTCAGATGGGAAATTTTTAATAGTTCAGCAACAAGGGCCTTCTGGTACAGCCCCATTTTTGTAGACCTGTTCGCCTCAGGAATAAGAGATATAAAGTTCTCCTTGTAGCATGGGTCTAGAAGTGTCACCAACCAGTTATGACTGTCACCCAAAATTTTGAGAATGCGAGGGTCATGGGAAAGGCAGCGTAACATAAACTCAGCCATGCGTGCCAGACTACTAACAGGCAAGACTTCCGTATCCTCACCAAGAGGATGACTGACCATGCTCTCCTCCTCCTCCTCCCCTCTGTCCTCTGGCCATCCACGCTGAACAGACGGTATGACAGCTGTGTAGGTGATACTGTCTAGAGTGCATGAAACTAGCCCCTGTCCTTCCTCCTCCTCTTCCTCATTGTCACCCAATCCACGTTGGGATGAGATTAGGCTTGGCTGTGTGTAATCATCCTGTTTGGTTCCTTGCTCCATCTCATCGTGCTCCACCTGCAATGCATCCTCTTTGATTGTGAGCAGAGAGCACTTCAGAAGACAGAGAAGCGGGATGGTGATGCTAATTATGGCGTCAAAGTTTTGGAGGATGGTACATATGTCTGACATCCATGTCCACTCCTGAGGTCTTATGTGTGGAGTCTGAACTGAATACCGACGGCCTTGTTGATGCTGGTACTCAACTACTGCCCTCTTCTGCTCCCAAGTCCTTCCCAACTTCTGCAGTGTTGAGCTCCAACGCGAGGGGACATCACACACCAATCTGTGAGCCGGAAGCTGCAAATGCTGCTGAAACACTGCAAGGGCGGCAGAAGCTGTAGCTGACTTTCTAAAATGGGCACACAGGTGGCATACTTTAACAAGCTGATCCGGCAGCTCCGGGTAGGATTTGAGAAACCGCTGAACCATGAGGTTAAGCACATGGGACAGGCATGGTACCGAGGGACGGCCGCCGCCATCAGGTTGCAGAATCCTTCCATCTCCACGAGTCTGAAAAGCAACATTTCGAGCGCAAACAGTCGTGAATTGTGAGAATTTAGTAGTGTGGCCTGTGGCTCGTTGGCTGCATATTTGCCCTTGCATTCCAAGGATTGGGGTATGGACAACTGAATGCTGCGCTGGGACAAGGACATGGACGTGCTTCCTGATGCTGCTACTTGAGAGCGTGCAATGACAGTTGCAGGGCATGAGGCATCTTCGCATGCACCATGGACAGGGGATTGGCTTGCATGCACAACAGCAGAAGAAGCAGTGGTGCCGCACGCAGACACTGTTCATGGACCCTTGGGTTCGGCCCACAAAGTCGGGTGCTTTGCTGCCATGTGCCTGATTATGCTGGTGGTGGTCAGGTTGGTAGTTTTGCTACCCCTGCTGATGCTGGCCAGGAAGGTGGTGCAAATGGCCATTTTGGGATTATCGTCAAAGTCTTTAAAAAACAACCAGACTCTGGAAGACCTAACAGTTGTTCTGGCAACTTCCTTTGTGTTTGTGTTACGGGGAACAGTTGCCTGCCTTTTGTCTGCGGCCACCACACAGCTAATTCCTGCCTGTTGGGGTACTCTGCCTCCCTCCCCCTGTGTGCTGCTGTCCTCGCTCTGCATGTCCTCCTGCCAGGTTGGGTCAGTTACTATATCATCCACCACCTTGTCTACAACTTCCGCACCCTGGTCCTCCTCCTGACTTTCTGGCAATTGTGTCTCATCATCGTCCACCTCTTGTGACACTTTCCCACCGTCGCCTTGGTGTGATCATGGCTGCTCAAATATTTGGGCATCGCTACACACGATCTCCTCTTGCCCCACTTCAAGTGGACTGGGCAAGAGGCCTGAATCTATAAATGGAAAAGTGAACAGCTTGTTAGGACCCTCCTGTTTGTTTTTTCCATCTTGTGTTTTGCTGTCACTGACCACCTGCATTTTTATTCCAGCTCCGCCCTTTTGGCTGTGCTGGACTTCAGTGTTTGACCAGTGTTTGACTGTTTCTCTAGCCAGGTGTACTGTGCCTTTCTCTGTCAGTTCGCTTGGTCTTTCTGGGACCTCTAGTACTTTTTTGTCAGTTTGTCTTTTTGTGTTCTGCAACTTCTGTTCTGTTTAGGAGGTGTCCATTTTTGTCCCAGTCCTTAGTTCTTTTAGGGACCCCTCCCTTAATGCTATAGGTCTTTGTTCAGACTAAGGCGGGTCTGTTCGCTAGGAATAGGCAGCCCGCTACATCGTAGGGATTCAGCTTAGTCTTACTGTAGGGACAGCTTTCCCCTATCTTTCCTCAGTTCATGTTGCAGATCATAACAGTAAGTCCAGCCCAAAAAACTAAAAGGAAAGATATTCGGGGATCAGTATGGTTTCCGTCCAGGATTTGGCTCAACGCCTGCAGGGATTGTCTCTGGAGGTGGCCGAGCTTCAGCAACACGTGAGTAGCTGTTCTGGGGTGCATTTTGTTGAACCCAAGGTAGGACTGCCTGATGTTTTTTATGGTAAACAACAAGATTTTTTTTCCTTTAAAAATGATTGTTTGTTATATTTTCGTTTGAGACCAAGGTCCTCTGGGAATGAATCACAGCGCATTGGTTTTATTATGTCACTTTTGCGCAATGAACCACAGGGGTGGGCCTTTTCTCTCCAAACTAATGATCCGTTTTTAAGGTCTGTTGAAGAATTTTTTTCTGCTATGGAGTTATTATATGACGATCCTGATCGAATCTCATCTACTGAGGCAGAACTCAGGCGTTTGAATCAGGTGTCAGGTGATGTTGAAAATTATTGCACACACTTCAGGAGATGGGCCTAAGAAGTTAAATGGAATTATCCTGCGCTGAAATGTTTATTTCTTGCTTGTTTGAGTGGAAGGGTTAAGGATATGCTAATTGCATTCCCTGCACCTGAGACTTTGCAGGATGCTATGCAATTAGCTGTCCGTGTGGACAGGAGGCTGAGGTTCAGGCTGAATGAGGTAAAGACTCCTGTAATGTCAGTTCCTAGTCCCCAGAAAATCTGCTCTGACAGCGTAGAACCGATGGAGGTTGGGGTGAAGTCGCTCCCCTCTCAGGAAAGAGACTGGAGGTTCGCCGAGGGATTGTGTCTTTATTGTGGTAAAGCTGACCATTTGATTAAGTATTGTGAGCTTCGTTTAAGTAAAGAAAAAAAAAGGGTCAGTTACGCCCGTATAGCTTGTTTATGCTCTGCAGGAGTACTTCTTTCTGGGGGTACTACTTTGCAGGGAGATTTGATTGAATTTCAGGTATTTGTAGATTGTGGTTCAACACTTAATGTGATTGATAAAGGGTTTTTGCAAAGACTTAATTTGAAATCCAAACCTTTGTCATCACCTATTTCTGTGATTGCAATTGATAACACTCCCTTGAAATGTATTACTAACAAGGTTGCTGCATTTCCACTCACTATCAATGGATTTCACCAAGAAATTTTGGACTTGGTTGTTTTAGATAATTTACCCTCTCCGGTTGTTCTAGGATTGACTTGGATAAAACTGCACAATCCTTTACTGGACTGGTCTACTAATGTGATTAAGTCTTGGAGTCTGAAGTGCAATGATAAATGTTGTAATGGTCGCATTGCGGCTGTGGAAATAGGGGAATTACCTGTACCTATTCAAGATTTTTGGAGGTTTTTTTCAGAGGAGGAGTCACAAGTTTTACCTCCTCATAGGGATTATGATTGCACCATTGAGTTTGTTCCGGGAGCAACTCTTCCTGAGAGTCGCTTGTTTAATCTGACTATCCCTGAAAGAAAGGCCTTGGAGGAGTACATACAGACTAGCCTGGCTGCTGGTCACATTAGACCTTCTAAGTCGCCTGTGGCAGTTGGATTTTTCTTTGTTAAGAAAAAGGACAGGGGTTTTCGTCCATGTCTGGATTTTCGTGAAATTAATAAGATTACCGTGCGCAATTCCTACCCATTGCCGTTAATTCCTGACTTGTTTAACCAGTTAGTGGGGCAAAGCAGGTCATCCAGGAATTTCGGAGACTAAGAGACTTATCAGTCGCAGTTTTTGGTGGCCTTGGTGGCAGAGGGAAGTCATCAAGCGGTTGTGTTAATGTACTGTGTGTGCTAGGTCAAAGGCTTCACATACTCCTGCTGTGGGGTTGCTTTGCCCTCTGGAGGTTCCTAGTGCGCCTTGGATGCATCTGACAATGGATTTTATTACTGATCTTCCTGTGTCTGAGGGTTTTACTATCATCTGGGTGGTCGTGGACCGTTTTAGTAAGATGTGTCATTTGGTTCCATTCATTAAGTTGCCCTGCGCAAAGACACTCGCTATGGCGTTTATTAAGGAGATTGTCAAGTTCCATGGCGTTCCCACGGATATTGTTTCTGATAGAGGACCTCAGTTTGTGGCTCGCTTTTGGTGTGCTTTTTCTGACAGGTTGGGAGTCCATTTCTCATTTTCATCTGGTTATCATCCTGAGTCTAATGGACAGACTGAAAGAAAGAACCAGGATGTTGAACAGTTTTTGCATTGTTTTGTGGCGGACAATCAAGAGGTGTGGTCTGAGTTTCTGTCTCTCGCAGAATTTGCTCTTAACAATCAAACATCCTCCTCTGCTGGGTGTTCTCCTTTTTTTTGTTGTACTGGGAGACATCCGTCTTTTGGTTCGTTCTCCAAATTGGGGTCGGCGGTGCCGGAGGAGAAGAATTTTTCTGGTGATTTGGAGAGAGTTTGGACTAATGTACTTTGCAACCTTCAAGAGGCTAACAAGAAGTCCAGGAAGTATTTTGACAGGAAATGTAAGGAGGTTTTGTTTACTGTGGGTGACATGGTTTGGTTGTCCTCGAAGAACCTGCGGTTGAGGATTCCCTCTAAAAAACTGGGTCCTAAGTTTGTGGGTCTATTTAAAGTGCATCAGGTTGTTAACCTGTCTGCTGTT
Organism: Phyllobates terribilis; assembly: GCF_046119375.1. NCBI lineage: Eukaryota > Metazoa > Chordata > Amphibia > Anura > Dendrobatidae > Phyllobates > Phyllobates terribilis. The sequence continues at coordinate 460,172,084 of NW_027362764.1, forward strand.
AGGTTGGATGTACCTACTTCCTGGAAGATTAATCCTGTGTTTCATGTTTCCTTGTTGAAAAAGGTTGATGTATCTGATAGGGACGCCACGGTCACAGTTTCTCTTGTGGTGGAAGATGGCGAATATGAAATTTCTCGTATCTTGAATTCTAGATGGCATAGAGGGAGATTACAGTATCTCGTCTCCTGGAAGGATTTTAGTCCCGAAGACAACTCCTGGGTAAGGACGGATGATGTCTCTGCTCCTAGGCTTGTTAAGGCTTTCCACAAGATTTTTCTGGATAGGCCTGAGCCTGGAGGATCTGGAGGATCCTCATAAAAGAGGGGGTACTGTTAGAACCCTCCTGTTTGTTTTTTCCATCTTGAGTTTTGCGGTCAGGTGACCATCTGCCTTTATTTTCCAGCTCCACCCTTTTGGCTGTGCTGGACTTCAGTGTTTGACCAGTGTTTGACTGTTTCTCTAGCCAGGTGCTTCTGTGCCTTTCTCTGTCAGTTCGCTTGGTCCTTCTGGGACCTCTAGTACTATTTTGTCAGTTAGTCTTTTTGTGCTCTGCAACTACTTTTCTGTTTAGGAGGTGTCCATTTTTGTCCCAGTCCTTAGTTCTTTTAGGGACCCCTCCCTTAATGCTATAGGTCTTTGTTCAGACTAGCCGAGGACTAAGGCGGGTCTGTTCGCTAGTAACAGGCAGCCCGCTACATTGTAGGAATTCAGCTTAGTCTTACTGTATGGACAGCTTTCCCCTATATTTCCTTAGTTCATGTTGCAGATCATAACACAGCTCTTTAGAGTGTCCAAGTGTGCGATCAGTTGTCTCTGGGTACTCGGCATGGTGGGAGGAAGGAGGATCAGGAAGAGGAATATGCGGTCCAGACTCACGGTTACTGAGACTTGACGGTGTGGAATAGAGGGTGGTGGTGGTGGTGGCTAAGTGACTGGAAGCATTATCTGCTATCCAACCAACAACCTTTCGACACTGCTCTGGGTTCAATAGTGGTGTGCTGCGGTCCCCTAGAAATTGAAACAGAAAGATCAGGCGAGAAGATGTGGGTGTTTGTTGTTGCACAATTTCGGCTTGCCCACGGCCTTGTCCTCGGCCTCTGCATGCACCATTACCACCACGTCCAGTTCCCCGTTCCTTGCTACGTGCCTTGCCCATTTTAAATGGAGGACAGTATCTTCTACGCTCACTACAAATGACTGAGTTTGGAGCGTACTTATATGTGATCTGTGTGATGGAGAAAACAGAGTTTTAAATACCTTGCCTGTAGGTAAGTAGTTTGACCAGCAAACTGCTGTGAATTGCTTCACTGACACACTAAAGGAAATTTTTAATGGAGGCCAAAAATGCAGTATTTTCAGACAACGTATATGTGATCCGTGTGATGGAGAAAACACAGTTTTAAATAGCTGGATTTCTAGCGCTCTAATATGGAAAGGACCTGGCTGTATTCTGCAGTGCCAACAAGCAAATGACGCAGAAAAAATGGTGGTCTCTGGATTGCTTTTTAAGCAAATAATGAGGACTAAGATCCAAAGAAAAGTATTCCTGGCCCCTGAGACCTGGGCCTTTGTATAGAAATATCTAACAGCAGAAGAAGGCAGAATTGGAATGGAGCCTCTTGTGCTATATACACTGCCTGCCTATACACCCTGCCTGCCTGATATCTCTGCAGATGGATTAGTCCTCAGAAGGACTGTTTGTTAAGATGGATATGTGTAATGTATGGTTTTTCTCCCTACACTACCTAATACACAAGCAAATATGTCCCTGACACAGCAGCACCTCTCCCTACACAAGCAAATGGCGTAGAAAAACGGTGTTCTTTGGATTACTTTTTAAGCAAATAATGAGGATTAAGATCCAAATAAAAGGATTCCTGGCCCCTGAGACCTGGGCCTTTGTATAGAAATATCTAACAGCAGCAGAAGGAAGAATTGGAATGGAGCCTCTTGTGCTATATGCACTGCAGTCTACTATATACACTGCCTGCCTATACACCCTGCCTGCCTGATATCTCTGCAGATGGATTAGTCCTCAGAAGGACTGTTTGTTAAGATGGATATGTGTAATGTACGGTTTTTCTCCCTACACTACCTAATACACAATCAAATCTCTCCCTAACGCAGCAGCAGCTCTCCCTACACGGTCTGATCCGGAGTGACTGTAATGAGCATGGCGGCGCCAGGTCTGATATAGACCTGATGCAGCTGTGCGGCCAGCCAATCACTGTAATGTCCACAACCAACATGGCTACGGCATTACAGTGCATGGCAGGCAATCCCTGCATGTTCATTGGCTCTCTAAAGAGTATGCTCGGCCGAGCACTGAGTATTAATAGTTTGCATGGGCTCTAAGTTTTCGGTGCTCCGTGAACTTGATTTGCAACTGTTTGACAGATTTAATACATGTGAGGAATGCTGGAAAACAGGCATTCCTCACATGTATTAAATCTGTCAAACAGTCGCAAATCATGTTCAAGGAGCAACGAAAACTTAAAGCCCGCGCGGACGCTATAAATACTCGGTGCTCGGTCGAGCATACTCGGCAAAAGGTTTAACAAAACATACTCGCTCATCACAAGAGGGGACCCGAGTTCCTGCCCGAGCAACCCGGAAATACTCGGCGAGCGCCGAGCATCTCGACCAGTGAGATGCTCGGACGAGCACCGAGCAGTAGCGAGCATGCTCGCTCATCACTAATCACCAACCATTCCCATTTTATTTAGGTTTATCCATATAAATAGCCCTCCCTGTACTAAGCGATGACTGAAGCAGTGCCAGTCGTGCCTCTATTTCTTAAATCTGGAAAAATAAAGTTCATTTTCTCCCAGCAGCCGGGCTTTTAGTCTAGCGTCTGGGCAGCTTTGGGACACTATTATCCTGCAGATTAACCCCATATCTGCAGGTTAATAGCATTTTAGGATGTGACAGGTTCCCTATATTACCTTATTGTGTGTGCTTGTGAGAGTAGTTATTTTCAATATACACTGCATCTAGTTTTTTCTTAAGGAGAGTGTGTGTGATTTTTACACTTTAAAACATGTTACAATAGTGTCTGAAAAATTTGAGAGCAGTGACTAAAAAAAAAAATCGAGTGTTCTTGTTTATTAAGGCACAAATTATGCATTACAGCTTGCTATTCCAAAGGGCAAGCCATGATGAAATACCTTTTGGAAGCGAATTACCCAGAAATATATTCTGGTAATTTAGCAAAGCTTTAAACTACTCATTACACTATTAATGAGAAAAGTATGTCTGAGTGTGGGCTATATGACTTTCCACGACACCCATAAATGGAATGGAAAAAAAAGAACAAATTATGATCAAGGTTACCTTAAATATTAATTGTAATAAGCACTTAGCACCTCTTCTAGTAAGTCAATGAGGATTATCACACTTACACTAAGTAATAATAATTCTTGACCCTTAAATACTCCTTGTTAAAAATGAATAAAAGGCTGCATTTAAAGACATGTGGACATATGCAGTATGAAGAAAATTGCAATATATAATGCACTGATGAATAGGAAATATAATTTGAAAGGTCTTTCACTCTCTTAACTATTTAGCATCCATTGTTGTTATTTAATTAGCTTAGTTGAAAAAGCAGAAAACATTCAGAACTGGGCTTTCACAAACCCAACAAAGCTATGCACCTCAATGAGTAAGACAAGAATTGTCAGGATTGACCAGCATGAATTTATTCAACCCTGGATCAATAAATTATGAAGATCACCAATACAAGACATGGAATATTCAGCACTCATCAAGCAAAGACAAATATTATTTGTTGGACTATAAAGGGGGAACATAAGCAGCAAGCAGAATACAGGGAGCACTGCATAATTTACCACAGGTACATACATATTGTCCCTCTTAGGCTATACAGGTTAACATAAGCTAAAAGGTAGCAGTTCTATGAATTTGGACAACATTGTATTCCATGACACCAATTCAGACTGGCAATTTCCAAGCCGGTCTTGATAAGGGGGCAAGGTGGAGTCAGATACTCCTGATTCATGAAAAGGTGAAAAACCTCTTAATGTACTGTATCTGCAGCACCTAACGAGTGGCATTCGCTTCTATGCATCATGATAGATAATTCCAAAGCCTAACTGGAGTAAGATTTCTGGCATAGAGAATACCACAGCTCGTTTAGAAAAAGACAAGATGTAATGTCAAACCCCTGCTGCGCTTCCATCCCAACTCATCTTTGCTCATAATGGCAGAGCTGGAAGAAACTGGCATAAAAATGCCAACGTTTTCTGACTGTTCAAAGTGATTTATGACACAATTTTGCCAAAATTGCTTTGATGAATTGGGGCCTGTATGTTGTACAAATTATTCATTGTATTAATTTTTGGAGAGTGAAACGCAATACACATGATAAACTACATAATGTAGTCTGGCCTTTTTCTCACCTAAATGCTAGATGGGAAAATTGTTGCAAAGTGTGCAAAAAACTCCCTCTAAAGCTAAATTTATTTAGCCTAGGGGATGCTATTAAAAAGGGGGACATGATTGATTCCTTTCAATATGTTAAAAGTTTAAATAAGATTCACGGGAAAGTGTTTTTTATTAAGAAACCAAGCACAAGAACTAGGTGGTGCAATTCTATGATGGTGGGCTTTATGCTTTTAATTTTTTTTTGTGTATATTACCTAGCTGTATACTTAGGCTATGCCCCTTTTGGAAATGTGTAAATCCAAATGTACACACAAACTATTCAGAATACTTTTTAGCATTATATGCTTTTATATGCTTCTCAATATATCATATTTTATGTTTGATTATTTTTCAAGTTTACTTTTATCCCCACTATAAAATGATAAGAATATACATTATTAATATACAAAGCATAGTAAAGTCTTCTGAGCATGTGAATTAAGCAAATCTTCCATATTATTAACACAATTTTCATTATTTCAGGTTGTTACTCTTTATGATTTAGATTTCAGATTTGTACTGAGTTTGATGCTCATTTAATTTTATTGGATGGCTCTAAAAAATATTTTCTTTCTTAATAATTTCAAATTTATAATTTGCTAAGCATTTCAGAAAGTAATTGTACATCCCATAAACTCTAACAACCTTAGGAACAATCAATTATCAAAACTGTCTTAATCAGCATTGTTGAGACAAAACAAGCACTCCACAAATAAGATTCTGATAGGTGACTGGAATGAAGAATATGTGTAATCATTCAAATAGCCTAGAATGCCTTAGTTTCTCAATATGTATGCATTACTAAACGAAAAAAAAGATTTAGAAAGCTATTCATATGCAGTTGCTTAGAAATCACATTAGCAAACTAACAACATTTAAAAATTAAAATCATGACTTTTTAACTTTATCAAAATTGTAATGTCTTAGAATGCCAAAATAATGGGTAAAAATGTCCATTTTTTTGCCAAGATTTACCTTAACTCTGGCCCTTTTGAGTTCAGAACTGTCCTTGGAAAACTGGGTCTGTTGGTAAGTATGTATTAGTAATAGTGAGAAATATATTAAGGCTACGGCCCCACTATCATTATTTGGTCAATATTTTCCTCAGTATTTGTAAGCCAAAACTGGGTGAGGAACAATCAGAGAAAAAGGTATGCTAGAAACACATGCACCAATTCTGTATTTTTGACCCACTGACTAAATACTAACCAAATACTGATAGTGTGGCCATAGCCTAACACTCAATCACATCTTGTACAGTGTAATTTTGTTTCAACGGTTATATTGCTTATAGAAAATGACAAGGCAGTAGTTAATGTTATACAATACCAATTCATGACTGACAGGATTGACTACCTTACAGTGAGGGTGAGCTATCAAATACAAAAATGAGGAATTCAACAGTGTTTAACGGGCACATAAACCTTAGAAATCTATCTCTCTTTACACATCCACACACATGAATGTTTGACTAAGCTGATATAAAGCAAATATGAAGCTCTAATGTTTGACTGTGTACTATACAGCTTGCTTATCACTTATAAGCCATAATCATGATGTTTTTTTGTGGTCACCAACTGCAAGGCTAGATTAATATTCACATTTACTTATGTAGGAGTAGTTATCACTCATCAATCATTTCCAACTATATGATTTTTGTATTATTGTCTGATGAAGGTCGAAGTTGTACGACCGAAATGTTACTTTATGGATTGCATTTCATGAACACTTTATGAATCATATCTTCATGAATAAATCAACGTTTATCACAAATTAGAGTGCCGGATTCTATTTCTATATGATTTAAGGAGTGGTTTCCTTTCCATGCACCATAACTTGGAGTGACGTATATCCTGATTCTACATTCATTGGAAGGGATACGGTCCTGAGGAAAGATCCTGGTTCACGGCTCATCGCTGAGTTCCATAAGAGGTCTCCAGACAAGGTGGGTGGTGAGAGCCCCATGTCTCTCATAAGGAGTGGGGTACTGTTAGGAATCGTGAGTCTGTGCTCCACCTGCGCATGGAGCAGGTCCAGTGCTATGCTACTCCAATTGCAGGTGCCACAATTGTCCTGACCCGGGAAGTGGAGCTACTATACATGCAGGGATACTGTCCCAATCTTATGGAGCATTGCATTCTGGTGTTCTGGTGTTGTAGGATGTGTGAGGATGCAGGATGCCATGTCTCTCACTGATTTCCCATGTTGCCAGGCAAAGCAGGACACTGCTGTGTCTGACACTATACAGTTGTGGAATTATGTTCATTCTGCTGTGCAAGCTAGCAGGGAGTGGCTGACTGGGGATGATTGAAAGGTATTCAACACCTGATCATTAGGCAGGCTATTTAATGCTGCTCCCTGCTCAGAGCTTTGATGTATTGCCGTTCATATGTGCTGTTGTGAGTGGTGCTAGCATTAGTGTTGCTATCTTTTCAGGCATTTTCTCATTCTCTCTTTTGGTTTCACTTCCTGGTTTTCTTGCAGAGGTACTCACCTGGTTTTTGACTAGGCACCAGCTGCATCACCAGACGCCAGCCAACCCAGTGTGCCTGGGAAGAGCTCTGCCAAAGTGCCCCTTTCATTTACTAGAAGCTGGGTGAAGAGTATACCCGGCCCTCAAGGGCTCATCTAGCTGGGCAGCTTGTGCCAAGTGCATCTGTGGCTGCACCTTTGCTGGTTTGGTGCTAGTCTTGCTGGGCCCCCCTGCAAAGCACATGACAGTCCCAAAGACAAAAGTACGAAAATATATTTGGGTTATCAGTGTGGGCATTGTGACATCTGAAAGTTAATGACCTTCTGATTGACTTTTTACACACTTCATTTAACTCTACTAACCACAGATTAAACAATAAATTAATTATAAAACAGGGTGTGTGGCCTATGTTCTGATTTATCTCTGTCCAATATTTTATTTCTGTTTATATGACAATAATCACAGCAAGATATTGACATCACTGGTAGCACACTTTGAAGAACTGAATAGGTGTAAAGGGCCGACATTTAGAGCAGAAATCTATTGATAATGTACAGTACAGACCAAAAGTTTGGACACACCTTCTCATTTAAAGATTTTTCTGTATTTTCATGACTATGAAAATTGTACATTCACACTGAAGGCATCAAAACTATGAATGTGGAATTATATACTTAACAAAAAAGTGTGAAACAACTGAAAATATGTCTTATATTCTAGGTTCTTCAAAGGAGCCACCTTTTGCTTTGTGGACCGCTTTGCACACTCTTGGCATTCTCTTGGTGAGCTTCAAGAGGTAGTCACCGGAAATGGTCTTCCAACAATCTTGAAGGAGTTCCCAGAGATGCTTAGCACTTGTTGGCCCTTTTGCCTTCACTCTGCAGTCCAGCTTACCCCAAACCATCTCGATTGGGTTCAGGTCTGGTGACTGTGGAGGCCAGGTCATCTGGCGTAGCACCCCATCACTCTCCTTCTTGGTCAAATAGCCCTTACACAGCCTGGAGGTGTGTTTGGAGTCATTTTCCTGTTGAAAAATAAATGATGGTCCAACTAAACGCAAACTGGATGGAATAGCATGCCGCTGAAAGATGCTGTGGTAGCCATGCTGGTTCAGTATGCCTTCAATTTAGAATAAATCCCCAACAGTGTCACCAGCAAAGCACCCCCACAACATCACACCTCCTCCTCCATGTTTCACGGTGGGAACCAGGCATGTAGAGTCCATCCATTCACCTTTTCGGCGTCGCACAAAGATACGGTGGTTGGAACCAAAGATCTCAAATTTGGACTCATCAGACCAAAGCACAGATTTCCACTGGTCTAATGTCCATTCCTTTTGTTCTTTAGCCCAAACAAGTCTCTTCTGCTTGTTGCCTGTCCTTAGCAGTGGTTTCCTAGCAGCTATTTTACCATGAAGGCCTGCTGCACAAAGTCTCCTCTTAATAGTTGTTGTAGAGATGTGTCTGCTGCTAGAACTCTGTGTGGCATTGACCTGGTCTCTAATCTGAGCTGCTGTTAACCTGCGATTTCTAAGGCTAAGAGAAACTTATCCTCAGAAGCAGAGGTGACTCTTGGTCTTCCTTTCCTGGGACGGTCCTCATATGAGCGAGTTTCTTTGTAGCGCTTGATGTTTTTTGCAACTGCACTTGGGGACACTTTCAAAGTTTGCCCAATTTTTCGGACTGACTGACCTTCATTTCTTAAAGTAATGATGGCCACTCGTTTTTCTTTACTTAGAATTTGTATTATGGCAAGAAAAAAACAGTTAACAGTCTATTCAGTAGGACTATTAGCTGTGTATCCACCTGACTTCTGCACAACACAACTGATGGTCCCAACCCCATTTATAAGGCCACAAATTCCACGTATTAAACCTGACAGGGCACACCTGTGAAGTGAAAACCATTTCCAATGACTACCTCTTGAAGCTCATCAAGAGAATGCCAAGAGTGTGCAAAGCAGTCATCAAAACAAAAGGTGGCTACTTTGAAGAACCTAGAATATAAGACATATTTTCAGTTGTTTCACACTTTTTTGTTAAGTATATAATTCCACATGTGTTAATTCATAGTTTTGATGCCTTCAGTGAGAATGTACAATTTTCAAAGTCATGAAAATACAGAAAAATCTTTAAATAAGAACGTGTGTCCAAACTTTTGGTCTGTACTGTACATCTAGGTCTGTCTACTCACAATGTTATAAGCTTTTGCCAATATATTATGCAGACATGATGTTATCCATTCTGCAGCTGAAGAAACATCCATGAGGAAGCCACATGGAGTTGCAGAATACATGGGTTCTTCAATCCAAAAGAATTTGCTTACAGGTTACCTTTTTTATATTTTCCATTCATTAGAAGCAATTGTTTCATTATTATACTCCCTATTGTGTGATATTCACAATTATTGTTATACCAACATATTGATATTCCTTGCGTGATATTTTCATCTCTTTTCTGCATCTTCTTTTCCCTGCATATTGTTATTGTGTTCTTCCTTACACTATGGTGCATATTTAATGGTTTTAACATTTCATGTAATGTCTTGTGGAATTCTTTCAATATGTATGATTGATAAAGGACATTAACCCCTTCAATCTGCAAACCAGTTTTCACTGTCTCTGTATTTATGGCTAGAATATTTCTTTTTACTTTGAGATTTTTTTTTTTTTTCATATTTTTACAATTTTTTTTTATAATTTTTTGCTTATTCCCTCTCTTGGTCTTCCACTTTCATGGATCTGATCACTGGTATAAAGCATTACAATGCCTTAGCATTGCAATGCTTTATAACTGTCAGTGCTGCACTGACACAAGCCTGTTAGATTATTCTCTGAGAATGGTCTAGCAGGCCTTACTTAGCCTGGTGAAACAGATGTCATCATGACGATCTCGGGTAACCATGGCAACGATAAGGTCCTCGCGATGACATCGCGGGACGCTGATCAGAAGGGGAGTTAGCCCCCTCCATATCCCTGATTCTAAATGCTGCGATCGATATCAATTGCAGCATTTAGAGGGTTAAACAGCCAGGAGCGGTACGGTCACCGATTCTGGCAGTGAGAGCCGGGTGTCAGCTTTCATGTTAGCTGAATATATGGTAGTGATTGTGAGTGCACAGCTCCTGTGCCCGAGTGATAGCCAGGATGTTTCTATATGTCCTAGTTTGGGAACCCCTTCCCTGCCAGGATATATGCATATGTCTAAGGTCATTAAGGGGTTAATACAGGAATTTTTTGTTTAAGATGTATAACCTTTGGATGGGTTGTCATATTTTTATATTTAATTTTTTCATCTTTATTGAGTGCATCCAGTACATTAGGATACAAAGCCCACATAATTGTCTGTTAACTGTGAAAGAGAGAGCTCTCCATCTTGCTCAGCTCATTGAGTAAAGTCTTTTGTTTTTTTGTCTTAACCTCAAAATACAGAAATGTAGTATAAAAATACAGCATCAGATTTTAACTTCTTACCAAGTTCTTTACATAAATACAGTACAAGAATAAAGCTAATTACAGAGATACGATGCCACAACCAAACAACTGGCCAAGCTTAAAACAAAAATATGGTAAGCATAACCAAGATTATTATATAAATACAGCACTAGGACCAGGTTCATATCATAAATACAGCAAAACCAAAGTAATAACAAATAAATTACAAGAACTAACCTCAGTACAAAATGCAGCAGAGGCATGAAAACAGCTCAGTTCAGAGATCATTTTAAAAAGTCTTTGACATATGTTTAGACTGAGTTAAGCTACACCTCCCATTATGTCCCGAACAATGATTATTGTTTTACAACAAAGCAATGTACTACCGGTCATTAAACTGAAAGCCTTATAAGTGTATGTAAGACTGAGTAGGTGTAGTCAGAGGTAGAATAAACAATGACATCCAATGGCTCATTGGTGATGGCTTCTCTGATTGTTCTCATTTTTTCTTTCCATCAGTAACTAACCACCATGAGTAAGTCTCCAGGTTTGTAGGTGGCTTTGCTCGCACCTGCCTTTTCAGCTTTTCCCATAAATTTTCAATAGGATTGAGATCAGGGCTTTGTGGTGGCCACTCCAAAACATTGATTTTGTGATCCTTAAGCCACTTTGTTAGTATTTTGGCAGTATGCTTTGGGTCATTGTCAATTTGGAAGACCCATTTCTGCCCAAACTTTAACTTCCTGGCTGATGTCTTGAGATGTTGCTTCAGTATTGCCACATAATCTTCTTTTCTCATGGTGCCATCTACTTTGTGAAGTGCAGCAGTCCCTCATACAGCAAAACAACCCGACAACATGATGCTGCCACCCCCATGTTTCACAGTTGGGATGGTGTACTTAGGCTTCCAAGCTTCTCCCTTTTTCCTCCAAATGTAACAATGGTCATTATGCCCAAAAAGTTAAATTTTAGCTTCATCAGACCACAAGATATGTCTCCAAAAATTAAGGTCTTTGTTCCTGTGTGCATTTGCAATCATTAATCTGTTTTTTTATGTGTTTTTTGGAGTAATGGCTTCTTCCTGGCAGAGTGGTCTTTCAGCCCATGTTGATACAGTACTCGTTTCACTGTGGATATTGACATAATCTTACCAGCTTCCGTCATCACCTTCACAAGGTTTTTTGCTTTTGTCCTTGGGTTGATATGCACATATTGGACCAAAGCACATTCATCTATGGGACACAGAACCCATATAATTGTTTGTACAGTTGAACAAAGTACCTTCAGGTATCTTGAAATTGTACCCAAGGATGAGCCAGACTTATGCAAGTCCACAATTCTCTTCCTGATATCTTGGCTGATTTCTTTAGACTTTCCCATGATACTGCACAAAGAAGCAGTGTGCTTCAGGTGTGCATTAAAATACATCCACAGGTGTGTCTCCAATTAACTCAGAAGCTTCCAAACACATGATATTATCAAATGGGCAGTCCAGAATTGTTGAAAGGCATAGTAATTGTAACGGGTCTGGAAGGTGGAACCTCAGAGCAACTATACAAAGGGGCAGTCCTTGTAAGGAAGCGGGTGGCTCCCAGGGAATGTGGGCAGGTAGTCACGGCAAGTGACAGGGACAGTCTCTGGGTAGAAGGGCAGGAGGTCACGGCAAGTTACGGGGACAGTCTCTGGGTAGAAGGGCAGGAGGTCACGGCAAGTGATGGGGACAGTCTCTTGACAGGCGGATGGTCACGGCAAGTGACAGCAGTGTAAGAGTCTCTAGACAGGCAGGTGGTCACGGCAAGTGACAGTAGGGAAAGAGTCTCTAGATAGGCTAGCAGGCAGGGGACTCCTTAGGACGGCGCGCGCGGCCCCTTTAAGAGAGGGGGAGCGCGTGCGTGCGCGCCCTAAGCACAGAGGCCTGGAAGCAGCGCGCGCTGACAGCAGAGCGGGAGGAAGCCGCCAGGCACGGAACGGAGAGGTGAAGGGAACGGCGTCCCTGCCTAGCAGGAGGCAGGGATGCCGACGCTACAGTACCCCCCCTTTAGGCCCCCCCTTTTTTAGGCCAGAGAGAAATTTATCAAGGATGAGAGGGGCATGGATGTTCTCCCGGGGCTCCCATGTTCTCTCCTCAGGACCAAACCCCTTCCAATCCACTAGAAAAAAGGACTTTCCTCTTACCCTTTTGGTGGCCAGAATAATCTCTACCTCAAACTCGTTTTCAGCGGAAACCGAAGCAGGAGGCGTACCTGTAGACTTGGAAAAAGAGTTAAGTACCACAGGTTTGAGTAGAGATACATGGAAGGAGTTAGGAATCCGCAAATTGGCCGGGAGTTTCAATTTATAGGCCACCGGGTTGATTTGTTTGATAACTTCCAGTGGGCCGATGAACCGAGGCCCTAACTTGTAGGAAGGAATCTTGAGCCGGACATATTTGGACGAGAGCCAGACCTTATCTCCAGGACGGTATTGTGGTGGATCCAGACGCCTTTTGTCAGCCTGTTTTTTCATCCGCTCGGATGACTGAAGAAGTGCGGATCTGGTACTTTCCCAAATGGAGGAAAATTCGTTAACGAGAGATTCCGCAGCCGGATTGCCCACCGAGGTGGAGACGGGAAACGGGATCCGAGGATGCTGACTGAAGACTACAAAAAACGGGGATTTGGAGGAAGATTCACTCTTGTGATTATTGTAGGAAAATTCGGCCCACGGTAAAAGATCCACCCAGTTGGAATGGTGAGCATTAACAAAGTGACGGAGGAAACTGGTTAAAATTTGGTTGATCCGTTCTACTTGGCCATTGGACTGTGGGTGATAAGCAGAAGAAAAGTCCAAGGTGACCTCCAGCAGTTTACACATGGCTCGCCAAAAGAGAGAGGTGAACTGAACCCCTCGGTTGGATACATTGTGGAGAGGAAGACCATGAATACGGAAGACATGATGGATAAAGTCTTTAGCTAACTCTGATGCAGACGGGAGACCCGGCAGGGGAATAAAGTGAGCCATTTTGGAAAAGCGGTCAGCGACCACCCATATGACTGTACAACCGGCAGAGACAGGGAGGTCCGTTATAAAGTCCATAGCTATATGCTGCCACGGGGCAGCAGGTACAGGAAGAGGAAGGAGACGGCCGGCTTGCAGATGTCTCGGAACCTTGTTGCAGGCGCAGGACACACAGGCTGAAACAAAGTCTATTACGTCCTTTTGCAGGGTAGGCCACCAGTAACGCCGAGTAATAAGCTGGAGGGTCTTTTTCTGACCAGCGTGGCCAGCTAGTTTGGACGAGTGTCCCCAGTGTAAAACCTTCTCACGATCAGGTACAGTTACGAACGTCTTACCGGGTGGAAGACGATTTAGATTCACGGGGGCCACCTGCATTACTTTGGCGGGGTCGATGATGTGTTTAGGCTCCTCCTCAAGATCAGAGACCAAAAAGGACCGGGACAAGGCATCAGCTTTAATGTTTTTGTCAGCCGGGCGAAAATGAAGAATGAAATTAAAGCGGGCGAAGAACAAGGACCACCGGGCTTGGCGCGGGTTAAGTCTCTGGGCACTCTGGAGGTAAGTCAAGTTCTTGTGGTCCGTGTAAATTATTACCGGGTGAAGAGCCCCCTCGAGCAGGTAACGCCACTCCTCCAGTGCCAGCTTAATGGCCATCAATTCTCGGTCTCCAATAGAATAATTGCGCTCAGAAGAGGAGAAGAGTTTGGAGAAGAAGCCGCAGGTTACCATTCTTCCGGAAGACGACTTTTGGGTAAGTACCGCTCCGGCTCTGGAGGAGGAAGCGTCGACTTCTAGGAAGAATTGTTTGTTGCCGTCCGGACGATGCAGCACAGGGGCAGAGGAAAAAGCTTGTTTTAAGGAAAGGAAGGCCTCCTCTGCTTCGGGCGGCCATTCTCTGGGATTAGCGCCCTTACGAGTGAGCGCCAAGATAGGGGCAGTCCGGGAAGAGAAGTGCGGAATGAAGAGGCGGTAGTAGTTGGCGAAGCCCAGGAACCGCTGAATAGCCTTCAACCCCTCTGGTCGGGGCCACTTCTGGATGGCAGACAGTTTCTCAGGATCCATTCGTAGGCCGGTCTGAGAGATTATGTAGCCCAGAAACGGAAGCGAGGTCTGCTCAAAGAGGCACTTCTCATATTTAGCGTAGAGGTGGTTCTGCCTGAGCCTGAGCAGGACCTGACGAACGTCCCTCCGGTGAGTGAGAAGATCCGGAGAGAAGACCAAGATGTCGTACAGGTACACCACCACGCTGGAGTAGAGAAGGTCACGGAAGATGTCATTGACCAACTCTTGAAAGACGACGGGAGCGTTACAGAGACTGAAGGGCATTACAAGGTATTCATAGTGGCCGTCCCGGGTGTTGAATGCCGTCTTCCATTCATCCCCCTGACGGATACGGACCAGATTATACACCCCACGGAGGTCCAGCTTGCTGAAGATTCTAGCCCCCCTCAGACGGTCAAATAATTCAGGAATGAGCAGAAGGGGGTATTTATTTTTCACTGTGATCTGGTTAAGGCCTCTATAGTCTATACAGGGATGGAGTGAGCCGTCCTTCTTTTTGACGAAGAAGAAGCCTGCTCCCGCCGGGGAGGTAGATTTCTGGATAAATCCCCGGGCCAGATTCTCCTCAATATATTCAGACATGGACCGGGTCTCAGCAGCGGACAAAGGGTAAATACGCCCACGGGCAGGAGTAGCGCCGGGCATCAGGTCGATTGGGCAGTCGTATGGTCTATGAGGGGGTAATGTCTCTGCTTCTCTTTTATTAAAGACGTCCGCAAAAGACCAATAGGGAACCAGTAGGCCGGGTAGATTGGCTGGGGTAGGAGAAGGACGAGCAGGATGAACGTGAACTAAACAAGTCTTATGGCAGTCCTGTCCCCAGCGAAGAACTTCTCCGGTATGCCAATCAAGCACGGGTGCATGTCTCTGGAGCCAAGGTAGGCCTAGCAAGAGGGCGTGAGAGAGTCCAGGAAGAACATGGAAGAAGATGCTCTCAGAGTGCAGCATTCCCACCTGCAGAGTTATGGATTCGGTGATGAGTTGGATGGGTAAGAGGCCCCCATCCATGGCGGCGACAGATAAGGGTACTGCAAGAGGTTTGGTGGGAATGCGGTATTTCTCTACCAGGGACTGAGAAATGAGATTTCTGGCAGCTCCAGAGTCAAGTTGAGCCAGTTCAAAATATCGGTTCTCCCCGCAGATGATAGAGACCGACAGCATTAGAGATGGAAAGGGTTTATTTCTGTCTAGGGCGACCTCTCTGAGCGATCCTAGACACAGGCGTTTCCCGACCTCTCCGGGCAGGAATGGATCCGGTGCTCCTTACTGCCACAGTAGAAGCAGCTCCCCTCGGCACGGCGTAATTCTTGACTGGTCTTGACCATCTTGGTCTGGTCGACCTGCATAGGCTCGGGTGAGTGCGCCGGGCTAGTAACGGAGGAAGTGACGGGACTCTGGAAGGTATGGGCAAGGCGTGGAAACCTCCTCTCACGGGTGGCCTCTTTGGTGCGCTCCTGGAACCGGATGTCAATCCGGGTGGCAAGTGTAATTAAGTCGTCGAGAGTGGTAGGAATGTCCCGACCGGCGAGTTCATCTTTAATACGGCCGGACAGACCCTCCCAGAAGACGGACACCACGGCGTCGTTATCCCAGGCAAGCTCCGAAGCAAGGGTACGGAACCGTATGGCATATTGGAACACGGTGAGACTTCCTTGGCGGAGGCGTAGCAGAGATGAGGCGGATGAGGTCTTCCATCCTGGTTCATCGAAGACCTTCCGGAAAGCCGTGAGAAAGGCTGGCAGCTTGGACACCAGGGGGTCTCCTCTCTCCAATAGAGGATTTAGCCAAGCCAGCGCCTCCCCCGTGAGATGGGACATGATGAAGGCTACTTTGGCTCGGTCGGTGGAAAACTGGTGTGCCAACAGTTCAAAGTGCAGAGTGCACAGGTTAATGAAGCCCCGTGCCTGACCGGGATCTCTGCCAAAACAAGGCGGGGCGGTGAGGCGGGGACCGGGAAGAGATGCCATGGAATTGATGGGCAGTGACGCTGCCGGGGTAGGAGTCGTGCGACTGGAAGCAGGTCCCGAAGAGGTAGTCAGTGTGTCCATGCGGGAGTTAACACTACGCAGGTGGCTCAGGATGGACTCCTGTTGGGACCTCTGACGGGAAAGTTAATGACATAGGTCCGAGAGCGAGGAAGCTTGGGTGCCACCGGGTTCCATGGCCCGAGCAAACTGTAACGGGTCTGGGAGGTGGAACCTCAGAGCAACTATACAAAGGGGCAGTCCTTGTAAGGAAGCGGGTGGCTCCCAGGGAAGGCGGGCAGGTAGTCACGGCAAGTGACAGGGACAGTTTCTGGGTAGAAGGGCAGGAGGTCACGGCAAGTGACGGGGACTGTCTCTGGGTAGAAGGGCAGGAGGTCACGGCAAGTGACGGGGACAGTCTCTTGACAGGCAGATGGTCACGGCAAGTGACAGCAGGGTAAGAGTCTCTAGACAGGCAGGTGGTCACGGCAAGTGACAGCAGGATAAGAGTCTCTAGACAGGCAGGTGGTCATGGCAAGTGACAGCAGGGAAAGAGTCTTTAGATAGGCTAGCAGGCAGGTAGCAGGTGAGCGCTCCCAGGTGAGCGGGCAAGAGTCTCTGGACAGGCAGGTGGTCATGGCAAGTGACGGCAGAGCCTCCAGATAGGCTAGCAGGCAGGTAGCAGGTGAGCGCTCCCAGGTGAGCGGGCAAGAGTCTCTGAACAGGCAGGTGGTCACGGCAAGTGACGGCAGAGCCTCAAGGTAGGCTAGCAGGCAGGTAGCAGGTGAGCGCTCCCAAGTGAGCGGGCAGGAGTCTCTGGACAGGCAGATGGTCACGGCAAGTGACGGCAGAGCCTCCAGGTAGGCTAGCAGGCAGGTAGCAGGTGAGCGATCCCAGGTGAGCGGGCAGGAGTCTCTGGACAGGCAGGTGGTCACGGCAAGTGACGGCAGAGCCTCCAGGTAGGCTATCAGGCAGGTAGCAGATGAGCGCTCCCAGGTGAGCGGGCGGGCAGATCCATAGACAGACTGACAGGTGTTGGAAGGCAGACTGTCGGACCGCAGGAATGCAAGCAGATAGACAGGAATCAGGTAGGTATCAAGCAGATATCTGGCAGGTAACTGGCAGGTAACTGGTAATGGGACCTGAGGGCTGAAGCAGAGTTGAAAGGCTTTGCAACAACATTGCTCGGGCTCCTCAATTTTGGAGGAGGTGCCTTATATATGGTGAGGTCCTCCGGCCATTGGCCGGGGACTCCTTAGGATGGCGCGCGCGGCCCCTTTAAGAGAGGGGGAGCACGCGCGCACGCCCTAAGCACAGCGGCCAGGAAGCAGCGCGCGCTGCCAGCAGAGCGGGAGGAAGCCGCCGGGCACGGAGCGGAGAGGTGAAGGGAACGGCGTCCCTGCCTAGCAGGAGGCAGGGACGCCGACGCTACAGTAATCTTAGTGTATGTAAAGCTTTGACTTTGCAGTAAATAATAAAAATGCCTTAAAACATTATCTCTCTCATTATTCTGGTATTTGGCAAATATTAAAAATTATGGTAATCTTAACTGACCTAAAACGGGAAAGGTTTATTCTTATTTCATGTCAGATATTGAGAAACACATGCATATGTGTCTTTTTATATAGTGTATGTAAACTTCTGGTTTCAACTGTAGCTCCCTTTGCATTCTCCGGGTCAATACACTTGCTGGAAGCAAATGAGCCAGCTGTCACCTGCATTTGTGGTTGGTGCGTCTTCTGCTGCTATTAGCTCTCACATTCTTAGCCATAGTATGCATTTTGCATTTTTTTAATTAAAACTAGTGATTGTCTCTTTTTCTTTAATCATACAATTTGTACATTATAATTAATGTTTGAAAATGTATTCAACCCCAATTATTCAATAAGTGCCAAAAAGATTGTTACAATAAATATGTGGTGTTAGATAGGTAGTGGGATTAATTAAAAAAAAAATGCTAGGGAGAGAGAAAAACAGCAACTGCAACTAGGAACTGTATTGGTGTGGTGTGTATGGATGTCAAATTTGACTAGTTAGAAAAAATGCACAAAAAATGTATTTGCAACACATCAGCATTGTAAGGTAGGTAGCCGCAACTATATGTCTGAATTTTGGGGAACTTTCTTTTATATAAAAAAAAAACAATTAATTATTCACCTTTGTAAAAAGGATTGTACAAGAAAGGAAAAAACTTGGTTCTCTGGGTTGTAACTTACAAGCATATGGTGACGCTAAGTCACTTTTTACGGTCAAGCTGTAATACAGGATAGTCAAGGGGTGTGAGGTCAAAAGCAAGGAGGGTACATCATAAACAGAAGAAAGAGACAAAGCGTAGTCAGGTAACGTTCTATTGGTCAGAATACCAGGAAGATAGCGGATCAGAGCAGAAGGGGTTGAACAGACGGATGGTCAGAATGGGGTCCAAGGTCAGGCAACAGAAGATCAATTCACAGATCAGTAGGCAAAGAGAAACAGACCTCACACAAACTGAATGTACATCTGGCAGAGGTCTGGGAGAAACAGCCCAGTTAAGTAGCCTGGCAATCACCTGTGATAAAGAACACCTGGAGATAGCCAGCACCTCCCATTCTCAGATTGGATGGCGAGCTGTCAATCAACACACTGACAGCTCAGCACGCCTCTGTACAAGATTGGACGGCTGAGTTGTCAATCAAAGTACTGACAGCTTCAGCACACACCTATACCAGATTGGACAACTGAGCTGTCAGCAACTGCATCCCAGACAGACTGAGGAGTGGAACCGTGACACATATCATCTTTGACTAAGAATGGTTTCAGTTTTTTGTTCTTGACTTGCTGCTTACTTCTAGTGCATTATTTGTAAAATGTGTAATTGTAATTCAAATGCAGCACGACATATTTCAGTTACAACATATCATGATTTAATGATACAGTGTCTGGCACTGCTTTTGGCACATCTATATTTATTTTACCCTATCAATTAAATCTCTATATTACTTATGGACTAGTCCACTTGTAGCACCCTGAGGATTCGGCTGCTACAGGGGTATTACACCTCAAGCCAGAGGTGTGGTATTCCACTCCCGGGTAAGGATGGAGTGTGGAACTGAGCTAGTAGGCTGCATACACTACACACATCCCATTTCCGGGGGACAGATCGACGGTACTCCCACCAGTATATGTGCAGGTACGATAGTGTCTGTCCCTGGCTGGAGTGGGAGGGGGGTGGAACATCCCAGTAGTGTAGGGGCAGATAGGGGGAGCAGTCTGGGTAAGGCTAGGAGCTCATTGGGTGCTGGTCACCTGAGCTCACACATAGAGGGAGTATATAAGGTGGGCACCATCTTAGATCAGGGTCAGTCTGTCAGAGTGTAACCTGAGGAGCAGAGCAGAGAAGCTCAGCCAGAAGGGCTGACAGGGAGTTTTGGTTCCGGCTGGGCCCAGCCTCAAGGCCAAGAGAGAGAGAGGAGTCAGAAGGACCCAGAGAGAAGGAGAAGGAACCCCAAGACCCCAGAATACAAGCAACAGGGTGAAGGGTTGGCACCTAGGGTACCGGATCCCAAGCTGGCAGAGAGAAAAGCACACCTTAGCCAGAGACCGGAGGTCGTGGGCAGGATCTGCCACGACCCTCACCAAATCCACCAGGAAGGCAGACCAAGTATAGGGTCAGGGAACCAGAGGAGGTGTACCCACCAAGAGACCCGAGGGAGCCGGACATAGGTGGATCCCTGGTGAGAACGGCCAGAAGAGAGGGAAAGTCAGACAGGAGCTCAGGACCACGCTCCAGAAATGCCTGGGGGTTAGCCGAGTCCAGGACCTGGTGGACGCAGCACGGCTTGGGTGGTCGCTTCAGGCCAGAGTGACCATAAGAACACCCGTAAGTAAAAACCCCTGAACTGCACAGCCCGACTCTGAGTCTTCTTGCTGATTCATCCTGCACCTTCACAACCACCAACCTCCACAACTGACCCCCTGAGGCTATACCCCTCCCGTTGGGGGTTATACTATCAGAAGCTGCACACACACCATCAGCCTCAGCGGACCCTGCTGCAGCGGCGGCCGTATTGACCGCAAATCAACGGGTGGCGTAGTCGACACTAAAGAACATCCAGCAACATCTGTAGGACTGCCACACACTGAGCTTGACACCCTGGGCACGGACCGGGTCACCGCCACTCGGAGACTACAACCCCCATCTGATCCGGCTCCGGGTATCCCCCAAACAGCACTGGCCCAGGGGGCGCGTCAACTTTGTCGTAGTCGGCAGGATTTCGTGCCCGCAACAACCGGGTACTGCGTGCCTGAAGAAAAGTTCATCGTTACCTCAAAAAGAAGTCTCCCGCCGGTTCCGGAGGGTCCCCGCCAACGGACCCCATCACAGGTCGTTTCCCGCCGGTTGTCCGCCATTTGCAGCTTTTTCCCGCCACTGGGAGACGATTCCCGCCATTTCCAAAGATTTCCCGCCTTGGAAGAGCGGACGCCATTATGGGCGTGCCAGAGGGTGGCAAGAGGCCACCTCCCATCGTGGGCCAGGTCGAAGAATGGCGCCAAAAGCGGAAGCCGCGCCCACCAACAGAGACTGTGATGCTGGAAGTGTCCATCAGCGTGAGAGAACTGCCCCTGGAACTGACAATCACTGAGTTGCCCCGGGACTACCCTCAATGTGGGCGGAGACGGAACAAAACAGCGAAGATGGGTGCAGCCTGGAGGAGTCTGGAGAGAGCGCACCCGGAGACAAGAAGTCTGGAGAGGAGTCCAGAGAAAGCGTACCCGGAGATTGAGGGAGAGACAGGCAGCACCGACCCAGTGGTCAGGAGCCTGCTGCAAGCAACAACCCCACTAGGCTTAGTGGAGATCCTAGCACAGCTCCCCCGAGACCGGGAGTGTGCACAGACCGCGCTGGAGGGCCTCGCACGGAGGATGGCCCAGGTGCAGCAAGACACGCTGACGGAGTGGAGCCGTGAGATGGCCCAGCAGACCGGAACCCGTCAGCGGAGCACGCCACCCGAGACGAGGAGACAGACCGCCTCTGAGGATGGTGCAGGAGGAGTGAAGGCCGGAGACGGCGCCGAGGAGGGAGCTGAACGGACGGAGGCAGGTAAAGGGGACGTCTCTACCCCGAGCCAAGAAACCGTGTACCTGTCCCAGCTCCCCGTCGCAGAGCCCGAAATTCCCCCTGCCGTGCCCGTCGCTGCATCGTCACCGCTCCAGACAAGGCCTCAAGCAGAAGCCGCGGCCGCGACCCCTGTGACGTCACGCGCCTCAACCCTGAGCGCGGCAAAGCAGGAAACACCACCGGCCTGGTCGCTGGGCCAAGTAACCCCGGGCGCCGCCGTCTTCACGGTGCCCTTTACGTTCAGGGTACCCCAGGCCTGGTCGCAAGGCCTGGCGAACCCGGGCGCCGCTTCCACCACCGCGCCCTCAACATCTAGAGTGCCGCACCTGGGTGAAGACTTGTTTGCCCAGCACACTTGCCCGGATGGGCAGCCCTTTATATGGCCACCGGAGTATTACCAACTGGAACTCCAAAAAGCAAGGCCCCTGTGCGAGCCCCTGATTCCGGCTCCGAAGCCCGTTAAGAGGACCCCGCTCCCGCTGGAAGAAGCGCAGTTTGCGTGGGACCCTACCGGAGGAGACCTCATGGGATTCACCCAAGAGACTCGGCAGCCGCAGCTGAGCGTGCGGAGTGCTGCCGGCAGCAGTTAGAGGTCTTCGACCGGGAGCGAAGAGAGAGACGGGTCCGTGAGCAGCGGCTGCAGGAACAGAGCGCAGGGCAGAAGAGCAGGACCAGGAGAGACCCCCGTGCAGCTCATGGTCCCCGTACCACCGGGACTGTGATTAAGTTTCAATTGCAGCACGGGTGGGGCTTCATCAGGGATCACCACACCCCCAGCGACGTCTTTGTCACCAGAAGAGACGTGGAGTCCCATCTGCCGGAGGGACACAGAGGTCGTGACCTATATGTAGGGGACGAGGTCACGTTTACCCGGCACAAGTGTGCCAAAGGACCCTACGCCCTCCATGTACACCGGCTGACGGAGGAGGAGCTGCGGTGTGAGGAGGAGCAAGAGGACCCGGACGGGTCTGAAGATAAAGAAGGAGCAGGAGGACGCCGTCGTTAAAGTACGGTAAAGGGACTGTAAATAGTTACCCGTCGGGGTACAGTGAACTGTTGCTGCTTTAAATATGTCCCCGTTGGGACAAGTGTAAACTGTTAACCTGTGTGTCCCTTAATCCCACTGACCGAGGACTGAGAGCGGTCATTCCTTCCTTATACCTGGCCGAGGACTGAGAGCGGCCATATCCCCTTGTATATAGTTGCGCTTTCTAAGGCGCCCCCTACCGGTTTTATAGGAAACTGTTGTTTTTCTTGAAGAGACTGTCGCACTTTACCCGGTCACAAGTTGCACTGTGGCCGGAAGAACAAGAATGTTATTTATGAAAAGTTTATGCTGATATATATATTGTTTTATATGTTTATGTTTTATGAAAAAAAAATTGTATGTTTTGGATGTTTATTCTCTTACAGCCCGAGGACGTGCTGTGATTTACCAGGGGGGAATATAGCAACCTGAGGATTCGGCTGCTACAGGGGTATTACACCTCAAGCCAGAGGTGTGGTATTCCACTCCCGGGTAAGGATGGAGTGTGGAACTGAGCTAGTAGGCTGCATACACTACACACATCCCATTTCCGGGGGACAGATCGACGGTACTCCCACCAGTATATGTGCAGGTACGATAGTGTCTGTCCCTGGCTGGAGTGGGAGGGGGGTGGAACATCCCAGTAGTGTAGGGGCAGATAGGGGGAGCAGTCTGGGTAAGGCTAGGAGCTCATTGGGTGCTGGTCACCTGAGCTCACACATAGAGGGAGTATATAAGGTGGGCACCATCTTAGATCAGGGTCAGTCTGTCAGAGTGTAACCTGAGGAGCAGAGCAGAGAAGCTCAGCCAGAAGGGCTGACAGGGAGTTGTGGTTCCGGCTGGGCCCAGCTCCAAGGCCAAGATAGAGAGAGGAGTCAGAAGGACCCAGAGAGAAGGAGAAGGAACCCCAGAATACAAGCAACAGGGTGAAGGGTTGGCACCTAGGGTACCGGATCCCAAGCTGGCAGAGAGAAAAGCACACCTTAGCCAGAGACCGGAGGTCGTGGGCAGGATCTGCCACGACCCTCACCAAATCCACCAGGAAGGCAGACCAAGTATAGGGTCAGGGAACCCAGAGGAGGTGTACCCACCAAGAGACCCGAGGGAGCCGGACATAGGTGGATCCCTGGTGAGAACGGCCAGAAGAGAGGGAAAGTCAGACAGGAGCTCAGGACCACACTCCAGAAATGCCTGGGGGTTAGCCGAGTCCAGGACCTGGTGGACGCAGCACGGCTCGGGTGGTCGCTTCAGGCCAGAGTGACCATAAGAACACCCGTAAGTAAAAACCCCTGAACTGCACAGCCCGACTCTGAGTCTTCTTGCTGATTCATCCTGCACCTTCACAACCACCAACCTCCACAACTGACCCCCTGAGGCTATACCCCTCCCGTTGGGGGTTATACTATCAGAAGCTGCACACACACCATCAGCCTCAGCGGACCCTGCTGCAGCGGCGGCCGTATTGACCGCAAATCAACGGGTAGCGTAGTCGACACTAAAGAACATCCAGCAACATCTGTAGGACTGCCACACACTGAGCTTGACACCCTGGGCACGGACCGGGTCACCGCCACTCGGAGACTACAACCCCCATCTGATCCGGCTCCGGGTATCCCCCAAACAGCACTGGCCCAGGGGGCGCGTCACACTCATTGTCTTCAGTGCTGCAGTTGTGTACCATATTACTGTCTAAAGTATTTTTCTAATGTTTTAAGGCTTTCTCTTCCTCTATTGCTGAGCTGTGAGCTCTGACATACTCTCACTATGCTAAATCACCCTACAATAGCAGTTGCATTTCCTACTTTGACTTTTAAATGTGCTATGATAATCTCTCCAATTTTGCTGCATTAAACCATATGATGTGATAGCTGCAATGAATTATGGGGAAGCCTATGTGGTCACTCCTGAGGTCATGTTAGCCTTCTATGTCTGATTCAAACTTCCGTAATGTGAAAAATGACAGCAGGTGTTCTTTTTTTTGGCAATTTACTTGAATCCAATTGCAAATTGTTCATATTTACCAGGACCAGGAAATTTCATAAAACCCAACACAAATTTGATTTAATTTACATCTAATCGATTTGCCTCTCTCTAATTGCTGTTATTTCTATATATAATCACAACATCTGAAAATATTATAAGAAATACCTGTGGAAAGCTTGGTTTCTGTTTTGTTTGTGCAGATGGTATAGTATGATGGATATTAAGTTTGTGCAATTAAATCAACTTTACTTTGGTTTTCTCTCTAACTGCAGCCATACTTGCCAGGTGCATATGGCAAATTCTTCAGCTTTGTTTGTTGAAAGATAAAAAACTTAGCTCAGTTACCTGAATGCATGATAGCGTTGGCTTACATCAGAAAATTATTCAGAATTTCATATTTACAATATAAACACTACTCAGAGTGCCAAAGCTTGTGAAGAATAGAATTTGATTTCCCTTCATGCACAGCAAATATTCATTAACATATCTGTACTTACAATTCGCTTATTCATCACAAACACAATAAATTTATTCAGACCACATGCATAAAAAAAGCTAATAAACTAGAAGCTTGTCTTTGATATATTTTACCTAAAATTAATTTAAAAATGAATATTTTGTAAACATATTTTCATTTTGTCTATGACAAAATGACTTCATATACAAAACAAAAACATTTTCTGGAATATATTAAATGGTTATTCTTTTTTTTTTTTTTTTTTTTTTACAAATCTTCAGTTTAATCCGTTCACGCCATGGTCGTTTTTCATTTTCATTTTTCCTACTCTTCTTCTAAAAGCCATCATTTTTGTATATTTCCATCAATATAGCCATATGAGGGCTTGTTCTTTTGCACGACGAGTTGTACTTTTGAATGGCAATTTTGATTTTGCCATATCATTTAATGGAAAACAGGAAAAAAAATCCAAGTGTGATGAAATTGCAAAAAAGTGCAATTCCACATTTTTTTATTTTTTATTTACCATGTTCACTACATGGTAAACTTAACTGGCAATATGATTCCCCAGGTCAGTAAGAGTATGCAGATACCAAACATGTATAGTTTAGTTTTTATTTAAGTGATGAAAAAAAATTCCGAAATTTGCATGAAACTTTTTTTGCGTTTGTCGCCATTTTCAAAGACCTGTAGCATTTTTATTTTTTGCGATCTGGGGCTGGGTGAAGGCTTATTTCTTGTGCCCTGAGCAGACGTTTTTATTGTTACCATTTTGGAGTAGATACAATGTATTGATTCCCTCTTATTGCATTTTATTGCAATATTGCAGCGGTCAAAAAATATACAGTAATTCTGTCAATTCGATTTTTTTGTGGTTATGCCGTTTACCGATTGGATTCATTTATTTTATATTTTAATAGATTGGACATTTCGGAACTCAGCAATGCCAAATATGTGTATTTTTTATTGTTTTATTTTCAGGCAAAAGAGGAGGGATTTGAACTTTGGTTTTTCGATTTTTTTCATATTTTTAAAAACTTTATTTTTCACTTTCTACTTTAATTAATAGTCCCCTTAGGAGACTTGAAGCTGTGATCAGTGCAATGTAAAGCAGAAATCACGAGTTTCATAGGAGTATTGAAATGACAGGCACAACAATCTCCAACCATGTGACAGGGGCACTGATGGATGGGATTAATGACGGGCTTCCGGATGGCGAATGTAAAATCCCACTGTCATTGACAGCGGGATTTCACTGGTCAACAGGAAAAATATTTAGATTTGAGAGTCCTCAGTGGTTGATACCTTTTAATGGCTAACTGAAAAGATGGTAAAAAATTGCAAGCTTTCGAGACTACTCAGGTCTCTTCATCAGGCATAGTATACCACAAAATCTGAAGAGTCACATATTTATACACAATAAGACACACAAAAAATGCAATAGGTAAGACAGGTGATGAAAAGCAGTTTTATTATGCAAGAGATAAAGAGTAGTGTTGAGCAAGTATGTTCTGTCCGAGTAAGCTCGGGCCGAGCTCCGAGTATTTATAGCTGCTCGGTGATAAGGTTAAATCGCTCCCGTGTGCACGATTTGCAACTGTTTGGCAGCTTTATTACATGTGAGGAATGTGTAAGAGATAGACATTCCTCCCATGTAATAAAACTGTCAAACAGTCGCAAATCATGCACACGGGAGTGATTCAAGCATATCACCGAGCAGATATAAATACTCGGTGCTCGGCCCGAGTGTACTCGGCGAAAGGGTTAACAGAATATACTCGCTCAACACTAATAAACAGTTCTGGCTATAAATATTTTAGCAGTTAATAGATAAGGAGTGTGAAGGTTTTATTGTCCTGTGACTAGGTCCAGTGTTGTGATGACCTCACAGGTCAGAGAGTCTGAGGAGCACATTCCTTAGTTGATGTAGAATGACATAAATCCATGCGACACATTCATTCCTGCTCTGAAAGTGTTAAAGGTCACCATCAGTTTATATTCTGAGATTCTTCTTTCGCTTTGAGATTTGAAGTTACCTTTTAATACCAGTAATTTCATGTCTTTTATGCTGTGATCAGGGGAGCAAAAATGCTTGGCTACAGACAGATCTATTCTTTTTTCTTTTATTGTGTGGCGATGATGATTCATCCTTGTTCTAAGTTTTTGCCCTGTCTCCCCTACATAAAGACCCCCAGCTGGACATTTGGCACATATAATTAAGTACACTACATTAGATGTGATACAGCTGAACGTACTTGGGATCTTATAGTCCTGATGTGAATTGGGAATCTTTATCTTGTCTGTGGTCATTATAAACGGACAGGTTTTACATTTTTTCTGGTTGCAAGGAAAGGTACCTGTAGCTGGTGGAGATGACAGGGAGCTTCTGACAATGATGCTTCTTAGATTTGGGGGCTGCCTGAAACACAGAAGTGGGGGGTATGGAAATATGGATTGTAATCGGGCATCTTTTTGTAGTAAGGGTTGTAGTTTCCGTGCAGCTCTTCCTAGCGCCTCCAGATTTGGATTGTAGGTGACTACTAGAGGCACCCGGTTGTTTTCTTGTTTGGTTTTGTAATGTAGGAGATGATTCCTTGATATTCTGGTGCCTCTTGTAATCTGGTTCTCAATTGTTCTTGGATGGTAGCCCTGTTTCAAAAAGGTCTTTCTGAGGCCATCAAGGTGTTTGTCTCTATCCATCTAGTTGGAACATATCCGATTGTATCTGATGGCTTGGCTGTAAATAATAGAGTTTTTTATGTGTTTTGGATGGAAACTGTCCCATTTAAGGTATGTAGGACGGTCGATTGGTTTCCGGTACACGGATGTCTCTATTTCATTGTTCTGTAGCTTGATGATGATGTCCAAAAAGTTAATTTCAGTACAGGAGTAGTTGAGTGTTAGGTTGATGGTGGGATGAAATCGATTAAAGTGTTCATGGAACGTCTTCAGCTGTTGCTCAGACCCCATCCAGATGATTAAAATATCATCAATGAAACCATAGTAGGCCAGAGGCCTGATGGGACATGAGGACAAAAAGTCACTTTCAAGTCATGTCCCATGACTTGGTATACTATGCCTGATGAAGAGACCTGAGTAGTCTCGAAAGCTTGCAATTTGTTACCATGTTTTCAGTTAGCCATTAAAAGGTATCAACCACTGAGGACTCTCAAATCTAAATATTTTTCTATCTACTGGCTAACACGGTACAAGAATATATATATTTTCCCTATATCAAAATGGAGGATACCAGAATGTACCACATCTTCATGGAACTTAAGCCACTTCTGAAGAAACGTGCACAATTGGACAGCGACATTTTTTTCTTATCTAAATGCAAACAGAAGAATCTAATTCCTAAGGACTCTGGATTACAAACTCAATTCTTCATACCTACAATACTCATTATGCACAAAACCTTTGTCACAGGACTTCTGAGAGACTAAGGAACCACATTTTGCATGTCTTCTACAGCATCAAGAGTAAAGTCCAAAGGCAACTTGATACTCGGAGGAAAACACTTACAGAAAACATAGAGCAAAAATTACAGCAATGCTACAGCAAACTACGGACCCTTCTAATTCATAACAAGGAAAAGAAGCTGCACAGATTGCGCCTAAATTCAGGACGCTATACAAACAGTTACAAAACAAAGCCAAACCCTGACAATTTGGACAACCACTTCATTCCAGACACAGAAGCATCCAACTGTGTCATCAATCTCTCAAATTATACACCCAACAAAGCGGAGCTGACTGTGCTTTCTAGGGGACTCTCATTTTGTCCTACTGCGCCTGAGGGAATACTTCAATGCTACAGAAGATTCAGAACCCACCCAAACTGAAGGAAAAGGGATCTTGACAACCAAGAAGAGGACAGATTTGACACCTCCACCTGGACGAAACCCTCACTTGGATACATATATAGACTCCTTCAGACATTCCTGCTCTGAATGTGTTCTGAATAATACACTGTGTTCCAAATTATTATGCAAAAAATATTTTCTCAGATTTTCCCAAATTACCTATATGAATTGCAGTCATTGTAATTTTCCAGTCAAATAACTATTAGAGTACAATTGAAAGGTTTTTGTACAAACTGCCTATGATAACAGTATATTTTAAAAAAAATAAAACACTCAAACTGCACTCAAAATGCATGTTCCAAATTATTATGCACAGCGGAGTTTTCAACCTTTGCATTTTAATAAAGAACAAAAAAATGGTCATTTTTGAAATTATAAGCATTAGCAGGTTATTACAAACTGAAATCAAACAGTTTTCAACTCAAAACTTTATTCTAGGTGATGTTACATTTGCACATAGGACCCCTTGTTCGAAAGGAGCTTCTGAACTCTCTCGTCCATTGAATTTGTCAGGTTTTGGATGGTTTCTGCTTTAATTGTTTTCCATGAGGACAGAATACCCTCCCAGAGCTTCTTGCCCGGTCCACTTGAAGCGGGGCAAGAGAAGATTGCGTGTAGCGATGCCCAAATATTTGAGCAGCCTCGGTCACACCAAGGTGACGGTGGGAAATTGTCACAAGAGGTGGACGATGATGAGACACAATTGCCAGAAAGTCAAGAGGAGGACCAGGGTGTGGAAGTGGAAGACGAGGTGGTGGATGATAAAGTAACTGACCCAACCTGGCGGGAGGACATACAGAGCGAGGACAGCAGCACACAGGGGGAGGGAGGCAGAGCACCCCAACAGGCAGGAAGAAGCAGTGTGGTGGCCGCAGACAGAAGGCAGGCAACCATTCCCCATAACACCAACACGAAGTAAGTTGCCAGTACAGCTGTTAGGTCTTCTAGAGTCTGATTGTTTTTTAAAGACTCTGCCGATAACCCCAAAAAGGCCATTTGTACCACCTGCCAGGCCAGCATCAGCAGGGGTGGCAAAACGACCAGCCTGACCACCACCAGCATGATCACCACCAGCATGATCAGGCACATGGCTGCAAAGCACCCGACTTTGTGGGCCGAACCCCAGGGTCCAGGAACAGTGTCTGCGTGTGGCACCATTGCTTCTTCCAATGTTGTGCATGCAAGCCAATCCCCTGTCCATGGTGAATGCGAAGACGCCTCCTGCCCTGCACCTGTCGTTGCACACTCTCAAGTAGCAGCACCAGGAAGCACTCCTTGTCCTTGTCCCAGGGCAGCATTCAGTTGTCCATACCCCAGTCCTTGGAACACAAGTGCAAATATGCAGCCAACGCCCCACAGGCCACTCTACTCTCTGAGGCGAGGCGAGCTCACACACGTACCATGCCTGGCCCATGTGCTTAACCTCGTGGTTCAGCGGTTTCTCATATTCTACCCAGAGCTGCCAGATCTGCGTGTTAAAGTACGTCGCCTGTGTGCCCATTTTAGAAAGTCAGCTACAGCTTCCGCCGCCCTTGCAGTGTTTCAGCAGCATTTGCAGCTTCCGGCTCGCAGACTGGTGTGTGATGTCCCCACTCGTTGGAACTCTACACTGCCAATGTTGGGAAGGATTTGTGAGCAGAAG
This sequence comes from Phyllobates terribilis, assembly GCF_046119375.1. NCBI lineage: Eukaryota > Metazoa > Chordata > Amphibia > Anura > Dendrobatidae > Phyllobates > Phyllobates terribilis. The sequence goes on from NW_027362764.1 coordinate 460,202,530, forward strand.
AGGGCAGTTGTGGAGTACCAGCATCAACAAGGCCTTTGGTATTCAGTACAGACTCCACACATAAGACCTCTGGAGTGATCATGGATGTCAAACATATGTACCATCCTCCAAAACTTTGAGGACTCCACCAAGATGGTGAGCAGCGATGACGCCATAATTAGCATGACCATCCCGCTTCTCTGTCTTCTGAAGCGCTCTCTGCTCACAATCAAAGAGGATGCATTGCAGGCGAAGCACGATTAGATGGAGCAAGGAACCATACAGGGTGATTACACATCCAAGCCTCATCTCATCCCAGCGTGGATTGTGTGACAATGAGGAAGAGGAGGAGGAGAAGGAGGAGGAAGGACAGGAGCTAGTTTCGTGCACTATAGACTGTACTACCTGCACAGCTGTCATACCGTTTGTTCAGCGTGGATGGCCAGAGGACAGAGAGGAGGAGAGCATGGTCAGTCATCCTCTTGGTGAGGACACGGAAGTCTTGCCTGTTAGTAGTCAGGCATGCATGGCTGAGTATATGTTACGCTGCCTTTCCCATGACCCTTGCGTTCTCAAAGTTTTGAGTGACAGTCATGACTGGTTGGTGACACTTATAGACCCATGCTTCAAGGAGAAGTTTATATCTCTTATTCCTGAGGCGGACAGGTCTACAAAAATGGGGCTGTACCAGAAGGCCCTTGTTGCGGAACTATTTCCCATCTGAAAACGCTGGTGGCAGAGGGCACACTTCGTTGGACAACCAAGGAAAACAGGCGAGAGAGACACAACCTTTAATCCAGCAGAGGCAGAGGAACACTGTCAAAGTTCTGGGAGAGTTTTATCAGACCCTCCCATCGCACAGGCCCTGAGGCGCGGGGTACTCACACAAGGAGTGCAAAGTTTGGGAAGATGCTGATGGAGTACATTGCCGACCGTACCAACGTCCTCCGTGATTCCTCTGTGCCTTATAATTATTGGGTATCCAAGCTGGATACGTGGAATGAACTGGCTGTCTATGCCTTGGAAGTCCTGGCCTGCCTTGCCGCCAGCGTTTTATAAGAGCGGGTTTTTAGTGCCGCTGGTGGAATTATAACTGATAAGCACATCCGCCTGTCAACTGAAAATGCTGACAGGCTGACTCTTATAAAAATGAACAAGGGCTGGATTGGGTCAGACTTCTCAACACCACCAAATGACAGCAGCGTAATATAAACTTAAATCCATTGTCTTTTCTTGGGAGGTGTATTCTCCTGCACCTTTTCACACCCACACATGGGTATACGGTATACGCATCCTGATTTTGGCTATTTGCTCTTGTCCTCCTCCTTCTCCTCATCCTCCACCACCATATCACCAGGGTGACCAAGGTCCGTGATGCAACACCCACATAATTTTTTTAAAGGGTGTTTATGATGTCCGTAAAAAATTTTTTTTATACAGTATGATCATGTATACCCCCCAGGGGTAAATGTTTGTCAGCCCATACACTTAGTGCATGGGCAGTACAAGTATAGGAGGCCCGCTCCATTCTAATGGGAACATTTTTTATGAGGCCCTCCTCCACATCTCTTCCAAGGGTCATTGAAGTGCCTCCAAATTTTTGGCAGCCCTTGCATTCACTGCATAGGCCAACACTATGGGAGACTTTCTCCTTTCTAATGGGAATTTGTCGTTACTGTGGCCCAGCTCTGTATGTCTTTAAATTCTTAGTGGGGTTTTCCCAAATTTTGGCAGCCCTTGCAGTCACAGCATGGGCATTACTACTATAGGAAACCCGCTCCTTTATAATGGGAACAATTTTTTTACTGAGATCCTCCTCTATGTCTCTTCAAAGGGGTATTGGGTTGCGTTCCAAAATTTTGGCAGCCCTTGCAGTCACTGGATACGCAATAACAGTATTGGAGACCCACTTGTTAATAATAAGAACAAGAAAAGCATAGCCGGCTGATTGCTCTCTAAAAATAGCGAGGGTCCACTGCTGGCCTTTTAACCCTGCTGTATTGTTCAGGTCAATATGACCCGAAATGATTTTTGAGACCCTGTAGATTTTTTTATATGAGGACTTGAAACTAGTGGTATCTTGACCTCTCCTCATTTGTGGAGCTCTATATATTTTTTTTTGTTTGTTTACTTTTTGCTACACGCTGATTGTTACACTTGTACTGTTCGGGTCAATATGACCCGATAGCATTTTATACTGTTCTATAGGTCTCTGATTATTTCTGACTGCAAAAGTTATGTTTTTTATGCGTACTTTATCTCAAAATGGTGGTGGTTTCTCTGTTCTTATCAGTAAGCAAGTAATTATCTAGTATTATCCATTTTCTGTTTGTGAGAGAGGAGACTGGTTGTCTATCATTCAAAGGCTTGGTGTTTCACTGTTATCAGTAATCAAGTACTTATTTAGTAAAATGCATTTTCACTTGGGAGTATACAAATCTTATGGTGAATCAACTAAAAGTTTGTGGAATTGCGAAACCGGTCGCCACATATTTAGAGCTACAATGTGTCGTGAAAGGTTTCATGAAATTTCTAGAGTACTGCGGTTGGATTCTAAAACAGATAGAATGGAAAGAAGAGCTAAAGATAAACTAGCACCTATTAGAAATGTTTGGAATCAATGGGTAGAGAGTCTACCAAAATTGTATAATAGTGGTGAAAATGTAACTGTTGATGAGCAACTGGTGGCATTCTGAGGTAGGTGCCCATTCAGACAATATATACCAAGTAAGCCAGCAAAATACGGCATCAAGATCTGGACACTTTGCGACAGCAAAAGATCATATGCTCTAAAATGTTCAAGTGTATACAGGAAAAACCCCTGGTGAAAGACCTGAAAAAAATCAGGGTATGCGTGTTGTTCTCGATTTGACTCATGGACTAAAAGGACAAAATGTCACATGCGACAACTTTTTTACATCCTATCAACTAGGCCAGATGTTGAAGAAAAAACAACTTACCATGCTGGGTACTATAAGAAAAAACAAACCTGAACTACCGCAAGGTATCCTTAGCAAGAGAGAGGCATTCAGTTCTACTTTTTATTTTTCTGGAAATACAGCTGTTGCTTCTTATGTTCCAAAAAAAAACAAACAGGTAATTCTAATGAGCACAATGCACCATGACAATGCCGTAAGTGATAGAGAAGACAGAAAGCCTGACATTATTTTGGATTATAATGCCACAAAGGGAGCAGTTGATACTTTAGACCAAGCAATATCAACATATACATGCAAACGCAAAACCAATCGGTGGCCAATGATTTTATTGTATAACATGCTGGACGTTTCTGCATACAATGCATTTGTCTTATGGAGAGAAATCGACCCCGATTGGAACCGGAATAAGCTGCATAAAAGAAGATTATTTCTTCAGGAATTGGGAAAATCCCTGGTTAGGCCATATATTGAGAGCAGAAAAGTGACCCCCAGAAGTGAAGGAGCAACAGCCATTGTAAAAAGTGTCCAGCATGCTCAAGAAAGAGACTCCACATCCACGGCCTCCACCAGCACAGATACCAGCAGCACAGCTACCAGAAAAAAAATGAAGAGATGTAGCCTCTGTCCATCTTCATGTGACAATAAGACTAATCTGACATGTGCTGGATGTTCAAAATATCTGTGTAAAGGACATGTGTTTTATTATTGTGTTCAGTGTAAAAACGCATGAACATGTTCAGTTTTTTCTGTTTTCTTTCTAAAAAGGTTGAAGTTGTTATGATTTTTCATTTGTTGATTTATAAATATTGTTTTCAAAAAGTAAAATTTCATGTTTTAGTAATAGTAATGTAAAGCTTCTTTATTTGTGTGCAGAATGCCAACAATTAAAGATAATTGTAAAAAGCCTGTGTAACCTTTTTATGAAAAAAAATAAATTATTAAGCTTGAATTTAAATGTTTCATTTGTTTATGATCAACCATGTTCACATACAGTATAATAATGAATAAAGTATTCAAATAAAACACTTAGAGTAGCTAAAAATCAAGAAATAATAGATATTGACCCGGGAACAGTACAAGTGTATAGCAAATGCTAACAGAACAGCAGGGTTAAGAATAGTAAGGGCCGTCTGATGGCCCTATAAAAATAGGCTTTATGACTTTCAAAGTCCCTCCATCATAAATAAAACAGGATGTGTCTGATGATGTGTCACATACCACATTGCCAGATAAAGTTGTAAAATGTTAAAATTACATTTCCCGGTGAATGCATTTGTATTAAAAAATAACTTAAAAAAAACAAAACAATAGGATCTTTCTTTAGTATGAAAAACAGCGTCACCAATTTAACCTCAATGTAATCACATTGTTCAGCTCATGCACCTCCTCCTCTATCTCCGAAATGACTACTTCAGTCACAAGCTGACAGCACTGCAGCACTGCCTTGGCCAAGTGGCAACAGGATGTGCTGTAAATTACATGCTTAATGCTTAATTGACAAACCGCCCAGCGCTGCAGAGTTGTTGAAAGCTGTAACCCAGCAGCCTGATCTGTGGCTCTCACCGCTGAACATACAGCCAGGCATGGTCGTGTGTGGCAATGGGCGGAACCTGGTGACAGAGAAATGACAGCCGGGGTAGATATGGTTTCCATCTATGCAAGTCCTTTCACCGAGCCAAAGAATATAGCTGTGGTGAAATACAACTCCCACTGAGAAGTTGTTTCAGATTGAAAAACATTGTGCCCACCAGAGGATTTGATTCTGAGGGATAACCTTTTCTCACCCACTCAAGAGCCCCATAGCAGCTGCAAAGTTAGCGCTATCATGAACTCTCGTGAGGTAGAAGCCAAGGCACACCGGAGGATTCTCTGGTGGGACCATTCAACCCTGCCGAGATGCAGTCCTTGCTAAGAAAAGTGTGTGGAAAGGTTCCCGGACACTATTTTTACTGAGGAGGAAACTCCCTTCACCTTCTAATATCTAACAGGCTGGAGAAACTTGCACCTACTGCCACTCAATCTTCAGCTCCTTTGTGAGAAACTAATGTATTTGGGCAGCCACTCAGTCTACCAAATAAAATTCCTGAGAAGGAAATTGGGGTTGGCTTCGCTACTGGTACTGGGGGCAGTGCTAATACCATGGCGTCGTACCATAGTTTGCTGGAAATATTCCAGGCTGGTAGGAGGCAAGCAAATTTCCACAGAAAAGTACCAGCAGTAATGTTCAAGCCACATTTCAACTGCAAGCAGCTTTAGAGGACTTCCTGGGAGAAATGACATGCAGGGTGGATACGGTTTCCCTCTATGCCAATCCTTTCACCGAGCTAAAAACAACTCTCAGCAAAAAAAGTTGAGGACTGGCTCTGTACCGTCTCTGGCCACATTCACCTGTCCACGTGTTTGTGGTTAGGCAGCCCTTCCCAGTAAGTGCATTGGGGAAGGCACGGGTAATGTTGTGGGACCCTTGCTTGTGGAAGGTGGAGATGATACCGGGAAATATAGTGGCGGCTGGGGACCGAGTATAGACACCCGGCCTCCGCCAGTATGAGGTTGTGAAAAGCTTCCACCTCCATGAGCTTAAAAGGCCATATTTTAAGTGCAAAGAGCTGCCCAGAAATCTGGCAGTTTAGTGTTGCGGCCTGTGGGTGGGTGGCTGGCTGCCTGCATACTTGCACTTGCATTCCAAGGAATGGGGTATGGACAACTGAACGCTGCAGTGGGACAAGGACATGGACGGTGATTGTTGCAAGTCTGCAATGACAGGTGCATGGCGGAAGGCATCTTCGCATGCGCCAAGGATCACTTGTGATGGGCACACTTTTAGGCAGTAACCTGGGAGTCAGAGATGCGTCCAGAGGTCTTCCCATGCTGTTCCCATGTCTTTTCAGCACTGTATGCATGTGTCTGATGATGTGTCACGCACCACATGGCCAGATAAGGTTGTAAAATGTTAAAATGACATTTCCTGGTGAATGCATTTGTCTTGGTTGAAAGCAATGCAAAAGTGCAAAAACACATCAAAAACGCTACGTGTGAACATAGCCCAAGTTGTGGAGGAGTATTTTTGTTTTTTGTTATTTATTTTGCCTTATATACAAGTCTTTACCCTGGAAAGGATGTTCCTTAACATATTTCCCAGGAAAATCCATTTTGGTTTTGTTTTTGTATGTTTTATTGTGAGTCTGCAAAAGTGGCGTAATTCTCTGACCACGTTGCTGACAGCAGTGATCTGGGAGTCAGAGATGCTTCCAGGGGTCTTCCCCATGCTGTTCCCATGTCATTTGAGCACTGTTCCCATTGATTTGGGCAATTTTTAGGCCCTCTGCGGACTATATACATGCACCCCCACTGGACAGACACCACAATTCTCCCAGTATATAGTGCTGGGCAACCCGCCTGATCTAAGAGTATGGGCGTCATCAATAGGCTGCAAGCCAGACACTGTGCATCACACATATCTGTGTGACTGGCGCCCTAAGCATACTCTATCGGTGTGCATTATAAAACTACACAGCTACCCCCTCCATGAATTGGTAGGTTAGTGAGTGTCTGTTTGCATCAGTATCCTGCACATGTGCTGCCCCTGCCTTTATCATGGAGGCTTGCTGCATCTTGCAGTGCATTGTTAATCTGACCTGGTGTTGGTAAGGTATTATCTTTCACTGTGATGTTTTTTGAAATGATGTCTAATGTTAACCGTTTTAATGTTTAGTGTTAGTAATCGAAAGTATGAGGACCCTTGACGTTGGGTTGCAAGCTTACCTATTATGGCCAAAATATCGACCAATAATTCATGTGGTGTATTTATCTTATACACTATTTTTCATCTTTTTTGCACATTTTTATTCAGGATGCACCCAGGTCTCTTTAGTGTTGGCTGGGTGAATTGGGGCATCTGTCCTGTGGGGGTGCACGTATATAGTGCTGGGCAACCCGCCTGATCTAATAGTATGGGCGTCATCAATAGGCTGCAAGCCAGACACTGTGCATCACACATATCTGTGTGACTGGCGCCCTAAGCAAACTCTATTGGTGTGTATTATAATACTACACAGCCACCCCCTCCATGAATTGGCAGTTTGCATCAGTATCCTGCACATGTGCTGCCCCCGCCTTTATCATGGAGGCTTGCTGCATCCTGCAAGTGCATTGTTAATCTGACCAGGTGATGGTAAGGTATTATCTTTCACTGATGTTTTTTGAAATGTCTAAAGCCTTTGATTGCCATTGAAAATACAGCATGTACTACACTTAAAGGTGTCCTAGGATAGTACTAAACCCCTTTTAAGCTATTTAATGTAAACTTACTGGAGCCTTATTAAACCCCAATGACCACTGATACACCTTTTCATGGAGGTCATTAGGGGGCCTAATTCCTGAGCGCCCCTTTTTCAAGGCGCTGAGGAATAAGTGTAAAATGTGGGCAAAAATGACACAGGTGTTAGCTATACATCACAGCTTGACATGGGTTTTGGAACTGAAGGGGATTACTAACCCCTTAGATGCTGCTGTCAATCGCAGAAGCAGTATCTAAATGGTTAAAAGAGGAAGAAGGCTCTTTATTTAACTCTATTGGCTCCCCACATTTGTCATCACGGGTGCCGACAGATGCAATCATAACTCAAGGTCATCTCATGACCTCAGCGTTTGGGGGCCTGTATAAGAAGGGTCTAAGAAGCTGAGTCAGTAAAGAACTGACAGGTCTCAAGCACTGCAGTACATAAGCAAAAAAAATAAGTAAACTGTATAAATATGTAAAAAAAAAAAAAAAAATTGCACAAAAATCATGAAAAGCTGTTTTGCCACTAAAAGTGTAGCATTTTTGTAAAAAAACAAACAAAAATAATCAAGAAAAATTATACACACAATTAGTATTGCCGTGTCCGGAATGTCACAAACTATAAAATGCTCACATTATTTATTCCATATGGTGTGCACAGTAAAAAATATATAGAAAATCCACCAAAAATGTAAATTTTTCATCATACTGATACATAAATTGAATAAAAACTGCCTATACAAATTATTTGTATAAAAAACTATAACTATAATTAACCCTATTACGTCACAGCCCTTTTCTGTTTTTGCGCTTTCATTTCTTGCGCCCCTTCTTCCTAGAACTATAACATTTTTATTTTTCTGTCAAAATGGCCATGCCAGGGCTTGATTTTTTGCAGGATAACTTGTACTTTTGATCAGCACCATTGGTTTTACCATATTGTGCACTGGAAAACATGGAAAAAAAATTCCAAGTGCGGTGAAATTGCAAAAAAAGTGCAATTCCACAATTTTTTTTTTTTTTACCATGTTCACTAAATGCTAAAAATGACTTGCTATTTTTGATTCCCCAGGTCATTACTAGTTTGTAGATACCAAACATGTATAGGTTCTTTTTTATTTGAGTAGTAAAAAAAATTAAAAGTTTATTTAAAGAAAAAAAAAAATGGTGTCATTCTCCGAGGCTTGTAGCATCTCCATTATTCAAGATCTGGGACCGGGTGAGAGCTTATTTTTTGCGCATCGAGCTGACATGTTTATTGATACCATTTTGGTGTAGATATGATCTGTTATTTCATTTTATTGCAATGTTGCAGCAACCAAAAATCTGTAATTCTGTCATTTAGATTTCTTTTCTCGTTACGCCATTTACCGATCTGATTAATTATTTTTTTATATTCATAGATAGGGTAATTCTAAATGAGGTGATACCAAATATGTGTATATTTGATTTTTTATTTGTTTTATTTTGAATGGGGTGAAAAAGGGGTGATTTTAACTTTTTTTTTTAAATATTTTTAAAAGCATTTTTTTCTACTTTTTACTTGCTTCGATAGTCTCCATAGGAGACTAGAAGTTGTGATTTTCCAATCACCTGTTTTAGTCATAGCAGGGCTGACGCCCTGCTATGTGTAACAATGGTGCTCAACTAATATGAACGCTGACCGCTGGGTAGCGCTCATAGCAGATAGGCTATGACAGCCACAAGGGACTCCTACAGACCCCGCATTGTCCTGCCAACTAGTGATGAGCGAGCACTAAAATGCTCGGGTACTCGTTGCACCGGTCGAGTAAATTGGAATACTCAGGTGCTCGACCCGAGCAACGAGCCTAATGGAAGTCTATGGGAAACCCGAGCATTTTTCAGGCGGCTGCCCCCGGCGGTCTGCAGAGGGCCTAAAAATTGTCCAAATCGATGGGAACAGTGCTCAAATGACATGGGAACAGCATGGGGAAGACCCCTGGAAGCATTTCTTCTGATTATACACCAGTAAATTATAACTGTAGTTTAGCTCTTCCACGGTAAAAAATCTCTATAATCCAGTTTTTGCGCATTTTTTGCCTTAAAAAAAGCCAGTAGTGTCTCCTGACTGTTCTGACACAAAAATATATCTGTTGAAAATAGTCTGTTGTAGGCCCGACAAATCCCAGTGTGGTTTTGCAGTTCCATGGGTCAAATCTCTGTAGTAGCCAGTTTTGGGCCTTTTGTATCTAAAAAAAAATTGTTTGAGTGTGTCGCTCACTGTTCAGCCGCAAATCTATATATTTTAAAAAGTCTGGTATACACCAGTAAATTAAAACTGTGGTTTTGCCATTCCACGGTAAAAATCTCTATTATTCAGGTTTCGGTATTATTTCCGTAAAGAAAAACAGTAATAGTTTCTCCCTGATTGTTCTGATTGTTTAAAAGATTCAGGTGTAGGCCAGAGAAATAGATCTGTGGTTTTCCTCTTCCACGGTTCTAATCTACTTTTTATTACCCTTTTTCCATTGATAGTGCAAGTGTAAGCTATTTTACTTCCTTTACAATGGGCAAGGCGCGTGGCAAGGGACGTGGAAGTGCAGGTTCTGGTGATGGTGTGTGCAGAGGACGGGGCCGTGGCCAAGGTGAAAATGTGCCACAACCAACAGCCACATCTTCTCGCTCCCACTTCTTGACCGAATTACTAGGAAAGCACAGAACAACACCAGTATTGCTAACTGATCAGTGTGAACAGGTTATTAATTGGATAGCAGATAATATTTCTAGTTACCTGAGCACCAACACCTCCGGTTTGTCTTCCACACGGTCAACTCTTTGTAGCCATGAGTCTCGACCGCATACTGCTCCTCACCCTGATGCTCCTTCCTCCCACCATGCCGAGTGTCGTCAGACAGCAACTGATCCCACACTTGGACACTCTGAAGAGTTATTCACTGGTCCATTTCCAGATCTGTGCCCCTCGCCTGATACGCTTGAAGGGGTGGAAGAGGAGATCCCATGTAGCGATGCCCAAATATTTGAACAGCCACGGCCACAGGAAGTAGACACTGGCAATTTGTCACAAGAGGTGGACGATGACGAGACACAATTGCCAGGAAGTGAGGAGGAGGATCGAGCTGCGCAAGTGGAAGAGGAGGAGGTGGTGGAAGATCTTGTAACTGACCCAACGTGGCAGGAGGACATCCAGAGTGAGTCCAGCAGCACACAGGGGGAGGGAGGCAGAGTACCCCAACAGGCAGGAAGAAGCAGTGTGGTGGCCACAGACAGAAGGCGGGCAACCATTCCCTGTAGCACCAACATGAGGGACGTTGCCAGTACAAGCGGTAGGTCTTCCAGAGTATGGAATTTTTTTAAAGACTCTGCTGATAACCCCAAAAAGGCCATTTGTACCACCTGCCATGCCAGCATCAGCAGGGGTGACAAAACTACCAGCCTGACCACCACCAGCATGATCAGGCACATGTCAGCAAAGCACCCGACTTTGTGGGGCGAACCCCAGGGTCCACGACCAGTGTCAGCGGGTATCACCACTGCTTCTTCCGCTGTTGTGCGTGCAATAGAACCCCCTGTTGTGTGTGCAAGACAATCTCCTGTCCATACTGCATGCAAAGATGCCCCCTCCTCTCAGTCTTCACTTGCTATGGCAGTTTCTCAAGAAACAGCATCAATGTCCACGTCCCACCGCAGCGTTCAATTGTCCATATCCCAGACCTTTGAACGAAGATGGAAATTTGCAGCTAACGCTCCACAGGCCACAGTCCTAAATTCGCACAGGTGGAGACGGAATCCTTCCGCAACCTTATGGCGGTGGCCGTCCCTCAATACTCGGTCACCAGCCGGCACTATTTTGCCCGGTGTGTCATCCCCGCACTACACAAACACGTGTCCCAAAGCTTCTGCCGTGCCCTCAACAACGCAGTTACTGAGAGAGTCCACCTGACAATGGACACGTGGACAAGTGCTTGTGGCCAGGGACGGTACATCTCCCTGACGGCACATTGGGTAAACATAGTGGAAGCCGGGACTCAGTCGGACCTTGGGACTGTACACATCCTCCCCACACCGAGGATTGTGGGCCCTATGTCAGTCAGAGTTGCCCCCACAGTGTACAGCTCCTGTGCGTCATCCTCCTCCTCCTCATGTTCAGCCTCCATCTCAGATATCACCACATCAGTTACAAGCTGGAAGCACTGCAGCACTGCCTCCGCCAAGCGGCAACAGGCTGTGCTGAAACTCATAAGCTGAGGTGATAAACCTCACACTGCTTGTGAGTTGTGGACAGCTGTGAAAGAGCAGGCAGATCTGTGGCTGAGACTGCTGAACCTACATCCAGGCATGGTCGTGTGTGACAATGGCCGTAAGCTGGTGGCGGCTCTGAGGCGAGGCGAGATCACACACGTACCATGCCTGGCTCATGTGCTTAATCTCGTTGTTCAGCGGTTTCTTAAAATCGTACCCCGAGTTCCCAGATCTGCTCGTCAAAGTACGCCACCTGTCAGCTCATTTTCTCAAGTCGGCTACAGCTTCCGCCGCCCTTGCTGTGTTGCAGCAGCGTTTGCAGCTTCCGGCACACTGACTGGTGTTAGATGTCCCCACACTTTGGAACTCTACCCTCCACATGTTGCTAAGGATTTGTGAGCAGAAGAGAGCAGTTGTGGAGTACCAGCTGCAACAAGGCCGTTGATATTCAGGTCAGACTCCACACATAAGACCTCAGGAGTGGACCTGGATGTCTGACCATCCTGACCAACTTTGAGGAGGCCACCAAGATGGTGAGTGGCGATGACGCCATCATTAGTGTCAGCATCCCACTTGTCTGTCTTTTGCAACACTCTCTGCAGAGAATTAAAGAGGAGGCATTGCAGCCAGAGTATGACGAGATGGATCAAGAAGCCGTAGCGGGCGATTACACACAGCCCAGCCTCATCTCACCCCAACGTGCATTGGGGACAATGAGGGAGAGGAGGAGGAGGAGGAGGAGGAGGAGGAAGAACAGGAGCTGGTATCATGCGCTGTAGACGGTAGTACCTGTACAACTGTCATACCGTCGGTTCAGCGTGGGTGGCCTGAGGACAGGGGGTAGGAGGAGGAGGAGGAGAGCATGGTCAATCGTCATCTTGGTGAGGACACGGAAATTTTGCCCGTTACCAGTCTGGCACGCATGGATGACTTTATGTTACGCAGCCTTAATCGTGACCCTTGCCTTGTCAAAATGTTGGGTGACAGTCATTACTGGTTGGTGACACTTTTAGACCCCCGCTACAAGGAGAAGTTTCACTCTCTTATTCCTGAGGTGGAGAGGTCTTCAAAAATGGGGCAGTACCAGAAGGCCCTTGCTGCAGAACTGTTAAAAAAATTCCCATCTGAACACGCTAGCGGCAGAGGTCACAGTTCGTTGTTGCCCAACCAAGGCGTACATGCGAGAGAGACGCAACTCCAATCCAGCAGAGGCAGGGGAACACTGTTAATGTTCTGGGACAGTTTTCTCAGACCCTCCCTTCGGACCGACCCACAAGGAGTGGAAAGTTTCAAAAGATGGTGAGGGAGTACCTTGCCGACCGTACCAGCGTCCTCTGTGATTCCTCTGTGCCTTTTAATTATTGGGTATCCCAGCTGGACACTTGGAATGAACTCGCTCTGTACGCCTTGGAGGTCCTGGCCTGCCCTGCCGCTAGCGTGTTATCGGAGCGTGTTTTTATTGCCGCTGGGGGAATTATAACTGATAAGTGCACTCGCCTGTCAACTGACAATGCTGACAAGCTGACCCTTATCAAAATGAACAAGGGCAGGATTGGGCCAGACTTCTCATCACCACCAAATGACAGCAGAGTAACATAAAGTCAAATCCACTTTGTTATTTCGGGAGGTGCATTCACATGCACCGCTTCACACCCACACATGGGTATACGCTTCCTCATTTCGGCTGTTTTATGTTCCTCTCCTTATCCTCAGCCTCCACCACCACTATACCACCAGGGTGACCATGGTCCGAGTTGCATTATTGAAAGTTCCTCCATCCTGATTTTTGTCAGCTTTTGCTTGGAAGGCATAATCAAAGACTGTGGGAGACCCACTCCCCAATAATGGGAATAATTTTTAAGATGCTGTACTGTATGGCTCTTCCAAGGGGCATTAAAAGCATCTTGCTATACTACTCTGACCTCCACGTCTCTTCTGTGGTGCATTAAAAGCATCTTGTTAAGCTACTGGGACCCCCATGACTCTTCGAATGGGCATTGCATTTCCTCATAATTTTTGGAAGCTTTTGCTTGGAAGGCATACTATGGGAGACCCACTCCCCAATAATGGGAATAATGTTTGTAATATGCTGTACTGCATGGCTCTTGTAAGAGGCATTGCAAGTTGCTCCATTCTAATTTTTGGAAGCTTGTGCTTGGAAGGCATAAGCAAATACTATGGGAGACCCATTCCCCAATAATGGGACTAATGTTTGTAATATGATGTACTGCATGGCTCTTGTAAGGGGCATTGCAAGTTGCTCCGTCCTAATTTTTGGAAGCTTTTGCTTGGAAGGCATAAGCAAATACTATGGGAGACCCACTCCCCAATAATGGGAATAATGTTTGTAATATGCTGTACTGTATGGCTCTTGTAAGGGGCATTAAAACCGTCTTGATAAGCTTCTGCGACCTCCACCACTTTTCCGAGGGGCATTAAAACCGTCTTGTTAAGCTACTGTGACCTCCACGTTTCTTCAAAGGGGCATTGAAATGTTGCTTTCAATTACCTCTAATCTCCACGAGTCTTCCAACGGGCATTGCATTTCCTCCTAATTTTAGTCAGCTTTTGCTTTTCAATGCAAAGGCGAAAACTAAGGGAGACACACTCCCCAATAATGAGTAGAAAGTTTTTAGTACGCTGTAATCCACGTCTGTTTCAAGGGGCATTGCAGTTCCTCATAATTTTTGGAAAGCCTTCCATTCACTGCTTAGGCCAACAATGTACAAGAGACCCAGTTGCTATAAATGGATAAATGGTTTAGTTAAGGCCCTCTGACCTCCATGTCATTTCCAAGGGGCATTGGAGTGCCTCAAAATTTTTGGTAGCTATTGCACTCACTGTATGCTGTACAACGGTGTAGCCGAACAGCTTCTTTTGTTACAGAAACATATCCTACAAGACATATCTGGTTGACTGGCCTGATATTGATGTGAATGGTCCCTGTTCCTCCTGCTCTTTCTCCTTTGCCACTACCTCATCCATCATTTATCACCTGAAGCTTTGTTTTAACGGGAGTCATAGAACTTGGATTGTAGCAGGAAAACATCCAGCAAGCCTCGGAGGGGGTAGGATATGCGCCAAACGCTTACCACCTCAGGCCTAGCCGCTAATACATACATGCGCTTGCATTCCAAGAAAACAAAGCAGATGCTAACTTCTATCATCCTCATCATGCTCCTCACCTTGGCACTCTCAACTCCCCTGATGGAGAAGCCAGGGCCCACCGGAGGAGTCTGGTTCTCCGGTGGGCTCGTCCAATGCTGCCCTAAAGCAGGCCGGGCTAAGAAAAGTTTGTGGGGGGATGTTCCAAGGAGAAATAGGGGTGGCTGGGGACCGTTTATGGACACCCGGCTGCCCCCTGGCGGCTGGGGACCGAGTGTGGACACCCGGCCACCGGGCGGCTGGGGACTGAGTATGGCTACCAGGCTGCCAACGCAGCCATGATATGGTGGCCAGATTCCGCCTCCACATGCCTAAAAGGCCCAATTTCAAGTGCAAGCAAGCAAGCAGTATGGTATTGCAGCCTGGGGGTGGGTGGGTGGCAGGCTGCATACTTTCGCTTGCATTGCAAGGAATGGGAGAGGTTCAATTGAACACTGCCCTGTGACAAGGACTTGAATGGGGATAGTTGCAAGTCTGCAACGACAGGTGCAGGGTGGGATGCATCTTCGCATGTACCATGAACAGGGGTTTGGCATGCACACACTACAGCGGAATAGGCTGTCCTTCCCACTAAATGCACTGGGGAGGGCACAGGTAATGTTTTGGTATGCGAGCTTAATCTTATGTATAAGGCACACCGGGACAAATAGGGGCGGCTGGGGACTGAGTATGGATACCTCGCTGCCGAAGCAGCCATGAGTTAGTGGCCAGCTTCGGCCTCCTCCAAACTAAAAGGCCCCATTTCAAGTGCAAGCTAGCAGTATGGCATTGCAGCCTGGGGTTGGGTGGGTGGCAGGCTTCACACTTACGCTTGCATTAAAAGAAAGCAAAGCAGATGCTAACTTGTATCATCATCATCATGCTCCTTCCCTTGGCACTCTCAACTCCCCTGATGGAGAAGCCAGGGCCCATCGGAGGAGTCTGGTTCTGTGTGGCCTGTGGGGCATTGGCTGCATATTTGCGCTTGTGTTCCAAGTACTGGGGTATGGACAACTGAATGCTGCGCTGGGACAAGGGCATGGACTTGCTTCCTGATGCTGCGACTTGAGAGTGCGCAACGACAGGTGCAGGGCAGGAAGCATCTTCACATGCACCATGGACAGGGGATTGGCTTGCATGCACAACAGAGGAAGAAGCAATGGTGCCACCCGCAGACACTGTTACTGGACCCTGGGGTTCGGCCCACAAAGTCGTGTGCTTTGCAGCCATGTGCCTGATCATGCTGGTGGTGATCAGGCTGGTCATTTTGACACCCCTGCTGATGCTGGCGTGGCAGGTGGTGCAAATGGCCTTTTTGGGGTTATCGGCAGAGTCTTTAAAAACACAACCAGACTCGGGAAGACCTAACAGTTGTACTGTCAACTTCCTTCGTGTTGGTGTTACGGGGAACGGTTGCCTGCCTTCTGTCTGCGACCACCATACTGCTTCTTCCTGCCTGTTGGGGTGCTCTTCCTCCCTCCCCCTGTGTGCTGCTGTCCTCGCTCTGTATATCCTCCTGCCAGGTTGTTTCAGCTACTATATCATCCATCACCTCGTCTTCCACTTCCGCACCCTGGTCCTCCTCCTGACTTTCTTGCAATTGTGTCTCATCATCGTCCACCTCTTGTGACACTTTCCCACCGTCGCCTTGGTGTGACCATGGCTGCTCAAATTTTTGGGCATCGCTTCACGCGATCTCCTCTTGCCGCGCTTCAAGTGGACCTGGCGAAAGGCCCTAATCTATAAATGGAAAAGTGAACAGCTCTTCAGAGTGTCCAAGTGTGGGATCATTTGTGTACCGGCACTCGGCATGGTGGGAGGAAGGAGGATCAGGGTGAGGAATATGCGGTCCAGATTCATGGCTACTGAGACTTGACCGTGTGGAAGACAGGGTGGTGGTGGTGGCTAAGTGACTGGAAGCATTATCCGCTATCCAACCAACAACCTTTTGACACTGCTCTGGGTTCCATAGTGGTGTGCTGCAGTCCCCTAGGAATTGGGACAGGAAGGTCAGGCGAGAAGATGTGGGTGTTTGTTATGGCACAATTTCAGCTTGCCCACGGCCTTGTCCTTGGCCTCTGCATGCACCATCAGTTCCCTGTCCCTTGCCACATGCATTGCCCATTTTAAGTGGAGGACAGTATCTTCCATGCTCACTACAAATGACTGAGTTTGGAGCTTACTTATATGTGATCCATGTGACGGACAAACCACAGTTTTAAATAGCTGGATTTTTAGCGCTGTAATATGGAAACGACCTGGCTGTATTCTGCAGTGCCAACAAAGAAATGGCACAGAACAACGGTGTTCTCTGGATTGCTTTTTGAGCAAATAATGAGCATTAAGATCCAAAAAAAATTGTTCCTGGCCCCTGAGACCTGGGCTTATTTCTAGAAATATCTAAGAGCAGTAGCAGACATAACTGGAATGGATCTTCCTGTGCTATATATGCACTGCAGTCTGCTATATACCCTGCCTGCCTATATACACTGCCTGCCTGATATCTCTGCAGATGGATTAGTCCTCAGAAGGACTGTTTGTTGAGATGGATATGTGTCTCTAATGTGGTTTGGTACACCTACAATAACTAGAAACAAGCAAATATCTCCCTTGCTCAGCAGCACCTCTCCCTACACTGTCTGATTCCGGAGTGACTGTGATGAACATGGCGGTGCCAGGTCTGATATAGACTTGATGATGCTGTGCTGCCAGCCAATCACTGTAATGCCACAACCAACATGGCTACGGCATTACAGTGAGTGGCAGCCAATCCCTGTATGTTCATTGGCTCTGTAAAGAGCGCCTAACATGCAGAGAGGAGACCCGAGCTCCCGCAGAGCAACCCCAGAAATACTCGGCGAGCACCGAACATCTCGAGCAGTGAGATGCTAGGGCGAGCACCGAGCTGTAGAGAGAGAGCATGCTCGCTCATCATTACCTGTGTGTATTACATAAACAAAGATAATGGTATCTTAAGTTCTAAATTCTTTATCTCAAAAAATGGCACAGAATAACATCTATTTTCAGAATTCAAAGATCAAACCTACATGCAGGATAAGCACTGCAGTGAGTACTTCAAAGCATAGTGCTGTATAGATAAGTGGATATTTCATTCAAATTAGGAACAGGCCGAGATGCTAACTCAATAACCCACACCTGAGCAACATTTCACGGAACCACCTTCTTTTTCAAGCTCACACTAAATTATCACATCCTTCCTTAAAAGTTTAATACCATGTGACCATAATCACCAAACCTGGAACAGGTATTACAACATTATAGAAACAATGAAAAACATCTATAATATAATTGAAGATGCATCCCTCTGTCCGAAGCTTTTTAGACTGTGCAAGAGCGATGCACCCGGGTATTCTGGCTCCAGACAGAAGAACGTATCGAGCCGTTACAGGTAAGAGGAGTGTATGGCGCAGGAGATCGCGGTATGCGTAGGCACTGAACGCATACCGCGTTCTCCGGTGCCATACTTACTTACTGTTGCTTCGGCGCCTCTGTTCTGGCTGGAGACCAGGGCAGAAGTGTGGCATCGGAATCGACGCATGCGCATAGCGCACTATCCAGCGCCATTTTACTGAAGACTAGTGTTGAGCGAGCACTAAAATGCTCGGGTGCTCGAAGCTCGGGCCGAGCTCACCATGATACTCGGGTGCTCGACCCGAACAACGAGCCCAATGTTAGTCTTTGGGAGACCTGAGCATTTTAGCCGCTGCACCCCCGGCAGTCTGTAGAAAGCCTGAAAAGTGCCCCAAACGATAGGGAAAGTGCTCAAATGACATGCGGACAGCATGGTCATTGCCCCAGGAAGCATTTCTGACCCCCAGGTCACTGCTGTCAACAACGTGGTCAGAGGTATTAAGCCACATTTACGGGCTCACAATAAAATGTTCAAAAACGAAACTGAAACTGCTTTCCTGTGAAATATGTTAAGGAACATCCTTCCCAGGGTAAAGACTTGTGTATAAGGTAAAATAAATAACCAAAAACAAAAATACTCCTCCACACCTTGGGCTATTTTCAAAAGTAGCATTTTTTATGCGTTTTTGCACTTTTGTATTGCTTTCAACCGTGACAAAATGCATTCACCGGGAAATGTCATTTTAACATTTTGCAACCTTATCTGGCCATGTGCTGTGTGACACATGCATACAGTGCAGAAAAGACATGGGAACAGCATGGGGAAGACGCCTGGAAGCATCTCTGACACCCAGGTCACTGCCTAAAAGTGTGCCCTTCAGAAGTGATCCTTGACGCATCAGAAGATGAAGACTTGCAACTATCCCCGTGCAAGTCCTTGTCCCAGGGCAGTGTTCAATTGTACCTCCCCCATTCCTTGCAATGCAAGCACAAGTATGAAGCCAACCACCCACCCCCCCAGGCTGCAGTACCATACTGCTTGCTTGCACTTGAAATTTGGCCTTTTAGGCATGTGGAGGCGGAATCTGGCCACCACGTCATGGCTGCATCGGTGGCCTGGTATCCATACTCAGTACCCAGCCGCTCAGCGGCCGGGTGTCCATGCTTGGTCCTCAGCTGCCTGGGGATGGCCGGGTGTTCATAAACGGTCCCCAGCCGCCCCTATTTGTCCAGATGCACCTTATACACAAGTGCACATACCAAAACATTACATGTGCCCTCCCCAGTGCATTTAGTGGGAAGGACCGCCTAACCGCAAACACGTGGACATGTGAATGTGGCCAGGGATGGTCCATCTCACTGACGCCTTCACACTGGGTTAATATTGTGTAAGCCAGGACTCAGTTGGACACTGGGATGCAACACATCCTCCAGACATAGAGGATTGCGGGTCCTGGGTCAATCAGGCTTCAACACAAAGTTCAAAAGGTAGACAGCAGCAGTGGTCAGCCTCCTACACAACAAATAAATTATTCATGATCATGAGGCCATCCATCTCCTTAGCTTTCTGTTCTTTGGAATGCAAGCACATGTATGCAGTAGTGGCTAGGCCTGAGGTGGTCAGCGTTTTGGCGCATAACCTACCTCCTCCGAGGATTGCTGGATGTTTTCCTGCTACTATCCCAGTTCTATAACTCCGGTTAAAACAAAGCTTCAGGTGATGAATGATGGATGAGGTGG
The DNA here is from genome assembly GCF_046119375.1 of Phyllobates terribilis. Taxonomy (NCBI): domain Eukaryota; kingdom Metazoa; phylum Chordata; class Amphibia; order Anura; family Dendrobatidae; genus Phyllobates; species Phyllobates terribilis. The sequence continues at coordinate 460,222,204 of NW_027362764.1, forward strand.
TGGCAAAGGAGAAACAGCAGGAGGAACAGGGACCATTCTCATCAATATCAGGCCAGTCAACCACACATGTCTTGTAGGATATGTTTCTGTACCAAAAGGAGTGGTTCGGCTACACAGTTATAGGGCATACAGTGAGTGCAATGCCTACCAAAAATGTTGAGGCACTCCAATGACCCTTGGAAGTGACATGGAGGTCAGAGGGCCTTAACTAAACCATTTTTTCCATTTATAGCAACTGGGTCTCCTGTACACTGTCGACCTAAGCAGTGTATGGAAGGCTTTCCAAAAATTATGTGTAACTGCAATGCGCCTTGAAACAGATGTGGATTACAGCGTACTAAAAACCTTCTACCCATTATTGGGGAGTGGGTCTCCCTTAGTGTTCACCCATACATTGAAAAGCCAAAGCACATTAAAATTAGGAGGCAATGCAATGCCTGTTGGAAGAGTCGTGGAGATTAGAGGTAATTAAAACCAACATTTCAATGCCCCTTGGAAGACCTGTGGAGTTCAGCGTGGTTTAACAAGACGATTTTAATGCCCCTTGGAAGAGACGTGGCGGTCACAATAGCTTAACAAGATGGTTTTAATGCCACTTGGAAGAGACGAGGAGGTCCCAGTGGAATAAAAAGACCATATAAATGCCCCTTGGAAGAGACGTGGAGGTCACAGTAGCTTTAACAAGATGGTTTTAATGCCCCGTGGAAGAGACGTGGAGGTCGCAGTAGCTTAACAAGATGATTTTAATGCCCCTTACAAGAGCCATGCAGTACAGCATATTAAAAACATTTTTCCCATTATTGAGGAGTGGGTCTCCCATAGTCTTTGCCTATGCCTTCCAAACAAAAGCTGCCTAAAATAAAAACGGAGGAACTTGCAATGCTGGCAACATGGACCACGGTCACCCTGGTGGTATAGTGGTGGTGGAGGCTGAGGATAAGGAGAAGAGCAAAAAACAGCCGAAATGAGGAAGCGTATACCCATGTGTGGGTGTGAAGCGGTGCATGGGAATACACCTCCCGAAATAACACAGTGGATTTGACTTTATGTTACTCTGCTGTCATTTGGTGGTGATGAGAAGTCTGGCCCAATCCAGCCCTTGTTCATTTTGATAAGGGTCAGCTTGTCAGCATTGTCAGTTGACAGGCGAGTGCACTTATCAGTTATAATTCCCCCAGCGGCACTAAAAGCACGCTCCAATAACACGCTAGCGGCAGGTCAGGCCAGGACCTCCAAGGAGTACAGAGCGAGTTCATTCCAAGTGTCCAGCTTGGATACCCATAAATTAAAAGGCACAGAGGAATCACGGAGGACGCTGGTACGGTCGGCAAGGTACTCCCTCACCATGTTTTGAAACTTTCCACTCCTTGTGAGAGAACCCCGCGCCTCAGGGCCTGTAAGCTGGGTGGGTCTCAGAAAACTGTCCCAGAACGTTCACAGTGTTCCTCTGCCTCTGCTGGATTGGAATTGCTTCTCTCTCGCCTATGTGCCTTGGCTGGGCAACGAACTGTAACCTCTGCCGCTAGCGTGTAGAGATGGGAATTTTTTTAACAGTTCTGCAGCAAGGGCCTTCTGCTACTGCCCCATTTTTGTAGACCTTTCCACCTCAGGAATAAGAGAGTGAAAGTTCTCCTTGTAGTGGGTGTCTAAAAGTGTCACCAACCAGTAATGACTGTCAACCAAAATTTTGACAACGCGATGGTCACGGTTAAGGCAGTGTGGCATAAAGTCAGCCATGCGTGCCAGACTGGTAACGGGCAAGACTTCTGAGTCCTCACCAAGATGACGACTGACCATGCTCTCCTTCTCCTCCTTCTCCCCCCTGTCCTCAGGCCACCCACGCTGAACCGACGGTATGACAGTTGTAGAGGTACTACCGTCTACAGCGCATGATACCAGCTCCTGTTCTTCCTCCTCCTCCTCTCCCTCATTGTCCCCCAATGCACATTGGGATGAGATGAGGCTGGGCTCTGTGTAATCACCCGCTACGGCTTCTTGATCCATCTCATCATACTCTGGCTGCAATGCCTCCTCTTTAATTCTCTGCAGAGAGCGTTGCAAAAGACAGACAAGTGGGATGCTGACACTAATGATGGCGTCATCGTCACTCACCATCTTATTGGCCTCCTCAAAGTTTGTCAGGATGGTACATATGTCAGACATCCAGGTCCACTCCTGAGGTCTTGTGTGGAGTCTGACCTGAATATCGTTGGCCTTGTTGCAGCTGGAACTCCACAACTGCTCTCTTCTGATCACAAATCCTTTGCAACATGTGGAGGGTAGAGTTCCAACTTGTGGTGACATCACACACCAGTCGGTGTGCGGGAAGCTGCAAACGCTGCTGCAACACAGCAAGGGCGGCGGAAGCTGTAGCCGACTAGCGAAAATGAGCTGACAGGCGGCGTACTTTGACGAGCAGATCTGGCAACTCGGGGTACGATTAAAGAAACCGCTGAACCACAAGATTAAACACATGAGCCAGGCATGGTACGTGTGTGATCTCGCCTCAGAGCCACCACCAGGTTACGGCCTTTGTCTCACAAGACCATGCCTGGATGTAGGTTCAGCGGTCTCAGCCACAGATCTGCCTGCTCTTTCACAGCTGTCCATAACTCACAAGCAGTGTGATGTTTATCACCTAAGCTTATGAGTTTCAGCACAGCCTGTTGCCGCTTGGCTGAGGCAGTACTGCAGTGCTTCCAGCTTGTAACTGATGTGGTGATATCTGAGATGAAGTCTGAACAAGAGGAGGAGGAGGAGGATGATGCGCAGGAGCTGTACACTGTGGTGGCAACTCTGACTGACACAGGGCTCGCAATCCTTGGTGTGGGCAGGATGTGTTCCGTCCCAAGGTCCGACTGTTTCCCGGCATCAACTATGTTTACCCAGTGTGCCGTCAGGGAGATGTACCGTCCCTGGCCACAAGCACTTGTCCACGTGTCCGTTGTCAGGTGGACTCTCCCAGTAACTGCGCTGTTGAGGGCACGGCCGATGTTTTGGGACACGTGTTTGTGTAGTGCGGGAATGGCAAACCGGGCAAGATAGTGTCGGCTGGGGACCGAGTACCAAGGGACGGCCACCGCCATAAGGTTGCGGAAGGATTCCGTCTCCACCAGTCTAAAAGGCAGCATTTCCAACGCAAGCAGTCTAGAAATGTGCAAATTTAGGACTGTGGCCTGTGGGGCGTTGGCTGCGAATTTGCACTTTCGTTCAAACATCTGGGATATGGACAATTGAACACTGTGGTGGGACGTGGACGTGGAAGTTGATGCTGTTTCTTGAGAAACTTCCATAACAAGTGAAGACTGAGAGGAGGGGCATCTTTGCATGCAGTATGGACAGGCGATTGCCTTGCATGCACAACAGGGGGTTCTCTTACACGCACAACAGCGGAAGAAGCAGTGTTGACACCCGCTGACACTGGTTGTGGACCCTGGGGTTCACCCCACAAAGTCTGGTGCTTTGCTGACATGTGCCTGATCATGCTGGTGGTGGTCTGGCTGGTAGTTTTGTCACCCCTGCTGATGCTGGCCTGGCAGGTGGTACAAATGGCCTTTTTGGGGTTATCAAAAGAGTCTTTAAAAAAATTCCATACTCAGGAAGACCTACCTGTTGTACTGGCAACGTCCCTCGTGATGGTGTTACGGGGAACGGTTGCCCGCCTTCTGTCTGCAGCCACCACACTGCTTCTTCCTGCCTGTTGCGGTACTCTGCCTTCCTCCTCCTGTGTGCTGCTGGCCTCGCTCTGCGTGTCCTCCTGCCACGTTGCGTCAGTTACTACATCATCCACCACTAGAGATGAGCGTTGTTCGACTCGAACTGTTCGCCAATCTCAAATTCGAGCTGTTTTGGGCGGTGTTCGAGCCGTTCGGCGAACACGAACGATTTGAGAAAAATTCGGCTGTTCGAGGTTATGTTCGATAACTGTTCGTGCACCAAAATCATAACTGGATTTTTTCTCAGTAATGATGAAAATTAATGTTAATACGAAGTTTGAGTGTACAGCGGGGTGGGGGGAGGGGCAGGGGATGGATTTCTGCAGGAATAATGAAGATCTCCATTTTTTTTTCTCTTTCCCGCATTTACAGTGGGGAGGTGCAATCTGTCAGCCTATCAGCAGCGCACACACGGAGCGAAGTGCTTTTTTTCACACAAGCAAGGGCATGTGTCATTGGCAGTGTATGTCACATGTCCTTGCCCTATAAGACCAAGCCATTTTCCCCGTCGCCACCATTTTCTCACTGCTGCAGCTGCATGTTAGACGGCACCGCTGTTGCTGTGTGTGCTGTACCTTGTTAATTTCAAGCCAATTTTCGCACAAATCTACAGATAGCTTGGGAGTAGGGAATAGTTGTGATTGCAGTCCTTTTAAGGACTAGGTTACAGCATTTCCTACGACTTTTATCAGGCAGGTCTGTGCTCTTACATAGATAGATTGTGGGAGTAAAGACTAATTGTAATTGCAGTCCTTTTCAGGACTAGGTTACATCAGTTCCTATCAGTTTTTGCCAGGCAGGTCTGTGCCAGTGCTGTGCAAGTTTTTTTCACAGCATTTGGCTGAATCTAGCAAAGCTAATCCTCTTTGGCCTATTGCAGAGTGTGTTAGTCAGTGGAGTAGCCTATCTGTGTTGCAAGATATACCACCTGAGTATAGAATACCAATTTTTTTACTGCACCTAGTGAAGCAAAATCTTTTGGGCATAGCATCATTCTATTAGTCCATCTATACTGACCACCATCAGGTTGCAAATTGAATATAATTTTTTTCTGCATCTAGCTCTGAAAAAATATTTGGCTTCTAGCAGTGTGTGGGACTTGTTCTATTAGTCCATCTATACTGACCTCCATCAGGTTGCAAACTGAATATAATTTTTTTCTGCATCTAGCTCTGAAAAAATACTTGGCCTTCTAGCAGTGTGTGGGACTTGTTCTATTAGTCCATCTATACTGACCTCCAGCACGCTGCAAATTAAAAATAATTTTTATCTGCATCTAGCTCTGAAAAAATATTTGGCCTTCTAGCAGTGTGTGGGACTTTCTCTATTAGTCCATCTATACTGACCTCCATCAGGTTGCAAATTAAAAATAATTTTTTGTCTGCATCTAGCTCTGAAAAAATATTTGGCCTTCTAGCAGTGTGTGGGACTTTCTCTATTAGTCCATCTATACTGACCTCCATCAGGTTGCAAATTCAAAGTAATTTTTTGTCTGCATCTAGCTCTGAAAAAATATTTGGCCTTCTAGCAGTGTGTGGGACTTTCTCTATTAGTCCATCTATACTGACCTCCATCAGGTTGCAAATTAAAAATAATTTTTTGTCTGCATCTAGCTCTGAAAAAATATTTGGCCTTCTAGCAGTGTGTGGGACTTTCTCTATTAGTCCATCTATACTGACCTCCATCAGGTTGCAAATTCAAAATAATTTTTTGTCTGCATCTAGCTCTGAAAAAATATTTGGCCTTCTAGCAGTGTGTGGGACTTTCTCTATTAGTCCATCTATACTGACCTCCATCAGGTTGCAAATTAAAAATAATTTTTTGTCTGCATCTAGCTCTGAAAAAATATTTGGCCTTCTAGCAGTGTGTGGGACTTTCTCTATTAGTCCATCTATACTGACCTCCATCAGGTTGCAAATTAAAAATAATTTTTATCTGCATTTAGCTCTGAAAAAATATTTGGCCTTCTAGCAGTGTGTGGGACTTGTTCTATTAGTCCATCTATACTGACCTCCATCAGGTTGCAAATTCAAAATAATTTTTTGTCTGTATCTAGCTCTGAAAAAATATTTGGCCTCCTAGCAGTGTGTGCGACTTTCTCTATTAGTCCATCTATACTGACCTCCATCAGGCTGCAAATTAAAAATAATTTTTATCTGCATCTACCTCTGAAAAAATATTTGGGCTTTTAGCTGTGTGTAGGACTTGTTCTATTAGTCCATCTATACTGACCTCCATCAGGTTGCAAATTGAATATAATTTTTTTCTGCATCTAACCCAGCCAATAGTTTTGGCCTAATACCACAGTTTGGCCACTCAGCTCTGCTCGGTTCCCATCCATTGTTTTTTTGTGCAAACAACTCCAGAGTTGTGAATTAGTTAACCACCAAAATGAGTGGAAAAAGGCCTGCTGCTGGTGGAAAGGGGAATAGGCGTGTTGGGAAGGGGAAAAAAGGTTGTGTCCGTGGGGTAGGTGTTAAAGCATCAGTAACATCTGCAGAATAAAGACCATCTTCCAGCCAAACTAAAATGTCTACTTCTTTTACCGGACAATGTGATAAGATCCCTTTCTTACGGCCACGCCAATCGCTACAAATTCCAGATGAGGCACAAAAACAGCAGGTGCTTCAACGGATATCAAGTGCTCCTTTAAGTGGGCTCTCCTCCACATCAACTTCAACATCACAAATACTCCAGTCCTCAAAGGTGTCACCCCAATCGCACTTGCTTCCTCACAGCTCTCAAATCTCCAGCTGCCCGTCTGAGTATGAGGTAGAACAGATGGTTGAGTCTGCAGAGCTGTTTACTCATACTATAGCCTGGGAATCAGAGGTCGACTCCAGCGCTTCTGTGAATCCAGACGAGGAAATGATCTGCACTGATGACCAGAATCTTTATGAGTCGGATCCAGGACCAGATGCAGAAGGTTCTCACCATAATGTAGACCCTCATTCCCAAACTGTAACTCCTGTTGGTGGAGAGAATGAGGAAGACGATGATGAGACTCAAATACCTGATTGGAGCGACAACTTTAGTTTTTTGTCAGGGCAGGAACAGGTTGGCTCTGAGGATGACGGGTGTGATAACGCACAGGGTGATGATGATGAGGTTGGAGATCCCACTTACTGTCAACCCACAGTCAGCCAAGAGATAAGGTCAGCAGAGGAGGTGGAGGAAGATGCTAGTGACGACGAGGTCAGGTTGCGCCTTCCTGGACAGAGACGTAGTACTGGAAGCACGTCAACAACTGCATCCTCAAACACAACTCTGCCTCTCACCACAAGTCGTGGTGGCTCTTCAGGTCGCATGGGTGTTAAGCCTTGCATAGCCTGGGCATTTTTTCAGATCGATAAAGATGACCCAACTCGTGTTATCTGTAACATTTGTCAGCAAAAGCTAAGTAGAGGCCAAAAAATACATAGTTTGAGTACTTCATGCATGAACCGGCACATGGACATGAAGCATAAGTTGCAGTGGGAAGCTCAGTGTGCTACAATGCGGCCTAGCCGGCCGGGCCAACCACCGTCTGCCATATCTTGTGCATCTGCGGCCTCTTCATCCTCTGTGACTGGGGGGACAGCAGTCACACCTGTTTTGGGGCGCAGACCTGCCACCTCTTTACCCGCAACAGCCAGCGTGATTGGCAGGTCATCATTTTCTTTGGAGGTGGTAACACCAGCTGGTGTTGAGCGCTGTCCGACATCGATAGCACCACCTTTGGATCAAGGCAACCTAACATGTCCGCCTGCATCTTCCTCACAAACCGGCAGTTTGCTGGGGACACCCTTATCAACCCCGTCTAAGCACAATAGCCAGCCCTCGGTCCCTCAGATGTGGACAAGTAAAAGACCATTTCCTCCTAGCCATGAGAAAGCTAAGAGGTTGAATTTCACCATCTGCAAGCTCTTGGCTACAGAAATGCTGCCTTTCCGCCTGGTGGACACAGAGGATTTTCGAGACCTTATGTCCGTCGCAGTGCCCCAGTACCAGATGCCCAGTCGGCACTACTTCTCAAAAAAAGGTGTGCCTGCGCTCCACCAGCATGTCGCACACAACATCACCGCTTCTTTGAGAAACTCTGTGTTTGACAGGGTGCATTTCACCACAGACACTTGGACGAGTAGGCATGGACAGGGGCGTTACATGTCGCTGACTGGGCACTGGGTAACTATGGTGACAGCAGGACAAGGGGCTGCTGTCCAAGTCTTGCCGTCCCCACGAGTTGTGCGTCAATCCTCTTTATGTCAAAGTTCCTCCACTGCTTCTGCCTCCTCAACCTCCTCTCGGTCTTCCACCTGCACACAAAGCCTGTCTGGTCATGCCACAAGCTTTCTAACTGCGCAGAAGGGATCCTGCACACCTCCTTACTATGCTGGCAGTAGGGCTCAACGTCATCAGGCGGTTTTTACTTTGAAATGTCTGGGAAATGTGAGTCACACAGCTGAGGAGTTGTGGTCAGCTCTGGAGAACCAATTTCATGAATGGTTGTCTCCACTGGACCTGAAACCAGGGAAGGCCGTGTGCGACAATGCTTTAAACCTGGGTGCGGCCCTTCGCCGGGGCAATGTCACACACGTGCCTTGTATGGCTCACGTGTTGAACCTGGTTGTCCAGCAATTTTTAGCCCACTATCCCAGACTAGATGGCCTTCTGCAGAGGGCACGGTCGCTGTGTGCTCACTTCCGCCGTTCGCATCCCGCAGCTCAGCGACTTACATCTCTACAGAAGTCGTTGGGCCTGCCACTTCACCGGCTAAAATGCGATGTGCCTACCCGGTGGAATTCAACTCTGCACATGTTGCAGCGACTGTGGCAGCACCGACAAGCCCTGGTGCAATACGTTCTGACGTATAGCCTGGGCCAACGAGATCCAGAGGTGGGGCAAATCACGCTGGAGGAGTGGTCTCAGATCAGGGACCTATGCACCCTTTTGCACAGTTTTGAAATGGCGACGAAGATGTTTAGTGCTGACGATGCCATTATCAGCAAGACTATTCCGGTGATTTACATGCTGGAGCACATGTTAAACAGAATTCGGAGTCAGGTGGTGGCACAAGAGGAGGTGGAGGAAGTAGAGGAGGAGGAGTTGCATGCGGAAGGGCTAACATCTGCAAGGTCCAGACGGTCGGCAGCACCAAGGCGGCAGGCATGTGAGGGTGGGGGAGATGGTTTTACAAGGGCGCATGGTAGCAGCCAAACTAGTGAGGAAGGTGCAGGAGCCCAGGAAGAAGTGGAGGACGAACTGATGGAAGACTCATCAGATGAGGGAGACCTTGATCACATTTCTGTTGTGCGAGGTTGGGGGGAGAGGACAGAGGAAGGAAGCATGATTGTTACCTCGCCACCAACACAACAGGGACTTGGTGCTCCTGGATGCGCAACACACATGAGTGCCTTCTTGCTGCACTACCTGCAACATGACCCTCGAATTGTGAGAATTAGAAATAATCCTGACTACTGGGTTGCCACACTGTTAGATCCCCGGTACAAAAGTAAATTTGCAGAAATTATTCCTGCCATAGAAAGGGATGCAAGCATGCAGGAGTATCAGCAGAGACTGTTGCAGAATCTTACATGTGCTTTTCCACAAAACACCAGTGGTGCACGTAGTGAATCTCACAGTTCCAACTTGCCAACCGTGTGACCGTCAAGTGTTCAGCACTCAAACCGTAACAGAACCACAGTATCTGCTGGTAACATCAATTTTGCGGAATCATTTCACCACTTTTTTAGCCCATCCTTTCCAAGGCCACAGGAGACAAGAAGTCTGACACATAGTCAACGCCTAGAGACGATGGTACAGGAGTATCTCCAAGTAAACATTGAAGCCATGACTGTGTCGCTGGACCCTTGCTCTTTTTGGGCTTCCAATCTGGATGAATGGCCGGAGCTAGCCACTTACGCCTTGAAGATCTTGTCATGCCCCGCAGCCAGCGTTCTGTCTGAACGTGTGTTCAGCGCTGCTGGTGGTGTGCTGACAGATAAGCGCACGCGGCTCTCCACTGATCATGTAGACAGACTCACGTTTATAAAGATGAACAAATCATGGATCCGAAACGACTTTTCTACTCCTGTGTCATCCTGGGGAGAGTAAAAGCTTGATGATTGGTTAAAATCACCCTACCAACCGTTTTAAGCTTTCAAATTACTAATCATGTTTATCTGTATCTTGGCTGGAAAATAATTTGGGCTTTGTAGCAGTGTGCAGCACTGATTCTATTAGGCCATCTATAATAAGCTCCACCAGATTTAAAATTACTAATCATGTTTATCTGTATCTTGACTGGAAAATAATTTGGGCTTTGTAGCAGTGTGCAGCACTGATCCTATTAGGCCATCTATACTAAGCTCCACCAGATTTAAAATTAATAATAATTTTTAGCTGCATCTAGCCCGGAAAATAATTTTGGGGCTCCGAGATGCGCAAGACACATAAGTGCCTTCTTGCTGCACTACCTGCAACATGACCCTCATATTGTCAGAATTCGAAGTAATCATGACTACTGGGTTGCCACACTCTTAGATCCCCCAAACTTTTCGATCAACCTTTTCATTTTAATAAAGACCAAAAAAATGGTCATTTTTGAAATTATAAGCATTAGCAGGTTATTAGAAACTGAAATCAAACAGTTTTCAACTCAAAACTTTATTCTAGGTGATGTTACATTTTCACATAGGACCCCTTGTTCGAAAGGAGCTTCTGAACTCTCTCGTCCATTGAATTTGTCAGGTTTTGGATGGTTTCTGCTTCAATTGTTTTGCATGAGGACAGAATACCCTCCCAGACCTGTTGCTTAGATGTGAGCTGCCTCCCGCCATCATAGACACTCCTTTTGATGATGCTCCAGAAGTTCTGAATGAGGTAGAGGTCAGGGGAGCATGGGGGTCACACCATAAGTTTGTTCCCTTTTATGCCCATATCAGCCAAACTAATTAGCACAGGTGTCTTCAATTGCTTACAGTGATATAAAGAGCCCTGACACACATCACCATCAATGAGTTTAACTGACAAACAAACAAATTCTTCCCTTATCCCTCCTAAACACTTTTTGCATAATAATTTGGAACACAGTGTACATGTGCTTTTCCACAAAACACCAGTGGTTCACGTAGTGAATCTTACAGTTCTAACTTGCCAACCGTGGTCTGTATGTTGTTCAATAAAGGGCCCAAAATTAAGATAACATAGATGGGAGAGGTCACTATGAATAGGAATTCCTAAGTATTTGATACCCTGTGAGGGCCAGGCAAAGGGAAAGTTGGACTGGATGGAATCCTATATGGATTTGGGGAGGGAGACATCGAGGGCCTCATACTTCGCTGCATTGATTTTAAAATTTGACCATGTAACAAAGTGATCTATTTCAGCCATAACAGCATGGATGGATATATGTGATTGAGTGATATATACTAGGACATCATCAGCAAATAGAGAGCACTTGTACTCGGTGCCTCCCACCTCAATCCACCTAATATTGGGGTTATGGCGAATTGATGAGAGCAGGTGCTCCGTCACTAGGATGTATAAGAGAGGGGACAGAGGACATCCCTGCCTTGTCCCATTGGTGATTGTGAAAGGTGATGAAAATGTTCTGATGCACCCCCTGGGCCTTGGGACACCCAGAGCCGGACCCTTTTTGGTGGATGATGGTGGTTGTAGTCTTCGTGGCGGCGACCCGGTTCCGTGGCTCAGGGTGGTCAAACCAGTGGCGGAACTATTTATGTGGTTTTGATGTTTAAATGTCCGACTACGCCACCCGTGGATTGCGGTCAGAGTGAACTGCCGCTGCAGGGCAGACCGCTGAGGCTGGTGTTGTGGGTGCAGCAGAGCGTAGCATAACTCCCCACGGGAGGAGTATAGCCTCAGGGCAGTGTATGCGGAGGATGGGGGTGATGGTGCAGGGCAGCAGCAGTAATGACACGGAGTCAGTGATGCAGTCCAGGGCCTTTACTCACAGTTCTTATTATCCAGACCACGTCTGCAGGTAACGGCTGCCCACGTCGTACTGTGCTCACCACGTGAGGGGCTCAGACAACTCCCAGATAACTTTGGAGCGCTTCACAGGACCCCCTTTGTGTGTCCTTTGTCTGGCCTTTCTTACCAACCCTTCTGTCCGGCTGCCTCGGGCCTCCTCTTGGTAAACTTGGCGCCAGTTTCCCTGACCCTATGTGGTGCCTTCCTAGCGGGTGTAGCAAGGGGCTGCGCCACATAAAATGTCACAGCCTCCGGTTTCTAGCTGAGGGTCGTTTCCTGCCTCCACTAGTTTCGGGGACCGGTCTCCCCCTTTGGCCTGACCCCTCCACGCAGATGGATTCGGGCGTGCGGTTTCGACTCGCCCGTCCGCACCCCTGGGATCCCTTCATTCCTCGTTCCTGAAGCCTTCTCCGCTCCTCTTCCTTCCTTCTCCCTCTTCCAGGCCTGGGCCTCTGTTACTAGGCCCGCCTCCGGAGCAGAGCACATGCAGAGCCCCTGCTCCCTGCCACTTCTGCTCAGACTTCTCTGCACTAAACTAAGATGGTGACCACCTTTTATACTCCCTTCTCAATGCACCCAGGAACTGCTTCCTCCCTGCTCCTGCACTACAGGGTTCCCCTTCCTCAGTGTTCCCTCCCCCCACTCCAGCCAGGGACAGGGACTGTCGTGCCCATCTCAGAGGCATATTGGTCGCCCTGCCCCACGGCAATGTGGTGTAATGCATGCAGGTGTCGGGTCCTGATCCACACTCCATCCTTACCTGAGAGTGAGATATCACACCTCTGGGTGAGGTGCAATACCTCTGTAGCAACCGAGCCCTCAGGGTGCTACAGTTCCATTTATCTTCTGCCTAGTTGACGTATTGTGATACAGGGCCGTGATTTTGGCTATAAAAGGGTCCCCTAGACCCCTACCCCAAGCTTTTTAAGGGAATCATATATGGCGTGCCAGGAGACTCTATGGAATGCTTTCTCAGCATCCAACGAGAGTATCTAATTACAAATTTTTAACTGCATCTAGCCCAGGTAATACTTTGTGCCTAGTAGCAGTGTCTGCTAGTCAGCGGATTATCCCGGCTGTTAAGCAAGCTACACCACCTGTAGTTTGGACACTTAATTTTTTCAAAGGAAATGCTTCGGGACCACGGGATACTCAGTGAAGAGCATCAGGAGGCACCCCAAGGCATAGGGGCTGGGACTGGCAGTAGGATGCCTTGCGGTGGACAGCCGAGCTCGATCCTTATAAAAGCTTTTTAACTGCAGCAGCTTTAGTGGACACTACTGGAGCTGGAATTACGCGGCTGCTGGCATGAGACTTGCCCTCCAATAGATCCTTGTAAATGGATTTAAAGTGTATTCATTCAAATTAGAGAGACAATTTAAATTAAAAAGCTTAGAGCTGCCTCCACCACAGGGGGGCTCGCTCGACCCACCAGCGGACAGGCACCAGTATTGGGAGAGGGGGGCTGGCCGTCAGGGTTCACCGCGGCTCTGGCACAAACCCGGCGACACGGAGGTGGCACGGGCAGGAGCGGACTGAACGTGTCGGCTTCTCACTTTTTGGATTTTAGAAGGGCATGACATGCCTATATCTGTGTCTCCCCCTCCTTTTACTCCTCCACCTCTTTTCTTTTCGCATGACTATATGTACTTGTCACTTTTCCATGTGTTAGTTGTGTCTTCTGAGCAGTTTGTCAGCTTTTGGACACCTTTGAAGGTGTTTTCTATGTGTTTCTATGTGTTTTTGTTTGCCTGCCATTGGTTTTAACGGTGTTCGAAGGTGTTCGATGAACAGTTCGACAAACAGTTCGACGAACCGAACCGAACTCGAACACTACGGGGGTGGCTCAATACTATCCACCACCTCCTCCTCTTCCACTTCCGCACCACAGTCCTCCTCCTCGCTTCGTGGCAATTGTGTCTCGTCATCGTCTACCTCTTGTGACAAATTGCCAGCGTCGCCTTCCTGTGGCCGTGGCTGTTCAAATATTTTGCCATCGCTACATGGGATCTCCTCTTCCACCACTTCAAGCGGAGCAGGCGAGGGGCCCAAATGTGGAAATGGGCCAGTGAACAGCTCTTCAGAGTGTCCAACTATGGAATCAGTTGCTGTCTGACGACACTCGGCATGGTGGGAGGAAGGAGCATCAGGGTGAGGAGGAGTATGCAGTTAAGACTCACGGCTACTAACACTTGACCTTGTGGAAGACAGACCGGAGGTGGTGGTGCCCAGGTGACTGGAAGTATTATCTGCTATCCATTTAATAACCTGTTCACACTGATCAGTTCGCAATAGTGGTGCTGTTATGTGCTTCCCTAGTAATTCGGTCAAGAACTGGGAGCGAGAAGATGTGGCGGTTGATTGTGGCACATTTTCACCTTTTCCTCTGCACGCACCATCACCAGAACGTCCAGTTCCACGTCCCTTATCAAGCACCTTGCCCATTGTAAATTACGTAAAATAGCTTGCACTCACACTATAAATGGCAAGAGGGTAAAAATAAGGAGATTTGAACTGTGGAAGAGGAAAACCACAGTTCTAGTTATCTGGCCAACACCAGACTCTTTTAAACAGATATATTTGTGTCTGAGCACTCAGACACACAATTTTTATTTTTTTTTGGGGGGGGGGGGAATATCAAAAGGTTAATAAGACGGGTATTTGTACAGTCTGACTGAAGGGGAAAAAAAAAAAAAAAGAGCATTTAGATGAAAAAAAAAGGATTTTTCCTGGCCCCTGAAACCTGGGGCTAAGCCTAGCAATTTGAAAAGCAGCACACAGGACTGTAATGCAGTGTTTGTTTGTATAACCACTGTGTCTCCTTTACAGCCTGCCTGCCTGATATCTGGGATGGATATTAGTCCTGAGAATGACTATTTGTTTGATTTTGCAGGCTTTAGAGACCCCACACTACCTATTTCGCAGTGTAAATCTCTCCCTAGCTCAGCAGCACTCTCCCTACACCGTCTGATCTGGAGCGACTGTGTCCAAGATAGCGGCGCCCGGTTTTAAATACTCGAGGTGACGCTGTTCGGGCAGCCAATCACTGTAATGCCCACAACCAACATGACTGCGGCATTACAGTGACTGGCTGGCAATCCCTGCATGTTCATTGGCTCTGTAAAGACCATCAAACATGCAGGGCGGAGACCCGAGCTCCCGCCCGAGTAACCCGGAAATGCTCGGTGCTCGCCGAACATCCTGAGTAGTGAGATGCTCGGGTGAGTACCGAGCAGTGTCGAGCATGCTCACTCAACACTACTGAAGACACATTTGCAGTGTGTCTTCAGCAAAATGGAGCCGGACAGCGCAGTATGGGCAGTCCCGTACTCCGCCACCATACTCCTCCCCTGGCCTCTGGCAGAATGGGATGCAGCGCTGGAGCACAGGGAAGAAAGGTGAGTATGTGTTTATTTTTTTGTGTATATGCAGCGTGAAAGGGATGAGGGGGTACCAGGCTAGGGATGAGGAGGTACTATGCATGCCAGGATGAAGAATGGGGTACCATGCATACCAGGATAGGGTTGAGGGGATACCATGCATACCAGGATAGGGATGAGGGGGTACCATACATACCAGGATGAGTGACGGGGTACCCGGATTGGGGGATAAGGGGTGTCATGCAAACCAGGATAGGGATGAGGAGTACCATGCATACCAGGATAGGAATGAGGGGTACCATGCATACCAGGATAGGGATGAGGGGGCACCATGCATACCAGGATAGGGATGAGGGGTGCCATGCATACCAGGATAGGGATGAGGGGTGCCATGCATGTCAGGATAGGGATGAGGGGTGCCATGCATGTCAGGATAGGGATGAGGGGTACCACACTTACCAGGATTGGAATGAGGGGTACCATGCATACCAGGATTGGGGATTGAGGGGTGCCATGCATACCAAGATTGGTATGAGGGGTACCATACATACCAGGATAGGGATGAGCGGTACCATGCATACCAGGATTGGGGTGAGGGGTGCCATGCATGCCAGGATTGGGGATGAGGGGTACCATATATACAAGGATAAGGGATTGGGTGCCATGCATACCAGGATTGGGGGATGAGGGGTGCCGTGCAAACCAGGATGGGGATGAGGGGTACCATGCATACCAGCATAAAGCTGAGGGTGCCATACATACCAGGATTGATATGAGGGGTGCCGTGCAAACCAGGATGGGGATGAGGGGTACCATGCATACCAGCATAAAGCTGAGGGTGCCATACATACCAGGATTGATATGAGGGGTGCCATGCATACCAGGATAGGGATGAGGGGGGGCCATGCCTACCAGGATAGGGATGAGGGAGTACCATGGATACCAGGACACGGATGAGGGGCCATGCATACCAGGATACGGATGAGGGGCCATACATACCAGGATAGGGATGAGGGTGGTACCATGCATACCAGGATAGGGATGAGGGGTACCATACATAACAAGATAAGGATGAGTGTACCATGCATACCAAGATAGGGATGAGGGATGGAATACCATGCACACCAGGATAGGAATGAGGGGTACCATGCATACCAAGATGAGGGATGGAGTGCCATGCATACCAGGATGAGGGGTACCATACATACCAGGATAGGGATGAGGGATGGGGTACCATGCATACCAGGATAGGGATGATGGGTACCACACATACCAGAATGAGGGATGGGGTGAGGGGCCCATGCATACCAGGATAAGGCTGAGGGGGCCATACTTACCAGGATTAGGGATGAGGGAGCCATGCATACCAGGATGAGAGATGGGGTGCCATGCATACCAGGATTGGGGATGAGGGAGCCATGCGTACCAGGATGAGAGATGGGGTGCCATGCATACCAGGATTGGGACGAGGGGTGCCAACCATAACAGGATAGGGATGAGGGGTACCATGCATACCAGGATAGTGATGAGGGGTACCATGCATACCAGGATAGTGATGAGGGGTGCCATGCATACCAGGATAGTTATGAGGGGTGCCATGCATACCAGGGTAGGATTGGGGCAGCACATATCAGGATGGGGGAACAGGATTGGGTAGCACAAATACTAGGTTGGGGGCAGGACAAATACCAGCAATGGGGGCAGGACAAATACCAGCATGGGATCAGCACATAACAGGATGGGGGCGCAGGATGGGGTCAGCACATAACAGGATGGGGTCAGCACATAACAGGATTGGGGACCATATTTCAATAAAAATGCTCGCCACCCATGCGTAGAACGGATTCAATAGCTAGTATTATATATAATGACAGCAAAAGTTATTCTTTATCCTTGCTAAATTACCATTCATTAATTTATCTTTTAATATTAAACAGTCACTTTAAATCTGTAGATAAATCAGGTATAGGAAAACCGCATCTACATTATGCGGACATCTTTAAAACACTAAAATTGCAATTCTCAATTACACCCTTAGGGTTGATTGTATTTAGTTTGTATATCCAATATACTTTTCATTGTAAAAAATATTTCTGCAATTGTATCGGATCTCGATTTGACACTTCTTCCAGGACTATCCATTTTATATGTCTAGATTAAAAGTAATAGTAGTAGTTTTGTTGAATTTTTTAACACTAGAAATGCTTTTTTTTTATTCTTTTTATTTTTCTCTTTGTGATTTTTTCTTTTCATCAAACAATTTAATAGCCAATCAATGTTCTGTTAGGCATATTTTTATTTGTCTTGAGGTCTGACCCAGATACCTTCTCTGCCTGTTTCTACTTGTCTATATCGCAATTAATTCATTGGAATTATTCACTGTGGTGGTTATCCTGCATGTCGTAAGTTTGACCTCTGAATAATGAAAATGGATATTATTATGTGCCATTTTTTGAGATAAAGAAATAATTTATATGAATAGAACTTTAGCTGCCATTGTCTTTATTTGTGGAGTGTTTAAACAGCAAGGAAGTGCTGTGTTACAGCAATATTAAAGGTGGTATAAAGTAAAAATATTTCAAAAAGGTCTTTTTTTTATTGAACTGTGTGGGTTACTGCATGTGGCACTCATACTCAATACTTCATAAATCGAGATGTTTTGAAATTGTGTCTTTTTTATCATTTGCATAGCTTTACATGTCTATTGATCCTGTGATTTTCATCACTCCATTAATTTTCCTTTTGGTGTTACAATTTCATTGTTTAGAAGTAATGAAGGGCGGATGTTTGGTTCCGGCAGGGTCGCACAAACATTTAAAAAGTATCAGAACGGTACCCAAACTCGAACCTGAACCCAGACCCCATTCAAATGAATGGAGGGCCCGAACATCTGGTGTTCCCCCATGCTGTCATCTGTGTTACAATTTGGGAAACACCAGCTCTGATCGGCTTTGTTACTACCAGTCAGAGAGCTGCAGTTCCCACACTGTCACACAGATGACAGCTTGTGAGAGAGCAGCTCTGACCATCGGTAAAAAGGTTACTGCCAGTCACAAGCATCGGCTGATGAGAGTATTACTCTTATCATTGTACACTCGATCACACTGATAGCAGCAAGAGCATGCATATGATGGTAAGAGTATTCATCAGCCGGCGCCTGTGCGGTCCCCTGTATTTTTACTTGCCAGCGCAGGCAAAACTGACAGCTGGGGGCTGCAGCCCTCAGCTGTCAGCGTTATCTTGGCTGGTTATCAAAAATAGAGGGATCCCCACTCCATTTTTTTTAATTATTTAAAAAAAAACTGAGTGGGGTTCCCCTCATTTTTTACAACCAGACAAACTACAACAGGCAGCTAGGGGCTAGTGATCTCAGACTGGGAAGGGGCCATGGATTTTGGCCCTCCCTAACCTTAAAATAGCAGCCTGCAGCCGCCCCAGAAGAGGGTCTATTAGATGCGATTCTGGTGCTTTGCCCGTCTCTTCTCAATTGGCCTGGTGCAGTGGCAAATGGGGAAATATTTGTGGGGTTGATGTCAGCTTTGTAATGTCAGCTGATATCAAGCCCACTGGTTAGTAATGGAGAGGCATCTATAAGACACCCTCATTACTAGCCCCATAGTCAAATGTACACAGAGACAGAGATAAGTCCTTTATTTGAAAGAAACACTCCCATCCTCTTTCACCTATTTATTACAGTAAAATTAAAAATAATTAAACACCATATTTCTCACCTGTCCAACGATATTCCATACATCACACGACGTGCTCCAATTCTGGATTGCATGGCTGAGCGGTGGCATGATGCGACCGCTTAGCAGTGAATCACTGAAAATACTGAGCTGAGCCTGAGAAAGCAGATTCAGTGACCTGTGGTGACGTCATTGAGGTTACATTCTGGTCACAGGCATGAGAATTTTCTCATGAATGCCAAAGTGAGTAAGGTCATCGGAGTTCATTGACTATGATGTCGCTGCTGAGTTCCCAGGCTCAGCTCAATGTCTCCTGGATTGACGGCTGAGCCCTCACATCATGCCATCACTCAGCCATGCAATCCAGATTTTTCAGAGTTGAAGCGCATCATGGGACATAAGGATTATTGTCGGACAGGTGAGGAATATGGTGTTTTTTATTTTAATTTTTGTAAATAAATGGATAAAAGTGGGTCGGGATTATTTTTTCAAATAAAAGACTTTATTCTGGCTGTGCCTTTATTACAATATGACTATAGGGTTAGTTATGGGGGTGTCTTATAGACTCCTTTCCATTACTAACCCCTGGGCTTGATGTCAGCTGACATCAACCTCACAAATATTACCCCACTTGCCACCGCAACAGGGCAAGTGGGAAGAACCGAGGCTAAGCACCAAAATTGGCACATCTAATGGATGCATCATTTCTGGGGTGGCTGAGGGCTGATGTTATTAGTCTTGAAGGGGGCAATATCCATGGCCCCTTCCTATGCTATTAATATCAGCCTGCAGCTGTCTGTTTAGCCATTGCTGGTTATTGATCATTTTTTGGGGGGTATCCCCTATAATAACCTGTAAAGGCTAAGCAAAGAGCTGAGAGCTGATATTAATAGCCTTGGAAATTTTCTGAATTTTGGCCCATTCCGAGAACATTAACATCAGCCCCCAACCCTCAGCTTTCCCTTAGATGGTTATTAAGAATAGAGGGGTTGACCCCACATTTTTTAGATTTATTTATATTAGTAGTAAATAAAAAAAAAGTTGTGGATTCCTTCTTATTTTTAATAACCAGCTAAGGGAAAGAAGAAAGAGAGAGGACCTACACTTTAAAAAATGTGTTTTATTTTTTTTAAACAAATAACTTAAAATAGCATAGCCAACAAATAAATTAACAACAATAAAAAAATTGAACCATGAGGCAGAGGTTCAAGTGGAGGAGGGAGTGGAGATGGACGTGGTGGTTTATATGGAGCAAGGGGAAGGTGCCAACACTATTTACATTTTTTTTTTGGTTTGTTTAAATTTTGGGACGCAACAAAATGAAACAAATGCAAAATACAATATAACCGTGGCTGGGTGCGGCTGGTATAATTTTCTAGTCAGCCAAAGGTATGGTCATGTCCTTTGTGATCCATGCCTTGGTTATTTTTAGGAATGTTAACTTCCTGTCTGTGAACAGGCAGATGCTCCTGTCTGTGATTATGACGCGCCCCCTGGGCCTGTGCTTTGCAAGGGGATACCCGGAGCCGGATCGCTGGGGGTTGTAGTTCTCCGTGGCGGTGACCCGGTCCGTGCTCAGGGCGGTCAAACCAGTGGCAGTCTTAATGTATAGCAAATGTTCGACTATGCCACCCGTGGATTGCGGTCAGTGGGGACCGCCGCTGCGCTGCCGACCGCTGAGGTTGATGTTGTTTGCGCAGCTGAGTATGGGATGACTCCCCACGGGAGAAGTATTGCCTCAGGGCAGCTAATGTGGATGATGGTGGTGATGGTGTGAGTGTCCCAGTACTGATGGTGCTGGTGCGGCGAGGAACCACAGAGACGTGCAGTTGCAGTTTTCAATGCTTTACTCACAGTTCTTTATCAGGTCACTTGTGCGCAGTTAGGACCGCCCGAGTCATGCTGCGTCCACCAGGTGAGGGACTCGGTCAACTCCCAGGCAATTCCGGAGTGTGGTTCAGAGTAGTGTTGAGCCACCCCCGTAGTGTTCGAGTTCGGTTCGGTTCGTCGAACACCTGTGTGTTCGCCGAACTGTTCGTCGAACTGTTCGTCGAACACCTTCGAACACCGTTAAAACCAATGGCAGGCAAACAAAAACACATAGAAACACATAGAAAACACCTTCAAAGGTGTCCAAAAGCTGACAAACTGCTCAGAAGACACAACTAACACATGGAAAAGTGACAAGTACATATAGTCATGCGAAAAGAAAAGAGGTGGAGGAGTAAAAGGAGGGGGAGACACAGATATAGGCATGTCATGCCCTTCTAAAATCCAAAAAGTGAGAAGCCGACACGTTCAGTCCGCTCCTGCCCATGCCACCTCCGCGTCGCCGGGTTTGTGCCAGAGCCGCGGTGAACCCTGACGGCCAGCCCCCCTCTCCCAATACTGGTGCCTGTCCGCTGGTGGGTCGAGCGAGCCCCCCTGTGGTGGAGGCAGCTCTAAGCTTTTTAATTTAAATTGTCTCTCTAATTTGAATGAATACACTTTAAATCCATTTACAAGGATCTATTGGAGGGCAAGTCTCATGCCAGCAGCCGCGTAATTCCAGCTCCAGTAGCGTCCACTAAAGCTGCTGCAGTTAAAAAGCTTTTATAAGGATCGAGCTCGGCTGTTCACCGCAAGGCATCCTACTGCCAGTCCCAGCCCCTATGCCTTGGGGTGCCTCCTGATGCTCTTCACTGAGTATCCCGTGGTCCCGAAGCATTTCCTTTGAAAAAATTAAGTGTCCAAACTACAGATGGTGTAGCTTGCTTAACAGCCGGGATAATCCGCTGACTAGCAGACACTGCTACTAGGCACAAAGTATTTCCTGGGCTAGATGCAGTTAAAAATTTGTAATTAGATACTCTCGTTGGATGCTGAGAAAGCATTCCATAGAGTCTCCTGGCACGCCATATATGATTCTCTTAAAAAGCTTGGGGTAGGGGTCTAGGGGACCCTTTTATAGCCAAAATCACGGCCCTGTAACGCAATACGTCACCTAGGCTGAAGATAAATGGAACTGTAGCACCCTGAGGGCTCGGTTGCTACAGAGGTATTGCACCTTACCCAGAGGTGTGATATCTCACTCTCAGGTAAGGATGTAGTGTGGATCAGGACCCGACACCTGCATGCATTACACCACATTGCCGTGGGGCAGGGCGACCAATATGCCCCTGAGATGGGCACGACAGTCCCTGTCCCTGGCTGGAGTGGGGGGAGGGAACACTGAGGAAGGGGAACCCTGTAGTGCAGGAGCAGGGAGGAAGCAGTTCCTGGGTGCATTGAGAAGGGAGTATAAAAGGTGGGCACCATCTTAGTTCAGTGCAGAGAAGTCTGAGCAAAAGTGGCAGGGAGCAGGGGCTCTGCATGAGCTCTGCTCCGGAGGCGGGCCTAGTAACAGAGGCCCAGGCCTGGAAGAGGGAGAAGGAAGGAAGAGGAGCGGAGAAGGCTCCAGGAACGAGGAATGAAGGGATCCCAGGGGTGCGGACGGGCGAGTCGCCACTGCACGCCCGAATCCACCTGCGTGGAGGGGTCAGGCCAAAGGGGGAGACCGGTCCCCGAAACTAGTGGAGGCAGAAAACGACCCTCAGCTAGAAACAGGAGGCTGTGACATTTTATGTGGCGCAGCCCCTCGCTACACCCGCTAGGAAGGCACCACATAGGGTCAGGGAAACTGGCGCCAAGTTTACCAAGAGGAGGCCCGAGGCAGCCGGACAGAAGGGTTGGTAAGAAAGGCCAGACAAAGAACACACACAAAGGGGGTCCTGTGAAGCGCTCCAAAGTTATCTGGGAGTTGTCTGAGCCCCTCACCTGGTGAGCACAGTACGACGTGGGCAGCCGTTACCTGCAGACGTGGTCTGGATAATAAGAACTGTGAGTAAAGGCCCTGGACTGCATCACTGACTCCGTGTCCTTACTGCTGCTGCCCTGCACAATCACCCCCATCCTCCGCATACACTGCCCTGAGGCTATACTCCTCCCGTGGGGAGTTATGCTACGCTCTGCTGCACCCACAACACCAGCCTCAGCGGTCTGCCCTGGAGCGGCGGTTCACTCTGACCGCAATCCACGGGTGGCGTAGTCGGACATTTAAACATCAAAACCACATAAATAGTTCTGCCACTGGTTTGACCGCCCTGAGCCACGGAACCGGGTCGCCGCCACGGAGACTACAACCACCAGCATCCACCAAAAAGGGTCCGGCTCCGGGTGTCCCAAGGCCCAGGGGGCGCGTCAGAACATTTTCATCACCTTTCACAATCACCAATGGAACAAGGCAGGGATGTTCTCTGTCCCCTCTCTTATACATCCTAGTGACGGAGCACCTGCTCTCATCAATTCGCCATAACCCCAATATTAGGTGGACTGAGGTGGGAGGCACCGAGTACAAGTGCTCTCTATTTGCTGATGATGTCCTAGTATATATCACTCAATCACATATATCCATCCATGCTGTTATGGCTGAAATAGATCACTTTGTTACATGGTCAAATTTTAAAATCAATGCAGCGAAGTCTGAGGCCCTCGATGTCTCCCTCCCCAAATCCATATAGGATTCCATCCAGTCCAACTTTCCCTTTGCCTGGCCCTCACAGGGTATCAAATACTTAGGAATTCCTATTCATAGAGACCTCTCCCATCTATGTTATCTTAATTTTGGGCCCTTTATTGAACAACTCCATACAGACCACGGTTGGCAAGTTAGAACTGTAAGATTCACTACGTGAACCACTGGTGTTTTGTGGAAAAGCACATGTACACTGTGTTCCAAATTATTATGCAAAAAGTGTTTAGGAGTGATAAGGGAAGAATTTGTTTGTCAGTTAAACTCATTGATGGTGATGTGTGTCAGGGCTCTTTATATCACTGTAAGCAATTGCAGACACCTGTGCTAATTAGTTTGGCAGGTGTGTCCAATGAAAGGCAAGACTACTTAAGAAGGCTGTCTCACATTATTAAGCAGCCTACATTTTCTGCCAAAATGGGAAAGAAAAAGGATGTGTCGGCTGCTGAGAAGTAACAAATTGTGGAGTGTTTAGGTCAAGGCATGACTACAATCAACATTGTGCGATGATCAGGATGAAGTGTCTTGGCAATCAAGAAGTATGTAGCTGATTCACAGTACACACGTGTGCGTGCTGATAAGGGCAAATTGAGGACTCTTTCCTACAGGCAATTACGTCAGGTTGAAAGAGCAGCGGCAAAAAAGCCTTGTCATAGCAGCAGACAAGTTTTTGAAGCTGCTGGTGCCTCCAACGTCCCCCGAACAACAAGATGCAGGGTCCTTCAGAGGTTTGCAGCTGTGCATACGCCATCCTGTCGACCTCCTCTATCCACTTCACACAAGCAGAAACGGCTCAGTGGGCCAAACATTACATGAAGACTGATTTCAAAACTGTTTTGTTCACGGATGAGTGCCGTGCAGCGCTCGATGGTCCAGATGGATGGAGTGGAGGATGGCTGGTTGATGGACACCCCACGCAAACACGGCTACAGCGCCAACAAGGAGGAGGTGGAGTAATGTTTTGGGCTGGAATCATGGGGAGAGAGATTGTCGGCCCCTTTAGGATCCCTGAAGGCGCTAGAGATGAACTCCATAATGTATGTGGATTTTCTCAAACAGCACTTCCTGCCATGGTTCAAGAAGAAGAACCGTGTATTTCACAGCAAGATCATTTTTCTGCATGATAATGCACCATCTCATGCTGCACATAAACCATCTGCATCTCTGGCTGATATGGGCATAAATGGGGACAAACTTATGGTGTGACCCCCATGCTCCCCTGACCTCTACCCCATTCAGAACCTTTGGAGCATCATTAAAAGGAGTGTCTATGATGGCGGGAGGCAGTTCACATCTAAGCAACAGCTCTGGGAGGGTATTCTGTCCTCATGCAAAACAATTGAAGCAGAAACCATCCAAAACCTGACAAATTCAATGGACGAGAGAGTTCAGAAGCTCCTTTCGAACAAGGGGTCCTATGTGAAAATGTAACATCACCTAGAATAAAGTTTTGAGTTGAAAACTGTTTGATTTCAGTTTCTAACAACCTGCTAATGCTTATAATTTCAAAAATGACCATTTTTTTGGTCTTTATTAAAATGAAAAGGTTGATCGAAAAGTTTGGGGGATCTAAGAGTGTGGCAACCCAGTAGTCATGATTACTTCGAATTCTGACAATATGAGGGTCATGCTGCAGGTAGTGCAGCAAGAAGGCACTTATGTGTCTTGCGCATCTCGGAGCCCCAAAATTATTTTCCGGGCTAGATGCAGCTAAAAATTATTATTAATTTTAAATCTGGTGAAGCTTTAGTATAGATGGCCTAATAGGATCAGTGCTGCACACTGCTACAAAGCCCAAATTATTTTCCAGTCAAGATACAGATAAACATGATTAGTAATTTTAAATCTGGTGGAGCTTATTATAGATGGCCTAATAGAATCAGTGCTGCACACTGCTACAAAGCCCAAATTATTTTCCAGTCAAGATACAGATAAACATGATTAGTAATTTTAAATCTGGTGGAGCTTATTATAGATGGCCTAATAGAATCAGTGCTGCACACTGCTACAAAGCCCAAATTATTTTCCAGCCAAGATACAGATAAACATGATTAGTAATTTGAAAGCTTAAAACGGTTGGTAGGGTGATCTTAACCAATCATCAAGCTTTTACTCTCCCCAGGATGACACAGGGGTAGAAAAGTCGTTTCGGATCCATGATTTGTTCATCTTTATGAACGTGAGTCTGTCTACATTATCAGTGGAGAGCCGCGTGCGCTTATCTGTCAGCACACCACCAGCAGCGCTGAACACACGTTCAGACAGAACGCTGGCTGCGGGGCATGACAAGATCTCCAAGGCGTAAGTGGCTAGCTCCGGCCATTTATCCAGATTGGAAGCCCAAAAAGAGCAAGGGTCCAGTGACACAGTCGTGGCTTCAATGTTTACTTGGATATACTCCTGTACCATCATCTCTAGGCGTTGACTATGTGTCAGACTTCTTGTCTCCTGTGGCCTTGCAAAGGATGGGCTAAAAAAGTGGTGAAATGATTCCGCAAAATTGATGTTACCAGCAGATACTGTGGTTCTGTTACGGTTTGAGTGCTGAACACTTGACGGTCCCACGGTTGGCAAGTTGGAACTGTGAGATTCACTACGTGCACCACTGGTATTTTGTGGAAAAGCACATGTAAGATTCTGCAACAGTCTCTGCTGATACTCCTGCATGCGTGCATCCCTTTCTATGGCAGGAATAATTTCTGCAAATTTACTTTTGTACCGGGGATCTAACAGTGTGGCAACCCAGTAGTCAGGATTATTTCTAATTCTCACAATTCGAGGGTCATGTTGCAGGTAGTGCAGCAAGAAGGCACTCATGTGTGTTGCGCATCCAGGAGCACCAAGTCCCTGTTGTGTTGGTGGCGAGGTAAAAATCATGCTTCCTTCCTCTGTCCTCTGCCCCCAACCTCGCACAACAGAAATGTGATCAAGGTCTCTCTCATCTGATGAGTCTTCCATCAGTTCGTCCTCCACTTCTTCCTGGGCTCCTGCACCTTCCTCACTAGTTTGGCTGCTACCATGCGCCCTGGTAAAACCATCTCCCCCACCCTCACATGCCTGCCGCCTTGGTGCGGCCGACCGTCTGGACCTTGCAGATGTTAGCCCTTCCGCATACAACTCCTCCTCCTCTACTTCCTCCACCTCCTCTTGTGCCACCACCTGACTTCAAATTCTGTTTATCATGTGCTCCAGCATGTAAATCACCGGAACAGTCATGGTGATAATAGCATCGTCAGAACTAAACATCTTCGTTGCCATTTCAAAACTGTGCAGAAGGGTGCATAGGTCCCTGATCTGAGACCACTCCTCCAGCGTGATTTGCCCCACCTCTGGAACTCGTTGGCCCAGGCTATACGTCAGAACGTATTGCACTAGGGCTTGTCGGTGCTGCCACAGTCGCTGCAACATGTGCAGAGTTGAATTCCACCGGGTAGGCACATCGCATTTTAGCCGGTGAAGTGGCAGGCCCAACGACTTCTGTAAAGATGTAAGTCGCTGAGCTGCGGGATGCGAACGGCGGAAGTGAGCACACAGCGACCGTGCCCTCTGCAGAAGGCCATCTAGTCTGGGATAGTGGGCTAAAAATTGCTGGACAACCAGGTTCAACACGTGAGCCATACAAGGCATGTGTGTGACATTGCCCCGGCGAAGGGCCGCACCCTGGTTTGCAGCATTGTCGTACACGGCCTTCCCTGGTTTCAGGTCCAGTGGAGACAACCATTCATGAAATTGGTTCTCCAGAGCTGACCACAACTCCTCAGCTGTGTGACTCACATTTCCCAGACATTTCAATGTAAAAACCGCCTGATGACGTTGAGCCCTACTGCCAGCATAGTAAGGAGGTGTGCAGGATCCCTTCTGCGCAGTTAGAAAGCTTGTGGCATGATCAGACAGGCTTTGGGTGCAGGTGGAAGACCGAGAGGAGGTTGAGGAGGCAGAAGCAGTGGAGGAACTTTGACATAAAGAGGATTGACGCACAACTCGTGGGGACGGCAAGACTTGGACAGCAGCCCCTTGTCCTGCTGTCACCATAGTTACCCAGTGCCCAGTCAGCGACAAGTAACGCCCCTGTCCATGCCTACTCGTCCAAGTGTCTGTGGTGAAATGCACCCTGTCACACACAGAGTTTCTCAAAGAAGCGGTGATGTTGTGTGCGACATGCTGGTGGAGCGCAGGCACACCTTTCTTTGAGAAGTAGTGCCGACTGGGCATCTGGTACTGGGGCACTGCGACGGACATAAGGTCTCGAAAATCCTCTGTGTCCACCAGGCGGAAAGGCAGCATTTCTGTAGCCAAGAGCTTGCAGATGGTGAAATTCAACCTCTTAGCTTTCTCATGGCTAGGAGGAAATGGTCTTTTACTTGTCCACATCTGAGGGACCGAGGGCTGGCTATTGTGCTTAGACGGGGTTGATAAGGGTGTCCCCGGCAAACTGCCGGTCTGTGAGGAAGATGCAGGCGGACATGTTAGGTTGCCTTCATCCAAAGGTGGTGCTATCGATGTCGGACAGCGCTCAACACCAGCTGGTGTTACCACTTCCAAAGAAAATGATGACCTGCCAATCACGCTGGCTGTTGCGGGTAAAGAGGTGGCAGGTCTGCGCCCCAAAACAGGTGTGACTGCTGTCCCCCCAGTCACAGAGGATGAAGAGGCCGCGGATTCACAAGATATGGCAGACGGTGGTTGGCCCGGCCGGCTAGGCCGCATTGTAGCACACTGAGCTTCCCACTGCAACTTATGCTTCATGTCCATGTGCCGGTTCATGCATGAAGTACTCAAACTATGTATTTTTTGGCTTCTACTTAGCTTTTGCTGACAAATGTTACAGATAACACGAGTTGGGTCATCTTTATCGATCTGAAAAAATGCCCAGGCTATGCAAGGCTTAGCACCCATGCGACCTGAAGAGCCACCACGACTTGTGGTGAGAGGCAGAGTTGTGTTTGAGGATGCAGTTGTTGACGTGCTTCCAGTACTACGTCTCTGTCCAGTAAGGCGCAACCTGACCTCGTCGTCACTAGCATCTTCCTCCACCTCCTCTGCTGACCTCATCTCTTGGCTGACTGTGGGTTGACAGTAAGTGGGATCTCCAACCTCATCATCATCACCCTGTGCGTTATCACACCCGTCGTCCTCAGAGCCAACCTGTTCCTGCCCTGACAAAAAACTAAAGTTGTCGCTCCAATCAGGTATTTGAGTCTTATCATCGTCTTCCTCATTGTCTCCACCAACAGGAGTTACAGTTTGGGAATGAGGGTCTACATTATGGTCAGAACCTTCTGCGTCTGGTCCTGGATCCGACTCATAAAGATTCTGGGCATCAGTGCAGATCATTTCCTCGTCTGGATTCACAGAAGCGCTGGAGTCGACCTCTGATTCCCAGGCTATAGTATGAGTAAACAGCTCTGCAGACTCAACCATCTGTTCTACCTCATA
This sequence comes from Phyllobates terribilis, assembly GCF_046119375.1. Taxonomy (NCBI): domain Eukaryota; kingdom Metazoa; phylum Chordata; class Amphibia; order Anura; family Dendrobatidae; genus Phyllobates; species Phyllobates terribilis. Next base: position 460,250,948 of record NW_027362764.1, read on the forward strand.
CTCAGACGGGCAGCTGGAGATTTGGGAGCTGTGAGGAAGCAAGTGCGATTGGGGTGACACCTTTGAGGACTGGAGTATTTGTGATGTTGAAGTTGATGTGGAGGAGAGCCCACTTAAAGGAGCACTTGATATCAGTTGAAGCACCTGCTGTTTTTGTGCCTCATCTGGAATTTGTAGCGATTGGCGTGGCCGTAAGAAAGGGATCTTATCACATTGTCCACTAAAAGAAGTAGACATTTTAGTTTGGCTGGAAGATGGTCTTTCTTCTGCAGATGTTACTGTTGCTTTAACACCTACCCCACGGACACAACCTTTTTTCCCCTTCCCAACACGCCTATTCTCCTTTCCACCAGCAGCAGGCCTTTTTCCACTCATTTTGGTGGTTAACTAATTCACAACTCTGGAGTTGTTTGCACAAAAAAAGAATGGATGGGAACCGAGCAGAGCTGAGTGGCCAAACTGTGGTATTAGGCCAAAACTATTGGCTGGGTTAGATGCAGAAAAAAATTATATTCAATTTGCAACCTGATGGATGTCAGTATAGATGGACTAATAGAACAAGTCCCACACACAGCTAGAAGCCCAAATATTTTTTCAGAGGTAGATGCAGAAAAATTTTTTATTCAGTTTGCAACCTGATGGAGGTCTGTATAGATGGATTAATAGAACAAGTCCCACACACAGCTACAAGCCCAATATTTTTTCAGAGGTAGATGCAGAAAAAAAATATATTCAGTTTGCAACCTGATGGAGGTCAGTATAGATGGACTAATAGAGAAAGTCCCACACACTGCTAGAAGGCCAAATATTTTTTCAGAGCTAGATGCAGACAAAAAATTATTTTGAATTTGCAACCTGATGGAGGTCAGTATAGGTGGACTAATAGAACAAGTCCCACACACTGCTAGAAGGCCAAATATTTTTTCAGAGCTAGATGCAGAAAAAAATTATATTCAGTTTGCAACCTGATGGAGGTCTGTATAGATGGATTAATAGAACAAGTCCCACACACAGCTAGAAGCCCAAATATTTTTTCAGAGGTAGATGCAGATAAAAATTATTTTTAATTTGCAACCTGATGGAGGTCAGTATAGATGGACTAATAGAGAAAGTCCCACACACTGCTAGAAGGCCAAATATTTTTTCAGAGCTAGATGCAGATAAAAATTATATTCAATTTGCAACCTGATGGAGGTCAGTATAGATGGACTAATAGAACAAGTCCCACATACAGCTAGAAGCCCAAATATTTTTTCAGAGGTACTGTAGATGCAGATAAAAATTATTTTTAATTTGCAACCTGATGGAGGTCAGTATAGATCAGTGGTCCCCAACCTTTTTTGCACCAGAGACCGACTTGAAGCAAGATCATTTTTCCATGGCCCAGCAAGGAGGGGGTGGGGTGGGCGGGGCTTTGGTCATATGGGGGCGGGGTAATGGAGGGATTTGGAGTTTAGTGCATACTTATCATATAGTGTAGACCAGGTCCCCGCCAGAAGCTATGCCAGGAGCCCCACATAATGTGCTGTGCCAGGAGCCGCATCACTGAGGCCCCATCACGCCCTGCAGCAGGACAGGGCAGCTGTCCTGACAGCTGCTGTTCAGCTGCATTTACTTCATCCCAGGGGCGGACACAGACTGTAGTGGGCCCCTGTGCAAGAAATTTTTGGGGGCCCCCCCCTGCCCTTCATAAGGCAACAAAGTTATGTAAACATAACCCCCCCATGTGCATCTCTCACCCCCCCATGTGCAGCTCACCCCCGTGCATCTCTCATCCCCCTCCGTGCATCTCTCATCCCCCTCCGTGCATCTCTCATCCACCCCCCGTGCATCTCTCATCCCCTCCGTGCATCTCTCATCCCCTCCGTGCATCTCTCATCCCCTCCGTGCATCTCTCACCCCCCCGTGCATCTCTCACCCCCCGTGCATCTCTCATCCACCCCCCGTGCATCTCTCATCCCCCCGTGCATCTCTCACCCCCCCGTGCATCTCTCATCTCTCCCCTCCCTCCCATATGCATCTCTCATCTCTCCCCTCCCCCCATGTGCATCTCTCATCTCTCCCCTCCCTCCCATGTGCATCTCTCATCTCTCCCCTCCCTCCCATGTGCATCTCTCATCTCTCCCCTCCCCCCATGTGGATCTCTCATCTCTCCCCTCCCCCATGTGCATCTCTCATCTCTCCCCTCCCCCCCATGTGGATCTCTCATCTCTCCCCTCCCCCATGTGCATCTCTCATCTCTCCCCTCCCCCCCATGTGGATCTCTCATCTCTCCCCTCCCCCATGTGCATCTCTCATCTCTCCCCTCCCCCCATGTGCATCTCCCATTCCCCCCACTCCTAGTTAATTGTATTTAAAAAAAAATAAAACTTGTTATACTTACCCCCATGCGATCCCTGCAGAATCCTGGCGCTCGTCCAAATCGCTGACACCAGGTTCTCCTGACTTCCGGCCATGTGACGGCGCCGTCACATGACCGGAAGTCAGGGGAATCATGAAGGTGCTGCCGGAGCAGCGCAGCACTAAGATGTCCCGGACCCGGCGCTTAGCATGCGGCCGGGGGCCCCATGAGGAGAGAGACGCACAAGAGGGGGGCTCCGAGGGGGCTCCTACCGGCCGGGCCCCATACTGGAGTCAGGGCAGTCATGCCCTGATGGCGGCCCTGCTGGACCCTGGAGGGGCCCCCTCTCCCCGCGGACCGGCTGAAAAACCCCAACGGCCCGGTCCTGGTCCGCGGACCGGCGGTTGGGGACCTCTGGTATAGATGGACTAATGGAGAAAGTCCCACACACTGCTAGAAGGCCAAATATTTTTTCAGAGCTAGATGCAGATAAAAATTATATTCAATTTGCAACCTGATGGAGGTCAGTATAGATGGACTAATACAACAAGTCCCACACACAGCTAGAAGCCCAATATTTTTTCAGAGGTAGATGCAGAAAAAAATATATTCAGTTTGCAACCTGATGGAGGTCTGTATAGATGGATTAATAGAACAAGTCCCACACACAGCTAGAAGCCCAATATTTTTTCAGAGGTAGATGCAGAAAAAAATATATTCAGTTTGCAACCTGATGGAGGTCAGTATAGATGGACTAATACAACAAGTCCCACACACAGCTAGAAGCCCAATATTTTTTCAGAGCTAGATGCAGAAAAAAATTTTATTCAATTTGCAACCGGATGGAGGTCAGTATAGATGGACTAATAGAATGATGCTATGCCCAAAAGATTTTACTTCACTAGGTGCAGTAAAAAAATTGGTATTCTATACACAGGTGGTATATCTTGCAACACAGATAGGCTACTCCACTGACTAACACACTCTGCAATAAGCCAAAATTGATTAGCTTTGCTAGATACAGCCAAATGCTGTGAAAAAAACTTGCACAGCACTGGCACAGACCTGCCTGGCAAAAACTGATAGGAACTGATGTAACCTAGTCCTGAAAAGGACTCCAATTACAATTAGTCTTTACTCCCACAATCTATCTATTTAAGAGCACAGACCTGCCTGATAAAAGTCGTAGGAAATGCTGTAACCTAGTCCTTAAAAGGACTGCAATCACAACTATTCCCTACTCCCAAGCTATCTGTAGATTTGTGCGAAAATTGGCTTGAAATTAACAAGGTATAGCGCACACAGCAACAGCGGTGCCGTCTAACACGCAGCTGCAGCAGTGAGAAAATGGTGGCGACGGGGAAAATGGCTTGGTCTTATAGGGCAAGGACATGTGACATACACTGCCAATGACACATGCCCTTGCTTGTGTGAAAAAAAGCACTTCGCTCCGTGTGTGCGCTGCTGATAGGCTGACAGATTGCACCTCCCCACTGTAAATGCGGGAAATAGAAAAAAAAAATGGAGATCTTCATTGTTCCTGCAGAGATTCATCCCCTGCCCCTCCCCCCACCCCGCTGTACACTCAAACTGCGTATTAACATTAATTTTCATCATTACTGAGAAAAAATCCAGTTATGATTTTGGTGCACGAACAGTTATCGAACATAACCTCGAACAGCCGAATTTTTCTCAAATTGTTCGTGTTCGCCGAACGGCTCGAACACCGCCCAAAACAGCTCGAATTTGAGATTGGCTAACAGTTCGAGTAGAACAACGCTCATCTCTAGTTCAGAGCTCCCTTCTCTTTCCTTTCTCTGGCCGTCGCCACCAGTGACCCACCTTTGTCCAGCTTCCTCGGGCCTTCTGTTGGTGAAACCTCTCTCCGGTTTCCCTGACCCTATACGGTATGCCTTTCTGGTGGATGTAGTGAGGGGTCGCACCAAGATGTGGTAACAACCTCCGGTCTTTGGCTGAGGAATCTGTTGCCTCCAACAATTTGGATTCCGGTACCCTGTTCTGCCAACCCTTCACCCTGTATCTCCTCTGGGCATATGGGGTTCCTTCTGTCCTCGTGTCTCTGGGCCTTTCTCTGTGTTCCTTGCTTCCTTTCTCCTCTGTTCCAGTTCCTTTCCTACTTTCCTTTCTGTTCCTTTTTCTCTCTCTCTCTCTCTCAGGCTCCAGCCTCCCGACAAGGCCTGCCTGCAGAGCAGAGCCCATGCAGGGGCTCTGCTTCCTGTCGTCTCCTCAGATTGTCTCCACTGAACTGAACCCTGATCTAAGATGGTGCCCACCTTTTATACCTCCTTCTGACACCCAAGCCCAGGTGACTTGCAACCAATGGGCTCCTGCCTATGCCCAGAGACCCACCCCTATCTGCTCCTACACCACTGGGTTTTCCTTTCCCCGCCCCACTCCAGCCAGGGACAGAAGCTGTCGTGCCTGCACTTCTGTGGGAGCACCGTTGAGCTGTCCCTCGGAAATGGGGTGTGTGTGGTGCATGCAGCTATAAGACACCTCCTCCGTGGGGGAGGTGTCTTATATATGGGAGGTCCTCCGGCAATTGGCCGGGGACTCCTTAGGATGGCGCGCGCAGTCCCTTTAAGAGAGGGGGAGCGCGCGCGCACTAAGCACACTGCCGGGGAAGGAGCGCGTGCCGGAAGCAGCGGGGAGAGAAGCGCTGGAGGACGCCGCGCCAGGAGGTGAGAGGGACGGCGTCTCTGCCTAGCAAGGGGCAGAGACGCCGATGCTATAGGTGCCAATAATGGTGAGCAGCACTGTATCAGATCACAGCTGTTTGCTTTGCTTTTATTGGTTATTAAAGGGGAGATTCTCTCCAAAAATGATGTAGGGTCCCCCTATATTCAATAACCAGAAAAGGCTAAACAGACAGATAGCTGTGTGCTTATTTTATTAGCCTAGGAAATGACCATGGATATTGGCTCCCTCCCAGACTAAAAACATCAGCCCTCAGCCGCCGCAGAAATAGCACATCCATTAGCTGCGCCAATCCTAGTGCTTGGCCTTGCTCTGCCCATTTGCGCTGTTGTTGTGGCAATTGGGGTAATATTTGTGGGGTAGATATTAGCTTTGTAATGTCAGCTGACATCAAGCCCAGGGATTAGTAATGGGGTTGCTTTTCTGGAGTGGTTGAAGGCTGCTATTGTCCAGATCACTGGATTCAACCTGGCTTCTACAGACGTCTCCATTGTGCTAGGTGACCGGCTGGTCCCAACCTGGCTTCTCCGAAAATATCCTGAGTTTCTGTGAGAGCTCATACTGCAGAGATAGAAATTGGATGGGGTTAGCAGAAGCAGTAAAAGTCTCAATGTGATTGATCAAATATATCCATCTTGCTTCATTTAATTATTATTATTATTATTTATTTTTAGAGCATCTTTGATTCCATGGTGCTATACATGAGAAATACAAAATACAAATAAAAATTACAGCGAACAAACTAATAAAGACAGATTGGTACACAGGGGAGAGAGATCTGCCCTTGTGAGCTTACAGTCTACCAGATAATGGGGAAGGAGACAGTAGGTCTGGTGGTGGTGAGGTGGCAGGAAGTTACTGCAGGCTGTAAGCTTGCTTGAAGAGATGAATTTTCAAGTTCCATCTGAAAGTTTTGAGACTGGCTGATAATCGGACATGTTGGGGTTGAGCATTCCAGAGTATGGGGATGATCGGGAGAAGTCTTGGAGGTTATTGGATGAGGAATGTATAAATGTGGAGGAGAGAAGAAAGTCTTGAGAAGACTGGAGATTATGTGTTGGGAGGTAAAGGGAGATTAGTTTGGAGATATATGGAGGAGACAGATTATCGACTTCTTCATAGGTATATGTTAATAGTTTGAACTGGATATGTTGGGTAAATGGGAGCCGATGAAGGGATTTGCAGAGGGAATAAGTGGAGGAATAGCAAGGCAAGAGATGGATTAGTTGTGCAGCACTGTTAAGGATGGACTGGACAGGTGCTAGAGTGTTAGCAGGGAGGCCACAGAGGATGATATTGCAGTAGCCAAGGCGGGAGATGATGAGGGCATGCGCTAACATTTTTGTAGACTCAGGGTTGAGGAAAGGATGGATTCTGGAAATACTTTTGAGCTAGAGATGGTAGGAGGTGGCAAGAGTTTGGATGTGCGGTTTGAAGGACAGGGCAGAATCAAGGGTTACTCCAAGGCAGCGAACTTGTGGATCAGGGAAAAGGGTGATATAATTTATTGTGATAGATAGATCAGGTAAGGGAATTAGGTGACATGGAGGAAGAATGAGAAGTTGAGTTTTGTCCACAATGAGCTTTAGGAAGCATGATGAGAAGAAGAAGGATGTGGCTGATAGACACTCAGGAATTTTGGGCAACAGAGAGGTGATCTATGGGCCAGAGAGGTAGATCATAGTATCATCAGTGTATAGCTGGTACTGGAAGCCACAGGGCTTTATGAGATGTCCCAGGTCAAAGGTATAGATTGAGAAGAGTAAGAGTCCCAGAATAGAACCTTGAGGGGCACCAATAGAAAGAGAGCAAGATAAGGAGGTAGTGTGGGAGTGGTTGATGCTAAATGTGCGGTTGGAGAGCTATGAGGAGATCAAGGAAAGGCAAGGTCGTTGATACCAAGGGAAGAGAGGGTTCGTAGAATGAGGGAGTAGTCAACTAGCAGAGGACAGGTCTAGAAGGAGGAGTATGGAGAATTGTCTGTTAGATTTGGCAGTAAGTCATTGGTAATTTGATAGGGAAAAAAGCCAGATTGTAGGTTGTCAAAGAGTGAGTTAGATGAGAGATGGGAGGAAAGTTCAGCTTGGACATGCTGTTCGAGGAGTTTGGAGGCGAATGAGAGCAGTGATATGGGGCAATAGCTGGACATAAAGGTTGGGTCAAGGGATGGCTTCTTTAGGACAGGTGTGATAGTGGCATGTTTGAAAGCAGAAGGGAAGGTACCCATGCATGAGAGGGGTGACGGATTCAATACCTGATTCCAGTGTGGTGTTGTAGAAAACGGTGACACTGTCAATGTCGTGGAGTGAAGGTTTACATAGTTTACATAGTTTATAAGGCCGAAAAAAGACAAGCGTCCATCCAGTTAAGCCTATTTCTTGTGCAGTGCAGCTATTACGCTATTCCTATACCATGCGGTATAGGCCAATTTACATCATGAAGGAAAAATTCACTTCCCGACACCAATCTGGCAGTTAGTTAATTAATCCAGGGATTTAATCTAAGCATAAGATGTAATTTTATTGTTCTCAAGAAAGGCGTCCAGGCCTCTCTTGAACTCATTAAGTGAGTTGGACATCACCACTTCCTCTCCCAGAGAGTTCCAGAGTCTCACGGCTCTGACCGTAAAGAATCCCCTTCTATGCTGGTGCAGGAACCTCCTTTCCTCCAGACGCATAGTGTGCCCCCTCGTCTTTGTCACCATCCTTGGTATAAACAGGTCATGGGAGAGATCTCTGTACTGCCCCCTGATGTATTTATACATGTTTATGAGGTCTCCCCTAACCCTTCTCTTTTCCAATGTAAATAGGCCTAATTTTGACAACCTCTCTGGGTATTCTAGTCCCTCCATTCCCTTTATTACCTCAGTCGCCCTCCTTTGTACCCTCTCCAGCTCCAATATGTCTTTCCTGAGCACCGGAGCCCAGAACTGTGCACAATATTCTAAGTGTGGCCTTACCAGCGCTTTATACAGAGGAAGAACAATGTTCTCATCATATGCCCCTATGGAGGTATGGAGGACAGCGGTAGAATAGAGTCGGAGAGCGTGTGAATGGCAAGGTGTGGGTCTTTTCTGCAGGGGTGTGTTAGTTTCAGGATTGAGCAAGTGAGTAGATTGTGGTCATATAGACCTCATAAAAATACAGAGAACAATATTTTCAAAATTCAAACATTTAACTGCGACAGTCTGCCACACAAAGTATGCATGTGGCGAACAATTTTTATTTTGCACATTTGATTTTGTAGTCAAATTTTACAGCAGTAGATACCACTTTTTTCTTTTTTGCACATGTATCCATCATACTTAAAATTTCTCTTTACTAGAAATGACCAAATCTTTTGAAATTCAAATTTATCAGGTTTGGCAGCATATAAATCTGTTACAATACATTTTTTTCAAAACTATAATTAACTTCTTAAAATCTTTTCAACCCTAAATATTCAACCCTTGCCAAAATGCATGTAATAATAAATGCTATGTCAGTAGGTACATGTATGAAAAAAGCTATTTTTTATAGCTTGCCTTCAAAGAAATAATTGTCCAAAATAGTTCATGCCACGTGCTGGTCTGGTAGACAGGGCACGGCAATGGATCACAGCCAGCAAGTAACTGCCACAATATAGTTATATAACTAAGAGAAAAGGAAATTACAACACTTGTCTTAAAAGATAAAAAAATCTGAATTCTGTATTTCATGAGAATAGAATTCAATATGTTTAAAAAAAACAGTAGAAAGAAAATATAATTAATTATGGCTAAAGATATTTTACCATGAAAGCACAAAAAAGTAGGTAGGTAGAGCACATAAAAAATGGCAGCAGTATACGTGAGGCATGTAAGGATATTAAATTGGGTTAGTAAAACAGGTGTGCAAAAACAAACGTGCATAGTTAAGTTTTCATTTTTTTATTTTTTTTTTTATTTTTTACAACAAAATTGAACCCCTTTCCAAACATTATGTAATATCAGGTTACTTCCCAAAATGGAAAAGAAATATGATAGCAATTGAACCACCAGGTTCTGTTCTGTAAAAAAAAAGGTCAATGTAATGTGATAAAGAGCTCGTTAGGGTGCCAATCCTAGATAGAATGGGATACCCGGGGGGAGGGAGGGATTAATCTTTATGAACTTTGAGGAGATAATACTCGGATATTCAGAGTTGAATTAGTTAGAAAACAGTTTTCTTTTTTATTTATTATTTGACACTTGAATGCATCGCTAATCAATACTTGATATTCAAGTTCATAGTGTATGGTAGGATCGCTATGAATATCTGTGTAGTATTTTCTATTAGATAGGATTTTATAAACTTTTTCAAATAGTTAGTAGTATATTGTATTACCAAATTTCCCCCCTTGTCTTCAGCTGCAAGTGTATAAAAGGTTTTAAGATGGAAACCACTATGGTGTGTGTGTGGTAAAAAACTAGTATTGGGTCTAACATCTTGATGAATATAATCATCATCTATTGTAATTATCTTATTTTCAGATAAACCATTAGTAATTGAAAAATTCCTCTGTAATATAATCTTTCAAACAAAGGTATTCAGGTTAAGAAAAATATGAAAATCATTGGTACTTGAGAAGGATAGAAATTGAGACCTTTACTCAAGAGACCAATTTCAGTCAGCATCATTTAAATTATAATTGGAAAGATTGACATTTTTAACAGTTTGCAGGATTTTATTGTGGGATTTGTGCAATTTTCTATTGCGTCCATTCCCTCCTCATTTTCCTCTAGTCTTTTGCTTAATTTTTGTATGAAGGATGAAGGTATCAGGGAAAGTAGTGTTTTGCAGGTGACATGTGGGATGAAGTTTGGATTTGCAAGTGTGCTAGTTCGCACATATACGTGCTGTATGAGAGAAGACTAAGAGTGGGTCTCAATTCTAAAAAAGAAATGGGAGAAGAAGTGCTAGTAGGAGAAACAGAATGGGGTATAGTGTGGGGTGGAGAGGATTGTTGGAGGACAGTGGTTCGATTCGAGGACTGGTAGGAGTACATGAACTGTAAGTTTACTCAATTCTAGCAAGTGATCTATTAGATCAACAGGAACATGTGTGGATGGAAGTGTGACAACTAGTGGTAGGTAAGGTGTGGGGAGAAGTAGAGGGAGATGGGGATTGGAAGTTGGATAAGGAGGAAAGTTATAAAATAGTGATGTAGAAGTGGATGGATCAGAGGTATGAGTGGAGGAGTGAGCAAGGGATGTGATCATAGGGTCAATTGATGAATGAGTGCATGTGGAATTCACAGATGTAATAGTTTTTGATCGAGTTGCATTTAATTGCTCAGATGAAAATGCCAGTGAAATTATTAGGGAAAATGGTATTATCAACATTATTTGTGTTGTTAGTGTTATTATTTATATTGGGTATTGATCTAGTATTCCAAAGTGTTAGAGACAGTGATGTAAAATTCAAATGTGTTTTTGGGGATTGTTGAGATGTTTGATATACATTTGTTGAAGTATTATTTTTAGAGACATTTTTTCTTGAATTAGAATGACTAGTAGATGAGTGTTCACTGTTTACTTGATTGGAATGTGAATCACTTTTACATTTATTGGCTTTTCTTTCTGGAAGTTTTTTCTCAAATTGCTTGACTCTTGTTTTGATCTTCAAAAGTAGGATATGATTTTTACTTATCCAAGTCAAATAACAGTGTTTTGCATTGTTTTGCAGCTTCAGAAGCCAATGAATTACAGTTAGTACTTAAAATGTTAATGAGGTCCAACAAGCAATCATCTAGAAAATCATTCCACTCGGTGACAAATATTTCATCATCAAGAAAGTTAGAAGGTATGTTGCTCTTTAAACCTGTGGGTATTTGCTTCCTGTCAATAAAAATTTCCCCAAAAAATCGCATTCAATAGATTTCTTATTTTAAATTTCATACATCTTTCAAATTGAAGATAAAGTACAGTCATTTTCCTACAAATCTCAATATCAGCATTTATAAGTTCTGTGCTTGTAGTTATTAATGCAAGAGATTCAACTAGTGATGTGATCAAATTCTTTCTGGATTCTTCCTGGATTGTAAGTGTGAATTTCAAATGATGAACTCATTAACTCATCTCTACTTATAAGTAAATAACATTCTACATGTATAACATGCACTCAGTGGCTACTTAATTGACAACAGCTTTTAACTCTGTGTACAATATAATTTGTCCGTGATGTTTTTTTCTTCTAAATACATTTGGCTAAAAACTAAGCTTTTGGAACATTCATGTAAAAGTTTGAAACTGTTAGGAATTGTATGAGACATATGGAGAAAACTGTTGCACAGCTTCTGGATACCCACAGTTGCAGTAGAAACTTCACAGAGCAGATTACATGGGATAACAAGCTTTTACTTCTCAGAACATGAGGTAAAGGAAAAAAAACACACAGTCACACAGTACTGCACCAGGAAGTAAGAACAAAACAGAAAGTACAAGAGAGACTTTTTTTCTTTTACAATACAGTAAACAAGGAAACGTTACACAACATCGCCATCTACTGTCAGATCAGCATAAAGTCCTCCTTCACACAAACAAAGAAGTCCCCAACTGTTGCATATACCAACAAAAACTGCAAACTATTATATCTGTGAAAAAACAGTCTTATGCCACTGTCTTGTTCCGGATTGTGCCTGCATTAAATGCATTTTAGAACTCTCAATATGTGTGGCTACCAACTATTCAATTATACAATAGCTTCTATAGTTGCTATATACTGTAAATGTGATGGTACTGGTATCTCCCCTTTGACCTATTTGCTCATATATCAGTGTAAATAAATATAGACTTGGGAGATTTAATTATACGTAAAGGAGAAGACAAGTTGTATGGAAAAAGAAAATGTAATTATAATACAATATACTGTGCTGCTTTCTTATTCCCATTGCTGTCACAAGATACATTGTGAATGAGCAAGGTCAAGCACAACTGAAACTTAAAATAATAGAGATATCTATGCCGAGGCATCATTTTACTGTAGTCCTTTTTCTTTTTCATATACTCATTTTATTTTTTTGTAAATAGGACTCAATTATTGTAAACTAGATTGTAAATTATTCTAAACTTATATTTTAAAAATAAAAACATGGTAAATGAAAAATTTAAAATAAAGTATATGACTTGAAAAACTTTATTGTGCAAGGGATTCTATGTTCTGCAAGTAAATACTGCATAAGCGTGGTCTCTTCTTTATTCCCAGTGGCATGAAACAGGGCCTTGTTCTTGAGATAAATATGGTTTTCTAGTTGGTATGAACATCTATTAAACATTAATAACATATTCTGTAGAAAGGCCATACAGTAAATGGCCAAGATGGAAACATTCTGAAATAGAGAATCCGAGACCCATGAAACATCCATTTAAGGGGTATACACAAGTTATCTCTTGAGATGCTCAGAGTTATGCAGTTTACTTACAGTCTCCTTTCTTCCTGGTGTCTGTCAAAGTGGGCACTCCTAGTGTAAGAATAAATATCCCATGATTCCAAGAAACACTCTCACCTGCTTCTTGGAGAGCGGTTGCAGCCGGTTCTGAATTGCCTCGATTTTATTGACGTGTGGCTTAATTTCGCCTCTCCCGACGACATAGCCTAAGTACTTTGCCTCATCCTTTCCAATGGCAGATTTCCTAGGATTTATAATAAATCCTGCCATCCTCAGAGTATCCAGAATCGCTTGTACCTTTGGCAGATGACTAGCCCAGTCTGGGCTAAAGATGACAATGTCATCACGGTAGGCTGTGGCATATTTCTTATGGGGGCTGATGATCCAATCCATGGTACTCTGGAAGGTGTCGGGGGCCCCTGCAGTCTGAAAGGCATTCAGGTGTATTGGAAACACCCATCAGGCATTGAGAAAGCCGTCGTCTCCTTGGCCTTCTGGGACATGGGGATTTACCAGTAGCCCTTTGTCAGGTCGAGGGTGGTAATATACCTCGCCGGTCCAAGCCTCTCGATGAGTTCATTGACGCGGGGCAACGGGTATGAATCACACTTGGATACCTCATTCAGCCTGCGTCAGTCGTTACAAGACCTCCACTCCCATCAGGCTTTGGCATGAGAATGATGGGATTCGACCATCCGCTCTTTGATTCCTGTATCACACCGAGGTCCAGCATCCTATTCACCTCGGTTGAGATCACCCCACGGCGGGCTTCAGGAATTCTATAGGGCTTAAGGAATACACTGACATGCGCTTCCGTCAGCATGTCATGCTCGACCACTTGTGTATGCCCTGGCAACTCAGAGAACAGGTCATGGTTCCGTTGCAGCAGCTCTCTACACTGTTGCTTCTGGGCTGGCGATAGAGTCTCTGCTATCGTGACGTCATCGACTTTGGCTTTGGGACTGGCTCCCAAACATGGAGCCCCCAGCATTTTCCGATCTCGCCATGGCTTGAGCAAGTTCACATGATACACTTGGTGCAGTTTTCTTCGGCCAGGCTGGTGGACTTTTGTAGTGCACTTCGCTGAGCTTCTCCACCATCTCATACGGGTCTTCCCACTTGGCCAAAAACTTGCTCTCGATGGTCGGGATAAGTACCAGAACGCGGTCCCCAGGCTGAAACTGCCTCAGCCTCGCTGACTGGTTATAGACAGTTGCCTGGGCCTCTTGTGCCTGGAGATGCGCCTTCACGATAGGCATCACTTTCTCCATTTTCGCCTGCATTTGGGCGACATGATCTATGATGCTCCAGTGGGGCGTAACCTCGACTTCCCAGGTTTCCTTGGCAATATCCAGGAGCCCTCCCGGATGTCGACAATACAGTAGTTCAAAAGGGAAGAAACCAGTAGGGGCTTGCGAAACCTCCCTTACCGAGAAGAGCAGGAATGGTAGCAGGTAGTCCCAGTCATGACCATCCTTCTCTATGACCTTTTTGAGCATCGCTTTTAAGGTTTTATTAAAGCGCTCCACCAGTCCGTCTGTCTGCTGATGGTAAATGGAAGTTCCCAGCTGGGCAATCTGGAGGACTTTACATAGCTCTTTCATTACCTTGCTCATGAATGGGGTTCCTTGGTCTGTTAGTATCTCTTTCGGCAGTCTGGTCCTGGCAAATATATGGACAAGTTCCCTGGCTATGCTCCTACTCGATGAGTTCCTTAGTGGTACTGCTTCTGGGTACCGGGTCGCATAGTCCATGACCACCAGGATGTATTGGTGGCCCCGTGCTGATTTAACTAAGGGCCCCACTAGGTCCATGGCAATCCTCTTAAAGGGGATTTCTATCACAGGTAGGGGGATTAAAGCACTACGGAAGTGGGAAGAGGGGCGGTTATCTGGCAGGTGGGACAGGACCTTCAATAGTTCAGGATCTCCCAGTAACACCCTGGCCAATAAAACCTCTTCAATATCCTCTTGAAATCCAAGGTCCCCCCCAGAACATGTGAATGGGCCATATCTAATACCCTCAGTATGGCCCTGAAACTAACAGCTGCTCTACTATCTCATCACCCCTTGGCTTGGTCACCAGATAAATTAACTCTCCACGAACTGAAAAGTGTGGGTACCTGGTGTCTGCCCCCAGCTCTTGAGCAACCCCTTTACAGACAGTAATTGTCCCACGCCCCCTTCAAGGTCAAGTCCCAAACTTGAGCTGACCCAAAATTCTCTCCGGGCACCTCTAACTCAGGGAGGTCGGCCTCCTCGTTCACAGTCCCGTTCTTGTTGCAGGTAAGGACACACAATGGGAACTCATCCACTTAAGATTTCGATGGGGGTATCTCCCTAGGGACCTGGCTTTTGTCCAAGCGACTCAGTCCGGTTCCCTTCCCCCACAAGTCCCAGGATGAAAAAAAAATTGCACCCCAATATGATGGGATGTATCAGGTCCTTGACCACCCCGACCTACCCTGTCACTCTGGCCACAGGGTAGTACTTAGCATCCCCATCTAGGCAGCGAACGCCCACAGTCTTGGCAGGGATCAGCTGGTGGGGAAGGGTGGCACTGATTAGGGACACCAGACTCCCTGAGTCCAACAGTCCAAGCACCATCACCTCATTAATGGACACAGCACATGCTTGCGACCCCTCACCAGGTTGACCATTCATGCTTCATGCCTGATAGGCATAATAGGAACAACGCCAGCCTAGGCTGCAGTCCATTGGTTCAGGGGACATATGACACCGGGCAGCTATGTGTCCAGGGTTAGAACATCGCCAAAATAACCACATACCTAACAGCAGTCTTAGAAGGGCCCTCAGTGGGATTTGGACAACCCCCGTTTGTGACTCTAGACCCCTTATGTGGTGAGCTGGTCCCCCTCAGGGTACTCCAGTATGGGAAAGTGACTATGTCTGGTTTCTTGAGGGATTTTTCAACCACTTGGTACCTCTCTATGAGTCCCACAAGGTCGGCCGCGTTCTGAGGGTCACCCTGGACAACCCAGGTCTGCACCAACCTAAGTAGGGAATTGATGAACCTGTCCATCACCACATGTTCAACTATCTGGGCAGAAGAGGAAGACTCTGGCTTCAGCCCCTTCTGGAATAGATGTAGTAAGTCACACATCTGTGAGCGAGGAGGTTTGTCGCCAGCATACGCCCAGTGGTGGACCCTTTGCGCTCTGACAGACATAATCACTCGTGTGCATGCCAATAGCTCTGTTTTTAATTTGGCATACTCCTGTGCATCCTGTAGGGCCAGGTCATAGTAGGCCTTTTGGGATTCACCCGTTAAATAGGGGGCCAGCACCTTTGCCTACTGCTTCGGTGGTAGTCTTTCCCACTTTGCCACCCTTTCAAATACAGGCAGAAATGCCTCAACATCATCCCCCGGGGTAATCTTTTGCATCACATGCCTTACCGCCTTCCGGACGTATGAAACACTTCCTGGACTTGGGGGAGGGCTGATTTCCCTGCTGCGGATCTCCTTTGCTAGGAGGTCCATCCACCTTTGCTGCTGTTGGATCTGGTGCATGAGGAGACTATTGGTCTCTTGCTGTACTTGCTGACTCTGCTGCTGCTTTTGTTGCTGGTATAGAAGCTCCTGCTGCTGCTGCATGTTCTGTTGGCTCTGTAAGTGCTGCTGATGTTGCTGTTGTTGGCTCTGAAGCAGGTGCTTTAGGAACTCCTCCATGCTGCCGGACATCTCTGGCTGGCTGGTGACCTTTACCCAGGACATCCACCTATCTTTGTGGCAAGTACACGTGTTTCTGGAATCTTGCTCGCACTCTCACACCAACTGTGGCAAGATGACTCACTCGACTGCAGTCGGAAGTAGACACAGGAACGGTTTCGTCTGCAGGTTTATTATGTCAACATAAAGCACTGCCGACTTCAGCAAAATAAACTCAGCCTTGCTGGCATAAAGGTATAACAAGAGACAAATGGTAACACAGTCCGTATGTGTGTGGGTTCGCCTGCACCAATTTGCAGCATCCTTCAGCACCGTCTCCAGCCTGGAGTCTTGTCTCTTCAAACTCACAACAACAGAAAAAAAAAACAGGGACTGAGCATTTAACCTTGCTCAGCCATACTCTGAGGGGAAGGTATGGTGAATGACTCCCTCCCATCTTTATGTTATTCACACAAAACCACTCCCTTCACAATGGTGATTTAACCCCCAACATATAACATGCTGTAGAAAAGTTGTAGGTTCAGTTCACTAAGGCTTGCAGCCATAGTGAAACATATCTCCCCTCACATATAACACCAGTGACTCTGTCACATTACATATAGAGATAACAGGGCATTTGTATAAGCACATAGCTCTGGACAGTGAGAGCCATGATTAGAGCACCTGCTTAGTAAAATCTGATGGTCAAGGCTGGTGATTTTGTAAGATTTGTTACAGCAGCATGTCAGGAGCTGAGAGAGAGGGGGAAGGAGGTGAGCAGTTAACTGCTCTATATAAATCAATGAACTGAAGAGAGGGGTCTGGAATATTAGGAGTTAACCCCTCTCTTGGAATGTAACTACTGCGCACTCTGTCATGTTCTTGGTAGGCACTGGTGGCCAGGCTCTATGGAAACCAGCACTATACTATTAAAGATAAAAGCTCTCATTGCAGGAGAAAGTCAGCAGATAGAACAAAAAAGAAGTCAATTGTTTTCATGGTGGCCTAACTAAAGCAATTTAATAACTTGAGAATACTCATTTAAGTTCAGCATTTTGTCACACAACACTGCATCTGTTTTTCCCAAAGTCCTAGTCAAAGTTAGTTTGTCTTTCACACAGATACAGATTCAGTTTTGCACTTTTCACAAACTAACACATGCAAATCTCTGTGGATAGATGTATGTAAATAAAGTTATACTTCAGCAGTCCAACTCCTCAATCAATGTCCAGATTGCTGCTGGTTGATGGCTTTATTTTTTGTTCTGCAAAATATTATGCATACCTGTGACTGGTACTACTTATACTCAGCACCCAAGACATATGAAATACCCCCATCCCAGCTTTGACTCTTCTGACAGTGCTCTTTGAAATAGTCCCATAACAATTGTTGAATGAATGGTTATTAAAGCATGTTTGAATACTGCCTAAATAAATAGTTAATTTCTCTGATGCAGTCTAGATTGCCATAGCCATAAAAATGTATCACATGAACCACAGATGGGAAATTCAAACATCTGTCATTTTGAATGACAATAAACACAAAAGTGTAAAATCAAGGGTGAAGTAGCATCATTACCATTTTGTGTTACATTTAAAACCGCTTCAACATTTTATTATCTTATTTGCTAAAGACAAATTAAACACTTATTTTCTAGATTCTTATTTTAGTGTGTGTGATGCCTATTGTTAAGATTGTTGTGCCATTAATAATAATAAATGTGCAATATGACAACGCATATACACTACTCAAAAAAATAAAGGGAACACTTAAACAACAGAATATAACTCCAAGTAAATCAAACTTCTGTGAAATCAAACTGTCCACTTAGGCAGCAACACTGATTGACAATCAATTTCACATGCTGTTGTGCAAATGGAATAGACTATAGATGGAAATTATTGGCAATTATCAAGACACACTCAATAATGGAGTGGCTCTGCAGGTGGGGACCACAGACCACATCTCCGTACCAATGCTTTCTGTCTGATGTTTTGGTCACTTTTGAATGTTGGTTGTGCTTTCACACTCGTGGTAGCATGAGACGGACTATACAACCAACAGAAGTTGCTCAGGTAGTGCAGCTCATCCAGGATGGCACATCAATGCGAGCTGTGGCAAGAAGGTTTGCTGTGTCTGTCAACATAGTGTCCAGAGACTGGAGGCGCTACCAGGAGACAGGCCAGTACACAAGGAGACATGGAGGGGGCCGTAGGAGGGCAACAACCCAGCAGTAGGACCGCTACCTCTGCCTTTGTGCAAGGAGGAAAAGGAGGAGCACTGCCAGAGCCCTGCAAAATGACCTCCAGCAGACCACAAATGTGCATGTGTCTGCACAAACGGTTAGAAACCGACTCCATGAGGGTGATATGAGGGCCGGACAACCACAGATGGGGGTTGTGTTCACAGCCTAACACGGTGCAGGATGCTTGGCATTTGCCACAGAACACCAGGATGGACAAAGTAGCAACTAACGCCCTGTGCTCTTCACAGATGAAAGCAGGTTCACACTGAACACATGTGACAGACGTGACAGAGCCTGGAGATGCCGTGGAGAGTGATCTGCTGCCTGCAACATCCTACAGCATGACCGGTTTGGCAGTGGGTCTAGTAATGATGTGGGGTGGCATTTCTTTGGAGGGCCGCACAGCCTTCCATGTGCTCGCCAGAGGTAGCCTGACTGCCATTAGGTACCGAGATGAGATCCTCAGACCCCTTGGGAGACCATATGCTGGTGCAGTTGGCCCCGGATTCCTCCTATTGCAGGACAATGCCAGACCTCATGTGGCTGGAGTGTATCAGCAGTTCCTGCAAGATGAATGCATTGAAGCTGTGGACTGGCCCGCCCGTTCCCCAGACCTGAATCCGGTTGAGCACATCTGGGACGTCATGTCTCGCTCCATCCACCAACGTCACGTTGCACCACAGACTGTCCAGGAGTTGGCGGATGCTTTAGTCCAGGTCTGGGAGGAGATCCCACAGGAGACCATCCGCAACCTCATCAGGAGCATGCCCAGGCATTGTAGGGAGGTCATACAGGTACGTGGAGGCCACACATAATACTGAGCCTCATTTTGACTTGTTTTAAGGACATAACATCAAAGTTGGATCATCCTGTAGTGTGTTTTTCCACTTTAATATTGGGGTTGGCTCCAAATCCAGGTCTCCATTGGTTAATAAATTTGATTTCCATTGATGATTTTTGTGTGATTTTGTTGTCAGCACATTCAACTTTGTATAGAACAAAGTATTCAATGAGAATATTTCATTCATTCAGATCTAGGATGTGTTATTTGAGTGTTCCCTTTATTTTTTCGAGTAGTGTATATTAATGGCTTTGCTTTTCAGAGGCATGCACATCCTTGCCTGGGAATTGACTTTCCACAGCAGACTTTTTTTTTCCAGTTTTTCTTAGAAAGGCTTTGTAAAGATTAGTTCATCTTTATCTTCTGTCGTGATAAATGGTATAACTGTAGTGATCGGGTAGTTAAAGAAAGGAATAGAGTTCTATATTCTGTACAATATTGCAAGAAACACACTGTGCTGCATATGGCACAATATATGACACATATACTACTGTTTGCAATTACAGAAAAGAAGAGAAAAAGAAATCCACTAATTAGTTATTGTGTCTCTTGTTAAAGGAAAATTATTGATTTTTGCCATCAAATAGTTATTTACAGTGATATGCGCCAGCTTGAGTTTGGAGTCCTTTAGCTGCTGACATTGGGTTTCTTTAAGAGGAAAAATCAATCTAAGGACTTTAAGTTATTTAGATTAAAAACAAAAATGAACAGAATCTTATATTGTGAGGTTTTTTAAGTATGTTTGAAATAATTGTTTGTTGTAGATTGTGTAACCATAATGCAAAACATTAAGAAAACAGATGACTTGTGACATATTTCATCTCTAATAGTGCTCTTTATTAAATATTTCATTTGTATGCAAAGACATAGTAATGAAAAAAGGACAGCAATCCACAGGATATACAAATTGGAATGAATGTAGTGCCAGTTGGCATCTGACCTGATGCTCCATTTTGTAATAGGGAGAATACTGCCTGGTGGGAGTTAAAAATTTCCTGTTCTGCTAATCAGTGCAAGCCCGAGTGGTCAGACCCCTATCAATCAGTAAAGATCCATCTATTCTGACCAACCGGTGGCATTATACAGCTGCCAATCGGCAAATTTTTACCAATTAGCAGCCATTTGACTGCCTGTTTGCATAAGCAGACCAAAGCAAACTATGTGTACTGAGTAGTGTTGAGCGATACCTTCCGATATCAGGAAATATCGTATCGGATTGGATCGGGCCGATACCCAAAAAGTATCGGATATCGCCGATTCCGATACCGGAAACCAATGCAAGTCAATGGGACAGAAATATCGGAATGAAAATAAACCCTTTCTTTCCTTGTAGGTTAATTCTACATGAAGGAAAACAACTAAGAATAATGTAGAAGGACATGAAAAGCCGGCAATTCATCAGCGGCATACACCGGTACCCGACAATTTACAGTAGAAAGAATAGAGCATCACACATAGATTAGATAGAAACATGTCAGTCACATATATATGAAGTACAGTGACAGTGTTGCTTACTGTACTTGTCATTTAGTGTAAAGGATTTATTTAAAAAATATTAGTGTTTTCCTGCACCGTCTCTTTATAAAAGCCGGCCGGCAATTCAGCAGCGGTACCCGACAATTTATAACAGACAGAATAGAGCTTCACACATAGATTAGATAGATAGAAACATGTCAGTCACATATATATGAAGTACAGTGACAGTGTTGATTACTGTACTTGTCATTTAGTGTTAAAATAAAGGATTTATTTAAAAAAAAATTGGCGTGGGGTTCCCCTTAATTTTAGGCTCTAGCGGAGGTTAAGCAGACAGCTGGGGCAAATGCTTGAAGCCTGGGAAGGGGGTAATACCCACGGAGCTTCCCAGGCTACTAATATCAGCCCCCAGCTGAATACCTAGCCTTTACTAGCTATTAAAATGGGGGAACCCCCCCCCAAAAAATAACGTGGGGTCCCCCCTATTTTAATAGCTAGCAAAGGCTAGGCAGACAGCTGAGGGCTGATTTTAATAGCCCAGGAAGGGTGCCATGAATATTGGCCCCCTCCCAGGCTAGAAACACCAGCCGTCAGCCGCCCCAGAAATGGCGCATCCATAGGATGCGCCAATTCTGGCACTTAGCCTCGCTCTTCCCACTGCCCTGTAGCGGTGGCAGTGGGGTAATAGGGCTGGGGTTGATGTCAGCTTATAATGCCAGCTGACATCAAGCCCAGGTTAGTAATGGAGAGGCGTCTATAAGACACCCCCATTACTAACCCCATAGTCAAAGTTAAAGAAAAACACAAACACCCAGAATAAAGTCCTTTAATTGAAATAAACACACAATTCTTTATTGTTCTAAATTAAACCATACTTACCATCACGCCCATTCCAGCTGAAGCCAACGATCTCCTGCAATAAAAGAAAAATAATAAAGCAACCTCATCCTTACCTTTCCATGGTTCCCACGACAGCTTCAGCTCTGCTACATCGAGATGACAGGCTGGACCGCAGCAGAACGCTGCCATCCAGCCTGTCATCCCGCAGACACTGAGAAGCGCAGGCATGCTTGCGCTCCTCAGTGTCTCTCTGTGACGTCATCCAGATGAGCCGAGTTCATGTCCAATGAACTCAGCTCACCTCATGCACGTCACTGACAGCGTGGGAAAATTCTCACGCTGAAGCGCTGAGTGCTGGAGAATTTTCCCACGCTGTCAGTGACGTGCATGAGGTGAGCTCATGTCCAATGAACTCAGCTCACCTCATGCACGTCACTGACAGCGTGGGAAAATTCTCCTGCACTCAGCGCTTCAGCGTGAGAATTTTCCCACGCTGTCAGTGACGTGCATGAGGTGAGCTGAGTTCATTGGACATGACCTCGGCTCATCTTTATGCCGTCACAGCCAGACACTGAGGAGCGCAAGCAAGCCTGCGCTTCTCAGTGTCTGCGGGATGACAGGCTGGATGGCAGCGTTCTGCTGCGGTCCAGCCTGTCATCTCGATGTAGCAGAGCTGAAGCTGTCGTGGGAACCATGGAAAGGTAAGGATGAGGTTGCTTTATTATTTTTCTTTTATTGCAGGACATCGTTGGCTTCAGCTGGAATGGGCGTGACTGTAAGTATGGTTTAATTTAGAACAATAAAGAATTGTGTCTTTATTTCAATTAAAGGACTTTTTTCTGGGTGTTTATGTTTTTTTTAAATACTTTACTAGAAATTCATGGCGGTCATGTCTAATATTGGCGTGACCCCATGAATTTCGGGCTTAGGGCCAGCTGATAATGCCAAGCTGGCCTTAACCCCTTTATTACCCAGTGAGCCACCGCACCAGGGCCCTGGATGAGTTGGGTACAGCGCCAGAAGATGGCGCTTCTATGAACGCGCCATTTTCCGGGGCGGCTGCGGACTGCAATTTGCAGCGGGTGGGGCCCAGAAAGCTTGGGCCTCCCTGCGCTGTGGATTCCAGCCCCCAGCTGCCTTGTTGTACCTGGCTGGACACAAAAATA
Organism: Phyllobates terribilis; assembly: GCF_046119375.1. NCBI lineage: Eukaryota > Metazoa > Chordata > Amphibia > Anura > Dendrobatidae > Phyllobates > Phyllobates terribilis. The sequence goes on from NW_027362764.1 coordinate 460,273,630, forward strand.
GGGCGAAGCCCCACGTATTTTTTTTTTTAATTATTTCATGAAATTCATGGAATAATTAAGAAAAAAAGGGCTTCCCTATATTGTTGTGTCCGGCTAGGTACAAATAGGCAGCTGGTGGTTGGGGGCAGCCCGTTCCTGCCTGCTGTACCTGACTGGACACAAATATAGGGCGAAGCCCCACATAATTTTTTTTTAATTATTTCATGAATTTCCTGAAATAATTAAAAAAAAATTGACGTGGGGCTTTGCACTATATTTGTGTCCAGCCAGGTACAGCAGGCAGGAACGGGCTGCCCCCAACCACCAGCTGCCTATTTATACCTGGCCGGACACAACAATATAGGGAAGCCCTTTTTTTCTTAATTATTCCATGAATTTCATGAAATAATTAAAAAAAAAACAAAACATGGAGCTTCTCCCTATTTTTGTGTCCAGCCAGGTACAACTAGGCAGCTGGGGGCTGGAATCTGCAGCGCAGGGAGGCCCAAGCTTTCTGCCCCCCCCCCCGCTGAAAATTGCAGTCCGCAGCCGCCCCGGAAAATGGCGCGTTCATAGAAGCTGGATGCTGTACCTGGCTGGCATACAAAAATATGGCGAAGCCCACGTCAAAAGTTTTGGGAAAAATTAATTAAAAAATAAATAATAATTTAGGGACTGCATCTTTATTAACTCCTCAAATGTCATTTAGTGTTAAAATAAAGGATTTATTTAAAAAAAAAATGGCGTGGGATCCCCCATAATTTTAGTCTCTAGCGGAGGTTAAGCAGACGGCTGGGGCAGATGTTTGAAGCCTGGGAAGGGGGTAAAACCCACGGAGCTTCCCAGGCTACTAATATCAGCCCCCAGCTGAATACCTAGCCTTTACTAGCTATTAAAATGGGGGACCCACCCCAAAAAAATGACGTGGGGTCCCCCCTATTTTAATAGCTAGCAAAGGCTAGGCAGACAGCTGGGGGCTGATATTAATAGCCCAGGAAGGGTGCCATGAATAATGGCCCCCTCCCAGGCTAGAAACACCAGCCGTCAGCCGCACCAGAAATGGCGCATCCATAGGATGCGCCAATTCTGGCACTTAGCCTCGCTCTTCCACGCTGCCCTGGTGCGGTGGCAGGGGGTAATAGTGGTGGGGTTCATGTCAGCGCCAGCTGCCATGAAGCCCAGGTTAGTAATGATGGGCGTCTATAAGACACCCCCATTACTAACCTACAAAGTGTTAAAAAGAAAAAACACTACACCCAGAAAAAAATAATTTATTTGAAATAAAACACACCATTTTATTTAATTCTTAGTTTACTTAAAAAAAATAGTTACCTGTCCATGTTCCTGCGCTGATCTCCCATGCACAGCTGTCACATCTGGAGATGGTGACAGCTGTGCATGGCTGCTGTAAGCTCACGCTGCCGGGAACACGTTAGCTCCCGGCAGCGGGAGCCACTGACTGAGGTCACCGGAGTGCATTCAGTCAGCGCAGCTCCGGAGACCTCCTTTACGGCACTGCTGTACCGTGGGAATTTCTCACGATACAGCAGGGCCGTAAAGCAGCTAACCGGAGCAGAGCTGCCTGAACTCCGGTGAACCCTTACGGCCCCGTCATTCTGGCGGTGGCAGCGGTTCAGAGCGGTCACATTCTATGTGGCTGCTCTGAACTGGAGATCATCGTGGGACACTCGTGGACTACTACGGAGGGGTAAGGATAAGGTTGTGGTTTATTATTTTACATTTTATTACAGGAGATCGATGGCTTCGGGGAATTAGGTGTCTAGGTGAGTATAGGTGTAGTTTTTTATTTTTTACTTTATTTTAGGTGGCGATCGGCGGGGACAGGTAATGTATGAACTAATTTATTGTAGGTAACCACTGGCCACCAATGACATGTATTTAAAATTTATTGGGGCACAGTAGGGCAATTTATATAGCAGGATCAGGCTGATGGGAACTACTGCTCCCATCGAGCTGATCCTGCTGGCACGAGTGGACGGGGGACAGACATAGGCCGATGGGAGTAGTAGTGTCACATCGGCCTATGTCTGCCTGCACGCACAAACCCCGCACACACACACCCCGCACACACACACCCCGCACACACACAGACACCCCGCACACACACAGACACCGCGCACACACTAATCATGACGGGCTGATCGTCTGGGAGGTGAGGCTGACCTGTGCGGCCGTGGGAAAGTTCATGTGAGTTCATGCAATGCAGTCAAGCATGAACTCACATGAATCCTCTGAGGGCACCGCGGCTACTTCAAATGAACAGCTGATCAGCATCACCTGATACCTCAGCTGTTCATTTGAAATAACCGGCGGGAAAGCGCAGCACAGAACGGGAAAGCCGGCGGTGAAGTCTTTTCACTGCCGGCTTCCCCGCCCGGGTCCTTCGCTCCCCGCTCCTTGGTGCTGTGCTCCCCGCCCGGTCCTAATTTACGATTGGGATGGGAGGTGGCGTGGGGAGCGCAGGATCGGGGTCGGAGGCTGCGGGGAAGCAGTATGGGGCTGTGCGATTGTTTAAAAGCCGGCGGCTTTTTACCGCGCGCCGGCTTTTAAACAATCAGGAGAATTCTCCCCCGCTGGGATGGCATTCTGATGACAAGCTGGATCGCGCTGCCATCCAACTTGTCATCCTTCACAGACACTGCAGAGCGCAGGCATTATGGGAACTTCCGATTCCGGTATTCGATATTGTAAAAGTATCGGAATTAAGTATCGGAATTCCGATACCGCGAATATCGACCGATACCCGATATTTCAGTATCGGAATGCTCAACACTAGTACTGAGCAATCTATATTAGATCACTCAGTGCACATAGGCTGCCATAGTTATTAGCAATGTGAGTCCTGTTTACACAGGATGATGCACCACCAAGAGCAATGATATTTTACACTACGCAAAAGATCATTTCACCGAAGAAACAAGCATTTGCTCTATCATTGGGTGATCAAAGGGCCTGTTTACATGTTAAGAAAATTGTGAAAAGAGCATTTTTAGCAGAGCTTGTTCATGATTATCTTGCAGTGTAAAACCCCTTAAGTAATTATGACCTATTTTTGGTTAGGTGATAACTTATTTTCACCTGACAACACCTTTAGCTTCCTATTGTTTCAGGAAACCGCACAAAAATTAGCCAGTCTCTGACCCTATCTTGTGTCTTGAAGCATCTAATAAGCATGTGCAAAGGTCATATTGAAAGGATGGTAAGCAGAGTCCAACATCTGGAAACCCCCACCGATAGCTAAAGTAAAGGAACAGAAATGCTTAGCTGAGAGCTGTGAGCCTTTGTTTGTGCCTGAATTTGTACAGCTCTCCTCGAAAAGTGTAGTGTGTAGAATAGGAAGTGCATAGATTTTGCATAACTAAGCTGACCAAAAACAAATGGACACAAAACTCAGCTGAGGTCTTCTGCTCCCTTGTTAAAGCAATGGTCAGAGTCTTACTTTAGCCATCCATCTGCTGGTATGTCACTATGGCATGCTACTATTCGTAGAATTAAGGCTTAATCACATCTCCTCTTCTTTTCCTATCCAACATCCCAGGAAAAATAAGTCATGGGTTAGACTAACCACTGCACTTCCCATGCCACTGTGGCAGCCATTTTGAAAGCAGGAGAAATGGAACACGGATCTGAGCAGACGAAGCAAACAGAGGGCACCAGGTGGGGTGACTGAATATACAGTGGCATGTATAAGTTTGGGCACCCTGGTCAAAATTATTGTTATTGTGAACAGTTAAGCAAGTTGAAGATGAAATGATCTCTAAAAGCCCTAAATTTAAAGATGACAAATTTCTTTTGTATTTTAGGCAAAAAAAACAAACATATAGTGTATATATATATATATACATACATACACACATACATATACACACACATATACATATGTAGCACCCCGAGGGTTCGGTTGCTACAGGGGTATTGCACCTCATCCAGAGGTGTGATATTCCACTGCCAGGTAAGGATGGAGTGTGGACCAGGGCTCAGTTAGCTGCACCCACACACAAACACACACACCCCATTTCCGGGGGACAGCTCGACGGTGCTCCCAGCTGCGGGCACAACTGACCATGTCCCTGGCTGGAGTGGGGAGGGGGAAGAGAACCCTGTGGTGTAGGAGCAGAAAGGGGGCGGTTTCTGGGACACAGGAAGGAGCTCATTGGGTGCAGGTCACCTGAGCTCAGACACAGAGAAGCATATAAAAAGGTGGGGGCCATCTTAGGAGGGAAGTCAGTCAGAGCAGAAGGGAGAGAGAGCTGACAGGGAGCAGCGGCTCAGGCTGAGCTCAGCTCCAGGAGGCAGGCCTAGAGAAAAGGCCGGGGCCAAAGAGGAGAAGGAGAAGGAAGGAAGGAGAGACAGGAGTTGAAAGGCTCCAGAAACAAGAAGGCAGAAGGGACCCTAAGACTGCAGAACACCAGCAAACGTTGCATACCCGCATTCTACCGGGTGGAAGGGTCAGGCTGTGGAAAGGTACCGGATCCCTAAGTTGGTGGAGGCGAATCTACCCTCAGCCAAGAACCGGAGTTTGTGTCCATTTATTGGTGCGACCCCCTGCTAAACCTGCTAGGAAGGCACCATATAGGATAGCGGGAAGTGAAGGCCAAAGCTTACCCGACACGGTCCGCGGTAGCCGGACAGAAGTCAAGACACTGGTGGGGCACGAGAGGCCAGAGAAAGGACAGAAGGGGTCCTGTGACATACTCCTGAATTGCCTGGGGGTTGACCGAGCTCCTCACCTGGTGAACGCAGCATGGCTCGGGCAGTCCTTGCTGACAGAAGTGACTTGGATAACAACTGTGAGTAAAAGACCCTGGACTGCATCACTGGACTCTGTGTGATTTCTGCTGCGCCTGCACCATCACCCCCAGCATCCACCTACACTGCCCTGAGGCTACACTCCTCCTGTGGGGAGTTATCCTACCCCTGTGCTGCACACCAACACCAGCTTCAGCGGTCTGCCTCGCAGCGGCGGTTATCCCTGACCGCAATCCACAGGTGGCGTAGTCGGACATTAATAACCACCATAAACATAGACTGCACATGGTTTGACCACCCTGAGCCACGGGACCGAGTTGCCACTACTACTCCCCAGCGACACACAGAGACCCGGTTCCGGGTACCCCACGGCCCAGGGGGCGTGTCACATACACACACATTTCATCTTTTACATTTTAAAAATGACAAAAAGGAAAATGGGCCTATGCAAAAGTTTGGGCACCCTGCATCGTTAGTGTAGTACCTAGTAGCTGTTATGCACACGCCCGGACTGACTGGCGTGTGCGGGTGTTGTGGTTCCACTGGACCATGGACCGGAGAATGCCTGGAGGGGCGTGACTAAGTATCTGGCCGATCCGACCAAGGTGGCACGACGGCATAAGACGCCAGTGCACCAGGGAGAAACCGGGCAGAGGGACCAGGTGCTACTCCAGGTCAAACTCCGGACACGGGGGTTGACCCACACTGGGATTACTGGAACAGGCAGGTTAGGCTGGCACAGACTGGTGGATGTAAGCAAACACGGCAGGTATGCAGATGGGTGGATACAGGAGAGTATGCAGGCAGGGAGGTACTGGCCGAAAGGAGGGGCTGGAGCACAGAAAGGTTAAGACCCAGTACTGGGTCACAGAACCGCAGATGCGGTAGACAACCACAGCAGAGAGGGAACGCCCGAAGCGGTGGGCAAGAACAGAGCAGGACGGGGCTGCAGGAGCAGCGAGCACAAGCAGGGCAGGACAGGACTGCTGGAGCAGCAGGCAGAAGCAGGGCAGGACAGGACTGCCGGAGCAGCGGGAAGAAGCAGGGCAGGACAGGACTGCTGGAGCAGTGAGCAAAAGGGTCAGAGCGGAGCAAGGCTGCCGGAGCAGTGAGCAAAAGGGTCAGAGCGGAGCAAGGCTGCGGAGCAGTGAGCAAGGAGTCAGAGCAGGCTAGAACCGCCGGAGCGGTAAGCAAAGGAGTCAGAGCAGACTACAACCGCCGGAGCGGTGAGCAAAGGAGTCAGAGCAGGCTAGAACCGACGGAGCGGTGAGCAAAGGAGTCAGAGCAGGCTAGAACCGACGGAGCGGTGAGCAAAGGAGTCAGAGCAGGCTAGAACCGCCGGAGCGGTAAGTAAAGGAGTCAGAGCAGGCTAGAACCGCCGGAGCGGTGAGCAAAGGAGTCAGAGCAGGCTAGAACCGCCGGAGCGGTGAGCAAAGGAGTCAGAGCAGGCTAGAACCGCCGGAGCGGTGAGCAAAGGAGTCAGAGCAGGCTAGAACCGCCGGAGCGGTGAGCAAAGGAGTCAGAGCAGGCTAGAACCGCCGGAGCGGTGAGCAAAGGAGTCAGAGCAGGCTAGAACCGCTGGAGCGGTGAGCAAAGGAGTCAGAGCAGGCTAGAACCGCCGGAGCGATGAGCAAAGGAGTCAGAGCAGGCTAGAACCGCCGGAGCAGTGAGCAAAGGAGTCAGAGCAGGCAAGGCTGAGTAGGGGGGACAGGGCTCTGTTCACACGGAACAGACAGGAAGGGAAAGGCAGAGCCAGACACCCACAGGGTACTTGCAGAGAAGTAGCGAGTGGACCACAAACTCACAAACGGGAGTACAGAGACAACAAGCAAGAGTTAGGTACGAGTTCAGACTCTGCAGAAAAAGGAAGGGAACGGACATAGAGGCAAAACAGGTAAAGGATAGGAGAGAGTTCAGACTGGAACTGAGTGTACGGAGGAGACCGACACTGCAGCGGAATACAGGAGCGGGCCTGGGAATACGGCCCCCAGAGAGGCAGGACGAACAGGCTAGGAGCGTGTTCAGACAGGTCAGACAAGATACAGGAACGGGTCTAGGTAATCGGCCCCTAGAAGGCAGGAGGAACAGGCTAGGAGCGTGTTCAGACAGGCCTGGAAATACAGCCTCCAGGATAGGCAGACAAGAGAACACAGAACGGGACCTGGCACCTTCAGAGTGCAAGCACACACTGAATGAAACACTATGCTCAGGCAGGGATAGATGGGAGCAGCTGAGCTATATACCAGGTGACAGACAGCAATAGGCTGAGGACGCACAAGGGGTGTTTCCCACAGCAGGTACAAAAAGCAGGAAGTGATCGGGCGCCGCCCTTAAGCAGCAGAAACAGACACAAACAGACAGCATGGAGGGAAGCCAGAGAGACATTCTGGACTGGAGATCAAGTGCGCGCTCTTGCACAGTGGGAGATGGACCACCATGCAAGGACGCCGCCAGGTATGTTACAGTAGCACCCCATTTGAGAGTATCATAGACTGTAAACGCTGTTTGTAGCCAGCCAATAGTTTTTCAATTCTTGTTTGAGGGATTTTCATCCATTCTTCCTTGGAAAATTCTTCCAGTTCTGTGAGATTCCGGGGTCGTCTTGCATACACTGCTATTTTGAGGTCTAAACACAGATTTTCAATGATGTTCACATCAGAGGACTGTCCGTGCCATTGTAAAACATTCAGCATGCACCTTTTGAGGTAGCAAATGTGGATTGTGACGTGTGTTTAGTATCGTTGTCCATTTGTAGAAGCCACCCTCTTTTCAACTTCAGCTTTTTTACAGATGGTGTAATGTTTGCATCAAGAATGTGTTGAAATTTCATTGAATCCATTCTTCCCTCTACCAGTGAAATGCTCCCCGTTCCATTGGCTGCAACACAACCCCAAAGCATGATTGATCCACCCACATGCTTAATGGTTGGCAAGATGTTGTTTTCTATAAATTCTGTGCCCTTTTTTCTCCACACATATGTTTGATCATTGTGGCCAAAGAGTTATATTGCAACCTCATCGATCCACAGGACTTGCTTCCAAAATGTATCAGGCTTGTTTAGATGTTCTGCTGCATACTTCTGATGCTGAATTTAATTGTGAAGACGCAGGAGAGGCTTTTTTCTGATGACTTTTCCATGAAGGTCATATTTGTGCAGGTGTCTCTGAACAGTAGAACAATGTACCACAACTCCAGAATCTGCTAAATCTTTCTGAAGGTCTTTTGCAGTTAAGCAGGAGTTCTGATTTCCCTCTCCTGCAATCCTACGAGTACTGCTCACTGAAATTTTGCTTGGTCTTCCAAACATTATCTTGACGTCCACTGTTTCTGTTAACTGACATTTCTTAATTACATTTTGAACTTTGGAAAGTGCAACTTGAAATAGCTTTGCTATCTTCTTATAGCCTTCTCCTGTTTTGTAGGCCTCCACCTTTTTCATTTTCAGAGAGCTAGGCAGCTGCTTAGAAGAATACATGGCTGCTGCTTTTTGGCTTAAGGTAAGAGGAGGCTGGGTTTTTATAAAGCTGGTAAATTTGCATCATTTGGCCTTTCCTAACAATGACAGTGAGCAAGCCATATCCATAACAGGCTAATTAAGGACTGAAACCTTGATCAAAGCTATCTGAGCACATTTTCCTTTTTGTAATTTTTGAAATGTAAAAAATTATATTTTTTTTCCTTAAAATATAAATGAAATGTGTCATCTTTAACTGTATCCTTTTAGAGATCATTTTATTTTCAACTTGCTTAACTGTTCACAATAGCAGTAATTTTGACCAGGGGTGCTCCAACTTTTACATGCAACTGTATTTACTTTGTTATATAGAGAATTTTGTTTGGAATTTTTTTGCTTTCTCCTTCATCAAAATAAATTTCAGTCCAAGTAAGCAATAGGGCTATCAAGGGTATGATAAAGTATTACATAATATAGAAGGGTCAGAGGTATATGACCCCAAGGCTATAGGGTCTAGGAGCGGGGAAAAGACAAAAAACACGGGCGCAGATCTAAGTGCAGATTATTTAGTTCAGCTATTTTTCAGAAGCTAATTTGCTCACCTTTGATGTAGCTTGTGGCATAGCGTATCGATCTCTTAGGTCTGACTGAGATGCCTTGACTCCTTGATGTGCAGCTATAGTCTGGATACAACGGATCTCTCAGCCAGGAGACCGTGGAATGCAGGTTAGAAGAAAATGAAAGGATTCATCCAGTCTATTTAGCACTCCCAGGAGACAGGCACCAGGAGGAGGTATTAAAAGTCTTCAGAAATTTACTTAGATAAAAATCATCAAAAAACGATACATAGAACAACGCGTTTCGGCTATTTATTTGTACAGAATAGCCTTCCTCAGGTAAGATATTGCTTTACAGTCTGCTAGAGTTATATAGTCTATATAGGTTCACTTGAATAAATTGATTATGTTAAATGGTCAAGACCTGGTGGTTCTTCATTAGCTTAATTGCTGCTTGGTGGTTTTCAGTATGCAGCTTTAGCTTATCCTTGTTTCTTTTGTTGTTACAGGTGTATTTGCAATACATGATAAAATACATAGTGAAAAACACACATAAAGAACATTAAAAACATTGATTTGCATGTAAACAGCATGTGTGGATATATAAATGTAAATCTATAGCATTATCCACATATACAGCATAAATTCAATGATCATATTGGGACTATTATGTTATACTTCTTTTACTAGAAAAAAAATTTCTTCCTTATTTTTGTCCCTTGAACCCCTTCCCCTTTTTTTTCCTTAAAAAGTGAAAGAAAAATGGTATGAAAAAAAAAATAGATAAATAAATAAAAATAAATAAATTAAAAAATAAAAGAATAATCATTTACATTAATTTAATCATATTGTGAGTTCTATATCTTTAATTTCTGTAGGAACTTTTTAAATATATTAATTTCTTCTATTTGGATTGAACTCATGTAGTCTACACTCAGGGGTCTATCACGTTTCTCTCATTGGTATTTACCTCTAAGCCATGGATGTCCTCATGACGCTGGCTTCACTAGTCAGGAGTTTATGGGCAAACCTAAGAATATATCTATTCTTTCTATGTATTTCTATTGATCAGCAACACTGTCCTGATCTAGTTCGGTATTCTATATGTTCTTCAGTCTATCATTGAGGCCGTCGGGATGTAGAGAGCGCAATCTGTACATCCAGAAAGCCTCTTTCTTGTTCACTTGTTGTACTGAACAAGAAAGAGGCTTTCTGGAGGTAGAGATTGCGCTCTCTGCATCCCGACGGCCGCAATGATAGACTGGAGAACATATAGAACACCGAACTAGATCAGGACAGTGTTGCTGATCAATAGAAACACATAGAAAGAATAGAGCATATGGTAACCCAAGCAAGATATGATTTATGATATATTCTTAGGTTTGCCCAGAAATAGTGTTGAGCCACCCCCATAGTGTTTGGGTTCGGTTCGTCGAACACTGGGATGTTTGTGGAACATCTCAGAACACCGTCGAACACCGTTAAAACCAATTGCAGGCAAACAAAAACACATAGAAAACACATTCAAAGGTGTCCAAAAGCTGACAAACTGCTCAGAAGACACACTCTTTAAAAAAGCCGGCCGGCAATTCAGCAGCGGCATACACCGGTAACCGACAATTTAGACAAGAAGGAATAGAGCATCACACATAGATTAGATATATATGTGACTGACATGTTTCTATCTAAGAAGTTCAGTGACAGTGTTGGTTACTGTACTTGTGATTTAGTGTTAAAGGATTTATTAAAAAAAATATTAGTGTTTTCATGCACCGTCTCTTTAAAAAAGCTGGCCGGCAATTCAGCATCGGTACCCTACAATTTATAAATTGTCACTGTACTTCTTATATATGTGACTGACATGTTTCTATCTAATCTATGTGTGAAGCTCTATTCTTTCTTTTATAAATTGTAGGGTACCGATGCTGAATTGCCGGCCAGCTTTTTTAAAGAGACGGTGCATGAAAACACTAATATTTTTTTTAATAAAACCTTTAACACTAAATGACAAGTACAGTAATCAACACTGTCACTGCACTTCTTATATATGTGACTGACATGTTTCTATGTATCTAATCTATGTGTGATACTCTATTCTTTCGGTTCTAAATTGTCGGATACCGGTGTATGCCGCTGCTGAATTGCCGGTTTTTCATGTTTCACTGTGAGCACTGTTCCCATCGATTTGGGCAACCACTGTATTCCACAACCACCATGGCTGTGGCATTACAGTGAGTGGAGGACAATCCCTGCATGATTGGTGCTCTAAATAGCGCCAGACATGCAGGACACGCTTTTGGTGCACGAACAGTTATCGAACATAACCTCAAACAGCCAAATTTTTTGCAAATCGTTCGCGTTCGTCTAACGACTCGAACACCGCCCAAAACAGCTCGAATTTGAGATTGGCGAACAGTTCTAGTCGAACACCGCTCTTCTCTACCCATAAACTCCTGACTAGTGAAGCCAGCATCATGAGGACATCTACGGCTTAGAGGTAAATACCAATGAGAGAAACGTGATAGACCCCTGAGTGTGGACTACACGAGTTCAATCCCAATAGAAGAAATTAGTATATTTAAAAAGTTCCTACAGAAATTAAAGATATAGAACTCACAATATGATTAAATTAATGTGAATGATTATTCTTTTTATTTTTTTATTTATTTATCTATTTTTTTTTTTCATACCATTATTCTTTCACTTTTTAAGGAAAAAAAAGGGGAAGGGGTTCAAGGGACAAAAAGAAGGAAGAATTTTTTTTTCTAGTAAAAGAAGTATAATATAATAGTCCCAATATGATCATTGAATATATGCTGTATGTGTGGATAATGCTATAGATTTACATTTATATATCCACACATGCTGTTTACACGCAAATCAATGTTTTTAATGTTCTTTATGTGTGTGTGTGTGTGTGTGTTTCACTATGTATTTTAGCATGTATTGCAAATACACCTGTAACAACAAAAGAAACAAGGATAAGCTAAAGCTGCATACTGAAAACCACCAAGCAGCAATTAAGCTAATGAAGAACCACCAGGTCTTGACCATTTAACATAATTAATTTATTCAAGTGAACCTATATAGACTATATAACTCTAGCAGACTGTAAAGCAATATCTACCTGAGGAAGGCTATTCTGTACAAATATATAGCCGAAACGCGTTGTTCTATGTATCGTTTTTTGATGATTTTTATCTAAGTAAATTTCTGAGGACTTTTAATACCTCCTCCTGGTGCCTGTCTCCTGGGATCACATAATATAGAAGAAATATTATACTATTAGTGTATCTGAACTTAACATCAACTTACATATAAATATGATGTTGCACCATTCCATTGAGGGGTTTGGAAAGACTGTGGTGTTCTATTCTTATTTAATTTGACATTATTTTTGCCATTATCTCTGTCAATTTACTAATTAACTAAATAAACAAACCATCCAAACAATTTTGAATTTCAATAATAAAACTGGTGCTGACATCCCTGAAAGACATAACGATGTTGTAGTCAGGTTGCTGATCCATATGCTTATGTGAATTCTAGATATAGCTCACATCAATCTTAAAACTGCTGCTGTGGTCTTGAGAAATGTAATTGTCTACTTAATTAATGAGGAGCTTAACCATGACATTGAACTTCAAGTTCAGTCCCCCATGTACTGGCAATGAAAAAGTGGACAATTTGATAATTAACACACTGTATACAAATATCTGCAGTATACTTTTTGGCTTGTTATAAATGAAACAAACCCTTAGACCTTATTCTAACAAATTAAATAAGATCCTGTATGTTTTCTGATGTGTGAATATAGTCAGTTGCATTGGTGCGAATTTATTCACATATACCATTACATCGGCCATGGTGGTCTGTGGCTACTGGGATGGGAGAGGGTCTTACCTGACGATGTCAACAGCTTTTTTTTTTTAAATTAAAAAGCCTGGTGCAACCTCATTGTTGCGACATGACACACATGTGACGTCACTTGTAGGGGCAATTACAGAATAGCCACGGATGCTGTCAGGTAAGAGGCCCCCATTCTAATAGGCAGTTAAAAAATGAAATATCTCCGAAATGGATACTTCATCACAGGAACCATGTATAAGAAAAACATACAGACTCCAAAAGCTAATTTAGTATTTAAAGGAGTTGTGCCACCATAATGATTAAAAGCATTCCCAGGATTGTGGAAATTTTCAGGAAATTTGACTCATGTTCAATTTTTCATGGATCGATATGAACAATTCTAATTATAAGCCAAGTAAACAGATATGACTTTAAAAATCTCTGCCAGTTAAATTACAGTGACATTACAACTTGCTCCAGTGATGTAATATTAGAGGTACACAAACTCTGCTTAAAGGGGTTGTACCACTATAAAGAATACATTTAACCAAGCAGAAAAATGATGGAAATAAATGGTTTTGTAATTTATAGTAATTAAAAATTATGCTCCATTTAAAAAATAACTACCTTTCATCTTCTGAAGTTTGCTCCCTGGTGCCCCCTGGTGTTATTCAATTCCGTCCTCCAGTGGCCGATCAGCTGGCTGAGCTTGCACAGTTCCTGTCATCATAAGAGGTCCCCCCAACTCCCCACCTCCAGTGTGCACAACGTATTCTCCCTCACACAGGTCTGACAATGCAGGGAGCATATTGCTGAAAGCATGGAAGCGAGTCAGTGATTCTTCCTCCTCCCTTCTGGATGAGATCATCTGCTCCACAGACCTGAGTGAGCTTGATTGCAGACAGATGCTTCCCATGTCCATACAGGTCTGTGAAGCAGAAAGTTCTCACCCAGATGTCAGGGGAGTTGGGAAAACTCACTGACATGCTTTTGTACTTTCAGGAATCTGCGTCCTGCACTGTCAGACCTGTGTGAGTGCAGGGAGAATATGTTTTGCACACTGGGGGTGGGGAGTTATGGGGACCTCTCATGATGACAGGAACTGAGTATGCTTAGCCAGCTGATCTGCACTGGGAGGATGGAATGGAAAAATGCCAGAGGGCGACAGGGAGTACTTCAAAAGATGAAAGGTTGTTATTTTTTGAATGGAGCATAATTTTTAATAACTATAAATTACAAAACCGTTTATTTCCACTTTTTCTGCTTGGTTAAATTTATTCTTTGTAGTGGCACAACCCCTTTAACAGAGTTGGTGTATCCCTAAGATTACATCACTGGAGCAAGTTGTAATGCCACTATAAATTACCTGGCAGAGATTTTTAAAGTCATATCTGTTTATCTGGCTTAGAATTAGAATTGTTCATATCGATCCATGAAAAATTGACCATGAGTCAAATTTCCTGAAAATTTCCACATTCCTGGGAATGCTAAGAGTTTGGGATTAAATTTGTGTGGATAGGTCTCCAAAAAAAACAAAACAAAAAGAAAGCATTTCAAACACTGGTGAAGAGTGACAGAGCTTGATAATGACTTCAGGCACAATCAGGCATATTTCCACAATGCCTTGCAGCTGTCACATTACATATTTTAGCATAACCAATCAGGGGGAATTGTCACAGTCAGTATAAAAGATGGAGGCTGGCCAAGCTGCACCATTTTATGCATTTACAGGGTACTTATTGAAGGTCAGAGAGCATAGATCATGCACATAGGGGCAGAAAAAAAAACAAATTGGAAAGTGTTGTACTATTGCACTAGCGTTGAAGAACATTGAAAATGGGAATGGTGGTCAATCTGTCAATAATGAGCCAAAGATTCATGTGAGAGAGAAACCTGCATAATTAATGTGATTGTGAATTCATTAATCTTTGACAACTGCAGTATCTTAATAACAGTATTTATCTTGTTTAAGGCTATGTGCACACGGTGTTTTTTTTGTGTTTTTCTCCGTGCAGAATTGGCCCCCAAAACGCATGTTAATCCTTATGACAGCATTGCCTATGAGAATTTTGAAGATCTGAGCACATGATCAGGAATTTTCCTGACTGGATTTCATGTGTGTTTAAATCTGCAACATGTCAATTCTTTGTGCGTTTTTACCTGCGTTTTTCCTATGTAATTCATTGGCAAAAATGCATGGTAAAAAAGCACCAAAAACGCTTGGAGTTTCTTGAATGTTTTTGCTACCAAGAGGTGCAGAAATGCTGCAGAAATCTTTGCACAAAATACTGATTGTGCTCACATACCCTAAATCTTCATCTTGCAAGCTTTGTGGCAGTTTAAGTTAGCAGTGGGGGGCCAGTGGGGACCACAAGGATCAATATTAGGGTAAATTATTTTTATTCTCTTTATTAATTACCTTCTGGATGGGCTGAAAGTAAAGTGTCAGTCTTTGCTGATAACACAAAACTTTGTAGGATAAAAAAAACTGAGGTTGTCTGCATGGTGTTACAGAAAGATATAGATTAGATATCTGCCTGAACAAACACATGTCAGGTGAAATTTAATGTTGATAAATGTGTACCTAGGCTGCAGTAATCGTATTGCTGCCTATGCAGTACATTCTTGTAAATATATTGGGGATTACAGAGCAGAAGCAGCAGTACTCAATGTCAAGTAGCAGCTGCAAAATCAAGCAAGATTTTATGGTGTATAAAAAGAGAAATAAAATCATGTGATCTTGATGCATTATTATCCTTCTATAAATCACTTGTAAGACCACATCTTGAACATGGAAAGCAGTTTGGGGCTCCACCTTTTAAAAAGGATATTGGTAAGTTAGAGTTAGTTCATATGGGGCAAATAGGTTATTACATGATGTGGAAAGTGTCTACTATAATGAAATTTTAGAAAAGTTTGGCTTATTTAGTTTAGAAAAAGACACCTCAGAGGCGATCTCATGTATGCATAAATAGATATATTGTATATGTGTGGTGATAACAAAGGACTGAGACATGATTTATTCATTTCAAGGACGTTACAAAGGCTCAGGTGACATTCATTATGTGTAGAGCAAAAGCAATTCCGGCAGCTAAATAGAAAAAGGTTCTTTACAATTAGAGATATCAGACTGTGGAATGCCCTACCACAAGAGGCACTATAGGCAGATACTATATCTGTATATAAAAAAGAGCTTCTATTGACCAACAGTTCATCTATCATATGTCTCTCACATCGGTATTTCACCTGCCGCTTTCCCAACTGCCGAATAATTTCCGAATAAGTCCTTTATGAATATCAACCTCGCGAGCATGGCAGAAGACCAGCCAAATGATGTCATTACACCCTAACTATTCCACCCACCTCCCCTAATTCAAAACCCTTTTTACCTTTGTTAAAAAATGGGTCTTAGATCTATTGATAATTTATTAGATCATTCCCATCTTGGTATGCTATTTCAGAATTTAATTCTAAAATATTTTACATTTTTCCCTTATCTACAAACTATGACATATAGTATATGTCAACTATTCTGCCCCACTTTACCGACACAGAGTGAAATCCACAATTAAGGATATTGTTTTCATAATGTTAGCCCTGAAAAAGCCAAATATCAAGGTATTATAAGTAGAGATGAGCGGTGTTCGACTAGAACTGTTCGCCAATCTCAAATTCGAGCTGTTTTGGGCGGTGTTCGAGTTGTTCGACGAACCCGAACGATTTGCAAAAAATTCGGCTGTTCGAGGTTATGTTCGATAA
Organism: Phyllobates terribilis; assembly: GCF_046119375.1. Lineage (NCBI taxonomy): Eukaryota > Metazoa > Chordata > Amphibia > Anura > Dendrobatidae > Phyllobates > Phyllobates terribilis. The sequence continues at coordinate 460,289,998 of NW_027362764.1, forward strand.
CTGTTCGTGCACCAAAAGCGTGTCCTGCATGTCTGGTGCTATTTAGAGCACCAATCATGCAGGGATTGTCTGCCACTCACTGTAATGCCACAGCCATGGTGGTTGTGGCATTACAGTGATTGCCCAAATCGATGGGAACAGTGCCAACAGTGAAACATGAAAAGCCGGCAATTCAGCAGCGGCATACACCTGTACCCGACAATTTAGAACCGAAAGAATAGAGCTTCACACATAGATTAGATAGATATAAACATGTCAGCCACATATATACGAAGTACAGTGAAAGTGCTGCTTACTGTACTTGTCATTTAGCGTAAAGGATTTATCAAAAAAAATAATAGTGTTTTCATGCACCGTCTCTTTAAAAAAGACGGCCGGCAATTCAGCAGCGGTACCCGACAATTTATAACAGACAGAATAGAGCTTCACACATAGATTAGATAGATAGAAACATGTCAGTCACATATATATGAAGTACAGTGATAGTGTTGGTTACTGTACTTGTCATTTAGTATTAAAATAAAGGATTTATTATTAAAAAAATTGGCGTGGGGTTCCCCTTAATTTTAGGCTCTAGCGGAGGTTAAGCAGACGGCTGGGGCAGATGTTTGAAGCCTGGGAAGGGGGTAATACCCACGGAGCTTCCCAGGCTACTAATATCAGCCCCCAGCTGAATACATAGCCTTTACTAGCTATTAAAATGGGGGACCCCCCAAAAAAAATGACGTGGGGTCCCCCCTAATTTAATAGCTAGCAAAGGCTAGGCAGACAGCTGGGGGCTGATATTAATAGCCCAGGAAGGGAGCCATGAATATTGGCCCCCTCCCAGGCTAGAAACACCAGCCGTCAGCCACCCCAGAAATGGCGCATTCATAGGATGCGCCAATTCTGGCACTTAGCCTCGCTCTTCCACGCTGCCCTGGTGCGGTGGCAGGGGGTAATAGGGTTGGGGTTGATGTCAGCTTATAATGCCAGCTGACATCAAGCCCAGGTTAGTAATGGAGAGGCGTCTATAAGACACCCCCATTACTAACCCCATAGTCAAAGTTAAAAAAAACACAAACACCCAGAATAAAGTCCTTTAATTGAAATAAAGACACAATCCTTTATTGTTCTAAATTAAACCATACTTACCGTCACGCCCATTCCAGCTGAAGCCAACGATCTCCTGCAATAAAAGAAAAATAATAAAGCAACCTCATCCTTACCTTTCCATGGTTCCCACGACAGCTTCAGCTCTGCTACATCGAGATGACAGGCTGGACCGCAGCAGAACGCTGCCATCCAGCCTCTCATCCCGCAGACACTGAGAAGCGCAGGCTTACTTGCGCTGCTCAGCGTCTCTCTGTGACGACATCCAGATGAGCCGAGTTCATGTCCAATGAACTCGGCTCACCTCATGCACGTCACTGACAGCGTGGGAAAATTCTCACGCTGAAGCGGTGAGTGCAGGAGAATTCTCCCACGCTGTCAGTGACGTGCATAAGGTGAGCTCATGTCCAATGAACTCAGCTCACCTCCTGCACGTCACTGACAGCGTGGGAGAATTCTCCTGCACTCAGCGCTTCAGCGTGAGAATTCTCCCGCTGAAGCGCTGAGTGCAGGAGAATTTTCCCACGCTGTCAGTGACGTGCATAAGGTGAGCTCATGTCCAATGAACTCAGCTCACCTCCTGCACGTCACTGACAGCGTGGGAGAATTCTCCTGCACTCAGCGCTTCAGTGTGAGAATTCTCCCACGCTGAAGCGCTGAGTGCAGGAGAATTTTCCCACGCTGTCAGTGACGTGCATGAGGTGAGCCGAGTTCATTGGACATTAACTCGGCTCATCTGGATGCCCTCACAGAGAGACACTGTGGAGCGCAAGCAAGCCTGCGCTTCTCAGTGTCTGCGGGATGACAGGCAGGATGGCAGCGTTCTGCTGCGGTCCAGCCTGTCATCTCGATGTAGCAGAGCTGAAGCTGTCATGGGAACCATGGAAAGGTAAGGATGATGTTGCTTTATTATTTTTCTTTTATTTCAGGAGATCGTTGGCTTCAGCTGGAATGGGCGTGATGGTAAGTATGGTTTAATTTAGAACAATAAAGAATTGTGTGTTTATTTCAATTAAAGGACTTTTTTCTGGGTGTTGTGTTTTTTTTAAATACTTTACTAGAAATTCATGGTGGTCATGTCTAATATTGGCGTGACCCCATGAATTTCGGGCTTAGGGCCAGCTGATAATGCCAAGCTGGCCCTAACCCCTTTATTACCCAGTGAGCCACCGCATCAGGGCCCTGGATGAGTTGGGTACAGCGCCAGAAGATGGCGCTTCTATGAACGCGCCATTTTCCGGGGTGGCTGCGGACTGCAATTTGCAGCGGGGGTGGCCCAGAAAGCTTGGGCCTCCCTGCGCTGCGGATTCCAACCCCCAGCTGCCTAGTTGTACCTGGCTGGACACAAAAACAGGGCGAAGCCCCACGTCAATTTTCTTTAAATTATTTCATGAAATAATTAAGAAAAAAAGGGCTTCCCTATATTGTTGTGTCCGGCCAGGTACAAATAGGCAGCTGGTGGTTGGGGGCAGCCCGTTCCTGCCTGCTGTACCTGGCTGGACACAAATATAGTGCGAAGCCCCACGTCAATTTTTTTTAAATTATTTCATGAATTTCCTGAAATAATTTAAAAAAATTGAAGTGGGGCTTCGCACTATATTTGTGTCCAGCCAGGTACAGCAGGCAGGAACGGGCTGCCCCCATCCACCAGCTGCCTATTTGTACCTGGCCGGACACAACAATATAGGGAAGCCCTTTTTTTCTTAATTATTTCATGAATTTCATGAAATAATTAAAAAAAAAGTACGTGGGGCTTCGCCCTATTTTTGTGTCCAGCCAGGTACAACTAGGCAGCTGGGGGCTGGAATCTGCAGCGCAGGGAGGCCCAAGCTTTCTGGGCCCCCCCCCCGCTACAAATTGCAGTCCGCAGCCACCCCGGAAAATGGCGCGTTCATAGAAGCGCCATCTTCTGGCGCTGTACCCAACTCATCCAGGGCCCTGGTGCGGTGGCTCACTGGGTAATAAAGGGGTTAGGGCCAGCTTGGTATTATCAGCTGGCCCCAAGCCCAAAATTCATGGGGTCACGCCAGTATTAGACATGACCGCCATGAATTTCTAGTAAAGTATTTAAAAAAAACACAACACCCAGAATAAAGTCCTTTAATTGAAATAAAGACACAATTCTTTATTGTTCTAAATTAAACCATACTTACCATCACACCCATTCCAGCTGAAGCCAACGATCTCCTGCAATAAAAGAAAAATAATAAACCAACCTCATCCTTACCTTTCCATGGTTCCCACGACAGCTTCAGCTCTGCTACATCGAGATGACTGGCTGGACCGCAGCAGAACGCTGCCATCCAGTCTGTCATCCCGCAGACACTGAGAAGCGCAGGCATGCTTGCGCTCCTCACTGTCTCGCTGTGACGGCATCCAGATGAGCCGAGGTCATGTCCAATGAACTCGGCTCACCTCATGCACGTCACTGACAGCGTGGGAAAATTCTCACGCTGAAGTGCTGAGTGCAGGAGAATACTCCCACGCTGTCAGTGATGTGCATGAGGTGAGCTCATGTCCAATGAACTCAGCTCACCTCCTGCACGTCACTGACAGCGTGGGAAAATTCTCCTGCAATCAGCGCTTCAGCGTGAGAATTTTCCCACGCTGTCAGTGACGTGCATGAGGTGAGCCGAGTTCATTGGACATGAACTCGGCTCATCTGGATGTCGTCACAGAGAGACGCTGAGCAGCGCAAGCAAGCCTGCGCTTCTCAGTGTCTGCGGGATGACAGGCTGGATGGCAGCGTTCTGCTGCGGTCCAGCCTGTCATCTCGATGTAGCAGAGCTGAAGCTGTCGTGGGAACCATGGAAAGGTAAGGATGAGGTTGCTTTATTATTTTTCTTTTATTGCAGGAGATCGTTGGCTTCAGCTGGAATGGGCGTGACGGTAAGTATGGTTTAATTTAGAACAATAAAGGATTGTGTCTTTATTTCAATTAAAGGACTTTATTCTGGGTGTTTGTGTTTTTTTTAACTTTGACTATGGGGTTAGTAATGGGGGTGTCTTATAGACGCCTCTCCATTACTAACCTGGGCTTGATGTCAGCTGGCATTATAAGCTGACATCAACCCCAACCCTATTACCCCCTGCCACCGCACCAGGGCAGCGTGGAAGAGCGAGGCTAAGTGCCAGAATTGGCGCATCCTATGAATGCGCCATTTCTGGGCGGCTGACGGCTGGTGTTTCTAGCCTGGGAGGGGGCCAATATTCATGGCTCCCTTCCTGGGCTATTAATATCAGCCCCCAGCTGTCTGCCTAGCCTTTGCTAGCTATTAAATTAGGGGGGACCCCACGTCATTTTTTTTGGGGGGTCCCCCATTTTAATAGCTAGTAAAGGCTATGTATTCAGCTGGGGGCTGATATTAGTAGCCTGGGAAGCTCCGTGGGTATTACCCCCTTCCCAGGCTTCAAACATCTGCCCCAGCCGTCTGCTTAACCTCCGCTAGAGCCTAAAATTAAGGGGAACCCCACGCCAATTTTTTTAATAATAAATCCTTTATTTTAATACTAAATGACAAGTACAGTAACCAACACTATCACTGTACTTCATATATATGTGACTGACATGTTTCTATCTATCTAATCTATGTGTGATGCTCTATCTTTCTGTTCTAAATTGTCGGGCACCGCTGCTGAATTGCCGGCCGGCTTTTTTAAAGAGACAGTGCATGAAAACACTATTATTTTTTTAAATAAATCCTTTACACTAAATGACAAGTACAGTAAGCAACACTATCACTGTACTTATTATATATGTGACTGACATGTTTCTATCTATCTAATCTATGTGTGAAGCTCTATTCTTTCTGTTCTAAATTGTCGGGTAAAGATGCTGAATTGCCGGCCGGCTTTTTTAAGGAGACGGTGCATGAAAACACTAATATTTTTTTTAATAAATCCTTTACACTAAATGACAAGTGCAGTAACCAACACTGTCACTGTGCTTCTTATATGTGTGACTGACATGTTTCTATCTATCTAATCTATGTGTGATGCTCTATTCCTTCTTGTCTAAATTGTCGGGTACCGGTGTATGCCGCTGCTGAATTTGCCGGCCGGCTTTTTTAAAGAGAGTGTCTTCTGAGCAGTTTGTCAGCTTTTGGACACCTTTGCAGGTGTTTTCTATGTGTTTCTAAGTGTTTTTGTTTGCCTGCCATTGGTTTTAACGGTGTTCGACGGTGTTCTAAGGTGTTCGACGAACAGTTCCTCGAACATCCCGGTGTTCGACGAACCGAACCGAACCCGAACACTACGGGGGTGGCTCAACACTAATTATAAGCTTCTTAACAAACCAATTGTTAGGCATTTGCTGGATTTGAAATGGGTTCAGAGCCATCAGGGGATTCTGTGGACTCCCATTCTGGTCCAGCTGGGGCTGATGCTGCTCAGCATTTTCATCAATCCCAACGCCTAGCTGGTGCACGAGATGGACAAGTTGTTTCCCAGGTCTTTATCCCTAGCAACATGAAGCGTAGGTTGCGGAGGGAAACAGGGCTGCTACAGGTTAAGTCCAGGATTCTCTGCGCTGAGCATGCCCGTGACATGGCGGACCGTGATTGGTGGTTTGGGAGTCAGCTGATCCGGTGACCTGGTGCCGCCTGATTGGTCGCGGGTGACGTCACCAATCGTGCGATGGTGGGCAGGGCTTTTATCTTTAAAAAGGCCACCCACAAACATGGCGGCGCGCTCTGATCATTGAGCAGTGATGCTGTTGTGTGAACGCTTGGTCGTTTGAGCTCCACGTGTGCTATAGTTGAAATAGGCAGGTTTAGTGGAAATAGGCAGGTTAGTGGAAATAAGCAGGTAGTTTGGTCTGGCAGCCTGGCTCTTACAAGGGGGTCGCCATACACCCCGAGCAGTCTACAGATGCTGTATTTCCGGTTTACCATCTGTGAGCCACGTGGAGCGGTTCAACTCAGTCCGGTAGCACGCCGGCTGAGAGCACGTATTCCCGGCGTGTATCCCACACGCATCCTAGTGCCTACAGCATAGTCCCTGTGTAGTTAAAAGGGCTACAGCTACTTCCCCGGTCGCACATCTCCCGTGCAGTTAACGGAGATTGAGCGAACCGCTATACCTGTTCCCGTAGTCCCTGTGTAGTTAACAGGGCTACAGCTACTTCCCCGGTAGCACATCTCCCGTGTAGTTAACGGAGATTGAGCAAACCGCTATACCCATTCCCGTGTGCAGTAACACGGAAGGGTTTATCATTTAAGTTGGTTGTTTCCTTCTCACCTGAAATTGTTCGGCAGCAGTCCACCAGGCTGCATTGCGGACCCCGGAGTCGGTTGCATTCTATTATAATAAAGTTGTTTGCAACCATCCCCTTAACACCAATAGACCATCATTATATATTTGGTCATGACAGGTTAACTAGCTTTAATGATGAGTGACTGTATTCATTACTATTCGCTATTCGCACAGATAGTACGGTATTCGGGTTACTCGTTATATTGCGAGTATTTGTGTACTCGCCTCGCTATATTCGGATGTCCCGCCCTGTACTTTTGGCGCCTCCTTTGCAGCAACTAAACATGCTGGGCTTCTTAACCAATCACAGTAATGACGCAGACATCTTGGTTGTGGCATTACTGTAATTGGCTGGCCGCACAGCGTCATAGGGTCTATTTAAGCCCTGTCGCCGCCATTTTGTGCACATTGCGTCTGGAGCCTGAGTTCTATAAGCATAGGGAGAGATCGCTGAGCTTCTAGGGAGAGTGTTTAGGCCTCTTGATAAAACAAAAGCCCTTTTAAGTGCTACCTGCAGTGTATACTAGTTCAGTGTTTAAAGGAGCCGATCACTAGCTCCATAATACCACCAAAAAATATCTCTTCAGAGCTGAAGACACACAACAAAGTCTGAGTATAGGGAGGGAGAGATTGTGTATTAGGTAGGGAGAGGTTAAAGTGTTCTTCCAGTGTCCATCTTAAAACAGCTCTTGTCAGAAGCAAAGCAATATTTTTCCAGCACACAGAGTAGTAGCATTTTGTGCTGCCTTTTTTTTTAAAGCACTGGTCTATTTTCCCCACTGTTTTAGGGGTCAGAGCCTGGCTTCTGCTGTCCACATTAGTCCACTTAAAAAGGGGGTTAATGCCCAACGCAAAGCAGCTGTCCAAACATTTCCTACTGCCTGCTACCAAGCACTCACGAGCCCATTTCCCCCGCTGTTTTTGGGGTGGCAGCCTGCCTTCTGTACACATTAGTCCACTTAAAAAAGGGTTTAGTGCCCTACTCAAAGCAGTAGTCCAAACATTTCCTACTTCCTGCTACTAAGCACACACCAGCCCATTTTCCCCGCTGTTTTTGGGGTGACAGCCTGCCTTCTGTCCACATTAGTCCACTTAAAAAAGTGTTTAGTGCGCTACACAAAGCAGTAGTCCAAACATTTCCTACTTCCTGCTACCAAGCATGCACCAGCCCATTTTCCCCACTGTTTTTGGGGTGACAGCATGCCTTCTGTCCACATTAGTCAACTTAAAAAGGTGTTTAGTGCGCTACACAAAGCAGTAGTCCAAACATTTCCTAATTCCTGCTATCAAGCATGCATCAAGCAATTTTCCCTGCTGTTTTTGGGGTGACAGCATGCCTTCTGTCCACATTAGTCAACTTAAAAAGGTGTTTAGTGCCCTATGCAAAGCAGTAGTCCAAACATTTCCTACTGCCTGCTACCAAGCACGCATCAGGCCATTTTACCCACTATTTTGGAAGCCACCATCACAAGGGCCACCAATCACAAATAGTAGTTAGGCTGGAGTAGGAATACTGTCCTGGTTTGTCCACTGCACAATGTGCATAGGGTTTGTAAAAATTAGCCCTATGGGCTGAGTCATGGTTGAAGCAGGAATCCACCATCCCAAGGGCCTCCAATCACAAATAGTTAGGCTGGAGTAGGAATACTGTCCTGGTTTGTCCACTGAACAATGTGCTTAGGGTTTGTAAAAATTAACCCTATGGGCTGAGTCAAGGTTGACGAAGGAGGGAAACGGATTTTTATAAGAAGGGGGTGACGTTAACAGCAGTAACATGAATCTGCATTTTTGGTGAATTTACGTTGGCTTGCTGTCATCTGGAGGGATTACAAACTGTGGAGATATCCAGTCCTTGTTGAATTTAATCAGAGTAAGTCTGTCTGCATTTTCCGTGGAGAGGCGTGTGCGCCCATCAGTGATGATTGCCCCAGCGGAACTGAAAACACGCTCTGACACCACACCCGAAGCCGGGCAGGCCAGCACCTCCAAGGCATATAAGGAGAGGTCAGGCCAAGTTTTCAGCTTAGACACCTAATAATTAAAGGGAACTGAAGCATCAGAAAGGATGCATGCATGGTCAATTAAGTATCCCTTGGCCATGTTCTGCAACTTATCCCTCCTTGGCATTGTTACAGGCACAGATAGCCCTTGCTGTTGTGCTGGTTTATTGAAAATTGCCTATTTGTGCACATTTTCCCCCACCTCTGTTGGAGCTGGTGTTCGTGTCTCTCTCCATTATCCCTTGGTGTTGAAAAGAGCCAGTAGCTCTGCCACCAGCATTGTGTGAGGGTGATGTTTTCAGCAACTGATCTACAACGGCCCTCTTGAATGATTCCATTGTAAAACTCTTTGGTGACTCCAAAAGGAGAGAAGGAAATTTCTCCTTGTACCGTGGCTCAAGAAAGGTGGCCAACCAGTATAGGTCGCGCTTGTTACCTGCACCTTAAAAACATCTCCAGAATCCGACCTTTTCTCACCTTTGAAACTGCTAAAACTCTTACTGTCGCTCTTATTCACTCTCGCCTGGACTACCGCAACTCTCTTCTGATCGGTCTCTCTCTTACCAAATTTTCTCCTCTCCAATCCATCCTGAATGCGGCAGCCAGTGTCGTATTTCTGCTCAGCCGCTTGGCACAAGATGAAGGCATTGGTGAGTCATTACACTGGTTGCCCATTTGCTACAGGGTCCAATATAAACTCATCAATCTCACCCATAAAGCTCTCCACAGTTCTGCACCTCCTTATATCTCCTCTGACATCTCTGTCTATCGCCCTACCCGTGCCCTCCGTTATACAAATGACCCAAGACTAACATAAACCATAAACCGAACCTTGCACCTCTGTCTCCAAGACTTCTTTCATGCTGCACCAGTTCTCTGGAATGCTTTACCCCAGATGATTTAACTGATGCCTAGCTCCACGTCTTCAAGCGCGCTTTAAAATCCCATCTCTTTAACAAAGCCTACCACCTCAACTAATCAGTAAACCAACTTTCCCCTGTTCGCTCCTTCTAAATATTATTCAGAATCTGCACCCTACTATTCATCTGTCTCCACACCCTCTATGCACACGATAACTGCACTCAATACTTGATTATTGCACTTAAGCATACTGGCTGATGACTGGATCATGCAGATTTATATGAAAATCCCTACTTATTATAATTGCCAGACCTGAAATATCAAGCACTATTGTGTCTACCCATTTCCTTGTAGTATGTAAGCTTGCAAGCAGGGACCTCACTCCTAATGTAACTGTTTAAACTGTCTTACCTTGTATTGAATTTATTGTATGTACATGTCCCCGCTTAATTGTAAAGAGCTGCGGAATATGTTGGCGCTATATAAATAAAAATTATTATTATTGTTGGATAAAATGTATATTATGTGAGGGTCTTGCCACAGACACTTACACGTGAACTGTGCCAAGTGGGCCAAGCTGCAAAAAGGCAAATGTTCTGTGTCCCCAACAGTAGAAAGAGTACCCATCCTCTCCTCATGCTGACTCGCCTCCTCCTCCTCTTCCACCTCCTCCTCTCCAGTCCATCCAGGCTGGACAGACATGAATCTTGGGTTGGGTGTCCCCTATGTAGCCTTACAAGTCCCCTCAGTAGCACAGAAAAACAAGTCCTCTCCCTCCTCACCCTTCCCATCTTCCTCCTCATCACCCAATATTGGCTGGGCTGGATAGTATCACCCATTGGGAAATCTGGCTCCATACCAACATGCTGGGCACTCAAAGCTTCCTCTTTTGAGATTATGCAGTGATTGTTTCAAGAGACACAGCAGCGGGATGGTTACACTGATAATAGCCTGATCACAGCTCACGAGGTTGGTGCAGTACTCAAAATTCTCCAAAAACTCACAAATGTCAACGATCCACACCCACTCAACAGTTGTTATGTGTGGTGGCTGATGGGCATGTTAAAGCTGGTATTCAGCTACTGCCCTCTGCTGTTCACTAATCCTCCCCAACATATGATAGGTGGTCGAGTTCCACCACGTGGGCAGGTCGCAAATGAGTCACTGACTTGGCAAATTTAAGAGCTTTTGCAGCGCTGTAAGAGCAGCAAAAGTGGTAGAGGAATGGCGGAAATGGGCACTAATACGGCGCACCTTCTCAAGTAGGTACGGCAAGCCATGGTAAGTTTTCAGTAATTTCAGAACAACTAGGTTCAGCACGTGAGTCATGCATGGCACGTGTACCAGATGCCAACCTTTAAAGCCGCCACCAGGTTACGTCCATTATTGCAGACGACCAGACCGGGTTGGAGGTGCAGCAGGGAGAGCCACTGATCGGTCTGTTGTTTTAAAGCTTGCCACAGCTCTGCTGCAGTGTGTGCTTTCTAATCTAAACAGATCAGCTTCAGCAGAGCTTGTTGCCGCTTTGCCGATGCGCTGCTACACAGGTCCCAGCTTGGCAGTGATGGAGAGGATAATTCAGCAGAGGATGAGGAGCAGGAGGAGGGGAGAGAGGAAGTGGAATATGAAGAGGCGGAAACCCTTACAGAAGTTGGGACCGCTATTCTTAGCGTGGGCATGATATGTGATGTTCCAGTTTGCGCCTTTGTCCCACCCTCCACCAGGTTCACCCATTGTGCCGTGACAGAAATGTATCATCCCTGTCCACAACAACTTGTTCAGGAGTCTGTTGTTAGGTGGACCTTCCCGGTTGAGGCATTGGTGAGAGCACGGTTCAGATTGTTTAACACAAGGTTGTGCAACAAAATAGTGGCGACTGGGAACATTGTATCGTGGGGCAGCGACAGCCAAGAGATCACGGAAAGACTGTGTTCCCACAAGCCTAAACGGCAACATCTCCACAGCTAGCAATTTGGCAATGTGCGAGTTTAATATTTGTGCCTGTGGGTGCGTGGCTGGGTATTTACGCTTTCTTTCCAAGCTCTCAGGCATGGACAATTGGACACTTCGCTGGGACAAGGAAGTGGAAGTGGTTGATGTTTGTTGTGTGTGAGCAACTGCAGCTTGTGGGCAGGAGGTATGAGTGCCTGCTTACTGAACAGCAAATTCTGAAGGACATAGCCCAGGCGACATGGCATTGGTTTGACCCGCAGACGCAGATTTGGTATCCTAGTGTTCCGCCCACCTTCTGGGGTGCTTGGCTGCCATGTGTTTTCGCATACTGGTGGTGCTCAGGTTGCCTTTGCACTGGCCTCTGCTCAACTTGGTATGGCAGATGCTACAGACTATAATGTTTTTCTCTGAAGGAATTTCAGAAAAAAAATTGCCCTGACTTGGCACACAGCGGGGGTGTTCTTGGGAACAGTAGACTCAGTTCTTACTCTGGGCAAACCACGACCCCTTGGTGCCTGTGTTGGTGCTACATATCCATCTTCCTCTGTGGTGTCATGGCTATGTGTACCAACGGTCCAGGTCGGATCAGTGGACTCATAATCAACCACCTCATCTTCCATCTCATCCTCCTTCCCAGTAGACATTGTAGGCTGACCTGACGGCAACTGTGTCTCATCATCATCAGCCTCCACCTCTGGAGACAGAAATGACGTTCCTCCAAGTGGCTTTCTTCTGGCTGTAGGTCTTCAAATACTTGAGCATCAACGCACGCCACCTCCTCTTGTTTCTCTTCAATGCTGCACGGTGATAGGCCAGAGCCAACCAAAGGATACGTACCAAACAGATCCTTGGAGTGGCCAAGCTTGGGGTCATATGTCTCCTGTGACTGATAATGGCGGGAGGAAGGAGAACGAGCATCAGGATTGGATGGGCCAGCCTTCTGTGTATCCACAGTAGACTGTGTGGTCGTGGAAGATTTGGTGCTGCTTGACAAATGCGTAGAGGCCTTGTCTGCTATCCAAGACAGAATCTGCTCTCGCTCTTCTGGCTTCCACACACGTTTACGTTCTAGACCGGGAAATTTTCCCAGGAACATAGTGAATGCATCAAGCTTCTTCTGACCTGACACAGACTGAGTGCCTTCTCGCGCACCACTGATAACACCACGTCCACGTCCCTTAACAACAGGCTTTTTGGGAATGTTGGGTTTTGTTGACAGATTTTCAGATGTTGATGGCACAAGCCAAGCTAGCTGTCTCAGCTAAAAGAGTGAGTCAACCATGACTCAGCCCATAGGGCTAATTTTTACAAACCCTATGCACATTGTGCAGTGAACAAACCAGGACAGTATTCCTACTCCAGCCTAACTACTATTTGTGATTAGAGGCCCTTAGGATCGTGGCTTCCTGCGTCAACCATGACTCAGCCCATAGGGCTAATTTTTACAAACCCTATACACAATGTGTGTTATGATCTGCTACAAGAACTAAGGAAAGATAGGAAAACTGTCCCTACAATAGGACTAAGCTGATTCCCTACGATGCAGCGGGCAACCTGTTCCTTGTGAACAGACCCACCTTCGTCCTCAGCTAGTCTGAACGCAGACCTATAGCTATAAGGGAGGGGTCCCTAAAAGTACTAAGGACTGGGACAAAATTGGACACCTCCTAGCAGAAGTTGTAGCTGAGCAAAAAGACAAACAGACAAAAATACTTAGAGGTCCAAGGACCAAGCATACTATAGAGATGGGTACAAAGCACCTGGCTAGATTAAGAGTCAAAGTAACATTGAAGTCCAGCAAAGCCAGAAGGGCGGAGCTGGAATAAATAGGCAGCAGGTCACGTGACCACAAAATAGAAAAAGACTAACAGGAGTGTTCTAACAGTACCCCTCTTCTATGAGGATCCTCCGGATCCTCCATGCCCAGGCCTATCTTGAAACCTCCTGTGAAACGCTCTGATAAGTCTAGAAGCAGAGACATCATCTGCCCTTACCCAGGAGTTATCCTCAGGACCGAAACCTTTCCAAGCGACGAGATACTGCAATCTCCCTCTATGCCTTCTGGAATTCAGGATACGAGAAATTTCATATTCACCGTCTTCCACCACCGGAGGAACTGTGACAGTGGAATCCCTATCCGATACATCAGCTTTTTTCAACAAGGAAACATGAAACACCGGATTAATCTTCCAGGAGGAGGGAACCTCCAACCTAACTGCAGACTGGTTAACCACCTGAAGCACCTTAAATGGTCCCACAAACTTCGGACCCAATTTCTTAGAAGGAATCCTCAACCGCAGATTCTTTGAGGACAACCAAACCATGTCACCAACCGTAAACAAAACCTCTTGACGTTTCCTGTTAAAATACTTCTTAGACTTTTTGTTAGCCTCTTGAAGGTTACAACGTACATCAGTCCAAACTCTCTCCAAATCACCGGAAAAATTCTCCTCCTCCGGCACAGCCGACACCAATTTGGAGAACGAACCAAACGACGGATGTCTCCCAGTACAACAAAAAAATGGAGAACACCCAGCAGAAGAGGATGTATGGTTATTAAGAGCAAATTCAGCAAGTGGCAGAAACTCAGACCACCCCTCTTGATTGTCTGCCACAAAAAAACGCAAAAACTGCTCAACGTCCTGGTTCTTTCCTTCTGTCTGGGATACCCAGATGAAAATGACAAATGGACTCCCAACCTGTCACAAAAGGCACGCCAAAACCGAGCCACAAACTGAGGTCCCCTATCAGAAACAATGTCGGTGGGAATGCCATGGAGTCTGACAATTTCCTTGACAAAAGCCTTAGCGAGTGTCTTAGCGCAGGGTAGTTTAATGAAAGGAACCAAGTGACACATCTTGATAAAATGGTCCACGACCACCCAGATGACAGTGAAACCCTCAGACACAGGAAGGTCAGTAATAAAATCCATTGCAAGATGCGTCCAAGGTGCACTAGGAACCTCCAGAGGGTAAAGCAACCCCGCAGTAGGAGCATGTGAAGCCTTTGATCTAGCACACACCGTACATTGACGCACCCATTTAATGATTTCCTTCTGCCACCCAGGCCACCAAAACTGCGACCTACAAGTCTCTTAGTCTCAGAAATTCCTGGATAACCTGCCAACCGAGACTCATGATACTCCACAAACAACTCTCTCCTAAAGGTTCTAGGTACAAACAACCTCTCATGGGGAGTGTTAGATGGAGCATCCTCCTGGGCTTTCAGAATCCCATCTTCCAAAACGGAGTCCAATGCTGCTATCACAACTCCTTCCTGTAAAATGCTCTCCTCCTCCTCGATACCAACCATGGGAGAAAAGCTGCGAGATAAAGCATCAGCTTTAACATTCTTAGTACCCGGGATGTAAGTAACAGAAAAATTAAACCGCAAAAAAAAAAGTGCCCACCTAGCCTGACGGGCATTCAAGTGATTGGCAGCATCCAGATAGATCAGATTCTTATGATCAGTGAAAACCTGAATGGGAAATTTAGCACCTTCCAAGAAATGACGCCAATGTTCAAATGCGAGTTTGATAGCCAGCAATTCCCGATTACCAACATCGTAATTAAGTTCAGTTTCAGAAATTTTTTTCGAAAAAAAAAGCACAGGAATGAACCCCATCCTTGTTCTCCAGAGACAAAACCGCACCGACCCCCACCGAAGAAGCATCAACCTTGACCAAAAAAGGCTTGGTCTCATCAGGCTGCATAAGGATGGGGGTAGAACTGAACCTCTCCTTGAGAAACACAAAAGCTTCAATGGCCTCAGTAGTCCACTGGACCGTATTCGCACCTTTCCTGGTGAGATCGGTCAGCGACTTAACAATTATAGAAAAATTCTTAATGAATTTTCTGTAATAATTGGCGAAATCCAAAAATCTCTGTATAGATTTTAAACTAATAGGCCTAGGCCATTCCTGCACAGCCTGAACCTTCACCGGGTCCATCTCAAAGCCCTCGCTGGAGATAATGTAGCCTAAAAAACTAATTCTCAGCACAGTGAACTCGCATTTCTCCAGCTTAGCAAAAAGTGAATTGTCACTTAATAGCTGCAATACCTCACGTACGCTCTGCCAAAGAGACTCCAGATCTGGCGAATAAATCAAAATGTCATCCAAATACACTACCACATTCTTACCAATCAAAGGTCTCAGGATGTCATTAATAAGGTTCTGAAAAAACGCTGGTGCATTGGTAAGACCAAAAGGCATAAACAGATTCTCAAAATGACCCACCGGAGTGTTAAAAGCAGTCTTCCATTCATCACCCTCCTTCATTCGCAACAAATTGTATGCCCCCCGGAGATCAATTTTAGAGAACCACTTGGCCTCCACTAACTGGTTAAATAAGTCAGGAATTAACGGCAGTGGGTAGGAATTGCGTACATGAATTTTATTAATTTCACGAAAGTCCAGACTTGGACGTAAACCGCCATCTTTTTTTTTTACAAAAAAAAATCCAACAGCCACAGGTGACTTAGAAAGTCTAATGTGACCAACAGCCAAGCTCGTCTGTATGTATTCCTCCAAGGCTTTTCTTTCAGGGATAGTAAGATTAAATAAGCTACTCTTGGGAAGAGTAGCTCCAGGAACAAACTCAATGGTGCAATCATAGTCCCTATGAGGAGGTAGAATTTGTGACTCCTCCTCTTAAAAACCTTCCAAAAATCCTGAAAAGGTACAGGTAATTCCCCTCTTTCCACAGCAGCAATGCGACCGTTACAACATTTATTATAACACTTAGGACTCCAAGATTTAATCTCATTAGTAGACCAGTCCAGTAACGGATTGTGCAGTTTTAACCAAGGCAAACCTAACACTACTGGAGAAGGTAAATTATTTAATACCACTAAATCCAAATTCTCTTGGTGAATACCATTAATAGTGAGGGAATATTCAAAAACCTTGTGAGTAGCACATTTCAAAGGAGTGTTATCAACAGCAACCACAGAAATAGGAGATGACAAAGGTTTAAGTTCCAATTTAAGTTTTTCCAAAAATCCCTTATCAATCACATTCAGTGTTGAACCACAATCCACAAATACCTGAAATTCAATCAACTCCTCCTGCAATGAGGTACTCCCTTAGTGTTTAAACAAGCAATACGGGCGTAACTGACCTTTTTTTTTTCTTTGTTTAACAGAAGCTCACAGTTCTTAACAAAATGGTCAGATTTACCACAATAAAAACACAATCCCTTGGAAAACCTGCGGTCTTTTTCCTGAGAGCGGAGTGACATCGCCCCAATCTCCATCGGTTCTCCGTCGTCCGAGCAGACCCTCTGATGACTAGGAGCTGCCATAGCAGGAGTTTTCTCCTCATTAACCCTGGCACGCAGTCTCCTGTCCACCCGTATAGCTAATTGCATGGCTTCTTGCAAGTTTCCAGGTGCAGGGAAAGCAATCAGCAGATCCTTAACCCTTTCACTTAGACCAGCAAGAAACAAACATTTTAACACCAAATCATTCCATCTCACTTCAGAAGACCACCTTCTGAAGTGTGTACAATAATTTTCAACATCACCTGACCCCTGCATTAAACGTCTCAGTTGTGTCTCAGCAGAAGAGACTCGATCAGGATCGTCATACAACAACCCCATAGCAGAAAAAAAATCTTCCACTGATCTAAAACACGGATCGTTAGGTTGGAGAGAAAAGGCCCATCCCTGTGGTTCCTTGCGCAAAAGTGACATGATTAACCCAATGCGCTGTGATTCATTCCCAGAGGACCTGGGTCTCAAACGAAAATATAATAAACAAGCATTTTTAAAGGAAAAAAAATCTTGTTGTTTACCATAAAAAAAATCAGGCAGTCCTACCTTCGGTTCAACAAAATGCGCTTCAGGACAGCTACTCACGTGTTGCTGGAGCTCGGCCACCTCAAGAGACAATCTCTGTAGGCGTTGAGCCAATTCCTGAACAGACACCATGCTGATCTCCAGATCTCGTTCGTTAGGATTTTTTTTTTTTGATTTTAGGCTGGACTTACTGTTATGATCTGCTACAAGAACTAAGGAAAGATAGGAAAACTGTCCCTACAACAGGACTAAGCTGATTCCCTACGATGCAGCGGGCAACCTGTTCCTTGTGAACAGACCCGCCTTCGTCCTCAGCTAGTCTGAACGCAGACCTATAGATATAAGGGAGGGGTCCCTAAAAGTACTAAGGACTGGGACAAAATTGGACACCTCCTAGAAGAAGTTTAGGCGGAGCAAAAAGACAAGCAGACAAAAATACTTAGAGGTCCAAGGACCAAGCATACTATAGAGATAGGTACAAAGCACCTGGCTAGATTAAGAGTCAAAGTAACACTGAAGTCCAGCAAAGCCAGAAGGGCGGAGCTGGAATAAATAGGCTGCAGGTCACGTGACCACAAAATAGAAAAAAACTATTGGACAAATCTGTAATGTACAGTGGTCCTACCAAACTAATATTTGTCATTGGTTGTGCCACAATGTGACTGAGATAGGGGATACATATGCAATAGAAATGTACTGACAGTCACACTATTTGGCAAAAAAAAATTCCTGGCTTGTGCCACATTGTGACTGAAATAGGGATGCATATTCAATAGAAATTTACACTGACTGTTGATGACTGACTGATGGCCCTCTTAAAACTTGAATTGAGGGCCACAAGTACTACAGTACTCCATCGTAGATAATGCTTGTCAAGGGAGGCCCTTGTCATGGAATCTTCCTGCACCTATGACACAGCCCCCAGGAGTAATTTTTGGAAATACGATGTACATTCTGCACTGGACCAAGTAGTACAGTATCAAGAAGTCTTCTCTTCCTATATAATCTGGGGAATATTGACAATCAAAATCTCTGAGCCATTTGGAGAAGCTTCTCCAACCCATCCTGCAGTGGGGGCACCATATATCCTTTGTCCATTGACTTGCACAAGTGATATATTTGAGCTCGTCATCCAGTTGACTAGTGCAGCTTTATTTTTCCGGTTCACAGAGTTAAGCCATACCTGAGGATCATAGGCCGCACTCACTGCTACCTTCCAGTACTACATGTCTTTTGGCCTTTTTCTCTGTAGTCTCTGCCCTTAAATGAGTTAAATAATAGAGTGAGGGCCCTACAATATGAATAAGTGAGCGCACTTTCAAATGTACACAAGAGGGACCTCCAAAATTTCCACAGGAGGGCACTTCAAAATGTATGTTACAGGGCCACATGAGGGCTCTCACAAAACTCAGTTTCTGACCTACTGCAGGCCCTCTGAACATTTGTATTTAGGGCCGTAGTATCACATAGTTGTGGAGGAGAAGGAGGAGGAGGGTCAAGCCCAATGCTACAATGGGCACATTGTAAACTGCTATGGAATATGTATTCCACTATCTGAGTGTCATTGATGGAGGGACTGCCCAAATGTCTAAGTAAAAGCTGTCCCTCCAAAACGCATGTTACAGAGCCACCTGAGGCCTCTCAGGTCAAACATCAACATACTTACTGGTGCGTTCTAGCTGTGCTTGTAAAGTGCTGGGGAATAGCGAACTAAAAATGATGCATGACAGAGGGACCTACAAAATGTATAAGTCAGGGACCTCCCAATTGTAAAAGGCGAAAAAAAGCCACAACAATATGTGTGAACAAACACTAAAAGGGATATTTTTTTGGTTTCTCTGGTTTATTTAGCCTTATATACAAGTGATTATACAGGAAAAAAACTGTTTCTTAACCTTTTTGGCCTGTTAAATGCAATTTAGGTCAGGTTTGGTAATTGTTCTTGTGTGTCTGTAAAAGTGGCGTAATACTGCGACAAACTTATTCCCAGAAACCATATGTGAGTCAGAAATGCATGCAAGCATATTCTCCAGGCTCTTCCCATTCTGTTTCATCACTTTCCCATCCATTTCAGCCTTTTCCTCAGGCCTCCAGACCCCTTTGTAGGGTCCAGCAGAAAATTACTCGCATTTCCCATTGACTTACATTGTACTAGCTATTCGGAACGAATACGTAATTATTACAAAGTACTCGTTACGACTATAGCGATTACGAATATTACGGTACTCACTCATCACTAACTAGCGTTTTTTGGCATAACAGGTTCTTTCTTAACAAGATTGGGAATTGAGCCTCCTTTTGCTAATTTACAAGAAGTCAGATAAAAGGATTTTAACAAAACTCTAGCATGTAACCAAGCATCATGATATTTAATATCTACTTCCCTACCATGAAAATCAAGAAAAATTACTTAAAAGGTCTGTCAATCCTTCTTCACCAGATGGAATGTGCTTAGTTATTGATTTTACCTTTAACTTAAATTTATCAATCGTCCTATCTGCTATGCTTCCATTCTATTCCAGAATACTTATGGTTAATGAATATTATTTGTGGACAAAATGTCAAAATCTAGATCAAAGTACAAAGGACGACAATTGAAAATGGAGATAAGTGGCCTTATTCCTTAATGTAGGATTGTTATGTGCCAGATTAAATTATTACTTGCCTAAACTATAATTTTTCTAAACTTCAAATTGAGGTGCAAGTTTACTTTAGGAACATTTACATTTAGAAATAAATACCAAATAAACGCAACATTTTTTATACACACCTTTAGAAAACAGACACAAAAATGGCAAAAAAAAATACTCTCCCTGTGTTTATTGTCATGTAGCTGCTTAACAATAAACCTGAAATTTACTGGCCTTACGGCAAATGTGTGTCTTGTGTTTATCTGTTACTTAACATGGGGGTAGAGTAGCATCTACTGATGTTATTGTCTACTGTTATAATAAACATAGAAAGTGATCTATTGGGGAATTGCATAAAGTATTTTGACATGAAAAGATCTAATTCCTCTGAAGAATACTAATTTGCAAGCTAGCAGGAAAAGCAAATAATTGAAAAAAGCAGAAAATAAAACACACAGAAGCAATTGTCAGTCATGTGTTTTGATATTGGCATCACCTAGGGCCTTACTGCAGAGACAGCAAAATGTTTCCAGCTGTGAACTGTTACCAACATATATAGCTGCAGAAATAGGAAGAAAACTTCCTATGGAATAAAATAATACCTTCCAGTTGGTTTCTGTTATCACCTGGAGAGGCTGCAACAGCAGGCAAGCTATTTCTTTCTCAGTAGATTGCTATCGATGCTCTTAATTGTCTGCAAGGTGTTTGTGTCACAAAATAACACTTATAGTGAATTACAAAGTAGAAGGACAATTGCAATAGTGTTCTGCAATCAATGTTACCTATAATACCCTGAATGACTACAGGCTATATCTTTAAAGTCATTTAATTGTCTATTTACTTGGCTTCATTCACTATGTGTTTAAAACACTTAAAAATAAGATTGACTTGAATATATTCAAACATTCCTTAAGTGTTCAGAGAAGACTATAAGAGACCCTGTCTCGCTGGGCTGCAAAATAACAGCAGTATGATCAAAACAAATACCATATCAATTGGAACACATCTCTTAATTAGTATTCAATATTTTCTGTCCAGTGCATTCAAGTCGGCAAATTCATTATCAAACAATCTCCAGTAAAGTGTAAATCAAGGAGACAAATAGATTTCACTGTTTGCTTTTCAAAAGTATCATAAAAAATAGAGAAAAAGAAATAGATTCAATTTGAATCAAATTTGTGTCCAGTTTTTAGTAATCCGCTCAACCCAACAAAATAAAAGAATTAGCAATTTGCTTAACTCGAATCACCCAAAAATGGCTGCAAGAAAGAAAAAACATTTAATTCTATGACTGCCTCACAAAGTGTGCACATCACAAATAGCTGTATTTTTGCACATCTGTTACATTTTTATAATGCTCTAAGAAAAAAAAGAAAAGTTATTTTTTTTCAGTTAAGTTTCAGGTTTCTGCAGGTAAGGGTGTGGCCTCCCTTTCTTTGAGCTGGGTTTTATGTTTATGTAGCTTCCCATTGCTGGGTATCCATATTCGAGATCCGGTCCTGCTCGGCCCTTATTCACATTGACATTACTATGACACATGGGGAGGTTTTAATACTAGAGGTTAGGACCATCCCGATTTGAGAACAACTTGACGCTGATGGGATGGCTATTATGCTTTTTTTAATCAAAAATTGTGTTTACTAAGTACCCTATGTTATTCATATACATAATCGCTTTAACTTATTTACTTAACCCCTTACTGACATTTGTGGTAATAATTAGAGATGAGCGGTGTTCGACTAGAACTGTTCGCCAATCTCAAATTCGAGCTGTTTGTGTTTGTGTCGTTCGACGAACGCGAACGATTTGCAGAAAATTCGGCTGTTCGAGGTTATGTTCGATAAATTACGGGGAGCCCCACGCCAATTTTTTTTTTAATAAATCCTTTATTTTAACACTAAATGACAAGTACAGTAATCAACACTATCACTGTACTTCTTATATATGTGACTGACTTGTTGCTATCTATCTAATCTATGTGTGATGCTCTATTCTTTCTGTTATAAATTGTCGGGTACCGATGCTGAATTGCCGGCCGTCTTTTTTAAAGAGACGGTGCATGAAAACACTAATATTTTTTTTTAATAAATCCTTTACACTAAATGACAAGTACAGTAACCAACACGGTCACTGTACTTCATATATATGTGGCTGACATGTTTCTATCTAATCTATGTGTGATGCTCTATTCTTTTGGTTCTAAATTGTCAGGTACCGGTGTATGCCGCTGCTGAATTGCCGGCTTTTCATGTTTCACTGTGAGCACTGTTCCCATCGATTTGGGCAACCACTGTAATGCCACAACCACCATGGCTGTGGCATTACAGTGAGTGGCAGACAATCCCTGCATGATTGGTGCTCTAAATGCCAGACATGCAGGACACACTTTTGGTGCACGAACAGTTATCGAACATAACCTCGAACAGCCAAATTTTTTGCAAATTTTTTGCAAATCGTTCGCGTTCATCGAACGACTCGAACACCGCCCAAAACAGCTCGAATTTGAGATTGGCGAACAGTTCTAGTCGAACACCGCTCATCTCTAGTGTTGAGCACAAGTGCTCGCTACTTGAGTTTGCATCAGGTGCTCGGGTATGGACCGAGTATTACGGGTGCTCGAATGACATGCTCAAGTCTCCACCCCATATGCTTTGCGTCCAAAACAAACCTTTCTGGATTGCTTGCCATGCATGAGCGATCCTCGCATGTTTTTTTTTGGGTGTCTAACAACCGTGAAACATGCGGGGCGGGGACTCGAGCATGTCACTCAAGCAACCACAATACATGGTGCATACCTGAGTACCCGATGCAAGCTCAAGTAGCGAGCACTTGTGTTCAAGACTAATGAAACTTATTCAATATGATGACCTAATGTTATCAATTTCTGTGTGGTACCTCTGGGTTCAAAATGTTCACTATATCCCTTGATAAAATCCTTGAGGGGTCTAGTTTCCAAAATGGGGTCACTTGTGGAGTGTTTCCACTATTTAGGTGCATCAGGGCCTCTCCAAATGCGACATGGCGTCCGCTCTCAATTCCAGCCAATTTTGCGTTCAAAAAGTCAAACAGTGCTCCTTCCCTTCTAAACCCTGCCGTACGCCCAAACAGTGTGTTTTCCCCACATATGGGGTATCAACGTACTCAGTAGAAATTACACAATAGGATTGGGTCCATTTTCTCCTCTTACTGTTGTGAAAATAAAAAGAATTGGGTCTAAGACATCATTTTTGTGGAAAAAGTTTGATTTTTTTATTTTCACTACTCAATGTTATAAACTTCTGTGAAGCACCTGGGGGTTCAAGGTGCTCACCACTAATCTAGATAAGTTGCCTGAGGGGTCTAGTTTCAAAAATGGTGTCACTTGTGGGGGTTTCCACTGTTTAGGCACATCAGGGGCTCTTCAAACGCAACATGGCGTCCGCTAATTATTCAAGCAAATTTTACTTTCAAAAACTCAAATGGCTCTCCTTTCCTTCAAAACCCTGCCGTGCTCCCAATCAGTGGTTTTCCCCCACATACAGTGTGTACGGAAAGTATTCAGACCCCTTTAAATTTTTCACTCTTTGTTTCATTGCAACCATTTGGTAAATTCTAAAAAGTTCATTTTTTTATCATTAACCCCTTAATAACATCTGATGTACTAATACGCGTCTGTGCCCTGGGACTTAAGAGCCAGACCCGTATTAGTACGTCATCGCGATCGCGCGTGCACACAGGCTCTGCGGGCGCGATCGCTGCCGGGTGTCAGCTGATTGTCACAGCTGACACCCGGTACTATGTGCAGGGAGCGGTCCTGCACCGCTCCCAGCACATTAACCCCCGCGATGCTGCGATCGAAGTCGATCGCGGCATTGCGGGGGCAAGGGGAGGTGATCGGCGATACTCACCTCCTCTTCCGGCTTCCAGCGCAGTCTGCAAAGGCTTCCCGGGTGTTGCCATGACGACCCGATGTCGTCATGACAACATTTGGGTCACCAGAGAGCAGGAAGATTGCTTGGACATGCGCAGTGCATCTCCAAGCAATCTTCACACTGTGCATTTCTGACAGCCTTCATGGCATAGGGATGATGCTCCATTCCTGTGCCATGCAGGCGATCAGAAAAAAAAAAGTGAAAGTCCCAGAGTGGGACAAAGTAATAAAGTGTATAAACTGTGTGAAAGTGGAAAAAAAAAAAAAAAAAGTGCAAAAATATTATAAAAAAATAAAAAAAATAATACACCAAAAATAAAAATATAATGTACCCATCAATAAATATTATTATAAAAAAAAAACAATAAAAGTACACATATTTGGTATCGCCGCGTCCGGAACAACCTGACCTATAAAACTGTCCCACTAGTTAACCCCTTCAGTGAACACGGTAAAAAAAAAAAAAAAAACGAAGCAAAAAACAATGCTTTATCAACATACCGCCAAACAAAAAGTGGAATAACACGCGATCAAAAAGACGCATATAAATAAAAATTATACCGCTGAAAACGTCATCTCGTCCCGCAAAAAACAAGCCGCATCAGCCGAAAAATAAAAAAGTTATAGCTCTCAGAATAAAGCGATACTAAAAAATATTTTTTTCTCTAAAATAGCTTTTATTGTGTATAAGCGCCAAAACATAGAAAAATGATACAAATGTGGTACCGCTGTAAACCTACTGACCCGAAGAATAAAGCTACCTCATCAATTTTACCACACACGGAACAGAATAAAAAAAAAAAAAAAAAAAACAATTCCTGAATTGTTGGTTTTTGTTTATTCTGCCTCCCAAAAATCGGAATAGAAAGCGATCAAAAAATGTCACGTGCCTGAAAATGGCACCAATAACAACGTCAAGTCATCCTGCAAAAAACGAGCCGTCACATGACTGTCTGCCAAAATCTGGAAAAATTATAGCTCTCAAAATATGGCGATGCAAAAACTAGATTTTACAAAAAATGCGTCTTTTAGTGTGTGACAGCTGTCAGTCATAAAAACCCCATATGATTCTGGCATTGCTTTAATCACACCGACCCGAAGAATAAAGTCGTCTAATCACTTATACCGCACAAGGAACGGCGTCAAAAATAAACTCTTGGGTTAGGATTGGGCTAGGGTTAGGGCTGGGTTTGGGGCTAGGGTTGTGCTGGGGCTAGGGTTGTGCTGGGGCTAGGGTTGTGCTGGGGCTAGGGTTGTGCTGGGCATAGGGTTGTGCTGGGGCTAGGGTTGTGCTGGGGCTAGGGTTGTGCTAGGGCTAGGGTTGTGCTAGGGTTAGGGCTGGGGTTGGGATTTTTTTCAAAAGTAAGAAAAAAAGATGACGATATGGCGACTAGTGTTGAGAGCAAGTGCTCGCTACTTGAGTTTGCATCGGGTGCTCTGGTATGCATTGAGTATCGTGGGTATTTGAGTGACTTGCTCGAGTCTCTGCCCCATATGCTTCGCGGCCAAAAAACTTTACGGGGATTGCCTGCCATGCACGAGCGATCCCCGCATGTTTTTTTTGGGTGTCTAATAACCGTGAAACATGCGGAGCAGGGACTCGAGCATGTCACTCGAGCACACGCTGTACATGGTGCATACCTGAGTACCCGATGCAAACTCAAGTAGCGAGCACTTGCGCTCAAGAATAATGACAACTTATTCAATATGATGACCTAATGTAAACAAATTCTGTGCCGTACCTCTGGGTTCAAAATGTTCACTATACACCTTAATAAAATCCTTGAGGGGTATAGTTTCCAAAATGTGGACACTTGTGGGGGAGCTCCACTGTTTAGGCACATCACGGGCTCTCCAAACGCGACATGGTGTCCGCTAACAAATTGAATGGAAAATCGGCTCAAATTGTTAGCGGACGCCATGTTGCGTTTGGAGAGCCCCTGTGTGCCCAAACAATGGAGCTCCCCCACAAGTGACCCCATTTTGGAAACTAGACCCCCCAAGGCACCTATCTAGATGCATAGTAAGCACTTGGAACACCAGGTGCTTCACAAATTGATTCATAAAAATGAAAAAGTGTTTTTTTTTTCACTATTTCATTATTACAAATCAATTTGTGAAGCACCTGGGGGTTCCAAGTGCTCACTATGCATATAGAAAGGTGCCTTGGGGGGTCTAGTTTCCAAAATGGGGTCACTTGTGGGGGAGCTCCAAAGTTTGGGCACAGAGGGGCTCTCCAAACGCAATGTGGTGTCCGCTAACAATTTGAGCCGATTTTCCATTCAATTTGTTAGCGGATACCATGTTGTATTTAGAGAGTCCCTGTGTGCCCAAACATTGGAGCTCCCCCACAAGTGACCCCATTTTGGAAACTAGACCCCCCAAGGCACCTATCTAGATGCATAGTGAGCACTTGGAACCCCTAGGTGCTTCACAAATTGATTCATAAAAATGAAAAAGTGTTTTTTTTTTCACTATTTCATTATTACAAATCAATTTGTGAAGCACCTGGGGGTTCCAAGTGCTCACTATGCATATAGAAAGGTGCCTTGGGGGGTCTAGTTTCCAAAATGGGGTCACTTGTGGGGGAGCTCCAAAGTTTGGGCACAGAGGGGCTCTCCAAACGCAATGTGGTGTCCGCTAACAATTTGAGCCGATTTTCCATTCAATTTGTTAGCGGATACCATGTTGTATTTAGAGAGTCCCTGTGTGCCCAAACATTGGAGCTCCCCCACAAGTGACCCCATTTTGGAAACTAGACCCCCCAAGGCACCTATCTAGATGCATAGTGAGCACTTGGAACCCCTAGGTGCTTCACAAATTGATTCGTAAAAATGAAAAAGTGGTTTTTTTTTCACTTTTTCATTTTTACGAATCAATTTGTGAAGCACCTGGGGGTTCCAAGTGCTCACTATGCATCTATAAAGGTGCCTTGGGGGGTCTAGTTTCCAAAATGGGGTCACTTGTGGGGGAGCTCCAAAGTTTGGGCACACAGGGGCTCTCCAAACACAACATGGCGTCCGCTAATTATTCAAGCAAATTTTACAATCAAAAAGTCAAATGGCGCTCCTTCCCTTCCGAGCCCTGCCGTGCGTCCAAACAGTGTTTCTTCCCCAAATATTGGGTATCTGCGTGCCCAGGGGAAATTGCACAACAAATTTTGGGGTCCATTTTTTCTTGTTACCCCAGTGAAAATAAAAAAAATTGGGTCTAAAGTAACATTTTTGTGAAAAAAGTTAAATGTTCATTTTTTTTCTTCCACATTCAAAAAATTCCTGTGAAGCACCTGAAGGGTTAATAAAGTTCTTGAATGTGGTTTTGAGCACCTTGAGGGGTGCAGTTTTTAGAATGGTGTCACTTTTGTTTATTTTCTGTCATAAAGACCTCTCCAAGTGACTTCAAATGTGATGTGGTCCCTAAAAAAATGGTTTTATAAATTTTGTTGGAAAAATGAGAAATCGCTGGTCAACTTTTAACCCTTATAACTCCCTAACAAAAAAAAAATCTGGTTCCAAAATTGTGCTGATATAAAGTAGACATGTGGGAAATGTTATTTATTAACTCTTTTGTGTGACATATCGCTCTGATTTCAGGGCTTAAAAATTCAAATTTTGAAAATTGCAAAATTTTCAAAATTTTCACCAAATTTCCGTTTTTTTCACAAATAAACGCAAGTGATATCGAAGAAATTTTTCCACAATCATGAAGTACAGTATGTCACGAAAAAACAGTCTCAGAATCAGGGGGATCCGTTGAAGCGTTCCAGAGTAATTACCTCATAAAGTGACAGTGGTCAGAATTGTAAAAATTGGCCCGGTCATTAACGTGCAAACCACCCGCGGGGCTTAAGGGGTTAAAGTGTACTCTGCACCCCATCTTGACTGAAAAAAAACAGAAATGTAGAATTTTTTACAAATTTATTAAAAAAGAAAAACTGAAATATCACATGGCCATAAGTAGTCAGACACTTTGCTCAGTCACTCATATTTAAGTCACATGCTGTCCATTTCCTTGTGATCCTCCTTGAGATGGTTCTACTCCTTCATTGGAGTGCAGCTGTGTTTAATTAAACTGATATGACTTGATTTGGAAAGGCACACACCTGTCTATATAAGACCTCACAGCTCACAGTGCATGTCAGACCAAATGAGAATCATGAGCTCAAAGGAACTGTCCAAGGAGCTCAGAGACAGAATTGTGGCAAGGCATAGATCTGGCCAAGGTTACAACAGAATTTCTACATAATTCAAAATTCCTAAGAGCAGGGTGGCCTCCATAATCTTTAAATGGAAGAAGTATGAGACAGCCAGAAGTCTTCCTAGACCTGACCATCCAGCCAAACTGAGCTATTGTGGGAGAAAAGCCTTGGTGAGAGAGGTAAAGAAGAACCCCAAGATCACTGTGGCTAAGCTCCAGAGATGCAGTAGGGAGATGGGAGAAAGTTCTACAAAGTCAACTATCACTGCAGCCCTCCACCAGTCGGGCCTTTATGTCAGAGTGGCCTGATGGAAGCCTCTCCTCAGTGCAAGACATATGAAAGCCCGCAAAGAGTTTGCTCAAAAACACATGAAGGACTCCCAGACTATGAGAAATAAGATTCTCTGGTCTGATGAGCTGAAGAAGTAACTTTTTGGTGAAAATTCTAAGCGGTATGTGTGGAGAAAACCAGGCATTGCTCATCACCTGCCCAATACAATCCCAACAGTGAAACATGGTGGCAGCATCATGCTATGGGGGTGTTTTTCAGCTGCAGGGACAGGACAACTGGTTGAAATTGAAGGAAACATGAATGTTGCCAAGTACAGAGTTATACTGGATGAAAACCTCTTCCCGAGTGCTCTGGACTTCAGACATGGCCAAAAGTTCACCTTCCAACAAGACAATGACCCTAAGAACACAGCTTAAATAACAAAGGAGTGGCTTCAGAACAGCTCTGTGACCATTCTTGACTGACCTAGCCAGAGCCCTGACCTAAACCCAATTGAGCATCTCTGGAGAGACCTGAAAATGGCTATCCACCAACGTTCACCATCCAACCTGACGGAACTGGAGAGGGTACTACTCAATACTGAGCATAGGGTCTGAATACTTATGACCATGTGATATTTCAGTTTTTCTTTTTTAATAAATTTGCAAAAATGTCTACATTTCTGTTTTTTCAGTCAAGATGGGGTGCAGAGTGTATTTTAATGAGAAAAAAAATTAACTTTTTAGAATTTACCAAATGGCTGCAATGAAACAAAGAGTGAAAAATGTAAATGGGTCTGAATACTTTCCGTACACACTTTATTGGGTAATGGCGTGCTCAGTAGAAATTGCACAGCAAATTTTGGGGTCCATTTTTTCCTGTTACCCTTGTAAAGATAAAAAAATTGGGATCTAAAATAAAATTTTGTGAAAAAAAATATTCCACATTCCAAAGATTCCTATGAAGCACCTGAAGAGTTAATAAACTTCTTGAATGAAGTTTTGAGCACCTTGAGGGGTGCAGTTTTTAGAATGGTGTCACTTTTGGGTATTTTCTATCATAAAGGCCCCTCAAAGTCAATTCAAATGTGACGTGGTCTCTAAAAAAAATGGTTTTCTAAATTTTCATGGAAAAATGAGAAATCGCTGGTCAACTTTTAACCATTATAACTTCCTAACAAAAAAAAAATTTGGTTCCAAAATTGTGCTGATGTAAAGTAGACAAGCGAGAAATGTTATTTATTAACTGTTTTGTGTGACATATCTCTCTGATTTAAAGGCATGAAAATTCAAAGTTTGAAAATTACAAAATTTTCAACATTTTCACCAAATTTCCAATTTTTTCACAAATAAACGCAAGTCATATCGAAGAAATTTTACCACTACCATGAAGTACAATATGTCAGGAAAAAAAATCTCAAAATCAGTGGGATCCGTTGAAACGTTTCAGAGTTATTACCTCATAAAATGACAGTGGTCAGAATTGTAAAAATTGGCCTGGTCATTAACGTGCAAACCACCCTCGGGAGGTAAAGGGGTTAAAGCAGGGTATATGTTCACTAGCTATTGAACCCGTTCTACGCCCAGGTGGCGAGCATTTTTATTGGTATATGGTCTCACATGCTGGTATGTGGTGCCCCCATCCTGGTATTTGTGCTGCCCCCCTCCTGTCCCCACCATCCTATCCTGGTATGCATGGCAACCCTCATCCCCATCCTGGTATGCATGGTACCCCTCATCCCTATCCTGGTATGCATGGCACCCCTCACCCCCAATCCTGGTATGCATAGCACCCCTCACCCCCAATCCTGGTATGCATAGCACCCCTCACCCCCAATCCTAATATGCATGGCACCCCTCATCCCCAATCCTGGTATGCATGTCTCCCTCACCCCAATCCTGGTATACATGGCACTCCTCATCCCCAATCCTTGTATGCATTGGCCCCTCATACCCAATCCTGGTATACATGGTACCCCTCATCCCCAATCCTGGTATACATGGTACCCCTCATCCCTATCCTGGTATGTATGGTACCCCTCATCCCTATCCTGGTATGTATGGTACCCCTTATCCCTATTCTGGTATGTATGGTACCCCTCATACTGGAATGCATGGCAACCAATCCTTCATCTTGGTATGCATGGCACCCCATCCCTCATCCTGGTATGCATGGTACCCCGCATTCCTATCCTGGTATGTATGGTACTCCTCATCCCTATTCTGGTATGCATGGTACCCCTCATCCCTATCCTGGAAGGCATGGCACCCCTCATCCCCAATCCTCGTATGCGTGGCACCCCTCACCTTCATTCCTGGTATGCGTGGCACTACTCATACCCAATTCTGGTATGCATGGTATCCCTTATCCTGGTGTGCATGGACCCATCACCCACATCCTGGTATGCATGGCACCCCTCACTCCCATCCTGGTATGCATGGCACTCCTCATCCCTATCCTGGTATGCATGTCACCCCTCATCCCCAATCCCGGTATGCATGTCACCCCTCATCCCCAATCCCGGTATGCATGGCACCACTCATCCCCAATCCCGGTATGCATGGCACCCCTCATCCCCATTTCCGATATGCATGGCACACCCCTCATCCCCAATCCCTGTATGCATGGCACCCCTCATCCCTCATCCTGGTATGCATGGCACCCCTCACCCCAATCCCGGTATGCATGCCTCCCTCATCCCCAATACCGCTAAGTATGGCACCCCTCATCCCCAAAACCGGTATGCATGACACCCCTCATCCCCAATCCTGTTATGCATGGCACCCCTCATCCCCAATCCCAGTATGGATGGCACCCCTCATCCCCAATCCTGCTATGCATGGCACCCCTCATCCCCAATCCGCGTATGCATGGCACCCCTCATCCCCAATCCTGGTATGCATGGCTCCCTCATCCCCAATCCTGGTATGCAAGTCACCCCTCATCCCCAATCCTGGTATGCATGGCACCGCTCATCCCCAATCCTGGTATGCATGGCACCCCTCATCCCCAATCCTGGTATGCATGGCACACCTCATCCCCAATCCTGGTATGCATGGCACCCTTCATCCCCAATCCTGGTATGCATGGCTCCCTCAACCCCAATCCTGATATGCATGGCACCCCTCACCCACAATCCTGGTATGCATGGCACCCCTTACCCCCAATCCTGGTATGCATTGCACCCCTCACCTCCAATCCTGGTATGCATGGCACCCCTCATCCCCAATCCTGCAAGGCATGTCACCCCTCATCCCCAATCCTAGTATGCATGGCACCCCTCACCTCCAATCCTGGTATGCGTGGCACCTCTCATCCCCAATCCTGGTATGCATGGTATCCCTCATCCTGATATGCATGGGCCCCTTACCCACATCCTGGTATGCATGGCACCCCTCACCCCCATCCTGGTATGCATGGCACTCCTCATCCCTATCCTGGTATGCATGGCACCCCTCATCCCCAATCCCGGTATGCATGGCACCCCTCATCCCCAATCCTGGTGTGCATGGCACCCCTCATCCCAAATCTGGGTATGCACGGCACCCCTCATCCCCAATCCTAGTTTGCATGGCACCCCTCATCACCAATCCCGATATGCATGGCACCCCTCATCCCCAGTACCGGTATGCATGGCACCCCTCATCCCCAATCCCGGTGTGTATGGCACCCATCTTCCTCAATCCCAGTATGCATGGCACCCCTCATCCCCAATCCTGGTATGCATGGCACCCCTCATCCCCAATCCCTGTATGCATGGCACCCCTCATCCCCAATCTTGATGTGGATGGCACCCCTCATCCCCAATCCTGGTATGCATGGCACCCCTCATCCGCAATCCTGGTATGCATGGCACCCCTCATCCCCAATCCTGGTAGTTTTTTTCTATTTTGTGGTCACGTGACCTGCAGCCTATTTATTCCAGCTCCGCCCTACTGGCTTTGCTGGACTTCAGTGTTACTTTGACTCTTAATCCAGCCAGGTGCTTTGTACCTATCTCATTAGTTTGCTTGGTCCTTGGACCTCTAAGTACTTGTTGTCTGTTTGTCTTTTTTCTCCGCTACAACTTCTGCTAGGAGGTG
Source organism: Phyllobates terribilis (assembly GCF_046119375.1). Taxonomy (NCBI): domain Eukaryota; kingdom Metazoa; phylum Chordata; class Amphibia; order Anura; family Dendrobatidae; genus Phyllobates; species Phyllobates terribilis. Next base: position 460,322,045 of record NW_027362764.1, read on the forward strand.
TCCAATTTTGTCCCAGTCCTTAGTACTTTTAGGGACCCCTCCCTTATATCTATAGGTCTGCGTTCAGACTAGCTGAGGACAAAGGCGGGTCTGTTCACAAGGAACAGGTTGCCCGCTGCATCGTAGGGAATCAGCTTAGTCCTATTGTAGGGACAGTTTTCCTTTCTTTCCTTAGTTCTTGTAGCAGATCATAACACCAGGTATGCATGGCACCCCTCATCCCCAATCCTGGTATGCATGGCACTCCTTATCCCCAATCCTGGTATGCATGGCACCCCTCATCCCCAATCCTGGTATGCATGGCAACCCTCATCCCCAATCCTTGTATGCCTGGCACCCTTCATCCCCAATCCTGGCATGCATGGCTCCCTCATCCCAAATCCTGATATGCATGGCACCCCTCACCCACAATCCTGGTATGCATGGCACCCCTCACCCACATTCCTGGTATGAATGGTACCCCTCACCCCCAATCCTGGTATGCATGGCACCTCTCATCCCCAATCCTGATATGCATGGTATCCCTCATCCTGGTATGTATGGGCCCCTCACCCACATCCTGGTATGCATGGCACTCCTCATCCCTATCCTGGTATGCATGGCACCCCTCATCCCCAATTCCGGTATGCATGGCAACCCCTCATCCCCAATACCGGTATGAATGTCACCCCTCATCCTGAATCCTGGTATGCATGTCTCCTTCATCCCCAATCCTGGTATGCATGGCACCCCTCATCCCTAATCCTGGTATGCATGGCACCCCTCATCCCCAATCCTGGTACACATGGCCCCCCTCATCCCCAATCCTGGTATGCATGGCACCCCTCATCCCTAATCCTGGTATGCATGGCACCCCTCATCCCCATTCCTGGTATGCATGGCACCCCTCATCCCCAATCCTGGTATACATGGCACCCCTCATCCCCAATCCTGGTATACATGACACCCCTCATCTTCAATCCTGGTATACATGGATCTCTCATCCCCAATCCTGATATGCATGGCACCCTCATCCCCAATCCTGGTATGCATGGCTCCCTCATCTCCAATCCTGATATGCATAGCACCCCTCATCCCTAATCCTGGTATGCATGGCTCCCTCATCCCCAATCCTGGTATACATGGCTTCCTCATCCCAATCCTGGTATGCATGGCACCCCTCACCCCCATCCTGGTATGCATGGGCCCCTCATCCCCAATCCTGGTATTCATGGCTCACTCATCCCCAATCCTGGTATGCATGGCTCCCTCATCTCCAATCCTGATATGCATGGCACCCCTCATCCCTAATCTTTGTATGCATGGCTCCCTCATCCCCAATCCTGGTATGCATGGCACCCCTCACCCCTATCCTGGTATGCATGGCACCCCTCATCCCCAATCCTGGTATGCTTGGCTCCCTCATCCCCAATCCTGGTATGCATGGCTCCCTCACCCCAATCCTTGTATGCAAGGCACTCCTCATCCCCAATCCTGGTATGCATTGGCCCCCTTATACCCAATCCTGGTAAACATGGTACCCTCATCCCCAATCCTTGTATACATGATACCCCTCATCCCTATCCTGGTATGTATGGTACCCCTCATCCCTATCCTGGTATGTATGGTACCCCTCATCCCTATTGTGGTATATATGGTACCCCTCATCCTGGAATGCATGGCACCCAATCCTTCATCCTGGTATGCATGGCACCCCATCCCTCATCCTGGTATGCATGGTACCCCGCATTCCTATCCTGGTATGTATGGTACTCCTCATCCTTATTCTGGTATGCATGGTACCCCTCATCCCTATCCTGGTATGCATGGTCCCTTCACCGCCCAATCCTGGTATGCATGATCCCCTCACCCCACAAACCTGGGATGTGTGGTCCCCTCACCCCTCAATCCTGGTATGCATGGTCCCCTCACCCCACAATCCTGGTATGCATGGTCCCCTCACCCCACAATCCTGGTATGTGTGGCCCCCTCATCTCTTTCACGCTGTACACACATACAAAAAAATAAACAGTTATACTCACCTTTCTTCTCTGTGCTCCAGTGCTTCTGTGTCCTGTTCTGCCGGAGGCTGGGGGAGGACGCCGGAGCACTGCGCTGTCCGCCGCCATTTTGCTGAAGACACACTGCAAATTTGTCTTCAGTAAAATGGCACCGGATGGCACTATGAGCATGCGCTGATCCGACGCCTCACTCCTGCCCCGGTCTCCAGCGAAGAGAGAGGTGCCACGGCAACACTCCTCCCGGTCAGGTAAGTATGTAAGTATGGCGCCGGAGATCACGGTATGCGTTCAGTGTCTACGCATACCGCGATCTCCGGCGCCATACACTCCTCTTACCTGTAACGGCTGGATGCGGTCTTCTGTCTGGAGCCAGACAGCACGTCACGCATGCGCAGTCTAGAAAGGATTCAGATAGAGACACCCTTAGCTGATTATATTATAGATTTTCTTTCTATCTTAAGTTTTGTCTGGTTAATAGCCAGTGTGAACATGCTCTTATATTTTGATTGCATACCAACTTATACTAGAGTTCATCTTTGTTAGGTTCCAGGTTTCTGTACTTAGTACAGGTAAGGGTTAGTGATGAGCGAGTACTAAAATGCTCTGGTACTCTTTGCTCGGGCCGAGCAAATTGGAATGCTCGAGTGCTCGGTCCGAGTAACTAGCCCAATGTAAGTCTATGGGAAACTTGAGTATTTTTCCGGTGGCTCCCACCGGCGGTCTCCAGAGGGCCTAAAAATTGGCCAAATCGATGGGAACAGTGCTCAAATGACATGGGAACAGCATGGGGAAGACCCCTGGAAGCATTTCTGACTCCCAGGTCACTGCTGTCAACAATATTGTCAGAGGTATTATGCCACTTTTACGGACTCACAATAAAACATACAAAAACTAAACCAACATGAATTTTCCTGGGAAATATGTTAAGGAACATCTTTTCCAGGGTAATGACTTGTATATAAGGCAAAATAAATGACCAAAAACAAAAATGCTTCTCCACACCTTGGGCTATGTTCACACGTAGCGTTTTTGATGCGTTTTTGCACTTTTGCATTGCTTTCAACCAAGACAAATGCATTCACCAGGAAATGTAATTTTAACATTTTACAACCTTATCTGGTCATGTGGTGTGTGACATGGGAACAGCATGGCGAAGACCCCTGGAAGCATCTCTGCCTAAAACTGTGATCATCTCATCAGACGTGATTCTATATTACTGCAGTAAAAATACAGACATTTTTGGCAAAGTGACAAATCTTAAACTCCATTTAAAATGGGCAAGGTGTGTGTCAAGGGACGGGGAAGTGGACGTTATGGTGATGGTGTTAGTGCACGCTGAGGCGGTGGGCAAGATGAAACTGTGCCTGCTGAGGAAGCACAACAACCACCCCCGTCATGTGATCCACATGGTCTAGTCTCAGTAGATGTGAGTCTGGATCACATTATTATTATTACTTTATCGCCATTTATTCCATGGCGCGTTACATGTGAAAAAGGGGTATACATCGCAAATACAATTACAATAATCTTGAACAAAAATATGACAGCGACTGGTACATGAGAGGAGATGAGAGGACCCTGCCCATGAGGGCTCAGTCTACAAGGGATGGGTGAGGATACAGTAGGTGAGGATGAAGCTAGTCTTGCAGCGGTATGGTGGAGCGAGGGTTACTGCAGGTTGTACGCATGTTGTAAGAGGTGGGTCTTCAGCTTCCTTTTAAAGGTTTCAACAGTAGGTGAGAGTCAGAAATGGTGTGGTAGAGAGTTGCAGAGAAGGGGGATGCATGGGAGAAATCTTGTGGGAAGAGGAGATAAGAGGGAAGTAAAGAAGGAGATCTTGTGAAGATCGGAGGTTGCGGGCAGGTAAGTACCGGGAGACTAGGTCACAGATGTATGGAGGAGACAGGTTGTGGATAGTTTGAATTTCAAGGTTAGGGTTTTGAACTGGAGTCTCTGGGTAATGGGGAGCTAGTGAAGGGATAGACAGAGAGAAGAGGCCAGGAAATAGCGAGGGGACAGGTGGATTAGTCGGGCAACAGAGTTTAAGACAGATTGGAGGAATGCGAGAGTGTTAGAAGGGAGGCCACAGAGCAGGAGCTTGCAGTCATCGAGAAGGTTAATGATGAGTGCGTGCACTAGTATTTTTGTAGATTCATGGTTGAGGAATGTGCAGATCTGGGAGATTTTTTTTACTTGGAGTCTGCATCTTCCTCACCCTGATCTTCCTTCACCCCACCATTCCGAGTACCCTGAGACAACTTATCCCACACTTGGACACTCCGAAGAGCTGTTCATCATTCCATTTATAGTTTCTGGCCTCTCGCTCGGTCCTCTCGGAAGTGGAAAGAGCTTGGATATGTGGTTTGAAGGAGAGATTAGAGTCCAGGGTTACCCCAAGAGATGTTCACTTTTCCATTGATAGATTCGGGCCTCTCCACCGGCCCGCTTTGAGCAGGGCAAAAGAAGATCGCATGTAGCGATTTGAGCAGCCATGGTCACCCGAAAGTGACGGTGGGAAAGTGCAGTTACTGTCGCAAGAAGTGGATAATGATGAGACACAATGGATAGAAAGTCAGGAGGAGGACAGGGTGCGGAAGTGGAAGACGAAGCGGTGGATGATAACGTCACTGACCCAACTTGGCAAGGGGACATGCAGAGCGAGGACAGCAGCACACAGGGGTAGGGAGGCATAGCACCACAACAGGCAGGAAGAAGCAGTGTGGTGGCCAAAGACACAAGGTGGGCAACTGCTTCCCGGAACACCAACAAGACTGAGGTTGCCAGTACAACTGTTAGGTCTTTTTTAAAGACTGTTTAGATAACCACAAAAAGGCCATTTACAACATCTGCCAGGCCAGCATCAACAAGAGCACTAAATCTCCCAGCTAGACCACCACCAGCATGCTCAGGCACATGACATCAAAGCACCTGACTAGCTGGGGCGTACACCAAGGTCCAGAAACGGTGTCTGCGGGTGACACCACTGCCTCTTCTGCTGTTGTGCATGCATGCCAATCCCCTGTCCATGGTGCATGCGAAGATGCCTCCCGCCCTGCACCTGTCATTACAGACTTGCAACCATCACCGTCTACGTCCTTGTCCCTTTGCAGCATTCAGTTGTACCTACCACAGTCCTTGGAATTCAAGCAAGTATGTAGCCATAAACCCACCCACCCACAGGCCGCAATAATAAACTGCCACATTTCTGGACTGCTTGCACTTGAAATGTTGCCTTTTAGGCTTGTGAAGGCGGAAGTTTTCCAAAATCTCATGGTGGCGGCAACCGGGTGTCCATACTCCGTCCCTATCCGCCACTATTTCTCCAGGTATCGTCTCTGCCTTTCACAAGCGAAAGTCCCAGAACATTACCCGTGCCCTCCCCAGTGCACTAAGTGGGAAGGACCACCTAACCACAAACATGTGGACAAGTGAATGTGGCCAGGGATGGTGCATCTCACCGACGCATGTCACTGGGTTAATATTGTGCTCGGTCTCCTAGACAACGACCAAATTATTTATGACGGTTGGATCATCCATCTCCTTTGCTTTGTGTAGACTTGGAATGCAAGAGCAAGTATGCAGCCAAGCACCCACCCACCTACCCGCCGCAATACTAAACTGCCACATTTCTGGACTGCTTTCTTGCACTTGAAATGTTGCCTTTTTGGCTCGTGGAGGCGGAAACTTTCCAAAACTTCATGGTGGCGGAGGCTTGGTGTCAATACTTGGTCCCCAGTCGCCACTATTTCTCCTGGTATCAACTCCGCCTTCTACAAGCGCAATCAAGAAAGAAGGGATTCTGCGGTGTTAGTGAAGCGCTAGAACAACTAGACAGGGGATTAGGTTATGCATGGCACCTCTCATCCCCAATCCTGATATGCATGGTATCCCTCATCCTGGTATGTATGGGCCCCTCACCCACATCCTGGAATGCATGGCACTCCTCATCCCTATCCTGGTATGCATGGCACCCCTCATCCCCAATTCCGGTATGCATGGCACCCCCTCATCCCCAATACCGGTATGAATGTCACCCCTCATCCTGAATCCTGGTATGCATGTCTCCTTCATCCCCAATCCTGGTATGCATGGCACCCCTCATCCCTAATCCTGGTATGCATGGCACCCCTCATCCCCAATCCTGGTACACATGGCCCCCCTCATCCTCAATCCTGGTATGCATGGCACCCCTCATCCCTAATCCTGGTATGCATGGCACCCCTCATCCCCATTCCTGGTATGCATGGCACCCCTCATCCCCAATCCTGGTATACATGGCACCCCTCATCCCCAATCCTGGTATACATGACACCCCTCATCTTCAATCCTGGTATACATGGATCTCTCATCCCCAATCCTGATATGCATGGCACCCTCATCCCCAATCCTGGTATGCATGGCTCCCTCATCTCCAATCCTGATATGCATAGCACCCCTCATCCCTAATCCTGGTATGCATGGCTCCCTCATCCCCAATCCTGGTATACATGGCTTCCTCATCCCAATCCTGGTATGCATGGCACCCCTCACCCCCATCCTGGTATGCATGGGCCCCTCATCCCCAATCCTGGTATTCATGGCTCACTCATCCCCAATCCTGGTATGCATGGCTCCCTCATCTCCAATCCTGATATGCATGGCACCCCTCATCCCTAATCTTTGTATGCATGGCTCCCTCATCCCCAATCCTGGTATGCATGGCACCCCTCACCCCTATCCTGGTATGCATGGCACCCCTCATCCCCAATCCTGGTATGCTTGGCTCCCTCATCCCCAATCCTGGTATGCATGGCTCCCTCACCCCAATCCTTGTATGCAAGGCACTCCTCATCCCCAATCCTGGTATGCATTGGCCCCCTTATACCCAATCCTGGTAAACATGGTACCCTCATCCCCAATCCTTGTATACATGATACCCCTCATCCCTATCCTGGTATGTATGGTACCCCTCATCCCTATCCTGGTATGTATGGTACCCCTCATCCCTATTGTGGTATATATGGTACCCCTCATCCTGGAATGCATGGCACCCAATCCTTCATCCTGGTATGCATGGCACCCCATCCCTCATCCTGGTTTGCATGGTACCCCGCATTCCTATCCTGGTATGTATGGTGCTCCTCATCCTTATTCTGGTATGCATGGTACCCCTCATCCCTATCCTGGTATGCATGGTCCCTTCACCGCCCAATCCTGGTATGCATGATCCACTCACCCCACAAACCTGGGATGTGTGGTCCCCTCACCCCTCAATCCTGGTATGCATGGTCCCCTCACCCCACAATCCTGGTATGCATGGTCCCCTCACCCCACAATCCTGGTATGTGTGGCCCCCTCATCCCTTTCACGCTGTACACACATACAAAAAAATAAACAGTTATACTCACCTTTCTTCTCTGTGCTCCAGTGCTTCTGTGTCCTGTTCTGCCGGAGGCTGGGGGAGGACGCCGGAGCACTGCGCTGTCCGCCGCCATTTTGCTGAAGACACACTGCAAATTTGTCTTCAGTAAAATGGCACCGGATGGCACTATGAGCATGCGCTGATCCGACGCCTCACTCCTGCCCCGGTCTCCAGCGAAGAGAGAGGTGCCACGGCAACACTCCTCCCGGTCAGGTAAGTATGTAAGTATGGCGCCGGAGATCACGGTATGCGTTCAGTGTCTACGCATACCGCGATCTCCGGCGCCATACACTCCTCTTACCTGTAACGGCTGGATGCGGTCTTCTGTCTGGAGCCAGACAGCACGTCACGCATGCGCAGTCTAGAAAGGATTCAGATAGAGACACCCTTAGCTGATTATATTATAGATTTTCTTTCTATCTTAAGTTTTGTCTGGTTAATAGCCAGTGTGAACATGCTCTTATATTTTGATTGCATACCAACTTATACTAGAGTTCATCTTTGTTAGGTTCCAGGTTTCTGTACTTAGTACAGGTAAGGGTTAGTGATGAGCGAGTACTAAAATGCTCTGGTACTCTTTGCTCGGGCCGAGCAAATTGGAATGCTCGAGTGCTCGGTCCGAGTAACTAGCCCAATGTAAGTCTATGGGAAACTTGAGTATTTTTCCGGTGGCTCCCACCGGCGGTCTCCAGAGGGCCTAAAAATTGGCCAAATCGATGGGAACAGTGCTCAAATGACATGGGAACAGCATGGGGAAGACCCCTGGAAGCATTTCTGACTCCCAGGTCACTGCTGTCAACAATATTGTCAGAGGTATTATGCCACTTTTACGGACTCACAATAAAACATACAAAAACTAAACCAACATGGATTTTCCTGGGAAATATGTTAAGGAACATCTTTTCCAGGGTAATGACTTGTATATAAGGCAAAATAAATGACCAAAAACAAAAATGCTTCTCCACACCTTGGGCTATGTTCACACGTAGCGTTTTTGATGCGTTTTTGCACTTTTGCATTGCTTTCAACCAAGACAAATGCATTCACCAGGAAATGTAATTTTAACATTTTACAACCTTATCTGGTCATGTGGTGTGTGACATGGGAACAGCATGGCGAAGACCCCTGGAAGCATCTCTGCCTAAAACTGTGATCATCTCATCAGACGTGATCCTATATTACTGCAGTAAAAATACAGACATTTTTGGCAAAGTGACAAATCTTAAACTCCATTTAAAATGGGCAAGGTGTGTGTCAAGGGACGGGGAAGTGGACGTTATGGTGATGGTGTTAGTGCACGCTGAGGCGGTGGGCAAGATGAAACTGTGCCTGCTGAGGAAGCACAACAACCACCCCCGTCATGTGATCCACATGGTCTAGTCTCAGTAGATGTGAGTCTGGATCACATTATTATTATTACTTTATCGCCATTTATTCCATGGCGCGTTACATGTGAAAAAGGGGTATACATCGCAAATACAATTACAATAATCTTGAACAAAAATATGACAGCGACTGGTACATGAGAGGAGATGAGAGGACCCTGCCCATGAGGGCTCAGTCTACAAGGGATGGGTGAGGATACAGTAGGTGATGATGAAGCTAGTCTTGCAGCGGTATGGTGGAGCGAGGGTTACTGCAGGTTGTACGCATGTTGTAAGAGGTGGGTCTTCAGCTTCCTTTTAAAGGTTTCAACAGTAGGTGAGAGTCAGAAATGGTGTGGTAGAGAGTTGCAGAGAAGGGGGATGCATGGGAGAAATCTTGTGGGAAGAGGAGATAAGAGGGAAGTAAAGAAGGAGATCTTGTGAAGATCGGAGGTTGCGGGCAGGTAAGTACCGGGAGACTAGGTCACAGATGTATGGAGGAGACAGGTTGTGGATAGTTTGAATTTCAAGGTTAGGGTTTTGAACTGGAGTCTCTGGGTAATGGGGAGCTAGTGAAGGGATAGACAGAGAGAAGAGGCCAGGAAATAGCGAGGGGACAGGTGGATTAGTCGGGCAACAGAGTTTAAGACAGATTGGAGGAATGCGAGAGTGTTAGAAGGGAGGCCACAGAGCAGGAGCTTGCAGTCATCGAGAAGGTTAATGATGAGTGCGTGCACTAGTATTTTTGTAGATTCATGGTTGAGGAATGTGCAGATCTGGGAGATTTTTTTTACTTGGAGTCTGCATCTTCCTCACCCTGATCTTCCTTCACCCCACCATTCCGAGTACCCTGAGACAACTTATCCCACACTTGGACACTCCGAAGAGCTGTTCATCATTCCATTTATAGTTTCTGGCCTCTCGCTCGGTCCTCTCGGAAGTGGAAAGAGCTTGGATATGTGGTTTGAAGGAGAGATTAGAGTCCAGGGTTACCCCAAGAGATGTTCACTTTTCCATTGATAGATTCGGGCCTCTCCACCGGCCCGCTTTGAGCAGGGCAAAAGAAGATCGCATGTAGCGATTTGAGCAGCCATGGTCACCCGAAAGTGACGGTGGGAAAGTGCAGTTACTGTCGCAAGAAGTGGATAATGATGAGACACAATGGATAGAAAGTCAGGAGGAGGACAGGGTGCGGAAGTGGAAGACGAAGCGGTGGATGATAACGTCACTGACCCAACTTGGCAAGGGGACATGCAGAGCGAGGACAGCAGCACACAGGGGTAGGGAGGCATAGCACCACAACAGGCAGGAAGAAGCAGTGTGGTGGCCAAAGACACAAGGTGGGCAACTGCTTCCCGGAACACCAACAAGACTGAGGTTGCCAGTACAACTGTTAGGTCTTTTTTAAAGACTGTTTAGATAACCACAAAAAGGCCATTTACAACATCTGCCAGGCCAGCATCAACAAGAGCACTAAATCTCCCAGCTAGACCACCACCAGCATGCTCAGGCACATGACATCAAAGCACCTGACTAGCTGGGGCGTACACCAAGGTCCAGAAACGGTGTCTGCGGGTGACACCACTGCCTCTTCTGCTGTTGTGCATGCATGCCAATCCCCTGTCCATGGTGCATGCGAAGATGCCTCCCGCCCTGCACCTGTCATTACAGACTTGCAACCATCACCGTCTACGTCCTTGTCCCTTTGCAGCATTCAGTTGTACCTACCACAGTCCTTGGAATTCAAGCAAGTATGCAGCCATAAACCCACCCACCCACAGGCCGCAATAATAAACTGCCACATTTCTGGACTGCTTGCACTTGAAATGTTGCCTTTTAGGCTTGTGAAGGCGGAAGTTTTCCAAAATCTCATGGTGGCGGCAGCCGGGTGTCCATACTCCGTCCCTATCCGCCACTATTTCTCCAGGTATCGTCTCTGCCTTTCACAAGCGAAAGTCCCAGAACATTACCCGTGCCCTCCCCAGTGCACTAAGTGGGAAGGACCACCTAACCACAAACATGTGGACAAGTGAATGTGGCCAGGGATGGTGCATCTCACCGACGCATGTCACTGGGTTAATATTGTGCTCGGTCTCCTAGACAACGACCAAATTATTTATGACGGTTGGATCATCCATCTCCTTTGCTTTGTGTAGACTTGGAATGCAAGAGCAAGTATGCAGCCAAGCACCCACCCACCTACCCGCCGCAATACTAAACTGCCACATTTCTGGACTGCTTTCTTGCACTTGAAATGTTGCCTTTTTGGCTCGTGGAGGCGGAAACTTTCCAAAACTTCATGGTGGCGGCGGCTTGGTGTCAATACTTGGTCCCCAGTCGCCACTATTTCTCCTGGTATCAACTCCGCCTTCTACAAGCGCAATCAAGAAAGAAGGGATTCTGCGGTGTTAGTGAAGCGCTAGAACAACTAGACAGGGGATTAGGTTATAACACACAAACCTTTTATTGTTTAGTACGCTCTCTAACGCCACGACGCGTTTTGATAGCAGACGCTATCTTCCTCAGGTAGATACAAGCGCAAGTCCTAGAACATTACCCGTGCCCTGCTTAGTGTACTTAAGTGAGAAGGACCGCATTACCACAAACACGTGGACAAGTGAATGTGGCTAGGGACGATTCATCTCACTGATGCATTCCTCTGGGTTAATATTGTGGAAGCTGGGACCCAGTGGGATCCTGGGATGGAACACGTCCTCCCGACGCAGAGGATTGTGGGCCCTGGGTCAATCCGTATTACACCTAAATTCTACAGCTCCTGCACCACCTCATCCTTCTCTTCAGCCTCCATCTCTATCACTTGATTTATTTTGTTCAGGATATATTCCAGATTATTTACTTAAACTTTGTGTGTGCCAATAACAATAAGCAGAACTTTATGCTTAGGCGACAAACCGCACACCGTTGCAGAGTTGTTGAAAGCTGTATCAGAGAACCTGGTGTCAGCTCTGAAGCTAGGCAAGCTCGCACATGTACCATGCCTGGCCCATATGCTCAATTTAGCGGTTCTGCAGTTTCTAAAACTCTACACTGATCTGCCAGAGCTGCTTATGAAAGTACGCCGCGTGTGGCCCATTTCAGAAAGTCAGCTACAGCTTCCGCTGCCCTGGCAGGGCTTCAGCAGCATTGCAGCTTCCAGCTCACCGACTGGTGTGCGATGTGACTACGCATTGGAAATAAATGTTGCAGAAGTTTGGAATGATTTTGAGCAGCAGAGAGCAGTTGTTGAGTACCACCTTCAACACGTCCGTCGGCAATCAGGTCAGCCGGCGCACAGAAGAGCTGATGAGTTGTCATGGATATCTGACATCTGTGCCCTCCTCCAAAATTTTGAGGGCTTCACCAAGATGGTAAGCAGTGATGGGCCAATAATTAGCGTCACCATCCCGCTTCTCTGTCTACTGAAATGCTTGCTGCTCACAATTAAAGAGGAGGCATTGCAGGCGGAGCAAGGAACTATACAGGATAATGCTACACAGCCCAGCCTAATCTCTAGTGTTGAGCCACCCCCGTAGTGTTCGGGTTCAGTTTGGTTCGTCGAACACCGGGATGTTCCTGGAACTGTTCGTCGAAAACCTTAGAACACCGTCGAACACCGTTAAAACCAATGGCAGGCAAACAAAAACACATAGAAACACATAGAAAACACCTTCAAAGGTGTCCAAAAGCTGACAAACTGCTCAGAAAACACTCTCTTTAAAAAAGCCGGCCGGCAATTCAGCAGCGGCATACACCAGTACCGGACAATTTAGACAAGAAGGAATAGAGCATCACACATAGATTAGATAGATAGAAACATGTCAGTCACATATATAAGAAGTACAGTGACAGTGTGGCTTAATGTACTTGTCATTTAGTGTTAAAGGATTTATTAAAAAAATAATAGTGTTTTCATGCACCGTCTCTTTAAAAAAGTCGGCCGGCAATTCAGCATCGGTACCCGACAATTTATAACAGAAAGAATAGAGCATCACACATAGATTAGATAGATAGAAATATGTCAGTCACATATATAAGAAGTACAGTGACAGTGTTGGTTACTGTACTTGTCATTTAGTGTTAAACTAAAGGATTTATTAAAAAAAGATTTATTCTCAGCAGGAGAAATCTCCCACGCTGGGATGGCATTGAGATGACAGGCTAGATCACAGCTGAGCGCTGTCATCCAGCTTATCATCCTTCAGAGACAATGCAGAGCGCAAGCATGCCTGCGCTCTGCAGTGTCTATGAAGGATGGCATGCTGGATGGCAGCGCTCAGCTGCCATCCAGCCTGTCATCTCAATGCCATCCTAGCATGGGAGAATTCTCCTGCTCAAGCGCTGAGTGCAGGAGAATTTTCCCACGCTGTCGGTGACGTGCATGAGGTGAGCCGAGTTCATTGGACTTGACCTCGGCTCATCTGGATGCCATCATAGCCAGACACTGAGGAGCGCAAGCATGCCTGCGCTTCTCAGTGTCTGTGGTGTGGCAAGCTGGATGGCAGCTTTCGGCTGCCATCCAGCCTGTCTTGTCAATTTAGCAGAGCTGAAGCTGTCGTGGGAACCATGGAAAGGTAAGGATGAGGTTGCTTTATTATTTTACTTTTATTGCAGGAGATCGTTGGCTTCAGCTGGAATGGGCGTGATGGTAAGTATGGTTTAATTTAGAACATTAAAAAATTGTGTGCTTATTTCAATTAAAGGACTTTATTCTGGGTGTTGTGTTTTTTTAAATACTTTACTAGAAATTCATGGCTGTCATGTCTAATATTGGCATGACCCCATGAATTTCGGGCTTAGGGCCAGCTGATAATGCCTAGCTGGCCCTAACCCCTTTATTACCCAGTGAGCCACCGCACCAGGGCCCTGGATGAGTTGGGTACAGCGCCAGAAGATGGCGCTTCTATGAACACACCATTTTCTGGGGTGGCTGCTGACTGCAATTTGCAGCGGGGGGGGGGCCAGAAAGCTTGGGCCTCCCTGCGCTGCGGATTCATTCCCCCAGCTGCCTAGTTGTACCTGGCTGGACACAAAAATAGGGCGAAGCCCCGCGTATTTTTTTTTGTAATTATTTCATGAAATTCATGAAATAATTTAAAAAAAAAGGGCTTCCCTATATTGTTGTGTCCGGCCAGGTACAAATAGGCAGCTGGTGGTTGGGGGCAGCTCTTTCCTGCCTGCTGTACCTGGCTGGACACAAAAATAGGGCGAAGCCCCACGGCAATTTTTTTTAAGTTTATTTCATGAAATTCATGAAATAAATTAGCATGAGGACAGAATACCCTCCCAGAGCTGTTGCTTAGATGTAAACTGCCTCCCGCCATCATAGAAACTCCTTTTGATGATGCTCCAGAGGTTCTCAATGGGGTTGAGGTCAGGGGAGCATGGGTGCCACACCATAAGTTTGTCCCCTTTTATGCCCAAAGCAGCCAGAGATGCAGATGTGTTATGTGCAGCATGAGACGGGGCATTATCATGCATGAAAATGATCTTGCTGAAGAATGCACGGTTCTTCTTCTTGAACCATGGAAGGAAGTGCAGTTTGAGAAACCCAACATACATTATGGAGTTCCTCGTTACCCCTTCAGGGATCCTAAAAGGGCTGACAATCTCTCTCCCCATGATTCCAGCCCAAAACATTACTCCACGTCCTCCTTGTTAGCGCCGTAGCCGTGTTTGCATGGGGTGTCCATCAACCAGCCATCCTCCACTCCATCCATCTGGACCATCGAGATCAATATCATGCATGATAATGCCCTGTCTCATGCTGCACATAACACATCTGCATCTCTGGCTGCTATGGGCATAAAGGGGGACAAACTTATGGTGTGGCACCCATGCTCCCCTGACCTCAACCCCATTGAGAACCTCTGGAGCATCATCAAAAGGAGTGTCTATGATGGCGGGAGGCAGTTCACATCTAAGCAACAGCTCTGGGAGGTTATTCTGTCCTCATGCAAAACAATTGAAACAGAAACCATCCAAAACCTGACAAATTCAATGGACGAGAGTTCAGAAGCTCCTTTCGAACAAGCGGTACTATGTGCAAATGTAACATCAACTAGAATAAAGTTTTGAGTTGAAAACTGTTTCAGTTTGTAATAACCTGCTAATGCTTAAAATTTCAAAAATGACAATTTTTTTGTTCTTTATTAAAATGAAAAGGTTGAAAACTCTGCTGTGCATAATAATTTGGAACATGCATTTTGAGTGCAGTTTGAGTTTTTTATTTTTTTTAAAAATATACTGTTATCATAGGCAGTTTGTACAAAAACCTTTCAATTGTACTCTAATAGTTGTTTGACTGGAAAATTACAATGACTGCAATTCATATAGGTAATTTGGGAAAATCTGAGAAAATATTATTTGCATAATAATTTGGAGCACAGTGTATATATGACTGACATGTTTCTATCTATCTAATCTATGTGTGATGCTCTATTCTTTCGTTTCTAAATTGTCAGGTACCGGTGTATGCCGCTGCTGAATTGCCGGCTTTTCATGTTTCACTGTGAGCACTGTTCCCATCGATTTGGGCAACCACTGTAATGCCACAACCACCATGGCTGTGGCATTACAGTGAGTGGCAGACAATCCCTGCATGATTGGTGCTCTAAATAGCGCCAGACATGCAGGACACGCTTTTGGTGCACGAACAGTTATCGAACATAACCTCGTAAAGCCAAATTTTTTGCAAATCGTTCGCGTTCGTCGAACGACTCGAACACCACCCAAAACAGCTCGAATTTGAGATTGGCGAACAGTTCTAGTCGAACACCGCTCATCTCTACTCATCTCATCTCAACGCAAATTGGATGATAATGAGGAGGAGGAAGAGAACATAAACAGTCATACTACTGGTGAGAACAGGGAAGTCTTGTCTGTTGGCAGTCTGGCACACAAAGTTGACTTTTTGTTCCCCTGCTTTTACCGTGAGCATCAGATTGTAGCATTTTGGGCATTACAGAAAACTGGCACGGCACAAAAGAATTCTTGGAGACGGAGGTGTGAGGTTCTGATTAAGGAGGATGTCTGTCGCAGTTCAGTTGCAGAATGAAGGGCACAGGAGGGGTGACTAAATGCTCGGGTGCTCGATGCTTGGGTTGAGCACATTGGAATGCTCTGGTGCTCAACTCGAGCAACGAGCCCAATGTAAGTCTATGGGAAACTCGAGCATTTTTCAGCTGGCTCCCCCTGCCGGTCTGCAGAGGGCCTAAAAATTCCCCAAATCAATGGGAAAAGTGCTCAAATGACATGGGGACAGCATGGGAAAGCATTTCTGACTCCCAGGTCACTTCTGTCAACAATGTTGTCAGAGGTATTACACCACTTTTCCGGACTCACAATAAAACATACCAAAACGAAACCAAAATGTATTTTCCAGAGAAATATGTTAAGGAACATCTTTCCAGGGTAATGACTTGTATATAAAGCAAAATAAATAACCCCAAAAAAAAATGCTCCTCCGCACCTTGGGCTATGTTCACACGTAGCGATTTTGATGCGTTTTTTCACTTTTGCATTGCTTTCAACCGTGACAAATGCATTCACCAGGAAATGTAATTTTAACATTTTACAACCTTATCTGGCCATGTGGTGTGTGAGACATCATCAGACACATCGTGCTTCATTTATGAAGGAGGGACTCTGAAAGTCAGAAAGCCTATATTTATTGAGCCATAAGGGGCCTTAACTATTCTTAAAGGGCCAGCAGTCGGCCCTCACTATTCTTAGAGAGACATCAGTCGGCAATGTTTTATTGTTCCCATTATTAAAGAGTGGGTCTCCTATACTGTTATTACATATGCAGTGAGTGGCAGGGCTGGCCAAAATTTGGATGCACTCCAATACCTCTTTGAAAATTTGGATGCACCCCAATACCCCTTTGAAGAGACTTAGAGGACGGCCTCCTGAAAACAATGTTCCCATTATTAGGAAGTGGGTCTCCCATTGTGTTTGCCTATGAAGTGAATGCAAGGGTTGCCAAAAATTTGGAGGCACTCCAATGCCCCTTGGAAAAGACATGGAGGTCAGAGGGCCTCCTGAAAACAATGTCCCCATTATTAGGAAGTGGGTCTCCAATTGTGTTTACCTATGCAGTGAATGCAAGGGTTGCCAAAAATTTGGAGGCACTCCAATGCCCCTTGGAAGCGACATGGAGGAGGGCCTCATAAAAAAATGTTACCATTAGAAAGGAGCAGGCCTCCTATACTTGTAATGCCCATGCACTAAGCGTATGGGCTGACAAACATTGACCCCTGGTGGGTATACATGAACATACTGTATAAAAAATTTTTTTTACGGGCATCATACACACCTTTTAAAAAAATTATGTGGGTGTTGCATCACGGACCACATTCACCCTGGTGATATGGTGGTGGAGGATGAGGAGAAGGAGGAGGACAAGAGTAAATAGCCAAAATCAGGACGCGCATACATATATCTGGGTGAGAGGAGGTGCATGGGAATACACCTCCCAAAAAAAGACACTGGATTTGAGTTTATGTTACGCTTGTAGCGCCGGCGTCCCTGCCCTCTGCTAGGCAGGGACGCTGTTCCCCTCACCTCTCTGCTCCGTGCCCGGCGTCCTCCTCCCGCTCTGCTGGCAGCGCGCGCTCCTTCCCGGCCACTGTGTTTAGGGTGCGCGCGCGCGCTCTCCCTCCCTCTTAAAGGGGCCGCGCTCGCCGTCCTAAGGAGTCCCCGGCCAATGGCCGGAGGACTTCACCATATATAAGGCACCTCCTCCAAAATGGAGGTGCCCGAGCAATGTTGTTGCACTGTTCACTACTCTGCTTCAGCCCTCAGGTCCCATTGCCAGTTACCTGCCAGATACCTGCCAGATTCCTGCCAGCTTGCTGTCTTATTCCTGCCTGATATTCTGCTACCTGCCTGCTAGCCTGAGGTCCGACGGTCTGCCTTACAACTCCTGTCAGTCTGTCTATGGACCAGCTTGCCCGCTCACCTGGGAGCGCACACCTGCTACCTGCCTGCTAGCCTACCTGGAGGCTCCGCCGTCACGTGCTGTGACCACCTGCCTGTCCAGTGACTCCTGCCCGCTCACCTGGGAGCGCTCATCTGCTGCCTGTCTGCTAGCCTACCTGGAGGCTCTGCCGTCACGTGCTGTGACCACCCGCCTGTCCAGAGACTTCTGCCCGCTCACCTGGGAGCGCTCATCTGCCGCCTGTCTGTTGGTCTTCCTGGAGGCTCCGCCGTCATATGCTGTGACCACCCGTTTACCCAGAGACTCTCGCCTGCTCACCTGGGAGCTCACGTCTACCATCAGCCGCCACAGGTCGTACCAACCCTTTACCCAGAGACTGCCCCAATCACTTGCCGTGACCATCTGCCCGTTCATCCAGAGACTGCCCCGGTCACTTGCCGTGACTTCCTGCCCGTTCTTCCAGAGACTGTCCCGGTCACCTGCTGTGACTGCCTGCCTGGTCGCCACCCGCTCCCTTACAAGGACCTCCCCCTTGTATAGTAGCTCAGAGGTTCCGCCTCCCAGACCCGTTACAGTTTGCTCGGGCCATGGAACCCGGTGGCACCCAAGCTGCCTCGCTCTCGGACCTGTGTCTTGAACTGTCCCGTCAGAGGTCATAACAGGAGTCCATCCTGGGTCACCTGCAGAATGTCAATTCTCGCCTGGACACTTTGACTGCTCCGCCAGCAACCTCCGCCAGTGCCATGACTCGCAATCCGGCAGCTCCGCTGCTAACTAATACCATGGTATCCTACCCCGGACCCCGGCTTTCTGCACCTCCTCGCTTCGGAGGCGACTCCGCCCAGGCTCGGGGCTTCATAAATCAGTGCACCCTGCACTTTGAACTCCTGTCCCACCAGTTTAACACCGACCGGGCCAAAATTGCCTTCATCATGTCCCATCTCACCGGGGAGGCCCTGGCCTGGCTAAATCCTCTATGGGAGAGAGGAGACCCCCTGGTGTCCGACTTGCCTGCCTTTCTCACGGCTTTCCGGAAAGTCTTCGACGAACCCGGACGGAAGACCTCATCCGCATCATCACTGCTACGCCTCCGTCAGGGAAGTCTCACCATGGGCCAATATGCCATACGGTTCCGTACCCTTGCCTCGGAGCTGGCCTGGGATAACGACGCTCTGGTATCCGTCTTCTGGGAGGGTCTGTCCGGCCGTATTAAAGATGAACTTGCCGGTCGGGACATTCCTACCACTCTCGATGACCTAATAACTCTTGCCACCCGGATTGACCTACGGTTCCAGGAGCGTGCCAAAGAGGTCACCCGTGAGAGGAGGTTTCCACGTCTAGCTCCTACTTTTCAGAAACCCGTCACTCCCTCCGTCTCTCCCCAGGTACACTATCCTGAGCCTATGCAGGTCGACCAGACCAAGATGGTCAAAACCCGTCAGGACTTACGCCGTGCCGAGGGGAGCTGCTTCTACTGTGGCAGTAAGGAGCACCGGATCCGTGCCTGCCCGGAGAGGTCGGGAAACGCCTGTGTCTAGGTTCGCTCAGAGAGGTCGACCTAGACAAGAATAAATCCTCTCCATCTCTGCTGCTGTCAGTCTCAATCGTCTGCGGGGAGAACCGTTATTTCGAACTAGCCCAACTTGACTCTGGAGCAGCCGGGAATCTTATTTCACAGTCCCTGGTAGAGAAATACCGCATTCCCACCAAACCTCTGGCTGTACCCTTGTCTGTTGCTGCCGTGGATGGGGGTCTCTTACCACGCCCCATCCAACTCATCACCGAATCTATTACTCTGCAGGTGGGAATGCTGCATTCTGAGAGTATCTCCTTTCATGTTCTGCCTGGACTCTCTCACGCCCTCTTGCTAGGTCTACCTTGGCTCCAGAGACATGCACCCGTGCTTGACTGGCAGACCGGAGAAGTCCTTCGCTGGGGACAGGACTGCCATAAGACCTGTCTGGTTCCCGTCCATCCCGTCCATCCTTCTCCTACCCCAGCTAATCTACCTGGACTTCCGATTCCTTATTGGTCTTATGCTGATGTCTTTAATAAAAAGGAGGCAGAGACACTACCACCTCATAGACCATACGACTGCCCTATCGACCTGTTACCCGGTACTACTCCTCCCCGTGGGCGTATTTATCCATTATCCGCTGCTGAGACCCGGTCGATGTCCGAATATATTGAGGAGAATCTGGCCAGGGGATTCATCCGGAAATCTACCTCCCTGGCGGGAGCAGGCTTCTTTTTCGTCAAAAAGAAGGACGGCTCTCTCCGTCCCTGTATAGACTATAGAGGCCTTAACCAGATCACGGTGAAGAATAAGTACCCCCTTCCGCTCATTCCGGAGTTATTTGATCGTCTGAGGGGGGCTAGAATCTTCACCAAACTGGACCTCCGTGGGGCGTACAACCTGGTTCGTATCTGTCAGGGGGATGAATGGAAGACGGCATTCAACACCCGGGACGGCCACTATGAATATCTGGTAATGCCCTTTGGTCTCTGTAACGCTCCTGCCGTCTTTCAAGAGTTGGTCAATGACATCTTCCGGGACCTTCTCTACTCCTGCGTAGTGGTGTACCTGGACGACATCTTGGTCTTCTCTCCGGATCTCCAGACTCACCGGAGGGACGTTCGTCAGGTCCTGCTCAGGCTCAGGCAGAATCACCTCTTCGCTAAATATGAGAAGTGCCTCTTTGAGCAGACCTCGCTTCCGTTTTTGGGCTACATTATTTCTCAGACCGGCCTACGAATGGATCCAGAGAAACTGTCTGCCATCGAGAAATGGCCTCGACCGGAGGGGTTGAAGGCCATTCAGCGGTTCCTGTGCTTCGCCAACTACTACCGCCTCTTCATACCACACTTCTCTTCCCGGACTGCCCCAATTTCCGCGCTCACCCGTAAGGGTACTAGTCCCAAAGAGTGGCCGCCCGAAGCAGAGGAGGCCTTTCTTTCCTAAAACAGGCCTTCTCTTCCGCCCCGGTGCTGCATCGCCCGGACGGCAACAAGCAGTTCTTCCTGGAAGTTGACGCCTCCTCCTCTGGAGCCGGAGCGGTACTTACTCAAAAATCATCTTCCGGGAGGATGGTAACTTGCGGCTTCTTCTCTAAACTCTTCTCCTCCTCAGAGCGCAATTATTCCATAGGAGACCGAGAGTTATTGGCCATCAAACTGGCCTTGGAGGAGTGGATTTACCTGCTCGAGGGGGCTCTTCACCCGGTAATAATTTACACTGACCACAAGAACTTGGCTTACCTCCAGCATGCCCAGAGACTTAACCCGCGCCAAGCCCGGTGGTCCTTGTTTTTTGCTCGCTTCGATTTTGTTCTTCATTTTCGCCCGGCTGACAAAAACGTCAAGGCGGACGCCTTGTCTCGATCCTTTCTGGTGTCTGATCTCGAGGAAGATCCGAAACACATCATCGATCCCGCCAGAGTAATGCAGGTGGCTCCCGTGAGTCTAAATCGTCTCCCTCCCGGAAAGACGTTCGTATCAGTACCTGATCGGGAGAAGATCCTTCACTGGGGTCACTCGTCTAAACTGGCTGGCCACGCCGGTCAGAAAAAGACCCTCCAGCTTATTACCCGGCACTACTGGTGGCCTACCCTGCACAAGGACTTAATAGACTTTGTTTCTGCCTGTGTGTCCTGCGCCCGCAACAAGGTTCCGAAACATCTGCCAGCCGGTCGCCTCCTTCCGCTTTCTGTACCTGCTGCCCCCTGGCAGCATATAGCAATGGACTTTATAACTGACCTCCCAGTCTCTGCCGGTTGTACGGTCATTTGGGTGGTCGCTGACCGCTTCTCCAAGATGGCTCATTTCGTTCCCCTGCCAGGCCTCCCGTCTGCACCCGAGCTAGCTAAAGACTTTATTCGTCACATCTTTCGTCTTCATGGCCTGCCCCTCCACATCGTGTCGGATCGTGGGGTACAGTTCACCTCACGCTTCTGGAGAGCCACTTGTAAACTGCTAGACGTCACCCTGGACTTCTCTTCCACTTACCACCCACAGTCCAATGGTCAAGTGGAGCGGATCAATCAGAACCTGACCAGTTACCTCCGGCACTTCGTTAATGCCCACCATTCAGACTGGGTGGATCTCCTGCCATGGGCCGAGTTCTCTTATAACAATCACGAGAGCGAATCCTCCTCCAAATCCCCGTTTTTTGTAGTCTTCGGTCAGCATCCTCGGATTCCTTTTCCTGTCTCCACCTCTGTGGACAACCCGGCTGCGGAATCTCTCGTTAGCAAATTTTCCTCCATTTGGGAGAGTACCCGATCTGCACTCCTTCAGTCGTCCGAGCGGATGAAGAAACACGCTGACAAAAAACGCCTGGATCCTCCACAATTTCGTCCTGGAGATAAAGTCTGGCTCTCATCTAAATATGTCCGACTCAAGATACCTTCTTACAAGTTAGGGCCTCGGTTCATCGGTCCTCTGGAGGTCATCAGTCAGATCAACCCGGTGGCCTATAAATTGAAACTCCCGGCCAACTTACGGATCCCTAACTCCTTCCATGTATCTCTCCTCAAACCTGTGGTACTTAACTTTTTTTACAAGTCTACAGGTACGCCTCCTGCTCCGGTTTCTGCTGAGGACGAGTTTGAGGTAGAGAACATTCTTGCCACCAAAAGAGTAAGAGGAAAGACCTTTTTTCTAGTAGATTGGAAGGGGTTTGGTCCTGAGGAGAGAACGTGGGAGCCCCGGGAGAACATCCATGCCCCTCTTATCCTAGCTAAATTTCTGTCTGGCCTAAAAAAGGGGGGGCCTAAAGAGGGGGGTACTGTAGCGCCGGCGTCCCTGCCCTCTGCTAGGCAGGGACGCTGTTCCCCTCACCTCTCTGCTCCGTGCCCGGCGTCCTCCTCCCGCTCTGCTGGCAGCGCGCGCTCCTTCCCGGCCACTGTGCTTAGGGCGCGCGCGCGCGCTCTCCCTCCCTCTTAAAGGGGCCGCGCGCGCCGTCCTAAGGAGTCCCCGGCCAATGGCCGGAGGACTTCACCATATATAAGGCACCTCCTCCAAAATGGAGGTGCCCGAGCAATGTTGTTGCACTGTTCACTACTCTGCTTCAGCCCTCAGGTCCCATTGCCAGTTACCTGCCAGATACCTGCCAGATTCCTGCCAGCTTGCTGTCTTATTCCTGCCTGATATTCTGCTACCTGCCTGCTAGCCTGAGGTCCGACGGTCTGCCTTACAACTCCTGTCAGTCTGTCTATGGACCAGCTTGCCCGCTCACGTGGGAGCGCACACCTGCTACCTGCCTGCTAGCCTACCTGGAGGCTCCGCCGTCACGTGCTGTGACCACCTGCCTGTCCAGTGACTCCTGCCCGCTCACCTGGGAGCGCTCATCTGCTGCCTGTCTGCTAGCCTACCTGGAGGCTCTGCCGTCACGTGCTGTGACCACCCGCCTGTCCAGAGACTTCTGCCCGCTCACCTGGGAGCGCTCATCTGCCGCCTGTCTGTTGGTCTTCCTGGAGGCTCCGTCATCAAATGCTGTGACCACCCGTTTACCCAGAGACTCTCGCCTGCTCACCTGGGAGCTCACGTCTACCATCAGCCGCCACAGGTCATACCAACCCTTTACCCAGAGACTGCCCCGGTCACTTGCCGTGACCATCTACCCTTTACCCAGAGACTGCCCCGATCACTTGCCGTGACCATCTTCCCGTTCATCCAGAGACTGCCCCGGTCACTTGCCGTGACTTCCTGCCCGTTCTTCCAGAGACTGTCCCGGTCACCTGCTGTGACTGCCTGCCTGGTCGCCACCCGCTCCCTTACAAGGACCTCCCCCTTGTATAGTAGCTCAGAGGTTCCGCCTCCCAGACCCGTTACAACGCTGCTATTATTCGGTGGTGGGCCCAATCCAGCCCTTGTTCACTTTTATAAGAGTCAGCCTGCCAGCATTTTCAGTTGACAGGCGGATGCGCTTATCAGTTATAATTCGACCAGCGGCACTAAAAACCCGCTCTGATAAAAACGCTGGCGGCACAGCAAGCGAGAAACTCAAAGGCATAGAGAGCCAGTTCATTCCACGTATCCAGCTTGGATACCCAATAATTATAAGGCACAGAGGAATCACGGAGGACGTTGGTATGGTCGGCAAGGTACTCCCTCAGCATATTCCCAAACTTTGCACTCCTTGTGAGAGTACCCCGTGCCTCAGGACCTGTGCAATGGGAGGGGCTGAGAAAATTTTCCCAGAACTTTGACAGTGTTCCCCTGCCTCTGCTGGATTGAAGTTGTGTCTCTCTTGTCTGTACTCCTTGGTTGTCCAATGAACTGTGACCTCTGCCGCCAGCGTTTTCAGATGGGTATTTTTTTAATAGTTCTGCAACAAGGGCCTTCTGGTACAGCCCATTTTTGTAGACCTGTCCGCCTCAGGAATAAGAGATATAAAGTTCCCCTTGTAGCATGGGTCTAGAAGTGTCACCAACCAGTAATGACTGTCACTCAAAATTTTGAGAATGCAAGGGTCATGGGAAAGGCAGCGCAGCATAAACTCAGCCATGCGTGCCAGACTGCTGACAGGCAAGACTTTCGTGTCCTCACCAAAAGGATGACTGACCATGCTTTCCTCCTTCTCTCTGTCTTCTAGCCATCCACGCTGAACAGCCGGTATGACAGCTGTGCAGGTAGTACCGTCTATAGTGCATTAAACTAGCTCCTGTTCTTCCTCCTCCTCTTCCTCTTTGTCACCCATTCCACGTTGGGATGAGATGACGCTGGGCTGTCTGTAATCCCCCTGTATGGTTCCTTGCTCCATCTCATCGTGCTCCGCCTGCAATGCACCCTCTTTGATTGTGAGCAGGGAGCATTTCAGAAGACAGAGAAGTGGGATGGTGGCGCTAATTATGGCGTCATCGCTGCTCACCATCTTGGTGGAGTCCTCAAAGTTTTGGAGGATGGTACATATGTTTGACATCCTTGTCCACTTCTGAGATCTTATGTGTGGAGTCTGAACTGAATACTGACGGCCTTGTTGATGCTGGTACTCAACAACTGCCCTCTTCTGCTCACAAATCCTTCCCAACATCTTCAGTGCAGAGTTCCAATGCATGGGGACATCACAAACCAGTCTGTGAGTCGGAAACTTCAAACGCTGCTAAAACACGGCAACGGCGGCGGAAGCTGTAGCTGACTTTCTAAAATGGGCACACAGGCGGCGTACTTTAGCAACCAGATCCGGCAGCTCTGGGAAGGATTTGAGAAACCACTGAACCACGAGGTTAAGCACATGGGCCAGGCATGGTACATGAGTGAACTCGCCTCAGAGCCGCCACCAGGTTCCAGCCATTGTCACACACAACCATGCCTTGCTGTAGGTTCAGCGGTGTGAGCCACAGATCTGCCTGCTCTTTCAGAGCTGTCCACAACCCTTCAGCATTGGGCGGTTTGTCACCTAAGCAAATAAGCTTCAGCACAGCCTGTTGCCACTTGGCCGAGGCAGTGCTGCAGTGCTTCCAGCTTGTGACTGATGTGGTCATTTCGGAGATGGAGGCTAAAGAGGAGGAGGAGACTGAGGAGGTTGAGGTGCAGGAGCTGTAGACCGTGGGGGGCAACCCTGATTGATCTAGGGCCCGCAAACCTTGGCGTCGGAAGGACGTGTTCCGTCCCAAGTTCCGACTAGGTTCTGGCTTCCACTATGTTAACCCAGTGTGCCGTCAGCAAGATGTACCGTCCCTGCCCACAAGCACTTGTCCACATGTCCGTGGTTAGGTGGATTTTCCCAGTAACTGCGTTGTTGAGGGTATGGCTAATGTTCTGGTACACGTGCTTGTGTAATGCGGGGACGGCACATTGGGAGAAATAGTGGCGGCTGAAGACCGAGTACCGAGGGACGGCCGCCGCCGTCAGGTTGTGGAATGCTTCTGTCTCAACGAGCCTATAAGGCAACATTTCGAGCGCAAGCAGTCATGAAATGTGAGAATTCAGTAGTGTGGCCTGTGAGGCGCTGGCTGCATATTTACGCTCGCGTTCCGAGGACTGGGGGAATGGACAACTGAATGCTGCGCTGGGACAAGGACATGGACGTGCTTCCTGATGCTGCTACTTGAGAGTGTGCAACGGCAGGTGCAGGGCAGTAGGCATCTTCACATGCTCCATGGACAGAGGATTGGCTTGCATGCACAACAGCGGAAGAAGCAATGGTGACACCCGCAGACACTGTTTCTGGACCCTGGGGTTCGGCCCACAAAGTCGGGTGCTTTGCTGCCATGTGCCTGATCATGCTGGTGGTGGTCAGGCTGCTAGTTTTGCCACCAATGCTAATGCTAGCCTGGTGCAACTGGCCTTTTTGGGGTTATTGGTAGAGTCTTTAAAAAACAACCAGACTCGGGAAAACCTAACAGTTGTACTTGCAACTTCCTTCGTGTTGGTTTTACGGGGAACGGTTGCCTGCCTTCTGTCTGCGGCCACCACAATGCTTCTTCCTGCCTGTTGGGGTGCTCTGCCTCCCTCCCCCTGTGTGCTGCTGTCCTCGCTCTGCATGTCCTCCTGCCATGTTTGGTCAGTTACTATATCATCCACCACCCCGTCTTCCACTTCTGCACCCTGGTCCTCCTCCTGACTTTCTGGGAATTGTGTCTCATCATCATCCACCTCTTGTGACACTTTCCCACCGTCGCCTTCGTGTGACCGTGCCTGCTCAAATATTTGGGCATTGCTACATGCGATCTCATCTTGCCGCGCTTTTAAGTGGACCAGACGAGAGGCCCGAATCTATAAATGGAAAAGTGAACAGCTCTTTGAAGTGTCCAAGTGTGGGACCATTTGTCTCCAGGCACTCAGCATGGTTGAAGGAAGGAGGATCAGGGTGAGGAAATTGCGGTCGAGACTCACAGCTACTGAGACTTGACTGTGGAAGACAGGGTGGTGGTGGAGGCTAAGTGACTGGAAGCACTATCAGCTATCCAACCAACAACCTTTTGACACTGCGCTGGGTTCAATAGTGGTGTGCTGTGGTCCCCTAGGAATTGGGACAGGAAGGTAGGGTGAGATGATGTGGCCTCGGCCTCTGCATGCACCATCACCATCACGTCCAGTTCCCCATCCCTTGCCACGCGCCTTGCCCATTTTAAATGGAGGACAATATCTGCCAAGCTCACTACAAATGACTGAATTTGGAGTGAAGTTATATGTAATCCATGTGATGGAGAAACCACAGTTTTAAATACCTGGCCTGTAGGTAACTATTTTGAACAGCAAACAGGTGCCAAAAACTTTGCTGACACACTGAAAAAAAATTTGAATGGAGGCAGAAAATTGCAGCATTTTCAATGCAATTATACAGTGCCTACAAGTAGTATTCAACCCCCTGCAGATTTAGCTGGTTGACACATGCGGAATTAACTTGGCATTGTGACATTTGTACTGTAGATCAGCCTGGAAGTGGGAAATGCACTGCAGCAAATTTTTTTTTTTTTTTTTTTTTTTAAACATTAAAAGTTAATTCAGAGTGTCATTTATTATTCAACCCCTCAAACCACAAGAATTCTGTTTGGTCCCCCTAAAGTATTAAGAAGTAGTTCAGGCACCAAGAATAATGAGCTTCACATGTGTGGATTAAAGATCTCTTTTGCCAGCCTTTTCTGACTATTTAAGACCCTCCCCAAACTTGTGAACAGCACTCAGACATGGTCAACATGGGAAAGACAAAGGAGCATTCCAAGGCCATCAGAGACTAGATCGTGGAGGGTCACAAGGCTGGCAAGGGGTACAAAACCCTTTCCAAGGAGTTGGGCCTACCTGTCTCCACTGTTGGGAGCATCATCCGTAAGTGGAAGGCTTATGGAACTACTGTTAGCCTTCCACGGCCTGGACAGCCTTTGAAAGTGTCCTCCCGTGCCGAGGCCAGGCTTGTCCGAAGAGTCAAGGCTAACCCAAGGACAACAAGGAAGGAGCTCTGGGAAGATCTCATGGCAGTGGGGACATTGGTTTCAGTCAATACCATAAGTAACGTACTCCACCGCAATGGTCTCAGTTCCAGACGAGCCCGTAAGGTACCTTTACTATCAAAGCGTCATGTCAAGGCTCGTCTACAGTTTGCTCATGATCACTTGGAGGACTCTGAGACAGACTGGTTCAAGGTTCTATGGTCTGATGAGACCAAGATCTAGATCTTTAGTGCCAACCACACACGTGACGTTTGGAGACTGGATGGCACTGCATACGACCCCAAGAATACCATCCCTACAGTCAAGCATGGTGGTGGCAGCATCATGCTGTGGGGCTGTTTCTCAGCCAAGGGGCCTGGCCATCTGGTCCGCATCCATGGGAAGATGGATAGCACGGCCTACCTGGAGATTTTGGCCAAGAACCTCCGCTCCTCCATCAAGGATCTTAAGATGGGTCGTAATTTCATCTTCCAACAAGACAACGACCCAAAGCACACAGCCAAGAAAACCAAGGCCTGGTTCAAGAGGGAAAAAGTCAAGGTGTTGGAGTGGCCTAGTCAGTCTCCTGACCTTAACCCAATTGAAAACTTGTGGAAGGAGCTCAAGAATAAAGTCCACATGAGACACCCAAAGAACCTAGATAACTTGGAGAAGATCTGCATGGAGGAGTGGGCCAAGATAACTTCACAGACCTGTGCCGGCCTGATCAGGTCTTATAAAAGACGATTATTAGCTGTAATTGCAAACAAGGGTTATTCCACAAAATATTAAACATAGGGGTTGTATAATAATTGACCCACACTTTTATGTTTAAAATTTAATAAAATTCAACTGAGCAACATAACTTTTTGGTTTGTAAGATTTATGCTTCTGTTCATAAAACCTACTCTCGTTTGCAGTTTGAAGGCTCTAATTTATTTGCATCTTATCAAACCAGCTAAATCTGCAGGGGGTTGAATACTACTTGTAGGCACTGTATGTGGTCCATGTGATGGACAAACCACAGTTTTAAATAGCTGGATTTTTAGCGCTCTAATATGGAAAGGTCCTGGCTGTATTCTGCAGTACCAACATGCAAATGGCGGAGAAAAACTGTGTTCTCTGGATTGTTTTTTAAGCAAATAATGAGGATTAAGATCCCAAAAAAAATATTCCTGGCCCCTGAGACCTGGGCCTTTGTCTAGAAATATCTAACAGCAGCAAAAGGCAGAACTGGAATGGAGCCTCTTGTGCTATATACACTGCAGTCTGCTTTATACACTGACTGCCTGTCTATATTCACTGCCTTCCTGATATCTCTGCAGATGGATTAGTCATCAGAAGGACTGTTTGTTGAGATGGATATGTGTAATGTACTTGTTTTCTCCCTACACTACCTAATACACAACCAAATCTCTCCCTAGCTCAGCAGCACCTCTCCCTACACTGCCTGATTGTGGAATAGACTGATGAGCTCAGCGGCGCCAGTTCTGATATAGACCTGATGACGCTGTGCAGCCGGACAATCACTGTAATGCCACAACCACCATGGCTGCTGCATTACAATGAGTGGCAAGCAATCCCTGTACGTTGATTGGCACTCTAAAGAGCGCCAAACAAGCAGGGAGGGGACCCGACCATGCGCCCAAGAATCTCGCAAGTACTCGACGAGCTCCGAGCATCTCGAGTACTAAGATGCTCGGGCGAGTACCGAGTACTTGCGAGTACGCTCGGTCATCACTATATAAGTCAGTGCAGAACTGTGGACAGCTTGGTGGGTGAGAGAGATGAGTTTGTATTGTATTCTGTAGTCATTGTTTCACCTAACCCGTGCAATGATTGGCACAGGGTAGAGGTGTCGGTGAAGCGGTTTGATAGAAATACGACCCTGGCTGCTGCATTCAGAAGGAATTGGAGAGGAGACAGTTTGTTTAGAGGGAGACCGATCAGAAGAGAGTTGCACTAGTGAATAAGAGCAACAGTAAGAGTTTTTGCAGTATCAAAGGTGAGAAAAGGTCGACTTCTGGAGATGTTTTTCAGGTGCAGGTGATTTAAGCGAGTGAGTGATTTTCCACGTTGAATAAAGGAAAGTTGTGTGTCAAATATGACTCCAAGATAGCAGGCAAGCTGAGTGGGAGTTATACTGGCAGCACCTAAAGGAAATTGCAAAGTCAGGTATAGGTAAGTTAGTAGAGGGAGGAAGCCGAAGGAGTTCATTTTTGGAGATATTAAGTTTCAGGCTCTTGTTGAAGAATTATAACAAAAAAAAAATCCCATCTGACAACGCTGGCGGCAGAGGACACAGTCAGACAGTTCATTGGACAACCAAGGAGAACAAGCGAGGAAGACACAAACCAGATGCGGCAGAGGCAGGAGAACGCTGTCAAAGGTCTAGGACAGTTTTCTCAGACCCTCCCAGCACCCAGCCCTGATACATGGGGTACTCTGACAAGGAGGGAAAAGTTTTGGAAGATGCAAGCTGGACACGTGGCATGAACTGTTTTTCTAACCCTTGGAGGTCCTAGCCGCTAGTGTTTTGTCAGAGATAGTTTTTAGTGCCGCCGGGGGCATTATAACTGATGAAATTGATTGACGCATCCGCCTGTCAGTTGAAAATGCCGACAGGCTGACTCTTATAAAAATAAACAAGGGTTGAATTGGGCCAGGCTTATCAACACCACCAGATGATAGCATAAAACATAAACTCAAATCCTGTGCTTATTTTTTGGGGGTCTATTCCCATGCACTCCTTCACACTCAGACATGGGTATACCCTTCTGGAATTGTTCTATTTTATGTTGCCCTCCTCCTTCTCCTCATCCTCCACCACCATATCACCAGGGTGACTGTGATGCAACACCCACATAATTTTTTTAAGGGTGTTTCTGATTAGAGACGAGCAAATATTTCAATATTCGTTTTGGATTACAGTCGCCATTTTTGCAATATTCGCCAATGTAATTGTCGAATATTCGCCGAACATTGCCAAGCGCCATTGGATTCAATGGGTGCCAAAACCAAACGTATACACAACACCTTCAAACGGGACCAAAGCTGCCAAAAACACATCAATTTAGGGGCAGTCACCAGGAAAGTGCCATCAATTAACCCAGAATGCAAGTAGTATAATTATTATTATTTATCATTATTGCACCATTTATTCCATTGCGCTTTACAAAAGAAGTCACTGACTGGAAAAAAAGCAGAGAGGACCCTGCCAGTGAGGGTGCACAAACAGTCTATAAGGGATGGGTGAGGATACAGTAGGTGAGGGTACAGCTGGTAGTGGAGCGGTATGGTGGAGCGAGGGTTACTGCAGGTTGTAGGCTTGTCGGAAGAGGTGGGTCTTCAGCTTCCTTTTAAAGGTTTCAACAGTAGGCGAGAGTCTGATATGTTGGGGTACACATTTCAAGAGTAGAAGGGATGCACAGGAAAAATCTTGTATGCGATTGTGGGAAGAGGAGAGAAGACAGGAGTAGAGAAGGAGATCTTGTGAGGATCGGAGGTTGAGCACAGT
Source organism: Phyllobates terribilis (assembly GCF_046119375.1). Lineage (NCBI taxonomy): Eukaryota > Metazoa > Chordata > Amphibia > Anura > Dendrobatidae > Phyllobates > Phyllobates terribilis. The sequence continues at coordinate 460,353,137 of NW_027362764.1, forward strand.
TATGTACCGGGAGACTAGGTCACAGATATATGGAGCAGACAGGTTGTGGATGGCTTTGCATGTCATGGTTACGGTTTTGAACTGAAGTCTCTGGCCAATGGGGAGCCAGTGAAGGGATCATAGATTGCAATCTTATAGATTGCTGGAGCCAGTCCACAGTAAAAAAGCAGCCATAGAGTGTCCTGGAACCTTTCCACACACTTTTCTTAGCCAGGGCTGCTTCTCGGCATGGTTTTACAGGCCCACCAGAGAATCCTCGGGTGGGCCCTGGCTTCTCCATCAGTAGAGTTCATGATAGCACAAACTTTGCAGCTTCTATGGGGCTCTAGAGTGGGGGAGAAAGGTGGGCCCTCAGAATCAAATCCTCTGGTGGACCCAATGTTTTTCAGTCTGACACTGCTTCTCTGTGAGAGTCGTATTTCACCACAGCCCTATTCTTTAGCTCGGTGAAAGGACTGGCATAGAGAGAAACCATATCTACTCTGGCAGTCATTTCTCTGCCACCAGGTTCCGCCCATTGTCACACACAACCATGCTTGGCTGTATGTTCAGCGGTGAGAGCCACAGATCAGGCTGCTGTGTTACAGCTTTCAACAACTCTGCAGCGGTGGGTGGTTTGTCACCTAAGCAGTAAGCATATTATCTTCAGCACAGCCTGTTGCCGCTTGACCAAGGCAGTGCTGCAGTGCTTCCAGCTTGTGACTGATGTGGTTATTTAGGAGATGGAGGCCAAACTGGAGGAGGAGGTGCAGGAGTTGAACAATGTGATAACATTGAGGTTACATTGGTGAGTCTGTTTTTTATACTAAAGCAAGATCCTACTGTGTTTTTATTTATTTTTTTTTACGTCTCTTCAAATGTGTATTGGGGTGCATCCTAATTTTTCGCAGCCCTTGAAATTGTTGCATATACAATAACAGTATTGGAGACACACTCCTTAATAATGGGAAGGACAATTCAAATAGATTCTATATTCTAGAATATTAACTGTCTTATCTGAAATTATTTTACGGGTGAGGTATCGCAGTAAGGATAGCGTATTTCACTGATCCAGCCAGGTATTATTGCCTTATCCTGCGTGCTGCTGGTACTGCCCCAAAAAATTTAAAATCTATTATATTCCCTATCGATGACACTGTTAGATGCATTTACAATAGGGACAGGTGCTTCTAAGTGGTATCATCACCAGCTACAGATACATATATAGTGATAAATGTCTTCCACAGTCCATAACTTTATTTTTTTTATTTCTTTAGCCTTATATACAAGTCATTACCCTGGAAAGAATGTTTCTTAACATTTTTTCCATTTTAGCTTGTTTCTTGTATGTTTTTTTCAGTCTGCAAAAATGGCGTAATACTCTGACAGCATTGTTCACAGATATGCTATTTGTCAGCCACCAACTGAGAATAGGTTTGAACCCTCAACTGCAATACTTTAAATGGAGTGTAATAGATGACACGCTCACGATAATTGCTGGATTATTAGCGCAGTCATATGGGATAACATCTGATGGCCACGGTTTCAGAGAGTCGCCTAATAGTATGGTATTTGTCAGCGACCAAGAGACAATTGGTTCAACAAAACACACGTGGCTGATTTTTAAAGGAGTGGAATATTTGGTACACTCCACAAAATTTCTGCATTATTGCGCCAGTCATATGGATAACGTGCATCAAAAAATCTGTCTGTATTCTGCTGCAATCTATAAATGGAGGACAATTTTTTCCACGTTCACTACAAATGGCTGGATTTGAACCGCAGTTATATATGATACATCTGACAGAGAACCACGTTTTTAAATAACAGGCCTATAGTTTACTAATACAGTTCTTCAGAGACCTAGAGTTAATAGCTTGACTGACACACTGCAATGAAATTGAAGGCAGCAATGGCTGATTTTGGAACACTATTATAGGTGATATGTATGACAGAGAACCACAGTTTTAAATAGCAGGCCTGTAATTTACTAATATTATTCTACACAGAGTCCTAGTGTGAATAGCTTGACCAACACACTGAAACGAAATGAAAATGGAAAAAATGGCTGATTTTGGAACACTGTTTTAGGTGATAGGTCTGACAGAGAACCTCGGTTTGAATAGCAGGTCTGTAATTTACTAATATTATTCTACACAGACACATAGTGTGAATAGCTTGACCGACACACTGCAACAGAATGGAAAAGGAGGTCAATATATTATACATTCAGTTCAAATTTCTGGATTTTTAGCGCTGAAATATGGAACAGATCTGGCTGTATTCTGCAGTGCTAACAAGCAAATGGAACACTAAAATGGTGTACTCTGGATTGCTTTTTAAGCAAATAACCAGGATTGAGATAAAAAAAAATTGGCCTGGCTCCTGATATCTGGGGCTATATCTACAAATATATGTAATTATTAAAGCAGCAGCAGACTGGACGTTCAATATATATGCACTGCAGTCTGCCACAAACCTGTGTGCCTGCCTAACTCTGATTATATGCAACTGGATTAGTCCTCAGAAGGACTGTTAGTTCAGATGGATATATATATATACAGTACAGACCAAAAGTTTGGACACACATTCTCATTTAAAGATTTTTCTGTATTTTCATGACTATGAAAATTGTACATTCACATTGAAGGCATCAAAACTATGAATTAACACATGTGAAGTTATATACTTAACAAAAAAATGTAAAATAACTGAAAATATGTCTTATATTCTAGGTTCTTCAAAGTAGCCATCTTTTGCTTTGATGACTGCTTTGCACACTCTTGGCATTCTCTTGATGAGCTTCAAGAGGTAGTCACCGGAAATGGTTTTCACTTCACAGGTGTGCCCTGTCAGGTTTAATAAGTGGGATTTCTTGCCTTATAAATGGGGTTGGGACAATCAGTTGTGTTGTGCAGAAGGCAGGTGGATACACAGCTGATAGTCCTACTGAATAGACTGTTAGAATTTGTATTATGGCAAGAAAAAAGCAGCTAATTAAAGAAAAACGAGTGGCCATCATTACTTTAAGAAATGAAGGTCAGTCAGTCCGAAAAATTGGGCAAACTTTGAAAGCGTCCCAAAGAGCAGTTGCAAAAAACATAAAATGCTACAAAGAAACTGGCTCACATAAGGACCGCCCCAGGAAAGGAAGACCAAGAGTCACCTCTGCTTCTGAGGATAAGTTTATCCGAGTCACCAGCCTCCGGTCTGTCTTCTACATGGTCAAGTGTTAGTAGCCGTGAGTCAAGACCGCATACTCCTCCTCACCCTGATGCTCCTTCCTCCCACCATGCCGAGTGTCGTCAGACAGCAACTGATCCCACAGTTGGACACTCTGAAGAGCTGTTCACTAGTCCATTTCCATATTTGGGCCCCTCAGCTGCTCCGCTTGAAGTGGTGGAAGAAGAGATCCCATGTAGCGATGGCCAAATATTTGAACAGCCACGGCCACAGGAAGGCGACGCTGGCAATTTGTCACAAGAGGTGGACGTTGACGAGATACAATTGCCATGAAGTGAGGAGGAGGACCGTGGTGCGGAAGTGGAAAAGGAGGAGGTGGTGGATGATCTAGTAACTGACCCAACATGGCAGGAGGACATGCAGAGTGAGGCCACACAGGGGGAGGGAGGCAGAGTACCCCAACAGGCAAGACGAATCAGTGTGGTGGCCGCAGACAGAAGGCGGGCAACCGTACCCCGTAACACCAACACGAGGGACGTTGCCAGTACAACCGGTAGGTCTTTCAGAGTCCGGAATTTTTTTAAAGACTCTGCTGATAACCCCAAAAAGGCCATTTGTACCACCTGTCAGGCCAGCATCAGCAGGGGTGACAAAACTACCAGCCTGACCACCACCAGCATGATCAGGCACATGTCAGCAAAGCACCCGACTTTGTGGGGTGAACCGCAGGGTCCACGACCAGTGTCAGCGGGTGTCAACACTGCTTCTTCCGCTGTTGTGCATGTAAGAGAACCCCCTGTTGTGCGTGCAAGGCAATCCCCTGTCCATACTGCATGCAAAGATGCCCCCTCCTCTCAGTCTTCACTTGTTATGGCAGTTTCTCAAGAAACAGCATCAACGTCCACGTTCACATCCCACCACAGCGTTCAATTGTCCATATCCCAGACCTTTGAACAAAAGAGCAAATTCGCATCCAATGCCCCACAGGCCACAGTCCTAAATTCGCACATTTCACGACTGTTTGCATTGGAAATGCTGCCTTTTAGGCTGGTGAAGACGGAATCCTTCCGCAAACTTATGGCGGTCGCCATCCCTTGGTACTCGGTCAGCAGCCGACACTATTTTGCCGGGTGTCCAATCCCCGCACCACACAAGCACGTGTTCCAAAACATCTGCCGTGCCCTCATCAACGCAGTTACTGGGAGAGTCCACCTGACAACGGACACGTGGACAAGTGCTTGTGGCCAGGGACGGTACATCTCTCTGACGGCACACTGGGTAAACATAGTAGAAGCCGGGACCCAGTCAGACCTTGGGACGGAACACATCCTCCCCACACGGAGGATTGCTGGCCCTATGTCAGTCAGAGTTGCCCCCACAGTGTACAGCTCCTGCGCATCATCCTCCTCCTCATGTTCAGACTCCATCTCAGATATCACCACATCAGTTACAAGCTGGAAGCACTGCAGTACTGCCTCAGCCAAGCGGAAACAGGCTGTGCTCAAACTCATAAGCTTAGGTGATAAAACTCACACTGCTTGTGAGTTGTGGACAGTTGTGAAAGAGCAGGTAGATCTGTGGTTGAGACCGCTGAACCTACATCCAGTCATGGTCGTGTGTGACAATGGTCATAACCTGATGGCGGCTCTGAGGCGAGGTGAGATCACACACGTACCATGCCTGGCTCATGTGCTTAACCTCGTGGTTCAGCGGTTTCTTAAATCGTACCCCGAGTTGCCAAAGTACGCTACCTGTCAGCTCATTTTCAGATGTCGGCTACAGCTTCCGCTGCCCTTGCTGTGTTGCAGCAGCGTTTGCAGCTTCCGGCACACCGACTGGTGTGTGATGTCCCCACACATTGGGCCAGACTTCTCATCACCACCAAATGACAGCAGAGTAACATAAAGTCAAATGCACTGTGTTATTTCTGGAGGTGTAGTCCCATGCACCGCTTCACACCCACACATGGGTATACGCTTCCTCATTTTGGTTGTTTTTTGCTCTTCTCCTTATCATCAGCCTTCACCACCACTATACCACCAGGGTGACCATGGTCCGTGTTGCCAGCATTGCAAGTTCCTCCGTCCTAATTTTTGGCAGCTTTTGCTTGGAAGGCATAGGCAAAGACTATGGGAGACCCACTCCCCAATAATGAGAATAATGTTTTTAATGTGGTGTACTGCATGGCTCTTGAAAGGGGCATTGCAAGTTCCTCCATCCTAATTTTTGGCAGCTTTTGCTTGGACGGCATAGGCAAAGACTATGGGAGACCAACTCCCCAATAATGGGAATAATGTTTTTAATAAGCTGTTCTGCATGGCTCTTGTAAGGGGCATTGCAAGTTCCTCCATCCTAATTTTTGGCATCTTTTGCTTGGATGGCATAGGCAATGACTATGGGAGACCCACTCCCCAATAATGGGAATAATGTTTTTAATATGCTGTACTGCATGGCTCTTGTAAGGGGCATTAAAATCGTCTTGTTAAGCTACTGTGACCTCCACGTCTCTTCCAATGGTCATTGAAATTGTTTTTTTATTCCACTGTAACCTCCACGTCTCTTCCAAGGGGCATTGACATTGTCTTTTTATTCCACTGGGACCTCCACCACTCTTCCAAGGGGCATTGATATTGTCTTTTTATTCCACTGGGACCTCCACGTCTCTTCCAAGGGGCATTAAAACCGTCTTGTTAAACCACTCTGAACTCCACGTCTCTTCCAAGGGGCATTAAAACCATCTTGTTAAACCACTCTGAACTCCACGTCTCTTCCAAGGGGCATTAAAACCATCTTGTTATACTACTGTGACCTCCACGTCTCTTCCAAGGGGCATTAAAACCGTCTTGTTAAACCACTCTGAACTCCATAGCTCTTCTAAGGGGCATTGAAATGTTGTTTTTAATTAACTCTATCCTCCACGACTCTTCCAACGGGCATTGCATTTCCTCCTAATTTTAGTCAGCTTTTGCTTTTCAATGCATAGGTGAACACTAAGGGAGACCCACTCCCCAATAATGGGTAGAAGGTTTTTAGTATGCTGTAATCCACGTCTGTTTCAAGGGGCATTGCAGTTCCTCATAATTTTGGAAACCCTTCCATTCACTGCATAGGCCAACAGTGTACAGGAGACCCAGTTGCTAAAAATGGAAAAAACGGTTTAGTTAAGGCCCTCTGACCTCCATGTCACTTCCAAGTGGCATTGGAGTGCCTCGAAATTTTTGGTAGGCATTGCACTCACTGTATGCCCTATAACTGTGTAGCCGAACCGCTCCTTTTGGTACAGAAACATATCCTACAAGACATGTGTGGTTGACTGGCCTGATATTGAAGTGAATGGTCCCTGTTCCTCCTGCTCTTTCTCCTTTGCCACCACCTCATCCATCATTCATCACCTGAAACTTTGTTTTACCGGGAGTCATAGAACTGGGATAGTAGCAGGAAAACATCCAGCAATCCTCGGAGGAGGTAGGATATGCGCCAAAACGCTTACCACCTCAGGCCTAGCCGCTGCTGCATACATGCGCTTGCATTCCAAGGAACAGAAAGCTAAGGAGATGGATGGCCTCTTGATCATGAATAATTTAATCGTTGTGTAGGAGGCCGAACACTGCTGCTGTCTACCTTCTGAACTTTGTGTTGAAGCCTGATTGACCCAGGACACGCAATCCTCTATGTCTGGAGGACGTGATGCATCCCAGTGTCCAACTGTGTCCCGGCTTCCACAATATTAACCAGAGTGATGGCGTCAGTGAGATGGACCATCCCTGGCCACATTCACTTGTCCACGTGTTTGTGGTTAGGCTGTCCTACCCACTAAATGCACTGGGGAGCCCACAGGTAATGTTTTGGTATGCCAGCTTGTGTATAAGGCGCACCGGGACAAACAGGGGCGGCTGGGACCATTTATGGACACCCGGCCGCCCCCTGGCGTCTGGAGACCGTGTGTGGGCACCTGGCCGCTGGGCGGCTGGGGACCGAGTATGGACACCCGGCTGCCCCCTGGCGGCTGGGGACCAAGCGTGGACATCCGGCCGCCGGGCGGCTGGGAACTGAGTTTGGATACCAGGCCGCCGACGCAGCCATGACGTGGTGGCCAGATTCCACCTCCACATGCCTAAAAGGCCCAATTTCAAGTGCAAGCAAGCAACCAGTATGGTATTGCAGCCTGGGGGTGGGTGGGTGGCAGGCTGCATACTTGCGCTTGCATTGCAAGGAATGGGGGAGGTACAATTGAACACTGTCCTGGGACAAGGACTTGTACGCGGATAGTTGCAAGTTTGCATCTACTGATGCGGCAAGGATCACTTCTGATGGGCACACTTTTAGGCAGTGACCTGGGTGTCAGAGATGCTTCCAGGGGTCTTCCCCATGCTGTTCCCATGTCTTTTCAGCACTGTATGCATGTGTCACACAGCACATGGCCAGATAAGGTTGTAAAATGTTAAAATGACATTTCCCGGTGAATGCATTTGTCACGGTTGAAAGCAATACAAAAGTGCAAAAACGCATAAAAAATGCTACTTGTGAGCATAGCCCAGGGTGTGGAGGAGTATTTTTGTTTTTGGTTAGTTATTTTACCTTATACACAATTCTTTACCCTGGAAAGGATGTTCCTTAACATATTTCACAGGAAAACCGTTTCAGTTTTGTTTTTGTATGTTTTATTGTGAGCCCATAAAAGTGGCTTAATACCTCTGACCACGTTGTTGACAGCAGTGACCTGGGGGTCAGAAATGCTTCCTGGGGCAATCCCCATGCTGTCCCCATGTCATTTGAGCACTGTCACTATCGTTTTGGGCACTTTTTAGGCTTTCTACAGACTGCCGGGGGTGCCGCCGCAAAAATGCATGAGTCTCCCATAGACTAACATTGGGCTCGTTGCTCGGGTCAAGCACCCGAGTATCACGGTGAGCTCGGCCCAAGCTTCGAGCACCCGAGCATTTTAGCGCTCGATCAACACTACTAAGTATCCATATATTCGGGACCCACTGTTATGATCTGCAACATGTACTAAGGAAAGATAGGGGAAAGCTGTCCCTACAGTAAGACTAAGCTGAATCCCTACGATGTAGCGGGCTGCCTGTTCCTAGCGAACAGACCCGCCTTAGTCCTCGGCTAGTCTGAACGAAGACCTATAGAATTAAGGGAGGGGTTCCTAAAATAACTAAGGACTGGGACAAAAATGGGACACCTCATAAATAGAGAAGTTGTTGCAGAACACAAAAAGACAAACTGACAAAATTGTACTAGAGGTACCATAGGACCAAGCGAAGTAACAGAGAAAGGCACCGAAGCACCAGGCTAGAGAAACAGTCAAACACTGAAGTCCAGCACAGCCAGATCGGCAGAGCTGGAATATAAAGGCAGATGATCACGTTACCGCAAAACACAAGATGGAAAAAACAAACAGGAGGGTTCTAACAGTACCCCATCTTTTATGAGGATCCTCCGGATCCTCCAGGCCCAGGCCTATCTGGAAACCTCCTGTGGAAAGTTTTAACATGCCTAGGAGCAGAGACATCATCCGTCCTTACCCATGAGTTGTCTTCGGGACCGAAACCCTTCCAGGAGACAAGATACTGTAATCTCCCTCTATGCCATCTAGAATTCAAGATACGAGAAATTTCATATTCGCCGTCTTCCACCACATGAGGAACTGTGACAGTGGCGTCCCTATCAGATACAGTACGTCCGCCTTTTTCAAAAAGGAAACATGAAACACAGGATTAATTTTCCAGGAAGTAGGGACATCCAACCTAACAGCAGTTGGGTTAACAACCTGAAGCACTTTAAATGGATCCACAAACTTAGGACTAGTGTTGAGCCACTCCCGTAGTGTTCGAGTTCGGTTCGGTTCGTCGAACACCCGTATGTTCGCCGAACTGTTCGTCGAACTGTTCGTCGAACACCTTCGAACACCATTAAAACCAATGGCAGGCAAACAAAAACACATAGAAACACATAGAAAACACATAGAAAACACTTCAAAGGTGTCCAAAAGCTGACAAACTGCTCAGAAGACTCAACTAACACATGGAAAAGTGACAAGTACATATAGTCATGCGAAAAGAAAAGAGGTGAAGGAGTAAAAGGAGGGGGAGACACAGATATAGGCATGTCATGCCCTTCTAAAATCAAGAAAGGCTGAAGTAAAAATCTAAAATCGGCCTACCAACACCCAGACGTTGTGACAAGAAAATTAAAAAAAGAAATATCTTTAGGTAGAATGGCGGTTCCATTCAGAACACTTTCCTTACAAGACGTAGTGGTATCCAAGTTGTGAGTTGTGCCAAAAACGGAACCCAATAAATTAGGACTAATCCACCATTTGTCATATCCAAGGGGCAGGTCAGTAAACGACAACATCGACGCGGAACCAAGTACAGTAGTATATACTGTACATCCTTTGACAAGGCAATCAGGCGGATCAAGAAGTTGGGAAGGGTCACCCTAATGGCCAAAACAGACATTGATGTGGCGTTCCGGTTACTTACTACCTGTGCCTCCGAATAGTGTCCACCTATTGGGCTGCTTCTGGGAAGGAGCATACTATATAGATCGCTGTTTGCCCATGGGGTGCTCCAGATCCTGCTCACTATTTGAGGCGTTTAGTTGCTTCCTCGAATGGGTTGTAATGGACGTTTCTAAGGGGGTACATATTATCCATTAACTCGACAACTTCCTATGCCGGGGCGCAAAAGATTCGCCACAGTGTGAATACATGCGGTAGTCCACCTGTGAGAAGGAGAGAGCTGGAGGGAGAGTGGACTCCATAGAGCCGAGGGGTTAGATGAAGAACGGAAGAAGGAAAGAGGGCGAGGGAGGTAAGGGAGTACAGTGGAAGGCCGACCAGAGCCCCCCAACATTCCTGCTGGGCGGGGAACAGCCTTGGGTAGAAAAGCCGCTTGCGCATCCCTTTGAGGTTACGGGCGCGAGCGGGCAGAGGGACTACGCTGGAGTGCGAAGCCGACACGGCCAGTCCGTTCCTGCCCGTGCGACCTCCGTGTCGCCGAGCTTGTGCCAGAGCCGTGGTGGACCCTGACGGCCAGCCCACCTCTCCCAATACTAGTGCCTGTCCGCTGGTGGGTGGAGCCCCCCCACGGAGGGGGGGGGAAATAACATCTGCAGAAGAACGGCCATCTTCCAGCCAAACTAAGATGTCTACTTCTTTTCGTGGACAATGTGATACGATCCCTTTCTTACGGACATGCCCATCGCTACAAATTCCAGATGAGGCACAAAAACAGCAGGTGCTTAAACGGATATCAAGTGCTCCTTCAAGTGGGCTCTCCACCACCTCAACTTCAACATCACAAATACTCCAGTCCTCAGGGGTGTCATCCCAATCGCACTTGCTTCCTCACAGCTCCCAAGTCTCCAGCAGCCCATCTGAGTATGGGGTAACACAGATGGTTGAGTCTGCACAGCTGTTTACTCATACTCTAGCCTGGGAAACGGAGGTCTGCTCCAGAGCTTCTGTTAATCCAGATGGGGAAATGATCTGCACTGATGCCCAGAATCTTTATGAGTCGGGTCCAGGACCAGATGAAGAAGGTTCTGAGCATAATGTAGACCCTCATTCCCAAACTGTAACTCCTGTTTGTGGAGACAATGATGAAGACGATGATGAGACTCAAATACCTGATTGGAGCAACAACTTGACTTTTCGGTCAGGGCAGGAAGAGGTTGGCTCTGAGGACGACAGGTGTGAGAACACACAGGGTGATGATGACGAGGTTGGAGATCCCACTTACTGTCAACCCACAGTCAGCCAGTCGATGAGGTCAGCAGAGGAGGTGGGATCGGGAAGACTCGGTACCCGGGCCTTTGCCTGGCCTTTGGGATGTCGCGGTGGTCGGCTCCCGGGCCCGTACGTGGGGGTCACTCTTTAAAAGGGTGGATAATTGTTAATTTTATAAGAGTTAGTGACGCCACCTGTGGTATTTGGTGAGAAGCACCAGCGATGCAGCAGTCCACTGAGGCCGGTGATAAGGCAGCTCGATGGTATAGCTCCCCACAGGTGGAGCTAGGCCTCGTGTGCAGCGTATGCAGGGGGAATGCAGGACAGGCGAGACCCAGCTTGGTCAGAGCAAGAACGGGAACGGACACTTCAGTACCTTTTACTGGTGGAAATTCAGGCACATCCCGGAGCACTGTAGGGTGAAGGGTGCATATCAGGATCCTCCCCAATGAGTGGGTGTAGGGCCTCCTGTTTCTTGCCTCTGCGTAGTAAGTTTCTGACCTGCCTGGAGCTAGGCCTAACTTTGTCTCTGACCTGCGCTGGCTTACCTTGTGGTAGGGCCTTGTCTTGGAGTTCACGCTCCCAGTATGCGGGGCCTAAGCATTAGAGATGAGCGTTGTTCTACTCGAACTGTTCGCCAATCTCAAATTCGAGCTGTTTTGGGCGGTGTTCGAGCCGTTCAGCGAACACGAACGATTTGAGAAAAATTCGGCTGTTCGAGGTTATGTTCGATAACTGTTCGTGCACCAAAATCATAACTGGATTTTTTCACAGTAATGATGAAAATTAATGTTAATACGCAGTTTGATTGTACAGCGGGGTGGGGGAGGGGTAGGGGATGGATCTCTGCAGGAATAATGAAGAACTCCATTTTTTTTTCTCTTTCCCGCATTTACAGTGGGGAGGTGCAATCTGTCAGCCTATCAGCAGCGCACACACGGAGCGAAGTGCTTTTTTTCACACAAGCAAGGGCATGTGTCATTGGCAGTGTATGTCACATGTCCTTGCCCTATAAGACCCAGCCATTTTCCCCGTCGCCACCATTTTCTCACTGCTGCAGCTGCGTGTTAGACGGCACCGCTGTTGCTGTGTGCGCTATACCTTGTTAATTTCAAGCCAATTTTCGCACAAATCTACAGATAGCTTGGGAGTAGGGAATAGTTGTGATTGCAGTTCTTTTAAGGACTAGGTTACAGCATTTCCTACGACTTTTATCAGGCAGGTCTAAGCTCTTAAATAGATAGATTGTGGGAGTAAAGACAAATTGTAATTGCAGTCCTTTTCAGGACTAGGTTACATCAGTTCCTATCAGTTTTTGCCAGGCAGGTCTGTGCCAGTGCTGTGCAAGTTTTTTTCACAGCATTTGGCTGAATCTAGCAAAGCTAATCCTTTTTGGCCTATTGCAGAGTGTGTTAGTCAGTGGAGTAGCCTATCTGTGTTGCAAGACATACCACCTGTGTATAGAACACCAATTTTTTTTACTGCACCTAGTGAAGTAAAATCTTTTGGGCATAGCATCATTCTATTAGTCCATCTATACTGACCTCCATCAGGTTGCAAATTGAATATAATTTTTTTCTGCATCTAGCTCTGAAAAAATATTTGGGCTTCTAGCAGTGTGTGGGACTTTTTCTATTTGTCCATCTATACTGACCTCCATCAGGCTGCAAATTAAAAATAATTTTTATCTGCATCTAGCTCTGAAAAAATATTTGGCCTTCTAGCAGTGTGTGGGACTTGTTCTATTAGTCCATATATACTGACCTCCATCACGTTGCAAATTCAAAATAATTTTTTGTCTGCATCTAGCTCTGAAAAAATATTTGGCCTTCTAGCAGTGTGTGGGACTTTCTCTATTTGTCCATCTATACTGACCTCCATCAGGCTGCAAATTAAAAATAATTTTTATCTGCATCTACCTCTGAAAAAATATTTGGCCTTCTAGCTGTGTGTGTGGGACTTGTTCTATTAGTCCATCTATACTGACCTCCATCAGGTTGCAAACTGAATATAATTTTTTTCTGCATCTAGCTCTGAAAAAATATTTGGCCTTCTAGCAGTGTGTGGGACTTTCTCTATTTGTCCATCTATACTGACCTCCATCAGGCTGCAAATTAAAAATAATTTTTATCTGCATCTACCTCTGAAAAAATATTTGGCCTTCTAGCAGTGTGTGGGACTTGTTCTATTAGTCCATCTATACTGACCTCCATCAGGTTGCAAATTGAATATCATTTTTTTCTGCATCTACTTCTGAAAAAATGTTTGGGCTTCTAGCAGTGTGTGGGACTTTGTCTTTTAGTCCTTCTATACTGATCTCCATCAGGTTGCAAATTAAAAATAATTTTTATCTGCATCTACCTCTGAAAAAATATTTGGGCTTCTAGCAGTGAGTGGGACTTGTTCTATTAGTCTATCTATACTGACCTCCATCAGGTTGCAAATTGAATATAATTTTTTTCTGCATCTACTTCTGAAAAAATATTTGGGCTTCTAGCAGTGTGTGGGACTTGGTCTATTAGTAGTGTTGAGCGATACCTTCCGATATCAGGAAATATCGTATCGGATTGGATCGGGCCGATACCCAAAAAGTATCGGATATCGCCGATTCCGATACCGGAAACCAATGCAAGTCAATGGGACACAAATATCGGAATGAAAATAAACCCTTTCTTTCCTTGTAGGTTAATTCTACATGAAGTAAAACAACTAAGAATAATGTAGAATGACATGAAAAGCCGGCAATTCATCAGCGGCATTCACCGGTACCCGACAATTTACAACAGAAAGAATAGAGCTTCACACATAGATTAGATAGATAGAAACATGTCAGTCACATATATATGAAGTACAGTGACAGTGTTGCTTACTGTACTTGTCATTTAGTGTAAAGGATTTATTAAAAAAAATATTAGTGTTTTCGTGCACCGTCTCTTTAAAAAAGCCGGCCGGCAATTCAGCATCTGTACCCGACAATTTATAACAGACAGAATAGAGCTTCACACATAGATTAGATAGATAGAAACATGTCAGTCACATATATAAGAAGTACAGTGACAGTGTTGCTTACAGAACTTGTCATTTAGTGTAAAGGATTTATTTAAAAAAATAATAGTGTTTTCATGCACCGTCTCTTTAAGAAAGCCGGCCGGCAATTCAGCATCTGTACCCGACAATTTAGAATAGAAGGAATAGAGAATCACACATAGATTAGATAGATAGAAACATGTCAGTCACATATATATGAAGTACAGTGACAGTGTTGATTACTGTACTTGTCATTTAGTGTTAAAATAAAGGATTTATTTAAAAAAAAATTGGCGTGGGGTTCCCCTTAATTTTAGGCTCTAGCGGAGGTTAAGCAGACAGCTGGGGCAAATGTTTGAAGCCTGGGAAGGGGGTAATACCCACGGAGCTTCCCAGGCTACTAATATCAGCCCCCAGCTGAATACCTAGCCTTTACTAGCTATTAAAATGGGGGACCCCCCCAAAAAAATGACGTGGGGTCCCCCCTAATTTAATAGCTAGCACAGGCTAGGCAGACAGCTGGGGGCTGATATTAATAGCCCAGGAAGGGAGCCATGAATATTGGCCCCCTCCCAGGCTAGAAACACCAGCCGTCAGCCGCCCCAGAAATGGCGCATCCATAGGATGCGCCAATTCTGGCACTTAGCCTCGCTCTTCCACGCTGCCCTGGTGCGGTGGCAGGGGGTAATAGGGTTGGGGTTGATGTCAGCTTATAATGCCAGCTGACATCAAGCCCAGGTTAGTAATGGAGAGGCGTCTATAAGACACCCCCATTACTAACCCCATAGTCAAAGTTAAAAGAAAACACAAACACCCAGAGTAAAGTCCTTTAATTGAAATAAACACACAATTCTTTATTGTTCTAAATTAAACCATACTTACCATCACGCCCATTCCAGCTGAAGCCAACGATCTCCTGCAATAAAAGAAAAATAATAAAGCAACCTCATCCTTACCTTTCGATGGTTCCCAGGACAGCTCCAGCTCTGCTACATCGAGATGACAGGCTGGACCGCAGCAGAAAGCTGCCATCCAGCCTGTCATCCCGCAGACACTGAGAAGCGCAGGCATGCTTGCGCTCCTCAGTGTCTCTCTGTGACGTCATCCAGATGAGCCGAGTTCATGTCCAATGAACTCAGCTCACCTCATGCACGTCACTGACAGCGTGGGAAAATTCTCCTGCACTCAGCGCTTCAGCGTGAGAATTCTCCCACGCTGTCAGTGACATACATGAGGTGAGGTCATGTCCAATGAACTCAGCTCACCTCATGCACGTCACTGACAGCGTGGGAAAATTCTCACGCTGAAGTGCTGAGTGCAGGAGAATTTTCCCACGCTGTCAGTGACGTACATGAAGTGAGCGGAGTTCATTGGACATGACCTCGGCTCATCTGGATGCCGTCACAGCCAGACACTGAGGAGTGGAAGTATGCCTGCGCTTCTCAGTGTCTGCGGGATGACAGGATGGATGGCAGCGTTCTGCTGCGGTCCAGCCTGTCATCTCGATGTAGCAGAGCTGAAGCTGTCGTGGGAGCCATGGAAAGGTAAGGATGAGGTTGCTTTATTATTTTACTTTTATTGCAGGAGATCGTTGGCTTCAGCTGGAATGGGCGTGGTGGTAAGTATGGTTTAATTTAGAACAATAAAGAATTGTGTGTTTATTTCAATTAAAGGACTTTTTTCTGGGTGTTGTGTTTTTTTAAATACTTTACTAGAAATTCATGGTGGTCATGTCTAATATTGGCGTGACCCCATGAATTTTGGGCTTAGGGCCAGCTGATAATGCCAAGCTGGCCTTAACCCCTTTATTACCCAGTGAGCCACCGCACCAGGGCCCTGGATGAGTTGGGTACAGCGCCAGAAGATGGCGCTTCTATGAACGCGCCATTTTCTGGGGCGGCTGCGGACTGCAATTTGCAGCGGGGGTGGCCCAGAAAGCTTGGGTCTCCCTGCGCTGCGGATTCCAGCCCCCAGCTGCCTAGTTGTATCTGGCTGGGCACAAAAATAGGGCGAAGCCCCACGCATTTTTTTTTAAAATTATTTCATGAAATTCATGGAATAATTAAGAAAAAAAGGGCTTCCCTATATTGTTGTGTCCAACCAGGTACAAATAGGCAGCTGGTGGTTGGGGGCAGCCCATTCCTGCCTGCTGTACCTGGCTGGACACAAATATAGTGCGAAGCCCCACGTCAATTTTTTTTTAATTATTTCATGAAATAATTTTTTTAAAAAAGGGCTTCCCTATATTGTTGTGTCCGGCCAGGTACAAATAGGCAGCTGGTGGTTGGGGGCAGCCTGTTCCTGCCTGCTGTACCTGGCTGGACACAAATATAGGGCGAAGCCCCACGTCAATTTTTTTTAAAATAAGTCCTTTATTTTAACACTAAATGACATTTGAGGAGTTAATAAAGATGCAGTCCCTAAATTATTATTTATTTTTTAATTAATTTTTCCCAAAACTTTTGACGTGGGCTTCGCCATATTTTTGTATGCCAGCCAGGTACAGCATCCAGCTTCTATGAACGCGCCATTTTCCGGGGTGGCTGCGCACTGCAATTTTCAGCGGGGGGAGGGGGGGGGCAGAAAGCTTGGGCCTCCCTGCGCTGCAGATTCCATCCCCCAGCTGCCTAGTTGTACCTGGCTGGACACAAAAATAGGGAGAAGCTTCACGTATTTTTTTTTTTTAATTATTTCATGAAATTCATGAAATAATTAAGAAAAAAAGGGCTTCCCTATATTGTTGTGTCCAACCAGGTACAAATAGGCAGCTGGTGGTTGGGGGCAGCCCGTTCCTGCCTGCTGTACCTGGCTGGACACAAATATAGTGCGAAGCCCCACGTCAATTTTTTTTAAATCATTTCAGGAAATTCATGAAATAATTTAAAAAAATTGATGTGGGGCTTCGCCCTATATTTGTGTCCAGTCAGGTACAGCAGGCAGGAACGGGCTGCCCCCAACCACCAGCAGCCTATTTGTACCTAGCCGGACACAACAATATAGGGAAGCCCTTTTTTTCTGAATTATTCCATGAATTTCATGAATTTAAAAAAAAAAAAACGTGGAGCTTCGCCCTATTTTTGTGTCCAGCCAGGTACAACTAGGCAGCTGGGGGCTGGAATCTGCAGCGCAGGGAGGCCCAAGCTTTCTGGGCCCCACCCGCTGCAAATTGCAGTCCGCAGCCGCCCCGGAAAATGGCGCGTTCATAGAAGCGCCATCTTCTGGCGCTGTACCCAACTCATCCAGGGCCCTGATGCGGTGGCTCACTGGGTAATAAAGGGGTTAAGGCCAGCTTGGCATTATCAGCTGGCCCTAAGCCCGAAATTCATGGGGTCACGCCAATATTAGACATGACCACCATGAATTTCTAGTAAAGTATTTAAAAAAAACACAAACACCCAGAAAAAAGTCCTTTAATTGAAATAAACACACAATTCTTTATTGTTCTAAATTAAACCATACTTACCATCACGCCCATTCCAGCTGAAGCCAACGATCTCCTGCAATAAAAGAAAAATAATAAAGCAACCTCATCCTTACCTTTCCATGGCTCCCACGACGGCTCCAGCTCTGCTACATCGAGATGACAGGCTGGACCGCAGCAGAACGCTGCCATCCAGCCTGTCATCCCGCAGACACTGAGAAGCGCAGGCATACTTCCACTCCTCAGTGTCTGGCTGTGACGGCATCCAGATGAGCCGACAATGAACTCGGCTCACCTCATGTACGTCACTGACAGCGTGGGAGAATTCTCCTGCACTCAGCGCTTCAGCGTGAGAATTTTCCCACGCTGTCAGTGACGTGCATGAGGTGAGGTCATGTCCCATGAACTCGGCGCACCTCATGCACGTCACTGACAGCGTGGGAGAATTCTCACGCTGAAGCGCTGAGTGCAGGAGAATTTTCCCACGCTGTCAGTGACGTGCATGAGGTGAGCTGAGTTCATTGGACATGACCTCGGCTCATCTGGATGACGTCACAGAAAGACACTGAGGAGCGCAAGCATGCCTGCGCTTCTCAGTGTCCGCGGGATGACAGGCTGGATGGCAGCGTTCTGCTGCGGTCCAGCCTGTCATCTCGATGTAGCAGAGCTGAAGCTGTCCTGGGAACCATGGAAAGGTAAGGATGAGGTTGCTTTATTATTTTACTTTTATTGCAGGAGATCGTTGGCTTCAGCTGGAATGGGTGTGGCGGTAAGTATGGTTTAATTTAGAACAATAAAGAATTGTGTCTTTATTTCAATTAAAGGACTTTTTTCTGGGTGTTTGTGTTTTTTTTAAATACTTTACTAGAAATTCATGGCGGTCATGTCTAATATTGGCGTGACCCCATGAATTTCGGGCTTAGGGCCAGCGGATAATGCCAAGCTGGCCTTAACCCCTTTATTACCCAGTGAGCCACCGCACCAGGGCCCTGGATGAGTTGGGTACAGCGCCAGAAGATGGCGCTTCTATGAACGCGCCATTTTCCGGGGCGGCTGCGGACTGCAATTTGCAGCGGGTGGGACCCAGAAAGCTTGGGTCTCCCTGCGCTGCAGATTCCAGCCCCCAGCTGCCTAGTTGTACCTGGCTGGACACAAAAATAGGGCGAAGCGCCACACATTTTTTTTTTTAATTATTTCATGAAATTCATGGAATAATTAAGAAAAAAAGGGCTTCCCTATATTGTTGTGTCCGGCTAGGTACAAATAGGCAGCTGGTGGTTGGGGGCAGCCCGTTCCTGCCTGCTGTACCTGGCTGGACACAATTATAGGGCGAAGCCCCACATAATTTTTTTTTAATTATTTCATGAATTTCCTGAAATAATTAAAAAAAAATTGACGTGGGGCTTCACACTATATTTGTGTCCAGCCAGGTACAGCAGGCAGGAACGGGCTGCCCCCAACCACCAGCTGCCTATTTGTACCTAGCCGGACACAACAATATAGGGAAGCCCTTTTTTTCTTAATTATTCCATGAATTTCATGAAATAATTAAAAAAAAAAAAACGTGGAGCTTCTCCCTATTTTTGTGTCCAGCCAGGTACAACTAGGCAGCTGGGGGATGGAATCTGCAGCGCAGGGAGGCCCAAGCTTTTTGCCCTCCCCCCCCCCGCTGAAAATTGCAGTCCGCGGCCGCCCCGGAAAATGGCGCGTTCATAGAAGCTGGATGCTGTACCTGGCTGGCATACAAAAATATGGCGAAGCCCACGTCAAAAGTTTTGGGAAAAATTTATTAAAAAATAAATAATAATTTAGGGACTGCATCTTTATTAAGTCCTCAAATGTCATTTAGTGTTAAAATAAAGGATTTATTTAAAAAAAAAATGGCGTGGGATCCCCCATAATTTTAGTCTCTAGCGGAGGTTAAGCAGACGGCTGGGGCAGATGTTTGAAGCCTGGGAAGGGGGTAAAACCCACGGAGCTTCCCAGGCTACTAATATCAGCCCCCAGCTGAATACCTAGCCTTTACTAGCTATTAAAATGGGGGACCCCCCAAAAAAAAATGACGTGGGGTCCCCTCTATTTTAATAGCTAGCAAAGGCTAGGCAGACAGCTGAGGGCTGATATTAATAGCTCAGGAAGGGTGCCATGAATATTGGCCCCCTCCCAGGCTAGAAACACCAGCCGTCAGCCGCCCCAGAAATGGCGCATCCATAGGATGCGCCAATTCTGGCACTTAGCCTCGCTCTTCCACGCTGCCCTGGTGCGGTGGCAGGGGGTAATAGTGGTGGGGTTCATGTCAGCGCCAGCTGCCATGAAGCCCAGGTTAGTAATGATGGCCGTCTATATGACACCCCCATTACTAACCTACAAAGTGTTAAAAAGAAAAAACACACTACACCCAGAAAAAAATAATTTATTTGAAATAAAACACCATTTTATTTAATTCTTAGTTTACTAAAAAAAAAATAGTTACCTGTCCACGTTCCTGCGCTGATCTCCCATGCACAGCTGTCACATCTGGAGATGGTGACAGCTGTGCATGGCTGCTGTAAGCTCACGCTGCCGGGAACACGTCCGCTCCCGGCAGCGGGAGCCACTGACTGAGGTCACCGGAGTGCATTCAGGCAGCGCAGCTCCGGAGACCTCCTTTACGGCAGTGCTGTACCGTGGGAATTTCTCACGATACAGCAGTGCCGTAAAGGAGCTAACCGGAGCAGCGCTGCCTGAACTCCGGTGAACCCTTACGGCCCCGTCATTCTAGCGGCGGCAGCGGTTCAGAGCGGTCACATTCTATGTGGCTGCTCTGAACTGGAGATCTTCGTGGGACACTCGTGGACTACTACGGAGGGGTAAGGATAAGGTTGTGGTTTATTATTTTATATTTTATTACAGGAGATCGATGGCTTCGGGGAATTAGGTGTCTTGGTGAGTATAGGTGTAGTTTTTTATTTTTTACTTTATTTTAGGTGGCGATCGGCGGGGACAGGTAATGTATGAACTAATTTCTTTTAGGTAACCACTGGCCACCAATGACATGTATTTAAAATTTATTGGGGACACAGTAGGGCAATTAAAATAGCAGGATCAGGCTGATGGGAACTACTGCTCCCATCGAGCTGATCCTGCTGGCAGGAGTGGACGGGGGACAGACATAGGCCGATGGGAGTAGTAGTGTCACATCGGCCTATGTCTGCCCGCACACACACCCGCACACACACACGCACACACACACCCCGCACACACACCCGCACACACACCCCGCACACACACACACCCCGCACACACTAATCATGACGGGTCTGGGAGGTGAGGCTGACCTGTGCGGCCGTGGGAAAGTTCATGTGAGTTCATGCAATGCAGTCAAGCATGAACTCACATGAACCCTCTGAGGGCACCGCGGCTACTTCAAATGAACAGCTGATCGGCATCACCTGATACCTCAGCTGTTCATTTGAAATAACCGGCGGGAAAGCGCAGCACAGAACGGGAAAGCCGGCGGTGAAGTCTTTTCACTGCCGGCTTCCCCGCCCGGGTCCTTCGCTCCTTGGTGCTGCGCTCCCCGCCCGGTCCTAATTTACGATTGGGATTGGAGGTGGCGAGGGGAGCGGAGGATCGGGGTGGTAGGCTGCGGGGAAGCAGTATGGGGCTGCGTGATTGTTTAAAAGCCGGCGGCTTTTTACCGCGCGCCGGCTTTTAAACAATCAGGAGAATTCTCCCACGCTGGGATGGCATTCTGATGACAAGCTGGATCGCAGCTGAGCGCTGCCATCCAGCTTGTCATCCTTCAGAGACACTGCAGAGCGCAGGCATTATGGGAACTTCCGATTCCGGTATTCGATATTATAAAAGTATCGGAATTAAGTATCGGAATTCCGATACAGTGAATATCGGCCGATACCCGATATTTCAGTATCGGAATGCTCAACACTATCTATTAGTCCATCTACACTGACCTCCATCAGGTTGCAAATTAAAAATAATTTTTATCTGCATCTAGCTCTGAAAAAATATTTGGGCTTCTAGCAGTGTGTGGGACTTGGTCTATTAGTCCATCTATACTGATCTCCATCAGGTTGCAAATTAAAAATAATTTTTATCTGCATCTAGCTCTGAAAAAGTATTTGGGCTTCTAGCAGTGTGTGGGACTTGGTCTATTAGTCCATCTATACTGACCTCCATCTGGTTGCAAATTGAATATCATTTTTTTCTGCATCTACTTCTGAAAAAATGTTTGGACTTCTAGCAGTGTGTGGGACTTGGTCTATTAGTCCATCTATACTGATCTCCATCAGGTTGCAAATTAAAAATAATTTTTATCTGCATCTAGCTCTGAAAAACTATTTGGGCTTCTAGCAGTGTGTAGGACTTGGTCTATTAGTCCATCTATACTGACCTCCATCAGGTTGCAAATTGAATTTCATTTTTTTCTGCATCTAGCTCTGAAAAAATATTTGGGCTTCTAGCAGTGAGTAGGACTTGTTCTATTAGTCCATCTATACTGACCTCCATCAGGCTCCAAACTGAATATAATTTTTTTCTGCATCTAGCCCTGAAAAAATATTTGGGCTTCTACCAGTGTGTGGGACTGGGTCTATTAGTTCATCTATACTGACCTCCATCAGGTTGCAAATTAAAAATAATTTTCATCTGCATCTAGCTCTGAAAAAATATTTGGGCTTCTAGCAGTGTGTGGGACTCATTGTATTAGGCCATCTATACCAAGCTCCACCAGCTTTGAAATTAATAATAATTTTTAGCTGCATCTAGCCCTGAAAATAATTTTTCCCAATAGTGGTAGCAATAGAAATATGGGGCGCGGGCCTGGCTAACAAAAATATACGCTTCATAACACAAAACACCAGCCTAGCGCACTGCATTAATAAGATGGCATCATCGTCTCTCCCAGTGCTAGGCCGACTACGCAGGCTAGCATTCCTGTGCCTAAAACACAATGTATGGGTCCGCGCTAGCCACTATGCTGAGGGGTATAAAGCTGCTGCTAACGCTTTATAACAATTCAATTGGCAGATTTTCACAGAGCTCTTCCACAACGCCCACCCATCGGGCAACAGTTGCCCACCCTCCCTATGGGATCTAGTGGCGAATAGTTGATGCCATTAATCAGAGCATCAGTTGCCCCGTCAACGTGGCAAGCATACGGTAAGGCATGGGAAGAGTGGACACGACTAGTAGCAGGCAGACGGGTTGACCAATGTGAACAAGCCAGATCACAAGTCACCATAGAATTTCTCCACCAGCTAATGATGAGGGGCATATCAGGAGCGTCAGCGCAGCGGTGTCTGACCGGAGTAGCATTTCACTTCCAACTACTGAATTGGGGAGATGTGACAAAGATTCATCATCAGACAATCCATAAAAGGGTGGAAAAGGGGTCAGCCAAGTCAGGAATGTAGACGTCCCGTCCCGTGTCACTAAAACTGATTTCTCACATCATATCCCTAACACCAATAACATGACACTCACAATTTGAAGCAACACTAATGTCTACTGCATTTGTGATCGCCTTCTTCGGGGCGCTATGTATAAGCGAATTAGTCCCTCAATCCAAAATTACCACCAGTGGAGGCTTATTACACCAGGACGTAGTCATAGCCAATAATGCAATACGTCTACGCATACACCAATCGAAAACGGTTCCAGCGGGCAGGGGTACTTGGGTACTTCTACAACCCACAAACAGTACACTGAGTCGGGTAACAATAGTAAAAACATATCTAACCATCAGATCACAAAGTAATTTCTTCCTATCACACATTGATGGAACGCCATTATCAAGATACCTGTTCCAAGCTATATTTAATAAATGAATAACATCGGCAGGGAACCACCCCAAAGATTACGGGACACACTGATTCCTCATAGGTGCGGCCACGGAAGCAGCAAGAGCAGGACTGTCAGAAACGGAAGTTCAGAGGATAGGGAGATGGCGATCCACGTGTTTGGCGAGATACATAAGACCGGACTTGTTATCCTAACGTGGTTTGTTTCTTTTACAGGTGACGCTAAGCCAACAGTGTGAGTGATAGGCCACTCGTATATATATTGGGCACAAAAAAGGATGAAAGTCCGCCCAGGCGGGAGGAAATTAGAGTTTCATAACACATATTTCAATTGGAGAGGAATTAGAGGCCTGCTATGGCCACAGGTACTAATGGAGGTAATCAAGGTAGGGAGAGAGGCAAGAGGTCCGGTCTTAGTTATACAGGCCGGGGGAAACAACCTAGGTCATCACAAGAGTGCATAACTAATGGCAATAATGAAACTAGACACTGAGCGCTTCAGAGAATTTTTCACAAAATTAGCTTTAGTATGGTCAGAGATTGTGCCGATAGCGGTATGGCAAGGTGCGCGAGACATCACGGCCATCGAATGGACAAGGCGGGTAATAAGTATTCGGATGGCAAAATTAAGAAGAGACAGAGGCGGTGTAGTGATACGACACCGACAACTGGAAGGAGATAAAGCAGGCCTCATACGGCCCGACAGTGTTCACTTAATAGATATTGGACTGGACATATTCCTGTCAGGACTCCAGGACGGAGTGGAACAAGCGTTAAGAGTGATGGGTGGGGGTCAGAGTCCTGCATATGAGTACGCTGGATCCTCTGTGGCCTGGAAATAGAAAGGACATGTTGGAGAGTTACACTTGTTGGCCAACTTGCCAGAGTGGGGACCCAGGGCATGCTGCAATAAGCTGAATTATTTTAGAAATAAAATGCCTTTCTAATGGAATGAGTATAAAGAGTTATAAAGCTGTGACCGATCCTCACCCATCCAGTTGTAAGAGTTACATTATTGTATTGTCCATGAAAGGGGGGCAGTAGGGGGGCTGAGCGTCTGGGTTTGGTTGGGGGTACCCACAGTCTGCCTAGGCTAGATTCATTTAAAAATTCTTATTAGATACACAGGCGGTTCAGCTTGCTTCGCAGCTGGGCTACTACGCCCAAAGTATTGCCTAGGCTAGATGCAGTTAAAAATTCTACGCTGACTAGCAGACACTGAAGATTTGGAGCAGACCTCTGAGTAAACAGCTCTTCAGACTCAACCATCTGTGTTACCCCAAGCCATAGTGTATGTAGTTTCTTACAGTTAAAAGGGGGGGGGGGGTGCGACCCAACCCACCTGGAATTGACGATGCCAACGTCACGTAAGACACAGCAAGGGGACTCCCAAAATTGTAGCACAGACACCACTTAACCCTAGAACGCATACCTGTGGCCTTGCAGGCCCGCCCAGTTAATTGTTTTCTATTTTCTGCAAGATTACTTTAGTTAGAATTTTGAAACTCTAGGTATTCTTCATGTATATAGTTGTTTGTCATTTGAGTTTGAGTTATTCCATGTTATTTGCACACGGGCCTAAAGGGCCCAAGGTATGTTAAAGTGTAGATTTTTATGGTCATGCGTTCTAGGGTTAAGTGGCATCAATTGCTCCACTGTTGCTTAAAACGGTTGGTGAGGTGATTTTACCATATCCCCAAGCTTTTAGTCTCCCAAGGATGACACAGGGGTAGAAATGTCCTTGAGAATCCATGATTTGTTCATCTTTATGAACGTGAGTCTGTCTACATTCTCAGTGGACAGCCGCGTGCGCTTATCTGTTAGCACACCACCAGCAGCGCTGAGCACACGTTCAGAGAGAACGCTGGCTGCATGGCATGACAAGATCTCCAAGGCGTGAGTGGGAAGCTCCGGCGATTATTCCAGATTGGAATACCAAAATGAGCAAGGGTCCAGTGACACAGTCATGGCTTCGATGTTCACTTGGAAATTCTCCTGTACCATCCTCTCTAGGCATTGACTATGTGTCAGACTTCTTGTCTCCTGTGGCCTTGCAAAGGATGGTCTAAAAAAGTGGTGAAACGATTCCACAAAATTGCTGTTACCAGCAGATACTGTGTTACTGTTACTGTTTGAGTGATGAAGACTCGACAGTCCCACCGTTGGCAAGTTAGAACTGTGAGATTCACTATGTGCACCACTGGTGTTTTGTGGAAAAGCACATGTAAGATTCTGCAACAGCGTCTGCAGATACTCCTGCATTCGTCAATACCTTTTTATGGCAGGAATTATTTTGGCAAATATACTTTTGTACCGGGGATCTAAGAGTGTGGCAACCCAGTAGTCGGGATTACTTCGAATTCTGACAATCCGGGGGTCATGTTGCAGGTAGTGCAGCAAGAAGGCACTCATGTGTCTTGCGCATCCAGGAGTACCAAGTCCTTGTTGTGTTGGTAGCGAGGTAAGAATCATGCTTCCTTCCTCTGCCCTCTCCCTCCAACCTCGCACAACAGAAATGTGATCAAGGTCTCCCTCATCTGATGAGTCTTCCATGCCCATCGCCAGTTCGTCCTCCACTTCTTCCTCGGCTCCTGCACCTTCCTCAACAGTTTGGCTGCTACCATGCGCCCTGGTTAATCCCTCTCCCCCACCCTCCCATGCCTGCCGCCTTGGTGCTGCCAACCGTCTGGACCTTGGAGATGTTATCCCTTCCGCATACGACTCCTCCTCTACTTCCTCCACCTCCTCTTGTCCCACCACCTGACTCTGAATTCTGTTTAATGTGTGCTCCAGCATGTAAATCACCGGAATAGTCATGCTGATAATGGCATCGTCGTCAGCACTAAACATCTTTGTCGCCATTTCAAAACTGTGCAGAAGGGTGTGTGGCGACCCTGAGGGTTCAGTGGCCACAGAGTTAATGCATCTCACCCAGAGGTGTGGTATCTCACCCTCAGGTAAGGAAGTCGTATGGCTCGGGACCCTGACTCCTGCATCCAACACATACCCGCAGTGGGGGTAGGGCGAGATTGCTCCTAAGGGAGAGCACAGTCCCAGGTCCCTAGCTGGTTTGAGAGTCCTATGTAGTGGGTGCATAGGGGAGCAGCTTAGGGGAGCACATGACAAGGAGAGTATAAATAGGAAGCCATCTTAGAAAGAGCAAGCCAGACAGAGGAGGAAAAGTGACAGGAGCAGAGACTAGGCATGAGCTCTGCGCCGGAGGCGGGCCTAGCCTGGGAGGCCCAGGACTGAAGGAGAGAAGAGAGGAGTGGGAGCTGGAAGGCTCCAGGAATCGAAGGGACCCTACGGCTACGGGCCGTGCAGAAGGCCACCCGTACTCCCGCTGCTACCAGGAGGTAGAGGGGTCAGGCCAGATAAGGGGAACCGGTCCCTCAACTAGCGGAGAAACAGCAAGGCTCAACTAGAAACCGGAGGCTGCTGCATTTCATGTACTGCAGGCCAAAGTCCACACCAGTCTCACTAAGAAGGTAGCCACATAGGACCCAGGGGACGGAACACACGTCACCCGCCAAGGCCCGAGGATACCGGATAGAAGTGTCACTGGGTGTGAGGTGCAGGGAGAAGGCCAGAGAAAGGACACACAGAAGGGGGTCCTGCTAAGTACTCCGGAGCTATCTGGGGGTGGACTGAGCCCCTCACTGAGTATGCACAGCACGACGGGGGAGATTGCTCTGGTACCTGTAATCTGGACTACAACAACTGTGAGTAATATCTTGAGAGGGCATCACACGGACTCTGTGTTCATTACTGACTCCCTGCACTACAACCACCATCATCCACCCACACTGCCCTGAAGCTACAATCTTCCTGTGGTGAGTAATAATACCGTTGCTGCAAAACCACCAGCTTCAGAGGACTGTTCCGCAGCGACGGCCCCTTTGGCCGCACTCCACAGGTGGCGTAGTCAGACATTATAAAATCCATATATACAAATTACCATCGCATTTCAGCCGGTGAACTGGCAGGCCCAACGACTTCTGTAGAGCTGTAAGTCGTTGAACTGCGGGATGCAAACGGCGGAAGTGAGCACACAGCGACCGTGCCCTCTGCAGAAGGCCATCTAGTCCGGGATAGTGGGCTAAAAATTGCTGGACAACCAGGTTCAACACGTGAGCCATACAAGGCACGTGTGTGACATTGCCCCGGCGTAGTGCCGCACCCAGGTTTGCAGCATTGTCGCACATGGCCTTCCCTGGTTGCAGGTCCAGTGGAGACAACCTTTCATGAAACTGGGTCTCCAGAGCTGACCACAACTCCTCAGCTGTGTGACTCACATTTCCCAGTCATTTCAAAGTAAACACTGATGCCGTTGAGCCCTGCTGCCAGCATAGTAAGGAGGTGTGCAGGATTCCTTCTGCGCAGTTAGAAAGCAGGTGGCATTACCAGACAGGCTTTGGGTGCAGGTGGAGGTCCGAGAGGAGGTTGAGGAGGCAGAAGCAGTGGAGGAACTTCGAGATAAAGAGGATTGACGCACAACTCGTGGGGACGGTAAGACTTGGACAGCAGCCCCTTGTCCTGCTGTCACCATAGTTACCCAGTGCCCAGTCAGCGACATGTAACGCCCCTGTCCATGCCTTCTCGTCCAAGTGTCTGTGGTGAAGTGCACCCTGTCACACACAGAGTTTCTCAAAGAAGCGGTGATGTTGTGTGCGACATGCTAGTGGAGCGCATGCACACCTTTCTTTGAGAAGTAGTGCCGACTGGGCATCTGGTACTGGGGCACTGTGACGGACATAAGGTCTCGAAAATCCTCTGTGTCCTCCAGGTGGAAAGGCAGCATTTCTGTAGCCAACAGCTTGCAGATGGTGAAATTCAACCTCTTAGCTTTCTCATGGCTAGGAGGAAATGGTCTTTTACTTTTCCACATCTGAGGGACCGAGGGCTGGCTGTTGTGCTTAGACGGTGTTGAGTAGGGTGTCCCCGGCAAACTGCCGGTGTGTGAGGAAGATGCAGGCGGACATGTTAGGTTGCCTTGATCCAAAGGTGGTGCTCTCGATGTCGGAGAGCGCTCAACACTAGCAGGTGTTTCCACTTCCCAATGAACTGACGACCTGCCAATCACACTGGCTGTTGCGGGTAAAGAAGTGGCAGGTCTGCGTCCAAAAACATGTGTGACTGCTGTCCCCCCAGTCACAGAGGATGAAGAGGCTGCGGATGCACAAGATGGGGCAGACGGTGGTTGGCCCAGCCGGCTAGGCCGCATTGTAGCACAGTGAGCTTCCCACTGCAACTTATGCTTCATATCCATGTGACGGTACATGCATGAAGTACTCAAACTATGGATTTTTTGGCCTCTACTTAGCTTTTGCTGACAAATATTACAGATAACACGAGTTGGGTCATCCTTATCGATCTGAATAAATGCCCAGGCTATGCAAGGCTTAGAGACCATGTGACCTGAAGAGCCACTACGACTTGTGGTCAGAGGCAGAGTTGTGGTTGAGGATGCAGTTGTTGACGTGCTTCCAGTACTCCGTCTCTGTTCAGGAAGGCACAACCTAACCTCGTCGTCAATAGCATCTGTGATGCCCCGCTGCGCTTGGTATCACAGATCCTAGAAGAGTGCATTGATGGAATCCTCCACAAGAGGCCCCCATAAACATTCACACATCTCCACCTTCCACCTCAGACCAGCAGAGGGAGCCCGTTAGGGATATAAATAGGGAAGGTGGAGCTAGGCAGAGTTCATGACGCCACCTGTGGTATCTGGTGACAAGCACCAGCGCTGCAGCAGTCCACTGAGGCCGGTGATAAGGCAGCTCGATGGTATAGCTCCCCACAGGTGGACCTAGGTCTCAGGGCAGCGTATGCAGGGGGAATGCAGGACAGGCGAGACCCAGCTGGGTCAGAGCAAGAACGGGAACGGACACGGTAGTCACTTCAGTACCTTTTACTGGTGTAAATTCAGGCACATCCCGGAGCACTCTAGGGTGAAGGGTGCATATCAGGATCCTCCCCAATGAGCGGGTGTAGGGCCTCCTGTTTCTTGCCTCTGCGTAGTAAGTTTCTGACCTGCCTGGAGCTAGGCCTAACTTTGTCTCTGTCCTGGGCTGGCTGACCTTGTGGTAGGGCCTTCTCTTGGAGTTCACGCTCCCAGTATGCGGGGCCTAAGCGTCTCCTGGCTCTGTTATGTATCAGCACCTTAGCGATCCTGGGACTTGCAGTTCTCCAGGGATTCCGGCTATGCCTTACTGGGTCATAGAGATCCCGGTAAGCTCGGATCCGGTATCTGGTAAATTCTTCGGGGTGAGCTGGTTAAGCTCCTCTGCCCCCTATGTACTAACTCTCCAATCGCCTTCGGCCTACTCGGGCCCTCACTAGGCTATACACACTAACGGCAGCTTGCCGCGCTTCACCGATTTTATGGCGCCGGCACACCTTAAGCTCTAACTGGGCTCCCTGAATCTAGCTAGCAGGAGCCTCGTGCTCCACTGCTGAACTATTAACTGAGTTCTCTAGACTAGACTGAGCTCCACTGCAGACTGACCTCTCTTAGGCTTCTCTACTGCAGGAACTCTTCAGAGGAACTGTACTGCCTAGCTCCACCTTCCCTATTTATATCGCTAACGGGCTCCCTCTGCTGGTCTGAGGATTCCATCAATGCACTCTAATAGGATCTGTGATACCAAGCGCAGCTGGCCGTTACAGATGCTATTGACGACGAGGTTAGGTTCCGCCTTCCTGGACAGAGACGGAGTACTGGAAGCACGTCAACAACTGCATCCTCAACCACAACTTTGCCTCTGACCACAAGTCGTGGTGGCTCTTCAGGTCACATGGGCTCTAAGCCTTGCATAGCCTGGGCATTTTTTCAGATTGATAAGGATGACCCAGCTCGTGTTATCTGTAATATTTGTCACCAAAAGCTAAGTAGAGGCCAAAAAATCCATAGTTTGAGTACTTCATGCATGAACCGTCACATGGATATGAAGCATAAGTTGCAGTGGGAAGCTCACTGTGCTACAATGCGGCCTAGCGGGCCGGGCCAACCACCGTCTGCCCCATCTTGTGCATCCGCGGCCTCTTCATCCTCTGTGACTGGGGGGACAGCAGTCACACATGTTTTTGGACACAGACCTGCCACCTCTTTACCCGCAACAGCCAGTGTGATTGGCAGGTCATCATTTCATTTGGAAGTGGAAACACCAGCTGGTGTTGAGCGCTCTCCGACATCGAGAGCACCACTTTTGGATCAAGGCAACCTAACTTTTCTGCATGCATCTTCCTCACAGACCGGCAGTTTGCGGGGACACCCTACTCAACCCCGTCTAAGCACAACAGCCAGCCCTCAGTACCTCAGATGTGGACAAGTAAAAGAACATTTCCTCCTAGCCATGACAAAGCTAAGAGGTTGAATTTCCCCATCTGCAAGCTGTTGGCTACAGAAATGCTGCCTTTCCGCCTGGTGGACACAGAGGATTTTCAAGACCTTATGTCCATCGCAGTGCCCCAGTACCAGATGCCCAGTCGGCACTACTTCTCAAAGAAAGGTGTGCCTGCGCTCCACCACATGTCGCACACAGCATCACCGCTTCTTTGAGAAACTCTGTGTGTGACAGGGTGCATTTCACCACAGACACTTGGACGAGTAGGCATGGACAGGGGCGTTACATGTCGCTGACTGGGCACTGGGTAACTATGGTGACAGCAGGACAAGGGGCTGCTGTCCAAGTCTTGCCGTCCCCACGAGTTGTGAGTCAGTCCTCTTTATTTCGAAGTTCCTCCACTGCTACTGCCTCCTCAACCTCCTCTCGGTCCTCCACCTGCACCCAAAGCCTGTCTGGTTATGCCACACGCTTTCTAACTGCGCAGAAGGAATCCTGCACACCTCCTTACTATGCTGGCAGCAGGACTCAACGGCATCAGGTGCTGTTTACTTTGAAATGACTGGGAAATGTGAGTCACACAGCTGAGGAGTTGTGATCAGCTCTGGAGACCCAGTTTCATGAATGGTTGTCTCCACTGGACCTGCAACCAGGGAAGGCCGTGTGCGACAATGCTGCAAACCTGGGTGCGGCCCTTCGCCGGGACAATGTCACACACGTGCCTTGTATGGCTCACGTGTTGAACCTGGTTGTTAAGCAATTTTTAGCCCACTATCCCGGACTAGATGGCCTTCTGCAGAGGGCACGGCCGCTGTATGCTCACTTCCACCGTTCGCATCCCGCAGCTCAAGGACTTACATCTCTACAGAAGTCGTTGGGCCTGCCTGTTCACCGGCTGAAATGCGATGTGCCGACAAGGTGGAATTCAACTCTGCACATTTTGCAGCAACTGTGGCAGCACCGACAAGCCCTGGTGCAATACATTCTGACGTATAGCCTGGGCCAACGAGATCCAGAGGTGGGGCAAATCACGCTGCAGGAGTGGTCTCAGATCAGGGACCTATGAAGTTGACGCGCTCCCTGGGCCGTGGGGTACCCGGATCCGTGTCGGTAGACGCTGGGGGTTGTAGTCACTGTGGCTGTGACCCGGTCCGTGACCCAGGGCGGTCAATCCAAGGGTAATTTGTATATATGGGTTTTATAATGTCTGACTACGCCACCTGTGGAGTGCGGCCAAAGGGGCCACCGCTGCGGAACAGTCCTCTGAAGCTGGTGGTTTTGCAGCAATGGTATTATTACTCCCCACAGGAAGAGTGTAGCTTTAGGGCAGTGTGGGTGGATGATTGTGGTTGTAGTGCAGGGAGTCAGTAATGAACACAGAGTCCGTGTGATGCAGTCCCAAGATCTTTACTCACAGTTGTTGCAGTCCAGATTGCAGGTACCAGAGCTATCTCCCCCGTCGTGCTGTGCGTACTCAGTGAGAGGCTCAGTCCACCCCCAGATAGCTCCGGAGTACTTAGCAGGACCCCCTTCTGTGTGTCATTTCTCTGGCCTTCTCCCTGCACCTCACACCCAGTGACATTTCTATCCGGTATCCTCGGGCCTTGGCGGGCAACGTGTGTTCCGGCCCCTGGGTCCTATGTGGCTACCTTCTTAGTGAGACTGGTGTGGACTTTGGCCTGCAGTACATGAAATGCTGCAGCCTCCGGTTTCTAGTTGAGCCTTGCTGTTTCTCCGCTAGTTGAGGGACCAGTTCCCCTTATCTGGCCTGACCCCTCTACCTCCTGGTAGCAGCGGGCGTACGGGTGGCCTTCTGCACGGCCCGTACCCCTATGGTCCCTTCGGTTCCTGGAGCCTTCCTGCTCCCACTCCTCTCTTCTCTCCTTCAGTCCTGGGCCTCCCAGGCTAGTCCCGCCTCCGGAGCAGAGCTCATACAGAGCCTCTGCTCCTGTCACTTCTCCTCCTCTGACTGGCTTGCTCTTTCTAAGATGGCTTCCTATTTAAACACTCCCTGTCATGTGCTCCCCTAAGCTGCTTTCTCCACCCACACCCACTGCATAGGACCCTCCCACCAGCTAGGGACCTGGGACTTTGCTCTCCCTTAGGAGCAATCTCGCCCTACCCCCACTGCGGGTATGTGTTGGATGCAGGTGCTAGGGTCCCGAGCCATAATCCTTCCTTACCTGAGGGTGAGATTCCACACCTCTGGGTGAGATTCAGTACCTCTGTGGCGACTGAACCCTCAGAGGTGCCACACACCCTTCTGCACAGGTTTGAAATGGCGACGAAGATGTTTAGTGCTGATGACGATGCCATTATCAGCATGACTATTCCGGTGATTTACATGCTGTAGCACACATTAAACAGAATTTAGAGTAAGGTGGTGGGACAAGAGGAGGTGGAGGAAGTAGAGGAGGAGTCGTATGCAGAAGGGATAACATCTGCAAGGTTCAGACGGTCGGCAGCACCAAGGCGGCAGGCATGCAAGGGTGGGGGAGACGGATTAACCAGGGTGCAAGGTAGCAGCCAAACTGTTGAGGAAGGTGCAGTAGCCGAGGAAGAAGTGGAGGACGAACTGACGATGGGCATGGAAGACTCATCAGATGAGGGAGACCTTGATCACATTTCTGTTGTGCGAGGTTGGGGGAAGAGGGCAGAGGAAGGATGCATGATTTTTACCTCGCTACCAACACAACAAGGACTTGGTCCTCCTGGATGCGCAAGACACATGAGTGCCTTCTTGCAGCACTACCTGCAACATGACCCTCAGATTGCAGAATTCGAAGTAATCCGACTACTGGGTTGCCACACTCTTAGATCCCCGGTACGAAAGTAAATTTGCTGAAATAATTCCTGCAATGGAAAATGATTCACGCATGCAGGAGTATCAGCAGAGGCTGTTGCAGAATCTTACATGTGCTTTTCCACAAAACACCAGTGGTGCACTTAGTGAATCTCACAGTTCTAACTTGCCAACCGTGGGACTGTCGGGTCTTCATCACTCAAACTGTAACAGTAACACAGTATCTGCTGGTAACAGGAATTTTGTGGAATCGTTTCACCACTTTTTTAGACCATCCTTTGCAAGGCCACAGGAGACAAGAAGTCTGACACATAGTCAACGCCTAGAGAGGATGGTACAAGAGTATCTCCAAGTGAACATTGAAGCCATGACTTTGTCACTGGACCCTTGCTCATTTTGGGATTCCAATCTGGAAAAATGTCTGGAGCTCGCCACTCACGCCTTGGAGATCTTGTCATGCCCTACAGCCAGCGTTCTCTCTGAACGTGTGTACAGCGCTGCTGGTGGTGTGCTGACAGATAAGCGCACGCGGCTGTCCACTGAGAATGTAGACAGACTCACGTTCATAGATGAACGTGAGATGAACAAATCATGGATCCGCAATGACTTTTCTACCCTGTGTCATCCTGGGGAGACTAAAAGCTTGAGGATTTGGTAAAATCACCTCACCAACCGTTTTAAGCAACTCTGGGGCAATTGATGCCACTTAAGTGGTGTCTGTGCCACAATTTTTGGAAAAAATGGAGACTCTTTTTGGAATCCCCTTGCTGTGTTTTACGTGACGTTGGTGGGTGGGTTGGGTCGCTCCCCCCCCCCTTTTAACTGTAAGAAACTGCATACACTATGGCTTGGGGTAACACAGATGGTTGAGTCTGAAGAGCTGTTTACTCAGAGGTCTGCTCCAAAGCTTCAGTGTCTGCTAGTCAGCGTAAAATTTTTAACTGCATCTAGCCTAGGCAATACTTTGGGTGTAGTAGCCCAGGTGCGAAGCAAGCTGCACCGCCTGTGTATCTAATAAGAATTTTTAAATGCATCTAGCCTAGGCAGACTGTGGGGACCCCCAACCAAACCCAGACGCTCAGCCTCCCTACCACCCCCCTTTCCTTGACAATACAATAATATAACTCTTACAACTGGATGGGTGAGGATCGGTCAAAGCTTTATTAACTCTTTATACTCATTCCATTAGAAAGGCATTTTATTTCTAAAATAATTCAGCTTGTTGCAGCATGCCCTGGGTCTCCACACCGGTAAGTTGGCCAACAAGTGTAACTCTCCAACATGTCCTTTCTATTTCCAGTCCACGGAGGATCCTGCGTACTCATATGCAGAACTCTGACTCCCATCCATCACTCTTAACGCTTGTTCCACTCCGTCCTGGAGTCCTGACAGGAATATGTCCAGTCCAATATCCATTAAGTGAGCACGTCGGGCCGCATGAGGCCTGCTTTATCTCCTTCCAGTTGTCGGTGTTGTATCACTACACCGTCTCTGTCTCTTCTATATTTTGCCATCCGAATATTTATTACCCGCCTTGTCCGTTCGATGGCCGTGATGTCTCGCGCACCTTGCCATACCGCTATCGGCACAATCTCTGACCATACTATAGTTAGTTTTGTGAAAAATTCTCTGAAGCGCTCAGTGTCTAGTTTCATTATTGCCATTAGTTATGCGCTCTTGTGATGACCTAGGTCGTTTCCCCCGGCCTGTATAACTAAGATGACCGGACCTCTTGCCTCTCTCCCTACCTTGATTACCTCCATTAGTACCTGTGGCCATAGCAGGCCTCTAATACCTCTGCAGTTGTAATATGTGTTATGAAACTCTAATTTCCTCCCGCCTGGGTGGACTTTCACCCTTTTTTCTGCCCAATATATATACAAGTCGCCTATCACCCACACTGTTGGCTTAGCATCACGTGTAAAAGAAACAAACCACGTTAGGATAACAAGTCCGGTCTTATGTATCTCGCCAAACACGTGGATCGCCATCTCCCTATCCTCTGAACTTCCGTTTCTGACAGTCCTGCTCTTTCTGCTTCCGTGGCCGCGCCTATGCAGAATGAGTGTGTCCTGTAATCTTTGGGGTGGCTCCCTGCTGATGTTATGCATTTATTAAATATAGCTTGGAACTGTTATCTTGATAATGGCGTTCCATCAATGTGTGATAGGAAGAAATTACTTTGTGATCTGATGTTTATATATGTTTTTACAATTGTAACCCGACTCAGTGTACCATTTGTGTGTTGTAGAAGTACCCAAGTGCCCCTGCCCGCTGGAACCGTTTTCGATTGCCGTATGCGTAGACGTATTGCATTATTGGCTATGACTACGTCCTGGTGTAATAAGCCTTCACTAGTGATAATTTTGGATTGAGGGACTAATTCTCTTATGCATAGCGCCCCAAAGAAGGCGATCGCAAATGCAGTAGACAGTAGTATTGCTTCAAATTGTGAGTGTCATGTTAATGGTGTTAGGGATATGATGTGAGAAATCAGTTTTAGTGACACGGGACGGGACGTCTACACTCCTGACTTGGCTGACCCCTTTTCCACCCTTTTATGGATTGTCTGATGATGAATCTCTTTGTCACATCTCCCCAATTCAGTAGTTGGAAGTGAAAAGCTACTCCGGTCAGACACCGCTGCGCTGACGTCCCTGATATGCCCCTCATCATTAGCTGGTGGAGAAATTCTATGGTGACTTGTAATTTGGCTTGTTCACATTGGTCAACCCGTCTGCCTGCTACTAGTGGTGTCCACTCTTCCCATGCCTTGCCGTATGCTTGCCACGTCGACAGGGCAACTGACGCTCTGATTAATGGCATCAACTATTCGCCACTAGATCCCATAGGGAGGGTGGGCAACTGTTGCCCGATGGGTGGGCGTTGGGGAGGAGCTCTGTGAAAATCTGCCAATTGAATTGTGAAAAAGCGTTAGCAGCAGCTTTAGACCCCTCAGCATCGTGGCTAGCGCGGACCCATACATTTTGTTTTAGGCACAGGAATGCTAGCCGGCGTAGTAGGCCTAGCACTGGGAGAGACGATGATGTCATGTTATTAATGCAGTGCGCTAGGCTGGTGTTTTTTGTTATGAAGTGCATATTTTTGTAAGCCAGGCGCTCGCCCCATATTTCTATTGCTACCACTATTGGGAAGAAAAATTATTTTCCAGGCAAGATGCAGCTAAAAATTATTAGTAATTTGAAAGCTGGTGGAGCTTAGTATAGATGGCCTAATACAATGAGTACCACACACTGCTACTAAGCCCAAAATTATTTTCCGGGCTAGATGCAGCTAAAAATTATTATTAATTTCAAAGCTGGTGGAGCTTGGTATAGATGGCCTAATAGATTGAGTACCACACACTGCTACAGGCCCAAAATGTTTTACTTGGCTAGGTGCAGTAAAAAAATTGTATTACATACAGAGGTTGTGTAGCTTGCAACACAGATAGGCTACTCCACTGACTAACACACACTGCAAGAGGCCCAAAAGGATTTGCTTAGCTAGATTTAGCCAAATGCTGTGAAAAACACTAAAACTAAAACAGACCTGCCTGGCAAAAAGTGATAGGAACTGATGTAAACTAGCCTTCAAAAGGGCTGGAATTACAACTAGTCATTACTCCCAACCTATCTGTCAATTTAAGAGCACAGACCTGCCTGCTAAAAGTGCTAGGAACTGCTGTAACCTAGCTCTCAAAAGGGCTGCAATTACAAACTAGTCCCTACTCCCTAAACCTTTCTGTCTATTTAAGAGAAAATTCGCTTGCAATTCAGTTACACAATATAGCGCTAGCAGCAGCAGCAGTGCCGACTAACATTCAGCTGCAGCAGTGAGAAAATAGTGGCGACGGGGAAAATGTCTGGGTCTTATAGGGCAAGGACATGTGACATACACAGCCAATGACACATGTCCTTGCTTGTGTGAAAAAAAAGCACTTCGCTCCGTGTGTGCGCTGCTGATAGGCTGACAGACTGCACCTCCCCACTGTAAATGCGGGAAAGAGAAAAAAAAATGGAGATCTTCATTATTTCTGCAGAGATCCATCCCATGCCCCTCCCTCTGTCCCGCTGTACACTCAAACTGTGTATTAACATTGATTATCAGCATTAGTGTGAAAAAATCCAGTTACGATTTGGGTGCACGAACAGTTATCGAACATAACCTCGAACAGCCGGATTTTTTTCAAATCGTTCGGGTTCGTCGAACGGCTCGAACACCGCTTAAAACAGCTCGAATTTGAGATTGGCGAACAGTTCGATTCGAACACCGCTCATCTCTACTTAGGACCCAGTTTTTAGGGGGAATCCTCAGCTGCAGGTTCTTTGAGGACAACCAAAACATGTCACCCACAGTAAACAAAACCTATTTACGTTTCCTGTCAAAATACTTCTTGGACTTCTTGTTAGCCTCTTGAAGGTTGCAACGTACATTAGACCAAACTCTCTCCAAATCACCAGAAAAATTCTCCTCCTCCGGCACAGCCGACCCCAATTTGGAGAATGAACCAAAAGACTGATGTCTCCCAGTACAACAAAAAAAAGGAGAACACCCAGCAGAGGAGGATGTACGATTGTTAAGAGCAAATTCTGTGAGAGGCAGAAACTCTGACCACACCTCTTGATTGTCCACCAAAAAACAACGCAAAAACTGTTCAACATCCTGGTTCTTTCTTTCAGTCTGTCCATTAGACTCAGGATGATAACCAGACGAAAATGACAAATGGACTCCCAACCTGTCACAAAAAGCACGCCAAAACTGAGCCACAAACTCAGGTCCTCTATCAGAAACAATATCCGTGGGAACGCCATGGAGCTTAACAATATCCTTAACAAACGCCTTAGCGAGTGTCTTGGTGCAGGGCAACTTAATGAATGGAACGAAATGACACATCTTACTAAAACGGTCCACGACCACCAAGATGACAGTAAAACCCTCGGACACAGGAAGATCAGTAATAAAATCCATTGTGAGATGCATCCAAGGTGCACTAGGAACCTCCAGAAAGTAAAGCAACCCCGCAGCAGGAGTATGTGAAGCCTTTGACCTAGCACACACAGTACACTGACGCACCCACTTGATGACTTCCTTCTGCCATCCAGGCCACCAAAAACTGCGACTGATAAGTCTCTTAGTCTCCGAAATTCCTAGATGACCTGCCAACCGAGACTCATGACACTCCACAAACAAATCTCTCTTAAAGGCTCTAGGCATGAACAACCTCCCATGGGGAGTGTTAGATGGAGCATCATCTTGAGCTTTCAGAATCCCATTCTCCAAAACTGAGTCCAAAGCCGCCACCACAACTCCTTTCTGTAAAATGCTCTCCTCCTCCTCGGCACCGACCGTAGGAGAGAAGCTGTGAGATAAAGCATCGGCTTTAACATTCTTAGTACCAGGGATATAGGTATCAGAAAAATGAAACCGAGAAAAAAAGAGTGCCCACCTAGCTTGACGGGCATTCAAGCGCTTTGCAGCATCCAGATAGATCAAATTCTTATGATCTGTGAAAACCTGAATAGGAAATCTAGCGCCTTGCAAAAAATGACGCCAATGTTCAAACGCAAGTTTAATAGCCAGCAACTCCCGATTTCCAATATCATAATTCAGTTCGGTTTCCGAATTTTTTTTCGAAAATAAGGCACAAGGATGTACTCCACCTTTGTTCTCCTGAGACAAAACTGCTCCGACCCCCACCGATGAAGCATCGATCTCGACCAAAAAAGACTTGGTCTCATCAGGCTGCATAAGGATAGGGGCAGAACTGAACCTCTCTTTGAGATACTCAAACGCTTCAATAGCCTCAGTAGTCCACTGGGCCGTATTCGCACCTTTCCTGGTGAGATCGGTTAGATGTTTAACAATTACAGAAAAATTCTTAATGAATTTCCTGTATTAATTGGCAAAACCCAAAAATCTCTGTATAGATTTCAAACCAATAAGCCTAGGACATTCCTGCACAGCCTCAACCTTCACAGGGTCCATCTCAAAGCCCTCACTGGAGACAATGTAGCCCAAAAAACTAATTTTCAGCGCAGCGAACTCACATTTCTCCAGCTTAGCAAAGAGTGAATTATCACTCAATAACTGCAAAACTTCACGTACACTCTGCCAATGGGACTCTAGATCTGGTGAATAAATCAAAATGTCATCCAAATACACAACCACATTCTTACCAATCAAAGGTCTCAGGATGTCATTAATAAGGTTCTGAAAAAATGCAGGTGCATTGGTAAGAACAAAAGGCATCACCAGATTCTCAAAATGACCTACCGGAGTGTTAAAAGCAGTTTTCCATTCATCACCCTCCTTCATTCGTATCAAATTGTATGCCCCCGGAGATCAATTTTGGAGAACCACTTGGCTCCCACTAACTGGTTAAACAAGTCAGGAATTAACGGCAATGGGTAGGAATTGCGTACGGTAATCTTATTAATTTCACGAAAATCCAGACATGGACCTAAACCGCAGTCCTTTTTTTTAACAAAGAATAATCCAACTGCCACTGGAGACTTAGAAGGTCTAATGTGACCAGCAGCCAGGCTAGTCTCTATGTACTCCTCCAAGGCCTTTCTTTCAGGGATAGTCAGATTAAACAAGCGACTTTTGGGAAGAGTAGCACCCGGAACAAACTCAATGGCGCAATCATAATCCCTATGAGGAGGTAAAACTTGCGACTCCTCCTCCGAAAAAACCCTCCAAAAATCTTGAATAGGTACAGGTAATTCCCCTTTTTCCACAGCCGCAATGCGACCATTACAACATTTATCATAGCACTTCGGACTCCAAGACTTAATCACATTAGTAGACCAGTCCAATAAAGGATTGTGCAGTTTTAATCAAGGCAATCCTAGAACAACTGGAGAGGGCAAATTATCCAAAACAACCAAGACCAAAATTTCTTGGTGAACTCCATTGATAGTGAGGGGAAATGCAGCAGTCTTGTGAGTAATACATTTCAAAGGAGTGTTATCAATTGCAATCACAGAAATAGGTGATGACAAAGGTTTGGATTTCAATTTAAGGTTTTCCAAAAACCCTTTGTCAATCACATTAAGTGTTGAACCACAATCCACAAATACCTGAAATACAATCAAATCTCCCTGCAGAGTAGTATTCCCAGAAAGCAATACTCCTGCAGAGCTTAAACAAGCTATACGGGCATAACTGACCATTTTTTTTTCTTTACTTCGACGTTCACAATACTTAATCAAATGGTCTGCTTTACCACAATAAAGACACAATCCCTTGGCGAACCTCCTGTCTCTTTCCTGAGAGTGGAGTGACATCCCACCAACCTCCATCGGTTCCTCGCCATCAGAGCAGATTTTCTGGGGACTAGGAACTGACATTACAGGAGTCTTTACCTCATTGAGCCTGCACCTCAGTCTCCTGTCTATACGAACAGCTAACTGCATAGCATCCTGCAGAGTCTCAGGTGCAGGGAATGCAATTAGCAAATCCTTAACCCTTTCACTTAGACCAGCAAGAAATAAACATCTCTGCGCAGGATCATTCCACTTAACTTCTGAAGCCCATCTCCTGTGCAATAATTTTCAACATCATCTGACCCCTGATTCAAACGTCTAAGTTCTGATTCAGCAGATGAGATTCGATCAAGATCGTTATATAATAGCCCGATAGCAGAAAAAAATTCCTCAACAGACCTTAAAGACGGATAATTAGACTGGAGAGAAAAGGCCCACCCCTGTGGTTCGTTGTGCAAAAGTGACATAATAAAACCAATGCGCTGTGATTTATTCCCAGAGTACCTTGGTCTCAAACGAAAATATAACAAACAAGCATTTTTAAAGGAAAAAAAATCTTGCTGTTTACCATAAAAAACATCAGGCAGTCCTACCTTGGGTTCGACAAAATGCGCTCCAGGACAGCTACTCACATGTTGCTGAATTTCTTTCCTTTTAGTTTTTTTGGCTGGACTTACTGAAACATGTACTAAGGAAAGATGGGTGAAAGCTGTCCCTACAGTAAGACTATGCTGAATCCCTACGATGTAGTGGGCTGCCTGTTCCTAGTGAACAGACCCGCCTTAGTCCTCGGCTAGTCTGAACGAAGACCTATAGAATTAAGGCAGGGGTCCCTAAAAGAACTAAGGACTGGGACAAAAATGGGACACCTCCTAAACAGAGAAGTTGTTGCAGAACACAAAAAGAGAAACTGACAAAAATGTACTAGAGGTCCCAGAGGACCAAGCAAACTAACAGAGAAAGGCACCGAAGCACCAGGCTAGAGAAAAAGTCAAACACTGAAGTCCAGCACAGCCAGAAGGGCGGAGCTGGAATATAAAGGCAGATGGTCACGTGACCGCAAAACACAAGATAGAAAAAACAAACAGGAGGGTTCTAACACCCATTCCTGCTCGACCCCTATTCACATTGACATCACGTTGACACATGGTAAGGTTTTAATACTAAAGGTTAGAACCATTTCCCATTTGGGTACACCTTGACGCTGATGAGGTGGCTTTTATGCTTTTTTTGATCAAAAACGATGTTTCCTAAGTATCCTATGTTATTTATATGCACTATTGTTTTTACTTACTTAAAACAGGGTATATGTTCATTTAGTTTCTATCTTAGATTTTGTCTGTTTAATGACCAGTGTGAACATGCTCCTATATTTTGCATGCATACCAACTTATACTCCAGATCATTGTTTTCAGTTAAG
Organism: Phyllobates terribilis; assembly: GCF_046119375.1. Classification (NCBI taxonomy): domain Eukaryota; kingdom Metazoa; phylum Chordata; class Amphibia; order Anura; family Dendrobatidae; genus Phyllobates; species Phyllobates terribilis. The sequence goes on from NW_027362764.1 coordinate 460,395,129, forward strand.
CACCACAAAGTTTAGCTGACCGGGATGAGGGAAGAAAAGCATGGATATGGGACAAGTATGTAACATTATACATTGATGAGCAAAAGGGTAACACTTAGTGATGAGCGAGTATGTTCAGTTAACCCTTTCAGCGAGTATGCTCAGGCGAGTACCGAGTATCTTCAGCGTACTCGGTGATATGTTTGAATCATGACATGTGACATGTGCATGATTTGCGACTGTTTGACAGCTTTAATACATGGGACATGTGAGGACTGCAAAAGAAACAAGCAATCTTCACATTTATTTAAGCTGTCAAACAGTCGCAAATCAAGCGCACGGGAGTGATTCAAACATATCACCGAGAACGCTGAAGATACTCGGTACTCGCCCAAGCATACTCGCCGAAAGGGTTAACTGAACATACTCGCTCATCACTAGTAACAATGTTTTGAACTTTTGATTTTTAGGCTCCATATCTCACCATCCACTTCTTCTTCAAACGAGAGACAACCATCATTTCATAGGCAATCATCTTGGCTATCTCATACATAAATTTGACTTGCAACTATTTTGCATATGAAAAAAAAAAATGCAAACTATTATGCAGATTCTTGTCATGTCACTGCTTTTTTACTGTTTTGCAACTAAAAATCTAAATTGTAATTTTTATTATTTTATTAGCATTTTCTAAATCCACCTTTAGCATTCAACACTGCCTGAATCCTTATGGGTATGCTCTAGAACAGACTGAAGCATGTCTCAACTGAAATCTGAGGCCAGATCTCTTCTACACATTACCAAAGTTGGTGCATACAGGTCTAATCACTTTTTGTATGTATACAGTGGTTTCTTGAACTCTACCCATAAATGTTTGATTGGGTTGAGGTCTGGGGACTGTGGGGGCAAATCCAGCACCTCTACTTCATTGTCAATGAAACATTTCTTTTCCTATCTCGACCTATGGTTCGGATCGTTGTCCTGCAGGAACGCTATGTTTTCCTTTTTATACCCATAGTACTCGAGTGCACGAAGTAACTCGTCTTATAGAATACTCAAATATAGCTTAGCACTTCGACTACCATCGATCCTGGTCAAAGTATCCAACGCCTTTGGCTGTGAACAGAGGCATATCTAGGGTTTTAGTTGAGGAGGGGCAAAACTTCTGAGTGGGCCCCTGACCAGGTAACCTTGATTACAACTTTGCTGGTGCACCCCAATAGTGGATGTAGGAGAACCTCAGCAGATGACTGCGCTGTTACTGAAAATAATCTCTACATAAAGACCAACACTGATATTACTGACATATGGTGACCATACAGTGGTAGATATCAGTCCTGCAGAACATACAATGGGTACGGAAAGTATTCAGACCACTTTAAATTTTTCACTCTTTGTTTCATTACAGTATCTGGTTAATTCTAAAAAGTTCATTTTTTTCTCATTAAAGTACACTCTGTACCCTATCTTGACTGAAAAAAAAACAGAAATGTACAAATGTCAGTTTTTCTTTTTTAATAAATTTGCAAAAAATTCTACATTTCTATTTTTTTCAGTCAAGATGGGGTGCAGAGTGTACCTTATTGAGAAAAAAAAATAAACTTTTTAGAATTTACCTAATGGCTGCAATGAAACAAAGAGTGAAAAATTTAAAGGGGTCTGAATACTTTCCATACCCACTGTATATAGGTGTACATATGCTGTATTTGTCTGTGGTGCAGTGTGTGTAAGTACTGTATGTACAGTGTTGTATGCATTGTATATGTGAGTGCAGTGTGTGTTGTGGTACATCATATGGAGCTCATCTTCTAAATTAATGGCATTGGATATATGTGTGGTATTAATATCTCTTTGATTTGTTGAATATTGGTTTCTTGTTGTCACACATATTTTTGTCTAATTATTTCTTTAAATTGATATGTTATATGTAGGGCGTATTAGGGTCATTGAGGGCAAGCCGACGGTTAGCAGGGGTGCCATATCGCAATCTTAGGGTGCCAACATTCGCGGCAAGGCAGGGTGAGTTATAGGGCAATATAGGGCTAGATCACCTGTCTTACCCTCATTGTATTTCTAATATGATAAGTTCCCCTTTTAAAGTATTTAATTAAAATTGTTGTAAATAGTAGGAGGGTCTTTTTCAGCTGTTTTTCTGTTTTTAAAGAACAAGCCTTGACTTGTCCACAAGCCGTTAACAAAGTATCTCTATTTTGTGAGATTGCTTATGTTTACCACAAAGAGGGTACACTTCCCAGCACCAGTACAGGATAATTATATAACACTTTGAAAAAATGCAGAAAATAAATGGTGGTTTTTAACAGCAGTAGCATTTTGCAGCATCGCAAATCAGGTAGCACTGTGACAGGCTATTATGCTTTTACAAAGCCAGGAGTTCGTGCTTTGTCTCATAATGATTGAAATGAGCAGACACTTTTCTGGCCATCGCCACCATCTTCCTCAAGAGGGAATATTTATTAAAGAAATTTTGTACAATTACTGTAAATTGAGGGCATGCACCATGCAGATAGCGTGAGTTACTCTGCCAAATGTAAGACAGCCAAAATGTTCCTGGCCATGTTGCTCATGGTAATGCCTATTTGAGGTTGATAGGGCCCAATTCAGTGGGCATTTTATTGATTGATGCACAGCATTGTCCCTCACACATTCAAGCTCTAAAATGTCTTAGCAGTGCTTTAACTTGCATGAATGAAAGTAATGAGGGTGGTGTGTGGAATTCTGTGCCCTGAGACTGTTGGGGATGTTGGTGTAGGGGAAAACAGATAACCACAGCCTGGCAGTGGAAGCAGACATAGCTGACAATCAAACATTACTTTGCCAGCAACTTGACTAGATGAGAGTTTAGTTAGCAAACAAGTGCGTGACTGGGAGAATACACCTCTTTCCTCAACACATTGTTGATAGATATCTAGCAATGCAATAGCAAAAAAGCAGTACAACAAACAGTGGTGATGGATGATGATGATAGTGATGAAGACATTTGCCAGATGCTATTGAGGATGTCAGCCAGGCAACATGAAGATGAGCGTGAGAAGGGATAGGAGGACAACTTGAAGCTTACTATGATTGCTGTTCCGACATGCTTTTCAAAAATTAGTAGATAATTTTGTTTCCTGTGCTGATGGAGAGCTTTTGTTCCTAGTCTAAGAGTTTTTATTAACCGGTTCCCGACCGCCCACTGTACATAAACATCTGTGCTGTCTGGGCTCTGTACAGTGCATACGTTTATAAATGGTCTCGCAGTGCTCTGCAAGGGCTGCTATTCTGATGCAGAGTGGTAGCTCTGACAGGTGACATCATTGCGACCTGATTGGATCAGGTCCCCATGATGTTAACCTGTTCCTATCTTTTAGATGCCGCGATTCATAGTGATCGCGGCATTTAAAGGATATTGTCAGCCGGTTCTGCAGTGATCGAGACCCCCACATACCTGTATAATGCGGGGATCCTGGTGCAGAATGCTAGCTGTGATCCCTGACCTCATCAACACCTGATTGGTTCAGGTCTTGATGATGTCAGTGTCATGCCAGCCAATGAGAGCAATCACTGGGAAAGTTTGTTGCAGCAACAAACTTTCCCAGGTGATCTGCCTCATAAATACACTGTTTCTCCTCAGATCTCCTGTCAGTAGAGAAACAGTGTGACAAGCGCTGCTGACAAGAACAGTGTCAATCAGCAATCTTGCTACTGTTAAAAAAAAAACAGATAAAGAAAATTAGAAATAGGCTAATTAGAGTTACGCTAAAGTTAGAGTTAGGCTAAAGTTAGGGTTAGAGTTAGCCCAGGGTTAGGGTTAGCCTAGGGTTAGGGTGAGAGTTAGGTTAGTGTTAGTCTAGGGTTAGGGTTAGCCTAGGGTTAGGGTTAAGGTTAGCCTAGGGCTAGGCTTGATCAGAATTGTTTTATCAATAACTTGATAGTTGTTTTGTCATTTACTCTCGTCAGTTACTGTCATCAAAAAATATAAAAACAAATAAAACGGCTCGTCAGACTTATACTATAGAGGTAGCGTATGCCCTATTATGTTCTGACTTTGACGAAAATGCAATGTCAGATGGAGATGTGGATTTTGAAGGCTTTAGTAGCGGTGACAGTGATAGCTCAGAAATGAGCAGTGATTCTGGTCCATCCTCAAACACAAGGACCAGTACAACAATAGGGGCAAATAGCACTACTGGAGAAACGTCTCCAAATCAGGGAACACTGCCCAGTACTAGTGAATTGGGGTACGCCAATGTACAAGGGGCTTTGCCACTTGATATAGCATTTCCCAGATAGTAGGCTTTGGATTCGGCTGCTCCATTCAGCCGTGATTTCAATGCCATAACTGGTATAAATGTGCAGGTGGAAGATTTTGGACCAATTAATTTTTTAAATTTGTTTTTGACAGCTTGCTAGAGCATATTGTTGTGCAAACAAATTTATACGTGTCCCAATTTATCAGCCAGAATCCACTATCCCATTATGCTAGGGCAAATTTATGGACACCAACTAATGTCCCGGAAATTAAATTTTTTTTAGGACTTAGGCTATGTGCCCACGACGCAGAAATGCTCCTGATTTTTCCTGAGCGTTTCTGCATCTCCCTGGCAGAAAAAACGCATGCGGATTTTACATGCGTTTTTCCTGCCAGGGACAAGCGGAAGTGAAGCGTTTTTCACTTGCATTTTCGCATACGGGTTGTCAAGCGCTTTCCAAGCGATTTTAGCATCACTTGGAAAGTGCTTGACAACTTGGTCACACTATATAAATTCATGCAAATGGCATGGATTTATATAGTGTGACCGAAAGAATGGTAAAAAATAAAAAATAAATATTATACTTACCTTCTGATGGCCCCCAGTGTCCTTGTCCTCGCTTGCCGGCAGCTCGCGGTAGACTAAAAGGACCTGCCATGACGTCATTTAGTCATGTGACAGGTCAAGCGACCGCCAATGTCAGCGGTCGCGTGACCCGTCACATGAATAAATGACGTCACCGAAGGTCCTCTAGTCTACCGCGATCTGCCGGCAAACCAGGACAAGGACACCGGGGGCCATCAGAAGGTAAGTATAATGTATATTTTTTATTTTATTCTTTTTTTTTTTTACAGGTACTATGGTACCCGAGTCTGGAGGAGAGTCTCCTCTTCTCCAAACCCGGGCACAATCCGCACATTGAAACGCAAGTTATCTGTAGCGTCGGCATCCCTGCCTCCTGCTAGGCAGGGACGCCGTTCCCCTCACCTCTCCGCTCCGTTCCCGGCGTCCTCCTCCCGCTCTGCTGGCAGCACGCGCTGCTTCCTGGTCACTGTGCTTAGGGCACGTGCGCGCACGCTCCCTCTCTCTTAAAGGGGCCGCGCGCGTCGTCCTAAGGAGTCCCCGGCCAATGGCCGGAGGATCTCACCATATATAAGGCACCTCCTCCAAAATGGAGGTGCCTGAGCAATGTTGTTGCAAAGCCTTTCAACTCTGCTTCAGCCCTCAGGTCCCATTGCCAGCTTGTTTTCCAGTGCTGTCTACCTGCTTGCTATCCTGCGGTCCGACAGTCTGCCTACCAGCATCTGCCAGTCTGTCTATGGATTAGTCTGCCTGCGGACCAGGAAGTACCTGCCAGATACCTGCATGATACCTACCTGATACCTGTCTACCTGCTTGCAATCCTGCGGTCCGACAGTCTGCCTACCAGCATCTGCCAGTCTGTCTATGGATCAGTCCACCCGCGGACCAGGAAGCACCTGCCAGATACCTGCCTGATACCTGCCTGCCTGCCAGCCTGTCCAGAGACTCTTACCCGCTCACCTGGGAGCGCTCACCTGCTACCCACCTGCTAGCCTACCCGGAGGCTTAGCCGTCACTTGCTGTGACCACCTGCCTGTTCAGAGACTCTTACCCTGCTGTCACTTGCTGTGACCACCTACCTGTCCAGAGACTCTTATCCTGCTGTCACTTACCGTGACCACCTGCCTGTCGAGAGACTCTTACCCTGCTGTCACTTGCCGTGACCCCCCGCCTGTCAAGAGACTGTCCCCGTCACTTGCCGTGACCTCCTGCCCTTCTACCCAGAGACTGTCCCTGTCACTTGACGTGACTGCCTGCCCGCCTTCCCTGGGAGCCACCCGCTTCCTTACAAGGACTGCGCCTTTGTATAGTAGCTCAGAGGTTCCACCTCCCAGACCCGTTACATTATCAGCATGTACAGATGCACTGATGTGGATGACATGTGGTCCAATGCAAGTCAATGGCGGCGAAAATGCAGCGATTCCGCAAAATAATTGGTATTGCTGCAGATTTTGCCACAATGATAATCCGCAGCGTAAATTTCCACAGCATGTGCACAGCACATGCGGATTATCATTGGGGAACATGTCAGAACTTCTACCAAGCGTTTTTTAAGCATTTCTGCAGTGGAATTGCCACTGCGGAAACGCTTAAAAGACGCATGGTGGGCACAGAGCCTTGCATTTGCCATGGGGCTTGTTAAAAAACCAAACATTCGATCCTAGTGGTCCAACCGCCCTGTTCAAGTCACCCCTATGTATTGAAGACTTGACAGAAAAATTCTTAAGGCTCTACACCCCAACGCATAACATTTTTTGAGTCTCTTGTAAAATTCAAAGGAAGACTGCACCTGAAGCAATCTATCCCATCTAAGAGGGCAAAGTTCGGAATAAAGCTCTATAAAATGAGCGAAACTTCAACCGGATACACATCCGCTTTCCGCATTTATGAGGGGAAAGATAGCCAAGTAAACCCACCAGGATGCCTTACTTATCTTGGGACATTTGGAAAAATTGTTTGGGAGCTGAAAAGTCCATTTTTACAAAAAGGCTATAATCTGTATGTGGACAATTACTGCACCAGCATACTCCTATTGAAAAGTCTGGTTGAACACTACATAGGAGCTTGTGGGACCATTCATAAACAACATCAGGGGTTTCCACAACCATTGGTCAACCTAAAGTACCAAAAGGGGCAGTCAGGCGCTGTACACAATGGAGAGCTGCTTGCCCTCAAGTATAGGGATAAGAAGGATATTTTTATCCTCAGCTCGATCCACACAGATGCCACAAGGGCCACTGTAGAACTAGAATCCACTACTCTAAAGCAAAAACCTTTGTCAGTGATTGACTACAACAAACACATGGGGGATGTGGACCTTGCAGACCAGGTTCTACAGCCATACCAGGTATCAAGAAAATCATATACCTGGTATAAAAAATTTGTAATTTATTTGTTTCGGGTGGCCACATACAATTATTTTGTTGTATTCAAAAAAGCAGGAAATTCACATACTTTTCTTGATTATCCAGAAAAGGTAATTGAAAATCTTGTTTTAGAAAATGTTAGTCCCGCTCATCCATTAGAGTCTGAGGATGTGAAAAGACTCGCTGAGCGACATTTTATTGCTCTCATTCCAGCAACAGAAACATGAAAAGAAAAGATGTCATGAATGTACAAAGAGAGGAACGAGGTGTGATACCCACTATTATTGCCCACAATGCCTATCATTGTCAGCCTTATGTGTCACTGACTGCTTTAAAATCTTCCACACAGAACCAGATTTTTAAACTGTAAAAATGTATCCCATTTTGTCATTCAAGCATTTGGTTTATTTAGTGAATGACACATTTGAGTAGAGCTCACTTAACAATTTCCAGGGGTGGAAAGAGGGGTTTCTCTAGAATCTAAAACTTCCACTGCGTGCTTGTTTCTGGAAATCATCCATGGAGTTAAAATGGTCACTAAACCCATAGATGGGATTCCCAGAGGGGTGTCATTTCCAAAACGGGGTCAGTTCAGGGGGGATTCAGCAGTTCTGGCACCTAGTGGCTCTGAAAAGTGCAAGAACAGCAGAATCCCCCTGAAGTGACCCCATTTTGGAAATGACACCCCTTTGGGAATTCATCTCTGGGTGTAGTGACCATTTACCTATCTACCTATTTTCCCATGTAAAATCTGAAGTTAACACAACATTTTAGTGGTAAAAGAGTGGCAATTATTTTTTCTTCACTGCCCAATGGTATACAGTGGGTACGGAAAGTATTCAGACCCCTTTAAATTTTTCATTCTTTGTTTCATTGCAGCCATTTGGTAAATTCTAAAAAGTTAATTTTTTTCTCATTAATGTACACTCTGCACCTCATCTTGACTGAAAAAAAAAACAGAAATGTAGAAATTTTTGCAAATTTATTAAAAAATAAAAACTGAAATATCACATGGCCATAAGTAGTCAGACACTTTGCTCGGTCACTCATATTTAAGTTACATGCTGTCCATTTCCTTGTGATCCTCATTGAGATGGTTCCACTCCTTCATTGGAGTACAGCTGTGTTTAATTAAACTGATAGGACTTGATTTGGAAAGGCACACGCCTGTCTATATAAGACCTCACAGCTCACAGTGCATGTCAGACCAAATGAGAATTATGAGCTCAAAGGAACTGCCCAAGGAGCTCAGAGACAGAATTGTGGCAAGGCACAGATCTGGCCAAGGTTACAAAAAAATTTCTGCAGTACTCAAGGTTCCTAAGAGCACAGTGACCTCCATAATCCTTAAATGGAAGAAGTTTGGACCACCAGAAGTCATTCTTGACCTGGCCGTCCAGCCAAACTGAGCAATCGTGGGAGAACAGCCTTGATGAGAGAGGTAAAGAAGAACCCCAAGATCACTGTGGCTGAGCTGCTTACACTGTGTTCCAAATTATTATGCAAATAATATTTTCTCAGATTTTGCCCCGTCTCATGCTGCACATAACACATCTGCATCTCTGGCTGCTATGGGCATAAAAGGGGACAAACTTATGGTGTGGCACCCATGCTCCCCTGACCTCAACCCCATTGAGAACCTCTGGAGCATCATCAAAAGGATTGTCTATGATGGCGGGAGGCAGTTCACATCTAAGCAACAGCTCTGGGAGGGTATTCTGTCCTCATGCAAAACAATTAAAGCAGAAACCATCCAAAACCTGACAAATTCAATGGACGAGAGAGTTCAGAAGCTCCTTTTGAACAAGGGGTCCTGTGTGCAAATGTAACATCACCTAGAATAAAGTTTTGAGTTGAAAACTGTTTGATTTCAGTTTGTAATAACCTGCTAATGCTTATAATTTCAAAAATGACCTTTTTTTTGTTCTTTATTAAAATGAAAAGGTTGAAAACTCTGCTGTGCATAATAATTTGGAACATGCATTTTGAGTGCAGTTTGAGTTTTTTATTTTTTTAAAAATATACTGTTATCATAGGCAGTTTGTACAAAAACCTTTCAATTGTACTCTAATAGTTATTTGACTGGAAAATTACAATGACTGCAATTCATATAGGTAATTTGGGAAAATTTGAGAAAATATTATTTGCATAATAATTTGGAACACAGTGTAGATGCACTAGGGAGATGGGAGAAAGTTCCACAAAGTCAACTATCACTGCAGCCCTCCACCAGTCGGGCTTTTCTGGCAGAGTGGCCCGACGGAAACCTCTCCTCAGTGCAAGACATATGAAAGCCCACATAGGGTTTGCTCAAAAACACATGAAGGACTCCCAGACTATGAGAAATAAGATTCTCTGGTCTGATGAGACAAAGATAGAACTTTTTGGTGATAATTCTAAGAAAACCAGGCACTGCTCATCACCTTCTCAATACAAAACCAACATTGAAACATGGTCGTGGCAGCATCATGCTATGGGGGTGGTTTTCAGCTGCAGGGACAGGATGACTGCTTGCAATTGAAGGAAATATGAATGCAGCCAAGTACAGAGATATCCTGGATGATAACCTTTTTCGGAGTGCTCTGGACCTCAGACTTGACCGAAGGTTCACCTTCCAACAAGACCCTAAGCACACAGCTAAAATAACAAAGGAGTGGCTTCAGAACAACTCTGTGACCATTCTTGACTGGCCCAACCAGAGCCCTGACCTAAACCCAATTGAGCATCTCTGGAGAGACCTGAAAATGGCTCTCCACCAACATTCACCATCCAACCTTATGGAACTGGAGAGGATCTGCAAGGAAGAATGGCAGAGGATCCCCAAATGCTGGTGTGAAAAACTTATTGCATCATTCCCAAGAAGATTCATGGCTATATTAGCTCAAAAGGGTGCTTCTACTCAATACTGAGCAAAGGGTCAGAATACTTATGAGCATGTGCTATTTCAGTTTTTCTTTTTTAATAAATTTGAAAAAAAATCCTATATTTCTTTTTTTTTCAGTCAAGATGGGATGCAGAATGTACTTTAATGAGAAAAAAATAAACTTTTTAGAATTTACCAAATGGCTGCAATGAAACAAAGAGTGAAAAATTTAAAGGGGTATGAATAATTTCCGTACCCACTGTAAATCTCTATGGAACAGCTGTGGTGTCAGTATGCTCACTGCACCACTAGATGAATTCATACAGGGGAGTAGGTTTTAAAATTCGGTCACTTTTTCAGGGGTTCTGCTGTTCTGGCACCTCAGGGGCTCTGACAATGTGACATGTCACCCACAAACCATTCCAGCAAAATCTGCTCTCCAATATGGTGCCCCTTCCCTTCTGAGATTTGCACTGTGGGTAAAATGTAGTTACCAACCACTTATGGGGTACATATGGGGTATATAGATGCATTGACACATTACTGGAATATTGAAAACTTTGGACATTAGAAAAAAAAATTCAAAAAGAAATTCAAAATGATGTGTATTAGTTTATGGCTTATCCATCTTAAAAGCCAGGAAGAAGATTTTCTCTGAAAATCTAGCCTTGGTCTCGGCAATTTTCTTTAATAGGAAAATTAAGACAGAGGTGACTTAAACTGCCCTCCTTCTATGTAATGTTAATGAAAAAATTGGTTGTATCAACGTGGTATACTGCACTATACCGCTGATTAATCAATTCAGACACACAGACTCTGCAGGTCCTGTACCTTCTTATCACTTGAATATCTGTATTATTATTCATAGACTGAGATTACCATTCCCATTTTTTGTCATTCAGAGCTACAGTAGTATACCACATTCTGTTTTAGGCCTTCATATCACTATCTGTAAAGAGGAGCTGTGTGCTCAGGCCTACTTTCACTAGACTGCAAAACACTTAAATAGCCATTGCCATTGATAGTCCCCAGATTAGCCGCGCTAGGCAATGTGATGTAATAGCCACAAGGCAGTATGGGAAAACTTGTGCAGCTGCGCCTGATAACATGTGAGCCTGCTATCTAGCTGAATGCAAATCTTTAGAAATGTGTGAAATGGCGATTTATTTTTTAGCAATCAAAGCAAATATAATTGCGAATTGTTTGAAGTCTTTGGTACCTGCAAATTTCATGAAATTTGATTCAAAGTCGATGTACTGTGGATTGTTTCAATCATCTCTAATTTCAACATATTATTTTAAGGATGATATACAGCCCCATCACTGATTGGTAGAATCACTGATATAAACATGTACAGAAAATAAAAAAGGCAATCATGAGTGAGGTGCCTTCAGAACAAGTGACACCTGTAGGTGTAGCTCCTTCTCTCCCTGTACTACTCAGATCGACAGTCAACCAAGTGGATGTGGGAAATAAGAAGGACCTATAAATCAGGCGCAGAATTGCATTTGTTTGCAATTGCGCAGAACTGAGTTAGATTGCTTACATTCTGCTTTGAATAGCACCAAATGAAAGGAGAAACTAGGTACTGAAAGAAGAGTAAAATAGTATGTACATGGATAATATAATTTGACATTTCTTAAGGATTTATGAAGATACATGGTGTTTGAGAAAAGCATCCCATTGTAGGTAACCTCCATTTAAGATATTAAACCATTTAGAAAATAAAACAAAATGCTTTGATGTCCTTCAAATTCTCCTTATGAAAGAATCCAAGATATAGTTTTATAAAGTGTTATGAATAGTATAAGGGCGGAGGGGCAGTTTCTCTAAAACCCTGTACCATGTATCATTCAGGCCTTGCATAAGCCTTAAAAGTATATTATTTCTGCCTGGAGTATTTATTTAGCTTAACTACACATAATTTATTGTTTGCAAATATATTTTGTATAAAAAAAAATTGCCTTCAACTGTTGTGTGAAGTACGCAAAAAAATTATTCTGCTCTCTCGCAGTACCTAATTATACAAAAACTCTCCAGTTTGCCTAATACAATAAGGAAGTTCATGGGTCAGTCTCTAAAATGGTCAGATCAATAATTCCTTCAACCAACTAATTCTGAGAAGTGAGAGGCTCATACATCTTAGGTAGCATAATTACATTCTTTGACTTTTTTTAAGTCTTAAGGTTGTTACCTCTTAATTAAATTTGTACACTGAATTGGTGATTTTAAAGTAAAAATGTAAAGGAAACTTGATTTTCAAACATCTTTAGGAAAATTTTACTCATGTTCTAAGTAAAAAGGCATTTTAGAGCCTCTTGTTTCTCTTGAGAAATTGTTTAGGATGCTGTAACAAATTAAAACAAATGAAGTCATTCCTGAGCGCCTCCATCTGCTTCAGAAATAAATCTCGGACACTCCAGAGTGTGGAAAAGATCCAGATAATTAGGCTTGACTCCAAATTAAGCCACTCAGGTAACTTATAGCTTCATTAAATTGTTTTTAAAAAAGGGCAGACATCCAAAACTAACCTTAATAGATCAGAATATGATTCAATGACAATCTGTTTCATATTAACATATGAACTTTATTATTTTTGTTTCTTTTTTTCTTCTAAGATCCATTCAAAATTGTAATAAATCAGTCCAAATATCCTTAAGCTATCTGGAATCTGCAAAGTGTTCTGTAACTCCTAATTTTTGTTTACACACTGTAATAAAATACATTAATAGTATTTCCATGTCATAAGTTATCTGAAAGACTCTGCCTTCAGTTTTCAACATGCATATCATTAAGTAATAACAAATCTTATTTATCTTCATAATAGCTAAATGACAAGCTGGTTAAAAATAACAAATGACTTCTCTTGGTTGACATTGCCGGATGTAACCTTGAGATGCTGTATGCAAATCATTTACAATAATTCAAGCTATATACATAGTATCGTAGAGATGAGAAAAACAATTTAGCTTCCCAAGTTTCTGGCCAGATGGCTACTGACAGCATCTAAAATGATAATCCTAAAATGTTTGAAATATATAAAACTATTATCGCAGACTGCAGTACCTAAATATATACAGTAAAATAAATTATTTTGCTGTGAGCCCTCATGTTCTGTTTAGCGTTTAGGCTTCTTTACACTTTTTTGTCCTCAAGCTGACAACAGAAGAAGCATGACAGATTTTTTTCACCCAGATCATTGTTTGGAACGGCACATACTGAAACAGATATTTTCCATGAATGATCATTTTCATGGAAGAAATTTTCCTGTTATTGTATTACCCCAAATGTTTATTACCTCAAAGATAGTGATGGGAGTTATATGATTATATGATAATAATGACTACCATTAATGACAGAAGCATTTTAAGAATACAATTTAAATGTATAGGAACATGTATGCCAGCCAATAAAGAAGACTTTTGCCTTTCAGAGCAAAGTGCAGAACTGGTATTTCTTTTTAGTACAGAACTATAATGTATGGAGAGATTTTATCAGATGAGCAAAGAGGAACAGAGAGGAACCTCCTATGAAGAAACAAAATATTATAGTAGCAGATTTTAGCATTTTTTATTAAACCATCTCCTTCTTGTTTTCTACTCTTACAACATTATGTATGCACTTTTCAGTTTCCATACTATGATAATTTTCTGATTGTCTTTACCAATGAAAGTCACTCAGAGAGTTGGATTCTGATAAAAGTTCCTTATAAGCTAAATGACCACACAATTTCATAACTTGCGCCATTCAGCTGGTATGACATACCTTACAGACAGAGCAGTGAAGGACGAAAATTAATTTCTGGTGCTGCATTACAGGAGAAGCTTTAGATTTTAAGGGAAACATAGGTGTGGTTGTATCAGAGCAGAGCGGTACCTACTCTCCTTAGTATTGTATAGTCATCTTCTTTATCTGCATGCTCAAGAATGAATCATATTAAAGTTTGCATGAAAGTTTATTTCAGTCACTGGATCAGGGAAGGAGCTTGATGTCATTATTAGTGGTCAGTGACCTTGTACACCTGAAGAATCTGGAATGAACAGCAAAACATATTGGAGAGATCTTTTCAATACAATCAGGTTAAACCTCATAGTAAATTTACAGAGCAATAGTTTAATTGGAGCCTTGAGATTTGGTCAGTCTGTACAGGACCCCTGAACTAAAGAATGGCACTTAAACTTTTTGGGATACTTGTTTTAAAGAAGGAGTGCTTTATATACAGCAGATTATCAAAGAAATATGATGTAAAATTTTGTGTAAATCTTTCCTTCCCATTTACTTTTTGGCAATTTGTATCTGAACAATATGAAATTACAAAACTTACCATCTAGAGTGATCATTTTGTACTTAATTGGTATGTAGTGGAAAAAAACTGCGTACTGCGCTTTATTTGCAAAAGAAAATGAGGTAACTCGCAACTGAACCTTCTAACGTAGGCTTTGACGCATGTGTTAATCTAGCCTAGGCTGTACGGTGAACGCCATAAAACAAAAATAAAAATCGAATGTCAAAATTTAAGTTTTTTTTTTATTCATCTTGCTAAAAATAAAATAAAAATGAATGTCAATCTCAGCTTACAGTGGAGCCGCTCACTTTGTTCACATTACTTATGTGTTTTTAATGTAGATGTTCTGCACGCTTTTTTCAGTGGTTTGGAATTATAAAGTTGTCAGTTAATATTAAGCGAAATCTTGTTCTCCCAACCTTTAGTACGAAGCACAAATTCAGCCATTTAATTAACAGAAATCAAAGTGTCAAGAATTCTAATTTATTTCCATCATACCTGTCACATAATATAGCTTCACTACGAGAAGCCAAATTAAAACAATTAGAGGTCTATGCAGGAGGAATATCAAGTTACCTGAAATAGAAATGGAGGGTATTACTAGCCTGATTGTAAGTCATAAATATGCCTGCAAAATGAGTACAACATCTAGATATGATAACATAGCACACCATTTCTGTGCAGAGTTGAAGAGTTAAGTGATTAGGTGAGCATTTTCTTCTTCATCATCATCTGGCTTATGATAAATTGATCAAACTTTTTTTTCGCCGATCTTCAAAACTCATTCTTTTTTAAGATATTTTACTCATATTTTTCTGCAAGCTTTACTGCTGTCAGAGTGGCTTATTAGAGAACAAAACACATGAGTACATATGAGCAATTATTTTGAAATTCCAATTCCCAAGTTTTGCTGAACTTTTCCCCAAAAAATTATTTCCAGTGAATTAATTTGTAAAAAAAAAAAAAATTATCCAGAAAAGATGTGTATAAGGCTTTGAAGGACTGTATCCAACTTATTTTAAGCTCTTTAATTCAAATGCATTTTTAGTCACATTAAAGTGGCTTTGATATAGCTCTACGAGTAAATGAATCTTAAGTATTCTTCACGTCAGTGTTGTCTTACACTATCTTTATGTTTATTTAGTGATTTATATATTTTTCTCCCTATGTCTAATGCTGACTAATGCTGAAATGTGAGCTGTAATATCCTCTCCCAATCCAGATTCACCACCAAATGGCTGTTGTATTCTTTGGCTCTGCTTTAATATAGAGTATAGAAATCCCTACTGTTTGGCTGTGCTACACCATGTGATGTAATAGCTGCAAAGCACTATTGGGAAGCCCACCTGACCCCCGAAGTTCATGTGAACTTTATCCAGCTGATGTACTCTTCTGCAATGTGTAAAAAAATAGTAGCCATTTTAGGTGATTCATGCTAATTGAATCTCAAATTGTTAAAATTTGTGGTGTTCAAAGAATTCCTAAAAATTCAACACAAATTCGATTTGTTTCAAAACTATTTGCTCATCTCAGTTGGTGAGTGATTCTGACATAACTTGAATTCGTTCAAATTTGCAGCAAAGTTATTCAATGTGAATCTAAAGTTGCATATTATGTTCTGGGGTCTCTCCAGACCCCAAATCATAATAAACATGGACTTTAAAAAAATGTTCTTTGGGTCCTCCGTCGCAGCCCAGTGTCCAGTCTTTTATGCATAAAGATGATGGTAGAGACATAGGATGCACAAAGCACCAGAAGGCAGTCTCCAGCAAATGGGAAAGGTGAGCGGTGAAGTATTTTTTTTCCAGCCCTTTAAAAATTCAGCAAAATGACAGCTGACTGGCTCCTGTTTTTGCTGAATATGCACAAAGCAAATTGCAAAAAGATCGGAGTCAGGAAAATCCAAACTTTTTACTCATCTCTTCTCTAGAGAACAATTATTCATAGTAGAAAATTTGCAAAAAAATAATCTTTAACCTTTTTACAAAAAGAACTAACATTACATGGACACCCATTGGTCTAGATGGCTATGTTTTGTTAATGGTTCTTATCATTTACAGTCTTTCAGTGAAACATCACCTTCAGTTGAAACCAGAAGTTTACATACACTATTGTGGTAGATCGGCTCACTCGGCTACACATTGAGGTATTAACGGAACACTGTCTCTTTAAATTTTCAGTTGGTTTATTGTGCAGCATAAACCAATACAAAGTTTGTGGAAAATAAACATAGCCCATCCGGCCTGATGGCAAACAAAAATAGGAAAAGAGTCCAGCAAAGTCCTTGCTGCGGCCGGGGTCCGACCACTCCGGGTTAGCAAAAACCACACGGTTCAGGTTCAGCAGGAGCAAACCCACGCTCCTCTCTCTGGAGCTGGCCTCCAGATACTGACCATCTCCTGAGTCAAAGGGCTGTTTTTTTTATAGCCCCTAAACTACGCTCTGGAGTGGAGATAGGGTGGATAGCTTTCCCCCAGCACTTAGCTATCCACCTGTAAAGCATGTCCTTGTAACTCTGACTATTAACCCTCTCTGGACCTAATGTGAAGCAAAAAGTCTCAGAGACACTGAAGCAAAAAGTCTCAGAGACACGAATCTCCCCTCCAGTATTCTGCCATGTGACTTTGTCACATATTCCCCCCCTCTGCCCAAAGCCGGGGGTTTGAGCACCTTCAGACACCAGACAGGGAATTCTAGAGAGGGCATCAGTATGTCCATGTAGTTTCCAGGGCCTATGCTCTACATGAAAATGAAAGTCTTGTAGTGCTAGGAACCACCTAGTTACCCGGGAATTTTTACCTCTCTTTTCTTTCAACCATGTCAACGGGGCATGGTCTGATACCAGTCTAATATCCTAGTGTATCTATGGCCCATTTTATGGCTAGACACTCTTTTTCTACTATCGTGTAGTTTCTTTTGCAGGACAAGAGCTTCCGGCTCAGATAGAGAATGGGATGTTCTTCCCCATTTATCTCTTTGGTGAGTACGGCTCCTAGACCAACTTCTGAAGCGTCTGTCTGGACCACAAACTCTTTCTCAAAGTCTGGTGCGACCAGGACCGGCTGCTTACACAGTGCTAGCTTCAACTGTTGGAATGCCGTCTCTGTTTCCTCCATCCATTTCACCATTATTGATCTGGTGCCTTTGAGGAGATCCGTGAGTGGCATGGCCATCATGGCAAAATTTGGAATAAACCGTTGGTAATATTCCACCATTCCCAGGAAAGCTCTCACTTGCTTTTTGGAGAGCATTTGCAACCAGTTCTGGATTGCCTTCACTTTATTAACTTGTGGCTTTATCTCGCCTCTCCCGGCGACATAGCCCAAGTACTTGGCTTCTTCCTTTCCAAGGGCACATTTTCTTAGATTTATTGTAAATCTCGCCTTCCTTAGAGCATCCAGAATCACCTGTACTTTAGGTAGATGACTAGCCCAATCTGGGCTAAAGATCACAATGCTGTCAAGGTAGGATGCGGAATACTTCTTATGTGGGGCTAGGATCTGATCCATAGCCCCCTTGAAGGTGACTGGGGCCCCCTGTAGTCCGAACGGCATCCGAGTGTATTGGAAACACCGATCAGGTGTCGAGAAAGCCGTCTTCTCCTTGGCTGTCTGGGACATGGGGATATGCCTGTAGCCCTTGGTCAGGTCAAGGGTGGTGATATACCATGCCGGTCCAAGCCTCTCGATGAGATTGTCGACACAGGGCATCGGGTACGCGTCACATTTGGACACCTCATTCAGCCGGCGGTAGTTGTCACAAAACCTACACTCTCCATTGGGTTTTGGCACGATGACGATGGGACTCGACCATCCACTATTCGACTCCTCTATCACCCCAAGATTGAGCATCCTTTTCACCTTGGTTGAGATCACCTCTCGGCGTGCTTCAGGAGTCCTGTAGGGCTTCGGGTTCACTCATATATGCAGCTCTGTTAGCACATCATGCTCTACCACCAGAGTACGCCCCGGAAACTCTGAGAACATGTTACGTATCCGCTGTAGCAGTTCTCGACATTCTTGCTTCTGGGCCGGCGATAGAATCTCTGCTATCGTGACCTCTTCCACCTCGCCTCCGGGAGCGGCTCCCAGGCAAAGAGCCTCCACAGGTTCCTGGTCTCGCCACGGCTTGAGCAGGTTCATATGGTACACCTGATGCGTCTTTCTTTGGCCAGGTTGGTGGACTTTATAATTAACTTCACTGATTTTCTCCACCACCTGTATGGGCCTTGCCATTTGGCCAGGAACTTGCTCTAAACGGTAATGATTAGGACCAAAACACAGTCCACGGGCTGGAACTGCCTCAACCTCGCTGATCGGTTATAGACTCTTGCCTGGGCTTCCTGTGCCTTTAGGAGATGCGCCTTCACGATAGGCATCACTTTTGCCATTCTTTCCTGCATCTGTGTGACATGTTCAATGATGCTCCGGTGTGGCATAACCTCTGCTTCCCAGGTTAACTTAGCGATATCCAGGAGCCCTCGTGGATGTCGTCCATACAGTAACTCAAATGAGGAAAAGTCAGTAGAGGCTTGCGGAACCTCCCTTATTGAGAAGAGCAGGAACGGCAGCAGGTAGTTCCAGTTACGTCCATCCTTCTCTACGACCTTCTTGAGGATCGCTTTTAGGGTTTAATTAAAGCACTCTACTAGGCCATCTGTCTGCGGATTTTAAATGGAGGTTTGCAGCTGGGTAATCTCGAAGACCCTACACAGCTCCTTCATTATCTTGCTCATGAATGGGGTCCCTTGATCAATTAGTATCTCCTTCGGCAGACCAGTCCTGGCAAATATAGGGACAGGTTCCCTGACTATGCACTTACTTGATGAGTTCCTTAGCGGTACCGCCTCTGGATACCGGGTCGCATAGTTCATGACCACCAAAATATATTGGTGGCCCCGGGCTGATTTGAATAAGGGCCCCACTAAGTCCATAGCAATTCTCTCAAAGGGGACCTCTATCACCGGTAGTGGAACTAAGGGACTACGGAAATGGGAAGTGGTCGCGGTTATCTGGCAAGTGGGGCAAGACCTACAATAGTCTAAGATTTCCAGATAACATCCTGGCCAATAGAACCTACTCATTATTCTCTCCTGGGTTTTCTCAACCCCTAGGTGTCCCCCCAGAATATGTGAATGGGCCATGTCCAACACCCTCCGATGGTATGGCCCTGCAACCAACAGCTGTTGCACTACCTCTTCACCTTTTAGTTTAGTTACCTGGTATAATAGCTCCCCCTGAACTGCAAAGTGTTGGTACCTGGTGTCCGCCCCCGGCTCTTGAGCAGCACCATTACAAACAGTAATATTGTCCCACGCCCCTTTCAAGGTCAAGTCCTGAACTTGAGCTGACCCAAAGTTCTCTCTGGGCGCCTCTAATTCAGGGAGGTCAGCCACCTCGGACACAGTCTTGTCCTCATCGCCGGCAAGGACACACAGTGGGAACTCATCTACTTCCAATGTCGATAGAGATATTTCTCTTGGGTCGTGGGTTTTGTCAACGTAACTCAGTCTGGATCCCTTCCCCCACAAGTCCCAGAAAAAGGGAAAATCGCTTCCAAATATCGCGGGATGTATCAGGTCCCTGACCATCCTGACCTCGTGGGATTGGATGCCACAGTCTGTTCCGACTGTCACTCTAGTCACCTGGTAGTTTTCGGCGTCCTCATGTATGCAGCGGACGCCCACAGTTTTGGTAGGGATCAGCTGGTGGGGAAGGGTGGCACTGATTAGGGTCACCAAACTCACAGAGTCCAATAGTCCTAGCACCATTACTCCATTAATGGACACGGCACATGCCTGTGGCCCCTCACCGGGTTGACCGTCCTCACTGCAGGCTGAATAAGCATAATATGAACACTGCCTAGACTGCAGTCCATGGACTCAGAGGACATATGGCACAGGGCGGCTACGTGTCCGGGGTCGTGACACCGCCAACAAATGATATCCCTCATAGCAGTCTTTGCGGCACCTTCAGAGGAAGTGGGACTCCCCACAGTTGAGGATTTGAACCCCTTCCATGGTGAACCCACCCCCTTTTGGGTATCCCAGTATGGGGAAGTGGCTGTACCTGGATCCCTGAGGAATTTCTCAACGACCTGGTACCTCTCTACTAGGCCGCCGAGGTTGCCTGCATTCTGGGGATCACCTTGGGTGACCCAAGTCTGTATCGACTTAGGAAGGGAGTGTATGAACCTATAAATCACCACCCACTCGATCATCTGGGCAGGAGTGGAAGACTCTGGCTGCAACTACTTGTGAACGAGATGCAGCAGGCCAAACATATGAAACCAAGAGGGTTTGTCGCCAGCATACGCCCAGTTGTGGGCTCTCATTGCCATATTCACACCCAGGAGTGCCAAGATTTCTGTCTTTAGTTTGGCATACTCTTTGGTATCCTGCAGTGCTAAGTCATAATATGCCTTTTGGGGTTCCCCTGACAAATATGGAGCCGGAACCTCTGCCAACTGTTCTGGTGGAAGTCTCTTGCGTTCTGCTACCCGTTCAACAACAGTCAGAAATGCCTCTACGTCATCTCCTGGGGCCAACTTTTGCATGGCTCGTCTTAACGTTTTCCGGATGCATGCACCATCACCTGGAGTTGGGGGAGGGGCTTCCGGCCTCCCACAAACCACCTCTGCAAGTAGCTCAATCATGGTTTACAGTGGATAGCTACAGTGGTGGCCAAAAGTATTGGCACCCCTGCAATTCTGTCAGATAATACTCAGTTTCTTCCTGAAAATGATTGCAATCACAAATTCTTTGGTATTATTATCTTCATTTAATTTGTCTGCAATGAAAAAACACAAAAAGAATTGTCCTAAGGCCAAATTGGATACAATTCCACACCAAACCTAAAAAAGGGGGTGGACAAAAGTATTGGCACTGTTTGAAAAATCATGTGATGCTTCTCTAATTCGTGTAATTAACAGCACCTGTAACTTACCTGTGGCACCTAACAGGTGTTGGAAATAACTAAATCACACTTGCAGCCAGTTAACATGGATTAAAGTTAACTCAACCTCTGTCCTGTGTCCTTGTGTGTACCACATTGAGCATGGAGAAAAGAAAGAAGACCAAAGAACTGTCTGAGGACTTGAGAAACCAAATTGTGAGGAAGCATGAGCAATCTCAAGGCTACAAGTCCATCTCCAAAGACCTGAATGTTCCTGTGTCTTCCGTGCGCAGTGTCATCAAGAAGTTTAAAGCCCATGGCACTGTGGCTAACCTCCCTAGATGTGAACGGAAAAGAAAAATTGACGAGAGATTTCAACGCAAGATTGTGCGGATGGTGGATAAAAAACCTCGACTAACATCGAAACAAGTTCAAGATGCCCTGCAGTCCGAGGGTACAACAGTGTCAACCCGTACTATCCGTCGGCGTCTGAATGAAAAGGGACTGTATGGTAGGATACCCAGGAAGACCCCACTTCTTACACTGAGACATAAAAAAGCCAGGCTGGAGTTTGCCAAAACTTACCTGAGAAAGCCTAAAACGTTTTGGAAGAATGTTCTCTGGTCAGATGAGACAAAAGTAGAGCTTTTTGGGAAAAAGCATCAACATAGAGTGTACAGGAAAAAAAAAGAGGCATTCAAAGAAAAGATCACGGTCCCTACAGTCAAACATGGTGGAGGTTCCCTGATGTTTTGGGTTGCTTTGCTGCCTCTGGCACTGGACTGCTTGACCGTGTGCATGGCATTATGAAGTCTGAAGACTACCAACAAATTTTTCAGCATAATGTAGGGCCCAGTGTGAGAAAGCTGGGTCTCCCTCAGAGGTCATGGGTCTTCCAGCAGGACAATGACCCAAAACACACTTCCAAAAGTACTATAAAATGGTTTGAGAGAAAGCACTGGAGACTTCTAAGGTGGCCAGCTATGAGTCCAGACCTGAATCCCATAGAACACCTGTGGAGAGATCTCAAAATGGCAGTTTGGAGAAGGCACACTTCAAATATCAGGGACCTGGAGCAGTTTGCCAAAGAAGAATGGTCTACAATTCCAGCAGAGCATTGTAAGAAACTCAATGATGGATACCGGAAGTGGTTGTTCACAGTTATTTTGGCTAAAGGTTGTGCAACCAAGTATTAGGCTGAGGGTGCCAATACTTTTGTCTGGCCCATTTTTGGAGTTTTGTGTGAAATGATCAAAGATTTGATTTTTGCTTCATTCTCTTTTGTGTTTTTTCCTTGCAAGCAAATTAAATGAAGCTAATAATATCAAAGAATTTGTGATTGCAATCATTTTCAGGAATAAACTGAGTATTATCTGACAAAATTGCAGGGGTGCCAATGCTTTTGGCCACCACTGTATGCATGTTTTTCTCAACATTGGACATGATCAGAATAAACCTTTCCCATTTTAGGTCAATTAGAATTACCATAATTTTTAATATTTGCCAAATGCCAGAATAATGAGAGATAAAGAATGTTTTAAAACATTTTTGTTACTTACTGAAAAGTCAAAAGTTTACATACATTTCATTAGCATTTGGTACCCCTGCCCTTAAAATGAATGATTTGGGTCAAACATTTGGGATATCCTTCTACAAGCTTCTCACAATAGTTGGTCGGAATTTGAGCCCATGCCTCCTGACAAAACTGGTGTAACTGATCCAGGTCTGTAGGTTGCCTTGTTCGCACCTGCCTTTTTAGCTTTGCCCATACATTTTCAATAGGATTGAGATCAGGGCTTTGTGATGGCTATTCCAAAACACTGACTTTGTTATCCTTAAGCCACTTTGTTACCATTTTGGCAGTATTCTTCAGGTCATTGTCCATTTGGAAGACCCATTTCCACACAAGCTTTAACTTCCTGGCTGATGTCTTGAGATGTTGCTTCAGTATTGCCACATAATCTTCTTTTCTCATGATGCCATCTATTTTGTGATGTGTACCAGTCCTTGCTACAGCAAAAACAACCCCTAAACATGATGCTGTGATGGTGTTCTTAGGCTTGAAAGCTTCTCTATTTTTTCTCCAAATGTAACGATGGTCATTATGCCCTAATTTTCAACTTTAGTTTCATCAGAAAACAGGACATGTCTCCAAAAAATAAGGTCTTTGTTCCTGTGTGCATTTGCATTTAATCTGGCTTTTTTCTGTTTCTTTTGGAGTAATGGCTTCTTCCTGGCAGGGTGGCCTTTCAGCCCATGTTGATACAGTACTCGTTTCACTGTGGTTATGGACACAATCTTACCAGTTTCCGCTGCGATCTTCACAATGTCTTTTGCATTTTTCCTTGGGTTGATATGCACATGTCGGATCAAAGGACGTTCATCTCTGGGACACAGAACCAGTCTCCTTCCTGAGTGATATGATGGCTGGACATTCCCATCTTATTTGTACTTGCGTATAATTTTTTGTACAGATGAACGAAGCACATTCAGGTATCTTGAAATTATACCCAAGGATGAGCCAGACTTGTGCAAGTCCACAATTCTCTTCCTGATATCTTGGCTGATTTCTTTAGACTTTCCCATGATGCTACACAAAGAAGCAGTGTTTTTCAGATGTGCATTAAAATACCTCCAAAGGTGTATCTCTAATTAACTCAGATGTTACCAAAAAACTATCAGAAGCTTCCAAACACATGACATCATCATATGGGCAGTCCAGAATTGTTTAAAGGCATAGTAATCTTAGTGTATGTAAACTTTTGACATTGCAATAAGTAATAAAAATAGATTAAAACATTCTCTCGCTCTCATTATTCTGGCATTTGGTAAATATAAAAAATTATGGTAACCCTAATTGACCTAAAACAGGAAAAGGTGTATTCTGATTTCATGTCAGCTATTGAGAAAAACATGCATATGTGTCTTTTTATATAGTGTATGTAAACTTCTGGTTTCAACTGTAGTTATCAATTTATATAAGTACGGTGTACATACAGGTGCATCTCACTAAATTAGAATATCAACAAAAAGTTAATTTATTTCAGTTCTTCAATACAAAAACTGAAACTCATATATTATATAATAATAATAATAATAATATTTTTATATTTTTATAGCGCCAACATATTCCGCAGCACTTTATAAATTTTAAGGGGGACTTATGCAGACAATACAGAATAAGCATATTTCATATCGAAAGGAGTGAGGGCCCTGCTCGCAAGCTTAAAGTCTATGAGGAAATGGGGGAGACACAAAAGGTAGAATGAACATATATTGTATAGTACAGCCTTGATATACTAAATAGGATAAATAATACGTGGACTGGTCACCTGCCAGTATGTGTGCAGTCCTGACCAAGGCTATTATGTGCATGGTTGGTATGAACCTGAAAATGAAGAAGATTTTAATATGGGGAAAAACTGGGACGGACAGATAGTGTGTGGAGGCGATACGCCAGTCTAAAGAAATGGGTTTTTAGGGTCCACTTGAAACTGTGGGTATTGGGAATTAATCAAACTGTCCTGGGTAGTGCATTCCAAAGAATTGGCACAGCACGCGAGAAATCTTGGAGACGGGAGTGTGAAGTTCGGATTATGGAGGATTTTAGTTTTAAGTCACTGGCAGAACGGAGGGCACGTGTAGGGTGGTAGACTGAGACAAGGAAGGAGATGTAGGGGGGTACTGAAGTATGGAGAGCTTTGTGGGAAAGCGTGATAAGTTTAAATTGAACTCTATATTGGATGGGTAACCAATGCAATGACTGGCACAGGGAAGAGGCATCGGTGTAGCGGTTGGCGAGGAATATGATCCTGGCTGCTGCGTTAAGGACGGATTGGAGAGGGGAGAGTTTAGTAAGAGGAAGCCCGATAAGTAGAGAGTTGCAGTAGTCCAGACGGGAATGAATAAGAGCTACAGTAAGAGTTTTTGCCGAGTCAAAGGTGAGAAAAGTCCTGATTCTTGAGATGTTTTTGAGGTGTAGATGACATGAACGAGCGAGTGATTTGATGTGAGGAGTGAAGTAAAGATCTGAATCAAAGATGACCCCAAGACAGCGGGCTTGTTGCTGGGGTGTAATGGTTGAGCCACAAACGGAAGAGTCAATACAAACAGAATGATCTATTTCAAGTGTTTATTTCTGTTAATGTTGATGATTATAGCTTACAGCCAATGAAAACACAAAAGTCATTATCTCAGTAAATTAAATAATTAACAAAAAACACCTGCAAAGGCTTCCTAAGCATTTAAAAGGTCCATTAGTCTGTATCTGTAGGCACCTCAATCATGGGGAAGACTGCTGACTTGACAGATGTCCAGAAGGCAGTCATTGACACACTCCACAAGGTCCCAGAGTTCCAGTTTTCATTTGGAAATCAAGGTCCCAGAGTGGAGAGGCACACAATCCAAGCTGATTAAGGTCTAATGTGAAGTTTCCATAATCAGTGATGGTTTGGGGAGCCATGTCATCTGCTGGTGTAGGTCCACTGGTTTTTATCAAGACCAAAGTCAGCGCAGGCGTCTACCAGGAAATTTTAGAGCACTTCATGCTTCCCTCTGCCGACAAGCTTTTTGGAGATGGAAATTTCATTCTCCAGCAGGACTTGGCACCTCTCCACACTGCCAAAAGTATCAATATCTGGTTTAAAAACAGCAGTATCACTGTGCTTGATTGGATAGCAAACTCGCCTGACCTTAACCCCATAGAGAATCTTTGGTGTATTGACAAAAGGAAGATGAGAGACACCAGACTCAACAATGAAGACAAGCTGAAGGCTGCTATCAAAGCAACCTGGGCTTCCATAACACCTCAGCAGTGCTACAGGCTGATCGCCTTCATGCTGCGCCAAATTCATGCAGTAATTGATGCAAAAGGAGCCCTGACCAATTATTGAGTGCATTTACTGAACATATATTTCAGTAGGCCAGCATTTCGGATTTTAAAAACAATTTTCAAGCTGTGGTTATAAAGTATTCTAATTTACTGAGATAATGACTTTTATGTTTTCATTGGCTATAATACATAATCACCAACATTAACAGAAATAAACTCTTGAAATAGATCACTCTGTTTGTAATGACTCTATAATATGAGTTTCACTTTTTGTATTGAAGAACTGAAATAAATTAACTTTTTGATGATATTCTAATTTAGTGAGATGCACCTATATCATGATGTTGCTATGTTATATATGTATAAAATATCAATCTATACTTTTTTGTGCTGAGTACCACCAGCGAAGTACTATGTCTAAGTAGTATTGTGCCGTACAGATAGGTATGTTAAAGCATTGGTATGTAATAGGCATTAATGTAATTCTATTATAATTGTGATGTGAAAGTTTAGCAACTAACGGATATAAGGCCACATGGAGAGATAGCAGGTAAGGTCCACTGAGGGATCAAAAAGCACCTCATTCAGAGTGTCATTAGGTCAAGAGTGTTAGGTAATTGTCAGTAGGAGACAAAGGTTTTGCATAGTGTCTCAAAAGTTAACTGTGCGATAGTCCACAGGTGAAATTAATGGGTTATCAGTTAGTGTAGGTTAAGCCTGTTGTGCAGAAAAAGAATATAAAAGGAACAGATATTCCTTTAAGTAAACACACACTATAAGGGCTCATACTCATCTGCATATAAATCGGACAAGTTCAATCCTAAAAAAATCGGATTGCACTCTGTCTAATGTTATTCGCTGATTCATATTTCAAGTGCGATTTTTTTTCTCAGCTCGGATCGGACAGAGAAAAAAATTGCAGCATGCTTCAAGTATATCGGACAACACTCGTCAATGCAAGTCGCACAGCACATAGACCATGTGTGTGCCGTCCGATTTTTACACACACGTCTCATAGAAAACCCGATATTTCATCATCCAAATACAGTAAATTTACAGCGTGAACCATCAGAATAGATAGAATAGATATATAGACAGATGGAAATATGTCAGTGAGATACATAATTAGAGCATCGCTTGTGTAGTTTACTGTACATGTACTTAGCTAATATAAATTTAAATTAAAAAATGGCATGGGGTCCGCCTTATTTTTAATAACCAGCTGAAGGAAAGCAGACAGCTGCGGGCTGATGTTATTACTCTGGGAAGGAGGCAAGAAACATGGGGCTTCCTAGCCTATTAATATCAGCTCACAGCTGTTTGCTTAGCCTTTTCTGGTTACTAAAAAGGGGGACCCAAAAAAAAATTATGTAGGGTCCCCCTTATTTTTAATAACCAGCAAAAGCTAAGCAGACATCTGTGGGGTTAAATTAATAGGCAGGAAAGGGGCCATGGTTATTGGCCCACTCTTAAACTAATAACACCAGCCCTCATTTGTGCCAGAAATGTCGCATTCATTAGATGCGCCAATTCTAGCACTTAGCCTCGGCTCTTCCCGATTGCCCTGGTGCATTGGCAGTCAGGGTAATGGTTTTGAGGGTGATGTCAGCTCTGTAATGTCCACTGACATCAAGCCCAGGGGTTAGTAATGGAGAGGTGTCTATAAGACACCTCTCCATTACTAAACTCATATTAAATAAATAAACACACACACAGGTGAGAAAAGTCTTTTAATTGTAAAAATCAATCCCGACCCTCTTTTATCCATTTAAGACCATTAAAAACTAAAATAATCCAAAAGTGTCCTCCGTAAATCCATAAACAGGAGGTCCCATGATGATCCCCGACTCAGCACGGCCACTGGAATACACTGAGTGTAGTGTGTGAATCCGGCAGCTGTGACAAGTGGTGTTGTCAGTAAGGTTAACGGAGTTCAAAGCCGATGAACTGTGGTAACCTTGCTGACATCATTGCTAGCAGCTTTAGAATCAGCAGTAAGTTCACACACTGCGAGCTGTGACATCAGTAAGGTTACCGCAGTTCATCGGCTATGAACAGCGATAACCTTACTGACGTCACCACTTGTCACAGCACCCGGATTCACACGCTACTCTCAGTGTATTCCAGGAGCCATGCTGAGTGGTCACATTACTGATGTCACAGATCAGCACAGCCTCCAGATGTAGTAGAGTTGGGGATCGTCGTGGGACCTCCTTGTTATGGATTTACAGCTAAAACCTTTGGATTATTTTATTTTTGAATGGTATTAAATGGGTAAAAGAGGGTCAAGGTGTGCTTTTTATAATTAAAGGAGTTTTCTCTGTGTGTGTGTTTATTTCTTTTGACCACGGGGTTAGTAATGGGAGTGTCTTATAAACGCCTCTCCATTACTAACCCCTGGGCTTGATGTCAGTGGACATTACACAGCTGACATCAAGCCCAAAACCATTACCCTGATTGCCAACACACCCGGGCAATCTTTAAGAGCCGAGTTAAGCGCCATAATTGGCGCATCTAATGGCCATTTCTGGGGCAGCTGAGGGCTGGTGTTATTAGTCTGGGAGGGGGCCAATATCCATGGCCCCTTTAAAATCAAATAATATAAAACTGAAGCTGTCTGCTAAGCCTTTGCTGGTTATTAAAAATTTTAAAAACGAGTAAAGGCTATGCAGACAGCTTTGAGCTGTTATTAATAGGCTGGGAAGATTCATGCATAGTGGCCCCTTCCCAGAATAATAACACCTACTCAAAGTTGTTTGCTTTCCCACATCTGGTTATTAAAAATAAGGGGGATCCCACGCCATGTTTTGAAAAATTAATTATTTATTTAAAAGGTTTAAAAGGGCTAAACACCCTTTAGTGCCACATGAAATGCATGGTAGGGTGCCAGATTATTATAGGTAGGGGGCTTGTGACATTAAATATCTACAGGACATTTATTTATTCTATCTATCTATCTATCTATCTATCTATCAAGAAAATTAGAAAAAACAGGCAGCACTCCAAAATTTCAAGTGAAAAAAATGTGGCTTTAATAATCCATTAGCAGCAACTAGTGTTGAGCGAGCATGCTCGACACTGCTCGGTACTTGCCCGAGCATCTCACTACTTGGGATGTTCGGCGAGCACCGAGCATTTTCGGGTTATTCGGGCGGGAGCTCGGGTCTCCGCCCTGCATGTTTGGAGCTCTTTAAGGAGCCAATGAACATGAAGGGTGTTATGCACTCGCCCGGACTGACTGGCGTGTGCGGGAGTAGTGGATCCATTAGACCATGAACCGGAGAGTGCCTGGAGGGGCGTGACTAAGTATCTGGCCGATCCGACCAAGGTGGCACGACGGCATACGACGCCAGTGCACCAGGGAGAAACCGGGCAGAGGGACCAGGTGCTACTCCAGGTCAAACTCCGGACACGGGGGTTGACCCACACAGGGATTACTGGAACAGGCAGGTTAGGCTGGCACAGACTGGTGGATATAAGCGAACACGGCAGGTATGCAGATGGGTGGATACAGGCGAGTATGCAGGCAGGGAGGTACTGGCCGAAAGGACGGGCTGGAGCACAGAGAGGACAAGACCCAGTACAGATGCGGGTCACAGAAACAGAACCGCAGATGCGGTAGCCAAACACAGCAGAGAGGGAATGCCCGAAGCGGTGGGCAAGAGCAGAACAGGACGGGACTGCCGGAGCAGCGAGCACAAGCAGAGCAGGACAGGACTGCCGGAGCAGCGAGCAGATGCAGAGCAGGACGGGGCTGCCGGAGCAGCGAGCAGAAGCAGAGCAGGACAGGACTGCCGGAGCAGCGAGCAGATGCAGAGCAGAAACCGCAGGAGCGGCAAGCAAGGCAAGAGCAGAGTGGAAACCGCAAGAGCGGCAAGCTAAGCAGGAGCAGAGCGGAAACCGCAGAGCGGTAAACAAGGCAGGGGCAGAGCGGAAACCGCAGAGCGGTAAACAAGGCAGGAGCAGAGCGGAAACTGCAGAGTGGTAAACAAGGCAGGAGCAGAGCGGAAACCGCAGAGCGGTAAACAAGGCAGGAGCAGAGTGGAAACCGCAGAGCGGCTAAGAAGGCAGGAGCAGAGCGGAAACCGCAGAGCGGCAAACAAGGCAGGAGCAGAACGGAAACCGCAGAGCGGAAAACAAGGCAGGAGCAGAGCAGAAACCGCAGGAGCGGCAAGCAAGGCAGGAGCAGAGCAGAAACCTCAGGAGCGGCAAGCAAAGCAGGAGCAGAGCAGAAACCGCGAGAGCGGCAAGCTAAGCAGGAGCAGAGCGGAAACCACAGAGCGGTAAACAACGCAGGAGCAGAGCGGAAACCGCAGAGCGGCTAAGAAGGCAGGAGCAGAGCGGAAACCGCAGAGCGGCAAACAAGGCAGGAGCCGAGCGGAAACCGCAGAGCGGCAAACAAGGCAGGAGCAGAGCGGAAACCGACGGAGCGGCAAGGAAGGCAGGAGCAGGGGGCACAGGGCTCTGTTCACACGGAACAGACAGGAAGAGAAAGGCAGAGCCAGATACCCACAGGGTACTAGCAGTGAAGTAGCGAGTGGACCACAAACTCACAAACGGGAGTACAGAGACAACAAGCAGGAGTTAGGTACGAGTTCAGACTCTGCAGAGAAAGGAAGGGAACGGACATAGAGGCAAAACAGGTAAAGGATAGGAGAGAGTTCAGACTGGAACTGAGTGTACGGAGGAGACCGACACTGCAGCGGGATACAGGAGCGGGTCTGGGAATACGGCCCCCAGAGAGGTGGGATGAACAGGCAAGGAGCGTGTTCAGACAGGACAGACAAGATACAGGAGCGGGTCTAGGTAATCGGCCCCTAGAAGGCAGGAGGAACAGGCAAGGAGCGTGTTCAGACAGGCCTGGAAATACAGCCTCCAGGAGAGGCAGCAGGCAAGAGTACACAGACAGGACTCAGTTCAGACACGGGAACTGATACCGCAAGGCAGGAGACATAGACAGGACTCAGTTCAGACACGGGAACTGATACCGCAAGACAGGAGACAAAGAACGGGACCTGGCACCTTCAGAGTGCAAGCACACACTGAATGAAACACTATGCTCAGGCAGGGATAGATGGGAGCAGCTGAGCTATATACCAGGTGACAGACAGCAATAGGCTGAGGACGCACAAGGGGTGTGACCCACAGCAGGTACAAAAAGCAGGAAGTGATCGGGCGCCGCCCTTAAGCAGCAGAAACAGACAAACAGACAGCAAGGAGGGAAGCCAGAGAGACATTCTGGACTGGAGATCAAGTGCGCGCTCTTGCACAGTGGGAGATCGACCACCATGCAAGGACGCCGCCAGGTATGTTACAGAACCCCCCAACTTACGCCCCCTCTTCTTCAGGCCTGCCAGAATCTTCCGCAGGGAATTCGAGGACCAGTCGTTCACTTCAAGGAGATCACTTCCACTGTCCACAGGGAAAATTTAACTCATCTGGTTAGCTAGGATGCTACCTCCTATCCAGCCATCCTTGGCAACAGACGAAACAGGTGGAGTACCAGGAACAGCACACAGGGAAGTCTCTCTCCACATATTTTCAGGTGGCACCCCAGAGGGTACAGGAGACAACTGGAAGTCCTTCACCGGGTTGGAGGGGGACAGAGACTTGGGGGTAATCTCTGCTTCGAGGTACATCTTGTCAAGCTCACAGGAAGAAATAGACGGGTTATCAGGTACATAATGAGGAAAAGTCACTGTCTCTTTGTTATCTGGTGGTACCCCGGAGAATTCAGGAAACAACTGGAGGTCCTCCGCCGGGTCAGAAGAGTGCAGAGGCTCAGAGAAAACATCTGCTTCAGAGTACACTAGGTCGGACTCACTGGAGGAAGCAGGCGAGGTATCGGGTACCGAGTATAGGAAAGTCTCTGTCCATTCACCACCAGGTGGCACCCCAAAGGGTTCTGGAGACAACTGGGGGTACTCCGCCTGGTCAGAGTGTAGAGACTCATGGGTAACCTCTGCTTCAAAGTACACAAGGTCGAACTCACTGAACGAAGCAGGCGAGGTATCAGATCCAGGATATAGGAAAGTCTCTGTCCTTTCGCTACCAGGTAGCACCCCGTAGGGTTCTGGAGACGACTGGAGGTCTTCCGCCTGGTCGGAGGGGTGTAGAGACTCGGGAGTAACCTCTGCTTCGGAGTACACTAGGTTGGACTCACTGGACGAAGCGAGCGAGGTATCAGGTACAAAGTATAGGAGAGTCTCTGTCCTTTCGCTACCAGGTAGCACCCCAAAGGGTTCTGGAGACAACTGGAGGTCCTCTGCCTGGTCGGAGGGGTGTAGAGACTCGGGGATAACTACCACTTTGGGGTACCCATTGTCAGGCTCACAGGACGAAGCGGACAAAGTATCGAGTACCGAGTGTAGAGAAGTCTCTCTCCATTTGTCATCGAGTGGTATCCCGGAGGATTCAGGAGGCAACAGGGGGTCCTCCGCCAGGTAGTAGAGGTGCACAGACTCAGAGGTAACCACAGCTTTGGAGCATCCTTGGACATGCACACCGGTTAAAGTGGGTGAAGCATCTGATGCCGGGTGCAGGAAGTTCTCCTGTGTGGAGTCTGGATGGGCAGAAGTCTCTTCGGGCAGGAGAACCGGTGCACTACCCACGCACATTACCCGTTGGGGCTTCTCCGGGATACAGGGAGATGAAGCTTCAGTGGGGACTTCAAGGTTGGGGTCAGGAGGTCTCAGGGAGGACAGACCCTGGCGTGACTGCTTGCCTCTACGTCTAGCACGTCTGGACTGCCTCTTGAGTTTGGGAGAAGTATTCCGGGAAGCGTAGTCACCCTGTGAGGATTCTGGGTGGGCAGTAGTCTCATTGGGCTGGAGGACTATTGCGCTACCCACACACATTACCCATCGGGGCTGCTCCGCGATATTGGGAGGTGAAGCTTCAGCAGGAGCCTCCGAGTTATGATCATCGAAGACCATTAGAAAGGCCACCAGGAAGGCCATTAGGTCCAGGAGGATCGGATCCTGTGTTTCATATAGGGGGTTGATCCATTCCAAGGCATCACCCGCCAGGTAAGACATAATGAATGCCACCTTAACCCGATCGGTGGGAAAACATAGAGGGTAGAACTTGAAGTGTAGCATGCATTGCTCCACAAATGCACGACTTTGTCTTGGATCCCCATAGTAACGTGGCGGATCCGCAGGAACGAGAGCAGATAGATCCATCTGGACGGGTGCGTAATTCGCCTGGAACTCAGCTGAGAAAAAAAAAAATTATTTATTTATTTTTAATGCATGTATTCGCTGGAAAACTTCTCAGAGAGCGAAGGCCGTGGGGCTCAACGGGAACCATGGCCTGAGCATGCTGTTATGCACACGCCCGGACTGACTGGCGTGTGCGGGAGTAGTGGTTCCACTAGACCATGAATCGGAGAGTGCCTGGAGGGGCGTGACTAAGTATCTGGCCGATCCGACCAAGGTGGCACGACAGCATACGACGCCAGTGCACCAGGGAGAAACTGGGCAGAGGGACCAGGTGCTACTCCAGGTCAAACTCCGGACACGGGGGTTGACCCACACAGGGTTTACTGGAACAGGCAGGTTAGGCTGGCACAGACTGGTGGATATAAGCGAACACGGCAGGTATGCAGACGGGTGGATACAGGCGAGTATGCAGGCAGGGAGGTACTGGCCGAAACGACGGGCTGGAGCACAGAGAGGACAAGACCCAGTACAGACGGGGTCACAGAAACAGAACCGCAGATGCGGTAGCCAAACACAGCAGAGAGGGAACGCCCGAAGCGGTGGGCAAGAGCAGAACAGGACGGGACTGCCGGAGCAGCGAGCACAAGCAGAGCAGGACAGGACTGCCGGAGCAGCGAGCAGATGCAGAGCAGGACGGGGTTGCCGGAGCAGCGAGCAGAAGCAGAGCAGGACAGGACTGCCGGAGCAGCCAGCAGATGCAGAGCAGAAACCGCAGGAGCGGCAAGCAAGGCAAGAGCAGAGTGGAAACCGCAAGAGCGGCAAGCTAAGCAGGAGCAGAGCGGAAACCACAGAGCGGTAAACAAGGCAGGGGCAGAGCGGAAACCGCAGAGCGGTAAACAAGGCAGGAGCAGAGCGGAAACCGCAGAGCGGTAAGCAAGGCAGGAGCAGAGCGGAAACCGCAGAGCGGTAAACAAGGCAGGAGCAGAGCGGAAACCGCACAGCGGCAAGCAAGGCAGGAGCAGAGCAGAAACCGCAGGAGCGGCAAGCAAGGCAGGAGCAGAGCAGAAACCGCGAGAGCGGCAAGCTAAGCAGGAGCAGAGCGGAAACCGCAGAGCGGTAAACAACGCAGGAGCAGAGCGGAAACCGCAGAGCGGCTAAGAAGGCAGGAGCAGAGCGGAAACCGCAGAGCGGCAAACAAGGCAGGAGCCGAGCGAAAACCGCAGAGCGGCAAACAAGGCAGGAGCAGAGCGGAAACCGCCGGAGCGGTAAGGAAGGCAGGAGCAGGGGGCACAGGGCTCTGTTCACACGGAACAGACAGGAAGAGAAAGGCAGAGCCAGATACCCACAGGGTACTAGCAGTGAAGTAGCGAGTGGACCACAAACTCACAAACGGGAGTACAGAGACAACAAGCAGGAGTTAGGTACGAGTTCAGACTCTGCAGAGAAAGGAAGGGAACGGACATAGAGGCAAAACAGGTAAAGGATAGGAGAGAGTTCAGACTGGAACTGAGTGTACGGAGGAGACCGACACTGCAGCGGGATACAGGAGCGGGTCTGGGAATACGGCCCCCAGAGAGGTGGGACGAACAGGCAAGGAGCGTGTTCAGACAGGACAGACAAGATACAGGAGCGGGTCTAGGTAATCGGCCCCTAGAAGGCAGGAGGAACAGGCAAGGAGCGTGTTCAGACAGGCCTGGAAATACAGCCTCCAGGAGAGGCAGCAGGCAAGAGTACACAGACAGGACTCAGTTCAGACACGGGAACTGATACCGCAAGGCAGGAGACATAGACAGGACTCAGTTCAGACACGGGAACTGATACCGCAAGGCAGGAGACAAAGAACGGGTCCTGGCACCTTCAGAGTGCAAGCACACACTGAATGAAACACTATGCTCAGGCAGGGATAGATGGGAGCAGCTGAGCTATATACCAGGTGACAGACAGCAATAGGCTGAGGACGCACAAGGGGTGTGACCCACAGCAGGTACAAAAAGCAGGAAGTGATCGGGCGCCGCCCTTAAGCAGCAGAAACAGACAAACAGACAGCAAGGAGGGAAGCCAGAGAGACATTCTGGACTGGAGATCAAGTGCGCGCTCTTGCACAGTGGGAGATCGACCACCATGCAAGGACGCCGCCAGGTATGTTACAGTACCCCCCCCCTTACGCCCCCTCTTCTTCAGGCCTGCCAGAATCTTCCGCAGGGAATTCGAGGACCAGTCGTTCACTTCAAGGAGATCACTTCCACTGTCCACAGGAAAAATTTAACTCATCTGGTTAGCTAGGATGCTACCTCCTATCCAGCCATCCTTGGCAACAGACGAAACGGGTGGAGTACCAGGAACAGCACACAGGGAAGTCTCTCTCCACATATTTTCAGGTGGCACCCCAGAGGGTACAGGAGACAACTGGAAGTCCTTCACCGGGTTGGAGGGGGACAGAGACTTGGGGGTAATCTCTGCTTCGAGGTGCATCTTGTCAAGCTCACAGGAAGAAATAGACGGGTTATCAGGTACATAATGAGGAAAAGTCACTGTCTCTTTGTTATCTGGTGGTACCCCGGAGAATTCAGGAAACAACTGGAGGTCCTCCGCCGGGTCAGAAGAGTGCAGAGGCTCAGAGAAAACATCTGCTTCAGAGTACACTAGGTCGGACTCACTGGAGGAAGCAGACAAGGTATCGGGTACCGAGTATAGGAAAGTCTCTGTCCATTCACCACCAGGTGGCACCCCAAAGGGTTCTGGAGACAACTGGGGGTACTCCGCCAGGTCAGAGGAGTGTAGAGACTCATGGGTAACCTCTGCTTCAGAGTACACAAGGTCGAACTCACTGAACGAAGCAGGCGAGGTATCAGATCCAGGATATAGGAAAGTCTCTGTCCATTCACCACCAGGTGGCACCCCGAAGGGTTCTGGAGACAACTGGAGGTCCTCCGCCTGGTCAGAGGGGTGTAGAGACTTGGGAGTGACCTCTGCTTCGGAGTACACTAGGTTGGACTCACTGGACGAAGCGAGCGAGGTATCAGGTACAGAGTATAGGAGAGTCTCTGTCCTTTCACTACCAGGTAGCACCCCGTAGGGTTCTGGAGATGACTGGAGGTCCTCCGCCTGGTCGGAGGGGTGTAGAGACTCGGGAGTAACCTCTGCTTCGGAGTACACTAGGTTGGACTCACTGGACGAAGCGAGCGAGGTATCAGGTACAAAATATAGGAGAGTCTCTGTCCTTTCGCTACCAGGTAGCACCACGAAGGGTTCTGGAGACAACTGGAGGTCCTCTGCCTGGTCGGAGGGGTGTAGAGACTCGGGGGTAACTACCACTTTGGGGTACCCATTGTCAGGCTCACAGGACGAAGCGGACAAAGTATCGATTACCGAGTGTAGAGAAGTCTCTCTCCATTTGTCATCGAGTGGTATCCCGGAGGATTCAGGAGGCAACAGGGGGTCCTCCGCCAGGTAGTAGAGGTGCACAGACTCAGAGGTAACCACAGCTTTGGAGCATCCTTGGACATGCACACCGGTTAAAGTGGGTGAAGCATCTGATGCCGGGTCCAGGAAGTTCTCCTGTGTGGAGTCTGGATGGGCAGAAGTCTCTTCGGGCAGGAGAACCGGTGCACTACCCACGCACATTACCCATTGGGGCTTCTCCGGGATACAGGGAGATGAAGCTTCAGTAGGGACTTCAAGGTTGGGGTCAGGAGGTCTCAGGGAGGACAGACCCTGGCGTGACGGCTTGCCTCTACGTCTAGCACGTCTAGACTGCCTCTTGAGGTTGGGAGAAGTATTCCGGGAAGCGTAGTCACCCTGTGAGGATTCTGGGTGGGCAGTAGTCTCATTGGGCTGGAGGACTATTGCGCTATCCACACACATTACCCATCGGGGCTGCTCCGGGATATTGGGAGGTGAAGCTTCAGCAGGAGCCTCCGAGTTAGGATCATCGAAGACCATTAGAAAGGCCACCAGGAAGGCCATTAGGTCCAGTTGGATCGGAACCTGTGTTTCATATAGTGGTTGATCCATTCCAAGGCATCACCCGCCAGGTAAGACATAATGAATGCCACCTTAACCCGATCGGTGGGAAAACATAGAGGGTAGAACTTGAAGTGTAGCATGCATTGCTCCACAAATGCACGACTTTGTCTTGGATCCCCATAGTAACGTGGCGGATCCGCAGGAACGAGAGCAGATAGATCCATCTGGACGGGTGCGTAATTCGCCTGGAACTCAGCTGAGAAAAAAAAAAATTATTTATTTATTTTTAATGCATGTATTCGCTGGAAAACTTCTCAGAGAGCGAAGGCCGGGGGGCTCAACGGGAACCATGGCCTGAGCATGCTGTTATGCACACGCCCGGACTGACTGGCGTGTGCGGGAGTAGTGGTTCCACTAGACCATGAATCGGAGAGTGCCTGGAGGGGCGTGACTAAGTATCTGGCCAATCCGACCAAGGTGGCACGACGGCATACGACGCCAGTGCACCAGGGAGAAACTGGGCAGAGGGACCAGGTGCTACTCCAGGTCAAACTCTGGACACGGGGGTTGACCCACACAGGGATTACTGGAACAGGCAAGTTAGGCTGGCACAGACTGGTGGATATAAGCAAACACGGCAGGTATGCAGACGGGTGGATACAGGCGAGAATGCAGGCAGGGAGGTACTGGCCGAAAGGACGGGCTGGAGCACAGAGAGGACAAGACCCAGTACAGACGGGGTCACAGAAACAGAACCGCAGAAGCGGTAGCCAAACACAGCAGAGAGGGAACGCTCGATGCGGTGGGCAAGAGCAGAACAGGACGGGACTGCCGGAGCAACGAGCAGATGCAGAGCAAGACGGGGCTGCCGGAGCAGCGAGCAGAAGCAGAGCAGGACAGGACTGCCGGAGCAGCGAGCAGATACAGAGCAGAAACCGCAGGAGCGGCAAGCAAGGCAAGAGCAGAGTGTAAACCGCAAGAGCGGCAAGCTAAGCAGGAGCAGAGCGGAAACCGCAGAGCGGTAAACAAGGCAGGGGCAGAGCGGAAACCGCAGAGCGGTAAACAAGGCAGGAGCAGAGCGGAAACCGCAGAGCGGTAATCAAGGCAGGAGCAGAGCGGAAACCGCAGAGCGGTAAACAAGGCAGGAGCAGAGCGGAAACCGCAGAGCGATAAACAAGGCAGGAGAAGAGCGGAAACCGCAGAGTGGCTAAGAAGGCAGGAGCAGAGCGGAAACCGCAGAGCGGCAAACAAGGCAGGAGCAGAGCGGAAACCGCAGAGCGGCAAACAAGGCAGGAGAAGAGCAGAAACCGCAGGAGCGGCAAGCAAGGCAGGAGCAGAGCAGAAACCGCAGGAGCGGCAAGCAAGGCAGGAGAAGAGCAGAAACCGCAGGAGCGGCAAGCAAGGCAGGAGCAGAGCAGAAACCGCAGGAGCGGCAAACAAGGCAGGAGCAGAGCGGAAACCGCAGAGCGGCAAACAAGGCAGGAGAAGAGCAGAAACCGCAGGAGCGGCAAGCAAGGCAGGAGCAGAGCAGAAACCGCAGGAGCGGCAAGCAAGGCAGGAGCAGAGCAGAAACCGCGAGAGCGGCAAGCTAAGCAGGAGCAGAGCGGAAACCGCAGAGCGGTAAACAACGCAGGAGCAGAGCGGAAACCGCAGAGCGCTAAGAAGGCAGGAGCAGAGCGGAAACCGCAGAGCGGCAAACAAGGCAGGAGCTGAGCGGAAACCGCAGAGCGGCAAACAAGGCAGGAGCAGAGCGGAAACCGCCGGAGCGGCAAGGAAGGCAGAAGCAGGGGGGACAGGGCTCTGTTCACACGGAACAGACAGGAAGAGAAAGGCAGAGCCAGATACCCACAGGGTACTAGCAGTGAAGTAGCGAGTGGACCACAAACTCACAAACGGGAGTACAGAGACAACAAGCAGGAGTTAGGTACGAGTTCAGACTCTGCAGAGAAAGGAAGGGAACGGACATAGAGGCAAAACAGGTAAAGGATAGGAGAGAGTTCAGACTGGAACTGAGTGTACGGAGGAGACCGACACTGCAGCGGGATACAGGAGCGGGTGTGGGAATACGGCCCCCAGAGAGGTGGGACGAACAGGCAAGGAGCGTGTTCAGACAGGACAGACAAGATACAGGAGCGGGTCTAGGTAATCGGCCCCTAGAAGGCAGGAGGAACAGGCAAGGAGCGTGTTCAGACAGGCCTGGAAATACAGCCTCCAGGAGAGGCAGCAGGCAAGAGTGCACAGACAGGACTCAGTTCAGACACGGGAACTGATACCGCAAGGCAGGAGACATAGACAGGACTCAGTTCAGACACGGGAACTGATACCGCAAGGCAGGAGACAAAGAACGGGACCTGGCACCTTCAGAGTGCAAGCACACACTGAATGAAACACTATGCTCAGGCAGGGATAGATGGGAGCAGCTGAGCTATATACCAGGTGACAGACAGCAATAGGCTGAGGACGCACAAGGGGTGTGACCCACAGCAGGTACAAAAAGCAGGAAGTGATCGGGCGCCGCCCTTAAGCAGCAGAAACAGACAAACAGACAGCAAGGAGGGAAGCCAGAGAGACATTCTGGACTGGAGATCAAGTGCGCGCTCTTGCACAGTGGGAGATGGACCACCATGCTAGGACGCCGCCAGGTATGTAACTAAGGGATTGCCAGCCAGTCACTGTAATGCCACAGCCATGTTGGTTGTGGGCATTACAGTGATAGGCTGGCCACACAGCATCACCTCGAGTATTTAAAACCGGGCGCCGCCATCTTGGACACTGTCGCTCCGGATCAGACAGTGTAGGGAGAGTGCTGCTCAGCTAGGGAAAGATTTATACTGCAAAATAGGTAGTGTAGGGTCTCTAAAGCCTGCAAAATCAAACAAACCATCCTTCTGAGGACTAATATCCATCCCAGATATCAGGCAGGCAGGCAGGCTGTATAGGAGACGAAGTGGTTATACCAACAAACACTGCATTAGAGTCCTGTGTGCTGCTGCTCAAACTGCTAGACTTAGCCCCAGGTCTCAGGGGCCAGGAAAAATCCTTTTTTTTTCATCTAAATCCTCTTTTTTTTTTTTTTTCCCCTCAGTCAGACTGTACAAATACACGTCTTATTAACCTTTTGGTATTCCCCCCCCCAAAAAAAAAAAAAATTGAGTGTGTCTGTGAGTGCTCAGACACAAATATATCTGTTTAAAAGAGTCTGGATTCGGCCAGATAACTAGAACTGTGGTTTTGCAGTTCCACGGTTCAAATCTCTGTACACTTTTTGTCTTTTTTCCATAAAAAAAACAGTGTGAGTGTCTCGCTGACTGTTCAGACACAAATATATCTATTTAAAAAACTCTGGTATACGCCAGGAAATGAGAACTGTTGTTTTCCTCGTCCACGTTTCAAATCTGGGTGTTATCCACCTTTTTGTATTTTTTCCATAAAAAAAAACAGTTTTAGTGTCTCGCTGACTGTTCAGACACGAATATATCTGTTTTAAAGATTCTGGTGTAGGCCAGAGAAATAGAACTGTGGTTTTCCTCTTCCGGTTCTAATCTCCTTTTTATTACCCTTTTGCCATTGATAGTGCGAGTGTAAGCTATATTACTTAATTTACAACGGGCAAGGCGCGTGGCAAGGGACGTGGAACAGGACGTTCTGTTGATGGTGCATGCAGAGGACGGGGCCGTGGCCAAAATGAAAATGTGCCACAACCAACAGCCACATCTTCTCGCCCCCAGTTCTTGACCGAATTACTAGGGAAACACACAACAACACCACTATTGCGAACTGATCAGTGTGAACAGGTTATTAATTGGATAGCAGATAATACTTCCAGTCAGCTGGGCACCACTACCTCCGGTCTGTCTTCCACACAGTCAAGTCTTAGTAGCCATGAGTCTCGACCACATACTTCTCCTCACCCTGATGCTCCTTCCTCCCACAATGCCGTGTGTCGTCAGACAGCAACTGATCCCACACTTGGACACTCTGAAGAGCTGTTCACTGGTCATTTCCATATTTGTGCCCCTCGCCTGCTCTGCTTGAAGTGGTGGAAGAGGAGATCCCATGTAGCGATGGCCAATTATTTGAACAGCCATGGCCATAGGAAGGCGATGCTGGCAATTTGTCACAAGAGGTGGACGATGATGAGACACAATTGCCACGAAGTGAGGAGGAGGACCGTGGTGCAGAAGTGGAAAAGGAGGAGGTGGTGGATGATCTAGTGACTGACCCAACATGGCAGGAGTACACACAGAGCAAGGCTAGCAGCACACAGGGGGAGGGAGGCAGAGTACCCCAACAGGCAGGAAGAAGCAGTGTGGTGGCCGCAGACAGAAGGCGGGCAACCATTCCCCGTTACACCAACACGAGGGATGTTGCCAGTACAACCGGTAGGTCTTCCAGAGTCTGGAATATTTTTAAAGACTCTGCTGATAACCCCAAAAAGGCCATTTGTACCACCTGCCAGGCCAGCATCAGCAGGGGTGACAAAACTACCAGCCTTATCACCACCAGCATGATCAGGCACATGGCAGCAAAGCACTCGACTTTGTGGGGCGAATCCCAGGGTCCACGACCAGTGTCAGCGGGTGTCACCAATGCTTCTTCCGCTGTTGTGCATGTAAGCGAACCCCCTGTTGTGCTTGCAAGGCAATCCCCTGTACATACTGCATGCAAAGATGCCCCCTCCTCTCAGTCTTCACTTGTTATGGCAGTTTCTCAAGAAACAGCATCAACGTCCACGTCCCACCACAGCATTCAATTGTCCATATCCCAGACCTTTGAACGAAAGCGCAAATTCGCAGCCAACCCCACACAGGCCACAGTCCTAAATTCGCACATTTCACGACTGCTTGCTTTGGAAATGCTGCCTCTTTGGCTGGTGGAGACGGAATCGTTCTGCAACCTTATGGCGGTGGCCATCCCTCGGTACTCGGTCCCCAGCCGACACTATTTTGTCCGGTGTGCCATTCCCACACTACACAAGCACATGTCCCAAAACATCAGCCGTGCCCTCAACAACGCAGTTACTGGGAGAGTCCACCTGACAACAGACACGTGGACAAGTGCTTGTGGCCAGGGACGGTACATCTCCCTGACGGCACACTGTGTAAACATAGTGGAAGCAGGGACCCATTCGGACCTTGGGATGGAACACATCCTCCCCACACCGAGAATTGCGGGCCCTATGTCAGTCAGAGTTGCCCCCACAGTGTACAGCTCCTGGGCATCATCCTCCTCCTCATGTTCAGCCTCCATCTCAGATATAACCACCTCAGTTACAAGCTGGAAGCACTGCAGTACTTCCTCAGCCAAGCAGCAGCAGGCTGTACTGAAACTCATAAGGTTAGGTGATAAACCTCACACTGCTTGTGAGTTGTGGACAGCTGTGAAAGAG
This sequence comes from Phyllobates terribilis, assembly GCF_046119375.1. Classification (NCBI taxonomy): domain Eukaryota; kingdom Metazoa; phylum Chordata; class Amphibia; order Anura; family Dendrobatidae; genus Phyllobates; species Phyllobates terribilis. The sequence continues at coordinate 460,437,699 of NW_027362764.1, forward strand.
CAGGCAGATCTGTGGCTGAGACCGCTGAACCTACATCCAGACATGGTCGTGTGTGACAATGGCCGTTATCTGGTGGCGGCTCTGAGGCGAGGCGAGATCACGCACGTACCATGCCTGGCTCATGTGCTTATCCCCGTGGTTCAATGGTTTCTTAAATCGTACCCCGAGTTGCCAGATCAGCTCATCAAAGTACGCCGCCTGTCAGCTCATTTTCGGAAGTCCGCTACAGCTTCCGCCGCCCTTGCTGTGTTGCAGCAGCGTTTGCAGCTTCCGGCACACCGACTGGTGTGTGATGTCCCCACATGTTGGAACTCTACCCTCCACATGTTGAGAAGATTTGTGCGCAGAAGAGAGCAGTTGTGGAGTACCAGCTTCAACAAGGCCGTCGATATTCAGGTCAGGCTCCACACATAGACCTCAGGAGTGGACCTGGATGTCTGACATATGTACCATCCTGACAAACTTTGAGGAGTCCACCAAGATGGTGAGTGGCGATGACGCCATTATTAGCATCAGCATCCCACTTGTCTTTCTTTTGCAATGCTCTCTGCAAAGAATTAAAGAGGAGGCATTGCAGCCAGAGTATGATGAGATGTATCAAGAAGCCGTAGCGAGCGATTACACACAGCCCAGCCTCATCTTATCCCAATGTGCATTGGGGGACAACGAGGGAGAGGAGGAGGAGGAGGAAGAACAGGAGCTGGTATCAGGCACTGTAGACGGTAGTACCTGTACAACTGTCATACCATAGGTTCAGCGTGGGTGGCCTGAGGACAGGGGGGAGGAGGAGGGGGAGAGCATGGTCAGTCGTCATCTTGATGAGGACACGGAAGTCTTACCTATTACCAGTCTGGCACGCATGGCTGACTTTGTTACACTGCCTTAACCGTGACCCTTGCGTTGTCAAAATGTTGGGTGACAGTCATTACTGGTTGGTGACACTTTTAGACCCCCGCTACTAGGAGAACTTTCACTCTCTTATTCCTGAGGTGGAGAGGTCTACAAAAATGGGGCAGGACCAAAAGGCCCTTGCTGCAGAACTGTTAAAAAAATACCGATCTGAACACGCTAGCAGCAGAGGTCACAATTCGTTGCCCAAACAAGGCGTACAGGCGAGAGAGACGCATCTCCAATCCAGCAGAGGCATGGGAACACTGTCAACGTTCTGGGACAGTTTTCTGAGACCAGACCAGCTTACAGGCCCTGAGGTGCGGGGTACTCTCACAAGGAGTGGAAAGTTTCAAAAGATGGTGAGGGAGTACCTTGCCGACCGTACCAGCATACTCCGTGATTCCTCTGTGCCTTTTTATTATTGGGTATCCAAGCTGGACACTTGGAATGAACTCGCTCTGTACGCCTTGGAGGTCCTGGCCTGCCCTACAGCTAGCGTGTTATCGGAGCGTGTTTTTAGTGCCGCTGGGGGAATTATAACTGATAAGCGCACTCGCCTGTCAACTTACAATGCTGACAAGCTGACCCTTATCAAAATGAACAAGGCCTGGATTGGGCAAGAATTCTCATCACCACCAAATGACAGCACGGTAACATAAAGTCAAATCCACTGTGTTATTTCGGGAGGTGTATTCCCATGCACCGCTTCACACCCTCCACATGGGTATACGCTTCCTCATTTCGCTGTTTTTTGCTCTTCTCCTTATCCTCAGCATCCACCACCACTATACCACCAGGGTGACCGTGGTCCATGTTGCCAGCATTGCAAGTTCCTCCGTCCTAATTTTTGGCAGCTTTTGCTTGGAAGGCATAGGCAAAGTCTACGGGAGACCCACTCCCCAATAATGGGAATAATGTTTTTAATATGCTATACTGCATGGCTCTTGTAAAGGGCATTGCAAATTCCTCCGTCCTAATTTTTGGCAGCTTTTGCTTGGAAGGCATAGGCAAAGGCTATGGGAGACGCACTCCCCAATATTGGGAAGATGTTTTTAATATGCTGTACTGCATGGCTCTTGTAAGGGGCATTGCAAGTTCCTCCATCCTAATTTTTGGCAGCTTTTGCTTGGAAGGCATAGGCAAAGACTATGGGAGACCCACTCCCCAATTATGGGAATATTGTTTTTAATATGCTGTACTGCATGTCTCTTGAAAGGGGCATTAAAATCATTTTTGTTAAGCTACTGTGACCTCCACATCTCTTCCAAGGGTCTTTGATATTGTCTTTTTATTCCACTGGGACCTCCACGTCTCTTCCAAGGGGCATTGATATTGTCTTGTTATTCCACTGCGACCTCCACCACTCTTTTAAGGGGCATTAAAACTGTCTTGTTAAGCTACTGTGACCTCCACGTCTCTTCTATGGGGCATTGATATTGTCTTTTTATTCCACTGTAACCTCCACCACTCTTCCAAGGGGCATTGATATTGTCTTTTTATTCCACTGCGACCTCCACCACTCTTCCAAGGAGCATTAAAACCGTCTTGTTAAGCTACTGTGACCTCCACATCTCTTCCACGGGGCATTGATATTGTCTTTTTATTCCACTGTAACCTCCACCACGCTTCCAAGGGGCATTAAAACCTTCTTGTTAAGCTACTGTGACCTCCACGTCTCTTCCAAGGGGCATTAAAACCGTCTTGTTAAACCTCTCTGAACTCCACAGCTCTTCCAAGGGGCATTGAAATGTTGTTTTTAATTACCTCTAACCTCCACGACTCTTCCAACGGGCATTTCATTTCCTCCTAATTTTAGTCAGCTTTTGCTTTTCAATGCATAGGCGAACACTAAGGGAGACCCACTCCCCAATAATGGGTAGAAAGTTTTTAGTACGCTGCAATCCACATCTGTTTAAAGGGGCATTGCAGTTCCTCATAATTTTTGGAAGCCTTGCTTTCACTGCTTAGGCCAACAGTGTACAGGAGACCCAGTTGCTATTAATGGAAAAAACTGTTTAGTTAAGGCCCTCTGACCTCCATGTCACTTCCAAGGGGCATTGGAGTGCCTCTACAATTTTGGTAGGCATTGCACTCACTGTATGCCTTATAGCTGTGTAGCCTAACCGCTCCTTTTGGTACAGAAACATATCCTACAAGACATGTGTGGTTTCCTGGCCTGATATTGATGTGAATGGTCTCTGTTCCTCCTGGTCTTTCTCCTTTGCCACCACCTCATCCATCATTCATCACCTGAAGCATTGTTTTAACAGGAGTCATAGAACTGGGATAGTAGCAGGAAAACATCCAGCAAACCTCGGAGGAGGTAGGATATGCACCAAAACGCTGACCACCTCAGTCCTAGCTGCTACTACATACATGCGCTTGCATTCCAAGGAACAGAAAGCTAAGGAGATGGATGGTCTCATTATCATGAATAATTAACTTGTTGTGTAGGACGCCGACCACTGCTGTTGTCTACCTTCTGAACTTTGTGTTGAAGCCTGATTGACCCAGGACCCGCAATCCTCTATGTCTGGAGGACGTGGTGCATCCCAGTGTCCAACTGTGTCCCGGCTTCTACAATATTAACCCAGTGTGAAGGGGTCAGTGAGATGGACCATCCCTGGCCACATTCACTTGTCCACGTGTTTGTGGTTAGGCTGTCCTACCCACTAAATGCACTGGGGAGGGCCCAGGCAATGTTTCGGTATGCGCGCTTGTGTATAAGGCGCACCGGGACAAATATGGGTGACTGGGTACCGTTTATGGACACCCCGCAGCCCCCAGGGTGGCTGGGGACCGTGTGAGGGCACCTGGCCGCGGAGTGGCTGGGGACCGAGTATGGACACCCGGCCGCCACCTGGCGGCTGGGGACCAAGCGTTGACATCCGGCCAGTGGGCGGCTGGGGACTGAGTATGGATACCAGGCCGCCAAGCAGCCATGTCGTGGTGGCCAGATTCCACCTCCACATGCCTAAAAGGCCCAATTTCAAGTGCAAGCAAGCAGTATGGTATTGCAGTCTTGGGGTGGGTGGGTGGCAGGCTGCATACTTGCGCTTGCATTGCAAGGAATGGGGGAGGTAAAATTGGACACTGCCCTGGGACAAGGACTCGAAAGGGGATAGTTGCAAGTCTGCAATGACAGGTGTAGGGTCGGAGGCATCTTCATATGTGCCATGAACAGGGGGTTAGCGTGCACACACTACAGCGGAATAGGCTGTCCTTCCCACTAAATGCACTGGGGAGGGCACAGGTAATATTTTGGTATGCACGCTTGTGTTTAAGGCGCACCGGGACAAATAGGGGCGGCTGGGGACCGAGTATGGACACCCGGCCACCCCCTGGCGGCTGCGGACTGAGTGTGTACACCCGGCCGCTGGGCGGCTGGGGACTAAGTATGGATACCAGGCCGCCAACGCAGCCATGACAAGGCCTCATTTCAAGTTCAAGCAAGCTAGCAGTATGGTATTGCAGCATGGGGGTGGGTGGGTGGCAGATTGCACACTTACACTTTCGTTCCAAGAAAGCAAAGCAGATGCTAACTTCTATCATCATCATGCTACTCACCATGGCACTCTCAACTCCCCTGATGGATAAGCCAGGGCCCACCGGAGGAGTCTGGTTGTCTGGTGGGCTCATCCAATGCTGCCCTAAAGCAGGCCAGGCTAAGAAAAGTGTGGGGAAGGTTACTGGGACAAATAGTGGCGGCTGGGGACTGAGTATGGAGACCTCGCTGCCGAAGCAGCCATGAGGTAGTGTCCAGCTTCGGCCTCCTCCAAACTAAAAGGCCCCATTTCAAGTGCAAGCTAGCAGTATAGTATTGCAGCCTGCGGGTGGGTGGGTGGTTGGCTGCATATTTGCGCTTGCATTGCAAGGAATGGTGGAGGTAAAATTGAACACTGCCCTGGGACAAGGACTTGCACGGGGATAGTTGCAAGTCTGCATCTTCTGATGCTTCAAGGATCACTTCTGATGGGCACACTTTTAGGCAGTGACCTGGGTGTCAGAGATGCTTCCAGGGGTCTTCCCCATGCTGTTCCCATGTCTTTTTGGCACTGTATGCATGTGTCACACAGCACATGGCCAGATAAGGTTGTAAAATGTTAAAATTACATTTCCCGGTGAATGCATTTGTCACGGTTGAAAGCAATACAAAAGTGCAAAAAATGCATAAAAAATGCTGCTTGTGAACATAGCCGAAGGTGTGGAGGAGTATTTTTGTTTTTGGTTATTTATTTTACCTTAGACACAAGTCTTTACCCTGGAAAGGATGTTCCTTATCATATTTCACAGGAAAGCAATTTCAGTTTCGTTTTTGAACGTTTTACTGTGAGCCCGTAAAAGTGGCTTAATACCTCTGACCACGTTGTTGACAGCAGTGACCTGGGGGTCAGAAATGCTTCCTGAGGCAATCCCCATGCTGTCTCCATGTCATTTGAGCACTGTCGCTATCGTTTTGGGCGCTTTTTAGGCTTTCTACAGACTGCCGGAGGTGCTGCTGCAAAAATGCTCGGGTCTCCCATAGACTAACATTGGGCTCGTTGCTCGGGTTGAGCCCCCGAGTATCACGGTGAGCTCGGCCCGAGCTTCGAGCACCCGAGCATTTTAGTGCTCACTCAACACTAGCAGCAACGTTTCGGCAGATTTCTCTGCCTTTCTCAAGCAGTGGCCATACATCAAGTGAACATTTGAATAGTGTTTCCACAGTATACCATCAATCAATTATGTAAAACAGTGTTAATTAATACATCGGGTGCTCATACCAGCACATTCAGTGATATATGTGAGCAAGCCACCTAGTTGATATATATATATATATCTGTTTCTAATGTGCAACAGTGTAATAAGGTGCCAAAGAGCTCATATAAAGAAGAATACCATATTCATATGGGGGTACTAAAAACAGTCACATTACAGAAAAAAATCTTACTATACATCTATGATAAAGACAACTCTGTATTTGGCTTCCACCCTGCTGCACTTAGCATGTCTGTGACGTCTCCAAGGAACCAACCAATTGGTACAGTGTGCGTGAGCATGCATAGTGTTCATCTTCCAAGACCACCATTTTACTTAAGGGTAAACTTGCCCACAACTTTCAGGCCCACAATACATGCATACTGAGGTTTAAACATTTGAAATAAATATCAATATAGATCAATTAGACCACACAGGTCATGTTAAGAGTGCAATTAGCCCTTAGGCGTGCAGGATAGGATGTTATGGATGGATTACATCCACACTCCCTGCACATCTCCCAGCAGATTTATGCACAGTATAATCATATGAGCAAAAGCCTCCAAAGCAAGTATACTCCACTGCAAAGCTTTCCATATATCATGGCCCTTTAGAGAACAAAACTGCAACCTCATAAGTAGAGATGAGCGTTGTTCGACTCGAACTGTTCGCCAATCTCAAATTCGAGCTGTTTTGGGCGGTGTTCGAGCCGTTCGGCGAACACGAACGATTCGAAAAAAATTTGGCTGTTCGAGGTTATGTTCGATAAATGTTCGTCACCAAAATCATAACTGGATTTTTTCTCAGTAATGATGAAAATTAATGTTAATACACAGTTTGAGTGTACAGCGGGGCGGGGGGAGGGGCAGGGGATGGATCTCTGCAGGAATAATGAAGATCTCCATTTTTTTTTTCTCTTTCCCGCATTTACAGTGGGGAGGTGCAATCTGTCAGCCTATCAGCAGCGCACACACGGAGCGAAGTGCTTTTTTTCACACAAGCAAGGGCATGTGTCATTGGCAGTGTATGTCACATGTCCTTGCCCTATAAGACCCAGTCATTTTCCCCGTCACCACCATTTTCTCACTGCTGCAGCTGCGTGTTAGACGTAGCTGTAGCTGTGTGCGCTATACCTTGTTAATTTCAAGCCAATTTTCGCACAAATCTACAGATAGCTTGGGAGTAGGGAATAGTTGTGATTGCAGTCCTTTTAAGGACTAGGTTACAGCATTTCCTACAACTTTTATCAGGCAGGTATGTGCTCTTAAATAGATAGGTTGTGGGAGTAAAGACTAATTACAATTGCAGTCATTTTCAGGACTAAGTTACATCAGTTGCTATCAGTTATTGCCAGGCAGGTCTGTGCCAGTGCTGTGCAAGGTTTTTTCACAGCATTTGGCTAAATCTAGCAAAGCTAATCCTTTTTGGCTTATTGAAGAGTGTGTTAGTCAGTGGAGTAGCCTATCTGTGTTGCAAGCTACATGACCTGTGTATAGAATACCAATTTTTTTACTGCACCTAGTGAAGTAAAACCTTTTGAGCATAGCATCATTCTATTAGTCCATCTATACTGACCTCGATAAGGTTGCAAATTGAATATATTTTTTTTCTGCATCTAGCTCTGAAAAAATATATGGCCTTCTAGCTGTGTATGGGACTTGTTCTATTAATCCATCTATACTGACCTCCATCAGGTTGCAAACTGAATATAATGTTTTTCTGCATCTACCTCTGAAAAAATATTTGGGCTTCTAGCTGTGTGTGGGACTTGTTCTAGTAGTCAATCTTTACTGACCTCCATCAGGTGGCAAATTGAATATAATTTTTTTCTGCATCTAGCTCTGAAAAAATATTTGGCCTTCTAGCAGTGTGTGGGACTTGTTCTATTAGTCCATCTATACTGACCTCCATCAGGTTGCAAATTCAAAATAATTTTTATCTGCATCTAGCTCTGAAAAAATATTTGGCCTTCTAGCAGTGTGTGGGACTTGTTCTATTAGTCCATCTATACTGACCTCCAACAGGTTGCAAATTGAATATAATTTTTTTCTGCATCTAGCTATGAAAAAATATTTGGCCTTCTAGCAGTGTGTGGGACTTGTTCTATTAGTCCATCTATACTGACCTCCATCACGTTGCAAATTGAATATAATTTTTTTCTGCATCTAGCTCTGAAAAAATATTTGGCCTTCTAGCAGTGTGTGGGACTGGTTCTATTAGTCCATCTATACTGACCTCCATCAGGTTGCAAACTGAATATAATTTTTTTCTGCATCTACCTCTGAAAAAATATTTGGGCTTCTAGCAGTGGATGGGACTTGCTCTATTAGTCCATCTATACTGACCTCCATCAGGTTGCAAATTGAATATAATATTTTTCTGCATCTAGCTCTGAAAAAATATTTGGCCTTCTAGCAGTGTGTGGGACTTGTTCTATTAGTCCATCTATACTGACTTCCATCAGGTTGCAAACTGAATATAATTTTTTAGGCATGTAGCTCTGAAAAAATATTTGGCCTTCTAGCAGTGTGTGGGACTTGTTCTATTAGTCCATCTATACTGACCTCCATCAGGTTGCAAACTGAATATAATTTTTTTCTGCATCTAGCTCTGAAAAAATATTTGGGCTTCTAGCAGTGTGTGGGACTTGTTCTATTAGTCCATCTATACTGACCTCCATCAGGTTGCAAATTGAATATAATATTTTTCTGCATCTAGCTCTTAAAAAATATTTGGCCTTCTAGCAGTGTGTGGGACTTGTTCTATTAGTCCATCTATACTGACCTCCATCAGGTTGCAAATTGAATATAATATTTTTCTGCATCTAGCTCTGAAAAAATATTTGGCCTTCTAGCAGTGTGTGGGACTTGTTCTATTAGTCCATCTATACTGACCTCTATCAGGTTGCAAACTGAATATAATTTTTTTCTGCATCTATCTCTGAAAAAATATTTGGGCTTCTAGCTGTGTGTGGGACTTGTTCTATTAATCCATCTATACTGACCTCCATCAGGTTGCAAATTGAATATAATAATTTTCTGCTTCTAGCTCTGAAAAAATATTTGGCCTTCTAGCAGTGTGTGGGACTTGTTCTATTAGTCCATGTATACTGACCTCCATCAGGTTGCAAACTGAATATAATTTTTTTCTGCATCAACCTCTGAAAAAATATTTGGGCTTCTAGCTGTGTGTGGGACTTGTTCTATTAGTCCATCTATACTGACCTCCATCAGGTGGCAAATTGAATATAATATTTTTCTGCATCTAGCTCTGAAAAAATATTTGGGCTTCTAGCTGTGTGTGGGACTTGTTCTATTAGTCCATCTATACTGACCTCCATCAGGTTGCAAATTGAATATAATATTTTTCTGCATCTAGCTCTGAAAAAATATTTGGCCTTCTAGCAGTGTGTGGGACTTGTTCTATTAGTCCATCTATACTGACCTCCATCAGGTTGCAAATTTAATATAATATTTTTCTGCATCTAGCTCTGAAAAAATATTTGGCCTTCTAGCAGTGTGTGGGACTTGTTCTATTTGTCCATCTATACTGACCTCCATCAGGTTGCAAATTGAATATAATTTTTTTATGCATCTAGCTCTAAAAAAATATTTGGCCTTCTAGCTGTGTGTGGGACTTGTTCTATTAGTCCATCTATACTGACCTCTATCAAGTTGCAAACTGAATATAATCTTTTTCTGCATCTAACCCAGACAATAGTTTTGGCCTAATACGACAGTTTGGCCACTCAGCTCTGCTCGGTTCCCATCCATTGTTTTTTTGTGCAAACAACTCCAGAGTTGTGAATTAATTAACCCCCAAAATGAGTTGAAAAAGGCCTGCTGCTGGTGGAAAGGGGAATAGGCGTGTTGGGAAGGGGAAAAATGGTTGTGTTCGTGGAGTAGGTGTTAAAGCAACAGTAACATCTGCAGAAGAAAGACCATCTTCCAGCAAAACTAAAATGTCTACTTCTTTTAGCGGACAATGTTATAAGATCCCTTTCTTACGGCCACGCCAATCGCTACAAATTCCAGATGAGGCACAAAAACAGCAGGTGCTTCAACGGATATCAAGTGCTCCTTTAAGTGGGCTCTCCTCCACATCAACTTCAACATCACAAATACTCCAGTCCTCAGAGGTGTCACCCCAATCGCACTTGCTTCCTCACAGCTCCCAAATCTCCAGCTGCCCGTCTGAGTATGAGGTAGAACAGATGGTTGAGTCTGCAGAGCTGTTTACTCATACTATAGCCTGGGAATCAGAGGTTGGCTCCAGCGCTTCTGTGAATCCAGACGAGGAAATGATCTGCACTGATGCCCAGAATCTTTATGAGTCGGATCCAGGACCAGACGCAGAAGATTCTGACCATAATGTAGACCCTCATTCCCAAACTGTAACTCCTGTTGGTGGAGACAGTGAGGAAGACGATGATGAGACTCAAATACCTGATTGGAGCGACAACTTTAGTTTTTTGTCAGGGCAGGAACAGGTTGGCTCTGAGGACGACGGGTGTGATAACACACAGGGTGAAGATGATGAGGTTGGAGATCCCACTTACTGTCAACCCACAGTCAGCCAAGAGATGAGGTCAGCAGAGGAGGTGGAGGAGGATGCTATTGACGACAAGGTCAGGTTGCGCCTTCCTGGACAGAGACGTAGTACTGGAAGCACGTCAGCAACTGCATCCTCAAACACAACTCTGCCTCTGACCACAAGTCGTGGTGGCTCTTCAGGTCGCATGGGTGCTAAGCCTTGCATAGCCTGGGCATTTTTTCAGATCAATAAAGATGACCCAACTCGTGTTATCTGTAACATTTGTCAGCAAAAGCTAAGTAGAGGCCAAAACATACATAGTTTGAGTACTTCATGCATGAACCGGCACATGGACATGAAGCATAAGTTGCAGTGGGAAGCTCAGTGTGCTACAATGCGGCCTAGCCGGCCGGGCCAACCACCATCTGCCACATCTTGTGCATCCGCGGCCTCTTCATCCTCTGTGACTGGGGGGACAGCAGTCACACCTGTTTTGGGACGCAGACCTGCCACCTCTTTACCCGCAACAGCCAGCGTGATTGGCAGGTCATCATTTTCTTTGGAGGTGGTAACACCAGCTGGTGTTGAGCGCTGTCCGACATCGATAGCACCACCTTTGGATCAAGGCAACCTAACATGTCCGCCTGCATCTTCCTCACAGACCGGCAGCTTGCCGGGGACACCCTTATCAACCCGGTCTAAGCACAACGGCCAGCCCTCGGTCCCTCAGATGTGGACAAGTAAAAGACCATTTCCTCCTAGCCATGAGAAAGCTAAGAGGTTGAATTTCACCATCTGCAAGCTCTTGGCTACAGAAATGCTGCCTTTCCGCCTGGTGGACACAGAGGATTTTCGAGACCTTATGTCCGTCGCAGTGCCCCAGTACCAGATGCCCAGTCGGCACTACTTCTCAAAGAAAGGTGTGCATGCGCTCCACCAGCATGTCGCACACAACATCACCGCTTCTTTGAGAAACTCTGTGTGTGACAGGGTGCATTTCACCACAGACACTTGGACGAGTAGGCATGGACAGGGGCGTTACATGTCGCTGACTGGGCACTGGGTAACTATGGTGACAGCAGGACAAGGGGCTGCTGTCCAAGTCTTGCCGTCCCCACGAGTTGTGCGTCAATCCTCTTTATGTCAAAGTTCCTCCACTGCTTCTGCCTCCTCAACCTCCTCTCGGTCTTCCACCTGCACCCAAAGCGTGTCTGGTCATGCCACAAGCTTTCTAACTGCGCAGAAGGGATCCTGCACACCTCCTTACTATGCTGGCAGTAGGGCTCAACGTCATCAGGCGGATTTTACTTTGAAATGTCTGGGAAATGTGAGTCACACAGCTGAGGAGTTGTGGTCAGCTCTGGAGAACCAATTTCATGAATGGTTGTCTCCACTGGACCTGAAACCAGTGAAGGCCGTGTGCGACAATGCTGCAAACCTGGGTGCGGCCCTTCGCCGGGGCAATGTCACACACGTGCCTTGTATGGCTCACGTGTTGAACCTGGTTGTCCAGCAATTTTTAGAACACTATCCCAGACTAGATGGCCTTCTGCAGAGGGCACGGTCACTGTGTGCTCACTTCCGCCGTTCGCATCCCGCAGCTCAGCGACTTACATCTCTACAGAAGTCGTTGGGCCTGCCACTTCACCGGCTAAAATGCGATGTGCCTACCCGGTGGAATTCAACTCTGCACATGTTGCAGCGACTGTGGCAGCACCGACAAGACCTGGTGCAATACGTTCTGACGTATAGCCTTGGCCAAGGAGATCCAGACGTGGGGCAAATCATGCTGGAGGAGTGGTCTCAGATCAGGGACCTATGCACCCTTCTGCACAGTTTTGAAATGGCGATGAAGATGTTTAGTGCTGACGATGCCATTATCAGCATGACTATTCTGGTGATTTACATGCTGGAGCACATGTTAAACAGAATTCGGAGTCAGGTGGTGGCACAAGAGGAGGTGGAGGAAGTAGAGGAGGAGGAGATGTATTCGGAAGTGCTAACATCTGCAAGGTCCAGACGGTCGGCAGCACCAAGGCGGTACGGCATGTGAGGGTGGGGGAGATGGTTTTACCAGGGCGCATGGTAGCAGACAAACTAGTGAGGAAGGTGCAGGAGCCCAGGAAGAAGTGGAGGACGAACTGATGGAAGACTCATCAGATGAGGGAAACCTTGATCGCATTTCTGTTGTGCGAGGTTGGGGGGAGAGGACAGAGGAAGGAAGCATGATTGTTACCTCGCCACCAACACAACAGGGACTTGGTGCTCCTGGATGCGCAACACACATGAGTGCCTTCTTGCTGCACTACCTGCAACATGACCCTCGAATTGGGAGAATTAGAAATAATCCTGACTACTGGGTTGCCACACTGTTAGATCCCCGGTACAAAAGTAAATTTGCAGAAATTATTCCTGCCATAGAAAGGGATGCACGCATGCAGGAGTATCAGCAGAGACTGTTGCAGAATCTTACATGTGCTTTTCCACAAAACACCAGTGGTGCACGTAGTGAATCTCACAGTTCCAACTTGCCAACCGTGGGACCGTCAAGTGTTCAGCACTCAAACCATAACAGAACCACAGTATCTGCTGGTAACATCAATTTTGCGCAATCATTTCACCACTTTTTTAGCCCATCCTTTGCAAGGCCACAGGAGACAAGAAGTCTGACACATAGTCAACGCCTAGAGACGATGGTACAGGAGTATCTCCAAGTAAACATTGAAGCCATGACTGTGTCACTGGACCCTTGCTCTTTTTGGGCTTCCAATCTGGATAAATGGCCGGAGCTAGCCACTTACGCCTTGGAGATCTTGTCATGCCTCGCAGCCAGCGTTCTGTCTGAAAGTGTGTTCAGCGCTGCTGGTGGTGTGCTGACAGATAAGCGCACGCGGCTCTCCACTGATAATGTAGACAGACTCACGTTCATAAAGATGAACAAATCATGGATCCGAAACGACTTTTCTACCCCTGTGTCATCCTGGGGAGAGTAAAAGATGGATGATTGGTTAAAATCACCCTACCAACCGTTTTAAGCTTTCAAATTACTAATCATGTTTATCTATATCTTGGCTGGAAAATAATTTGGGCTTTGTAGCAGTGTGCAGCACTGATTATATTAGTCCATCTATAATAAGCTCCACCAGATTTAAAATTACTAATCATGTTTATCTGTATCTTGGCTGGAAAATAATTTGGGCTTTGTAGCAGTGTGCAGCACTGATCCTATTAGGCCATCTATACTAAGCTCCACCAGATTTAAAATTAATAATAATTTTTAGCTGCATCTAGCCCGGAAAATAATTTTGGGGCTCCGAGATGCGCAAGACACATAAGTGCCTTCTTGCTGCACTACCTGCAACATGACCCTCATATTGTCAGAATTCGAAGTAATCATGACTACTGGGTTGCCACACTCTTAGATCCGCCAAACTTTTCGATCAACCTTTTCATTTTAATAATGACCAAAAAAATGGTCATTTTTGAAATTATAAGCATTAGCAGGTTATTAGAAACTGAAATCAAACAGTTTTCAACTCAAAACTTTATTCTAGGTGATGTTACATTTTCACATAGGACCCCTTGTTCGAAAGGAGCTTCTGAACTCTCTCGTCCATTGAATTTGTCAGGCTTTGGATGGTTTCTGCTTCAATTGTTTTGCATGAGGACAGAATACCCTCCCAGAGCTGTTGCTTAGATGTGAACTGCCTCCCGCCATCATAGACACTCCTTTTGATGATGCTCCAGAGGTTCTGAATGGGGTAGAGGTCAGGGGAGCATGGGGGTCACACCATAAGTTTGTCCCCTTTTATGCCCATATCAGCCAGAGATGCAGATGTTTTATGTGCAGCATGAGATGGTGCATTATCATGCAAAAAAATGATCTTGCTGTGAAATACACGGTTCTTCTTCTTGAACCATGGCAGGAAGTGCTGTTTTAGAAAATCCACATACATTATGGAGTTCATCTTTAGCGCCTTCAGGGATCCTAAAGGGGCCGACAATCTCTCTCCCCATGATTCCAACCCAAAACATTACTCCACCTCCTCCTTGTTGGCGCTGTAGCCGTGTTTGCGTGGGGTGTCCATCAACCAGCCATCCTCCACTCCATCCATCTGGACCATCGAGCGCTGCACGGCACTCATCCGTGAACAAAACAGTTTTGAAATCAATCTTCATGTAATGTTTGGCCCACTGGAGCCGTTTCTGCTTGTGTGAAGTGGATAGAGGAGGTCGACAGGATGGCGTATGCACAGCTGCAAACCTCTGAAGGACCCTGCATCTTGTTGTTCGGGGGACGTTGGAGGCACCAGCAGCTTCAAAAACTTGTCTGCTGCTATGACAAGGCTTTTTTGCCGCTGCTCTTTTAACCTGACGTAATTGCTTGTAGGAAAGAGTCCTCAATTTGCCCTTATCAGCACGCACACGTGTGTACTGTGAATCAGCTACATACTTCTTGATTGCCAAGACACTTCATCCTGATCATCGCACAATGTTGATTGTAGTCATGCCTTGACCTAAACACTGCACAATTTGTTGCTTCTCAGCAGCCGACACATCCTTTTTCTTTCCCATTTTGGCAGAAAATGTAGGCTGCTTAATAATGTGAGACAGCCTTCTTAAGTAGTCTTGCCTTTCATTGGACACACCTGCCAAACTAATTAGCACAGGTGTCTGCAATTGCTTACAGTGATATAAAGAGCCCTGACACACATCACCATCAATGAGTTTAACTGACAAACAAACAAATTCTTCCCTTATCACCCCTAAACACTTTTTGCATAATAATTTGGAACACAGTGTACATGTGCTTTTCCACAAAACACCAGTGGTTCACATAGTGAATCTTATAGTTCTAACTTGCCAACCGTGGTCTGTATGGAGTTGTTTAATAAAGGGCCCAAAATTAAGATAACATAGATGGGAGAGGTCTCTATGAATAGGAATTCCTAAGTATTTGATACCCTGTGAGGGCCAGGCAAAGGGAAAGTTGGACTGGATGGAATCCTATATGGATTTAGGGAGGGAGACATCGAGGGCCTCAGACTTCGCTGCATTGATTTTAAAATTTGACCATGTAACAAAGTGATCTATTTCAGCCATAACAGCAGGGATGGATATATGTGATTGAGTGATATATACTAGGACATCATCAGCAAATAGAGAGCACTTGTACTCGGTGCCTCCCACCTCAATCCACCTAATATTGGGGTTATGGCGAATTGATGAGAGTAGGTGCTCTGTCACTAGGATGTATAAGAGAGGGGACAGAGAACATCCCTGCCTTGTCCCATTGGTGATTTTGAAAGGTGATGACAATGTTCTGACGCGCCCCCTGGGCCTTGGGACACCCGGAGCCGGACCCTTTTTGGTGGATGCTGGTGGATGCTTGTGGTTGTAGTTTCCGTGGCGGCGACCTGGTTCCGTGGCTCAGGGCAGTCAAACCAGTGGCGGAACAATTTATGTGGTTTTGATGTTTAAATGTCCGACTACGCCACCCGTGGATTGCGGTCAGAGTGAACCGCCGCTCCAGGGCAGACCGCTGAGGCTGGTGTTGTGGGTGCAGCAGAGCGTAGCATAACTCCCCACGGGAGGAGTATAGCCTCAGGGCAGTGTATGCGGAGGATGGGGGTGATGGTGCAGGGCAGCAGCAGTAAGGACACGGAGTCAGTGATGCAGTCCAGGGCCTTTACTCACAGTTCTTATTATCCAGACCACGTCTGCAGGTAACGGCTGCCCACGTCGTACTGTGCTCACCAGGTGAGGGGCTCAGACAACTCCCAGATAACTTTGGAGCGCTTCACAGGACCCCCTTTGTGTGTCCTTTGTCTGGCCTTTCTTACCAACCCTTCTGTCCGGCTGCCTCGGGCCTCCTCTTGGTAAACTTGGCGCCAGTTTCCCTGACCCTATGTGGTGCCTTCCTAGTGGGTGTAGCGAGGGGCTGCGCCACATAAAATGTCACAGCCTCCGGTTTCTAGCTGAGGGTCGTTTCCTGCCTCCACTAGTTTCGGGGATCGGTCTCCCCCTTTGGCCTGACCCCTCCACGCAGGTGGATTCGGGCTTGCGGTGGCGACTCGCCCGTCCGCACCCCTGGGATCCCTTCATTCCTCGTTCCTGGAGCCTTCTCCGCTCCTCTTCCTTCCTTCTCCCTCTTCCAGGCCTGGGCCTCTGTTACTAGGCCCGCCTCCGGAGCAGAGCTCATGCAGAGCCACTGCTCCCTGCCACTTCTGCTCAGACTTCTCTGCACTGAACTAAGATGGTGCCCACCTTTTATACTCCCTTCTCAATGCACCCAGGAACTGCTTCCTCCCTGCTCCTGCACTACAGGGTTCCCCTTCCTCAGTGTTCCCTCCCCCCACTCCAGCCAGGGACAGGGACTGTCGTGCCCATCTCAGGGGCATATTGGTCGCCCTGACCCACGGCAATGTGGTGTAATGCATGCAGGTGTCGGGTCCTGATCCACATTCCATCCTTACCTGAGAGTGAGATATCACACCTCTGGGTGAGGTGCAATACCTCTGTAGCAACCGAGCCCTCAGGGTAATACAGTTCCATTTATCTTCAGCCTAGGTGACGTATTGCGATACAGTGCCGTGATTTTGGCTATAAAAGGGTCCCCTAGACCCCTACCCCAAGCTTTTTAAGAGAATCATATATGGCGTGCCAGGAGACTCTATGGAATGCTTTCTCAGCATCCAACGAGAGTATCTAATTACAAATTTTTAACTGCATCTAGCCCAGGAAATACTTTGTGCCTAGTAGCAGTGTCTGCTAGTCAGCGGATTATCCCGGCTGTTAAGCAAGCTACACCACCTGTAGTTTTGACACTTAATTTTTTCAAAGGAAATGCTTCGGGACCACGGGATACTCAGTGAAGAGCATCAGGAGGCACCCCAAGGCATAGGGGCTGGGACTGGCAGTAGGATGCCTTGCTATGGACAGCCGAGCTCGATCCTTATAAAAGCTTTTTAACTGCAGCAGCTTTAGTGGACGCTACTGGAGCTGGAATTACGCGGCTGCTGGCATGAGACTTGCCCTCCAATAGATCCTTGTAAATGGATTTAAAGTGTATTCATTCAAATTAGAGAGACAATTTAAATTAAAAAGCTTAGAGCTGCCTCCACCACAGGGGGGCTCGCTCGATCCACCAGCGGACAGGCACCAGTATTGGGAGAGGGGGGCTGGCCGTCAGGGTTCACCGCGGCTCTGGCACAAACCCGGCGACACGGAGGTGGCACGGGCAGGAGCGGACTGAACGTGTCGGCTTCTCACTTTTTGGATTTTAGAAGGGCATGACATGCCTATATCTGTGTCTCCCCCTCCTTTTACTCCTCCACCTCTTTTCTTTTCGCATGACTATATGTACTTGTCACTTTTCCATGTGTTAGTTGTGTCTTCAGAGCAGTTTGTCAGCTTTTGGACACCTTTGAAGGTGTTTTCTATGTGTTTCTATGTGTTTTTGTTTGCCTGCCATTAGTTTTAACGGTGTTCGAAGGTGTTCGACGAACAGTTCGACGAACAGTTCGGCGAACACATGGGTGTTCGACGAACCGAACCGAACTCGAACACTACGGGGGTGGCTCAACACTACCTACAATTCCACATTTCGAGCGCAAGCAATCGTGAAATGTGGGAATTTAGTACTGTGGCCTGTGGGGCTTTGGCTGCATATTTGCGCTTGCGTTCCAAGGACTGGGGTATGGACAAGTGAACACTACGCTGGGACAAGGACGTGGACGTGCTTCCTGATGCTGCTACTTGAGAGTGTTCAATGGCAGGTACAGGGCAGGACGCATCTTCGTATGTACCATGGACAAGGGGTTGGCTTGCATGCACAATAGCGGAAGAAGCAATGGTGCCACCCGCAGACACTGTTCCTGGACCCTGGGGTTCGGCCCGCAAAGTCGGGTGCTTTGTTGCCATGTGCCTGATCATGCTGGTGGTGGTCACGCTGGTCGATTTGCCACCCCTGCTGATGCTGGCCTGGCAGGTGGTGCAAATGATTATCTGCAGAGTCTTTAAAAAACATCCAAACTCGGGAAGACCTTTCAGTTGTACTGGCAACTTCCTTTGTGTTGGTGTTACGGGACACGGTTGCCTGCCTTCGTTCTGTGGCCACCACGCTGCTTCTTCCTGCCTGTTGTGGTGCTCTGCCTCCCTCCCCCTGTGTGCTGCTGTCCTAGCTCTGCATGTCCTCCTGCCAGTTTAGGTCAGTTACTATATCATCCATCACCTCGTCTTCCACTTCCGCACTCTGGTCCTCCTCCTAACTTTCTGGCAATTGTGTCTCATCATCGTCCACCTCTTGGGACACTTTCCCACTATCGCCTTCATGTGACCGTGGCTGCTCAAATATTTGGGCATCGCTACATGCGATCTTCTCTTGCCCCGCTTCAAGTGGACCGGGCGAGAGGCCCGAATCTATAAATGGGAAAGTGAACAGCTCTTCGGAGTGTCCAAGTGTGGGATCAGTTGTCTCTGGGCACTCGGCATGGTGGGAGGGAGGAGGTTCAGGGTGAGGAATAGGTGGTCCAGACTCACAGCTACTGAGACTAGACAGTGTGGAAGACAAGGTGGTGGTGGTGGCTAAGTGACTGGAAGCATTGACATTTTTGACATTGCTCTGTGTTCAATAGTGGAGTTTTGCGGTCCCCTATTAATTGGGACAGGAAGGTCGAGCGAGAAGATGTGGGTGTTTGTTGTGGCACAATTTCAGCTAGCCCATGGCCTCGGCATCTGCATGCACCATCATCACCATCATGTCCAGTTCCCCGTCCCTTGCCTCGTGCCTTGCCCATTTTAAATGGAGGACAATATCTTCCACGCTCACAACAAATGACTGAATTTTGAGCAAACTTATATGTGATCCATGTGACCGAAAAAACACAGTTTTAAATACCTGACCTGTAGGTAACTATTTTGAACAGCAATCTGGTGTCAATTGCTTCACTGACACACTGAACATTTTTTTAATGGAGGTCAGAAATTGCAGTATTTTGTGAAAACGTATATGAGATCCGTGTGACCGATAAACCACAGTTTTAAATACCTGGCCTGTAGGTAACTATTTTGAACAGCAATCTGGTGGCAATTGCTTCACTTACACACTGAAAGACACTGAAACAAATTTTTGATGGAGGTCAGTATGTTTTCATTCTGCTGTAGGCCATAATAATCAACATTAACAGAAATAAACACTTGAAATAGATCACTCTATAATGACTCGATAAAATATGAGTTTCACTTTTTGAATTGAAGAACTAAAATAAATTTAACTTTTTGATGATATTCTAATTTTGTGAGAAGCATCTGTATATTATTTTGTTTTTTTTTTCTCTTGGGTGGGCTGTTTCTATGTCCCCTACTTATAAGTTATAGGTCATAATATATATCTGTGTTCCTTCTTTGGTAAGGGTGGAATGTTCAGCCCCTCTCACTGTAGGGCCCTCTTGGCAAGATTACCATTGCGGTTGTATTGTCTTCTTCTCTGGTGATCAATTTACCTTTCTTACATGTGGATTTACGGTCTAGTGTAGTATGTATCCTGGATATTGGAGCCACTGCCTTCTACCCTATGTCATCTCCGTTTTTGCGGGTCAGCATGAGATGCTGTATGAGTGATACCTTCTCCTATGCGTCACTTCCAGTTATGCAGATTAGGTCACTTTCGGACACCGTGAGACGCATGCCAGCAGTATAAGGGACTCCCCCTCTTTGTGCATCACTTCCAGTTATTGCGCCAATTTCTGGCTATTCACTCCAGCGTGACACGCACGCCGGCAGCGCGTAATCCGCGATATGTCCTCCCCGGTAGTGCGGGCAATTATAATGTGCACATTTGGTGAGGATTTTAACGTGGATCTTGGAATACGTAATAGGGGATTGGGAACTTTACTGGGCAGTATATGTTAGGTATTATCCACCTTTGACTTAAGTTTGGTGCCATTTTTTTGAGCTTCCAGCTTTCCATTGAATAACAGGTGTTTCTTTCTCTTTACTATTTATATCACCTACGTTTGAACACTGACATTTTATCCCTGAGGAAGCCACGGTTGGATGGCGTAACGCGTAGGGCTTCAATTCCTATAATTCCCTTCCTTTTGTGGACATTAGTGGTCTGTATTACATGCCTTTTTATTTAATTTCCTTAAGAGATTTCCTATTGTTCCCTCCCTTTACTGTGTCATTTGATCACTTTATATATATTCTTTTTTGTTTTGGGTAGGGAAATTGGATTCCTTTAGAGGCTAGCATTCTAATATTTATCTGCCTACATTTTCTATTTGGACTAGTGTTGAGTGAGCACTAAAATGCTCGGGTGCTCGAAGCTCGGGCCAAGCTGACCGTGATACTCGGGTGCTCGACCCAAGCAACGAACCCAATGTTAATCTATGGGAGACCAGAGCATTTTTGCGGCGGCACCCCCGGCAGTCTGTAGAAAGCCTAAAAAGTGCCCGAAACTATAGTGACAGTGCTCAAATGACATGGGGACAGCATGGGGATCACCCCAGGAAGCATTTCTGACCCCCAGGTCACTGCTGTCAACAACGTGGTCAGAGGTATTAAGCCACTTTTACGGGCTCACAATAAAACGTTCAAAAACGAAACTGAAACTGCTTTCCTGTAAAATATGTTAAGGAACATTCTTTGCAGGGTAAAGACTTGTGTATAAGGTAAAATAAATAACAAAAAACACCTTGGGCTATGTTCATAAGTAGCATTTTTTATGCATTTTTGCACTTTTGTATTGCTTTCAACCGTGACAAATGCATTCACCGGGAAATGTCATTTTAACATTTTACAACCTTATCTGGCCATGTGCTGTGTGACACATGCATACAGTGCTGAAAAGACATGGGAACAGCATGGAAAAGACCCCTGGAAGCATCTCTGACACGCAGGTCACTGCCTAAAAGTGTGCCCATCAGAAGTGATCCTTGCCGCATCAGAAGATGCAGACTTGCAACTATCCCCGTGCAAGTCCTTGTCCCAGGACAGTGTTCAATTGTACCTCCCCCATTCCTTGCAATGCAAGCCCAAGTATGCAGCTTGACACCCACATACCCCCAGGCTCCAATACCATACTGCTTGCTTGCACTTGAAATTGGGCCTTTTAGGCATGTGAAGGTGGAATCTGGCCACCACGTCATGGCTGCATCAGCGGCCTAGTATCCATACTCAGTCCCCAGCCGCCAGGGGGCGGCCGGGTGTCCATACTCAGTCCCCAGCCGTCCCTATTTGTCCCGGTAACCTTCCCCACACTTTTCCTAGCCTGGCCTGCTTTAGGGCAGCATTGGCCGAGCCCACCAGACAACCAGACGTCTCCGGTGGGCCCTGGCTTCTCCATCAGGGGAGTTGAGAGTGCCAAGGTGAGGTGCATGATGATGATGATAGAAGTTAGCATCTGCTTTGTTTTCTTGGAATGCAAGCGTAAGTGTGCAGCCTGCCAACCACCCACCCCCATGCTGCAATACCATACTGCTAGCTTGCTTGCACTTGAAATGAGGCCTTTTAGGCTTGTGGAGGCAGACGCCGGCCACCATGTCATGGCTGCATCAGCGGCCTGGTATCCATACTCAGTCCCCAGCTGCCCGGCGGCCAGGTGTCCACACTCGGTCCCCAGCCGCCCCACCGCCGGGTGCCCACACACTGTCCCCAGCCGCCCCTATTTGTCCCGGTGCGCCTTATACACAAGCGCGCATACCAAAACATTACCTGTGCACTCCCCAGTGCATTTAGTGGGAAGGACAGCCTAACCACAAACACGTGGACAAGAGAATGTGGCCAGGGGTGGTCCATCTCACTGACGCCTTCACACTGGTTTAATATTGTGGAAGCCGGGACACAGTTGGACACTGGGATGCAACACGTTCTCCAGACATAGAGTATTGCGGGTCCTGGGTCAATCATGCTTCAACACAAAGTTCAGAAGGTAGACAGCAGCAGTGGTCGGCCTCCTGCACAGCGAGTAAATTATTCATGATCATGAGGCCATCCATCTCCTTAGCTTTCTGTTCCTTGGAATGCAAGCGCATGTATGTAGTAGCGGCTAGGCCTGAGGTAGTCAGCGTTTTGGTGCATATCCTACCTCCTCCGAGGATTGCTGGATGTTTTCCTGCTACTATCCCAGTTCTATGACTCCCGTTAAAACAAAGCTTCAGGTGATGAATGAGGTGGTGGCAAAGGAGAAAGATCAGGAGGAACAGGGACCATTCACATCAATATCAGGCCAGTCAAACACACATGTCTTGTAGGATATGTTTCTGTACCAAAAGGAGCGGTTCGGCTACACAGTTATAGGGCATATAGTGAGTGCAATGCCTACCAAAAATTTCAAAGCACTCCAATGCCCATGGGAAGTGACATGGAGGTCAGAGGGCCTAAGCTAATCTGTTTTTTCCATTTATAGCAACTGGGTCTCCTGTACACTGTTGGCCTGTTCCTGTGAATGGAAGGCTTTCCAAAAAATATGAGGAACTGCAATGCACGTTGAAATAGGCGTGGATTACAGCGTACTAAAAACCTTCTACCCATTATTGGGGAGTGGGTCTCCCTTAATGTTCGCCTATGCATTGAAAAGCAAAAGCTGACTAAAATTAGGAGGAAATGCAATGCCCGTTGGAAGAGTCGTGGAGGTTAGAGGTAATTAAAAACAACATTTCAATGCCCCTTGGAAGAGCTGTAGAGTTCAGAGTGGTTTAGCAAGATGGTTTAATGCCCCTTGGAGGAGACGTGGAAGTCACAGTAGCTTAACAAGACCGTTTTAATGCCCCTTGGAAGAATGGTGGAGGTCGCAGTGGAATAAAAAGACAATATCAATGTGCCTTGGAAGAGTGGTGTAGGTCGCAATGGAATAAAAAGACAATATCAGTGCCCCGTGGAAGAGACGTGGAGGTCACAGTAGCTTAACAAGACGATTTTAATACCATTTGGAAGAGTGGTGGAGGTCGCAGAGGAATAAAAAGACAATATCAATGCCCCTTGGAAGAGCGGTGGATGTCACAGTAGCTTCACAAGATGATTTTAATGCCCCTTACAAGAGCCATGCAGTACAGCATATTAAAAACATTATTTCCATTATTGGCGAGTGGGTCTCCCATTGTCTTTGCCTATGCCTTCCAAGCAAAAGCTGCCAAAAATTAGGATGGAGGAACTTGCAAAGCCCCGTACAAGAGACATGCAGTACAGCCTATTAAAAACATTATTCCCATTATGGGGGAGTGGGTCTCCCATAGTCTTTGCCTATGCCTTCCAAGCAAAAGCTGCCAAAAATTAGGACGGAAGAACTTGCAATGCCCCTTACAAGAGCCATGCAGTACAGCATATTAAAAACATTATTCCCATTATGGGGGAGTGGGTTTCCCACAGTCTTTGCCTATGCCTTCCAAGCAAAAGCTGCTATAAATTAGTATGGAGGAACTTGCAATGCTGGCAACACGGACCACGGTCACCCTGGTGGTATAGTGGTGGTGGAGGCTGAGGATAAGGAGAAGAGCAAAAAACAGCCGAAATGAGGAAGTGTATACCCATGTGTTGGTGTGAAGCGGTGCATGGGAATACACCTCCTGAAACAACACAGTGGATTTGACTTTATGTTACTCTGCTGTCATTTGGTGGTGATGAGAAGTCTGGCCCAATCCAGCCCTTGTTCATTTTGATAAGGGTCAGCTTGTCAGCATTATCAGTTGACAGGCGAGTGAGCTTATCAGTTATAATTCCCCCAGCGGCACTAAAAACACGCTCCGATAACACGCTAGCTGTAGGGTAGGCCAATACCTCCAAGGTGTACAGCGTGAGTTCATTCCAAGAGTTCAGTTTGGATACCCAATAATTAAAAGGCACAGAGGAATCACGGAGGATGCTGGTACGGTCAGCAAGGTACTCCCTCACCATCTTTTGAAACTTTCCACTTCTTGTGAGAGTACCCCGCGCCTCAGGGCCTGTAAGCTGGGCGGGTCTCAGAAAACTGTCCCAGACCATTGACAGTGTTCCCCTGCCTCTGCTGGATTGGAGTTGCGTCTTTCTCGTTTGTACTCCTTGGTTGGTCAACGAACTGTGACCTCTGCCGCTAGCGTGTTCAGTAGTGTTGAGCGATACCTTCCGATATCAGGAAATATTGTATCGGATTGGATCGGACCGATACCCAAAAAGTATCGGATATCGCCGATTCTGTTACCGGAAACCAATGCAAGTCAATGGGACACAAATATCGGAATGAAAATAAACCCTTTCTTTCCTTGTAGGTTAATTCTACATGAAGTAAAACAACTAAGAATAATGTAGAATGTATTACTCGAAAAGCCGGCAATTCATCAGCGGCATACACCGGTACCCGACAATTTACAACAGAAAGAATAGAACATCACACATAGATTAGATACATAGAAACATGTCAGTCACATATATAAGAAGTACAGTGACAGTGTTGATTACTGTACTTGTTATTTAGTGTAAAGGATTTATTTAAAAAAATAATTGTGTTTTCATGCACCGTCTCTTTAAAAAAGCCGGCCGGCAATTCAGCAGCGGTACCCGACAATTTATAACAGACAGAATAGAGCTTCACACATAGATTAGATACATAGAAACATGTCAGTCACATATATATGAAGTACAGTGACAGTGTTGCTTACTGTACTTGTCATTTAGTGTAAAGGATTTATTTAAAAATATAATAGTGTTTTCATGCACCGTCTGTTTAAAAAAGCCGGCCGGCAATTCGGCATCTGTACCCGACAATTTAGAATAGAAGGAATAGAGAATCATACATAGATTAGATAGATAGAAACATGTCAGTCACATATATATGAAGTACAGTGACAGTGTTGATTACTGTACTTGTCATTTAGTGTTAAAATAAAGGATTTATTTAAAAAAAAAAATTGGCGTGGGGTTCCCCTTAATTTTAGTCTCTAGCGGAGGTTAAGCAGACGGCTGGGGCAGATGTTTGAAGCCTGGGAAGGGGGTAATACCCACGGAGCTTCTCAGGCTACTAATATCAGCCCCCAGCTGAATACCTAGCCTTTACTAGCTATTAAAATGGGGGACCCCCTCAAAAAAATGACGTGGGGTCCCCCTAATTTAATAGCTAGCAAAGGCTAGGCAGACAGCTGGGGGCTGATATTAATAGCCCAGGAAGGGTGCCATGAATATTGGCCCCCTCCCAGGCTAGAAACACCAGCCGTCAGCCACCCCAGAAATGGCGCATCCACAGGATGCGCCAATTCTGGCACTTAGCCTCGCTCTTCCCACTGCCCTGTAGTGGTGGCAGTGGGGTAATAGGGTTGGGGTTGATGTCAGCTTATAATGCCAGCTGACATCAAGCCCAGGTTAGTAATGGAGAGGCGTCTATAAGACACCCCCATTACTAACCCCATAGTCAAAGTTAAAGAAAAACACAAACACCCAGAATAAAGTCCTTTAATTGAAATAAACACACAATTCTTTATTGTTCTAAATTAAACCATACTTACCGTCACGCCCATTCCAGCTGAAGCCAACGATCTCCTGCAATAAAAGAAAAATAATAAAGCAACCTCATGCTTACCTTTCCATGGTTCCCAGGATGGCTCCAGCTCTGCTACATCGAGATGACAGGCTGGACCGCAGCAGAACGCTGCCATCCAGCCTCTCATCCCGCAGACACTGAGAAGCACAGGCATGCTTGCGCTCCTCAATGTCTCTCTGTGACGGCATCCAGATGAGCCGAGTTCATGTCCAAAGAACTCAGCTCACCTCATGCACGTCACTGACAGCGTGGGAGAATTCTCCTGCACTCAGCTCTTCAGCGTGAGAATTCTCCCACGGTGTCAGTGACGTGCATGAGGTGAGCTCATGTCCAATGAACTCGGCTCACCTCATGCACGTCACTGACAGCGTGGGAAAATTCTCCTGCACTCAGCACTTCAGCGTGAGAATTTTCCCACGCTGTCAGTGACGTGCATGAGGTGAGCTGAGTTCATTGGACATGATCTCACCTCATTCACGTCACTGACACCGTGGGAGAATTCTCACGCTGAAGCGCAGAGTGCAGGAGAATTCTCCCACGCTGTCAGTGACGTGCATGAGGTGAGCCGAGTTCATTGGACATGAATTCGGCTCATCGGGATGCCGTCACAGAGAGACACTGAGGAGCGCAAGCATGACCTGCGCTACTCAGTGTCTGCGGGATGACAGGATGGATTGCAGCTTTCTGCAGTGGTCCAGCCTGTCATCTCGATGTAGCAGAGCTGAAGCTGTCCTGGGAACCATGGAAAGGTAAGGATGAGGTTGCTTTATTATTTTTCTTTTATTGCAGGAGATCGTTGGCTTCAGCTGGAATGGGCGTGACGGTAAGTATGGTTTAATTTAGCACAATAAAGAATTGTGTCTTTATTTCAATTAAAGGACTTTTTTCTGGGTGTTGTGTTTTTTTTAAATACTTTACTAGAATTTCATGGTGGTCATGTCTAATATTGGCGTGACCCCATGAATTTCGGGCTTAGGGCCAGCTGATAATGCCAAGCTGGCGTTAACCCCTTTATTACCCAGTGAGCCACCGCACCAGGGCCCTGGATGAGTTGGGTACAGCGCCAGAAGATGGCGCTTCTATGAACGCGCCATTTTCCGGGGTGGCTGCGGACTGCAATTTGCAGCGGGTGGGGCCCAGAAAGCTTGGGCCTCCCTGTGCTGCGGATTCCAGCCCCCAGCTGCCTAGTTGTACCTGGCTGGACACAAAAATAGGGCGAAGCCCCACGTATTTTTTTTTTAAATTATTTCATGAAATTCATGAAATAATTAAGAAAAAAAGGGCTTCCCTATATTGTTGTGTCCAACCAGGTACAAATAGGCAGCTGGTGGTTGGGGGCAGCCCGTTCCTGCCTGCTGTACCTGGCTGGACACAAATATAGTGCGAAGCCCCACGTCAATTTTTTTTAAATTATTTCATGAATTTCCTGAAATAATTTAAAAAAAATTGACGTGGGGCTTCGCACTATATTTGTGTCCAGCCAGGTACAGCAGGCAGGAATGGGCTGCCCCCAACCACCAGCTGCCTATTTGTACCTGGCAGGACACAACAATATAGCGAAGCCCTTTTTTTCTTAATTATTTCATGAATTTCATGAAATAATTTAAAAAAAAAATACGTGGGGCTTCTCCCTATTTGTGTGTCCAGCCAGGTACAACTAGGCAGCTGGGGGATGGAATCTGCAGCACAGGGAGGCCCAAGCTTTCTGCCCCCCCCGGTGCAAATTGCAGTCCGCAGCCACCCCGGAAAATGGCGCGTTCATAGAAGCTGGATGCTGTACCTGGCTGGCATACAAAAATATGGCAAAGCCCACGTCAAAATCTTTGGGAAAAATTAATTAAAAAATAAATAATAATTTAGGGACTGCATCTTTATTAACTCCTCAAATGTCATTTAGTGTTAAAATAAATGATTTATTTAAAAAAAAAATTGGCGTGGGATTCCCCGTAATTTTAGTCTCTAGCGGAGGTTAAGCAGACGGCTGGGGCAGATGTTTGAAGCCTGGGAAGTGGGTAATACCCACGGAGCTTCCCAGACTACTAATATCAGCCCCCAGCTGAATACCTAGCCTTTACTAGCTATTAAAATGGGGGACCCCCCCAAAAAAATGACGTGGGGTACCCCCTATTTATTAGCTAGCAAAGGCTAGGCAGACAGCTGGGGGCTGATATTAATAGCCCAGGAAGGGTGCCATGAATATTGGCCCCCTCTCAGGCTAGAAACACCAGCCGTCAGCCGCCCCAGAAATGGCGCATCCATAGGATGCGCCAATTCTGGCACTTAGCCTCGCTCTTCCACGCTGCCCTGGTGCGGTGGCAGAGGGTAATATGGTTGGGGTTCATGTCAGCGCCAGCTGCCATGAAGCCCAGGTTAGTAATGATGGGCGTCTATAAGACACCCCCATTACTAACCTACAAAGTGTTAAAAAGAAAAAACACACTACACCCAGAAAAAAATAATTTATTTGAAATAAAACACACAATTTTATTTAATTCTTAGTTTACTTAAAAAAAATAGTTACCTGTCCATGTTCCTGCGCTGATCTCCCATGCACAGCTGTCACATCTGGAGATGGTGACAGCTGTGCATGGCTGCTGTAAGCTCACGCTGCCGGGAACACGTTAGCTCCCGGCAGCGGGAGCCACTGACTGAGGTCACCGGAGTGCATTCAGGCAGCGCAGCTCCGGAGACCTCCTTTACGGCACTGCTGTACCGTGGGAATTTCTCACGATACAGCAGGGCCGTAAAGGAGCTAACCGGAGCAGCGCTGCCTGAGCTCCGGCGAACCCGCTTATGCAATGACGGGGCTGCTTTACGGCCCCATCATTCTAGCGGCGGCAGTGGTTCAGAGCGGTCGCATTCTATGTGGCTGCTCTAAACTGGAGATCATCGTGGGACACTCGTGGACTACTACGGAGGGGTAAGGATAAGGTTGTGGTTTATTATTTTATATTTTATTACAGGAGATCGATGGCTTCAGGGAATTAGGTGTCTAGGTGAGTATAGGTGTAGTTTTTTATTTTTTACATTATTTTAGGTGGCGGTCAGCGGGGACAGGTAATGTATAAACTAATTTATTGTAGGTAACCACTGGCCACCAATGACATGTATTTAAAATTTATTGGGGACACAGTAGGGCAATTTAAATAGCAGGATCAGGCTGATGGGAACTACTGCTCCCATTGAGCTGATCCTGCTGGCACGAGTGGACGGGGGACAGACATAGGCCGATGGGAGTAGTAGTGTCACATCGGCCTATGTCTGCCTGCACGCACACACCCGCACACATCGCACAGACACCGCACACACCCGCAGACATCGCACAGACACCCCACACACACTCGCAGACACACACACAGACACCCCGCACACACCAATCATGATGGGTCTGATCGTCTGGGAGGTGAGGCTGACCTGTGCGGCCGTAGGAAAGTTCATGTGAGTTCATGCAATGCAGTCAAGCATGAACTCACATGAACCCTCTGAGGGCACCGCGGCTACTTCAAATGAACAGCTGATCGGCATCACCTGATACCTCAGCTGTTCATTTGAAATAACCGACGGGAAAGCGCAGCACAGAACGGGAAAGCCGGCGGTGAAGTGTTTTCACTGCCGGCTTCCCCGCCCGGGTCCTTCGCTCCCCGCTCCTTGGTGCTGTGCTCCCTGCCCGGTCCTAACTTACGATCAGGATGGGAGGTGGCGAGGGGAGCGGAAGATCGGGGTGGGAGGCTGCGGGGAAGCAGTATGGGGCTGTGCGATTGTTTAAAAGCCGGCGGCTTTTTACCGCCCGCCGGCTTTTAAACGATCAGGAGAATTCTCCCACGCTGGGATGGCATTCTGATGACAGGCTGGATCTCATCTGAGCGCTGCCATCCAGCTTGTCATCCTTCAGAGACACTGCAGAGCGCAGGCATTATGGGAACTTCCGATTCCGGTATTCGATATTGTAAAAGTATCGGAATTAAGTATCGGAATTCCGATACCGCGAATATCGGCCGATACCCGATATTTCAGTATCGGAATGCTCTTCTGCAGCAAGGGGCTTCTGGTACTGCCCCATTTTTTGTAGACTTCTCCACCTCAGGAATAAGAGAGTGAAAGTTCTCCTTGTAGCGGGGGTCTAAAAGTGTGACCAACCAGTAATGACTGTCACCCAACATTTTCACAACGCAAGGGTCACGGTTAAGGCAGCGTAACATAAAATCAGCCATGCGTGCCAGACTGGTAATGGGCAAGACTTCCGTGTCCTCACCAAGAAGACGACTGACCATGCTCTCCTTCTCCTCCTCCTTCTCCCCCCCTGTCCTCAGGCCACCCACGCTGAACCGACGGTATGACAGTTGTACAGGTACTACCGTCTACAGCCCATGATAACAGCTCCTGTTCTTCCTCCTCCTCCTCCTCCTCTCCCTCATTGTCCCCCAATGCACGTTGGGATGAGATGAGGCTGGGCTGTGTGTAATCGACCACTATGGCTTCTTGATCCATCTCATCATACTCTGGCTGCAATGCCTCCTCTTTAATTCTCTGCAGAGAGCGTTGCAAAAGACAGACAAGTGGGATGCTAACGCTAATGATGGCGTCATCGCCACTCACCATTTTGGTGGACTCCTCAAAGTTTGTCAGGATGGTACATATGTCAGACATCCAGGTCCACTCCTGAGGTTTTATGTGTGGACCTGAATATCAATGGCCTTGTTGCAGCTGGTACTCCACAACTGCTCTCTTCTGCTCACAAATCCTTTGCAACATGTGGAGGGTAGAGTTCCAAAGTGTGGGACCATCACACACCAGTCGGTTTGCTGGAAGCTGCAAATGCTGCTGCAACACAGCAAGGGCGGCGGAAGCTGTAGCCGACTTACGAAAATAAGCTGACAGGCGTCGTACTTTGATGAGCAGATCTGGCAACTCGGGGTACAATTTAAGAATCCGCTGAACCACGAGGTTAAGCACATGAGCCAGGCATGGTACGTGTGTGATCTCTCCTTGCCTCAGAGTCGCCACCAGGTTACGGCCATTGTCACACACGACCATGCCTGGATGTAGGTTCAGCGGTCTCAGCCACAGATCTGCCTGCTCTTTCACAGCTGTCCACAACTCACAAGCAGTGTGAGGTTTATCACTTAAGCTTATGAGTTTCAGCACAGCCTGTTGCCGCTTGACTGAGGCAGTACTGCAGTGCTTCCAGCTTGTAACTAATGTGGTGATATTAGAGATGGAGGCTGAACATGAGGATGAGGAGGAGGATGATGCGCAGGAGCTTTACACTGTGGGGGCAACTCTGACTGACATAAGGCCCGCAATTGTCGGTGTGGGGAGGATGTGTTCCGTCCCAAGGTCCAACTGGGTCCCGGCTTCCACTATGTTTACCCAGTGTGCCATCAGGGAGATGTACTGTCCCTTGCCACAAGCACTTGTCCACTTGTCCGTTGTCAGGTGGACTCTCCCAGTAACTGCGTTGTTGAGGGCACGGCAGACGTTTTGGGACACGTGCTTGTGTAGTGCGGGGATGGCACACTAGGCAAAATAGTGTCGGCTGGGGACCGAGTACCGAGGGACGGCCAACGCCATAAGGTTGCGGAAGGATTCTGTCTCCACCAGCCTAAAAGGCAGCATTTCCAACGCAAGCAGTCATGAAATGTGCGAATTTAGGACTGTGGCCTGTTGGGCGTTGGCTGCGAATTTGCGCTTTCATTCAAAGGTCTGGGATATGGACAATTGAACGCTGTGGTGGGACTTGGACGTTGATGCTGTTTCTTGAGAAACTGCCATAACAAGTGCAGACTGAGAGGAGGGGGCATCTTTGCATGCAGTATGGACAGGGGATTGCTTTGCACGCACAACAGGGGGTTCTCTTACATGCACAACAGTGGAAGAAGCAGCGGTGACACCCGCTGACACTGCTCGTGGACCCTGGGGTTCGCCCCACAAATTCGGGTGCTTTGCTGACATGTGCCTAATCATGCTGGTCGTGGTCAGGTTGGTAGTTTTGTCACCCCTGTTGATGCTGGCCTGGCAGGTGGTACAAATTGCCTTTTTAGGGTTATCAGCAGAGTCTTTAAAAAAATTCCAGACTCCGGAAGACCTACCGGTTGTACTGACATCGTCCCTTGTGTTGGTGTTACAGGGAACTTTTACCTGCCTTCTGTCTGCGTCTACCACACTACTTCTTCCTGCCTGTTGGGCTATACTGCCTCCCTCCCCCTGTGTGCTGCTGGCCTCGCTCTGTGTGTACTCCTGCCACGTTGGGTCAGTTACTAGATCATCCACCACCTCCTCCTCTTCCACTTGCGCACCACGGTCCTCCTCCTCACTTTGTGGCAATTGTGTCTCGTCATCGTCCACCTCTTGTGACAAATTGCCAGCATCGCCTTCCTGTGGCCGTGGCTGTTCAAATATTTTGCCATCGCTACATGGGATCTCCTCTTCCACCACTTCAAGCGGAGCAGGCGAGGGGCCCAAATATGGAAATGAACCAGTGAACAGCTCTTCAGAGTGTCCAACTGTGGAATCAGTTGCTGTCTGATGACACTCGGCATGGTGGGAGGAAGGAGCATCAGGGTGAGGAGGAGACCGGAGGTGGTGGTGCCCAGGTGACTGGAAGTATTATCTGCTATCCAATTAATAACCTGTTCACACTGATCAGTTCGCAATAGTGGTGCAGTTGTGTGCTTCCCTAGTAATTCGGTCAAGAACTGGGAGCGAGAAGATGTGGTTGTTGGTTGTGGCACATTTTCACCTTGGCCACGGCACCGTCCTCTGCTCACACAATCACAAGAACATCCAGTTCCATGTCCCTTGCCATGCGCCTTGCCCATTGTAAATGAAGTAAAATAGCTTACACTCGTACTATCAATGGCGAAAGGGTAATAAAAAGGAGATTATAATTGTGGAAGAGGAAAACCACAGTTCTATTTCTCTGGCCTACACCAGAATCTTTTAAACAGATATATTGGTGTCTGAACAGTCAGCGAGACACTGAAAATGTGTTTTTTTATGGAAAAAAAGACAAAAAAGTGGATAATACAGAGATTTGAACCGTGGAACTGCAAAATCACAGCTATAATTTTCTGGTGTATACCAGACTTGTTAAAATAGATATATTTGTGTCTGAACAGTCAACGACACACTCAAACTGTTTTTTTTTTATGTAAAAAAGGCAAGCACGTTGATAACACCCAGATTTGAACCGTGGAAGAGGAAAAACACAGTTCTAGTTATCTGGCCTACACCAGACTCTTTTAAACAGAAATATTTCTGTCTGAACTCTCACAGACGCACTAAATTTTTTTTTGAGGGGGGGGGGAATACCAAAAGGTTAATAAGATGCGTATTTGTACAGTCTGACTGAGGAAAAAAAAAAATACAAGATTTAGATGAAAAGAAAGGATTTTTCCTGGCTCCTGAGACCTGGGGATAAGTCTTGCATTTTGACCAGCAGGAGCACACAGGACTGTAATGCAGTGTTTGTTGATATAACCACTGCGTCTCCTATACAGCCTGCCTGCCTGCCTGATATCTGGGATGGATATTAGTCCTGAGAAGGACTGTTTGTTTGATTTGGCAGGCTTTAGAAACCCTACACTAACTATTTCGCAGTATAAATCTCTCCCTAGCTCAGCAGCAATCTCCCTACACTGTCTGATCCGGAGCAACTGTGTCCACATGGCGGCGCGCGGTTTTAAATACTCGAGGTGTTGCTGTGCGGCCAGCCAATCACTGTAATGCCCACAAACAACATGGCTGCGGCATTACAGTGACTGGCTGGCAATACCTGCATGTTCATTGGCTCTGTAAAAAGTGCCAAAGGTGCAGGGCGGAGACCAAAGCTCCCGCCCGAGTAACCCGGAAATGCTCGGTGCTCGCCGAACATCCCGAGTAGTGAGATGCTCAGGCGAGTACCGAGCAGTGTCAAGCATGCTCGCTCAACACTAATCTAGACATCTGAATGTAGCTTACAGGCTGCTGTGGAGCGGGGTCCCAGGGTCGCTGCTTCAGGAAGCCCCCGGGGTCGGCAGCAGGATGCTGCGGATCCCGGGCTGCTAGGAGGGGATGTTTGGCAGTGCGAGGGCTCCACTGATGTTTTGTGCATTTCAAAGCAGTTGAACCTGGGAAATGGCCACCAGAGGTGGCACATGCGCAGATTGAGATCTCAGTACCGAGATCTCTTCTCCCAAGATCTCTGCTCCTCGAGATCTCTGCACTACCGAGCACCACCTCCTACCAGCTTGGGGCCCGCAGCTTTACCCCACTCCTATCTCTGCTGAACACCACCTCCTACCAGCCTGGTACACCACAGTATCTCCTGCCTCTGCCACTGCCAGCTTCCTGCAGCAGCGACCCTGCCACCTGGGACCCAGGTTCCCGCTCCACCACCGCCGCTCCAGGTAAGATACAATAAAAGCAGACTATAAGACACACAACCATTATATTAAGGGGCCTGGGCGTTGGGAGAGTCTGAGAAAACTGATAACATGGGTTCAGAAAATACTGAAAAGCGCTTGCAATAAAGCAGAATCATTTAAACAGCATAAGCTATTGCACAAAAAAATAAGAACTACAACACTCAGCACAGAAAGATTTGCATTTAATTTTTGACATAGCTTAGTGGATGGTATTTTAAGTCATGCCAAAGTAAATTGGGAGTTTGCAGCCAGTTTATGGGTGGATCGAAAGAAAAAATTACAATAAAGAAATTTTATCATTTGACCCCTTTAAGAAATTATGCAAATATACAGTCACGTGGAAATAGATATGTAGTAAATTTGTGCCTCCCAATTTATTTTGGCTATGTGATTTAACATGCAAATAGACAGTATGTCTGAAACTCTTAACACGTCAGGGTGACAATCAAAAAGTTAGATATTAAAAGTAAAACACCCCTGTAGTTTGTGTGCTAACTAGGCATAATTAAAAATACATATATACATTTCTACATCTATTAGGATTTGAACCCAGACACTGCAGTTTCAGAGACTAATGCTTTACCATTCAGCCATCGGGTCAAGTGTAAGTGACTGATAGCTTTTCTTGTCTTATGAGATCAACCATGAAAATACTCAGGGTGACTAAAAGTCATTGTGATTCTGATTCTGATGTTTGAAGAAGGTCACACAGCAGACTCACATATCAAAATCACACAACATTTGAATTTGGCTTGGAGGAGGTATTTGTGAAAGTCCCAATGAGTTTCAGACAGGTTTGCACTGAAGATCACATAACCAAATAGAATGCCTAGAATTCTTCAACTGAGTTTATTGCTCAATGGTTAGTGCACTGACTTCTAGACATAGAGTTTTGGGTTCAAGTCCCATCAGCGAACAGTGAGTTTTTTATTGTTATTACAGTTGTAAAAGTCACTTATCAAAGTCAGATGTCAAAGTCATATATCAAAGTCACTTATCAAAATTAATTCTCAGACAGGGTATTTAGCCTCAAATTGACATCATTCTGATGTTTGACTTTGATATCTGATCATGTTCTAAATTGGACACTGTACTGCTGGTTAAGATTGCACTGATAGAAATCTTGCAATACATGCCTTTTAAAGAAGTCCACACATCATCATGGCTGGTTGCAGAGCTCAAAGCAAGTTATTCCAGATAGTTTGTGAGTGACGACAATCGAGTATGGGAGGCATTTGAGAAGAAGCATCTACCTGCATCTTCATTCTTCTATCCCCGAGGAATGAAGATACTTTCATAATGGGCAAAAATGTGTTTCATAAGTTGTTCATAATGTAGCATGCAATATCACAAGCAGGATATCAATAAACTATAAGGATATGTTTACATTGTGAGAAGTGGTAATAAGAAAGTCTGCTGTAGTTTTTCAGGGAAATCTGAAACAGAAATTTGCAATTCAGATTCAGATTTCTGCTATGGATTTGACCAATAAAATGTACTGTGCAGTCATTTTTTCAAAGCATGTGTATAGGAATAAAAAGCTCCATTCATAAACAGTACAGACCAAAAGTTTAGACACACCTTCTCATTTAAAGATTCTTCTGTATTTTCATGACTTTGAAAATTGTACATTCACACTGAAGGCATCAAAACTATGAATTAACACATGTGGAATTATATACTTAACAAAAAAGTGTGAAACAACTGACAATATGTCTTATTTTCTAGGTTCTTCAAAGTAGCCACCTTTTCCTTTGATGACTGCTTTGCACACTCTTGGCATTCTCTTGATGAGCTTCAAGAGGTAGTCACCGGAAATGGTTTTCACTTCACAGGTGTGCCCTGTCATGATTAATAAGTGGGATTTCTTGCCTTATAAATGTTAGAATTGGGGTTGGGACCATCAGTTGTGTTGTGCAGAAGTCAGGTGGATACACAGCTGATAGTCCTACTGAATAGACTGTTAGAATTAATATTATGGCAAGAAAAAAGCAGCTACGTAAAGAAAAACGAGTGGCCATCATTACTTTAAGAAATTAAGGTCAGTCAGTCCGAAAAATTGGGCAAACTTTGAATGTGTTCCCAAGTGCAGTTGCAAAAAGCATCAAGAGCTACAAAGAAACTGGCTCACATGAGGACCGCCCCAGGAAACGAAGACCAAGAGTCACCTCTGCTTCTGAGGATAAGTTTATCCAAGTCACCAGCCTCAGAAATAGCAGGTTAACAGCAGCTCAGATTAGAGACCCGGTCAATGCCACACAGAGTTCTAGCAGCAGACACATCTCTACAACTGTTAAGAGGAGACTTTGTGCAGCAGGCCTTCATGGTAAAATAGCTGCTAGGAAACCACTGCTAAGGACAGGTAACAAGCAGATGAGACTTGTTTGGGCTAAAGAACACAAGAAATGAACATTAGACCAGTGGAAATCTGTGCTTTGGTCTGATGAGTCCAAATTTGAGATCTCTGGTTCCAACCATCGTGTCTTTGTGCGACGCAGAAAAGGTGAACGGATGGACTCTACATGCCTGGTTCCCATTGCGAAGCATGGAGGAGGAGGTGTGATGGTGTGGGGGTGTTTTGCTGGTGACTAGTGTTGAGCCACCCCCGTAGTGTTCGAGTTCGGTTCGGTTCATCGAACACCCGTGTGTTCGCCGAACTGTTCGTCGAACACCTTCGAACACTGTTAAAACCAATGGCAGGCAAACAAAAACACATAGAAACTCCTAGAAAACACCTTCAAAGGTGTCCAAAAGCTGACAAACTGCTCAGAAGACACAACTAACACATGGAAAAGTGACAAGTACATATAGTCATGAGAAAAGAAAAGAGGTGGAGGAGTAAAAGGAGGGGGAGACACAGATATAGGCATGTCATGCCCTTCTAAAATCCAAAAAGTGAGAAGCCGACACGTTCAGTCCGCTCCTGCCCGTGCCACCTCCGTGTCGCCGGGTTTGTGCCAGAGCCGCGGTGAACCCTGACGGCCAGCACCCCTCTCCCAATACTGGTGCCTGTCCGCTGGTGGGTCGAGCGAGCCCCCCTGTGGTGGAGGCAGCTCTAAGCTTTTTAATTTAAATTGTCTCTCTAATTTGAATGAATACACTTTAAATCCATTTACAAGGATCTAATGGAGGGCAAGTTTCATGCCAGCAGCCGTGTAATTCCAGCTCCAGTAGCGTCCACTAAAGCTGCTGCAGTTAAAAAGCTTTTATAAGGATCGAGCTCAGCTGTCCACCGCAAGGCATCCTACTGCCAGTCCCAGCCCCTATGCCTTGGGGTGCCTCCTGATGCTCTTCACTGAGTATCCCGTGGTCCCGAAGCATTTCCTTTGAAAAAATTAAGTGTCCAAACTACAGGTGGTGTAGCTTGCTTAACAGCCGGGATAATCCGCTGACTAGCAGACACTGCTACTAGGCACAAAGTATTTCCTGGGCTAGATGCAGTTAAAAATTTGTAAGTAGATACTCTCGTTGGATGCTGAGAAAACATTCCATAGAGTCTCCTGGCACGCCATATATGATTCTCTTAAAAAGCTTGGGGTAGGGGTCTAGGGGACCCTTTTATAGCCAAAATCACGGCCCTGTATCGCAATACGTCACCTAGACTGAAGATAAATGGAACTGTAGCACCCTGAGGGCTCGGTTGCTACAGAGGTATTGCACCTCACCCAGAGGTGTGATATCTCACTCTCAGGTAAGGATGGAGTGTGGATCAGGACTAGTGTTGAGCCACCCCCGTAGTGTTCGAGTTCGGTTCGGTTCATCGAACACCCGTGTGTTCGCCAAACTGTTCGTCGAACTGTTCGTCGAACACCTTCGAACACCGTTAAAACCAATGGCAGGCAAACAAAAACACATAGAAACACATAGAAAACACCTTCAAAGGTGTCCAAAAGCTGACAAACTGCTCAGAAGACATAACTAACACATGGAAAAGTGACAAGTACATATAGTCATGCGAAAATAAAAGAGGTGGAGGAGTAAAAGGAGGGGGAGACACAGATATAGGCATGTCATGCCCTTCTAAAATCCAAAAAGTGAGAAGCCGACACGGCCAGTCCGCTCCTGCCCGTGCCACCTCCGTGTCGCCGGGTTTGTGCCAGAGCCGCGGTGAACCCTGACGGCCAGCCCCCCTCTCCCAATACTGGTGCCTGTCCGCTGGTGGGTCGAGCGAGCCCCCCTGTGGTGGAGGCAGCTCTAAGCTTTTTAATTTAAATTGTCTCTCTAATTTGAATGAATACACTTTAAATCCATTTACAAGGATCTATTGGAGGGCAAGTCTCATGCCAGCAGCCGCGGTAATTCCAGCTCCAGTAGCGTCCACTAAAGCTGCTGCAGTTAAAAAGCTTTTATAAGGATCGAGCTCGGCTGTCCACCGCAAGGCATCCTACTGCCAGTCCCAGCCCCTATGCCTTGGGGTGCCTCCTGATGCTCTTCACTAAGTATCCCATGGTCCCGAAGCATTTCCTTTGAAAAAATTAAGTGTCTAAACTACAGGTGGTGCAGCTTGCTTAACAGCCGGGATAATCCGCTCACTAGCAGACACTGCTACTAGGCACAAAGTATTTCCTGGGCTAGATGCAGTTAAAAATTTGTAATTAGATACTCTCGTTGGATGCTGAGAAAGCATTCCATAGAGTCTCCTGGCACGCCATATATGATTCTCTTAAAAAGCTTGGGGTAGGGGTCTAGGGGACCCTTTTATAGCCAAAATCACGGCCCTGTATCGCAATACGTCACCTAGGCTGAAGATAAATGGAACTGTAGCACCCTGAGGGCTCGGTTGCTACAGACGTATTGCACCTCACCCAGAGGTGTGATATCTCACTCTCAGGTAAGGATGGAGTGTGGATCAGGACCCGACACCTGCATGCATTACACCACATTGCCGTGGGGCAGGGCGACCAATATGCCCCTGAGATGGGCACGACAGTCCCTGTCCCTGGCTGGAGTGGGGGGAGGGAACACTGAGGAAGGGGAACCCTGTAGTGCAGGAGCAGGGAGGAAGCAGTTCCTGGGTGCATTGAGAAGGGAGTATAAAAGGTGGGCACCATCTTAGTTCAGTGCAGAGAAGTCTGAGCAGAAGTGGCAGGGAGCAGGGGCTCTGCATGAGCTCTGCTCCGGAGGCGGGCCTAGTAACAGAGGCCCAGGCCTGGAAGAGGGAGAAGGAAGGAAGAGGAGCGGAGAAGGCTCCAGGAACGAGGAATGAAGGGATCCCAGGGGTGCGGACGGGCGAGTCGCCACCG
The DNA here is from genome assembly GCF_046119375.1 of Phyllobates terribilis. Lineage (NCBI taxonomy): Eukaryota > Metazoa > Chordata > Amphibia > Anura > Dendrobatidae > Phyllobates > Phyllobates terribilis. The sequence goes on from NW_027362764.1 coordinate 460,477,016, forward strand.
CACGCCCGAATCCACCTGCGTGGAGGGGTCAGGCCAAAGGGGGAGACCGGTCCCCGAACTAGTGGAGGCAGGAAACGACCCTCAGCTAGAAACCGGAGGCTCTGACATTTTATGTGGCGCAGCCCCTCGCTACACCCGCTAGGAAGGCACCACATAGGGTCAGGGAAACTGGCGCCAAGTTTACCAAGAGGAGGCCCGAGGCAGCCGGACAGAAGTGTTGGTAAGAAAGGCCAGACAAAGGACACACAAAGGGGGTCCTGTGAAGTGCTCCAAAGTTATCTGGGAGTTGTCTGAGCCCCTCACCTGGTGAGCACAGTACGACGTGGGCAGCCGTTACCTGCAGATGTGGTCTGGATAATAAGAACTGTGAGTAAAGGCCCTGAACTGCATCACTGACTCCGTGTCGTTACTGCTGCTGCCCTGCACCATCACCCCCATCCTCCGCATACACTGCCCTGAGGCTATACTCCTCCCATGGGGAGTTATGCTACGCTCTGCTGCACCCACAACACCAGCCTCAGTGGTCTGCCCTGTAGCGGCGGTTCACTCTGACCGCAATCCACGGGTGGCGTAGTCGGACATTTAAACATGAAAACCACATAAATAGTTCCGCCACTGGTTTGACCGCCCTGAGCCACGGAACTGGGTCGCCGCCACGAAGACTACAACCACCAGCATCCACCAAAAAGGGTCCGGCTCCGGGTGTCCCAAGGCCCAGGGGGTGCGTCAGAACATTTTCATCACCTTTCACAATCACCAATGGGACAAGGCAGTGATGTCCTCTGTCCCCTCTCTTATACATCCTAGTGACGGAGCACCTGCTCTCATCAATTCGCCATAACCCCAATATTAGGTGGATTGAGGTGGGAGGCACCGAGTACAAGTGCTCTCTATTTGCTGATGATGTCCTAGTATATATCACTCAATCACATATATCCATCCATGCTGTTATGGCTGAAATAGATCACTTTGTTACATGGTAAAATTTTAAAATCAATGCAGCGAAGTCTGAGGCCCTCGATGTCTCCCTCCCCAAATCCATATAGGATTCCATCCAGTCCAACTTTCCCTTTGCCTGGCCCTCACAGGGTATCAAATACTTAGGAATTCCTATTCATAGAGACCTCTCCCATCTATGTTATCTTAATTTTGGGCCCTTTATTGAACAACTCCATACAGACCACGGTTGGCAAGTTAGAACTGTAAGATTCACTACGTGAACCACTGGTGTTTTGTGGAAAAGCACATGTACACTGTGTTCCAAATTATTATACAAAAAGTGTTTAGGAGTGATAAGGGAAGAATTTGTTTGTTTGTCAGTTAAACTCATTGATGGTGATGTGTGTCAGGGCTCTTTATATCACTGTAAGCAATTGCAGACACCTGTGCTAATTAGTTTGGCAGGTGTGTCCAATGAAAGGCAAGACTACTTAAGAAGGCTCTCTCACATTATTAAGCAGCCTACATTTTCTGCCAAAATGGGAAAGAAAAAGGATGTGTCGGCTGCTGAGAAGCAACAAATTGTGGAGTGTTTAGGTCAAGGCATGACTACAATCAACATTGTGCGATGATCAGGATGAAGTGTCTTGGCAATCAAGAAGTATGTAGCTGATTCACAGTACACACGTGTGCGTGCTGATAAGGGCAAATTGAGGACTCTTTCCTACAGGCAATTACGTCAGGTTGAAAGAGCAGCGGCAAAAAAGCCTTGTCATAGCAGCAGACAAGTTTTTGAAGCTGCTTGTGCCTCCAACGTCCCCCAAACAACAAGATGCAGGGTCCTTCAGAGGTTTGCAGCTGTGCATGCGCCATCCTGTCGACCTCCTCTATCCACTTCACACAAGCAGAAACGGCTCCAGTGGGCCAAACATTACATGAAGACTGATTTCAAAACTGTTTTGTTCACGGATGAGTGCCGTGCAGCGCTCGATGGTCCAGATGGATGGAGTGGAGGATGGCTGGTTGATGGACACCCCACGCAAACACGGCTACAGCGCCAACAAGGAAGAGGTGGAGTAATGTTTTGGGCTGGAATCATGGGGAGAGAGATTGTCGGCCCCTTTAGGATCCCTGAAGGTGCTAAAGATGAACTCCATAATGTATGTGGATTTTCTAAAACAGCACTTCCTGCCATGGTTCAAGAAGAAGAACCGTGTATTTCACAGCAAGATCATTTTTCTGCATGATAATGCACCATCTCATGCTGCACATAAAACATCTGCATCTCTGGCTGATATGGGCATAAAAGGGGACAAACTTATGGTGTGACCCCCATGCTCCCCTGACCTCTGCCCCATTCAGAACCTTTGGAGCATCATTAAAAGGAGTGTCTATGATGGCGGGAGGCAGTTCACATCTAAGCAACAGCTCTGGGAGGGTATTCTGTCCTCATGCAAAACAATTGAAGCAGAAACCATCCAAAACCTGACAAATTCAATGGACGAGAGAGTTCAGAAGCTCCTTTCGAACAAGGGGTCCTATGTGAAAATGTAACATCACCTAGAATAAAGTTTTGAGTTGAAAACTGTTTGATTTCAGTTTCTAACAACCTGCTAATGCTTATAATTTCAAAAATGACCATTTTTTTGGTCTTTATTAAAATGAAAAGGTTGATCGAAAAGTTTGGGGGATCTAAGAGTGTGGCAACCCAGTAGTCATGATTACTTCGAATTCTGACAATATGAGGGTCATGCTGCAGGTAGTGCAGCAAGAAGGCACTTATGTGCCTTGCGCATCTCGGAGCCCCAAAATTATTTTCCGGGCTAGATGCAGCTAAAAATTATTTTTAATTTTAAATCTGGTGAAGCTTTAGTATAGATGGCCTAATAGGAACAGTGCTGCACACTGCTACAAAGCCCAAATTATTTTCCAGTCAAGATACAGATAAACATGATTAGTAATTTGAAAGCTTAAAACGGTTGGTAGGGTGATTTTAACCAATCATCAAGCTTTTACTCTCCCCAGGATGACACAGGGGTAGAAAAGTCGTTTCGGATCCATGATTTGTTCATCTTTATGAACGTGAGTCTGTCTACATTATCAGTGGAGAGCCGCGTGCGCTTATCTGTCAGCACACCACCAGCAGCGCTGAACACACGTTCAGACAGAACGCTGGCTGCGGGGCATGACAAGATCTCCAAGGCGTAAGTGGCTAGCTCCGGCCATTTATCCAGATTGGAAGCCCAAAAAGAGCAAGGGTCCAGTGACACAGTCGTGGCTTCAATGTTTACTTGGAGATACTCCTGTACCATCGTCTCTAGGCGTTGACTATGTGTCAGACTTCTTGTCTCCTGTGGCCTTGCAAAGGATGGGCTAAAAAAGTGGTGAAATGATTCCGCAAAATTGATGTTACCAGCAGATACTGTGGTTCTGTTACGGTTTGAGTGCTGAACACTTGACGGTCCCACGGTTGGCAAGTTGGAACTGTGAGATTCACTACGTGCACCACAGGTGTTTTGTGGAAAAGCACATGTAAGATTCTGCAACAGTCTCTGCTGATACTCCTGCATGCGTGCATCCCTTTCTATGGCAGGAATAATTTCTGCAAATTTACTTTTGTACCGGGGATCTAACAGTGTGGCAACCCAGTAGTTAGGATTATTTCTAATTCTCACAATTCGAGGGTCATGTTGCAGGTAGTGCAGCAAGAAGGCACTCATGTGTGTTGCGCATCCAGGAGCACCAAGTCCCTGTTGTGTTGGTGGCGAGGTAACAATCATGCTTCCTTCCTCTGTCCTCTCCCCCCAACCTCGCACAACAGAAATGTGATCAAGGTCTCCCTCATCTGATGAGTCTTCCATCAGTTCGTCCTCCACTTCTTCCTGGGCTCCTGCACCTTCCTCACTAGTTTGGCTGCTACCATGCGCCCTGGTAAAACCATCTCCCCCACCCTCACATGCCTGCCGCCTTGGTGCTGCCGACCGTCTTGACCTTGCAGATGTTAGCCCTTCCGCATACAACTCCTCCTCCTCTACTTCCTCCACCTCCTCTTGTGCCACCACCTGACTCCGAATTCTGTTTAACATGTGCTCCAGCATGTAAATCACCGGAATAGTCATGCTGATAATGGCATCGTCAGCACTAAACATCTTCGTCGCCATTTCAAAACTGTGCAGAAGGGTGCATAGGTCTCTGATCTGAGACCACTCCTCCAGCGTGATTTGCCCCACCTCTGAATCTCGTTGGCCCAGGATATACGTCAGAACGTATTGCACCAGGGCTTGTCGGTGCTGCCACAGTCGCTGCAACATGTGCAGAGTTGAATTCCACCGGGTAGGCACATCGCATTTTAGCCGGTGAAGTGGCTGGCCCAACGACTTCTGTAGAGATGTAAGTCGCTGAGCTGCGGGATGCGAACGGCGGAAGTGAGCACACAGCGACCGTGCCCTCTGCAGAAGGCCATCTAGTCTGGGATAGTGGGCTAAAAATTGCTGGACAACCAGGTTCAACACGTGAGCCATACAAGGCACGTGTGTGACATTGCCCCGGCGAAGGGCCGCACCCAGGTTTGCAGCATTGTCGCACACGGCCTTCCCTGGTTTCAGGTCCAGTGGAGACAACCATTCATGAAATTGGTTCTCCAGAGCTGACCACAACTCCTCAGCTGTGTGACTCACATTTCCCAGACATTTCAATGTAAAAACCGCCTGATGACGTTGAGCCCTACTGCCAGCATAGTAAGTAGGTGTGCAGGATCCCTTCTGCGCAGTTAGAAAGCTTGTGGCATGACCAGACAGGCTTTGGGTGCAGGTGGAAGACCGAGAGGAGGTTGAGGAGGCAGAAGCAGTGGAGGAACTTTGACATAAAGAGGATTGACGCACAACTCGTGGGGACGGCAAGACTTGGACAGCAGCCCCTTGTCCTGCTGTCACCATAGTTACCCAGTGCCCAGTCAGCGACATGTAACGCCCCTGTCCATGCCTACTCGTCCAAGTGTCTGTGGTGAAATGCACCCTGTCACACACAGAGTTTCTCAAAGAAGCGGTGATGTTGTGTGCGACATGCTGGTGGAGCGCAGGCACACCTTTCTTTGAGAAGTAGTGCCGACTGGGCATCTGGTACTGGGGCACTGCGACGGACATAAGGTCTCGAAAATCCTCTGTGTCCACCAGGCGGAAAGGCAGCATTTCTGTAGCCAAGAGCTTGCAGATGGTGAAATTCAACCTCTTAGCTTTCTCATGGCTAGGAGGAAATGGTCTTTTACTTGTCCACATCTGAGGGACCGAGGGCTGGCTATTGTGCTTAGACGGGGTTGATAAGGGTGTCCCCGGCAAACTGCCGGTCTGTGAGGAAGATGCAGGCGGACATGTTAGGTTGCCTTGATCAAAAGGTGGTGCTATCGATGTCGGACAGCGCTCAACACCAGCTGGTGTTACCACCTCCAAAGAAAATGATGACCTGCCAATCACGCTGGCTGTTGCGGGTAAAGAGGTGGCAGGTCTGCGCCCCAAAACAGGTGTGACTGCTGTCCCCCCAGTCACAGAGGATGAAGAGGCCGCGGATGCACAAGATATGGCAGACGGTGATTGGCCCGGCCGGCTAGGCCGCATTGTAGCACACTGAGCTTCCCACTGCAACTTATGCTTCATGTCCATGTGCCGGTTCATGCATGAAGTACTCAAACTATGTATTTTTTGGCCTCTACTTAGCTTTTGCTGACAAATGTTACAGATAACACGAGTTGGGTCATCTTTATCGATCTGAAAAAATGCCCAGGCTATGCAAGGCTTAGCACCCATGCGACCTGAAGAGCCACCACGACTTGTGGTGAGAGGCAGAGTTGTGTTTGAGGATGCAGTTGTTGACGTGCTTCCAGTACTACGTCTCTGTCCAGGAAGGCGCAACCTGACCTCGTCATCACTAGCATCTTCCTCCACCTCCTCTGCTGACCTCATCTCTTGGCTGACTGTGGGTTGACAGTAGGTGGGATCTCCGACCTCATCATCATCACCCTGTGCGTTATCACACCCGTCGTCCTCAGAGCCAACCTGTTCCTGCCCTGACAAAAAACTAAAGTTGTCGCTCCAATCAGGTATTTGAGTCTTATCATCGTCTTCCTCATTGTCTCCACCAACAGGAGTTACAGTTTGGGAATGAGGGTCTACATTATGGTCAGAACCTTCTGCGTCTGGTCCTGGATCCGACTCATAAAGATTCTGGGCATCAGTGCAGATCATTTCCTCGTCTGGATTCACAGAAGCGCTGGAGTCGACCTCTGATTCCCAGGCTATAGTATGAGTAAACAGCTCTGCAGACTCAACCATCTGTTCTACCTCATACTCAGACGGGCAGCTGGAGATTTGGGAGCTGTGAGGAAGCAAGTGCGATTTGGGTGACACCTTTGAGGACTAGAGTATTTGTGATGTTGAAGTTGATGTGGAGGAGAGCCCACTTAAAGGAGCACTTGATATCCGTTGAAGCACCTGCTGTTTTTGTGCCTCATCTGGAATTTGTAGCGATTGGCGTGGCCGTAAGAAAGGGATCTTATCACATTGTCCGCTAAAAGAAGTAGACATTTTAGTTTGGCTGGAAGATGGTCTTTCTTCTGCAGATGTTACTGTTGCTTTAACACCTACCCCACGGACACAACCTTTTTTCCCCTTCCCAACACGCCTATTCCCCTTTCCACCAGCAGCAGGCCTTTTTCCACTCATTTTGGTGGTTAACTAATTCACAACTCTGGAGTTGTTTGCACAAAAAAACAATGGATGGTAACCGAGCAGAGCTGAGTGGCCAAACTGTGGTATTAGGCCAAAACTATTGGCTGGGTTAGATGCAGAAAAAAATTATTTTGAATTTGCAACCTGATGGAGGTCAGTATAGATGGACTAATAGAGAAAGTCCCACACACTGCTAGAAGCCCAAATATTTTTTCAGAGGTACTGTAGATGCAGATAAAAATTATTTTTAATTTGCAACCTGATGGAGGTCAGTATAGATGGACTAATAGACCAAGTCCCACACACCGCTAGAAGCCCAAATATTTTTTCAGAGCTAGATGCAGAAAAAAATTATTTTTAATTTGCAACCTGATGGAGGTCAGTATAGATGGACTAATAGACCAAGTCCCACACACTGCTAGAAGCCCAAATATTTTTTCAGAGCTAGATGCAGAAAAAAATTATTTTTAATTTGCAACCTGATGGAGGTCAGTATAGATGGACTAATAGACCAAGTCCCACACACCGCTAGAAGCCCAACTATTTTTTCAGAGCTAGATGCAGAAAAAAATTATATTCAATTTGCAACCTGCTGGAGGTCAGTATAGAAGGACTAATAGAACAAGTCCCACACACTGCTAGAAGCCCAAATATTTTTTCAGAGCTAAATGAAGAAAAAAATTATTTTTAATTTGCAACCTGATGGAGGTCAGTATAGATGAACTAATAGACCAAGTCCCACACACTGCTAGAAGCCCAAATATTTTTTCAGAGCTAGATGCAGAAAAAAATTATTTTGAATTTGCAACCTGATGGAGGTCAGTATAGATGGACTAATAGACCAAGTCCCACACACTGCTAGAAGCCCAAATATTTTTTCAGAGCTAGATGCAGAAAAAAATTATTTTTAATTTGCAACCTGATGGAGGTCAGTATAGATGGACTAATAGACCAAGTCCCACACACTGCTAGAAGCCCAAATATTTTTTCAGAGCTAGATGCAGAAAAAAATTATTTTTAATTTGCAACCTGATGGAGGTCAGTATAGATGGACTAATAGACCACGTCCCACACACTGCTAGAAGCCCAAATATTTTTTCAGAGCTAGATGCAGAAAAAAATTATTTTTAATTTGCAACCTGATGGAGGTCAGTATAGATGGACTAATAGACCAAGTCCCACACACCGCTAGAAGCCCAAATATTTTTTCAGAGCTAGATGCAGAAAAAAATTATTTTTAATTTGCAACCTGATGGAGGTCAGTATAGATGGACTAATAGACCACGTCCCACACACTGCTAGAAGCCCAAATATTTTTTCAGAGCTAGATGCAGAAAAAAATTATTTTTAATTTGCAACCTGATGGAGGTCAGTATAGATGGACTAATAGACCAAGTCCCACACACCGCTAGAAGCCCAAATACTTTTTCAGAGCTAGATGCAGAAAAAAAATATATTCAGTTTGCAACCTGATGGAGGTCAGTATAGATGGACTAATAGAATGATGCTATGCCCAAAAGATTTTACTTCACTAGGTGCAGTAAAAAAATTGGTATTCTATACACAGGTGTTATATCTTGCAACACAGATAGGCTACTCCACTGACTAACACACTCTGCAATAGGCCAAAAAGGATTAGCTTTGCTAGATTCAGCCAAATGCTGTGAAAAAAACTTGCACAGCACTGGCACAGACCTGCCTGGCAAAAACTGATAGGAACTCATGTAACCTAGTCCTGAAAAGGACTCCAATTACAATTAGTCTTTACTCCCACAACCTATCTATTTAAGAGCACAGACCTCCCTGATAAAAGTCGTAGGAAATGCTGTAACCTAGTCCTTAAAAGGACTGCAATCACAACTATTCCCTACTCCCAAGCTATCTGTATATTTGTGCGAAAATTGGCATGAAATTAACAAGGTATAGCGCACACAGCAACAGCGGTGCCATCTAACACGCAGCTGCAGCAGTGAGAAAATGGTGGCGACGGGGAAAATGGCTTGGTCTTATAGGGCAAGGACATGTGACATACACTGCCAATGACACATGCCCTTGCTTGTGTGAAAAAAAGCACTTCGCTCCGTGTGTGCGCTGCTGATAGGCTGACAGATTGCACCTCCCCACTGCAAATGCGGGAAAGAGAAAAAAAAATGGAGATCTTCATTGTTCCTGCAGAGATCCATCCCCTGCCCCTCCCCCCACCCCGCTGTACACTCAAACTGCGTATTAACATTAATTTTCATCATTACTGAGAAAAAATCCAGTTATGATTTTGGTGCACGAACAGTTATCGAACATAACCTCGAACAGCCGAATTGTTCTCAAATTGTTCGTGTTCGCCGAACGGCTCGAACACCGCCCAAAACAGCTCGAATTTGAGATTGGCGAACAGTTCGAGTAGAACAACGCTCATCTCTAATCAGGACCCGACACCTGCATGCATTACACCACATTGCCGTGGGGCAGGGCGACCAATATGCCCCTGAGATGGGCACGATAGTCCCTGTCCCTGGCTGGAGTGGGGGGAGGGAACACTGAGGAAGGGGAACCCTGTAGTGCAGGAGCAGGGAGGAAGCAGTTCCTGGGTGCATTGAGAAGGGAGTATAAATGGTGGGCACCATCTTAGTTCAGTGCAGAGAAGTCTGAGCAGAAGTGGCAGGGAGCAGGGGCTCTGCATGAGCTCTGCTCCGGAGGCGGGCCTAGTAACAGAGGCCCAGGCCTGGAAGAGGGAGAAGGAAGGAAGAGGAGTGGAGAAGGCTCCAGGAACGAGGAACGAAGGGATCCCAGGCGTGCGGACGGGCGAGTAGCCACCGCACGCCCGAATCCACCTGCATGGAGGGGTCAGGCCAAAGGGGGAGACCGGTCCCCGAAACTAGTGGAGGCAGGAAACGACCCTCAGCTAGAAACAGGAGGCTGTGACATTTTATGTGGCGCAGCCCCTCGCTACACCCGCTAGGAGGGCAGCACATAGGGTCAGGGAAACTGGCGCCAAGTTTACCAAGAGGAGGCCCGAGGCAGCCGGACAGAAGGGTTGGTAAGAAAGGCCAGACAAAGGACACACAAAGGGGGTCCTGTGAAGCGCTCCAATGTTATCTGGGAGTTGTCTGAGCCCCTCACCTGGTGAGCACAGTACGACGTGGGCAGCCGTTACCTGCAGACGTGGTCTGGATAATAAGAACTGTGAGTAAAGGCCCTGGACTGCATCACTGACTCCGTGTCGTTACTGCTGCTGCCCTGCACCATCACCCCCATCCTCCGCATACACTGCCCTGAGGCTATACTCCTCCCGTGGGGAGTTATGCTACGCTCTGCTGCACCCACAACACCAGCCTCAGCGGTCTGCCCTGCAGCGGCGGTTCACTCTGACCGCAATACACGGGTGGCGTAGTCGGACATTTAAACATCAAAACCACATAAATAGTTCCGCCACTGGTTTGACCACCCTGAGCCACAGAACCGGGTCGCCGCCACGAAGACTACAACCACCAGCATCCACCAAAAAGGGTCCGGCTCCGGGTGTCCCAAGGCCCAGGAGGTGCATCAGAACATTTTCATCACCTTTCACAATCACCAATGGGACAAGGCAGGGATGTCCTCTGTCCCCTCTCTTATACATCCTAGTGACGGAGCACCTGCTCTCATCAATTCGCCATAACCCCAATATTAGGTGGATTGAGGTGGGAGGCACCGAGTACAAGTGCTCTCTATTTGCTGATGATGTCCTAGTATATATCACTCAATCACACATATCCATCTATGCTGTTATGGCTGAAATAGATCACTTTGTTACATGGTCAAATTTTAAAATCAATGCAGCGAAGTCTGAGGCCCTCGATGTCTCCCTCCCCAAATCCATACAGGATTCTATCCAGTCCAACTTTCCCTTTGCCTGGCCCTCACAGGGTATCAAATACTTAGGAATTCCTATTCATAGAGACCTCTCCCATCTATGTTATCTTAATTTTGGGCCCTTTATTGAACAACTCCATACAGACCATGGTTGGCAAGTTAGAACTGTAAGATTCACTACGTGAACCACTGGTGTTTTGTGGAAAAGCACATGTACACTGTGTTCCAAATTATTCTGCAAAAAGTGTTTAGGAGTGATAAGGGAAGAATTTGTTTGTTTGTCAGTTAAACTCATTGATGGTGATGTGTGTCAGGGCTCTTTATATCACTGTAAGCAATTGCAGACACCTGTGCTAATTAGTTTGGCAGGTGTGTCCAATGAAAGGCAAGACTACTTAAGAATACTGTCTCACATTATTAAGCAGCCTACATTTTCTGCCAAAATGGGAAAGAAAAAGGATGTGTCGGCTGCTGAGAAGCAACAAATTGTGGAGTGTTTAGGTCAAGGCATGACTACAATCAACATTGTGCGATGATCAGGATGAAGTGTCTTGGCAATCAAGAAGTATGTAGCTGATTCACAGTACACACGTGTGCGTGCTGATAAGGACAAATTGAGGACTCTTTCCTACAGGCAATTACGTCAGGTTAAAAGAGCAGCGGCAAAAAAGCCTTGTCATAGCAGCAGACAAGTTTTTGAAGCTGCTGGTGCCTCCAACGTCCCCCGAACAACAAGATGCAGGGTCCTTCAGAGGTTTGCAGCTGTGCATATGCCATCCTTTCGACCTCCTCTATCCACTTCACACAAGCAGAAACGGCTCCAGTGGGCCAAACATTACATGAAGACTGATTTCAAAACTGTTTTGTTCACGGATGAGTGCCGTGCAGCGCTCGATGGTCCAGATGGATGGAGTGGAGGATGGCTGGTTGATGGACACCCCACGCAAACACGGCTACAGCGCCAACAAGGAGGAGGTGAAGTAATGTTTTGGGCTGGAATCATGGGGAGAGAGATTGTCGGCCCCTTTAGGATCCCTGAAGGGGTAAAGATGAACTCCATAATGTATGTGGATTTTCTCAAACAGCACTTCCTGCCATGGTTCAAGAAGAACCATGTATTTCACAGCAAGATCATTTTTTTGCATGATAATGCACCATCTCATGCTGCACATAAAACATCTGCATCTCTGGCTGATATGGGCATAAAAGGGGACAAACTTATGGTGTGACCCCCATGCTCCCCTGACCTCTACCCCATTCAGAACCTCTGGAGCATCATCAAAAGGAGTGTCTATGATGGCGGGAGGCAGTTCACATCTAAGCAACAGCTCTGGGAGGGTATTCTGTCCTCATGCAAAACAATTGAAGCAGAAACCATCCAAAACCTGACAAATTCAATGGACGAGAGAGTTCAGAAGCTCCTTTCGAACAAGGGGTCCTATGTGAAAATGTAACATCACCTAGAATAAAGTTTTGAGTTGAAAACTGTTTGATTTCAGTTTCTAATAACCTGCTAATGCTTATAATTTCAAAAATGACCATTTTTTTGGTCTTTATTAAAATGAAAAGGTTGATCGAAAAGTTTGGGGGATCTAAGAGTGTGGCAACCCAGTAGTCATGATTACTTCGAATTCTGACAATATGAGGGTCATGTTGCAGGTAGTGCAGCAAGAAGGCACTTATGTGTCTTGCGCATCTCGGAGCCCCAAAATTATTTTCCGGGCTAGATGCAGATAAACATGATTAGTAATTTGAAAGCTTAAAACGGTTGGTAGGGTGATTTTAACCAATCATCAAGCTTTTACTCTCCCCAAGATGACACAGGGGTAGAAAAGTCGTTTCGGATCCATGATTTGTTCATCTTTATCAACGTGAGTCTGTCTACATTATCAGTGGAGAGCCGCGTGCGCTTATCTGTCAGCACACCACCAGCAGCGCTGAACACACGTTCAGACAGAACGCTGGCTGCGGGGCATGACAAGATCTCCAAGGCGTAAGTGGCTAGCTCCGGCCATTTATCCAGATTGGAAGCCCAAAAAGAGCAAGGGTCCAGTGACACAGTCATGGCTTCAATGTTTACTTGGAGATACTCCTGTACCATCGTCTCTAGGCGTTGACTATGTGTCAGACTTCTTGTCTCCTGTGGCCTTGCAAAGGATGGGCTAAAAAAGTGGTGAAATGATTCCGCAAAATTGATGTTACCAGCAGATACTGTGGTTCTGTTACGGTTTGAGTGCTGAACACTTGACGGTCCCACGGTTGGCAAGTTGGAACTGTGAGATTCACTACGTGCACCACTGGTGTTTTGTGGAAAAGCACATGTAAGATTCTGCAACAGTCTCTGCTGATACTCCTGCATGCGTGCATCCCTTTCTATGGCAGGAATAATTTCTGCAAATTTACTTTTGTACCGGGGATCTAACAGTGTGGCAACCCAGTAGTCATGATTATTTCTAATTCTCACAATTCGAGGGTCATTTTGCAGGTAGTGCAGCAAGAAGGCACTCATGTGTGTTGCGCATCCAGGAGCACCAAGTCCCTGTTGTGTTGGTGGCGAGGTAACAATCATGCTTCCTTCCTCTGTCCTCTCCCCCCAACCTCGCACAACAGAAATGTGATCAAGGGCTCCCTCATCTGATGAGTCTTCCATAAGTTCGTCCTCCACTTCTTCCTGGGCTCCTGCACCTTCCTCACTAGTTTGGCTGCTACCATGCGCACTGGTAAAACCATCTCCCCCAGCCTCACATGCCTGCCGCCTCGGTGCTGCCGACCGTCTGGACCTTGCAGATGTTAGCCCTTCCGCATGAGATGTAAGTCGCTGAGCTGCGGGATGCGAACGTCGGAAGTGAGCACACAGCGACCGTGCCCTCTGCAGAAGGCCATCTAGTCTGGGATAGTGGGCTAAAAATTGCTGGACAACCAGGTCCAACACGTGAGCCATACAAAGCACGTGTGTGACATTGCCCCGGCGAAGGGCCGCACCCAGGTTTGCAGCATTGTTGCACACGGCCTTCCCTGGTTTCAGGTCCAGTGGAGACAACCATTCATGAAATTGGTTCTCCAGAGCTGACCACAACTCCTCAGCTGTGTGACTCACATTTCCCAGACATTTCAAAGTAAAAACCGCCTGATGACGTTGAGCCCTACTGCCAGCATAGTAAGGAGGTGTGCAGGATCCCTTCTGCGCAGTTAGAAAGCTTGTGGCATGACCAGACAGGCTTTGGGTGCAGGTGGAAGACCGAGAGGAGGTTGAGGAGGCAGAAGCAGTGGAGGAACTTTGACATAAAGAGGATTGACGCACAACTCGTGGGGACGGCAAGACTTGGACAGCAGCCCCTTGTCCTGCTGTCACCATAGTTACCCAGTGCCCAGTCAGCGACATGTAACGCCCCTGTCCATGCCTACTCGTCCAAGTGTCTGTGGTGAAATGCACCCTGTCACACACAGAGTTTCTCAAAGAAGCGGTGATGTTGTGTGCGACATGCTGGTGGAGCGCAGGCACACCTTTCTTTGAGAAGTAGTGCCGACTGGGCATCTGGTTCTGGGGCACAGCGACGGACATAAGGTCTCGAAAATCCTCTGTGTCCACAAGGCGGAAAGGCAGCATTTCTGTAGCCAAGAGCTTGCAGATGGTGAAATTCAACCTCTTAGCTTTCTCATGGCTAGGAGGAAATGGTCTTTTACTTGTCCACATCTGAGGGACCGTGGGCTGGCTATTGTGCTTAGACGGGGTTGATAAGGGTGTCCCCGGCAAACTGCCGGTCTGTGAGGAAGATGCAGGCAGACATGTTAGGTTGCCTTGATCCAAAGTTGGTGCTATCGATGTCGGACAGCGCTCAACACCAGCTGGTGTTACCACCTCCAAAGAAAATGATGACCTGCCAATCACCCTGGCTGTTGCGGGTAAAGAGGTGGCAGGTCTGCGCCCCAAAACAGGTGTGACTGCTGTCCCCCCAGTCACAGAGGATGAAGAGGCCGCTGATGCACAAGATATGGCAGACGGTGGTTGGCCCGGCCGGCTAGGCCGCATTTTAGCACACTGAGCTTCCCACTGCAACTTATGCTTCATGTCCATGTGCCGGTTCATGCATGAAGTACTCATGTTATGTATTTTTTGGCCTCTACTTAGCTTTTGCTGACAAATGTTACAGATAACACGAGTTGGGTCATCTTTATCGATCTGAAAAAATGCCCAGGCTATGCAAGGCTTAGCAACCATGCGACCTGAAGAGCCACCACGACTTGTGGTGAGAGGCAGAGTTGTGTTTGAGGATGCAGCTGTTGACGTGCTTCCAGTACTACGTCTCTGTCCAGGAAGGCACAACCTGACCTCGTCGTCACTAGCATCTTCCTCCACCTCCTCTGCTGACCTCATCTCTTGGCTGACTGTGGGTTGACAGTAAGTGGGATCTCCAACCTCATCATCATCACCCTGTGCGTTATCACACCCGTCGTCCTCAGAGCCTACCTGTTCCTGCCCTGACAAAAAACTAAAGTTGTCGCTCCAATCAGGTATTTGAGTCTCATCATCATCTTCCTCATTGTCTCCACCAACAGGAGTTACAGTTTGGGAATGAGGGTCTACATTATGGTCAGAACCTTCTGCGTCTGGTCCTGGATCCGATTCATAAAGATTCTGGGCATCAGTGCAGATCATTTCCTCGTCTGGATTCACAGAAGTGCTGGAGTCGACCTCTGATTCCCAGGCTATAGTATGAGTAAACAGCTCTGCAGACTCAACCATCTGTTCTACCTCATACTCAGACGGGCAGCTGGAGATTTGGGAGCTGTGAGGAAGCAAGTGCGATTGGGGTGACACATTTGAGGACTGGAGTATTTGTGATGTTGAAGTTGATGTGGAGGAGTGCCCACTTAAAGGAGCACTTGATATCCGTTGAAGCACCTGCTGTTTTTGTGCCTCATCTGGAATTTGTAGCGATTGGCGTGGCCGTAAGAAAGGGATCTTATCACATTGTCCGCTAAAAGAAGTAGACATTTTAGTTTGGCTGGAAGATGGTCTTTCTTCTGCAGATGTTACTGTTGCTTTAACACCTACCCCACGGACACAACCTTTTTTCCTCTTCCCAACACGCCTATTCCCCTTTCCACCAGCAGCAGGCCTTTTTCCACTCATTTTGGTGGTTAACTAATTCACAACTCTGGAGTTGTTTGCCAAAAAAACAATGGATGGGAACCGAGCAGAGCTGAGTGGCCAAACTGTGGTATTAGGCCAAAACTATTGGCTGGGTTAGATGCAGAAAAAAATTATATTCAATTTGCAACCTGATGGAGGTCAGTATAGATGGACTAATAGAGAAAGTCCCACACACAGCTAGAAGCCCAAATAATTTTTCAGAGATAGATGCAGAAAAAAAATATATTCAGTTTGCAACCTGATGGAGGTCAGTATAGATGGACTAATAAAGTCCCACACACTGCTAGAAGGCCAAATATTTTTTCAGAGGTAGATGCAGAAAAATTTTTTATTCAGTTTGCAACCTGATGGAGGTCAGTATAGATGGACTAATAGAACAAGTCCCACAGATAGCTAGAAGCCCAAATATTTTTTCAGAGGTAGATGCAGATAAAAATTATTTTTAATTTGCAACCTGATGGAGGTCAGTATAGATGGACTAATAGAGAAAGTCCCACACACTGCTAGAAGGCCAAATATTTTTTCAGAGCTGGATGCAGATAAAAATTATTTTTAATTTGCAACCTGATGGAGGTCAGTATAGATGGACTAATAGAGAAAGTCCCACCCACAGCTAGAAGCCCAAATATTTTTTCAGGGCTAGATGCAGAAAAAAATTATATTCAGTTTGCAACCTGATGGAGGTCAGTATAGATGGACTAATAGAACAAGTCCCACACACAGCTAGAAGCCCAAATATTTTTTCAGAGGTAGATGCAGAAAAAAATTATATTCAGTTTGCAACCTGATGGAGGTCTGTATAGATGGATTAATAGAACAAGTCCCACACACAGCTAGAAGCCCAATATTTTTTCAGAGGTAGATGCAGAAAAAAAATATATTCAGTTTGCAACCTGATGGAGGTCAGTATAGATGGACTAATAGAGAAAGTCCCACACACTGCTAGAAGGCCAAATATTTTTTCAGAGCTAGATGCAGACAAAAAATTATTTTTAATTTGCAACCTGATGGAGGTCAGTATAGATGGACTAATAGAGAAAGTCCCACACACTGCTAGAAGGCCAAATATTTTTTCAGAGCTGGATGCAGATAAAAATTATTTTTAATTTGCAATCTGATGGAGGTCAGTATAGATGGACTAATAGAGAAAGTCCCACACACTGCTAGAAGGCCAAATATTTTTTCAGAGCTAGATGCAGAAAAAAATTATATTCAGTTTGCAACCTGATGGAGGTCAGTATAGATGGACTAATAGAACAAGTCCCACACTCAGCTAGAAGCCCAAATATTTTTTCAGAGGTAGATGCAGATAAAAATTATTTTTAATTTGCAACTTGATGGAGGTCAGTATAGATGGACTAATAGAACAAGTCCCACACACTGCTAGGAGCCCAAATATTTTTTTCAGAGGTAGATGCAGAAAAAAATTATATTCAGTTTGCAACCTGATGGAGGTCAGTATAGATGGACTAATAGAGAAAGTCCCACACACTGCTAGAAGGCCAAATATTTTTTCAGAGGTAGATGCAGAAAAATTTTTTATTCAGTTTGCAACCTGATGGAGGTCAGTATAGATGGACTAATAGAACAAGTCCCACACACAGCTAGAAGCCCAAATATTTTTTCAGAGGTAGATGCAGATAAAAATTATTTTTAATTTGCAACCTGATGGAGGTCAGTATAGATGGACTAATAGAGAAAGTCCCACACACTGCTAGAAGGCCAAATATTTTTTCAGAGCTGGATGCAGATAAAAATTATTTTTAATTTGCAACCTGATGGAGGTCAGTATAGATGGACTAATAGAGAAAGTCCCACCCACAGCTAGAAGCCCAAATATTTTTTCAGGGCTAGATGCAGAAAAAAATTATATTCAGTTTGCAACCTGTTGGAGGTCAGTATAGATGGACTAATAGAACAAGTCCCACACACAGCTAGAAGCCCAAATATTTTTTCAGAGGTAGATGCAGAAAAAAATTATATTCAGTTTGCAACCTGATGGAGGTCTGTATAGATGGATTAATAGAAGAAGTCCCACACACAGCTAGAAGCCCAATATTTTTTCAGAGGTAGATGCAGAAAAAAAATATATTCAGTTTGCAACCTGATGGAGGTCAGTATAGATGGACTAATAGAGAAAGTCCCACACACTGCTAGAAGGCCAAATATTTTTTCAGAGCTAGATGCAGACAAAAAATTATTTTTAATTTGCAACCTGATGGAGGTCAGTATAGATGGACTAATAGAACAAGTCCCACACACTGCTAGAAGCCCAAATATTTTTTCAGAGGTAGATGCAGAAAAAAATTATATTCAGTTTGCAACCTGATGGAGGTCTGTATAGATGGATTAATAGAACAAGTCCCACACACAGCTAGAAGCCCAATATTTTTTCAGAGGTAGATGCAGAAAAAAAATATATTCAGTTTGCAACCTGATGGAGGTCAGTATAGATGGACTAATAGAGAAAGTCCCACACACTGCTAGAAGGCCAAATATTTTTTCAGAGCTGGATGCAGATAAAAATTATTTTTAATTTGCAACCTGATGGAGGTCAGTATAGATGGACTAATAGAGAAAGTCCCACCCACAGCTAGAAGCCCAAATATTTTTTCAGGGCTAGATGCAGAAAAAAATTATATTCAGTTTGCAACCTGATGGAGGTCAGTATAGATGGACTAATAGAACAAGTCCCACACACAGCTAGAAGCCCAAATATTTTTTCAGAGGTAGATGCAGAAAAAAATTATATTCAGTTTGCAACCTGATGGAGGTCTGTATAGATGGATTAATAGAACAAGTCCCACACACAGCTAGAAGCCCAATATTTTTTCAGAGGTAGATGCAGAAAAAAAATATATTCAGTTTGCAACCTGATGGAGGTCAGTATAGATGGACTAATAGAGAAAGTCCCACACACTGCTAGAAGGCCAAATATTTTTTCAGAGCTAGATGCAGACAAAAAATTATTTTTAATTTGCAACCTGATGGAGGTCAGTATAGATGGACTAATAGAGAAAGTCCCACACACTGCTAGAAGGCCAAATATTTTTTCAGAGCTAGATGCAGACAAAAAATTATTTTTAATTTGCAACCTGATGGAGGTCAGTATAGATGGACTAATAGAGAAAGTCCCACACACTGCTAGAAGGCCAAATATTTTTTCAGAGCTGGATGCAGATAAAAATTATTTTTAATTTGCAACCTGATGGAGGTCAGTATAGATGGACTAATAGAGAAAGTCCCACACACTGCTAGAAGGCCAAATATTTTTTCAGAGCTAGATGCAGAAAAAAATTATATTCAGTTTGCAACCTGATGGAGGTCAGTATAGATGGACTAATAGAACAAGTCCCACACTCAGCTAGAAGCCCAAATATTTTTTCAGAGGTAGATGCAGATAAAAATTATTTTTAATTTGCAACCTGATGGAGGTCAGTATAGATGGACTAATAGAACAAGTCCCACACACTGCTAGAAGCCCAAATATTTTTTCAGAGGTAGATGCAGAAAAAAATTATATTCAGTTTGCAACCTGATGGAGGTCTGTATAGATGGATTAATAGAACAAGTCCCACACACAGCTAGAAGCCCAATATTTTTTCAGAGGTAGATGCAGAAAAAAAATATATTCAGTTTGCAACCTGATGGAGGTCAGTATAGATGGACTAATAGAGAAAGTCCCACACACTGCTAGAAGGCCAAATATTTTTTCAGAGCTAGATCCAGAAAAAAATTATATTCAGTTTGCAACCTGATGGAGGTCAGTATAGATGGACTAATAGAACAAGTCCCACACACTGCTAGAAGCCCAAATATTTTTTCAGAGCTAGATGCAGAAAAAAATTATATTCAATTTGCAACCTGATGGAGGTCAGTATAGATGGACTAATAGAATGATGCTATGCCCAAAAGATTTAACTTCACTAGGTGCAGTAAAAAAATTGGCATTCTATACACAGGTGGTATATCTTGCAACACAGATAGGCTACTCCACTGACTAACACACTCTGCAATAGTCCAAAAAGGATTAGCTTTGCTAGATTCAGCCAAATGCTGTGAAAAAAACTTGCACAGCACTGGCACAGACCTGCCTGGCAAAAACTGATAGGAACTGATGTAACCTAGTCCTGAAAAGGACTGCAATTACAATTAGTCTTTACTCCTACAATCTATCTATTTAAGAGCACAGACCTGCCTGATAAAAGTCGTAGGAAATGCTGTAACCTAGTCCTTAAAAGGACTGCAATCACAACTATTCCCTACTCCCAAGCTATCTGTAGATTTGTGCGAAAATTGGCTTGAAATTAACAAGGTATAGCGCACACAGCAACAGCGGTGCCGTCTAACACGCAACTGCAGCAGTGAGAAAATGGTGGCGACGGGGAAAATGGCTGGGTCTTATAGGGCAGGGACATGTGACATACACTGCCAATGACACATGCCCTTGCTTGTGTGAAAAAAGCACTTCGCTCCGTGTGTGCGCTGCTGATAGGCTGACAGATTGCACCTCCCCACTGTAAATGCGGGAAAGAGAAAAAAAAATGGAGATCTTCATTATTCCTGCAGAGATCCATCTCCTGCCCCTCCCCCCACCCCTCTGTACACTCAAACTGCGTATTAGCATTAATTTTCATCATTACTGAGAAAAAATCCAGTTATGATTTTGGTGCACGAACAATTATCGAACATAACCTCGAACACCCGAATTTTTCTCAAATCGTTCGTGTTCGCCGAACGGCTCGAACACCGCCCAAAACAGCTCGAATTTGAGATTGGCGAACAGTTCGAGTAGAACAACGCTCATCTCTACTGGTGACACTGTTGGGGATTTATTCAAAATTGAATGCATTCTGAACCAGCATGGCAACCACAGCATCTTGCAGCAGCATGCTATTCCATCTGGTTTGCGTTTAGTTGGACCATCATTTATTTTTCAACAGGACAATGACCCCAAACACACCTCCAGGCTGTGTAAGGGCTATTTGACCAAGAAGGAGAGTGATGGGGTTGCTACACCACATGGCCTGGCCTCCACATTCACCAGACCTGAACCGAATCGAAATGGTTTGGGGTAAGCTGGACCGCAGAGTGAAGGCAAAGGGGCCAACAAGTGCTAAGCATCTCTGGGAACTCCTTCAAGATTGTTGGAAGACCATTTCCGGTGACTACCTCTTTAAGCTCATCCAGAGAATGCCAGGAGTGTGCAAAGCAGTCATCAAAGCAAAAGGTGGCTACTTTGAAGAACCTAGAATATAAGACATATTTTCAGTTGTTTCACACTTTTTTGTTAAGTATATAATTCCACATGTGTTAATTCACAGTTTTGATGCCTTCAGTGTGAATGTACAATTTTCAAAGTCATGAAAATACAGAAAAATCTTTAAATGAGAAGGTGTGTCCAAACTTTTGGTCTGTACTGTACATTGCCTTTAGAGTAATGTGTAGATCTGCAGCAAATTTACTAAATGTGAACATGGACTTATTTCCGCCAATTGTAAAATAAATGCCAATATAGATAAGACTCTTTCCTTTAACCCTAGAACGCGCAACCATAGAAATCTACACTTTCACATACCTGGGGCCTTTTAGGCCTGTGTGCAAATAACATGGAGTAACTCAAATAGAAATACTTTTCAAAGTTTATTTGAGATGTGAATATTTCAAAACATTATATTTATGTGCATAAAGCAAAAAAAAGTAATTACACCGGCTTAAAACGCCCAATATATGCATTCTACATAATTCTTTCTATATATATATATATATATATATATATATATATATATATATAACGATTTTTTTGTCTAAAAGTTTTTTATATAAAAGTTGCAGTAATCATGGTGCAGGAATAGTTATTTTTCAAAAACTTTCCTTTTCAACTTTACTGATTACCCCAACAATTTTCACATATTTTTTTGGAAGAATGTTCCTTGCAGACATTTTGTTCACAAGTAGTACAGAAACGCTCAGATTTCCTTTCCTTCTTTGCTGGACAAATATAACAGCGCTTTCTTTTTTTTTTCTCTTGGCTCTGGATGTTCCTGAAAATGTATACCACATCGGATCATAGCTTCCGTAATTTGCCTTTGCAAGCATTTCGTGTTGCTTCTCTCCATCATGGTAGGCATCAAAAGTTCATAGCAAAGTCCCGTCAAGAATAGGCGTCTCTTGTCCTTCCTGTTGGCATGGAATTCTGGATGAGTTTCACTATAAACAATATAGCTATTGAGGGCTGACACATCAAGGATATTATAAAAAATGACTACAGGCCAACTTTTTGTCTGCCTCTTGCACGAATACTCTCCAATCATTTCATCCATCTTGTCCACACCTCCTTTTGTTTTATTATAATGCAGTATGCTTTCAGGTTTCTGTTTCCTGTCATCCATCATGATGCATTGTACTCAGTAATATCACGGATTTTTATTTCTTTGCTTTATAAGATACCATTGTCTCTTGATTGCAGAAACCAAAGACACTCTCATAAAGTGGTCGCTTGGGATTGTGCTTCATGATTGGAGGAATTTTGCAGCAGTTTAGCCTCATAGTACCAACAAGTGTGAGTTTTTTCTGAAGCAAAAATTTGCCCAGTTCCAGATTGGTAAAGTAGTTGTCCATTGTTATATTTTTTCCAGAATTGAAAATTGGTACTGCAAGTTTTTTTTACTATGTCAGAACATAGGACTTTCTGGACTGGAGCATCAGCTTCTTTGCCACAGTAAATCAGACCATTCATGCCATAATAGCTTGCAGAATCACACATCCATAAAATTTTTAAGCCATACTTGGCAGGTTTACTGGGCATGTACTGAATGAATTTGCAACGTCCTCTAAAGGCAAGAAGTTGCTCATCCACTGTCACATTGTCATTAGAATGGTAAAGCTTTGTACAGTTTTTGATGAAAAAATTCCAGATTTAGCTAATAGGGGCTAATTTATCTGTTTCCAACCTCACAGGACGAGTTCTCTTATCATCAAAACGAAGGCTTCTCCGAATATTCTCAAATCTATTGACTGACATTGTAGCTTTGTAGTGTGGATCTGAAAAAGGGTTCAGAAATAATTCTCTGATTGGAACATCGTACGATTTTGTACACCCTGCCAGAAGAGTAAGGGCAATATAACCATATAGTTCCTCTTTTATTATATTTTTCCATGTTTTTTTTTTCCTGAAGCAATGTGTTTTCCTTCTAAGTAACAGTACAGACAAAAAGACTGAAGATCACATGTAAACCAAGCACAGGCCTAAAAGGCCCCAGGTATGTGAATATGGGGTAGTCCCAAAAAAGAGTTGTTTTACCGAAATGCCTATAACATAAAAATATATGAACAACTGGAAATTACTAACAACTATATACCTGAGGAATACCTAGAGTTTCAAAATTCTAACTAAAGTAATCTTGATGAAAATAGAAAACAAGTAACCTAGCTGGCCTGCGAGGCCCCAGGTATGCTTTCTAGGGTTAAACCTTAATTATTTAGAGTATTTTGGACCAATTCATTAAGGTGTTTACACTAGAATTCTCGCATAAAATACCTTAATAAGGAAACAACATTTTAGCGCAACTCGGAAGTTGCACAAAAATATTGCGACTTTCAGAGTTTTCACACCAGTCCTGTTTAGTTTTGCCAATATGGGGAGTGGTAGTGGCGTAACTTACTCCAGAAATGTAATCTGATCTCTGACTGGAGTACATTTTTGGTGACACAGCATTTCAGTTAAGATATGTGCCTAATTCATTAAGTGGCATGCTCCTCTTGATGATGCATTATACTTCTGTGAGCCCCTTCTTTAAGGATGCAGTCAGACTGCTGTAGAACATGGACGACGATCGCAACGCAATGCTCGGACTAGCCGGCGGCTCTCTTGACACGAGTGTGACAGCATCATGTATTTCTATGCAGTTGTTAGGAGAGCCGTCAGCCATTCCGTGCACTGGGATGCGATCGTCGTCCGTGTTATACAGCCTTTTGACTGCACCTTAAGACCGGCACGCGCAATTAAATTCTTAATACATACAGCCGTTATCTAGTAAATTTTAATTTAATTTTAATAGATTTCAACAAGGTAACTTCTTTATATGCACTGGGTATACAGAGAAGGTTTTATAAAGCATCTAAACAAAAAAAATCATGGTGTGCTCCATTAAATATCTGATTTCTTAAAACAGACTTGCCAACACACACATAATGTCATACCCATAGGGAATCTATTCTTCAGTTTACAGTTTTGTTGTTGCATGGACTTTATAGAACATAGTTAATGTCAGAAATTCATATACTTACAACCAACCAAAATATGAAAGCCTAATGATAAAAACAGAAATAAGATTGACATGCTTGAACACAATGAAAACCGAGCAAAGAAAAATTATGATTGAAAATCCAAATATATTTCTCTTACTGATAACAATGTTTATGTCTCACACTCCTCAGTCACCACCACATTTTAAAACACAGATTTCAAGGCTCAGAGCCTATAATCTTCTCAAATGCAACACAAACAAATTATATGTTGTGTGTTGTTTATTGCTATAGTCATTTCTGGATAATAGAATTTCTCCTCTAATTCATAACTTTACCAACAATATATGACAAATGATTTTTTTTTATGGATGCCAGTATACAAATAAGTCATGTCAATTATCATTTCTTATTAATTTAGAAGGAAAGAACAGCAGAACTCTGTCAGAGCAATATTTGAGTGAGTTATGGAGGTCATAATAGAAAAATATTCAAAGCTAGAAAAATAGTATCAAGAAAAGATGGGAATAGAGCTAGTCACAATAAATTGTACGGGTCACGAAAATTGTTTGAAATCATATTAGATATCGGTGGCGGTTTGATAGTCAGGGCCACCACTAAAACCCAGCTTAGGTGTGGGAGAGATTGTAAACATGAAAGGTCATATCAACATACCGTTCCATATAAGCAACAGTATGTTTAGACCAGTGAATAGATGTTAAATATAGTTTAATAGGTGAATATCACTCAACTACCCATATATATTCAGAATTTAGACTCATCAGGTTTACCACATAAATCAATATTCAGATCATTTTAAATTATAGATATTCCATTCTAAATGGGCATTTAGCCTATTTCATTAAGACATTAAATGATTTTTTTATAGTTTAAACTAATGTCAATTTTATGTTAAACATTGTGATTCATTTCTTGAAGGGGTTGTGCAGACACTAAAAACATTTAAAAAAAACTCTTGAAATGCTGTAAAATAGCAGAAAAGTAGTAGTCCACCAATTTTCTGTTGCTGCTGTTCCAACGCCTACTTAGTCTCTTTATCGATCTCTGTACTTCCAGTCCTTGACAAACCTGTGACCACTGCAGTCTATAACTGACTCAGCTATTTAATTTATTGACTAGTTATCTATTATTGGCTTAATTAGTCACATTTATGGCCTGAGAAGGAAGTACATAGCGTATGGATGAACTGAAAGACATGGCAACAGGTGTGTGGAGGACAGTAAGGTGAGAAAGTAAGGAAAGCTGAGTATAGATTGCGGCAATTAAACAACTGCCAACTTACTACTTGCAAGCTGATCAGCAGTCATTTCCTGGCCTTTTTTATACTGGAATACAAGATTTCTATGTGGACAGAACAAGAAAAAGTGGCATTTACCATCCTGTAAAATAATTTCTTTATTCTTTCATATGAAAGAGAAAAACATGTTACGCAGGGGGTGGCTGGTTGCGTTGATTAGGCCATTTCACGTTACTCCGTTTCTATAGGTCCTGGTATCTGGTGACGTAAACGTACTTCCTATTTAAGCACCATTCAAATATTTGGGACCCGATCCTGCTCAGCCCTTATTCACACAGATGTCACTATGATGCAGGGTAAGGTTTTAATATTAGAGGTTAGGACTATCTCGAAATTGAGTACACCATGGCGTTGATGGGCTTTTATGCTTTTTTGATCAAAAACTGTGTTTACTAAGTACTCAATGTTATTTATATAAACTATTGCTTTTACTTATTTACTTCCAGCAGGGTATTTATTTATTTTGTTTCTGTTTTGGGTTTTTACCTCCTATTTAAGCAGTTCACATCAAATGTCATAATCACAGACTTATTTAACAGTCAAAAAACATACAGTACACTATAAAAATACAGACAGATCATTCTTGTCATTTAAAATTAATGGAACTTGAGCATTTATTCTAATAATACATTTTGCTTTTCTTTTCAACATCAGCTTATGATGATCCTCACCTTGCAGTGGATAATTAACTCTTTCTAAGCAGTCAAAACCATAATGTTTGTGGATTAGCTTCATGGCAATCTTGGATGTTTTTAACCAACCTTCCTTGAAGTGATTGAACAATAGTGTTCACAAAACATAACATATACTTACATATTGTAGGCATATTTTAATATATTTGGTATAAGGATTAGTAAGTGAAATAATGCATTTGCTTTAAAAAAAAACGACAGAAAAACATTTGCAAAAACGCATGTTACTGGTTTACCCATAACGGTATCTGTTTGTTATAAATACTATTTATTTAAAAACTTGAAGGAGTTATGAGATAACAACATGAAATCCAAATCTTCACCAACAAAATTGATAGAATCTTGACTTTTATCACTATCCTGTAAAATCGATCTAATATGTCCAAATGTTGCGGTATTCTTGTATAGAGACTCTTGATCTGTAGATGTTAGAACTAAATCACTTTTCCAATCTATGACATCCAACACTTTTTGGAAATCAGTAGTTTACTTTAAATGTGAAGGGACACTGTAGAGGAGAAGTTGTAGGAGCCAATCAACATACCGGAATAATGGCTTTGTTAAAGATCCCACTCCTGCACATTTGGGCGCCCTGGAAGGGATGTCATGGATTTATGCAATTTGAGAATGAAGTGTGGTTTCTGTGGGTATTCGGGGATCAAGTCCTGAATCTAATAATTGATTAGAAAAAGCTTGTTCAGTAGGCAATTTTAAATGTAGTACTTGTTCATTTTGTAGATTTCATCTCACTGTGAATCCTTTGCAGATAGGTTCTGTTCCACATTGCATGTCCTATTTTATTTCTTGCAAAACTAATTTTCCGGTGTATATTATTTTTTGTCATTGTAATTTGCATTATGTTCGAAAAAACATTTGACCCCTATACAGTATGTTAGGTTTCATGAACACTATTGTTCAATCACTTTAGGGAAGGGCTCTCCCAGGTTGATTAAAAACATCCAAGATTGCCATGAAGCTAATCCACAAACATTACGGTTTGACAGCATAGAAAGAGTTAATTATCCACCGAAAGGTGAGGATCATCATAAGCTGATGTTGAAAAGAAAAGAAAAATGTATTATTAGAATAAATGCTCAAGTTCCATTAATTTTAAATGATAAGAATGATCTGTCTGTATTTTTATAGTGTACTGTATGTTTTTTGATTGTCTGTTAAATAAGTCTGTGATTATGACATTTGACGTGAACTGCGTAAATAGGAAGTAGTTTTACGTCACCAGTAGAGATGAGCGAATGTTTCAATATTTGATTCGGATTACGATCGCCGAATATTCGCCGATTTATTTATCCAATAATCGTTGAACTTTACCGAACGCCATAGTATTCAATGGGGAGACAAAAAAATTGCATACACAACACCTTAAAACGGGCCCAAAAGCTGCCAAAACACATCAAATTAGGGGTAGACACCTGGAAAGTGCCATCAATTGACCCAGAGTACAAGTACTATAATTATTATTACTATTACAGTGACATTTATTCTGTGGCACTTTACATGTGAAAAGGAGTCACCGTCAGTGACTCATCGACTGGGAGAGGAGAGAAGACCATGCCCACGAGAGCACACAAACAATCTACAAGGGATGAGTGAGGATACAGTAGGTCAGGGCACAGCTAGTCGTGCAGTGGTATGCTGGAGCGAGGCTTACCACAGACTGTACGCTTATCACAAGAAGTGTGTCTTCGGCTTCCTTTTCAAGGTTTACATGGTAGGCAAGAGTCTGATGTGTTAGGGCACAGAGTTACACAGTAGCAGAGACAAATTTTGTATGCTATTGTGACAAGAAGAGATAAGAGGGAAGTAGAGGAGGAGATCTTGGAAGGATGGGAAGTTGCGTGCAGGTAACTAGTACAGGGAGACTAGGTCACACATTGTCAGTATTCCAGGTTTTCTAGGTAACCTTGTGAGTGATTTTGCCCTTTGTTAAAATGGAGTTTGCTGTTGTTGTGGCCTACTTCCTGTTCGTTTGTTTAAAACCCGACTCAGGTGCTGGCTTCCTTGATGGAGTATTCTGCTTCCGCATCCCTTCAACCCAGCTGCCTTGTCCTTCTATTATCTCCCAGATCTTTTGTATATTTACAGGGAGGGTGCATTACCAGCTTTATCTTCAAGTGTTTCTCAGCAGCAGTGAGCTTCTACCCTGTGGCTCTGGACATTCTCTGTGTATGTAAGCTGCACTCACTGTGTTATCATTAACCTGTTGACTTTGGAATTTAACCCTTGGTTCACTCTACCTGGTAAGAACTGTGTTTCTGAACTGTGTTACTGTTTAACCCTTTGTTCACTTCCTCCAGTGAGGGCTGTTGGAACTATTACTGGAATATGTGAACTTGTTTCTGGACTCCCCTGGATTTACGCCGCATCTGGGATTAACTTGTGAACTTGTTCCTGGACTTCCCTGTGTCTACTGCATACCTGGATCTGACTCTTACTACACCAGCAGTATTTGAATCGAGCCACGTCACCAGTGCATCAGACTCACCTTTTGATCACATTTGTGTAAGACTCCGTCGTATGAACTTTACCGACTTGTTATGCAGGTTTCAAGGACTTTATGTCGCTGGACTTGTTTCATTGCATGTCACTACGGGTTATCTGTATATTGTTTTGGGGTGTTATTGCTCTTGCACAAATACACTATTTGCATTAAAGAAGCCCGTCTCTGATTGTTCATTGCCCCACCCTACCAGAATCCTTGAGTTCCTACAATAGCATAACACACATGTACGGAGGAGACAGGTTTTTGATTGCTTGGTATGCCAAAGTTAGGCTATTCAACTGGAGTCTCTGGGCAACACGGAGCCAGAGCAGGGATTGACAGAGGGGAGAAGCCTGGGAATATCGGGGAGACAGGTGGATTAATCGGCCATCACAGTTTAGGATAGATTGGAGGGGTGCAAGAGTGGTAGAAGGGAGGCCACAGACCAGGAGATTGTAGTAGTCGAGGCAGGAGATGATGAGGCCATGCTCTGGTGTTTTTCTACATTCATGGTTGAGGAATGTGCAGATCCCCGAGATAATTTGGAGTTGGAGTCAGCAGCAAGTGGAATGGGCTTGGATCTGACATTTGAAGGACAGATCAGAGTCAAGCTTGTGGGACTGGGGAGAGTGGGCAGCCATTCACTTTGAAAGATAGGTCAGTTGGGGGGTGAATGAGATGGTGGAAAGATGATGCATTCTGTTTTATCCATGATACTTTTTAAAAATCTAGTAGAGAAGAATGATGAAATGCAGGAGACAAATTGTGGGATTCTGGTTAAAAAGGAGGTGATATCAGGTACAGAGAGGTAGATTTGTATATCATCAGCAAAGAGGTGATACTGAAAGCAGTGAGACCATGAGCTGTCCCAGGACGAAGGTGTAGATAGAGAAGAGCCTGGGTCCTACAACTGAATGTCCTGTCGGTTAGGTATGAAAGGATCCAAGACAGGGCCAAGTCTGTGATGCCAAGAGATGAGAGTCTGTTGTAAGAGGGTATGGTCTACTGTGTCGAAGGCAGATGACATGTCTAGGAGGAGGAAAGCAGAGTAGTCTGGTTTGTATTTGGCAATTAGAAGGCCGCTGGTGACTTTAGTCAGGGCAGTGTCAGTGGAATGGTTAGGTCGGAAGCCTGATTGTAAGTGGTCAAAAAGGGAGGAGGAGATGAGGTGGGAGGACAGTTCAAAATAGACGTGTTGATCCAATAGTTTGGAGGCATAGGTGAGAAGTGAGATGGGGCATTAGCTAATCATAGGATGGTTCAAGGGAGGGCTTTTGGAGGATGGGTGTGATCGAGGTATGTTTGAATCATGATGGAAAGATGCCAGTTGTTAGTGACAGGTAGAAGAGGAGGGTTAGGCTTAGGATGAAGACTGTGGTATGGTTTGGAATGAGGTAAGCTGGTATTAGGTCAAGTTCACAGGTGGTGAGATGTGATTTGGAGAGTAAAGATGATCTTCCGTGATGGCAGAGAAGCTGGTTTTGGAGGAGGAGAGCTGAGTTGTTATGAGAAGGGGCTGTTGGGACTTTAAACAAAAGCTTTGCCCTATGTTGTCAATCTTCTGCTTTAAGAGTGAGGCTAAGTCTTCAGCTGAGGTGAGAGGAGAGGAGAGGGAGGGGGAGCTGGTGGACAGAGGAGGGACCTGAAAGTACTGAATAGCTGTTTAGGGTTGTGAGACACGTATGATATGAGAGATGAGAAGTAGGTTTATTTTGCTGCAGTGAGCAATTGTGCAGCCTTTTTAAAACTTCTGTTACTGGACTCCATTCCCTTTCTTTGGCAGTCACACAGTGGTACGCCTTACAGATAAGGGGCAGTAAGAACATGTACTCCAGTAGATGACAAACTCTGCATCAAGTGGCCTCTGCTCCTCTTCCTCCACCTTAACATCACACACAGTACAGTCCTCAGAGGTGGCACCCCAATTACCCTTGTTTTCACCCACATCACAACTCTCCAACAGGCCAACTGACTGTGGGGAAGCACAGATGGGCGAGTCTGCAGAGCTGTTAACACATTCAATTCCGGGGCATCAGAGGTCTGATCCAAAGCTTCACAGACTCAAGAGGGGGAAAGCATGTGTAGCGATGCCCAAAAAATTTTTCAGTTGATCCGGGCCCGGACAAAGTAGGGTCCGAGAAGAATCCAAACCCTCATCACCAGACGTTAACCCCTGAGGGTGGGCATGGATGTGTTGGAGAAAAAAATAATTATACACCAGAACATGGAGAACTAAACTAATATGCAACAGGGCTTGGAGAACTAAACTACTAAACAGCTAAGTTTGGAGAATGAAACAAATACACACCAGAACATGGAGAACTAAACTAATAGAAAACAAGGGTTGGAGAACTAAACTTATAAGACAACAGGGGTTGGAAAACTAACCTACTAAACTGCTAGAGTCGGAGAACTAAACCACTACACACCAGGGGATGGAGAACTAAACCACTAGACACCAAGGTGTCAATAAACAGCAAGTGTTGGAATCCCCAAGGCTTGCTGGACAAACCTCTGTATCTAACACCTCCACCTGCACCCTCAACCTCTGCATTACTGAGATGCACATTCCAAGAGTGCAGAGAGATTCCTCCCGCCCACCTCCGTAGTGCACAGCCAGGTCTCAACGCAATCAGGCAGTGTTAAAATTAATATGCCTTGAAGATCGCAGTCATACATCTGAAGAATTGTGGACAGCTCTCCAGGCCAAGTTTGAGCAATGGGTGTCTCCACTGAACCTGGAGAAAGGGAAGATTGTGTGCGATAACGGTGAAAACCCGATGGCGGCCCTAAGCCGGGGCAACCATAGACACGTGTCTTGAATGGCTTGCATCTCAACCTGATGGTACAGCAATTTCTCCGCCACTATCCCAGTTTGGATGCGCTGCTGCAGAAACCACACTCTCTGCGTGCTCACTTAAATTTATAAAAATGAGCAGGATCTTTAGTATAAAAGCCAAACTACTAGACAACGAGAAAACTCCTTCATGATGATAGAGGCCACCATCTCCTTATCTTGCTGGTACTTTTCGGTGGGAATGAGCTTGTCTCCAACTAGCCAGGAATATCCAGTGAATGACACGCCACGGTTTGGTATTAGCACCCAGTTCCAGAAGCAAAGCCATCCACAATTTCCGTACCTCAGTAATTTTATTTGGTAGACTGGCTGAGCAAAAGTTAGTTTCTCACAAAGGATCTGAAGACACTGAGTGGCAGTAGGTGCAAGTTTCTCCAGCATGACCTGTTTGTTATTGTTAGATATCAGAGCGAGAACATAACTGGGCTTTGCCAAAGTGCCATATTGCATCTTAAGTCTTATAGACCCTGCACTTGTGGCCTTACATTCTACAGGATGGTGGGGAAGGAGACAGTAGGTCGTGGAGTTGCATTAGCTCCAGTGGTGTTGAGGTGAGGTGGCAGCGAGGCAATGGCAGACTGTAGGCTTGATGAGATGGGTTTTCAGGTTGTGCCTGAAGGATCCGAAGATGGTGGCTAATCGGACGTGTTGAGGCACAGAATTCCAGAGGATGGGGGATATTTGGTAGAAGTATTGGAGGTGATTGGGTGAGGAACAAATTAGTGTGGAAAGAAGGAGGTCTTATGAGGACCGGAAATTACGTAAGGAAATATATCGGGTGATTAGTTCAGAGATGTACGAAGAAGAAAGGTTATGGATGTCTTTGTACGTCAGGGTTAGTAGTTTGAACTGGATACGCTGGGCAATTGGGAGCCAGTGAAGGTATCTTATAGATTGCAATTTTATGGATTGCTGTAGCCAGTCCACACTAAAAAAGCAGCCATAGAGTGTCCGGGAACCTTCCCACAGACTTTTCTTAGCCAGGGATTCTTTTCGGCAGGGTTGGACTGGTCCACCAGAGAACATGAGAATCCTCTGGTAGGCTCTGGCTTCTCCATCAGGAGAGTTCATAGCACTAACCTTTCAGGTTGTGATGATGATGAGGCCCTCCATCTCCTTAGTTTTCTGTTTCTTGGAATGCAAGTGCAAGTATGCAGCCAGCCACCCAAGACTGGACGCAATACTAAAGTGCCACATTTCTGGACAACTGCTTGCACTTGAAATGTTGCCTTTTAGGCTCGTGGAGGCGGAAGCTTTTCACAACCTCATGGTGGAGGCCGGGTCTCCATACTCGGTCCCCAGCCACCATTATTTCTCCTGATGTCGTCACCCCCTTCCACAAGCATG
This sequence comes from Phyllobates terribilis, assembly GCF_046119375.1. Classification (NCBI taxonomy): domain Eukaryota; kingdom Metazoa; phylum Chordata; class Amphibia; order Anura; family Dendrobatidae; genus Phyllobates; species Phyllobates terribilis. Next base: position 460,509,640 of record NW_027362764.1, read on the forward strand.
GGTCCCTGAACATTACTGCTTGTACTTTTCTGTGGGAATCTGCTTGGCTCCTACCAGCCTGGAATATTTACAGTGAACTATGGTGCGACGCCATGATATTAGCACTGCCCCCAGTACCAGTAGCAAAGCCATCCCCAATTTCCTTCTCAGGAATTTTATTTGGTAGACTGAGTGGCTGCCCAAATACATTAGTTTCTCACAAAGGAGCTGAAGATACAGAGTGGCAGTAGTTGCAAGTTTCTCCAGCATGTTAGATATCAGAGGGTGAACGTCAGCACAGTGGCTCAATGGCTAGCACTGAAGCCTTGCAGCGCTGGGATCCTGGGTTCAAATTCCAGCAAGGACAACATCTGCAAGGATTTTGTATGTTCTTCCCTTGTTTGTGTGGGTTTCCCCCTCAGTATCAAAGCTGCCATAGATTGTCCGGGAACCTTCCCACACACTTTTCTTATCTAGGGATGCTTCTCGGCAGGGTTGGACGGGCCCACCAGAGAACCGGAGAATCCTCCGGTGGGCCCTGGTTTCTGCTTCAGGAGAGTTCATTGTGCAAACCTTGAAGCTGCTATGGGGCTCTTTAGTGGGGGAGAAAGGTGGTCCCTCAGAATCAAATCCTCTGGTGGGCCCAATGTTCTTCAGTTTGACACTGCTTCTCGGTGAGAGTTGTATTTCACCACAGCCATATTCTTCAGCTCGATGAAAGGACTGGCATAGAGGGAAACCGTATCTTCTCCGGCTGTCATTTCTCCCAGGAAGTTCTCTAATGCAGCTTGTTGTATAAGCAATGGCAGCCTGTCCAACATCAGCTCACACTTCTCGCTGGTGCTTAGTCAAAGACAAAGATATTTCTTTACACGTTGAATTCAATCACTACAGAGTTGGACAATGGCCTCATCTGCAATGCGTTTTGAGAAATAACATGCATAAGCAAAGCCACGGTTTAAGGCACTAAAGGTCATTAAGCAAAACTCATACAGCTTTCCCACTGAAAGAGGGGTATCAAGTCTTCCAAGACAGCCAAGACTTCCCTGTCCACCCCAAGAGGATGACTGTCAATGTTCTCCTCCTCATCCTCTACCTTCTCATTATCACCCAGTCAGCACTGAGATAAGATTAGGCTGCATAGTTCTTTGCTCCGCCTGCAATGCCTCCTCTTTAACTGTGAGCACCAAGCGTTTTAGTAGACAGAGAAGCAGGATGGGGACGCTATTTATGGCATCATCGCTAGTGATGAGCGAGCACTAAAATGCTCGGGTACTCATTGCTCGGGTCGAGCAAATTGGAATACTCGGGTGCTCGACCCGAGCAACGAGCCCAATGTAAGTCTATGGGAAACTCGAGCATTTTTCAGATGGCTCCACCCGGCTGTCTGCAGAGGGCCTAAAAATTGCCCAAATCGATGGGATCAGTCCTCAAATGACATGGGAACAGCATGGGGAAGACCCCTGGAAGCATTTCTGACTCACAGGTCACTGCTGTTAACAATGTTGTCAGAGTATTACGCCACTTTTACGGACTCACAATAAAACATACAAAAACGAAACCAAAATGGATTTTCCTGGGAAATATGTTAAGGAACATCATTTCCAGCGTAATGACTTGTATAGAAGGCAAAATAAATAACCAAAACCAAAAATACTCCTCCACACCTTGGGCTATGTTCACACATTGCGTTTTTGATGCGTTTTTGCACTTTTGTATTGCTTTCAACCAAGACAAATGCATTCAACCTTATCTGGCCAAGTGGCGTGTGACACATCATCAGACACATGTATACACTGCTGAAAAGACATGGGAACAGCATGGGGAAGACTTCTGGAAGCATCTCTGACTACGAGGTCACTGCCTAAAAGTGTGCCCATCATAAGTGATCCTTGGCGCATGCGAAGAGGCCTCCCGCCATGCACCTGTCATTGCAGACTTGCAACAATCACCGTCCACATCCTTGTCCCACTGCAGCATTCAGTTGTCCCTACCCCATTCCTTGGAATGCAAGCGCAAATATGCAGGCAGCCAGCCACCCATCCACCCACAGGCTGCAATGCTATACTGCCAAATTTTTGACCGCTGCTTGCACTTGAAATGTGGCCTATTAAGCTTGTGGAGGCGGAAGTTTTTCACAACCTCATGCCGGCGGCGGCCGGGTGTCCATACTCGGTCCCCAGCCGCCACTATATTTCCCGGTATCGCCTCCAACTTCCACAAGCACGGGTCCCACAACATTACCCGTGCCCTTCCCAATACACTTACTGGGAAGGACCGCCTAACCACAAACACGTGGACAGGTGAAGGTGGCCAGGGACGGTACTGAGCCAGTCCACAACTTTTTTTTGCTGACAGTTGTATTTAGTTCGTTGAAAGGACTGGCATAGAGGGAAACCCTATCAACCCATCATGTTGTTTCTCACAGGAAGTCCTGTAATGAAGCTTGTTGCAGAAGCAATGGCAACCCGTCCAACATCAACTCGCCCTTGTCGGTGGTGCTTTGACACGCACATCTTTCTTTGCGCATTTAATTTCTTGAATACAGAGTTGGACAATGGCCTGATCTGTAATGCGTTTTGAGAAATAACATCCACAATAAAAAAGCAGCCATAGAGTGTCCGGGAACCTTTCCACACACTTTTCTTAGCCAGGACTGCTTCTCGGCAGGGTTGGACGGTCCCACTCTGGTGTGCCTTGGCTTCTACCTCAGGAAAGTTCATGATAGCGCTAACTTTGCAGCTGCTATGGGGCTCTTGAGCGGGGGAGAAAGGTTAGCCCTCAGAATCAAATCCTCTGGTTGGCACAATGTTTTTCAATCTGAAACAGCTTCTCAGTGGGAGTTGTAGTTCACCACAGCCATATTCTTTAGCTCAGTGAAAGGACTGGCATAGAGGGAAACAGTATCTACCCCGGCTGTCATTTCTCCGTCACCAGGTTCCGCCCATTGTCACACACGACCATACCTTGCTGTATGTTCAGCGGTGAGAGCCACAGATCAGGCTGCTGTGTTACAGCTTTCAACAACTCTGCAGCGCTGAACAGTTTGTCAATTAAGCATTAAGCATGTTGTCTTCAGCACAGCCTGTTGCCGCTTGGCCAATTCAGAGCTGCAGTGCTGTCAGCTTGTGACTGATGTGGTCATTTTGGAGATGAGGAGGTGCATTAGCTGAACAATTTTTTATTTAAGACAAATGCTTTCACCGGGAAATGTCATTTTAACATTTACAACCTTAGCTGGCAATGAGGTGTGTGACACATCATCAGACACTTCCTGTTTTATTTATGGGACTCTGAAAGTCATAAACCCTATTTTCTAGGGACATCAGAAAGCCCTTACTATTCTTAAAAGGCCAGCAGTCGGCCCTCGCTATTGTTAGAGAGCCATAAGCCGGGTATGCTTTGTTGTTCTTATTATTAACAAGTGGGTCTCCTATACTGTTATTGCATATCCAGTGACTGCAAGGGCTGCCAAAAATTTGGACGCAACCCAAAACCCCTTTGAAGAGACATAGAGGAGGGTCTCAGTAAAAGAAATGTTCCCATCATAAAGGTGCGGGTCTCCTATAGTGGTAATGCCCATGCTGTGACTGCAAGGGCTGCCAAAATTTGGGAAAAACCCCACTAAGAATTTAAAGACACATAGGGCAGGGCCACACTAACAAGGTACGACATGTTCTCATTAGAAAGGAGAGGGTCTGCTATGCAGTTATAGGGTATGCAGTGAGTCCAATGGCTGACAATTTTAGGAAAAACCCCACTAAGAATTTAAATACACATAGAGCAGGGCCGCAGTAACAAGGTACGACATGTTCCCATTAGAAAGGAGAGAGTCTGCTATACAGTTATAGGGTATGCAGTGAGTCCAATGGCTGACAATTTTAGGAAAAACCCCACTAAGAATTTAAAGACACATGGAGCAGGGCCACAGTAACAAGTACGACATGTTCCCATTAGAAAGGAGAGAGTCTTATTTACAGTTATAGGGTATGCAGTGAGTCCAACGGCTGACAATTTTAGGAAAAAACCCACTAAGAATTTAAAGACACACAGAGCAGGGCCACAGTAACAAGGTACGACATGTTCCCATTAGAAAGGAGAGAGTCTGCTATACAGTTATAGGGTATGCAGTGAGTCCAACGGCTGACAATTTTAGGAAAAACCCCACTAAGAATTTAAAGACACATGGAGCAGGGCCACAGTAACAAGGTACGACATGTTCCCATTAGAAAGGAGTGAGTCTGCTATACAGTTATAGAGTATGCAGTGAGTCAAACGGCTGACCATTTTTAGTAAAAACACCACTAAGAATTTAAAGACACATGGAGCAGGGCCACAGTAACAAGTTTGACATGTTCCCATTACAAAGGAGAGGCTCAGCTATACAGTTATAGGGTATGCAGTGAGTCCAACGGCTGACCAATTTTAGTAAAAACCCCACTAAGAATTTAAAGACACATGGAGCAGGGCCACAGTAACAAGGTACGACATGTTCCCTTTAGAAATTTAAGAAACCGCTGAACCACGGGGTTAAGCACATCGGCCAGGCATGGTACGTGTGTGAGCTCGCCTCACCTCAGAGCCGCCACCAGGTTCCGGCCATTGTCACACACGACCATGCCTGGCTGTAGGTTCAGCGGTGTGAGCCACAGATATGCCTGCTCTTTCAGAGCTGTCCACAACTCTTCAGCATTGTGCGGTTTTTCACCTAAACATATTAGCTTCAGGACAGCCTATTTCCGCTTGGCAGAGGCAGTGCTGCAGTGCTTCCTGCTTGTGACTGATGTGGTCATTTCGGAGATGGAGGCTGAAGAGGAGGAGGAGGCTGAGGAGGATGAGGTGTAGGAGCTGTAGACCTTGGGGGAAACCCTGATTGACCTAGGGCCCGCAATCCTTGGCGTCAGGAGGACGTGTTCTGTTCCAAGGTCCAACTGGGTCCTGGCTTCCACTATGTTAACCCAGTGTGCCGTCAGCGAGATGTACCCTCCCTGCCCACAAGCACTTGTCCACGTGTCCGTGGTTAGGTGGACTTTACCGGTAACTGCTTTGTTGAGAGCACGGCTAATGTTTTGGGACACGTGCTTGTGTAATGCGGGGACGATACACCGGGAGAAATAGAGGCGGCTGGGGAAAGAGCACCGATGGATGGCCGCCGCAATTAGGTTGCGGAATGCTTCCATCTCCACAAGCCTAAAGGGCAACATTTCGAGCGCAAGCAGTCGTGAAATATGAGAATTTAGAAGTGTGGCCTGTGCGGCGTTGGCTGCATATTTGCGCTTGCGTTCCAAGGACTGAGGTATGGACAACTGAACGTTGTGCTGGGACAAGGACATGGATGTGCTTCCTGATGTTGCTACTTGAGAGTGTGCAACCACAGGTGCAGGGTAGGAGGCATCTTTGCATGCACCATGGACAGGGAATTGGCTTGCATCCGCAACAGCGGAAGAAGCAATGGTGCCACCCGCAGACACTGTTCCTGCAACCTGGGGTCCGGCCCACAAAGTCGGGTGCTTTGTTGCCATGTGCCTGATCATGCTGGTGGTGGTCAGGCTGGTCGTTTTGCCACCCCTGCTGATGCTGGCCTGGCAGGTGGTGCAAATGGCCTTTTTGGGGTTATCGGCAGAGTCTTTAAAAAACAACCAGACTCGGGAAGACCTAACATTTGTACTGGCAACTTCCTTCGTGTTGGTGTTACGGGGAACGGTTGCCTGCCTTCTGTCTGCGGCCACCACAATGCTTCTTCCTGCCTGTTGGTGAGCTCTGCCTCTCTCCCCCTGTTTGCTGCTGTCCTTGCTCTGCATGTCCTCCTGCCAGGTTGGGTCAGTTACTATATCGTCCACCATCTAGTCTTCCACTTCCGAACTCTGGTCCTCCTCCTGACTTTCTGGCAATTGTGTCTTATCATCGTCCACCTCTTGTGACACTTTCCCACTGTCGCCTTCGTGTGACCATGGCTGCTCAAATATTTGGGCATCGCTACATGCGATCTCCTCTAGCCGCGCTTCAAGTGGACCGGGCGAGAGGCCAAAATCTATAAATGGAAAAGTGAACAGCTCTTCAAAGTGTCCAAGTGTGGGATCAGTTGTGTCTGGGTACTCGGCATGGTGGGAGGAAGGAGGATCAGGGTGAGGAATATGCGGTCCAGACTCACGGCTACTGAGACTTGACCGTGTGGAAGACAGGGTGGTGGTGGTGGCTAAGTGACTGGAAGCATTATCCGCTATCCAACCAGCAACCTTTTGACAATGCTCTGGGTTCAATAGTGGTGTGCTGCGGTCCTCTAGAAATTGGGACAGGAAGGTCAGGCGAGAAGATGTGGGTGTTTGTTGTGGCACAATTTCGGCTTGCCCACGGCCTTGTCCTCGGCCTCTGCATGCACCATTACCATCATGTCCAGTTCCACGTCCCTTGCCATGTGCCTTGCCCATTTTAAATGGGGGACAGTATCTTCCACGCTCACTTCAAATGACTGTGATTGGAGCGAACTTATATGTGAGCCGTTTGACAGAGAAAACACAGTTTTAAATACCTGGCCTGTAGGTAACTAGTTTGTACAGCAAACTGCAGTGAATTGCTTCACTGACACACTGAACATTTTTTTAATGGAGTCCAGAAATGGCAGTATTTTGTGAAAACGTATATGTAATCCGTGTGATGGAGAAAACACAGTTTTAAATACCTGGCCTGTAGGTAACTATTTTTAACAGCAAACAGGTGTCAAAAACTTTTCTGACACACTGAAAGAAATTTTTAATGGAGGCCAGAAATGGCAGTATTTTCTGACAATGTTTATGTGAGCCGTGTGATGGAGAAAACACAGTTTTAAATACCTAGCCTGTAGGTAACTATTTTGAACAGCAATCTGATGTCAATTGCTTCACTGACACACTGAAATTTTTTTTTAATGGAGGCCAGAAATGGCAGTATTTGCTGACAACGTATATGTGAGCCGTGTGACGGAGAAAGCACAGTTTTAAATACCTTGCCTGTAGGTAAGTATTTTGAACAGCAAACTGCTGTGAATTGCTTCACTGACACACTGAAATTTTTTTTTAATGGAGGCCAGAAATGGCAGTATTTTGTGAAAACGTATATGCCATCCGTGTGACGGAGAAAACACCGTTTTAAATACCTGGCCTGTAGGTAACTGTTTTGAACAGCAAACCAGTGTCAAAAACTTTGCTGACACACTGAAAATTTTTTAATGGAGGCCAGAAATGGCAGTATTTTCTGAAAACGTTTATGTGAGCCGTGTGATGGAGAAAACACAGTTTTAAGTACTTAGCCTGTAGGTAACTATTTTGAATAGCAATCTGGTGTCACTTGCTTCACTGACACACTAAAAAAAAAATTTTAATGGAGGCCAGAAATGGCAGTATTTTGTGAAAACGTGTATGTAATCCATGTGACGGAGAAAACACAATACCTGGCCTGTAGGTAAGTAGTTTGAACAGCAAACTGGTGTGAATTGCTTCACTGACACACTAAAGGAAATTTTTAATGGAGGCCAAAAATGGCAGTATTTTCTGAAAACATATATGTAATCCATATGATGGAGAAAACACAGTTTTAAATACCTGGCCTGTAGGTAACTGTTTTGAACAGCAAACCAGTGTCAAAAACTTTGCTGACACACTGAAAAAATGTTTTAATGTAGGCCAGAAATGGCAGTATTTTCTGAAAACGTATATATGTGAGCCGTGTGACGGAAAAAACCCAGTTTTAAATAGCTGGATTTTTAGCGCTGTAATATGGAAAGGACCTAGCTGTATTCTGCAGTGCCAACAAGCAAATGGCGCAGAAAAACGGTGTTCTCTGGATTGCTTTTTAAGCAAATTATGAGGATTAAGATGCAAAAAACATTATTTCTGGCCCCTGAGACCTGGGCCTATTTCTAGAAATATAACAGCAGCAGAAGGCAGAACTGGAATGGAGCCTCTTGTCCTATGTGCACAGCAGTCTGTTATATACCCTGCCTTCCTGCCTATATACACTGACTGCCTGATATCTCTGCAGATGGATTAGTTAGTCCTCAAAAGGACTGTTTGTTAAGATGGATATGTGTAATGTACGGTTTTTCTCCCTACACTACCTAATATACGATTAAATCTCTCCCTGACACAGCAGCAGCTCTCCCTACACTGTCTGATCCAGAGTGACTGTGACGAGCATGGCGGCGCCAGGTCTTATATAGACCTGATGACTAGTGTTGAGCCACCCCCGTAGTGTTCGGGTTCGGTTCGGTTCGTCGAACACCGGGATGTTCGAGGAACTGTTCGTCGAACTGTTCGTCGAACACCTTAGAACACCGTCGAACACCGTTAAAACCAATGGCAGGCAAACAAAAACACATAGAAACACATAGAAAACACCTGCAAAGGTGTCCAAAAGCTGACAAACTGCTCTTTAAAAAAGCCGGCCGGCAAATTCAGCAGCGGCATACACCGATACCCGACAATTTAGACAAGAAGGAATAGAGCATCACACATAGATTAGATAGATAGAAACATGTCAGTCACACATATAAGAAGCACAGTGACAGTGTTGGTTACTGCACTTGTCATTTAGTGTAAAGGATTTATTAAAAAAAATATTAGTGTTTTCATGCACCGTCTCTTTAAAAAAGCCGGCCGGCAATTCAGCATCTGTACCCGACAATTTAGAACAGAAAGAATAGAGCTTCACACATAGATTAGATAGATAGAAACATGTCAGTCACATATATAATAAGTACAGTGATAGTGTTGCTTACTGTACTTGTCATTTAGTGTAAAGGATTTATTTAAAAAAATAATAGTGTTTTCATGCACTGTCTCTTTAAAAAAGCCGGCCGGCAATTCAGCAGCGGTACCCGACAATTTAGAACAGAAAGATAGAGCATCACACATAGATTAGATAGATAGAAACATGTCAGTCACATATATATGAAGTACAGTGATAGTGTTGGTTACTGTACTTGTCATTTAGTATTAAAATAAAGGATTTATTATTAAAAAAATTGGCGTGGGGTTCCCCTTAATTTTAGGCTCTAGCGGAGGTTAAGCAGACGGCTGGGGCAGATGTTTGAAGCCTGGGAAGGGGGTAATACCCACGGAGCTTCCCAGGCTACTAATATCAGCCCCCAGCTGAATACATAGCCTTTACTAGCTATTAAAATGGGGGACCCCCCCAAAAAAATGACGTGGGGTCCCCCCTAATTTAATAGCTAGCAAAGGCTAGGCAGACAGCTGGGGGCTGATATTAATAGCCCAGGAAGGGAGCCATGAATATTGGCCCCCTCCCAGGCTAGAAACACCAGCCGTCAGCCGCCCCAGAAAAGGCGCATTCATAGGATGCGCCAATTCTGGCACTTAGCCTCGCTCTTCCACGCTGCCCTGGTGCGGTGGCAGGGGGTAATAGGGTTGGGGTTGATGTCAGCTTATAATGCCAGCTGACATCAAGCCCAGGTTAGTAATGGAGAGGCGTCTATAAGACACCCCCATTACTAACCCCATAGTCAAAGTTAAAAAAAACACAAACACCCAGAATAAAGTCCTTTAATTGAAATAAAGACACAATCCTTTATTGTTCTAAATTAAACCATACTTACCATCACGCCCATTCCAGCTGAAGCCAACGATCTCCTGCAATAAAAGAAAAATAATAAAGCAACCTCATCCTTACCTTTCCATGGTTCCCACGACAGCTTCAGCTCTGCTACATCGAGATGACAGGCTGGACCGCAGCAGAACGCTGCCATCCAGCCTGTCATCCCGCAGACACTGAGAAGAGCAGGCTTGCTTGCGCTGCTCAGCGTCTCTCTGTGACGACATCCAGATGAGCCGAGTTCATGTCCAATGAACTCGGCTCACCTCATGCACGTCACTGACAGCGTGGGAAAATTCTCACGCTGAAGCGCTGATTGCAGGAGAATTTTCCCACGCTGTCAGTGACGTGCAGGAGGTGAGCTGAGTTCATTGGACATGAGCTCACCTCATGCACATCACTGACAGCGTGGGAGAATTCTCCTGCACTCAGCACTTCAGCGTGAGAGTTTTCCCACGCTGTCAGTGACGTGCATGAGGTGAGCCGAGTTCATTGGACATGACCTCGGCTCATCTGGATGCCGTCACAGCGAGACAGTGAGGAGCGCAAGCATGCCTGCGCTTCTCAGTGTCTGCGGGATGACAGACTGGATGGCAGCGTTCTGCTGCGGTCCAGCCAGTCATCTCGATGTAGCAGAGCTGAAGCTGTCGTGGGAACCATGGAAAGGTAAGGATGAGGTTGGTTTATTATTTTTCTTTTATTGCAGGAGATCGTTGGCTTCAGCTGGAATGGGTGTGATGGTAAGTATGGTTTAATTTAGAACAATAAAGAATTGTGTCTTTATTTCAATTAAAGGACTTTATTCTGGGTGTTGTGTTTTTTTTAAATACTTTACTAGAAATTCATGGCGGTCATGTCTAATACTGGCGTGACCCCATGAATTTTGGGCTTGGGGCCAGCTGATAATACCAAGCTGGCCCTAACCCCTTTATTACCCAGTGAGCCACCGCACCAGGGCCCTGGATGAGTTGGGTACAGCGCCAGAAGATGGCGCTTCTATGAACGCGCCATTTTCCGGGGTGGCTGCGGACTGCAATTTGTAGCGGGGGGGGGCCCAGAAAGCTTGGGCCTCCCTGCGCTGCAGATTCCAGCCCCCAGCTGCCTAGTTGTACCTGGCTGGACACAAAAATAGGGCGAAGCCCCACGTACTTTTTTTTAAATTATTTCATGAAATTCATGAAATAATTAAGAAAAAAAGGCCTTCCCTATATTGTTGTGTCCGGCCAGGTACAAATAGGCAGCTGGTGGTTGGGGGCAGCCCGTTCCTGCCTGCTGTACCTGGCTGGACACAAATATAGTGCGAAGCCCCACTTCAATTTTTTTAAATTATTTCAGGAAATTCATGAAATAATTTAAAAAAAATTGACGTGGGGCTTCGCACTATATTTGTGTCCAGCCAGGTACAGCAGGCAGGAACGGGCTGCCCCCAATCACCAGCTGCCTATTTGTACCTGGCCGGACACAACAATATAGGGAAGCCCTTTTTTTCTTAATTATTTCATGAAATAATTTAAAGAAAATTGACTTGGGGCTTCGCCCTGTTTTTGTGTCCAGTCAGGTACAACTAGGCAGCTGGGGGCTGGAATCCGCAGCGCAGGGAGGCCCAAGCTTTCTGGGCCACCCCCGCTGCAAATTGCAGTCCGCAGCCACCCCGGAAAATGGCGCGTTCATAGAAGCGCCATCTTCTGGCGCTGTACCCAACTCATCCAGGGCCCTGATGCGGTGGCTCACTGGGTAATAAAGGGGTTAGGGCCAGCTTGGCATTATCAGCTGGCCCTAAGCCCGAAATTCATGGGGTCACGCCAATATTAGACATGACCACCATGAATTTCTAGTAAAGTATTTAAAAAAAACACAACACCCAGAAAAAAGTCCTTTAATTGAAATAAACACACAATTCTTTATTGTTCTAAATTAAACCATACTTACCATCACGCCCATTCCAGCTGAAGCCAACGATCTCCTGAAATAAAAGAAAAATAATAAAGCAACATCATCCTTACCTTTCCATGGTTCCCATGACAGCTTCAGCTCTGCTACATCGAGATGACAGGCTGGACCGCAGCAGAACGCTGCCATCCAGCCTGTCATCCCGCAGACACTGAGAAGCGCAGGCTTGCTTGCGCTCCACAGTGTCTCTCTGTGAGGGCATCCAGATGAGCCGAGTTAATGTCCAATGAACTCGGCTCACCTCATGCACGTCACTGACAGCGTGGGAAAATTCTCCTGCACTCAGCGCTTCAGCGTGGGAGAATTCTCACACTGAAGCGCTGAGTGCAGGAGAATTCTCCCACGCTGTCAGTGACGTGCAGGAGGTGAGCTGAGTTCATTGGACATGAGCTCACCTTATGCACGTCACTGACAGCGTGGGAAAATTCTCCTGCACTCAGCGCTTCAGCGTGGGAGAATTCTCACGCTGAAGCGCTGAGTGCAGGAGAATTCTCCCACGCTGTCAGTGACGTGCAGGAGGTGAGCTGAGTTCATTGGACATGAGCTCACCTAATGCACGTCACTGACAGCGTGGGAGAATTCTCCTGCACTCACCGCTTCAGCGTGAGAATTTTCCCACGCTGTCAGTGACGTGCATGAGGTGAGCCGAGTTCATTGGACATGAACTCGGCTCATCTGGATGTCGTCACAGAGAGACGCTGAGCAGCGCAAGCAAGCCTGCGCTTCTCAGTGTCTGCGGGATGAGAGGCTGGATGGCAGCGTTCTGCTGCGGTCCAGCCTGTCATCTCGATGTATCAGAGCTGAAGCTGTCGTGGGAACCATGGAAAGGTAAGGATGAGGTTGCTTTATTATTTTTCTTTTATTGCAGGAGATCGTTGGCTTCAGCTGGAATGGGTGTGATGGTAAGTATGGTTTAATTTAGAACAATAAAGAATTGTGTCTTTATTTCAATTAAAGGACTTTATTCTGGGTGTTGTGTTTTTTTTAAATACTTTACTAGAAATTCATGGCGGTCATGTCTAATACTGGCGTGACCCCATGAATTTTGGGCTTGGGGCCAGCTGATAATACCAAGCTGGCCCTAACCCCTTTATTACCCAGTGAGCCACCGCACCAGGGCCCTGGATGAGTTGGGTACAGCGCCAGAAGATGGCGCTTCTATGAACGCGCCATTTTCCGGGGTGGCTGCGGACTGCAATTTGTAGCGGGGGGGGGCCCAGAAAGCTTGGGCCTCCCTGCGCTGCAGATTCCAGCCCCCAGCTGCCTAGTTGTACCTGGCTGGACACAAAAATAGGGCGAAGCCCCACGTACTTTTTTTTAAATTATTTCATGAAATTCATGAAATAATTAAGAAAAAAAGGCCTTCCCTATATTGTTGTGTCCGGCCAGGTACAAATAGGCAGCTGGTGGTTGGGGGCAGCCCGTTCCTGCCTGCTGTACCTGGCTGGACACAAATATAGTGCGAAGCCCCACTTCAATTTTTTTAAATTATTTCAGGAAATTCATGAAATAATTTAAAAAAAATTGACGTGGGGCTTCGCACTATATTTGTGTCCAGCCAGGTACAGCAGGCAGGAACGGGCTGCCCCCAATCACCAGCTGCCTATTTGTACCTGGCCGGACACAACAATATAGGGAAGCCCTTTTTTTCTTAATTATTTCATGAAATAATTTAAAGAAAATTGACTTGGGGCTTCGCCCTGTTTTTGTGTCCAGTCAGGTACAACTAGGCAGCTGGGGGCTGGAATCCGCAGCGCAGGGAGGCCCAAGCTTTCTGGGCCACCCCCGCTGCAAATTGCAGTCCGCAGCCACCCCGGAAAATGGCGCGTTCATAGAAGCGCCATCTTCTGGCGCTGTACCCAACTCATCCAGGGCCCTGATGCGGTGGCTCACTGGGTAATAAAGGGGTTAGGGCCAGCTTGGCATTATCAGCTGGCCCTAAGCCCGAAATTCATGGGGTCACGCCAATATTAGACATGACCACCATGAATTTCTAGTAAAGTATTTAAAAAAAACACTACACCCAGAAAAAAGTCCTTTAATTGAAATAAACACACAATTCTTTATTGTTCTAAATTAAACCATACTTACCATCACGCCCATTCCAGCTGAAGCCAACGATCTCCTGAAATAAAAGAAAAATAATAAAGCAACATCATCCTTACCTTTCCATGGTTCCCATGACAGCTTCAGCTCTGCTACATCGAGATGACAGGCTGGACCGCAGCAGAACGCTGCCATCCAGCCTGTCATCCCGCAGACACTGAGAAGCGCAGGCTTGCTTGCGCTCCACAGTGTCTCTCTGTGAGGGCATCCAGATGAGCCGAGTTAATGTCCAATGAACTCGGCTCACCTCATGCACGTCACTGACAGCGTGGGAAAATTCTCCTGCACTCAGCGCTTCAGCGTGGGAGAATTCTCACACTGAAGCGCTGAGTGCAGGAGAATTCTCCCACGCTGTCAGTGACGTGCAGGAGGTGAGCTGAGTTCATTGGACATGAGCTCACCTTATGCACGTCACTGACAGCGTGGGAAAATTCTCCTGCACTCAGCGCTTCAGCGTGGGAGAATTCTCACGCTGAAGCGCTGAGTGCAGGAGAATTCTCCCACGCTGTCAGTGACGTGCAGGAGGTGAGCTGAGTTCATTGGACATGAGCTCACCTAATGCACGTCACTGACAGCGTGGGAGAATTCTCCTGCACTCACCGCTTCAGCGTGAGAATTTTCCCACGCTGTCAGTGACGTGCATGAGGTGAGCCGAGTTCATTGGACATGAACTCGGCTCATCTGGATGTCGTCACAGAGAGACGCTGAGCAGCGCAAGCAAGCCTGCGCTTCTCAGTGTCTGCGGGATGAGAGGCTGGATGGCAGCGTTCTGCTGCGGTCCAGCCTGTCATCTCGATGTATCAGAGCTGAAGCTGTCGTGGGAACCATGGAAAGGTAAGGATGAGGTTGCTTTATTATTTTTCTTTTATTGCAGGAGATCGTTGGCTTCAGCTGGAATGGGCGTGACGGTAAGTATGGTTTAATTTAGAACAATAAAGGATTGTGTCTTTATTTCAATTAAAGGACTTTATTCTGGGTGTTTGTGTTTTTTTTAACTTTGACTATGGGGTTAGTAATGGGGGTGTCTTATAGACGCCTCTCCATTACTAACCTGGGCTTGATGTCAGCTGGCATTATAAGCTGACATCAACCCCAACCCTATTACCCCCTGCCACCGCACCAGGGCAGCGTGGAAGAGCGAGGCTAAGTGCCAGAATTGGCGCATCCTATGAATGCGCCATTTCTGGGGCGGCTGACGGCTGGTGTTTCTAGCCTGGGAGGGGGCCAATATTCATGGCTCCCTTCCTGGGCTATTAATATCAGCCCCCAGCTGTCTGCCTAGCCTTTGCTAGCTATTAAATTAGGGGGGACCCCACGTAATTTTTTTTGGGGGGTCCCCCATTTTAATAGCTAGTAAAGGCTATGTATTCAGCTGGGGGCTGATATTAGTAGCCTGGGAAGCTCCGTGGGTATTACCCCCTTCCCAGGCTTCAAACATCTGCCCCAGCCGTCTGCTTAACCTCCGCTAGAGCCTAAAATTAAGGGGAACCCCACGCCAATTTTTTTAATAATAAATCCTTTATTTTAATACTAAATGACAAGTACAGTAACCAACACTATCACTGTACTTCATATATATGTGACTGACATGTTTCTATCTATCTAATCTATGTGTGAAGCTCTATTCTGTCTGTTATAAATTGTCGGGTACAGATGCTGAATTGCCGGCCGGCTTTCTTAAAGAGACGGTGCATGAAAACACTATTATTTTTTTTGATAAATCCTTTACGCTAAATGACAAGTACAGTAAGCAACACTGTCACTGTACTTCTTATATATGTGGCTGACATGTTTCTATCTATCTAATCTATGTGTGAAGCTCTATTCTGTGTGTTATAAATTGTCGGGTACCGCTGCTGAATTGCCGGCCAGCTTTTTTAAAGAGACGGTGCATGAAAACACTATTATTTTTTTTGATAAATCCTTTACGCTAAATGACAAGTACAGTAAGCAGCACTTTCACTGTACTTCGTATATATGTGGCTGACATGTTTATATCTATCTAATCTATGTGTGAAGCTCTATTCTTTCGGTTCTAAATTGTCGGGTACAGGTGTATGCCGCTGCTGAATTGCCGGCTTTTCATGTTTCACTGTTGGCACTGTTCCCATCGATTTGGGCAATCACTGTAATGCCACAACCACCATGGCTGTGGCATTACAGTGAGTGGCAGACAATCCCTGCATGATTGGTGCTCTAAATAGCGCCAGACATGCAGGACACGCTTTTGGTGCACGAACAGTTATCGAACATAACCTCGAACAGCCGAATTTTTTGCAAATCGTTCGGGTTCGTCGAACAACTCGAACACCGCCCAAAACAGCTCGAATTTGAGATTGGCGAACAGTTCTAGTCGAACACCGCTCATCTCTACTGATGACGCTGTGTGGCCAGCCAATCACTGTAATGCCCACAACCAACATGGCTTCGGCATTACAGTGCATGGCAGGCAATCCCTGCATGTTCATTGGCTCTCTAAAGAGCGTCAAACATGCAGGGAGGGGACCAGAGTTCCCGGCCGAGAAACCCGGAAATACTCGCCAAGCGCCGAGCTTGTCGAGCACCATGATGCTCGGGCGAGTACCGAGTAGTGGCGAGCGCGTTCGCTCATCACTATTCATCGCCGCTCACCATCCTGGTGGAGTCCTCAATGTTTTGGAGGACAGCACAGACATCCATGCCCACTAAACAGTTCTTATGTGCGGAGGCTGACCTGAATGCCAATGGCTGTATTGAAACTGGTTCTCAACAACTGCCTTCTTCAGAGTGGCAACCCAGTAGTCAGCACTTTTTTGAATCATAACTATACGGGGATCATGTTGCAGAACACACTCATATGTCGGCCTCTTTCCTGAGGTTCAAGTACATGCTGTGGTGGTGGATGGGTAATTCTGATGCTTGTTTCCTCCGTCCCATCCCACCAAACACGAACAAAGAGGGGATGATTATCCTTTTCATGTTCTGACTGTTGCTCGCCCATCACCTCTTTCTCTTCCATTTGTTCCTCGTGTTCACTAACACCTTCACTAACAGTTTTTCTGGTATTGCCAACCCTCCCTTGGCACCCTGATATGTCCCCTAGTGTATGACGTTAGTAACAGAAGAAAGTATTTTTTTAGTGTGGATCAGGCCAGTATAACATACGATAATTCAAACTGAGATATCCTCTGCAGTATAATGTTAGGAATCGAAGAAAGTATTTTTTGACTGTGGATGAGGCCTGTAAACATAGGATATATGCTCCAAGATATTTCAAACTCATATTTAGCCTGCTGTATCACATTAGTCAAAGGAAAAAATAGATTTTTTACTCTGCATAAGCTCTGCATACAGCTGAATTTCACCACCACTTAAATAGTATGTGACTTTTGGCAAAGTGTATCACATTTGTGACACCAAAAAATCTTTTGTGGACTCAGACTAGCAACAGAAATAAATAAAATGTTTCACTCTGAAAACAGCTGAAGTTCACAGCCACTAATGTAGTAGCTAACGTATAGCAGAGTATATCAGAGTTAGCGCTTTCCTAACTTAAAGTTACCGCTTACAGGAAAAAAAACAGCGCGCTGCTGATCTGACCTGTTCTGAGCTATCACCAGCCCCCCCACTCATCTGCCTTGTCTCCCCACTCATCATACACAAGCACTATGCTAGTAGAACTGTAAAAAACGGTATAGTTGCCCTGCAATCACATAACCTTGTAAATTTGCCGAACATTACAGATTTTCCCGATTTTAACAAATTTTGCTTGCCATTTGTGTCAAACTTAAGTTTGGAGATCGGATTTTGAAAATATTCGCTCATCACTAGTTACCAGATACCAAGACCCAATGAAGTGTTGGAGTAGCGTGAAATGGCTATAGTCTTAAACATGCCTACCATGTTTTTATCTTCCATATGAAAGAATAAAGGAATGATCTTAAGGGATGAGGAATGCTGCTTTTTCTCGCTCTATTTTTAGTTTTACTTTTTAAAACTTTAAGAAAGTACAAATTTTACTTTTTGAATACCTGTTTTACTAGTCTATTTTAGCAACTGTACACCACACAGGGGTGATACTGCATTTCTGCATTTTCCTTTCCATGCATGTACAGTATGGAAAATAAGTATTTGATACACTGCCAATTTTGAAAGTTTTCCCATGTACAAAGAATGGAGAGGTCTGTAATTTTTAAGGTTGGTACACTTCAACTGAGACAGAATCTTTAAAAAATCCAGAAAATCACATTGTATGATTTATACATAATTAATTTGCATTTTATTTCATGAAATTAGTGTTTGATACAATAGAAAAACAGAACCTAATATTTGGTACAAAAACCTTTGTTTGCAATTACAAAGGTCAGACGTTTCCTCTAGTTCTTGACCAAGTTTGCACACTTTGCAGCAGGGATTTTGGTCCACTCCTCCATACAGATCTTATCTAGATCTTTCAGGTTTGGCGCTGTCGCTGAGCAACATTGAGTTTCATCTTCCTCCAAAGATTTTCTATTGGGTTCAGGTCTGGAGACTATCTAGGCCACTCCAGGACCTTGAAATGCTTCTTACGGAGCCACTCCTTAGTTGCCCTACCTGTGTATTTCAGGTCATTGTCATGGTGGAAGACCCAGTCATGATCCATCTTCAATGATCTTACTAAGGGAAGGAGGGTTTTGGCCAAAATCTCGCAATACATAACCCCATCCATTCAATAAAGTGCATTCATCCTGTCCCCTTTGCAGAAAATCACCCTCAACGTATGATATTTCCCCCACCATGCTTCACAATTGGGAAGGTGTCCTTGAGGTTGTACTCATCCTTCATCTTGCTCCAAACACTACGAGTGGAGTTAATACTAAAAAAATTTTTTTGGTCTCATCTGACCATATAACCTTCTCCCATGCCTTCTCTGGATAATCCAGATGGTTATTGGAAAACTTTAGATGGGCCTGGACAAGTGCTCGCATGAGCAGAGGGACCTTGCGTGCCCTGAAGGATTTAAAACCATGATGGTGTAGTGTGTTACTAACAGTAATGTTTGTGAAGAAATTAGGGAGCAACAGCGCAAATAGGGTGATACCCATGATACAAAGGGTCAATAAACAGGGGGTGTAAGCTCACCTTGTTTTGTTGCAATTGCAGCAATAAATACGCTTGAACAGCTGCTGCAGACTGTGGGTGATAGACCATTAGGATAGTAAAAGGAGATGGACGGCTTTCCTGCACTGCTATCAATATCCGGCAAAGAATAACAGAGAATCAATAATATAGAAACATTTGTTTATTCTCTGGTGTGGATCTACAAGTCTCAAGGTACTTCAACCTCGAACTCAGGAAATAGCCACATTGACAGCAGCGCAGAAAATCCATCCATCTCCTTCTACTATCCTAACGGTAATGTTTGAGACTGTGGTCCCAGCTCTCTTTAGGTCATTGTCCAGGTCCTCCCATGTACAGTAGTGTTCAAAATAATAGCAGGCCAATATTATTAACCAGATTAATCACTATTTTTGGTATCAATTATATTACCACATGTCAAACATTTTACCAGTTGGTGCAGTAGATTATTAAAAACCAACAGACTCAGCAATCATGATCTGCATGTTTTTGAGTCTGTGTATATGAATAAATATTTGAAAGGGGTGTGTTCAAAATAATAGTGTGGCGTTCAATTACAGTGATGAGCGAGCATGCTCGCGTGCTGTTAGACAACTGCAACACATGCAGTGATAGCCTAAACATAGATCTGGAGCACACCATAAATACTCGGTGAGCACCCGAGAGTGCTCGATTAAAGGGTTAAACGAGCATGGTCGCTCATTACTATTCAATTAGTGAGATCAATCATTCTGTGAAGAAACAGATGTGAATCAGGTGTCCCTTACATAAGGGTGATGTTAGCCCATGTTTCTCCTTGAAAGCCTGAGAAATATGGATCGTTCAAGACATTGTTCAGAAGAACAGCGTACTTTGATTAAAAAGCTGATTGGAGCGGGTACAACTTATAAAGACGTACAGACAATGATAGGCTGTTCAGCTAAAATGATATCCATAAAGTGGAAAGCAAAACCAGAGAGAGGTGGAAGAAAACGGAAGACTACCATTCGAATGGATCGAAGAAGAGCCAGACTGGCAAAGGTTGAGCCAATGATCAACTAAGATGATCAAATACAGTCTCAAGATATCTGTGAGTACTGTGACAGTTAGAAGACACCTGTGTGAAGCTAATCTCTTAGCAAGAAGTTCCTGCAAAGTCGCACTGTTAAAAAAAAGACATGTACTGAAGCGAATACAATTTGCAAAAGAACACATCAAGTGGTCTAAAGAGAAATGGAAAAACATTTTGTAGACTAATGAAAGTAAAATTGTTCTTTTTGGGTCCAAAAGCCGCAGACAGTTTGTCAGACAACCCCCAAACTCTGCATTCAAGCCACAGTACACTCTGAAGACAGTGAAGCATTGTGGTGCAAGCATCATAATATGGGCATGTTTCTCTTACAATGGTGCTGGACCTATTTACCGCATTCCAGGGATCATGGATCAGTTTGCATATATTAAAATACTTGAAGAGGCCATGTTGCCTTACGCTAAAGGATATATCCTTGAAATGGGTGTTTCAACAAGACAACGACCCTAAACACATGAGTAAATGAGCAAAATCTTGGTTCCAGTCCAACAAAATTGAGATCATCGAGTGGCCAGCCCAAACCCTAGACCTTAATCTGATAGAACACTTGTGGGGTGACATCAAAAATGCAGTTTCGGAGCAAAACCAACAAATGGCAAAAAATTGTGGCATGTAGTCAAAGCATCCTGGGCTGGAATAACAGTTGACAGGTGCTAGAAGTTGGTTGACTATGCAACATAGATGTGAAGCAGTTATAGAAAACTGTGGGTATAGAACTAAATATTAGGTTAGTGATTCACAGGAATGCTAAATCCTCAAAAAAAAGTACATAATGTGAGTTTGTAAAGATAAATGCAGACACTGCTATTTTCAGAACAGCCCAATGTTCATTTCTTGCTATTTTCTGTAAAGTAGTTAAAAATTAAATACATTTCTCTTCATGTTTTGAATTAGAAAACATTGTGCAATTTTCCCAAAGCATTGAAATAAAAATTAGTATAAAGATTTTGTGCTTAACTCATGTTTTAAAACACACTGCTGTTATTTTGAACACTACTGTAGTACTGGGCTGATTCCTGACCTTTCTCAGAATCATCCTTACCCCAAGAGGCGAGATCTTGCATATACAGTCATTTTGTCTTTCGTCCATTTTCTAAGAATTGTGCCAACAGCTGTTGCCTTCTTAACGAGCTGCTTGCCTATTGTGCTTTAGTCCATCACAGTCTTGTATAGGTCTACAATTTTGTCCCTGATGTCCTTAGACAGCTCTTTGGTCTTGGCCATGGTGGAGAGGTTAGGAGTGTGATTGATTGAGTGTGTGGACATGTGTCTTTTATACGGGTCACGAGTTCAAATAGGTGCAATTAATACAGATAATGTGTGCAGAGTAGGAGTGTGTATTAAAAAAAAACCTAACAGGTCTGTGAGAGCAAGAACTCTTGCTGGTTGGTAGGTAATCAAATACTTATTTAATTTCAATAAAATACAATTTAATTATTGATTAACTATGTTATTTTCTGTTTTTTATTTTAAGATTCTGTCTCTCACAGTTGAAGTGTACCTATGATAAAAATTACAGACCTCTCCATTCTTTGCAGGTGGGAAAACTTGCAAAATTGGCAATGTATCAAATACTTATTTTCCTCACTGTACCTACCTACCAATCTAACATTCTTGTTCATGTTTTTTTGTCTGCGAAGGGGGTAAAGTATTGTTTAAAATTTATAAAAAAAAATCATACACCTGTTCTAATTTTTAACTAACTAATTTAGTTGTCCAGTTTGGCATCAGTACAATCCACAACTATAGTCTGGGCTGTTTTTGCATTTGAAAGTCAGATAGATGGATTGAATTTGCATATCAAGTCCATCAGCCTCCTTAGATAGAAAGCAGCTTTCTCATGTGAGGTGTTTTGCAAGTGAAGGAAGCAGGTGGACTTGTCTAGTCATATGTTCCTCTATCAATAGCTATTTTAAGGAAAGACAAAGGGGCCAACCTCTTTAAACTTCTTTTGGAATGCACTTTTTTCAAACTTAGTTCTCTAAAGATCAATTATTGGCATGATATCATATAAATGGTGATAATGACAGTCACTACAGGTTGGGAACTGTGTACTATGACTATGGTGTAGGAACTAATGGATTGCTTCAAATCTAGACCATGAGATTATATGGTACAAAGTGTTCAATATGGCGTAATTAATGACATTTTTATAAAAAAACAAATTGACAATAGGTCCTTCAAGCTTCATAATCTCTGGTGCGTGTCCAGAGGTCCACCTGTAAAATCAGGCCTAAAGTAAAATGAAATTGCTGGTAATCAACTGCTAAGCATCCAAAGTCAATTTGGTCACCAAATGAAGGAGATGAGTATATGCCACCTGGTGATAAAACCGAGCTGTTCACCTATGTAGGTGTCACATCGTCACTGCTTCCACACAAAACATTATACCAGGAGGCATTGTCAGAGTCATGTCTAATGTGAGCACACTGACAAAACCTCCATCGCTACACTTCATGTTAATAAAGTGCTGGCAGAAGAGGCAGATAGAAACATTACAGAGTTGGAGCAGCTGGAAGAGCGAGGAGCTTACTAT
Source organism: Phyllobates terribilis (assembly GCF_046119375.1). Lineage (NCBI taxonomy): Eukaryota > Metazoa > Chordata > Amphibia > Anura > Dendrobatidae > Phyllobates > Phyllobates terribilis. Next base: position 460,531,962 of record NW_027362764.1, read on the forward strand.
GGATAAGCATTACTGTCGTGGTGACTTGAGACAGATAAAGACTAGAGATGAGCGGTGTTCGACTCGAACTGTTCGCCAATCTCAAATTCGAGCTGTTTTGGGCGGTGTTCGACTCGAACTGTTCGCCAATCTCAAATTCGAGCTGTTTTGGGCGGTGTTCGAGCCGTTCGGCGAACACGAACAATTTGAGAAAAATTCGGCTGTTCGAGGTTATGTTCGATAACTGTTCGTGCACCAAAATCATAACTGGATTTTTTCTCAGTAATGCTGAAAATTAATGTTAATACGCAGTTTGAGTGTACAGCGGGGCGGGGGGAGGGGCAGGGGATGGATCTCTGCAGGAATAATGAAGATCTCCATTTTTTTTTCTCTTTCCCGCATTTACAGTGGGGAGGTGCAGTCTGTCAGCCTATCAGCAGCGCACACACGGAGCGAACTGCTTTTTTTCACACAAGCAAGGGCAAGTGTCATTGGCAGTGTATGTCACATGTTCTTGCCCTATAAGACCCAGCCATTTTTCCCGTCGCCACCATTTTCTCACTGCTGCAGCTGCGTGTTAGACGGCACCGCTGTTGCTGTGTGCACTATACTTTGTTAATTTCAAGCCAATTTTCGCACAAATCTACAGATAGCTTGGGAGTAGGGAATAGTTGTGATTGCAGTCCTTTTAAGGACTAGGTTACATCATTTCCTATGACTTTTATCAGGCAGGTCTGTGCTCTTAAATAGATAGGTTGTGGGAGTAAAGACTAATTGTAAATGCAGTCCTTTTCAGGGCTAGGTTACATCAGTTCCTATCACTTTTATCAGGCAGGTCTGTGCTCTTAAATAGATAGGTTGGGAGTAAAGACTAATTGTAATTGCAGTCCTTTCCAGGGCTAGGTTACATCAGTTCCTATCACTTTTTTCCAGGCAGGTCTGTGCCAGTGCTGTGCAAGTTTTTTTTCACAGCATTTGGCTAAATCTAGCAAAGCAAATCCTTTTTGGACTATTGCAGAGTGTATTAGTCAGTGGAGTTGCCTACCTCTGTTGGAAGCTACACCACCTGTTTATAGAATACCAATTTTTTTACTGCACCTAGTGAAGTAAAACCTTTTGGGCATGTCATCATTCTATTAGTCCATCTATACTAACCTCCACCAGGTTGCAAATTCAATCTAATATTTTTCTACATTGAGCTCTGAAGAAATATTTAGGCTTCTAGCAGTGTGTGAAACTTGGTCTATTAGTCCATCTATACTAACCTCCATCAGGTTGCAAAGTCAATATAATTTTTTTCTGCATCTAGCTCTGAAAAAATATTTCAGCTTGTAGCAGTGTGTGGGACTTGTTCTATTAGTCCATCTATACTGACCTCCATCAGGTTGCAAATTCAATATAATTTTTTTCTGCATCTAGCTCTGAAAAAATATTTAGGCCTCTAGTGTGAAGCCCAGCTGTGCTTGGTATCACAAATCCTAGAAGGGTGTATTGAAGGATTCCTCCACAAGAGGCCCCCATACTATTCACACATCTCCACCTTCCACCTCAGACCACCAGAGGGTGCCCGTTAGGGAGATATAAAAGGGAAGGTGGAGCCAGGCAGCAGTCAGTCTGTTGATGAGTTCCTGCAGAGCGAGACACAGAAACAGGTCAGTCTGCAGTGGAGCTCAGTGACTCAGCAATTCCTCTGAGAGTTCAGTTGGTGCAAGCCTGAATACAGAGTGGAGTCCAGACTCGGGTGTTGCTCAGTGAGGTGAGCTTTAGGTGTGCCGGCGCCATAAGATCAGTGAAAAGCGGCACGCTGCCGTTAGTGTGAGTAGCCTATTGAGGGTCCGAGTAGGCCGAAGGCAAAAGAGTAGAGAGTTAATTCATAGGGGGCAGAGGAGCTTAACTAGCTCACCCCGAAGAAGCAGTTACCGGGCACCGGGTCCGAAGCTTGCCGGGATCTCCATGACCCAGTAAGATAAACCGGAATCCCGGGAGAACTACAGGTCCCAGGATCGCTAAAGGGCTGATACGTACCAGAGCTAGGAGACACATAGGCCCCGTATGTCGGGAGCGTGCACTCCAAGAGAAGGCCCTACGACAAGGTCAGCCAGCACAGGACAGAGACAAAGTTAGGCCTAGCTCCAGGCAGGTCAGAAACTTATTACGCAGCAGCAAGAACCAGGAGGCCCAAAACCTGTTCATTGGGGAAGATCCGGACATACACCCTTCACCCTACAGTGCTCCGGGGAGTGCCTGAATTTCCATCAGTAAAAGGTACTGAAGTGACTTTTGTGTCCGTCCCTGTTCTTGCTCCGACTCGGCTGAGTCTCCTTGTCCTGCATCCCCGTTCCGATACTGCCCTGAGGCCCAGCTCCACCTGTGGGGAGATATACCATCTAGCTGCCTTATCACTGGCCTCAGCGGACTGCGCAGCGCTGGTGAATATCATCAGAAACCATAGGTGGCATCACAAACTTTTATAAACTTAACATCTATCAACACCTTTTTAAAGAGAGACCTCAGAGTACGGGCCCGGGAGCCGACCACCGCGACCTCCTTAAGGCTAAAGGCCCAGGTAACCGAGTCATCCCCCATCCCCTGGGCTTGTCATCTCTTTCTGGCGTCACAAACAGGATTGTTTTGCCCGTTGCCACCGGGTACTGTGCACCTTTATTCTGAACTTGTACGTAAAGTTGTGGTGAAGATAGCCGCCATTGTTGGGCCGTTGAGCAAGAAGAAGGGCGTAACCGCGGGAAAATAAGGGGTGTACCTGCAAAAGAGCGCGAAGTCCCGGACACGCCCCACGCCTCGACGTCAAAGCAGGAAGCGCCAGGTAGGACACAAGCGACGCAAGGCCCTGAAGACAACCGTCACCTGCGGAGCTGCGGCCTACCGGATGAAAAACCAGAAGGTAGGCCACGGTTAACTAGGGGGGCGCTAAGATGTCCGTCGAACAGCAGAACGCCGACCTACCGGTCAAAGTCCCTGAAGTACAGTCCGCGCCCGATAATGGGCAGGCCGAAGCCGCCGCTCCACCAGCAGTGCCTGTAACACCTGTTATTCCTATGACTTTACCGTACATTCCTGGAGCGAAGTGGCTCCCTCAGTACAACGGCAAACCAGATACCCTGTCTGGATTCAAACGGAAGATATGTGGTATCTTAGACATGTACTCTATGATCGGCAAACAAAGAGCTGCCGTTGTATTAGGACAACTAACCGGTGCTGCGGAACGGGAAGTGGAAACATGGTCAGCCGCAGACCTGGAGTCAGTGTCCACAATATTCCAAAAACTACAGACTGTATTTGAGGACCTTACTGAGGCAGACCTCTGGATGAGGTTCTACAGCTGCTCCCAACAACCTGAGGACAATGTTCGGGACTACGCCTGGCGTCTTCAAGGGTCCTGTGGGCTCTGAACCAGGTTAGTCCAACCAGCGTTGAGAATGAGAACAAAATGCTGAAGGAACAGTTTGTCCGGGGACTGAAGTCTCCAGAGGAGAGCAGGACTGTGCGTTGGTGGTCCCTGGATCATCCGGATGCCACCTTTGACAATCTTAAGGACATGGCTATAAAAAGACTGTAGCCCCTGGAAACAAATGCCATCCAACATTACCAGGGTGGGGCAACTCCAGTGCCTGCTACACCCACCTTATCCCCAGTGGCTGCTGAAGTTAAAGTCCCAGCAACATCCCCTAAAGAACTGGACAGTCTGCGCTCTGAGGTGCGTCAGTTGAGCAAAACTCTGACCACCGTGCTGAGTGCTCTGCAGCTGCGGACGGAGCCCGAGGAAGGAGGGAAGATCCTGCTAGCTGATAGCCCTGAGGATGTCCCCTGGATGCGCAGGAGGAGGAGGCCAGCACCACCCTCGCCAAGGACCAGTGACCAGCGCCGCCCACCAAAGGATCCGACCTGCTATCGCTGCCGCAAGACCGGACACCTCGCCCAGAAGTGTCCTTTAAATGAGAAAACCCTGTGTCCAAGGGCCGCCACCCAGGAGTAGACTCACCAGGCCCATCAGACTGGTACAACAGGTTCATCGGAGGAAGAACTTTTCTGTCCATTGTATTGGACGGGATCCCGACGCATGCATTGCTGGACACAGGATCTCAGGTAACCATCATGCCTGAAGTCCTCTACAAGAGGTTCTGGTCCATGGACGATCTACGTCCGCCAGCTCCAAATTTGTCTGTATATGTCTCAAATGGACTCCCCCTTAACCTACTCGGGGTTAGGAATGTGACTGTAAAGGTGGGGAGAGTGGAGCTGAAGGACCAGGGACTAAATGTAGTGGAGACTAACCCTGATGACAGCAACCCATATATGGTACTTGGCACTAACATTGTTGGTAACTGTTTGGGAGAGGTTGTTTTCTTACTCCAATAGATCGCTGACACTGCCAGACCGAGACAAAGGAGGGCGCTACAGAAGGAGATCCGTGTCCTGATGTATCAACAGCAAGTAAGGTTGACAGATGGTGAAATCGGTAAGGTGAGGGTAACAGACCCCATACCCATTGTCACCCCCCCAATGAGTGAAATGCTCATCTGGTGTAGAGCTGCCATAAGTCTTAGAGGACAGAGCTACCAGGCGGTAGTAGAACCCCTTTGCTCTGAGCATAGACACACGCTCTTAACCGCCAGGGGAGTGGTAGATGTACTTAATGGGAGGGTGCCTGTCCGTCTCCTCAATTTAGGGGAAGATGAGATCAAACTGCCACGTTATGTCACTGTTGCCAAATTACATGCTGTCAATAACAACTGCATCCATGAGACGGAGTCCTTAACCTCACCAGATGAAGTAGAGGATAATGACCCTGCAACCCAGGTGGAGGATTGGTGTCAACAGCTCCATGTTGGGACAGACACCACTCCTACCCATCAAAAACAGGGTGTACACCGGGTGGTACAAGAATACTCGCAGGTGTTCAGTAAACATCCACTAGACTTCGGGAGGATTAAGGGGGTTCAACATCATATCCCCACAGGCAACCATTCCCCAATCAAAGAACGTTATAGGCCTATACCCCCAGCTCACTACCAGAAGGAAAAAGAAATGTTGCATGACATAGTTACATAGTTAGTAAAGCCGAATAAAGACTTGCGTCCATCAAGTTCGACCTGTAAGTTATGTTGTTGCTAAAGTTGATCCAGAGGAGGGCAAAAACCTCAAATGATTTGGCCAATCTTCACCTGAGGAAAAATTCCCTCCCGACTCTGAAACCAGCAGTCAGAATAAATCCCTGTATCAACTTACTATTTTATTCTATTTTTAAGTATATGCTGAAATCTGCCTGGTATCTAGAAATGCATCCAGTCCCCACTTGAACTGGTTTAGTGAATGCGACATTACCGTCTCCTCACTCAGTGAATTCCATATTCTCACTGCTCTTACCGTAAAGAACCCCTTGCTATGCTGGTGCTGGAACCTTTTCTCTTCCACATGAGGAAGGCGGGAGTAATTAGGGATAGTTGTAGTCCCTGGGCAGCACCCCTAGTGCTGGTTAGGAAAAAGGATGGGAGCATGAGAATGTGTGTAGATTACAGCCATGTAAATCGCATTACACATAAAGATGCATACCCTTTACCACGCATAGAGGAGTCCCTAGCTGCCTTGAAGTCTGCAAATTACTTTTCCACCCTTGACCTCACTAGTGGATACTGGCAAGTAGCTGTGGCTGAGGAGGATCGGGAGAAGACGGCCTTCACCACCCCGATCGGACTCTGCGAGTTCAACAGCATGCTGTTTGGACTCTGCAATGCCCCCGGAACGTTCCAGAGATTGATGGAGTGCTGCCTGGGACACCGCAACTTCGAGACTGTGTTACTTTACCTGGATGATGTAATTGTGTACTCCAGAACGTACGAGGACCACTTGAAACACCTGTCAGAGGTATTTGAGTCACTGTCCCGGTATGGGATGAAGTTGAAGCCCTCAAAGTGCCAGCTGCTCAAGAAGAAGGTACAGTACCTGGGGCACATTGTCAGTCCGGAAGGCATAGCACCAGACCCGGAGAAAGTCACAGCCATCCAGAAGTGTCCGGAGCCGAAAAACCTCAAGGAGGTGTGTCAGTTTCTGGGACTAGTAGGATACTACCGGAGATTCGTAAAGGACTACACAAAGGAAGCAGCTCCTCTGCAAGACCTCCTGGTAGGGCAGTCCCCCAAAGGCAAAAACCCTCCATTCCACTGGGGTAAGGAGCAAGCAGAGTCGTTTCAGGAGATTAAGGAGATCCTGACAGGTGATGAGACCCTAGCCTACCCTGACTACAGCCAACCGTTCCTGCTGTATACGGATGCCAGCAACGAAGGCCTGGGCGCTGTCTTAAGTCAGAAGCAGAATGGGCAAGAGAAAGTCATCGCATACGCAAGCAGGAAGCTCCGTCCGACTGAGAGGAACCCAGAGAACTATAGCAGCTTCAAGTTGGAGTTCCTGGCCTTGGTCTGGGCCATCACTGAAAGATTCAAGCACTATCTGGCTTCCAGCAAGTTTACTGCCTATACTGATAACAACCCCTTGACCCATCTTGAAACAGCTAAGTTGGGGGCTCTGGAACAACGATGGATGGCTCGGCTGTCAAACTACCAATTTACAATCAAATACCGGGCGGGCCGCAAGAACGCCAATGCCGATACCCTGTCTAGGATGCCTCACCAGTCAGACACAGAAGAAGAAGTGGATGACCTGGAAGAGATAGAGCTACCTGCCTTTCACCGGAGTGGGATGATCCACGAGCAACGAGCCTCCAGGAAGCAGCGTGGAAAAACGTTAAACCCCCTGCCTCACCACAGCTGGAAAGAGACCCAGGACAGCGACCCGGTTGTCAGCTGCATCAAATAGCTGATAACCCAAGAAGGTGCCTCCCTGGAGAAAGATGCGTCTCAGCAAGCAAAGCAGCTGTGGAACGAGAGAAGCCGGCTGTTTATCTACCGTGAGAAGCTGTGCCGGAGGTACGTTAATCCAGGAACCCACGAGATGGTATGGCAGATAGTGGTCCCGAAGACAGACATCCAGATGGTATTGGAAGCTTACCATGATCAAGGGGGGCACTTTGGCTGGAAAAAGCTAGAGACCCTGCTGAAATGTCGATTCTACTGGGTAGGAATGCGCAGCTCCAATGAAAGGTGGTGCCGGGACTGTGGACCCTGCGGCCTAAGAAGGAAAGACTTCAGCAGCCAGAAGGCACCCCTGCAACCCATCAAGACGACTCGGCCCCTGGAGATTGTGGCCCTGGGCCATGTCAAGTTGTCACCCAGCAGGTCAGGGTACTCCTATGCTCTGACCATTGTAGATCACTACTCACGTTTCCTGGTGGTCGCCCCCGTCAAAAACCTGACGGCAGAGACGGCAGCAAAAACTTTCCAAGCGTATTTCTGCAGACCCCATGGCTACCCTGAGCAGGTGCTGATGGACCAAGGCCCAGCCTTTGTGGCTGAGTTGTTCAAGGAGTTCTGCCATCTCGACGGGTGTAAAAAGATCAGGACTACACCGTACCACCCACAAACCAACGGTCTCTGCGAAAAGATGAACAACATCATCATCGACCTGCTAAAGACCATACCACTTGAGGAGAGAAACCAGTGGCCAGACCTACTACCAGACCTAGTGGATCTGTACAATCATATACCAGTCAGTTCCACCAATTGCACTCTGGCATATCTCATGCGGGCAAGGCCAGGAAAGCTGCCCATGGATTTGGGGCTTGGTGTTGTTGAACCTGAAGCTGATATGACCACTGAGGACTGGGACACCACCAGACAAGAGCAGTACAGAAGGGTACAAGCTTGTGTCAAGGACAGTCTTACTGGGGTGAGAGAAAAGCAGGAAATGCACTACAACAAAAACGCACCAGCAGAACCTTTCACACCTGGTGAAACAGTACTAAAAAGGAAAAGACGCAACCACAAACTCGACGACCAGTGGGAAAATGACCCCTACACTGTGTTACTGTCAAGGTTTGACAACAAAAAGACCTGTATAATTAGTCGTGATGGAGGAAGAACATCTGCTACAGTGTCCAGGGACCATCTAAAATTGTGTCCACATCTACTAAGAACTCAGGAAGAATTGTCTCTCACAACCCAGGAAGAACTTAAAGAAGCGGTGATACACACTGACCTAGGAGACTTCCCAGCGGATTGGCCTCAGATAGGAGGTGCAATAATCATTCCAGTACTCCATTTCTATGAACAACCAGAAAACCCTGCACAGCAAGTTGTACCTGTAAGTGCTGCAGAAGAGCCAGCTCAAGAAGTATCCCCGGATGAAGGATCCCCGGCAGGAGCAGAGCAAGAGGGCCCAGCCAATGGTAGACTTGCCAGTCCAAGAGAGAGGTTAAGGCAGTTTTACAACATGGTCACACGTAGAACTGAAAGAGTAACTGAGGATACAGACACTGACACTCCACCAACCACAGCACTAAGCAGATCAGTATGTTGCACGAGAGGTAAACCCCCTGCTAGGTACATACAGTAGATAGTCAAAGTTTCTGAAAAATATATATAGTTACCCTTGGGGTATTGTATATTAAATTGTAATGTGTTGCATCGTTGTATAATTTCATGCATGCTTATCAATTTGTGCTTTTTGATATTAATTCTTAATTTGCATAATGAACTGCGTGGCTGAGGACTGTGTGCAGCCCAAAAAACTCTTATTGTATATAGTTGCGCTCCCTGGAGTGCCCTTTAGGTGACCTCAGAAGAAAAACCTGAATGGAGTGGCACGTGTGGAGGTCCGATTCGGGATCTTCATGCCCTGCAGCCACCCCACGGCCTACGTAGAGGATTTAGGACAGGTCCCTCAAAGCCACAAAGTACTCTACCTTATGAAATGGACATCCTTGCTGGGAACCTCACCAAAGGAGACTTGGATTCTGAGGATGCTTTGTAATTGTTATGGTTATGCAACGCTTAAGATTCGTGCCTCCCATAAAGGGAAGAATGTTCTAGTATTGCTTACATATACAATTGTTACTGTTTTTATAAAATGTACTTCAGCCCAGGAGTGCTGAGTTTAACTAGGGGGGAATGTGAAGCCCAGCTGTGCTTGGTATCACAAATCCTAGAAGGGTGTATTGAAGGATTCCTCCACAAGAGGCCCCCATACCATTCACACATCTCCACCTTCCACCTCAGACCACCAGAGGGATCCCGTTAGGGAGATATAAAAGGGAAGGTGGAGCCAGGCAGCAGTCAGTCTGTTGATGAGTTCCTGCAGAGCGAGACACAGAAACAGGTCAGTCTGCAGTGTAGCTCAGTGACTCAGCAATTCCTCTGAGAGTTCAGTTGGTGCAAGCCTGAATACAGAGTGGAGTCCAGACTCGGGTGTTGCTCAGTGAGGTGAGCTTTAGGTGTGCCGGCGCCATAAGATCGGTGAAAAGCTGCACGCTGCCGTTAGTGTGAGTAGCCTATTGAGGGTCTGAGTAGGCCGAAGGCAAAAGAGTAGAGAGTTAGTTCATAGGGGGCAGAGGAGCTTAACTAGCACACCCCGAAGAAGCAGTTACCGGGCACCGGGTCCGAAGCTTGCCGGGATCTCCATGACCCAGTAAGATTAACCGGAATCCCTGGAGAACTACAGGTCCCAGGATCGCTAAAGGGCTGATACGTACCAGAGCTAGGAGACACATAGGCCCCGTATGTCGGGAGCGTGCACTCCAAGAGAAGGCCCTACTACAAGGTTAGCCAGCGCAGGACAGAGACAAAGTTAGGCCTAGCTCCAAGCAGGTCAGAAACTTATTACGCAGCAGCAAGAACCAGGAGGCCCAAAACCTGCTCATTGGGGAGGATCCAGACATGCACCCTTCACCCTACAGTGCTCCAAGGACTGCCTGAATTTCCATCAGTAAAAGGTACTGAAGTGACTTTTGTGTCCGTCCCTGTTCTTGCTCAGACTCGGCTGAGTCTCCTTGTCCTGCATCCCCGTTCCGATACTGCCCTGAGGCCCAGCTCCACCTGTGGGGAGATATACCATCTAGCTGCCTTAACACCAGCCTCAGCGGACTGCGCAGAGCTGGTGAATATCATCAGAAACCAAAGGTAGCGTCACAAACTTTTATAAACTTAACATCTATCAACGCCTTTTTAAAGAGAGACCCCAGAGTAAGGGCCCGGGAGCCGACCACCGCAACTTCCTTAAGGCTAAAGGCCCGGGTAACCGAGTCATACCCCATCCCCCGGGCTAGTCACTAGCAGTGTGTGGGACTTGGTCTATTAGTCCATCTATACTAACCTCCACCAGGTTGCAAATTCAATATAATTTTTTTGTGCATCTAGCTCTGAAAAAATATTTAGGCTTCTAGCAGTATGTGGGACTTGTTCTATTAGTCCATCTATACTGACCTCCATCAGGTTGCAAATTCAATATAATTTTTTTCTGCATCTATCTCAGAAAAAATATTTAGGCTTCTAGCAGTGTGTGGGACTTGTTATATTAGTCCATCTATACTAATCTCTACCAGGTTGCAAATTCAAAATAATTTTTATCTGCATCTAGCTCTGAAAAAATATTTCGGCTTGTAGCAGTGTGTGGGACTTGTTCTATTAGTCCATCTATACTGACCTCCATCAGGTTGCAAATTCAATATCATTGTTTTCTGCATCTAGCTCTGAAAAAATATGTCAGCTTCTAGCTGTGTGTGGGTCTTGTTCTATTAGTCCATCTATACTGACCTCCATCAGGTTGCAAATTCAATATAATTTTTTTCTGCATCTAGCTCTGAAAAAATATTTAGGCTTCTAGCAGTGTGTGGGACTTGTTCTAATAGTCCATCTATACTGACCTCCATCAGGTTGCAAATTCAATATAATTTTTTTCTGCATCTAGCTCTGAAAAAATATTTAAGCTTCTAGCAGTGTGTGGGACTTGGTCTATTAGTCCATCTATACTAACCTCCATCAGGTTGCAAATTCAATATAATTTTTTTCTGCATCTAGCTCTGAAAAAATATTTAGGCTTCTAGCAGTGTGTGGGACTATGTCTATTCGTCCATCTATACTAACCTCCACCAGGTTGCAAATTAAAAATAATTTTTATTTGCATCTAGCTTTGAAAAAATATGTAGGCTTCTAGCAGAGTGTGGGACTTGTTCTATTAGTCCATCTGTACTGACCTCCATCAGGTTGCAAATTCAATATATTTTTTTTCTGCATCTAGCTCTGAACAAATATTTCAGCTTCTAGCAGTGTTTGGGACATGTTCTATTATTCCATCTATACTGACCTCCATCAGGTTGCAAATTCAATATAATATTTTTCTGCATCTAGCTCTGAAAAAATATATCAGCTTGTAGCAGAGTATGGGACTTGTTCTATTAGTCCATCTATACTGACCTCCATCAGGTTGCAAATTCAATATAATTTTTTTCTGCAACTAGCTCTGAAAAAGTATTTCAGCTTCTAGCAGTGTGTGGGACTTGTTCTATTAGTCCATGTATACTGACCTCCATCAGGTTGCAAATTCAAAATAATTTTTATCTGCATCTAGCTCTGAAAAAATATTTAGGCTTCTAGCAGTGTGTGGGACTTGGTCTATTATTCCATCTATACTAACCTCCATCAGGTTGCAAATTCAATATAATTTTTTTCTGCATCTAGCTCTGAAAAAATATTTCAGCTTCTAGCAGTGTGTGGGACTTCTTCTATTAGTCCATCTATACTGACCTCCATCAGGTTGCAAATTCAAAAGAATTTTTTTCTGCATCTAGCTCTGAAAAAATATTTAGGCTTCTAGCAGTGTGTGGGACTTGGTTTATTAGTCCATCTTTACTATCCTCCACCAGGTTGCAAATTAAAGATAATTTTTATCGGCATCTAGCTTTGAAAAAATATTTAGACTTCTAGCAGAGTGTGGGACTTGTTCCATTAGTCCATCTGTACTGACCTCCATCAGGTTGCAAATTCAATATAATTATTTTCTGCATCTAGCTCTGAACAAATATTTCAGCTTCTAGCAGTCTGTGGGACTTGTTCTATTAGTCCATCTATACTGACCTCCATCAGGTTGCAAATTCAATATAATGTTTTTCTGTATCTAGCTCTGAAAAAATATATCAGCTTGTAGCAGTGTGTGGGACTTGTTCTATTAGTCCATCTATACTGACCTCCATCAGGTTGCAAATTCAATATAATTTTTTTCGGCAACTAGCTCTGAAAAAGTATTTCAGCTTCTAGCAGTGTGTGGGACTTGTTCTATTAGTCCATGTATACTGACCTCCATCAGGTTGCAAATTCAATATAATTTTTATCTGCATCTAGCTCTGAAAAAATATTTAGCCTGCTATCAATGTGTGGGACTTGTTCTATTACTCCATCTATACTGAACGCCATCAGGTTGCAAATTCAATATAATTTTTTTCTGCATCTAGCTCTGAAAAAATATTTCAGCTTCTAGCAGTGTGTGGGTCTTGTTCTATTAGTCTTTCTATAATGACCTCCATCAGGTTGCAAATTCAATATAATTTTTTCTGCATCTAGCTCTGAAAAAATATTTAGGCTTCTAGCAGTGTGTGGGACTTGTTCTATTAGTCCATCTATACTGACCTCCATCAGGTTGCAAATTCAATATATTTTTTTTCTGCATCTAGCTCTGAAAAAATATTTAGGCTTCTAGCAGTGTGTGGGACGTGTTCTATTAGTCCATCTATACTAACCACCACCAGGTTGCAAATTAAAAATAATTTTTATCTGCATCTAGCTCTGAAAAAATATTTAGGCTTCTAACAGTGTGTGGGACTTGTTCTGTTAGTTCATCTATACTGACCTCCATCAGGTTGCAAACTGAATATAATTTTTTTCTGCATCTAGCTCTGAAAAAATATTTGGCTTTCTAGCAGTGAGTGGGACTTGTTCTATTAGTCCATCTATACTGACCTCCATCACGTTGCAAATTCAAAATAATTTTTTGTCTGCATCTAGCTCTGAAAAAATATTTGGCCTTCTAGCAGTGTGTGGGACTTTCTCTATTAGTCCATCTATACTGACCTCCATCAGGTTGCAAATTAAAAATAATTTTTCGTCTGCATCTAGCTCTGAAAAAATATTTGGCCTTCTAGCAGTGTGTGGGATTTTCTCTATTAGTCCATCTATACTGACCTCCATCAGGTTGCAAACTGAATATATATTTTTTCTGCATCTACCTCTGAAAAAATATTTGGGTTTCTAGCTGTGTGTGGGACTTGTTCTATTAGTCCATCTATACTGACCTCCATCAGGTTGCAAATTCAATATCATTTTTTTCTGCATCTAGCTCTGAAAAAATATTTCAGCTTCTAGCAGTGTGTGGGACTTGTTCTATTAGTCCATCTATACTGACCTCCATCATGTTGCAAATTCAATATAATTTTTTTCTGCATCTAACTCTGAAAAAATATTTAGGCTTCTAGCATTGTGTGGGACTTGATCTATTAGTACATCTACAGTACAGACCAAAAGTTTAGACACACATTCTCATTTAAAGATTTTCTGTATTTTCATGACTATGAAAATTGTACATTCACACTGAAGGCATCAAAACTATGAATTAACACATGTGGAATTATAAACTTAACAAAAAAGTGTGAAACAACTAAAAATATGTCTTATACTCTTGGTTCTTCAAAGTAGCCACCTTTTGCTTTGATGACTGCTTTGCACACTCTTGGCATACTCTTGATGAGCTTCAAGAGGTAGTCACAACATGACCCTCGAATTGTGAGAATTAGAAATAATCCTGACTACTGGGTTGCCACACTGTTAGATCCACAGTACAAAAGTAAATTTGCAGAAATTACTCCTGCCATAGAAAGGGATGCACGCATACAGGAGTATCAGCAGAGACTGTTGCAGAATCTTACATGTGCTTTTCCACAAAACACCAGTGGTGCACGTAGTGAATCTCACAGTTCCAACTTGCCAACCGTGGGACCGTCGAGTGTTCAGCACTCAAACCGTAACAGAACCACAGTATCTGCTGGTAACATCAATTTTGCGGAATCATTTCACCATTTTTTTAGCCCATCCTTTGCAAGGCCACAGGAGACAAGAAGTCTGACACATAGTCAACGCCTAGAGATGATGGTACAGGAGTATCTCCAAGTAAACATTGAAGCCATGACTGTGTCACTGGACCCTTGCTCTTTTTGCACTTCCAATCTGGATAAATTACTGGAGCTAGCCACTTATGCCTTGGAGATCTTGTCATGCCCCGCAGCCAGCGTTCTGTCTGAACGTGTGTTCAGCACTGCTGGTGGTGTGCTGACAGATAAGCGCACGTGGCTCTCCACTGATAATGTAGACAGACTCACGTTCATAAAGATGAACAAATCATGGATCCGAAATGACTTTTCTACCCCTGTGTCATCCTGGGGAGAGTAAAAGCTTGATGATTGGTGAAAATCACCTCACCAACCATTTTAAGCTTTCAAATTACTAATTATGTTTATCTGTATCTTGGCTGGAAAATAATTTGGGCTTTGTAGCAGTGTGCAGCACTGATTCTATTAGGCCATCTATAATAAGCTCCACCAGATTTAAAATTACTAATCATGTTTATTTGTATCTTGGCTGGAAAATAATTTGAGCTTTGTAGCAGTGTGCAGTACTGATTCTATTAGGCCATCTATACTAAGCTCCACCAGATTTAAAATTACTAATCATGTTTATCTGTACCTTGGCTGGAAAATAATTTGGGCTTTGTAGCAGTGTGCAGCACTGATTCTATTAGGCCATCTATACTAAGCTCCACCAGATTTAAAATTAATAATAATTTTTAGCTGCATCTAGCCCGGAAAATAATTTTGGGTCTCCGAGATGCGCAAGACACATAAGTGCCTTCTTGCTGCACTACCTGCAACATGACCCTCATATTGTCAGAATTCGAAGTAATCCTGACTACTGTGTTGCCACACTCTTAGATCCCCCAAACTTTTCGATCAACCTTTTCATTTTAATAAAGACCAAAAAAATGGTCATTTTTGAAATTATAAGCATTAGCAGGTTATTAGAAACTGAAATCAAACAGTTTTCAACTAAAAACTTTATTCTAGGTGATGTTTCATTATCACATAGGACCCCTTGTTCGAAAGGAGCTTCTGAACTCTCTCGTCCATTGAATTTGTCAGGTTTTGGATGGTTTCTGCTTCAATTGTTTTGCATGAGGACAGAATACCCTCCCAGAGCTGTTGCTTAGATGTGAACTGCCTCCCGCCATCATAGACACTCCTTTTGATGATGCTCCAGAGGTTCTGAATGGGGTAAAGGTCAGGGGAGCATGGGGGTCACACCATAAGTTTGTCCCCTTTTATGCCCATATCAGCCAGAGATGCAGATGTTTTAAGTGCAGCATGAGATGGTGCATTATCATGCATAAAAATGATCTTGCTGTGGAATACACGGTTCTTCTTCTTGAACCATGGCAGGAATTGCTGTTTGAGAAACTCCACATACATTATGGAGTTCATCTTTACCCCTTCAGGGATCCTAAAGGGGCCGACAATCTCTCTCCCCATGATTCCCGCCCAAAACATTACTCCACCTCCTCCTTGTTGGCACTGTAGCCGTGTTTGCGTGGGGTGTCCATCAACCAGCCATCCTCCACTCCATCCATCTGGACCATCGAGCGTTGCACGGCACTCATCCGTGAACAAAACAGTTTTGAAATCAGTCTTCATGTAATGTTTGGCCCACTGGAGCCGTTTCTACTTGTGTGAAGTGGATAGAGGAGGTCGACAGGATGGCGTATGCACAGCTGCAAACCTCTGAAGGACCCTGCATCTTGTTGTTCCGGGGACGTTGGAGGCACCAGCAGCTTCAAAAACTTGTCTGCTGCTATGACGAGGCTTTTTTGCCGCTGCTCTTTTAACCTGACGTAATTGCCTGTAGGAAAGAGTCCTCAATTTGCCCTTATCAGCACGCACACGTGTGTACTGTGAATCAGCTACATACTTCTTGATTGCCAAGACACTTCATCCTGATCATCGTACAATGTTGATTGTAGTCATGCCTTGACCTAAACACTCCACAATTTGTTGCTTCTCAGCAGCCGACACATCCTTTTTCTTTCCCATTTTGGCAGAAAATGTAGGCTGCTTAATAATGTGGGACAGCCTTCTTAAGTAGTCTTGCCTTTCATTGGACACACATGCCAAACTAATTAGCACAGGTGTCTGCAATTGCTTACAGTGATATAAAGAGCCCTGACACACATCACCATCAATGAGTTTAACTGACAAACAAACAAATTCTTCCCTTATCACTCCTAAACACTTTTTGCATAATAATTTGGAACACAGTGTACATGTGCTTTTCCACAAAACACCAGTGGTTCACGTAGTGAATCTTACAGTTTCTAACTTGCCAACTGTGGTCTGTATGGAGTTGTTCAATAAAGGGCCCAAAATTAAGATAACATAGATGGGAGAGGTCTCTATGAATAGGAATTCCTAAGTATTTGATACCCTGTGAGGGCCAGGCAAATGGAAAGTTGGACTGGATGGAATCCTGTATGGATTTGGGGAGGGAGACATCGAGGGCCTCAGACTTCGCTGCATTGATTTTAAAATTTGACCATGTAACAAAGTGATCTATTTCAGCCATAACAGCATGGATGGATATATGTGATTGAGTGATATATACTAGGACATCATCAGCAAATAGAGAGCACTTGTACTCGGTGCCTCCCACCTCAATCCACCTAATATTGGGGTTATGGCGAATTGATGAGAGCAGGTGCTCCGTCACTAGCATGTATAAGAGAGGGGACAGAGGACATCCCTGCCTTGTCCCATTGGTGATTGTGAAAGGTGATGAAAATGTTCTGATGCACCCCCTGGGCCTTGGGACACCCGGAGCCGGACCCTTTTTGTTGGATGCTGGTGGTTGTAGTCTCCGTGGCGGCGACCCGGTTCCGTGGCTCAGGGCGGTCAAACCAGTGGCGGAACTATTTATGTGGTTTTGATGTTTAAATGTCTGACTACGCTACCCGTGGATTGCGGTCAGAGTGAACCGCCACTACAGGGCAGACCGCTGAGGCTGGTGTTGTGGGTGCAGCAGAGCGTAGCATAGCTCCCCACGGGAGGAGTATAGCCTCAGGGCAGTGTATGCGGAGGATGGGGGTGATGGTGCAGGGCAGCAGCAGTAATGACACGGAGTCAGTGATGCAGTCCAGGGCCTTTACTCACAGTTCTTATTATCCAGACCACGTCTGCAGGTAACGGCTGCCCACGTCGTACTGTGCTCACCAGGTGAGGGGCTCAGACAACTCCCAGATAACTTTGGAGCGCTTCACATGACCCCCTTTGTGTGTCCTTTGTCTGGCCTTTCTTACCATCCCTTATGTCCGGCTGCCTCGGGCCGCCTCTTGGTAAACTTGGCGCCAGTTTCCCTGATCCTATGTGGTGCCTTCCTAGTGGGTGTAGCGAGGGGCTGCGCCACATAAAATGTCACAGCCTCCGGTTGCTAGCTGAGGGTCGTTTCCTGCCTCCACTAGTTTTGGGGACGGGTCTCTCCCTTTGCCCTGACCCCTCCACGCAGGTGGATTCGGGCGTGTGGTGACGACTCGCCCGTCTGCACCCCTGGGATCCCTTCGTTCCTCATTCCTGGAGCCTTCTCCGCTCCTCTTCCTTCCTTCTCCCTCTTCCAGGCCTGGGCCTCTGTTACTAGGCCCGCCTCCGGAGCAGAGCTCATTCAGAGCCCCTGCTCCCTGTCACTTCTGCTCAGACTTCTCTGCACTGAACTAAGATGGTGCCCACCTTTTATACTCCCTTCTCAATGCACCCAAGAACTGCTTCCTCCCTGCTCCTGCACTACAGGGTTCCCCTTCCTCAGTGTTCCCTCCCCCCACTCCAGCCAGGGACAGGGACTGTCATGCCCATCTCAGGGGCATATTGGTCGCCCTGCCCCACGGCAATGTGGTGTAATGCATGCAGGTGTCGGGTCCTGATCCACACTCCATCCTTACCGGAGAGTGAGATATCACACCTCTGGGTGAGGTGCAATACCTCGGTAGCGACCGAGCCCTCAGGGTGCTACAGTTCCATTTATCTTCAGCCTAGGTGACGTATTGCGATACAGGGCCATGATTTTGGCTATAAAAGGGTTCCCTAGACCCCTACCCCAAGCTTTTTAAGAGAATCGTATATGGCGTGTCAGGAGACTCTATGGAATGCTTTCTCAGCATCCAACGAGAGTATCTAATTACAAATTTTTAACTGCATCTAGCCCAGGAAATACTTTGTGCCTAGTAGCAGTGTCTGCTAGTCAGTGGATTAACCCGGCTGTTAAGCAAGCTACACCACCTGTAGTTTGGACACTTAATTTTTTCAAAGGAAATGCTTCGGGACCACGGGATTCTCAGTGAAGAGCATCAGGAGGCACCCCAAGGCATAGGGGCTGGGACTGGCAGTAGGATACCTTGCGGTGGACAGCCGAGCTCGATCCTTATAAAAGCTTTTTAACTGCAGCAGCTTTAGTGGATGCTACTGGAGCTGGAATTACGCGGCTGCTGGCATGAGACTTGCCCTCCAATAGATCCTTGTAAATGGATTTAAAGTGTATTCATTCAAATTAGAGAGACAATTTTAATTAAAAAGCTTAGAGCTGCCTCCACCACAGGGGGGCTCGCTCGACCCACCAGCAGACAGGCACCAGTATTGGGAGAGGGAGGCTGGCCGTCAGGGTTCACCGCGGCTCTGGCACAAACCCGGCGACACGGAGGTGGAACGGGCAGGAGCGGACTGGCCATGTCGGCTTCTCAATTTTTGGATTTTAGAAGGGCATGACATGCCTATATCTGTGTCTCCCCCTACTTTTACTCCTCCACCTCTTTTCTTTTCGCATGACTATATGTACTTGTCACTTTTCCATGTGTTAGTTGTGTCTTCTGAGCAGTTTGTCAGCTTTTGGACACCTTTGAAGGTGTTTTCTATGTGTTTCTATGTGTTTTTGTTTGCCTGCCATTGGTTTTAACGGTGTTCGAAGGTGTTCGACTAACAGTTCGACGAACAGTTCGGCGAACACACGGGTGTTCGACGAATCGAACCGAACTCGAACACTACGGGGGTGGCTCAACACTAATAAAGATGAACAAATCATGGATCCGAAACGACTTTTCTACCCCTGTGTCATCCTGGGGAGAGTAAAAGCTTGATGATTTGTTAAAATCACCTCACCAACCGTTTTAAGCTTTAAAATTACTAATCATGTTGATCTGTATCTTGACTGGAAAATAATTTGGGCTTTGTAGCAGTGTGCAGTACTGATTCTATTAGGCCATCTATACTAAGCTCCACCAGATTTAAAATTAATAATAATTTTTAGCTGCATCTAGCTGGGAAAATAATTTTGGGGCTCCTAGATGCGCAAGACACATGAGTGCCTTCTTGTTGCACTACCTGCAACATGACCCTCAGATTGTCAGAATTCGAAGTAATTGTGACTACTGGGTTGTCACACTCTTAGATCCCCCACACTCTTCGATCAACCTTTTCATTTTAATAAGGAACAAAAAAATGGTCATTTTTGAAATTATAAGCATTAGCAGGTTATTAGAAACTGAAATCAAACAGTTTTCAACTCAAAACTTTATTCTAGGTGATGTTACATTTGCACATAGGACCCCTTGTTCGAAAGGAGCTTCTGAACTGTCTCGTCCATTGAATTTGTCAGGTTTTGGATGGTTTCTGCTTCAATTGTTTTGCATGAGAACAGAATACCCTCCCAGAGCTGTTGCTTAGATGTGAACTGCCTCCCGCCATCATAGACACTCCTTTTGATGATGCTCCAGAGGTTCTGAATGGGGTTAAGGTCAAGGGAGCATGGGGGTCACACCATAAGTTTGTCCCATTTTATGCCTATATCAGCCAGAGATGCAGATGTGTTATGTGCAGCATGAGACGGTGCATTATCATGCATGAAGCTGATCTTGCTGTGGAATACACGGTTCGTCTTCTTGAACCATGGCAGGAAGTGCTGTTTGAGAAACTCCACATACATTATGGAGTTCATCTTTACCCCTCCAGGGATCCTAAAGGGGCCGACAATCTCTCTCCCCATGATTCCAGCCCAAAACATTACTCCACCTCCTCATTGTTGGCGCTGTAGCCGTGTTTGTGTGCGGTGTCCATCAACCAGCCATCCTCCACTCCATCAATCTGGACCATTGAGCGTTGCACGGCACTCATCAGTGAACAAAACAGTTTTGAAGTCAGTCTTCATGTATTGTTTGGCCCACTGGAGCCATTTCTGCTTGTGTGCAGTGGATAGAGGAGGTCGACAGGATGGCTTACGCACAGCTGCAAACCTCTGAAGGACTATGCATCTTGTTGTTTGGGGGACGTTGGAGGCATCAGCAGCTTCAAAAACTTGTCTGCTGCTATGACAAGGCTTTTTTGCCGCTGCTCTTTTAACCTGACGTAATTGCCTGTAATAAAGAGTCCTCAATTTTCCCTTATCAGCACGCACACGTGTGTACTGTGAATCAGCTACATACTTCTTAATTGTGCGATGATCAGGATGAAGTGTCTTGGCAATATTGAGTGTAGTTATGCCTTGATCTAAACACTCCACAGTTTGTTGCTTCTCAGCAGCCGGCACATCCTTTTTCTTTCCCATTTTGGCAGAAAATGTAGGCTGCTTAATAATGTGGGACATCCTTCTTAAGTAGTCTTGCCTTTCATTGGACACACCTGCCAAACTAATTAGCACAGGTGTCTGCAATTGCTTACAGTGATATAAAGAACCCTGACACACATCACCATCAATGAGTTTAACTGACAAACAAACAAATTCTTCCCTTATCACTCCTAAACACTTTTTGCATAATAATTTGGAACACAGTGTACATGTGCTTTTCCACAAAACACCAGTGGTTCATGTAGTGAATCTTACAGTTCTAACTTGCCAACCATGGTCTGTATGGAGTTGTTCAATAAAGGGCCCAAAATTAAGATAACATAGACGGGAGAGGTCTCTATGAATAGGAATTCCTAAGTGTTTGATACCCTGTGAGGGCCAGGCAAAGGGAAAGTTGGACTGGATGGAATCCTGTATGGATTTGGGGAGGGAGACATCGAGGGCCTCAGACTTCGCTGCATTGATTTTAAAATTTGACCATGTAACAAAGTGATCTATTTCAGCCATAACAGCATGGATGGATATATGTGATTGAGTGATATATACTAGGACATCATCAGCAAATAGAGAGCACTTCTACTCGGTGCCTCCCACCTCAATCCACCTAATATTGGGGTTATGGCGAATTGATGAGAGCAGGTGCTCCGTCAATAGGATGTATAAGAGAGGGGACAGAGGACATCCCTGCCTTGTCCCATTGGTGATTATGAAAGGTGATGAAAATGTTCTGACACGCCTCCTGGGACTTGGGACACCCGGAGCCGGACCCTTTTTGGTGGATGCTGGTGGTTGTAGTCTCCGTGGCGGCGACCCGGTTCCGTGGCTCAGGGCAGTCAAACCAGTGGCGGAACTATTTATGTGGTTTTGTTGTTTAAATGTCCGAATATGCAACCCGTGGATTGCGGTCAGAGTGAACCGCCGCTGCAGGGCAGACCGCTGAGGCTGGTGTTGTGGGTGCAGCAGAGCGTAGTATAACTCCCCACGGGAGGAGTATAGCCTCAGGGCAGTGTATGTGGTGGATGGGGGTGATGGTGCAGGGCAGCAGCAGTAACGACACAGAGTCAGTGATGCAGTCCAGGGCCTTTACTCACAGTTCTTATTATCCAGACCACTTCTGCAGGTAACGGCTGCCCACGTCGTACTGTGCTCACCAGGTGAGGGGCTCAGACAACTCCCAGATAACTTTGGAGCGCTTCACAGGACCCCCTTTGTATGTCCTTTGTTTGGCCTTTCTTACCAACGCTTCTGTCCGGCTGCCTCGGGCCTCCTCAAGGTAAACTTGGCGCCAGTTTCCCTGACCCTATGTGGTGCCTTCCTAGCGGGTGTAGCGAGAGGCTGGGCCACATAAAATGTCACAGCCTCCACTTTATAGCTGAGGTTCGTTTCCCGACTCCACTAGTTTCGGGGACCGGTCTCCCCCTTTGGCCTGACCCCTCCACGCAGGTGTATTCGGGCGTGCGGTGGCGACTCGCCAGTCCACACCCCTGGGATCCCTTCGGTCCTCATTCCTGGAGCCTTCTCCACTCCTCTTCCTTCCTTCTCCCTCTTCCAGGCCTGGGCCTCTGTTACTAGGCCCGCCTCCGGAGCAGAGCTCATGCAGAGCCCCTGCTCCCTGTCACTTCTGCTCAGACTTCTCTGCACTGAACTAAGATGATGCCCACCTTTTAAACTCCCTTCTCAAAACACCCAGGAACTGCTTTCTCCCTGCTCCTGCACTACAGGGTTCCCCTTCCTCGGTGTTCCCTCCCCCCACTCCAGCCAGGGACAGGGGCTGTCGTGCCCATCTCAGGGGCATATTGGTCGCCCTGCCCCATGGTAATACGGTGTAATACATGCAGGTGTCGGGGTCCTGATCCACACTCCATCCTTACCTGAGAGTGAGATATCACACCTCTGGGTGAGGTGCAATACCTCTGTAGCAACCGAGCCCTCGGGGTGCTACAGTTCCATTTATCTTCAGCCTAGGTGACGTATTGCGATACAGGGCCATGATTTTGGCTATAAAAGGGTCCCTTAGACCCCTACCCCAAGCTTTTTAAGAAAATAATATAAGGCGTGCCAGGAGACTCTATGGAATGCTTTCTCAGCATCCAGCAAGAGTATCTAATTACAAATTTTTAACTGCATCTAGCCCAGGAAATACTTTGTGCCTAGTAGCAGTGTTTGCTAGTCAGCGGATTATCCCAGCTGTTAAGCAAACTACACCACCTGTAGTTTGGACACTTAATTTTTTCAAAGGAAATGCTTCGGGACCCTGGGATACTCAGTGAAGAGCATCAAGGCATAGGGGCTGGGACTGGCGGTAGGACGCCTTGCGGTGGACCGCCGAGCTCGATCCTTATAAAAGCTTTTTAACTGCAGCAGCTTTAGTGGACGCTACTGGAGCTGGAATTACGAGGCTGCTGGCATGAGACTTGCCCTCCAATAGATCCATGTAAAAGGATTTAAAGTGTTTTCATTCAAATTAGAGAGACAATTTAAATTAAAAAGCTTAGAGCTGCCTCCACCACAGGGAGGCTCGCTCGACCCACCAGCGGACAGGCACCGGTATTGGGAGAGGGGGGCTGGCCGTCAGGGTCCACCGCAGCTCTTTCACAAACCCGGCGACACGGATGTTGCACGGGCAGGAGCGGACTGGCAGTGTCGGCTTCGCACTTTTTCAGTTTTAGAAGGGCATGACATGCCTATATCTGTGTCTCCCCCTCCTTTTACTCCTCCACCTCTTTTCTTTTCGCATGACTATATGTACTTGTCACTTTTCCATGTGTTAGTTGTGTCTTCTAAGCAGTTTGTCAGCTTTTGGACACCTTTGAAGGTGTTTTGTATGTGTTTTTGTTTGCCTGCCATTGGTTTTAACGGTGTTCGAAGGTGTTCGACGAACAGTTCGATGAACAGTTCGGTGAACATACGGGTGTTCGACGAACCAAACTCGAACACTACGGGGGTGGCTCAACACTAGTAAAGACTCATGCGATCATGTTGGCACAATTCTTACCTTATCTATTGGGGTTTCATCTCGGTCAGAACTGTGGACATCTATTTCTTTCTCAATATGATGCTGACTTTAAGATTGGACAGTGGGTTAAAAGTACATAGAGCTGAACAAAATGAAATGCCCTGTTGAATGATAAGAAAATCGGCAAATTTGGCACGAGTAATTTTGGTGCCATTAAACTCCACATTAGTGTTGAGCGAGCACTAAAATGCTCGGGTGCTCGAAGCTCGGGCCGAGCTCGCCGTGATACTCGGGTGCTCGACCCGAGCAACGAGCCCAATGTTAGTCTATGGGACACTCGAGCATTTTTGCGGTGGCACCCCCGGCAGTCTTTTAAAAGCCTAACAAGTGCCCAAAACGATAGTGACAGTGCTCAAATGACATGGGGACAGCATGGGGATCGCCCCAGGAAGCATTTCTGACCCCCTGGTCACTGCTGTCAACAACGTGGTCAGAGGTATTAAGCCACTTTTACAGGCTCACAATAAAACGTTCAAAAACGAAAGTGAAACTTTTTTCCTGTGAAATATGTTAAGGAACATCCTTTCCAGGGTAAAGACTTGTGTATAAGTTAAAATAAATGACCAAAAACAAAAATACTCCTCCACACCTTCGGCTATGTTCACAAGTAGCATTTTTTATGCGTTTTTGCACTTTTGTATTGCTTTCAACTATGACAAATGCATTCACCGTGAAATGTCATTTTAACATTTTACAACCTTATCTGGCCATGTGGTGTATGACACATGCATAAAGTGCTGAAAAGACAAGGGAACAGCATGGGGAAGACCCCTGGAAGCATCTCTGACTCCCAGGTCACTGTCTAAAAGTGTGCCCATCATAAGTGATCCTTACCGCATCAGAAGATGCAGACTTGCAAATATCCCCATGCAAGTTCTAGTCCCAGGGCAGTGTTCAATTGTACCTCCCCCATTCCTTGCAATACAAGCTCAAGTATGCAGCCTGCCACCCACCCACCCCCAGGCTGCAATACCATACTGCTTGCTTGCTTGAACTTGAAATTGGGCCTTTTAGGCATGTGGAGGCGGAATCTGGCCACCACGTCATGGCTGTGTTGGCGGCCTGGAATCCATACTCAGTCCCCAGCCGCCCAGCGGCCGGGTGTCCATACTCGGTCTCCAGCCGCCCCGCGGCCGGGTGTCCAGACACTGTCCCCAGCCGCCTGGGGGCAGCCGGGTGTCCATAAACGGTCTCCAGCCGCCCCTATTTCTCCTTGGAACATCCCCCCACACACTTTTCTTAGCCCGGCCTGCTTTAGGCAGCATTGGACGAGCCCACCAGAGAAAAAGACTCCTCCGGTGGGCCCTGACTTCTCCATCGGTGGAGTAGAGAGTGCCAAGGTGAGGAGCATGATGATGATGACAGAAGTTAGCATCTGCTATGTTTCCTTTTAATGCAAGTGTAAGTGTGCAGCCTGCCACCCACCCACTCCCAGACTGCAATTCCATACTGCTAGCTTGCACTTGAAATGGGGCCTTTTAGTTTGGAGGAGGCCGAAGCTGGCCACTACCTCATGGCTGCTTCGGCAGCGAGGTATCCATACTCAGTCCCCAGCCACCCATATTTGCCCTGGTGTGCCTTGTACATAAGATTAAGCGCGTATACCAAAACATTACCTGTGCCCTCCCCAGTGCATTTAGTGGGAAGGAGAGCCAATTCTGCTGTAGTGTGTGCATGCCAAACCCCTGTTCATGGTACATGCGAAGATGCCTCCCACCTTGCACCTGTCGTTGCAGACTTGCAACTATCCCCATGCAAGTCCTTGTCCCAGGGCAGTGTTCAATTGTACCTCTCCCATTCCTTGCAATGCAAGCGCAAGTATGCAGCCTGCCACCCACCCACCCCCAGGCTGCAATACCATACTGCTTGCTTGCTTGCACTTTAAATTGGGCCTTTTAGGCATGTGGAGGCGGAATCTGGCCACCACGCCATGGCTGTGTCGGCGGCCTGGTATCCATACTCAGTCCCCAGCCGCCTGGTGTCCGGGTGTCCCCGCTTGCTCCCCAGCCTCCAGGGGGTGGCCGGGTGTCCATACTCGGTCCCCAGCCACCCCTATTTGTCCCAGTAACCTTTCCCACACTTTTCTTAGCCTGGCCTGCTTTAGGGCAGCATTGGCCGAGCCCACCGGACTATCAGACTCCTCCGGTGGGCCCTGGCTTCTCCATCAGGGGAGTTGAGAGTGCCAAGTTGAGGAGCATGATGAGGATGATAGAAGTTAGCATCTGCTTTGTTTTGTTGTAATGCAAGCGCATGTATGTAGTAGCGGCTAGGCCTGAGGTGGTCAGCGTTTTGGCGCATATCCTACCTCCTCCGAGGATTGCTGGATGTTTTCCTGCTACTATCCAAGTTCTAAGACTCCCGTTAAAACAAAGTTTCAGGTGATAAATGATGGATGAGGTAGTGGCAAAGGAGAAAGAGCAGGAGGAACAGGGACCATTCACATCAATATCAGGCCAGTCAACCAGATATGTCTTGTAGGATATGTTTCTATAACAAAAGGAGTGGTTCGGCTACACAGTTATAGGGCATACAGTGAGTGCAATGCCTACCAAAAATTTCGAGCCACTCCAATGCCCCTTGGAAATGACATGGAGGTCAGAGGGCATTAACTAAACATTTTTTTCCATTCATAGCAACTGGGTCTCCCGTGCACTGTTGGCCTAAGCAGTGAATGGAAGGCCTTCCAAAAATTATGAGGAACTGCAATGCCCCTTACAAGAGCCATGTGTGGCACCCCAGGGGTCTGGTCACCACAGTAATAGAGATATTACGTCGGAGAGCAAGTGGGAGGTTTCCTGGTCAGGATCCCTTAAACATGCAACATCCTCCTGCACCAATCCTGGGAGGGGAGAATTCAGCACTTATAAACTGGATCTGGGGCGGGGTTGAGTGAGTCAGAGAACAGTCAGAGTCAGACTGAGAGCAAGGGAAAGTAACAGCAAGGAGCTCTGTAGGAGCTAGGAGCTAAAGACCAGGGGCTGGAAGCTGAGCAGAGCTCGCCCTGGCAGAAGACAATAGGAACCAGACACAGAAGTCCGAAGCTGTGAGGACTTATATATCCAGCAGCAGAAACCAGCCGGCAGGGTATTTCAGGTCCTTTGGCCATAGAAGCCTGGAGGCACAGTCACAAGCAAGGGACCAGCACTACCGTCGTGGAGCGGAGGCTAACAGAAGGTCCCAAGTCACCAGCCATACGGGTGAGCACTACACGGTACACTCAGGGTCTAGTGTTGAGCCACCCCCGTAGTGTTCGAGTTCGGTTCGGTTCGTCGAACACCCGTGTGTTCGCCGAACTGTTCGTCGAACTGTTAGTCGAACACCTTCGAACACCGTTACAACCAATGGCAGGCAAACAAAAACACATAGAAACACATAGAAAACACCTTCAAAGGTGTCCAAAAGCTGACAAACTGCTCAGAAGACATAACTAACACATGGAAAAGTGACTAGTACATATAGTCATGCGAAAAGAAAAGAGGTGGAGGAGTAAAAGTAGGGGGAGACACAGATATAGGCATGTCATGCCCTTCTAAAATCCAAAAAGTGAGAAGCCGACACGTTCAGTCCGCTCCTGCCCGTGCCACCTCCGTGTCGCCGGGTTTGTGCCAGAGCCGCGGTGAACCCTGACGGCCAGCCCCCCTCTCCCAATACTGGTGCCTGTCCGCTGGTGGGTCGAGCGAGCCCCCCTGTGGTGGAGGCAGCTCTAAGCTTTTTAATTTAAATTGTCTCTCTAATTTGAATGAATACACTTTAAATCCATTTACAAGGATCTATTGGAGGGCAAGTCTCATGCCAGCAGCCGCGTAATTCCAGCTCCAGTAGTGTCCACTAAAGCTGCTGCAGTTAAAAAGCTTTTATAAGGATCGAGCTCGGCTGTCCACTGCAAGGCATCCTACCGCCAGTCCCAGCCCCTATGCCTTGGGGTGCCTCCTGATGCTCTTCACTGAGTATCCCGTGGTCCCGAAGCATTTCCTTTGAAAAAATTAAGTGTCCAAACTACAGGTGGTGTAGCTTGCTTAACAGCCGGGATAATCCGCTGACTAGCAGACACTGCTACTAGGCACAAAGTTTTAACTGGGCTAGATGCAGTTAAAAATTTGTAATTAGATACTCTCGTTGGATGCTGAGAAAGCATTCCATAGAGTCTCCTGGCACGCCATATATGATTCTCTTAAAAAGCTTGGGGTAGGGGTCTAGGGGACCCTTTTATAGCCAAAATCACGGCCCTGTATCACAATACGTCACCTAGGCTGAAGATAAATGGAACTGTAGCACCCCGAGGGCTCGGTTGCTACAGAGGTATTGCACCTCACCCAGAGGTGTGATATCTCACTCTCAGGTAAGGATGGAGTGTGGATCAGGACCCGACACCTGCATGCATTACACCACATTGCCGTGGGGCAGGGCGACCAATATGCCTCTGAGATGGGCACGACAGTCCCTGTCTCTGGCTGGAGTGGGGGGAGGGAACACTGAGGAAGGGGAACCCTGTAGTGCAGGAGCAGGGAGGAAGCAGTTCTTGGGTGCATTGAGAAGGGAGTATAAAAGGTGGGCACCATCTTAGTTCAGTGCAGAGAAGTCTGAGCAGAAGTGACAGGGAGCCGGGGCTCTGCATGAGCTCTGCTCCGGAGGCGGGCCTAGTAACAGAGGCCCAGGCCTGGAAGAGGGAGAAGGAAGGAAGAGGAGCGGAGAAGGCTCCAGGAACGAAGAATGAAGGGATCCCAGGGGTGCGGACGGGCGAGTCGCCACCGCACGCCCGAATCCACCTGCGTGGAGGGGTCAGGCCAAAGGGGGAGACCGGTCCCTGAAACTAGTGGAGGCAGGAAACGACCCTCAGCTAGAAACCGGAGGCTGTGACATTTTATGTGGCGCAGCCCCTCGCTACACCCGCTAGGAAGGCACCACATAGGGTCAGGTAAACTGGCGCCAAGTTTACTAAGAGGAGGCCCGAGGGAGCCGGACAGAAGGGTTGGTAAGAAAGGCCAGACAAAGGACACACAAAGGGGGTCCTGTTAAGCGCTCCAAAGTTATCTGGGAGTTGTCTGAGCCCCTCACCTGGTGAGCACAGTACGACGTGGGCAGCCGCTACCTGCAAACGTGGTCTGGATAATAAGAACTGTGAGTAAAGGCCCTGGACTGCATCACTGACTCCGTGTCGTTACTGCTGCTGCCCTGCACCATCACCCCCATCCTCCGCATACACTGCCCTGAGGCTATACTCCTCCCGTGGGGAGTTATGCTACACTCTGCTGCACCCACAACACCAGCCTCAGAGGTCTGCCCTGCAGCGGCGGTTCACTCTGACCGCAATCCACGGGTGGCGTAGTCGGACATTTAAACATCAAAACCACATAAATAGTTCCGCCACTGGTTTGACCACCCTGAGCCACGGAACCGGGTCGCCGCCACGAAGACTACAACCACCAGCATCCACCAAAAAGGGTCCGGCTCCGGGTGTCCCAAGGCCCAGGGGGTGCATCAGAACATTTTCATCACCTTTCACAATCACCAATGGGACAAGGCAGGGATGTCCTCTGTCCCCTCTCTTATACATCCTAGTGACGGAGCACCTGCTCTCATCAATTCGCCATAACCCCAATATTAGGTGGATTGAGGTGGGAGGCACCGAGTACAAGTGCTCTCTATTTGCTGATGATGTCCTAGTATATATCACTCAATCACATATATCCATCCATGCTGTTATGGCTGAAATAGATCACTTTGTTACATGGTCAAATTTTAAAATCAATGCAGCGAAGTCTGAGGCCCTCGATGTCTCCCTCCCCAAATCCATATAGGATTCCATCCAGTCCAACTTTCCCTTTGCCTGGCCCTCACAGGGTATCAAATACTTAGGAATTCCTGTTCATAGAGACCTCTCCCATCTATGTTATCTTAATTTTGTGCCCTTTATTGAACAACTCCATACAGACCACGGTTGGCAAGTTAGAACAGTAAGATTCACTACGTGAACCACTGGTGTTTTGTGGAAAAGCACATGTACACTGTGTTCCAAATTATTATGCAAAAAGTGTTTAGGAGTGATAAGGGAAGAATTTGTTTGTTTGTCAGTTAAACTCATTGATGGTGATGTGTGTCAGGGCTCTTTATATCACTGTAAGCAATTGCAGACACCTGTGCTAATTAGTTTGGCAGGTGTGTCCAATGAAAGGCAAGAATACTTAAGAAGGCTGTCTCACATTATTAAGCAGCCTACATTTTCTGCCAAAATGGGAAAGAAAAAGGATGTGTCGGCTGCTGAGAAGCAACAAATTGTGGAGTGTTTAGGTCAAGGCATGACTACAATCAACATTGTGCGATGATCAGGATGAAGTGTCTTGGCAATCAAGAAGTATGAAGCTGATTCACAGTACACACGTGTGCGTGCTGATAAGGGCAAATTGAGGACTCTTTCCTACAGGCAATTACGTCAGGTTAAAAGAGCAGCGGCAAAAAAGCCTTGTCATAGCAGCAGACAAGTTTTTGAAGCTGCTGGTGCCTCCAACGTCTCCCGAACAACAAGATGCAGGGTCCTTCAGAGGTTTGCAGCTGTGCATACGCCATCCTGTAAACCTCCTCTATCCACTTCACACAAGCAGAAACGGCTCCAGTGGGCCAAACATTACATGAAGACTGATTTCAAAACTGTTTTGTTCACGGATGAGTGCCGATGGTCCAGATGGATGGAGTGGAGGATGGCTGGTTGATGGACACCCCACGCAAACACGGCTACAGCGCCAACAAGGATGAGGTGGAGTAATGTTTTGGGCTGGAATCATGGGGAGAGAGATTGTCGGCCCCTTTAGGATCCCTGAAGGCGCTAAAGATGAACTCCATAATGTATGTGGATTTTCTAAAACAGCACTTCCTGCCATGGTTCAAGAAGAAGAACCGTGTATTTCACAGCAAGATCATTTTTTTGCATGATAATGCACCATCTCATGCTGCACATAAAACATCTGCATCTCTGGCTGATATGGGCATAAAAGGGGACAAACTTATGGTGTGACCCCCATCCTCCCCTGACCTCTACCCCATTCAGAACCTCTGGAGCATCATCAAAAGGAGTGTCTATGATGGCGGGAGGCAGTTCACATCTAAGCAACAGCTCTGGGAGGGTATTCTGTCCTCATGCAAAACAATTGAAGCAGAAACCATCCAAAACCTGACAAATTCAATGGACGAGAGAGTTCAGAAGCTCCTTCTGAACAAGGGGTCCTTTGTGAAAATGTAACATCACCTAGAATAAAGTTTTGAGTTGAAAACTGTTTGATTTCAGTTTCTAATAACCTGCTAATGCTTATAATTTCAAAAATGACCATTTTTTTGGTCTTTATTAAAATGAAAAGGTTGATCGAAAAGTTTAGGGGATCTAAGAGTGTGGCAACCCAGTAGTCATGATTACTTCGAATTTTGACAATATGAGGGTCATGTTGCATGTAGTGCAGCAGGAAGGCACTTATGTGTATTGCGCATCTCGGAGCCCCAAAATTATTTTCCGGGCTAGATGCAGCTAAAAATTATTATTAATTTTAAATCTGGTGGAGCTTAGTATAGATGGCCTAATAGGATCAGTGCTGCACACTGCTACAAAGCCCAAATTATTTTCCAGCCAAGATACAGATAAACATGATTAGTAATTTGAAAGCTTAAAACGGTTGGTAGGGTGATTTTAACCAATCATCAAGCTTTTACTCTCCCCAGGATGACACAGGGGTAGAAAAGTCATTTCGGATCCATGATTTGTTCATCTTTATGAACGTGAGTCTGTCTACATTATCAGTGGAGAGCCGCGTGAGCTTATCTGTCAGCACACCATCAGCAGCGCTGAACACACGTTCAGACAGAACGCTGGCTGCGGGGCATGACAAGATCTCCAAGGCGTAAGTGGCTAGCTCCGACCATTTATCCAGATTGGAAGCCCAAAAAGAGCAAGGGTCCAGTGACACAGTCATGGCTTCAATGTTTACTTGGAGATACTCCTGTACCATCGTCTCTAGGCCTTGACTATGTGTCAGACTTCTTGTCTCCTGTGGCCTTGCAAAGGATGGGCTAAAAAAGTGGTGAAATGATTCCGCAAAATTGATGTTACCAGCAGATACTGTGGTTCTGTTACGGTTTGAGTGCTGAACACTTGACGGTCCCACGGTTGGCAAGTTGAAACTGTGAGATTCACTACGTGCACCACTGGTGTTTTGTGGAAAAGCACATGTAAGATTCTGCAACAGTCTCTGCTGATACTCCTGCATGCGTGCATCCCTTTCTATGGCAGGAATAATTTCTGCAAATTTACTTTTGTACCAGGGATCTAACAGTGTGGCAACCCAGTAGTCAGGATTATTTCTAATTCTCACAATTCGAGGGTCATGTTGCAGGTAGTGCAGCAAGAAGGCACTCATGTGTGTTGCGCATCCAGGAGCACCAAGTCCCTGTTGTGTTGGTGGCGAGGTAACAATCATGCTTCCTTCCTCTGTCCTCTCCCCCCAACCTCGCACAACAGAAATGTGATCAAGGTCTCCCTCATCTGATGAGTCTTCCATCAGTTCGTCCTCCACTTCTTCCTGGGCTCCTGCACCTTCCTCACTAGTTTGGCTGCTACCATGCGCCCTGGTAAAACCATCTCCCCCACCCTCACATGCCTGCCGCCTTGGTGCTGCCGACCGTCTGGACGTTGCAGATGTTAGCCCTTCCGCATACAACTCCTCCTCCTCTACTTCCTCCACCTCCTCTTGTGCCACCACCTGACACCGAATTCTGCTTAACATGTGCTCCAGCATGTAAATCACCGGAATAGTCATCCTGATAATGGCATCATCAGCACTAAACATCTTCGTCGCCATTTCAAAACTGTGCAGAAGGGTGCATAGGTCCCTGATCTGAGACCACTCCTCCAGCGTGATTTGCCCCACCTCTGGTTCTCGTTGGCCCAGGCCATACGTCAGAACGTATTGCACCAGGGCTTGTCGGTGCTGCCACAGTCGCTGCAACATGTGCAGAGTTGAATTCCACAGGGTAGGCACATCGCATTTTAGCCGGTGAAGTGGCAGGCCCAACGACTTCTGTAGAGATGTAAGTCGCTGAGCTGCGGGATGCGAACGGCGGAAGTGAGCACACAGCGACCGTGCCCTCTGCAGAAGGCCATCTAGTCTGGGATAGTGGGCTAAAAATTGCTGGACAACCAGGTTCAACACGTGAGCCATACAAGGCACGTGTGTGACATTGCCCCGGCGAAGGGCCGCACCCAGGTTTGCAGCATTGTCGCACACGGCCTTCCCTGTGGAGACAACCATTCATGAAATTGGTTCTCCAGAGCTGACCACAACTCCTTAGCTGTGTGACTCACATTTCCCAGACATTTCAAAGTAAAAACCGCCTGATGACGTTGAGCCCTGCTGCCAGCATAGTAAGGAGGTGTGCAGGATCCCTTCTGCGCAGTTAGAAAGCTTGTGGCATGACCAGACAGGCTTTGGGTGCAGGTGGAAGACCGAGAGGAGGTTGAGGAGGCAGAAGCAGTGGAGGAACTTTGACATAAAGAGGATTGACGCACAACTCGTGGAGATGGCAAGACTTGGACAGCAGCCCCTTGTCCTGCTGTCACCATAGTTACCCAGTGCCCAGTCAGCGACATGTAACGCCCCTGTCCGTGCCTACTCTTCCAAGTGTCTGTGGTGAAATGCACCCTGTCACGCACAGAGTTTCTCAAAGAAGCGGTGATGTTGTGTGCGACATGCTGGTGGAACACAGGCACACCTTTCTTTGACAAGTAGTGCTGACTGGGCATCTGGTACTGGGGCACTGTGACGGACATAAGGTCTCGAAAATCCTCTGTGTCCACCAGGCGGAAAGGCAGCATTTCTGTAGCCAAGAGCTTGCAGATGGTGAAATTGAACCTCTTACCTTTCTCATGGCTAGGAGGAAATGGTCTTTTACTTGTCCACATCTGAGGGACCGAGGGCTGGCTATTGTGCTTAGACGGGGTTGATAAGGGTGTCCCCGGCAAACTGCCGGTCTGTGAGGAAGATGCAGGCGGACATGTTAGGTTGCCTTGATCCAAAGGTGGTGCTATCGATGTCGGACAGCGCTCAACACCAGCTGGGTGTTACCACCTCCAAAGAAAATGATGACCTGCCAATCACGCTGGCTGTTGCGGGTAAAGAGGTGGCAGGTCTGCGCCCCAAAACAGGTGTGACTGCTGTCCCCCCAGTCACAGAGGATGAAGAGGCCGCGGATGCACAAGATATGGCAGACGGTGGTTGGCCCGGCCGGCTAGGCCGCATTGTAGCACACTGAGCTTCCCACTGCAACTTATGCTTCATGTCCATGTGCCGGTTCATGCATGAAGTACTCAAACTATGTATTTTTTGGCCTCTACTTAGCTTTTGCTGACAAATGTTACAGATAACACGAGTTGGGTCATCTTTATCGATCTGAAAAAATGCCTAGGCTATGCAAGGCTTAGCACCCATGCGACCTGAAGAGCCACCACGACTTGTGGTGAGAGGCAGAGTTGTGTTTGAGGATGCAGTTGTTGACGTGCTTCCAGTACTACGTCTCTGTCCAGGAAGGCGCAACCTGACCTCGTCGTCACTAGCATCTTCCTCCACCTCCTCTGCTGACCTCATCTCTTGGCTGACTGTGGGTTGACAGTAAGTGGGATCTCCAACCTCATCATCATCACCCTGTGGGTTATCACACCCGTCGTCCTCAGAGCCAACCTGTTCCTGCCCTGACAAAAAACTAAAGTTGTCACTCCAATCAGGTATTTGAGTCTCATCATCGTCTTCCTCATTGTCTCCACCAACAGGAGTTACAGTTTGGGAATGAGGGTCTACATTATGGTCAGAACCTTCTGCGTCTGGTCCTGGATTCGACTCATAAAGATTCTGGGCATCAGTGCAGATCATTTCCTCGTCTGGATTCACAGAAGCGCTGGAGTCGACCTCTGATTCCCAGGCTATAGTATGAGTAAACAGCTCTGCAGACTCAACCATCTGTTCTACCTCATACTCAGACGGGCAGCTGGAGATTTGGGAGCTGTGAGGAAGCAAGTGCGATTGGGGTGACACCTTTGAGGACTGGAGTATTTGTGATGTTGAAGTTGATGTGGAGGAGAGCCCACTTAAAGGAGCACTTGATATCCGTTGAAGCACCTGCTGTTTCTGTGCCTCATCTGGAATTTGTAGCGATTGGCGTGGCCGTAAGAAAGGTATCTTATCACATTGTCCGCTAAAAGAAGTAGACATTTTAGTTTGGCTGGAAGATGGTCTTTCTTCTGCAGATGTTACTGTTGATTTAACATCTACCCAACGGACACAACCTTTTTTCCCCTTCCCAACACGCCTATTCCCCTTTCCACCAGCAGCAGGCCTTTTTCCACTCATTTTGGTGGTTAATTAATTCACAACTCTGGAGTTGTTTGCACAAAAAAACAATGGATGGGAACCGAGCAGAGCTGAGTCGCCAAACTGTGGTATTAGGCCAAAACTATTGGCTGGGTTAGATGCAGAAAAAAATTATATTCAATTTGCAACCTGATGGAGGTCAGTATAGATGGACGAATAGAACAAGTGCCACACACAGCTAGAAGTTCAAATATTTTTTCAGAGGTAGATGCAGAAAAAAATTGTATTCAGTTTGCAACCTGATGGAGGTCAGTATAGATGGACTAATAGAACAAGTCCTACACACAGCTAGAAGCCCAAATATTTTTTCAGAGGTAGATGCAGAAAAAAAATATATTCAGTTTGCAACCTGATGGAGGTCAGTATAGATGGACTAATAGAGAAAGTCCCACACACTGCTAGAAGGCCAAATATTTTTTCAGAGCTGGATGCAGACAAAAAATTATTTTTAATTTGCAACCTGATGGAGGTCAGTATAGATGGACTAATAGAGAAAGTCCCACACACTGCTAGAAGGCCAAATATTTTTTCAGAGCTAGATGCAGACAAAAAATCATTTTGGATTTGCAGCGTGATGGAGGTCAGTATAGATGGACTAATAGAACAAGTCCCACACACTGCTAGAAGGCCAAATAATTTTTCAGAGCTAGATGCAGAAAAAAATTATATTCAGTTTGCAACCTGATGGAGGTCAGTATAGATGGACTAATAGAACAAGTCCCACACACTGCTAGAAGCCCAAATATTTTTTCAGAGCTAGATGCAGAAAAAAATTATATTCAATTTGCAACCTGATGGAGGTCAGTATAGATGGACTAATAGAATGATGCTATGCCCAAAAGATTTTTCTTCACTAGGTGCAGTAAAAAAATTGGTATTCTATACACAGGTGGTATATCTTGCAACACAGATAGGCTACTCCACTGACTAACACACTCTGCAATAGGCCAAAAAGGATTAGCTTTGCTAGATTCAGCCAAATGCTGTGAAAAAAACTTGCACAGCACTGGCACAGACCTGCCTGGCAAAAACTGACAGGAACTGATGTAACCTAGTCCTGAATAGGACTGCAATTACAATTAGTCTTTACTCCCACAATCTATCTATTTAAGAGCACAGACCTGCCTGATAAAAGTCGTAGGAAATGCTGTAACCTAGTCCTTAAAAGGACTGCAATCACAACTATTCCCTACTCCCAAGCTATCTGTAGATTTGTGCGAAAATTGGCTTGAAA
Organism: Phyllobates terribilis; assembly: GCF_046119375.1. Classification (NCBI taxonomy): domain Eukaryota; kingdom Metazoa; phylum Chordata; class Amphibia; order Anura; family Dendrobatidae; genus Phyllobates; species Phyllobates terribilis. The sequence continues at coordinate 460,568,190 of NW_027362764.1, forward strand.
TTAACAAGGTATAGCGCACACAGCAACAGCGGTGCCGTCTAACACGCAGCTGCAGCAGTGAGAAAATGGTGGCGACGGGGAAAATGGCTTGGTCTTATAGGGCAAGGACATGTGACATACACTGCCAATGACACATGCCCTTGCTTGTGTGAAAAGAAGCACTTCACTCCATGTGTGCGCTGCTGATAGGCTGACAGATTGCACCTCCCCACTGTAAATGCGGGAAAGAGAAAAAAAAATGGAGATCTTCATTATTCCTGCAGAGATCCATCCCCTGCCCCTCCCCCCACCCCACTGTACACTCAAACTGTGTATTAACATTAATTTTCATCATTACTGAGAAAAAATCCAGTTATGATTTTGGTGCACGAACAGTTATCGAACATAACCTCAAACAGCCGAATTTTTCTCAAATCGTTCGTGTTCGCCGAAAGGCTCGAACACCGCCCAAAACAGCTCGAATTTGAGATTGGCGAACAGTACGAGTAGAACAACGCTCATCTCTATCAGGGACGTGGGCTACTTCTACCCGTTTACAGCAAGGTAGCCAGGAAGAGTGCAGACAGACGGGGAGGCCTACAACTCCACCTGGCCAGGGGAACTCCTTCTTGCTCACAGACTGACCAGGCCTCTTATGCTAGCCAGTACTCCCGGGAGGGTCTACCTTATAATCATCAGTGAAGAACCTGAACTGCACTGCAAAGACTCTGAGTCATTCCTGCTGCGCTCGTGCACCATCACCCCCATCATCCACACTCACTGCCCTGAGGCTATACTCCTCCCGAGGGGAGTTATCCCATTCTATGCTGCGCACACAACATCAGACTCAGCGGTCTGCCTCGCAGAGGTGGTACTCCCTGACCGCAATCCACGGGTGGTGCAGTCGGACAATTAACCTCAAAACCTAAGAAAGACTGCCACTGGTTTGACCAGCCTGAGCCACAGGACTGGGTCACCGCCATGGAGACTACAGACCCCAGAGACCCGGCACCGGGTATCCCACACACGTGTACACATGGCCCAGGGGCGCGTCACATGCAGTACAGCATATTACAAACATAAGTCCCATTATTGGGGAGTGGGTGTCCCATGGTATTTGCTTATGCTTTCCAAGCAAAAGCTGCCAAAAATTAGGACGGAGCAACTTGCAATGCCCCTTACAAGAGCCATGCAGTACAGCATATTACAAACATAAGTCCCATTATTGGGGAGTGGGTGTCCCATAGTATTTGCTTATGCCTTCCAAGCAAAAGCTGCCAAAAATTAGGACGGAGCAACTTGCAATGCCCCTTACAAGAGCCATGCAGTACAGCATATTACAAACATAAGTCCCATTATTGGGGAGTGGGTGTCCCATGGTATTTGCTTATGCTTTCCCAGCAAAAGCTGCCAAAAATTAGGACGGAGAAACTTGCAATGCTGGCACCCTGGTGGTATAGTGGTGGTGGAGGCTGAGGATAAGGAGAAGAAAATTAAACAGCCGAAACGAGGAAGCGTATACCCATGTGTGGGTGTGAAGCGGTACATGTGAATACACCTCCCGAAATAACACAGTGGATTTGACTTTATGTTACTTTGCTGTCATTTGGTGGTGATGAGAAGTCTGGCCCAATACAGCCCTTGTTCATTTTGATAAGGGTCAGCTTGTCAGCATTGTCAGTTGACAGGCGAGTGCGCTTATCAGTTATATTTCCCCCAGCAGCACTAAAAACACGCTCCGATAACATGCTAGCGGAAGGCCAGGCCAGGACCTCCAAGGCGTACAGAGCGAGTTCATTCCAAGTGTCCAGCTTGGATACCCAATAATTAAAAGGCACAGAGGAATCACGGAGGACGCTGGTACGATCGGCAAGGTACTCCCTCACCATCTTTTGAAACTTTCCACTCCTTGTGAGAGTACCCCGCGCCTCAGGTCCTGTAAGCTGGGCGGGTGTCAGAAAACTGTCCCAGAATGTTGACAGTGTTCCCCTGCCTCTGCTGGATCGGAGTTGCATCTCTCTCGCCTGTACGCCTTGGTTGGGCAACGACCTGTGACCTCTGCCGCTAGCGTGTTCAGATGGGAATTTTTTTAAGAGTTCTGCAGCAAGGGCCTTCTGGTATTGCCCCATTTTTGTAGACCTCTCCACCTCAGGAATAAGAGAGTGAAAGTTCTCCTTGTAGTGGGGGTCTACAAGTGTCACCAACCAGTAATGACTGTCACCCAACATTTTGACAACGCGAGGGTCACGGTTAAGGCAGCGTAACATAAAGTCAGCCATGCGTGCCAGACTGGTAACGGGCAAGATTTCCGTGTCCTCACCAAGATGACGACTGACCATGCTCTAATCCTCCTCCTCCTCCTCTTCCTCCTCCCCCCTGTCCTCAGGCCACTCACGCTGAATCGACGGTATGACACTTGTACAGGTACTACCGTCTACAACGCAAGATAGCAGCTCCTGTTCTTCCTCCTCCTCCTCCTCTCCGTCATTGTCCCCCAATGCAAGTTGGGATGAGATGAGGCTGGGCTGTGTGTAATCGCCCGCTATGGCTTCTTGATCCATCTCATCATACTCTGGCTGCAATGCCTCCTCTTTAATTCTCTGCAGAGAGCGTTGCAAAAGACAGACAAGTGGGATGCTGACACTAATGATGGTGTCATCGACACTCACCATCTTGGTGGCCTCCTCAATGTTTGTCAGGATGGTACATATGTCAGACATCCAGGTCCTCTCCTGAGGTCTTATGTGTGGAGTCTGACCTGAATATCGACGGCCTTGTTGCAGCTGGTAGTCCACAACTGCTCTCTTCTGCTCACAAATCCTTTGTAACATGTGGAGGGTAGAGTTCCAACGTGTGGGGACATCACACACCAGTCGGTGTGCCGGAAGCTGCAAATGCTGCTGCAACACAGCAAGGGCGGCGGAAGCTGTAGCCGACTTGCGAAAATGAGCTGACAGGCGGCGTACTTTCACGAGCAGATCTGGCAACTCGGGGTACGATTTAAGAAACCGCTGAACCACGAGGTTAAGTACATGAGGCAGGCATGGTACGTGTGTGATCTCACCTCGCCTCAGAGCCGCCACCAGGTTACGGCCATTGTCACACACAACCATGCCGGGATGTAGGTTCAGCGGTCTCAGCCACAAATCTGCCTGCTCTTTCACAGCTGTCCACAACTCACAAGCAGTGTGAGGTTTATCACCTAAGCTTATGAGTTTCAGCACAGCCTGTTGCCGCTTGGCGGAGGCAGTACTGCAATGATTCCAGCTTGTATCTGATGTGGTGATATCTGAGATGGAGGCTGAACATGAGGAGGAGGAGGAGGAGGAGGATGCGCAGGAGCTGTACACTGTGGTGGCAACTCTGACTGACATAGGGCCCGCAATCCTCGGTGTGGGGAGGATGTGTTCCGTCCCAAGGTCCGAATGGGTCCCGGCTTCCACTATGTTTACCCAGTGTGCCGTCAGAGAGATGTACCGTCCCTGGCCACAAGCACTTGTCCACGTGTCCGTTGTCAGGTGGACTCTCCCAGTAACTGCGTTGTTGAGGGCACGGCAGATGCTTTGGGACACGTGTTTTTGTAGTGCGGGGATGGCACACCGGGCAAAATAGTGTCGGCTGGGGACCGAGTACCGAGGGACGGCCACCGCCATAAGATTGCGGAAGGATTCCGTCTCCACCAGCCTAAAAGGCAGCATTTCCAATGCAAGCAGTCGTGAAATGTGTGAATTTAGGACTGTGGCCTGTGGGGCGTTAGCTGCGAATTTCCGCTTTCATTCAAAGGTCTGGGATATGGACAATTGAACACTGCGGTGGGACGTGGACGTGGACGTTGATGCTGTTTCTTGAGAAACTGCCATAACAAGTGAAGACTGAGAGGAGGGGGCATCTTTACATGCAGTATGGACAGGGGATTGCCTTGCACACACAACAGGGGGTTCTATTGCACGCACAACAGTGGAAGAAGCAGTGGTGACACCCGCTGACACTGGTCGTGGACCCTGGGTTTTGCCCCACAAAGTCGGGTGCTTTGCTGCCATGTGCCTGATCATGCTGGTGGTGGTCAGGCTGGTAGTTTTGTCACCCCTGCTGATGCTGGCATGGCAGGTGGAACATATGGCCTTTTTGGGGTTATCAGCAGAGTCTTTAAATAAATTCCAGACTCTGGAAGACCTACCGCTTGTACTGGCAACGTCCCTCGTGTTGGTGTTACGGGGAACGGTTGCCTGCCTTCTGTCTGCGGCCACCACACTGCTTCTTCCTGCCTGTTGGGGTACTCTGCCTCCCTCCCCCTGTGTGCTGCTGGTCTCACTCTGCATATCCTCCTTCCACGTTGGGTCAGTTACTAGATCATCCACCACTTCCTCCTCTTCCACTTGTGCACCACGATCCTCCTCCTCACTTCCTGGCAATTGTGTCTCGTCATCGTCCACCTCTTGTGACAGATTGCCAATGTCGACTTCCTGTGGCCGTGGCTGTTCAAATATTTGGGCATCGCAACATGGGATCTCCTCTTCCACCACTTCAAGCGTATCAGGCGAGGGGCCTAAATATGGAAATGAACCAGTGAACAGCTCTTCAGAGTTTCCAAGTGTGGGATCACTTGCTGTCTGACGACACTCGGCATGGTGGGAGGAAGGAGCATCAGGGTGAGGAGGAGTATGCGGTCGAGACTCAAGGCTACTAAGAGTTGACCGTGTGGAAGACAGACCGGAGGTGGTGGTGCCCAGGTAACTGGAAGTATTATCTGCTATCCAATTAATAACCTGTTCACACTGATCAGTTCTCAATACTGGTGTTGTTCTGTGCTTCCCTAGTAATTCGGTCAAGAAGTGGGAGCGAGAAGATGTGGCACATTTTCACCTTGGCCACGGCCCCGTCCTCTGCATGAACCATCACCAGAACGTCCACTTCCACGTCCCTTGCCACACGCCTTGCCCATTGTAAATGAAGTAAAATAGCTTACACTTGCACTATCAATGGAAAAAGGGTAATAAAGAGTAGATTAGAACCATGGAAGAGGAAAACCACAGTTATTGTTTACTGGGGTATACCACACTTTTTTAAATAGAGATATTTGCGGCTGAACAGTGAGCGACACACTCAAACTGCTTTTTTTTAGATACCAAAGGCACAAAACTGGATAGTACAGCGATTTGACCCGTGGAACTGCGAAACCACACTGGGATGTCGGGCCTACACAAGACTATTTTCAACAGATATATTTTTGTGTCACAACAGTCAGGAGACACTACTGTTTTTCTTTACGTAAAAAACTACCAAAACCTGAATAATAGAGATTTTTTACCGTGGGATGGCAAAACCACAGTTATTGTTTACTGGGGTATACCACACTTTTTTAAATAGAGATATTTGCGGCTGAACAGTGAGCGACACACTCAAACTGCTTTTTTTTTTAGATACCAAAGGCACAAAACTGGATAGTACAGCGATTTGACCCGTGGAACTGCGAAACCACACTGGGATGTCGGGCCTAAACAAGACTATTTTCAACAGATATATTTTTGTGTCACAACAGTCAGGAGACACTACTGTTTTTCTTTACGGAAAAAACTACCAAAAGCTGAATAATAGAGATTTTTTACCGTGGGATGGCAAAACCACAGTTATTGTTTACTGGGGTATACCACACTTTTTTAAATAGAGATATTTGCGGCTGAACAGTGAGCGACACACTCAAACTGCTTTTTTTTTAGATACCAAAGGCCCAAAACTGGATAGTACAGCGATTTGACCCGTGGAACTGCGAAACCAAACTGGGATGTCGGGCCTACACAAGATTATTTTCAACAAATATATTTTTGTGTCACAACAGTCAGGAGACACTACTGTTTTTCTTTACGGAAAAAACTACCAAAAGCTGAATAATGGAGATTTTTTACCGTGGGATGGCAAAACCACAGTTATTGTTTACTGGGGTATACCAGACTTTTTTAAATAGAGATATTTGCGGCTGAACAGTGAGCGACACACTCAAACTGTTTTTTTTTTTAGATACAAATGGCCCAAAATGGATAATACAGAGGTTTGAACCGTGGAAGTGCAAAACAACACTTCTGTTTCTCTAGCCTACACCAGACTATTTTCAACAGTTATATTTGTGTCTGAAAAATCAGAGACACGCTTTTTTTTGGGGGGGGGGGGGGGGACACACCAAAAGGTTAATAAGACGGGTATTTGTACAGTGTGAAGGAGGAAAAAAAAAGGAGGATTTAGATGAAAAAAAAAGGATTTTTCCTGGCCCCCGACACCTGGTGCTAAGTCCAGCAATTTCAGCAACAGGAGCACACTGGACTGTAATGCAGCGTTTGCTGGTATAACCACTGTGTCTCCTATACTGCCTGCCTGCCTGGTATCTGGGATGGATATTAGTCCTGAAAAGGACTGTTTGTTTGTTCTGGCAGCATTTACAGACCCTACACTAACTATTTCGCAGTTTATATCTCTCCCTAAATCAGCAGCGCTGTCCCTACACCGTCTAATCCGGAGCGACTGTGTCCAATATGGCGGCGCCCCGTTTTAAATACTCGAGGTGACGCTGTGCGGCCAGCCAATCACTGTAATGCCCACAACCAACATGGCTGCAGCATTACAGTGACTGGCTGGCAATCCCTGCATGTTCATTGGCTCTGTAAAGAGCGCCAAACATGCAGGGCGGAGACCCGAGCTCCCGCCCGAGTAACCCGGAAATGCTCAGTGCTTGCCGAACATCCCGAGTAGCGTGATGCTCGGGCGAGTACCGAGCAGTGTCGAGCATGTTCGCTCAACACTACGCCACATACTTTTTGCAGCAATATACAATTTATAAGGTCACAATTTGTGAAAGGTCTCTGAAACATTTTAACTAAAATTATTTTTTTGAGGGCAGCATCTTTGGTGAATATTCCACAGATTAGACCTTGATTAGGATTGAGCCCTAATTGCACAAAGGGCAAAACAATTTTATAAAAAAAATTGTTGGGCAGGTATGATTCATAATTTTCTTTAGGTGTTTGATACACCTTCATTTTTGGTGTAAATCAGAATTTTTGTGGGGAATCTATTGGGGTAACTTCCCCAAGTGGAACCCTGCACAGGATGGATCCCATCAGATCCCCTTGGGGGCAAAAATTGTAACTTAGCAAACAAACTACATTAATGCAATTTTTTTACTGAAATTCACAATTCTGAGTAAGTATGGGTAAGGGAAATTATAACATCAGTAATATAACATTAGATTAAGTTAGCCATTCTGAAGATTAACAGTACACAAATGGCCTTAACATCTACTGTATGTACATGCAATAAAGGTCACAAGGCGAACAGGAACTGAGAACAAGGAGGGTATCACTGGGACTAAAGAGAGTGTAATTACTGACACGGTGGTCTGATGAGCCCAAGTCTCAAAGCTTGGGCAAATGGTCCTTCCTGGGGCAGGGTCGATATCTCCTATTTTCTTTAGTGTGGATGGTTTTGAAGAAACCAGGTATTTAATATGCAACGTGCTTGCCTCCTTATTAGCCAACGATCCAGTTACATCTGGAGTTACAGAAGTTTCAGATCTACAGTTTCATTTGTATATCAACTCAAACGCTGATTTCTCAGTCCTGGAGGACTAGACTGGCCATGTAAAGGTATTTCTGTACTTGTCTTTGAAAGAGCTACATGCGCATATAAATAGTTTGGGGTGTGAAATCTTGCTGACAGATTCGCTATATTTACACACATTGATTTGCTGATCAATTTTATTACTCCTAAATTTTTGCAACTAAAACCAACTTTTTGAGATAATCAACACCAACTATTAAAATTGTGTAAATTATTATTAGGAATTGTACACATTATCAAGGCAAATACCACCAACCTAATTAAAAATCCCATTATATTTAAAACATAGGACAGAAAAAAATAATTTTGCCCTTTGTACAGTGCTCCCTTTCCTTGTGGTAGTATGTGGTGACTTTCTGTAATATATGTAATTTAATCAGATATAAAAACTGTTATATGGAAAAACCCAATTGTGCTCCTTATACGTTTTGCATTTGTATAGATTTGGCTTTCTCATTTTCTGCCTATTATAAATAGTTCTTGAAGAAATAGCATCTAAATAAAAAGATACATTTTTTTACATGGTATATAATAGTTCAAAATAGTAGCTTCATGGAAAATGAAGGTCTATAATTGATTGACTGATTTATAAGTTGTTGTCCATTTATCAGTAATTATGTTTTCCCATCGGTATCTTAATGGCTTTAAAAAAAAACTTTTCAAATACTGCAAGCAAAAGAGGATTTAAAAAGAGGATTTTCTGAATTGAAATTGTAAGCTCTCCAAGTGACCATCATAATACATAAATAATACCATTTAAAGTGGTAGTCCTATCTCATATGTTTATAACATATATATCTACAAAAATTGCCATAAAAGTTTTCCAGAAAAATGTCTGTCCAGTAACTGTCCAGTATATTGCAGGTTATTTTTTTTAAAGGAATCTGTCAACAAGTGTTTGCTAACCCATCTGAGAACAGCATAATGTAAGGGCAGCTACCCTGTTTCCAGCAATGTGTCACTTACTGGACTGTTTGCTGTGGTTTTGATAAAATCACTGTTTTATCTGCTGTAGATCAACCAGCTCTCTGAATGCTGAGCTAGGTATACCATTACCCACACCACTGATTGGTAGCTTTCTGTGCACACTGTGCATAGGCAGAAAGCGGCCAATCAGTGGTGGGTGTGTGATTCAACTACACTGCATCAGGTTTACGAGTCGTGTAGTGATAATTTGCAGATTAAACAGTGATTTCATGAAAACTACACTAAGCAGCCCAATAAGTGACACATTGTTGGAATCACGGTCTCTATCTCTACATCATACTGTGCTCAGATCACACAGCAAAAACATGGTGACAGATTCTCTTATTATTAAAACAGAAGTACTATTTCTAGAAAAAATAAGCAAACAGGTCTTTTTTATCTAAGGTCTTATTCACACATCAGTATATGTTCAGTATTTTGCACTAGTATTTGTAAACCAAATGAGAAGTGAAACTTACAAAGAAAAAAACTATAATTAAACTAGTCACACCCTTTCTGTGTCTTGGACTCATTTATACATACTGATAAAAATTACTGATGTGTGAATAAGCCCTTAGGTTGGATTAGCCATTTACAAATTTGGTTGAAGTGATAATGCCATTCATTATGACTAATAAAGACATACACTATATTGTGACATAGCTCTTAAAGGGGTTGTACAGGAATTAACAATTATTGACCTACTCATGCATGGAGGATAGATAATCAACTGATGAAGATTGGGGGGGGAGAGATTAGAAATCACAAAGATCAACAGAAAACTGATTTGACAGTGACTGTAAAAAGTGCATGAGGTGAAGGATATCAGCCCTGTACATTGCTCCGTGACTGCTGATGAGTACTGCTGTTTATATCACTTTCAAATGAATGGACTGTAGTATGCAGGAATAGGAAGTGACCACTAACCAATGAACATGCATTCTGTGTTATGCTCGTACATCACACAAAGGTAATCTGTCACCAGGTTTTTGCTACCCTATTTAAGAGTAACGTGATGTAAGGTTAGAGACTCTGATTCCAGCGATGTGTCACTAGGCTGCTACCTCCAGTTTTGATAAAATCACTGTATTATCTGTTAGAGATTTACCAGGTCTCTGAATGCTGAGCTCGGTAAAACCTCACCCACAAACAAATTTTTGCATAAACTGTGCATAGGCAGAAAGTTTCCAATAATTGGTGTGGTTGGTTGAATTTGGAGGACTATATGGCAGCAGGTTCCCTAGTCCTCTAGTGATAATCTCCTGCTGCTAAAACAGCTATTAAATAAAAACTATAGCAAGCATCCCAGTAAGTGATAAATTGCAGGTATTTGGGTCTGTAATGCAGCTCTTTGATTAGGCCAACCTTGTAATAGATTTCATTTAATTCCAGCCACTGCTGTATATTCAGTCCCACTCAACCTAATTGCCACAGGAGTCAAAAATCAGGCACCTAGCCATGCAGTCTTCCTTTACAAACAATGTTTTGTTCTAAAGATCTATCTGAAATCAAGTGTGGAACTGCAATAGGTTAGTGTGGCACTGCTATAAGACACTCGGTAAAGTTACTTCATTCTAAATATTCCAAGCAAACTGTGGGTGACATTATTGAAAAGGGGAAGAGCTTACGAACCAAAGCAACTCAGCCACAAAGTGGAAGACTACATAAAATTACAGGATGGGGTCACCAAGTGGAAAGTGCATAAAAGTCCCCACACTCTATTGACTCAAAAACTGCAGTGTTCCAAACCTCCAGTGGAAACAACATGAGCAAAAAAACCTTATATGCCGGGAGCTTCATGGTATTTTGAATCCTCGGCCCCAAGCAATTCTTTCATCACCAAGAACAATGCCGTGCATCGCATGACAATGGAGCAATGGAGCACACCACCACTGAACTTTGGCACAGTTGAAACTTATTTTGTGGAGTTAGGAATCATGCTTCTCTATCAGGTAATTTCATGGACACGTCTGGATTTGTCTAATGCCAGGAACTGTCTAACTGCATTGTGTCAACTGTATAGTTTGTTCCAGGATGGATAGTGGTAAAAGTTGCATTTTAGGGCTTCGTATGTGTCACTTGGATGTCATAAATGTAAATCTTAATGCTTCAGCATACAAAGACATTTGGGAAAAGTATGTGCTTTCAACAGTGTGGAAACAGTTTGGGGTGAGCCATTTTCTATTTCAACATTACTCTAATATGGTAGAATAGAGGAGCTGGTAGGTAAGGCTATTATGCCTGCAGCAAATAGGACCACAACCACAAGTTATCGAGGGAAAATAGTTAAAATTGTATGTATGTATTCGCACTGGGCTAATAAGCTAAAGAGAGATAGGGAGATGATCAAAAATAGAAATTTTATTCACAATGAGTGAAGAGAGACTGATAGGACTATTGATCAGTAAAAAATGGAAGTAGATGAATTGATATAAACCGGAGTCAGGATAAAATGACAATGTGTAGTAATAAACGGAGGTAACTAATAGCTCTGTCCCATGGTAGGTCATCCCCTGAGGACAAAGAGGGATATCGCTAAGTAAATGAGATGATAGGAAGCACAGATTCAAAGATTGCGCTGATTATGGTGTATATATCCCTCCAGATTAGGAGTTGCGGTGCACAAGGCTTATGCAGCAGTGCTGTAAATAGTCTAAAGTTGAGACTGATGGATGATCATGGATAACATTGAATGTCCTCGTGGGTGATCATCCACTGGGAGATGCCAGTGTGAGCATTTACCTGTTGCAGTTGGTGCTTGTCTTTCTCCCTTGTCTCCTGTAGCGTTCCGGATGTGGAGAGTACCAAGGTGCCAGCTTGCTCCTGCTGGCAGGTGATTGTTCCATTTGCAAGTGTGGAGGAGGTGCAGAACATAGTCCCAGCCGGAGACAGGCGCTGCTGGCGGCTCCTTCGATAGTTGGCATGCTTGTGTTGAATTCAGGGAGGACCTGCGTGATGTCAGATCACATGGTGAGTAATTGTACGGATCTCGTAAGGGACCAATAATAGCCAATGCATTTCGGAAATCAATCGGTATCCTTCATCAGGGCAAGTGTTGAGACACCCCCGTAGTGTTCGAGCTCGGTTCGGTTCGTCGAACACCCTTGTGTTCGCCGAACTGTTCGTCGAACTGTTCGTCGAACACCTTCGAACACCGTTAAAACCAATGGCAGGCAAACAAAAACACATAGAAACACATAGAAAACACCTTCAAAGGTGTCCAAAAGCTGACAAACTGCTCAGAAGACATAACTAACACATGGAAAAGTGACAAGTACTTATAGTCATGCGAAAAGAAAAGAGGTGGAGGAGTAAAAGGAGGGGAAGACACAGATATAAGCATGTCATGCCCTTCTAAAATCCAAAAAGTGAGAAGCCGACACGGCCAGTCCGTTCCTGCCCATGCCACCTCCATTTGTGCCAGAGCCGCGATGGACCCTGACGGCCAGCCAACCTCTCCCAATACTGGTGCCTGTCCGCTGGTGGGTCGAGCGAGCCCCCCTGTGGTGGAGGCAGCTCTAAGCTTTTTAATTTAAATTGTCTCTCTAATTTGAATGAATACACTTTAAATCCTTTTACAAGGATCTATTGAAGGGCAAGTCTCATGCCAGCAGCCGCGTAATTCCAGCTCCAGTAGCGTCCACAAAAGCTGCTGCAGTTAAAAAGCTTTTATAAGGATCGAGCTCGGCTGTCCACCGCAAGGCATCCTACCGCCAGTCCCAGCCCCTATGCCTTGGGGTGCCTCCTGATGCTCTTCACTGAGTATCCCGTGGTCCCGAAGCATTTCCTTTGAAAAAATTAAGTGTCCAAACTACAGGTGGTGTAGCTTGCTTAACAGCCGGGATAATCCGCTGACTAGCAGACACTGCTACTAGGCACAAAGTATTTCCTGGGCTAGATGCAGATAAAAATTTGTAATTAGATACTCTCGTTGGATGCTGAGAAAGCATTCCATAGAGTCTCCAGGCACGCCATATATTATTCTCTTAAAAAGATTGGGGTAGGGGTCTAGGGGACCCTTTTATAGCCAAAATCACGGACCTGTATCGTAATGCATCACCTAGGCTGAAGATAAATGGAACTGTAGCACCCCGAGGGCTCGGTTGCTGCAGAGGTATTGCACCTCATCCAGAGGTGTGATATCTCACTCTCAGGTAAGGATGGAGTGTGGATCAGGACCCCGACACTTGCATGCATTACACCACATTGCCGTAGGGCAGGGCGACCAATATGCCCCTGAGATGGGCATGACAGTCCCTGTCCCTGGCTGGAGTGGGGGGAGGGAACACTGAGGAAGGGGAACCCTGTAGTGCAGGAGCATGGAGGAAGCAGTTCCTGGGTGCATTGAGAAGGGAGTATAAAAGGTGGGCACCATCTTAGTTCAGTGCAGAGAAGTCTGAGCAGAAGTGACAGGGAGCAGGGGCTCTGCATGAGCTCTGCTCCAGAGGCGGGCCTAGTAACAGAGGCCCAGGCCTGGAAGAGGGAGAAGGAAGGAAGAGGAGCGGAGAAGGCTCCAGGAACAAGGAACGAAGGGATCCCAGGGGTGTGGATGGGCGAGTCGCCACCGCACACCCGAATCCACCTGCGTGGAGGGGTCAGGCCAAAGGGGGAGACCGGTCCCCGAAACTAGTGGAGGCGGGAAACGACCCTCAGCTAGAAACCGGAGGCTGTGACATTTTATGTGGCGCAGCCCCTTGCTACACCCGCTAGGAGGGCAGCACATAGGGTCAGGGAAACTGGCGCCAAGTTTACCAAGAGGAGGCCCGAGGCAGTCGGACATAAGGGTTGGTAAGAAAGGCCAGACAAAGGACACACAAAGGGGGTCCTGTGAAGCGCTCAAATGTTATCTGGGAGTTGTCTGAGCCCCTCACCTGGTGAGCACAGTACGACGTGGGCAGCCGTTACCTGCAGAAGTGGTCTGGATAATAAGAACTGTGAGTAAAGGCCCTGGACTGCATCACTGACTCCGTGTCGTTACTGCTGCTGCCCTGCACCATCACCCCCATCCTCCGCATACACTGCCCTGAGGCTATACTCCTCCCGTGGGGAGCTATGCTACGCTCTGCTGCATCCACAACACCAGCCTCAGCGGTCTGCCCTGCAGCGGGGGTTCACTCTGACCGCAATCCACGGGTGGCGTAGTCAGACATTTAAACATCAAAACCACATAAATAGTTCCGCCACTGGTTTGACTGCCCAGAGCCACGGAACCGGGTCGCCGCCACAGAGACTACAACCACCAGCATCCACCAAAAAGGGTCCGGCTCCGGATGTCCCAAGGCCCAGGGGGCGCGTCAGAACATTTTCATCACCTTTCATAATCACCAATGGGACAAGGCAGGGATGTCCTCTGTCCCCTCTCTTATACATCCTAGTGACGGAGCACCTGCTCTCATCAATTCGCCATAACCCCAATATTAGGTGGATTGAGGTGGGAGGCACCGAGTACAAGTGCTCTGCATTTGCTGATGATGTCAATCACATATATCCATCAGCAGGCTGTTATGGCTGAAATAGATCACTTTGTTACATGGTCAAATTTTAAAATCAATACTAGAGATGAGCGTTGTTCTACTCGAACTGTTCGCCAATCTCAAATTCGAGCTGTTTTGGGCGGTGTTCGAGACGTTCGGCGAACACGAACAATTTGAGAACAATTCGGCTGTTCGAGGTTATGTTCGATAACTGTTCGTGCACCAAAATCATAACTGGATTTTTTCTCAGTAATGATGAAAATTAATGTTAATACGCAGTTTGAGTGTACAGCGGGGTGGGGGGAGGGGCAGGGGATGGATCTCTGCAGGAACAATGAAGATCTCCATTTTTTTTTCTCTTTCCCGCATTTGCAGTGGGGAGGTGCAATCTGTCAGCCTATCAGCAGCGCACACACGGAGCGAAGTGCTTTTTTTCACACAAGCAAGGGCATGTGTCATTGGCAGTGTATGTCACATGTCCTTGCCCTATAAGACCAAGCCATTTTCCCCGTCGCCACCATTTTCTCACTGCTGCAGCTGCGTGTTAGACGGCACCGCTGTTGCTGTGTGCGCTATACCTTGTTAATTTCAAGCCAATTTTCGCACAAGTATACAAATAGCTTGGGAGTAGGGAATAGTTGTGATTGCAGTCCTTTTAAGGACTAGGTTACAGCATTTCCTACGACTTTTATCAGGGAGGTCTGTGCTCTTAAATAGATAGGTTGTGGGAGTAAAGACTAATTGTAATTGGAGTCCTTTTCAGGACTAGGTTACATCAGTTCCTATCAGTTTTTGCCAGGCAGGTCTGTGCCAGTGCTGTGCAAGTTTTTTTCACAGCATTTGGCTGAATCTAGCAAAGCTAATCCTTTTTGGCCTATTGCAGAGTGTGTTAGTCAGTGGAGTAGCCTATCTGTGTTGCAAGATATACCACCTGTGTATAGAATACCAATTTTTTTACTGCACCTAGTGAAGTAAAATCTTTTGGGCATAGCATCATTCTATTAGTCCATCTATACTGACCTCCATCAGGTTGCAAATTAAAACTAATTTTTATCTGCATCTACAGTACCTCTGAAAAAATATTTGGGCTTCTACCTGTGTGTGGGACTTGTTGTATTAGTCCATCTATACTGACCTCCATCAGGTTGCAAACTGAATATATTTTTTTCCTGCATCTACCTCTGAAAAAATATTGGGCTTCTAGCTGTGTGTGGGTCTTGTTCTATTAATCCATCTATACTGACCTCCATCAGGTTGCAAACTGAATATAATTTTTTTCTGCATCTAGCTCTGAAAAAATATTTGGCCTTCTAGTAGTGTGTCGGACTTTCTCTATTAGTCCATCTATACTGACCTCCATCAGGTTGCAAACAGAATATAATTTTTTTCTGCATCTAGCTCTGAAAAAATATTTGGCCTTCTAGTAGTGTGTCGGACTTTCTCTATTAGTCCATCTATACTGACCTCCATCAGGTTGCAAATTAAAACTAATTTTTATCTGCATCTACAGTACCTCTGAAAAAATATTTGGGCTTCTAGCTGTGTGTGGGACTTGTTGTATTAGTCCATCTATACTGACCTCCATCAGGTTGCAAACTGAATATATTTTTTTCTGCATCTACCTCTGAAAAAATATTGGGCTTCCAGCTGTGTGTGGGACTTGTTGTATTAGTTCATCTATACTGACCTCCATCAGGTTGCAAACTGAATATATTTTTTTCCTGCATCTACCTCTGAAAAAATATTGGGCTTCTAGCTGTGTGTGGGTCTTGTTCTATTAATCCATCTATACTGACCTCCATCAGGTTGCAAATTCAAAATAATTTTTTTCTGCATCTAACCCAGCCAATAGTTTTGGCCTAATACCACAGTTTGGCCACTCAGCTCTGCTCGGTTACCATCCATTGTTTTTTTGTGCAAACAACTCCAGAGTTGTGAATTAGTTAACCACCAAAATGAGTGGAAAAAGGCCTGCTGCTGGTGGAAAGGGGAATAGGCGTGTTGGGAAGGGGAAAAAAGGTTGTGTCCGTGGGGTAGGTGTTAAAGCAACAGTAACATCTGCAGAAGAAAGACCATCTTCCAGCCAAACTAAAATGTCTACTTCTTTTAGCGGACAATGTGATAAGATCCCTTTCTTACGGCCACGCCAATCGCTACAAATTCCAGATGAGGCACAAAAACAGCAGGTGCTTCAACGGATATCAAGTGCTCCTTTAAGTGGGCTCTCCTCCACATCAACTTCAACATCACAAATGCTCCAGTCCTCAAAGGTGTCACCCAAATCGCACTTGCTTCCTCACAGCTCCCAAATCTCCAGCTGCCCGTCTGAGTATGAGGTAGAACAGATGGTTGAGTCTGCAGAGCTGTTTACTCATACTATAGCCTGGGAATCAGAGGTCGACTCCAGCGCTTCTGTGAATCCAGACGAGGAAATGATCTGCACTGATGCCCAGAATCTTTATGAGTCGGATCCAGGACCAGACGCAGAAGGTTCTGACCATAATGTAGACCCTCATTCCCAAACTGTAACTCCTGTTGGTGGAGACAATGAGGAAGACGATGATAAGACTCAAATACCTGATTGGAGCGACAACTTTAGTTTTTTGTCAGGGCAGGAACAGGTTGGCTCTGAGGACGACGGGTGTGATAACGCACAGGGTGATGATGATGAGGTCGGAGATCCCACTTACTGTCAACCCACAGTCAGCCAAGAGATGAGGTCAGCAGAGGAGGTGGAGGAAGATGCTAGTGACGACGAGGTCAGGTTGCGCCTTCCTGGACAGAGACGTAGTACTGGAAGCACGTCAACAACTGCATCCTCAAACACAACTCTACCTCTCACCACAAGTCGTGGTGGCTCTTCAGGTCGCATGGGTGCTAAGCCTTGCATAGCCTGGGCATTTTTTCAGATCGATAAAGATGACCCAACTCGTGTTATCTGTAACATTTGTCAGCAAAAGCTAAGTAGAGGCCAAAAAATACATAGTTTGAGTACTTCATGCATGAACCGGCACATGGACATGAAGCATAAGTTGCAGTGGGAAGCTCAGTGTGCTACAATGCGGCCTAGCCGGCCGGGCCAACCACCGTCTGCCATATCTTGTGCATCCGCGGCCTCTTCATCCTCTGTGACTGGGGGGACAGCAGTCACACCTGTTTTAAGGCGCAGACCTGCCACCTCTTTACCCGCAACAGCCAGCGTGATTGGCAGGTCATCATTTTCTTTGGAGGTGGTAACACCAGCTGGTGTTGAGCGCTGTCCGACATCGATAGCACCACCTTTGGATCAAGGCAACCTAACATGTCCGCCTGCATCTTCCTCACAGACCGGCAGTTTGCCGGGGACACCCTTATCAACCCTGTCTAAGCACAATAGCCAGCTCTCGGTCCCTCAGATGTGGACAAGTAAAAGACCATTTCCTCCTAGCCATGAGAAAGCTAAGAGGTTGAATTTCACCATCTGCAAGCTCTTGGCTACAGAAATGCTGCCTTTCCGCCTGGTGGACACAGAGGATTTTCGAGACCTTATGTCCGTCGCAGTGCCCCAGTACCAGATGCCCAGTCGGCACTACTTCTCAAAGAAAGGTGTGCCTGCGCTCCACCAGCATGTCGAACATAACATCACCGCTTCTTTGAGAAACTCTGTGCGTGACAGGGTGCATTTCACCACAGACACTTGGAAGAGTAGGCACGGACAGGGGCGTTACATGTCACTGACTGGGCACTGGGTAACTATGGTGACAGCAGGACAAGGGGCTGATGTCCAAGTCTTGCCGTCCCCACGAGTTGTGCGTCAATCCTCTTTATGTCAAAGTTCCTCCACTGCTTCTGCCTCCTCAACCTCCTCTCGGTCTTCCACCTGCACCCAAAGCCGGTCTGGTCATGCCACAAGCTTTCTAACTGCGCAGAAGGGATCCTGCACACCTCCTTACTATGCTGGCAGTAGGGCTCAACGTCATCAGGCGGTTTTTACATTGAAATGTCTGGGAAATGTGAGTCACACAGCTGAGGAGTTGTGGTCAGCTCTGGAGAACCAATTTCATGAATGGTTGTCTCCACTGGACCTGAAACCAGGGAAGGCCGTGTGCGACAATGCTGCAAACCTGGGTGCGGCCCTTCGCCGGGGCAATGTCACACACGTGTCTTGTATGGCTCACGTGTTGAACCTGGTTGTCCAGCAATTTTTAGCCCACTATCCCAGACTAGATGGCCTTCTGCAGAGGGCACGGTCGCTGTGTGCTCACTTCCGCCGTTCGCATCCCGCAGCTCAGCGACTTACATCTCTACAGAAGTCGTTGGGCCTGCCACTTCACCGGCTAAAATGCAATGTGCCTACCCGGTGGAATTCAACTCTGCACATGTTGCAGCGACTGTGGCAGCACCGACAAGCCCTGGTGCAATACGTTCTGACGTATAGCCTGGGCCAACGAGATTCAGAGGTGGGGCAAATCACGCTGGAGGAGTGGTCTCAGATCAGGGACCTATGCACCCTTCTGCACAGTTTTGAAATGGCGACGAAGATGTTTAGTGCTGATGATGCCATTATCAGCATCACTATTCCGGTGATTTACATGCTGGAGCACATGTTAAACAGAATTCGGAGTCAGGTGGTGGCACAAGAGGAGGTGGAGGAAGTAGAGGAGGAGGAGTTGTATGTGGAAGGGCTAACATCTGCAAGGTCCAGACGGTCGGCAGCACCAAGGCGGCAGGCATGTGAGGGTGGGGGAGATGGTATTACCAGGGCGCATGGTAGCAGCCAAACTAGTGAGGAAGGTGCAGGAGCCCAGGAAGAAGTGGAGGACGAACTGATGGAAGACTCATCAGATGAGGGAGACCTTGATCACATTTCTGTTGTGCGAGGTTGAGGGGAGAGGACAGAGGAAGGAAGCATGATTGTTACCTCGCCACCAACACAACAGGGACTTGGTGCTCCTGGATGTGCAACACACATGAGTGCCTTCTTGCTGCACTACCTGCAACATGACCCTCGAATTGTGAGAATTAGAAATAATCCTGACTACTGGGTTGCCACACTGTTAGATCCCCGGTACAAAAGTAAATTTGCAGAAATTATTCCTGCCATAGAAAGGGATGCACGCATGCAGGAGTATCAGCAGAGACTGTTGCAGAATCTTACATGTGCTTTTCCACAAAATACCAGTGGTGCACGTAGTGAATCTCACAGTTCCAACTTGCCAACCGTGGGACCGTCAAGTGTTCAGCACTCAAACCGTAACAGAACCACAGTATCTGCTGGTAACATCAATTTTGCGGAATCATTTCACCACTTTTTTAGCCCATCCTTTGCAAGGCCACAGGAGACAAGAAGTCTGACACATAGTCAACGCCTAGAGACGATGGTACAGGAGTATCTCCAAGTAAACATTGAAGCCACGACTGTGTCACTGGACCCTTGCTCTTTTTGGGCTTCCAATCTGGATAAATGGCCGGAGCTAGCCACTTACGCCTTGGAGATCTTGTCATGCCCCGCAGCCAGAGTTCTGTCTGAACGTGTGTTCAGCGCTGCTGGTGGTGTGCTGACAGATAAGCGCACGCGGCTCTCCACTGATAATGTAGACAGACTCACGTTCATAAAGATGAACAAATCATGGATCCGAAACGACTTTTCTACCCCTGTGTCATCCTGGGGAGAGTAAAAGCTTGATGATTGGTTAAAATCACCCTACCAACCGTTTTAAGCTTTCAATTTACTAATCATGTTTATCTGTATCTTGACTGGAAAATAATTTGGGCTTTGTAGCAGTGTGCAGCACTGATCCTATTAGGCCATCTATACTAAAGCTTCACCAGATTTAAAATTAAAAATAATTTTTAGCTGCATATAGCCCGGAAAATAATTTTGGGGCTCCGAGATGCGCAAGGCACATAAGTGCCTTCTTGCTGCACTACCTGCAGCATGACCCTCATATTGTCAGAATTCGAAGTAATCATGACTACTGGGTTGCCACACTCTTAGATCCCCCAAACTTTTCGATCAACCTTTTCATTTTAATAAAGACCAAAAAAATGGTCATTTTTGAAATTATAAGCATTAGCAGGTTGTTAGAAACTGAAATCAAACAGTTTTCAACTCAAAACTTTATTCTAGGTGATGTTACATTTTCACATAGGACCCCTTGTTCGAAAGGAGCTTCTGAACTCTCTCGTCCATTGAATGTGTCAGGTTTTGGATGGTTTCTGCTTCAATTGTTTTGCATGAGGACAGAATACCCTCCCAGAGCTGTTGCTTAGATGTGAACTGCCTCCCGCCATCATAGACACTCCTTTTAATGATGCTCCAAAGGTTCTGAATGGGGTAGAGGTCAGGGGAGCATGGGGGTCACACCATAAGTTTGTCCCCTTTTATGCCCATATCAGCCAGAGATGCAGATGTTTTATGTGCAGCATGAGATGGTGCATTATCATGCAGAAAAATGATCTTGCTGTGAAATACACGGTTCTTCTTCTTGAACCATGGCAGGAAGTGCTGTTTGAGAAAATCCACATACATTATGGAGTTCATCTTTAGCGCCTTCAGGGATCCTAAAGGGGCCGACAATCTCTCTCCCCATGATTCCAGCCCAAAACATTACTCCACCTCCTCCTTGTTGGCGCTGTAGCCGTGTTTGCGTGGGGTGTCCATCAACCAGCCATCCTCCACTCCATCCATCTGGACCATCGAGCGCTGCACGGCACTCATCCGTGAACAAAACAGTTTTGAAATCAGTCTTCATGTAATGTTTGGCCCACTGGAGCCGTTTCTGCTTGTGTGAAGTGGATAGAGGAGGTCGACAGGATGGCGCATGCACAGCTGCAAACCTCTGAAGGACCCTGCATCTTGTTGTTTGGGGGACGTTGGAGGCACAAGCAGCTTCAAAAACTTGTCTGCTGCTATGACAAGGCTTTTTTGCCGCTGCTCTTTCAACCTGATGTAATTGCCTGTAGGAAAGAGTCCTCAATTTGCCCTTATCAGCACGCACATGTGTGTACTGTGAATCAGCTACATACTTCTTGATTGCCAAGACACTTCATCCTGATCATCGCACAATGTTGATTGTAGTCATGCCTTGACCTACACACTCCACAATTTGTTGCTTCTCAGCAGCCGACACATCCTTTTCTTTCCCATTTTGGCAGAAAATGTAGGCTGCTTAATAATGTGAGAGAGCCTTCTTAAGTAGTCTTGCCTTTCATTGGACACACCTGCCAAACTAATTAGCACAGGTGTCTGCAATTGCTTACAGTGATATAAAGAGCCCTGACACACATCACCATCAATGAGTTTTAACTGACAAACAAATAAATTCTTCCCTTATCACTCCTAAACACTTTTTGCATAATAATTTGGAACGCAGTGTACATGTGCTTTTCCACAAAACACCAGTGGTTCACGTAGTGAATCTTACAGTTCTAACTTGCCAACCGTGGTCTGTATGGAGTTGTTCAATAAAGGGCCCAAAATTAAGATAACATAGATGGGAGAGGTCTCTATGAATAGGAATTCCTAAGTATTTGATACCCTGTGAGGGCCAGGCAAAGGGAAAGTTGGACTGGATGGAATCCTATATGGATTTGGGGAGGGAGACATCGAGGGCCTCAGACTTCGCTGCATTGATTTTAAAATTTTACCATGTAACAAAGTGATCTATTTCAGCCATAACAGCATGGATGGATATATGTGATTGAGTGATATATACTAGGACATCATCAGCAAATAGAGAGCACTTGTACTCGGTGCCTCCCACCTCAATCCACCTAATATTGGGGTTATGGCGAATTGATGAGAGCAGGTGCTCCGTCACTAGGATGTATAAGAGAGGGGACAGAGGACATCACTGCCTTGTCCCATTGGTGATTGTGAAAGGTGATGAAAATGTTCTGACGCACCCCCTGGGCCTTGGGACACCCAGAGCCGGACCCTTTTTGATGGATGCTGGTGGTTGTAGTCTTCGTGGCGGCGACCCGGTTCCGTGGCTCAGGGCGGTCAAACCAGTGGCGGAACTATTTATGTGGTTTTGATGTTTAAATGTCCGACTACGCCACCCGTGGATTGCGGTCAGAGTGAACCGCCGCTACAGGGCAGACCGCTGAGGCTGGTGTTGTGGGTGCAGCAGAGCGTAGCATAACTCCCCACGGGAGGAGTATAGCCTCAGGGCAGTGTATGCGGAGGATGGGGGTGATGGTGCAGGGCAGCAGCAGTAACGACACAGAGTCAGTGATGCAGTTCAGGGCCTTTACTCACAGTTCTTATTATCCAGACCACGTCTGCAGGTAACGGCTGCCCACGTCGTACTGTGCTCACCAGGTGAGGGGCTCAGACAACTCCCAGATAACTTTGGAGCACTTCACAGGACCCCCTTTGTGTGTCCTTTGTCTGGCCTTTCTTACCAACACTTCTGTCCGGCTGCCTCGGGCCTCCTCTTGGTAAACTTGGCGCCAGTTTCCCTGACCCTATGTGGTGCCTTCCTAGCGGGTGTAGCGAGGGGCTGCGCCACATAAAATGTCAGAGCCTCCGGTTTCTAGCTGAGGGTCGTTTCCTGCCTCCACTAGTTCGGGGACCGGTCTCCCCCTTTGGCCTGACCCCTCCATGCAGGTGGATTCGGGCGTGCGGTGGCGACTCGCCCGTCCGCACCCCTGGGATCCCTTCATTCCTCGTTCCTGGAGCCTTCTCCGCTCCTCTTCCTTCCTTCTCCCTCTTCCAGGCCTGGGCCTCTGTTACTAGGCCCGCCTCCGGAGCAGAGCTCATGCAGAGCCCCTGCTCCCTGCCACTTCTGCTCAGACTTCTCTGCACTGAACTAAGATGGTGCCCACCTTTTATACTCCCTTCTCAATGCACCCAGGAACTGCTTCCTCCCTGCTCCTGCACTACAGGGTTCCCCTTCCTCAGTGTTCCCTCCCCCCACTCCAGCCAGGGACAGGGACTGTCGTGCCCATCTCAGGGGCATATTGGTCGCCCTGCCCCACGGCAATGTGGTGTAATGCATGCAGGTGTCGGATCCTGATCCACACTCCATCCTTACCTGAGAGTGAGATATCACACCTCTGGGTGAGGTGCAATACGTCTGTAGCAACCGAGCCCTCAGGGTGCTACAGTTCCATTTATCTTCAGCCTAGGTGACGTATTGCGATACAGGGCCGTGATTTTGGCTATAAAAGGGTCCCCTAGACCCCTACCCCAAGCTTTTTAAGAGAATCATATATGGCGTGCCAGGAGACTCTATGGAATGCTTTCTCAGCATCCAACGAGAGTATCTAATTACAAATTTTTAACTGCATCTAGCCCAGGAAATACTTTGTGCCTAGTAGCAGTGTCTGCTAGTCAGCGGATTATCCCGGCTGTTAAGCAAGCTGCACCACCTGTAGTTTAGACACTTAATTTTTTCAAAGGAAATGCTTCGGGACCATGGGATACTTAGTGAAGAGCATCAGGAGGCACCCCAAGGCATAGGGGCTGGGACTGGCAGTAGGATGCCTTGCGGTGGACAGCCGAGCTCGATCCTTATAAAAGCTTTTTAACTGCAGCAGCTTTAGTGGACGCTACTGGAGCTGGAATTACCGCGGCTGCTGGCATGAGACTTGCCCTCCAATAGATCCTTGTAAATGGATTTAAAGTGTATTCATTCAAATTAGAGAGACAATTTAAATTAAAAAGCTTAGAGCTGCCTCCACCACAGGGGGGCTCGCTCGACCCACCAGCGGACAGGCACCAGTATTGGGAGAGGGGGGCTGGCCGTCAGGGTTCACCGCGGCTCTGGCACAAACCCGGCGAGACGGAGGTGGCACGGGCAGGAGCGGACTGGCCGTGTCGGCTTCTCACTTTTTGGATTTTAGAAGGGCATGACATGCCTATATCTGTGTCTCCCCCTCCTTTTACTCCTCCACCTCTTTTATTTTCGCATGACTATATGTACTTGTCACTTTTCCATGTGTTAGTTATGTCTTCTGAGCAGTTTGTCAGCTTTTGGACACCTTTGAAGGTGTTTTCAATGTGTTTCTATGTGTTTTTGTTTGCCTGCCATTGGTTTTAACGGTGTTCGAAGGTGTTCGACGAACAGTTCGACGAACAGTTCGGCGAACACACGGGTGTTCGACGAACCGAACCGAACTCGAACACTACGGGGGTGGCTCAACACTAATCAATACAGCGAAGTCTGAGGCCCTCGATGTCTCCCTCCCCAAATCCATACAGAATTCCATCCAGTCCATCCAGTCCAACTTTTCCTTTGCCTGGCCCTCACAGGGTATCAAATTTCTATTCATAGAGACCTCTCCCGTCTATGTTATCTTAATTTTGGGCCCTTTATTGAACAACTCCATACAGACCACGGTTGGCAAGTTAGAACTGTAAGATTCACTACGTGAACCACTGGTGTTTTGTGGAAAAGCACATGTACACTGTGTTCCAAATTATTATGCAAAAAGTGTTTAGGAGTGATAAGGGAAGAATTTGTTTGTTTGTCAGTTAAACTCATTGATGGTGATGTGTGTCAGGGCTCTTTATATCACTGTAAGCAATTGCAGACACCTGTGCTAATTAGTTTGGCAGGTGTGTCCAATGAAAGGCAAGACTACTTAAGAAGGCTGTCCCACATTATTAAGCAGCCTACATTTTCTGCCAAAATGGGAAAGAAAAAGGATGTGTCGGCTGCTGAGAAGCAACAAATTGTGGAGTGTTTAGGTCAAGGCATGACTACAATCAACATTGTGCGATGATCAGGATGAAGTGTCTTGGCAAACAAGAAGTATGTAGCTGATTCACAGTACACACGTGTGCGTGTTGATAAGGGCAAATTGAGGACTCTTTCCTACAGGCAATTACGTCAGGTTAAAAGAGCAGCGGCAAAAAAGCCTTGTCATAGCAGCAGACAAGTTTTTGAAGCTGCTTGTGCCTCCAACGTCCACCGAACAACAAGATGCAGGGTCCTTCAGAGGTTTGCAGCTGTGCGTAAGCCATCCTGTCGACCTCCTCTATCCACTGCACACAAGCAGAAACGGCTCCAGTGGGCCAAACATTACATGAAGACTGATTTCAAAACTGTTTTGTTCACGGATGAGTGCCGTGCAACGCTCGATGGTCCAGATGGATGGAGTGGAGGATGGCTGGTTGATGGACACCCCACGCAAACACGGCTACAGCGCCAACAAGGAGGAGGTGGAGTAATGTTTTGTGTTGGAATCATGGGGAGAGAGATTGTCAGCCCCTTTAGGATCCCTGAAGGGGTAAAGATGAACTCCATAATGTATGTGGAGTTTCTCAAACAGCACTTCCTGCCATGGTTCAAGAAGAAGAACCGTGTATTCCACAGCAAGATCATTTTCATGCATGATAATGCACCGTCTCATGCTGCACATAACACATCTGCAGAAACCATCCAAAACCTGACAAATTCAATGGATGAGAGAGTTCAGAAGCTCCTTTCGAACAAGGGGTCCTATGTGCAAATGTAACATCACCTAGAATAAAGTTTTGAGTTGAAAACTGTTTGATTTCAGTTTCTAATAACCTGCTAATGCTTATAATTTCAAAAATGACCATTTTTTTGGTCTTTATTAAAATGAAAAGGTTGATCGAAAGTGTGGGGGATCTAAGAGTGTGGCAACCCAGTAGTCAGGATTACTTCGAATTCTGACAATCTGAGGGTCATGTTGCAGGTAGTGCTGCAAGAAGGCACTTATGTGTCTTGCGCATCTCCGAGCCCCAAAATTATTTTCCGGGCTAGATGCAGCTAAAAATTATTATTAATTTTAAATCTGGTGGAGCTTAGTATAGATGGCCTAATAGAATCAGTACTGCACACTGCTACAAAGCCCAAATTATTTTCCAGCCTAGATACAGATAAACATGATTAGTAATTTTAAATCTGGTGGAGCTTAGTATAGATGGCCTAATAGAATCATTACTGCACACTGCTACAAAGCCCAAATAATTTTCCAGCCAAGATACAGATAAACATAATTAGTAATTTTAAATCTGGTGGAGCTTAGTATAGATGGCCTAAGAGAATCATTACTGCACACTGCTACAAAGCCCAAATAATTTTCCAGCCAAGATACAGATAAACATGATTAGTAATTTGAAAGCTTAAAACGGTTTGTGAGGAGATTTTAACCAATCATCAAGCTTTTACTCTCCCCAGGATGACACAGGGTTAGAAAAGTCATTTCGGATCCATGATTTGTTCATCTTTATGAACGTGAGTCTGTCTACATTATCAGTGGAGAGCCGAGTGCGCTTATCTGTCAGCACACCAACAGCAGCGCTGAACACACGTTCAGACAGAACGCTGGCTGCGGGGCATGACAAGATCTCCAAGGCGTAAGTGGCGAGCTCCGGCCATTTATCCAGATTGGAAGCCCAAAAAGAGCAAGGGTCCAGTGACACAGTCATGGCTTCAATGTTTACTTGGAGATACTCCTGTACCATCGTCTCTAGGCGTTGACTATGTGTCAGACTTCTTGTCTCCTGTGGCCTTGCAATGGATGAGCTAAAAAAGTGGTGAAATGATTCCGCAAAATTGATGTTACCAGCAGATACTGTGTTTCTGTTACGGTTTGAGTGCTGAACACTCGACGGTCCCACGGTTGGCAAGTTGGAACTGTGAGATTCACTACGTGCACCACTGGTGTTTTGTGGAAAAGCACATGTAAGATTCTGCAACAGTCTCTGCTGATACTCCTGCATGCGTGCATCCCTTTCTATGGCAGGAATTATTTCTGAAAATTTACTTTTGTACCGGGGATCTAGCAGTGTGGCAACCCAGTAGTCAGGATTATTTCTAATTCTCCCAATTCGAGGGTCATGTTGCAGGTAGTGCAGCAAGGAGGCACTCATGTGTCTTGTGCATCCAGGAGCACCAAGTCCCTGTTGTGTTGGTGGCGAGGTAACAATCATGCTTCCTTCCTCTGTCCTCTCCCCCCAACCTCGCACAACAGAAATGTGATCAAGGTATCCCTTATCTGATGAGTCTTCCATCAGTTTGTCCTCCACTTCTTCCTGGGCTCCTGCACCTTCCTCACTAGTTTGGCTGCTACCATGAACCTTGGTAAACCCATCTCCCCCACCCTCGCATGCCTGCCGCCTTGGTGCTGCCGACCGTCTGGACCTTGCAGATGTTAGCCCTTCCGCATACAACTCCTCCTCCTCTACTTCCTCCACCTCCTCTTGTGCCACCACCTGACTCCAAATTCTGTTTAACATGTGCTCCAGCATGTAAATCACCGGAATAGTCATGCTGATAATGGCATCGTCAGCACTAAACATCTTCGTCGCCATTTCAAAACTATGCAGAAGGGTGCATAGGTCCCTGATCTGAGACCACTCCTTCAGCGTGATTTGCCCCACCTCTGGATCCCGTTGGCCCAGCCTGTACGTCAGAACGTATTGCACCAGGGCTTGTTGGTGCTGCCACAGTCGCTGCAACATGTGCAGAGTTGAATTCCACCGGGTAGGCACATTGCTTTTTAGTCGGTGAAGTGGCAGGCCCAACGACTTCTATAGAGATGTAAGTCGCTGAGCTGCGGGATGCGAACGGCGGAAGTGAGCACACAGCGACCGTGCCCTCTGCAGAAGGCCATCTAGTCTGGGATAGTGGGCTAAAAATTGCTGGACAACCAGGTTCAACACGTGAGCCATACAAGGCATGTGTGTGACATTGCCCCGGCGAAGGGCCGCACCCAGGTTTGCAGCATTGTCGCATACGGCCTTCCCTGGTTGCAGGTCCAGTGGAGACAACCATGAAATTGGGTCTCCAGAGCTGACCACAACTCCTCAGCTATGTGACTCACATTTCCCAGACATTTCAAAGTAAAAACCACCTGATGACGTTGAGCCCTACTGCCAGCATAGTAAGGAGGTGTGCAGGATCCCTTCTGCGCAGTTAGAAAGCTTGTGGCATGACCAAACAGGCTTTGGGTGCAGGTGGAGGACCGAGAGGAGGTTGAGGAGGCAGAAGCAGTGGAGGAACTTTGACATAAAGAGGATTGACGCACAACTCGTAGGGACGGCAAGACTTGGACAGCAGCCCCTTGTTCTGCTGTCACCATAGTTACCCAGTGCCCAGTCAGCGACATGTAACGCCCCTGTCCATGCCTACTCGTCCAAGTGTCTGTGGTGAAATGCACCCTGTCACACACAGAGTTTCTCAAAGAAGCGGTGATGTTGTGTGTGACATGCTGGTGGAGCACAGGCACACCAATCTTTGAGATGTAGTGCCGACTGGGCATCTGGAACTGGGGCACTGCGACGGACATAAGGTCTCGAAAATCCTCTGTGTCCACCAGGCGGAAAGGCAGCATTTCTGTAGCCAAGAGCTTGCAGATGGTGAAATTCAACCTCTTAGCTTTCTCATGGCTAGGAGGAAATGGTCTTTCACTTGTCCACATCTGAGGGACTGAGGGCTGGCTGTTGTGCTTAGACGGGGTTGATAAGGGAGTCCCCGGCAAACTGCCGGTCTGTGAGGAAGATGCAGGCGGACATGTTAGGTTGCCTTGATCCAAAGGTGGTGCTATCGATGTCGGACAGCGCTCAACACCAGCTGGTGTTACCACCTCCAAAGAAAATGATGACCTGCCAATCACGCTGACTGTTACGGGTAAAGAGGTGGCAGGTCTGCGTCCCAAAACAGGTGTGACTGCTGTCCCCCCAGTCACAGAGGATGAAGAGGCCGTGGATGCACAAGACGGGGCAGACGGTGGTTGGCCCGGCCGGCTAGGCCGCATTGTAGCACAGTGAGCTTCCCACTGCAACTTATGCTTCATGTCCATATGCCGGTTTATGCATGAAGTCCTCAAACTATGTATTTTTTGGCCTCTAATTAGCTTTTGTTGACAAATGTTACAGATAACACGAGTTGGGTCATCTTTATCGATCTGAAAAAATGCCCAGGCTATGCAAGGCTTAGCACCCAGGCGACCTAAAGAGCCACCACGACTTGTGGTCAGAGGCAGAGTTGTGTTTGAGGATGCAGTTGTTGACTTGCTTCCAGTACTACGTCTCTGTGCAGGAAGGCGCAACCTTACCTCGTCGTCACTAGCATCCTCCTCCACCTCCTCTGCTGACCTCATTGACTGGCTGACTGTGGGTTGAAAGTAAGTGGGTTCTCCAACCTCATCATCATCACCCTGTGTGTTATCACACCCGTCGTCCTCAGAGCCAACCTGTTCCTGCCCTGACAAAAAACTAAAGTTGTCGCTCCAATCAGGTATTTGAGTCTCATCATCGTCTTCCTCATTGTCTCCACCAACAGGAGTTACAGTTTGGGAATGAGGGTCTACATTATGGTCAGAACCTTCTGCGTCTGGTCCTGGATCCGACTCATAAAGATTCTGGGCATCTGTGCAGATCAATTCCTCGTCTGGATTCACAGAAGCGCTGGAGCCGACCTCTGATTCCCAGGCTATAGTATGAGTAAACAGCTCTGCAGACTCTGTTCTACCCCATACTCAGATGGGCAGCTGGAGATTTGGGAACTGTGAGGAAGCAAGTGCGATTGGGGTGACACCTCTGAGGACTGGAGTAATTGTGATGTTGAAGTTGATGTGGAGGAGAGCCCACTTAAAGGAGCACTTGATATCCGTTGAAGCACCTGCTGTTTTTGTGCCTCATCTGGAATTTGTAGCGATTGGCGTTGCCGTAAGAAAGGCATCTTATCACATTGTCTGCTAAAAGAAGTAGACATTTTAGTTTTGCTGGAAGATGGTCTTTCTTCTGGAGATGTTACTGTTGCTTTAACACCTACTCCATGGACGCAACCTTTTTTCCCCTTCCCAACATGCCTATTCCCCTTTCCACCAGCAGCAGGCCTTTTTCCACTCATTTTGGTGGTAAACTGATTCACAACTCTGGAGTTGTTTGCACAAAAAAACAATGGATGGGAACCGAGCAGAGCTGAGTGGCCAAACTGTGGTATTAGGCCAAAACTATTGTCTGGGTTAGATGCAGAAAAAAATTATATCCAGTTTGCAACCTGATGGAGGTCAGTATAGATTTACTAATAGAACAAGTCCCACACACAGCTAGAAGGCCAAATATTTTTTCAGAGCTAGATGCAGAAAAAAATTATATTCAATTTGCAACCTGATGGAGGTCAGTATAGATGGACTAATAGAAAAAGTCCCAAACACTGCTAGAAGGCCAAATATTTTTTCAGAGCTAGATGCAGAAAAAAATTATATTCAATTTGCAATCTGATGGAGGTCAGTATAGATGGACTAATAGAACAAGTCCCACACACTGCTAGAAGGCCAAATATTTTTTCAGAGCTAAATGCAGAAATTTTTTTTATTCAATTTGCAACCTGATGGAGGTCAGTATAGATGGACTAATAGAACAAGTCCCACACACTGCTAGAAGCCCAAATATTTTTTCACAGGTAGATGCAGAAAAAAATTATATTCAGTTTGCAACCTGATGGAGGTCAGTATAGATGGACTAATAGAACAAGTCCCACACACTGCTAGAAGCCCAAATATTTTTTCACAGGTAGATGCAGAAAAAAATTATATTCAGTTTGCAACCTGATGGAGGTCAGTATAGATGGACTAATAGAACAAGTCCCACACACTGCTAGAAGGCCAAATATTTTTTCAGAGCTAGATGCAGAAAAAAAATATATTCAATTTGCAACCTGATGGAGGTCAGTAAAGATGGACTAATAGTACAAGTCCCACACACTGCTAGAAGCCCAAATAGTTTTTCAGAGGTAGATGCAGAAAAAAATTATATTCAGTTTGCAACCTGATGGAGGTCAGTATAGATGGACTATTAGAACAAGTCTCACACACTGCTAGAAGGCCAAATATTTTTTCAGAGCTAGATGCAGAAAAATATTATATTCAATTTGCAACCTGATGGAGGTCAGTATAGATGGACTAATAGAACAAGTCCCACACACAGCTAGAAGCCCAAATATTTTTTCAGAGGTAGATGCAGAAAAAAATTTTACTCAGTTTGCAACCTGATGGAGGTCAGTATAGATGGACTAATAGAACAAGTCCCACACACTGCTAGAAGGCCAAATATTTTTTCAGAGCTAGATGCAGAAAAATATTATATTCAATTTGCAACCTGATGGAGGTCAGTATAGATGGACTAATAGAACAAGTCCCACACACTGCTAGAAGGCCAAATATTTTTCAGAGCTAGATGCAGAAAAAAATTATATTCAGTTTGCAACCTGATGGAGGTAAGTATAGATGGACTAATAGAACAAGTCCCACACACTGCTAGAAGGCCAAATATTTTTTCAGAGCTAGATGCAGAAAAATATTATATTCAATTTGCAACCTGATGGAGGTCAGTATAGATGGACTAATAGAACAAGTCCCAAACACAGCTAGAAGTCCAAATATTTTTTCAGAGCTAGATGCAGAAATTTTTTTTATTCAATTTGCAACGTGATGGAGGTCAGTATAGATGGTCTAATAGAACAAGTCCCACACACTGCTAGAAGGCCAAATATTTTTTCAGAGCTAGATGCAGAAAAAAATTATATTCAATTTGCAACCTGATTTAGGTCAGTATAGATGGACTAATAGACCAAGTCCCACACACTGCTAGAAGGCCAAATATTTTTTCAGAGCTAGATGCAGATAAAAATTATTTTGAATTTGCAACCTGATGGATGTCAGTATAGATGGACTAATAGAACCAGTCCCACACACTGCTAGAAGGCCAAATATTTTTTCAGAGCTAGATGCAGAAAAAAATTATATTCAATTTGCAACGTGATGGAGGTCAGTATAGATGGACTAATAGAACAAGTCTCACACACAGCTAGAAGCCCAAATATTTTTTCAGAGGTAGATGCAGAAAAAAATTATATTCAGTTTGCAACCTGATGGAGGTCAGTATAGATGGACTAATAGAACAAGTCCCACACACAGCTAGAAGGCCAAATATTTTTTCAGAGCTAGATGCAGAAAAAAATTATGTTCAATTTGCAACCTTATGGAGGTCAGTATAGATGGACTACTAGAATGATGCTATGCCCAAAAGGTTTTACTTCACTAGGTGCAGTGAAAAAATTGGTATTCTATACACAGGTGGTGTAGCTTGCAACACAGATTGGCTACTCCACTGACTAACACACTCTGCAATAGGCCAAAAAGGATTAGCTTTGCTAGATTTAGCCAAATGCCGTGAAAAAAACTTGCACAGCACTGGCACTGACCTGCCTGGCAAAAACTGATAGGAACTCATGTAACTTAGTCCTGAAAAGGACTGCAATTACAATTAGTCTTTACTCCCACAACCTATCTATTTAAGAGCACAGACCGGCCTGATAAAAGTCGTAGGCAATGCTGTAACCTAGTGCTTAAAAGGACTGCAATCACAACTATTCCCTACTCCCAAGCTATCTGTAGATTTGTGCGAAAATTGGCTTGAAATTAACAAGGTATAGCGCACACAGCAACAGTGGTGCCGACTAACACGCAGCTGCAGCATTGAGAAAATAGTGGCGACGGGGAAAATGGCTGGGTCTTATAGGGCAAGGACATGTGACATACACTGCCAATGACACATGCCATTGCTTGTGTGAAAAAAAGCACTTCGCTCCGTGTGTGCGCTGCTGATAGGCTGACAGATTGCACCTCCCCACTGTAAATGCGGGAAAGAGAAAAAAAAATGGAGATCTTCATTATTCCTGCAGAGATCCATCCCCCGCCCCGCTGTACACTCAAACTGCGTATTAACATTAATTTTCATCATTACTGAGAAAAAATCCAGTTATGATTTTGGTGCACGAACAGTTATCGAACATAACCTAGAACAGCCAAATTTTTTTCAAATCGTTCGTGTCCGCCGAACGGCTCGAACACCGCCCAAAACAGCTCGAATTTGAGATTGGCGAACAGTTTGAGTCGAACAATGCTCATCTCTAATCAGGGCACATGACCTGTTATGGCCAATACGGTTTCTTAGCCAGATCACCACCACTCAATTTAAACCAACTCCAAGAACCCCACCCCCCCGCCACTGTGACAAATGGAAACAAAACAGGAAAACACATGCATACTCCCCATTTTTTTTTTTTGTCTCGCCTAGAAAACCCTATTCAACAAGAGGGAGGGAGGGTGGGTAACTCTCTCCGTTGATCCTAAGGAAATGGCGGTTTTGCCACACTTTTCCTTATAAATACCCCGCTTCTTCACTACCCGCCCCCCTGCTTCCCATTACCCAATCCCCAACCTGCTCCATTCAAACTACCAGACCTGGGAGGGGAATGAAACCTCCAGGCCAACCCCGGTCATGGGTGGCTTCCCCCTAGCTCTGCTGTCTCCAGCCCCCTCCTTGACCTGTTACGGCCAATACGGTTTCTTTGCTGATACCTTTTTTATCAATCCAATGTAACCAGAGATCCCCCTGATCCCTTCCCTGAAATAAAACTCCACCACAAGTTATCTGTTGGAAATATTTTGGCCACAGCGGCCGTTTATTAACAAACAACAAATAACAATAACATAAATATACATATATATATATATGAATAAATGGAGGGAGGGTTCTTGGAGCTAATAGATCTGGCTTTAAATAACTCAAAATTAAAACCGCCATTTTACCCTCAGCCGTTCAGCACCAGCTCGGGGGCACCAAAACTTCCACATTCCGTGGAAGCCCAACCAACAAATTGCTCCCGAGGTAAAACCCCGTCCAGAGCCCATAACCGACTGCCAGATCACCCCTACTCAATTTAAACCAACTCCAAGAACCCCACCCCCCCGCCACCATGAACAGCCCTGAAACCCTAGGCTCGTGAGTGCCCCAAAGCCACCAGCGCCCTTTCAATTCCTTCATGTATTGAAAGGGCCCAAATATCCATACCTATATCATTGAGATGCACCCCGTCCTTCCTCCACAAATTTCCAACCCCTGCTTCCAACTCCAAATGCCTAATACTTATGCCCCCATTCCTTACCATGAAGCCAGACACTGCCCTATTCAATTTTATTCGTGCCCTGTTTATGCCTTTTTCAGATCGAACCGCCCGCCATTTTTTCCTGGGCACTATATCCGACCAGACCGTCAAAATCCCCGGAAACGAGGTCCACAATCTCAATAGATCAAAACGAATATCCGTAATCAACTCCCTCACTGGACGTGCCCCCAAATCATTTCCTCCCAAATGCACCACTAAAATATCCGGTGTTCGATCTAACCTCGCCGCTTTATGAAATTCCGACAGAAAACGCCACCATACCATGCCCCTAAAACCGAGCCACCTTATGACCGCCTGTGCCCTTGGAAAACCTAATTGCCTACCATCCCTCCTTACGTCGGCGCGCCGCGCCCCCCATGCACATATGAGTGTCCAATGATCCAGACTAACGAGGGAACATCACCTAAAAGAATAATAAACAAGCAGGTTAGCAACTCTTCCACATCTAGCAAAGTTTTTGCGGCAATTAACTGCGAACATATGACAAATTACTGTCCGAACTCCATCTTCCGATCCGTTTTATCGTCTCAGCCCCTAAACCGCGTCTAACAGCCTCCGACGCTGCACCGATCCTAAAGGAATGCGAACCGTAAATCTCGGGACAGAGACCAAACTCCTGCACCCCCTTTTTTAAGACCGCTGTAAACTGAAAACGGGAAAGAAATGACCAGTCGCAATGCCGTAATAGTGGGCCCGATCTATTTGACCACAATTGCCAGTAGGCCTCCAAGCACCTTCTAGGGCACATTAGAGCCCCTTCCACTCTACCTAACACGAAACGCTTCCCTTTCCCAAACTGATCCGTTTTAGACAGTCTGATCCAAAAATCGATCCCCCAGGCCCAGCAGCTCACGTCTTCGGCTAATAGACCTCCCTCTCCATTCCTACTAGGGGCTACCAACTCACCCACTCTCATAGCCCCAAAAAAGGCGAGAGCAAATGCCAACTTAAACAATGCCGCCTCGAAATTAGAACAACAAATGGTTTCCAAAACCAGACCCAACCTTTCCAATATGCTAAACGTGACTGGCCTATGCTTATCCAAACTCTTGTTTCCTCTTTGAAAACCCCTGAGAGCATGCCTGACCAAAAAGGATTTTGTAACGTCAGTCAAACCCTGTAACTTGAAACCAAAAGCCAACCCGGCTATAAATTTACTCACTCTGGATGCTGACCACCCTGAATCCGCTTCTTTACCAACAAAAAACAATATCGCCAACGTCCTATCCCTGTCACTCTCTAGTGCCCCCCACTGTGACACCCAACTTTGCCATATGTTCCACGATGCCTCATAAGCAGCCCAGGTTGAACTCGCCACCGACTCTTGGATCAATCTTCCGGCTCGTCCAAAACCAGCTGCCACAACCTTGAAGGGCATTTCACCCCTGCGACTTCTGCCTCTGGTGCCAATGAACGAAAATGCTCCCACTGGAAACGAGACAAAGCATCCGCTATAGAGTTTTTGACACCTGGCACATGTACAGCCGAAATCCATGCATTAAGCTCCAAGCAGCGGAGCACCAATTCCCTGACCAACTTGATGACTGGAGGAGACGAGGCCGATAGGCTCTTAATCACTTCCACCACGCCCATATTGTCGCAATGGAACCTGACTCTCCGATTCGAAAAAGACTCGCCCCAAATCCAGACCGCAACTACAATTGGGAACAGTTCAAAAAGAACCAGATTTTTTGTGAAACCCCTCTCTTTCCAGGAATTGGGCCATTTGCCTACTCTCCACTTTCCCTTACAGAAAACTCCATATCCTGCTCCGCCAGCCGCGTCGGTATAAATCTCGCAATCAAAGCTGTTCAGGAAATCCTGCTGAATCAGCGACCTGCCATTGTACGTGTCCAAAAATTGCTTCCACACCAACAAGTCCTCTCTATGCTCTCTATTCAAACGAATAAAGTGATGCGATGCCTGCACTCCTGCCGTTGCCCTTGACAACCTACGACAAAATATTCTACCCATAGGCATGATCCTATAGGCAAAGTTCAGTCTACCCAGCAGTGATTGAAGCTCCTTCAAAGTCGTCTTACGCAATTTTACCATTCTCACAACCTCCTGTCTAAGTAACAGCAAATTTTCTTCGGGCAGTCGACACTCCATAAGTTCCGAATCAATCAAAATGCCTAAAAAAGTCAATACCGTACAATCACCTTCGGTCTTTTCTTTTGCCAGAGGAACCCCGAAACGTTCCACAACCCACACCATGGCTGCTAACAAATTATTACAAACCAACGAATCAGGTGGGCCTATGAACAAAAAATCATCCAGGTAGTGGATAACAGACTGGACACCTGCAACATCCCTGACAGCCCTTTCGAGAAAAGTACTGAACGTTTCAAATAATGAACAAGAAATAGAGCAGCCCATGGGCAAGCACCTATCCAAGTAGTAACCATTGTTCCAAAAACAACCCAACATTGAAATGCTGTCCGGGTGAACCGGAAGGAGCCGAAAAGCTGACTCAACATCCGTTTTTGCTAACAGTGACCCATGCCCGTACCTGCGAACCAAAGCCACAGCCGCATCAAATGAAGTATATTCCACAGAACATAATTCTGGGGCTATACTATCAATGACTGAACAACATTTTGGGTACGACACGTGCTGAATCAGACGAAATTTGTTCGGCTCCTTCTTAGGCACAACCCCCAACGGAGAAATGATCACGCCTTCCACTGGTAAACTATCAAAAGGCCCCGCCATGCGACCCAACTCAACTTCTTTTGCCAACTTAACACTAACAACCTCTGGATGCAACAAAGCAGACATAAGATTCTTAACCGAAAAGGGGACTGTATGCTCAGGAGGCGGGATCCTGAAACCTTCTAAAAATCCATCCCTAATAATTCCGGCCTTCGCTTGATCAGGGTATCTATTTAGAGAGGGGGCCATCCTTGGAAGATTCGCCGGAGTCACCCCCTTGACCAGAACCCACCGACGATCGTCCCTTTCCTTTTTTTGAAACATTTTGCCGCCCCCGGGAGCTCCCGTTACAATGGGGGCAAACGTGCTTGAACTTACAGCCATTCCCAAATTTACACTGGCCGTCATTAAACTGCCAGCACGTTCCTGACTTATCTTTTCCTCCCTGTGCTCCCTGGCTGCTTCCGCCGGTTCCTGATGAGTAACTCCCGCTCCCCCCGCTCCCGTGAAAGGACTGCCCGTATCTAGCGGGAGCCATTACTTTTAACCAAAGCCCAATGTCTTTTTGGTCCCACCTGATTTCCGGCCGTACCGCCTTCCTCTGTCTGAATTGCTCATCATACCTTAGCCATGTTTGTCCCCCGTAAGTCCGAAGCGCTTCCCCATTCGCATCTAAATAGCAGAATAAACCCAAGCAATTCTCAGGAAACATCTCCCCAATGACCCCGGACAATATAGGAAAAGCTTGAAGCCAATTCGCAAAAGTCTGAGGAATCAAGCGCCACCTCCGCTTCTCCTCCTCCTCCTTCTTGCTATCATCCTTCTTCCCCTTGTCTAAATTAAACTTCTCCAGGGGAAGAAGGGAGAAAATTTCCACGTATTAATCACGCCAATTTTCTCCTTCACTTTTTTCTTTAAGTGTGCCCCCAGCGGCCCCTCGAAGCACACGTACACCTCCCCTCTTGCCCTGTCATCAAGCTTCACGGTATCACCCTTATCCTTTTCCGTCTGTACCGAGACGGAAACCCCAGTCGCTACTCCCTCGGCGCCCGCCGCTGATCCTACCTCTACCCCAGTAGATTGCGGCAACAAACCTTGCCCTGGTAACCAAGCATCCACGGGGGATCCTCTTGACCCACCCGCTGCCGTGCTCTCCATTCTCATCAAAACCTGTGACATGCTATATAATATATCTCTAATTCCGGATACCCCTGCCCCATCGGGACCGGCTAAACCCCCCCCCCCCAATGCTTCCTCCCGATCACTACCTTCATCACGCAAAACTGCCCCCGCGGGCCCCAAACACACTATACGATCATACTCACGCCGCTGCGCAGGTGCTGTGTCCCCGCCAGCCGGATATCCTGAATCCAGATGCTCGCTCCTTCCATCACGGTCGCTACTATAGTCGTATCCATTGGTGTCCATTCGCTCCTCCAGGCCCGCGCCCCTGGCCTCCTCGTCACCAGGGGGGACCTGAACGGATACAGCTGGCCGTTGTTGTCTCGGCGACCGTATTCCACCATCCCGCCTTGGAATCCTGGATGTCGCTCCGATCCTCCTCCGACTCCCGGACCCAGACCCATGGGCCTGGTCCGTGCTTCCCAAACTGGCGCTGCCAGGCAGCTCGATGCTGCCCGCCGCTCCTTCCCTTCCACGTCGTCCACTTGAGCCACACGGCAGTGGGTCCCATGACTGCTGCCTGCCCTTGGGTGCTTGCCTCCCCGTCTTCCTCACGTTTGTCCCAGCAGGCACCCCGACAGGAGCATCGCCAGTGGTGCCTGCCGTCCTCCGCACTGTTCCCTCGATGGTTCTGGTTCTTCTCCAGTCCTGCTGGGCCCTGCCGCTGCCGGCTGGCGCGATGCGTGTCGCAGGTGCGCAGTGCGACGCAGGTGAACTACGCGCCGCAGGCGCGCCGCGCGATGCTAATGCGCCGCGCGTCGCAGATGCGTTACGCGCTGCAGGTGCGCTACGCACCCCAGCCGTGCCGCGCGTCGCAGATGCGCCGCGCATGCGCCCCCCAGCTACGGCCCGAACTCCCGTGTCTCGCAATGCTTGTTCCGTTGGCTGTGTATCTGGTGCGTCCTTCCCCTCTTGTGTAGGCCGCACTCCGCGCTGAGCGGCGGCAACAAACCGGCTGGATGGATTCCTGCTGGGGCGAGAGCGTCGGGCTGGAACCACCCTAACTTGCTCTCCCCCTGTAGGGTCCCCGAAGGGCTCCGAATCCTGCGCCTGTTCCACGTGGGTACCTCGGGTGACAGTCTCTCCGGGGGCCGTGGCCTCCTCCTCCTGCTCCTTCTCACAGATACAGGCTGCGCTTCTGCGTCTGCGGCTGTTCCCAGCAAGGCAGATAGCTGGGCCTCCAGCCATCCCTCTCTCCGTGATCGTGCTGCCACTTGAAGCTGGCCCACCAGGGATTGAATGGACGCCATTGCAGGTAACTCTCTCCATTGTTCCTAAGGGAATGGCGGTTTTCCCGCACTCTTCCTTATAAATACCCCCCTTCTTCACTACCCGCCCCCCCTGCTTCCCATTACCCAATCCCCAACCTGCTCCATTCAAACTACCAGACCTGGGAGGGGAATGAAACCTCCAGGCCAACCCCGGTAATGGGTGGCTTCCCCCTAGCTCTGATGTCTCCAGCCCCCTCCTTGATCCTTTATATACATTGGTAATGTCATTCAGATGTCAGTCATTGAATGCAAACAGCTCCACTTCACTGTTCAAACCTCTTGGCTTTAAAGTGTCCAATTTAAAAATCCAGCTGTTTTCGGCACGGGACATTTGTTTGATAAAATCACCATGTCGCCAGTGTTTGTGAATAACTTAAATGCCCGTTACCTGTATGCCATCAATCAAACCCCCATGTTTTTCCAAAAAATGTTTAGAAAGGGGATGATCTTTGAACTTGTTTTTAATGTTACTCTGGTGTTTTGCTCATAGGCCATTTAGTACGTCCTATGTATGATATATCGCAGGAGCATTTAAGTAGAACAAGTTATGAAGTTAGAAATTTTATATTCAACCTCCCCTTTGTGGATCACTGTTTGCTTTTTAGTATGAAGAGATTTGAATACTATACATTTCTGACATTGAATAAAACCTTCTAGGCTGTTGAAGAAAGGGGGAGGGGAATCTTCTGCCTTGGAGGGTCATGTACTGAAGGCGCAATTATATTTCCTAAGTTAAACGCTTTCTTCAAAATAAACCTAGGATTTTGTTGTATTTTGTCACCTATAATTTTATCATCTTTTAAGGTTACTCAGTGGAGTTTGACAATGTTTCTCAGGATGTGTGTGTTAGAATTGAATTGAGTAATAATAGGAACATGTAAGGTGTCTACATTTAGTTTTTATTAGTTTTTTATTGTTGTTATTATTACCCATATCTATACGTGATATCTTTTGCAGCCAAGAGAAGCCGCTTATCATAACCTTTGTTGACAAATTTTTTGGTTAGGATGTTAGCTTCTTCATAGTCTTAAGGTTTTGAACAATTGCAGTGTAGCCTCATAAATTGACTGTGAGGCATGTTCAGAAGCTGTCAATTGAAATGTAGCTATTGGAGTCAGTGGATTTGGTATAAGTGCGAGTGCAAACTTGGCCTCCGTCAATACAAATATTAAAATCTAAAAAATTCACTTGCTCAGTGCTAATAGTAGAAGTAAAATCTAGATAAAAATCATTTATATTAATATCGGTTAAAAAATCAACAAGTGATGCTTTGTCCCCAGACCAAATGAGTAAAATGTCATCTATAAAACGTTGGCAGAGGACCAGGTTCGTGCACATGACTCTGCCGCGGTAGATGGCCATAGAGGTTAGCATAGCTGGGCGCAAACCTGGTCCCCATGGCTGGGTATAGTGGTTCAACTCATATTTAAAATAAAGATTGGGAACCAGGCCCTCTCATTGAATATCAATACCAAACAAATGCTCCTCTGGATGAACGGCTAAAATTTCTATGGCCATAGACTAAATTTTGTAGAAAGCCATCCCTGAAAAGTGAAAACTATTTTAGCTGCAAAGGTGGGACAAACCTTATATTAATGAATATGGATTTAGATTTGAATATTATAAAAGCTGCTGTAAATTTAATGTGTACAGTACATCACAAAAGTGAGTACACTGCACATATTTGTTAATATTTTATTATGTATTTTCATAGGACAACGCTGAAGATATGACACTTTGATACAATGTAAAGTAGTTAGTGTACAGCTTATATAACAACCTAAATTTGTTGTGCCCTCTAAATAACTCAACACACAGCTATTAATGTCTAAACCGCTGGCAACAAAAGTGAGTACACCCCTAAGTGAAAATGACCAAATTGTGCCCAATTAGCCATTTTCTCTTCTTGGTGTCATGTGATTCATTAGTGTTAAAAAGTTTCAGGAGTGAATGGGGAGCAGGTGTGTAAGTTTGGTGTTGTCGCTGTCATACTTTTATACTGGTCACCGGAAGTTCAACATGGCACCTCATGGCAAAGAACTCTCTGAGGCTCTGGATAAAAGAATTGTTGCTCTACATAAAGATGGCCTAAGCTATAAGAAGATTTCTAACACCTTAAAAATGAGCTGCAGCATGGTGGCCAAAACCATACAGCGGTTTAACAAGACAGGTTCTCCTCAGAACTGGCCTCACCAACGAAGTTGAGTGAATGTGCTCAGCGTTATATCCAAAGGTTGTCTTTTCAAAATAGACACCTGAGTGCAGCCAGCATTGCTGCAATGGTTAAAGGGTTGGGGGGTCAGCCTGTCAGTGCTCAGACCATACGCTACACACTGAATCAAATTGATCTGCATGGCGGTTGTCCCAGAAGGAAGTGACGCGCCCAAGGGATGGGGATGACTCGGTGCCCGGGCCTTGTTGTTGCCTGATCTCGGGGGATGTCGCGGTGGTCGGCTCTTGGGCCCGTACCCTGGGGTCACTCTTAAAAGAAGGGGGGAAGTTGTATGGGGTAGGGAATGTTCGTGATGCCACCTGTGGTGTCTGGTGAGGATCACCAGCACTGTGACAGTCCTCTGAGGCCGGTGTTCAGGCAGCTTAGTTGGTGCGGCTCCCCACAGGTGAAGCGGGGCCTCAGGGCAGTGTAGGATAAGGATGCAGGACAGAGGGGACCCAGCCTGGTCAGAGGAAGAATAGGCACACGCACAACAGTTCACTTCAGTACATTTACTGGTGGTGTTTCTGGCACGGTCCAGGGTACTTCAGGGTGAAGGGTGCATATCAGGACTATCCCCAGTGAGCGGGTGTGGGGCCTCCTGTTCCTTGCCTTTCCGTGATAAGTTTCTGACCTGCCTGGGGCTAGGCCTAACTTGGTCTCTTTCTTGCACCTGCTGACCTGGTGGTAGGGCCTTCTGTTGGAGATCACACTCCCTGGTCTCTTGGGCCTCCGTGACTCCTGGCCCTGGTATAACAGTCAGCTTCTGGTGAACCTGGGATGTATAGTTCTCCAGGGGTTCCGGTTATTCCTGCTGGGGATATAGGCCCCCTG
Source organism: Phyllobates terribilis (assembly GCF_046119375.1). Taxonomy (NCBI): domain Eukaryota; kingdom Metazoa; phylum Chordata; class Amphibia; order Anura; family Dendrobatidae; genus Phyllobates; species Phyllobates terribilis. The sequence continues at coordinate 460,610,308 of NW_027362764.1, forward strand.
TAGGTGCGGACCCGGTGTCCGGTAAATGGTTTTGGGGTGAGCTGGTTAAGCTCCTCTGCCCCCCTATGTCGCTTGCTTACTCCACTTCGCCTTCGGCCATGCTAGGGGCCCTCACTAAGCTTCACACAGGCAGTAGGCCTCACTACTCTTTACCGCTCTTTTGGCGTCGTCACGCCCTAGGCTCATTAACTCGAGCTCTGAGTCTGGACTGAACTGACTGAGCTCCACTGCAGGCTAGCTTCTGCAGGAGCTCCTCTCAACAGACTGACCTTCTCACAGACTGAAAACTAAGACTCAGACTGCCTGCCTAACTCCCCCCTCCAGTATATATATCCCTATCCGGGCTCCCTCTGGTGGTCTGAGGTGGTAGGGTGGAGGTGTGTGAATGCTATGAGGGCCTGTTGTGGAGAAGTCCATCCATGCACCCCTCTGGGATCTGCGGCACCAATGCGCAGCAGGGCTCAACAGAAGCCTCTTCCAAAGATGATGCACAAGAAAGTTTGCTGAAGACAAGCAGACTAAGGACATGGATTACTGGAATCACATCCTGTGGGCTGATGAGACCAAGATAAACTTATTTGATTCAGATGGTGTCAAGCGTGTGTCGCAGTACCAAGTGAGGAGTACAAAGAGAAGTGTGTCTTGCCTTCAGTATAGCATGGTGGTGGGAGTGTTATGGTATGGGGCTACATGAGTCCTGCCGGCTGTGAGGAGCTACAGTTCATTGAGGGAACCATAAATGCCAACATGTACTGTGACATACTAAAGCAGAGCATGATCCCCTCACTTTGGAAGCTGGGCCGCAGAGCAGTATTCCAACATAATAGTGGCCCCAAACAAACTCCAAGACGACTACTGCTTTGCTAAAGAAACTGAAGGTAAAGGTGCTGGACTGGCCAAGCTTTTCCCCAGAACTACACCCTATTGAGCATCGGTGGGGCATCCTCAAATGTAATGTGGAGCGTCCTCAAATGTAATGTGGAGAAGCACAAGGTCTCTAACATCCACCAGCTCTGTGATATAGTCATGGAGGAGTGGAATAGAATTCCAGTGGCAACCTGTGAAGCTCTAGTGAACTCTGCCCAAGAGAGTTAAGGCAGTGCTTGAAAATAATGGTGGCCACACAAAATATTGACACTTTGGGCACAATTTGGTGATTTTCACTTGTGGGTGTACTCTCTTTTGTTGCCAGCAGTTTATACATTAATATCTGCTTCTTGAGTTATTTAGAAGTCACATCAAATTTACACTGTTATACAAGCTGTACACTGACTACTTTACATTTTATCAAAGTGTCATATCTTCATTGCTGTCCCATGAAAAGATATAATAAATATTTACAAAATATGTAAAGGGTGTATTCACTTTTGTGATATACTGTGGGTGTCTGTCAGGAATTCCAACATACAGGCGAGACGACACCGAGGAGATCACGCAATATCTCGCCGTTGCCTTCATGCTGTCTGTATTTCGTCTGGAGACGCGAGCACGCGATCCAGACTACTCGCTACGTCGATATTGGCAAGCGACCAGTGAGCGTATGGCGTCACACCTCGGGGATTCCAAAGCCTGGAATCCGTGTTTAATGCCCTCTGTACGGTCACGGTCAGCTAGGCCTAACTTGGTCTCTTTCTTGCACCTGCTGACCTGGTGGTAGGGCCTTCTGTTGGAGATCACACTCCCTGGTCTCTTGGGCCTCCGTGACTCCTGGCCCTGGTATAACAGTCAGCTTCTGGTGAACCTGGGATGTATAGTTCTCCAGGGGTTCCGGTTATTCCTGCTGGGGATATAGGCCCCCTGTAGGTGCGGACCCGGTGTCCGGTAAATGGTTTTGGGGTGAGCTGGTTAAGCTCCTCTGCCCCCCTATGTCGCTTGCTTACTCCACTTTGCCTTCGGCCATGCTAGGGGCCCTCACTAAGCTTCACACAGGCAGTAGGCCTCACTACTCTTTACCGCTCTTTTGGCGTCGTCACGCCCTAGGCTCATTAACTCGAGCTCTGAGTCTGGACTGAACTGACTGAGCTCCACTGCAGGCTAGCTTCTGCAGGAGCTCCTCTCAACAGACTGACCTTCTCACAGACTGAAAACTAAGACTCAGACTGCCTGCCTAACTCCCCCCTCCAGTATATATATCCCTATCCGGGCTCCCTCTGGTGGTCTGAGGTGGTAGGGTGGAGGTGTGTGAATGCTATGAGGGCCTGTTGTGGAGAAGTCCATCCATGCACCCCTCTGGGATCTGCGGCACCAATGCGCAGCAGGGCTCAACAGAAGCCTCTTCCAAAGATGATGCACAAGAAAGTTTGCTGAAGACAAGCAGACTAAGGACATGGATTACTGGAATCACATCCTGTGGGCTGATGAGACCAAGATAAACTTATTTGATTCAGATGGTGTCAAGCGTGTGTCGCAGTACCAAGTGAGGAGTACAAAGAGAAGTGTGTCTTGCCTTCAGTATAGCATGGTGGTGGGAGTGTTATGGTATGGGGCTACATGAGTCCTGCCGGCTGTGAGGAGCTACAGTTCATTGAGGGAACCATAAATGCCAACATGTACTGTGACATACTAAAGCAGAGCATGATCCCCTCACTTTGGAAGCTGGGCCGCAGAGCAGTATTCCAACATAATAGTGGCCCCAAACAAACTCCAAGACGACTACTGCTTTGCTAAAGAAACTGAAGGTAAAGGTGCTGGACTGGCCAAGCTTTTCCCCAGAACTACACCCTATTGAGCATCGGTGGGGCATCCTCAAATGTAATGTGGAGCGTCCTCAAATGTAATGTGGAGAAGCACAAGGTCTCTAACATCCACCAGCTCTGTGATATAGTCATGGAGGAGTGGAATAGAATTCCAGTGGCAACCTGTGAAGCTCTAGTGAACTCTGCCCAAGAGAGTTAAGGCAGTGCTTGAAAATAATGGTGGCCACACAAAATATTGACACTTTGGGCACAATTTGGTGATTTTCACTTGTGGGTGTACTCTCTTTTGTTGCCAGCAGTTTATACATTAATATCTGCTTCTTGAGTTATTTAGAAGTCACATCAAATTTACACTGTTATACAAGCTGTACACTGACTACTTTACATTTTATCAAAGTGTCATATCTTCATTGCTGTCCCATGAAAAGATATAATAAATATTTACAAAATATGTAAAGGGTGTATTCACTTTTGTGATATACTGTGGGTGTCTGTCAGGAATTCCAACATACAGGCGAGACGACACCGAGGAGATCACGCAATATCTCGCCGTTGCCTTCATGCTGTCTGTATTTCGTCTGGAGACGCGAGCACGCGATCCAGACTACTCGCTACGTCGATATTGGCAAGCGACCAGTGAGCGTATGGCGTCACACCTCGGGGATTCCAAAGCCTGGAATCCGTGTTTAATGCCCTCTGTACGGTCACGGTCAGCTTCGTGATAGCCCAATTATTATTAATATTCGCTGCCACCACTGGCCGAGTTTGAAATATAATACAGGCCTGCCGGACGCCTGCGTTTTGGTAGTATACATGGCTTTGGGGAAGGAAATAATTACAGAACAAAAGAAACAGAACTATTACATTTTATATTTAATTCAAAAGGGAGGCAGTGTTTAAGAAAAATATATACAAGGTTGTTACAAAGGAGACGTTAAAATACATAAGCAGTTACACAAATAAAACAGAATAAAAAAGGTGAAACTTACACTATAAAGTTCGCTGCGATGACTCAGTATAGGTGGAGGGGAGACGCTCCGATTACTGTTATTGAACAGGGTCCTCCGCTATGATAGACATATACTCCCGGGCAAAGAACACGGCTTCAGCCTCAACAAACTATTTTATGCTGAAGGGAGAGACCCCCCTGTGATGACATCACAGGGGCTGGGCTCCACCTTTCAGATTTGTGTTAAAAACCTGGTTTTTGGGATAACTTATTGTGCATTAATCCCAGAAGCCCAAAAGTGATATCATGTTTTCCCTTATGATTTTATCTTCGGTTAGAGACCACACATCACATAGCTGCAGTCTGCTATTCTGGTGTTTTTGTGCCACAGCTTCCTGATTTTGCTTACAGCCTTGGAAAACTACATATACATTCTTGGGTTGATTTGGTCACTAAACATAGGGCTCCCGTTACTGTCGGACCTATGGAACTCACAATATCGGAGTCAACCTGGTTATGACTGGTGGCCGGGAATTGTTTGTGAGTGTCTTTGAGCTTAACAAACCATTTCCTCTTCCCTCCAAACTCTGGCCTGGGAGAAGGTGTCAATCTATCTCATATCTGTGTTAGGAGGAAATACATTTGCATTTTAGCTTGTGACACTTCATGACTGGCATGCTTGTATGTACATCATAATATGGAGAGGGGGGAGCAATAGATTTTCTTTGTTAATCAAAAAAGAGCCAATATAAAAAGTATCTCATTCTTTGGAAAACTCACTTCAGTCACATTTATTATGGATTCTTATTAATTTCTCAGGATGAAGATAGCTGATTGTGGAAGGTTTCAGTCAGCAGCAGTTCAGCGGCATGTTCAAGAACAAAATATAGGCCCTTTGCAGTCCAATAACACATCATAATGCACTCTTTTATGTGTCTGTGATAAATACATGTCTCCTTGCTGCTATTGAGTTAGTACTGCACACCTTTAACTCCTGGGTCCCTGTGCTGCACAAGTTTCAAAAATGTAATTTTAATTTCCTGGTTTCAGCAGTCGGAACCAAGAAAATCAATTGGTTTATGAAGTAGCTGCATTCTGCAATGGAATTCTTTACAAGTGCAATAAGTAGAAAACACAAGCACCAGGATGACTATTGTAAAGGCAAGGGACAGTTTGCGGTTCTCTAATTCAACAGATCACTGACAAGTCCCCTGAACCAAGTTATGTAAATCAATTCACTTCATGTCTATTAGTGACTATTAGCTGACGCTTGAAATAATTTATGAGGGATGGTTGTGGATGGTGGGGATAGCTAAACTTTTCTAACACTTGCAACCCTTTACTGATACTTGCAGCAGTCTGCTGTCAATCTTTTCAGCAGAACTTCCTTTACTCAGGCACAGTCTCTGTGTTCCTTTCTCAGTGGCATAGAATGCACTCTTTAGGTAGATGTAATCTGGCAGTCGATAAAAAACTATGAAATTTAATTTTGTGACCATTTTTTTAACCATTTGGGAGTTTCTAGCTTTTTTTTAAATACCTTATTCTCTGGGTATGTTTTTTAATCAATTTTCCATAGGTGTTTCTTGTTGCTTGTGTTATAATTACATCTGAATAAGGGATACATTACATTTTCAATAATGGGATAAATTATGAAAAGAAAATGAAGAGTAACAGTGAATATTAGGAATTGCTGCTACTTGTAAAGATAATCTCGTGTCTCAGCTGGAAAGCTGAATCCTCAAAGCCCTTAGTTTAGATGAGCAGTTCTAATTCACAGATGGTATACGTGCAGCAGGGAGGTCCAGTTGGAATAGCAGTGGCTAAAGCAGGGGGACTGCAAATGGAGGCACTTAACTGGAATCACGGAAACCTAAAAGGCAGAGTGGAAGTCATGGCAACTGAAGTAATAGCATTGGACAGTGATGTAGCAGACTTTAATCAATGATAAGCAGAAGTGAGACACATAAGAGGTCCTAGAGAAAACCTGGTCCAATTGTAAAGCGTAATTAACTCAGTGAAGGTGCATAGCTGTGTTTCTTACGTAGTCCAAAGAAGAGCTGGCACAATGGTTAGGCAGGCTTACCTAGTGATGTAGCAAAGCTAGGTTTATAGCGAAATCCAGCTAGAACTTGATATCAGTGTAGCAGGGTTATTCAGGGATGTAGCACAGGTGAGTTTGTCCTGGAGACCAGGCAGACCATGAAATCAGTTTATGGTAGTGGCATGGGCATCAGCTGACTGAATTTTCAGGCACTGTACCGCTGTCTGATCCAGCCTATAAGACTTGGGAGCATGATCTCACAGGAGTACACCTGATTGCCATTGTTATCAGCCATACAGAAGAGCACTGGGAGTTCGCTAACGCAGGAGGAGAACACAGATTCCAGGATTGGATCCAGGACAGGTGAGTAACAAATAAGAACTCTGCTGATGAAGATACATCACTTAAATATATCTTTGGAAGAAGTAAAAATTATACTCCTCCATTATGGTAGATAAAGGTCTCCTGAAACTGCATATAAATGTGGTCTGGAATGTAAAGATGACCATTTTATAGAAGAGGCATGTGGTGTGGCCTGGTTGATTTAGTATTTAGTCCTGTGACAGAATGGGTGTGGTGAAAGTTTTGATTTTGAAGAAGGGCTTTCAGAAGTAGCAATAAGTGACTGTTCCAGTCATAGTCCAAAATATTTAATGTATTGTGGACTACTAAGTTGTCTGTGTTTGTGGGAACCATTAACCACATCTTACAATACAGATACCTCATAAATAGAGATGAGCTGTTTTGGGCGGTGTTCGAGCCGTTCGGGGAACACGAACGATTTGAAAAAAATTCGGCTGTTCGAGGTTATGTTCGATAACTGTTCGTGCATCAAAATCATAACTGGATTTTTTCTCAGTAATGCTGAAAATTAATGTTAATACGCAGTTTGAGTGTACAGCGGGGCGGGGGGAGGGGCAGGGGATGGATCTCTGCAGGAATAATGAAGATCTCCATTTTTTTTTCTCTTTCCCGCATTTACAGTGGGGAGGTGCAATCTGTCAGCCTATCAGCAGCGCACACAAGGAGCGAAGTGCTTTTTTTCACACTTGCAAGGGCATGTGTCATTGGCAGTGTATGTCACATGTCCTTGCCCTATAAGACCCAGCCATTTTCCCCGTCGCCACCATTTTCTCACTGCTGCAGCTGCGTGTTAGACGGCACCGCTGTTGCTGTGTGCGCTATACTTTGTTAATTTCAAGCCAATTTTCGCACAAATCTACAGATAGCTTGGGAGTAGGGAAGAGTTGTGATTGCAGTCCTTTTAAGGACTAGGTTACATCATTTCATACGACTTTTATCAGGCAGGTCTGTGCTCTTAAATAGATAGGTTGGGAGTAAAGACTAATTGTAATTGCAGTCCCTTTCAGGGCTAGGTTACATCAGTTCCTATCAGTTTTTGCCAGGCAGGTCTGTGACAGTGCTGTGCAAGTTTTTTTCACAGCATTTGGGTAAATCTAGCAAAGCAAATCCTTTTTGGCCTATTGCAGAGTGCGCTAGTCAGTGGAGTAGCCTATCTGTGTTGCAAGCTACACCACCTGTGTATAGAATACAATTTTTTTAACTGCACCTAGTGAAGTTAAACCTTTTGGGCATAGCATCATTCTATTAGTCCATCTATACTAACCTCCACCAGGGTGCAAATTAAAAATAATTTTTTTCTGCATCTAGCTCTGAAAAAATATTTCAGCTTCTAGCAGTGTGTGGGACTTGGTCTATTGGTCCATCTATACTGACCTCCATCAGGTTGCAAATTCAATATAATTTTTTTCTGCATCTAGCTCTGAAAAAATATTTAGGCTTCTAGCAGTGTGTGGGACTTATTCTATTAGTCCATCTATACTAACCTCCACCAGGTTGCAAATTAAAAATAATTTTTTTCTGCATCGAGCTCTGAAAAAATATTTCAGCTTCTAGCAGTGTGTGGGACTTGGTCTATTAGTCCATCTATACAGACCTCCATCAGGTTGCAAATTCAATATAATTTTTTTCTGCATCTAGCACTGAAAAAATATTTAGGCTTCTAGCAGTGTGTGGGACTTGTTCTATTAGTCCATCTATACTGACCTCCACCAGGTTGCAAATTAAAAATATTTTTTTTCTGCATCGAGCTCTGAAAAAATATTTAGGCTACTAGCAGTGTGTGGGACTTGGTCTATTAGTCCATCTATACTGACCTCCATCAGGTTGAAAATTCAATATAATTTTTTTCTGCATCTAGCTCTGAAAAAAATTTAGGCTTCTAGCAGTTTGTGGGACTTGGTCTATTAGTCCATCTATACTGACCTCCATCAGGTTGCAAATTCAATATCATTGTTTTCTGCATCTAGCTCTGAAAAAATATTTAGGCTTCTAGCAGTGTGTGGGACTTGATCTATTAGTCCATCTATACTGACCTCCATCAGGTTGCAAATTCAATATAATTTTTTTCTGCATCTAGCTCTGAAAAAATATTTCAGCTTCTAGCAGTGTGTGGGACTTGGTCTATTAGTCCATCTATACTGACCTCCATCAGGTTGAAAATTCAATATAATTTTTTTCTGCATCTAGCTCTGAAAAAATATTTAGGCTTCTAGCAGTGTGTGGGACTTGTTCTATTAGTCCATCTATACTGACCTCCATCAGGTTGCAAATTCAATATAATTTTTTTCTGCATCTAGCTCTGAAAAAATATTTCAGCTTCTAGCAGTGTGTGGGACTTGGTCTATTAGTCCAGTGGTCCCCAACCTTTTTTGCACCAGGGACCGGCTTGAAGCAAGATCATTTTTCCATGGCCCAGCAAGGAGGGGGTGGCGTGGGCGGGGCTTTGGTCATATGGGGGCGGGGTAATGGAGGGATTTGGAGTTTAGTGCATACTTATCATATAGTGTAGACCAGGTCCCCGCCAGGAGCTATGCCAGGAGCCCCACATAATGTGCTGTGCCAGGAGCCGCATCACTGAGGCCCCATCACACCCTGCAGCAGGACAGGGCAGCTGTCCTGACAGCTGCTGTTCAGCTGCATTTACTTCATCCCAGGGGCGGACACAGACTGTAGTGTGCCCCTGTGCAAGAAATTTTTGGGGCCTCCCCCCGCCCTTCATAAGGCAACAAAGTTATGTAAACATAACCCCCCCATGTGCATCTCTCACCCCCCCATGTGCAGCTCACCCCCGTGCATCTCTCATCCCCCTCCGTGCATCTCTCATCCCCCTCCGTGCATCTCTCATCCCCCTCCGTGCATCTCTCATCCACCCCCCGTGCATCTCTCATCCCCTCCGTGCATCTCTCATCCCCTCCGTGCATCTCTCATCCACCCCCCGTGCATCTCTCATCCCCTCCGTGCATCTCTCACCCCCCCGTGCATCTCTCACCCCCCCGTGCATCTCTCATCCACCCTCGTGCATCTCTCATCCCCCCGTGCATCTCTCACCCCCCCGTGCAACTCTCATCCACCCCCCGTGCATCTCTCATCCCCCCCGTGCATCTCTCACCCCCCCGTGCATCTCTCACCCCCCCGTGCATCTCTCATCTCTCCCCTCCCTCCCATGTGCATCTCTCATCTCTCCCCTCCCCCCATGTGCATCTCTCATCTCTCCCCTCCCTCCCATGTGCATCTCTCATCTCTCCCCTCCCCCCATGTGGATCTCTCATCTCTCCCCTCCCCCCATGTGGATCTCTCATCTCTCCCCTCCCCCATGTGCATCTCTCATCTCTCCCCTCCCCCCATGTGCATCTCCCATTCCCCCCACTACTAGTTAATTGTATTTAAAAAAAAATAAAACTTGTTATACTTACCCCCATGCGATCCCTGCAGAATCCTGGCGCTCGTCCAAATCGCTGACACCAGGTTCTCCTGACTTCCGGCCATGTGACGGCGCCGTCACATGACCGGAAGTCAGGGGAATCATGAAGGTGCTGCCGCAGCAGCGCAGCGCTAAGATGTCCCGGACCCGGCGCTTAGCATGCGGCCGGGGGCCCCATGAGGAGAGATACGCACAAGAGGGGGGCTCCGAGGGGGCTCCTACAGGCCGGGCCCCATACTGGAGTCAGGGCAGTCATGCCCTGATGGCGGCCCTGCTGGAGGCTGGAGGGGCCCCCTCTCCCCGCGGACCGGCTGAAAAACCCCAACGGCCCGGTCCTGGTCCGCGGACCGGCGGTTGGGGACCTCTGTATTAGTCCATCTATACTGACCTCCATCAGGTTGCAAATTCAATATAATTTTTTTTCTGCATCTAGCTTTGAAAAAATATTTAGGCTTCTAGCAGTGTGTGTGACTTGGTCTATTAGTCCATTTATACTGACCTCCATCAGGTTGCAAATTCAATATAATTTTTTTCTGCATCTAGCTCTGAAAAAATATTTAGGCTTCTAGCAGTGTGTGGGACTTGGTCTATTAGTCCATCTATACTGACCTCCATCAGGTTGCAAATTCAATATAATTTTTTTTCTGCATCTAACCCAGCCAATACTTTTGGCCTAATACCACAGTTTGGCCACTCAGCTCTGCTCGGTTCCCATCCATAGTTTTTTTGTGCAAACAACTCCAGAGTTGTGAATTAGTTAACCACCAAAATGAGTGGAAAAAGGCCTGCTGCTGGTGGAAAGGGGAATAGGCGTGTTGGGAAGGGGAAAAAAGGTTGTGTCCGTGGGGTAGGTGTTAAAGCAACAGTAACATCTGCAGAAGAAAGACCATCTTCCAGCCAACCTAAAATGTCTACTTCTTTTAGCGGACAATGTGATAAGATCCATTTCTTACGGCCGCGCCAATCGCTAAAAATTCCAGATGAGGCACAAAAACAGCAGGTGCTTCAACGGATATCAAATGATCTTTTAAGTGGGCTCTCCTCCACCTCAACTTCAACATCACAAATACTCCAGTCCTCAGAGGTATCACCCCAATCGCTCTTGCTTCCTTACAGCTCCCAAGTCTCCAGCTGCCCGTCTGAGTATGGGGTAGAACAGATGGTTGAGTCTGCAGAGCTGTTTACTCATACTATAGCCTGGGAATCAGAGGTCGGCTCCAGAGCTTCTGTGAATCCAGACGAGGAAATGATCTGCACTGATGCCCAGAATCTTTATGAATCGGATCCAGGACCAGACGCAGAAGGTTCTGACCATAATGTAGACCCTCGTTCCCAAACTGTAAATCCTGTTGGTGGAGACAATGAGGAAGACGATGATGAGACTCAAATACCTGATTGGAGCGACAACTTTAGTTTTTTGTTAGGGCAGGAACAGGTTGGCTCTGAGGACGACGGGTGTGATAACACACAGGGTGATGATGATGAGGTTGGAGATCCCACTTACTGTCAACCCACAGTCAGCCAAGAGATGAGGTCAGCAGAGGAGGTGGAGGAGGATGCTAGTGACGATGAGTTCAGGTTGCGCCTTCCTGGACAGAGACGTAGTACTGGAAGCACGTCAACAACTGCATCCTCAAACACAACTCTGCCTCTGACCACAAGTCGTGGTGGCTCTTCAGGTCGCATGGGTGCTAAGCCTTGCATAGCCTGGGCATTTTTTCAGATCGATAAAGATGACTCAACTCGTGTTATCTGTAACATTTGTCAGCAAAAGCTAAGTAGAGGCCAAAAAATACATAGTTTGAGTACTTCATGCATGAACCGGCACATGGACATGAAGCATAAGTTGCAGTGGGAAGCTCACTGTGCTACAATGCGGCCTAGCCGGCCGGGCCAACCGCCGTCTGCCACATCTTGTGCATCCGCGGCCTCTTCATCCACTGTGACTGGGGGGACAGCAGTCACACCTGTTTTGGGACGCAGACCTGCCACCTCTTTACTCGCAACAGCCAGCATGATTGGCAGGTCATCATTTTCTTTGGAGGTGGTAACACCAGCTGGTGTTCAGCGCTGTCTGACATCGATAGCACCACCTTTGGATCAAGGCAACCTAACATGTCTGCCTGCATCTTCCTCACAGACTGGCAGTTTGTCGGGTACACCGTTCTCAACCCCGTCTAAGCACAACAGCCAGCCCTCGGTCCCTCAGAAGTGGACAAGTAAAAGACCATTTCCTCCTAGCCATGAGAAAGCTAAGAGGTTGAATTTCACCATCTGCAAGCTCTTGGCTACAGAAATGCTTCCTTTCCGCCTGGTGGACACAGAGGATTTTCAAGACCTTATGTCCGTCGCAGTGCCCCAGTACCAGATGCCCTGTCGGCACTACTTCTCAAAGAAAGGTGTGCCTGCGCTCCACCAGCATGTCGCACACAACATCACCGCTTCTTTGAGAAACTCTGTGTGTGACAGGGTGCATTTCACCACAGACACCTGGACGAGAAGGCATGGACAGGGGCGTTACATGTCGCTGACTGGGCACTGGGTAACTATGGTGACAGCAGGACAAGGGGCTGCTGTCCAAGTCTTCCCATCCCCACGAGTTGTGCGTCAATCCTCTTTATCTCAAAGTTCCTCCACTGCTTCTGCCTCCTCAAGCTCCTCTCGGTCCTCCACCTGCACCCAAAGCCTGTCTGATCATGCCACAAGCTTTCTAACTGCACAGAAAGGATCCTGCACACCTCCTTAATATGCTGGCAGCAGGGCTCAACGTCATCAGGCGGTTTTTACTTTGAAATGTCTGGGAAATGTGAGTCACGCAGCTGAGGAGTTGTGGTCAGCTCTGGAGAACCAGTTTCATGAATGGTTATCTCCACTGGACCTGAAACCAGGGAAGGCCGTATGCGACAATGCTGCAAACCTGGGTGCGGCCCTTCGCCGGGGCAATGTCACACACGTGCCTTGTATGGTTCACGTGTTGAACCTGGTTGTCCAGCACTTTTTAGCCCACTATCCCGGACTAGATGGCCTTCTGCAGAGGGCACGGTCGCTGTGTGCTCACTTCCGCCATTCGCATCCCGCAGCTCAGCGACTTACATCTCTACAGAAGTCGTTGGGCCTGCCACTTCACCGGCTAAAATGCGATGTGCCTACCCGGTGGAATTCAACTCTGCACATGTCGCAGCGACTGTGGCAGCACCGGCAAGCCCTGGTGCAATACGTTCTGACGTATAGCCTGGGCCAACTAGATCCAGAGGTGCGGCAAATCACGCTGGAGGAGTGGTCTCAGATCAGGGACCTATGCACCCTTCTGCACAGTTTTGAAATGGCGACGAAGATGTTTAGTGCTGACGATGCCATTATCAGCATGACTATTCTGGTGATTTACATGCTGGAGCACATGTTAAACAGAATTCGGAGTCAGGTGGTCGCACAAGAGGAGGTGGAGGAAGTAGAGGAAGAGGAGTTGTATGCAGAAGGGCTAACATCTGCAAGGTCCAGACGGTCGGCAGCACCAAGGCGGCAGGCATGTGAGTGTGGGGGATATGGTTTTACCAGGGCGCATGGTAGCAGCCAAACTAGTGAGGAAGGTGCAGGAGCCCAGGAAGAAGTGGAGGACGAACTGATGGAAGACTCATCAGATGAGGGAGACCTTGATCACATTTCTGTTGTGCGAGGTTGGGGGGAGAGGACAGAGGAAGGAAGTATGATTGTTACCTCGCCACCAACACAACAGGGACTTGGTGCTCCTGGATGCGCAACACACATGAGTGCCTTCTTGCTGCACTACCTGCAACATGACCCTCGAATTGTGAGAATTAGAAATAATCCTGACTACTGGGTTGCCACACTGTTAGATCCCCGGTACAAAAGTAAATTTGCAGAAATTATTCCTGCCATAGAAAGGGATGCACGCATGCAGGAGTATCAGCAGAGACTGTTGCAGAATCTTACATGTGCTTTTCCACAAAACACCAGTGGTGCACGTAGTGAATCTCACAGTTCCAACTTGCCAACCGTGGGACCGTCGAGTGTTCAGCACTCAAATCGTAACAGAAACACAATATCTGCTGGTAACATCAATTTTGCGGAATCATTTCACCACTTTTTTAGCCCATCCTTTGCAAGGCCACAGGAGACAAGAAGTCTGACACATAGTCAACGCCTAGAGACGATGGTACAGGAGTATCTCGAAGTAAACATTGAAGCCATGACTGTGTCACTAGACCCTTGCTCTTTTTGGGCTTCCAATCTGGATAAATGGCCGGAGCTCACCACTTACGCCTTGGAGATCTTGTCATGCCCCGCAGCCAGAGTTCTGTCTGAACGTGTGTTCAGCGCTGCTGGTGGTGTGCTGACAGATTAGTGCACGCGGCTCTCCACTGATAATGTAGACAGACTCACGTTCATAAAGATGAACAAATCATGGATCCGAAATGACTTTTCTACCCCTGTGTCATTCTGGGGAGAGTAAAAGCTTGATGATTTGTTAAAATCACCTCACCAACCATTTTAAGCTTTAAAATTACTAATCATGTTTATCTGTATCTTGGCTGGAAAATAATTTCTGCTTTGTAGCAGTGTGCAGTACTGATTCTATTAGGCCATCTATACTACGCTCCACCAGATTTAAAATTAATAATAATTTTTAGCTGCATCTAGCCCGGAAAATAATTTTGGGGCTCCTAGATACATGAGTTCCTTCTTGCTGCACTACCTGCAACATGACCCTCAGATTGTCAGAATTCGAAGTAATCCTGACTACTGGGTTGCCACACTCTTAGATCCCCCACACTCTTCGATCAACCTTTTCATTTTAATAAAGAACAAAAAAATGGTCATTTTTGAAATTATAAGCATTAGCAGGTTATTAGAAACTGAAATCAAACAGTTTTCAACTCATAACTTTATTCTAGGTGATGTTACATTTGCACATAGGACCCCTTGTTCGAAAGGAGCTTCTGAATTGTCTCATCCATTGAATTTGTCAGGTTTTGGAAGGTTTCTGCTTCAATTGTTTTGCATGAGGACAGAATACCCTCCCAGAGCTGTTGCTTAGATGTGTACTGCCTCCTGCCATCATAGACACTCCTTTTGATGATGCTCCACAGGTTTTCAATAGGTTTGAGGTCAGGGGAGCATGGGCGTCACACCATAAGATTTTCCCCTTTTATGCCCATATCAGCCAGAGATGCAGATGTGTTATGTGCAGCATGAGACAGTGCATTATCATGCATGAAAATGATCTTGCTGTGGAATACATGGTTCTTCTTCTTGAACCATGGCAGGAAGTGCTGTTTGAGAAACTCCACATACATTATGGAGTTCAACTTTACCCCTTCAGGGATCCTAAAGGGGCTGACAATCTCTCTTCCCATGATTCCAGCCCAAAACATTACTCCACCTCCTCCCTGTTGGCACCGTAGCCGTGTTTGCGTTGGGTGTCCATCAACCAGCCATCCTCCACTCCATCCATCTGGACCATCGAGCGTTGCACGGCACTCATCGGTGAACAAAACAGTTTTGAAGTCAGTCTTCATGTATTGTTTGGCCCACTGGAGCCGTTTATGCATGTGTGCAGTGAATAGAGGAGGTCGACAGGATGGCTTACGCACAGCTGCAAACCTCTTAAGAACTCTGCATTCTACCTGGTGAGGTCGTTCCATTAATATTTTTATAGGGTCTAAATGCTCACCATAACTAGTTAAATGTATTAAGGTTCTTGAATGCTGAAACATGATATGTTTGAGACATTGTCTTGAGAGCTCCCTTATTATTTTCCCGCCATTTTCTGTGCTATGTTACAGGTAGGCTATGTTGGTATTACATATGTTCGTATTCCTGGACATAATGAGCTACTGATTATAGGGTTACTCACTATCACAGACAGGCTTATACTCGTTTTTAGGTCCTTGGGACTTATGTATCACTTTTTTATTGAGTTGTAATAAATGTTAAGTTTTAACTTTTTGTAGCACTACACTTGCTTTAATACTTATTCTTCTGTGTGGTTTTCCTGAACCCCCGGGATACTCAGTGAAGAGCATCGGGAGGCACCCCAAGGCATAGGGGCTGGGACTGGCGGTAGGACGCCTTGCGGTGGACCACCGAGCTTGATCCTTATAAAAGCTTTTTAACTGCAGCAGCTTTCGTGGATGCTACTGGAGCTGGAATTACGCGGCTGCTGGCATGAGACTTGCCCTCCAATAGATCCTTGTAAAAGGATTTAAAGTGTATTCATTCAAATTAGAGAGACAATTTAAATTAAAAAGCTAAGACCTGCCTCCACCACAGGGGAGCTCGCTCGACCCACCAGCGGACAGGCACCAGTATTGGGAGAGGGGGGCTGGCCGTCAGGGTCCACCGCAGCTCTGGCACAAACCCGGCGACACGGAGGTCGCACAGGCAGGAACGGACTGGCCGTGTCGGCTTCGCACTTTTTTGGCTTTAGAAGGGCATGACATGCCTATATCTGTGTCTCCCCCTCCTTTTACTCCTCCACCTCTTTTCTTTTTGCATGACTATATGTACTTGTCACTTTTCCATGTGTTAGTTGTGTCTTCTGAGCAGTTTGTCAGCTTCTGGACACCTTTAAAGGTGTTTTCTATGTGTTTCTATGTGTTTTTGTTTGCCTGCCATTGGTTTTAACGGTGTTCAAAGGTGTTCGACGAACAGTTCGACGAACAGTTCGGCGAACATACGGGTGTTCGTCGAACCGAACCGAACTCGAACACTATGGGAGTGGCTCAACACTACTCATGTCATCATTCGTATGGTATACTTCATAAATGCAACTCTAATCAGTCCACACTTCTGGCATTACCATAATTCTTGCAGTGAGTTTATTTATTAATCTTGCTTATATAACACTAGCATATTCTGTAATAGTTTACAAACATCATCATCATCACTGTCCCCATTGGTGCTCAAAATTTAAATTCCATATCAGTACATCTTTGGAGGAAGCCAGGGTACATGGAGGCAACCAACATAATCACTGGAAGACTATACCATAAAAACTGTATGAACATGTTGTCTTTGGTGAGATTGAAACTTAGCACTGAAAAGCAACAGTGTTAACTAGTGAGCCGGGGCTGCCCTTTATTCTTGCAATATATTTATTTAATTCAAGAGAGCTCAGTCCTAAATATAAATTCAATCAATATTCAGAGTGTATTATTGTGTTTTAGTTAATCTAAAAACGTAAGCACACTTAGGTATGTGCATATCTTTGAATGGTTACACAGTTAGGCCCCATTCACACATCCATATTTAAACACGTATGTGAAAAAAAACTGTTCCGGAGTCAACAGTGTTTTGGATTAGTGTATCATTAGTGTGCCCATTTTTACCATCAGTGTGTCATCAGTGTGCCCATTTTTATCATCATTGTTCTTTGGTATGGAAAAAAAGATCAATAAATGACAAAGCTTCTCCTATACTTTGCAATGTTAAACACGGACAGCACACGAATAGCACACAAATGAGTCAATATGCTGTACATGTTTTTCACAGATCCATAGACTTGTATTGGCCCTTGTCATTCGTGCTGCCGGAAAAAAATGGACATGCCTCTACGAGTTTTGCACGGACACACAGTCCGTGAAAAACGCGGACATGTAAATAGCACCAAAGATTATAATGGGTATGTGTGGTATCTGTGAAAAAAAGGATACCACACCTATTGGAAACATCGACATGAGAATGAGGCCTAAATGCAAGCGAATAATACAAAAAACTCACTGTATAACAGGGATGAAGCCAGTCAAAGCATTGATTTTCAATAGCTTCAATCAATGTCCTGTAGTTTACAAAATTGAACTTAATTGCCTTGGAACTATGATTAAATAAAAATATATGTCTGTTGAAGGTTTTTCCTAAGTTTGTTGGTGACAATTATACTTTCGAGCATAAAATGAGCAGGTGATAGGAAGAGCTTTTCATTTTGCCTATAAAACTAGTGTCATATTGCATAAAACGTAAAGTGCTTTATTGTGAGGAGTATGAAATGCGCACGTAAGTCATGTACCAGGGTGCGTTCATCAGGAATACAGCGAAGTCACAGGCGAGAAAACCGACTCACAAACCAGTTGGCTCACCATAAATGTTTTACTTAGTTATTAGTGATGAGCGAGCACTAAAATACTCGGGTACTCGTTGCTCGGGTCGAGCAAATAGGAATACTTGGGTGCTCCCCCCGAGCAACGAGCCCAATGTAAGTCTACGGGAAACTCGAGCATTTTTCAGGCGGCTCCCCCCGGGGGTCTGCAGAGGGCCTAAAAATTGCCCAAATCGATGGGAACAGTGCTCAAATGACATGGGAACAGCATGGGGAAGACCCTGGAAGCATCTCTGACTCCCAGATCACTGCAGTCAACAACGTGGTCAGAGTATTACGCCACTTTTACGGACTCACAATAAAACATACAAAAACGAAACCAAAATGGATTTTCCTGGGAAATATGTTAAGGAACATCCTTCCCAGGGTAATGACTTTTATATAAGGCAAAATAAATAACCAAAACCAAAGTACTCCTCCACAACTTGGGCTATGTTCACACGTAGCGTTTTTGATGCGATTTTGCACTTTTGCATTGCTTTAAACTAAGACAAATGCATTCACCAGGAAATGTCATTTTAACATTTTACAACCTTATCTGGCCATGTGGTGTGTGACACATCATCAGACACATGCATACAGTGCTGAAAAGACATGGGAACAGCATGGGGAAGAACTCAGGAAGACCTCTGTGTGCCCATCATAAGTGATCCTTGGCGCATGCGAAGATGCCTATCGCCATGCACCTGTCGTTGCAGACTTGCAACAATCACCATCCACGTCCTTGTCCCACTGCAGCGCTCAGTTGTCCCTACCCCATTCCTTGGAATGCAACCGCAAGTATGCAGGCAGCCACCCACCCACCCACAGGCTGCAATACTAAACTGCCAAATTTTTGACAGCTGTTGCACTTGAAATGTGGCCTTTTAGGCTCGTGGAGCCAGAAGCTTTTCATAACCTCATGCTGGCGGCGGCCGGGTGTCCATACTCCGTCGCCAGTCGCCACTATATTTCCCGGTATCTCCTCCGCCTTCCACAAGCACGGGTCCCACAACATTACCCTTGCCCTCCCCAGTGAACTTACTGGGAAGGACCGCCTAACCACAAACACATGGACAGATGAATGTGGCCAGGGACGGAACGGAGCCAGTCCACAACTTTTTTTGCTGAGAGTTGTATTTAGCTCGGTGAAAGGATTGGCATAGAGGGAATCCGTATCTACCCTGTGTGTCATTTCTCCCAGGAAGTCCTGTAATTGAGCTTGTTGCAGAAGCAATGGCAGCCCATCCAACATCAACTCGCACTTGTCGGTGGTGCTTTGACACACACACATCTTTCTTTGCACATTTAATTTCTTGAATACAGAGTTGGACAATGGCCTGATCTGTAATGCGTTTTGAGAAATAACATGCATAAGCATTGCCGATCCACATTAAAAAAGCAGCCATAGAGTGTCCGGGAACCTTCCCCCACACTTTTCTTAGTCAGGGCTGCTTTTCGGCAGGGTTGGACGGGCCCACCAGAGAATCGGAGACTCCTCCGGTGGGCCCTGGCTTCTTCTTCAGAAGCGTTCATAGTGCCGAGGTGAGGCCATGATGATGATAGAGGCCACCATCTGCTTAGCTTTCTGTCACTTGGATTGCAAGTGCAAGTATGCAGCCAGCCACCCACGCACCCACAGGCCGCAACACTGAATTGCTAGATTTCTGGGCAGCTCTTTGCACTTAAAATATGGCCTTTTAAGCTCGTGGAGGCGGAAGCTTTTCACAACCTCATGCCGGCGGCGGCCAGGTGTCCATACTCGGTCCCCAGCCGCCACTATATTTTCCAGTGTCGCCTCCGCCTTCCACAAGCACGGGTCAAACAACATTACCCGTGCCCTCCCCAGTGCAGTTACTGGGAAGGACCGACTAACCACAAACACGTGGACAGGTGAAGTGGCCAGGGATGGTACGGAGCCAGTCGACAACTTTTTTTGCTGACAATCGTATATAGCTCGGTGAAAGGACTGGCAAGAGCAAAACCGTATCAACGGAAGTCCTCTAAAGCTGCTTGCACTTGAAATGTGGCCTGAACATTACTGCTGGTACTCTTCTGTGGGAACTTGCTTGCCTCCTACCATCCTGCAATATTTCCAGCAAACTATGGTATGACGCCATGGTATTAGCACTGCCCCCAGTACCAGTAGTGAAGCCATCCCCAATTTCCTACTCAGGAATGTTATTTGGTAGACTGAGTGGCTTCCCAAATACATTTTCTCACAAAGGAGCTGAAGATAGAGTAGCAGTCGATGAAAGTTTCTCCAGCCTGTTAGATATTAGAGGGTGAACAGCAGCACATTGGATCAGAGGTTAGCACTGAAGCCTTGCAGCGCTGGGATCCAGGATTCAAATCTCAGCAAGGACAACATCTGCAAGGACTTTGTATGTTCTCCCCATGTTTGAGTGTTTCCTCCTTAGTAAAAATAGAGTGTCCGGGAACCTTCCCACACACTTTTCTTAGCAAGGACTGCTTCTCGGCAGTGTTGAACGCTCCCACCAGAGAATCCTCTGGTGTGCCTTGGCTTCTACCTCAGGAGAGTTCATGATAGCGCTAACTTTGCAGCTGCTATGGGGCTCTTGAGCGGGTGAGAAAGGTTATCCCTCAGAATCAAATCCTCTGGTGGGCACAATGTTTTTCAATCTGAAACAGCTTCTCAGTGGGAGTTGTATTTCACCAGAGCCATATTCTTTAGCTCGGTGAAAGGACTGGCTAGAGGGACTGGCTAGAGGGAAACCGTATCTACCCCGGCTGTCATTTCTTCGTCACCAGGTTCCGCCCATTGTCACACAAGACCATGCCTTGCTGTATGATCAACGTCGAGAGCCACAGATCAGGCTGCTGTGTTAAAGCTTTCAACAACTCTGTAGCGCTGGGCGGTTTGTCAATTAAGCATTAAACATGTTATCTTCAGCACAGCCTGTTGCCGCTTGGCCAAGGCAGTGCTGCAGTGCTGTCAGCTTGTGACTGATGTAGTCATTTCGGAGATGGAGGAGGAGGTGCATGAGCTGAACAATGTGATTACATTGAGGTTAAATTGGTGACGCTGTTTTTTATACTAAAGAAAGATCCTATTGTTTTGTTTTATTTACGTTATTTTTTAAGACAAATGCATTCACCGGGAAAAGTCATTTTAACATTTTACAACCTTATCTGGCAATGTGGTGTATGACACATCATCAGACACATCCTGTTTTATTTATGATGGAGGCACTCTGAAAGTCATAAAGCCTATTTTTAAAGGGCCATCAGACGGCCCTTACTATTCTTAAAAGGCCAGCAGTCGGCCCTCGCTATTGTTCGAGAGCCATCAGCCGGCTATGCTTTGTTGTTCTTATTATTAACAAGTGGGTCTCCTATACTATTATTGCGTATCCAGTAACTGCAAGGGCTGCCAAAAATTTGGACGCAACCCAATACCCCTTTGAAAAGACGTAGAGGAGGGTCTCAGTAAAAAAAAATGTTCCCATTATAAAGGAACGGGTCTCCTATAGTGGTAATGCCCATGTTGTGACTGCAAGGGCTGTCAAAATTTGGGAAAAATCCCACTAAGAATTTAAAAACACGTAGCACAGGGCCACAGTGACTACAAATTCCATTTAGAAAAGAGAGAGTCTGCTATACAGTTATAGGGTATGCAGTGAGTCCAACGGCTGACCAATTTTAGGAAAAACCCCACTAAGAATTTAAAGACACATAGAGCAGGGCAACAGTAACAAGGAACGACATGTTCCCATTAGAAAGGAGAGGGTCTGCTATACAGTTATAGGGTATGCAGTGAGTCCAACAGCTGACCAATTTTAGGAAAAAACAACTAAGAATTTAAAGACACATAGAGCAGGGCCACAATAACAAGGTACGACATGTTTCCATTAGAAAGGAGAGGGTCTGCTATACAGTTATAGGGTATGCAGTGTGTCCAACGGCAGACCAAATTTAGGAAAAACCCCACTAAGAAATTAAAGACACATAGAGCAGGGCAACAGTAACGACAAATTCCCATTAGAAAGAAGAGGGTCTGCTATACAGTTATAGGGTATGCAGTGAGTCCAACGGCTGAACAATTTTAGGAAAAACACCACGAAGAATTTAAAGACACATAGAGCAGGGCCACAGTAACAAGGTGCGACATGTTCCCATTAGAAAGGAGAGGGTCTGCTATACAGTTATAGGGTATGCAGTGAGTCCAACGGCTGACCAATTTTAGGAAAACCCCACTAAGAATTTAAAGACACACGGAGCAGGGCCACAGTAACAAGGTACGACATGTTTCCATTAGAAAGGAGAGTGTCTGCTTTACAGTTATATGGTTTTTGCCTTATATTAACATCAGGCAGATATCACTAAGGAAGATTGCATGGATATCTACCATTGAAACAGCATGCTGATATGGATTTTTACTATGCGATCTTATAAATATCACTTAGTAAGTACCTTTTGATTGTGGAAGGCTTTATATGTGTTTCCTGGGCGATACTGTGGATTACTGTTATGTGATTTTACAGATACCTTCGGGGTAATGATTTTTGAAAACTGAAGATTACATATACGCTTTCTCCATATTGATATATACTGTACATACTCTCCTGTGATGTGATGATATGGATTGTTGCCATATGACTTTGCAAACACATCTTTTAGGGAAGTATGTTTCGAACGTGGCGGGCTATATATATGTGCTTTCTCTCTACTTTTGTTGCAATATATTATTATAAATATCTACATGACAATATTTTTCGAGTATGAGCGGCTATATGTATGTCCCTCCTATATCGACACTTTGTGTTCGATTATCCCTTAGAAGGGATCTACCATCTGCCATCTCTTATGATCATGCTGTCGGCATTAGACACAGTAGGCATGTAATATTTATTTGTTATTAACGATTTAACTGTGTACTTCTTGGTAGCCATACAGTTAATGATTATGGGATATGTGCCTCTATCCCTACTTCCTTAAGCTAGTATAAACTTACTAGAATTACTTATCAAATAAAATCGTTAACCCCCAAAAATTTAAATCCATCTGGAGTTTTACCTATAGTGGCGCAGACGCACGTCGCACATGCGCTGTCGGTCCCTTGTGTCGCCTCGGGCTGGATGCGTCGCCAGGGACGACGGGAGTAATGACGTTGTCCTCTTTCCCGTCACTCCTGGCGCGCACCGGCCAGCCGCGCCCCGAGGGGAGGAACAACATGACGAATAGTGCGCCGATTCGCCAGCCAACCGGACATATCCATTTATATAGTGCGCCTTTTAAATTTCTCCCACGCCTCCTGGCGAAGCCGGAAGGAGAAACGCGCGCCGAGGCACTTTCTGGGATCCCCTACCCGCTCTAGGATATGCCAGCATGTCCTCAGGTATAGTGTTTTACATCTAACATTTGCAATGTTTTGATAATTTATTGGGGTGCTTGTGTGCATTCGCGCACAAGCCATCTGTATTATATTGTGCATCTTATCTATCACTGTAGGTGAACATGCTTTCTCACTGGCTGTCCGATAATAATAAGTGATTTGGGTTGAGGCCCCTATGTGTTCTTATGGGTCTTTTTTGCAAACTATTACTTTAAAAAATTTTTTAGTAAATTGTTCTGTCTCACGTCTTATGGGTTTTCTACTTATATGAGAGTATATTTTCAATAAAATCCGTTATGTGTATAATTAAACTGATCCCGCAGTTATTTCTTTTGATAAAGAGCCCTCTGGTCTTTTATACTTGACCTTAATCATTATAAGAACCTCTAGATACCTTTATTATACTATTTTTCTGGGGGATCGTTTGAACCGACTATATACTTCAGATCAAAGGACTCTGTCAATTTTTTGGTTTAAATTATGAAATCGGGTTAGACTCCACCTAGTATGGCGTCTTAATATGTTTTCTATACAGTTATAGGGCATGCAGTGAGTCCAATGGCTGACCAAATTTAGGAAAAACCCCACTAAGAATTTAAAGACACATAGAGCAGGGCCACATTAACGACAAATTCCCTTTAGAAAGGAGAGAGTCTGCTATACAGTTATTGGGTATGCAGTGAGTCCAACGACTGATGAATTTTAGGAAAAACCCCACTAAGAATTTAAAGACACATAGAGCAGGGCCAAAGTAACAAGGTATGACATGTTCCCATTAGAAAGGAGAGAGTCTGCTATACAGTTATGAGGTATGCAGTGAGTAAAACGGCTGACCAATTTTAGGAAAAACCCCACTAAGAATTTAAAGACACATAGAGCAGGGCCACAGTAATGACAAATTCCCATTCGAAAGGAGAGAGTCTCTCATAGTGTTGGCCTATGCAGTGAATGCAAGGGCTGCCAAAAATTTGGAGGTCCTTCAATGACCCTTGGAAGAGACTTGGAGGAGGGCTTCATAATAAAATGTTCCCATTAGAAAGGAGCGGGCCTCCTATACTAGTAATGCCTATGCACTAAATGTATGGGCTGACAAACATTTACCTCTGGGGGGAATACATGAACATAGTGTATAAAAATTTTTTTTTTACGGGCATCATAAATACTCTTTAAAAAAATTATGTGGGTGTTGCATCACAGACTACGGTCACCCTGGTGATATGGTGGTGGAGGATGAGGAGAAGGAGGAGGACAAGAGCAAATAGCCAGAATCAGGAAGTGTATACCCATGTGTGGGTGTGAAAAGGTGCATGAGAATACACCTCCCAAGAAAAGACACTGGATTTGAGTTTATATTACGCTGCTATCAATCGGTGGTGTTGAGAATTCTGGCCCAATCCAGCCCTTGTTCATTTTTATCAGAGTCAGCCTGTCAGCATTTTCAGTTGACAGGCGGATGCGCTTATCAGTTATAATTCCATCAGCGGCACTAAAAACCCATTCTTATAAAACGCTGGTGGCACGGCAGGCCGTGACCTCCAAGGCATAGAGAGCCAGTTAATTCCACGTGTCCAGCTTGGATACCCAATAATTATAAGGCACAGAGGAATCACGGAGGATGTTGGTACAGTCGGCAAAGTACTCCCTCAGCATCTTCCCAAACTTTGCACTCCTCTGAGAGTACCCCGCGCCTCAGGTCCTGTGCGATGGGAGGGTCTGAGAAAACTCTCCCAGAACTTTGACAGTGTTCCCCTGCCTCTCCTGGATTGAAGTTGTGTCTCTCTCCCTGTACTCCTTTGTTGTCCAACGTAGTGTGCCCTCTGCCGCCAGCGTTTTCAGATGGGAATTTTTTTAATAGTTCCGCAACAAGGGCCTTCTGGTACAGCCCCAGTTTTGTAGACCTGTCCACCTCAGGAATAAGAGATATAAAGTTCTCCTAGTAGCGTGGGTCTAGAAGTGTCACCAACCAGTAATGACTGTCACGCAAAATTTTGAGAACACGAGGGTCATGGGAAAGGCAGCATAACATAAACTGCGTGCCCGACTACTAACAGGCAAGACTTCCGTGTCCTCACCAAGAGGATGACTGATCATGATCTCCTCCTCCTCCTCTCTGTCGTCTGGCCATCCACGCTGAACAGACGGTATGACAGTTGTGCAGGTAGTACCGTCTGTAGTGCATGAAACCAGCTCCTGTCCTTCCTCCTCCTCCTCCTCTTCCTCATTGTCACCCAATCCACGTTAGGATGAGATGAGGCTTGGCAGCGTGTAATCACCCTGTATGGTTCCTTGCTCTGTTAAGGGAGGGAAATAACCCTTCACGGTTGACCAAGTGAGTGTCAAATTATTATGTTGATTGCGAAATCCACAGAAAACCAAACGGAGGCAATGCGTGCTTTGTATTGGGAGGATTCAAAGTATCTCTGATCCCGGTTATTTTGCTTAGCATTTGATATTGTTTTGAGTATATCAATAGCCAATCAACTCTGCAGCCATACTACACATATATGGTCATATTATCATTGTTAGTTCGAAGCGCTATGGAAATTTTACAAGGTCAAACCTGGCCTAAACAAGTTAGATAACAGAGTGTCTGACAAAATGTTCTCTTGAGAAAAAGTTAGTGTGAGAGAAGTTCCATGGGAAGAGAAAGAAATAATGTATGTTATGTAAGGAGTGATAATAACATGAGTTTAAAGCAAGCAGACAAAATGGAGTTGCTCTAGCATGAGTATCAATATGTCCTTTATATTCCCCCCTAAAAATTATGTTATTATCAACAATAGAGGTGCTTTCCCAGAGTCATGTTTTGAGCCTGAGGGACATTGGTCTTCACCCAATTAGTGTCCTTGTTACCAATTGGGGCTGTCGCCGCATGTCCATCCCCCCTTGTTAGTTGACGTAATCATAAGCTCAGATCTGAGGTTGGTCGGGGCAAGCGGGTAAAGGTCATCATTCCCTTGTCATCCAGGTCCTCAATGCTGGTTACATCTGGGAGGTCCGTATACAGTAGCACTGGATGTCGCTTAACAGCGTCCTCCTTGCTCTCTGATGACTGGCAGGCTTTCCTCATGCGAAATGGGATACAATAAAAGACTAGTTTTAGTAAAACATATATTAAGATGCACGCAGCAATATGCAACACTCCTTGTAATATTCCAGCAATCCACCCACCAATCCCTTTAAACCAATTAGCAGGATTTAAAAAGGAAAATGTATCAGACCACCAACTGTCTTTGGTCAATTCATTATGTTTGTTATATTCTTCCCTGAGTTTCCTAATATCTTGCATTTTAGTCTTTAACCGTATGGTAGAGTCGGGGACAATATATGGGTCAATATAGTGACAACAGGCTGGGCCTATAACCTGACACATCCCTCCTTGAGCTG
This sequence comes from Phyllobates terribilis, assembly GCF_046119375.1. Taxonomy (NCBI): domain Eukaryota; kingdom Metazoa; phylum Chordata; class Amphibia; order Anura; family Dendrobatidae; genus Phyllobates; species Phyllobates terribilis. The sequence goes on from NW_027362764.1 coordinate 460,636,619, forward strand.
ATGTCAAATAGTCCAGCACTAAAGTGTGTTGATTAGCCACTATAATAAGTTGATTCTGCACTGCAACAGTAGTATTAATTACTTCCAAAATATTCCAAATCTGGTCATCTAAGTAGTCAGTGACTTCCACTAACTTGTCCCACATTTATGTAACCATAGGGTAGAGGAAGACAGTAGTAAATATCTTATCGGGTATACTCATTTGAACTAAATGAGGTCTTCCTGATGGGCGTGGGGCATTGTCTTTGGCACGTTTATAGATGGTATGAAGAGGGATGGCTTTCATATCTACTTTACTATGGGGAATAAAATAAGTGGCTGGAGTTAGCCGGGCCAACGTACAAGTCCCCCCTACTCTGACTGGGAACCATTTGTACGCATTATTCCCACAGACCCAATATGTGGCTGATGGTAAATCCCATAAAGCCGAGTGCTTTAATACTAATTTATGTACCAAATCGATAAAAATGGTGTTATTTGATAACATACACCATGAAGGCATTTGTCCCAGGGGCTACAATATCCAACATCTGGATTGCCACATGTTGGATCACTAGACTTATAATCAGAAAATTCATGTTTTACTGCTGTTGGGGTTGTCAGGAGCACTTGGTATGGTCCGTCATACAATGGTTCTAGTCCGTGTTTCCGAACATGCCTCTTCACATACACATAATCTCCAGGCCTGAGGGTATGACAACCTTCTGCATCAGCTGGATCTGGAATAGAATATGATACTAATGCATGGGTGTTAGTTAGTGCTTTGGCAAACTGAATCACATATTGCACAATATGATCTGTTTCTTCTGACAATTGTTGTGGGGTAAATCTAGCTATGTCTGGTTGTGACCCAAATAATATCTCATAGGGTAACAGTTTGTGTTTCCCTATGGGGGTGGTGTGTATGTGATATAGTTCAATGGGAAGGAGGAGTTGAGGCCACTGGGCTGTAGTCTCCTGCATCATTTTGGTTCATTGCCCTTTTCAGTGTGCCATTCAATCACTCCACCTTGCCACTTGATTGTGGATGGTAAGGAATATGGGAATATGTAACACCACTGTTGATCCGATCATGGTAAGTATTTCTTGACATACGCATGAGGAAAAGGCTGGTCCTTGATCACTTTTGATAACTTCTGGGACTCCATACCGGCGAACAACTTCAGAGATCTGCTTCTTGGCGGTAGTCTCACAGGAGAACCTGCAGTCATGATAAAGCCTCTCCTTGCCCAGATCTCCCCAAAATCATGTGCAATCCCGAAGGCGTATCTCGAGTCAGTAGATATATTCACACGTTTTCCTTCGGCCTGTTTACAAGCAGCAATCAGGGCTTTGAGCTCTGCTTCCTATGCTGACATACTGGGGGGTAAGGCCGCAGCCTCTACCAATGTATCTTCAGTTGTGACAGCATATTGCGTAGGAAACCTGCCAGAGGTGTCAGCATATCTGGATCCATCCGTATATAACGTAAGTTCTGGGTCATCCAAGGGTACTTCCCCCACTAGAACAAGTGGAGTTGACTCCGCAGTAATTTGTTCCAGACAATCATGCGGTGGAGCCTCTTTCCCCTCTCCTTCAGGTGCTGGCAGCAGGGTGGCTGGGTTGATGGTGGTGGCAAAATCAACGAACACTGCAGCCGCAGGTGTCTCTGTGCAGACAGATGTTTAGGTTGATGTGAATCCAGAACAGCCGCAATATCGTGTGTGGGACATAAATGTGAGTCTCATGTCCGCCGTCTTCTCAAGTAACTGCTGTGTGATGTGAACCACTCGTAGACAGCTGGGGGAGGCCATGGCTACCGGGTCCAGATGCGCTGAGTAATACCCGACTGGGCGCTGCTCTGTACAGTGTCTCTGCATGAGTACTCCGGCTACATGCCCTCCCTTCTCAGAGATATACAAATGGAAAGGTTGAGCATAGTCTGGATTTCCAAGGGCAGGGGCTGTCATTATCCTTGACTATAGTTGCTCAAAGGCTTGTTGCAGCTGTTCTTGGTGGTCCTTGTTGTTTACATCAGCCAGAGTGTCTTCTTTTAATGAACTTTTGGGACTGCATCAGACGTGAGGCATCTGGGATCCATTGTCTGCAATATGTACCCTGCGGCATCACCGTCCAAGTCATTTGCTGGCCCTGATATGTAAATGCAAACAGAAACTGACAGTCTTTGTGTAGTGGAATGCTAATAAAAAAAAACAAAAAACAAAAACGTTTGCTAAATCAATTGCTGTAAACCAGACAACGTGTATGTGCATCTATTAGAAACTTAAGGAAATATGACCATCTAGATAATTAGTTTACATCACCATATTTTAGCCCTAATGTCAAAGTGGACATAAATATGTGCTGTTGAGGGTAGTGGATTGATCAGCCAACTTATCACACACTTATCATGATGATCTTCATCATACACATTCTAGGTGCAGTGTGTATTGCTGCCTGTATTTCGGGTGTGCTAAGATGGCTACCACCAGAAGGAAGCATACTACAGGAAGGGTGCACCAAGATGGCCACCACCAAAGGGACCTGTGGTCAGAGGCTGGAGGTGATGCAATGGGTGTAGCAACATGGCCGCTGCAAGAAGGGTTGGAACTTTGGGCGAACATAGGTATAACAGATGAGGATGGGGCACTAGAAGTGGCTTGGGTAGTAGCGAGGGGAGTGCGTGACATGCAACACAATAATCTGCTGACAATGGATTCTGCTGGCCACAATTAGAACATTCCCAACAATTCATTACTCCGCCATTATCGGACAGCAGTGTCTTTGTAATACACATGACATAGCATCGTCTTTCCCTTATTGTCTGCATTTTCTTTCTCCATTCACCTCTTTTTTTTCTGCTCTGTATCAAGCCAAGGCCGTTTTGCTATGCTAGCAGCTGTACGCGCTTATCTGGCAGCGCGCATATTTTAGTTAACCATTTAAGATTCTCCACATACATGCATTCACTTTTCAACATTTCAACATTCCATTGCTATCTGATATGTTAATCATAACCGTGGGTAGTGCCCGTAAGATGCAGACCTCCTCTATGTGTGCATCAGAGTTTGGATCTTTTAAAGTAATGATCATCTGACCATTGTCCAGGAATTGAATTCTGGATTGGAATTTAGACAAGAGGTCTGCTCCTAAAAGATTTACGGGGCAGGTCGGGGATATGACAAATTGTGCCACTACTTCTGGAAATGGGCCAATTGGAATAGGTTTGGTGAAAGTGTGTTTGTTAGGTCTGCCAACTACACCGATCAATATTAGATTGTCGTTAGAAAATTGGACTGGGTCAGTTCAGTGGATTTTAAAATGGAGTTGGCTGCCCCAGTGTCTACCATGAACTTTACCGGATGGATTCCCTCCCACTGGGAGAACTACAGATGAACAGTGCCCGGGGGTGATTACGGGCATCACGATGGCAGACTCTGGTTGGCCTTCTTTTCAGAATGAGCGGTCCTGGGGAACATTTTCTCGTGACAAGTCCCGTGGGCCGGGCGTCCTATTTCTGGATACGGGGACTTGTGTGGTGCACTGACCAGCAGGGGTGTGACAGTCCCTTTGGAAGCGTCCTGCTCGGCCACACCTCCTACACTGAAGACGGGAATTCACTATTGGTCTTCTCTCGGGATACATTACTCGCTGATCAGATACCACCATGGTGTAATAATGGGGAGGAGGAGGATACCGGGGGGGGCAAGGGGGGATACTGTGCTATGGGTACTGTTGGTGCAGCAACTACCATTGTACTGATTGTGGGGAGATCTTGGAGGTAGGGGAATACAGTAGGAGACCAGATATCGAGTTTGATTGTGGGTTTGATTAATTGAGCAGCATAATCAACAAGATCCCTTTCGATGGCCAAGAGTCTTATCTCTCTCAATTTAGTTGGATGCATGGCAATACACTGCTTTATAGCCCCGACAATTATTTTGGCCGCATCCTCTTTTGGGTATCCAAAGATACCAGTGGAAATGAATGGCAGGGCTAGGGTTGGGGCCGCATGAAGCTGTGAAGCGTATGCTATAGTGTTTTGGATTGTTTCTTTAAGCAGGTGTTGTGACCTGGGTAAATCCAGGGGATCATATTTTGGTCCAACTGCATGTATAACAAACTGACATGATAGCTGTCCAGCTCTTGTAGCCATCACCTCTCCTTCTCTTAATGGACCATGGTCACGGATGTAATCATTAGATGCAGCTTGTATTGTAGGTCCCCCAATATGACATATCTCTGCAGCTAGCCCCCACCAATGCTGCAGTTTTGCATTTGCTGCGTTTACAATGATCCCAACCTGCTGTTATGGTATACTCCCCATGCCTATTCTCGCCAGGACTATTCAGTAAAACAGACGCCACCTCCTGATACTCGTGTCCATGTTCTATTTCCCCAGTTTGGGAGAGGGTGAATAGGGTAGACTTCAGAGGACCCTGGGTCTCTCTGAATGGAGTATGGACCATGGCAGGGGCAGGTGGGGGTAGAGGTTTATAATACCCCCCGTCAGCGTTAAGTAATGGGCAGGTTGGTGCTACAACACCGGGTTTACGTGCTCCACAATTATAGCACATCCTGCGCCATCCTGGATTAGTGACCCAACACACATTACAGAGCCAACCGTCTGGGTTATAAGATGGTGGCTGGCTCTCAGTGGGAAGTGCAGGGTATTTAATCTCATAAGGTATAAATTTCTCAGTTTCCGGATTCAAGGGCTGGGGTACTGCTACATTTGTGGGGGATGCTTCTTTAGGGGCTCTAGATTTGGATTGTGGATACATAATTTGGAAAGGGGGACCTACTTCCTCCTGTACTTTTTCAACATATCCTTCATCACAAATCTCATGTGCCACTTTCCTAAAGTTTTCAGCATCTTCCAACAATCCACAATCAACTAATTTTTCTCTATTGTGGCGAATTCCTTCGTCCCACAATGCAGGGTTAAGTCTGCCCTGCACGGGAAAGTTTAACACCTTAAACACTTTTGGTGCATTTGCATTCTTAAATGATCTTTTTCCTTCTCGACTGATCATGATATTCTTCACATTCTCCCTCTCCTGCGGGGGAGGCAAATTGTTTCTGCTCCACAGAAACATTGATTATTCACTACAACTGACAAAAAGATCCTTCATTTATGCACAGCGGAGTCTGGCCAGAGCTCCCAGCTGTTCCACTACTAACTCACCCCTCCCGTCGGGGGAATTCTTTCACAACAAATGAAAGGAGGAGCGCTTTTGCAGCAGCTTTGCAGCTCTGCAACTTAGCAGCGCTCCGGACACTCAATATACGTTAATCTACTTGCGTGTCCTACCCAATCTTCGATCACTTGCCGCAACTGAAACTAACAATGTTCAGTCTCTCCTAAGGATGTTTTGTCAGAAGCTGAGAAAGATTCACACAATATTCACTTGTCAATCCCAGGTGATACTGCTTTGAAGTTAAATAATATCAGACCCCTAATGGGACTACACCCCTTATAGTCGTACCTTTGACTATATCCAACTAGGACGTCTGAAGATACTGCAAACAACCACACACCACGTGGAAACCACGCCAAACGGTCAGTGTCACTAGTAAAGAACTTGTGCACTTACCGTGGCTTTTTGTGGGAGATGATCAGTCCCAATTCCAGTGGGGGAGGCTGAAGGCAGGTCTCTCTTTGTGGACGTCCAGAGGTGGAGGGGCGTCCCTGGTTAGGGATCCGAGTCACGGCACCAGCTGTTAAGGGAGGGCAATAACCCTTCACGGTTGACCAAGTGAGTGTCAAATTATTATGTTGATTGCGCAATCCACAGAAAACCAAACGGAGGCAATGCGTGCTCTGTATGGGAGGATTCAAAGAATCTCTGATCCCGTTTATTTTGCTTAGCATTTTATATTGTTTTGAGTTTATCAATAGCCAATCTACTCTGCAGCCATACTACAGTACTATAGGCTAACTAATGTTAGTACAATTATTACGGAAACACATATATGGTCATATTATCATTGTAAGTTCAAAGCGCTATGGAAATTTTACAAGGTCAAACCTGGCCTAAACAAGTTAGATAACAGAGTGTCTGACAAAATGTTCTCTTGAGAAAAAGTTAGTGTGAGAGAAGCTCCATGGGAAGAGAAAGAAATAATGTATGTTATGCAAGGAGTGATAATAACATGATTTTAAAGCAAGCCGACAAAATGGAGTTGCTCTAGCATGTGTATCAATATGTCCTTTGCAGCTCCATCTCATCGTGCTCTGCCTGCAAAGCATCCTCTTTGTTTGTGAGCAGAGAGCATTTCAGAAGGCAGAGCAGCGGGATGGTGACGCTAATAATGGCGTCATCGCCGCTCGCCATCTTGGTGGAGTCCTCAAAGTTTTGGAGGATGGTACATATGTCTGACATCCATGTCCACTCCTGAGGTCTTATGGGTGGAGTCTGAACTGAATACCGACAGCTTTGTTGATGCTGGTACTCAACAACTGCCCTCTTCTGCTCACAAATCCTTCCCAACATCTGCAGTGTAGAGTTCCAAAGCGTGGGGACATCACACACCAGTCTGTGAGCCGGAAGCTGCAAACTCTGCTGAAACACTGCAAGGGCGGCGGAAGCTGTAGCTGACGTTCTAAAATGGGCACACAGGTGGCGTACTTTAACAAGCAGATCCGGCAGCTCCAGGTAGGATTTGAGAAACCGCTGAACCACGAGGTTAAGCACATGGGCCAGTCATGGTACGTGTGTGAACTCGCCTCACCTCAGAGCCGCCACCAGGATCCGGCCATTGTCACACACGACCATGCCTGGCTGTAGGTTCAGCGGTGTGAGTCACAGATCTGCCGGCTCTTTCAGAGCTGTCCACAACTCTTCAGCATTATGTGGTTTTTCACCTAGGCAAATTAGCTTCAGCACAGCCTGTTGCCGCTTGGCTGAGGCAGTGCTGCAGTGCTTCCAGCTTGTGAATGATATTGTCATTTCAGAGATGGAAGCTGAAGAGGAGGAGGAGGCTTAGGAGGATGAGGTGCAGAAGCTGTAGACCATGGGGGCAACCCTGATTGACCTAGGGCCCACAATCCTTGGCGTCGGGAAGACATGTTCCATCCCAAGGTCCGACTGGGTCCCCGCTTCCAATATGTTAACCCAGTGTGCCGTCAGCGAGGTGTACCGTCCCTGCCCACGTGTCCATGGTTAGGTGGACTTTACCAGTAACTGCGTTGTTGAGAGCACGGCTAATGTTTTGGAACACGTGCTTGTGTAATGCGGGAACGGCAGACCTGGAGAAATAGTGGTGGCTGGGGACCGAGTACAAGGGACGGCTGCCATCAGGTTGCAGAATTCTTCCATCTCCACGGGCTTAAAAGGCAACATTTCGAGTGCAAGCAGTCGTGAAATGTGAGAATTTAGTAGTGTGGCCTGTGTGGCGTTGGCTGCATATTTGCGCTTGCGTTCCAAGGACTGGGGTATGGACAACTGAACGCTGCACTGGGACAAGGACATGGACGTGCTTCCTGATGCTGCTACTTTAGAGTGTGCAACGACAGGTGCAGGGCAGGAGACGTCTTCGCATGCACCATAGACAGGGGATTGGCTTGCATGCACAACAGCAGAAGAAGCAATGGTGCCACCCGCAGACACTGTTCCTAGATCCTGGGATTCGGCCAACAAAGTTGGGTGCTTTGCTGCCATGTGCCTGATCATGCTGGTGGTGGTCAGGCTGGTCGTTTTGCCACCCCTGCTGATGCTGGCCTGGCAGGTGGTGCAAATGGCCTTTTTGGGGTTATCGGCAGAGTCTTTAAAAATCAACCAGACTCGGGAAGACCTAACAGTTGTACTGGCAACTTCCTTCGTGTTGGTGTTACGGGGATCGGTTGCCTGCGCTCTGTCTGCAGCCACCATACTGCTTCTTCCTGTCTGTTTAAGGTGCTCTGCCTCCCTCCCCCTGTGTGCTGCTGTCCTCGCTCTGCATGAGCTCCTGCCAGGTTGGGTCAGTTTCTATATCATCCACCACCTCGTCTTCCACTTCTGCACCCTGGTCCTCCTCCTGACTTTCTGGCAATTGTGTCTCATCATCGTCCACCTCTTGTGACACTTTCCCACCGTCGCCTTCATGTGACCGTGGCTGCTCAAGTATTTGTTCATTGCTACACGCGATCTCCTCTTGCACCGCTTCAACTGGACCAGGCGAGAGGCCCGAATCTATAAATGGAAAAGTGAACAGCTCTTCAGAGTATCCAAGTGTGGGATCAGTTGTCTCTGGGTACTCGGCATGGTGGGAGGAAGGAGGATCAGGGTGAGGAATATGCAGTCCAGACTCACGGCTACTGAGACTTGACCGTGTGGAAGACAGGGTGGTGGTGGTGTTGGCTAAGTGACTGGAAGCATTATCCGCTATCCAACCAACAACATTTTGACACTGCTCTTGGTTCAATAGTGGTGTGCTGCGGTCCCCTAGAAATTGGGACAGGAAGGTCAGGCGAGAAGATGTGGGTGTTTGGTGTGGCACAATTTCAGCTTGCCCCCTGCCTTGTCCTCGGCCTCTGCATGCACCGTTACCCTCACATCCAGTTCCCCGTCCCTTGCCACGCGCCTTGCCTATTTTAAATGGAGGACAGTATCTTCCACGCTCACTACAAATGACTGAGTTTGGAGCGAACTTATATGTGATCCATATGATGGAGAAAACAGAGTTTTAAATACCTGATAAGTAGTTTGAACAGCAAACTGCTGTGAATTGCTTCACTGACACACTAAAGGAAATTTTTAATGGAGGCCAGAAATGGCAGTATTTTCTGACAATGTATATGTGAGCCGTGTGATGGAGAAAACAGAGTTTTAAATACCTGGCCTGTAGGCAAGTAGTTTGAACAGCAAACTTTGAACAGCAAACTGCTGTGAATTGCTTCACTGACACACTAGAGGAAATTTTTAATGGAGGCCAGAAATGGCAGTATTTTCTGACAACGTATATGTGATCTGTGTGCTGGAGAAAAAAGAGTTTTAAATAGCTGGATTTCTAGAGCTCTAATATCGAAAGGACCTGGCTGTATTCTGCAGTGCCAACAAGCAAATGGCGCAGAAAAAATGGTGTTCTCTGGATTGCTTTTTACGCAAATAATGAGGATTAAGATCCAAAGAAAAGTATTCCTGGCCCCTGAGACCTGGGCCTTTGTATAGAAATATCTAACAGCAGCAGAAGGCAGAATTGGAATGGAGCCTCTTGTGCTATATGCACTGCAGTTTGCTATATACACTGCCTGCCTATACACCCTGCCTGCCTGATATCTCTGCAGATGGATTAGTCCTCAGATGGACTGTTTGTTAAGATGGATATGTGTAATGTATGTTTTTTCTCCCTGCACTACCTAATACACAATCAAATCTCTCCCTAACGCAGCAGCAGCTCTCCCTACACTGTCTGATCCGGAGTGACTGTGATGAGCATGGCGGTGCCAGGTCTGATATAGACCTGATGACGCTGTGCAGCCAGCCAATCACTGTAATGCCCACAACCAACATGGCTACGGCATTACAGTGAATTGCAGGCAATCCCTGCATGCTCATTGGCTCTCTAAAGAGCGCCAAGCATGCAGGGAGGGGACCCGAGTTCCCGCCCAAGCAACCTGGAAATACTTGGCGAGCGCCGAGCATCTCGAGCAGTGAGATGCTCGGGCGAGCACCGAGCAGTAGCGAGCATGCTCGCTTATCACTATTAGTTATTAGTGATGAGCGAGTATGTTTTGCTAACCCTTTCGCCGAGTATACTCGGCCGAGCACCGAGTATTTATAGTGTGCTCGGTGATATGTTTGAATCACTCCCGTGTGCATGATTTGCGACTTTTTGACTGCTTTGATACATGTGAGAAATGTCTGCTTCTTACACATTCCTCACATGTATTAAAGCTGTCAAATCATCGCAAATCATGCACACGGGAGTGATTCAAACATATCACCGAGCACGCTATAAATACTCGGCCGAGCATACTCGGCGAAAGGGTTAACAAAACATACTCGCTCATCACTATTAGCTATGTGAATGACTCAACCACAAAGTAGAAAACATTCAAAACATTATACAGACATTCAATCGGGAGGCTGAGACCCTTGTGCTGTACAGTGTGGTGCCCAAACAATTTGTACCTACTGTACTTTGTACCTAATGGCGTGCCTGTCTAAACCAGCCGCCTATTACCTGTTAACAACCTTGGAACTGAAACAATTATATGAGTGTAAAGTATGGATTTGCCTGTGGCACAGCACAACAGTTTTCAATCTTACAATAAATTACCTCTACACCCCAACCAAATATCTCTCTCCCATCCAGATGTGACTTCAATGACCACAAAGGAATAGTTCATCCTCAATTATACCAAAAATACCCTACCAATTAACCAAGTGCAACGACTATTTAGCTGGAAACAAAGTTTAACGAAGTTGAGCAATTATCCTGTGTTATAATGTTCCTCAGAAACTCTCTCCTGAAAGAAAAACAAGTTCAAGTTTGGTCTAAAATTCATTGCATGTTGTTTCAGCCCCTAGGCATGAATTAGAATTCTTACTTATGGAACAAATAGGAAACATAGCAGCGAATCTTGAAGCTACGGACACTGATCTTGGCCTGAAACAGTCAATATGCCTATCTAACTAACTACAAGCCCTATCTCAGTCTCGAGTATTTTGGTGCCAGAATGTGATGAGGTGTGTGCACAGTTACCCACTGCGGCAGCGCAGTGGGCCTTCGTTTTCTTACTGACCCAGGTCTGCTCAGCACAAACAATTGCTGGATACAGATGGATGTGGTGTCCCTCTAGCAGGTGAATGGTACCGTTGATAATTGTGACTTATCTCCTCAGCGACGTACAACACCTCTCACATTAGGTCCTGACCTTTTCCATCTCTTAGCAATGTTCCTGGCAGAAATCTTCTCTTGTTTGGACAGGATCTAGTCACAGACATGATCAGCTCCACTCTGCCACTGCTCTGGTTCCGGTGGCATGCTTTCACGGGAGGATGTTGAAGGATTCCTCTCCAGAATGTCCTCTATCTGTCCTTAATAATTGCAAACTCCATCCAAAATGGCTGTACTTCCCCTTCCTGTGATCCACATCCTCACCAGCTTATAGCTCTACCCCTGTCCCAAGCAGGGCAGTGTCACATCAAAATAACAGTTTTTTCCAGAAATTGCTTTTAATATGGGACCGATCAATGCATATCAACATTGATTTTTTTCTAAACTCCTGTGTTTTTTACACAGCATACATATCTATTGCAGTCTTTCAGTTGTACTTAGTGAACAGTGGCCGAATAACGAAATTATTGCAGATGATAAAACTTATTTACAACAGGTACAGTATTATGCTGATATGGACACTGGTATACACATTTATACCACACTGGTGAGCCGACACACATCTCACCATGTTGAACAATGAAAAAAAAAAGAATTCAGTTGCTATAAAAAGAATGATAAAAAGAATCCTCTGTCAGTTCTTCCCTGAGGATTTTCCTTTTTAACACTTTAGATTTTTCCATCAATCATTAATGGTAAACATTATTTAACCGGCTGAATGAAACAGCTTTTTTGGGCTATTAGGGTTAACTCACACATGGTAAACCCCATTACGATGAATGAAACTGAATTTCAGTCTCGGAAATTTCTGCATCAAAATCTGAAGCATGGGAGTTTACCATAAAAAAATGTTTTCCAGGACAAAGAAAAATTTAGAAAAAATTTAGTGAATGCCAAAAATAGCAAAACTATCACATGTAGCTCCAGATCCACTGGAGTCTCGTTGCTTTTGTTGTGCTGTGACGTCAGTCAATCAATAGCCTCAGCAACGGTGCTGAAGTAAATGGCAAAAGACCACTGAGACCAGTGATGGCATGTAGGCAACACATAACCTCTGAAGAAAGATAAACAGTGGCCAGGGGAGAGCACTGGAGTGGTGGAATAGGAAAAACGGGATTGAGCAAAACAGTATTTTATTTACAGTTTTGGCCCTTAGCCTCCTTTTTTCTCGATCTTGGAATACCTTTTTATACTCTTCATGCCAATTTTCAATTTTTCTTAATCTTTTTGTCAATCCTTATTCTAGGAGACATCACTTTTTTATTTTTCCTTTGAAATAACCATATGAAGTTTTGTTTTTTTGAGGGGCGAGTTATAGCTTTCAATGACACCAGTCATATTTACATGCAATATACTAAAAAAAGAAAAATTCAATGGGCGGTGAAATGGTAAAAAAATAATATTCAGCCATTGTTATGTTCCTTTTGTGGTAAAAACCTTACAATTACAAGACAAGATGAATTTCAAGGTCAGTACAATTACAATGGCAGCAAACGTATACTGTATATACAGTTGTGTCAAAAGTTTACATACCCCGGCAGAATTTTTGTTTTCTTGGCCTTGTTTCAGAGAATATGAATAATAAAAAACTACTGTGTTTTACTACTGTGTTTTCTCTTTTTAAATGTTAATGACAACCAAAAACATCCAAATGACCCTGATCAAAAGTTCACATACCTGGTGATTTTGGCCTGATAACATGAAAAGAATTTGACACAAATGGGTTTGAATGTCTACTAAAGGTAACATCCTCTCCTTTGACTTGTTTGCTTGTGATCAGTGTGTGCATTAAAGCTGAGTGAGTTTCTGGGATCCAGACAGACTCTTGCATCTTTCATCCAGCCACTGACGTTTCTGGATTGTGAGTCATGGGAAAAGCAAAAGAATTGTCAATGGATCTATGGGAAAAGGTAGTTGAACTGTATAACACAGGAAAGGGATACAAAATATATCCAAAGAATTGATAATGCCAGTCAGCAGCGTTTAAACTGTGATTAACAAATGGAAAATCAGGGGCTCTGTTAAAACCAAACCACGGTCGGGAAAATTGTTTGGAATGCAAAGAAAAACCCACAAATAACATCAGCTGAAATTCAGGACTCTCTGAAAACTAGCGGTGTGGCTGTTTCAAGATGCACAATAAGGAGGCACTTGAAGAAAAATGGGCTGCATGGTAGAGTCGCCAGAATAAAGCCATTACTGCACAAATGCCACAAAGTATCTCACCTACAATATGCCAAACAGCACAGAGACAAGCCTCAAAACTTCTGGAACAAGGTAATTTGGAGTGATGAGACCAAAATTTTACTTTTTGGCCACAACCATAAACGTTATATTTGGAGAGAGGTCAGCAAGGTCTATCATGAAAGGAACACCATTCCTACTGTAAAGCACAGGGGTGGATCGCTGATGTTTTGGGGATGTGTGAGCTACAAAGGCACAGGAAACTTGGTAAAAGTTGAAGGAAAGATGAATGCAGCACATTATCAGCAAATACTGGAGGCAAATTTGCATTCATCAGCCCAGAAGCTGCGAATGGGACGTATTTGGATGTTCCAACATGACAAGGATCCAAAAGACAAGGCAAAGTCAACCTGTCATTTGCTACAGCAGAACAAAGTGATGGTTCTGGAGTGGCTAGCTCAGTCTCCTGACCTCAATATCATTGAGCCACTCTGGGGACATCTCAAGCACGCAGTTCATGCTAGACAGCCCAGGAATTTACAGAAACTGGAGGCTTTTTGCCAGGAAGAATGGGCAGCTTTACCATCTGAGAAAATAAAGAACCTCATCCACAACTACCAGAAAAGCCTTCAAGCTGTCATTGATGTTAGAGGGGGCAATACACGGTATTAAAAACTGGGATATGCAAACTTTTGATCAGGGTCATTTGGATGTTTTTGGTTGTCATTAAGATTTAAAAAAGAGAAAACACAGTAGTTTGACAATAAATGGCTTCATCCAACCAATAACCATGAGTGGAGAAAAAAAATTTTTGTTATCATTCATATTCTCTGAAACAAGGCCAAGAAAGCAAAAATTCTGCCGGGGTATGTAAACTTTTGAGCACAATTGCATATTTGTTTAATTAGAAGGAATGTGTTGTCAGAAAATGACAGGCTAGTATAAGCACATAGCAATATACTGACAAGCAGTGGATTTAAATTACATTCTCAGTGATTAATAGTATAAAAATTTAAATAAAAAATGGGGTAATAAAAGTGCTGCTGAGTGTGATTGGCAGGCAGGTAATATCTTCATAAGAATTTATCAAAAGAATATAAGCTATGTGTTTCAACATTGGACAGATGTCTTCCTCAGGTCAGGCATGTATGACAGCAGTACAACAGGCAGGGTTTAAATAGATAAAAAAGGAGGAAACGGGTTACATACTGATATCATGAGGTCAGGGGTCATGACACAAATAAATAGGATAAAGGTAAAAGTACATAACACATACTGTTGTACTGCTACCGTACAAGTTTGGCCTGAGGAAGACTTCTGTCCAGTGTTTAAAGGCATAGCACTTATTGTATTGATAAAATCTTATGAAGATTCAGTGGCGGAAATAAGTATTTGATCCCTTGCTGTTTTTGTAAGTTTGCCCACTGACAAAGACATGAACAGTCTATAATTTTAAGGGTAGGTTAATTTTAACATTGTTTTTGGATATTCTATCTCTCAATCAAGAAAATCACATTGTATAAATTAGATATTTTTTTTTTCATTTTGCAGTGAGAAATAAGTATTTGATCCCCTACAAACCATTATGAGTTCTTGCTCCTACAGACCAGTTAGATGCTCCCAATCAACGCGTTACCTGCATTAAAGACAGCTGTCCTACATAGTCACCTGTATAAAACACTACCGTCCACAGACTCAATAAATAAGTCAGACTCTAACCTCTACAACATGGGCAAAACCAAAAAGCTTTCTAAGGATGTCAGGGACAAGATCATAGACCTGCACAAAGCTGGAATGGGCTACAAAACCATAAGTAAGACGCTGGGTGAGAAGGAGACAACTGTTGGTGCAATAGTAAGAAAATGGAAGAAATACTAAATGACTGTCAATCAACATCAATCTGGGGCACCATGTAAAATCTCACCTTATGGGCTATCCTTGATCACGAGGAAGATGAGTGATCAGCCTAAAACAACACGGGGGAACTTTTTAATGATATCAAGGCAGCTGGGACCGCAGTCACCAAGAAAACCATTGGTAACAAATTACGCCATAAAGGTTTAAAATCCTGCAGTATGCAAACAAGACAAAAAACCAGGCAATGTGAACTGAGGTCTAAGATGGTAGACATGCAAGAAATAGGAGCATGTTCACACTAGCAAAAAAGAAAAAAAACCTACAAAAAACAAAAGACAAAAATATATCTCATACCCTACCATCATTATATATAAATGTAAAGCAAAGTTGCATAATAAATATAGGGTACTTAGTGAACTATTTTTGATCAAAAAAAGTATACAAGCCGTCCCACCAGCGGCAAGGTGACCCTAAATTGGGACGGTACCTATACTGCCTATATTAAAAACCTTACTGTATATCAAAGTTGAAGTAATGCATATAAAAGGGTAGACAAATAGGACCGGGTCCCAACTCCAGACCACCCAGGCCCGTGGTAAGCTACATATATACCAGTCAGCTCAACAAAGGGGATGCCACACCCTTAAATTGCACAGAATGCAAACAAGACAAAAAAACAGGCAATGTGAACTGAGGTCTAAGATGGTAGACATGCAAGAAATAGGAGCATGTTCACACTAGCAAAAAAGAAACAAAACCTACAAAAAACAAAAGACAAAAATATATCTCATACCCTACCATCATTATATATAAATGTAAAGCAAAGTTGCATAATAAATATAGGGTACTTAGTGAACTATTTTTGATCAAAAAAAGTATACAAGCCGTCCCACCAGCGGCAAGGTGACCCTAAATTGGGACGGTACCTATACTGCCTATATTAAAAACCTTACTGTATATCAAAGTTGAAGTAATGCATATAAAAGGGTAGACAAATAGGACCGGGTCCCAACTCCAGACCACCCAGGCCCGTGGTAAGCTACATATATACCAGTCAGCTCAACAAAGGGGATGCCACACCCTTAAATTGCACAGAATGCAAACAAGACAAAAAAACAGGCAATGTGAACTGAGGTCTAAGATGGTAGACATGCAAGAAATAGGAGCATGTTCACACTAGCAAAAAAGAAACAAAACCTACAAAAAACAAAAGACAAAAATATATCTCATACCCTACCATCATTATATATAAATGTAAAGCAAAGTTGCATAATAAATATAGGGTACTTAGTGAACTATTTTTGATCAAAAAAAGTATACAAGCCGTCCCACCAGCGGCAAGGTGACCCTAAATTGGGACGGTACCTATACTGCCTATATTAAAAACCTTACTGTATATCAAAGTTGAAGTAATGCATATAAAAGGGTAGACAAAAAGGACCGGGTCCCAACTCCAGACCACCCAGGCCCGTGGTAAGCTGCATATATACCAGTCAGCTCAACAAAGGGGATGCCACACCCTTAAATTGCACAGAATGCAAACAAGACAAAAAACCAGGCAATGTGAACTGAGGTCTAAGATGGTAGACATGCAATAAATAGGAGCATGTTCACACTAGCAAAAAAGAAACAAAACCTACAAAAAACAAAAGACAAAAATATATCTCATACCCTACCATCATTATATATAAATGTAAAGCAAAGTTGCATAATAAATATAGGGTACTTAGTGAACTATTTTTGATCAAAAAAAGTATACAAGCCGTCCCACCAGCGGCAAGGTGACCCTAAATTGGGACGGTACCTATACTGCCTATATTAAAAACCTTACTGTATATCAAAGTTGAAGTAATGCATATAAAAGGGTAGACAAATAGGACCGGGTCCCAACTCCAGACCACCCAGGCCCGTGGTAAGCTACATATATACCAGTCAGCTCAACAAAGGGGATGCCACACCCTTAAATTGCACAGAATGCAAACAAGACAAAAAAACAGGCAATGTGAACTGAGGTCTAAGATGGTAGACATGCAAGAAATAGGAGCATGTTCACACTAGCAAAAAAGAAACAAAACCTACAAAAAACAAAAGACAAAAATATATCTCATACCCTACCATCATTATATATAAATGTAAAGCAAAGTTGCATAATAAATATAGGGTACTTAGTGAACTATTTTTGATCAAAAAAAGTATACAAGCCGTCCCACCAGCGGCAAGGTGACCCTAAATTGGGACGGTACCTATACTGCCTATATTAAAAACCTTACTGTATATCAAAGTTGAAGTAATGCATATAAAAGGGTAGACAAATAGGACCGGGTCCCAACTCCAGACCACCCAGGCCCGTGGTAAGCTGCATATATACCAGTCAGCTCAACAAAGGGGATGCCACACCCTTAAATTGCACAGAATGCAAACAAGACAAAAAACCAGGCAATGTGAACTGAGGTCTAAGATGGTAGACATGCAATAAATAGGAGCATGTTCACACTAGCAAAAAAGAAACAAAACCTACAAAAAACAAAAGACAAAAATATATCTCATACCCTACCATCATTATATATAAATGTAAAGCAAAGTTGCATAATAAATATAGGGTACTTAGTGAACTATTTTTGATCAAAAAAGTATACAAGCCGTCCCACCAGCGGCAAGGTGACCCTAAATTGGGACGGTACCTATACTGCCTATATTAAAAACCTTACTGTATATCAAAGTTGAAGTAATGCATATAAAAGGGTAGACAAATAAGACCGGGTCCCAACTCCAGATATACAGTAAGGTTTTTAATATAGGCAGTATAGGTACCGTCCCAATTTAGGGTCACCTTGCCGCTGGTGGGACGGCTTGTATACTTTTTTTGATCAAAAATAGTTCACTAAGTACCCTATATTTATTATGCAACTTTGCTTTACATTTATATATAATGATGGTAGGATATGAGATATATTTTTGTCTTTTGTTTTTTGTAGGTTTTGTTAAAATCCTGCAGTGCCTGCAAGGTCCCCCTGCTCAAGAGATGATCTGCAAAGAGGAGTGGACCAACATTTCTCTTGAGATGTGCGCAAACCTCATCATGAACAACAAAAATGTCTGACTGCTGTGCTTGCCAACAAGAGTTTTGACATCAAGTATTAAATTTTGTTTTTTTGCATTTTGCAATGTGATTTTCTTGATTTTTTGGGGGGATATTCTATCTCTCAATGTTAAAATTAACCTACCATTAAAATTATAGACTGTTCATGACTTTGTCAGTGGGCAAACTTCCAAAAACAGCAAGGGATCAAATACTTATTTCCCCCACTGTATTACCTGTCTGTTACACCCGGCAGAGCTTTTATCACGCCCTTTTTTATTTTAATTTTTATATTTTTTAACTGATACATGGTGGTTTGTGCACCGGACCATCACCTGGGGCAGCTGTAGCAGATTCCCTCAATGTCTGGATCAGAAACAGGGTTGTGCCTCATATTTGCACATCCCTCCACTACTATACAGAATGGGCCTGCATCAGACTTGAGCAATGCTTGTGACTAGTTTATCCAAATAGGAGGCGTCCTGAGCTGTCATCAAGAACAAAGGCTTTCGTACAAAGTATTAAATACATTTCAGTAAGCGTGTTCAATACATTTTCACTGCATCATTTCTCATTATAACACATAACTTATTTTATGGACATCTATGCTTTGATTTCTTTGCCTGTGTGGATTGGATGGGTTGTTACTGACATCTGGTAAGAATTTCATGCCAATAACACCTTTAGACATATACTCGTATTTACTTAGAAAATTGGTGACTTGTTCAATATTTATTTCATCTGCTCTATGTGCTTTCTAACAGCCCTCACAGTCTCCATTTTATTATGAATTCCTGCACTATTGAGGACCCTGCCTTTTTATTCTCATTATAAGTTCACTGCCAGTGATTGACAGAGGCATATAAATGGTTAATCAGTAATGATCTGAGTTAAAATAGGTTTCTTTTATTACAGGTTGATGATGGCTGTATAACACAGGCAAAATCTGCATGATATGGTGTTTCTTTTTATAATTTTCAATGCCAATATTTTAGGTTGCACATAATTTATTGATTAATTTTTATTAATCACTTAAAGGGGTTTTCCCATGAATGAAAGTTGCTTTTAATCAATAGATCTTGGAATAATAATAAGTTCCACAATTGGATGAGAGATAATCTTATACATGTGCCCCTGCTATGTACTGTGTAATGGCTGTGTCTGACCATGTACAGAACATGGTCTGATCATACCACATCTCCTGGGCAGGGGAGGAAGCAAAAGAGTATACAGACAGGACAGCATAGGATCACAGCTGATTCTTTTTGTGAGGTAAAACATTTCCCTGCCTGTTTTTAAACAATGTTTTACTTCAAAGAAAGAATCAGCTGCAATCTCCTTCTAGAATGTCTGTATACTCTTTTGCTTCCTCCCCTGCCAAGGAGCTGTGGTATGATCAGACAATGTTCCATATATGGCCTGACACAGCCATTACGCAGGGGAACATTTATAAGATTATCTCAGCACAAGAGCATTTTATTTAAATACATTCAATTGTGGAACTTATTATTATTCAAAGATCTACTGATTAAAATGAACTTTTGTTCATGGGAAAACCCCTTTAAAGACGCTGCTAATTTTTGTTTCTGTATTTTCTTATTTTACTCACCTGTTTACAAACAGCCATAACTCACTAACTTATTTTTTTCACAATATAGACATATCAGTACTTCTTTTTTGCATGATAATTTGTAGTTTTGAAAAACATTATTTTAACATACCACATATGGCAAAATGGGAAAAAATTAACATGCAGTGAAGTGGTGATAAAAAAAGACTGTCACCATTGATTTTAGGTTTCATTTTTACTGCATTAATATTGCTGTAAAAATGACCAGGGAACATGATTTCCCATGTCAGTATGATTATGGCGATGCTAAATACATATGACTTTGTTTACTGCTTCAGTGGCTTGAAAAAATTCTAAACTTTGTAAAAAAAATATTTGTTTGGTGTCGCCATATTCAAGATCTATATTTTTTTTTTATCAGTGTAGCTATGTGAGGGCTTATTTTTGTGTGACAAGCTGAAATTTCTATTTTTATCATTTTAGGCTACTTTTTAAGTATTGAAATCTTTCTATTGCATTTTTGTAGGCGGTGAGGTACGACACCAAAAAAATAGCAATTTTGACATTTTGTTTTTTTTGTTAATTAAACATCTAAAGTATAGGTTAAACATTTACATATTTTGGAAGATTAGACTTTTAAAGATGAGTCAGTACCAAAGAGAGAGAGAGAGACATAGTGGATATAATGGACATAAAGAGTCTATCATTTTGAGGGTCACCCTCAAATAACTGGGGGTGTGATTGTGTACAGCATTAGACAGCTGTCATCATTTAAATGATTCCTATTAACTGCATATAAATATTTACTATTGTTGTAGGATTTTCCTGACATTTTCTTATTTGCATTTAACAGCAAAGACCACGGTCCATAAGCAGCTTGCAACACAGTAAAGGGATCTCATTGTTGAAAGTTATCAGTCGTAGAAGGGTACAAAAAATTTCCAAGGCATTATATAAACCATGGCACATGTGAAGACATCATCCAGAAGCAGCTTAAATATGGCACAATATTGACTTTACCTAAAACTTGATATCTCTCAAAAATTGATGAAAAGACAAGACAATTGCTCAGGAAGCTACCAATAGACATACAACAACATTGAAGGAGGTGCAGGAATTTATTTTAACCCCTTTACGACATAGGGCGTATTAATACGTATCTGTGCCCTGGGCCTTATGGACCAGATACGCATTTATACACCCTATCTTTAATGCGGCACCGCGACCGAAGTCGTGGTGATAGCATTAACATTCTGGTGCCATCTTACCTTAGGTGCCATCTCACCGACGATCGCTGTGATTGGCTGTTCAACTCTGAACAGGTAATCACAGCATTTCTCACTGTTTCCGGCAATCAGATTGCCGGAAACAGTGATGTGCAGCCTAGGATCGGTGCTCCTAAGAGCACCGATCCTAGGCTGTTGCCTAGTAACCCCAGCCCTCTCCCCAAACTGCTAGGATCGGTGCGATCGCCTATCAAATCGATCGCACCGATCACAGCGGGACCGCGCAGTAACAGGGCGGTCACGGGGTGGTGACTGGCTTGTGACCTGCCTGTCACCTCCCCATGACCCCATGTGATGTCATAGATCCCCCAGCCAGCCCCCAGCCAGCTCTGATTGGAGCGATCTATGATGATATCGATCGCTCCAATCAGAGTACCTGAACACAGGTGACAGGGCGGTCACAGGGCGGTGACCGGCTTGTGACCTGCCTGTCACCTCCCTGTGACCCCCTGTCGTGCGTGCCCAGGCCCCGGCCATCTCTGATTGGTGCGATTGATGTCATCATCGATCACATCAATCAGAGTACCTGACCGGGAGATGAATGGGTGGTGACCGGCCTGTGACCTGCCTGTCACCACCCTGTCACCCCCCTGTGACTGCCCTGCAGATCCTCACACTTGGTGAGGATTTCTACAGAGCGGTCATGTCTGATCTGCGCTGTGCTGGGCCTAGTAGTGCCACAGAATCTTCTGTTGCACTGCAAGACTTTTCTCCTACCTGCTCCAGTCGCTGCTGCTGCTCCGGCATCCTGCTGCGGTCTCCAGGGTCCTGGATCTCATGCTCCGGCATCCTGCTGCTGTCTCCAGGTTGCTGGGTCTCCAGCTTCGGTGTCCTGCTGCTGTCTCGAGGGTCCTGGGTCTCCAGCTCCTTATCCTGCTGCTGCGGATCCTGCTCCAGAGCCTCTTCCAGAACTTGCTACTGATCCTGCTGAAAAAGAACAGAGAAGACTTTGGTAAGTCCATCTCTGTTCTCCCCTCATCCACCCATCTTCCCTCCTCTTCCTCTCCCCCCTCCTTTTACCCCCAATCCTCCTCCCCCCCAGGTTTTTTTTTTTTTTTTTCGTGCGTCCTGCAGCGGCCGAGCGATGAGCAGTGTCTACGTCACTGATCAACGTCCATGCTCGCTGCTTTTCAGGACTTTTTCTTGTCCCTGTCAATTCCCCCCCCCCCACCTTTGCACCACATCCGCGCACACACCCAGCAGCTGCTTAGAGTTGATTGTTGACATAGTTCACCGATCCGCACTCGTGCTTGCTGTTTGCACCACCTACGGTAGTTCCTTTTTTTCTCTTTTTTTTTAGAAAAAAAAAGTTCACACCAAGCACACTGACACACGCACACTCTAAATAAAGTACTGACACACACGCACCACATACAAGAGGAAAAAAAAATGTCCGGTTCATCCCAAACTCGCTATTCAGCGGAGGAGGCATACGCTATTGTTGCCTCCGACACTGAGACTGACAGCGAGGGTGAGGATCCCACATTTCTTTACTTTTCCGAAGCCTCATCGTCCTCCTCTTCTTCCTCCTCTTCCTCCTCAGGTGCTGCTGGACCGCCCCGCAGTCGTCGCAGGAGAGAAGATGTTCCAGCGCCCCCAACTACTGATCCCATATGGACCTTGCCTCCCGAAAATTTTGAGCCACTGATTCCTGATTTCGTGCCGGAATCAGGAATCAAGTTTGACACTACCGGCCTCACAGAAATAGACTTTTTCAAAGTCTTTTTCTCTGAGGATTTTATAAACCTCATGGTGGGCCAAACTAATTTGTATGCTGATCAATTTTTTGAACAAAACCCCTCTTCATCATTTTCTAACTGGTCTCCTGTAGACACAGAAGAAATGATGACATTTTGGGGCCTGGTCCTTCATATGGGGATCCTGAAAACAACAGAGGTTTGGCAATACTGGAGTGTTGACGTTTTGTATAACACTCCAGTGTTCCGAATGGTCATGACCCGGACACGTTTTGAGGCCATCCACAAGTTCTTGCATTACCAAGATAATGCAAGGTATCCTGCACGCGATGACCCGAACTTTGATCGTCTTTTCAAAGTTCGGCCGGTCATCGAGCACTTCAACAACAAGTTTGGTGAAGTGTACGTGCCTCAAAGGGATATCTGCGTGGATGAGTCCTTAATTTCTTTTAAGGGGCGGCTTGGATTCCGGCAGATCCTGCCCAGTAAAAGGTCCAGGTACGGGATCAAGATGTATAAACTTTGTGAGAGTACCTCAGGGTACACTCACAAGTTTAGAGTTTATGAAGGGAAGGACTCCCGGATTGAACCCCCTGAATGCCCCCCTGTTCTGGGAGTGAGTGGGAAAATTGTGTGGGACTTGGTGCACCCACTGCTGGATAAAGGTTATCACCTGTACATGGATAACTTTTAAACAAGTATCCCGCTCTTCAAGTCCCTCTCTGCGCGACATACCGCAGCTTGCGGTACTGTCCGCAAAAATGAGAAAGGCCTCCCAAAGATGCTAATTGGGCAGCTGCTCAGAAGGGGTGAGAGCAGAGCCCAATGTAGCGACCCCCTGTTGGTGGTCAAGTACAAGGACAAGAGGGATGTCCTTCTCTTGACCACCATACATGGTGATGGCAGCACCCACAGCACTGTAAGAGGTTCCAGTACACAGGTCGCCAAACCAGGCTGTGTAGTGGGGTACAAGTACATGGGGGGAGTTGATCTCTCCGATCAAGTCCTCCAGCCATACAGTGATTTGAGAAAGGCCAAGGTATGGTATAAGAAGCTGGCCGTGCACATTGTTCTGATGGCAATGCACAACGCTTTCCTTCTGTCAAAATGTGCAGGCCAGACTTCTGCATCGTATATTCACTTTCAGGAGACAGTTATCAAGGCCCTGATATTTGGCAGTGGTGGAGGAGCGAGCCCCACTACTTCTGGAACTGAAGGACCTCGAATTGTACCGGGCCAGCATTTCCCGAGGCAGATCCCTCACAGCGGAAAAAAAGGTGAGTCACAAAAGAAGTGCCGAGTGTGTTACCGAAGTAGGAATAAGCTAGGACACCATTTACCAATGTGACACCTGCCCCGACAAACCTGGCCTCTGCATGAAAGACTGCTTCAAAAGGTACCATACTTCCATGGACTATTGAATTAATTTCTGACGCATGACAACCTGACGAACACTACACAGCTGACGTAGTGTTCGTCAGGTTGTCATACTTCAGTTGTGTAGTGTTTGTCAAGTTGTCCTACACAACTGGCGTATAACACTACATTATAAAATTGACAAATCAGGTATCCGTTCCAAAAAGGGGGCACTTGTTGGGCATTTCCACTGTTTAGGCACATCAGGGGCTCTGAGAACGTGACATGACGCCCGCAGACCATTCCATCAAAGTCTGCATTCCAAAGCGTCACTCCTTCCCTTCCGAGCCCTGACATGCGTCCAAACAGTAGTTTTCTCCAACACATGGGGTATCAGCATACTCAGGAGAAATTGCAGAACAACTTTTGGGGTCCAATTTCTCCTAGTACCCTCGTGAAAGTAAAAATATTGCGGCTAAAAGAGCGTTTTTGTGGAAAAAAATGTTTTTTTTTTCACGGCTCTACGTCATAAACCTTTGCAAAACACTTGGGGGTTCAAAGTGCTCACCACTCATCTAGATAAGTTCCCTGAGGGGTCTAGTTTCCAAAATGGGGTCACTTGTGGGGGAGCTCCAATGTTTAGGCACACAGGGGCTCTCCATACACGACATGGTTCCAATTTGTTAGCGGACACCATGTCGCGTTTGGAGAGCCCCTGTGTGTCTAAACATTGGAGCTCCGGCACAAGTGACCCCATTTTGGAAACTAGACCCCCCAAGGCACCTATCTAGATGCATAGTGAGCACTTGGAACCCCTAGGTGCTTCATAAATTGATTCGTAAAAATGAAAAAGTGGAAAAAAAACGGCGCCATACTTATCCCTCCCTTCTCCTCCTCTCCCCTCCCCTCTCCCCCCCGCTTGCTCAGGACCCCGGCACCCGGCACCATACTTACCCCTCCCCGTGCCTGCACAGCAGTTCTTGTGTCTTCCGCTGCTGCTGTGTGACGTATCAGGTCAGAGAGCGCGGTGACGTCTTTACACCACGCTCTCTCCTGACCGGTCACAGCGCACAGCGGGAACATGTGGGCTACGCTGGAGTCCAGAGGAGCAGCTGACAAGTGAGGTATTATATTTTTTTTTTTTTTTTTTTTTATTGTATGGGGCCATAGGGCATTAAATGGTGGGGTGGGGAAGTGTGACATCGTGGAGGGGCCATTATAAGGGAAGGGGGATGTGACATCCTCCATGGGGCACTATGGGGGGGATGTGACATCCTGCCTGGGGTATTATATAGGGGGGATGTGACACCCTGCATGTGGCATTATAAGGGAGGGGGGATGTCACATCCTGCATGGGGCACTATGGGGGGGATGTGACATCCTGCATGGGGTATTATAAGGGAGGGGGGGAGTCACATCCAGCATGGGGCATTATAACGGACGGGGGATGTGACATCCTGCATGGTGCATTATATGGGGGCAGGGAGTCACATCCTGCATGGGGCATATTCTAGAATACCCGATGCATTAGAATCGGGCAACCATCTAGTATATCCAGATATGGCTTAAAGAGAATACATGTGCTGAGGCACTTGTGAAATTGATTCTATGTCCAAAATATCCACAGTGTCTCTAAAGATAAACATAGCAAGAGGACAAGCAGGAGACGGGCCAGCTATGCCAGATTATCAAACAAACATGCTCTTTGTTCAGTTGCACTACAACATCTATTGTCCATATCTCTTTGCTTCTTATATGTCCTAACTGCTGTTTCCTTTCATCTCTACTGCCCATTGACATATTCTACACAGTCTCTTTACATCAGTCCCTCTTTCCTGCCCGCTCCCTTGAACAACACTGAGGCCTTATTGACTTTTCTCAATCATTTCAAACCACCCACTACCACCATACAACGCACAAAACGCTCACACAAATTATTGAACGACCTGCTCTTTCTTTTCTGTCTCCTCCTCCTAGTTGCTTGCAACATCTCCCCCAACCCTGGGCACTCACACACTAGTATATATAACTCTCATCCTGCTGCACACAGAAGCCCTGCCAATCTTATAAACATTCATTGCTTGCCTTCTCCTGTCTCTTTTAACTGTGCTCTTTGGAACTCGCTCTCAGCCCGCAATAAACTCCACTATATCCAAGATTTCTTCCTCTCAAATTCCCTTAACCTTCTGGCTCTTACTGAAACCTGGACCCAGCAGTCTGACACAACCACCGCAGCTTCTCTCTCGTATGACGGCCTACAATTTTCACACACTCCCAGACCTGAGAGCAGACAAGGTGGAGGTGTTGGTTTGCTCTTTTCACCACATTGTGCTTTCCAGGTCATTCATTCAGTTCCCTCATTTATGTTTCCTTCCTTCGAAGTCCACACTGTTAGACTCTTCAAACCCTTCTCCCTGCGAGTGGCAGTTGTATATCGCCCTCCAGGCCCCTCCCATCAGTTTCAGGATCACTTTGCCACTTGATTTCCACACTTCCTATCCTGTGATATTCCAACTCTCATCATGGGGGACTTTAGCATACCCATTGATAAGCCGCTTTCCCCATCTGCCTCTCATCTTCTTTCTCTAACCTCCTCCTTCCTCCTCTCATAGCTTACTAACTCTTCTACACATGAAGACGGGAATACTCTGGACCTGGTATTCTCACGACTCTGCTCGCTGGATGACTTTACTAACTCCCCTCTACCACTCTCTGACCACAACCTTCTTTCCTTCTCTGTCAAGAATTGTCTCTTCACCCAGGGCACCCCCACTTACCATACACACAGAAATCTACATGCCTTTAATACCCAGCATCTTATGAACAATCTATAGTCATCTTTAGTCCCCATCCTCTCCCTCTCCTGTCCAGACTCAACATTGTCACACTATAACAACACATTGCGGAGTGCACTGGATGAAGCAGCACCTGATAAACGCAGAATGACCTGGCATAGATGGCAGCCCTGGCACACGTTGCAAACACGTTTTCTACAGCGCTGCTCAAGGTGTGCTGAGCGTCTGTGGAGAAAATCACTTTCAATAGAAGACTTCATCCACTATAAGTTCATGCTCAAAACTTATAACTCTGCTCTCCATCTGGCTAAACAAGTCTACTTTACCACCTTCATCACAACTCTAGCCAATAATCCTTAACGGTTCTTTGAATCATTCCACTCCCTCCGGAGCCCTAAAATACAGACCCCCGTCAGCAACCTAAGTGCTGATGATCTGGCCACTTATTTCCTACAAAAAATCAATCATATCCGTCAAGACATTCTTGCAAAATCCCCTCAGAGTCTGGATCCCTTTCCCTCCCACACCTCAAGTTCATTTTCCATCTTCGAGCTGGTCACAGAAGAAGAAGTGACCAGACTCCTCACTTCTTCCTGCCCTACAACCTGCAACAGTGACCCTATTCCCTCACATCTCCTTCAGTCCCTTTCACCAGCTGTCACTACCCACCTAACTAAAATATTTAACCTCGCTCTTTCTTCGGGTATGTTTCCCTCTTCATTCAAACATGCCATCATAACTTCTTTACTTAAAAAGCCATCCTTGCACGAGAACTGCACTTCTAACTATATACCTATCTCTAATCTTCCCTTCATCTCTAAACTCCTGGAATGCTTGGTCCGCTCCTGTCTAATCCGCTATCTCTCAGATAACTCTCTTCTCGACCCTTTACAATCCGGTTTCCGCTCCTCACACTCTACTGAAACTGCCCTCACTAAAGTCTTTAATACTCTACTAACAGCTAAACCTAATGGTCACTACTCCCTGCTGTTTCACCGGGATCTCTCTGCCGCTTTTGACACCATGGATCACCAGCTCCTCCTCACTATGCTTCGCTCTATATGTATCAAGGACACCACTCTCTCCTGGTTCTTCTCCTATCTCTCTGACCGCTCCTTCACGGTAATTTTTGCCGGCTCTTCTTCCTCTAATGTTCCCCTTACTATCGGAGTTCCACAATTATCAGTCCTAGGCCCCCTCCTCTTCTCCTTGTATACTGCCCCTCTTGGGCAAACCATAAGAAGTTTTGGTTTTCAGTATCATCTCTATGCTGATGACACCCAACTATACACCTCTTCACTCTACCCACACTCTAATGAAAAATACTAGTGATTGTGTGTCCGCTGTCTCTAACATCATGTCCTCCCTCTATCTGAAACTGAATCTCGCCAAAAATGAACTCCCTATTTTTTCTCCCTCTACTAAAATACCAATACCTGACTTTTCAATTTCCTTGGGTGGCACCAACATAACTCCCAAGCAGCAAGCTCTCTGTCTTGGAGTTATATTGGACACACAACTTTT
Source organism: Phyllobates terribilis (assembly GCF_046119375.1). Classification (NCBI taxonomy): domain Eukaryota; kingdom Metazoa; phylum Chordata; class Amphibia; order Anura; family Dendrobatidae; genus Phyllobates; species Phyllobates terribilis. The sequence continues at coordinate 460,664,770 of NW_027362764.1, forward strand.
CCTTTGTTCCCCATATCCAATCACTCACTCGCTCATGTCACCTGCACCTTAAAAACATCTCCAGAATTCGACCTTTTCTCACCTTTGATACAGCAAAAACTCTTACTGTCGCTTTTATTCACTCTTGTCTGAACTACTGCAACTCTCTTCTGATCGGTCTCCCTCTAAACAAACTCTCTCCAATCCATTGTGAATGCTGCTGCCAGGGTCATATTTCTATCAAGACGCTTCACCGACGCCTCTACCCTATGCCAGTCATTGCACTGGATACCCATTCACCACAGAATACAATACAAACTCATCTCTCTCACCCACAAAGCTCTCCACAGTTCAGCACCGCCCTACATCTCATCCCTCATTTCTGTATATCGCCCCTCCCGTGCCCTCCGTTCTGCAACTGATCTAAGACTGACATCCTCCTTACTCACACCTCCGACTCCAAGACTTCTCTCGTGCCGCGTTTTCTGGAATGCACTGCCCCAAACGATCCAACTGATATCTAGCACCCATGTCTTCAAACATCCTTTGAAAACACATCTGCTTAGACAAGCCTACCACCTCAACTCACCAACCTAATTCTCCCATGTTCCCTCCTAAATATTAATCTTAATCTGCCCCTGTGTATTCATCTGTCTCCACATCCACCATGCTCCAAATACCACACGGTAACTGCCCTTAGACGGATACTGGCTGATGACCATGTTCTTCCTATTGTGTCCCTCCCATTTCCAGATAGATTGCAAGCTTGCGAGCTGGGCCCTCAATCCTCCTGTAACTGTTGAAATATGATACATTTATTGTTTATATTGTCTGTATATGCTCCTACTTAAGTGTAAAGTGCTGCAGAATATGTTGGCGCTATATAAATAAAAATTATAATTATTATTACATAAATCCAAAATGTATGATTGTCGCAAAGTCAGTGCTGCATATTACCAAAAGAACACCATACTCACAGAGAAGCATGGTGAAGGCAGCATTATGCTTTGAGGCTGTTTATAAGCAACTGGAGATCGGGCTGTAGGTTAAATTCCCATGATGATGGTGTTTTCACTTCAAAAAAACATAGTGTCTTACATTTCCAGCAGAGTAGATGTCACGGGGGTGTCAGAGGTGATAGACAGTCGCCCTGCAGTTGGTTGCAGGAGATCTCTACATTTGACATTACAGACATCTTCTGAGAGGCTGGCTGTTTCTAGGACCCAACGGCTACCTCCCTCTGGCTAATTATCTCCCTGGCCTGGGTGTATAAATACCTGGTGTGTCTGAGAGGGAGGAGCCAGCGATATTCATTATTACTTGTGAGGCTTTAGCAAGAGCAGTACTTCGTCCTCTCTGGAGCTTGGGGCGGTGTTCACATTTGTCCGGAGTCGTCTAAAGCTAAGCAATCCCCCCCTGTTAGTCTACCCTTCTTGTCTATACAGTTTGGTGGAGGTCAACTAGTTCTCATCTCCTCCCTTCCCTAGACTTAGCCATACACCAGGGAAAGTCAGGGTGAGGCACGCATGCGGCGATTGGTGAAGAGCCAATATAGGGACGGTAGTTGAGGCAGGGTGACACTAGACCAGACAAGGAGGTCTCCACTCCCCTCTTTCCCTGGTGTCTGGGCTCCCTTTCCCTCTTCTCTCTGTGTTTCACTAAGTGTTTCCCACACCTTGCGTGACATTATCGCCGGTCGAGCATGTTTTGAAAAGGAAGAAAAAAAACTGACATTTTTTTTTCTCTGTGTGTTTTGGTTGTGGATTTTTTTTTCTTTTCTCCCTTGGTATGGGTTCAGTTGCAGAGCTCGCAGAGCAGTTCCACCGTCTGTCTCTGGAGGTGAATGACCTCCGCTGTGAGGTTCAGCAGCAGCATCAGTGGTTACAGGTCACCAATGTGGGGGTCTCTGCAGGTAGTCCTGTCCAGCCTGACCCCAAGGTTGCCCTCCCGGACAGGTTTTCAGGAGGTAGGGACAAGTTTTTTGTGTTTAAGAAAGTATGCAAATTGTATTTCAAGTTTTGTTCTTACTCCTCCAGTAATGAGGATCAACGGGTTGGTATTGTGATCTCTCTATTGCAGAGAGATCCTCAGTCATGGGCGTTTTCATTACCACATGGTTTGGTTTGTCTGCAGTCTGTGGAGGGTTTTTTTGTGGCTCTGGCCCTCATCTATGATGACCTTGACCGAGTCACCTTGGCTGAGTCTAGGCTACGTCGCCTTCAGCAGGGGAATCGGTCAGTGGAAACATACATTTCGGAATTCCGTAGATGGGCAACGGATTCCAAAAGGAATGACTCAGACCTTAGAAGTCAATTTTTTGAGGGGCTTACTGAAAGGTTGAAAGATGCCTTGGCAGTATATGAAACCCCTCAGTCCTTGGAGGCTGCCATGCCTTTGGCCATATGTCTTGATAGATGCCTTCGGGATAGACGGGTGAGACCACCTTCTCTGAGGCCTTCTTGTCAGGGTTGTGTACCTATGCCAGGGGAGCAGTCTGGGAGTGAACCAGTACTAGGGAAGGTGGAGGAACCCATGCAGTTAGGGGGTGTCTCTGCATCATACATCTCCCCAGAGATTCGCAAGAAAAAAGGTGTATGTTTTTTTTTGTGGGGAAAAAGGGACATTTTGTTGTGACCTGTTCTTAAATTCCTAAACAAAGGGAGATTCAATTAATTCTTGGTAGTTTGGAGTTGGATAAACAAGGGGTGCATTTGTGGCCAAACTGCAGTTCCCGCTTTGTCCTGACAGCAGAGGTGGTGCTAGAGAGCAAAACCGAGAAAATTTCTGTTAGTTGACAGTGGAGGCGGAGTCAGCATGGTGGATGCTGAATTTGTAAAAACTCATAGTCTTGCTTGCTGTACTTTAGATAAACCTATTTCCATTTTCGCCATCAACTCGGTGCCACAGCACAGAAAGCATTTACTCAGATTGTACAGAATGTGAAACTGAGGGTGGGGTCAGTTAATTGTGAAATAATCCCTTGCTATGTCCTGGACAATCTTCCCACACCGATTGTCTTGGGTATCCCTTGGCTTGTTAAACATAATCCGTTGGTGGATTGGCAAGCTGGGGAGTTAATTGAATGGGCAGATTACTGCCATGAGAACTGTTTAGATATTTCGCTTGATACTGTCTCTATGGAAATTTTACCTGCTTTTCTGACTGGTTTTGAGGATGTTTTTTCTGAGAGGGGGGTGTCAGGATTTGCCTCCTCATCGTGCTTATGACTGTCCTATTAACCTGACCCCCAAAGCTAAATTACCGAAGTTCAGACTGTAAGACTGTATAATCTTTCTGGCCCTGAGAGACTAGCCATGAAGGATTTCATTGTGGAAAGTCTGGAGAAGGGATATATCAGACCCTCATCTTCTCCCGTGGTGGAAGGGTTCTTCTTTGTGAAGAAAAATTATGGCGGTCTATGTCCCTGTTTAGATTTCCAGTAATTAAATAAAATTACCATCCGTCATCCATACCCTCTTCCCCTGATTCCTGATTTGTTCAGCCAGGTTATGGGAGCTAAGGTGTTCTCCAAGTTGGATTTAAAGGGAGCCTACAACCTGGTTAGAATCAGAGAAGAGGACGAATGGAAAACAACGTTCAATACCCTGGAAGGACATTTCGAGAGTCTGGTTATGCCTTTTGATTTAACCAATGCACCTGCAGTATTTCAGCATTTCATGAATTATATTTTCCATCATTTGGTGAAGAGGTTTGTAGTTGTCTATCTGGACGATATTTTGGTTTACTCACCTGATTTTGAGACTCATCGGGGGCATGTTAAGCAGTTGCTCCAGATATTAAGGGATAACAAACTTTATTCCAAATTCGAAAAATGTGTCTTCGCTGTTCAGGAGGTGCAGTTTTTGGGGTACTTGTTGTCCATCTTTGGGTTTTCGGATAGATCCGAAGAAGATCCGTGCAGTCCTTGTCTGGAAATGTCCCGAGAACCTGAAGGCTCTATGACGTTTTCTGGGCTTTACTAATTTTTTACCCGAAATTCATCCAAAATTACTCTGCTGTAGTGAAACCCCTTACTGACATGACTAAGAAGTGGTCTGATTTTTCAAAATGGTAGGATGCTTCCCTCCAGGCTTTTTCTTCCTTAATCAATTTGCACTGCACCTATACTCAGTCAACCTGATGTTTCTCAACCCTTTATTGTGGAGGTTGATGCGTCAGATGTCGGGGTTGGGGCTGTGTTGTCGCAGGGTTCGTCCCTTGGTAAATGGCATTCATGCGCCTTCTTTTTTAAAAAATTGTCTTCGGCTGAGAGAAATTATGACATGGGTAATAGAGAACTTTTTGCAATCAAATTGGTGTTTGAGAAATGGTGACATTGGTGGGAGGGGGCTGTCCATCCTATTACTGTTATTACTGACCATAATAATCTGTCATATCTCCAGTCAGCTAAACGTCTCAACCCTAGGCAAGCTCTATGGTCCCTGCTTTTTACTAGGTTAAATTTTGTTGTCACTTTTTATCCAGGGGTCAAAAATGTCAAAGCTGATGCTTTGTCCCAGAGCTTCCCTGGTGGTGGTGACCATGAGAACCCTGCCCCGATATTACAGAAAGGGGTAGACATTTCGGCACTTTGTCCTGAACTGGAGGGTGAGGTGTTGGAGGCTCAGGGGGAAGCCCCTGCCTCCTGCCTGTCAGGAAAGTAATTTGCACCATCTAATCTGTGCCACAGAGTAATTAAGGAACATCTTAACTCTGTGCTTGCTGGGCATACAGGTGGTAAGGCAACTGCGGACCTCCTCTCTCATCATTTTTAGTGGCCGGGGTTGCATCGGGATGTAATTGAACACGTAGATTCTTGTAGTATTTGCGTGCGTTCTAAGGCTTCGCATACCCGTCCGTCTGTTACTCTTCTTACGCTACCTATCCCTATTAGGCCATAGACTTGTCCATGGATTTTGTTACTGAACTACCTGTTTCTGCAGGCAAAACAGTGGTTTTAGTGGTAGTAGATAGTCTCAGTAAAATGGTTCATTTTGTCTCATTGCCTGAGCTTCCAAATACCAAGACAGTTGCTCAGGTGTTCATAAATGAGATCGTGAATAGTGTTGAGCCACCCCCGTAGTGTTCGAGTTCGGTTCGGTTCGTCGAACACCCGTGTGTTCGCCGAACTGTTCGTCGAACTGTTCGTCGAACACCTTCGAACACCGTTAAAACCAATGGCAGGCAAACAAAAACACATAGAAACACATAGAAAACACCTTCAAAGGTGTCCAAAAGCTGACAAACTGCTCAGAAGACACAACTAACACATGGAAAAGTGACAAGTACATATAGTCATGCGAAAATAAAAGAGGTGGAGGAGTAAAAGGAGGGGGAGACACAGATATAGGCATGTCATGCCCTTCTAAAATCCAAAAAGTGAGAAGCCGACACGGCCAGTCCGCTCCTGCCCGTGCCACCTCCGTGTCGCCAGGTTTGTGCCAGAGCCGCGGTGAACCCTGATGGCCAGCCCCCCTCTCCCAATACTGGTGCCTGTCCGCTGGTGGGTCGAGCGAGCCCCCCTGTGGTGGAGGCAGCTCTAAGCATTTTAATTTAAATTGTCTCTCTAATTTGAATGAATACACTTTAAATCCATTTACAAGGATCTATTGGAGGGCAAGTCTCATGCCAGCAGCCGCGTAATTCCAGCTCCAGTAGCGTCCACTAAAGCTGCTGCAGTTAAAAAGCTTTTATAAGGATCGAGCTCGGCTGTCCACCGCAAGGCATCCTACTGCCAGTCCCAGCCCCTATGCCTTGGGGTGCCTCCTGATGCTCTTCACTGAGTATCCCATGGTCCCGAAGCATTTCCTTTGAAAAAATTAAGTGTCTAAACTACAGGTGGTGTAGCTTGCTTAACAGCCGGGATAATCTGCTGACTAGCAGACACTGCTACTAGGCACAAAGTATTTCCTGGGCTAGATGCAGTTAAAAATTTGTAATTAGATACTCTCGTTGGATGCTGAGAAAGCATTCCATAGAGTCTCCTGGCACGCCATATATGATTCTCTTAAAAAGCTTGGGGTAGGGGTCTAGGGGACCCTTTTATAGCCAAAATCACGGCCCTGTATCGCAATACGTCACCTAGGCTGAAGATAAATGGAACTGTAGCACCCTGAGGGCTCGGTTGCTACAGACGTATTGCACCTCACCCAGAGGTGTGATATCTCACTCTCAGGTAAGGATGGAGTGTGGATCAGGACCCGACACCTGCATGCATTACACCACATTGCCGTGGGGCAGGGCGACCAATATGCCCCTGAGATGGGCACGACAGTCCCTGTCCCTGGCTGGAGTGGGGGGAGGGAACACTGAGGAAGGGGAACCCTGTAGTGCAGGAGCAGGGAGGAAGCAGTTCCTGGGTGCATTGAGAAGGGAGAATAAAAGGTGGGCACCATCTTAGTTCAGTGCAGAGAAGTCTGAGCAGAAGTGGCAGGGAGCAGGGGCTCTGCATGAGCTCTGCTCCGGAGGCGGGCCTAGTAACAGAGGCCCAGGCCTGGAAGAGGGAGAAGGAAGGAAGAGGAGCGGAGAAGGCTCCAGGAACGAGGAATGAAGGGATCCCAGGGGTGCGGACGGGCGAGTCGCCACCGCACGCCCGAATCCACCTGCGTGGAGGGGTCAGGCCAAAGGAGGAGACCGGTCCCCGAACTAGTGGAGGCAGGAAACGACCCTCAGCTAGAAACCGGAGGCTCTGACATTTTATGTGGCGCAGCCCCTCGCTACACCCGCTAGGAAGGCACCACATAGGGTCAGGGAAACTGGCGCCAAGTTTACCAAGAGGAGGCCCGAGGCAGCCGGACAGAAGTGTTGGTAAGAAAGGCCAGACAAAGGACACACAAAGGGGGTCCTGTGAAGTGCTCCAAAGTTATCTGGGAGTTGTCTGAGCCCCTCACCTGGTGAGCACAGTACGACGTGGGCAGCCGTTACCTGCAGACGTGGTCTGGATAATAAGAACTGTGAGTAAAGGCCCTGGACTGCATCACTGACTCCGTGTCGTTACTGCTGCTGCCCTGCACCATCACCCCCATCCTCCGCATACACTGCCCTGAGGCTATACTCCTCCCGTGGGGAGTTATGCTACGCTCTGCTGCACCCACAACACCAGCCTCAGCGGTCTGCCCTGTAGCGGCGGTTCACTCTGACCGCAATCCACGGGTGGCATAGTCGGACATTTAAACATCAAAACCACATAAATAGTTCCGCCACTGGTTTGACCGCCCTGAGCCACGGAACCGGGTCGCCGCCATGAAGACTACAACCACCAGCATCCACCAAAAAGGGTCCGGCTCCGGGTGTCCCAAGGCCCAGGGGGTGCGTCAGAACATTTTCATCACCTTTCACAATCACCAATGGGACAAGGCAGGGATGTCCTCTGTCCCCTCTCTTATACATCCTAGTGACGGAGCACCTGCTCTCATCAATTCGCCATAACCCCAGTATTAGGTGGATTGAGGTGGGAGGCACCGATTACAAGTGCTCTCTATTTGCTGATGATGTCCTAGTATATATCACTCAATCACATATATCCATCCATGCTGTTATGGCTGAAATAGATCACTTTGTTACATGGTAAAATTTTAAAATCAATGCAGCGAAGTCTGAGGCCCTCGATGCCTCCCTCCCCAAATCCATATAGGATTCCATCCAGTCCAACTTTCCCTTTGCCTTGCCCTCACAGGGTATCAAATACTTAGGAATTCCTATTCATAGAGACCTCTCCCATCTATGTTATCTTAATTTTGGGCCCTTTATTGAACAATTCCATACAGACCACGGTTGGCAAGTTAGAACTGTAAGATTCACTACGTGAACCGCTGGTGTTTTGTGGAAAAGCACATGTACACCGCGTTCCAAATTATTATGCAAAAAGTGTTTAGGAGTGATAAGGGAAGAATTTGTTTGTTTGTCAGTTAAACTCATTGATGGTGATGTGTGTCAGGGCTCTTTATATCACTGTAAGCAATTGCAGACACCTGTGCTAATTAGTTTGGCAGGTGTGTCCAATGAAAGGCAAGACTACTTAAGAAGGCTCTCTCACATTATTAAGCAGCCTACATTTTCTGCCAAAATGGGAAAGAAAAAGGATGTGTCGGCTGCTGAGAAGCAACAAATTGTGGAGTGTTTAGGTCAAGGCATGACTACAATCAACATTGTGCGATGATCAGGATGAAGTGTCTTGGCAATCAAGAAGTATGTAGCTGATTCACAGTACACACGTGTGCGTGCTGATAAGGGCAAATTGAGGACTCTTTCCTACAGGCAATTACGTCAGGTTGAAAGAGCAGCGGCAAAAAAGCCTTGTCATAGCAGCAGACAAGTTTTTGAAGCTGCTTGTGCCTCCAACGTCCACCGAACAACAAGATGCAGGGTCCTTCAGAGGTTTGCAGCTGTGCATACGCCATCCTGTCGACCTCCTCTATCCACTTCACACAAGCAGAAACGGCTCCAGTGGGCCAAACATTACATGAAGACTGATTTCAAAACTGTTTTGTTCACGGATGAGTGCCGTGCAGCGCTCGATGGTCCAGATGGATGGAGTGGAGGATGGCTGGTTGATGGACACCCCACGCAAACACGGCTACAGCGCCAACAAGGAGGAGGTGGAGTAATGTTTTGGGCTGGAATCATGGGGAGAGAGATTGTCGGCCCCTTTAGGATCCCTGAAGGCGCTAAAGATGAACTCCATAATGTATGTGGATTTTCTCAAACAGCACTTCCTGCCATGGTTCAAGAAGAAGAACCGTGTATTTCACAGCAAGATCATTTTTCTGCATGATAATGCACCATCTCATGCTGCACATAAAACATCTGCATCTCTGGCTGATATGGGCATAAAAGAGGACAAACTTATGGTGTGACCCCCATGCTCCCCTGACCTCTACCCCATTCAGAACCTTTGGAGCATCATTAAAAGGAGTGTCTATGATGGCGGGAGGCAGTTCACATCTAAGCAACAGTTCTGGGAGGGTATTCTGTCCTCATGCAAAACAATTGAAGCAGAAACCATCCAAAACCTGACAAATTCAATGGACGAGAGAGTTCAGAAGCTCCTTTCGAACAAGGGGTCCTATGTGAAAATGTAACATCACCTAGAATAAAGTTTTGAGTTGAAAACTGTTTGATTTCAGTTTCTAACAACCTGCTAATGCTTATAATTTCAAAAATGACCATTTTTTTGGTCTTTATTAAAATGAAAAGGTTGATCGAAAAGTTTGGGGGATCTAAGAGTGTGGCAACCCAGTAGTCATGATTACTTCGAATTCTGACAATATGAGGGTCATGCTGCAGGTAGTGCAGCAAGAAGGCACTTATGTGTCTTGCGCATCTCGGAGCCCAAAAATTATTTTCCGGGCTAGATGCAGCTAAAAATTATTTTTAATTTTAAATCTGGTGGAGCTTATTATAGATGGCCTAATAGGATCAGTGCTGCACACTGCTACAAAGCCCAAATTATTTTCCAGTCAAGATACAGATAAACATGATTAGTAATTTGAAAGCTTAAAACGTTTGGTAGGGTGATTTTAACCAATCATCAAGCTTTTACTCTCCCCAGGATGACACAGGGGTAGAAAAGTCATTTCGGATCCATGATTTGTTCATCTTTATGAACGTGAGTCTGTCTACATTATCAGTGGAGAGCCGCGTGCGCTTATCTGTCAGCACACCACCAGCAGCGCTGAACACACGTTCAGACAGAACGCTGGCTGCGGGGCATGACAAGATCTCCAAGGCGTAAGTGGCTAGCTTCGGCCATTTATCCAGATTGGAAGCCCAAAAAGAGCAAGGGTCCAGTGACACAGTCGTGGCTTCAATGTTTACTTGGAGATACTCCTGTACCATCGTCTCTAGGCGTTGACTATGTGTCAGACTTCTTGTCTCCTGTGGCCTTGCAAAGGATGGGCTAAAAAAGTGGTGAAATGATTCCGCAAAATTGATGTTACCAGCAGATACTGTGGTTCTGTTACGGTTTGAGTGCTGAACACTTGACGGTCCCACGGTTGGCAAGTTGGAACTGTGAGATTCACTACGTGCACCACTGGTATTTTATGGAAAAGAACATGTAAGATTCTGCAACAGTCTCTGCTGATACTCCTGCATGCATGCATCCCTTTCTATGGCAGGAATAATTTCTGCAAATTTACTTTTGTACCGGGGATCTAACAGTGTGGCAACCCAGTAGTCAGGATTATTTCTAATTCTCACAATTCGAGGGTCATGTTGCAGGTAGTGCAGCAAGAAGGCACTCATGTGTGTTGCGCATCCAGGAGCACCAAGTCCCTGTTGTGTTGGTGGCGAGGTAACAATCATGCTTCCTTCCTCTGTCCTCTTCCCCCAACCTCGCACAACAGAAATGTGATCAAGGTCTCCCTCATCTGATGAGTCTTCCATCAGTTCGACCTCCACTTCTTCCTGGGCTCCTGCACTTTCCTCACTAGTTTGGCTGCTACCATGCGCCCTGGTAAAACCATCTCCCCCACCCTCACATGCCTGCCGCCTTGGTGCTGCCGACCTTCTGGACCTTGCAGATGTTAGCCCTTCCGCATACAACTCCTCCTCCTCTACTTCCTCCACCTCCTCTTGTGCCACCACCTGACTACGAATTCTGTTTAACATGTGCTCCAGCATGTAAATCACCGGAATAGTCATGCTGATAATGGCATCGTCAGCACTAAACATCTTCGTCGCCATTTCAAAACTGTGCAGAAGGGTGCATAGGTCCCTGATCTGAGACCACTCCTCCAGCGTGATTTGCCCCACCTCTGAATCTCGTTGGCCCAGGCTATACGTCAGAACGTATTGCACCAGGGCTTGTCGGTGCTGCCACAGTCGCTGCAACATGTGCAGAGTTGAATTCCACCGGGTATGCACATCGCATTTTAGCCGGTGAAGTGGCAGGACCAACGACTTCTGTAGAGATGTAAGTCGCTGAGCTGCGGGATGCGAACGGCGGAAGTGAGCACACAGCGACCGTGCCCTCTGCAGAAGGCCATCTAGTCTGGGATAGTGGGCTAAAAATTGCTGGACAACCAGGTTCAACACGTGAGTCATACAAGACACGTGTGTGACATTGCCCCGGCGAAGGGCTGCACCCAGGTTTGCAACATTGTCGCACACGGCCTTCCCTGGTTTCAGGTCCAGTGGAGACAACCATTCATGAAATTGGTTCTCCAGAGCTGACCACAACTCCTCAGCTGTGTGACTCACATTTCCCAGACATTTCAATGTAAAAACCGCCTGATGACGTTGAGCCCTACTGCCAGCATAGTAAGGAGGTGTGCAGGATCCCTTCTGCGCAGTTAGAAAGCTTGTGGCATGACCAGACAGGCTTTGGGTGCAGGTGGAAGACCGAGAGGAGGTTGAGGAGGCAGAAGCAGTGGAGGAACTTTGACATAAAGAGGATTGACGCACAACTCGTGGGGACGGCAAGACTTGGACAGCAGCCCCTTGTCCTGCTGTCACCATAGTTACCCAGTGCCCAGTCAGCGACATGTAACGCCCCTGTCCATGCCTACTCGTCCAAGTGTCTGTGGTGAAATGCACCCTGTCATACACAGAGTTTCTCAAAGAAGCGGTGATGTTGTGTGCGACATGCTGGTGGAGCGCAGGCACACCTTTCTTTGAGAAGTAGTGCCGACTGGGCATCTGGTACTGGGGCACTGCGACGGACATAAGGTCTCGAAAATCCTCTGTGTCCACCAGGCGGAAAGGCAGCATTTCTGTAGCCAAGAGCTTGCAGATGGTGAAATTCAACCTCTTAGCTTTCTCATGGCTAGGAGGAAATGGTCTTTTACTTGTCCACATCTGAGGGACCGAGGGCTGGCTATTGTGCTTAGACGGGGTTGATAAGGGTGTCCCCGGCAAACTGCCGGTCTGTGAGGAAGATGCAGGCGGACATGTTAGGTTGCCTTCATCCAAAGGTGGTGCTATCGATGTCGGACAGCGCTCAACACCAGCTGGTGTTACCACCTCCAAAGAAAATGATGACCTGCCAATCACGCTGGCTGTTGCGGGTAAAGAGGTGGCAGGTCTGCGCCCCAAAACAGGTGTGACTGCTGTCCCCCCAGTCACAGAGGATGAAGAGGCCGCGGATGCACAAGATATGGCAGACGGTGGTTGGCCCGGCCGGCTAGGCCGCATTGTAGCACACTGAGCTTACCACTGCAACTTATGCTTCATGTCCATGTGCTGGTTCATGCATGAAGTACTCAAACTATGTATTTTTTGGCCTCTACTTAGCTTTTGCTGACAAATGTTACAGATAACACGAGTTGGGTCATCTTTATCGATCTGAAAAAATGCCCAGGCTATGCAAGGCTTAGCACCCATGCGACCTGAAGAGCCACCACGACTTGTGGTGAGAGGCAAAGTTGTGTTTGAGGATGCAGTTGTTGACGTGCTTCCAGTACTACGTCTCTGTCCAGGAAGGCGCAACCTGACCTCGTCGTCACTAGCATCTTCCTCCACCTCCTCTGCTGACCTCATCTCTTGGCTGACTGTGGGTTGACAGTAAGTGGGATCTCCGACCTCATCATCATCACCCTGTGCGTTATCACACCCGTCGTCCTCAGAGCCAACCTGTTCCTGCCCTGACAAAAAACTAAAGTTGTCGCTCCAATCAGGTATTTGAGTCTTATCATCGTCTTCCTCATTGTCTCCACCAACAGGAGTTACAGTTTGGGAATGAGGGTCTACATTATGGTTAGAACCTTCTGCGTCTGGTCCTGGATCCGACTCATAAAGATTCTGGGCATCAGTGCAGATCATTTCCTCGTCTGGATTCACAGAAGCGCTGGAGTCGACCTCTGATTCCCAGGCTATAGTATGAGTAAACAGCTCTGCAGACTCAACCATCTGTTCTACCTCATACTCAGACAGGCAGCTGGAGATTTGGGAGCTGTGAGGAAGCAAGTGCGATTTGGGTGACACCTTTGAGGACTGGAGTATTTGTGATGTTGAAGTTGATGTGGAGGAGAGCCCACTTAAAGGAGCACTTGATATCCGTTGAAGCACCTGCTGTTTTTGTGCCTCATCTGGAATTTGTAGCGATTGGCGTGGCCGTAAGAAAGGGATCTTATCACATTGTCCGCTAAAAGAAGTAGACATTTTAGTTTGGCTGGAAGATGGTCTTTCTTCTGCAGATGTTACTGTTGCTTTAACACTTACCCCACGGACACAACCTTTTTTCCCCTTCCCAACACGCCTATTCCCCTTTCCACCAGCAGCAGGCCTTTTTCCACTCATTTTGGTGGTTAACTAATTCACAACTCTGGAGTTGTTTGCACAAAAAAACAATGGATGGTAACCGAGCAGAGCTGAGTGGCCAAACTGTGGTATTAGGCCAAAACTATTGGCTGGGTTAGATGCAGAAAAAAATTATTTTTAATTTGCAACCTGATGGAGGTCAGTATAGATGGACTAATAGAGAAAGTCCGACACACTACTAGAAGGCCAAATATTTTTTCAGAGGTAGATGCAGAAAAAAATATATTCAGTTTGCAACCTGATGGAGGTCAGTATAGATGGACTAATACAACAAGTCCCGCACACAGCTAGAAGCCCAAATATTTTTTCAGAGGTACTGTAGATGCAGATAAAAATTATTTTTAATTTGCAACCTGATGGAGGTCAGTATAGATGGACTAATAGAGAAAGTCCGACACACTACTAGAAGGCCAAATATTTTTTCAGAGGTAGATGCAGAAAAAAATATATTCAGTTTGCAACCTGATGGAGGTCAGTATAGATGGACTAATACAACAAGTCCCACACACAGCTAGAAGCCCAAATATTTTTTCAGAGGTACTGTAGATGCAGATAAAAATTAGTTTTAATTTGCAACCTGATGGAGGTCAGTATAGATGGACTAATAGAGAAAGTCCGACACACTACTAGAAGGCCAAATATTTTTTCAGAGCTAGATGCAGAAAAAAATTATATTCAGTTTGCAACCTGATGGAGGTCAGTATAGATGGATTAATAGAACAAGACCCACACACAGCTAGAAGCCCAATATTTTTTCAGAGGTAGATGCAGAAAAAAATATATTCAGTTTGCAACCTGATGGAGGTCAGTATAGATGGACTAATAGAACAAGTCCCACAAACTGCTAGAAGCCCAAATATTTTTTCAGAGGTACTGTAGATGCAGATAAAAATTAGTTTTAATTTGCAACCTGATGGAGGTCAGTATAGATGGACTAATAGAGAAAGTCCGACACACTACTAGAAGGTCAAATATTTTTTCAGAGCTAGATGCAGAAAAAATTATATTCAGTTTGCAACCTGATGGAGGTCAGTATAGATGGACTAATAGAGAAAGTCCGACACACTACTAGAAGGCCAAATATTTTTTCAGAGGTAGATGCAGAAAAAAATATATTCAGTTTGCAACCTGATGGAGGTCAGTATAGATGGATTAATAGAACAAGACCCACACACAGCTAGAAGCCCAATATTTTTTCAGAGGTAGATGCAGAAAAAACTATATTCAGTTTGCAACCTGATGGAGGTCAGTATAGATGGACTAATAGAACAAGTCCCACACACTGCTAGAAGCCCAAATATTTTTTCAGAGGTACTGTAGATGCAGATAAAAATTAGTTTTAATTTGAAACCTGATGGAGGTCAGTATAGATGGACTAATAGAGAAAGTCCGACACACTACTAGAAGGCCAAATATTTTTTCAGAGCTAGATGCAGAAAAAAATTATATTCAGTTTGCAACCTGATGGAGGTCAGTATAGATGGACTAATAGAGAAAGTCCGACACACTACTAGAAGGCCAAATATTTTTTCAGAGGTAGATGCAGAAAAAAATATATTCAGTTTGCAACCTGATGGAGGTCAGTATACATGGATTAATAGAACAAGACCCACACACAGCTAGAAGCCCAATATTTTTTCAGAGGTAGATGCAGAAAAAACTATATTCAGTTTGCAACCTGATGGAGGTCAGTATAGATGGACTAATAGAACAAGTCCCACACACTACTAGAAGCCCAAATATTTTTTCAGAGGTACTGTAGATGCAGATAAAAATTAGTTTTAATTTGCAACCTGATGGAGGTCAGTATAGATGGACTAATAGAGAAAGTCCGACACACTACTAGAAGGCCAAATATTTTTTCAGAGGTAGATGCAGAAAAAAATATATTCAGTTTGCAACCTGATGGAGGTCAGTATAGATGGATTAATAGAACAAGACCCACACACAGCTAGAAGCCCAATATTTTTTCAGAGGTAGATGCAGAAAAAAATATATTCAGTTTGCAACCTGATGGAGGTCAGTATAGATGGACTAATAGAACAAGTCCCACACACTGCTAGAAGCCCAAATATTTTTTCAGAGGTACTGTAGATGCAGATAAAAATTAGTTTTAATTTGCAATCTGATGGAGGTCAGTATAGATGGACTAATAGAGAAAGTCCGACACACTACTAGAAGGCCAAATATTTTTTCAGAGGTAGATGCAGAAAAAAATATATTCAGTTTGCAACCTGATGGAGGTCAGTATAGATGGATTAATAGAACAAGACCCACACACAGCTAGAAGCCCAATATTTTTTCAGAGGTAGATGCAGAAAAAAATATATTCAGTTTGCAACCTGATGGAGGTCAGTATAGATGGACTAATAGAACAAGTCCCACACACTGCTAGAAGCCCAAATATTTTTTCAGAGGTACAGTTGATGCAGATAAAAATTAGTTTTAATTTGCAACCTGATGGAGGTCAGTATAGATGGACTAATAGAGAAAGTCCGACACACTACTAGAAGGCCAAATATTTTTTCAGAGGTAGATGCAGAAAAAAATATATTCAGTTTGCAACCTGATGGAGGTCAGTATAGATGGACTAATAGAACAAGTCCCACACACTGCTAGAAGCCCAAATATTTTTTCAGAGGTACTGTAGATGCAGATAAAAATTAGTTTTAATTTGCAACCTGATGGAGGTCAGTATAGATGGACTAATAGAGAAAGTCCGACACACTACTAGAAGGCCAAATATTTTTTCAGAGGTAGATGCAGAAAAAAATATATTCAGTTTGCAACCTGATGGAGGTCAGTATAGATGGACTAATACAACAAGTCCCGCACACAGCTAGAAGCCCAATATTTTTTCAGAGGTAGATGCAGAAAAAACTATATTCAGTTTGCAACCTGATGGAGGTCAGTATAGATGGACTAATAGAACAAGTCCCACACACTGCTAGAAGCCCAAATATTTTTTCAGAGGTACTGTAGATGCAGATAAAAATTAGTTTTAATTTGCAACCTGATGGAGGTCAGTATAGATGGACTAATAGAGAAAGTCCGACACACTACTAGAAGGCCAAATATTTTTTCATAGCTAGATGCAGAAAAAAATTATATTCAGTTTGCAACCTGATGGAGGTCAGTATAGATGGATTAATAGAACAAGACCCACACACAGCTAGAAGCCCAATATTTTTTCAGAGGTAGATGCAGAAAAAACTATATTCAGTTTGCAACCTGATGGAGGTCAGTATAGATGGACTAATCGAACAAGTCCCACACACTGCTAGAAGCCCAAATATTTTTTCAGAGGTACTGTAGATGCAGATAAAAATTAGTTTTAATTTGCAACCTGATGGAGGTCAGTATAGATGGACTAATAGAGAAAGTCCGACACACTACTAGAAGGCCAAATATTTTTTCAGAGGTAGATGCAGAAAAAAATATATTCAGTTTGCAACCTGATGTAGGTCAGTATAGATGGATTAATAGAACAAGACCCACACACAGCTAGAAGCCCAATATTTTTTCAGAGGTAGATGCAGAAAAAACTATATTCAGTTTGCAACCTGATGGAGGTCAGTATAGTTGGACTAATAGAACAAGTCCCACACACTGCTAGAAGCCCAAATATTTTTTCAGAGGTACTGTAGATGCAGATAAAAATTAGTTTTAATTTGCAACCTGATGGAGGTCAGTATAGATGGACTAATAGAGAAAGTCCGACACACTACTAGAAGGCCAAATATTTTTTCAGAGGTAGATGCAGAAAAAAATATATTCAGTTTGCAACTTGATGGAGGTCAGTATAGATGGATTAATAGAACAAGAACCACACACAGCTAGAAGCCCAATATTTTTTCAGAGGTAGATGCAGAAAAAACTATATTCAGTTTGCAACCTGATGGAGGTCAGTATAGATGGACTAATAGAACAAGTCCCACACACTGCTAGAAGCCCAAATATTTTTTCAGAGGTACTGTAGATGCAGATAAAAATTAGTTTTAATTTCAACCTGATGGAGGTTAGTATAGATGGACTAATAGAGAAAGTCCGACACACTACTAGAAGGCCAAATATTTTTTCAGAGCTAGATGCAGAAAAAAATTATATTCAGTTTGCAACCTGATGGAGGTCAGTATAGATGGACTAATAGAGAAAGTCCGACACACTACTAGAAGGCCAAATATTTTTTCAGAGGTAGATGCAGAAAAAAATATATTCAGTTTGCAACCTGATGGAGGTCAGTATAGATGGATTAATAGAACAAGACCCACACACAGCTAGAAGCCCAATATTTTTTCAGAGGTAGATGCAGAAAAAACTATATTCAGTTTGCAACCTGATGGAGGTCAGTATAGTTGGACTAATAGAACAAGTCCCACACACTGCTAGAAGCCCAAATATTTTTTCAGAGGTACTGTAGATGCAGATAAAAATTAGTTTTAATTTGCAACCTGATGGAGGTCAGTATAGATGGACTAATAGAGAAAGTCCGACACACTACTAGAAGGCCAAATATTTTTTCAGAGGTAGATGCAGAAAAAAATATATTCAGTTTGCAACTTGATGGAGGTCAGTATAGATGGATTAATAGAACAAGAACCACACACAGCTAGAAGCCCAATATTTTTTCAGAGGTAGATGCAGAAAAAACTATATTCAGTTTGCAACCTGATGGAGGTCAGTATAGATGGACTAATAGAACAAGTCCCACACACTGCTAGAAGCAAAAATATTTTTTCAGAGGTACTGTAGATGCAGATAAAAATTAGTTTTAATTTGCAACCTGATGGAGGTCAGTATAGATGGACTAATAGGGAAAGTCCGACACACTACTAGAAGGCCAAATATTTTTTCAGAGGTAGATGCAGAAAAAAATATATTCAGTTTGCAACCTGATGGAGGTCAGTATAGATGGATTAATAGAACAAGACCCACACACAGCTAGAAGCCCAATATTTTTTCAGAGGTAGATGCAGAAAAAAATATATTCAGTTTGCAACCTGATGGAGGTCAGTATAGATGGACTAATAGAACAAGTCCCACACACTGCTAGAAGCCCAAATATTTTTTCAGAGGTACTGTAGATGCAGATAAAAATTAGTTTTAATTTGCAACCTGATGGAGGTCAGTATAGATGGACTAATAGAGAAAGTCCGACACACTACTAGAAGGCCAAATATTTTTTCAGAGGTAGATGCAGAAAAAAATATATTCAGTTTGCAACCTGATGGAGGTCAGTATAGATGGACTAATAGAACAAGTCCCACACACTGCTAGAAGCCCAAATATTTTTTCAGAGGTACTGTAGATGCAGATAAAAATTAGTTTTAATTTGCAACCTGATGGAGGTCAGTATAGATGGATTAATAGAGAAAGTCCGACACACTACTAGAAGGCCAAATATTTTTTCAGAGCTAGATGCAGAAAAAAATTATATTCAGTTTGCAACCTGATGGAGGTCAGTATAGATGGATTAATAGAACAAGACCCACACACAGCTAGAAGCCCAATATTTTTTCAGAGGTAGATGCAGAAAAAAATATATTCAGTTTGCAACCTGATGGAGGTCAGTATAGATGGACTAATAGAACAAGTCCCACACACTGCTAGAAGCCCAAATATTTTTTCAGAGGTACTGTAGATGCAGATAAAAATTAGTTTTAATTTGCAACCTGATGGAGGTCAGTATAGATGGACTAATAGAGAAAGTCCGACACACTACTAGAAGGCCAAATATTTTTTCAGAGGTAGATGCAGAAAAAAATATATTCAGTTTGCAACCTGATGGAGGTCAGTATAGATGGATTAATAGAACAAGACCCACACACAGCTAGAAGCCCAATATTTTTTCAGAGGTAGATGCAGAAAAAAATATATTCAGTTTGCAACCTGATGGAGGTCAGTATAGATGGACTAATAGAACAAGTCCCACACACTGCTAGAAGCCCAAATATTTTTTCAGAGGTACTGTAGATGCAGATAAAAATTAGTTTTAATTTGCAACCTGATGGAGGTCAGTATAGATTGACTAATAGAGAAAGTCCGACACACTACTAGAAGGCCAAATATTTTTTCAGAGGTAGATGCAGAAAAAAATATATTCAGTTTGCAACCTGATGGAGGTCAGTATAGATGGACTAATAGAACAAGTCCCACACACTGCTAGAAGCCCAAATATTTTTTCAGAGGTACTGTAGATGCAGATAAAAATTAGTTTTAATTTGCAACCTGATGGAGGTCAGTATAGATGGACTAATAGAGAAAGTCCGACACACTACTAGAAGGCCAAATATTTTTTCAGAGCTAGATGCAGAAAAAAATTATATTCAGTTTGCAACCTGATGGAGGTCAGTATAGATGGATTAATAGAACAAGACCCACACACAGCTAGAAGCCCAATATTTTTTCAGAGGTAGATGCAGAAAAAAATATATTCAGTTTGCAACCTGATGGAGGTCAGTATAGATGGACTAATAGAACAAGTCCCACACACTGCTAGAAGCCCAAATATTTTTTCAGAGGTACTGTAGATGCAGATAAAAATTAGTTTTAATTTGCAACCTGATGGAGGTCAGTATAGATGGACTAATAGAGAAAGTCCGACACACTACTAGAAGGCCAAATATTTTTTCAGAGGTAGATGCAGAAAAAAATATATTCAGTTTGCAACCTGATGGAGGTCAGTATAGATGGATTAATAGAACAAGACCCACACACAGCTAGAAGCCCAATATTTTTTCAGAGGTAGATGCAGAAAAAAATATATTCAGTTTGCAACCTGATGGAGGTCAGTATAGATGGACTAATAGAACAAGTCCCACACACTACTAGAAGCCCAAATATTTTTTCAGAGGTACTGTAGATGCAGATAAAAATTAGTTTTAATTTGCAACCTGATGGAGGTCAGTATAGATGGACTAATAGAGAAAGTCCGACACACTACTAGAAGGCCAAATATTTTTTCAGAGGTAGATGCAGAAAAAAATATATTCAGTTTGCAACCTGATGGAGGTCAGTATAGATGGACTAATAGAACAAGTCCCACACACTGCTAGAAGCCCAAATATTTTTTCAGAGGTACTGTAGATGCAGATAAAAATTAGTTTTAATTTGCAACCTGATGGAGGTCAGTATAGATGGACTAATAGAGAAAGTCCGACACACTACTAGAAGGCCAAATATTTTTTCAGAGCTAGATGCAGAAAAAAATTATATTCAGTTTGCAACCTGATGGAGGTCAGTATAGATGGATTAATAGAACAAGACCCACACACAGCTAGAAGCCCAATATTTTTTCAGAGGTAGATGCAGAAAAAAATATATTCAGTTTGCAACCTGATGGAGGTCAGTATAGATGGACTAATAGAACAAGTCCCACACACTGCTAGAAGCCCAAATATTTTTTCAGAGGTACTGTAGATGCAGATAAAAATTAGTTTTAATTTGCAACCTGATGGAGGTCAGTATAGATGGACTAATAGAATGATGCTATGCCCAAAAGATTTTACTTCACTAGGTGCAGTAAAAAAATTGGTATTCTATACACAGGTGGTATATCTTGCAACACAGATAGGCTACTCCACTGACTAACACACTCTGCAATAGGCCAAAAAGGATTAGCTTTGCTAGATTCAGCCAAATGCTGTGAAAAAAACTTGCACAGCACTGGCACAGACCTGCCTGACAAAAACTGATAGGAACTCATGTAACCTAGTCCTGAAAAGGACTCCAATTACAATTAGTCTTTACTCCCACAACCTATCTATTTAAGAGCACAGACCTCCCTGATAAAAGTCGTAGGAAATGCTGTAACCTAGTCCTTAAAAGGACTGCAATCACAACTATTCCCTACTCCCAAGCTATCTGTATATTTGTGCGAAAATTGGCTTGAAATTAACAAGGTATAGCGCACACAGCAACAGCGGTGCCGTCTAACACGCAGCTGCAGCAGTGAGAAAATGGTGGCGACGGGGAAAATGGCTTGGTCTTATAGGGCAAGGACATGTGACATACACTGCCAATGACACATGCCCTTGCTTGTGTGAAAAAAAGCACTTCGCTCCGTGTGTGCGCTGCTGATAGGCTGACAGATTGCACCTCCCCACTGTAAATGCGGGAAAGAGAAAAAAAAATGGAGATCTTCATTGTTCCTGCAGAGATCCATCCCCTGCCCCTCCCCCCACCCCGCTGTACACTCAAACTGCGTATTAACATTAATTTTCATCATTACTGAGAAAAAATCCAGTTATGATTTTGGTGCACGAACAGTTATCGAACAGCCGAATTTTTCTCAAATTGTTCGTGTTCGCCGAACGGCTCGAACACCGCCCAAAACAGCTCGAATTTGAGATTGGCGAACAGTTCGAGTAGAACAACGCTCATCTCTAATCGTGAAGCTTCACAGGTTTCCCTCCGATGTAGTGTCAGATCGGGGGACCAAGTTTGTTTCCAAGTTCTGGAAGGCATTTTGTTCTCGACTGGGGGTGCATCTGTCCTTTTCCTCTTTCTTTCACCCTCAGTCGAATGGACAGACTGAGCGTGTCAATCAGAATTTGGAGACCTAACTCAGGTGTTTCGTTTCCGAAAATCAGGAGGATTGGGCATCCTACCTACTGTTGGCAGAATTCGCCATTAATAATCATCGTCAAGAATCCACTGGCAGGTCACCGTTCATCGGTGCATACAGTTATCACCCACAGTTTGGTACCTTTAGTGGGGGAGGAGCTTCAGGAGTTCCTGAGGAGGAACAGTTTGCTTCGTCGCTCTCCTCGGTATGGCAGGGTGTGCTTAGTAATTTGAAGATCATGGTAGACAGGTATAAACGTATGGCTGATAGAAAACGCTTGTCAGGTCCGGACCTTAATGTGAATGACTTTGTGTGGTTGTCTACCAGGAATATAAGATTGAAAGTTCCTTCTTGGAAGCTGGGGCCTAGTTTTATTGGTCCATATAAAATAACCGCCGGCATTAACCCAGCAGCGTTTCGTCTTGAACTTCCTCAGGCCCTTAAAGTCCACAATGTGTTCCATAGGTCCTTACTTAAAAAATATGTGGAACCTCTTGAGCTCTCGCCTCTACCACCACCCCCAATAATGGTTGATGGCAATCTGGAGTTACAGATTTCGAGGATTGTAGATTCTTGTCTCCAACGTCATTCTTTACAATACTTGGTGCAC
The DNA here is from genome assembly GCF_046119375.1 of Phyllobates terribilis. Classification (NCBI taxonomy): domain Eukaryota; kingdom Metazoa; phylum Chordata; class Amphibia; order Anura; family Dendrobatidae; genus Phyllobates; species Phyllobates terribilis. The sequence goes on from NW_027362764.1 coordinate 460,687,185, forward strand.
TGGAAAGGCTATAGTCCAGAGGAGAGGATGTGGGTTTCAGCGTCAGAGGTGAATGGTCCCAGACTGTTTCGTTCATTTCACACCTTTTCTCCTGAGAAACCCGGTCCTGAGTGTCCGGGGGCCACTCGTAGATGGGGAGTACTGTCACAGGAGTGTCAGGGGCGACAGGCAGTCACCCTGCAGTTGGTTGCAGGAGATCTCTACGTTTGGCATTACAGACATCTTCTTAGAGGCTGGCTGTCTCTAGAACCCAGCGGCTACCTCCCTCTCGCTAATTAGCTCCATGGCCTGGGTATATAAATACCTGGTGTGTCTGAGAGAGAGGTGCCGGCGATATTCATTATTACTTGTGAGGCTTTAGCAAGAGCAGTACTTCATCCTCTCTGGAGCTTGCACATTTGTCTTCTAAAGCTAAGCAATCCCCCCTGTTTGTTGACCCTTGTTGTCTATAGAGTTTAGTGGAGGTCAACTAGTGCTCATCTCCTCCCTTCCCTAGCCTTAGCCATACACCAGGGAAAGTCAGGGCGCGGCACTCATGTGGCAATTGGTAAAGAGCCAATATAGGGACGGTAGTTGAGACAGGGTGACACTAGACTAGACTAGGAGGTCTCCACTTTCCTCTTTCCCTAGTGTCTGGGCTTCCTTTCCCTCTTCCCTCTGTGTTGCACTAAGTCTTTCCCACACCTTGCATGACAGTAGATTAGAATTATGAAAATGTCATGTCCATTATGCTTTTCTTTCTGCTGCGTAAACTGACCTGTGGTGCGTATTTGAAATCTTCAACATGTCAGTTTATCTTGCAAACAAACTGATTTTTATGTGACGATTTCCCATATAGAATTGCATTAAATGAGAAAAATCTGTAGCTTAATAAACACATATGTGTTTTTAGTTAACTTTTAAAGTAAAAACGCATTAAAAATGCATATTATTCACACATGACTCTGTCAACAAAGTTTTATCAAGACCTGGACGTATCGGAAATAAAGCAGCTTTATTTAAAAAATGACATGGCAAAAACAGACGAAAAACACAGCATAAAATGTGCGCTAAAACTATTATAAAAAAATAAAATTCATAAGAAATCCTGGTATGCATGGTCTCCCATCCTTATCCTGGTATGCATGGCCCCCTCATCCCCATCCTGGTAAGCATTGCCTCCTCATCACCAATCCTGGTATGCATGGCCCCCCATCCCTATCCTGGTATGCGTGGCCTCCTCTTCCCCATCCTGGAATGCATGGCCCCCTCATCCCCAATCCTGGTATGCATGGCCCCCTCATCCCCAATCCTGGTATGCATGGCCCCCTCATCCCCAATCCTGGTATGCATGGCCCCCCTCCCTATCCTGGTATGCAAGGGTATGCAGTGCACATATGAAAAAAAATAAACAATTCTACTCACCTTCCTTACCTCTGCTCCAGCGCTGTGTCCTGTTCTGCCAGCAGCTGATCTCAGTGCATGAGCAGCGCATGACATCACTGCCATGCGCCCTCACACTCTGATATCCGCTTCCGTAATAGTCACTGCTCTCCACGCAGGGACTATGGGAGTTGAGAGAAGTGAATATTAATTTTCTTTTATAGCGCACACTGTCAATTGAATCCGCGGCTTCCTGCTGTGGCTCGGCGATCACGTGTGCCCGCTATTAAAGAGAATGATTATTCATTCCTCTCCATGCCCATGGGAGTGGGGAGGAGTGAATATTTTTACTCTCTAATAGCGGGCACACAGGATCATCGAACCGCTGCAAGAAGCCGGTGACTGCGACTGACAATGTGCGCTAGCTATTAAGGAGAATGAATATTCACTCCTCTCCACTCTCATGGGCTACTGCCTGTGCCTCCCTCCTCCGCCGCTGCTCCTCCCCCACCACACTTCACAGCCAGAATGTATTATCCTGACTATAAGACGCACCCCCCACTTTCCTCCAAAATTTTGGAGGAATAAAGTGCTTATTATAGTCCGAAAAATATGGTAACCTAATTTACCTAACAGGCAAAGAAATGCTGCAGAAAATCTGCAACATCAATATCCCTATAAGAAATCAAATCCTGTCGGTTTCTCTTTTGTATAATGCCCCTAGCCACATTTAATGTCCAGTAAGGATAACCCCTTCTCAACCTGTCATGAAATAGTTGCACCTCAGCATGCAATCTAAATTCATCACTACAATTTCTGACAATCCTTGTCATCATCCATACTGGTATCGATTTTATCGTATGTCTCGGGTCACTTTTACATCAATATAGCCGTATGAGGGCTTGTTTTTTGTGGGACGAGTTGTACTTTTGAATGACAGCATTCATTCAACTACGTAGTGTACTGGAAAACAGAAAAAAAATCCAAGTGTGGTGAAATTGCAAAAAAAAGTGCAATTCCTCAATTGTTTTTTGGGTTTTTTCTTTACTATGTTCACTAAATGCTAAAACTGACCAATATGATTATCTAGGTCAGTATGTGTATGCAGATAACAAACATTTATAGGTTCTTTTTTATTTAAGTAGTGAAAAAAATTAAAAGTTTGTAAGGGTAAAAAATAGCACTATTTTCCGAGACCCACCCAAGCGTCTCCTCTTTCCATGATTTGGTGCCGGGTGAAGAATTTTTTTTGCACTCTGAGCAGTGAAAAAAAACATAATTCTGGCGTTTTGGTCTTTGATCTTGTTGCGCCATTTACTGATTGGATTAATTTACTTTATATTTTAATATTTTAATAGATCTGACATTTCTGAAAGCTGTGATACCAAATATGTGTATTTTTTAATTTAGTTTTATTTTGAATGGGACAAAAAGGGGGTGATTTGAACTTTTATGTGTTTTTTTATTTTTTTTATAATTTTTAAAACATTCTTTTTACTTGCTTCAATACTTAAAATGTTTAATATCACCGTATAAAAATGGATTGCATATGGCCAAATGAGAAAAAAAATCATCTGAATTTTCTGTATGAAACTTGAAGGATGTGAACTGGTGGACCGGCACCTAAAATGTATTTTCTCACTATTCTTACAGCCTAAAAACTTTTGTAATTTGCTTCATTACACAACACCCTATCTAGCTAATCAATAATTGTGTTTTACTGTACTTCCTGTGACATTTTACTTGAGAGGGGTCTCAAACATGACGACACAGGAGGCTGGGGCTGCATTCACTCTCCGGATCATCTATCGCCCCTCTTGGATCAGGATGCCATAGGGGGCAGCGCTGCAATTACTCACTAGTTTCTTTCATCGTCGCCCCCTTATAAAGACTCCCTGGATCCTTGGTGATGGATGCTGTGGCATACATGAGTATAGCACTGGCTCTCTGCTTCTGTCTTTGCCACAGCATTAGCTTCTGTGAAAGAAGTTGCTGTCAGTGGGTCGAGATAGAAGCAGTGAGTGGCTCCAGCACTGCCCCCTAGCTTCTAGCACCGCCCACAAATATGTCATCATTGTGGGGCTGTGCTGGTGTCACTCACTGCTTCTAGCACCATCCTCAAACAATTCATTACCATAAGGCGGAGGAGATAGAAGCAGTGAGTGACAACAGTGCAGCACCCTGATGACAACTCATTTGAGGGTGGTGATAGAAGATGTAAGGTGGCACTGGTGTCCCTCATTGCTTCCATCACCACGCCTTGATGACGATTCATTTGAGGATGGTATTAGAAGTTGATGACGTTTTCTCTCACAGAAGCCACAGTGGTGGCAGAGAGAAAAGCAGAGTGCTAGTGCTGCTCTCACATCATCCACAGCATCCATCACCCAGGATCCAGGACGTCTTCAGAGTTGGCAACGATGCAAGAAACTCGTGAGTAACTGCAGTGCTGTCCCTTGTGACATCCTTTTCCAGGAGGGGCGATAGATGCAGCGACGAGTTAGTGCGGCCCCAGCCTCCTGAGACTCCTCTCAAATGAAAGGTCAAAGAAAGTACAGTAAAAAACACATTTAGGCTATGTGCCCATGATGCTAAAATGCTCAGGATTTTTTCCTGAGCGTTTCTGCATCTCCCTGGCAGAAAAAAACGCATGCGGATTGTACATGCGTTTTCCTGCCAGGGACATGCGGAAATGGAGCGTTATTCACTGACATTTCCGCATGCGGATTGACAAGCGCTTTCCAAGCATCACTTGGAAAGTGCTTGTGACAACTAGGTCACACTATATAAATCCATGCAAACTGCATGGATTTATATAGTGTGACCCAAGAGAGTGGTTAAAAATAAAAAAATAAATATATACTTACCCTCCGATGACCCGCACTGGCTTGTTTCGCTCGGTCCTGGCTGCCGTCAGCAGTGGATTGAAAGACCTGCCGACGTCAGCGTCGCGTGACCTGTCACATGACTCTGACGTCAGCGCAGGTCCTTCAATCCACTGCAAAGTGCCGGGAAGCAAGTAGGAGCGCTGCGCGGGCCGCCGGAAGGTAAATATACATTTATTTTTTATTTTATTCTTTTTTTACAGATTTTTTAATGGTACCTGGGTGTGGATGAGACTCTCCTCTCCTCTACACCCGGGTACCATCTGCACATTAGAACTCTTGGATTAAGCATCTACATATACATTGATGCGTAATCCATGTGGTCTAATGCAAGTCAATGGCGGCGAAGACGCAGCCCTTCCACAAAATAATTGGTAGTGCTGCGTTTTTTTCCGCAATGATAATTCGCAGCGGAAATTTCCGCAGCATGTGCACAGCACATGCGGATTATCATTGGGGAACATTGCTGCCCTTCTACCATGCATTTTTAATGCGTTTCTGCAGTGTTTCCGCAGCTGCAAAAACACTGCAGAAACGCATTAAAAACGCATCGTGGGCACACAGCCTTAGGGATTAGCTAGATAAGGAGAATTGTAAAGTGTTTTTTAATAAATCAAATTACAGTAGTGTTTAGTGTGTAAAGATAGATAGTTTGAAAATACATATTAGGTGCAAGACCACCCATTTAATGTAAGTAAATAGTGAGTTTGTTGCAATTATCTAAATTTTTTTTACAGTGACTATAAAATAACTAATAGACTCACTGGAGTACGAATGTGCTGAATTCAATAAGAGGCACACACCACTTAATGAATTTGGCGCCTCTTCTCATTGCCTTGCGCCTCCATGCAAATTGTCAGAAATGTTACTTCTTAAAGTGCCTGGAGTAGCACTTTTGCAAAATTTGAATAGGCAACATAGTCATGCCCCGCCATGGCCTCAACAGCTAAAACCATTTTTCGTGAAAATACCAAAAGTCTGAAAATTTTTGTACAAATCTGCATTGCACAGAAAAGGCAACTTTTCAATGTGTTTTACGCCAGTTTTCTAGTGAAAACCCTTTGATGACCTAAGTGTTTCATTAATGCACATAAATCTCAAAGAAAATTGTGGTGTATACACTCAAGAGGCATATTTTTATTTATAACACATCAGATGATTTGATATAACTGACACAGAGTTGGACACAAAAATGTGTTAATTGATTTTCCTAATTATTTAAAATTATTGCTTGGTACCGCAGACAGTTTTCAGACAAAATTATAATTGGACTTTTAGTCAATCAAGTTTAAAGACTTGACTTGAAAAATGTATTAAAAATGCTATTCTGCTCTTTTACCAACTCTCCTGAAAGGAGATTCAACAGAAAACAAAAGCGCTTTCACAAAATCAGTAAATAGTATGATTTGATCTTGCTATATTTTGTTTACAGCTCCACAATAAAACATACATTGTTAATAATAAACTAAAAACTTTCTTATCATAATATATGTAGATTATTTTTAAAATAGTTGTAATTACTCTGCATTCACTAAGAAGTTTAACTTTTTTATTCCACATGTTTCCGTGCTTCGAGTTATAACACAATAGATAAAGAAATAAAACATACCAAGCAATTTCATATTTATGACTCAATTTTGTAGATAAAAGTAAAATTACTTTGCTATTGCATTTGGGACACGAGTATTGTGGATGCTCCAAGCGATTTCTACTCTCTCATGCAGTGAAAACTTTTAAGAAATAGCATTATATATGGTTATTTCTTATCTGCTTGTATACTTGAGTATTTCTAAATATCCCAAATGACAGATGAGTTATAGGTTATCTAACTGATAGTGAAAAAAAGAACAATGGCAGAAAACGTAGAATACGTTCAGCTTGAATTTAATGTTATTGTAGAAAGGTTTACAATCATATCTTTTAGCATTCTTCCCTTGCCATTTGTATACATCAGCAAGTCTTGTATCATTAAAACAAAAAAAGGAATCAGACCATAAAGGTTGGCATTAGTAGTAAGCAAATCTGCCAAAATTTGAAATTGCTGAAATGTGACCAGGAAATTTAATACAAAAACTAATCAAATGTACATTGTTATGCACGAACGTCTCCTCAGACCCCAGAGCATAATAAACAAACATTAAAAAAAATCTACTCACCCAGCTCTTGCCTGTCCTTTCGCAGAGCGTTACTCTAGTCCAGTCATGTTGTTCAGCGATTACATCACTGATACAGTCTTCACTGGGTCATCTTCTGCATCTTTCACCTCTCAACATGTTTGGCATCTTCTGTAACTTGGCATCTTTGGCATTCCCTACTCTGACTAGGCCATAACATTATGATTTTATGGCCTAGGCAGTTCAGATGATGCCAAAAATGCTGGGAGTCAGAAGACTCCTAAGATGGTCCAGTGAAGATTGTACTGGTGATTTGACCGAAGAAGACAAGTGAGTGTTAATTTTTATTTTTTATTTTTAACCCATTCCTGTTTTTTCAAATCAAGCAAAAGACCTGCAGCTGCTATTTTACTGGGCTGCTTGTGCCACTTACATTTGCAGAGCTGCTGAGCTCAGTTGTCTACAGTGCTGATGATGTGACGTCAGCACAGCAGACAATGGACACCAGGAGCAGCCACCGAGACTAAACGTTGGATTCGATCAGGGTAAGTAGAGAACAATTCGTTTTTTCACTACTAAAAACTTTCCTGAAAAGGCATACATTCACAATTTAATCAATTATATGATCTCAAATCAAGTAATATTTTTTTCAGAACAGTAATAATATTTGATGTTTGTTATATTGGATGTCAGACAAAATAGTGTGCATTCATGTTTAAAATGCTGAATAAAATGCCTTTTAACTTCTGTAGAAGAGACTTACACCAAAAGACAAATCAAACTGTGCTGTGTTCCTGAAGTAAGTGCAATAATACGAGCAACAAGATGCCAATGACCTGGACTTATTTATAGCCAGACAGAATCAATAACATATAAATGTGTGTGACCAGACAGCATACACCGTAAACTAGATGAATTCAATGAGGAGTTGATAACAGCCTCAAAGAGATATGGCACATAAGATAGACAGAAGGGAAGGCTACTAATTATCAAGACCTTTAATAAAAAGTGTGAAGCTTATATAATACATAGAAAACAAAAGCAGAAGCATAGAACATGATGATACAATAAAACAGCGAGAGGTAATAAAATAGAACAATGAAAATTCTGTGTATCATGTACTAAACTGTTACTCTAAAAAACGCTGTGTACAATGGAATCATTACATTTATATATAAGTATTGATTATCTTAAGGTGACATGTTTATTATATCAGGAACATATTCTCCTAGTATAACACATGAAACATTATTATATTTTCATAGTGAAGAAAGCCAAAGATGCATAATAAAAATGTTTTTCTAAATTTTACATTTTACTATTACAGCTAATTACTAGTGATGAGTGAGCACTAAAATGCTCGGGTGCTCGAAGCTCGGGTCGAGCACATTGGAATACTCGGGTGCTCGACCCGAGCAACGAGCCCAATGTAAGTCTATGGGAAACTCGAGCATTTTTTCTGGCGGTCCCCCCCGGAGGTCTGCAGAAGGTCAACAATTGCCCAAATCGATGGGAACAGTGCTCAATTAAACGTCACGCAGGCAGAATATATAGGCAGACAGGCAGGCAGGGTATATAGGAGGGTGCATGAAAAACCTAGCAAGGCACTTGGAACACACTAGTGCCCTCCGATTATCATGCACCCATCTCTTTAAAAAAGCCGGCCGGCAATTCATCAGCGGCATACATCGGTACCTGACAATTTAGAACAGAAAGAATAGAGCATCACACATAGATTAGATAGATAGAAACATGTCAGTCACATATATAATAAGTACAGTGACAATGTTGGTTGCTGTACTTGTCATTTAGTGTTAAAATAAAGGATTTATTAAAAAAAAAATTGGCGTGGGGTTCCCCGTAATTTTAGTCTCTAGCGGAGGTTAAGCAGACGGCTGGGGCAGATGTTTGAAGTATGGGAAGGAGGTAATACCCACGGAGCTTCCCAGGTTACTAATATCAGCCCCCAGCTCAATACCTAGCCTTTACTAGCTATAAAAATGGGGGACTCCAAAAAAAATGACGTGGGGTCCCCCCTATTTTATTAGCAAGCAAAGGCTAGGCAGACAGCTGGGGGCTGATATTAATAGCCCAGGAAGGGTGCCATGAATATTGGCCCCCTCCCAGGCTAGAAACACCAGCCATCAGCCGCCCCAGAAATGGCGCATCCATAGGATGCGCCAATTCTGGCACTTTAACCTCGCTCTTCCCACTACCCTGTAGCGGTGGCAGTGGGGTAACAGGGTTGGGGTTGAGGTCAGCTTATAATGCCAGCTGACATCAAGCCCAGGTTAGTAATGGAGAGGCGTCTATAAGACACCCCCATTACTAACCCCATAGTGAAAGTTAAAAAAAATACAAACAGCCAGAATAAAGTGCTTTAATTGAAATAAAGACACAATACTTTAATGTTCTAAATTAAACTCTACTTACCATATCGCCCAATCCAGCTGAAGCCAACGATCTCCTGCAATAAAAGTAAAATAATAAACCAACCTCATCCTTACCTTTCCATGGTTCCCAGGACAGCTTCAGCTCTGCTATATTGACATGACAGGCTGGATCGTAGCAGAACGCTGCCATCCAGCTTGCCATGCCGCAGACACTGAGAAGCTCCTAAGTGAAGCTCCTCAGTGTCTGGCTGTGATGGCATCCAGATGAGCCGAGTTCATGTCCAATGAACTCAGCTCACCTCATGCACGTCACTGACAGCGTGGGAGAATTCTCCTGCTCAAGCGGTGTCGGCTTTTTTAAGGAGACGGGTGCATGAAAACACTATTATTTTTTTTTAAGAAATCCTTTATTTTAACACTAAATGACAAGTACAGTAACCAACACTGTCACTGTACTTATTATATATGTGACTGACATGTTTCTATCTATCTAATCTATGTGTGATGCTCTATTCTTTCTGTTCTAAATTGTCGGGTACCGGTGTATGCCGCTGATGAATTGCCGGCTTTTCATGTTTCACTGTGAGCACTGTTCCCATCGATTTGGGAAATCACTGTAATGCCACAACCACCATGGCTGTGACATTATAGTGAGTGTCAGACAATCCCTGCATGATTGGTGCTCTAAATAGCGCCAAACATGCAGGACGGGGACCCGAGCTCCCGCCCAAGCATAGCGCAAGTACTCGCCGAGCTCCGAGCATCTCGAGTTCTGAGGTGCTGGGGCGAGTACTGAGCAGTGGCGAGCATGCTCGCTCATCACTACTAAAAACCTATTTGGGCACAGGGCTGTACTTGGAATGATATAGCCAAAATGCACAATTTGGGTTAATAAATGATTGTATAATCACTTATTTTGTTGTTTTTTTGTTGGTCCTGCACATGTTTAGGGGCCGCAGACTCTCAGCGTGGCATTAATGTGCCTCTTCCCTACGATACACTTTTATGTTAGATATAAAAAATATGTATTTGCAATTTATATAGTATAAGCGCAACATCTAAACCATTAGTAATTGACTACTAAACACACTTCAGTGATTCCACAACTAAGACTTCAACTAGTACCACAATAGGGTATATTTTTATATTTCATGGACATGGATATTAACCAGCTTTGGAGTGCATCAAAGAAATGTTTCATGATATTCACTAGTCAGGTAAGTGTGACAGAACAAGGATCACAGTCAAAGGAGTTGAAATGCCTTTAATAATGTTTTATAGCAGTACCGAGACTTTGCACATTGCATAGCTGCCTGCCATAGAGTCACCATTAATTTCATCATTCTTGTCTTTCTTGGACACTCTAAAAACCAATTTAGCTGTATGAGTTTTATTACATTTAACTGTGAATGCACATTGAGAGATAGATTCATTATTATTGATTTACTGCCCATTAGAGATAAATGGCAAATCTCCAACTCAACTGAACACTGTAATGCTTATAGCAACATTTATTAGTAGATAAATGCAGAAAAGGCACATCTAACCTCTACCTTATAGGCAGAAAAGGATATATACTATATAGGTCTGGTTCATGTTTCAGCTAATTTTCTTAAAGTAAAAACTATTATAGTGGAGGACTTTGCAAAATAATATTTTCTTATAGATCATTTTATTGCAATCCTATGGTGCACTGAAGATGGTAGCCTAGCAGTTAGATCAGCAAGCTGTCTAGTTAAGCGTAGCCTGTAAAACAAACCACGGGTGGTCTATGCTGTGGTTCAAAAGCAAAATACCCCAATAAAATGATTTAAAAAAAATGATCATATTTCAAAGTTCTGTAACATGACTAATTTTATTCTAAATAGATGAATATAAAAGTGTGAAAAATTTAGTATAATTACATTTTGTTCTCTGATGTGAAAGCATATGAATTACAAAATTCTGTATTCAACATTGTCTGTAATTATAGCATTGGATGTATGCACTTAACGCACTTTATTTTTTTATCTTCCATTTTGTATATAGTACATGTACAGTGGGTACAGAAAGTATTCAGACCCCTTTAAATTTTTCACTCTTTGTTTCATTGAAGCCTTTTGGTAAATTCTAGAAAGTTCATTTTTTCCTCATTAAAGTACACTCTGCACCCCATCTTGACTGAAAAAAATAGATCCTTTGCTCAGTATTGAGTAGAAGCACCCTTTTGAGCTAGTACAGCCATGAGTCTTCTTGGGAATGATGCAACAAGTTTTTCACACCTGGATTTGGGGATCCTCTTCCATTCTTCCTTGCAGATCCTCTTCAGTTCCGTCAGGTTGGATGATGAACGTTGGTCGACAGCCATTTTCAGGTCTCTGCAGAGAAGCTCAATTGGGTTTAGGTCAGGGTTCTGGCTGGGCCAGTCAAGAATGGTCATAGAGCTGTTCTGAAGCCACTCCTTTGTTATCTTAGCTATGTGCTTAGGGTCATGATCTTGTTGGAAGGTTAACCTTTGGCCAAGTCTGAGGTCCAGAGCACTCTGGAAGAGGTTTTCATCCAGGATATCTCTGTACCTGGCCGCATTCATGTTTCCTTCAATTGCAACAAGTCATCCTGTCCCTGCAGCTGAAAAACACCCCCATAGCATGATGCTGCCACCACCATGTTTCACTGTTAGAATTGAATTGGGCAGGTGATGAGCAGTGCCTGGTTTTCTCCACACATACCACTTAAAATTATCACCAAAAAGTTCTAACTTTGTCTAATCAGACCAGAGAATTTTATTTCTCATAGTCTGGGAGTCCTTCATGTGTTTTTGAGCAAACTCTATGCGGGCTTTCATATGTCTTGCACTGAGGAGAGACTTCAGTCAGGCCACTCTGCCATAAAGGCCCAACTGGTGGAGGGCTGCAGTGATAGTTGACTTTGTGGAACTTTCTCCCATTTTCCTACTGCATCTCTGGAGCTCAGCCACAGTGATCTTGGGGTTCTTCTTTACCTTTCTCACCAAGGTTCTTCTCCCATGATTGCTCAGTTTGGCTGGACGGCCAGGTCTGAGAAGATTTCTGGTGGTCCCAAACTTCTTCCATTTAAGGATTATGGAGGCCACTGTGCTCTTACGAACCTTGAGTAATGCAGAAATTCTTTTGAAACCATGGCCAGATCTGTACCTTGCCACAATTCTGTCTCTGAGCTTCTTGGGCAGTTCCTTTGAGCTCATGATTCTCATTTGGTCAGACATGCACTGTGAGCTGTGAGGTCTTATATAGACAGGTATGTGCCCTTCCAAATCAAGTCCTATCAGTTTAATTAAACACAGCTGGACTCCAATGAAGGAGTAGAACCATCTCAAGGAGGATTACAAGGAAATGGACAGCATGTGACGTAAATATGAGTGTCTGAGCAAAGGGTCTGAATACTTATGACCATGTGATATTTCAGTTTTTCTTTTTTAATAAATTTGCAAAAATTTCTACATTTCTGTATTTTTCAGTCAAGATGGGGAGCAGAGTGTACTTTCATGAGAAAAAAAATGAACTTTTTAAAATTTACCAAATGGCTGCAATGAAACAAAGAGTGAACAATTTAAAGCGGTCTGAATATTTTCCGCACCCACTGTATATATATGAGAGATGGATATATATATATGTACAGTATATACAGTACAGACCAAAAGTTTGGACACACCTTCTCATTTAAAGATTTTTCTGTATTTTCATGACTATGAAAATTGTACATTCACACTGAAGGCTTCAGAACTATGAATTAACACATGTGGAATTATATACTTAACAAAAAAGTGTGAAACAACTGAAAATATGTCTTATATTCTAGGTTCTTCAAAGTAGCCACCTTTTGCTTTGATGGCTGCTTGGCACACTTTTGGCATTCTCTTGAAGAGCTTCAAGAGGTAGTCACCGGAAACGGTCTTCCAGCAATCTTGAAGGAGTTCCCAGAAATGCTTAGCACTTGTTGGCCCTTTTGCCTTCACTCTGCAGTCCAGCTCACCCCAAACCATCTTGATTGGGTTCAGGTCTGGTGACTGTGTAGGCCAGGTCATCTGGCATAGCACCCCATCACTCTCCTTCTTGGTGAAATAGCCCTTACACAGCCAGGAGGTGTGTTTGGGGTCATTGTCCTGTTGAAAAATACATGATGGTCCAACTAAACGCAAACCGGATGGAATAGAATGCCGCTGCAAGATGCTGTGGTAGCCATGCTGGTTCAGTATGCCTTCAATTTTGAATAAATCCCCAACAGTGTCACCAGTAAAGCACCCCCACACCATCACACCTCCTCCTCCATGCTTTACGGTGGGAACCAGGCATGTAGAGTCCATCCGTTCACCTTTTCTGCATCGCACAAAGACACGGTGGTTGGAACCAAAGATCTCAAATTTGGACTCATCAGACCAAAGCACCGATTTCCACTGGTCTAATGTCCATTCCTTGTGTTCTTTAGCCCAAACAAGTCTCTTCTGCTTGTTGCCTGTCCTTAACAGTGGTTTCCTAGCAGCTATTTTACCATGAAGGCATGCTGCACAAAGTCTCCTCCTAACAGTTGTTGAAGAGATGTGTCTGCTGCTAGAACTCTGTGTGGCATTGACCTGGTCTCTAATCTGAGCTGCTGTTAACCTGCAATTTCTGAGGCTGGTGACTCGGATAAACTTATCCTCAGAAGCAGAGGTGACTCTTGTTCTTCCTTTCCTGGGGGGGTCCTCATGTGAGCCATTTTCTTTGTAGCGTTTGATGGTTTTAGCAACTGCACTTTGGGACACTTTCAAAGTTGTCCCAATTTTTTGCACTAACTGACCTTCATTTCTTAAAGTAATGATGGCCACTCGTTTTTCTTTACTTTGCTGCTTTTTTCTTGCCATAATACAAATTCTAACAGTCTATTCAGTAGGACTATCAGCTGTGTATCCACCTGACTTCTGCACAACACAACTGATGGTCCCAACCCCATTTATAAGGCAAGAAATCCCACTTATTAAACCTGACAGGGCACACCTGTGAAGTGAAAACCATTTCCGGTGACTGCCTCTTGAAGCTCATCAAGAGAATGCCCAGAGTGTGCAAAGCAGTCATCAAAGCAAAAGGTGGCTACTTTGAAGAACCTAGAATCTAAGACATATTTTCAGTTGTTTCACACTTTTTTGTTAAGTATATAATTCCACATGTGTTAATCCATAGCTTTGATGCCTTCAGTGTGAATGTACAATTTTCATAGTCATGAAAATACAGAAAAATCTTTAAATGAGAAGGTGTCCAAACTTTTGGTCTGTACTGTATACAGTGCCTTGAAAAAGTATTCCCCATAAGCTTTTCCACATTTTTTCTCATTACACCCACAAACTTAATTGCATTTTATTGGGATTTTATGTGATATACCAACACAAAAATAGCAAGTTTTAGTAAAGTGTAAGGGAAATAATACATGGTTTACTAATAATTTTAAAAATATTAATCTGAAAATTATGATGCACATTTGTATTCAGCCCCCGTGTAGTCTGATACCCCTAAATAAAATCCTGTATGACCAATTGCCTCCAGAAGTCACATAATTCGTAAATTGAGTCTCCCTATGTGTAATTTATTCTCAGGTATAACTACTGCTGTTCTGTGAAGACCTCAGAGATTTGTTTGAGAACATTGGGGATCAATCCGCATCATGAAAACCAAGGAAAACACTAGATAGATCAAGGAGAAAGTAGTGAAGAAGAGTAAATCAGGGATAGGTTATGAAAAAGTAGCCCAAGCTGTGAACATCTCATGGAGCACTGTTTAATTGATCATCTAAAAATGAAAGAAGTATGAAATAATTGCAAACCTACTAAGACATGGTCATCCACCCAAACTGATATCCCAAGCAAGGAAAGCACTAATGAGAGAAGCAGCAAGGGGCCCAACTATTAGTCGTATGCTCCACAAATCTGGCCTTCATGGACGAGTGGCAAGAAAAAAGCCATTTTTGAAAACAAGCCATAAGAAGTCCCATTTGCAGTTTGCAAAAAGCCATTTTGGGGTCACAGCTAGCATGTGGAAGAAGGTGCTTTTGTCAGATGAGACCAAAATAGAACTTTTAAGACTAAATGCAAAACGCTTTGCGTGGAGGAAAACAAACACTGCACATTACCGTGAAAACACCATCCCCAATTATGGTGGTGGAATCATCATGCTGTGGGGATGCTTTTCTTCAGCAGGGACAAGGAAGCTGGTCAGAGTTGATGGGAAGATGGCTAAATATAGGGAAATCCTGGAAAAAAAACCTGTTATAGCCTTCAAAAGACTTGAGAATGGGGCATAGATTCACCATCCAGCAGGACAACGACTCTAAACATACTGCCAGAGCTACAATGGGATAGTTTAAATCAAAGCATATTGATGTGTTTGATTGGCTCATTTACAGTCCAGACCTAAATCGTATTGAGAATTTGTGGCAAGACTTGAACATTGCTGTTCACAGATGCTCTTCATTAGTGATCAGTCAGCACTAAAATGCTCGGGTACTCATTGCTCGGGTCGAGCAAATAGGAATGCTCGAGTGCTCGATCCGAGCAATGAGCCCAATGTAAGTCTGTGGGAAACTCGAGCATTTTTCCGGCGGCCCCCCTGGCGGTATGCGGAGGGCATAAAAATTGCCCAAATCGATGGAAACAGTGCTCAAATGACATGGGAATAGCATGGGGAAGACCCCTGGAAGCATTTCTAACTCCAAGGTCACTGCTGTCAGCAATGTTGTCAGAGTATTACGCCACTTTTACTGACTCACAATAAAACATACAAAAATGAAACCAAAATGGATTTTCCTGGGAAATATGTTAAGGAACATCCTTCCCAGGTTAATGACTTGTATATAAGGCAAAATAAATAACCAAAAACAAAAATGCTCCTCCATATCTTGGGCTATGTTTACACGTAGCGTTTTTGATGCATTTTTGCACTTTTGCATGATCAGACATATCCTGTTTCATTTATGAAGGAGGGACTATGAAAGTCACAAAGTCACAAAGCCTATTTTTATAGGGCCAGCAGTCGGCACTTGCTATTGTTAGAAAGCCATCAGCCGGCTATGCTTTGTTGTTCCCATTATTAATAAGTGGGTCTCCTATACTGTTATTGCATATGCAGTGACTGCAAGGGCTGCCAAAAATTTGGACTCACCCCAGTACCCCTTTGAAGAGACATAGAGAAGGACCTCAGTAAAAAAAAATGTTCCCATTATAAAGGTCTCCTATAGTGGTAATGCCAATGCAGTGACTGCAAGGGCTGCCAAAATTTGGGAAAAACCCCAATACCAATTTAAAGACACATAGAGGTGGGCCTCAGTAACGACATGTTCCTAGAAAGGAGCAGTTCTGCTATAAAGTTATAGGGTATGCAGTGAGTACATTGGCTGCCAAAATTTAGGAAAAACCCCAATACCAATTTAAAGACACATAGAGGTGGGCCACAGTAATGACATGTTCCCATTAGAAAGGAGCAGTTCTGCTATACAGTCATAGGGTATGCAGTGAGTACATTGACTGCCAAAATTTAGGAAAAAAAACAATACCAATTTAAAGACACATAGAGGTGGGCCTCAGTAATGACATGTTCCTAGAAAGGAGCAGTTCTGCTATAAAGTTATAGGGTATGCAATGAGTACAACGGCTGCCAAAATTTGGTGAAAAACCCCAATAAGAATTTAAAGACACATAGAGGTGGGCCTCAGTAATGAGTATGACATGTTCCCATTAGAAAGGAGCGGTTCTGCTGTACAGTTACAGAGTATGCAGTAAGTACAACTGCTGCCAAAATTTAGGAAAAACCCCAATAACAATTTAAAGACACATAGAGCTGGTAATCAGTAACGACATGTTCCTAGAAAGGAGCGGGTCTGCTATACATTTATAGGGTATGCAGTGAGTACAACGGCTGCCAAAATATGGGAAAACCCCAATAACAATTTAAAGACACAGAGCTGGACCTCAGTAATGACATGTTCCTAGAAAGGAGCGCATCTGCTATACAGTTATACGGTATGCAGTGAGCACAACGGCTGCTAAAATTTAGGAAAAACCTCAATAACAATTTAAAGACACATAGAGGTGGGCCTCAGTAACGACATTTTCCCATTAGAAAGAAATGGGTCTTCCATACTGTTCTTGCGTATGCACTGACTGCAATGGTTGCCCAAATTTGGAGGCACTCCAATGCCCCTTGCAAGAGACATAGAGGAAGGCCTCCGGAAAAAAATGTTCCCAATATTAGGAAGTGGGTCTCCAATACTGTGTAGCTATGCAGTGAGTGCAATGGTTGCCAAAAATTTGGAGGAACTCTAATGCCCCTTGCAAGAAACATAGAGTAGGGCCTCCTGAAAAAATGTTCCCATTATCAGGAAGTGGGTCTCACATACTGTTTGCCTATGCAGTGAATGCAACGGCTGCCAAAAAATTGGAGGCACTCCAATGCCCCTTGCAAGAGACGTAGATATGGTGATATGGTAGATATGGTGGTGATATGGTGGTGGAGGATGAGGAGAAGGAGGACGGCAAGAGCAAATAGACAAAATCAGGAAGCGTATACCCATGTCTGGGTGTGAAGATAGAGGTGCATGGGAATAGAGTTAGACCTCCCAAGAAAAGACACTGTATTTGAGTTTATGTTACGCTGCTATCATTCAGTGGGGTTGAGAAGTCTGGCCCAACCCAGCCCTTGTTCATTTTTATAAGAGCCAGGCTGTCAGCATTTTCAGTTGACAGGCGGAGGCGCCTATCGGTTATAATTCCACCAGCGGCACTAAAAACCCGCTCTGACAAAACACTAGTGGCAGGGCAGGCCAGGACCTCCAAGGCGTCGAGAGCCAGTTCATACCATGTGTCCAGCTTGGATGCCCAATAATTATAAGGCACAGAGGAATCACAGAGAATGTTGGTAAGGTCGGCAAGGTACTCCTTCAGCAACTTCCTAAACTTTTTCCCTCCTTGTGAGAGTACCCCCCCGCATCAAGGCCTGTGTGATGGGAGGGTCTGAGAAAACTGTCCCTGAACTTTGACAGTGTTACCCTGCCTCGGCTAGATTGGATTTGTGTCTCTCTCGTCTGTACTCCTTGGTTGCCCAACGAACTGTGACCTCTGCCGCCAGAGTTTTCAGATGGGAATTTTTTAAACAATTCCGCAACAAGGGCCTTCTCGTACTGCCATATTTTTTTAGGCCTGTTCGACGCGGGAATAATAAACAGAAAGTTCTCCTTGTAGCGTGGGTCTAGAAGTGTCACCAATCAGTAATGACTGTCACACAAAATTTGGACAATGCAAGGGTCACAAAAAGGCAACATAAACTCAGCCATGTGTGCCAGACTGCTAACCGGCAGGACTTCCGTGTCCTCACCAAGAGGACAATTGACCATGCTTTCCTCCTCATCTTTCTCCTCCCTGTGCTCAGGCCATTCACGCTGAACAGATGGTATGACATTTGTGCAGATAGTACAGTCTATGGCGCAGTAAACTAGCTCCTGTTCTTCCTCCTTCTCCTCCTCCTCTTCCTCATTGTCACCCAATCCACGTTAGGATGAGATGAAGCTGGGCTGTGCGTTATCACCCTGTATTTTTGCTTGCTCCATCTCATTGTGCTCCGCCTGTAATGCATCCTCTTTAATTGTGAGCAGAGGGCGTTTCAGAAAACAGAGAAGCTGGATGATGATGCTAATTATGGCGTCATCGCCGCTCACCATCTTGGTGGAGTCCTCAAGGTTTTGGAGGATGGTATAGATGTCTGACATCCATGTCCATTCCTGAGGTCTTATGTGTGGAGTCTGACCTGAATACTGACGGCCGTGTTGATGCTGGTAGTCAAAAACTGCCCTCTTCTGCTCACATCTTTCCCAACATCTGCAATGTAGAGTTCCAATGCATGGGGAATCGCACATCAGTCGGTGAGCTGGAAGCTGCAAATGCTGCTGAAGCATGGCAAGGGTGGCGGAAACTGTAGCTGACTTTCTAAAATGGGCACACACGTGGCGTACTTTGACATGCAGATCCGGCAGATCTGGGTAGGTTTTGAGAAACCGCTGAACCACGAAGTTAAGCACATGGGCCAGGCATGGGACGAGTGTGAGCTCGCCTCACTTCAGAGCTGCCACCAGGTTCCTGCCATTGTCACACATGACAAACCTGGCTGTAGGTTCAGAGGTGTCCGCCACAGACCTGCCTGCTCTTTCACAGCAGCCCACAACTCTTCAACGGTGTGCGGTTTGTCACCTAAGCATATTAGCTTCAGCACAGCCTGTCAGCCTGTAACCGCTTGGCAGAGGCAATGCTGCAGTGCTTCCAGCTTGTTACTGATGTGATCTTTTCAAAGATGGAGGCTGAAGAGGAGGAGAAGAAGGAGGTGCACAAGATGAAGAATGTGGGGGCAACCTTGATTGACCTAGGGCCCGCAATCCTCGGCGTCGGGAGAAAGTGTTCCGCCCAAGGTCCGACTGGGTCTGAGCTTCCACTATATTAACCCAGTGTGCCGTCATCGAGATGCACCATCCCTGCCCACAAGGACTTATTCACGTGTCCGTGGTTAGGTGGACTTTCCGAGTAACTGCGTTGTTGAGGGCACGGCTAATGTTGTGGAACACGTGCTCGTGTAATGTGGGGATGGCACACTGGGAGAAATAGTGGTGGCTGGGGACCAAGTACTGAGGGACAGCCTCCGCCATCAGGTTGCAGAAAGCTTCAATCTCCACGAGCCTAAAAGGCAACATTTTGAGTGCAAACATTGGCGAAATGTGTGAATTTAGTGTTGTGGCCTGTGGGGCATTGGCTGTGTATTTGAGCTTGCATTTCAAGGACTGGGGTAGGGACAACTGAACGCTGCGCTGGGACAAGGACGTGAATGTGCTTGCTGATGGTGCTAGTTGATAGTGTGCAACGACACATGCAGGACGGGAGGCATCTTCGCATGTGCCGTGGACAGGGGATTGGCATGCAGGCACAACAGCGGAAGAAGCAGTGGTGTCACCCGCAGACATTGTTGCTGGACCCTGGGGTTCGGCCCACTTAGTCGGGTGCGTTGCTGCCATGTGCCTGATCATGCTGGTGGTGGTCAGGCTGTTAGTTTTGCTACCCCTGCTGATGCTGGACTGGCAGGTGGTACAAATGGTCTTTTTGGGGTTATCTGCAGAGTCTTTAAAAAAAAACAGACTCGGGAAGACCTAACAGTTGTACTGGCAACTTCCGTCATGTTGGTGTTACGGGGAACGCTTTCCTGACTTGTTTCTGTGCCCACCACACTGCTTCTTCCTGCCTGTTTTGGTGTTACGCCTTTCTCCCCCTGTATGCAGCTGTTCTCGCTCTGCATGTCCCCCTGCCAGGTTGACTTTCTGGCAATTGTCTCATCATCATCCACCTTTTGTGACAGTAATTGCACTTTCCCACCATTTCCTCCGCATGACCGTGGCTGCTCAAATATTTGGGCATTGCAACATGCATTCTCCTCTTCACCTGCTTAAAGCTGGCTGAACGAGAGGCCCGAATCTACAAATGGAAAAGTAAACAGTTCTTCTGAGTGTCCAAGTGTTGGATCAGTTGTCCCCGGGCACTCGGCATGGAGGGAGGAAGGAGGATCAGGGTGAGGAATATGCGGTCCAGACACACGGCTACTGAGACTTGACCGTGTGGAAGACAGGGTGGTGGTGGGGATGGCAAAGTGACTGGAAGCATTATCTGCTGTCCAACCAACAAACTTTTGACACTGCTCTGTGTTCAATAGTGGTGTTCTGTGGTCCCCTACTAATTGGGATAGGAAGCTCAATCAACAAGATGTGGGTGTTTGTTGTGGCACAATTTCAGCTTGCCCATGGCCTCGGCCTCGGCATGCACCATCACCATCAAGTCCACTTCCCCGTCCCTTGTCACGCATCTTGCCCACTTTAAATGGAGGACAATATTTTCCATGTTCACTACAAATGGCTGGCTTTGAACTGTAGGTTACTATTCTTCACAGCGACCTTGTGTGAATAGAATCACTGACACACTAGAACAAAATGGAAATGGACGCCCGAAATGGCTGATTTTGGAATGCAGCTATATGTGATATGTCTGATGGAAAACCACGGTTTTAAAAAGCGGGCCTGTAGTTTACTAATACTATTTTTCATAGCGACCTTGTGTGAATAGCTTCACCAACACACTGCAACAAAATGGAAATGGAGGCCAGAAATGGCTGAATTTGGAACGCAGCTATATGTGATATGTCTGACGGAAAACCACGGTTTTAAAAAGCAGGCCTGTAGTTTACTAATACTATTCTTCACAGCGTTCTCATGTGAATAGCTTCACCAAGACACTGCAACAAAATGGAAATGGAGGCCAGAAAGTTATATGTGATACTTCTGATGGGGAACCACGGCTTTAAAAAGCGGGCCTGTAGTTTACTAATACTATACTTCACAGCGACCTCGTGTGAATAGCTTCACCGACACACTGCAACAAAATGGAATTGGAGGCCAATATTTTCCACGTTCAGTTCAAATTTCTGGATTTTTATCGCTTTAATATGGAAAAGATCTGGCTGTATTCTGCAGTGCTAACAAATGGAGCAGAAAAACGGTTTACTCCTGATTGCTTTTTAAGCAAATAATCAGGATTAATATAAAAAAAAAATTTCTCTGGCCCCTGATACCTGGGGCTATATGTACAAATATCTGTAATAGCAGGATCAGTCAAAATGTGCAATGGACCCTCTTGTGCTGTATTCAGTGCAGTCTGTCACATACCCTGCCTGCCTTGCTTTTTAAGCAAATAATTAGAATTAAGATAAAAAAAATTAGCCCTGGCCCCTGATATCTGGGGCTATGTCTACAAATATCTGTAACAACAGCAGCAGCAGACAGAACGTACAATGGACCCTCTTGTGCTATATGCAATGCAGTCTGCCACATACCCTGCCTGCCTAACTCCTGCTATCACCGCTGAATATATGCAGCTGAATTAGTCCTCAGAAAGACTGTGATTTCAGATTGATATATAGATATGTTGTGGAATAATTATACTAACAATAAAGCAGATCTCTCCCTGACTCAGCAGCAGCTCTCCCTACTCTGCCTGTTTCTGGGGTAGACTGTGACGAGCATAGCAGCACCAGGTCTTATATAGACCCGATGAAACTATGCGGCCAGTCAATCACTGCCAATAATGCCCACAACCAACATGGTTACGGCATTACAGTGCGTGGCAAGCAATCCCTGCATGTTCATTGGCTTTATAAAGAGCGCCAAACATGCAGGGCAGGGACCCGAGCTCCCACCCAAGCAACCCGGAAATACTCACCAAGCGCCAAGCTTGTTTAGCACCATGATGCTCGGGCGAGTACCGAGTAGTGGCGAGCACGTTCGCTCATCACTACTCTTTATCCAATGTCACTGAGCTAGAGCTAGTTTGCAAAGAAGAATGGGAAACATTTTCATCCTTTAAAGCTGGTAGAACCCAAAAGACTTGCAGCAGTAATTGCACCAAAAGGTGGTCCTACAAAGTATTGACTTAGGGGGGGCTGAATACAAATGCACGTCACAATTTTCCGATTTTTTTTTTTTTTAAATAATTGAAAAACCATGTATCATTTCCTTTACTTTTCACAAATGTTTGCTACTTAGTTTTGGTATATCAAACATGGTGAACATTGGACATTGTTTCAAAAAACATCACAGTAAAAGATAATGCCTTACCAATACCAGGTCAGATTACCAATGCACTACAGGATGCAGCAAGCCTCCATGATAAATGCAGGGCAACACATGTGTTAGTTTTGGTATATCACATAAAATCTCAATAAAATGTGTGGATGTAACTTGAAAAAGTTGACCTGGTAAGAATACCTTTTCATGGCATAGAAACATGATGAGCAGAAATTCCTTAGCCACAGTTATCTTATGCTAGTTCTTTATTTTCAGAATTTTGACTTAATATCTGGTGAAAGATTCCATTTAAGGGGATTGTCTCTTGAAGACAACTCCTCTGAATTAAGGCTGTCCTGATTATCTGCAGCAAGACTGGCTGTCGAATTCCTCGCAAACAACTGATATACTAAGGATAAATATATTCTGCTTTCTATTTCACTTTTTTCAACTGAGATTTCTGAAAAATGCAGAAGAGTAAGCAGTCGGCAAGTGATTTCAGGTTTGAAAATTGCTTATTAGAATTCATGTGATGAGCGCTAGAAGTATAGGAAAAGCATAATCCTAACAGTGAGTACATTACGCCTTGTTGACATTACACTTTATACTCACTAACAAATTATACCCCTTTAAGAGCTCTGGCTCAAAGAGCAATGGACCCTTTTTAGGAAATCTATATGCCATAATAAAAGCATAGGGTTATAAATGCTTACCATAGAATATATCTAATTAAGGGAATAACTAAAAATAAGGTCATTTTTATATATTAACAATTTTATATTTTTTAATATACAGTACAGACCAAAAGTTTGGACACACCATCTCATTTAAAGATTTTTCTGTATTTTCATGACTATGAAAATTGTACATTCACACTGAAGGCATCAAAACTATGAATTAACAAATGTGGAATTATATACTTAACAAAAAAGTGTGAAACAACTGAAAATATGTCTTAGATTCTAGGTTCTTCAAAGTAGCCACCTTTTGCTTTGATGACTGCTTTGCACACTCTTGCCATTCTCTTGATGAGCTTCAAGAGGTAGTCACCGGATATGGTTTTCACTTTACAGGTGTGCCCTGTCAGGTTTAATAAGTGGGATTTCTTGCCTTATAAATGGGGTTGGGACCATCAGTTGTGTTTTGCAGAATTCTGGTGGATGCACAGCTGATAGTCCTACTCAATACACTGTTAGTTGCTTTTTTTCTTGCCATAATACAAATTCTAAGTAAAGAAAAACGAGTGGCCATCATTACTTTAAGAGATGAAGGTCAGTCAGTCTGAAAAATTGGGCAAACTTTGAAAGTGTCCCGGAGTGCAGCTGCAAAAACCATCAAGCGCTACAAAGAAACTGGCTCACATGAGAACCGCCCCAGGAAAGGAAGAACAAGAATCACCTCTGCTTCTGAGGATAAGTTTATCCAAGTCACCAGCCTCAGAAATCGCAGGTTAACAGCAGCTCAGATTAGAGACCAGGTCAATGCCACACAGAGTTCTAACAGCAGACACGTCTCTACAACAACTGTTAAGAGGAGACTTTGTGCAGCAGGCCTTCATGGTAATATAGCTGCAAGGAAACCATTGCTAAGGACAGGCAACAAGCATAAGAGACTTGTTTGGGCTAAAGAACACAAGGAATGGACATTAGACCAGTGGAAATCTGTGCTTTGTTCTGATGAGTCCAAATTTGAGATCTCTGGTTCCAACCACCGTGTCTTTGTGTGACGCAGAAAAGGTGAACGGATGGACTCTACATGCCTGGTTCCCACCGTGAAGCATGGAGGAGGAGGTGTGATGGTGTGGGGGTGCTTTGCTGGTGACACTGTTGGGGATTTATTCAAAATTGAAGGCATACTGAACCAGCATGGTTACCACAGCATCTTGCAGCGGCATGCTACTCCATCCGATTTGCTTTTAGTTGGACCATAATTTATTTTTCAACAGGACAATGACCCCAAACACACCTCCAGGCTGTGTAAAGGCTATTTGACCAAGAAGGAGAGTGATGACCTGGCCTTCACAGTCACCAGACCTGAACCCAATCGAGATGGTTTGGGGTGAGCTGGACCTCAGAGTGAAGGAAAAAGGGCCAACAAGTGCTAAGCATCTCTGGGAACTCCTTCAAGATTGTTGGAAGACCATTTCCGGTGACTACCTCTTGAAGCTCATCAAGAGAATGCCAAGAGAGTGCAAAGCAGTCATCAAAGCGAAAGGTGGCTACTTTGAAGAACCTAGAATCTAAGACATATTTTCAGTTGTTTCACACTTTTTTCTAAGTATATAATTCCACATGTGTTAATTCATAGTTTTGATGCCTTCAGTGCGAATGTACAATTTTAATAGTTATGAAAATACAGAAAAATCTTTAAATGAGAAGGTGTGTCCAAACTTTTGGTCTGTACTGTACATGTAGATAAATATTATGCTCCATCATGGAAAAAGCATGATATCCATGAACCAGATGCAGCCCCTGGTCTCTTTAACTCCTTTGAACATGTGCATACAATAAAAGAATCCTATTTTTTTTTGTCTTTGGTAAGAACTGCATTTATTTTCTGAAGAGGATTTTCAGTCTACTGACAAGAGGCATTCAGAAAGTGCTAATTGATATTTCTTACAGTTGGTGTGTTAGCTTTATTAGAACAAACCTCTAAGAAACATCTTGAAAAAATCATGACCCTCCCATTATGTTAATATTAGTGTTGAGCGAGCACTAAAATGCTCGGGTGCTCGAAGCTCGGGCCGAGCTCACTGTGATACTCGGGTGCTCGACCCGAGCAACGAGCCCAATGTTAGTCTATGGGAGACGCGAACATTTTTGCGGCGGCTCCCCCGGCAGTCTATAGAAAGCCTAAAAAGTGCCCAAAACGATAGTGACAGTGCTCAAATGACATGGGGTCAGCATGGGGATCGCCCCTGGAAGCATTTCTGACCCCCAGGTCACTGCTGTCAACAACGTGGTCAGAGGTATTAAGCCACTTTTACAGGCTCACAATTAAACGTTCAAAAACGAAAGTGAAAGTGCTTTCCTGTGAAATATGTTAACCCCTTAACGACCATGGGTCTTTCTGTTTTTGTGTTTTCCTTTTTTGCCCCCCTTCTTCCCAGAGCCAGAACTTTTTTAATTTTCGTTCAATATGGCCATATGAGGGCTTATTTTTTGTAGGACGAGTTGTACTTTTAAACACCATCACTGGTTTTACCATATCGTGTGCTGGAAAATGCGAAAAAAATTCCAAGTGCAGTGAAACTGCAAAAAAAAATGCAATTCCACAGTTGTTTTTTGGGTCCTTTTTTTACCACGTTCACAGATTGCTAAAACAGACCTGCCATCATTATTTTCCAGGTTGTTTCGAGTTCATAAACACTAAACATGTATAGGTTCTTTTTTATTTAAGTGGTGAAAAAAAAATCCAAAGCTTGCTAAAAAAACAAAAAAAAAATGACGCCATTTTCCGAGACCCTTAGCCTCTCCATTTTTCGGGATCTGGGTGCAGGTGAGGGCTTATTTTTTGCGTGCCGGGCTGACGTTTTTATTGATACCATTTTGGGCTAGATCCGATGTTTTGATCGCCCATTATTGCATTTTATTGCAAAGTTATAGCGACCAAAAAAACTTAATTCTGGCGTTTAAATTTTTTTTCTCATTACGCCGTTTACTGATTGTATTAATTCTTCTTTTATATTGATAGATCGGGCGATTCTGAACGCGGCGATACCAAATATGTGTATGTGTTTTTTTTTTATATATATATATTTTATTTTGAATGGGGCGAAAGGGGGGTGACTTAAACTTTTAGATATTTTTTATTTTTTTTATTTTTTAAAAAACTTTTTTTTTACACTTTCTGCTTGCTTCTATAGTCTCCAGAGGAGACTAGAAGCAGCAGTTGTCTGATTGCTTCTACTGCATACAAGCGATGAGCAGATCGCTTGTATGCAGGAGAAATGCTCACTTGCTATGAGCGCTGACCACTAGGTGGCGATCATAGCAATTGAGACATGACAACCACAGGCGTCTGCTGCAGACCCTGAGTTGTCATGCCCACCCATTGGTGACCCGCGATCACGTGACGGGGTCACTGATGGGTGGGGCTTAGGACTCCCGGAAGCGCGAGTTAAATGCCACTGTCAGAGATTTAACATGTTAACAGCCGCGGGTGGATTGCGATTCCAATAATCAGCTGACATGTGCTCGATTCAGTGCGGGCTCACCGCCGGAGCCCCAGCTGAACCGGCCTTCCCGACCTGGTGCGTACTATTACTGACCAGGTCGGAAAGGGGTTAAGAAACATCCTTTCCAGGGTAAAGACTTGTGTATAAGGTAAAATAAATAACCAAAAACAAAAATACTCCTCCACACCTTGGGCTATGTTCACAAGTAGCATTTTTTATGCGTTTTTGCACGTTTGTATTGCTTTCAACTGTGACAAATGCATTCACCGGGAAATGTCATTTTAACATTTTACAACCTTATCTGGCCATGTGCTGTGTGACACATGCATACAGTGCTAAAAAGACATGGGAACAGCATGGAGAAGACCCCTGGAAGCATCTCTGACACCCAGGTCACTGCCTAAAAGTGTGCCCATCAGAAGTGATCCTTGCCGCATCAGAAGATGCAGACTTGCAACTATCCCCGTGCAAGTCCTTGTCCCAGGCAATTGTTGAATTGTACCTCCCCCATAACTTGCAATACAAGTGCAAGTATGCAGCCTGCCACCCACCCACCCCCAGGCTGCAATACCATACTGCTAGCTTGCTTGCACTTGAAATTGGGCCTTTTAGGCATGTGGAGGTAGAATCGGGCCACCACGTCATGGCTGCGTCGGTAGCCTGGTATTCATACTCAGTCCCCTGCCGCCCGGCGGCCGGGTGTCCACACACAGTCCCCAGCCGCGTGGGGGTGGCCGGGTGTCCATAAACGGTCCCCAGCCGCCCCTATTTGTCCCGGTGCGCCTTATACACAAGCGCGCATACCAAAACATTACCTGTGCCCTCCCCAGTGCATTTAGTGGGAAGGACAGCCTAACCACAAACACGTGGACAAGTGAATGTGGCCAGGAATGGTCCATCTCACTGACGCCTTCACACTGGGTTAATATTGTGGAAGCCGGGACACAGTTGGACACTGGGATGCAACACGTCTTCCAGACATAGAGGATTGCGGGTCCTGGGTCAATCAGGCTTCAACACAAAGTTCAGAAGGTAGACAGCAGCAGTGGTCGGCCTCCTACACAGCGAGTAAATTATTCATGATCATGAGGCCATCCACCTCCTTAGCTTTCTGTTCCTTGGAATGCAAGCGCATGTATGTAGTAGCAGCTAGGCCTGAGGTGGTCAGCGTTTTGGCGCATATTCTACCTCCTTCGAGGATTGCTGGATGTTTTCCTGCTACTATCCCAGTTCTATGACTCCCGTTTAAACAAAGCTTCAGGTGATGAATGATGGATGAGGTGGTGGCAAAGGAGAAAGAGCAGGAGGAACACGGACCATTCACATCAATATCAGGCCAGCCAACCACACATGTCTTGTAGGATATGTTTCTGTACCAAAAGGAGCGGTTCAGCTACACAGTTATAAGGCATACAGTGAATGCAATGCCTACCAAAAATTTCGAGGCACTCCAATGCCCCTTGGAAGTGACATGGAGGTCAGAGGGCCTTAACTAAACCGTTTTTTCCATTTATAGCAACTGGGTCTCCTGTACACTGTTGGCCTAAGCAGAGAATGGAAGGCTTTCCAAAAATTATTAGGCACTGCAATGCCCCTTGAAACAGACGTGGATTACAGCGTATTAAAAACCTTCTACCCATTATTGGGGAGGGGTCTCCCTTAGTGTTCGCCTATGCATTGAAAAGCAAAAGCTGACAAAAATTAGGAGGAAATGCAATGCCCGTTGCAAGAGTCGTGGAGGTTAGAGGTAATTAAAAACAACATGTCAATGCCCCTTGGAAGAGCTGTGGAGTTCAGAGTGGTTTAACAAGACGGTTTTAATGCCCCTTAGAAGAGACGTGAAGTTCAGAGTGGTTTAACAAGACAGTTTTAATGCCCCTTGGAAGAGATGTGGAGGTCACAGTAGCTTAACAAGATGGTTTTAATGCCCCTTGGAAGAGACGTGGAGTTCAGAGTGGTTTAACAAGACAGTTTTAATGCCCCTTGGAAGAGTGGTGGAGGTTACAGTGGAATAAAAAGACAATATCAATGCCCCGTGGAAGAGACGTGGAGGTCACAGTAGCATAACAAGACGGTTTTAATGCCCCTTGGAAGAATGGTGGAGGTCGCAGTGGAATAAAAAGACAATATTAACGACCCTTGGAAGAGACGTGGAGGTCACAGTAGCTTAACAAGACGGTTTTAATGCCCCTTAGAAGAGACGTGGAGTTCAGAGTGGTTTAACAAGACAGTTTTAATGCCCCTTGGAAGAGATGTGGAGGTCACAGTAGCTTAACAAGATGGTTTTAATGCCCCTTGGAAGAGACGTGGAGTTCAGAGTGGTTTAACAAGACAGTTTTAATGACCCTTGGAAGAGTGGTGGAGGTTACAGTGGAATAAAAAGACAATGTCAATGCCCCTTGGAAGAGACGTGGAGGTCACAGTAGCTTAACAAGACGGTTTTAATGACCCTTGGAAGAGTGGTGGAGGTCGCAGTGGAATAAAAAGACAATATCAATGCCCCTTGGAAGAGTGGTGGAGGTTACAGTGGAATAAAAAGACAATATCAACGCCCTGTGGAAGAGACGTGGAGGTTACAGTAGCTTAACAAGACGCTTTTAATGCCCCTTGGAAGAGTGGTGGAGGTCGCAGTGGAATAAAAAGACAATATTAACGACCCTTGGAAGAGACGTGGAGGTCACAGTAGCTTAACAAGACGATTTTAATGCCCCTTACAAGAGCCATGCAGTACAGAATATTATAAACATTATTCCCATTATTGGGGAGTGGGTCTCCCATAGTCTTTGCCTATGCCTTCCAAGCAAAATCTGCCAAAAATTAGGAAGGGGGAACTTGCAATGTCCCTTACAAGAGCCATGCAGTACAGCATATTAAAAACATTTGTAACGGGTCCGGGAGGCGGAACCTCTGAGCTACTATACAAGGGGGCGGCCCTTGTAAGGGAGCGGGTGGCAGTCTCTGGGTGAACGGACAGGGAGTTACGGCAAGTGATCAGGGCAGTCTCTGGGTAAGGGGTAGGTATGACCTGTGATGGCGGAGCCTCCGGGTAGGCTAGCAGGCAGAAGGTAGATGTGTGCTCCCAGGTGAGCAAGCGAGAGTCTCTGGAATAGCAGGTGGTCACGGCACGTGACGGCGGAACCTCCGGGCTGGCAGGCAGGTAGGTAACGGAGAAGCGCTCCCAGGTGAGCGGGCAAGAGTCTCTGGAATAGCTGGTGGTCACCGCACGTGACAACGGGACCTCCGGGCTGGCAAGCAGGCGGGTAACGGAGATGCGCTCCCAGGTGAGCGGGCAAGAGTCTCTGAGATAGCTGGTGGTCACAGCACGTGACAACGGAGCATCCGGGCTGGCAAGCAGGCAGGTAGCGGAGAAGCGCTCCCAGGTGAGCGGGCAAGCTGGTCCATAGACAGACTGACCGGAGTTGTAAGGCGGACCGTCGGACCTCAGGCAAGCAGGCAGGTAGCTGATGTGCGCTCCCAGGTGAGCGGACAAGTTGGTCCTTAGACAGACTGACCGGAGTTGTAAGGCAGACCGTCGGACCTCAGGCAGGCAGGCAGGTAACAAGTATTCAGGCAGGAATCAGGCAGGTAACTAGCAGGAAACTGGCAGGAAACTGGCAGGTAACTGGCAGGTAACTGGCAACGGGACCTGAGGGCTGAAGCACAGGTGAGACACAGGTGCAAACAACATTGCTCGGGCACCTCCATTTTGGAGGAGGTGCCTTATATATGATGAAGTCCTCCGGCCATTGGCCGGGGACTCCTTAGGACGGCGCGCGCGGCCCCTTTAAGAGGAGGGGAGCGCGCGCGCGCGCGCCCTAAGCACAGGGGCCGGGAAGGAGCGCGCGCTGAGAGCAGAGCGGGAGGAGGACGCCGGGAAGGAGCGCGCGCTGACAGCAGAGCGGGGAGAGGACGCCGGGCACGGAGCAGAGCGGTGAGGGGAGCAGCGTCCCTGCCTAGCAGAGGGCAGGGACGCCAGCGCTACAGTACCCCCCCCTTTAGGCCCCCCCTTTTTTAGGCCAGACAGAAATTTAGCTAGGATGAGAGGGGCATGGATGTTCTCCCGGGGCTCCCACGTTCTCTCCTCAGGACCAAACCCCTTCCAATCTACCAGAAAAAAGGTCTTTCCTCTTACCCTTTTTGTGGCAAGAATGTTCTCTACCTCAAACTCGTCCTCAGCAGAAACCGGAGCAGGAGGCGTACCTGTAGACTTGGAAAAAGAGTTAAGCACCACAGGTTTGAGGAGAGACACATGGAAGGAGTTAGGGATCCGTAAGTTGGCCGGGAGTTTCAATTTATAGGCCACCAGGTTGATCTGAATGATGACCTCCAGTGGGCCGATGAACCCAGGCCCTAATTTATAGGAAGGGATCTTGAGCCGGACATATTTGGACGAGAGCCAGACTTTATCCCCAGGGCGGAATTGAGGAGGGTCCAGACGTTTTTTGTCAGCGTGTCTTTTCATACGCTCGGATGACAGAAGGAGTGCGGACCGGGTACTCTCCCATATGGAGGAAAATTTGTTAACAAGAGATTCCGCAGCCGGATTGTCCGCCGAGGTGGAGACGGGAAACGGGATCCGAGGATGCTGACCGTAGACTACAAAAAACGGGGATTTGGAGGAAGACTCGCTCTCGTGATTGTTGTACGAGAATTCGGCCCATGGCAGGAGATCCACCCAGTCAGAATGGTGGGCATTAACGAAGTGCCGAAGGTAACTGGTCAGGTTCTGATTGATCCGCTCCACTTGACCATTAGACTGTGGGTGGTAAGCGGAGGAGAAGTCCAGGGTGACGTCCAGCAATTTACAAGTGGCTCTCCAGAAACGGGAAGTGAACTGTACCCCACGATCCGACACGATGTGACGGGGCAGGCCATGAAGACGGAAGATGTGGCGGATAAAGTCTTTAGCCAGCTCGGGTGCAGACGGAAGACCTGGCAGTGGAATGAAGTGAGCCATCTTGGAGAAGCGGTCAGCGACCACCCAAATGACCGTACAACCGGCAGAGACGGGTAGATCAGTAATGAAGTCCATCGCTATATGCTGCCAGGGGGCAGCAGGTACTGGCAGAGGTAGGAGACGGCCGGCCGGCAGGTGTCTCGGAACTTTGTTGCGGGCGCAGGACACACAGGCAGAAACAAAGTCTATTACATCCTTGTGCAGGTTAGGCCACCAGTAGTGCCGGGTAATAAGCTGGAGGGTCTTTTTCTGACCGGCGTGGCCAGCTAGTTTAGACGAATGACCCCAGTGTAGGATCTTCTCCCGATCAGGTACTGGTACGAACGTCTTACCAGGAGGAAGACGATTTAGACTCACGGGAGCCACCTGCATTACTCTGGCGGGATCGATGATATGTTTCGGATCCTCCTCGAGATCAGACACCAGAAAGGACCGAGACAAGGCGTCCGCCTTGACGTTTTTGTCAGCCGGGCGAAAATGAAGGACAAAATCAAAACGAGCAAAAAACAAGGACCACCGGGCTTGGCGCGGGTTAAGTCTCTGGGCATGCTGGAGGTAAGCCAAGTTCTTGTGGTCAGTGTAAATTATTACTGGGTGAAGAGCCCCCTCGAGCAGGTAACGCCACTCCTCCAATGCCAGTTTGATGGCCAATAACTCTCGGTCTCCTATGGAATAGTTGCGCTCAGAGGAGGAGAAGAGTTTAGAGAAGAAGCCACAAGTTACCATCCTCCCGGAAGATGATTTTTGAGTAAGTACCGCTCCGGCTCCAGAGGAGGAGGCGTCAACTTCCAGGAAGAACTGTTTGTTGCCATCTGGGCGATGCAGCACCGGGGCGGAAGAGAAGGCCTGTTTAAGGGAAAGAAAGGCCTCCTCTGCTTCGGGTGGCCACTCTTTGGGATTAGTACCTTTACGGGTGAGCGCAGAAATTGGGGCCGTCCGGGAAGAGAAGTGTGGTATGAAGAGGCGGTAGTAGTTGGCGAAGCCCAGGAATCGCTGAATGGCCTTCAACCCCTCCGGTCGGGGCCATTTCTCGATGGCAGACAGTTTCTCAGGATCCATTTGTAGGCCGGTCTGAGAGATAATGTAGCCCAGAAACGGAAGCGAGGTCTGCTCAAAGAGGCACTTCTCATATTTAGCGTAGAGATGGTTCTGCCTTAGCCTGAGCAGGACCTGACGAACGTCCCTCCGGTGAGTCTGGAGATCCGGAGAGAAGACCAAGATGTCGTCCAGGTACACCACTACGCAGGAGTAGAGAAGGTCCCGGAAGATGTCATTGACCAACTCTTGAAAGACGGCAGGAGCGTTACAGAGACCAAAGGGCATTACCAGGTATTCATAGTGGCCGTCCCGGGTGTTGAATGCCGTCTTCCATTCATCCCCCTGACGAATACGAACCAGGTTGTACGCCCCACGAAGGTCCAGTTTGGTGAAGATCCTAGCCCCCCTCAGGCGATCAAATAATTCTGGAATGAGCGGAAGGGGGTACTTATTCTTCACCGTGATCAGGTTTAGGCCTCTATAGTCTATACAGGGACGGAGAGAGCCGTCCTTCTTTTTGACGAAAAAGAAGCCTGCTCCCGCCGGGGAGGTAGATTTCCGGATGAATCCTCTGGCCAGATTCTCCTCAATATATTCGGACATTGACTGGGTTTCAGCAGCGGATAAAGGATAGATACGCCCACGGGGAGGAGTAGTACCGGGTAGCAGATCGATGGGACAGTCGTATGGTCTATGTGGTGGTAATGTCTCTGCCTCCTTTTTATTAAAGACATCTGCATAAGACCAATAAGGAATCGGAAGTCCAGGTAGATTAGCTGGGGTAGGAGAGGGACGGACGGGATGGACGGGAACCAGGCAGGTTTTATGACAGTCTTGTCCCCAGCGAAGGACCTCTCCGGTTTGCCAGTCTAGCACGGGTGCATGTCTCTGGAGCCAGGGCAGACCTAGCAAGAGGGCGTGAGAGAGTCCAGGCAGAACATGAAAGGAGATACTTTCAGAATGCAGCATTCCCACCTGCAGGGTAATGGATTCGGTGATGAGTTGAATGGGGCGAGGTAAGAGGCCCCCATCCACGGCAGCGACAGACAAGGGTACAGCCAGAGGTTTGGTGGGGATGCGGTATTTCTCAACCAGGGACTGTGAAATAAGGTTCCCGGCTGCTCCAGAGTCAAGTTGGGCTAGTTCGAAATAACGGTTCTCCCCGTAGATGATCGAAACTGACAACAGCAGGGATGGAGAGGATTTATTCTTGTCTAGGTGGACCTCTCTGAGCGAACCTAGACACAGGCGTTTCCCGACCTCTCCGGGCAGGCACGGATCCGGTGCTCCTTACTGCCACAGTAGAAGCAGCTCCCCTCGGCACGGCGTGAGTCCTGACGGGTTTTGACCATCTTGGTCTGGTCGACCTGCATAGGCTCAGGAGAGTGTACCTGGGGAGAGATGGAGGGAATGACGGGTTTCTGGAAAGTAGGAGCTAAACGTGGAATCCTTCTCTCACGGGTGACCTCTTTGGCACGCTCCTGGAACCGTAGGTCAATCCGGGTGGCAAGGGTTATTAGATCATCGAGAGAGGTAGGAATGTCCCGACCAGCAAGTTCATCTTTAATACGACCGGACAGACCCTCCCAGAAGACGGATACCAGAGCGTCGTTATCCCAGGCCAGCTCCGAGGCAAGGGTGCGGAACCGTATGGCATATTGGCCCACGGTGAGACCCTCCTGACGGAGGCGTAGCAGAGAGGATGCGGATGAGGTCCTCCGTCCGGGTTCGTCGAAGACTTTCCGGAAAGCCGAGAGAAAAGCAGGCAAGTTGGACACCAGGGGGTCTCCTCTCTCCCATAGAGGATTTAGCCAGGCCAGGGCCTCCCCGGTGAGATGGGACATGATAAAGGCAATTTTGGCCCGGTCGGAATTAAACTGATGGGACAAAAGTTCAAAGTGCAGGGTGCACTGATTTATGAAGCCCCGAGCCTGGACGGGGTCGCCTCCGAAGCGAGGAGGTGCAGAGAGCCGGGGTCCGGGGTAGGATACCATAGTATTAGTGGGCAGCGGAGCTGCCGGATTGCAAGATATGGCACTGGCGGAGGTTGTTGGTGGATCAGACAGAGTGTTCAGGCGAGTATTAACATTCCGCAGGTGACCCAGGATGGCCTCCTGTTGGGACCTCTGACGGGACAGTTCAAGACAGAGGTCCGAGAGCGAGGGAGCTTGGGTGCCACCGGGTTCCATGGCCCGAGCAAACTGTAACGGGTCCGGGAGGCGGAACCTCTGAGCTACTATACAAGGGGGCGGCCCTTGTAAGGGAGCGGGTGGCAGTCTCTGGGTGAACGGACAGGGAGTTACGGCAAGTGATCAGGGCAGTCTCTGGGTAAGGGGTAGGTATGACCTGTGATGGCGGAGCCTCCGGGTAGGCTAGCAGGCAGAAGGTAGATGTGTGCTCCCAGGTGAGCAAGCGAGAGTCTCTGGAATAGCAGGTGGTCACGGCACGTGACGGCGGAACCTCCGGGCTGGCAGGCAGGTAGGTAACGGAGAAGCGCTCCCAGGTGAGCGGGCAAGAGTCTCTGGAATAGCTGGTGGTCACCGCACGTGACAACGGGACCTCCGGGCTGGCAAGCAGGCGGGTAACGGAGATGCGCTCCCAGGTGAGCGGGCAAGAGTCTCTGAGATAGCTGGTGGTCACAGCACGTGACAACGGAGCATCCGGGCTGGCAAGCAGGCAGGTAGCGGAGAAGCGCTCCCAGGTGAGCGGGCAAGCTGGTCCATAGACAGACTGACCGGAGTTGTAAGGCGGACCGTCGGACCTCAGGCAAGCAGGCAGGTAGCTGATGTGCGCTCCCAGGTGAGCGGACAAGTTGGTCCTTAGACAGACTGACCGGAGTTGTAAGGCAGACCGTCGGACCTCAGGCAGGCAGGCAGGTAACAAGTATTCAGGCAGGAATCAGGCAGGTAACTAGCAGGAAACTGGCAGGAAACTGGCAGGTAACTGGCAGGTAACTGGCAACGGGACCTGAGGGCTGAAGCACAGGTGAGACACAGGTGCAAACAACATTGCTCGGGCACCTCCATTTTGGAGGAGGTGCCTTATATATGATGAAGTCCTCCGGCCATTGGCCGGGGACTCCTTAGGACGGCGCGCGCGGCCCCTTTAAGAGTAGGGGAGTGCGCGCGCGCGCGCCCTAAGCACGGGGGCCGGGAAGGAGCGCGCGCTGAGAGCAGAGCGGGAGGAGGACGCCGGGAAGGAGCGCGCGCTGACAGCAGAGCGGGGAGAGGACGCCGGGCACGGAGCAGAGCGGTGAGGGGAGCAGCGTCCCTGCCTAGCAGAGGGCAGGGACGCCAGCGCTACAACATTATTCCCATTATTGGGGAGTGAGTCTCCCATAGTCTTTGCCTATGCCTTCCAAGCAAAAGCTGCCAAAATTAGGACAGAGGAACTTGCAATGCTGGCAACATGGACCATGGTCACCCTGGTGGTATAGTGGTCGTGGAGGCTGAGGATAAGGAGAAGAGCAAAAAACAGCCAAAATGAGGAAGCGTATACCTATGTGTGGGTGTGAAGCGATGCATGGGAATACACCTCCCGAAATAACACAGTGGATTTGACTTTATGTTACTCTGCTGTCATTTGGTGGTGATAAGAAGTCTGGCCCAATCCAGCCCTTGTTCATTTTGATAACGGTCAGCTTGTCAGCATTGTCAGTTGACAGGCGAGTGCGCTTATCAGTTATAATTCCCCCAGCGGCACTAAAAACACGCTCCGATAACACGCTAGCGGCAGGGCAGGCCAGGACCTCCAAGGCATACAGAGTGAGTTCATTCCAAGTGTCCAGCTTGGATACCCAATAATTAAAAGGCACAGAGGAATCACGGAGGACGCTGGTACTCCCTCACCATCTTTTGAAACTTTCCACTCCTTGTGAGAGTACCCTGCGCCTCAGGGCCTGTAAGCTGGGCAGGTCTCAGAAAACTGTCCTAGAACATTGACAGTGGTGCCCTGCCTCTGCTGGATGGGAGTTGCGTCTCTCTCACCTGTATGCCTTAGTTGGGCAGTGAACTGTGACCTCTGCCGCTACCGTGTTAAGATGGGAATTTTTTTAATAGTTCTGCAGCAAGGGCCTTCTGGTACTGACCCATTTTTGTAGACCTCTCCAACTCAGGAATAAGAGAGTGAAAGTTCTCCTTGTAGAGGGGGTCTAAAAGTGTTATCAACCAGTAATGACTGTCACCCAACATTTTGACAATGCGAGGGTCACGGTTAAGGCAGCGTAACATAAAGTCAGCCATGGGTGCCAGACTGGTAACGGGCAAGACTTCCGTGTCCTCACCAAGATGACGACTGATAGTGTTGAGCGATCACTAAAATGCTCGGGTGCTCGAAGCTCGGGCCGAGCTTACCGTGATACTCGGGTGCTCGACCCAAGCAACGAACCCAATGTTAGTCTATGAGGGACCCGAGCATTTTTGCGGCAGCACCCCCGGCAGTCTGTAGAAAGCCTAAAAAGTGCCCAAAACGATAGTGACAGTGCTCAAAAGACATGGGGGCAGCATGCGGATCACCCCTGGAAGCATTTTTGACCCCCCAGGTCACTGCTGTCAACAACGTGGTCTGAGGTATTAAGCCACTTTTGCGGGCTCACAATAAAACGTTCAAAAACGAAACTGAATCGGTTTTCCTGTGAAATATGTTAAGGAATTTCCTTTCCAGGGTAAAAACTTGTGTATAAGGTAAATTAAATAACCAAAAACAAAAATACTCCTCCACACCTTGGGCTATGTTCACAAGTAGCATTTTTCATGCGTTTTTGCACTTTTGTATTGCTTTCAACCGTGACAAATGCATTCACCGGGAAATGTCATTTTAACATTTTACAACCTTATCTGGCCATGTGCTGTGTGACACATGCATACAGTGCTGAAAAGACAAGGGATCAGCATGGGGAAGACCCCTGGAAGCATCTCTGACCCCCAGGTCACTGTCTAAAAGTGTGCCCATCAGAAGTGATCCTTGCCGCATCAGAAGATGCAGACTTGCAACTATCCCCGTGCAAGTCCTTGTCCCAGGGCAGTGTTCAATTGTACCTCCCCCATTCCTTGCAATGCAAGCGAAAATATGCAGCCAACCACCCACCCACCCGCAGGCTGCAATACCATACTGCTTGCTTTCACTTGAAATGGGGCCTTTTAGTTTGGAGGAGGCCGAAGCTGGCCACTACCTCATGGCTGCTTCAGCAGCGAGGTATCCATACTCTGTCCCCAGACTCCCGGCGGCCGGCTGTCCACGCTCGGTCCCCAGCCGCCAGGTGGCGGCCTGGTGTTCATGCTCGGTCCCCAGCCGCCTTGATTTCTCCTGTCACCTTCCCCCACACTTTTCTTAGCCTGGCCTGCTTTAGGGCAGCATTGGACGAGCCCACCAGAGAACCAGACTCCTCCGGTGGGCCCTGGCTTCTCCATCAGGGGAGTTGAGAGTGCCTAGGTGAGGAGTATGATGATAATGATAGAAGTTAGCATCTGCTTTGTTTTCTTGGAATGCAAGTGCATGTATGTAGTAGCGGCTAGGCCTGAGGTGGTCCGCGTTTTGGCGCATATCCTACCTCCTCCGAGGATTGCTGGATGTTTTCCTGCTACTATCCCAGTTCTATGACTCCCGTTAAAACAAAGCTTCAGGTGATAAATGATGGATGAGGTGGTGGCAAAGGAGAAAGAGCAGGAGGAACAGGGACCATTCACATCAATATCAGGCCAGTCAACCAGATATGTCTTGTAGGATATGTTTCTGTAACAAAAGGAGCGGTTCGGCTACACAGTTATAGGGTATACAGTGAGTGCAATGCCTACCAAAAATTTCGAGCCACTCCAATGCCCCTTGGAAATGACATGGAGGTCAGAGGGCGTTAACTAAACCTTTTTTTCGATTTATAGCAACTGGGTCTCCCGTGCACTGTTGGCCTAAGCAGTGAATGGAAGGCTTTCCAAAAATTATGAGGAACTGCAATGCCCCTTACAAGAGCCATGTGTGGCACCCCAGGGGTCCGGTCACCACAGTAATAGAGATATTACGTCGGAGAGCAAGTGGGAGGTTTCCTGGTCAGGATCCCTTAAACATGCGACATCCTCCTGCCCCAGTCCTGGGAGGGGAGAATTCTGCCCTTATAAACTGGATCTGGGGCGGGGTTGAGTGAGTCA
The DNA here is from genome assembly GCF_046119375.1 of Phyllobates terribilis. Classification (NCBI taxonomy): domain Eukaryota; kingdom Metazoa; phylum Chordata; class Amphibia; order Anura; family Dendrobatidae; genus Phyllobates; species Phyllobates terribilis. The sequence continues at coordinate 460,725,877 of NW_027362764.1, forward strand.
GAGAACAGTCAGAGTCAGAGTGAGAGCAAGGGAAAGTAACAGCAAGGAGCTCTGTAGGAGCTAGGAGCTAAAGACCAGGGGCTGGAAGCTGAGCAGAGCTCGCCCTGGCAGAAGACAATAGGAACCGGACACAGGAGTCCGAAGCTGTGAGGACTTATATATCCAGCAGCAGAAACCAGCCGGTAGGGGATTTCAGGTCCTCTGGCCATAGAAGACCGGAGGCTCAGTCACAAGCAAGGGACCAGCACCGCCGTCGTGGAGCGGAGGCTAACAGAAGGCCCCAAGTCACCAGCCATACGGGTGAGCACTACACGGTACACTCAGGGACGTGGGCTACTTCTACCCGCTTACAGCAAGGTAGCCAGGAAGAGTGCAGACAGACGGGGAGGCCTACAACTCCACCTGGCCAGGGGAACTCCTGCTTGCTCACAGACTGACCAGGCCTCTTATGCTAGCCAGTACTCCCGGGAGGGTCTACCTTATAATCAGCAGTAAAGACCCTGAACTGCACTGCAAAGACTCTGAGTCGTTCCTGCTGCGCTCGTGCACCATCACCCCCATCATCCACACTCACTGCCCTGAGGCTATACTCCTCCCGAGGGGAGTTATCCCATTCTATGCTGCGCACACAACACCAGCCTCAGCGGTCTGCCTCGCAGCGGTGGTACTCCCTGACCGCAATCCACGGGTGACGCAGTCGGACAATTAACCTCAAAACCTAAGAAACACTGCCACTGGTTTGACCAGCCTGAGCCACGGGGCCGGGTCACCGCCACGGAGACTACAGACCCCAGAGACCCGGCACCGGGTATCCCAAACACGTGTACACACGGCCCAGGGGGCGCGTCACATGCAGTACAGCATATTACAAACATAAGTCCCATTATTGGGGAGTGGGTGTCCCATAGTATTTGCTTATGCCTTGCAAGCAAAAGCTGCCAAAAATTAGGACGGAGCAACTTGCAATGCCCCTTACAAGAGCCATGCAGTACAGCATATTACAAACATAAGTCCCATTATTGGGGAGTGGGTCTCCCATAGTATTTGCTTATGCTTTCCCAGCAAAAGCTGCCAAAAATTAGGACGGAGCAACTTGCAATGCCCCTTACAAGAGCCATGCAGTACAGCATATTACAAACATAAGTCCTATTATTGGGAGTGGGTCTCCCATAGTATTTTCTTATGCCTTGCAAGCAAAAGCTGCCAAAAATTAGGACAGAGCAACTTGCAATGCCCCTTACAAGAGCAATGCAGTACAGCATATTACAAACATAAGTCCAATTATTGGGGAGTGGGTCTCCCATAGTATTTGCTTATGCTTTCCCAGCAAAAGCTGCCAAAAATTAGGACAGAGCAACTTGCAATGCCCCTTACAAGAGCCATGCAGTACTGCATATTACAAACATAAGTCCCTTTATTGGGGAGTAGGTCTCCCATAGTATTTGCTTATGCTTTCCCAGCAAAAGCTGCCAAAAATTAGGACGGAGCAACTTGCAATGCCCCTTACAGGAGCCATGCAGTACAGCATATTACAAACATAAGTCCCATTATTGGGGAGTGGGTGTCCCATAGTATTTGCTTATGTCTTGCACGCAAAAGCTGCCAAAAATTAGGACGGAGCAGCTTGCAATGCCCCTTACAAGAGCCATGCAGTACAGCATATTACAAACATAAGTCCCATTATTGGGGAGTGGGTCTCCCTTAGTATTTGCTTATGCTTTCCCAGCAAAAGCTGCCAAAAATTAGGACGGAGCAACTTGCAATGCCCCTTACAAGAGCCATGCAGTACAGCATATTACAAACATAAGTCCCATTATTGGGGAGTGGGTGTCCCATAGTATTTTCTTATGCATTGCAAGCAAAAGCTGCCAAAAATTAGGACGGAGCAACTTGCAATGCCCCTTACAAGAGCCATGCAGTACAGCATATTACAAACATAAGTCCAATTATTGGGGAGTGGGTCTCCCATAGTATTTGCTTATGTCTTGCACGCAAAAGCTGCCAAAAATTAGGACGGAGCAACTTGCAATGCCCCTTACAAGAGCCATGCAGTACAGCATATTACAAACATAAGTCAAATTATTGGGGAGTGGGTGTCCCATGGTATTTGCTTATGCTTTCCCAGCAAAAGCTGCCAAAAATTAGGACAGAGCAACTTGCAATGCCCCTTACAAGAGCCATGCAGTACTGCATATTACAAACATAAGTCAAATTATTGGGGAGTGGGTGTCCCATGGTATTTGCTTATGCTTTCCCAGCAAAAGCTGCCAAAAATTAGGACGGAGGAACTTGCAATGCTGGCACCCTGGTGGTATAGTGGTGGTGGAGGCTGCTGAGGATAAGGAGAAGAAGATTAAACAGCTGAAACGAGGAAGCGTATACCCATGTGTGAGTGTGAAGCGGTGCATGTGAATACACCTCCCGAAATAACACAGTGGATTTGACTTTATGTTACTCCGCTGTTATTTGGTGGTGATGAGAAGTCTGGCCCAATCCAGCTCTTGTTCATTTTGATAAGTGTCAGCTTGTCAGCATTGTCAGTTGACAGGCAAGTGCGCTTATCAGTTATAATTCCCACAGCGGCACTAAAAACACGCTCCGATAACACGATAGCGGCAGGGCAGGCCAGGACCTCCAAGGCGTGCAGAGCGAGTTCATTCCAAGTGTCCAGCTTGGATACCCAATAATTAAAAGGCACAGAGGAATCACGGAGGACGCTGGTACGATCGGCAAGGTACTCCCTCACCATCTTTTGAAACTTTCCACTCCTTGTGAGAGTACCCCGCGCCTCAGGGCCTGTAAGCTGGGCGGGTGTCAGAAAACTGTCACAGAACGTTGACAGTGTTCCCCTGCCTCTGCTGGATTGGAGTTGCATCTCTCTCACCTGTACGCCTTGGTTGGGCAACGAACTGTGACCTCTGCCGCTAGCGTGATCAGATGGGAATTTTTTTAAGAGTTCTGCAGCAAGGGCCTTCTAGTATTGCCCCATTTTTGTAGACCTCTCCACCTCAGGAATAAGAGAGTGAAAGTTCTCCTTGTAGCGGGGGTCTACAAGTGTCACCAACCAGTAATGACTGTCCCAACATTTTGACAACGCGAGGGTCACGGTTAAGGCAGCGTAACATAAAGTCAGCCATGCGTGCCAGACTGGTAACGGGCAAGATTTCCGTGTCCTCACCAAGATGACGACTGACCATGCTCTCCTCCTCCTCCTCCTCTTCCTCCTCCCCCCTGTCCTCAGGCCACCCACGCTGAACCGACGGTATGACACTTGTACAGGTACTACCGTCTACAACGCATGATAGCAGCTCCTGTTCTTCCTCCTCCTCCTCCTGCTCCTCTCCCTCATTGTCCCCCAATGCACGTTGGGATGAGATGAGTCTGGGCTGTGTGTAATCGCCCGCTACGGCTTCCTGATCCATCTCATCATACTCTGGCTGCAATGCCTCCTCTTCAATTCTCTGCAGAGAGCGTTGCAAAAGACAGACAAGTGGGATGCTGACACTAATGATGGCGTCATCGCCACTCACCATCTTGGTGGCCTCCTCAAAGTTTGTCAGGATGGTACATATGTCAGACATCCAGGTCCACTCCTGAGGTCCTATGTGTGGAGTCTGACCTGAATATCGACGGCCTTGTTGCAGCTGGTACTCCACAACTGCTCTCTTCTGCTCACAAATCCTTTGCAACATGTGGAGGGTAGAGTTCCAACGTGTGGGGACATCACACACCAGTCGGTGTGCCGGAAGCTGCAAACGCTGCTGCAACACAGCAAGGGCGGCGGAAGCTGTAGCCGACTTGCGAAAATGAGCTGACAGGCGGCGTACTTTCATGAGCAGATATGGCAACTCGGGGTACGATTTAAAAAACCGCTGAACCACGAGGTTAAGCACATGAGCCAGGCATGGTACGTGTGTGATCTCACCTCGCCTCAGAGCCGCCACCAGGTTACGGCCATTGTCACACACGACCATGCCGGGATGTAGGTTCAGCGGTCTCAGCCACAGATCTGCCTGCTCTTTCACAGCTGTCCACAACTCACAAGCAGTGTGAGGTTTATCACCTAAGCTTATGAGTTTCAGCACAGCCTGTTGCCGCTTGGCGGAGGCAGTACTGCAATGCTTCCAGCTTGTAACTGATGTGGTGATATCTGAGATGGAGGCTGAACATGAGGAGGAGGAGGAGGAGGAGGATGCGCAGGAGCTGTACACTGTGGGGGCAACTCTGACTGACATAGGGCCCACAATCCTCAGTGTGGGGAGGATGTGTTCCGTCCCAAGGTCCGACTGGGTCCCGGCTTCCACTATGTTTGCCCAGTGTGCGGTCAGAGAGCTGTACCGTCCCTGGCCACAAGCACTTGTCCACGTGTCCGTTGTCAGGTGGACTCTCCCAGTAACTGCGTTGTTGAGGGCACGGCAGATGCTTTGGGACACGTGCTTGTGTAGTGCGGGGATGGCACACCGGGCAAAATAGTGTCGGCTGGGGACCGAGTACCGAGGGACGGCCACCGCCATAAGATTGCGGAAGGATTCGGTCTCCACCAGCCTAAAAGGCAGCATTTCCAAAGCAAGCAGTCATGAAATGTGCGAATTTAGGACTGTGGCCTGTGGGGCGTTAGCTGCGAATTTCCGCTTTCGTTCAAAGGTCTGGGATATGGACAATTGAACGCTGCGGTGAGACGTGGACGTGGACGTTGATGCTGTTTCTTGAGAAACTGCCATAACAAGTGAAGACTGAGAGGAGGGGGCATCTTTACATGCAGTATGGACAGGGGATTGCATTGCACACACAACAGGGGGTTCTATTGCACGCACAACAGTGGAAGAAGCAGTGGTGACACCCGCTGACACTGGTCGTGGACCCTGGGTTTGACCCACAAAGTCGGGTGCTTTGCTGCCATGTGCCTGATCATGCTGGTGGTGGTCAGGCTGGTAGTTTTGTCACCCCTGCTGATGCTGGCATTGCAGGAGGAACATATGGCCTTTTTGGGGTTATCAGCAGAGTCTTTAAAAATATTCCAGACTCTGGAAGACCTACCGCTTGTACTGGCAAGGTCCCTCGTGTTGGTGTTACGGGGAACGTTTGCCTGCCTTCTGTCTGCCGCCACCACACTGCTTCTTCCTGCCTGTTGGGGTACTCTGCCTCCCTCCCCCTGTGTGCTGCTGGCCTCACTCTGCATGTCCTCCTTCCACGTTGGGTCAGTTACTAGATCATCCACCACCTCCTCCTCTTCCACTTGCGCACCACGATCCTCCTCCTCACGTCCTGGCAATTGTGTCTCGTCATCGTCCATCTCTTGTGACAGATTGCCAACGTCGACTTCCTGTGGCCATGGCTGTTCAAATATTTGGGCATCGCAACATGGGATCTCCTCTTCCACCACTTCAAGCGTATCAGGCGAGGGGCCCAAATATGGAAATGGACCAGTGAACAGCTCTTCAGAGTGTCCAAGTGTGGGATCACTTGCTGTCTGACAACACTCGGCATGGTGGGAGGAAGGAGCATCAGGGTGAGGAGGAGTATGCGGTTGAGACTCATGGCTACTAAGAGTTGACCGTAAAACCTACAAAAGACAAAAGACAAAAATATATCTCATACCCTACCATCATTATATATAAATGTAAAGCAAAGTTGCATAATAAATATAGGGTACTTAGTGAACTATTTTTGATCAAAAAAAGTATACAAGCCGTCCCACCAGCGGCAAGGTGACCCTAAATTGGGACGGTACCTATACTGCCTATATTAAAAACCTTACTGTATATCAAAGTTGAAGCAATGCATATAAAAGGGTAGACAAATAGGACCGGATCCCAACTCCAGACCACCCAGGCCCGTGGTAAGCTACATATATACCAGTCAGCTCAACAAAGGGGATGCCACACCCTTAAATTGCACAGAATGCAAACAAGACAAAAAACCAGGCAATGTGAACTGAGGTCTAAGATGGTACCGCTGGTGGGACGGCTTGTATACTTTTTTTGATCAAAAATAGTTCACTAAGTACCCTATATTTATTAAGAAACTTTGCTTTACATTTATATATAATGATGGTAGGGTATGAGATATATTTTTGTCTTTTGTCTTTTGTAGGTTTTGTTTCTTTTTTGCTGGTGTGAACATGCTCCTATTTCTTGCATGTCTACCATCTTAGACCTCAGTTCACATTGCCTGGTTTTTTGTCTTGTTTGCATTCTGTGCAATTTAAGGGTGTGGCATCCCCTTTGTTGAGCTGACTGGTATATATGTAGCTTACCACGGGCCTGGGTGGTCTGGAGTTGGGATCCGGTCCTATTTGTCTACCCTTTTATATGCATTGCTTCAACTTTGATATACAGTAAGGTTTTTAATATAGGCAGTATAGGTACCGTCCCAATTTAGGGTCACCTTGCCGCTGGTGGGACGGCTTGTATACTTTTTTTGATCAAAAATAGTTCACTAAGTACCCTATATTTATTATGCAACTTTGCTTTACATTTATATATAATGATGGTAGGGTATGAGATATATTTTTGTCTTTTGTCTTTTGTAGGTTTTGTTTTTTTTTGCTAGTGTGAACATGCTCCTATTTCTTGCATGTCTACCATCTTAGACCTCAGCTCACATTGCCTGGTTTTTTGTCTTGTTTGCATTGTGTGCAATTTAAGGGTGTGGCATCCCCTTTGTTGAGCTGACTGGTATATATGTAGCTTACCACGGGCCTGGGTGGTCTGGAGTTGGGATCCGGTCCTATTTGTCTACCCTTTTATATGCATTGCTTCAACTTTGATATACAGTAAGGTTTTTAATATAGGCAGTATAGGTACCGTCCCAATTTAGGGTCACCTTGCCGCTGGTGGGACGGCTTGTATACTTTTTTTGATCAAAAATAGTTCACTAAGTACCCTATATTTATTATGCAACTTTGCTTTACATTTATATATAATGATGGTAGGGTATGAGATATATTTTTGTCTTTTGTCTTTTGTAGGTTTTGTTTCTTTTTTGCTAGTGTGAACATGCTCCTATTTCTTGCATGTCTACCATCTTAGACCTCAGTTCACATTGCCTGGTTAAGAGTTGACCGTGTGGAAGACAGACCGGAGGTGGTGGTGCCCAGGTAACTGAAAGTATTGTCTGCTATCCAATTAATAACCTGTTAACGCTGATCAGTTCTCAATACTGGTGTTGTTCTGTGCTTCCCTAGTAATTCAGTCAAGATGTGGGAGCGAGAAGATGTGGCTGTTGGTTGTGGCACATTTTCACCTTGGCCACGGCCCCGTCCTCTGCACGAACCATCACCAGAACGTCCACTTCCACGTCCCTTGCCACGCGCCTTGCCCATTGTAAATGAAGTAAAATAGCTTACACTTGCACTATCAATGGAAAAAGGGTAATAAAGAGTAGATTAGAACCGTGGAAGAGGAAAACCACAGTTATTGTTTACTGGGGTATACCACACTTTTTTAAATAGAGATATTTGCGGCTGAACAGTGAGCGACACACTCAAACTGCTTTTTTTTTAGATACCAAAGGCCCAAAACTGGATAGTACAGCGATTTGACCCGTGGAACTGCGAAACCACACTGGGATGTCGGGCCTACACAAGACTATTTTCAACAGATATATTTTTGTGTCACAACAGTCAGGAGACACTACTGTTTTTCTTTACGGAAAAAACGACCAAAACCTGAATAATAGAGATTTTTTACCGTGGGATGGCAAAACCACAGTTATTGTTTACTGGGGTATACCACACTTTTTTAAATAGAGATATTTGCCGCTGAACAGTGAGCGACACACTCAAACTGCTTTTTTTTTAGATACCAAAGGACCAAAACTGGATAGAACAGCGATTTGACCCGTGGAACTGCGAAACCACACTGGGATGTCGGGCCTACACAAGACTATTTTCAACAGATATATTTTTGTGTCACAACAGTCAGGAGACACTACTGTTTTTCTTTACGGAAAAAACTACCAAAACCTGAATAATAGAGATTTTTTACCGTGGGATGGCAAAACCACAGTTATTGTTTACTGGGGTATACCACACTTTTTTAAATAGAGATATTTGCGGCAGAACAGTGAGCGACACACTCCAACTGCTTTTTTTTTAGATACCAAAGGCCCAAAACTGGATAGTACAGTGATTTGACCCGTGGAACTGCGAAACCACACTGGGATGTCGGGCCTGCACAAGACTATTTTCAACAGATATATTTTTGTGTCACAACAGTCAGGAGACACTACTGTTTTTCTTTACGGAAAAAACTACCAAAACCTAAATAATAGAGATTTTTTACCGTGGGATGGCAAAACCACAGTTATTGTTTACTGGGGTATACCACACTTTTTTAAATAGAGATATTTGCGGCGGAACAGTGAGAGACACACTCAAACTGCTTTTTTTTTAGATACCAAAGGCCCAAAACTGGATAGTACAGCGATTTGACCCGTGGAACTGCGAAACCACACTGGGATGTCGGGCCTACACAAGACTATTTTCAACAGATATATTTTTGTGTCACAACAGTCAGGAGACACTACTGTTTTTCTTTACGGAAAAAACGACCAAAACCTGAATAATAGAGATTTTTTACCGTGGGATGGCAAAACCACAGTTATTGTTTACTGGGGTATACCACACTTTTTTAAATAGAGATATTTGCGGCTGAACAGTGAGCGACACACTGAAACTGTTTTTTTTTTTAGATACAAATGGCCCAAAATGGATAATACAGAGGTTTGAACCGTGGAAGTGCAAAACGACACTTCTGTTTCTCTAGCCTACACCAGACTATTTTCAACAGTTATATTTGTGTCTGAAAAATCAGAGACACGCTTTTTTTTGGGGGGGGGGGAGGGGGGACACACCAAAAGGTTAATATGACGGGTATTTGTACAGTGTGAAGGAGGGGAAAAAAAGGAGGATTTAGATGGAAAAAAAAGGATTTTTCCTGGCCCCCGACACCTGGTGCTAAGTCCAGCAATTTGAGCAACAGGAGCACACAGGACTGTAATGCAGCATTTGCTGGTATAACCACTGTGTCTCCTATACAGCCTGCCTGCCTGGTATCTGGGATGGATATTAGTCCTGAAAAGGACTGTTTGTTTGTTCTGGCAGCCTTTACAGACCCTACACTAACTATTTCGCAGTTTATATCTCTCCCTAAATCAGCAGCGCTGTCCCTACACTGTCTAATCCGGAGCGACTGTGTCCAAGATGGCGGTGCCCGGTTTTAAATACTCGAGGTGACGCTGTGCGGCCAGCCAATCACTGTAATGTCCACAACCAACATGGCTGCAGCATTACAGTGACTGGCTGGCAATCCATGCATGTTTATTGGCTCTGTAAAGAGCGCCAAACATGCAGGGCGGAGACCCGAGCTCCCGCCCGAGTAACCCGGAAATGCTCGGTGCTCGCCGAACATCCCGAGTAGCGTGATGCTCGGGCGAGTACCGAGCAGTGTCGAGCATGTTCGCTCAACACTAGTTAATATCAATTAGATTAAGTGGAAATTAGATATTATATTACATAGGAAACTCATCCACACACATTGAGCACCAGTTAAACCAACTGTGAAAATCATATTTGAAGAAACAGAAAATTATATGGGACAAAAGTACAATCTAGCAGAGAGAAACCGCTGGCGCGGTGAGCAAGGCAGAGCAGAGAGAAGCCACCAGAGCGGTGGGCAAGTCAGAGCAGAGAGAAGCCGCCGGAGCAGTGGGTAAAGCAGAGCAGAGGGAAGCCGCTGGAGCGGTGGGCAAGTCAGAGCAGAGAGAAACCGCTGACGCAGTGAGCAAGCAGAGCCAAACAGGGCTGAAGGTGCAGGCAGAGAGGACAGGGCTCTGTTCACATGGAACAGACTGGAAAATACAGGAAGATGGCTAGAACACAGGAGGAAGATACGAAGGCAGGGAAAAGTGACAAGCAGAACCAGATACACACAAGGTACTTACTATGAAGTAGCGAGTGGACACAAAACTCACAAGCAGAAGTACAGAGTTGGAGTTAGGTGCAGGTTCAGATACTGCAGGAAAAGAGAAGGTATGGACATAGAAACAAACAGGTAACAGGCTAGGATACAGTTCAGACAGGAACTGCTACTGAAATGAGAAACAAGAACGAGCCTGGGTATACAGCCCCCAGGGTGGCGGAAACAGACTAGAAGTCACAGGTAACTGGCCTGGGTATACAGCCCCCAGAGTGGTGGAAACAGACTTGAAGTCAGAGATAACAGGCCTGGGTATGCAGCCCCCAGGGTGGCAGAAACAGACAAGATACAGTACAGGACCTGGCAATTCAGTTGCAAAGACAAACTGAGTGAAGGTGTTGCTCAGGCCCCTCCTTCTGGGTGGAGGGAGTTTAAATATCCAGTGACTCACAGCAATAGGCTGGGGATGCATTAGGAGCGCGCCCACAGTAGCTATAAGAGTCAGGAAATAACCGGGCCGCCGCCCTAAGCCATCAGACAAGAGACATGCACACAGCATGAACTGGAGCAAGGTTTGCAGGCTGTACTCATGGGTAAGATTGCGGTCTTGCATAGTGGGAGGTGGTGCACTATGCAAGCACGCCGCCAGGGATGTTACAACGGACTCACAATAAAACATGCAAAAAATAAGCCGAAAAGGATTTTCCTGGGAAACATGTTAAGGAACATCCTTTACAGAATAATGACTTGCATATAAGGCAAGATAAATAAACAAAAACAAAAATGCTCCTCTACACCTTTGGCTATGTTCACATGTAGCTTTTCTGATGCGTTTTTGCACTTTTGAAGTGCTTTCAACCAAGATAAATGTATTCACTGGGAAATTTAATAATTTTAACATTTTACAACCTTATCTGGCCATGTGGTGTGTGAAACATCATCCGACAAATGCATACTGTCCTGAAAAGACATGGGAACAGCATGGGGAAGACCCCTGGAAGCATCTCTTACTCCCAGTTCACTGCCTAAAAGTGTGCCAATCATAGGTGATCCTTGGCACTTGCGAAGATGCCTCCCGCCATGCACTTGTTATTGCAGACTTGCAACAATCACTGTCCTTGTCCCAACGCAGCGTTCAGTTGTCCCTACCCCATTCCTTGGAATGCAAGTGCAAGTGTGCAGCCAGTCACCCACCCACAGGCCGCAATAGTAAAGTGCCAGATTTCCGGGCAGCTTCTAGCACTTGAAATGTGGCCTTTTAGGCTCGTGGAGGCAGAAGCTGTCCACAACCTCATGGCAGCGTCTGGGTGTCCATACTTGGTTCGCACTATTTCTCCCAGTGTCGTCTCCGCCTTCCACAATCGCGGGTCCCAAAACATTACCCGTGCCCTCCCCAGTGCACTTACTGGGAAGGACCGCCTAACCACAAACACGTGGACAGGTGAATGTGGCCAGGGACGGCACGGAGCCAGTCCACATTAAAAATGCAGCCATAGAGTTTCCAGGAACCTTCCCACACACTTTTCTAAGCCAGAGCTGCTTCTCGGCAGGGTTGGACAGGCACACCACAGAATCCTTGGGAGGGCCCTGGCTTCTCCATCAGGAGAGTTCATGATAGAGCAAACTTTGCAGCTGCTATGGGGCTCTTGAGCAGGGGAGAAAAGTGGGTCCTCAAAATCAAATCCTCTGGTGGGCCCAATGTTTTTCATTCTGATGCTGCTTCTCACTGAGAGTTGCATTACACCACAGCCATATTCTTTTGCTCAGTGAAAGGACTGGCATAGAAGGAAACTGTACCTACTTCGGGTGTCATTTCTCCTATGAAGTTCTCTAATGCATCTTGTTGCATAAGCAATGGCAGACCATTGAACATCAGCTCGCACTTGTCGGTGGTGCTTCGACACACAAACATCTTTCTTTACGCCTTTAATTTCATGACTAAAGAGTTGGGCAATGGCCTGATTTGCAATGCGGTTTGAGAAATAACATGCATAAGCACGTCCAATCCACATTAAAAAAGCAGCCATAGGCAATGTGCCCACGATGTAGAAATGCTCAGGATTTTTTCCTGAGCGTTTCTGCATCTCCCTGGCTGAAAAAAACGCATGCGGATTGTACATGCGTTTTCCTGCCAGGGACATGCGGAAATGGAACGTTATTCACTGACATTTCCGCATGCGGATTGACAAGCGCTTTCGAAGCGATTAGAATCACTTGGAAAGTGCTTGTGACAACTAGGTCACGCTATATAAATCCATGCAAACGGCATGGATTTATATAGTGTGACCCGAGAGAGTAGTTAAAAATAAAAAAATAAAAGTATACTAACCCTCCGATGGCCCCCGGTGTCCTGCTTTACACTCCGTTCTCCCTTGCCGACAGCAGTGGATTGAAAGACCTGCCGACGTCAGCGTCGCGTGACCCGTCACATGACTCTGACGTTAGCGCAGGTCCTTCAATCCACCGCAAAGTGCCGGGAAGCATGGAGGAGCGCAGCGCGGGCCGCCGGAAGGTAAATATACATTTATTTTTTATTTAGTCTTTTTTTACAGATTTTTTAATGGTACCATCCGCACATTGGAACGCGCCAATTACGCAAGTACAGATGCAGTTTTGCGGAATTGGCGCGTTCTAATGCAAGTCAATGGCGGCGAAAACGCACCACTTCTGCAAAATAATTGGTAGTGCTGTGTTTTTTTCCGCAATGATAATCCGCAACGGAAATTTCCGCAGCATGTGCACAGCACATGCGGATTATCATTGGGGAACATTGCTGCCCTTCTACCATGCATTTTTAATGCGTTTCCGCAGCATTAAAAACGCATCGTGGGCACATTAACAAGTGGGTCTCCTAAAATGTTATTGTGCATGCAGTGACTGCAAGGGCTGCCAAAAATTTGGATGCAATCCAATATCCCTTTGAAGAGACATAGAGGAGGATCTCTATACCTCTCTGCTCCTATTTACTAATGGTACGTGACTCAGCTTTCCCATCCTGATTTCCATGCAGATTTCTCTATATCTCTCTGCTCCTATTTACTAATGGTATGTTTTTCAAATAACATCAGCTACCCCCCACTTTCATTTATGACCTTATTTATTTAGCCTTTAACTATCCAGCATCTGTTTCAGCCTTAATCAGCTGATCAAGATGAGCACAGACCACTCCCCTCTGGTTCACAGCTGAATGCATTCTGTTCCAAATATATTGTGGGCTAGGAATCTGTTAGACTTTAGTCTGTGTCCATCACCTTAAGTGTGTCCATTGCTTAAGCGTGAGAAATATGAATTAATCCTGAATTGAACCTGAAGTGAACTGAAGATAACTGGATACTAAGACACAGTAAACAATGTTTGTCTTTGTTTTCACTTTCACCCCCTTAATCCTTCACTTCTTACAACCACCCCTAATCCCCACACCTAGTAATGAACTCTTCATCTCTCCCTCCATTCTCCCCACCCATCTCACCTCCTCTTCAGAGCTATTCCTCAACATACAATCCTTTGTCTACAAACACAGACAGCCACCTCATGCCCTCTCCTGCTCCCACCTACTAATGCTTTCTCTGCTACTCCTCACTGCCGGCGACATCTCTCCACATCCTGGCCCTCCTCACCACATCCCTACACCTCCTACCCACAATCTATCCCAAACTCTTGTAACCCTTCTAACCTTATACCCATCTGCCCAGCCCCCGCTTCCCCAGTCCCTCTAATAGGAGCTCTATGGAACGCTCGCTACGTCTGCAACAAACTTTCCTACATTCACAATCTCTTCATCACTAACAAGCTTTCCTTCCTCAGGATAACTGAAACCTGACTCACCCCCTCCGACATGGCCTCTCCTGCTGCACTTTCGTACAGCGGATTCAACCTTTCCCATACCCCTCGCCCCACCGGCAAGCATGGTGGAGGAATAGGTTTCCTCCTATCAGATAACTGCTCCTTCACCCATATCCCACTGCCGCCCTCCATTACTCTCCCCTCTTTTGAAGTGCACTGCGTGCACATCTACTTCCCCTCCAACCTCCAACTGGCTGTCATTTACCGCCCCCCAGGATCAACCACCACTTTCTTTGACCACTTCACCACTTGGCTACTTCATTTCCTCTCTGTTGACATCCCCACTATCCTCATGGGTGACTTCAACATCCCCATTGACACTTCCCTCTCAGCTGCCTCTAAGCTTCTATCCCTCACTTCCTCCTTCGGCATTACTTAGTGGTCTTCCACACCCACCCACAAAGACGGCCACACACTGGACCTCATCTTCACCCGCCTCTGTTCCCTATCTAATCTCTCTAACTCACCTCTCCCTCTCGCTGACCACAACCTACTTTCATTCTCTACCCTCTCCTCTCCAGGACGACAATCCCCATTCCACAAACTTGCATACCCTCGCAGAAATCTTAAACACCTTGACCTACACTCACTCTCTGAATCTCTTCTCCCTCTTACAGACATTAGCTTGTTACATGATGCAGATGTTGCTGCCACTTTATACAACACCACAACAGCTGCAGCTCTTGATTCGGTCGCCCCCCTCACACATACCAAAGCTCGCACAATCAACAGACAACTCTTCTCCATCTACACCTTAGGCCTGGGACAGCTCATAGAGTCTCATGGCTTTCATTATCACCTCTATGCTGATGACACACAGATCTACCTCTCTGGACCTGATATTTCCTCCCTACTAACCAAAATCCCACAATGTCTGTCCGCTATTTCATCCTTCTTCTCTGCTAGAATTCTAAAACTTAACAGGGACAAAACAGAATTCATCATCTTTCTGCCATCTCATTCAACCCCCCCAACTGACCTATCTATCAACGTCAATGGCTGCCCACTCTCCCCAGTCCCTCAAGCTTGCTGCCTTGGAGTAACCCTGGACTCTGAACTCTCCTTCAAACCACATATCAAAGCCTTTTCCACTTCCTGCCGACTCCAACTTAAAAATATCTCCCGGATCCGCACATTCCTCAACCATGAATCTGCAAAAACACTAGTGCAAGCCCTCATCATCTCCCGCCTTGACTACTGCAACCTCCTGCTCTGTGGCCTCCTTTCCAACACACTCGCACCCCTCCAATCCATCCTAAACTCTGCTTCCCGACTAATCCACCTGTCCCCCTGCTATTCCCCGGCCTCTCCTCTCTGTCAATCTCTTCACTGGCTCCCCATTGCTCAGAGACTCCAGTTCAAAACCCTAACCATGGCATACAAAGCGTTTCACAACCTGTCTCCTCCATATATCTCTGACCTAGTCTCCCGTTACATACCCGCACGCAACCTCCGATCCTCAGAAGATCTCCTTTTCTACTCCCCTCTTATCTCCTCCACCCAAAATCGCATACAAGATTTCTCCCGTGCTTCCCACCTACTCTGGAGCTTTTTACCCCAACACATCAGACTCTCGTCGACCGTGGAAACCTTCAAAATGAGCATGAAGACCCACTCTTCTGACAAGCCTACAACCTGCAGTAACCACTCGCTTCACAACCAGCTCTACCCTCACCTACTGTATCATCAGTCCCCCATGTAGACTGTGAGCCCTCGTGGGGAGGGTCCTCTCTCCTCCTGTACAAGTTGCTGTCACATTGTGTTCAAGATTATTGTAATTGATTTTGCTATGTATACCCCTTTTTCACATGTAAAGCGCCATGGAATAAATGGCGCTATAATAAATAATAATAATACGTAAAAAAAAATGTTCCCATTTTAAAGGAGCGGGTCTCCTATAGTGGTAATGCCCATGCTGTCACTGCAAAGGCTGTCAAAATTTGGGAAAAACCCCACTAACAATTTAAAAACACATAGAGCTGGGCCAGAGTAATGAGTACGACATGTTCCCATTAGAAAGGAGAGGATCTGCTATTCAGTTATAGGGTAGGCAGTGAGTGCAACGGCTGCCAAAATTTAGGAAAAACCCTAACAACAATTTAAAGACACATAGAGCTGGGCCACAATAACGACATGTTCCCATTAGAAAGGACAGGGTCTGCTATACAATTAAAGGGTATGCAGTGAATGCAATGGCTGCCAAACATTTGGAGGAACTCCAATGTCCCTTGCAAGAGACGTAGAGATGGGAGGGCCTCCAGAAAACAATGTTCCCATTATTTGGAAGTGTGTCTCCCATACTGTTTGCCTATGCAATGAAGCAACGGCTGCCAAAATTTGGAGGTACTCCAATGCCCCTTACATGAGACGTAGAGGTAGGAGGGCCTCCGGAAAAAAATGCTACCATTATTAGGAAGTGGGTCTCCCATACTGTTTGCCTATGCAGTGAAGCAACAGCTGCCAAAAATTGGAGGAACTCCAATGTCTGTTGCAAGAGACGTAGATATGTTGATATAGTACATATGGTGGTGATATGGTGGTGGAGGATGAAGATGCGGAGAGGGAGGAGGACAAGAGCAAATAGACAAAATCAGTAAGCATATACCCATGTCTGGGTGTGAAGACAGAGGTGGACGGGAATAGAGTTAGACCTCCCAAAAAAGACACTGTATTTCAGTTTATGTTACGCTGCTATCATTCGGTGGGGATGAGAAGTCTGGCCCAATCCAGCCCTTGTTCATTTTTATAAGAGTCAGCCTGTCAGCATTTTCAGTTGACAGGCGGATGCGCCTATCGGTTATAATTCCATCAGCGGCACTAAAAACCCGCTCTGACAAAATGCTAGCGGCTGTGCAGGCCAGGACCTCCAAGGTGTAGAGAGCCAGTTCATGCCATGTGTCCAGCTTGGATACCCAATAATTATAAGGCACAGAAGAATCACGGAGGACGTTGGTACGGTTGGCAAGGTACTCGCTCACCATCTTCCGAAACTTTTCATTCCTTGAGAGAGTACCCCGCGAACCAGGGCTTGTACGATGGGAGGGTCTGAGAAAACTGTCCCAGAACTTTGACATTGTTCCTTTGCCTCTGCTGGATTGCATTTATGTCTCTCTCGCCTGTACTCCTTGGTTGTCCAACGAACTGTGACCTCTGCTGCCAGCGTTTTCAGATGGGAATTTTTTAAATAATTCCACAACAAGGGCTTTCTCATACTGCACTATTTTATTAGGCCTGTCCTGCACAGGAATAAGAGACAGAAAGTTCTCCTTGTTGCAAGAGTCTAGAAGTGTCACCAATTAAGACTGTCGCCCAAAATTTGGACAACTCGAGGGTCACGGGAAAGGCAGCGTAACATAAACTCAGCCATGTGTGCCAGACTGCAAAGAGGCAAAACTTCTGTGTCCTCACCAAGTGTACGACTGAACATGCTCTCCTCCTCAGCCTTCTCCTCTTCCTCCTCCCTGTCCTCAGGCCACCCACGCTGAACAGATGGTATGACAGTTGTGCAGGTAGTACGGTCTATAGCACAGGAAACTATCTCCTGTTCTTCCTCCTCCTACTCCTCCTCCTCTTCTTCATTGTCAGCCAATCCACGTTTGGATGAGATGAGGCTGGGCTGTGTGTAATCATCCTATATGATTCCTTGCTCCATCTCATCGTGCTCCGCCTGCAATGCATTCTCTTTCATTGTCAGCAGAGAGCATTTCAGAAGACAGCGAAGTGGGATTGTGACGCTAATTATGGCGTCATCGCCGCTCACCATCTTGGTGGAGTCCTCAAGGATTTGGTGGATGGTACTGATGTCTCACATCCATGTCCACTCCTGAGGTCTTATGTGTGAAGTCTGACCTGAATACCGATGGCCTTGTTGATGCTGGTAGTCAACAATAGTGTTGAGCCACCCCCGTAGTGTTCGAGTTCGGTTCGGTTCGTCGAACACCCGTGTGTTCGCCGAACTGTTCGTCGAACTGTTCGTCGAACACCTTCGAACACCGTTAAAACCAATGGCAGGCAAACAAAAACACATAGAAACACATAGAAAACACCTTCAAAGGTGTCCAAAAGCTGACAAACTGCTCAGAAGACATAACTAACACATGGAAAAGTGACAAGTACATATAGTCATGCGAAAATAAAAGAGGTGGAGGAGTAAAAGGAGGGGGAGACACAGATATAGGCATGTCATGCCCTTCTAAAATCCAAAAAGTGAGAAGCCGACACGGCCAGTCCGCTCCTGCCCGTGCCACCTCCGTGTCGCCGGGTTTGTGCCAGAGCCACGGTGAACCCTGACGGCCAGCCCCCCTCTCCCAATACTGGTGCCTGTCCGCTGGTGGGTCGAGCGAGCCCCCCTGTGGTGGAGGCAGCTCTAAGCTTTTTAATTTAAATTGTCTCTCTAATTTGAATGAATACACTTTAAATCCATTTACAAGGATCTATTGGAGGGCAAGTCTCATGCCAGCAGCCGCGGTAATTCCAGCTCCAGTAGCGTCCACTAAAGCTGCTGCAGTTAAAAAGCTTTTATAAGGATCGAGCTCGGCTGTCCACCGCAAGGCATCCTACTGCCGGTCCCAGCCCCTATGCCTTGGGGTGCCTCCTGATGCTCTTCACTAAGTATCCCATGGTCCCGAAGCATTTCCTTTGAAAAAATTAAGTGTCTAAACTACAGGTGGTGTAGCTTGCTTAACAGCCGGGATAATCCGCTGACTAGCAGACACTGCTACTAGGCACAAAGTATTTCCTGGGCTAGATGCAGTTAAAAATTTGTAATGAGATACTCTCGTTGGATGCTGAGAAAGCATTCCATAGAGTCTCCTGGCACGCCATATATGATTCTCTTAAAAAGCTTGGGGTAGGGGTCTAGGGGACCCTTTTATAGCCAAAATCACGGCCCTGTATCGCAATCCGTCACCTAGGCTGAAGATAAATGGAACTGTAGCACCCTGAGGGCTCGGTTGCTACAGACGTATTGCACCTCACCCAGAGGTGTGATATCTCACTCTCAGGTAAGGATGGAGTGTGGATCAGGACCCGACACCTGCATGCATTACACCACATTGCCGTGGGGCAGGGCGACCAATATGCCCCTGAGATGGGCACGACAGTCCCTGTCCCTGGCTGGAGTGGGGGGAGGGAACACTGAGGAAGGGGAGGAGCAGGAGCAGGAGTGCAGGAGCGGGGAGGAAGCAGTTCCTGGGTGCATTGAGAAGGGAGTATAAAAGGTGGGCACCATCTTAGTTCAGTGCAGAGAAGTCTGAGCAGAAGTGGCAGGGAGCAGGTGCTCTGCATGAGCTCTGCTCCGGAGGCGGGCCTAGTAACAGAGGCCCAGGCCTGGAAGAGGGAGAAGGAAGGAAGAGGAGCGGAGAAGGCTCCAGGAACGAGGAATGAAGGGATCCCAGGGGTGCGGACGGGCGAGTCGCCACCGCACGCCCGAATCCACCTGCGTGGAGGGGTCAGGCCAAAGGGGGAGACCGGTCCCTGAACTAGTGGAGGCAGGAAATGACCCTCAGCTAGAAACCGGAGGCTCTGACATTTTATGTGGCGCAGCCCCTCGCTACACCCGCTAGGAAGGCACCACATAGGGTCAGGGAAACTGGCGCCAAGTTTACCAAGAGGAGGCCCGAGGCAGCCGGACAGAAGTGTTGGTAAGAAAGGCCAGACAAAGGACACATAAAGGGGGTCCTGTGAAGCGCTCCAAAGTTATCTGGGAGTTGTCTGAGCCCCTCACCTGGTGAGCACAGTACGACGTGGGCAGCCGTTACCTGCAGACGTGGTCTGGATAATAAGAACTGTGAGTAAAGGCCCTGGACTGCATCACTGACTCCGTGTCGTTACTGCTGCTGCCCTGCACCATCACCCCCATCCTCCGCATACACTGCCCTGAGGCTATACTCCTCCCGTGGGGAGTTATGCTACGCTCTGCTGCACCCACAACACCAGCCTCAGCGGTCTGCCCTGTAGCGGCGGTTCACTCTGACCGCAATCCACGGGTGGCGTAGTCGGACATTTAAACATCAAAACCACATAAATAGTTCCGCCACTGGTTTGACCGCCCTGAGCCATGGAACCGGGTCGCCGCCACGAAGACTACAACCACCAGCATCCACCAAAAAGGGTCCGGCTCCGGGTGTCCCAAGGCCCAGGGGGTGCGTCAGAACATTTTCATCACCTTTCACAATCACCAATGGGACAAGGCAGGGATGTACTCTGTCCCCTCTCTTATACATCCTAGTGACGGAGCACCTGCTCTCATCAATTCGCCATAA
Source organism: Phyllobates terribilis (assembly GCF_046119375.1). Lineage (NCBI taxonomy): Eukaryota > Metazoa > Chordata > Amphibia > Anura > Dendrobatidae > Phyllobates > Phyllobates terribilis. Next base: position 460,745,903 of record NW_027362764.1, read on the forward strand.
CCCCAATATTAGGTGGATTGAGGTGGGAGGCACCGAGTACAAGTGCTCTCTATTTGCTGATGATGTCCTAGTATATATCACTCAATCACATATATCCATCCCTGCTGTTATGGCTGAAATAGATCACTTTGTTACATGGTAAAATTTTAAAATCAATGCAGCGAAGTCTGAGGCCCTCGATGTCTCCCTCCCCAAATCCATATAGGATTCCATCCAGTCCAACTTTCCCTTTGCCTGGCCCTCACAGGGTATCAAATACTTAGGAATTCCTATTCATAGAGACCTCTCCCATCTATGTTATCTTAATTTTGGGCCCTTTATTGAACAATTCCATACAGACCACGGTTGGCAAGTTAGAACTGTAAGATTCACTACGTGAACCACTGGTGTTTTGTGGAAAAGCACATGTACACTGCGTTCCAAATTATTATGCAAAAAGTGTTTAGGAGTGATAAGGGAAGAATTTGTTTGTCAGTTAAACTCATTGATGGTGATGTGTGTCAGGGCTCTTTATATCACTGTAAGCAATTGCAGACACCTGTGCTAATTAGTTTGGCAGGTGTGTCCAATGAAAGGCAAGACTACTTAAGAAGGCTCTCTCACATTATTAAGCAGCCTACATTTTCTGCCAAAATGGGAAAGAAAAAGGATGTGTCGGCTGCTGAGAAGCAACAAATTGTGGAGTGTTTAGGTCAAGGCATGACTACAATCAACATTGTGCGATGATCAGGATGAAGTGTCTTGGCAATCAAGAAGTATGTAGCTGATTCACAGTACACACGTGTGCGTGCTGATAAGGGCAAATTGAGGACTCTTTCCTACAGGCAATTACGTCAGGTTGAAAGAGCAGCGGCAAAAAAGCCTTGTCATAGCAGCAGACAAGTTTTTGAAGCTGCTTGTGCCTCCAACGTCCCCCGAAAAACAAGATGCAGGGTCCTTCAGAGGTTTTCAGCTGTGCATACGCCATCCTGTCGACCTCCTCTATCCACTTCACACAAGCAGAAACGGCTCCAGTGGGCCAAACATTACATGAAGACTGATTTCAAAACTGTTTTGTTCACGGATGAGTGCCGTGCAGCGCTCGATGGTCCAGATGGATGGAGTGGAGGATGGCTGGTTGATGGACACCCCACGCAAACACGGCTACAGCGCCAACAAGGAGGAGGTGGAGTAATGTTTTGGGCTGGAATCATGGGGAGAGAGATTGTCGGCCCCTTTAGGATCCCTGAAGGCGCTAAAGATGAACTCCATAATGTATGTGGATTTTCTCAAACAGCACTTCCTGCCATGGTTCAAGAAGAAGAACCATGTATTTCACAGCAAGATCATTTTTCTGCATGATAATGCACCATCTCATGCTGCACATAAAACATCTGCATCTCTGGCTGATATGGGCATAAAAGGGGACAAACTTATGGTGTGACCCCCATGCTCCCCTGACCTCTACCCCATTCAGAACCTTTGGAGCATCATTAAAAGGAGTGTCTATGATGGCGGGAGGCAGTTCACATCTAAGCAACAGCTCTGGGAGGGTATTCTGTCCTCATGCAAAACAATTGAAGCAGAAACCATCCAAAACCTGACAAATTCAATGGACGAGAGAGTTCAGAAGCTCCTTTCGAACAAGGGGTCCTATGTGAAAATGTAACATCACCTAGAATAAAGTTTTGAGTTGAAAACTGTTTGATTTCAGTTTCTAACAACCTGCTAATGCTTATAATTTCAAAAATGACCATTTTTTTGGTCTTTATTAAAATGAAAAGGTTGATCGAAAAGTTTGGGGGATCTAAGAGTGTGGCAACCCAGTAGTCATGATTACTTCGAATTCTGACAATATGAGGGTCATGCTGCAGGTAGTGCAGCAAGAAGGCACTTATGTGTCTTGCGCATCTCGGAGCCCCAAAATTATTTTCCGGGCTAGATGCAGCTAAAAATTATTTTTAATTTTAAATCTGGTGGAGCTTATTATAGATGGCCTAATAGGATCAGTGCTGCACACTGCTACAAAGCCCAAATTATTTTCCAGTCAAGATACAGATAAACATGATTAGTAATTTGAAAGCTTAAAACGTTTGGTAGGGTGATTTTAACCAATCATCAAGCTTTTACTCTCCCGAGGATGACACAGGGGTAGAAAAGTCGTTTCGGATCCATGATTTGTTCATCTTTATGAACGTGAGTCTGTCTACATTATCAGTGGAGAGCCGCGTGCGCTTATCTGTCAGCACACCACCAGCAGCGCTGAACACACGTTCAGACAGAACGCTGGCTGCGGGGCATGACAAGATCTCCAAGGCGTAAGTGGCTAGCTCCGGCCATTTATCCAGATTGGAAGCCCAAAAAGAGCAAGGGTCCAGTGACACAGTCGTGGCTTCAATGTTTACTTGGAGATACTCCTGTACCATCGTCTCTAGGCGTTGACTATGTGTCAGACTTCTTGTCTCCTGTGGCCTTGCAAAGGATGGGCTAAAAAAGTGGTGAAATGATTCCGCAAAATTGATGTTACCAGCAGATACTGTGGTTCTGTTACGGTTTGAGTGCTGAACACTTGACGGTCCCACGGTTGGCAAGTTGGAACTGTGAGATTCACTACGTGCACCACTGGTGTTTTGTGGAAAAGCACATGTAAGATTCTGCAACAGTCTATGCTGATACTCCTGCATGCGTGCATCCCTTTCTATGGCAGGAATAATTTCTGCAAATTTACTTTTGTACCGGGGATCTAACAGTGTGGCAACCCAGTAGTCAGGATTATTTCTAATTCTCACAATTCGAGGGTCATGTTGCAGGTAGTGCAGCAAGAAGGCACTCATGTGTGTTGCGCATCCAGGAGCACCAAGTCCCTGTTGTGTTGGTGGCGAGGTAACAATCATGCTTCCTTCCTCTGTCCTCTCCCCCCAACCTCGCACAACAGAAATGTGATCAAGGTCTCCCTCATCTGATGAGTCTTCCATCAGTTCGTCCTCCACTTCTTCCTGGGCTCCTGCACCTTCCTCACTAGTTTGGCTGCTACCATGCGCCCTGGTAAAACCATCTCCCCCACCCTCACATGCCTGCCGCCTTGGTGCTGCCGACCGTCTGGACCTTGCAGATGTTAACCCTTCCGCATACAACTCCTCCTCCTCTACTTCCTCCACCTCCTCTTGTGCCACCATCTGACTCCGAATTCTGTTTAACATTTGCTCCAGCATGTAAATCAGCGGAATAGTCATGCTGATAATGGCATCATCAGCACTAAACATCTTCGTCGCCATTTCAAAACTGTGCAGAAGGGTGCATAGGTCCCTGATCTGAGACCACTCCTCCAGCGTGATTTGCCCCACCTCTGGATCTCGTTGGCCCAGGCTATACGTCAGAACGTATTGCACCAGGGCTTGTCGGTGCTGCCACAGTCGCTGCAACATGTGCAGAGTTGAATTCCACGGGTAGGCACATCGCATTTTAGCCGGTGAAGTGGCAGGCCCAACGACTTCTGTAGAGATGTAAGTCGCTGAGCTGCGGGATGCGAACGGCGGAAGTGAGCACACAGCGACCGTGCCCTCTGCAGAAGGCCATCTAGTCTGGGATAGTGGGCTAAAAATTGCTGGACAACCAGGTTCAACACGTGAGCCATACAAGGCACGTGTGTGACATTGCCCCGGCGAAGGGCCGCACCCAGGTTTGCAGCATTGTCGCACACGGCCTTCCCTGGTTTCAGGTCCAGTGGAGACAACCATTCATGAAATTGGTTCTCCAGAGCTGACCACAACTCCTCAGCTGTGTGACTCACATTTCCCAGACATTTCAAAGTAAAAACCGCCTGATGACGTTGAGCCCTACTGCCAGCATAGTAAGGAGGTGTGCAGGATCCCTTCTGCGCAGTTAGAAAGCTTGTGGCATGACCAGACAGGCTTTGGGTGCAGGTGGAAGACCGAGAGGAGGTTGAGGAGGCAGAAGCAGTGGAGGAACTTTGACATAAAGAGGATTGACGCACAACTCGTGGGGACGGCAAGACTTGGACAGCAGCCCCTTGTCCTGCTGTCACCATAGTTACCCAGTGCCCAGTCAGCGACATGTAACGCCCCTGTCCATGCCTACTCGTCAAAGTGTCTGTGGTGAAATGCACCCTGTCACACACAGAGTTTCTCAAAGAAGCGGTGATGTTGTGTGCGACAAGCTGGTGGAGCGCAGGCACACCTTTCTTTGAGAAGTAGTGCCGACTGGGCATCTGGTACTGGGGCACTGCGACGGACATAAGGTCTCAAAAATCCTCTGTGTCCACCAGATGGAAAGGCAGCATTTCTGTAGCCAAGAGCTTGCAGATGGTGAAATTCAACCTCTTAGCTTTCTCATGGCTAGGAGGAAATGGTCTTTTACTTGTCCACATCTGAGGGACCGAGGGCTGGCTATTGTGCTTAGACGGGGTTGATAAGGGTGTCCCCGGCAAACTGCCGGTCTGTGAGGAAGATGCAGGCGGACATGTTAGGTTGCCTTGATCCAAAGGTGGTGCTATCGATGTCGGACAGCGCTCAACACCAGCTGGTGTTACCACCTCCAAAGAAAATGATGACCTGCCAATCACGCTGGCTGTTGCGGGTAAAGAGGTGGCAGGTCTGCGCCCCAAAACAGGTGTGACTGCTGTCCCCCCAGTCACAGAGGATGAAGAGGCCGCGGATGCACAAGATATGGCAGACGGTGGTTGGCCCGGCCGGCTAGGCCGCATTGTAGCACACTGAGCTTCCCACTGCAACATATGCTTCATGTCCATGTGCCGGTTCATGCATGAAGTACTCAAACTATGTATTTTTTGGCCTCTACTTAGCTTTTGCTGACAAATGTTACAGATAACACGAGTTGGGTCATCTTTATCGATCTGAAAAAATGCCCAGGCTATGCAAGGCTTAGCACCCATGCGACCTGAAGAGCCACCACGACTTGTGGTGAGAGGCAGAGTTGTGTTTGAGGATGCAGTTGTTGACGTGCTTCCAGTACTACGTCTCTGTCCAGGAAGGCGCAACCTGACCTCGTCGTCACTAGCATCTTCCTCCACCTCCTCTGCTGACCTCATCTCTTGGCTGACTGTGGGTTGACAGTAAGTGGGATCTCCAACCTCACCATCATCACCCTGTGTGTTATCACACCCGTCGTCCTCAGAGCCAACCTGTTCCTGCCTTGACAAAAAACTAAAGTTGTCGCTCCAATCAGGTATTTGAGTCTTATCATCGTCTTCCTCATTGTCTCCACCAACAGGAGTTACAGTTTGGGAATGAGGGTCTACATTATGGTCAGAACCTTCTGCGTCTGGTCCTGGATCCGACTCATAAAGATTCTGGGCATCAGTGCAGATCATTTCCTCGTCTGGATTCACAGAAGCGCTGGAGTCGACCTCTGATTCCCAGGCTATAGTATGAGTAAACAGCTCTGCAGACTCAACCATCTGTTCTACCTCATACTCAGATGGGCAGCTGGAGATTTGGGAGCTGTGAGGAAGCAAGTGCGATTTGGGTGACACCTTTGAGGACTGGAGTATTTGTGATGTTGAAGTTGATGTGGAGGAGAGCCCACTTAAAGGAGCACTTGATATCCGTTGAAGCACCTGCTGTTTTTGTGCCTCATCTGGAATTTGTAGCGATTGGCGTGGCCGTAAGAAAGGGATCTTATCACATTGTCCGCTAAAAGAAGTAGACATTTTAGTTTGGCTGGAAGATGGTCTTTCTTCTGCAGATGTTACTGTTGCTTTAACACCTACCCCACGGACACAACCTTTTTTCCCCTTCCCAACACGCCTATTCCCCTTTCCACCAGCAGCAGGCCTTTTTCCACTCATTTTGGTGGTTAACTAATTCACAACTCTGGAGTTGTTTGCACAAAAAAACAATGGATGGTAACCGAGCAGAGCTGAGTGGCCAAACTGTGGTATTAGGCCAAAACTATTGGCTGGGTTAGATGCAGAAAAAAATTATATTCAATTTGCAACCTGATGGAGGTCAGTATAGATGGACTAATACAACAAGTCCCACACACAGCTAGAAGCCCAATATTTTTTCAGAGGTAGATGCAGAAAAAAATATATTCAGTTTGCAACCTGATGGAGGTCAGTATAGATGGACTAATACAACAAGTCCCACACACAGCTAGAAGCCCAATATTTTTTCAGAGGTAGATGCAGAAAAAAATATATTCAGTTTGCAACCTGATGGAGGTCTGTATAGATGGATTAATAGAACAAGTCCCACACACAGCTAGAAGCCCAATATTTTTTCAGAGGTAGATGCAGAAAAAAATATATTCAGTTTGCAACCTGATGGAGGTCAGTATAGATGGACTAATACAACAAGTCCCACACACAGCTAGAAGCCCAATATTTTTTCAGAGGTAGATGCAGAAAAAAATTATATTCAGTTTGCAACCTGATGGAGGTCTGTATAGATGGATTAATAGAACAAGACCCACACACAGCTAGAAGCCCAATATTTTTTCAGAGGTAGATGCAGAAAAAAATATATTCAGTTTGCAACCTGATGGAGGTCAGTATAGATGGACTAATACAACAAGTCCCACACACAGCTAGAAGCCCAAATATTTTTTCAGAGGTACTGTAGATGCAGATAAAAATTATTTTTAATTTGCAACCTGATGGAGGTCAGTATAGATGGACTAATAGAGAAAGTCCGACACACTGCTAGAAGGCCAAATATTTTTTCAGAGCTAGATGCAGAAAAAAATTAGATTCAGTTTGCAACCTGATGGATGTCAATATAGATGGACTAACATAGAAAGACCCACACACTGCTAGAAGGCCAAATATTTTTTCAGAGCTAGATGCATACAAAAAATTATTTTGAATTTGCAACCTGATGGAGGTCAGTATAGGTGGACTAATAGAACAAGTCCCACACACTGCTAGAAGGCCAAATATTTTTTCAGAGCTAGATGCAGAAAAAAATTATATTCAGTTTGCAACCTGATGGAGGTCTGTATAGATGGATTAATAGAACAAGACCCACACACAGCTAGAAGCCCAATATTTTTTCAGAGGTAGATGCAGAAAAAAATATATTCAGTTTGCAACCTGATGGAGGTCAGTATAGATGGACTAATACAACAAGTCCCACACACAGCTAGAAGCCCAATATTTTTTCAGAGGTAGATGCAGAAAAAAATATATTCAGTTTGCAACCTGATGAAGGTCAGTATAGATGGACTAATACAACAAGTCCCACACACAGCTAGAAGCCCAAATATTTTTTCAGAGGTACTGTAGATGCAGATAAAAATTATTTTTAATTTGCAACCTGATGGAGGTCAGTATAGATGGACTAATAGAGAAAGTCCGACACACTACTAGAAGGCCAAATATTTTTTCAGAGCTAGATGCAGAAAAAAATTATATTCAGTTTGCAACCTGATGGAGGTCAGTATAGATGGATTAATAGAACAAGACCCACACACAGCTAGAAGCCCAATATTTTTTCAGAGGTAGATGCAGAAAAAAATATATTCAGTTTGCAACCTGATGGAGGTCAGTATAGATGGACTAACAGAGAAAGTCCCACACACTACTAGAAGGCCAATTATTTTTTCAGAGCTAGATGCAGAAAAAAATTATATTCAGTTTGCAACCTGATGGAGGTCTGTATAGATGGATTAATAGAACAAGACCCACACACAGCTAGAAGCCCAATATTTTTTCAGAGGTAGATGCAGAAAAAAATATATTCAGTTTGCAACCTGATGGAGGTCAGTATAGATGGACTAATAGAATGATGCTATGCCCAAAAGATTTTACTTCACTAGGTGCAGTAAAAAAATTGGTTTTCTATACACAGGTGGTATATCTTGCAACACAGATAGGCTACTCCACTGACTAACACACTCTGCAATAGGCCAAAAAGGATTAGCTTTGCTAGATTCAGCCAAATGCTGTGAAAAAAACTTGCACAGCACTGGCACAGACCTGCCTGGCAAAAACTGGTAGGAACTGATGTAACCTAGTCCTGAAAAGGACTCCAATTACAATTAGTCTTTACTCCCACAACCTATCTATTTAAGAGCACAGACCTGCCTGATAAAAGTCGTAGGAAATGCTGTAACCTAGTCCTTAAAAGGACTGCAATCACAACTATTCCCTACTCCCAAGCTATCTGTATATTTGTGCGAAAATTGGCTTGAAATTAACAAGGTATAGCGCACACAGCAACAGCGGTGCCGTCTAACACGCAGCTGCAGCAGTGAGAAAATGGTGGCGACGGGGAAAATGGCTTGGTCTTATAGGGCAAGGACATGTGACATACACTGCCAATGACACATGCCCTTGCTTGTGTGAAAAAAAGCACTTCGCTCCGTGTGTGCGCTGCTGATAGGCTGACAGATTGCACCTCCCCACTGTAAATGCGGGAAAGAGAAAAAAAAATGGAGATCTTCATTGTTCCTGCAGAGATCCATCCCCTGCCCCTCCCCCCACCCCGCTGTACACTCAAACTGCGTATTAACATTAATTTTCATCATTACTGAGAAAAAATCCAGTTATGATTTTGGTGCACGAACAGTTATCGAACATAACCTCGAACAGCCGAATTTTTCTCAAATTGTTCGTGTTCGCCGAACGGCTCGAACACCGCCCAAAACAGCTCGAATTTGAGATTGGCGAACAGTTCGAGTAGAACAACGCTCATCTCTAGTCAACAACTGCCCACTTCTGCTCACAAATCCTTCCCAATATCTGCAATGTAGAGTTCCAATGCGTGGGGACATCGCAGATCAGTCGGTGAGCGGGAAGCTGCAAACCCTGCAGAAGCACGGCAGCTGTAGCTGACTTTCTAAAATAGGCACACAGGCTGCATACTTTGACAAGCAGATCCGACAGATTCGAGTAGGTTTTGAAAAACCGCTGAACCACGAGGTTAAGCACAAGGGCCAGGCATGGTACGTGTGTTATCTTGCCTCGCCTCAGAGCCACCACCAGGTTCCGGCCATTGTCACACAGGACTATGCATAGCTATAGGGTCAGTGGTGTCAGCCACATATCTGCCTGCTGTTTCAGAGCTGTCCACAACTATTCAGTGTTGTGCGGTTTGTCACCTGAGCATATTAGCTTCAGCACAGCCTGTTGCACTTGGCTGAGGCAGTGCTGCAGTGCTTACACCTTGCAAATGTTGTGGTCATTTCGGAGATGGAGGCTGAAGAGGAGGAGGAGGAGGTGCAGGAGCTGTAGAATGTGGGGGCAAGCATGATTGACCCAGGGCCCGCAATCCTCGGCGTCGGGAGGACATGTTCCGTCCCAAGGTCCGACTGGGTCCCGGTTTTCATGTTTCCATTATTAGGTGGACTTTCCCAGGGACTGCGTTGCTGAAGGCACGTCTAATGTTGTGGGACATGTGCTCGTACAATGCGGGGATGGCACACCAGGAGAAATAGTGACGGCTGGGGACCGAGTACCGAGGGATGGCCGCCGCTGCCTAAAAGGCAACATTTCGAGTACAAACATTCGCAAAATGTGTGAATTTAGTAGAGTATCCTGTGGGGCGTTGGCTGCCTATTTGCGCTTGCATTCCAAGGACTGGGGTAGGAACAACTGAAAGCTGCGCAGGGACAAGGACATGCTTCCTGATGATTCTAGTTGAGAGTGTTCAACTACAGGTGAAGGGCGGGCGGGAGGCATCTTGGCATGCGGCATGGACAGGGGATTGGCATGCACGCACAACAGCGAGACAAGTAGTGGTGTCACCCACAGACACTGTTTGTTGCTGGACCCTGGGGTTCAGCCCACTTAGTCAAGTGGTGCAAATGGCAGGTGGTGCAAATGGCCTTTTTGGGGTTATCTGCAGAATCTTTAAAAAACAACCAGACTCGGGAAGACCTAATAGTTGTACTGGCTGATTTTGGTATGCAGTTGTATGTAATACGTCTGACAGAGAACCACAATTTTAAATAGCAAGCCTGTAATTTACTAATATTATTCCACAAAGAGACCTAGTTTGAATAGTTTGACCGACACACTGCAACAAAATGAAAATGGAAGAAATGGCTGATTTTGGAACAGTCTTATAGGTGATATGTCTTACAGAGAACAAAGGTTTTAAATAGCAGGCCTGTAATTTGCTAATACTATTCTTCACAGACACCTAGTGTGAATAGCTTGACCGATACACTGCAACAGAATAAAAATGGAAGAAATGTCTGATTTTGGAACAGTCTTATAGGTGATATGTCTGACAGAGAACAACAGTGTTAAATAGCAGGCCTGTAATTTTCTAATACTATTCTACACAGAGACCTAGTGTGAATAGCTTGACCGACACACTGAAACAGAATGAAAATAGAAGAAATGTCTGATTTTGGAACAGTCTTATAAGTGATATGTCTGACAGAGTACCACGGTTTTAAATAGCAGGCCTGTAATTTACTAATATTATTCTTCCCAGGCACCTAGTGTGAATAAATTGACCGACACACTGCAACAGAATGAAAATGGAAGAAATGTCTGATTTTGGAACAATCTTATAAGTGATATGTCTGACAGAGAAAACAGGTTTTAAATATCAGGCCTGTAATTTACTAATACTATTTTTCACAGACACCTAGTGTGAATAGTAGTGTTGAGCCACCCCCGTAGTGTTCGAGTTCGGTTCGGTTCGTCGAACACCCGTGTGTTCGCCGAACTGTTGGTCGAACTTTTCGTCGAACACCTTCGAACACCGTTAAAACCAATGGCAGGCAAACAAAAACACATAGAAACACATAGAAAACACCTTCAAAGGTGTCCAAAAGCTGACAAACTGCTCAGAAGACATAACTAACACATGGAAAAGTGACAAGTACATATAGTCATGCGAAAATAAAAGAGGTGGAGGAGTAAAAGGAGGGGGAGACACAGATATAGGCATGTCATGCCCTTCTAAAATCCAAAAAGTGAGAAGCCGACACGGCCAGTCCGCTCCTGCCTGTGCCACCTCCGTGTCGCCGGGTTTGTGCCAGAGCCGCGGTGAACCCTGACGGCCAGCCCCCCTCTCCCAATACTGGTGCCTGTCTGCTGGTGGGTCGAGCGAGCCCCCCTGTGGTGGAGGCAGCTCTAAGCTTTTTAATTTAAATTGTCTCTCTAATTTGAATGAATACACTTTAAATCCATTTACAAGGATCTATTGGAGGGCAAGTCTCATGCCAGCAGCCGCGGTAATTCCAGCTCCAGTAGCGTCCACTAAAGCTGCTGCAGTTAAAAAGCTTTTATAAGGATCGAGCTCGGCTGTCCACCGCAAGGCATCCTACTGCCAGTCCCAGCCCCTATGCCTTGGGGTGCCTCCTGATGCTCTTCACTAAGTATCCCATGGTCCCGAAGCATTTCCTTTGAAAAAATTAAGTGTCTAAACTACAGGTGGTGCAGCTTGCTTAACAGCCGGGATAATCCGCTCACTAGCAGACACTGCTACTAGGCACAAAGTATTTCCTGGGCTAGATGCAGTTAAAAATTTGTAATTAGATCCTCTCGTTGGATGCTGAGAAAGCATTCCATAGAGTCTCCTGGCACGCCATATATGATTCTCTTAAAAAGCTTGGGGTAGGGGTCTAGGGGACCCTTTTATAGCCAAAATCACGGCCCTGTATCGCAATACGTCACCTAGGCTGAAGATAAATGGAACTGTAGCACCCTGAGGGCTCGGTTGCTACAGACGTATTGCACCTCACCCAGAGGTGTGATATCTCACTCTCAGGTAAGGATGGAGTGTGGATCAGGACCCGACACCTGCATGCATTACACCACATTGCCGTGGGGCAGGGCGACCAATATGCCCCTGAGATGGGCACGACAGTCCCTGTCCCTGGCTGGAGTGGGGGGAGGGAACACTGAGGAAGGGGAACCCTGTAGTGCAGGAGCAGGGAGGAAGCAGTTCCTGGGTGCATTGAGAAGGGAGTATAAAAGGTGGGCACCATCTTAGTTCAGTGCAGAGAAGTCTGAGCAGAAGTGGCAGGGAGCAGCGGCTCTGCATGAGCTCTGCTCCGGAGGCGGGCCTAGTAAAAGAGGCCCAGGCCTGGAAGAGGGAGAAGGAAGGAAGAGGAGCGGAGAAGGCTCCAGGAACGAGGAATGAAGGGATCCCAGGGGTGCGGACGGGCGAGTCGCCACCGCACGCCCGAATCCACCTGCGTGGAGGGGTCAGGCCAAAGGGGGAGACCGGTCCCCGAACTAGTGGAGGCAGGAAACGACCCTCAGCTTGAAACCGGAGGCTCTGACATTTTATGTGGCGCAGCCCCTCGCTACACCCGCTAGGAAGGCACCACATAGGGTCAGGGAAACTGGCGCCAAGTTTACCAAGAGGAGGCCCGAGGCAGCCGGACAGAAGTGTTGGTAAGAAAGGCCAGACAAAGGACACACAAAGGGGGTCCTGTGAAGTGCTCCAAAGTTATCTGGGAGTTGTCTGAGCCCCTCACCTGGTGAGCGCAGTACGACGTGGGCAGCCGTTACCTGCAGACGTGGTCTGGATAATAAGAACTGTGAGTAAAGGCCCTGAACTGCATCACTGACTCCGTGTCGTTACTGCTGCTGCCCTGCACCATCACCCCCATCCTCCGCATACACTGCCCTGAGGCTATACTCCTCCCGTGGGGAGTTATGCTACGCTCTGCTGCACCCACAAAACCAGCCTCAGTGGTCTGCCCTGTAGCGGCGGTTCACTCTGACCACAATCCACGGGTGGCGTAGTCGGACATTTAAACATGAAAACCACATAAATAGTTCCGCCACTGGTTTGACCGCCCTGAGCCACGGAACTGGGTCGCCGCCACGAAGACTACAACCACCAGCATCCACCAAAAAGGGTCCGGCTCCGGGTGTCCCAAGGCCCAGGGGGTGCGTCAGAACATTTTCATCACCTTTCACAATCACCAATGGGACAAGGCAGTGATGTCCTCTGTCCCCTCTCTTATACATCCTAGTGACGGAGCACCTGCTCTCATCAATTCGCCATAACCCCAATATTAGGTGGATTGAGGTGGGAGGCACCGAGTACAAGTGCTCTCTATTTGCTGATGATGTCCTAGTATATATCACTTAATCACATATATCCATCCATGCTGTTATGGCTGAAATAGATCACTTTGTTACATGGTAAAATTTTAAAATCAATGCAGCGAAGTCTGAGGCCCTCGATGTCTCCCTCCCCAAATCCATATAGGATTCCATCCAGTCCAACTTTCCCTTTGCCTGGCCCTCACAGGGTATCAAATACTTAGGAATTCCTATTCATAGAGACCTCTCCCATCTATGTTATCTTAATTTTGGGCCCTTTATTGAACAACTCCATACAGACCACGGTTGGCAAGTTAGAACTGTAAGATTCACTACGTGAACCACTGGTGTTTTGTGGAAAAGCACATGTACACTGCGTTCCAAATTATTATACAAAAAGTGTTTAGGAGTGATAAGGGAAGAATTTGTTTGTTTGTCAGTTAAACTCATTGATGGTGATGTGTGTCAGGGCTCTTTATATCACTGTAAGCAATTGCAGACACCTGTGCTAATTAGTTTGGCAGGTGTGTCCAATGAAAGGCAAGACTACTTAAGAAGGCTCTCTCACATTATTAAGCAGCCTACATTTTCTGCCAAAATGGGAAAGAAAAAGGATGTGTCGGCTGCTGAGAAGCAACAAATTGTCGAGTGTTTAGGTCAAGGCATGACTACAATCAACATTGTGCGATGATCAGGATGAAGTGTCTTGGCAATCAAGAAGTATGTAGCTGATTCACAGTACACACGTGTGCGTGCTGATAAGGGCAAATTGAGGACTCTTTCCTACAGGCAATTACGTCAGGTTGAAAGAGCAGCGGCAAAAAAGCCTTGTCATAGCAGCAGACAAGTTTTTGAAGCTGCTTGTGCCTCCAACGTCCCCCGAAAAACAAGATGCAGGGTCCTTCAGAGGTTTTCAGCTGTGCATACGCCATCCTGTCGACCTCCTCTATCCACTTCACACAAGCAGAAACGGCTCCAGTGGGCCAAACATTACATGAAGACTGATTTCAAAACTGTTTTGTTCACGGATGAGTGCCGTGCAGCGCTCGATGGTCCAGATGGATGGAGTGGAGGATGGCTGGTTGATGGACACCCCACGCAAACACGGCTACAGCGCCAACAAGGAGGAGGTGGAGTAATGTTTTGGGCTGGAATCATGGGGAGAGAGATTGTCGGCCCCTTTAGGATCCCTGAAGGCGCTAAAGATGAACTCCATAATGTATGTGGATTTTCTCAAACAGCACTTCCTGCCATGGTTCAAGAAGAAGAACCGTGTATTTCACAGCAAGATCATTTTTCTGCATGATAATGCACCATCTCATGCTGCACATAAAACATCTGCATCTCTGGCTGATATGGGCATAAAAGGGGACAAACTTATGGTGTGACCCCCATGCTCCCCTGACCTCTACCCCATTCAGAACCTTTGGAGCATCATTAAAAGGAGTGTCTATGATGGCGGGAGGCAGTTCACATCTAAGCAACAGCTCTGGGAGGGTATTCTGTCCTCATGCAAAACAATTGAAGCAGAAACCATCCAAAACCTGACAAATTCAATGGACGAGAGAGTTCAGAAGCTCCTTTCGAACAAGGGGTCCTATGTGAAAATGTAACATCACCTAGAATAAAGTTTTGAGTTGAAAACTGTTTGATTTCAGTTTCTAACAACCTGCTAATGCTTATAATTTCAAAAATGACCATTTTTTTTGTCTTTATTAAAATGAAAAGGTTGATCGAAAAGTTTGGGGGATCTAAGAGTGTGGCAACCCAGTAGTCATGATTACTTCGAATTCTGACAATATGAGGGTCATGCTGCAGGTAGTGCAGCAAGAAGGCACTTATGTGCCTTGCGCATCTCGGAGCCCCAAAATTATTTTCCGGGCTAGATGCAGCTAAAAATTATTTTTAATTTTAAATCTGGTGAAGCTTTAGTATAGATGGCCTAATAGGATCAGTGCTGCACACTGCTACAAAGCCCAAATTATTTTCCAGTCAAGATACAGATAAACATGATTAGTAATTTGAAAGCTTAAAACGGTTGGTAGGGTGATTTTAACCAATCATCAAGCTTTTACTCTCCCCAGGATGACACAGGGGTAGAAAAGTCGTTTCGGATCCATGATTTGTTCATCTTTATGAACGTGAGTCTGTCTACATTATCAGTGGAGAGCCGCGTGCGCTTATCTGTCAGCACACCACCAGCAGCGCTGAACACACGTTCAGACAGAACGCTGGCTACGGGGCATGACAAGATCTCCAAGGCGTAAGTGGCTAGCTCCGGCCATTTATCCAGATTGGAAGCCCAAAAAGAGCAAGGGTCCAGTGACACAGTCGTGGCTTCAATGTTTACTTGGAGATACTCCTGTACCATCGTCTCTAGGCGTTGACTATGTGTCAGACTTCTTGTCTCCTGTGGCCTTGCAAAGGATGGGCTAAAAAAGTGGTGAAATGATTCCGCAAAATTGATGTTACCAGCAGATACTGTGGTTCTGTTACGGTTTGAGTGCTGAACACTTGACGGTCCCACGGTTGGCAAGTTGGAACTGTGAGATTCACTACGTGCACCACTGGTATTTTGTGGAAAAGCACATGTAAGATTCTGCAACAGTCTCTGCTGATACTCCTGCATGCGTGCATCCCTTTCTATGGCAGGAATAATTTCTGCAAATTTACTTTTGTACCGGGGATCTAACAGTGTGGCAACCCAGTAGTCAGGATTATTTCTAATTCTCACAATTCGAGGGTCATGTTGCAGGTAGTGCAGCAAGAAGGCACTCATGTGTGTTGCGCATCCAGGAGCACAAAGTCCCTGTTGTGTTGGTGGCGAGGTAACAATCATGCTTCCTTCCTCTGTCCTCTCCCCCCAACCTCGCACAACAGAAATGTGATCAAGGTCTCCCTCATCTGATGAGTCTTCCATCAGTTCGTCCTACACTTCTTCCTGGGCTCCTGCACCTTCCTCACTAGTTTGGCTGCTACCATGCGCCCTGGTAAAACCATCTCCCCCACCCTCACATGCCTGCCGCCTTGGTGCTGCCGACCGTCTGGACCTTGCAGATGTTAGCCCTTCCGCATACAACTCCTCCTCCTCTACTTCCTCCACCTCCTCTTGTGCCACCACCTGACTCCGAATTCTGTTTAACATGTGCTCCAGCATGTAAATCTCCGGAATAGTCATGCTGATAATGGCATCGTCAGCACTAAACATCTTCGTCGCCATTTCAAAACTGTGCAGAAGGGTGCATAGGTCCCTGATCTGAGACCACTCCTCCATCGTGATTTGACCCACCTCTGAATCTCGTTGGCCCAGGCTATACGTCAGAACGTATTGCACCAGGGCTTGTCGGTGCTGCCACAGTCGCTGCAACATGTGCAGAGTTGAATTCCACCGGGTAGGCACATCGCATTTTAGCCGGTGAAGTGGCAGGCCCAACGATTTCTGTAGAGATGGAAGTCGCTGAGCTGCGGGATGCGAACGGCGGAAGTGAGCACACAGCGACCGTGCCCTCTGCAGAAGGCCATCTAGTCTGGGATAGTGGGCTAAAAATTGCTGGACAACCAGGTTCAACACGTGAGCCATACAAGGCACGTGTGTGACATTGCCCCGGCGAAGGGCCGCACCCAGGTTTGCAGCATTGTCGCACACGGCCTTCCCTGGTTTCAGGTCCAGTGGAGACAACCATTCATGAAATTGGTTCTCCAGAGCTGACCACAGCTCCTCAGCTGTGTGACTCACATTTCCCAGACATTTCAATGTAAAAACCGCCTGATGACGTTGAGCCCTACTGCCAGCATAGTAAGGAGGTGTGCAGGATCCCTTCTGCGCAGTTAGAAAGCTTGTGGCATGACCAGACAGGCTTTGGGTGCAGGTGGAAGACCGAGAGGAAGTTGAGGAGGCAGAAGCAGTGGAGGAACTTTGACATAAAGAGGATTGACGCACAACTCGTGGGGACGGCAAGACTTGGACAGCAGCCCCTTGTCCTGCTGTCACCATAGTTACCCAGTGCCCAGTCAGCGACATGTAACGCCCCTGTCCATGCCTACTCGTCCAAGTGTCTGTGGTGAAATGCACCCTGTCACACACAGAGTTTCTCAAAGAAGCGGTGATGTTGTGTGCGACATGCTGGTGGAGCGCAGGCACACCTTTCTTTGAGAAGTAGTGCCGACTGGGCATCTGGTACTGGGGCACTGCGACGGACATAAGGTCTCGAAAATCCTCTGTGTCCACCAGGCGGAAAGGCAGCATTTCTGTAGCCAAGAGCTTGCAGATGGTGAAATTCAACCTCTTAGCTTTCTCATGGCTAGGAGGAAATGGTCTTTTACTTGTCCACATCTGAGGGACCGAGGGCTGGCTTTTGTGCTTAGACGGGGTTGATAAGGGTGTCCGCGGCAAACTGCCGGTCTGTGAGGAAGATGCAGGCGGACATGTTAGGTTGCCTTGATCCAAAGGTGGTGCTATCGATGTCGGACAGCGCTCAACACCAGCTGGTGTTACCACCTCCAAAGAAAATGATGACCTGCCAATCACGCTGGCTGTTGCGGGTAAAGAGGTGGCAGGTCTGCGCCCCAAAACAGGTGTGACTGCTGTCCCCCCAGTCACAGAGGATGAAGAGGCCGCGGATGCACAAGATATGGCAGACGGTGATTGTCCCGGCCGGCTAGGCCGCATTGTAGCACACTGAGCTTCCCACTGCAACTTATGCTTCATGTCCATGTGCCGGTTCATGCATGAAGTACTCAAACTATGTATTTTTTGGCCTCTACTTAGCTTTTGCTGACAAATGTTACAGATAACACGAGTTGGGTCATCTTTATCGATCTGAAAAAATGCCCAGGCTATGCAAGGCTTAGCACCCATGCGACCTGAAGAGCCACCACGACTTGTGGTGAGAGGCAGAGTTGTGTTTGAGGATGCAGTTGTTGACGTGCTTCCAGTACTACGTCTCTGTCCAGGAAGGCGCAACCTGACCTCGTCGTCACTAGCATCTTCCTCCACCTCCTCTGCTGACCTCATCTCTTGGCTGACTGTGGGTTGACAGTAAGTGGGATCTCCGACCTCATCATCATCACCCTGTGCGTTATCACACCCGTCGTCCTCAGAGCCAACCTGTTCCTGCCCTGACAAAAAACTAAAGTTGTCGCTCCAATCAGGTATTTGAGTCTTATCATCGTCTTCCTCATTGTCTCCACCAACAGGAGTTACAGTTTGGGAATGAGGGTCTACATTATGGTCAGAACCTTCTGCGTCTGGTCCTGGATCCGACTCATAAAGATTCTGGGCATCAGTGCAGATCATTTCCTCGTCTGGATTCACAGAAGCGCTGGAGTCGACCTCTGATTCCCAGGCTATAGTATGAGTAAACAGCTCTGCAGACTCAACCATCTGTTCTACCTCATACTCAGACGGGCAGCTGGAGATTTGGGAGCTGTGAGGAAGCAAGTGCGATTTGGGTGACACCTTTGAGGACTGGAGTATTTGTGATGTTGAAGTTGATGTGGAGGAGAGCCCACTTAAAGGAGCACTCGATATCCCTTGAAGCACCTGCTGTTTTTGTGCCTCATCTGGAATTTGTAGAGATTGGCGTGGCCGTAAGAAAGGGATCTTATCACATTGTCCGCTAAAAGAAGTAGACATTTTAGTTTTCCTGGAAGATGGTCTTTCTTCTGCAGATGTTACTGTTGCTTTAACACCTACCCCACGGACACAACCTTTTTTCCCCTTCCCAACACGCCTATTCCCCTTTCCACCAGCAGCAGGCCTTTTTCCACTCATTTTGGTGGTTAACTAATTCACAACTCTGGAGTTGTTTGCACAAAAAAACAATGGATGGTAACCGAGCAGAGCTGAGTGGCCAAACTGTGGTATTAGGCCAAAACTATTGGCTGGGTTAGATGCAGAAAAAAATTATTTTGAATTTGCAACCTGATGGAGGTCAGTATAGATGGACTAATACAAATAGTCCCACACACTGCTAGAAGCCCAAATATTTTTTCAGAGGTACTGTAGATGCAGATAAAAATTATTTTTAATTTGCAACCTGATGGAGGTCAGTATAGATGGACTAATAGACCAAGTCCCACACACTGCTAGAAGCCCAAATATTTTTTCAGAGCTAGATGCAGAAAAAAATTATTTTTAATTTGCAACCTGATGGAGGTCAGTATAGATGGACTAATAGACCAAGTCCCACACACCGCTAGAAGCCCAACTATTTTTTCAGAGCTAGATGCAGAAAAAAATTATATTCAATTTGCAACCTGCTGGAGGTCAGTATAGAAGGACTAATAGAACAAGTCCCACACACTGCTAGAAGCCCAAATATTTTTTCAGAGCTAAATGAAGAAAAAAATTATTTTTAATTTGCAACCTGATGGAGGTCAGTATAGATGGACTAATAGACCAAGTCCCACACACTGCTAGAAGCCCAAATATTTTTTCAGAGCTAGATGCAGAAAAAAATTATGTTTAATTTGCAACCTGATGGAGGTCAGTATAGATGGACTAATAGACCAAGTCCCACACACCGCTAGAAGCCCAAATATTTTTTCAGAGCTAGATGCAGAAAAAAATTATTTTTAATTTGCAACCTGATGGAGGTCAGTATAGATGGACTAATAGACCAAGTCCCACACACTGCTAGAAGCCCAACTATTTTTTCAGAGCTAGATGCAGAAAAAAATTATTTTTAATTTGCAACCTGATGGAGGTCAGTATAGATGGACTAATAGACCAAGTCCCACACACCGCTAGAAGCCCAAATATTTTTTCAGAGCTAGATGCAGAAAAAAATTATTTTTCATTTGCAACCTGATGGAGGTCAGTATAGATGGACTAATAGACCAAGTCCCACACACTGCTAGAAGCCCAAATATTTTTTCAGAGCTAGATGCAGAAAAAAATTATTTTTAATTTGCAACCTGATGGAGGTCAGTATAGATGGACTAATAGACCAAGTCCCACACACCGCTAGAAGCCCAACTATTTTTTCAGTGCTAGATGCAGAAAAAAATTATATTCAATTTGCAACCTGCTGGAGGTCAGTATAGAAGGACTAATAGAACAAGTCCCACACACTGCTAGAAGCCCAAATATTTTTTCAGAGCTAAATGAAGAAAAAAAATATTTTTAATTTGCAACCTGATGGGGGTCAGTATAGATGGACTAATAGACCAAGTCCCACACACTGCTAGAAGCCCAAATATTTTTTCAGAGCTAGATGCAGAAAAAAATTATTTTTAATTTGCAACCTGATGGAGGTCAGTATAGATGGACTAATAGACCAAGTCCCACACACTGCTAGAAGCCCAAATATTTTTTCAGAGCTAGATGCAGAAAAAAAATATTTTTAATTTGCAACCTGATGGAGGTCAGTATAGATGGATTAATAGAC
Organism: Phyllobates terribilis; assembly: GCF_046119375.1. Classification (NCBI taxonomy): domain Eukaryota; kingdom Metazoa; phylum Chordata; class Amphibia; order Anura; family Dendrobatidae; genus Phyllobates; species Phyllobates terribilis. Next base: position 460,766,273 of record NW_027362764.1, read on the forward strand.
CAAGTCCCACACACTGCTAGAAGCCCAAATATTTTTTCAGAGCTAGATGCAGAAAAAAATTATTTTTAATTTGCAACCTGATGGAGGTCAGTATAGATGGACTAATAGACCAAGTCCCACACACCGCTAGAAGCCCAACTATTTTTTCAGAGCTAGATGCAGAAAAAAATTATATTCAATTTGCAACCTGCTGGAGGTCAGTATAGAAGGACTAATAGAACAAGTCCCACACACTGCTAGAAGCCCAAATATTTTTTCAGAGCTAAATGAAGAAAAAAATTATTTTTAATTTGCAACCTGATGGAGGTCAGTATAGATGGACTAATAGACCAAGTCCCACACACTGCTAGAAGCCCAAATATTGTTTCAGAGCTAGATGCAGAAAAAAATTATATTCAGTTTGCAACCTGATGGAGGTCAGTATAGATGGACTAATAGAATGATGCTATGCCCAAAAGATTTTACTTCACTAGGTGCAGTAAAAAAATTGGTATTCTATACACAGGTGTTATATCTTGCAACACAGATAGGCTACTCCACTGACTAACACACTCTGCAATAGGCCAAAAAGGATTAGCTTTGCTAGATTCAGCCAAATGCTGTGAAAAAAACTTGCACAGCACTGGCACAGACCTGCCTGGCAAAAACTGATAGGAACTCATGTAACCTAGTCCTGAAAAGGACTCCAATTACAATTAGTCTTTACTCCCACAACCTATCTATTTAAGAGCACAGACCTCCCTGATAAAAGTCGTAGGAAATGCTGTAACCTAGTCCTTAAAAGGACTGCAATCACAACTATTCCCTACTCCCAAGCTATCTGTATATTTGTGCGAAAATTGGCTTGAAATTAACAAGGTATAGCGCACACAGCAACAGCGGTGCCGTCTAACACGCAGCTGCAGCAGTGAGAAAATGGTGGCGACGGGGAAAATGGCTTGGTCTTATAGGGCAAGGACATGTGACATACACTGCCAATGACACATGCCCTTGCTTGTGTGAAAAAAAGCACTTCGCTCCGTGTGTGCGCTGCTGATAGGCTGACAGATTGCACCTCCCCACTGCAAATGCGGGAAAGAGAAAAAAAAATGGAGATCTTCATTGTTCCTGCAGAGATCCATCCCCTGCCCCTCCCCCACCCCTCTGTACACTCAAACTGCGTATTAACATTAATTTTCATCATTACTGAGAAAAAATCCAGTTATGATTTTGGTGCACGAACAGTTATCGAACATAACCTCGAACAGCCGAATTTTTCTCAAATTGTTCGTGTTCGCCGAACGGCTCGAACACCGCCCAAAACAGCTCGAATTTGAGATTGGCGAACAGTTCGAGTAGAACAACGCTCATCTCTAGTGAATAGCTTGACCGACACAATGCAGCGAAAAGAAAATGGAAGAAATGGCTGATTTTGGAACACTCTTATAGGTGATATGTCTGACAGAGAACCACGGTTATAAATAGCAGGCCTGTATTTTGCTAATGCTATTCTTCACAGACACCTAGTGTGAATAGCTTGGAATGGAAAAGGAGGCCAATATTTTCCAAGTTCAGTTTAAATTTCTGGATTTTTATAGCTGAAATATGGAACAGATCTGGCTTTATTCTGCAATGAGATCAAGCAAATGGAGTAGAAAAATGGTGAGCTCTGGATTGCTTTTTAAGCAAATAACCAGGATTAAGATAAGAAACAAAATTGCCCTGGCCCCTGATATCTGGGGCTATGTCTACAAATATCTGTAATTATTATAGCAGCAGACAGGATGTTCAATGGACTCTCTTGTGCTGTATCATACACTGCAGTCTGCCAAATACACTGCCTGCTTGCCTAGCATTGATTATATGCAGCTGTATTAGTCCTCAGAAGGACAGTTAGTTCAGATGGATATATATATATGATGTGGAATACCTATACTAACAAGACGTTCAATGGACCCTGCAGTTTGCCACATACCCTGCCTGCCTGCCTAACTCCTGCAATCACCACTGAATATATGCAGCTGGATTAGTCCTCAGAAGGACTGTTAGTTCAGTTGAATATATACAGCTCTGGCAAAAATTAAGAGACCACTGCAAAATTTTCATTTTGTCTGATTTTTCTCTTTATATGTATATTTTTGAGTAAAATGTACATTGCTGTTTTATTCTTTAAACTACTGACAACATGTCTCCAAAATTCAAAGCTAAAAATTTTGTATTTATTTGCAGCAAATGAGAAATAATCAAAATAATTAAAAAGAAACAGTGCTTTCAGACCTCAAATAATGCAAAGAAAACAAGTTCTTATTCATTTAGAAACAACAATACTCATGTTTTAACCCATTACTTGCCCAATTAGCAATTTTCATTTTTTGTTTTTTTGGACCTAATTAGAAAATCTTAGTTGCTAGAAGCAAAAAATTAGGCGTCCCAAAAAAAGGACATTGGTAGCTATTGGGTTAACTCAGGAAGAGTTCAGAAATCAATATTTGGTGAAATAACCATGATTTTTAATCACAGCTTTCGTGCATTTTGGCATGCTTTCCACCAGTCTTTCACACTGTTTTTGGGTGACCTTATGCCACTCCTGGCACAAAAATTTAAGTAGTTCTTCTTTGTTTGATGGCTTGTGACTATCCAGCTTTCTCTTGATTACATTGCAGAGGTTATCAATGGGGTTCTGATCAGGAGATTGGGCTGCCCATTAAAGGGTCTTGATGTGGTGCTCCTTCATCCACACATTGATTGACCTAGCTGTGTGGCAACAGGCATTGTTCGCTGGAAAAACAGTCCTCAGAGTTTGGGAACATTGCCTGAGCAGAAGAAAGCAAGTGTTTTTCAAGGATAAACTTGTATGCGGCTTGATTCATACGTCCTTCTCAAAGATTAACCTGCCCAAGCATCCCCAGATCATCACCGATCCTCCACCAAATTTCACAGTGGGTGCAAGACACTGTGGCTTGTATGCCTCTCCAGGTCTCCGTCTAACCATTAGACAACCAGGTGTTGGGCAAAGCTGAAAATTAGACTCATCAGAGAAGATTACCTTACTCTAGTCCTCTTTGGTCCAATCCTTATGGTCTTTGGCAAACTTCAGCCTGGCTCTCCTTTGCTTCTCATTGATGAAAGGCTTTTTTATAGCTTTACATGACTTGAGGCCTGCCTCTAGGAGCCTGTTACAAACTGTTCTTGCTGTGCACTTCACCCCAGCTGCCATTTGCCATTCCTTTTGTAGGTCACTTTATATCATCCTACAGTTGCTGAGTGACATTCGAATAAGATGACGGTCATCCCTGACAGTGGAGATTCGCTTTTGTCCTCTGCCGGTCTGTAGCTTTGTTGTCCCCAATGTCTGCTGCTTGACCTTGTTGTAATGGACTGCCGTCTTCAAAATTTTAAGGGTGGAGGCAACATGACGCTCACTGTATCCCTCTGGTAGTAAAACCAGAATTGAGCCCTTCCTTTCCTCACTCAAGACTTTTCTTTTCAACTCATTTGGCATGGTTAAAAGTTATTTTCTCATTCAAATTACTTTTGGGCTATTCCTAGCACTTGTTTTGCTATTCACCTTTTCCAAGAGGATTGTGAAGACCACAGCAGTGTTTTTTATACTTTCCCTCGTTACATAAGATTTTGTTCAGGTGATCACCTAATCAGAAGCACATTAAATAGAATGAGGTGTACTTTGGTTGGAATTCAACTGACACTGGAATGGAATGGCTGTCAGACATGTAGAGATGGTGATTTTTAGAAAACTGTGCAGTGGTCTCTTAATTTTTGCCAGAGCAGTATATATGTTGTGGAATACCTATACTAACTAGAAAGAAGCAAATCTCTCCCTGATACAGCAGCACCTCTCCCTACTCTGCCTGATTCCGGGGTACACTGTGAAGAGCATAGCGGCACCAGGTCTTATATGAACCCGATGAAGCTGTTCGGCCAGCCAATCATTGTAATGCCCACAACCAACATGGCTACAGCATTACAGTGCGTGGCAGGTAATCCCTGCATGTTCATTGGCTCTCTAAAGAGTGCCAAACATGCAGGGAGGGGACCTGAGTTCCCGCCCAAGCAACCTGGAAATACTCGCCGAGCTTGTCGAGCACAGTAATACTCAGGTGAGTACCGAGCAGAGGCAAGCACGTTCGCTCATTACTAGTCTTTACCAGTTATACAATGTTAAAGGGAATCTGTCACAACATTTGACCTATCTAAACTATTAATATGGGCATACAGGTTATAGACTGCTGAGAAAAGTCATACCTGTATGTCTCATATCAGATGCCTTGTTGTTGATACATCATCTTTCATCACTTTATGTAAATGTCCTCTTACAGGCAACATCCTCTCCATTGCCTGAAAGAGGTTGTTTACATAAAGTAAAAGTAAAAGCCTCCAGTAAAGTAAATTAAAGTCCACAGAACTTACTTTACAGAATGGGGAGTTACCAGTGTGATGTGTAATGGCCACTCTCTGCTCTCCTGATCTCTCTGCAGAGCTGTATGTGGTTATAACTGACACATCGACAGGTTCCAGTCACGCAAGGTGTTGGAAAGGCTAAGTGCAACACGAAGGGAGGAAGGGGAGGAAGCCCAAACACTAGGGGATGGGGGAGTGGAGACCCCTAGGCAAATCTAATAACACCCTGCCTACTCTACCATCCCTATATTGGTTCCTCACCAATCGCCAAGCAGGACCCTAAACCCTGTATATCCTTAGAGCTTGGCCCTAGATAGGGAGGGGGAGTGGTGAGCACTGTTCAGGCCCCACTACAAACTGAAGACAACAAGGTAGACAAAAAAAGGGGATTAACTTAGCTTGAGAAGACACCAGAGGAGTAACTCCAACTGTCCTCCAAGGGCACCAGAAAAGAAGCCAGCCAACAGCTAGGGCTCCAAGCATACACAAAAGAACATAGAAGTATCACCGGCAATTGCCTGGAGCAAACTGAGAGTTTTTAACTCCTATGCAAGGATGTGCCAATTAGCTGCAGGAGGGAGGTCAACGCTGAGTCTTAAAGGATGAATGATTAAGAAGGTGTCTGCAATGCCAAAAGCAGTGACCTTCTATAGCCAGATCTGGAGCGACTGTCTAGTACACCTGACACACCCGTGATAGTTCCTCTCAGCTTCAGCTTCCATCTCACAGGCAGACAGGGTTGTAATATTGTTGCAAAAAAGTAGAGCTGAGAGAGAAGCAAAAAATGTGTTTGCAAGAAGACAAATTTCATTTATCCTGCTCTGTGTTAGTTACATGTCTCACACTAGTAACTCCCCCTTTTATTTAAAACTAGCAAAATACCTGCAGCTTCGCTCGCAAAGAGCAATTTGTTAAATTGTTGGTTACACTTGCTAAGGGAATATTTTCAGTTCCGCTCAGGAGTTGACATCTTTATTTTAAATTTGTTTTTTTCAACTCTTCTTTTCTGTTAATTTGGAATTAACAGCTGTTTATTTTTACAAATTTGTCATAACACTGAAGCAAACAACAACTAATTTTTGAATTTTTTATCACTCTCCATAAGGAGAAATTAGACCTCAATCCAGAGCCTCTCACCTAGCCAATCAGTTCTCAAACTTTGCACTGACGAGGGCTAACAGCCCGAAACACCGTGTCTGCAAATTGAGATTCTGATTTGGCTTTTATCCTAAGTCATATTGCACGACTCGTTAAAGGGTTGATTGTGACTTGTAGGATTGCTGCTTTCAATAGGTGGTGCTATAGAGTACAAGTCCTCTTTTTCTCTGAAGAGGCAAGTTGCATATTAAATTTCCCTGAGAAGCATTGCATGTCGAATAAGCCTCCTTACCTTGACGCTTTCAGAGCTGGTGTGTCACTCTCCATAAGGAGAAATGTTACCCCTTAGACCTCAGTCCAGAGCCTCTCACCTAGCCAAATCAGTTCTCATACTTTGCACTGACGAGGGCCAACAGCCCGAAACACCGTGTCTGCAAATTGAGATTCTCATTTGGCTTTTATCCTAAGTCATAATGCACGACTCAAAGGGTTGATTGTGACTTGTAGGATTGCTGCTTCCAATAGGTGGCTCTATAGAGTACAAGTCCTCTTTTTCTCTGAAGAGGCAATTTGCTCATTAAATATTAAAATGTACTGTCTTTTCACAAAAACATAAAAAATTAAGAGGTGGGTGGCATAGTGCAACCCTTCACACCACTCACTCCCCCATGTGTAACCTATCAGTGGTTAACAGACAAAAGGAGTAAGATTGATTTACAGATACATAGCTGTCTATTGTAGTGCTTTTTTGGTAAACAACGTTTTTCATATGAATGAAGTGGTTTGGGAGGTAGACAAAAGGTGGCAACACATACCAGGTGATTCCAAGTTAAACTTTTTTGCTTGACAATGTTTGCATATTACGTCCATCTTGCCTATTATGACTTTCAGATGTGACCTATTGTCTTGAATTGGGTCATAGTGAAACGCATCCAAACTCAAGTCAGCCTGCCTACGTCTTTGCATAAGTTGCATATGTCATATGCAGTCATTTTAACGACGTTCATCCTTTTGTTCAGATGTTTCCGCAGCCAATTTTTCAGCCTGTCTTATCCAATCCTCCTGAAGATGACATTCCCGTTGTTCAGATGTTTCAGCTACCTTTGATTCAGCCTGTCTCATCCGGTTCCTTTCAAGCCAGGACTTGTGTTGTTCACTTGTCTCAGCTGTTTGAGACAGTGTTGCTTTCTTAGCTTTTGGATTAACTTGCCCAATAGATGGTCTTATTTTGGGCAGCATTTTAAAAAACAGTCCTTACTATTATGATGCTTAGTAATCATCTCACACTGATCAGAGATTTAATAGGTGAATCTATATATATAAAGCAGAAAATGAGTGTCCTGAAGGATCTAAAATATCAGTTATGAAAACTGCCTCACAGTCAGACTGTTCTAGTTGTCCATCGCAACCAATCAGAGCTCATCTTTCACTTTACCTCAGCAGCTTTAGTGCTGAAAGCTGCACTCTGGTTGCTATAGGCAACCTGAATAATCTTACTGGGAGGCATTTTACATAAATGAGGTCCCAGTTACTTCTCCAACAGCCGTTACTATAATTACAGACTTTAGAGTGACTTATCAGGTTGCCCCACATTATTGATTATATGGTTGCTTACCCATTAAGAGCTACTCTTTGTGCAAAGTCGCTTCAATTCTTTAAGACCCTTTGGGCAAGAATTTCATCTTTCCTGGCACCTGGCAGCTGATCTGATCAGCTGTCATTTGCCTCTAACAGCCGTGGGCGGAATCACGATCCAACTGTGGCAGCTAACATGTTAAATTCCGCTGTCAAACTCAGACAGCGCCATTTAACATGGCCGCACCGAAAGCGCATCACTAATTCCGCCCATTGGTGCACCTGTCACATGATCGCAGGCCATCGATGGGTTGGCATGACATCCCGGGGTCTGCAGGAGACTCTTGTGGTTGTCATAGCCGATCTGCTATGAGCGCCGCTCAGCATTCGGCGTTCATAGCAGATGCGCATTTTTGTTACACATAGCAGGGCTGAATATTTTAATTAGTTGAAGAACCACAGTCATTCAACTGTTTACTGAATTCACAAAATCATGACCTTTAATTGACCCGTACCCATACTAAACCTTTAATGGATTATTGACAAAGCAAAAAATGAGATACAAATATTTAGAGTAAGGGTCTGTCCCTATATTATATTGAAGGAGGCATGTAAAAAATGCAGTGCATATATACAGTGGCATGTAAACGTTTGGGCACCCTTGGTCAAAATTACTGTTATTGCGAACAGCTAAGCAAGTTGAAGATGAAATGATCTCTAAAAGGCATGAAGTTAAAGATGACACATTTTCGTTTGTATTTTAAGCAAAAAAAATATATATTTTCATTTTTTACATTTTAAAAATTACAAAAAGGATAATGGGCTGATACTAAAGTTTGGGCACCATTGGAGATTTGTGTGCTCAGATAACTTTGACCAAGGTTTCAGACCTTAGTTAGCCTGATAGCATTATGGCTTGTTCACTATCATTGTTAGAAAAGGCGTGGTGATGCAAATTCCCAGCTGTATAAAAACCCAGCCTCCTCTAACCTTGTGCCAAAAAAAACGCAGCCATGGTTCTTCTAAGCATCTGCCTAGCACTCTCAAAATGAAAATGGTGGAACTCCACAAAGCAGGAGAATGCTATAAGAAGATAGCAAAGCATTTTCAAGTTGCAGTTTCCTCAGTTCAAAATGTAATTAAGAAATGGTAGTTAACAGGATCAGTGGAGGTCAAGATGAGGTCTGGAAGACAAAGCAAAATTTTAGTGAGAGCTGCTGGTAGGATTGCTAGAGAGGCAAATCAGAACCCCCATTTAACTGCAAAAAACCTTCAGAAAGATTTAGCAGACTATGGAGTTGTGGTACATTGTTCTACTGTTCAGAGACACATGCACAAATATGGCCTTCATGAAAGAGTCATCAGAAGAAAACCTCTCCTTCATTATCACCATAAAATTCAGCATCAGAAGTATGCAAAAGAACATCTAAACAAGACTAATGCATTTTGGAGACTAGTCCTGTGGACCGATGAGGTTAAAATAGAACTCTTTGGCCACAATGATCAAAGGTATGTGTGGAGAAGAAAGGACACAAAATTTCAGGAAAAGAACATCTCGCCAACCTTTAAGCATGGGGGTGGATCAATATTACTTTGGTATTATGTTGCAGCCAATGGCACGGGGAACATTTAAAGGTTAGAGGGAACAATGGATTCATTGAAATTTCAACAAATTCTTTATGCAAACATAACACCATCTGTAAAAAAGCTGAAGTTGAAAAGGGGAAGGCCTCTGCAAATGGATAATGTTCTTAAATAGACGTCAAAATTCACAATAGACTACCTCAAAAGGTGCAAGCTGAAGGTTTTACAATAGCCCTCACAGTCCCCTGATCTGAAATTCACTGAAAATCTGTGACTAGACCTCAAAATAGCAGTGCATGGAAGACGACCCAGGAATCACACTGAATTGGAAGAATTTTTCAAGGAAGAATGGATGAAAATCCCTCAAACAAGAATTGAAATACTCTTGTCTGGCTACAAAAAAGCATTTACAAGCTGTTAAACTTTCAAAAGATTTTGTAATTTTTAAAATGTAAAGGATGGAAAAAATAAATAAATAAAAAATATATATACTGTATATACGTATATATTTGCCTAAAATACAAAGGAAATGTGTCATCTTTAACTTTAGGCCTTTTAGAAATCATTTCACCTTTAACTTGCTTAACTCTTTTTAATAACAGTAATTTTGACCAGGGGTGCCAAAACTTTTAAATGCCATTGTACTCTTTAGTTTCAAAAGATGAAATTAGTTTTTAAGGTGTAGAAAAAAATAGTTGGTTCATACCATACAAGAGCAAACAAAATGAAATGTTGATGAAAACTTAACAGTGGACCAAAATATTGCTCAAAAACTTTTTTATTTTCATTTTCATTATCAGAAAGTATCCATCTTTCATTTATTGAAGATATAACTTGATATTGGACAGGGGAATACAAATGTAGACTATGCAATACATTCTTGTTATATCTCATTAAAATTCACGTAAAGTTACATAGCTATACAGTAGCATTGTTAATATGGTTGAAAAAAGACTCATGCCCATCAATTTAAACCAGGAGATGGCAAAGAATAAAAGCCATTTTATTTTATGTAACTGTTTAGGCTGCATTGTATTGTTCCCTTTATAAAATATTTTGTATATTTTTTATAAACACTGCCTATCGTTCTGTGGTGATAAAAGGTCAAGGTAAATTATGATCTGTGTTCCAGTAGAGAGATACACATTGCTGTTCCGTTTGTTCTGTAAACCACATCCCGAAGCCATACAATACCTGTCAGGCATCCAGTTAGCCTGTATAAAAATGACTAGTGCTGACAGTGAGTAGTCTTGGGCTATTGTGGAGTTAGCAGTGACCGTACAGGCATATATACATATATTCCATGCGTTGGAATCAGAGATGTATATACCATAACACTCACTGTTTGCTTCTCAATAACAGGCCTATTAGTGGAAACAGCCTGCAGACAATCGTCTGTCAATTGCGTAATTGTCTGGATGATAGGGGGCAGCAGCGAGCTGTTCGTGATGAAAAGATAACAGTGGGTGGATCTGTGTGTCTTCCCGTGCTATTTTGTTGTTATTATCTTTGACAGGATGAGAAAGATATGGAAGGTAGTGGAAAAGAAGAGGAGGAAGGATAAAAAGAATAACAAGGAAATTCCCTACAAAGATAGGGTAAATAGGAAAGTAACAAGAGTTCTAAGCCCTTTTTGAAATCATCAACAGTTCTCATTGTAACCAGATTTTGAGGTAGGCTTTATCAATGACATAGTTCTTATCGTAAAGTTTCATAGATTGAACCCTTTTTTCTCCAGAGTGAGTGCCCATTTGTCTTTTCAGCAAGTTTTACATGTAACAGCTTTTGACCATTTTTTGTAAGTGCCATTTATGCATTTGTGGCACCCCAGGAGTCCGGTTGCCACAGTTGCATTGCCTCCCTCACAAGGGGGTGATGCCATGCCTGGAAGCAAGAAGGGGTCCCCTAATCAGGTTTTGCTAGCATGCAACACTTTCCTGGCTCCAGACCAGCAACGGGAGCACCTCCCCTTAGCAACTGGATCTGGAGGCGGGGAAAGACCTAGGGAGTGGAGCTGCACAGCAGTTCACCCCAGATGGAAGCGCAGAAGAACCGGACACCCGAGTCCAAGGTTGTGGGGCACCGAAAGCCCAGCAGCAGAAACCGGAGGGCAGGATACTGCAGGTCTCCTGGCCCCATCAGATGCCCGGAGGCTCAGCAGCACGATAGGGCCCGGCACCGCCACATGGGAGCGACACTCCAGGAAGACCCGAGCTGCCTGCCGTACGGGTGAGCAGAAAGACGTTTTACTCAGGGACGAGGGCCGCAGCATAGCTATACGCAGAAGGGCCAAAGAGGTAGCGCAAAGGGAAGGCCTACAACTCCACCTGTCTAGGTGGATCCCCAAACTTGCTTCTAGGCCGTCCGGACCTCTACTACCAGCTAGTACCCGTGCCCAGGTCTGCCTAATCACCACAAGTAAAGATAAGAGGAAACCGCCATTAAGTTGTGGACTGATTATTAACTGCGCCATCCTCTGCACTACACCATGACAGCAACATCTACACTGCCCTGGAGCTAAGCTCTACCTGTGGAGAGCCAAACCATCTCTGCTGCATTAACAACAGCTCCAGAGGACCTGCTCCACAGCGGCGGCTCCCTTTAGCCGCATACCACAGGTGGCATCACGAACTGTATATAAGAACTTTAATTCCCCTGTAAATATCCCCTTTTTACTGACCACCTTGGGTCACGGATCAGGTCACCGCCACTGTGACTTCTCCCCTAGCAACGACCGGCCCGGCACCGAGTACCCCACGGCCCAGGGGGCGCGTCAACTTGGCGTCACGAACAGGATTCACGAAGCCCGGTATAACCGGGTCCTGTGTGCCATAGACTGTACTGAACTGTGTTATCACATCATTTGCCGTCAGCCGAGGGGACGCAGGAGGCCCCGATCTGGAACCGCCGGGTAAGAGATCCTTCCGCCTTTAGAGCAGCATACTGGTACGTCAACAGACACCCAGGACCTGGCTGAGGTTCACTAGGGAGGAGGAGGATGCCCAACCGAGGAGAGGATTCCGTCGCCACTGTAATGCCGTTATCAATGCCGTATATACCAGGGGCGGCGTGGTTGCCCCAGTACTCAGGGGAGTCGCACACCCTGAACGACTTTGAGGAGAGACTGCACAGTTTGTTTAAAGTGTATCCCCTGTCTGAGGAGCAAAAAGTCAGCATCCTCATAGGCCAGCTAATCGGTGCAGCCCAGAGAGAGGTAAAGTCCTGGCCGGGCAGGGACAAAGGCACTGTCAAGGAAATACTGGCCCGGTTGAACGATACCTTTGACACCCGCACCGCAGCAGAAATTAAAATGAAGTTCTACGGGTGCAAACAAAGGGTACGGGACAGTGTACGGGACTATGCTCTAAACCTGCAGGAGGCACTGCGGGCCATTAAACAGGTGGAACCCGACAGTGTGCGAAACAAGGACAGATTGCTAACTGAGCAGTTTATTGAGGGGCTCCTGTCTAACGCTCACCGGACACAGCTGCACATTATGGCTCTGCAAAACCCTGATCTGTACTTTGCGCAATTTAAAGACAGAGCCACCCGGGTGCTGCGAGAACCAACCCCAGGCGGCACTGCATCCCTCCGGCATCCAGCTATCACATACCACCAGGAGGTGGCGTCCTTTCCCCCAGCACCTGTGGAGGTCCAGGAGCTGACCAAAAGTGTGGCTACACTAACTAAAACCATGCAGGCCATGCAAGTGTCTCCAAAGGAAAAGATCCAGCTGGCTTCCAGTCCCGTGGCGACGACAGAGAAGAATTCCACCTACCAGAGGTTGGAACAGCGATCGCTAAGACCAGGACTGACAACCCATCTGCCGCCGCTGTCAAAAGGCAGGGCACTATGCAAGATTCTGTAATTGAAATGAGCAACCCCTGGGGCAGAGGGCCAACCCCCAGGAGTAAGACGACCAGGCCCACAAAGCTGGCGAGACAAGTACGTGGGACTACGGACGGTCCTACCTGTCGTGCTTGATGGCATCCCGATGAATGCACTGTTGGACACTGGGTCCCAGGTGACAACGATGCCTCCATCCAAACCGGCGGAGGATAACTGCTCCAAGGGACAGATGGAGGATTGGTGTCAGAATCTACAAGTAGGCACTGACTCCACCCCTTTGCACCAAAAGCATGGAATATACCGGGTGGTCCAAGAATATGAGCGAGTCTTCAGCAAACACCCACTAGACTTTGGGCAGGTAAAAGGGGTCAAACATCATATCCCCACAGGAGATCATCCGCCCATTAAAGAGAGGTAATGGCCTGTACCCCCAGCTCACTATCAATGTGCCAAAGGAATGTTACGGGAGATGAAGAAGGCTGGGGTGATCAGAGATATTTGTAGCCCCTGGGAAGCTCCATTAGTTCTCATTAGAAAGAAAGATGGTACAATGAGGATGTGTGTTGATTACAGGCAGATTAACCTCATTACAAATAAGGACGCCTACCCATTACCCAGAATTTAGGAATCATTAGCAGCATTGAGATCAGCTAACTATTTCTCCACTTTGGATCTCACCAGTGGGTATTGGCAGGTTCCTGTGGCAGAGGCGGACAGAGAAAAGACCGCATTTACAACACCAATGGGCCTTAGCGAGTTCAACTGCATGCCATTCGGGCTCTGCAATGCCTCAGGAACCTTTCAGCGGTTAATGGAGTGTTGCCTAGGAAACAAAAACTTCGAAACCATCCTGCTGTACCTAGATGATGTAATTGTCTACTCAAAGACATATGAAGACCACCTGGAGCACCTGGCCGAGGTGTTCGAAGCCCTATCTGGTTATGGCCTGAAAGTAAAACCGTCCAAGTGCCACCTGTTGAAGCCCAAGGTGAAGTACCTAGGTCATGTGGTAAGCGCCGAAGGTGTAGCACCAGACCCCGAAAAAGTCACTGTGATCAAGGACTGGCCAAGACCCTCCACTATCAAGGAAGTGCGGCAGTTCCTCGGGCTGGTAGGCTACTACAGGAGATTCATCAAGGGTTTCACCAAGATAGAGGCACCCATGCAGGACCTCTTAGTGGGCAAGTCCAAGAAGGCCAAGAACCCGAAACCTCCGTTCAAATGGGGTAAACCTGAAGACGAATCTTTCACTCGACTGAAAATGGCTCTTACTGGAGATGAAGTCCTGGCCTACCCCGACTATGGCCAACCCTTTACACTCTATACTGATGCCAGCAATGTGGGAATAGGAGCGGTGCTGTCCCAGGTACAGCAGGGCAGAGAGAGAGTGATTGCCTACGCCAGCAGGAAGCTCCGACCCACAGAAAGGAACCACGACAGCTATAGTTCCTTTAAGTTGGAGTTTCTAGCCATAGTCTGGGCTGTAACAGAGCGCTTCAAACACTAGCTCGCCTCCTCCAGATTTACAGTCTTCGCAGACAACAATCCGCTGACGCACCTGGAGTCTGGGAAGCTTGGTGCCCTAGAGCAACGTTGGATGGCCCGACTGTCTAACTACGACTTTACCATCAAGTATCGGGCGGGGCATAAAAACACTAATGCTAATGCGTTGTCCAGGATGCCTAACTTGCCATATGGGGGAGAAGACCTGGAAGATCTGGAGGAGATAGAGCTACCCGCTTTCCATTGTCACGGGGTGACCAGTGCTCCCACTGTGTGAGGGACAAGCGCTCCGCCAGCAGAGAGGCCACGTTCAACCCATTGCCGCATCATGGATGGGCAGAGACACAGGATAGCGACCCAGCTGTCCGCCTGGTAAAGGAGTTGCTGACACAAGCTGACTCGCACCCTGATCCAGATGCTCCACTGGAGACCCAATGGTTGTGGAAGGAGAAGGGCAAACTGTTCATCTACGAGGGAAAGCTGTTTCGAAGAAGTATCAACTCCCGGACACACGAACTGGTTTGGCAGGTGGTAGTCCAGAGGCGGGATGCGCCAATGGTCTTAGAAGCGTACCACGATGGAGCAGTTCACTTTGGGTGGAAGAAGTTGGAAGTCCTGCTACATGAGCGATTCTAGTGGGTTGGCATGAGGAAAACAATCGAGAGATGGTGTCGAGAATGTGGTCCATGCAACCTGAGACGAAAAGACCGTGGTAGCCAGAGGTCTCCCCTGCAGCCCATAATCAGCAAACAACCAATTGAACTGGTAGCCTTGGATCACGTGAAGCTAGCCCCAAGCCGGTCAGGCTATGTCTACGCTCTCACCATAGTAGACCACTACTCCAGGCTCTTGGTAGTAGTGCCAGTGAAAGACCAGACGGCTCAGACGGCAGTCAAAGCGTTCCAACAGCACTTTTGTCGCCTGCACGGTTACCCTGAACGGGTGCTTACCGACCAAGGTCCAGCCTTTGAAGCAGAGGTGTTCCAGGAATTCTGTAACTTGTACGGCTGCAAGAAAATAAGGACGACGTTGTATCATCCCCAGACCAATGGGTTGTGTGAGAAGATGAACCAGGTGGTAATAGACATGTTGAAGACGTTGCCCCTTGAAGAATGTAGCCTGTGGCCAGAGAAGTTACCAGATTTGGTGGACCTGTATAACCACATTCTGGTGAACTCCACCAACTGTACACCTGCTTACCTGATGAGAGCAAGACCTGATAAGCTACCCATTGACTTAGACATGGGAGTTTCAACACCAGAGACGACATCACCAGATGCAGATTGGGATACAGAGCGGCAGCAACAATACCGCAAGGTGCAAGAATGTGTGGAGAGAAGTTTGTCCCTGCCATTCCCTTATCACTTGGAGAACTGGTACTTAAGAGGAAAAGGCGAGTCCATAAATTAGATAACCAGTGGGAGGTTGAGCCATACACCATCCTACCCTCAAATTACGATAACACCAAGGTGTGCCTCATCAGCAAAGATGGAGGGAAAACTTCAGCGGCAGTCTCAAGAGACCACTTGAAGATATGTCCTGAACAGTTGAAACACAAAGAAAAAGACCAAGACAGCCCTCAGCCCACAGAAGAGGTGGAAGAAACGGTCCAGACAGTCCTTGGAGCATTTCCCCGGTCTTGGATGCAGGTGAACAGAGCAATTGTGGTACCTGTCCTAACCTTTCTCCAAGCGGCCTCACCGGAAGCTGCAGAGGTTCCAGAACACAGCGACGGCTCCCTTTAGCCGCATACCACAGGTGGCATCACGAACTGTATATAAGAACTTTAATTCCCCTGTAAATATCCCCTTTTTACTGACCGCCCTGGGTCACGGACCGGGTCACCGCCACTGTGACATCTCCCCTAGCAACGACCGGCCCGGCACCGAGTACCCCACGGGCCAGGGGGCACGTCACATTTATATAAGTTAATCATGCCTCCTTACAAGCTTCTTCTCAAGACAAAATAAATTGCATTCTTTTAATATTTCCTCATAACCAACTGTTACACAGAACTGAACTTCATATCCCAGATGAGGTCATACTAATGCTTTGTAAAGTCATAGTATTATGTCCCTGTCACACTAATCCATCCCTATTTTAACAAATAACAGTATTCTTCTACCTTTAAAGTAACTTGACATTTTTTGCTGTTATTTAGTCCTTGGGGTACACCACTTCAAACCATGCTCCATTCAGAGTAGCAGTCATCCACCTCAATTCTATAGGTGCAGCATTTGAGACAGCTTTCAATCAAATTACATTCTTTATTTTCTTATCCTATAGACCTCAATTTACCCATAATATGTCTATGTGAGACAGTGTTAATTGCTTCTTTGCATAGTTCAAAAACACTATATCATCAGCTACCCCTCTGTCCAGGCTTTTCCTATTCTTTACATAAACACTTATCAGGTTAGTTTGACAATTTATGTCCTTAGTGAAACTGTGCTATCACTTATAGTGTTACTTTCAGTAACACTCTCCTCTATATAGTCCCTTAGAAGCCCCTCAAACATTTTGGCCGCAATGGATGTAAATCCGACTGGTCTGTAACTACCCAGGAAAAACCCATAGCCCTTTCTTTTTTTTTAAATGGGCACCACAATAACTTTGTGCCATTCAAAGCATATACAGTAAATCTCTATACTCTGCTTTGAATGGACTGTAGCCAGAAGTAATAAGTTAGAGGTCACCTCACCAAATGTTCAGGAAAAGAGCAGAATTTTAACAGCAAGTAAACATTGAAGTTTCTATATTTCTGATAGGCATTACAATACTTTAACAATCTGTATGCCTGAGAAACCCCTATAACTTTAATCCAGCCTCAGCATCACTCTACAGGGGACATTTGCGTTTGACCATTTCTACATGGCCAGACAGATATAGACCTAGGTGAAAGACAGCATGGCACATTTTAAAATGGGACATGGGTGTACATAGAATTATCGGGCTATTCGTAAGCAAAACAGAAAGCAAGGGAGTCTGTGGTACACCTGTCGGACGAAGGCTGTTTCGCGCCTGTTTGCGCTTCTATGGATCACTTTGAATTATGGGGCCCCATAGCAGATGTCCTAATAAGCCCACCCCACCCAAAAAAAATGTTTGGGGGGGTCACAACTTTGCAGCCTATGCAAAGTAATTTTGCTTTTATTGAAGCCCCTTAGTGCTTTAGTGTTCCCACACACTAAGATACCACTTTCATGACCCCCATTAAATATAATTACATATATACCCAGGAGGACGTCCTTTAAAATATAACTTTTAATTATTCCAATAAAAAATGAATTGTCCAAACATCCATTCAGTTACAGGAGTATATCCTGCCCAGAAAAAAACATATGTCATCCGTAAGCACCCAAACGGTATCCCAATCCAAACACCCATTTATGTCAGCAAGTAGAGGGTATAAATAAACTCTTAAAGCATACAGATGAATATGTAAGCTGAGCACCAGATAGAGCCCAACCCACAGGCTGCCCCAATACACGAGCATATCATTATCTCCAAACTGAAAGTAAAGATTACACAAGAAACACAGGACGGATTTCCTCAACCAAGGTATTGTATTAATCAGTGTAATGTCGCCCACCTGACAGTGTATGTGGTTTACTGAGCACAATCCTCCTGACAGGTGCGCTTTAAGGACCTCCCTCAAGGGTACAATAGTAACCACTATACACTAAATAAACAGATCCTATATCCAGGTACACCCAGACATTAATATAATCAAATTATATATAAACATTAAAGTGCAAACCTGAAAAGACATGCATAGATCTCACCCATCTTCACCGTGATGACCGGGGATTAATTCCAAGTTGTTCAAAGATCAAGAAAACTACCCTGTCATGCCCCTTGCATTGACTCACACCCTAACAAGGACAGTACATAAGTGTGGTTCTCATGCTACAAACACCAAGAAAAAATCTCTCCCGACGCGTTTCTTTCTCCAAACAGAGATTTGATCAGAGGAATGAACAGGGTGGGCCATTTATATGGATACACCTAAATAAAATGAGAATGGTTGGTGATATCAACTTCCTGTTTGTGGCATATTAGTATCTGGGAGGGGGAAAACTTTTCCAGATGGGTGGTGATCATGGAGGACATTTTGAAGTCGGCCATTTTGGATCCAACTTTATTTTTTTCAATGGGAAGAGGGTCATGTGACACATCAAACTTATTGAGAATTTCATAAGAAAAACAATGGTGTGCTTGGTTTTAAAGTAACTTTATTCTTTTATGAGTTGTTTACAAGTTTCTATTTGTTTACAGCCATTGACATGTCACAGAGGTTAACACGTGAGGAGCGGATAGAAATTGTGTTGATGTCTGGTGAACGCAGTACCCGGGTCATTGTAGCAGATTTCAATGCAAGACACCCTGCGAGACCACCCATCTCCCATGCAACAGTTAGCAAACTGCTTGCCAAATTTCATGATATAGGTTCAGTGTTGGATTTGCCAAAATGTGGATGCAAGAAAACTGTCACTAATGAAGAAACATCAGTGGGTGTCCTAGCTTTATTCAGCAAGAGCCCACAGCGCAGCACTCGCCGCATGTCACTGGAGAGTGGCATCAGTCAAACATCCCTTCGGCGGATATTAGCTACTCAAAAATGGCACCCTTACAAAATCCAGCTGCTGCAGCATCTCAGCGAGGATGACCCAGATCAGAGCACTGAATTTGCAGAATGGGCAAAACAAAAATTGGAAAAGGACCCTCAGTTTACACAGAACATTATGTTCAGTGATGAGGCAAACTTTTTTGTGAATGGTGAAGTTAACAAACAAAGCCACCGATATTGGTCTGACACTAGCCCACAGTGGATAGATCCCTCCAAGACTGTGGGAACACAAAAATTGATGGTATGGTGTGGTATATGGGGTACAAAGATAGTGGTGCCATTCTTCATCAATGGAAACCTCAATGCCACTGGATATCGGAAATTGCTACATGATGATGTGTTGCCCTCTTTATGCACAGAATGGCACGTTCCCTGAGTTTTTCCATCAAGATGGTGCACCACCACATTATGGGTGTCAGGTCCGAGCATTCCTACATCAACAGTTTCCTGGAAAGTGGATTGGCCATCGTGGGCCAGTTGAATGGCCACCAAGGTCTCCCGATCTGTCCCCCTTAGACTTTTATCTTTGGGGTCATCTGAAGCAATTGCCTATGCTGTGAAGATAAGAGATGCGCAGCATCTGAAACAACGGATACTGGAAGCCTGTGCTAGCATTTTTTCTGCGGTTTTGCTATCAGTGTGTCAAGAGTGGGAGAAGAGGGTTGCATTGACAATCCAACACAATGGGCAGCACTTTGAACACATTTTATAAGAGGTCATAAACTTGTAAATAACTCGTGAAAGAATAAAGTTACGTTAAAACCAAGCACACCATTGTTTTTCTTATGAAATTCTCAATAAGTTTGATGTGTCACATGACCCTCTTCCCATTGAAAAAAATAAAATTGGATTCAAAATGGCCAACTTCAAAATGGCCGCCATGGTCACCACCCATCTGGAAAAGTTTTCCCTCTCCCAGATACTAATATGCCACAAACAGGAAGTTGATATCACCAACCATTCCCATTTTATTTAGGTGTATCCATATAAATGGCCCACCCTGTACTTGGAAAAAATCTGGGAACAATAAGGCACAAGCAGTATGAGACTCAGGTTGCTTCCAAGATGAAAAAGCAAAAAAGTGTCTCAGTGCTAGAAATTAGCAAAGTGCCTTGTGTCTAAAACAGAAAAAGGCTTAGAGCTACCACAATGGTGGTGCTCTATTCATTTGGAGATGCAGAGTACTGCATACTCCTTAAAAAATGGGGAGAAATTTCATAAAATATGATGTCAACAAAAGTTCCCCACCGCAAACACAGTATGATACCACCACAAGAAAATCATCCATCCAGGATACATTTGAAATTGTGATGCCAGGTGGGAGGGGGCCAGTGCCGGCGCTGTCACCAGGCCCCTCGACTCATGGGCCCATTAGTGACTATGTGGTCTGCGCTATTAGTATAACGCCACTGATATGGGAATACTGGTTCATACTAGATCAGTTTATTGCCAAGCCATCTACCAATATGAGGATTTTGTGCTCACCTCCTGGTCCAACAGTGTCTCCATAAGACCTGCATCGTCATTGTCTGTCTTAGCTTCACAGTGCAGTTTCCGGTTATTTAGGTCTTGTGCAACACACATTAAACGACCACTACTTGGGCCCTAAATTACAGATTCCAGAACTTCTGACATGATTAAAAATTAAAGTCCATGAGAAATGGTACCCAGAGCAAGTCCTCCTTGTGCTAATCCATTTAAAGCAACAACTAAAGGATACACAGTATTGGCAGCCATTTAATGGATACATCATGAAGAGCTATAGTAAAGCTTATGGCATATCCATTGAATGGATGCCTACGACAAGTACCAATGAAAATGGTGGATGTCTTTGACAGTGGTATTTGTCACTTCTAAAGTTTAATGTTTAAAATGTATACAACAGATACAGAGAATCCAAAGATTGCCTATAATATTACATATATTAATATTACATACATTAATATTAATATACCACTGCTTATAATAATAAAATAGTAGTTGTAAGAATACTGTGGCTGCAGTACAAATGTATTTGAAAGCAACACTATGCATCAACACTCTAAAAATACTGAATACATGAATTCTACTTTTGCTACACGCGTAAATAACGTGAGGTTATTATCACACATTATGATTATAGTGTATGAAACCGTCTATCAGAGACAAGGCTTCCTCATTTTTACTGGATGATATAGCATAATGTACTATGCTATTAAACACCATTTGTGCAGTATACTAATGCATATCATCTAGTTGGTGGCCAAAAGGTCTCTACTTTTGGCCTCTGTTTCTTAATGGAATCTAATGTGCACATTTAAGGCTAAATCTATAGCAAAACATTATGTAAACAGGAACTAAGCCCTGGCATAACCAAGAACTATCATTACGCTTTTAGCAAATAAATCTATTATGTTTTCCCCCTGGTAAAAATATGGTTTTAAAATAATTGAGTGCCAAAAGTATTTTAGTCTTGTTTTGACTGTTTTAAAAAAATATAGCGCTCATCAATACACCATTATTGACAAGGCATATTACTTTTGGAGATTTCTGTAGGCAGTAAGTGCAGAGCAGCTACTGTAAATTAGTTTTTCTGTCTTGAGAAGTGTTAGAATATCATTAGGAGATACCACCATATTATGATTGGGGGATTCCAACCCCTTGGACACCCACCAATCCTGAGAATGAATGCCACATAGCTACAACATTGCATCAGTTTCTTATTATTTCCTACATCTAATCTAATTTGAATAAGATGCTGTCAGAGTGAAGCAGAATGTGATGCAATAATACCCCTGTGCTATGTTCTCTTCATTCCCTGTAGAGGTGGTGTATCATACAGGTTGTATGGCCACTGATCATAAAGTAATGGCATATCCTACTGTCTTGCTATATATTTTTAAGATGGGAAAACACATTTAAATATAAGCATCATGCAGCTACGCTACTATTTCCCTTTCCATTGTCAGCAGCGGAGCTTCCCGCATTTTATGGGGAGGTTAAAACAAGTATAATGAATGCAGTCTGGTCATGGACTAATCGGAGCCTCAAGCCTCGGGTGGTAGGACAGATTGGATTCATTATATTCTGCAGCTGCACATCTATCATTTGCCCCCCTCCACCTCCAAGCCTCGGAGCAATTACACTGGCTGCACAGGCGATCAGCCAGCCCCTTTTTTAAGTAGTAGGGACAGCAATGGAGATTTTGTGCTGCAAATTATTTTGCAGCTATGCTTTTTTCTTACGATAGCAATTCAGCCAGATAGACAATGATTATTTATAATGTAAATCAATAGTCTTACTTTGTCACAGAGTGAAATAATACATTTATTTTAAACTAAATATACTGTGTCATATCTATTTTTTCACTACAAAAAAAACAGAAACTGATATTTTTTTGTAATCTGCTTTATTTTAAAGATTTTTTTTATTGTATTTTCCATTCATGATTATAGGACTGTCATCTTGTCTTAGGGTATGTGCCCACGATCAGGAAAAGCTCACCTGCACTGCATCCAAAACGCTGCATCCTACGTCACAAGCACAGTGGATGGGATTTATACAAATCCCATTCCTGCTGTGCTTCTATTTGACACTGTATAAACTCACCCACGGTGCGGCTGTACAAGCCGCAGCATGTCAATCTCTGTTGCAGAGACGCTAGTTTCCACAACAGAAATTTGCACAATAGAATGTATATGATATCGCCTCCCAACGATGGTCTAGCTTACTCCCAATTCGTTTGGCCCTTACTAGTACACAGTCTCCTGGCTGGAGTGATCCACCCGAGGTCGGGGGCCGACCTGCATACTCTACTTCCTGAAACTTCTGGGCAACCAATCGTCTCACTCTATGAAGCAGGCGCCTGTGATCCCAAATCTAGATATCTTGGGCTGCTTCCCGGGCTAGAGGATTCTGAGTCTAGCTCTAGTTCATTAATTTCTCACCCATTCCTTCCAAACAGCAATACAGTGCCTACAAGTAGTATTCAACCCCCTGCAGATTTAGCTGGTTTGATAAGATGCAAATAAGTTAGAGCCTTCAAACTGCAAACGAGAGTAGGTTTTATGAACAGAAGCATAAATCTTACAAACCAAAAAGTTATGTTGCTCAGTTGAATTTTATTAAATTTTAAACATAAAAGTGTGGGTCAATTATTATACAACCCCTATGTTTAATATTTTGTGGAATAACCCTTGTTTGCAATTACAGCTAATAATCGTCTTTTATAAGACCTGATCAGGCCGGCACAGGTCTGTGGAGTTATCTTGGCCCACTCCTCCATGCAGATCTTCTCCAAGTTATCAAGGTTCTTTGGGTGTCTCATGTGGACTTTATTCTTGAGCTCCTTCCACAAGTTTTCAACTGGCCGTGGAAGGCTAACAGTAGTTCCATAAGCCTTCCACTTACGGATGATGCTCCCAACAGTGGAGACAGGTAGGCTCAACTCCTTGGAAAGGGGTTTGTACCCCTTGCCAGCCTTGTGACCCTCCACGATCTTGTCTCTGATGGCCTTGGAATGCTCCTTTGTCTTTCCCATGTTGACCATGTCTGAGTGCTGTTCACAAGTTTGGGGAGGGTCTTAAATAGTCAGAAAAGGCTGGCAAAAGAGATCTTTAATCCACACATGTGAAGCTCATTATTCTTGGTTCCTGAACTACTTCTTAATACTTTAGGGGGACCAAACAGAATTCTTGTGGTTTGAGGGGTTGAATAATAAATGACACTCTGAATTAACTTTTTACGTTTTAAAAAAAAAACAAAAAACAAAAACAAAATTTGCTGCAGTGCATTTCCCACTTCCAGGCTGATCTACAGTACAAATGTCACAATGCCAAGTTAATTCCACATGTGTCAACCAGCTAAATCTGCAGGGGGTTGTATACTACTTGTAGGCACTGTATGTAAGGGGTGTAGCCATGTAGCCAGTAGTCGAATGAACTCGATTATTATACACCCACACCAGCTCAGACACGAATTCGGGCCACTTCATCTTTTTGTCCTCTTCCAGTGTTCGCAACATTTGCAACAGGGTTCAGTTGAAGCGCTTGCACGATCCGTTCCCTTGGGGGTGGTAGGACGTTGTTCGGGATTTGTCGATTCCATAGATACGGTATAGCTCATCCATCACTCGCCCCTGGAAGCAGTCCCCCTGGTCAGAATGTATTCGCTTTGGGCACCCATTAATCTGAATGAAATCCTGACAGATGGCCTTAGCTGCAGCTTATGCTGTCTGGTCTCGGGTAGGTGTCACCACTGCGAACTTGGTGAAGAGATCAGTCATTACCAAGCAATGCCCGAAACCATTGTATGAAGTTCCGATCATCAGGAAGTCAATCATCAGGACTTCTTAGGGTGCAGAAGTTCGGATGGTCTGAATGGGAGCTCTTTGTTCCAGGGGCTTACTGAACTCACACTGGCGACATTTTCGGCAGACCCCTTCGACTTCTTGCCACAGTTGGGGCCAATACACCAGCCATTGTAGCCACCGAAAGGTCTTCTCCACACCGAAGTGAGCACCTCTTCCATGAGTTTCCAGGGCTAGCTGTGTTACTAGCGCTTCTGGAACTACTACCTGCCAGGTAACATCGAACTCTCAAGGTAGCTCGATTCTTTGACATAGCAAACCATCCCTTTCCCACTGGCCTAGGATTTGTAGGGTAGTTAGAAGTGAAGCAGCCCTGGCTTATGGTCGGGTCTTTGACCCAGGGCAACCCATTCTCTCAGCTTTGCCAGTTCTGGGTCGGACTGTTGCAGATGTATCCACTCGTCTCTTGAGCAGCCCAGAATTTGAGTGGGCCTCGGCTACTCTCTGTACTCCTGGGCATCGACCATAGCAGGGGCTGAAATCCAGAATCTCGTCCCCTTCAAGCTCCTCATATATATCTCTCTTCGGCCCCGTCTGAGTGACCTGGGACAGGTCATCTGCATGAGTGTTCAGGGTCTTGGACCGATAGGTGATCTGTACAGGTATTTTTACATCCTTGCGACCCACCGCTGCTCTAGCGCGCCTAGCTTTGCGTTCTCTAAGTGGGCCAAAGGGTTGTTGTCTGTCCGCACTTGTACTTCTGACTCCAACAAGTACTACGCAAATTTCTCGGTCATGGCCCACACCAGTGCCAGTAGCTCCAGCTTGAATGAACTGAAGTTGTCCGGATTCTTGTCCGTATCCCGGTGCGACCGACTGGCACAAGCGATCACTCACTCTTTACCTCCTTGCACTTAAGCCAGCACTGCTTCCAGCCCATGCAAGCTTCCGTCAGTGTACAACACGAAAGGCTTTGAAAAATCAGCGTAGGCCAGAATTGGGCATCCGTGAGCACCATTTTCAATGCTCGGAACGCCTCTTCTTATCATGGGCCCCACTGAATGGGCTGCCGTTTGGCTCCCCCAGCCATTCCTCTCAGTAATTCATTGAGCGGGACTGCAATCTTAGCAAAGTCTTTTGTGAATCTACGAAAGTATTCAGTGAGCCCCAGGAATGCCCTCCGTTCTCTTAGGTTGGCGGGTGTGGGCCACTTCTGCAGTGCAGCTACTTTCTCCGTGGTGGGGTGCACTCCCGCACTGGACACAGTGTGCCCCAGATATTCAATTTCCCGCTTGAAGAGATGACACTTACGAGGCTTGATTTTTAGTCTGTGCCTCTGAAGTCATTCTAACACTTGTTCCAGTCGGCGGAGATGATCTTCAAACATAGCGGAATGGATAATTATATCGTCTAGATATATTAAAGTGGCTTCGAAGTTGAGGTCCCCCAAGCATCTCTCCATCAGTCTTTGGAAGGTCCCTGGTGGATTTGTTAGAACGAATGGCATTCGGTTGAACTCAAACAAGCCCATAGGAAGGAAAGGCTGTCTTCGAACGATCCTTCTCAGCTACTGCCACCCCCTAATAGCCACTGGCCAGGTCGAGAGAAGAGAAGAACTTGGCGCTTCCTAGAGCAGATAGAGACTCTTCAATTCGGGGTAGCTGATTGATGTCCTGCACTCTACATGCATTCAGCTTACGATAGTCTACACAAAACCTCAGGGTACCATCCTTCTTCCAAACCAGCACGATAGGGGCTGCCCAAGGACTCTGACTTTTGCGGATCACGCCATTCTGCAACATGTGGGCCAACAGTTCTTTCACCTCCTGGTACTTTTAAGATGGGATCTGTCGATATCTCTCTTGAATGGGAGCAGTATTTCATGTGCGTATTTCATGCTGAATGTACAGAGTGCACCCAAAATTGTCTTCATGCTGTAAAAACACTCCCTGATACCGCTGTAGAAGTTGTTTGATCTGTCTGACCTGCCTGGCAGAAAACTCAGTAAGGTTAGCCTCCATTTGCTCTAAGAGGTGGTGCCCAGCCAACGGTTCACTTCCATTCTCTTGGCTGTTGAGGGACTCCTCTAGGGTCCATGGTTCTCCTTCCACAGGTGCCAGCCCTATAGCATCAGCTCTGGTAAGATCCTCTGGCATTATGCAAACTCGCGCCACCTCTTGTCGGGGCAACAACTGCAAACTTGACCCACTTAGATTGATGCAACGCACGGGCACCTGGCCCTGCCACACGGTGGTCAGGGTGCGAGTAACCAGAAGTCCGGAGGGTGCTTCCTCTCCCTCTATTGGTTCAATCTGAATGTCCACACCCTCTAAGGACACATGTGCTGGTACCGGTAAAGTGAGTACAGTCTGTCTCACTGGCTGTGTCACTGTGGCTTTAGGCGGTATCGATACCTTACCAAGATACTGAGAGGTAGCAGGCAATTTTTGAATTTGGCTGACTCGCACGAGATGCAGGAATACTCTCTAGCTGGCTGGGTCACGAGTGGCGTGGGTCCAGTTGTTTTTGTCAGAGCCCTCAACCAGGAACTATCCAATCCAGGGATTTAATCTGACTGCCAGAATGGAGTTGGGAAGCAAATTTTTCCTCAATGATGTAAATTGGCCTATACCGCATGGTTTTTTTTTGCCTTCCCCTGGATCAACACTGCGGAATAGCTGCAGTGCACAAGAAATAGGCTGAACTGGATGGACGCTTGTCTTTTTTCGGCCTTATAAACTATATAACTATGTAACTATGTAACCTGCTTCAGCATATTCATGCAGAGGGTTACGATGGGCCCGTCGCCTCCAGGCTCTGTGGTCAGTACTATCCCTTTCCGACTGAGGTCCTTTCCGCATGCCCAGACAGACATCCATACTACCCCCACTACTGGGATAAGTAGTTGATTAGCCACCACAAGCTTGACAGTGGGTTCCCTCCAGGAACGAGCAACTTCAGGAAAGTGACTTTGGAAATACGTCTCAGGCATAGTGGTCACCTGAGACCCGATGTCCATTAGACAATGAATCCGCTGCCCATTAAATTCAGCCCAGGTGATTGGCTTCTCGGAGACAATGTCTTTAGAGCTCCCACTTCCATTCTGTGAAGTTCGAAACCCCACAGTATGCTCCACAACAGTGGGGCATCTTAGTTTAACGGCCGCCTCTGTCTCCTCCTTTCTCGGTTCAGACAGTCTTTGGAGGAATGTCCCCTACTGCCGCAGGTCCAACACTCTGGCCCTCGCTCCACCGATGGGCCGGGTACATGACATGTTGGAGCCTGTTAGGAACGTCTTTCTCGCTCTGGCCTCCGTCCACGTGGGGCAGTGCGGTCCATCGGCAAGGGAGCAGAAGAGGTCTTTTTAATAGTGCTCTGCTCACCTCGAATATCTCAAATTTCCTGACGTATCTCCCATGCCCAGTCGGCACTTTGCTGGTGAATTCAGTAATAGTTGCTTCATAGCTTCTGACTGTGGCCTTAAAAATAGGAACTTCTTTTTCCAGGACTCTAGCTTCAGCCCCAACCTCCAGGAAGCCCAGATTTGGACTCAAATGCAGCCACTCCTTTAAGATCTGCTTCAGGGAAGGATCCTTAAAGCCAGCAATCAGCTGGTCACACAACACTTCAACCAATGGTCCCAGTCCTTGGTTCTCATCTCGAGCCTTCTAAACGATATGGGCCGTCACTTCCTGTAATGCATTAACATATTGGTTTATGGTCTCATTTTCCCCTTGGACCCGCTGAAATAACCACAGGCGCAAGTGCCCCAGATCCGTGGTGTCACCGTGCATGTCCTCCAGAATTTTATCACGGTGTCACCGTCCCCAGGTGGGCGGTATATCACAGTTTGTCGGGCCTCTCCATCAAGGGTTAGGAGGGCCAGCTCTACCTGGGCTAGGGGATTGCGGAGATAGCATACTTCTCAGTCTTTCTACCCAGTCCCACATTGACAGCTAAACAAAGAAAATGATAAAGTCCACTCACCTATAAACTCCTTCTCGGTGTTTTCTCCTTTCTGCTCGGATAGCAGCAGGCTGCTGCATTGAACACAACTTCAGACCAAAATTCAGAGAATGAGGAGACTCCAGCGATGTGGTAAAATTAAAATTTCCATTTATTTTAAGGATGATGTTTCCATAAAAAATGCACTTACAAAGAGAGCCAATTCACACCATATGGGCAAACAGAGTAAAAGAAATGCTACTTAGAAAAGCCTTAATCATGGTACATACATTGGAATACAAGCAGGGTATAAATACAAAAGAACAGCAAACTGACAAAGGAAGTCCAATCAGTTAATTAATTAATTCTTGTGACGTTCAGGTGTTACATCTTCGTTTCCAAGTTGGAGACAGGCTTTTTTCTTTTTGCGGTTATTTAATGCTACATACATTATAATAAAAGTCTTAACCTTGAAGTTTCTGGCAAGAGAATTGAAACATATTAACTAAACAGTATAGATTCTGTATGTTGGAAACAGTAATAAGTATACGAAACACAAAATATACCAACGAAATACACTGCTCAAAAAAATAAAGGGAACACTCAAATAACACATCCTAGATCTGAATGAATGAAATATTCTCATTGAATACTTTGTTCTGTACAAAGTTGAATGTGCTGACAACAAAATCACACAAAAATCATAAATGGAAATCAAATTTATTAACCAATGGAGGCCTGGATTTGGAGTCACCCCCAAAATTAAAGTGGAGAAACACACTACAGGCTGATCCAACTTTGATGTAATGTCGTTAAAACAAGTCAAAATGAGGCTCAGTATTGTGTGTGGCCTCCACGTGCCTGTATGACCTCCCTACAATGCCTGGGCATGCTGCTGATGAGGTTGCGGATGGTCTCCTGTGGGATCTCCTCCCAGACCTGGACTAAAGCATCCGCCAACTCGTGGACAGTCTGCGGTGCAACGTGACATTGGTGGATGGAGCGAGACATGATGTCCCAGATGTACTAAATCAGATTCAGGTCTGGAGAACGGGCGGGCCAGTCCATAGTTTCAATGCCTTCATCTTGCAGGAACTGCTGACACACTCCAGCCACATGAGGTCTGGCATTATCCTGCATGAGGAGGAACCCAGGGTCAACTGTACCAGCATATGGTCTCACAAGGGGTCTGAGGATCTCATCTCGGTACCTAATGGCAGTCAGGCTACCTCTGGCGAGCGCATGGAGGGCTGTGCGGCCCTCCAAAGAAATGCCACTCCACACCATTACTGACCCACTGCCAAACCGATCATGCTGAAGGATGTTGCAGGCAGCAGATCGCTCTCCACGGCGTCTCGAGGCTCTGTCACGTCTGTCACATGTGCTCAGTGTAAACCTGCTTTCATCTGTGAAGAGCACAGGGCGCCAGTGGTGACTTTGCCAATTCTGGTGTTCTGTGGCAAATGCAAAGCATCCTGCACGGTGTTGGGCTGTTAGCACAAGCCCCATCTGTGGACGTCGGGCCCTCATACCACCCTCATGGAGTCGGTTTCTAACTGTTTGTGCAGACACATGCACATCTGTTCCTCCTTGCACAAAGGTGGAGGTAGCGGTCCTGCTGCTGGGTTGTTGCCCTCCTACGGCCCCCTCCACATCTCCTGGTGTACTGGCCTGTCTCCTGGTAGCACCTCCAGCCTCTGGACAGTACGCTGACAGAGACAGCAAACCTTCTTGCCACAGCTCACATTAATGTGCAATCCTGGATGAGCTTCACTACCTGAGCAACTTCTGTGGGTTGTAGAGTCTGTCTCATGCTACCACGAGTGTGAAAGCACAACCAACATTCAAAACTGACCAAAACATCAGCCAGAAAGCATTGGTACTGAGATGTGGTCTGTGGTCCCCATCTGCAGAGCCACTTGAGTGTGTCTTGACAATTGCCACTAATTTCCATCTATTGTCTATTCCATTTGCACAACAGCATGTGAAATTGATTGTCAATCAGTGTTGCTTCCTAAGTGGACTGTTTGATTTCACAGAAGTTTGATTTACTAGGAGTTATATTTTGTTGTTTATGTGTTCCCTTTATTTTTTTGAGCAGTGCATATGTATGTATAGCTGAATAAAAAATCTCCCACAGTGGGAGGTGACCAGTTTAATTTGTCCGGTTAATTCTGCTTTCATCTAGAAATTCATATATATCGTACTACCGTATATAATAAAACTGTATTATTTTCAATTATCCATGGCTGTATACAAAAGATATGTTGGCATTATTTATTATTATATACAGTACAGACCAAAAGTTTGGACACAAAAATTTCTCTCAAAATTTGCGCTGAAAGGTTCCATACTGGGACCACTTCATTTAAAATTTTTTCTTTCTGTTGCTTTTTCTTATTGGGATGCCTTCTTCCTCCCCGCCTTAACTGTTTTTTGAAAGATTCAGACCTTGTTTGTTTCTGGATATTCCAGGGTTTTCCATACTAATTTCTTCAGAATCCTCAGATTCTGTGGTGGTAATTGTCTCAAGGGTGGAAAGTAACCTTTCTTTTTTTGTTCGCTTTTTTAGTCTTTGATGGTTTTTTAGTTGTCTCAACTGGTGGCTTTCTTGGGGGGTGTAGTAGATTTTTAGGGTCCTTATAATTATTTGGTTTCACACTTTTGTTAAGTTTAAATGCAATGTCATTTATTTCTCCCTGTATTTTCTTGAGTTCTTTTTCTTCATATTTAATAATAATTTTCATCAGATTCATGAAGCAGTGAGATAAAGCTGAATTCGACTCCTCCATGAAACCCTCAGGATAGGGATATGTGCATTTTTATTTAGTCTAAAACCCCTGGGGATCATGTTTTTAGACACATAATTGCTTAAAAATTCAGTATCTAGCCACAACTTAGCTTCTTTTGTTCTCTTTGCTGGTAAACTTTTATATACAACTTCAAATTCCCTGTCTGTTTCCTCTGAGCCCATGGTTGATTGGCTCTCACATGCAAAAATGGAATCTATCTTTTTTTTCTTCTATTAAACACCTGTTCACTTTGGAAGGAATCCAAATCCCTGTCTATTTGTGACATATTTGGGGTTCTGGTAGGGAGCCTGACTTTTTAGCGCAATCGCAGCTTTACAAAGAAAATGAGTAAGTCCGCTCACCTATAAACTCCTTCCCGGTGTTTCCTCCTTTCTGCTCGGATAGCAGTAGGCTGCTGCATTGAACACAACTTAAGACCCAAATCCAGCGAGTACATCCATCTGTAAATACATATATTTCGTTGGTATATATTGTGTTTCGTATACTTATTACTGTTTCCAACATACAGAATCTATACCGTTTGGCTAATTTGTTTCAATTCTTTTGCCAGAAACTTCATTGTCAGGACTTTTATTATAACGTCCGTAGCATTAAATAACCACAAAAAGAAAAAAGCCTGTCTCCAACTTGGAAACGAAGATGTAACACCTGAACGTCACAAGAATTAATTAATTAACTGATTGGACTTCCTTTGTCAGTTTGCTGTTCTTTTGTATTTATACCCTGCTTGTATTCCAATGTATATACCATGATTAAGGCTTTTCTAAACCGAAATGCGTAGCGTTTTTTTACTCTGTTTGCCCATATGGTGTGAATTGGCTCTCTTTGTAAGTGCATTTTTTATGGAAATATCATCCTTCAAATAAATGGAAATTTTAATTACACCACATCGCTGGAGTCTCCTCACTCTCTGGATTTTGGTCTGAAGTTGAATCCCACAGTGACATGACATCCCCCGTGAACTTGGGAAGGTGGCTGAGCATAGCCCCCAAGGGTATATGTCCCCTGCTGGACCCAGTCACAGACTGATCCGCCATCTCTGCGTCTGAATGTTGCATCCTGCCAACTACACTAAATGTAATGCAGGTGCCGGAATGCAACGCACAGAGACACAAGGTGAGGACAGTCAGGGATGGATATAAACAGTTTATATATATATATATATATATATATATATATATATATATATATATATATATATTTTATATATATGTAACAGGTGTTCTAAACAAGGGAATAGTAACAGGGATAACAAACGGTAATTTGAAGTATTAATGCAAAGTCTCTCAAGGTAGTGTGATGCACCCAATTGTGGGAGTCATCACGTTAGTTCTTTAACTCCGTATATGGCCTTAGTGGGGGTCACCGGTTATTCCAGCTAGGCCGTAAGTCTTTTCCGGACAAAGTCAATCAAATCAAGTTTAGCTTCTCCCGCCCTAATCGGTCCCCTCCCAACCTGAGATCCTAAACAAAGCTGCCCCTGGTACCATAGGTGAACAGTGGAGATGATGGCCCTGTTCACTTGTGCAGCTCCTCTGCTTTCCCTGGCGTTACTCTCCTGGCGCAGCCTTCTCCCAGCTCCTCTCTCCTTGGCCGTTGGAGGCAGTCTCTCAAGCCTTCGGTAGAGGGATCCAGACCTCGTCTGTTGGTGGGCGACGTTGGGTCCTGCGAACTCACTCAGCACCGCAAGCAGGTCCCGACTCTCCTCAGCAGGCGCTGCACTCGAGGCACCTCTGTGGGGAATCCAGAGTTCATCCACCGGGGTCCGGCTGTTATGTGTCGCAGGCCTCTGGCTCAGGCCTGCCACGCTGGGCTTCTCAGCACTTCGGGAGCGCGTCTGCTCCTCTCTGCAGCTTGGCACTAATGCTCCCTAAGGCTTGGAGAGCTGGACTTTTATATTCAGGAAATCCTTCCTGAAAGTCATCTGACCAGGTCCAGCGTCTTAATCTGCTCCCCCTTCAACTTTCCTAACACATCTTGGTTCCGTTTGTGTCTGACCAGCAGATGGCAATCTCTCCTCATCTTTGACACATCCTGCAAGAATTCTCCTAAAAATTAGTTCATTGCACACTCATAAGCTCAATTGGAGTGTTAATTTATTTACAGGCATAACAACAATCCAAGTTTTGTAATGACGACAGTAGACGTTTCGGCCTTGACCAGGCCTTATTCATTAGGTCGCTACTGTAAAAGAGAGGTAGGACATTAGAATACACAAATAAGAGGAAGGCAATGATAACAAGTAATACATCCATTTGTAAGGAATGGTGGAGGACAAGGAAAGGTCTGTGATGGGGGAGGTGTGGAAAGCAAAGAAAATCAGCTTTCAAAAGAGTAATTTATAAAACCAATGGATGAATTTAAAGTCAGGTTATAAGCTTTTATTTACATAGTATGGATAAGCGACATAACTTCTGTCAGGGAGTGTATAATAACGTAGTATCACCTTTAATCACTTCATCCTACACCAGGCCGATCTGTTTCTTATCCCCCAGGCAACCTCTAACAAATGTGCCCAGCTGCGTCGCTCGCATGTGTCGTCCGTGTAGCCCCTTGTATTTACACATTACCCCAGCAAAACACAGCCTCCCCGCAATATATTTACCAGAGCAGAACGTCATTTCCGGGGCCACGCTCCCTTTTGTGACTCACTTCCGGCACGGCACTCCGTGCTGGCACATTTAAACCGCGATCTCCAGTTTCCTGCTATTAGCACCTGGACGCAGGCACGCCGTCCTTTCCCTCCTCCCATATGAGCAGCCAGGCTTGGGACCACATACCCTGAAACCACTGACGCAGGAGCGCCCTTTGCATCACAGCCCAGGTATTTAAAAGAATCGGGGTCCCCTTTTTGACTATCACAGCAGCAAGACCTAATCTTGGGCCATTTATGTCTTTTAGTTCCTCACAGGTTGGCACACACAGGGATTACAATTAAGGTATTTACCCTCAACATCTCCCTTCTCTGCCTAAGACTTGGTATGATCTTGATCTATACCCCTTGTTATTACAGTGCTATATTGGACCTCTTCTTAAAACCCCTTAGCTATATGTCAGGCACACATCCTCATCTAAACTAATATAAGGTAACTCTGCTGTGGGTTTTCTATGATACTCTTTGATTGTATCTGATTGTACATATGTATATATGTTTTTAACCCCTCCTTTTCCCTCCTCCCCCTTCTTTTTTCCCCCCTTCCTCTTGCTTTTCCTTGCTTTCCACACCTTCCCCATCACAGACCTTTCCTCGTCCTCCACCATTCCTTACAAATGGATGTATTACTTGTTATCATTACTTTCCTCTTATTTGTGCATTCTAACACCCTACCTCTCTTTTACAGTGACAACCTAATGAATAAGCCCTGGTTAAGGCCAAAACGTCTACTGTCGCCATTACAAAAATTGGTTTGATGCTATACCTGTAAATAAATGAACACTGCAAATGAACTTATGAGTGTGCGATGAACTAATTTTTCGCATCTGCTGGGCACCACACGCCCATTTCATCAGCACCTAGACTATACAGACAGAGTGCACGGTAATTATCTACTTGATTAGAATTCTCCTAAAGGCTTTTTTCATCTGCTACATTTAATTTAACTGATAGGACTTGATTTGGAAAGGCACACACCTGTCTATATATGACCTCACAACAGCTCACTGTGCATGTCAGACCAATGAGAATCATGCTCTCAAAGGAACTGTCCAAGGAGCTCAGAGACAGGATTGTGACAAGGCACAGATCTGGCCAAGGTTACAAAAGAATTTCTGCATTACTCAAGGTTTCTAAGAGCACAGTGGCCTCCATAATCCTTAAATGGAAGAAGTTTGAGACCACCAGAAGTCTTCCTAGAGCTGGCCATGCAGCCAAACTGAGCAATCGTGGGAGAGGAGCCTTGGTGAGAGAAGTAAAGAAGAACCCCAAGATCAAGATCACTGTGGCTGAGCTCCAGAGATGTATAGGGAGATGGGAGAAAGTTTCACAAAATCAACTATCACTGCAGCCCTCCACCAGTCGGGCCTTTATGGTAGAGTGGCCCGACGGAAGCCTCTCCTCAGTGCAAGACATATGAAAGCCCACATAGAGTTTGCTCAAAAACACATGAAGGACTCCCAGACTATGAGAAATATATTTCTCTGTTCTGATGAGACAAAGATAGAACTTTCTGGTGATAATTCTAAGCGGTATGTGTGGAGAAAACCAGGCACTGCTCATCACCTGCCCAATACAATCCCAACAGTGAAACATGGTGGTGGCAGCATCATGTTATGGGGTTGTTTTTCAGCTTCAGAGACAGGACGACTGGTTGAAGGCAACATAAATGCGGCCAAGTACAGAGATATCCTGGATGAAAATCTCTTCCAGAGTTCTCTGGACCTCAGACTTGGTCGAAGGTTCACCTTCCATCAAGACAATGACCCTAAGCACACAGCTAAAATAACAAAAGAGTGACTTCAGAACAACTCTGTGACCATTCTTGACTGGCCCAGCCAGAGCTCTGACCTAAACCCAATTGAGCATCTCTGGAGAGACCTGAAAATGGCTGTCCACCAACGTTCACCATCCAACCTGATGGAACTGGAGAGGATCTGCAAGGAAGAATGGCAGAAGATTACAGGTGTGAAAAAATTGTTGCATCATTCCAAGGAAGACTCATGGCTGTACTAGCTCAAAAGGGTGCTTTTACTCAATATTGAACAAAGAGTCTGTATTAAGGTCTAATACTTATGGCCATGTGATATTTCAGTTTTTCTTTTTTAATAAATTTGCAAACTTTTCTACATTTCTGTTTTTTTTCAGTCAAGATGGGGGCAGTGTACTTTAATGAGAAAAAAAATGAACTTTTTAGAATTTACCAAATGGCTGCAATGAAACAGAGTGAAAAATTTAAAGGGGTCTGAATACTTTCCGTACCCACTGTATGCTAAGTGTATCAAAGGCAGTTATTAATTTATATTCCCAGACCATTCTGTTTCATTGTGATTTTATTTTTAAGTTGTTTTTCAATATGACAACTTTCATATGGCTGATGTTGTGCCCTGGACCACAAAAAATATTTAGCCATATTTAGCCATATTTAGATCGGTCTTTTTGCCTGTAATTGTGTGGCAATGAGACTTATTCTTGCTTGCAGTTTCTGTGCTTGTTTCAATATTTGTTCCAGCAATCTTATAGTTGTGCTGTGCTTTAAAGATCTGTATATTGTCTTTATATGAGTGCAGGTTTTGCAGCTCTTTATATTGCAGGGATAGGTTACTTTTGGTGTATGAGAGGGTATTGAGCTCCTTATCATGATCTTTCTTAAATTTGAAGGTTGTCTTTAGCATAACAAGTAAAGGTATTTGAATATTTTTTTTAGCTGGTCATTATTTTATTGGATATGATGATTTTTTTCTGTTTTATTTAATACCTCAACCTGTAGGCTGTAGGATACTACCAAATACTACTGCAAGATTGTTTTCTTCTTCCTTATAGATTGGAAGTTTACGAGCAGGGACCTTCCACCCCTAGGTATCTGTTGAATTATATGTTACTCTGTAATGTCTTTACTGTTTGTACATGTCCCCTCTGAAATGTAAAGTGCTGTGAAATATGTTGTCACTATAGAAATAAAAATTATTACTGTTATTGTTGTAATAATAATAATAATAATAATAATAATAATTGACTTTTGGGGATCCAGGGTGCTTTGATAATCTAAACATCAATAGCCTTGAATTAAAAATGTTATTTTAAAATGGTTCAAGTGTTCATCCTTGTCTGTTGGACTGGCACAAGCATGATAATATCTGTTGACCTAGCTGTAGACAATAGACCTTTAAATGCTTTGGAGCTGGAATCACCACCAATTTTATGGTGGTGAGGAAAAAGTTAATTAGTGGTCCAATTTCAGGCTTATGATGGGATAAAATGCATGGAATTTTATTAGTACTTATTCAGAGTCTGTACAGATTATTACGATGGAATTAATGTTACACAAGGTACATAAGGTTTGATGGAGCAGAATGCTAAAAAGTCACTTTCCAATTTTGTCATGAAAAGGTTAGGATGTGGGGAACCATTTTGCTACCCATACTGGTTTGGGTGAGTTTTAGATATGCAATATGTCCCATTCCTCATTATAAGATAAAAAAAAATTGCATAGTAATTAATTTGGTGATTTGAAATGCTGATTCAGAAGCAATCCTATTTGATTCAAGATACATATGGCAGATGGCTAGTCTATCTTCATCTGGGATGTAGAATACATGGATTCCAAGGTTGCCTGGATGGTAACTGTAGGGATTGGACCTATGGTAGATAACTTGTTCAGTAGATCCATGGTGTCCTAAGAATAGCTGGCTATTTTAATTACTAGTTTAAAGATACCCATGTCACCAAATCTGTTAGATCATGGGTTTACTTAAACTGCTGTAAGAAACACATCTACCATGAAACTACTGAACAATCTATTTACCATAGGTTCCCTCTCCAATGGTACCTTGTGTACCCTCTCCAACATGGATATGGAATCCCTATATTCTAACATCTTGTTTGAAGATGAATTAGCCACCTTGATGCATATGGGATTCCTTCTGAGTTTGTGTTACAACTCCATACTTTCACTTCAACTTACAAACTAACAGAATGGTCCATTTTATTTACAAATGTATCAGGATAATATCACCTTAATGCAGCATAGATAATGACTATAATGAACACTCTCCATTTGCTGTTTATTTGCATGGATTCCAATGAAATAGAATCTCTTGCTCTGGTCATCTTATTTGTCTCAATGGTACAATATGTAACATCAGTAATTGATTAGGAGAAGGCTTGCTTCTGAGTACAGTGCAGACCAAAAGTTTGGACACACCTTCTCATTTAAAGATTTTTCTGTATTTTCATGACTATGAAAATTGTACATTCACACTGAAGGCATCAAAACTATGAATTAACACATGTGGAATTATATACTTAACAAAAAAGTGTGAAACAACTGAAAATATGTCTTATATTCTAGGTTCTTCAAAGTAGCCACCTTTTGCTTTGATGACTGCTTTGCACACTCTTGGCATTCTCTTGATGAGCTTCAAGAGGTAGTCACCGGAAATGGTCTTCACTTCACTTCTTTAAATGAGAAGGTGTGTCCAAACTTTTGGTCTGTACTGTATATCCCTGTAGTAGGTCCATAGTTCTGTCATACTGTAGTTCTATGTTACTTTAGAAATAGTATGACGTTAAAGTAAAACTTTCCATTCTTCAATATTGCAAAACATGCTTGCAATATGTAACGGGTATGGGAGGTGGAACCTCTGAGTTACTATACAAAGGGGCAGTCCTTATAAGGAAGCGGGTGGCTCCCAGGGAAGGCGAGCAGGTAGTCACGGCAAGTGACAGGAACAGTCTCTGGGTAGAAGGGCAGGAGGTCACGGCAAGTGACGGGAACAGTCTCTTGAATGGCGGGTGGTCACGGCAAGTGACAGCAGGGTAAGAGTCTCTAGACAGGCAGATGGTCACGGCAAGTGACAGCAAGGTAAGAGTCTCTAGGCAGGCAGGTGGTCACGGCAAGTGACTGCAGAGCCTCCAGGTAGGCTAGCAGCGGGTAGCAGGTGAGCGCTCCCAGGTGAGCGGGTAAGAGTCTCTCGGCTGGCTGGCAGGTGGTCTCAGGTATCAGGCAGGTATCAGGCAGGTGCTTCCTGATCCGCCGGCGGACTGGTCCATAGACAGACTGGCGGATGCAGGTAGACAGACTGTCGGACCGCAGGAATGCAAGCAGGTAGACAGAGCTGGAAAGCAGACTGGCAACGGGACCTGAGGGCTGAAGTAGAGGTGAAAGGCTTTGCAACAACTTTGCTCGGGCACCTCCATTTTGGAGGAGGTGCCTTATATATGGGAGCTCCACCGGCAATTGGCCGGGGACTCCTTAGGATGGCGCGCATGGCCCCTTTAAGAGAGAGGGAGCGTGCGCGCCCTAATCACAGTGCCCGGGAAGCGGCGAGCGCTGCCAGCAGCGCGGGAAGAGGATGCCGAGGACTGAGCAGGGAGGTGAGAGGAACAGCGTCTCTGCCTAGCAGGAGGCAGGGACGCCGACGCTACACAATATGTTCTTTTTATCTCTTTAATGTTTTTATGAATGCTATATTTCTGGAGGATAAAAATAAGGATAGTGTTTTCTGAGCTATAATCTATTGCTAATTGTTTTACCTTGTGTTATGGAAAATTTACTTCTGGTGTAGGAATAGCTTCAAGTAATTGCTATTTAACAAATATGAATTGCACTGTAGGCATATTGCTGTATTACTACAGCATATGCACCAATACATATACTCCAATGTTTCTAAAAGTACTATATTGTGGGCAAAATAACAATAGCAGACTATGAAATATGTTATATACTATTTTTTTATTGAAAATAAATACACATGTACATAGTCGATGCGTTCAGCCATAATAAAGCAAAATAATACCTAATCAATACACATTAATACGACTGCATTCTCCTCATTGAAACAACCTGTATGCATAACCCTTTTTTAATAAAATGGCAATGTTGAAGCACAAAAGTAATTTATGTGAATAGAGTATGTGCATAAGCAAATGCCACTCAAGGATTATATACTGCATGTTGAACTTATGCCATTACAATGGTTGCAAAAGTAATTGAAAATAGTTGCTACACATCTATAATCCTAATTAACTTATAATGCACAGCTGATATTTTAAACATGAAGAGTTTATACCTGGATAATTTGCCCTACAAATTGTCCAAATCGATGGGAACAGTGCTCAAATGACATGGGAACAGCATGGGGAAGACCCCTGGAAGCATTTCGGACTCCTAGGTCACTGCTGTCAACAACGTTGTCAGAGTATTACGCCACTTTTACAGACTCACAATAAAACATATAGTTTTTCCTGGGAAATATGTTAAGGAACATCCTTTCCAGGGTAATGACTTGTATATAAGGCAAATAAATAACCAAAACCTAAAATACTCCTCCACACCTTGGGTTATGTTCATACGTAGTGTTTTTGATGCATTTTTTCACTTTTGCATTGCTTTCAACAAAGACAAATGCATTCACTGGAAATGTCATTTTAACATTTTACAACCTTATCTGGCCATGTGGTGTGTGACACATCATCAGACAGATGCATACAGTGCTGAAAAGACATGGGAACAGCATGGGGAAGACCTCTGGAAGCGTTTCTGACTCCCTGGTCACTGCCTAAAAGTGTGCCCATCATAAGTGATCCTTGGCGCATGCGAAGATGCCTCCCGCCATACACCTGTCATTGCAGACCTGCAACAATCACCGTCCACGTCCTTGTCCCAGTGCAGCGTTCAGTTGTCCCTACCCCATTCCTTGGAATGCAAGCGCATGTATGCAGTCAGCCACCCCCAACCCACAAGCAGCAATACTATACTGCTGCTTGCACTTGAAATGTGCTCTTTTAGGCTCGTGGAGATGGAAGCTGTCCACAATCTTAGGTCAGCGGCGACCGGGTATCCATACTCGGTCCCCAGCCACCACTATTTTTCCTGGTATCATCTCCGCCTTCCACAAGCATGGGTCCCACAACATTACCTGTGCCCTCCCCAGTGCACTTACTGGGAAGGACCGCCTAACCACAAACACGTGGACAGGTGAATGTGGCCAGGGACGGTACGGAGTCAGTCCACAGCTTTTTTTGCTGAGTTGTAATTCACCACAGCCATATTCTTTAGCTTGGTGAAAGGACTTGGGAAACCATATCTACCCAGCTGTCATTTCTCCCAGGAAGTCCTCTAAAGCTGTTTTCACTTGAAATGTGTCCTTTTAGGCTCGTGGAGGTGGAAGATTTTCATAACCTCATGCCGGCGGCGGCCGGGTGTCCATACTTGGTCCCCTGTCGCCACTATTTCTCCCGGTATCATCTCCCCCTTCCACAAGCACGGGTCCCACAACATTACTTGTGCCCTCCCCAGTGCACTTACTTGGAAGGACCGCCTAACCACAAACACGTGGACAGGTGAATGTGGCCAGGGATGGTATGGAGCCAGTCCTCAACTCTTTTTGCTGAGAGTTGTATTTAGCTCGGTGAAAGGACTGGCATAGAGGGAAACCATATCTATTCTGGGTGTAATTTCTCCCAGGAAGTCCTCTAATGCAGCTTGTTGCAGAAGCAATGGCAGCCCGTCCAACATCAACTCGCACTTGTCGGTGGTGCTTTGACACACTCACATCTTTTTTTGCACATTTAATTTCATGACTACAGAGTTGGGCAATGGCCTGATCTGCAATGCGGTTTGAGAAATAACATGCATAAGCACGTCTGATCCATATTAAAAAAGCAGCCATAGTGTCCGGGAACCTTCCCCCACACTTTTCTTAGCCAGAACTGCTACTCGACAGGGATGGGCAGACCCACCAGAAAACCGGAGACTCCTCCGGTGGGCCCTGGCTTCTCCTTCAGGAGAGTTCATAGTGCCGAGGTGAGGCATGATGATGATAGAGGCCACCATCTGCTTAGTTTTCGGTTATTTGGAATGCAAGCGCAAGTATGCAGCAAGCCACCCACCCACCCACTCACAGGCCGCAACACTAAACTGCCAGATTTCTGGGCAGCTGCTTGCACTTGAAATGTGGCCTTTTAGGCTCGTGGAGTCGGAAGCTGTCCACAATCTTATGGCGGTGGCGATCGGGTATCCATACTCGGTCCTCAGCCGCCATTATTTTTCCCGGTATCGTCTCCGCCTTACACAAGTACAGGCCCCACTACATTACCCGTGCCCTCCCCAGTGCACTTACTGAGAAGGACCGCCTACCAAAAAACATGTGGACAGGTGAATGTGGCTAGGGACGGTACAGAGCCAGTCCACAACTTTTTTTAGCAAGGACTGCTACTTGGTAGGGTTGGACGGTCCCACCAGAGAATCCTCTGGTGTGCCTTGGCTTCTACCTCAGGAGAGTTCATGCTAGAGCTAACTTTGCAGCTGCTATGGGGCTTTTGAGCGGAAGAGAAAGATGAGCCCTCAGAATCAAATCCTCTGGTGGGCACAATGTTTTTCAATCTGAAACAGCTTCTCAGTGGAAGTTGTATTTCACCACAGCCATATTCTTTAGCTCGGTGTAAGGACTGGCATAGAGGGAAACCGGATCTTCTCTGGCTGTCATTTCTCCATCACCAGGTTCCGTACATTGTCACACATGACCATGCCTGACTGTATGTAAAGCGGTGAGAGCCACAGATCAGGCTGCTGTGTTACAGCTTTCAACAATTCTGCAGCGCTGGGCGGTTTATCACCTAAGCATTATGCAGGTTATCCTCCACACAGCCTGTTGCCGCTTGGCCAAGGCAATGCTGTAGTGCTGTCAGCTTGTGACTGATGTGGTCATTTCGGAGATGGAGGAGGAGGTGCAGGATCTGAACAATGTGATTACACGGAGGTTAAATTGGTGACGCTGTCTTTTATACTAAAGAAAGATCCTATTGTTTTGGGGTTTTTTACATTATTTTTTAAGACAAATGCATTCGCCGGGAAATGTCACGTTAACATTTTACAATCTTACTTGGCAAGGTGGTGTGTGACACATCATCAGACACATCCTGTTTTATTTATAATGGAGGGACTCTGAAAGTCATAAAGCCTATTTTTATAGGGCGATAAGATGGCCCTTACTATTCTTAAAAGGCGAGCAGTCTGTCCTCGCTATTGTTAGAGAGCCATCAGCCGGCTATGCTTTGTTGTTCCCATTATTAACAAGTGGGTCGCCGATACTGTTATTGCATATGCTGTGACTGCAAGGGCTGCCAAAATTTGGGAAAATGCCCACTAAAGATTTAAAGACACATAGAGCAGGGTCACAGTAACAAGTATGACACGTTTCCATTAGAAAGGAGAGAGTCTGCTATACAGTTATAGGGTATGCAAGGAGTCCAACGGCTGACCAATTTAGGAAAAACCCCACTAAGAATTTAAAGACACATAGAGCAGGGCCACAGTAACAAGTACGACATGTTCCCATTAGAAAGGACAGGGTCTGTTATACAGTTATAGGGTATGCAGTGAGTCCAACGGCTGACCTATTTTAGCAAAAATCCCACTAAGAATTTAAAGACACATAGAGCAGGGCCACAGTAACGACAAATTCCTATTAGAAAAGAGAGAGTATGCTATACAGTTATAGGGTATGCAGTGAGTCCAACTGCTGACCAATTTTAGGACAAATCCCACTAAGAATTTAAAGACACATAGAGCAGGGCCACAGTAACGACAAATTCCTATTAGAAAGGAGAGAGTCTGCTATACAGTTAAAGGGTATGCAGTGATTCCAAGGGCTGACCTATTTTAGGAAAAATCTCTCTAAGAATTTAAAGACACATAGAGCAGGGCCACAGTAACAAGGTACAACATGTTCCCATTAGAAAGGATAGGGTCTGCTATACAGTTATACGGTATGCAGTGAGTTCAACGGCTGACCAATTTTAGGACAAATCCCACTAAGAATTTAAAGACACATAGAGCAGGGCCACAGTAACGACAAATTCCCATTAGAAAGGAGAGAGTCTGCTATACAGTTATAGGGTATGCAGTGAGTCCAACGGCTGACCAATTTCAGGAAAAAACCCACTAAGAATTTAAAGACACATATAGCAGAGCCACTGTAATGACAAATTCCCATTAGAAAGGAGAGAGTCTACCATACAATTATAGGGTATGCAGTGAGTCCAATGGCTGACCAATTTTAGGAAAAACCCAACTAAGAATTTAAAGACACATAGAGCAGAGCCACAGTAACAACAAATTCCCATTAGAAAGGAGAGAGTCTGCTATACAGTTATAGGGTATGCAGTGAGTCCAACGGCTGACCAATTTTAGGAAAAACTCTACAAAGAACTGAAAGACACATAAAGCAGGGCCACAGTAATAAGATACGACACATTCCCATTATAAAGGAGAGGGTCTGCTATACAGTTATAGGGTATGTAGTGAGCCCAATTTTTTTTTGCTTACGGGCATCATAAACACCCTTTAAAAAAATTATGTGGATGTTGCATCACGGACCACGGTCACCCTGGTGATATGGTGGTGAAGGATGAGGATGAGGAGAAGGAGGAGGACAAGAGCAAATAGCCAAAATCAGGAAGCGTATACCCATGTCTGGGTGTAAAGAGGAGCATGGGAATACACCTCCCAAAAAATGACACTGGATTTGAGTTTGTTCCGCTGCTATCATTCGGTGGTGTTTAGAAGTCTGGCCCAATCCAGCCCTTGTTCATTTTTATAAGAGTCAACCTGTCAGC
This sequence comes from Phyllobates terribilis, assembly GCF_046119375.1. Lineage (NCBI taxonomy): Eukaryota > Metazoa > Chordata > Amphibia > Anura > Dendrobatidae > Phyllobates > Phyllobates terribilis. The sequence continues at coordinate 460,810,228 of NW_027362764.1, forward strand.
ATTTTCAGTTGACAGGCGGATGTGCTTATCAGTTATAATTCCACCAGCGGCACTAAAAACCCTCTCTGATAAAATGCCTCCAAAGCGTAGAGAGCCAGTTCATACCCCGTATCCAGCTTGGATACCCAATAATTAAAATGCACAGAGGAATCACGGAGGACGTTGGTACGTACAGTCGGCAGGGTACTCTCTCAGCATCTTCCCAAACTTTGCACTCCTTGTGAGAGTACCCCGCACTTCAGGGCCTGTGCGATGGGAGGGTCTGAGAAAGTCCCAGAACTTTGATAGTGTACCCCTGCTTCTGCTGGACTGCATTTGTGTCTCTCTCGCCTGTACTCCTTGGTTGTCCAACGAAGTGTGACCTCTGCCACCAGCGTTTTCAGATGGGAATTTTTTTAATAGTTCCGCAACAAAGGTTTTCTGGTACTACCCCATTTTTGTACACTTGTCCGCCTCAGGAATAAGAGATATAAAGTTCTACTTGTAGCGTGGGTCTAGAAGTGTCACCAACCAGTGATGACTGTCACCCCAAATTTTGAGAACGTGAGGGTCATGGGAAAGGCAGCGTCACATAAACTCAGCCATGCGTGCCAGACTGCTAACAGACAAGACTTCCGTGTCCTCACCAAGAGGATGTCTGACCATGCTCTCCTCCTCCTCATCTCTGTCCTCAGGCTATCCACGCTGAACAGACGGTATGACAGTTGTGCAGGTAGTACCGTCTATAGTGCATGAAACTAGCTCCTGTCCTTCCTCCTCCTCCTCCTCTTCCTCATTGTCACCCAATGCAATTTGGGATGAGATGTGGGAGGGCTGTGTGTAATCACCCTGTATGGTTCCTTGCTCCGTCTCATCGTGCTCCACCTGCAATGCATCCTCTTTGATTCTGAGCAGAGAGCATTTCAGAAGACAGAGAATGGTGACGCTAATTATGGCATCATCGCCGCTCACCATCTTGGTGGAGTCCTCAAAGTTTTGGAGGATGGTACATATGTCTGACATCCAAGTCCATTTCTGAGGTCTTATGTGTGGAGTCTGAACTGAATACCGGCGGCCTTGTTGATGCTGGTACTCAACAACTGCTCTCTTCTGCTCACAAATCATTCCCAACATCTGCAGTGTAGAGTTCATACTTATGGGGACATCACATACCAGTCTGTGTACCGAAAGCTACAAACACGGCTGAAACATGGCAAGGGTGGCGGAAGCTGAAGGTGACTTTCTAAAATGGGCACATAGGTGGCATAGTTTAACAAGCAGATCCGGCAGCTCCGGGTAGGATTTGAGAAACCGCTGAACCATGAGGTTAAGCACAAGGGCCACGCATGGTACGTGTGTGAGCTCGCCTCGCCTCAGAGCCGCCACCAGGTTCAGGCTATTGTCACACATGACCATGCCTGGCTGTAGGTTCAGTGGTGTGAGCCACAGATCTGCCTGCTGTTTCAGAGCTGTCCACATCTCTTCAGCATTGTGCGGTTTGTCACCTAAGCATATTAGCTTCAGCACAGCCTATTGCCGCTTGGCCAAGGCAGTACTGCAGTGCTTCCAGCTTGTGACTGATGTGGTCATTTTGGTTGATGGTGGCTGAAGAGGAGCAGGAGGCTGAGGAGGTTGAGGTGCAGGAGCTGTAGACTGTGGGGGCAACCCTGATTGACCTAGGGCGCGCAATCCTCGGCGTCGGGAGGACGTGTTCCGTTCCAAGGTCCGACTGGGTCCCTGCTTCCACTATGTTAACCCAGTGTGCCATCAGTGAGATGTACTGTCCCGGCCCACAAGTACTTGTCCACGTGTCCATGGTTAGGTGGACTTTCCCGGTAACTGCGTTGTTGAGGGCACGGCTAATGTTTTGGACATGTGCTTGTGTAATGCGAGGACGGCACACCGGGAGAAATAGTGGTGGCTGGAGACTGAGTACCTGTTAGAACCCTCCTGTTTGTTTTTTCCATCTTGTGTTTTGTGGACCATCTGCCTTTATAATCCAGCTCCGCCCTTTTGGCTGTGCTGGACTTCAGTGTCGCTTGACGATTTTGCTAGCTAGGTGCTTCTGTGCCTTTCTCTGTCAGTTCGCTTGGTCCTTCTGGGACCTCTAGTACCTTTTTGTCAGTTTATCTTTGTGTGTTCTGTAACATCTTCTCTGTTTAGGAGGTGTCCCATTTTTGTTCCAGTCCTTAGTTCTTTTAGGGACCCCTCCCCTTTATGCTTTAGGTCTTCGTTCAGACTAGCCGAGGACTAAGGCGGGTCTGTTCGCAAGGAACAGGCAGCCCCCTACATCATAGGGATTGAGCTTAGTCTTACTGTAGGGTTAGCTTTCCCCTTTCTTTCCTTAGTACTTGTTGCAGATCATAACAGTAAGTCCAGCCCAAAAAAACTAAAGGAAAGGGACCAGTATGGCTTCCATTCAAGTTTTGGCTCAACTCTTGCAGGGATTGTCTCTGGAGGTGACCTAGCTCCAGCAACACATGAATAGCTGTTCTGGAGCCCATTTTGTGGAACCCAAGGTAGGGCTGCCTGATGTTTTTTATGGTAAACAGCAAGATTTTTTTTCCTTTAAAAATGCTTGTTTGTTATATTTTTGTTTGAGACCAAGGTCCTCTGGAAATGAATCACAGCACATTGGATTTATTATGTCACTTTTGCGCAATGAACCACAGGGGTGAGCCTTTTCTCTCCAACCTAATGATCCATGCTCAAGGTCTGTAGAAGAATTTTTTTCTGCTATGGGTCTATTATATGACGATCCTGATCGAATCTCATCTGCTGAGGCAGAACTCAGGCGTTTGAATCAGGGGACAGGTGATGTTCAAAATTATTGCACACACTTTAGAAGGTGGGCTTCAGAAGTAAAATGGAATGATCCTGCTCTGAAATGTCTATTTCTTGATGCTCTGAGTGAAAGGGTTAAGGATTTGATAATTGCATTCCCCGCACCTGAGACTCTGCAGGATGCCATGCAATGAGCTGTTCCTGTGGATAGGAGGCTGAGATCTAGGCAGAATGAGGTAAAGACTCCTGTAATGCCAGGTCCTAGTCCCCAGAAAAACTGATCAGACGGCGGAGAACCGATGGAGGTTGGGGCAAAGTCGCTCTCCTCTCAAGAAAGAGACCGGAGGTTCGCCGAGGGATTGTGTCTTTATTGTGGTAAAGCTGACCATTTGATTAAGTATTGTGAGCTTCGTTTAAGTAAAGAAAAAAAAAAGGTCAGGTGTGCCCGTATAGCTTGCTTACGCTCTGCAGAAGTATTTCTTTCAGGGAGTACTACTTTGCAGGAAAATTTGATTGAATTTCAGGTATTTGTGGATTGTGGTTCAACACTTAATGTGATTGATAAAGGGTTTTTGGAAATACTTAAATTGAAATCCAAACCTTTGTCATCACCTATTTCTGTGATTGCAATTGATAACATTCCCTTGAAATGTATTACTCACAAGGTTGCAGCATTTCCCCTCACTATCAATGGACTTCACCAAAGAAATTTTGGACTTGGTTGTTTTAGATAATTTACCCTCTCCGGTCGTTGTAGGATTGCCTTGGTTAAAACTGCACAATCCTTTGCTGGACTGGTCTACTAATATGATAAAGTCTTTTAGTCCGAAGTGCTATGATAAATGTTGTAATGGTCGCATTGCGGTCGTGGAAAAAGGGGAATTACCGGTACCTATTCAAGATTTTTGGAGGGTTTTTTTGGAGGAGGAGTTGCAAGTTTTACCTCCTCATAGGGATTATGATTGCGCCATTGAGTTTGTTCCGGGAGCTACTCTTCCCAAGAGGCGCTTGTTTAATTTGACTATCCCTGAAAGAAAGGCCTTGGAGGAGTACATACAGACTAGCCTGGCTGCTGGTCACATTAGACCTTCTAAGTCACCTGTGGCAGTTGGATTTTTCTTTGTTAAAAAAAAAGGGTTACGTCCATGTCTGGATTTTCGTGAAATTAATAAGATTACCGTACGCAATTCCTACCGATTGCCGTTAATTCCTGACTTGTTTAACCAGTTAGTGGGGGCCAAGTGGTTCTCTAAGATTGATCTCCGGGGGGCATACAATTTGTTACGTGTGAAGGAGGGAGATGAATGGAAAACTGCTTTTAACACTGCGGTAGGTCATTTTGAGAATCTGGTGATGCCTTTTGGTCTTACCAATGCACCTGCATTTTTTCAGAACCTTATTAATGACATCCTGAGACCTTTGATTGGTAAGTATGTGGTTGTGTATTTAGATGACATTTTGATTTATTCGCCAGATCTGGAGTCCCATTGGCAGAGTGTACGTGAAGTTTTGCAGTTATTGAGTGATAATTCACTCTTTGCTATGCTGGAGAAATGTGAGTTCGCTGTGCAGAAAATTAGTTTATTGTCTCCAGCGAGGGCTTTGAGATGGACCCGGTGAAGGTTCAGGCTGTTCAGAAATGGCCTAGGCCTATTGGTTTGAAATCTATACAGAGAATTTTGACTTTTGCCAATTATTACAGGAAATTCATTAAGAATTTTTCTGTAATTGTTAAGCCTCTAACCGATCTCACCAGGAAAGGTGCGAATACGGTCCAGTGGACTACTGAGGCCATTGAAGCGTTTAAGTATCTCAAAGAGAGGTTCAGTTCTGCCTCTATCCTTATGCAGCCTGATGATACCAAGCTTTTTTGGTCGAGGTCGATGCTTCATCGGTGCGGGTCAGAGCAGTTTTGTCTCAGGAGAACAGGGATGGAGTACATCCTTGTGCCTTCTTTTCGAAAAAAAATTCAGAAACTGAACTGAATTATGATGTTGGAAATTGGGAGTTGCTGGCTATTAAACTCGCGTTTGAACATTGGCGTCATTTTTTGGAAGGTGCTAGATTTCCTATTCAGGTTTTCACAGATCATAAGAATTTGATCTATCTGGATGCTGCCAAGCGCTTGAATGCCCGTCAAGCTAGGTGGGCACTTTTTTTTTCTTGGTTTCATTTTTCTGTTACCTATATCCCTGGTACTAAGAATGTTAAAGCCGATGCATCATCTAGCAGCTTCTCTCCTACGGTCGGTGCCGAAGAGGAGGAGAGCATTTTACAGAAAGGAGTTGTGGTGGGGGCATTGGACTCCGTTTTGGAGAATGGGATTCTGAAAGCTCAAGATGATGCTTCATCTAACACTCCCCATGGGAGGTTGTTCATGCCTAAAACCTTTAGGAGAGATTTGTTTGTGGAGTGTCATGAGTCTCGGTTGGCTGGTCATCCTGGAATTTCGGAGACTAAGAGACTTATCAGTCGCAGTTTTTGGTGGCCTGGATGGCAAAAATAAGTCATCAAGTGGGTGCGTCAATGTACTGTGTGTGCTAGGTCAAAGGCTTCACATACTCCTGCTGCGGGGTTGCTTTGCCCTCTGGAGGTTCCTAGTGCGCCTTGGACACTTCTCACAATGTATTTTATTACTGATATTTCTGTGTCAGAGGGTTTTACTGTCATCTGCGTGGTCGTGGACCATTTTAGTAAGATGTGTCATTTGGTTCCAATCATTAAGTTGCCCTGCGCCAAGACTCTCACTAAGTCGTTTGTTAAGGAGATTGTAAAGCTTCATGGCGTTCCTGCGGATATTGTTTCTGATAGAGGACCTCAGTTTGTGGCTCGCTTTTGGCATGCTTTTTGTGACAGGTTGGGAGTCCATTTGTCATTTTCATCTGGGTATCATCCTGAGTCTAATGGACAGACTGAAAGAAAGAACCAGGATGTAGAACAGTTCTTGCATTGTTTTGTGGCGGACAATCAAGAGATGTGGTCTGACTTTCTGCCTCTTGCGGAATTTGCTCTTAGCAATCATACATCCTCCTCAGCTGGGTCTTCTCATTTTTTTTTGTTGTACTGGGAGACATCCGTCTTTTGGTTCGTTCTCCAAATTGGGGTCGGCGCTGCCGGAGGAGGAGAATTTTTCCGGTGATTTGGAGAGAGTTTGGACTAATGTACGTTGCAACCTTCAAGAGGCTAACAAGAAGTCCAAGTAGTATTTTGACAGGAAACATAAGGAGGTTTTGTTTACTTTGGGTGACATGGTTTGGTTGTCCTCAAGGAACTTGCGGTTGAGGATTCCCTCTAAAAAACTTGATCCTAAGTTTGTGGGTCCATTTAAGGTGCTTCAGGTTATTAACCTGTCTGCGGTTAGGTTGGATGTCACTACTTCCTGGAAGATTAATTCTGTGTTTCATGTTTCCTTTTTGAAAAAAGCTGATGTATCAGATAGGGATGCCACTGTCACAGTTCCTCCTGTGGTGGAAGATGGCGAATATGAAATTTTTCGTATCTTGAATTCTAGATGGCATAGAGGGAGATTACAGTATCTCATCTCCTGGAAGGGTTTCGGTCCTGAAGATAACTCCTGTGTAAGGGCGGATGATATCTCTGCTCCTAGGCTTGTTAGAGATTTCCACAAGAGGTTACCGGATAGGCCTGGGCCTGGAGGATCCGGAGGGGAGTACTGTTAGAACCCTCCTGTTTGTTTTTTCCATCTTGTGTTTTGCGGAAGCTGGGGGCGTGTCCAGAGCCAGAGCTCAGGGGTCTGGTGACCGGGGAGCTGGAAGCGTGTCTAGGAAGAGGGAGAAAAAGGAGTTTTGCGCTGGAAAGCAGGGAATTGACAGTTAGGATCAAGCTCCGCTAGAGGGAGAAGAGACGCAGGGTCCATGGAGCTGAGCAAGTGAGGCGCAGTGTTATGGACTAGGGGCTCAGCGGGTCAAACCGGAGACTGCCCACTGCCGCCAGAAGACGTGGAGCCGAGCAAGTGAGGTGCAGTGTTATGGACTAGGGGCTCAGCTGGTCAAACCGGAGACCGCCCGGGGAAGACAGAGCATTGTTTAGGCGGGGAAGCAAGAAAAAAACAACACCGGCATCAGCCGGCATCTGCCTTGTGGGGAACAAGAGTCAGCTAAGTGTAAAACTGCCGATTACAACCGTGTCGACTCTGCTACATCTAGCCAAACTGTGAATTGTCGTTTATAGTCTGTTACCTGCTACTCCTCTTATTGTCCCCATATTTCCCTTGTTACTCCCTGCGTGGATATTGACCCTGTTACAATAAATCACCCCTGCTTATTAACCCTGTACTGGCTGCTCTGTGTTTCTGTGTCACTGCATCTAAAGTACCTGTGTTACAACGTCCATCTTGTGTTTTGCGGTCACGTGACCATCTGCCTTTATATTCCAGCTCCGCCCTTTTGGCTGTGCTGGACTTCAGTGTTGTTTGACTGTTTTGCTAGCTAGGTGCTTCTGTCCCTTTCTCTGTCAGTTCGCTTGGTCCTTCTGGGACCTCTAGTACATTTTTGTCAGTATGTCTTTTTGTGTTCTGCAACAACTTCTCTGTTTAGGAGGTGTCCCATTTTTGTTCCAGTTCTTAGTTCTTTTAGGGACTCCTCCCCTTTATGCTTTAGGTCTTTGTTCAGACTAGCCGAGGACTAAGGCGGGTCTGTTCGCTAGGAACAGGCAGCCCCTACATCATAGGGATTCAGCTTAGTCTTACTGTAGGGATAGCTTTCCCCTTTCTTTCCTTAGTACTTTAAGCAGATCATAACAGTACCGCCATCAGGTTGCGGAATGCTTCCGTCTCCATGAGTCTAAAAGGTAACATTTCGAGCGCAAGCAGTCGTGAAATGTGGGAATTTAGTAGTGTGGCCTGTGGGGTGTTGGTTGCGTATTTGCGCTTGCGTTCAAAGGACTGGGGTATGGATAACTGAACACTGCGCTGGGACAAGGAAGTGGACATGCTTCCTGAGTGTGCAACGACAGGTGCAGGGCAGGAGGCATCTTCGCATGCACCATGGACAGGGGATTGGCTTGCATGCACAACAGCAGAAGAAGCAATGGTGCCACCCGCAGACACTGTTCCTGGACCCTGGGGTTCACCTGACAAAGTCGGGTACTTTGCTGCCATGTGCCTGATCATGCTGGTGATGGTCAGGCTGGTCATTTTGCCACCCCTGCTGATGCTGGCCTGGCAGGTGGTGCAAATTTCAGCTTGCCCACCGCCTCGGCCTCTGCATGCACAATCATCACCATCACGTTCAGTTCCCCGTCCCTTGCCACGTGCCTTGCCCATTTTAAATGGAGGACAATATCTTCCACGCTCACAACAAATGACTGAATTTGGAGCGAACTTATATGTGATCCGTGTGACAGACAAACCGCAGATTTAAATACCTGACCTATAGGTAACTATTTTGAACAGCAATCTGGTGTCAATTGCTTCACTGACACACTGAAACAAATTTTTAATGCAGGCCAGAAATGGCACTATTTTCTGAAAACGTATATGTGATCCGTGTGACGCAGAAAACACAGTTTTAAATACCTGGCCTGTAGGTAACTATTTTGAACAGCAAACCGGTGTCTAAAACTTTGCTGACACACTGAAAACAAAATTTAATGGAGGCCAGAAATGGCAGTATTTTCTGTAAATGTATATGTATATGTGATCCATGTGACGCAGAAAACACAGTTTTAAATACCTGGCCTGTAGGTAACTATTTTGAACAGCAATCTGGTGTCAATTGGTTCACTGACACACTGAAACAAATTTTTAATGGAGGCCAGAAATGGCAGTATTTTATGAAAACGTATATGTGATCCGTGTGACGGAGAAAACACAGTTTTAAATAGATGTATTTTTAGCGCTGTAATATGGAAAGGACCTGGCTGTATCCTGCAGTGCCAACAAGCAAATGGAGCAGAAAAACGGTGTTCTCTGGATTGCTTCTTAATCAAATAATGAGGATGAAGATCCAAAAAAAAATTATTCCTGGCCCTCAAGACCTGGATTTTTGTCTTGAAATATCTAACAGCAGCAGAAGGCAGAACTGGAATGGAGCCTCTTGTGCTATGTGCACTGCAGTCTGCTATATACCCAGCCTGCCTATATACACTGCCTGCCTGATATCTCTGCAGATGGATTAGTACTCAGAAGGACTGTTTGTTGAGATGGATATGTATCTCTAATATAGTCTGTACACCTACACTAACTAGAAACAAGCAAATCTCTCCCTAGCTCAGCAGCAGCTCTCCCTACACTGTCTGATTCCGGAGTGACTGTGGCGAGCATGGCGGCCCCAGGTCTGATATAGACCTGATGACGCTGTGCGGCCAGCCAATCACTGCAATGCCACAATCAACATGGCTATGGCATTACAGTGAGTGGCAGGCAATCCCTGTGTTATGCTCATGCCCGGACTGACTGGCATGAGCGTGGCTAGTGGTCCCACTGGGCCACGAACCGAGGAGTGCCTGTAGGGGCATGACTAGGGGCTTCGCCAGATCTGACCACGAACACATGGCGGCTTAATCTACTCCGTGGTCTGAGGAGGGACGTGGGAGGTGGCCCAGGTGCTACTCCGGGTCAGACCCCGGTAACAGCTGTTGACCCACACCGGGGAATGCAGGAACTGGCAGGCACGGCAGGCACATGCAGATAGGTGGGTACTGGCAGACATGGCTGGTATGCATACAGGTGGGTACTGGCAGACACGGCTGGCATGCAGACAGGTGGGTACTGGCAGGCACATCTGGTATGCAGACAGGCAGATACTGGCAGGTAGGAACGCAGGCTGGATAGGGACTAGTACAGACTGGGATACAGGAACAGAGCCGCAAGTGCGGAGGACAAGTAGAGCAGAACCGCAGGCACAGAGGACAAGCAGAGCAGAGCGAAACAGCAGGTGCGGAGGACAAGCAGAGCAGAGCAAAACCGCAGGTGCAGAGGACAAGTAGAGCAGAGCAAAACCGCAGGTGCAGAGGACAAGCAGAGCAGAAGGTACAGGCAGACAGGACAGGGCACTCTTCACATGGAACAGACTGGGAAACACAGGAAGATAGCTAGAACACAGGAGATAGATACGGAGGCAGGGAAACGGGACATGCAGAAACAGATACACACAAGGTACATGCAATGAAGTAAAGAGTGGACACAAAACTCACAAACAGAAGTACAGAGACAATGAGTTGGAGTTAGGTGCAGGTTCAGACACTGCAGGAAAAGGGAAGGTTCGGACATAGAGACAAACAGGTAACGGTCTAGGACACAGTTCAGAGAGGAACTGAACCAGGAACAAGATACAGGAATGAGACTGGGAACTCAGCCCCCAGGGTGGCGGGAACAGACTAGAAGTCACAGATACAGGTAATGGGCCTGGGTATGCAGCCCCCAGGGTGGCGGAAACAGACAAGATACAGGACAGAAACTGGCAACTCAATTGCACAGAACACACTGAAAGAAAGTGTTGCTCAGGCACCTCATAATGGGTGGAGGGGGTTTAAGTATCCAGTGACTCACAGCAATAGTATGGGGACGCATTAGGAGTGCGCACACTGTACCTTTAAGAATCAGGCAGTAACCGCGCCGCCGCCCTAAGCAATCAGACAAGAGACATGCACACAGCAAGTACTGGAGCAAAGTGTGCAGCCTGGACTGATAGGTAAGTCGGCGGTCTTGCATGGTGGGAGGTGGTAAGCCATGCCAGCACGCAACCAGGGATGTCACACCCTGCATGTTCATTGGCTCTCTAAAGAGCGCCAAACATGCAGGGAGGAGACCCGAGCTCCCGCCGAGCAACCCCGGAAATACTCGGCGAGCACCGAGCAGTAGCGAACATTCTCGCTCATCACTAATGGTAAACCATTTCCTCGACTTTAAAAACTATATAAATCGAAAAAACTAATATAGAAATAATAATACAATAATAATATTTATTTATTTTTATTTATTTATTTATTTTTTATATAGCGCTAACATATTCCGCAGCTACTAAAGCACCTACAAGCATAAATGATCAAACATACGCTATGAAATGTATATTTCCAAATGCAGTATAATGATTTTCTCATATTATCATGCTAGTGAAGGGGATTAACCCCTTCATCCCTGCCTTTGATGGGGGCTCACATGCTTAATCAGCCATTAAGTGCCTCTAGCAGCTGCTGGTGGATCCAAGATCCACCTGCGGCTATTAACCAGTTAAATGCGGCTGTCAATCATGGACAGCAGCACTTCACACGCGCACACAAGAAGAGCGTCATTGATCTCGCCCATCGGTGCTCCCGTGACATGATCGCGGGGCACCCATGGGTTATCATGACAGCTGTGGGTCTCCTAAAAACACACATGCCTGTCATCACGATTCTCCAGTGAATGCGTTCATAGGAGATTATGATATTTGCTATACATGGCAATGCACAAGCACTGCTATGTATAGGACAGGCGATGGGACGATCGCTGCCTCAATTCTCAAGTTTATTAACCACTTTACAGCCCATGACGTATTAATACGCGTCAGTGCCCTGGGCTTTAAGAGCCTGACTCGTATTAGTACGTCATTGCGATCGCGCGCGCACACAGGCTGTGCGGGCGCGATCGCCGCCGGGTGTCAGCTGATTGTCACAGCTGACACCCAGTACTATGTGCAGGGAGTGGTCCGGCACCGCTCCCAGAACATTAACCCCCGCAATGCTGCGATCGAAGTCGATCGCAGCATTGCGGTGGCAAGGGGAGGTGATCGGTATACTCACTTCCTCTTCCGGCCTCCAGCGCTGTCTGCCGCGGCTACCCGGGTGTTGCCATGATGGCCCGATGTCGTCATGACAACATCCGGGTCACCAGGCAGCAGGAACATTGTTTGGTCATGCGCAGTGCACGACCACACAATGTTCTCACTGTGCAGCGCTGACTGCCTGCATAGCACAGGGATGGTGCTCCATCCCTATGCTGTGCAGGCAATCAGAATAAAAAAAGTTAAAGTCCCAGAGTGGGACAAAGTAAAAAAGTGTAAAAACTCCCAGAAAGTGAAAAAAAAAAAAAAAAATTTGTAAAAATAATAAAAAAAAATAAAAAAAAGAATCCACCAAAAATAAAAATATAATGTACCCAAAAATAAATATTATTATAAAAAAAAGCAAACAAACAATAAAAGTACACATATTTGGTATTGCCGCGTCCGGAACGACCTGACCTATAAAACTGTCCCACTAGTTAACCCCTTCAGTGAACACGGTAAAAAAAAAAGATAAAAAACGAAGCAAAAAGCAATGCTTTATCACCATACCGCCAAACAAAAAATGGAATAACACGCGAACAAAATGACGAATATAAATAAAAATGGTACCACTTAAAACGTCATCTTGTCCTACAAAAACAAGCTACAATACAGCTCCATCATCTGAAAAATCAAAAAGTTATAGCTCTCAGAATACACTGTGTTCCAAATTATTATGCAAATAATATTTTCTCAGATTTTCCCAAATTACCTATATGAATTGCAGTCATTGTAATTTTCCAGTCAAATAACTATTAGAGTACAATTGAAAGGTTTTTGTACAAACTGCCTATGATAACAGTATATTTTTAAAAAATAAAAAACTCAAACTTCACTCAAAATGCATGTTCCAAATTATTATGCACAGCAGAGTTTTCAACCTTTTCATTTTAATAAAAAACAAAAAAATGGTCATTTTTGAAATTATAAGCATTAGCAGGTAATTACAAACTGAAATCAAACAGTTTTCAACTCAAAACTTTATTCTAGGTGATGTTACATTTGCACATAGAACCCTTTGTTCGAAAGGAGCTTCTGAACTCTCTCATCCATTGAATTTGTCAGGTTTTGGATGGTTTCTGCTTTAATTGTTTTGCATGAGGACAGAATACCCTCCTAGAGCTGTTGCTTAGATGTGAACTGCCTCCCGCCATCATAGACACTCCTTTTGATGATGCTCCAGAGGTTCTCAATGGGGTTGAGGTCAGGGGAGCATGGGTGCCACACCATAAGTTTGTCTCCTTTTATGCCCATAGCAGCCAGAGATGCAGATATGTTATGTGCAGCATGAGACGGGGCATTATCATGCATGAAAATGATCTTGCAGCGGAATGCACGGTTCTTCTTCTTATTCATGGAAGGAAGTGCTGTTTGAGAAACTCCACATACATTATGGAGTTCATCTTTACCACTTCAGGGATCCTAAAAGGGCCGACAATCTCTCTCCCCATGATTCCAGCCCAAAACATTACTCCAACTCCTCCTTGTTAGCGCCGTAGCCGTGTTTGCGTGCGGTGTCCATCAACCAGCCATCCTCCACTCCATCCATCTGGACCATCGAGATCATTTCATGCATGATAATGCCCCATCTCATGCTGTACATAACACATCTGCATCTCTGGCTGCTATGGGCATAAAAGGGGACAAACTTATGGTGTGGCAACCCAGGCTCCCCTGACCTCAACCCCATTGAGAACCTCTGCAGCATCATCAAAAGGAGTGTCTATGATGGCAGGAGGCAGTTCACATCTAAGCAACAGCTCTGGGAGGGTATTCCGTCCTTATGCAAAACAATTAAAGCAGAAACCATCCAAAACCTGACAAATTCAATGGACGAGAGAGTTCAGAAGCTCCTTTCGAACAAGGGGTCCTATGTGCAAATGTAACATCGCCTAGAATAAAGTTTTGAGTTGAAAACTGTTTGATTTCAGTTTGTAATAACCTGCTAATGCTTATCATTTCAAAATGACCATTTTTTTGTTCTTTATTAAAATGAAAAGGTTGAAAACTCTGCTGTGCATAATAATTTGGAACATGCATTTTGAGTGCAGTTTGAGTTTTTAATTTTTTAAAAAATATACTGTTATGATAGGCAGTTTGTCAAAAACCTTTCAATTGTACTCTAATAGTTATTTGACTGGAAAATTACAATGACTGCAATTCATATAGGTAATTTGGGAAAATCTGAGAAAATATTATTTGCATAATAATTTGGAACACAGTGTAAAGCGATGCAAAAAAATATTTTTTTCTATAAAATAGCTTTTATTGTGTAAAAGCGCCAAAACATAGAAAAACTATATAAATGTGGTACCGATGTAAACGTACTGACCCGAAGAATAAAGCTCCCTTATCAATTTTACCACACGTGGAACAGAATAGAAAAAAAACAAAAAAAAAAACAATTCCTGAATTGGTGTTTTTTGTTTATTCTGCCTCCCAAAAATCGGAATAGAAAGCGATCAAAAAATGTCACGTGCCTGAAAATGGCACCAATAAAAACGTCAACTCATCCCGCAAAAAACAAGCTGTCACATGACTCTGTCTGAAAAAATATGGAAAAATTATAGCTCTCAAAATATGGCGATGCAAAAACTAGATTTTAGAAAAAATGCATCTTTTAGTGTGTGACAGCTGTCAGTCATAAAACCCCCATATGATTCTGGTATTGCTGTGATCGCACCGACCCGAAGAATAAAATCGTTTAATCACTTATACCGCACGAGGAACAGCATAAAAAATAAACTCTCGGGTTAGGGTTGTGCTAGGGTTAGGGTTGTGCTAGGGTTAGGGTTGGGCTAGGGTTAGGGCTGGGGTTGGGGTTAGGGTTGTGATGGGGTTGGGATTTTTTTCAAAAGTAAGAAAAAAAGATGACGATATGGCGACTAGTGTTGAGCGCAAGTGCGCGCTACTTGAGTTTGCATAGGGTGCTCTGGTATGCATTGAGTATCGTGGGTATTTGAGTGACATGCTCGAGTCTCCGCTCCATATGCTTCGCGGTCAAAAAAACGTTGCGGAGATTGCCTGTCATGCACGAGAGATCCCCGCATGATTTTTTTGGGGTGTATAATAACCGTGAAACATGTGGGGCAGGGACTCGAGCATGTCACTCGAGCACACGCAGTACATGGTGCATACCTGAGTACCCGATGCAAACTCAAGTAGCGAGCACTTGCGCTCAAGACTAATGACAACTTATTCAATATGATGACCTAATGTTATCAATTTCTGTGTGGTACCTCTGGGCTCAAAATGTTCACTATATCCCTTGATAAAATCCTTGAGGGGTCTAGTTTCCAAAATGGGGTCACTTGTGCGTGTTTCCACTGTTTAGGCACACAGGGGCCCTACAAACGCAACACGGTGTCTGCTAACAAATTGAATGGAAAATTGGCTCAAATTGTTAGCGGACACCATGTTGCGTTTGGAGAGACCCTCTGTGCCTAAACATTAGAGCTCCCCCACAAGTGACCCCATTTTGGAAACTAGACCCCCAAGGCACCTATCTAGATGCATAGTGAGCACTTGGAACCCCCAGGTGCTTCACAAATTGATTCGTAAAAATGAAAAAGTGGAAAAAAAAATACTTTTTCATTTTTAATAATCAATTTGTGAAGCACCTGGGGGTTCCAAGTGCTCACTATGCATCTAGATAGGTGCCTTGGGGGGTCTAGTTTCCAAAATGGGGTCACTTGTGTGGGAGCTCCAATGTTTAGACACACAGGGGCTCTCCAAACGTGACATGGTTCCAATTTGTTAGCGGACACCATGTTGCGTTTGGAGAGCCCCTGTGTGCCTAAACATTAGAGCTCCCCCACAAGTGACCCCATTTTGGAAACTAGACCCCCCAAGGCACCTATCTCGATGCACAGTGAGCACTTGGAACCCCCAGGTGCTTCACAAATTAATCCGTAAAAATAAAAAAGTTTATTTTTTTCCACTTTTTCATTTTTAAGAATCAATTTCTGAAGCACCAGGGGGTTCCAAGTGCTCACTATGCAGAAAAAACGCATGCAGATTGTGCATGCGTTTTTCCTGCAGAATACATGCGGAATACATGCGGATTCACATGCGGATCCACATGCGTTTCCGCATGCAGATTGACAAGCGCTTTCCAGGTGATTAGCATCACTTGGAAAATGCTTGACAACTAGGTCACACTATATAAATGACGCGCCCCTGGGCCTGCTGTGTCGCGCAGCGTCTCGCGCACGGGGGCTTACCCGGAACCGGATCAGATGAGGGTTGTAGTCTCCGAGTGGCGGGGACCCGGTCCGTGCCCAGGGAGTCAACTCAGTGTGTGGCAGTCTTGATAGATGTTATTTGAGTGTCGACTACGCCACCCGTTGATTTGCAGCTATGGAGCTGCCGCTGCAGGGCAGACCGCTGAGGCCGGTGTAGAATTGTGCAGCGTGATAGTATAACCCCCAACGGGAGGGGTATGGCCTCAGGGCAGCCGACGTGGAAGATGAGGGTAGCAGGAACCACTCAGAGACGGTGCGTGTAATTCAGGGTCTTTACTGGTAACAACGATAGACCCTCCCGGAGTACTTGCTAGCGAACGGGGCCTGGTCAGTCCTTGAGCAGATGGGATCTCCCCTGGCCAGGCGGAGTTGTAGGCCTCCCAAACTGACTGTACTCTTCTGGCTACCTTGCTAGAAGCGGATATAAGTAGCCCACGTCCCTGAGTGTACCGTGTGGTGCTCACCCGTATGGCCGGTGACTCGGGGCCTTCTAATGGCTTCCGCTCCACGATGGCGGCGCTGGTCCCACGCGTGTGACCGTGCCTTCGGGTTTCTGGGCCTGAGGACCTGAAATCCCCTGCCGGTCGGCTTCTGCTGCTGGGTAAGAGTTAGTCCCCACAGCCTCGGACGCCGGGTCCGGTAAGAAAGCTTCTCAGTCAGGGCGAGCTCTGCAGCTGCCAGCCCCTGACTTGTAGTAGTATTGCTCCCACTGAGCATCTGCTGTTTCTTCCTGTGACTGTTTCTTGTCTCTACTCTCCTTGACTGACTAACCCTGCCTCAGCCCCGGGTTTATATAGGGGAAGGTCTTCCCCTCCCAAGACTGGGCAGGAGGTGTGGCATGCACAGGATCCCTGGCCAAGAGACCTCCCACCTGCTCTCAGACATAACATTGCTTGTTACTGTGGAAACCAGACCCCTGGGGTGCCACATTCCCCCCTAGTGAAATTTAGTACTCCGGGACTAAACATATTTTAGAAAAACATAACAAGATATAACAATAACAATACAATAAAGAAACACATAAAGGTGGTCACGGCATGTCCGTAACCGGGTGCAGTCTTTGAAGAAACAAAGGTGTCCATTTCACCAAAACAGGGAGACGTAACCAGGTAGGGGTCTGTCCTACCCCGAGTCCTTAACAGTCTCTAGTCCATCCTGGGTTACGCTCCAACTAATTGTACAAGGATTCCCTGTAGATCCACCAAGGATTCCTAAAAATAACTAGAAACACAAAATTATACACAAGCAACAATACACAGGTAAACATAAATAAAACAATTTATACACTTTAAATCCTCCAGCGTGCGGGTAACTGGCCTCTAGTGGCCCTAGTGGACCTACGGAGCTGACTGTCTAGCCCTGAACTACAGGGTGTAGGAGCTGTCAAGGGTAAACTGGGCAGCTGTCTACCGGCTCTTTGGCTCACTAGGGATATGGCAGGCTCACTGCAAGCAGAGGGTTGATCCTCCTGGTCTGCGGGTGTGGGGTCTTCTGCCTCCTGGACCGGCTGTTCTTCCAGCTCTACCTGTTGCTCCGTAGGTGCTTGGGATGCTGGTTGGAGGAAGGTGAGTACGGGTACCACAACTGCACCATCGACTTGAGTCCAAGACCGAGGGAAGTCCCCGAGCACAGTACTAACCATATCTTCCCTTTCCTCTACGGGTCGATGGTCTTCTTGTTCCTCTTCAGGGTTCCTCAGTTGTTCGGGACACTTCTTCAGGTGGTCCCGGGATACAATGGCTGTAGTTTCCCCTCCGTCTTTACTGATGGTACAAACCTTCGGGTTCTCGTGGCTTGAGGGCAGTACGGTGTACGGGTCCTTCTCCCACTGGTCGTCCAACTTGTGGAGCCGTCTCTTCCTCTTCAAGACCTGTTCTCCGGGTACCAGGGGAACAGCGGGAGCATACTGGTTGTAAGTTTTCTCTTGTCTTTCCCTAGCCTGACAGAGACTTCGCTCCACGCTCTCCTGTACTCTCCGGTACTGCTGCTGCCTCTCTGTGTCCCAGTCTGCTTCTGGTGAAGTGTCCTCGGGTGTCAGGACTCCCATTTCCAGGTCAACAGGTAACTTACCAGGTCTTGCCCTCATTAGGTAAGCCGGGGTACAGTTGGTGGAACCTACCGGGATGTGGTTGTATAGGTCCACCAGATCGGGCAGCTTCTCAGGCCACAGACTGCGTTCTTCCAGGGGCAACGTTTTCAGAAGATCCATTACCACCTGGTTCATTTTCTCACAAAGTCCATTAGTTTGCGGATGATAGGGTGTCGTCCTTATCTTCCGGCAGCCATACAGAGTGCAGAATTCTTGGAAGACTTCCGCTTCAAAGGCAGGTCCCTGGTCTGTCAACACTTGGTCCGGGTACCCGTGTGGACGGCAGAAATGCTGCTGGAAGGCTCTCGCTGCTGTTCGAGCTGTTAAGTCCTTGACGGGGACGACAACCAAGAACCGGGAGTAGTGATCCACGATGGTTAGTGCGTAGACGTAGCCACTTCTGCTTGGGGTCAGTTTTACATGATCCAAGGCTACCAGTTCCAACGGCTGCCGGGTGACGATAGACTGCAGGGGAGTCTTCTGGCTGGCACGGTCCTTCCTTCTTAGGTTGCACGGGCCACAGTCTCTGCACCACTTCTCAATGGATCCCCTCATGCCTACCCAGTGGAATCGCTCGCGCAGCAGGAACTCCAGCTTCTTCCACCCGAAGTGTCCAGCTCCGTCGTGGTATGCCTCCATCACCATGGCTGCGTCTCTTCGTGGCACCACTACTTGCCAGAGTAGTTCATGCGTCCGGGAGTTAACCATTCTGCGGCACAACTTCCCCTTGTAAAGGAACAGTCGACTCCTCTCTGCCCATAGTTGTTTGGCTTCCTCTGGAGCGTCTGGTTCAAGGCAAGCCTCCGGGCGAGTCAGCATCTCCTTCACCAGTCGGACGGCAGGGTCGCTGTCTTGCGTTTCCGCCCAGTTGTAGTGAGGTAAGGGGTTCAACGTAGCAGCCTGCTTACTCCTTACCCGGTGGGAGTACTGGATAGTCCCATGACGGTGGAACGCAGGGAGTTCAACTTCTTCCAGTCCCTCCGGATCTTCTCCTTCGTCCGGCAGGTTGGGCATCCTGGACAGGGCGTCCGCGTTGGTATTGGAGCGTCCGGCCCGGTATTTGATTGTGAACTCGTAGTTGGACAGACGGGCCATCCACCTCTGCTCCAGGGCACCGAGTCTTGCCGTGTCCAGGTGTGTCAACGGGTTGTTATCCGTGTACACGGTGAACCGGGAAGAAGCGAGGTAATGCTTAAAGCGCTCGGTGACTGCCCATACTACGGCCAGGAACTCTAGCTTAAATGAGCTGTAATTCTCGGGGTTCCTTTCGGTGGGTCGCAGCTTTCGGCTGGCGTAGGCGATTACTCGTTCCTTCCCCTGCTGGATCTGGGACAGTACGGCTCCTAGCCCGATGTTACTGGCGTCGGTGTAGAGGATAAAGGGCTGGCTATAATCCGGGTACGCCAGGATTTCGTCCCCCGTGAGGGCCATCTTCAGCTGGCGGAAGGACTCTTCTTCCAGCTCCTCCCATTTGAAGGGCGGCTTCTGGTTCTTGGCCTTCCGGGACTGGCCTATCAGGAGGTCCTGCATAGGTGCTGCCTTTTTGGTGAAACCGGGAATAAACCTTCGGTAGTAGCCTACCAACCCGAGGAACTGCCGCACTTCTTTTACGCTGGAGGGGCTTGGCCATTCCTTAATTGCGGTGATCTTATCAGGGTCGGGAGCCACTCCGTCAGCGCTCACCACGTGTCCCAGGTACTGCACCTTTGGTTTCAGGAGGTGACACTTGGAGGGTTTCACCTTTAGGCCGTAACTCGCCAGAGCTTCGAACACTTCCGCCAGGTGTTTCAGGTGGTCCTCATACGTCTTGGAATATACGATGACATCGTCCAGGTACAACAGGACCGTCTCGAAGTTTCTGTGGCCCAGACAACACTCCATTAGTCGTTGGAAGGTTCCTGGTGCGTTGCAGAGTCCGAACGGCATGCAGGTGAACTCGCTAAGTCCCATTGGGGTGGTGAATGCGGTCTTCTCCCGGTCCGCCTCTGCTACAGGAACCTGCCAGTACCCGCTAGTGAGATCCAAGGTAGAGAAGAAGTTAGCAGATCTTAAAGCAGCCAATGCCTCCTCTATCCTTGGTAAGGGGTACGCATCCTTGTGTGTGATACGGTTGATTTTCCGGTAATCTACACACATCCTCATGGTGTTGTCTTTTTTTCTGACTAAGACTAGTGGAGCTGCCCAGGGGCTACAGCTATCCCTGATCACCCCAGCCTCCTTCATGTCTCTAAGCATCCCCTTGGCGTGTTGGTAGTGTGCAGGGGGTACGGGTCGATACCTCTCTTTTATGGGAGGATGGTCTCCCGTGGGGATGTGGTGTTCTACCCCCTTGACTTGCCCGAAGTCTAACGGGTGTTTACTAAACACTTTCTCGTACTCTTGAACCACCCGATAGACTCCCTGTTTCTGATGTGAGGGAGTGGAGTCAGTACCCAAATGTAGTTGCTGACACCAGTCCTCCATTGTTTTCTTAGAGCCGTTACCTTCCTCCGGGTGAGATGGAGGCAAGGGTTCCACAGATTGTATAGCATTTTGGTTAATGGTATATAATTTGGCTAGCGTGGCATACCGGGGCAGGTACACTTCCCTCTTCCCGATATTGATTATGCGAACGGGCACCCTCCCATGGCGTACATTAACCACCCCCCGTGCTGTCAAGATGGTGGGCCTACTGTCTGAGTAAACTGGTTCTACCATTGCCTGGTAATCTCTACCTCTCAGACCAATAGCTGCCCGGCACCAAATCATCATTTCACTTTTTGGGGGCATGGCAATAGGAAAAGGGTCACACATTCTTACGCTACCAATCTCACCGCCGGAGAGTTCCACCTGTTGCCGTCGCATCAGTGCCCGGATCTCTTTCTGGAGCACCCGCTGCTCGCCGGAGCTGGCGTTCTTGGCAACCTGCTGTAAAAGGAAAATCACCTCTGCAAGACAATTTTCAATTACATTAGTTCCTAGAGTTATTTTTGGGTGACTCTCATGTTTGTCAATATCTACATTGATCAGTCCCTGTGCTGCCAGTTCGACTCTACCGATTTTGATGGTCACCTCTTTAAATCCGATCTGTGGCACGGGCTGGCCATTGCTGGCGATGATACTCAAGTCGTCGTCAGGGTAGCGGGTAATATCCGAGTCATTCCAGTACTGCTTAAAGAGCACGTACGGGATGGTGGTGACCTGTGACCCGGTGTCCAGTAGGGCACTCATGGGAATGCCATCCAGTACCACAGGCAAGACTGGACGTCCTCCCACATATCTGTCGCGCCAGTTCGATGGGCCTGGTGATCTTTTTCCTGGGGGTTGGCCCTCTACCCCAGGTTGTGCCCGTTTAAAGAACAGTACCTTGCCATATGTCCGGGTTGATTGCAGCGGCGGCAGATGGGTCGTCCGTCTTCGCTGTATCGGTCACTGGGTCTTCCTCTGGCCGGTGGGGTCCTCCTTGGTCGACGCCACGGGATGTCCTCCGGTCCGGATGCCAGCTGGATCTTCCCTGGGGTGGAAACCTGTAAAGACTGCACAGTTCGGGTTAGCGCAGCAACGCTCTTAGCTAGCTCTTGGACCTGATGGTGTAGGTCTGGAGCCGGGTCATTGTCCAAAGCCTGCGCATCAGCTCCCACAGGCCCTGCCGACAAGGGCGCCGCCTCCTGGTGGTAAGTGATAGCTGGGCGCCTGTGGGTCACAACGCCACCCGGTGACGGTTCTCGGAGCACCCGGATGGCTCTGTCCTTGAACTGTGCAAAGCCCAGATGGGGATCCTGTAAGGCCATCGCCCGCAACTGGGTTCGGTGGGCATTACAATATAGTCCCTCTATAAATTGTTCGGTCAACAGCCTGTCCTCGTTTCCCACTCCATCAGGGTCGGTCTGCTTAATGGCCCTCAGGGCCTCTTGTAGGTTTAGTGCATAGTCCCTTATACTCTCATGCGCTCGCTGCTTGCACCCGTAGAATCTAAGCTTAATCTCGGCTGAGGTGCGGGTATCAAAGGTATCCTTCAGCCGGGTTAGTATCCCTGCGACAGTCTTCCTCCCAGGTGGCCAGGATTTTACTTCCCTTTTGGCTGCCCCGGTTAGTTGGGCCACCAGGATGCTCACTTTTTGCTCTTCTGTGAGGGGGTACACCTGGAAGAGGCTATCCAGCTTTTCTCTAAAGTCATGCAGGGTATGTGACTCCCCTGAGTACTGGGGTAGCCAAGCTGCTCCCGGGATATAGGGCATGGTGAAGGGCATAACTGCAGCAGCGGTGGCGCTGGCGGGGGTTGAGGCAATGAAGCTCTCCTCCGCATCCGACATCTTCCTCCCCCCTAGTGGACCGTGGCCTACCTTGCGATGATCCTGTTCCGTAGGCCGCGGCTCCGCAGTAGATCGTCAGGGTTGAGGACCTTCCGTCGCGCTCCGGTGACGTCGGCGTCTGCTGGGCTCCATCCAGGACCTTACGCAACGTCCGGACGTGAGGCGGGGCTTCAGTTCTCGCGCGCTTTCGGAGTCCACGCCCCTCTTCTTCCCGCGCGGCGTCCTCAAGATGGTGTCCAACGGCGGGAAAACTCCACGGATGGCGGGAAGAAGGCTGAAGATGGCGCCGGATGGCGGGAATCTTCACAGATGGCGGGAAGAAGGCTGAAAATGGCGCCGGATGGCGGGAATCTTCACCGATGGTGGGAAAACTTCACGTATGGTAAGTTTTAAAAGTCTCTTTTTCAGGCACGCAGTACCCGGTGGTTGCGGGCACGAAATCCTGCCGACTACGCCAAAGTTGACGCGCCCCTGGGACTGCTGTGTCGCGCAGCGTCTCGCGCACGGGGGCTTACCCGGAACCGGATCAGATGAGGGTTGTAGTCTCCGAGTGGCGGGGACCCGGTCCGTGCCCAGGGAGTCAACTCAGTGTGTGGCAGTCTTGATAGATGTTATTTGAGTGTCGACTACGCCACCCGTTGATTTGCAGCTATGGAGCTGCCGCTGCAGGGCAGACCGCTGAGGCCGGTGTAGAATTGTGCAGCGTGATAGTATAACCCCCAACGGGAGGGGTATGGCCTCAGGGCAGCCGACGTGGAAGATGAGGGTAGCAGGAACCACTCAGAGACGGTGCGGTGTAATTCAGGGTCTTTACTGGTAACAACGATAGACCCTCCCGGAGTACTTGCTAGCGAACGGGGCCTGGTCAGTCCTTGAGCAGATGGGATCTCCCCTGGCCAGGCGGAGTTGTAGGCCTCCCAAACTGACTGTACTCTTCTGGCTACCTTGCTAGAAGCGGATATAAGTAGCCCACGTCCCTGAGTGTACCGTGTGGTGCTCACCCGTATGGCCGGTGACTCGGGGCCTTCTAATGGCTTCCGCTCCACGATGGCGGCGCTGGTCCCACGCGTGTGACCGTGCCTTCGGGTTTCTGGGCCTGAGGACCTGAAATCCCCTGCCGGTCGGCTTCTGCTGCTGGGTAAGAGTTAGTCCCCACAGCCTCGGACGCCGGGTCCGGTAAGAAAGCTTCTCAGTCAGGGCGAGCTCTGCAGCTGCCAGCCCCTGACTTGTAGTAGTATTGCTCCCACTGAGCTTCTGCTGTTTCTTCCTGTGACTGTTTCTTGTCTCTACTCTCCTTGACTGACTAACCCTGCTTCAGCCCCGGGTTTATATAGGGGAAGGTCTTCCCCTCCCAAGACTGGGCAGGAGGTGTGGCATGCACAGGATCCCTGGCCAAGAGACCTCCCACCTGCTCTCAGACATAACATTGCTTGTTACTGTGGAAACCAGACCCCTGGGGTGCCACATTAATCCATGCAAACAGCATGGATTTATATAGTGTGACCGTAAAACAATGCTTAAAATAAAGCTATACTCACCCCCGATGCCCTGGCGTGTGCTGAAGTGCTCCTTCCTGTCAGGCTCCCGGCTGCCGGCATATCGCGAGACATAGCGGTGAAGGGCCTGCGGTCACATGACTGTGACGTCACCGAAGGTCCTTCAGTGCTGCCGGCATGCAGAGAGAAGCCGTTGGACAGGTGAATATAAACTTTATTTTTTATTTTATTCTTTTTTTTACAGGTACAATGGTACCCAGGTCTGTATGAGAGTCTTCTCTCCTCCAGAACTGGGTACCATCCGCACATAGAGACGCATAAAATCTGCTTGTACAAATGTACAGACGCACATTCTATGCGTCTCAATGCAAGTCAATGGCGGCGCTTCCGCAGCGCTTCCGCAAAATGAATGAACATGCTGCGGATTTATGAGCGCTGCAGAAATGCGGAAAAATCCGCAGCATGTGCATTGACATTGCGGAATGCCATTGGGGACCATGGGGTGCGGATTACCATGCGTTTTTGATGCGTTTCCGCTACAGAAATTCCGCTGCATAAACGCATGAAAAACGCATCGTGTGCACGCAGCCTTACACTCATAAAGCACTTAGATGCAGCCTTTTCCCAATTTGTGATTTCTTTGGTGTGCCTGGGCTTGTACTACCTCCCATACTCTGCCATACTTTATTATTGTAGCTTTCTCCTGTTTCAGATCTAAGTGAGACTTATGCTCACACCATTTACTTCTCAGAGGTTTCCTCTCCACTGGCACCCCCTGACAGCTCCATCAAGTCACTGCACATCTGTTATTCTCAATATGGTCCTATCCTGAATTCCAATCACTTACCAGTCTTGCCTATCTTGTCAGACACCCTTCCTGGTGACTTCCACTACCAGCTTCCAGATCTGGGCTATAAGTACAGCTGTCACTAGATTGGGACTGCACCACTCCTTCTTGTTGGAATATGGCCTGCATCTCTGACATTTTCCACAATAGGCATAAACACTCACTCTCAGCTCTGCTCACCCAGAAACTTTAAGTCACATGCATCTGCCCTTCTCTGAGGTTAATCTTATCTTAGTGGGACACTATATCAGTGCAGGCTCTTCCTTCTCTCCTTTACTGGTGAACAGCCTCATATGCCTAGGATAGCCACAAAAGCAATCTCCTCTCTGTAACCTGGTGAGCACAAAATTCAAGATGTTTGCTTATTCTTCTAGCCACTGCTCAAAAATAAGTCTCTTGCTCACTACATACAGTGCTGGCCAAAAGTATTGGCACCCCTGCAATTCTATCAGATAATACTCAGTTTCATCCTGAAAATGATTGCAATCACAAATTCTTTGGTATTATTCTCTTCATTTAATTTGCTTGCAAGGAAAAAACACCAAAGAGAATGAAGCAAAAATCAAATCATTGATCATTTCACACAAAACTCCAAAAAAGGGCCGGACAAAAGTATTGGCACCCTCAGCCTAATACTTGGTTGCACAACCTTTAGCCAAAATAACTGCGAACAACCGCTTCCGGTAACCATCAATGAGTTTCTTACAATGCTCTGCTGGAATTGTAGACCATTCTTCTTTGGCAAACTGCTCCAGGTCCCTGATATTTGAAGGGTGCCTTCTCCAAACTGCCATTTTGAGATCTCTCCACAGGTGTTCTATGGGATTCAGGTCTGGACTCATTGCTGGCCACCTTAGAAGTCTCCAGTGCTTTCTCTCAAACCATTTTATAGTGCTTTTGGAAGTGTGTTTTGGGTCATTGTTCTGCTGGAAGACCTATGACCTCTGAGGGAGACCCAGCTTTCTCACACTGGGCCCTACATTATGCTGCAAAATTTGTTGGTAGTCTTCAGAGTTCATAATGCCATGCACACGGTCAAGCAGTCCAGTGCCAGAGGCAGCAAAGCAACCCCAAAACATCAGGGAACCTCCGCCATGTTTGACTGTAGGGACCGTGTTCTTTTCTTTGAATGCCTCTTTTTTTTTCCTGTACACTCTAAGTTGATGCTTTTTCCCCAAAAAGCTCTACTTTTGTCTCATCTGACCAGAGAACATTCTTCCAAAACGTTTTAGGCTTTCTCAGGTAAGTTTTGGCAAACTCCAGCCTGGCTTTTTTATGTTTCGGGGTAAGAAGTGGGGTCTTCCTGGGTATCCTACCAAACAGTCCCTTTTCATTCAGACGGTGACGGATAGTACGGGTTGACACTGTTGTACCCTCGGACTGCAGGGCAGCTTGAACTTGTTTGGATGTTAGTCGAGGTTCTTTATCCACCATCTGCACAATCTTGCGTTGAAATCTCTCGTCAATTTTTCTTTTCCGTCCACATCTAGGGAGGTTAGCCACAGTGCCATGGGCTTTAAACTTCTTGATGACACTGCGCACGGAAGACACAGGAACATTCAGGTCTTTGGAGATGGACTTGTAGCCTTGAGATTGCTCATGCTTCCTCACAATTTGGTTTCTCAAGTCCTCAGACAGTTCTTTGGTCTTCTTTCTTTTCTCCATGCTCAATGTGGCACACACAAGGACACAGGACAGAGGTTGAGTCAACTTTAATCCATGTTAACTGGCTGCAAGTGTGATTTAGTTATTGCCAACACCTGTTAGGTGCCACAGGTAAGTTACAGGTGCTGTTAATTACACGAATTAGAGAAGCATCACATGATTTTTCAAAGGGTGCCAATACTTTTGTCCACCCCCTTTTTTAGGTTTGGTGTGGAATTATATCCAATTTGGCTGTAGGACAATTCTTTTTGTGTTTTTTTCATTGAAGACAAATTAAATGAAGAGAATAATACCAAAGAATTTGTGATTGCAATCATTTTCAGGAAGAAACTGAGTATTATCTGACAGAATTGCAGGGGTGCCAATACTTTTGGCCAACACTGTATGCCCTCTGCAACTAACAAAGAAGGAATGGAAGTAAGCACTATAATCCCCCTTTGTGTGTCCTTTACACAATGTCTTCCTAGCCTTCCTAAGTCTTCTGGACAGCAGACATTGACTCCTAAGCTTCTACCGAGTTAGCATGACTCTCCATAGGCACACAGCACACACAGAGGATGCAAACCTGGAAATGAAAAGACAATTAAAACAGGAGTTTGTGTGATGGCTGGAATCACACAAATCTCACAGATCATTATCTATCACTGGCAGTGCTATGATCTGAGAATAAAGTACTATGCATATGAAACATACAGTGCAAAAGAAAAATACAAAATAATAAGAGTAACACGATGAACATAACAATAAAAGTTGGCAAGAAGGTGGCTAAAGCCCTGCTCAATCCTCATAAAGTAAATGTGGCAACTGTAGTAAACAAACTATAGCTGAAGTAATGCAAAAAAAAAAACAAAAAACTCTATGGCTCTGACCATCTCGGACATAATTTCAAAAGCTGCACTAAGCTTGTAAGCTTTCTATAGTGATTTTCCTATGGCAAATACTCATTCTGAATTAGAGTGCTGAGATAAAATGCATTAAATTTCAAGTTAATTAATTCTACTCATGCGGCAATTGGAAAATCAGGGAGAAATGAAAAACAGATTATTATCACCTTTGAAATTGAGTTGAAATGAGCTTTATGACACTTACCAAGGCTTGCTTTGATCCTACTCAATCAATGACCTTGTACCGGATTTCCTTTTATTTGGTAATCTTGAATTAAACTCTTGGCCTTCGCCTTCATCAATTGTAATCCCTTAAATTAATGAAAAAATATTTGTGCCTATGAAATGGCATAAAGTAAACATATTCCTTTTACTTCGAAGTGCTAACATCAAGTTAATGAGAGAGACTGTCAGATTATCAGATGGGAATCCCTAAGATTTATCTCTCACCTGTAAACTTTGTAGACTCAAAATTCATCAAAAATTACTGTCTGTCAAATTTTCATCTATAAATCAGATATTTGGCAAACAAAAAATGGATGTAGTAAAGCAATATATGACCAACTTTGTGTTTTATTACTGTAATGAAATTATATATATTAAACAGATCTTTTTATTCATTTAGGTTCAATACTATTAAGAAAAAAATATGACTCAGCACCCCAATGGAATGAAATAAGATGTAGTTTAGTATTTTAAAAATATTACATTTTTCTTTTTTACAATTAAAAAAATTTCACAATATTGCCAACAATATAGGCATAATTACACCATATTTCCCATTAATTAGCACATAGAATGTATTTGTTGCTTTAGGAAGAGAAGCTGCAGATACTAGAATGTCCCATGCTCACCTGAAAAAGACATTGTGAGCCTAGAGCAAAGGTGACTATGCACCTTAGATAAATATTGTCTGATCCCTTTTTCATATGACAGTAAAGATGACCGGTTCCTTTGAAATTTGAGTTTGCCAACTTTGGCGAATTTTCCCAAAAATTTAATTTGCGGCGAATAAATTCACATGAATCTCAATACTGGAAAGCTTATGATTGCTAGGAAAATACACATGGGGGAGATGAGAGAGATAACCCAGCTAACCATAAGAGCTTACCCTTTACAGGCAAGAGAAAAAGAAGACCTTGCTGATCATAAGAGCTTACACTTTACAAGAGAAAAAAAGATGTGATCCCATTAACAATAAGAGCTTATGCTTTACAGGAGAGAGAGAGGATCCCAATGTCCATAAGAACTTATTCTTTACATGAGAAAGAGAAGACTCCGTTAACCATAAGCACTTACATTCTACGAGAGGGAGATATTTATCTAATGACTCTGGAGATGGAAAATGGCTCTTCCATACAAACTGTTCTCCACTGGGAGCCGCTGATCTCAGAAGGCCCATGTACTGATCCTACTATACAAGATATGATCATTTGTAAGATATCATAGCTGTGGGATATTATGGGTAGGCCCGCTCAACAACACAAAATAACGTTAGCCCACCCAATTTTTGAATTTGAGTGAAACCATTACTTTCAGGAAATTGGTCTCGAACTCGATCCTCCACAAATTGATCTGCTCATCTCTAACTGACTGAGTATTGCTTCCAACTCCCCCAAGCACACACGCTCTGTGTGATGCTGAGTCACTAATTACGGACAAGCCATGAGACAGGGCAGTAAAGAGATCAGCAGTCAGATACAAAGAGAGCTCATCATAAACAAAGGGGTAAGACAAAAGGCGCAGTCAGGTCACAGTCTGAGGTCATAATTCCAGGAAGGTAGCAGATCAAGACGAAGGAGCTAGGCAAATGGATGGTAAAAGGCAAGGTCCAAGGTCAGGCAGCAAAATATCAGAAGCAGAGCACTGGAAAACAAGGCACACACACCACCGAGCTAAAGCTATGACTGACAATAATCAGACAGACAGCTAAGTAGCCAGGAATTGACCCAGAATGGGTGACACCTGGAAGAAACCCAGTATGCCCCTGCCCTGATTGGCGGCTGGACTATCACTCACAATATTGACAGCTCAGCCAGCCCCTACCTCAGATTGGACGGCTGAGCTGTCCCTCACTGCATCCAGGACACAGTGAGTGGTGGAATCGGGACACTCTGGTTATGCAAAGCATTAATATATTTTCAATACAGAGAGGGTGGATTCCATTGGTGACAGCTTATCTACAGGGAAATCAAAAGGATTGTATGGGGGGACAGCCCAATCTGTCTCTCCCCCTACAGATGAAATCTGCAGGCTCCCTTTCACATTGGATGGTGAGTGTCAAGACATCCGCACACAGCCTGGGAAGGTCATGCAGAACCACTTGCTGTGATCTTTTAGTCAAACAGCTCTCTGCTGGCCCCTATCAACTGAAAAATTACATGATTGGCCAACGATTAATGATTAACGGAGAAGGCCGCAGACTGTCACCACTAATTGACCAGTTATCAGGAAACTAACAGTGAGCGTATGGTATATACACGTCCGATTGCAACCCATGGAATATGTATATACTCCCATACTGTCACTGCCAACTTCACGATAACCCAAGAAAGATTATTAGCTGCCATCACCAGTCGCTTTTACAGGCTTACTGGAGGCCTGGTAGTTAGTGTTGGGCTTCGAGGCACAGTTTACAGAACAAAAGGAACAGAACTATTACATTTTATATTTAATCCAAAAGGAGGCAGTGTTTATAAAAAATATACAAAATATTTTACAAAGGGAATAAAACAATACAGCTTATACATTTACAGAAAGTAAAAGGGATAAACAAAAGAACTTACTACGCCGCTCACAGAGATGAGTCATCTTAGTGGATGGAAGCAATCCCTTGAAAACTTCTGGTTACCGGGATCAAGCCTACAACAAAATGAATCTTCCTTAACAATGAACATAGATCATAATTTGCCTTGATCTTTTATGAGCACCTGAGTTACACCCACAAACCGTCCCCTGTGATGACCTCACATGGGCCGAGTTGTGGGTTGTCCTTAGCCCTTCAGGATTATATGAAATCCCAATTTACATGATAGCTCCTCTCTGGAAGATCGCAGAAGTTCAAGATCGTCGCCATATTTTTTATTGGGATTCTACCTTTACCCAGAGACCAAACATGACATGGCTGCTGTCAGCAATTTGCCCATTATTGATTTGTGGCTTATAGGCAGGGGTTACAGTTAGGAAAAAATATGCATCTTCTTCCCCTATTAGCCCTGAAGTGGAAAAGGTATGTCCCATCACTATCGGATTGATACAAACTTCGATATTCAACATTTTCTTTCAGAGACGTCGAGTCTATTGCAGGTGCAATATTTCCCTTACAGGGACAAAGTTGTCTA
This sequence comes from Phyllobates terribilis, assembly GCF_046119375.1. NCBI lineage: Eukaryota > Metazoa > Chordata > Amphibia > Anura > Dendrobatidae > Phyllobates > Phyllobates terribilis. The sequence continues at coordinate 460,840,614 of NW_027362764.1, forward strand.
ATGTAAATGTATAAAATTTCCTTTGCAGGAAACCACAGTGTCACCTGAATTCAAAATGCATTTCCAGGGGACAAAAGGCTTCTTCCACTTTTATGTCTATGCGTAAACACATGTACCTTTGTTACCAAACCCGCTGAAAATACCTTTTCTGTCTATTCTTTTAGTCTCAGTCTTTCATCATAGAAGCTTCATCCTGCAAGGATCAACAATTCATCATTGATGGAACAATAGGTATCCTGGTTTAATTACCTGTCCAAAATATAACTCTGTGTCTACGCACAAATATATCCTCGTTGGTATTTGGGCTTCAAACAAACTTTCTGCATTTTAATTTCCTACCTCTTTTTGCCCATTGTACAAGTCTATTTCTTAGAGTGTCAGCTAGATTGCCAGATCTTGTTTCCTTATTTCAATTCTGTGTGAAAGGAAAAAGGAAGGAGGGGCAGGGAGTTAATGTGGATTAGATTATATCAGTATGACTCTGACTGTCAGCTATGTTTGCCCCTGCAATTCCGTGTGGCATAGAGATATTATTTTTTTTTTGACAGCGAGCCAGTCCAAGCCTTGGCCAACTTCTGTGTAAAGTGCTTAATGTATGTAAAGATTTCTATTGTAGTTGGTAGTATTACAGCTCTATAATCCACAGAGCGGTTCAGAGCAGTAATTCAGTAACCTATTGTTCCTCCATATGACTCCAATTTCCAATGGAGATATACAAAATACAATGGAGACATACAAAATATGACACAAAAAATTGTAGGGAGAATACCGCTCTAATGTGGCGCAAACTGCAGCATCAAGAGTAGATCTAATTATCAGCTACCTACATATGTTAGCTTTTTTGTTTTTTATTCTTAATATTCTAGCCCTTTGTTATAAATAATACACATAAAATAACTAAAAATGTACATTCAATTTTAACAAAAAAAAATTCTGAATATATTCATTATAAATATGTATATATTTTTCAATACTATAGGCAAGATATATGGTCACATACAATAAGTTACATTATTTATTTAGATTGCAGTAATATAGTCACAATCACTTGAGTACAATTTTATTATTTCTAAGATTTTTGTAAAGTAAAGAGCAATTACTATAGTAAAGAAAATCAAGACACATTGGTAAAATGCACATTCGTAAAACCTTCAAGTTGAATTAGTGGTGCATAAAAAATAAATATCCTATTTTAGCAAGACACATTCATTCCTCAGTATTTGGTGTTCTCAAAAATATCTACATTTCTGGAATAGATACAAAGGAAAGATCTGTTTGGATACTAAATGTAATTATTTTTGTTTGCATATGGATACAAAGATCAAGACAATCTATTCTGTCTAAAAGATGGCATGTAGTCTGTCTCAGGATGTGAGATAAAGGAGAGTTACCTTTAATACAGATAACACTTTAATTATTTATGGATCAATACTTGTCCATCAAAATCAAAACAATGAAAACATACAAGATTCACAATGGAAAAACACAAGGGAGGTTCTAGAGAAACCTGTAATTTTTATTTGTGAAGGTTGTGAATGGATCAAGAGAGACTACAATACAATATTGTTATGTATATATATATGTATATATATATATATATATATATATATATATAAATATGTACATATATATATATATATATACAAACACACATATACATATATATATATGCACACAGTATATATAATTTTAGGCAGGTGTGGAAAAAAATTATGCAAAGTAAGAATATCTTAATAACAGAAGTGATTATAGTCAAAATGAATGAACAAGTAAGAAATGTAAATGAAATCAATATTGGACGGGATCGCTCAAAACAGCATCAATGCATCAATTTAGGTACACATGCACACAGTTTTTGAAGAAACTTGGCAGGAGGATTGTTCCACATAACTTGGATTACTAACTACAGATCTTGTGTGGATGTAGGCAAGTGCAAATCCTTCGCTCTTCAAGTAATCCCAGACAGACACTTCCATGTTAAGATCAGGACTCTCTGGGGGTCATATCATCACTTTCAGGTAGGGCTGCCACCAGAAATTTCAGGACCCCATACTGGCAACATTTTTGGGCTCCCTGTAGACTCCGCCCAGGCTCCACCACAGCTCCGCCTCCACTCCTCGATCCTTCCACAGTCCCACAGTCCACTCTTGGAAAAACTCCACTTCTGCACCACATCCTCACCAATCACACATTAACAGTTCCCACTGAGCCTCATATCACATACATAGCCATCAGTTTTTGTTTTGGTCAAAAGAATTTTTAAGCCTTCCACCACGACAAGGTATATTCTTTTGGCAGGGCCCTACTCTACTCTAACCTATTAAAAATGTCTTAAAATATCCAATACTCTTTTTAAGTACTGTATATATTTATTTACTTTGTCACATTCATTTGACATGTATGTGTCACATACATTTTTTAAAATGATCAATAATAGCACATATCAATATCACATACAAGGGACAAATACAGTCACACATAGCTGGACGACGTATTACCACCACATAGTGACTGAATGATACCACATACAGAGGACAAATACTGCCACACCATGACCAGATTACATATTACCACCACACAGTGACCGAATAATACCACTTAAAAGGAACAAATACTTCCACTTCATTACCATATCACATATTATCATGACATAGTGACCAAATAATACTACATACAAGGGATAAATATCATCACACCATGACCAGACCACATATTACCACCACATAGTGACCGAATACTACAATACTGATCATTAATAAAAAAAACACAATACTAATATTACCATAACTGCATTATACACAGGAGCTCTGTACATAGTATACAGTATATAGTGTTAGTGTGCAGGTAACACATTGACTCAACAGTGACATATCTAGTTGAAGTTCTTCATCTTTGCTTTTCTTCTTCATCCAGCGCAGACCGCCATCACTGCTTCCAGTCCGGACTTGTCTCTGCAGAAAATAACCCTCAGTTATTTAGAACATGGCTTCCAGAGCAGATTCCTCACTTTTCTCCAAATTCTACACTACACCAGATGAAAAAAAAAGCTATATGGTGCCGCCCTGCACAGTTTTGGTGCACATATGATATTTTGAATTCATTTTTTTTCTTTTTCTACATTTAACAATGGTTTTAAATAATTAAAAATGTTGATAGATTGTACTTTTTCAGTCATGAGAACACCAAACATGTTTATTTAAAATTAATTTCTTTACTTTTGAAAGGGATGTTTATACTATATACTACAATGCTTCAGTATTGAAATGTATAGTGAAATTGCAGTTCTATGAAGCTCTACCTGTAGCTGAATTTCAGAAGAATAAATTGGTAGTTAATGGGGCCTTCAGCAGCCCGACCCATTGCAATGTTAACTCATCAGATCCCCGTGATACATCATTCCATGATTAACGTTTAAAGTTAAAGGAGTGGTCCAAAGGCGAAGTCATTTTTATTCTAACTCCCTATCTATTTAGTGTCATGATTAGTGTTGAGCCACCCCCGTAGTGTTCGGGTTCGGTTCGGTTCGTCGAACACCGGGATGTTCGAGGAACTGTTCGTCTAACTGTTCGTCGAACACCTTAGAACACCGTCGAACACCGTTAAAACCAATGGCAGGCAAACAAAAACACATAGAAACACATAGAAAACACCTTCAAAGGTGTCCAAAAGCTGACAAACTGCTCAGAAGACACTCTCTTTAAAAAAGCCGGCCGGCAAATTCAGCAGCGGCATGCACCGGTACCCGACAATTTAGACAAGAAGGAATAGAGCATCACACATAGATTAGATAGATAGAAACATGTCAGTCACACATATAAGAAGCACAGTGACAGTGTTGGTTACTGCACTTGTCATTTAGTGTAAAGGATTTATTAAAAAAAATATTAGTGTTTTCATGCACCGTCTCTTTAAAAAAGCCGGCCGGCAATTCAGCATCTGTACCCGACAATTTAGAACAGAAAGAATAGAGCTTCACACATAGATTAGATAGATAGAAACATGTCAGTCACATATATAATAAGTACAGTGATAGTGTTGCTTACTGTACTTGTCATTTAGTGTAAAGGATTTATTTAAAAAAATAATAGTGTTTTCATGCACTGTCTCTTTAAAAAAGCCGGCCGGCAATTCAGCAGCGGTACCCGACAATTTAGAACAGAAAGATAGAGCATCACACATAGATTAGATAGATAGAAACATGTCAGTCACATATATATGAAGTACAGTGATAGTGTTGGTTACTGTACTTGTCATTTAGTATTAAAATAAAGGATTTATTATTAAAAAAATTGGCGTGGGGTTCCCCTTAATTTTAGGCTCTAGCGGAGGTTAAGCAGACGGCTGGGGCAGATGTTTGAAGCCTGGGAAGGGGGTAATACCCACGGAGCTTCCCAGGCTACTAATATGAGCCCCCAGCTGAATACATAGCCTTTACTAGCTATTAAAATGGGGGACCCCCCAAAAAAAATGACGTGGGGTCCCCCCTAATTTAATAGCTAGCAAAGGCTAGGCAGACAGCTGGGGGCTGATATTAATAGCCCAGGAAGGGAGCCATGAATATTGGCCCCCTCCCAGGCTAGAAACACCAGCCGTCAGCCGCCCCAGAAATGGCGCATCCATAGGATGCGCCAATTCTGGCACTTAGCCTCGCTCTTCCACGCTGCCCTGGTGCGGTGGCAGGGGGTAATAGGGTTGGGGTTGATGTCAGCTTATAATGCCAGCTGACATCAAGCCCAGGTTAGTAATGGAGAGGCGTCTATAAGACACCCCCATTACTAACCCCATAGTCAAAGTTAAAAAAACGCAAACACCCAGAATAAAGTCCTTTAATTGAAATAAAGACACAATTCTTTATTGTTCTAAATTAAACCATACTTACCATCACGCCCATTCCAGCTGAAGCCAACGATCTCCTGCAATAAAAGAAAAATAATAAAGCAACCTCATCCTTACCTTTCCATGGTTCCCACGACAGCTTCAGCTCTGCTACATCGAGATAACAGGCTGGACCGCAGCAGAACGCTGCCATCCAGCCTGTCATCCCGCAGACACTGAGAAGCGCAGGCTTGCTTGCGCTGCTCAGCGTCTCTCTGTGACGACATCCAGATGAGCCGAGTTCATGTCCAATGAACTCGGCTCACCTCATGCACGTCACTGACAGCGTGGGAAAATTCACACGCTGAAGCGCTGATTGCAGGAGAATTTTCCCACGCTGTCAGTGACGTGCAGGAGGTGAGCTGAGTTCATTGGACATGAGCTCACCTCATGCACATCACTGACAGCGTGGGAGAATTCTCCTGCACTCAGCACTTCAGCGTGAGAATTTTCCCACGCTGTCAGTGACGTGCATGAGGTGAGCCGAGTTCATTGGACATGACCTCGGCTCATCTGGATGCCGTCACAGCGAGACAGTGAGGAGCGCAAGCATGCCTGCGCTTCTCAGTGTCTGCGGGATGACAGACTGGATGGCAGCGTTCTGCTGCGGTCCAGCCAGTCATCTCGATGTAGCAGAGCTGAAGCTGTCATGGGAACCATGGAAAGGTAAGGATGAGGTTGGTTTATTATTTTTCTCTTATTGCAGGAGATCGTTGGCTTCAGCTGGAATGGGTGTGATGGTAAGTATGGTTTAATTTAGAACAATAAAGAATTGTGTCTTTATTTCAATTAAAGGACTTTATTCTGGGTGTTGTGTTTTTTTTAAATACTTTACTAGAAATTCATGGCGGTCATGTCTAATACTGGCGTGACCCCATGAATTTTGGGCTTGGGGCCAGCTGATAATACCAAGCTGGCCCTAACCCCTTTATTACCCAGTGAGCCACCACACCAGGGCCCTGGATGAGTTGGGTACAGCGCCAGAAGATGGCGCTTCTATGAACGCGCCATTTTCCGGGGTGGCTGCGGACTGCAATTTGTACCGGGGGGGGGCCCAGAAAGCTTGGGCCTCCCTGCGCTGCAGATTCCAGCCCCCAGCTGCCTAGTTGTACCTGGCTGGACACAAAAATAGGGCGAAGCCCCACGTACTTTTTTTTTAATTATTTCATGAAATTCATGAAATAATTAAGAAAAAAAGGCCTTCCCTATATTGTTGTGTCCGGCCAGGTACAAATAGGCAGCTGGTGGTTGGGGGCAGCCCGTTCCTGCCTGCTGTACCTGGCTGGACACAAATATAGTGCGAAGCCCCACTTCAATTTTTTTTAATTATTTCATGAAATTCATGAAATAATTAAGAAAAAAAGGGCTTCCCTATATTGTTGTGTCCGGCCAGGTACAAATAGGCAGCTGGTGGATGGGGGCAACCCGTTCCTGCCTGCTGTACCTGGCTGGACACAAATATAGTGCGAAGCCCCACTTCAACTTTTTTAAATTATTTCAGGAAATTCATGAAATAATTTAAAAAAAATTGACGTGGGGCTTCGCACTATATTTGTGTCCAGCCAGGTACAGCAGGCAGGAACGGGCTGCCCCCAACCACCAGCTGCCTATTTGTACCTGGCCGGACACAACAATATAGGGAAGCCATTTTTTTCTTAATTATTTCATGAAATAATTTAAAGAAAATTGACGTGGGGCTTCGCCCTGTTTTTGTGTCCAGCCAGGTACAACTAGGCAGCTGGGGGCTGGAATCTGCAGCGCAGGGAGGCCCAAGCTTTCTGGGCCACCACCGCTGCAAATTGCAGTCCGCAGCCACCCCGGAAAATGGCGCGTTCATAGAAGCGCCATCTTCTGGCGCTGTACCCAACTCATCCAGGGCCCTGATGCGGTGGCTCACTGGGTAATAAAGGGGTTAGGGCCAGCTTGGCATTATCAGCTGGCCCTAAGCCCGAAATTCATGGGGTCACGCCAATATTAGACATGACCACCATGAATTTCTAGTAAAGTATTTAAAAAAAACACAACACCCAGAAAAAAGTCCTTTAATTGAAATAAACACACAATTCTTTATTGTTCTAAATTAAACCATACTTACCATCACGCCCATTCCAGCTGAAGCCAACGATCTCCTGAAATAAAAGAAAAATAATAAAGCAACATCATCCTTACCTTTCCATGGTTCCCATGACAGCTTCAGCTCTGCTACATCGAGATGACAGGCTGGACCGCAGCAGAACGCTGCCATCCAGCCTGTCATCCCGCAGACACTGAGAAGCGCAGGCTTGCTTGCGCTCCACAGTGTCTCTCTGTGAGGGCATCCAGATGAGCCGAGTTAATGTCCAATGAACTCGGCTCACCTCATGCACGTCACTGACAGCGTGGGAGAATTCTCACACTGAAGCGCTGAGTGCAGGAGAATTCTCCCACGCTGTCAGTGACGTGCAGGAGGTGAGCTGAGTTCATTGGACATGAGCTCACCTTATGCACGTCACTGACAGCGTGGGAAAATTCTCCTGCACTCAGCGCTTCAGCGTGGGAGAATTCTCACGCTGAAGCGCTGAGTGCAGGAGAATTCTCCCACGCTGTCAGTGACGTGCAGGAGGTGAGCTGAGTTCATTGGACATGAGCTCACCTTATGCACGTCACTGACAGCGTGGGAGAATTCTCCTGCACTCACCGCTTCAGCGTGAGAATTTTCCCACGCTGTCAGTGACGTGCATGAGGTGAGCCGAGTTCATTGGACATGAACTCGGCTCATCTGGATGTCGTCACAGAGAGACGCTGAGCAGCGCAAGCAAGCCTGCGCTTCTCAGTGTCTGCGGGATGAGAGGCTGGATGGCAGCGTTCTGCTGCGGTCCAGCCTGTCATCTCGATGTAGCAGAGCTGAAGCTGTCGTGGGCACCATGGAAAGGTAAGGATGAGGTTGCTTTATTATTTTTCTTTTATTGCAGGAGATCGTTGGCTTCAGCTGGAATGGGCGTGACGGTAAGTATGGTTTAATTTAGAACAATAAAGGATTGTGTCTTTATTTCAATTAAAGGACTTTATTCTGGGTGTTTGTGTTTTTTTTAACTTTGACTATGGGGTTAGTAATGGGGGTGTCTTATAGACGCCTCTCCATTACTAACCTGGGCTTGATGTCAGCTGGCATTATAAGCTGACATCAACCCCAACCCTATTACCCCCTGCCACCGCACCAGGGCAGCGTGGAAGAGCGAGGCTAAGTGCCAGAATTGGCGCATCCTATGAATGCGCCATTTCTGGGGCGGCTGACGGCTGGTGTTTCTAGCCTGGGAGGGGGCCAATATTCATGGCTCCCTTCCTGGGCTATTAATATCAGCCCCCAGCTGTCTGCCTAGCCTTTGCTAGCTATTAAATTAGGGGGGACCCCACGTCATTTTTTTGGGGGGGTCCCCCATTTTAATAGCTAGTAAAGGCTATGTATTCAGCTGGGGGCTGATATTAGTAGCCTGGGAAGCTCCGTGGGTATTACCCCCTTCCCAGGCTTCAAACATCTGCCCCAGCCGTCTGCTTAACCTCCGCTAGAGCCTAAAATTAAGGGGAACCCCACGCCAATTTTTTTAATAATAAATCCTTTATTTTAATACTAAATGACAAGTACAGTAACCAACACTATCACTGTACTTCATATATATGTGACTGACATGTTTCTATCTATCTAATCTATGTGTGAAGCTCTATTCTGTCTGTTATAAATTGTCGGTACCGCTGCTGAATTGCCGGCCGGCTTTTTTAAAGAGACGGTGCATGAAAACACTATTATTTTTTTTGATAAATCCTTTACGCTAAATGACAAGTACAGTAAGCAACACTTTCACTGTACTTCGTATATATGTGGCTGACATGTTTCTATCTATCTAATCTATGTGTGAAGCTCTATTCTGTCTGTTATAAATTGTCGGGTACAGATGCTGAATTGCCGGCCGGCTTTTTTAAAGAGACGGTGCATGAAAACACTATTATTTTTTTTGATAAATCCTTTACGCTAAATGACAAGTACAGTAAGCAGCACTTTCACTGTACTTCGTATATATGTGGCTGACATGTTTATATCTATCTAATCTATGTGTGAAGCTCTATTCTTTCGGTTCTAAATTGTCGGGTACAGGTGTATGCCGCTGCTGAATTGCCGGCTTTTCATGTTTCACTGTTGGCACAGTTCCCATCGATTTGGGCAATCACTGTAATGCCACAACCACCATGGCTGTGGCATTACAGTGAGTGGCAGACAATCCCTGCATGATTGGTGCTCTAAATAGCGCCAGACATGCAGGACACGCTTTTGGTGCACGAACAGTTATCGAACATAACCTCGAACAGCCGAATTTTTTGCAAATCGTTCGGGTTCGTCGAACAACTCGAACACCGCCCAAAACAGCTCGAATTTGAGATTGGCGAACAGTTCTAGTCGAACACCGCTCATCTCTAGTCATGATCTAAACTATCTTCTTTTATACTTTCATTAAAAATTTCCTACCATTCCCTACCTACGCTATCTAACTGCTTTTCTATTTTTTTCCACTACTTCATTTCAGATGATGCTTTGTTTGAGAATACCAGTGCATGCTGGTATACTCAAACAAAGCATCATCAGGGGTCAGAGGCTGTGGTCACTGTCACAGTCTCTCCCTCTCCTTGAAATGAATCATCATCAATGACACTCATTTCAGCGGTGGGGCTGGTCCCTGCACAATGTGCACACTGACAGCACATGCTCTGTTGTTGGCTCAGATCAGTAGTAATGAGCCAGCATTAGAGGTCAGTTAGAATACCTGGCATGCATTGACCAGCACCTTCCCCGCAAGTAATGTCACTGATCTCTACATGCCAGGTATTGTGACTCCACTCTGTAGCTTGGCCATTAATGCTAATCTGAGCTGACAATGGAGAGTGAACTGTCACTGTGCATAGTGACTAGCCCAGTGCCTGAAACTGAGGTCTTTGATGACGATATGCTACAGGGACAGGGCAGAGGCTGCGATAGTGACTGCAGCTTCTGCCCCCTGATGACACAGTTTTTGAGTATCCCAGCATGCACAGGGATTGTCAAATGACGCATCATCAAAAAGGAAGTGAATAAACATTGACAAAAGCAGATAGACAGTGTACTGGGGGAAGGACAGGGAATTATTAATGCAAATATATTACAAAATAGTTTAGATTATGGCATCAAATAGATAGGGACTAAGGGCTCGCTCACACTGGTGTATAATACAGAGGAGTGCAATGTAAGAAAATTTCACATTGCAATCTGACCAGTGTTATTCAATGAGGCAGAGCAGTTCTGCGATTTTTTTCTCATGCTGATTGTGCATGAGAAAAAAATCGCTGCATGCTGCGATTGACAGCGTATCTGTCAGGCACGCACCCTTTCAAGTCAATGGATGCATGCAAAACATCAGACTGTGCTCGGATTTCATCCAAGTGCAGTCCAATATGCGCCAAGACAGGCAATGGAGAAGATGGAGAGATTAATCTCTCCTCCTCACCATGATCCGATTCTTTCATGCAAGTGGATCAGATCACAGTAGCATGACACTTGCAGAGTTTGAGCCGACTGTCATTAGTATAATGCATTGGATGCTATACACTAATATGACCCTGGCCTTAAGAAAAAATTGATTTTGCCTTCGGACCACCCCTTTAAAGAAGCCTCCCAATATTTTTTTTCCCAGCCCTTTTCTGTTTTTGCATTTTCATTTTTTGCTTCCATTCTTCCCAGAGCCACATTCTTTATATTGTTCAGTCAATATGACCATTTGAGGGCTTGTTTTTTGCGGGACGAGTTGTACTTTTGAATGCCACCATTGGTTTTACCATAACATGTACTAGAAAGCGGGAAAAAAATTCCAAGCATGATGAAATTGCAAAAAAAGTCCAATTCATCAATTGTTTTTTTTTTTTTTTTTACCATGTTCACTAAATGGTAAAACTGATATACCATTATTATTCTCCAGGTCATTACGAGTTCGTAGACACCAAACATGAATAGGTTCTTTTTTATTTGAGTGGTGAAAAAAATCAAAAATTCGCCATTTTCCGAGATCTGTAGTGTCTCAATTTTTCGGGATCTGGGGCTGGGTGAGGGCTTATTTTTTGTGCGCCGAGTTGACATTTTTATTGATATCATTTTGGTTAAGATACGATTTTTTGATTGCCTGTTATTGCATTTTATTGCAATGTTGCGGCGCCAAAAAAACGTACTTCTGGTGTTTAGATTTTTTTATCGTTGCGCCGTTTTATTTAAATTTTTTTTAGATTGATAGATCGGGCGATTCTGAACGAGGCAAGACCAAATATGTGTATTTTTGATTTTTTTTATTGTTTTATTTTGAATGGGGCGAAAGGGGGATGATTTAAACTTTTATACTTTTTTAATATTTTCAAAAACATTTTTTTTCTACTTTTTACTTGCTTCAATAGTCTCCTTAGGAGACTTGAAGCAGCGATTGTCCGATCGCCTCTGCTACACATAGCAGGGCTTCAGCCCTGCTACGTGTCACGAAAGAGCTCATCTGCTATGAACGCTGACCACTGGGTGGTGCTCATAGCAGATTGGCTATGGCAACCACAGGGGTCTCATCCAGACCCCGGGTTGTCATACCAACCCATCGGTGACCCGCGATCTCGTGACGGGGTCGCTGATGGGCGGAGCCAACAGCGTGCTTCCCAGAAGCGCGAGTTAAATGCTGCTGTCAGAGTTTGACAGCGGCATTTAACTAGTTAACAGCCGCAGGTGCATCAAGATTCCACCCGAGGCTGTTGCGGGCACATGTCAGCTTTAAGAATCAACTGACATGTGCCCGGAAAAGTGCGGGCTCAGCACCGGAGCCCGCACTAAAGGGGGGGCACGGCATGCGCATGTCATGAAGGGGTTACCTGTGTGTATGTGCATGTAGTTTACTGTCACTGTATTATTGTACACCTACTGCTACCTTCCCCAATATCCAGCACCGTTCCTCTCCTCTTCTCACTGATGTCAACCCTCTGCAGACTCTCTGCATCACGCTGTGCTTTGTGACCCAGAAGTGGCTTTTACAATGTAAGTCTATGGAGGGTCAGAACGAGGCTTCATAGACTTACATTGTAAAAGAGACTTCTGACTCACAGAGAGACCAGCATGATGCAGAGTCTGAATTGCCATCACATAACTCAGCAGAGGACATACTCATACACAGGGCCAGCTCCAGGTTTCTGTGGGCCCCGGGTGAAAGAGTCTCAGTGGACCCCCTTAACACTTACCACAATTCATAATGCACAGATAAGAAATATAGATATAGTGCAATGCCAAAGATTTCACTTACTTCTTACATTATATGAGTGATATTTAGTGTAAATTTTGCAATAGCTCAGAAACCGGCGAATCCTCGAAGTGCACAGTGCGTGACCTAGGGGGAGTCAAACGTTTTCATTTTAGATGGGACAATATAGTCCTCCATACAGTATTATGAGCACCACGTAGTCCTCCATACAGTATAATGGACCCCAAATATTGCTCCATGCTGAATAATGGACCCTTATAATGCTCAATACAGAATATGACCCATATAATGCTCCATATAGAATATGCCCCATGTAATGCTCCATACAGTATAATGAGCCCCATATATTGCTCCATACAGAATAATGGACCCCATATAATGCTCCATACAGAATTATGGGCCCCATATTTTGCTCCATACAGAATAATGGGCTCCATATTTTGCTCCATACAGAATAATGGGCCCCATATAATGCACCATACAGAATAATGGACCCTATATAATGCTTCATATAGAATAATGGGTCACCATATTTTGCTCCATACAGAATAATGGACCCCATATAAATCTCCATACAGAATAATGGGCTTCATATAATGCTCCATACTTAATAATGGACCCCATATAATGCTCCATTCACAATAACGGACCCCATATAATGCTCCATACAGAATAATGGACCTTATATAATGCTCCATACAGAATAATGGGCCTGATATAATGCTCCATACAGAATAATAGGCCCCTTATAATGCTCCCTACATAATGGGCCCCATATAATGCTCTATACAAGATGGGCCCCATAAAATGCTCCATACATGATGGGCCCCATATAATGCTCCATACAAGATGGGCCCTCATTCCTCGCTGGCTGCAGCTCCGGAAGCCTCAGCGTCGCCGTCTTCTTGCTCTCTGCCCTGTGGCGCTCATAGCAGAGGGTGCGCTGTAGTGACATCATCTTGCTGTCTGCTCTGAGACGTCACAAGTCAGCAGACATGGAAGAAGCAGGGGCTGCAGGGAATGGGGAGAGGTACAGTAAGTATTCCAAATGTCGGGGCTTCCCCGACTCACTGGCCCCATAGCGCGTCAGTTTTCCTGATGGCGAGTGGGTCCCCCGCTGGCTCAGGGCCCTGGCACTTTCCTGGGTGCTGACACCGGTCCTGCTCATACATACCTGATATCTGCATGAGCACTCACACATTACACACATTACAACACACAACCTACACACACACTACACACAGATGACATACATATATATATATATATATCCACTCTTTTCTTCATCATAGTGGAAAGTAAAAGGGGGGTCATGTAGTTAGGAATCAGCAGCAGTAAGGCCCTCCTGTCAGCTCTGCACACCTTTCCCACCCCGATTGCTGAGCTGCGGGGAGCATTACAGCAGGGAGGGAGTGCTTGTGTGTGAATAGCAGCCATACAGGGGAAAGTGCTGTAAGCTTTCTCCCCTCTCCTCAGGAATGTTATTCCACTCCTCTCTTATCCCCTCTCCCCAGTACTGTTTAACTCCTCTCCTCAGTAATTTCTCCCATTTACCCTCTTCTCAGCAATTTCTCCCCTCTCCTCAGTAGTTTCTCCCATCTCTCCTTTCCCCAGTAATTTGCCCCCTCTCCTCAGTAGTTTCATCTCCCCTCTTCTCAGCACTGTCTCATTCTCCTTACATACCTGGCCCCGCCCATCTAGTCCCTTCCTTGCTCCTTGATATGGGCACTGTGCAGCCACTCTGCACACACTGGGTAACTTCTCCTGTCACTGGTGCCGAAGAGGAGGACCAGGAAGCAGTGCAGAGAAGCTTCACAGCTAACTTTTAAACATTCTACATGTGTGCATGGTTGTGGTCACAAATAAAGGTTTTTTTTAAAAAAAAAAGCTAAACTGAGTTTCAGGAGATTTGGGGCAGTGCACTTATGATCTGGAGCCCAGGCCTAGGATCTAAGTGCCTAGCAACACCCCTGAGCTGCCCCTGGGGCCCGGTGAGCAGAAGCTAAAGAGGGAGGGTCCAGACTGGGTGAGACACACTGCCAGCATGTCTCACCCGTCCTGGCCCCCCCTCTTCACTTCTGCTCACCGGGCCCCATACACCAGTAAGATTAGTAATGCCCTGATGGTGGCCCTGCTTCCTGGGCTTGTTCATTTTTATGGTGAAGGTAATTCCTAATGACATTGGCTGCATGTTTGGGGTCATTGTCCTGCTGCAGAATAAATTCTGCAGCCAAACACCTCCCTTTTGGTGTTGAATGGAGGTTAAGTATCTCAGAATTGATATTGATGCTTATGTCTTGCATAAGAATAAAACGTACTTTATTCCACCTTCATATTAAAATATCACATCAAAGCAGCAGTGTGAGCTTTGACATGTTTTTACCAGTTGTCGGGCTTAGCTGTAACATACAAAATATGCAAAACCACTTCCTTTTAAAACCAATGACCACTCTCTAAATGATGGCATTACAGAAAAAGAAATCAGTGAAATACAATTAATTGTATATATCAAACTACAAAAAATGGATTAAATAAATCTAAATTAAATCACTATGGTAATTCATGCCATTTATTTAATAATCTGGGATTTTCTTTTAATATCTGGGATGGATCTTCTTTATTTATTCGATGTTTCCTGCAATCACCACCCTTAGGTTTATTAAGCTTTTAGATACCAAAGGTAAAAAATAGACCAAACTTTCATTGTGCGATTCAGATATCATTACCCGTTTGTTTTTAATTATATCAGTGACATGTTCATCTAGACGTGATTTCAGTTATCTTCTAGGACATCCGGTTTATAATAAATTGCAGGAAGTGCAATTGATTGCATAAACTGCATACTTTATGTCAAAATATAAAATAATTAATAGAAAAATTTGTATTATTGTAATTTGCAAATTAATTATTTTTCAGCAAATTGGCCTACAATTACATTTGCCCACCAGAAATGAAGAATCCCTTTTGTAATAATCATGTTTTTTGCCTTTAACCTGGAGAAAGAATAGGAGAAATTAAGTCACCCAGGGCAAGGGGACTTACCTTTTTGGACACAAATGTAATACCTTGCTGAAGGATATTTTCAAGTGTCCTTGTTGAAAATGGGCAAATATTTAAGAATTATCTTTTTAATGACATTTAATTGTGAACTAAAATTCACAGAGAATACTAGAGTATTTTTTTCATTATTTTTATTGATCTGTTTTTTATTTTTATATTTGTGTTTACGATCATCATTTTTGTATAATAATCTCCTTCATGATAACTTGCAGATTTTAGATTTTACACTTTGTAAAATGTGGTCACTCTAATCCCTCTTGTGCAACCTCTTTTTTAATGATGCATTGATCATAAAATAATTTGTTTAGCTTGAATCTGTTTTGCTCTAACCATTTCTCCATATGGAGCCAATAGTGCATTTTTGATGACAGCTGCTGGCTATGGTTATATTGCCAGAAATAGGTTTACGAAAAATAATAGAAAAAATCTTGTTTGATTCAATGCCCCACCTGTAACACAACATCTAAAAATGTTATAGAAACACCAGGTGTAGAATAGGTGAAATATAAATTTATCTCATTGATATAATTCGGAAGTCCAGTATGGCTGCTCCATTGCCCCTCCAAACAATGAAGAAATCATCAATGAAGTGACCACACCAGACTATGAACCGTGACAAAAGATTAGAGATAAGGAGAAAGGGAGAATGTTAACCCCATAGACGCACTCTTGATTTGCAAAAAAAAATATTGGTCATCAAACATGATAAAAATTGGCATAACAAAAAATCAACAGAAATTAACAAAATCTGAGGGCATCATTCTGATCCTTAGCCATAATACTGTGTAAAAGGCGTATCTTACTGCATGGGAACATTAAGAAGCTTTATTACTGTCACTATTAATGAAAAAGTACTGAGCAGAGCTAGGGGTGTAGCTTAGCATTGCAACGAGCAAAAGATTTCCATTTTTCCTATTTTTCAAAGTTATAAAGTTGGGAAGGACCAAATGTTTCCCCACATTATCTGATTGTGTTTTCTACAGTGGAAATTGTATTTTTTTCGGGCTCCAGTCTCAGCTGTGGACAACTAATGGAGAACAGTTTTAACTGCGGTGTAATCCGTGTTACGGGTCCAGGAGAAGGCTTGTTTAAGAGAGACAAAGGTCTTCCCCGCTTCGGAAGTCCATTCCCTGGGATTTGCTCCATTATGGGTGAGCGCAGAGATGCGACCAGTCCGGGAGGAGAAATGAGGAATGAAGAGGCGGTAATAGTTTGCGAAGCCCAGGAATCGTTGAATCGCCTTCAACCCCTCCGGTCGGGGCCACTTTAAGACAGCAGACACCTTCTCGGGATCCATCTGCAGACCAGTCTCGGAGATAATATAACCCAGGAATGGCAGAGAGGTCTGCTTAAAGAGGCATTTCTCGTATTTAGCGTACAGGCGATTCTTCCAGAGCCTCAGCAGAACCTGATGAACATCCCTCCAGTGAGAGGACAGATCTGGAGAGAAAACCAAGATATCGTCTAGGTACACCACCACGCAAGAATACAGGAGATCTCGGAAGATGTCATTAACCAGCTCCTGGAAGACGGCTGGAGCATTACAGAGACCAAAGGGCTTCACGTGGTATTCGTAGTGACCGTCCCGGGTGTTGAAAGCCGTCTTCCACTCGTCTCCCTGGCGAATCCGGACCAAATTGTATGCCCCACGAAGATCGAGCTTGGTGAAGATCTTCGCGCCTTTAAGGCCGTCAAACAGCTCCGAGATGAGAGGCAGGGGGTACTTATTTTTGATGGTTATCTGGTTAAGGCCCCAGTAATCGATACAGGGACATAGAGAGCTGTCTTTCTTCTTGACGAAGAAGAATCCTGCTCCATCCGGGGACGTGGATTTCTGGATAAATCCCCTAGCAAGATTCTCCTCTATGTACTCAGACATGGCACAGGTCACGGCCAGCGACAAGGGATAGATTCGCCAGCGGGGAGGAGAAGCACCAAAGACATCCGCATAGGACTAGTAGGGTGTCGGCAGACCAGGTAGATTAGACGGGGGTCAAGCAGGACGAACCGGAATCAGACAGGACTCATGGCATTCCTGACCCCAACGGAGCACTTCACCAGATCTCAAATTCAGGACTGGCTTATGTCTTTGTAACCAGGGTAGACCAAGCAAGAGGGAGTGAGAGAGACCGGACAGCACATGAAAGGAGATCTTCTCCGAGTGCAGCATACCCACCTGAAGGCTTACACGCTCATTGACAAGCAAGATGGCTTACTGGAGAAGCTTCCAATCCACAGAAGCAACCACCAACGGTTCAGCCAGATGTACGGTAGGAATCTGATAATGCTCCACAATGGCCTGTTGAATGAGGTTCCCAGCGGCTCCGGAATCCAGATGGGCTGTCTCGAAGAAGCGGGTCTCACCACTGGAAATGAAAACAGACAGAGTAAAGGGCGGAGAGGATTTACTCTTGCCTAGGACGACCTCTCCGAGTGGTCCTAGACACTGAAGTTTCCTGGCCTCACCGGGCAGGAACTGATCAGATGGTCTATACTGCCACACTAGAAGCAACTCCGCTCGGCGCGGCGTGTCTCCTGGCGAGACTTGACCATCTTGGTTTGGTCAATTTGCATAGGTTCTGATGAACATGCCCGGGTAATTGCAGGTTTCGAGACCAGCCTTTGGAAGGTTGAAGCGAGATGCAGAAATCTTCTCTCCCGGATCGTCTCCTTAGCACGTTCCAGAAAACGGATGTCAATCCAGGTAGCTAATGACACCAGGTCGTCCAGGGTGAAAAGTATGTCATGACTAGTGTTGAGCCACCCCCGTAGTGTTCGAGTTCAGTTCGGTTCGTCGAACAACCGTATGTTCGCCGAACTGTTCGTCGAACTGTTCGTCGAAGACCATCGAACACCGTTAAAACCAATGGCACGCAAACAAAAATACATAGAAACACATAGAAAACACCTTCAAAGGTGTCCAAAACCTGACAAACTGCTCAGAAGACACAGCTAACACATGGAAAAGTGACAAGTACATATAGTCATGCGAAAAGAAAAGAGGTGGAGGAGTAAAAGGAGGGGGAGACACAGATATAGGCATGTCATGCCCTTCTAAAACCAAAAAAGTGCGAAGCCGACACGGCCAGTCCGTTCCTGCCTGTGTGACCTCCGTGTTGCCGGCTTTGTGCCAGAGCCGCAGTGGACCCTGATGGCCAGCCCCCCTCTCCCAATATTGGTGCCTGTCCGCTGGTGGGTCGAGCGAGCCCCCCTCTGGTGGAGGCAGCTCTAAGCTTTTTAATTTAAATTGTCTCTCTAATTTGAATGAATACACTTTAAATCCATTTACAAGGATCTATTGGAGGGCAAGTCTCATGCCAGCAGCCGCGTAATTCCAGCTCCAGTAGCGTCCACTAAAGCTGCTGCAGTTAAAAAGCTTTTATAAGGATCGAGCTCGGCTGTCCACCGCAAGGCATCCTACTGCCAGTCCCAGCCCCTATGCCTTGGGGTGCCTCCTGATGCTCTTCACTGAGTATCCCGTGGTCCCGAAGCATTTCCTTTGAAAAAATTAAGTGTCCAAACTACAGGTGGTGTAGCTTGCTTAACAGCCGGGAAAATCCGCTGACTAGCAGACACTGCTACTAGGCACAAAGTATTTCCTGGGCTAGATGCAGTTAAAAATTTGTAATTAGATACTCTCGTTGGATGCTGAGAAAGCATTCCATAGAGTCTCCTGGCACGCCATATATTATTCTCTTAAAAAGCTTGGGGTAGGGGTCTAGGGGACCCTTTTATAGGCAAAATCATGGCCCTGTATCGCAATACGTCACCTAGGCTGAAGATAAATGGAACATTTTCATCACCTTTCATAATCACCAATGGGACAAGGCAGGGATGTCCTCTGTCCCCTCTCTTATACATCCTTGTGATAGAGAACCTGCTCTCATCAATTCGCCATAACCCCAATATTAGGTGGATTGAGGTGGGAGGCACCGAGTACAAGTGCTCTGCATTTGCTGATGATGTCCTAGTATATATCACTCAATCACATATATCCATCCCTGCTGTTATGGCTGAAATAGATCACTTTGTTACATGGTCAAATTTTAAAATCAATGCAGCGAAGTCTGAGGCCCTCGATGTCTCCCTCCCCAAATCCATACAGGATTCCATCCAGTCCAACTTTCCCTTTGCCTGGCCCTCACAGGGTATCAAATACTCAGGAATTCCTATTCATAGAGACCTCTCCCATCTATGTTATCTTAATTTTGGGCCCTTTATTGAACAACTCCATACAGACCACGATTGGCAAGCTAGAACTGTAAGATTCACTACATGAACCACTGGTGTTTTGTGGAAAAGCACATGAACACTGTGTTCCAAATTATTATGCAAAAAGTGTTTAGGAGTGATAAGGTAACAATTTTTTTGTTTGTCAGTTAAACTCATTGATGGTGATGTGTGTCAGGGCTCTTTATATCACTGTAAGCAATTGCAGACACCTGTGCTAATTAGTTTGGCATGTGTGTCCAATGAAAGGCCAGACTACTTAAGAAGGCTGTCCCTCATTATTAAGCAGCTTACATTTTCTGCCAAAATGGGAAAGAAAAAGGATGTGTTGGCTGCTGAGAAGCAACAAATTGTGGTCACAAAGATCGGGATCGCCGAATGGTGTGCTGCCTCCCTGGCGCTCGAGTCCGGCACATCGCGGATCGGGTTCACAGGTTACTGGGTGGGGCTGACGAAGACCCAGCGTTCATGGTCCACATCGGCACCAATGACAAAGTGAGTGGTAGATGGAGGGTCCTTAAAAATGATTTCAGGGACCTAGGTAGGAAGCTTAGGGCAAGGACCTCCAAGGTAGTTTTCTCAGAAATACTACCAATCCCGCGAGCCACACAGGAGCGCCAACGGGAAGTTAGGGAGGTGAATAAGTGGCTAAAGAGTTGGTGCAAGGCAGAAGGGTTTGGGTTCATGGAGAACTGGGCCGACTTCGCAGTCGGCTACAGGCTCTACCGTAGGGATGGGCTGCACCTCAATGTGGAGGGTGCAGCGGTGCTGGGGAAGAAGATGGCTAATAGGTTGGAGGAGTTTTTAAACTAGAGACGGGGGGGGGGAACCAAGGAAATAGGTGGGATGTGAGGCAAGCAAGGGGGAAGGGGAGAAGTGAATATAATGAGGGTGGAGATCGTTAGAGAAGAATAGGATGCTAAATAACCCCAAAGTTTTATCTTGCATGCTGACCAACGCAAGAAGCCTGACCAATAAGGCGGATGAGCTGCAGGCGCTTATATCGGAGGAGAGGTATGACATCGTAGGTATAACAGAGACTTGGCTAGACGATAGCTACAACTGGGCGGTAAATTTATTAGATTATAGTTTATTTAGAAGGGACCGGAAATAGGGGAAAGGCGGAGGAGTCTGCTTATATGTAAAGTCATGTCTAAAACCCAGACTAAGGGTAGATATAGGAGAGGGAGAAGAGGGGGTCAAGTCCATGTGGGTAGAGATAGAGGGGGCAAAAAATAATAATAAAATATTACTGGGGGTCTGCTATAAGCCACCAAATATAACAGAGGAGAATGATAATCTGCTATTAGGACAAATAGACAAAGTAGCAAAACATAATGAAGTGATTGTAATGGGGGATTTCAACTACCCGGATATTGACTGGGAAACAGAAACCTGTAGATCACAGAAAGGAAAAAGGTTCCTGACAAATATTAAGGATAATTATCTCTCCCAACTAGTGCAGGAACCAACGAGAGGGAAGGCCGTGTTGGACTTAATATTGACTAATAGGCCTGATAGAATAACTGAGGTACAGATAGGGGGGCACCTAGGTAATAGCGATCATAATATTATCGACTTCAAAATGCCCTTCAGTAGGGTTATCAATAAGGGAACAACAAAAACATTAAACTTTAGGAGGGCGAAGTTTGATCAGCTGATAGAAAACCTTCAACTTATTGACTGGGACAAAGTACTTAATCAATGGAATACGAATAATAAATGGGAAACCTTCAAAAGAATTCTGAATACTCAGTGCGAGAGGTATATACCGTATGGGAATAAAAGGGCCAGAAATAAGAGGAAACCAATATGGTTGAACAAGAACGTAAAAGGGGCATTAAATAGCAAAAAAGAGGCATTCAAGAGATTAAAACAGGAAAACAGTAAGGAGGCACTAATGTGTTGCAAGGAAAAAACGAGAATCTGTAAAAAACAAATAAAAATAGCGAAGGAGGAAACAAAGAAAATTATTGCTAGGGAAAGTAGATCAAATCCCAAACTGTTCTTTACGTATATAAATAGTAAAAGGATTAAATCGGATAATATTGGACCGATAAAAAGTGAGGAAGGCAAAATCATAGAGAAAGATGAGGATAAAGCTAATCTATTAAATAATTTTTTTTCGACAACTTTCACAAAGGAAATAGAACTAACAGGAGAAATGAGAAGTGACAAGCTTAATACTCCACTAAGTATGACTAATCTAACCCAAGTTGAGGTACAGAAACGCCTCAGTAACATTAAAATAAACAAATCACCAGGACCTGATGGCATACACCCACGGGTACTAAGGGAACTAAGTAATGTGATAGACAGACCGTTATATCTTATATTTAAGGACTCTGTTGAGACTGGATCTGTACCACTTGATTGGCGACAGGCGAATGTAGTGCCAATATTCAAAAAGGGAGCAAAAAGTGACGCCGGAAACTATCGGCCGGTGAGTCTGACGTCCGTTGTGGGCAAAAGTTTTGAAAGCTTCATTAAAGAGGCAATTACGGAGCATCTTGATGCTAATAATCTTTTAATCCCGAACCAACATGGATTCATGAGGAATCGCTCCTGCCAAACAAACCTGATTGACTTCTACGAGGAGGTTAGCTCTCGATTAGATCAGGGGGAACCAGTGGATGTCGTGTATCTCGACTTCTCAAAAGCGTTCGATAGCGTGCCACATAATAGGTTGGTATACAAAATGAGAATGATGGGGCTGGGGGAAAATGTCTGCAAGTGGGTAGCTAACTGGCTAAAGGATAGAAGGCAGAGGGTGGTTATAAATGGAATATTCTCAGATTGGGTAAGCGTCACTAGTGGGGTACCACAGGGGTCTGTACTAGGCCCAATGTTATTTAATATCTTTATTAACAACATAGTCAACGGGATAAATAGTAAAATATCAATATTTGCAGATGACACAAAGTTATGTAAAACAATTAATACAAAAGAGGACAGTGCAGACCTACAGAGGGATTTGGATAAGCTGGGTAGGTGGAGCATTAAATGGCAAATGAGGTTTAACGAGGAGAAATGTAAGGTCATACATATGGGAAGGAAAAATGGAAGTCACCAGTACTCACTGAATGGGAAATCATTGGGGAATTCAGAGATGGATAAGGACTTGGGCATCTTGATTGATAGCAAACTAAATTGGAGTGCCCAAAGTCAGGCCTCTGCTGTAAGGGCAAACAGGGTAATGGGATGTATCAGAAGAGGTATAGCTGTAAAGGATGAGAACATTGTTCTACCACTGTACAAAGCACTGGTCAGACCACACTTGGAATACTGTGCTCAGTTATGGGCCCCAATATATAGAAAGGATATAAATGAGCTTGAAAAGGTACAAAGGAGGGCAACAAAATTAATAAAGGGAATGGAGGGACTGCAATACCCAGAGAGGTTGGCAAAACTAGGACTATTCAGCCTGGAAAAGAGAAGGTTGAGGGGGGACATAATAAATGTGTACAAATATGTTAGGGGACAGTATACAGATCTTGCCAGGGATTTGTTCAAAAGGAGGGATATTACGGTAACAAGAGGGCATTCACTAAGACTGGAAGAGAAAGGGTTTTAGCACCAGCATAGGAAGGGGTTCTTTAAGGTAAGAGCAGTGAGAATATGGAATTCACTGAGTGAGGAGACGGTAATGTCAGATTCACTACACCAGTTCAAGCAGGGACTGGATGCATTTCTAGATACCAGGCAGATTTCAGCATATACTTAAAAATAAAATAAAATAGTAGGTTGATACAGGGATTTATTCTGATTGCTGGTTTCAGAGTCGGAAGGAAATTTTTCCTCAGGTGAAGATTGGCTAAATCATTTGGGGTTTTTGCCCTCCTCTGGATCAACTTTAGCAATTACAGAACTAACAGGTCGAACATGATGGACGCAAGTCTTTATTCGGATTTACAAACTATGTTACTATGTTAAACTATGTCACTATGTTTAGGTCAAGGCATGACTACAATCAACATTACCAAGACACTTCATCCTGATCACCGCACAATCAAGAAGTATGCAGCTGATTCACAGTACACACGTGTGCGTGCTGATAAGGGAAAATTGAGGACTCTTTCCTACGTCAGGTTAAAAGAGCAGCGGCAAAAAAGCCTTGTCATAGCAGCAGACAAGTTTTTGAAGCTGCTGGTGCCTCCAACGTCCCCCGAACAACAAGATGCAGAGTCCTTCAGAGGTTTGCAGCTGTGCGTAAGCCATCCTGTCGACCTCCTCTATCCACTGCACACAAGCAGAAACGGCTCCAGTGGGCCAAACAATACATGAAGACTGATTTCAAAACTGTTTTGTTCACCGATGAGTGCCGTGCAACGCTCGATGGTCCAGATGAATGGAGTGGAGGATGGCTGGTTGATGGACAGCCCACGTAAACACGGCTACAGTGCCAACAAGGAGGAGGTGGAGTAATGTTTTGGGCTGGAATCATGGGGAGAGAGATTGTCGGCCCCTTTAGGATTCCTGAAGGGGTAAAGATGAACTCCATAATGTATGTGGAGTTTCTCAAACAGCACTTCCTGCCATGGTTCAAGAAGAAGAACCGTGTTTTCCGCAGCAAGATCATTTTCATGCATGATAATGCACCGTCTCATGCTGCACATAACACATCTGCATCTCTGGCTGATATGGGCATAAAAGGGGACAAACTTATTGTGTGACCCCCATGCTCCCCTGACCTCAACCCCATTGAGAACCTCTGGAGCATCATCAAAAAGAGTGTCTATGATGGCGGGAGGCAGTTCACATCTAAGCAACAGCTCTGGGAGGGTATTCTGTCCTCATGCAAAACAATTGAAGCAGAAACCATCCAAAACCTGACAAATTCAATTGACCAGATAGTTCAGAAACTCTTTTCGAACAAGGGGTCCTATGTGCAAATGTAACATCACCTAGAATAAAGTTTTGAGTTGAAAACTGTTTGATTTCAGTTTCTAATAACCTGCTAATGCTTATAATTTCAAAAATGACCATTTTTTTGTTCTTTATTAAAATGAAAAGGTTGATCGAGGAGTGTGGGGGATCTAAGAGTGTGGCAACCTAGTAGTCAGGATTACTTTGAATTCTGACAATCTGAGGATCATGTTGCAGGTTGTGCAGCAAGAAGGCAAACATGTGTCTTGCGCATCTAGGAGCCCCAAAATTATTTTCCGGGCTAGATGCAGCTAAAAATTATTATTAATTTTAAAGCTGGTGGAGCTTAGTATAGATGGCCTAATAGAATCAGTACTGCAAACTGCTACAAAGCCCAAATTATTTTCCAGCCAAGATACAGATAAACATGATTAGTAATTTTAAATCTGGTGGAGTTTAGTATAGATGGCCTAATAGAATCAGTACTGCACACTGCTACAAGGCCCAAATTATTTTCCAGCCAAGAAACAGATAAACATGATTAGTAATTTGAAAGCTTAAAACGGTTGGTGAGGTGATTTTAACAAATCATCAAGCTTTTACTCTCCCCAGGATGACACAGGGGTAGAAAAGTCGTTTCGGATCCATGATTTGTTCATCTTTATGAACGTGAGTCTGTCTACATTATCAGTGGAGAGCCGCGTGCGCGTATCTGTCAACACACCACCAGCAGCGCTGAACACACGTTCAGACAGAACGCTAGCTGCAGGGCATGACAAGATCTCCAAGGCGTAAGTGGTGAGCTCCGGCCATTTATCCAGATTGGAAGCCCAAAAACAGCAAGGGTCCAGTGACACAGTCATGGCTTCAATGTTTACTTGGAGATAATCCTGTACCATCGTCTCTAGGCGTTGACTATGTGTCAGACTTCTTGTCTCCTGTGGCCTTGCAAAGGATGGGCTAAAAAAGTGGTGAAATGATTCTGCAAAATTGATGTTACCAGCAGATACTGTGTTTCTGTTACGGTTTGAGTGCTGAACACTCGACGGTCCCACGGTTTTCAAGTTGCAACTGTGAGATTCACTACGTGCACCACTAGTGTTTTGGGGAAAAGCACATGTAAGATGCTGCAACAGTCTCTGCTGATACTCCTGCATGCGTGCATCTCTTTCTATGGCAGGAATAATTTCTGAAAATTTACTTTTGTACCGTGGATCTAACAGTGTGGCAACCCAGTAGTCAGGATTATTTCTAATTCTCGCAATTCGACGGTCATGTTGCAGGTAGTGCAGCAAGAAGGCACTCACGTGTCTTGCACATCCAGGAGCACCAAGTCCCTGTTGTGTTGGTGGCGAGGTAACAATCGTGCTTCCTTCCTCTGCCCTCTCCCCCCAACCTCGCACAACAGAAATGTGATCAAGGTCTCCCTCGTCTGATGAGTCTTCCATCAGTTCGTCCTCCACTTCTTCCTGGGCTCCTGCAACTTCTTCACCAGTTTGGCTGCTACCATGCACCCTGGTAAAACCATCTCCCCCACCCTCACATGCCTGCCGCCTTGGTGCTGCCGACCGTCTGGACCTTGCAGATGTTAGCCCTTCCGCATACAACTCCTCCTCTACTTATTCCACCTCCTCTTGTGCCACCACCTG
This sequence comes from Phyllobates terribilis, assembly GCF_046119375.1. NCBI lineage: Eukaryota > Metazoa > Chordata > Amphibia > Anura > Dendrobatidae > Phyllobates > Phyllobates terribilis. Next base: position 460,866,577 of record NW_027362764.1, read on the forward strand.
ACTCCGAAAACTGTTTAACATGTGCTCCAGCATGTAAATCACCGGAATAGTCATGCTGATAATGGCATCATCAGCACTAAACATCTTCTTCACCATTTCAAAACTGTGCAGAAGGGTGCATAGGTCCCTGATCTGAGACCACTCCTCCAGCGTGATTTGCCCCACCTCTGGATCTCGTTGGCCCAGGCTATATGTCAGAACGTATTGCACCAGGGCTTGTCGGTCCTGCCACAGTCGCTGCAACATGTGCAGAGTTGAATTCCACCGGGTAGGCACATCGCATTTTAGCCGGTGAAGTGGAAGGCCCAACGACTTCTGTAGAAATGAAAGTCGCTGAGCTGCGGGATGCGAATGGTGAAAGTGAGCACACAGCGATCGTGCCCTCTGCAGAAGGCCATCTAGTCCGGGATAGTGGGCTAAAAATTGCTGGACAACCAGGTTCAACACGTGAGCCATACAAGGCACGTGTGTGACATTGCCCCGGCGAAGGGCCGCACCCAGGTTTGCAGCATTGTCGCACACGGCCTTCCCTGGTTTCAGGTCCAGTGGAGACAACCATTCATGAAACTGGTTCTCCAGAGCTGACCACAACTTCTCAGCTGTGTGACTCACATTTCCCAGACATTTCAAAGTAAAAACCGCCTGATGACGTTGAGCCCTGCTGCCAGCATAGTAAGGAGGTGTGCAGGATCCCTTCTGCGCAGTTAGAAAGCTTGTGGCATGACCAGACAGGCTTTGGGTGCAGGTGGAGGACCGAGAAGAGGTTGAGGAGGCAGAAGCAGTGGAAGAACTTTGAGATAAAGAGGATTGACGCACAACTCGTGGGGACGGCAAGACTTGGACAGCAGCCCCTTGTCCTGCTGTCACCATAGTTACCCAGTGCCCAGTCAGCGACATGTAACGCCCCTGTCCATGCCTACTCGTCCAAGTGTCTGTGGTGAAATGCACCCTGTCACACACAGAGTTTCTCAAAGAAGCAGTGATGTTGTGTGCGACATGCTGGTGGAGCGCAGGCACTCCTTTCATTGAGAAGCAGTGCTGACTGGGCATCTGGTACTGGGGCACTGCGACGGACATAAGGTCTCGAAAATCCTCTGTGTCCACCAGGCGGAAAGGCAGCATTTCTGTAGCCAAGAGCTTGCAGATGGTGAAATTCAACCTCTTAGCTTTCTCATGGCTAGGAGGAAATGGTCTTTTACTTGTCCACATCTGAGGGACCGAGGGCTGGCTGTTGTGATTAGACGTGGTTGAGAAGGGTGTCCACGGCAAACTGCCGGTCTGTGAGAAAGATGCAGGCGGACATGTTAGGTTGCCTTGTTCCAAAGGTGGTGCTAGCAATGTCAGACAGCGCTGAACACCAGCTGGTGTTTCCACCTCCAAAGAAAATGATGACCTGCCAATCACGCTGGCTGTTGCAGGTAAAGAGGTGGCAGGTCTGCGTCCCAAAACAGGTGTGACTACTGTCCCCCCAGTCACAGAGGATGAAGAGACTGCGGATGCACAAGATGTGGCAGACGGTGGTTGGCCCGGCCGGCTAGGCCACATTGTAGCACCGTGAGCTTCCCACTGCAACTTATGCTTCATATCCATGTTCATGCATGAAGTACTCAAACTATGTATTTTTTGGCCTCTACTTAGCTTTTGCTGACAAATGATACAGATAACATGAGTTTGGTCATCTTCATCGATCTGAAAAAATGCCCAGGCTATGCAAGGCTTAGCACCCATGCGACCTGAAGAGCCACCACGACTTGTGGTGAGAGGCAGAGTTGTGTTTGAGGATGCAGTTGTTGTCGTGCTTCCAGTACTATGTCTCTGTCCAGGAAGGCGCAACCTGACCTCGTCGTCACTTGCATCCTCCTCCACCTCCTCTGATGACCTCATCTCTTGGCTGACTGTGGGTTGACAGTAAGTGGGATCTCCAACCTCGTCATCATCACCCTGTGTGTTATCACACCCGTCGTCCACAGAGCCAACCTCTTCCTGCCCTGACAAAAAACTAAAGTTTTCGCTCCAATCAGGTATTTGAGTCTCATCATCATCTTCCTCACTGTCTCCACCAACAGGAGTTACAATTTGGGAACGAGGGTCTACATTATGGTCAGAACCTTCTGCGTCTGGTCCTGGATCCGACTCATAAAGATTCTGGGCATCAGTGCAGATCATTTCCTCGTCTGGATTCACAGAAGCTCTGGAGCCGACCTCTGATTCCCAGGCTATAGTATGAGTAGACAGCTCTGCAGACTCAACCATCTGTTCTACCCCATACTCAGACGAGCAGCTGGAGACTTGGGAGCTGTGAGGAAGCAAGTGCGATTGGGGTGACACCTCTGAGGACTGGAGTATTTGTGATGTTGAAGTTGAGGTGGAGGAGAGCCCACTTAAAGGAGCACTTGATATCCATTGAAGCACCTGCTGTTTTTGTGCCTCATCTGGAATTTGTAGTGATTGGCGTGGCCGTAAGAAAGGGATCTTATCACATTGTCCGCAAAAAGAAGTAGACATCTTAGTTTGGCTGGAAGATGGTCTTTCTTCTGCAGATGTTACTGTTGCTTTAACACCTACCCCATGGACACAACCTTTTTTTCCCTTCCCAACATACCTATTCCCCTTTCCACCAGCAGCAGGCCTTTTTCCACTCATTTTGGTGGTTAACTAATTGACAACTCTGGAGTTGTTTGCACAAAAAACAATGGATGGGAACCGAGCAGAGCTGAGTGGCCAAACTGTGATATTAGCCCAAAAGTATTGGCTGGGTTAGATGCAGATAAAAATTATATTGAACAAGTCCCACACACTGCTAGAAGCCGAAATATTTTTTCAGAGCTAGATGCAGAAAAAATTATATTGAATTTGCAACCTGATGGAGGTCAGTATAGATGGACTAATAGAAAAAGTCCCACACACTGTTACAAGCCGAAATATTTTTTCAGCGGTAGATGCAGATAAAAATTATTTTGAACTTGCAACCTGCTGGAGGTTAGTATAGATGGACTAATAGAACAAGTCCCGCACACTGCTATAAGCCGAAATATTTTTTCAGAGCTAGATGCAGAAAAAAATTATATTGGATTTGCAACCTGATGGAGGTTAGTATAGATGGACTAATAGAACAAGTCCCACACACTGCTACAAGCCAAAATATTTTTTCAGAGCTAGATGCAGAAAAAAATTATATTGAATTTGCAACCTGATGGAGGTTAGTATAGATGGACTAATAGAACAAGTCCCACACACTGCTACAAGCCAAAATATTTTTTCAGAGCTAGATGCAGATAAAAATTAATTTGAATTTGCAACCTGCTGGAGGTTAGTAAAGATGGACTAATAGAACAAGTCCCACACACTGCTACAAGCCAAAATATTTTTTCAGAGCTAGATGCAGAAAAAAATTATATTGAATTTGCAACCTGATGGAGTTTAGTATAGATGGACTAATAGAACAAGTCCCACACATTGCTACAAGCCGAAGCCCAAATATTTTTTCAGGGCTATATGCAGATAAAAATTACTTTGAATTTGCAACCTGGTGAAGGTTAGTATAGATGGACTAATAGAATGATGCTCTGCCCAAAAGGTTTTACTTCACTAGGTGCAGTAAAAAAATTTGTATTCTATACACTGGTGGTGTAGCTTGCAACACAGATAGGCTTCTCCACTGACTAACACACACTGCAAGAGGACAAAAAGGATTTCCTTTGCTAGATTTAGCCAAATGCTGTGAAAAAAACATGCACAGCACTGGCACAGACCTGCCTGGCAAAAAGTGATAGGAACTGATGTAACCTAGCCCTGAAAAGGACTGCAATTACAATTAGTCTTTACTCCCAACCTATCTATTTAAGAGCACAGACCTGCCTGATAAAAGTGATAGGAACTGATGTAACCTAGCCCTGAAAAGGACTGCAATTTCAATTAGTCTTTACTCCCACAACCTATTTAAGAGCACAGACCTGCCTGATAAAAGTCGTAGGAAATGATGTAACCTAGTCCTTAAAAGGACTGCAATCACAACTATTCCTACTCCCAAGCTATCTGTAGATTTGTGCGAAAATTGGCTTCAAATTAACAAAGTATAGCGCACACAGCAACAGCGGTGCCGTCTAACATGCAGCTGCAGCAGTGAGAAAATGGTGGCGACGGGGAAAATGGCTGGGTCTTATAGGGCAAGGACATGTGACATACACTGCCAATGACACATGCCCTTGCTTGTGTGAAAAAAAGCATTTCGCTCCGCGTGTGCACTGCTGATAGGCTGACAGACTGCACCTCCCCACTATAAATACGGGAAAGAGAAAAAAAATGGAGATCTTCATTATTTCTGCAGAGATCCATCCCCTGCCCCTCCCCTCGCCCCGCTGTACACTCAAACTGCGTATTAACATTAATTTTCAGCATTACTGAGAAAAAATCCAGTTATGATTTTGGTGCACGAACAGTTATCGAACATAACCTCGAACAGCCAAATCTTTTTCAAATCGTTCGGGTTCGCTGAACGGCTCAAACACCGCCCAAAACAGCTCAAATTTGAGATTGGCGAACAGTTGGAGTCAAACACCGCTCATCTCTAGTCACGACCGGCTAGCTCGTCCTTAATCCTTCCAGAAAGGCCCTCCCAAAAGGTGGACACCAGAGCCTCATTATTCCAAGCCAGTTCAGATGCGAGAGTGCGGAAACGCATGGCATAGCGTCCCACAGAAAGACTCCCTTGACGGAGTCGGAGAAGTGAGGAGGCAGTAGAGGATCTTCGCCAAGGTTCATCGAACACCTTCCGGATAGCCGCGAGGAAGGACTGGATATTGGACACCAGAGGATCCCCTCTCTCCCACAGAGGGTTAAGCCATGCCAATGCCTCTCCGGTGAGGTGAGACATGATGAATGCCACCTTGGCCCGGTCAGAGACGAACTGGTGTGCCAGGAGTTAAAAGTGCAGCGTGCACTAATTTATGAAGCCCCGACATAGGACAGGGTCACCACCGAAACAAGAAGGTGTAGAAAGCTGGGGTCCAAAGCCGGATGTCACAGCGCCACTGGGTTGTGGTGAAGCCGGAGCAGGTGCCGCTCGGCTAGAGACTGACACAGTCAGGGTGGACAGCGTGTCCAGGCGGGAGTTGACTGTCTGCAGATAGGACAGGATAGTTTCCTGTTGGGATCTCTGACGAGAGACCTCCTGATACAGGTCAGAGAGCAAAGGAGCCTGGGAGCCACCGGATTCCATGGCCTGTGAAAACTGATACAGTCCGGGAGGTGGAACCTCTGTGCTTCGGTGCAAGGAGGGACCAGAGGGGCGTAATGAAGTGCCTACTCGGACCAACCCAGGTCACATGGTGGCTTAGTCAACTCCTTGAACCAGGGAGGGACCGGGCAGGTGAACCAGGTGCCACTCTGGGACTGACATTGTGTGAGAGCAGGTGACTCCCACTGGTCAGATGATAGGAGCTGATCGGTACAGCAGATGAGCACGGCAGGAAGGCTGGCAGGTGATCTGGGTAGATAAGCAGGCAGGTACGGCTGACAGCCAGACAGGTGCTCCGGGTAGGCAAGCAGGCGGGTACGGCGGATAGCCAGACAGGTGCTCCGGGTAGGCAAGCTGGTGTCCATGGCAGATAGTCAGACAGATGCTCCGGGTGGGAAAGCAGGCGGGTAAGGCGGATAGCCAGACAGGTGCTCCGGGTAGGCAAGCAGGCGGGTATGTCAGGATAGCCAGACAGGTGCTCCTGGTAGGCAAGCTGGTGTCCATGGCAGATAGCCAGACAGGTGCTCCTGGTAGGCAAGCTGGCACGGCAAGTAAATGGCAGGGGCTCCGAGTAGGTAGGCTGGCGGGCACCGCAGGTAACTGGCAGGTGTTATGGGTAGGCTGACTTGCGGGCACGGCTGCTAGACAGACAAGCGGGCAGGACTGTTAGACAGACTGGCGGGCAAGGCTGACAGGCAGCGGGACCTGAGGGCTGAGAAAAGTGTTAGCACACAAAACAGCAACCTTGCACAGGCACCTCCATTTTGGAGGAGGTGCCTAATACAGGGGAAGTCCTCCGGCCATTGGCCGGGGACTCTTTAGGATGGTGCGCACGGCCCCTTTAAGAGGGAGGGAGCGCGCACTCTAAGCACAGTGCCGGAAAGCTTTAGGATGGTGCACAGCAGCAGCGTGAGGCGAGCAGGAAGACGCTGGACCGGGACCGTGGCGGTGAGGGGAACGGAGTCTCTGCCCGGCAGGAGGCAGAGACGCCGATGCTACAGTCCGCCATGGAAAATTACCCCTACATCTATAACTGAATAAAATAATTACAGTTTTCTAAATATACTATATATTGATGTGGGATGACAAAAAAATATTGCATGTAGCAGTAATTTATTATGCTTTATCCTAACCTGTGTGCCCTTGCTTCCATGCTACAATTTTAAACTGGGTATACTATAGAATACCTGCCTACCTTTCAAAACCCACAAAAATAAACTCATCTTTTAATTATGGACCTATACTATCATTTTTATGTGCACATTCAGTACCACAAATGTGTGGAGCTTATTTAGTTCCGATGTGAACTGTGGTAATGAAGGAGAGGCAGCCTGCCACATCAAATCTCATCTTTCTGATACTTATTCCAAGGTTAAAACTTTAAGTTCCAACTCAATATCTTGATCTAGCTGTCATTTAAATAAACTTATCCGTCTGATGGCCAATGCCATGACTAACAAAATTGAAAGTACTGCATTTACTGCAAATTAAGTTTTCAACCTGAAGCTCATGCACGAGCGCTGGCTATTAGTGTGTTTGACTCCCTGAACCCAATGAAATCTGTTAGACATATTTGGTAATTTTTACACTTTTATTCTAATGACTGAGATATTCTAGGAGATAGTTATTTTGTGCCATTATTGCAGAGACATCAGTTAGCAGTCACACTTTGTGGCTATAAAAACAGAAAGGGTGCGGCATGTACTTCTTAGTAATTGTACCCTAATCATCAACTGTTGATGGACTATCGTAGGTATTGAACATTTTTTTGTTACCAGAAAACATCTAAGATCCAGTAACATTTTGAATTTTATTCCTGAAACTGTTAATTTACTAAGCATTAGAGTTGTGTAAAAAGATTTGCAGGCCCCCAGTCCAGCATCCATATTGGTAGTCTGTAGCTGCCGGACAAAATTCTTGTGAACCTTCTGTTATTGTGGTATGACTAGTACATCTACTTATTAGTACACCAGCAATGTGACACACGCATGACATTGGTTGGCTGACTAATCAGAGAAGATGTCAGGGATGTCAATGCTAGTAGGAAGATTCAAAGGTTTTCATCCTCTGACTACTGAAGTGGCAGCTGGACCAGGGTCCTTTTAATATTTTTGCTCAATTCTAACAACTATATATATATTTATTTCATTTTTTATTCATCATACTTTTTTACTGTGTTCTTACAGAAAGTGATACATTAAATTAGTCATCAAATTGCATTACATATGACATTGCTTCAGTTATAGAAATAGCACATACACATCCCTCTACTGTGTCTATTTGCCACCTTTCTTTGAGAAGGAAAGAGTTCATTAGAGATTAATAAATGCATTCTAATACAAAATATAGAACTAAATGTTAATAAGTATTTGATTTGTACCCTTGTTTTTTAAAATAATTATAATTTTCTAATATTATTTAGTTTAAAATATGATCCCTCTAATCCTTCAGGTTGACTCCCAGGTCAATGCTGTCAATAATGTCGTCAGAGGTATTACGCTACTTATACGGACTCACAATAAAACATAAAAAAAACAAAACTAAAATGGATTTTCCTGGGAAATATCTTAAGGAACATCCTTTCCAGTGTAATGACTTGTATATAAGGCAAAATAAATATACAAAGACAAAAATGCTCCTCCACACCTTGGGCTATGTTCACACGTAGCATTTTTGATGAGTTTTTGCACTTTTGCATTGCTTTCAACCAAGATAAATGCATTCACCAGGAAATGTCATTTTAACATTTTACAACCTTATCTGGCCATGTGGTGTGTGAGACATCATCAGACACATCCTGTTACATTTATGATGGAGGGACTCTGAAAGCCACAAAGCCTATTTTTATAGGGCCATCAGGTAGGCCTTACTATTCTTAAAGGGCCAGCAGTTGGCCCTCGCTATTGCTAGAGAGACATCAGCCGGCTATGCTTTGTTGTTCCAATTATTAACGAGTTGGTCTCCTATACTGTTATTGTGTATGCAATGACTGCAAGGGCTGCCAAAAATTTGGACGCAACCCAATACCCCTTTGAAGAGACTTAGAGGAGGGTCTCAGTAAAAAAATTTTTCCCATTATAAAGGAACGGGTCTCCTATAGTGGTAATGCCCATGCTGTGACTGCAAGGGCTGCCAAAATTTGGGAAAAACCCCACTAACAATTTAAAGACACATAGAGCTGGGCCACAGTAACGACATGTTCCCATTAGAAAGGAGAAGGTCTGCTATTCAGTTATAGGGTATGCAGTGACTCCAACGGCTGCCAAAATTAAGGAAAAACCCCACTAATAATTTAAAGACACATAGAGCTGGGCCACAGTAACGAGTACGACATGTTCCCATTAGAAAGGAGAGGGTCTGCTATTCAGTTATAGGGTATGCAGTGAGTGCAACGTCTGCCAAAATTTAGGAAAACCCAACTAAGAATTTAAAGGCACATACAGCTGGGCCACAGTAATGAGTACTACATGTTCCCATTAGAAAGGAGAGGGTCTGCTATTCAGTTATAGGGTATGTAGTGAGTGCAACGGCTGCCAAAAAAAACCTACTAACAATTTTACGACACATAGAGCTGGGCAAAAGTAACGACATGTTCCCATTAGAAAGGAGAGGATCTGCCATACAGTTAAAGGGTTTGCAGTGAGTGCAACATCTGCCAAAATTTAGGAAAACCCAACTAAGAATTTAAAGACACATACAGCTGGGCCACAGTAACGAGTATGACATGTTCCCATTAGAAAGGTGAGGGTCTGCTATTCAGTTATAGGGTATGCAGTGAGTTTAACGGCTGCCAAAATTTAGGAAAAACACCATTAACAATTTAAAGAAACATAGAGGTGGGCCAAAGTAATGACATATTCCCAATAGAAAGGAGAGGGTCTTCCATACTGTTGGCCTATGCAGTGACTGCAATAACTGTCAAAAATTTGGAGGCACTCCAATGCCCCTTGCAAGAGACGTTAAGGTCAGAGGGCCTCCTGAAAACAATGTTCACATTATTAGAAAGTGGGTCACCAATACTGTTTGCCTATGCAGTGAAGCAATGACTGACAAAAATTTGGAGGAACTCCAATGCCCCTTGCAAGAGATGTAGAGGTCAGAGGGCCTCCTGAAAACAATGTTCCCATTATTAGGAAGTGGGTCTCCCATACTGTTTGCCTATGCAGTGAAGCAACGGCTGCCAAAAATTTGGAGGAACTCCAATGCCCCTTGCAAGAGATGTAGATATGTTGATATTGTACATATGATGGTGATATGGTGGTGGAGGATGAGGATGCAAAGAAGGAGGAGGACAAGAGCAAATAGACAAAATCAAGAAGCATATACCCATGTCTGGGTGTGAGGACAGAGGTGCATGGGAATAGAGATAGACCTCCAAAAAAAAAGAAACTGTATTTGAGTTTGTTACGCTGCTATCATTCGGAGATGTTGAAAAGTCTGGCCCAATCCAGGGCTTGTTCATTTTTATAAGAGTCAGCCTGTCAGCATTTTCAGTTGACAGGCAGATGCGCCAATCAGTTATAATTCCACCGGCGGCACTAAAAACCCGCTCTGACAAAACACTAGTGGAAGGGCAGACCAGGACCTCCAAAGCATAGAGTGCCAGTTCATGCCACATGTCCAGCTTGGATATCAAATAATTATAGGGCACAGAGGAATAATGGAGGATGTTGGTACGGTCGGCAAGGTACTCCCTTGCCATCCTCCGAAACTTTTACCTCCTTGTGAGTGTACCCCGTGCCTCAGGGCCTGTGCAATGGGAGGGTCTCAGAATACTGTTCCAGAAATTTGACAGTGTTACCCTGCCTCTGCTGGATTGCATTTGTGTCTCTCTCGCCTGTACTCCTTGGTTTTCCAGCAAACTGTGACCTCTGCCACCAGCGTTTTCAGATGGGAATTTTTATAATAATTCCGCAACAAGGGCATTCTGATACTGCCCCATTTTATTAGGCCTGTCCAGCATGGGAATAAGAGACAGAAAGTTTTCCTTGCAGCGTGGGTATAGAAGTGTCACCAACCAGTAATGACTGTCACCCAAAGGTTAGGGTCACGGGAAAGGCAGCGTAACATAAACTGAGCCATGTGTGCCAGACTGCAAAGAGGCAAGACTTACGTGTCCTCTCCAAGAGGATTACTGACCATGCTCCCCTCATCTTCTTCCTCCTCCTCCCTGTCCTCAGGCCATCCACGCTGAACAGACGGTATGACAGTTGTGCAGGTAGTACAGTCTATAGCGCATGAAACTAGCTCCTGTTCTTCCTTCTCCTCTTCCTCATTGTCACCCAATCCACGTTGGGTTGAGATGAGGCTAGGCTGTGTGTAATCACCTTGTATAGTTCCTTGCTCCATCTCATCGTGCTCCGCCTGAAATGCATCCTCTTTAATTGTGAGCAGAGAGTGTTTCAGAAGACAGAGAAGCGGAATGGTGATACTAATTATGGCATCATCGCCGCTCACCATCTTGGTGGAGTCCTCAAAGTTTTGGAGGATGATACATTTGTCTGACATCCATGTCCACTCCTGAGGTCTTATGTGTGGAGTCTGAACTGAATACCGACTGCCTTGTTGATGCTGGTAGTCAACAACTGCTCTCTTCTGCTCACAAAACCTTCCCAACATCTGTAATGTAGAGTTCCAACGCGTGGGGACATTGCAGATCAGTCGGTGAGGGAGGAAGCTGCAAATGCTGCTGAAGCACGGCAAGGGCGGCGGAAGCTGTAGCTGACTTTCTAAAATGGGTACATAGGCGGCGTACTTTGTTAAGCAGATCTGGCAGATCCGGGTAGGTTTAGAGAAACCGCTAAACCACGAGGTTAAGCACATGGGCTACGCATGGTACATGTGTGAGCTTGCCTCAGAGCCACCACCAGGTTCCGGCCATTGTCACACATGACCATGCCTGGCTGTAGGTTCAGCCACAGATCTGCCTGCTCTTTCAAAGCTGTCCTCAACTCTTCAGCATTGTGCGGTTTGTCACCTAAGCATATTAGCTTCAGCACAGTTGTTGCCACTTGGTCGAGTCAGTGCTGAAGTGCTTCCGGCTTGCGACTGGTCGTTTCGGAGATGGAGGTTGAAGAGGAGGGGGTGGAGGAGCTGTAGAATGTGGGGGCAACCCTGATTGACCAAGGGCCTGCAATCCTCGGTGTTGGGAGGACGTGTTCCATCCCAAGGTCCGACTGGGTTCCGGATTCCACTATATTAACTGTGTCCGTGGTTAAGTGGACTTTTCCAGTAACTGCATTGTTGAGGGCACGTCTAATGTTGTGGGACACATGCTCATGTAATGTGGGGATGGCACACTTGGAGAAATAGCTGTGGCTGGGGACCGAGTACCGAGGGACAGCCGCCGCCATCAGGTTGCGGAAAGCTTCCGTCTCCATTAGCCTAAAAGGCAACATTCCGAACACAAGCATTAGCATAATGTATGAATGCAGTAGTGTGGCCTGTGGGGCGTTGGCTGCGTATTTGCACTTGCGTTCCAAGGACTGGGGTAGGGAGAACTGAACAGTGTGCTGGGATAAGGACGTGCACGTGCTTGCTGATGGTGCTAGTTGAGAGTGTTCAACAATAGGTGCAGGGCAGGAGGCATCTTGGTATGCACCATGGACAGCGGATTGGCGTGCACACACAACAGCGAAACAAGCAGTGGTGTCACCTGCAGACACTGTTTCTGGACCCTGGGGCTCAGCCACTTAGTCGGGTGGTCAGGCTGCTAGTTTTGCCATCCCTGCTGATGCTGGCCTGGCATGTGGTGCAAATGGCCTTTTTGAGGTTATCTGCAGAGTCTTTAAAATATAACTAGACTCGGGAAGACCTAACAGTTGTACTGGCAACTTCCGTCATGTTGGCGTTATGAGGAACGCTTTCCCGCTTTGTGTCTGTGGCCACCATACTGCTTCTTCCTGCCTGTTGTGGTGGTACGCCTCCCTCCCCCTGAATGCTGCTGTCCTCGCTCTGTATGTTCTCCTGCCAGGTTGGGTCAGCTACTATATCTTCCACTACCTCATCTTCCATTTCCGCACCGTGGTCCTCCTCCTGACTTTCAGGCAATTGTGTCTCATCATCATCCTCATCCACCTCTTGCAACAGTAATTGTACTTTCCCACCGTCGCCTTCATGTAACCGTGGCTGCTCTAATATTTGGACATCGCTACACACGTTCTCCTCTTGACTCGCTTGAAGCTGGCCGGGTGAGAGGCCCGAATCTACAAATGGAAAAGTGAACAGCTCTTCTGAGTGTCCAAGTGTGGAATCAGTTGTCTCTGGGCACTCGACATGGTGGGAGGAACGAGGATCATGGGGAGGAATATGCGGTCCAGACTCATGGGTACTGAGACTTAACCGTGTGGAAGACATGGTGGTGGTGGAAGCATTATCTGCTATCCAACCAACTACTTTTGACACTGCACTGTTTTCAATAGAGGTGTACTGTGGTTCCCTAGTAATTGGGACAGGAAGGTCGAGTGACAAGATGTGGGTGTTTGTTGTGGCACAATTTCAGCTTACCATGGCACGTCCTCGGCCTCTGCATGCACCATCACCATCATGTCCACTTCCCCATCCCTTGCTACGCACCTTGAACATTTTAAATGTAGGAAATATTTTCCATGTTCATGAGAAATGGCTGATTTTGAAACACAGTTATATTTGATACGTCTGACAGAGAACCACGATTTTAAATAGCAGGCCTGTAATTTACTAATATTTTTCTACACAGAGACCTAGGGTGAATAGATTGACCGACACAACAGAATGGAAATGGAAGAAATGTTTGATTTTGGAACAGTCTTATAGGTTATATGTCTGACAGAGAACCACGGTTTTAATTTACTAATATTCTACATAGATACCTAGTGTGAATAGCTTGACTGACACACTGCAACAAACTGAAAATGGAAGAAATGTCTGATTATGGAGCAGTCTTATAGGTGATATGTCTGACAAAGAACCACGGTTTTAAATAGCAGGCCTGTAATTTACTAATACTATTCTTCAAAGAGACCTACTGTGAATAGCTTGACCGACACACTGCACGATTTTAAATAGCAGGCCTGTAATTTACTAATACTATTCCTCACAGGGACCTAGTGTGAATAGCCTGACTGACACACTGCAACAAAATGGAAGGAAGAAATGGCTGATTTTGGAACGCTGTTATATACAGTACAGACCCAAAGTTTAGACACACCTTCTCATTTAAAGATTTTTCTGTATTTTCTTGATTATGAAAATTGTACATTCACACTGAAGGCATCAAAACTATGAATTAACACATGTGGAATTATATACTTAACAAAAAAGTGTGAAACAACTGTAAATATGTCTTATATTCTAGGTTCTTCAAAGTAGCCACCTTTTGCTTTGATGACTGCTTTGCACACTCTTGGCATTCTCTTGATGAGCTTCAAGAGGTAGTCACCGGAAATGGTTTTCACTTCACAGGTGTGCCCTGTCAGGTTTAATAAGTGGGATTTCTTGCCTTATAAATGTGGTTGGGACCATCAGTTGTGTTTTGCAGAAGTCAGGTGGATACACAGCTGATAGTCCTACTGAATAGACTGTTAGAATTTGCATTATGGCAAGAAAAAAGCAGCTAAGTAAAGAAAAACGAGTGGTCATCATTACTTTAAGAAATGAAGGTCAGTCAGTCCGAAAAATTGGGCAATCTTTGAAAGTGTCCCCAAGTGCAGTTGCAAAAACCATCAAGCGCTACAAAGAAATAATTTTCATAGTCATGAAAATACAGAAAAATCTTTAAATGAGAAGGTGTGTCCAAACTTTTGGTCTGTACTGTATGTGATACGTCTGACAGAGAACCATGGTTTTTAATAGCAGGCCTATAATTTACTAATGCTATTCTTCATAGACACCTAGTGTGAATAACTTGACCAACACACTGCAATGGAATGAAAATGTAAGAAATGTCTGATTTTGAAACAGTCTTATAGGTGATATGTTTGACAGAGAACCACGATTTTAAATAGCAGGTGTGTAATTTACTAATACTGTTCTTCATAGACACCTAGTGTGAATAGCTTGACCAACACACTGCAACAAACTGAAAATGGAAGAAATGTATGATTTTCAAGCAGTCTTATAGGTGATATGTCTGACAAAGAACCACAGTTTTAAATAGCAGGCCTTTAATTTACTAATACTATTCTTCACAGAGACCTACTGTGAATGGCTTGACCAACACACTGCAACGAAATGGAAGGCAGAAATGGCTGATTTTGGAACGCTGTTACATATGAGGCCCATGATGGATTTCCGAGTACGGGACAATTCCTGGCTCGCCCAACTTAACAAGATCTCTACTGATACTGGTGCAAGTGTACGGGGTGTGGATTTGGGACTGCAGGAGAGCATTACTAAATTGAGGGCAACATTGAAATGTAGAACTCGGACCTGGTGTAATCACGCATTCCTCTGTAAATACATCGATGGGAGCCTCATTCCTAGGGGCCTCAGAGTTTAGATCTTTCCATCATTTACTATTGAGGATGAATCTTTTAAAAACCATTGGGAAGCATTGGCTAATACCTGCTCTCTAGGTTTCCTGAATCTCCTGAAGGATTTGAATGAAACCTCACTAAGAGAGATGGAAACAGAGCTTGAATCATTACAGACTATTTTAAAAAAAGATATGTCATCTGAAGACTTGAAGCAATTAAATGAAGATATTGATCTGGAGTCACAGAAATGGGTAGAAGAGATATATGCGAATAAAACCAAAATATTTGCATGTGATACGAACCCTCTCAGTATATAAATGGAGATTTCCAATAAACAGAGTACGACAGAATTTTAGAAATTTCTCATCACTCTCCAGACCTTCCTCAGCTGCCTCTTCCATCTCTATTGATGAGAGAAATCTGGGAGAAGGTTCGAGCTCTGACCCTCCTATGACCTCTCAATCTGCATCATGCATTCAGACGAGACTGAATAATAGAAGGAAGCGAACCACACCATACCAGGTTGGTGGCTCGCGTGTGGGGCCTCTGTGTTGTGAACCTCTCGACACACATTTTTGACTAAAGCACAGGTGGAGGTTCTAGAGTTGGGCTTGTCATTTGCTCAAACCAACTCATTTAACTTTTTCACCGCTTTAAAGGACCTCAACTTGTTTGCCTATAAACTAATTTTAAAAAAAATTAATTCCAGGCCAAGTGGTGACAGGGACCCAGTGGCTGCGGCGGAGAGGGAGGCCGTACAAATTCTTGAAGATCTCCTCTTGGAGCAGGAGCCTCAAAGGACAGGTGGGTCGCTACAAACACTTTTACCCAAGTCCACAAAGTTCCCTCCCTTGTCCATAAGTCTGGCAGTGGAAATTTTTGTGCTGTTGGTCACAGATGACTTACAACAACTCTCCACCCGTAGAAGATATGACAACCTCACCTACTTCCAGCGGACGGCTATCCAACAATTACGATCCCTTCAAGATGTTGTCATCAAACCGGCAGACAAGGGCGGGAACATTGTTATATGGCAATGCTCCAAGTATGAAAGGGAAGCACTACTACAGCTAAGAGATACTAACACCTACCCTAGACTGTCGTTTAATCCCACTGCCTCCTTCTCCGTCACCCTCCAGGGGATCCTGGCCCGGGCCTGTGAACAACAAATCATTGATAAGAAAACCGTCAAGGCATTAACGGTACACTCTCCAGGCTACGTTCTATCTGCTCCCTAAAATTCACAAGGACGCCCTCTGCCCCCATGGGGGTCCGATCGTGTCTGGTTTGGGGGGGTCTTAGTGGACAGATTTGTACTTATATTGATAATCACCTCCGGCCATTTGTGGAAACACTACCCTCCTATATTAAAGATGGACGTCCTTAGGCGGGTCAATGGCGTCCTTGTGGATGAGAGTACTCTCATGGTCACGGCCGATGTTGAGAGCCTGTATATCTGCATTAAGCATGATCTCGGTTTGGCGGCAGTCCGCCTCTTCCTCGGGACTTCCAATCTGGACAGCCCATCATGTGATTTTCTCCTCGAGCTCCTCCACTTTGTCCTCCATCACAATTATTTTCTTTTTAAAAGATGTGGTATACCTACAGAGGCATGGCACGGCAATGGGGGCGGCCTGCATGCCCTCGTATGCTAACCTCTTCCTGGGTGCTTGGGAGAGGGAAATTTTTGGCAGCGAGGGCGTGCAGGGCGTGGACCGGGTCGTGACGTGGCTCAGGTACATAGATGATGTTTTCATTCTTTGGCAGGGTACAGTGGAGGAGCTCGATGAATTCATGAGGAGGTTGAACCTTAATGAATGGGGTATTAAGTTGACGTATACTTACCATAAACAAAGAATGCCCTTTTTGGACATTACTCTGGAGGTTGACAAGGATTGTCACATCCAGACTGATGTATTCCGTAAAACAACGGCAGTCCACTCCTTGGTTCATGCCTCCTCTGCGTATCATAGATCAACTATTAGGGCCGTCCCGATTGGACAGTTCCTGAGGATGAGGTGGATCTGCTCCTCTGATTCTCAATTTGAGAGACAGGCGGCTGATCTTACTGACCGCTTTAAAAACCGAGGGTATAGCAACAGGTGCATCGGTGGTGCTATGGGAGGGCAAGGGGTACCTCGCTTAATCGCTTTTTGTACCCCGTCCCCGCGGACAGGAAGAATGATTCTGGGAAGGTCCTCTACATCTCCACCTTCAACCATGAGTGGGAGGCAATGCGGCGGATCTTCTCCTGACATTTTGGGGCCTTGGCGCGGAGCCCTTCCTGCGTGACCACATTGAAGATTATCCTTTGATGACTCCTCGCAAAGCCAACAATTTGGGCGACCTATTGGTTTCCAGCCACTATGTCCCCCCACCTACCAATTCCTTCCGATCCCGCGGACCTGTGAAGGGGTTCTTCCCATGCGGTCACTGCCTGGCATGTGCGAATGGCGTGCGCTCTGTTTCCTTCACCTCATCCGATGGCTCCCTTGAATTTCAGATCCGCAGTTACATCTCATGTGGCTCCACATATGTAATCTACTACGCCACGTGTGCTTGCCAATTCATTTATATTGGCTTGACCACTAGAGAGCTGAGGGTGAGAGTGTGAGATCATGTGCGTGACATTTGTGCGGCCAGGTCAGTGACCGACCTCCGGGAACTTAAGACTCTCCCACGTCACTTTCGGCGCAAACACAATTGCAATCCAAAATCTCTGAGGGTGCGTGGGATAGGTATCCTCCACTTAGGATCCTGTGGAGGAAATGGGGGGAAAATTCTGGCCTAGAAAGAGGCCAGATGGATCATCAACCTTGACACCATGGCTCCGCGAGGTTTGAATGAGTCATTGGGTTTTGCTTCCTTTCTATGATATAGATATAATATGATTTGTTTGCTCTCCTGTCAGTCCCATTATTTAAATCTCGGCCCTTTTTTTTTTTTTAATTGTATTTTAAAATGTCACTTTGTATCTGTTATGATCTGCAACATGTACTAAGGAAAGATAGGGGAAAGCTGTCCCTACAGTAAGACTAAGCTGAATCCCTACGATGTAGCGGGCTGCCTGTTCCTAGTGAACAGACCCGCCTTAGTCCTCGGCTAGTCTGAACGAAGACCTATAGAATTAAGGGAGGGGTCCCTAAAAGAACTAAGGACTGGAACAAAAATGGGACACCTCCTAAACAGAAGTTGTTGCAGAACACAAAAAGACAAACTGACAAAAAGTACTAGAGGTCCCAGAGGACCAAGCAAACTGACAGAGATAGGGACCGAAGCACCAGGCTAGCAAAACAGTCAAACTACACTGAAGTCCAGCACAGCCATAAGGGCGGAGCTGGAATATAAAGGCAGATGGTCACATGACCGCAAAACACAAGATAGAAAAAACTAACAGGAGGGTTCTAACAGTACCCCCTCTTTTATGAGGATCCTCCGGATCCTCCAGGCCCAGGCCTATCCGGAAACCTCCTGTGGAAAGCTTTAACAAGCCTAGGAGCAGAGACATCATCCGTCCTTACCCAGGACTTGTCTTCGGGACCGAAACCCTTCCAGGAGACAAGATACTGTAATCTCCCTCTATGCCATCTAGAATTCAAGATACAAGAAATTTCAAATTCGCCGTCTTCCACCACAGGAGGAACTGTGACAGTGGCATCCCTATCTGATACATCAGCCTTTTTCAACAAGGAAGCATGAAACACAGGATTAATCTTCCAGGAAGTAGGGACATCCAACCTAACACTATTGGTCATGGTATAGTGGATTTTGTTCAATAACAGAATGGTGGTTATACCTAGACACTATGCGCTGTTAATATATGGTCAATGTAATTATCCCATTTATGTGGTTCATTATTAGTATATTTTATTTTAGGTATAACGGACTTGTCATTATATAACTGTATGACTTCTATTTAGAAGTATTACTTGAAAAATTATATCATTGCTCTGCTTTTTATGTTTTATTTATGTTTTTTTCTGTTGTCTTTTTTTAAACAGGAGTGTGGTGGACACATACAGTGCCTACAAGTAGTATTCAACCCCCTGCAGATTTAGCTGGTTTGATAAGATGCAAATAAGTTAGAGCCTTCAAACTGCAAACAAGAGTAGGTTTTATGAACAGAAGCATAAATCTTACAAACCAAAAAGTTATGTTGCTCAGTTGAATTTTATTAAATTTTAAACATAAAAGTGTGGGTCAATTATTATACAACCCCTATGTTTAATATTTTGTGGAATAACCCTTGTTTGCAATTACAGCTAATAATAGTCTTTTATAAGACCTGATCAGGCCGGCACAGGTCTGTGGAGTTATCTTGGCCCACTCCTCCATGCAGATCTTCTCCAAGTTATCTAGGTTCTTTGGGTGTCTCATGTGGACTTTATTCTTGAGCTCCTTCCACAAGTTTTCAATTGGGTTAAGGTCAGGAGACTGACTAGGCCACTCCAACACCTTGACTTTTTCCCTCTTGAACCAGGCCTTGGTTTTCTTGGCTGTGTGCTTTGGGTCGTTGTCTTGTTGGAAGATGAAATTACGACCCATCTTAAGATCCTTGATGGAGGAGCGGAGGTTCTTGGCCAAAATCTCCAGGTAGGCCATGCTATCCATCTTCCCATGGATGCGGACCAGATGGCCAGGCCCCTTGGCTGAGAAACAGCCCCACAGCATGATGCTGCCACCACCATGCTTGACTGTAGGGATGGTATTCTTGGGGTCGTATGCAGTGCCATCCAGTCTCCAAACGTCACGTGTGTGGTTGGCACCAAAGATCTCGATCTTGGTCTCATCAGACCATAGAACCTTGAACCAGTCTGTCTCAGAGTCCTCGAAGTAATCATGAGCAAACTGTAGACGAGCCTTGACATGACGCTTTGAAAGTAAAGGTACCATACAGGCTCGTCTGGAACGGAGACCATTGCGGTGGAGTACGTTACTTATGGTATTGACTGAAACCAATGTCCCCACTGCCATGAGATCTTCCCGGAGCTCCTTCCTTGTTGTCCTTGGGTTAGCCTTGACTCTTCGGACAAGCCTGGCCTCGGCACGGGAGGACACTTTCAAAGGCTGTCCAGGCCGTGGAAGGCTAACAGTAGTTCCATAAGCCTTCCACTTACGGATGATGCTCCCAACAGTGGAGACAGGTAGGCCCAACTCCTTGGAAAGGGTTTTGTACCCCTTGCCAGCCTTGTGACCCTCCACGATCTTGTCTCTGATGGCCTTGGAATGCTCCTTTGTCTTTCCCATGTTGACCATGTCTGAGTGCTGTTCACAAGTTTGGGGAGGGTCTTAAATAGTCAGAAAAGGCTGGCAAAAGAGATCTTTAATCCACACATGTGAAGCTCATTATTCTTGGTGCCTGAACTACTTCTTAATACTTTAGGGGGACCAAACAGAATTCTTGTGGTTTGAGGGGTTGAATAATAAATGACACTCTGAATTTACTTTTAACGTTTTAAAAAAAAAAAAAAAAAAAAATTTGCTGCAGTGCATTTCCCACTTCCAGGCTGATCTACAGTACAAATGTCACAATGCCAAGTTAATTCCGCATGTGTCAACCAGCTAAATCTGCAGGGGGTTGAATACTACTTGTAGTCACTGTATTTTTTCATAGGATCTAGAGTGCTGAAGGGTCCAGTACATCTGACTAACATAGTGGGGACCCCGGTCCAAATTTCACACTGGGGCCCATTTCACTCTACTTATGCCACTGTTCAAGTGCTATTCTTTTCTTTCATTACAGTTTAAAGTAATGCATCTGTAATACTAATCAGTTATTAAGTGTAAATACAGCAAACAGCTCAATGCAGTTATTAAAAATATATTAAAAAAAAAAATCTATATCCACTGTGTATTCACATTGATTGTTATAGATTTTTCTGCAGTACAAGATGCCTGTCCCAACATGAACAAATGTAATATGTGTGTGGTGCTCTCACAATATCAATTTACAAGGAGAGATTGACATGTTCAAATAATCCAGTGTGAAAGTGTTGGAAAATGACTTGTAATCAGTGCTGGATGAGACCAAATTCTAGACTGAAATTCTGGTGGTTGGGAAAATCATTGCTGATGACTTTTTTTATTTTACTCATTTCCTCTTAGATTTTTAAATTATATAGTCATTTCGGTTGAAGAAGTGTGGGTATCTGTAAAGCATTTGAACTGAGTTTTCCTCATTATCTTCAAAATGTTTCTTGTTTATTTACACTCCCCCGCATTAAAATTGCAACACCAAGAAGGAAAATTTGTGGAATTATAGAAATCACAGGGTCGATAGATATGTAGATGGTATTCAAATGATGAAAACAAACAAACAAAATGTTCAAAACACCTCGATTTATTCAGCATCAAGAATGAATGAAATAAACGCACTTACACGCATTAGCATGCTATCAGTTAGGTTAATAATGGTTTTCTGAGGAATATTCTGCAACACTAAATTTACTTGAGTTTGCAAAACATCAAGATCTGCGTCTGGTGGCTCCCCTTTCAATTACCGACCAACGATGCTTCTCGATGGGAAATACATCTAAAGATGTTGTAGGCCATAGTAGCAGGATAACCAGGTTAAACAACATGCAACCTGGAGTTGTGTTGAAAACAGCTTTTGGAACACTGGAGAAGTGGTAATACCACTGGTTCCACAATAAAATCAAGGTAAAGCTGTGTACCTGAAATGAAGACTGCATGGGTTCGGCTACCATACATTATGCCACCCCGCACCTTAATCCCAGGAGTAGGAGTGGTGTTATGTGGCCTCTTGATGGTGTTACCCAAGTGATCTCATCAGATTTGAAGAATGGCACATAGTGATTCAATCTGTACTGCAAGTGAAATTAGATGCAACATACTGAGCCCAAGGTGTCAAAAAGTGCCAATACAAACAATCAAAAGGTGTTTGCACAACAAGCCAGACATACAGCTACAAGTGCTCCATTGACCTTGTGCCACTGCTCTCAAAGACTATTGTAGATATCAATGGAGGCTTAAATGGAGGTCTATCCTGTTCATTGATAAGTTTCACTTTTATCCTAGACATACAGTTATATGAAATAGTTTGGGCACCCCTATTAATCTTAAGCTTAATGTTTTATAAAAATTGGTGTTTTTGCAACAGCTATTTCAGTTTGATATATGTAAGAACTGTTGGACACAGTAATGTTTCTGCCTTGAAATGAGGTTTATTGTACTAACAGAAAATGTGCAATCTGCATTCAAACAAAATTTGACAGGGGCATAAGTATGGGCACCTCACCAGAAAAGTGACATTAATATTTAGTAGATCCTCCTTTTGCAAAAATAACAGCCTATAGTCGCTTCCTGTAGCTTTTAATGAGTTCCAGGATCCTGGATGAAGGTATTTTTGACCATTCCTCTTTACAAAACAATTCCAGTTCAGTAAAGCTTGATGGTCGCTGAGCATGGACAGCCCTCTTCAAATGATCCCACAGATGTTCAATGATATTCAGGTCTGGGGACTGGGATGGCCATTCCAGAACATTGTAATTGTTCCTCTGCATGAATGCCTGAGTAGATTTGGAGCGGT
This sequence comes from Phyllobates terribilis, assembly GCF_046119375.1. Lineage (NCBI taxonomy): Eukaryota > Metazoa > Chordata > Amphibia > Anura > Dendrobatidae > Phyllobates > Phyllobates terribilis. The sequence goes on from NW_027362764.1 coordinate 460,888,817, forward strand.
GTTTTGGATCATTGTCTTGCTGAAAGATCCATTCCCTGCGTAACTTCAACTTTATCACTGATTCTTGAACATTATTGTCAAGAATCTGCTGATACTGAGTGGAATCCATGCGTCCCTCAACTTTAACAAGATTCCCGGTGCCGGCATTGGCCACACAGCCCCAAAGCATGATGGAACCTCCACCAAATTTTACTGTGGGTAGCAAGTGTTTTTCTTGGAATGCCGTGTTTTTTTTCCGCCATGCATAACGCCTTTTTGTATGACCAAACAACTCAATCTTGGTTTCATCAGTCCACAGGACCTTCTTCCAAGAAGAAATTGGCTTCTCCAAATGTGCTTTTGCATACCTCAGCCGACTCTGTTTGTGGCGTGCTTGCAGAAACGGCTTCTTTCGCATTACTCTCCCATACAGCTTCTCCTTGTGCAAAGTGTGTTGTATAGTTGACCGATGCACAGTGACACCATCTGCAGCAAGTTGATGCTGCAGCTCTCTGGAGGTGGTCTGAGGATTGTCCTTGACTGATCTCACCATTCTTCTTCTCTGCCTTTCTGATGTTTTTCTTGGCCTGCCACTTCTGGCCTTAACAAGAACTGTCCCTGTGTTCTTCCATTTCCTTACTATGTTCCTCACAGTGGAAACTGACAGGTTAAATCTCTGAGACAGCTTTTTGTATCCTTCCCCTGAACAACTATGTTGAATAATCTTTGTTTTCATATCATTTGACAGCTGTTTTGAGGAGCCCATGATGCCACTCTTCAGAGGAGATTCAAACAGGAGAACAACTTGCAAGTGGCCACTTTAAGTAGCTTTTCTCATGATTGCATACACCTGGCTATGAAGTTCAAAGCTCAATGAGGTTACAAAATCAAAAAAGTGCTTTAGTAAGTCAGTAAAAAGTAGGTAGGAGTATGTAAAGCAAGAAAATGATAAGGGTGTCCATACTTATGCACCTGTCAAATTTTGTTTGAATGCAGATTGCACATTTTCTGTTAGTACAATAAACCTCATTTCAAGGCAGAAACATTACTGTGTCCAACAGTTATTACATATATCAAACTGAAATAGCTGTTGCAAAAACACCAATTTTTATAAAACATTAAGCTTAAGATTAATAGGGGTGCCCAAACTTTTTCATATAACTGTAAATAGCTAGAAATTGTTCTGGGGACCAAGTGGGCAATACTATAAAGAGGTCTTCACGAAGGAACATGAAACATCTGCCCAACAAATTTTAGGATATGTATTGTGTTCAATGTTTTTCTTATTGACTAGAAAAAAATCTGTCTGCAATTGTGTGTATATTTGTGTGTGCATGTCACAGGGGGAATTTGTGAGTGCATCTGTGTAGAGACACCCTTTTAGAGGTTGCATAAAACGTACAATCAGCATAAGCATCTCCTCAGAAAAATATGTTATATATGTTAATAAAATGTCCCTTTTTCAATTTGTTTAGTTTTGGTTTGAGTCTAGAGGGATACAAACTGCATGATGTAATTGATAACATAATTACATTGTAAGCTCTTGCATTTGATTCAGGAACAGTTGGCAGTCCTAATTGCAAAGACAGGAGGGGATCACTATAAGATTCTGTAGACTAAAGTGCCTACACACTTAGCACTATTTTGTACCAATATACTGAGTACTCATTTTCTTACAAAGTGCATTCCAGAATATAAATGAAAGTTAGTTAAATGTAAGGTAATCACGGCCTTTTCACAGCATACCTTTCCACAGCATACAAAAAAGTGGTGTAAACAGGGGCTTGCACAAATTAAAGTGGTGGCCCTGTACCTAAACTGTCCTTTATAAATACCTATCTTTACACCTTAAACAATTTGCAATTAGCTTTATGATGCAATGCCCTATTCCTCTCCCTACCTATCTAATCCCTGAAACTGTTTTTTATTTTATTCACTTCCTGTGACGTTTCGTTTGAGAGGAGTCTCAAATGGGACATCACAGGAGGTAGTGGCTGCCCTCACTTTCCTGCAGCGTCTATTGCCATTTCTGGAACAGGACATTAAAGGAGTAGCAAGTACTGGATTTACTTACAGTTTCTTGCATCACAGTCATCTGAACATGACCTGGATCCATATGGTCATAATGATAGAATCTGTGGGAGAGGAGAGTGCAGCGCCCGTACTCTGCTACTATCTCCGCCGCTGCTTCTAACTATGAAACAAGACATCATCAGTGGGTGCAGATAGAAGCAGTGAGTGTCACCAAGCCCTGCCCCACAGCTTCTAGTACAGCCCTCAGATGATTCTTCATCAGGGAGCCGTGATAGAATCAGAGAGTGACACCAGTGTCTCCACTGATGACGATTCATTGCAGCACTGGTGTCACTCACTTCTTCTATCACAATGGATTCAGGATAATCTCAGAGGGTGGTGATGCATGAAATTGTAGTAACTACAGTGCTGCCCTTTGATGACATCCTTTTCCAGGAGGGACAATAGGCGCTGCTGAGAAGTGAGTGCATCCCCAGTCTCCTGTGACATCCTGTTTGAGACTCCTCTCAAATGGAACATCATATGAAGTGAAATAAAGCAAAAACATTTAGGGATTAGGTAAATAGTGAAATGTGAAGGGTATTGTATAACACAGTTGATTACTAGTGTTGAGCGAGTAAGGTCTCATTAACCCTTTCGGAGAGCATGCTCGCGTGCTTGCCAAGTATTTTGGTGTGCTCGGCATTTCTTTTATTGTCGCAGCGGCTGCAAGTGTCACGGCTGTTAGACAACTGTGACACATGCAGGGATGGCCTATCTGACATTTTCTTACTGTTTGACAGGCAATGCCTGCATGTGTCACAGTTGTCTAACAGCCGTGACACTTGCAGCTGCTGCGACATTAAAAGAAATGCCAAGCAAGCCAAAACACTCGGCAGGCACTGGAGCAAGCTCGTCAAAAGGGTTAATGAGACATACTAACTCAACACTATTAATTACAAAAGTGGTTATGGTGTAAAGATAGATATTTAGAAAGAACATTTTGGTATCGGACCACCCCTTTAAGGATCACATTATGCAGTGTTTTTGTACTTAGTTAAAAATATACTTCATAACTTTTATATTATCAATAACAGTGTTCTTTTGACCGGTGTCTGGCTGATATGCATCTCCACACTGTTTATTTGCTGTATAGTAATTAGGACAAAGTATTTCCATGCAAAACACTCGCTGGCTGTTGTGGGTCCCTGGTTCGCTGCCTCTGTTTCCTGTTAGGTATCTTTTGGTTATTTGTTACTCCTTGTAGCTTTTCTATAACTCCACATTTGGAGTGTTTCAGCACAGCTCTACTAACTACAGTGGCCTATATACTGTATTTATACACTACATGAGTTGTGTACTTGTTTTTTTGCTACATGTTTAATATGGGAAGTATTGAATGGAGTTGATCAAAGAGGAATCAATGAGGGATCAAAAAAACAAGTACGCCGCCCATACAATACACAAATACACATTGAAAAAGGATTCACACCCAGTGAACTGATCTATATTGTTTCATTTTACACCCATAAACTTAAATGTATATTACTTGGATTTTATGTAATATACCAACACAAAGTTAGAAGTATTTCTAAAGCGTAAAAGAAATTATACATGTCTTTCTAATGAATTTATTGAAATGTATTGCATTTGTATTCAGCCCCCTGAATCAATACTTTGTAGGACCAAATTTTGCTACAATTACTGCTGCAGGTCTTTTGGGGAAGGTACTGTATGTCTCTACAAGATCTGCACATCTAGATGCAGAAAGTTTTGCCCATTCCTCTTTGCAAACTAGCGCTAGCTCAGTGAGATTGGATGGAGAGCGTCTGTGAATAGCAATTTTCAAGTCTTGTCACAGATTCTCAACGGGATTTAGGTCTGGACTTTGACTGGGCCATTCACACACCTGAATATGCTTGAGCTAAACCATTTCATTGTAGCACTGGCAGTATGTTTAGGGTCATTGTCCTGCAGGAAGGTGAACCTACGCCCCAGTCTCAAGTCTTTTGCAGCCTCTAACAGGTTTTACTCCAGGATTTCCCTGTATTTATCTTCATCCATCTTCTGTGACCAGCCTTTCTGTCCCTGATGGTTTCTGGGTGATGTGTAGTGTTAGTTTTTCACCACACAGCATTTTGCATATAGCCGAAAAAGTTTTACTTTGGTCTTATCTGACTAGGCCACCTTCTTCCACATGCTAACTGTGTCCCCTACATGGATTTTTGAAAACTACAAAATGAGACTTCTTATTGCTTACTTTCAAAAATGTCTTTCTTCTTGCCACTTTTCCATAAAGGCCAGATTTGTGAAATATATGACTAATAGTTGTCCTATGGATCTCTGTAGCTTCTACAGAGTGACCAAGGGCGTCATGTCTGCTTCTCTAATTAGTGCTCTCCATCCTTTTAATGTCAGTTTTGGTGGATAACCATGTCTTGGTAGGCTTGTGTTGTGCCATACTCTTTGTATTTTTGGATGATTGATTGAACAGTGTTCAATGAGATGTTCAGGGCTCCGGCTATTTTCTGATTAACTAATCCTGCTTTACTTTTCTCCACAGTGCTATACCTGACTTGTTTGGTGTATTCCTTAATTTTATGATGCTGTTTAATCCTTAATATTCTCATACAAACCACTGAGACTTTCACAGAACAGCTGTAGATATACTGAGAATAAATTATACACAGGTGGACTCAATTTATTAATTATGTCACTAAAAATGTGATTAAATCAGTCATCAAGTACGGGGATAAATGGGGGCTCAGCCTTGGAACCCGCATCAAATGCAGGGACACGATCATTGATGTACCTAAACGCCAAAGGTTTTTTGTTTTTTTTTGGAGGGAGAAGACGATGTTTTTAGTAGAATCATTTTTATTCACCCACAACTTTTTTTTATTATATTCTACTTTTAGTGCAGCAGAATAATACAAAAAATACTTATTTGCCATCATTTTACTGTTTTTTTGTTATGATTTTCCTCATAAAAATGAAATAATGTGATGATTTTATAGACTATGCCATTCTGGATGCGAAGATACCAAATATGTATACAAAATGCAGATTTATTGGTTACTTTTTATAAGGATTTTTTTGTTTTTCATATTGTGGATTTTTATAATATTTCTACAATTTATGTTTTGTGTTACTTTTTTACTCTGTTCCTCTTTGGGACTTGCACATTTTAATCTGATCTAGAGACTTGTGCAGATGACCTTTTGGCCATGCAAGTCAATGAGCCAGTGGAAAACATTTGACTGTACTCGGATAACATACGAGTGCAGTTCGATTTCCATGGACTGAAAGAATGGAGAAGATGGAGACATTTTTTCTCTTCATCTTCTCCTCATCCGATAGAATCGGATCACACTATGATCACACTCTTACCAAACTGTGATCAAACTCTGATCAGAGTTTGATCGGGGTGTGATTTGCATAATCGACCCTATTCTCTTGGTTGAGAGAATACACGCTCGTGTGACCCTGGCCTAATACCCTGCAATACTTCCATATAACTGTTTAAATATTTTAATAAGCATTTTGGGATTGAGAGGTTCTTTTTAACTTTTCTATTGTTTAAAGCATTCTTACTTTGTAGCATTTTTTCAATGCCTGTCTAAAATTTTGCAAAGTTCTGCACAATCTATTTTATCTGTTTCTTAGGAAATTTGAACTGTATGATCAAATATACAGTATATGGTCATATCCCTTCTGAATAGTGGTTTTGGCCTTAGTGGTCACATCTATTGCTAACAAGTGCTTGAATTTGAAGATTTGTGCTTTTTTAACATTTAAGATTTAAGTGGGTACTCAGTGGAGATAAAATATGTTTGTAATGTCTCTGCCCTCATAAACTATAAAAATGAGATGCTCAGTGCAGTTCTATGATAATGATAATGTCTCCTTGTCTGTAGACCGAGGTGAGGGGGCCTGGTGGGGGCGTGGCCTTCTTCCTGCTATTAGCCCTGCCGTGAAGTAGACATTTTCAGGGGAATGGCTACAACTAGAAGCTGGGTGGGGTGGGGGAAGGCCACATCCCCTCATCTTGTGCTGCAGTGAAGGAGACACCAGGGGGCTGGCTGCTGCTGCTAAAAGCCAGGAGCAGGCCTTGTCCCTGTCACACCCCCTTCACCTAGGACTGGCTGTTACTCACAGTGGGGAGCTTCTCACTGCTGTGTGACATAAGGTCCCAGACAGGAGGGGGGAGCAGATCCTGTCACACTGAAATACAAGTGTTTTAAAGATAATAGAAGTGCACTGGGCATCTCATCTTTATAGTTTCTGAGTGCAAGGACAGTACAATTTTTTTCTTATCTCCACGGAATACCTCTTTAACATTATAAATAACCAAAGAAAAGAAACCCTAAAAAGAACTTTTACTGATACTATTAAAACTATATAAATATATGAAACATATATATTTAAAACAGCTAATACTAGAAATTAGGGGTATATCCATGGAGGACCAGTAAAATGGCCAGCTGACCCTAGTCGGCCCTAAAAAGCTTTCAGCCTACCTGACTGCAGAGGTTGGCACCCTAAATAGTCGATATGGCTCCCCTACTCAACGTCGGCAGTCCCTGAAAAGGCCCTAATGTCACCTGTACTAGACAATAAATGTATACAAGGTATAAATATATACCACCCTAATGGGGTCTCACATACAATTATTGGTGGTTGTACTAGAACGTGTGTCATATAGATTGTAAGCTTGCGAGCAAGGCCCTCACTCCTCCTGTAACTGTTGAAATGTCATACATTGTATTGTTTATATTGTCTGTACATGTCCCTACTTAATTGTAAAGTGCTGCGGAATATGTTGGCGCTATATAAATAAAAAATATTATTATTATTATTAAGAATATTTTAATGTAATACAGTAACCAGAGTCTGCCAGTTGTACATAACATAAAGATAAATATTAAGTCCAAGGTGCATAAAATGCATAAGAAAATTCTAAAATGCACCCAAAACCAGAAACTTCCCACCAAATATACAGAAAGACTCCTAAAAAGTAACTTATCTCAAGAAATATTCTTCAGAATTGGATGCCTAATCCCTTTGTCCCAACACGTTTCTACCATCATTCAAGCGGTTCATCAGGGAACGCTTGGTAGAGACAGACCATAATTAGTCAGAGGGTCAAATAACGTTTCATACCCCCATTGATAAGAGGGAATAATGTCCATGACCCCTTTAACATTAACAATAGCCTTGTAGCTGTAGTTTTGTTCTAAGAACAATCTTTTAATCACATAATCCATAAATCACATGACTTGTAATTTTAAAAATGCAACCAAAAAAAGTAATAAAAGTGCAAGTGATATTGCAAATTAAATTTAAAAATGCACTAAGTGCAAGGCAACCAGGCATTTTTTCAGGCCAAAAACATACCAGAAAATGTATATGTGAAGGTAACCTATAATGGTAAGCTTTTCCTCTATGCTGGTTATCTGTCTGTATGTCTGCATCCTTTGTTTTTGTCTAAAAAAATACTATTTTCAGTACAATAAAAGGGTGCTTGCTGGTTCACCTAGCAGGTATTGATCAGTGTCTCAGCTGTCAGGGAAGCTTAGATCAAGGACCCAGGTGCTAAAGAGGCTTCAAGGCTTCACAATAATTCAGTTTGCAAAGAAGACACATTTTCTCTACAAGTCTTGCTGACCTAATATTAAATTATTTTTATCTTTTACAGAAATTCAGGTTTTCAAATATAAACACATAACCACACATGTAATACTACATTTGTTCTGCAATAGTATTTTCATGTGGTAATATTAGCTATTTACTGAGTGTCTTTGCAGTAAAGTCTGTGGCAAAAATCTTAAACTGAGTCTTAGAATTCTGATTTGGTGGATGATTTCAAATACTGCAAATATGTGTACGGATGTGTCAGAGGCTGTCATGTGCTTCTCACTCTTGAGGACTCATTCAGGATATTTCCAGTACTGGAAAAAAACAGTACCGGAGATATCCGTGTCCGTGTGTATGATACGTGTGGCATACTTGTCGTAACTGTGTGCTGCCCTTTTGCCGCAACACTATCACACGTACCGGCGCTTGGGAATTAGCGGTACTGTTAGCACTGTTCCAAAGCACCGGGTGCTGAACACTGCCTTCATCATTGTCCCCTACCAGTGCTGTGTACAGCGACAGCAGGAGACAATGTTGACAATTGTATTCTGCCCCCACTGTGTCCCAAACCTGTAAAAATACGAATAAAATGAAAAAAAACCTTATACTCACCGGCCCTAAGGGTCCCACACTGTAATCCATCTGACCTCACATGCTGAGGAGCAGAGAAGAATGACTCGCTCCATTGAGCGGCCCATGACCTGCGCTGAGCTCACAGAGCAGTGTTTTGTCACTCAGTGAACACAGTGAAGTTCAGTTCCCTCTCGATGGTCATTCTCCCCTACTCCTTTGCTTATGCAGTTAGATGGATTACAGCGTGGGACACTTAGGACAGGTGAGTATAAGGATTTTTCAACTGTACAGATCTGTACTGCTGATTTCCAGGCGCCGGTATGTGTCACAAGGATGACACACAAATGTCATCCATGTCTCATCAGTGTGCACGTTTGCGGGCCATTTTGTGGCCTGTGCTGCGGGTAAAAAATGGACATGTCAGCGTATTTTGCCCGCCGACACATGGTCCGTGAAAACACACTAACATGTGCACAAACGCATTCATTTGAATGGGTCCACGTGTGTCAGTGTCTCCAGTACGTGTGGAAACGGTCACCACACGTACTCAAAACACGGACGTGTGAAAAAACCCTAAGACAGCACTTGCACAAAGTGTGTGATTTTACTGCATTTTTGTGATTGTTATGATATGTGAAACTGCAAAGAGTTTTATAGGCACTAATGTACTCTTTTAATGTAATATATTGTGCTTAAAGTATAATGCAATATATTTGTGCATAAGATATAGGGAAAGTATAGGATACAGTTTAATGCTTAGGTTAAAGATAGCTAGTGACTCTAGATAGATGAGGACATAGGTTATAGTATAAGGCTGATAGTTACAGTAGATTTAGGAAAGGGAAATATGCAGAGGGGGGCATATTAGTTATTGGAAGTGGAGCACAGGTACAGTTAATATGTTTGAGACCAGCCCAGCTTGGGAGGAGCTATGGTCATATAAAAAGGGAAGCACTTTCTGGTTATATCAATTGGAGATTAGCTTGAGAGATAGATTTAAGATTAGCAAGAGTTCAAGGCCAGGGATCTGGAGGGTACAAGAAGTACAGACTTTTCTGGCATTATGAGGATGTTGGTGACTGTCTTCAATGGACATTCCTATGACGTCCGGGGTCTACAGCCCGAACTAGGCACTGGGAAGCGTGCCTTATCCCTTCCAACAAGTGGAAGCCAGACAGAAACGTGTGAGGGAGACTGGTCTTGTTAGTACTGCGGAGCTGGACGGAGTATCCAAGGGGCTGAGGGAGCCAGGAAGTGAAAAGATAGCTCAGCCTGAGAAAATGGAGAACATGGAAATGTACTGTGCTATATCATCATCTGAACGCGTACTGTTCATTAAAGCTGTTTGATAAGTAGCCAGTGTCTCCTGATTTTTGTGCACCTGATCCTGGACCTAAAAAAGTGGATTCAGTGGAGGCCTCCGGCCTGAATGTGAGTAAATTGCATTGTACACAGCATGACACTAAGGGAGTAGGGCACTGTTTATTTGTGGGGTGCCAGGGCGTGGGAACGCAGCCTCTCGACCAGGACAACTTCCTTGGGCACCTTACATATGCATAAATATTAGCTCTGTTTTCCCCAATGACAGAACACAAAGCAATCTGCAATATTTTACTATTTAGCACTCTAGGCTCATTTCATCAAGACCATAGTTGTTCACACCAGTCTTAATGAGGGGGCATGCTTGAGTAAGCCACTTCTGGTTAATGAATATATGCATGTCTCTTCATGAATCTGGAGCATCTGAAGCTTAACATGTGCCCCTGAGTGCTACACTAGAAATCTTACCCCAGTCATGTACTACAGTGAAATTTCTGGTGTAGGGAATATTACAGCTCGTCATTAATTAGGTGGATTGTGGCATTGCTCGCCGTGCTCCCGTCTTTCCCCAGTTTTGCTAAAATGGCGAGAAATTGGAGTGAAGATGCCAAAAGTCTCAAAATTTAGGCGGAACTCCAAGTTGCGCTTAATTTTTCAACTGGTCAAAGCTTTTACACCAGAATTATGGCATGAAAGTTTTGAGAAATCAAGCCCTTTATGTCTGCGCAGATCCAGAAAAAAACAATATTGGGGTAAGCTCCTTCTGAAGTGAGTTGTCACACAGTGAGCTATATTTGTTGGAGAGGTTGATCTCCTGAGACCCATGGACACATGTACAAGTGTTTATATGTTTATTTTTTTTAGTTATAATTATATCATCAGACACAACAGGATAAAAAAATGAAAAAATTATTTTTTATTTATTTTTTGTGCTTGTTTTTATGGTATTCTTTCAAATGTGCTCTACTTAAGGTGGAATATTACTAACTAGCATAATTTATTTTTATTCTCTGGACATTTTCTTGTAAAACTATTAATAAAAAAAATAATATTAATACCAAAATAATAAGAGCAACACAGATACAAACAGTAAAAGCTTCTCATAATATATGTTGCTCCATCTAAGAAAAATATTTTTCCTTCCAAAAACACAAGTAAAGTAATAAAGTCAGAATTGCAAAATTTATGTTTTATACTGAAGAAATCAGCAAAAGTCTCACTTTAGATAATGGTTCTTTGGTGCAGAATGTTTATATTTTTACATCGACAAAATTGACCATTTTTGTAAACTGACACATTAAATTTAACAAACTGCACAGTTTGGATATTTTTTCCTACATATACCTCTGATGACTAAGTGAAACTGAGCTACATCCCTGTAGTAAATGTAACTGTGTCTAACATTTTCTCAGTGCTGTGAATTAGATGTAGCGTGTTCATAAGCCTGTCAAATCTGCACATTACTGACTGCTTCTGCTCTAGCATTAGTAATGACTAATTTAACTTTGTTTCCTTTTTGTGTCATGTTATAGCAGCTACATTAATTAAATAAATATGATACACAAGAGTTCTCTTTATAAAGTGTTGATCTTCATGTTTATTGTATACTGCTGTATAGATAATGAACTATACAGTATACACATGCATGGTAGACCATCATTTTAAATGCAATTCAGAAACTGACAAAAGCACTTAAAGTGTAACTGCCTTTTTTATTTAACAGAACAAAACATACAATTTGGTTAGTATTCACTAAACAAAATCAGAGAGGTTAAAAAAAACTAAACAACAGATTTTACTTTGAACATAGATCTCATATTGACTCAGTAATGTGATTTTCTAATTTCAAAACCAAGTACTGAAATTTATTTTTTGTACAGTTTTTTTTAGATTTCTGATTGTAGATTTGTAAATTTTATTTTCCCTACATGATTATAGAGGGTGATAACTTGCTTGAGGTACTAAAACGTCACGTGAACAGCCATGCAGTGGTTTGGTTTGATTTTCAGCAGTAAAATAAGCAATTGATTGTTATGTGTCAGTTTTTGAAACAGTAAACAAAAAATGACGCATAACCTAACCCAGAAGGACATGATAATAGTTAATGGAACCCTTTGTCTCTATTTGTATTAGTTATGCAAAGGTTCAGTTTTTACTGCTAAAACAAAGCAAACAGAACTACCATGCGCAGGTGTGAACACAGCATAATACTAGTTTGAAACATCTGAAATGAGAGGCACCTTTATTGGCTAACCAGAAAAAATATATATATATATATGCAAGCTTTTAGAGCACAGAGGCTCCTTCTTCAGGCAATATTACAAATGAATTGATAAGACAAAAGGCACAACATTTAAGAGATGTTACAGCAAGACATTTGTTCATGAGGTGTAAGGGGTGATGCCTCCTAATGATAAGTCAAAGAGATCAAATTTAGAGTTTTTAGTTGCAAATGGCAAGTCTGTGAGAATGTTTAATTATCTGGAAACCGTCTGGTGAAGGTGTGAATTGAACCCATGTAGTGAGTCATAAATCCAGGTGTTAGATTGAGTCCAAGGACAACAGAGAGAGAGAAATTTGGGCATTCAAACTGATAAGAATGTTCAATTCCTTGACAGGACTCAATCTAACACCTGGATTTATGACTCACTACATGGATTCAATTCACACCTCCACCAGACGGTCTTCAGATAATTAGACATTCCCACAGACTTTCCATTTGCAACTAAAAACCCTAAATTTGATCTCTTTAACGTATCATTAATTTAGGAGGCATCACCACTTACACATTGGTTAGCCAATGAAAGTAGCACTCCAAGAATACTTTTGAAATTTTGTAAGTACTTCTAAGTACTTAATGGACTTGCTCTGCCATAGAAAAAACAGATTCATTTGTTGTTACGTCTGGGAATCAAGGCTCATAATAAAGGGTACGCTCTTAGAATGATCCACTTTATAATTGATGTGAATGCAATACAATGAAGTCTCTGCATAAGGCCCACTTTACACGTCAGTTTTTATGTTCATATGCGGTCCGTTTTTAAGGACCTCACACTAATTGTATTCAATGGTGGTATACATATGTCAGATTTTTCACACGGACCATGTATCTGTGTGAAAAACTTGCAGACATCCTTTTTTTTCCAGCACCCCAGAAGAAATGTGCACTCTGATGGCACATAGATGACACGCGCCCAAATAAAATTCTCCAGTGGCTGAGGAAAGCAGTAGAGTTAGTGCTTTTCCCAGCCGTCGGTTGCTGGCTACAACTATCATCATACTTGCCTGGTGTCCCAGTGATTAGCGATGCTGATGAGAGTTGTGGTTAGCGCTATTCCCAGATGGCGGGTACTAACTACAACTGTCATCATCCTTGCCTGGCCTCCATGCGATCAGCAAGACCAGGCGACACTGATGAGACTTGTATTAAGCAACTGCCGTCTGTGAATAGTGGGCATGCAATAAATTAATTAATTAAAAAATGGCCTGGAGTCCTCCTTATTTTTAATATCCAGCTGAAGGAAAGCAGACAGCTGAGGACTGGTGTTATTATTCTAGGAACGAAGAAAGGTTCCCAGCCTATTAATAACAGCTCACAGCTGTCTGCGTGGCCTTCACAGGGTTATTAAAAAGGGGGGACCCCCAAAAAATGATTTTGGGTCCCCCCTATTTTTAATAACCAGCAAAGGTTAAACAGACAGCAGTGGGCTAATCTTAATATGCTGAGAAGGGGCCATGGATATTGGCCCCCTTCCAGACTAATAACACCAGCCCTAATCTGCCCCAAAAATGCTCAAATTCTGGCATTTATCCTCGGCTCTTCCCACTTGCCCTGGTGCATTGGTAAGCGCAGTGTAATGGTTTTGAGTTTGATGTCAGCTGTGTAATGCATCAATCCCAGGGGTTAGTAATGGAAAGGTGTCTATAATACACCCCCATTACTAACCCCGAACTTGTATGGATATTGGCCCCTTCCCAGAATAATAACATCAACCCCCAGCTGTCTGCTTTCCCTAAGCTGGTTAGTAAAAATAAGGGGGACCCCACGCAATTTATTTTTTATTGATTTATTCAATAAATACAAGTACAGAAAAGTACACATGCAAAGCACTGATTATACTGTATATCACACTGACATATTTTTATCCATCTATGTTCCTCATCACTATCTATCTCTATCTTTGAACATCTTTAATATATAACACTCTTTTTTTTCCATGCTGCATTTCATTCCATATGTGTCACACTGACAGCATACAGACACACGGATGTCACATAGATGTCACATATGTACACAAGGATGACACACAGACATGGAACACGGATCTCACCAGTACTGTTTTTTCCAGAGAAGATAAAGATATATGGGATCTGTTATTTATAATAGGGGACAGAGTATCTGTACTACTTTTAGACCTTTGATATTCTAGTTCCGTCAGCTTTCACAAATTGGAAAAGTGGTGGTGTTTCCCTTTGGGTACGAGTTCACCTAGAACACAGTTCAGGTGATTAGATAATTGTAATGGAGGTAACTCCAATAGAAACATACTTTGAGGTAAATCAATCTTTAGTGGTCTTTTGCTTCATAGGAAAATAGTTAAAAAAAGAAAAAAGTAAAACATGAGGAAAAAAACGCTGTTGAAGTAGGGTACCAGTCAGGGCATTGTTCACCTCTTTTATTGGATCAACAAAATTAGGATTCAAAGCATGAGGTTCAGTGTTGTACCGACGCCTTCCTTTGGCCAAATGTAAAGCAATAGACAAGAGCAGCTAAAAAATGAAATGGTAAGAAACAGTAACAACAAGGGGGAGGGCACATACAAATTATGTGACATAGGCAACAAACAACCAGTATGAATACAATTAAAACAAGGCTTATGTAGAATCACTATCAATGGTCATATCTTTTGAGAGCGATTCATCATCAGGGGACGTTTTAGAGCAGACACTTCTGATGCATTAAGAGGCTCATACCTCATAAAGGAAATGTGTCAGCAGGTTTTTGCTATGTAATCTGAAGACAGCAGGAGATAGTGGCTGAAGCATAGATTTCAGCAATGTATTACTTATCAGGCTATGTGCTGTTGTTTAATTAAGGTTTTATCACCAGGATATTATCACTACCTGGACTACAGCTGGTGTGAGCCCTGGTCCGATCACACCACCTCCTCTGATAAGCAGCTCACTGTCAATATACAATGTACAAAGAAAGCTGTGGTGTGGGTGAGGTTAGCTTTCTGGGCTCTGCTACATGCTACATCTAACACTGATTCTGTTCATGCAAAACACATGACGACTTGTCAGTTTTTTCCTAGCAGCACGGAATGACAAGGGCACACTGATGGTAATTACGGACCATTAGGGTCAGACTAGGGTGTCTGCGGCCCACAGTGGGAATTGGCTCTCGGGACCCACCCCACAGCTATATGCCAATACCTGTTAGCTGTTATCCCTGTTATAGTGAAGCGTAGACTGTAAAACACAGGAGGCTCCTGCATATCTACTGTGCACACACGATAACGGGGATGTACAATTATAGTAATTTGCATTAAAAGGTTCTTTGATGCAAACAAATTAGCACTGATCTACAGGTTAAGTAGATAATAAACTTATTAATCAGTGGAATCCAACAATTGGAAATCACTCCGATCAGAAGAATGGAGAACTTTTATCCCTGACAGGGAGCAGCAGGTGGGATGTCTGACCGCAGCTCCGTTCATCCTCTTTGGAGCTTCCAGAAAAGGCCAAATGCAGCACATGCAGCCACTGAGGGAATGAATTGATCAGCAGTCGAGTCGCACATGAGCCCCATACTAATGGGGATAAAAGTTGCACATTCTGCAGATCGGTGCAGGTCCTAGCAGTCAGACCCCCACCAATCAATAACTTATCATTTAACCTTTGGGCACTTACACACGTTTAGTATTTTACATCAGTATTTCTAAGCCAAAATCAGGAGTGGAAAAATCGGAGGAAAAGTGTAATAGAAACACACTGAACGTGTGAACATGGCCTTAGGATAAATGATTACTTGTTTTCACTGTAGAACCCCTGTAAGTGCTTATTTGCTACCATGTAAGAGCCACACGACAGGTAGGGGTTAAACGTACAAGTATTTAATCTCTATTGGAAATCAATCTTCCGCTTATTGATATTAGAGAGAACAAATGACTGCCATACATAACACAATCCACTATGCCAAGACCAATAATACCACACACAAGGAACAAATACCGCCACACCATGACCAGATCACATATTATCACCCCCACAGTGACCAAATAATACCACATACAGGGGTTAAATACCATCACACCATGACCAGATCACATATTACCATATTACCACCACATAGTGACTGAATAATACCACATACAGGGGATAAATACCATCACACCATGACCAAATTACATATTACCACCACATAGTGACTGAATAATACCACATACATGGGATAAATACCATCACACCATGACTAAGCTACATATTACCACCACATAGTGACTGAATACAACCACATGCAAGAGAGAAATACTATCACACAGTGACCAGATCACATATTACCATCACATATTGACCGAATAATACCACATGCAAGGAACAAATACTGCCATACCATGACCAGACTACATAGTGACCGAATACAACAATACTGATCATTAGTAAAATCCACAATACAAATAACACTAATATTACCACTGGTGACATTATACACAGAAGCTCTGTATATAGTGTCAGTGTACAGGTAATACAGTGATCACCAGTGACATTTTACACAAGAGCTCCCTATATAGTGTCTGTGTACAGGTAATAACAGTGATCATCAGTGACATTATACAGAGGAGCACTGATAGGTGGCGGCCATCTAACATCACTGCTATGTGACAGAGCAGAGTGCCCTGTGCAGCAGCTTGAGAGTAATAAGATCACTGATATTTAAGAGGAAGCCCATTTCTATTAGAACTGTAGCTAAGTACTAGGAGATCTATTCTATATTGCTCTATTCATAGAATGAGTTGTTGGTATTCATAGAATAATCTATTGATATTTGGAGTCAATGTGGCATTGAGTGAGTTCAAGAAGGAAGAACGTCTACTTTCCATGGATTGCAGGTAGGAGTTTGAAGTTTATGACCAGATTATCATCTAAGTAGTAAATTGTGTTTTAAACTGCTTACTGTGCTTTCAAACATATTATGGTGCATTCTGTTTAGTAGATTGAGGGATGGGTCCAATGTGTTCTAAGAATCTGGAAAGGGCAGAACTGAGGGAGGTAGGGGAATGGGATAGTAAGTCAAGGTTGCTGAACTTGGAATATGGTCAGAAAGCAAAATTATACCCATATATCGTAGATGTTAGCATCGGGTATCAGAATCAGATTTCAGAGTGGAAATTTTGGCTCAAGCACTTAACTTCCTTGGTCCTTTAATGGTTAATGTTTCATTTTTGCACTTTTGTTTTTTCCTCATCTTCTTCCAGGAGCCATATGTTTTTTTTATTTTTCCATTGACATAGACTTATAAGGGCTTCATTTTTGCACGACAAGTAGTTTGGAATGACACCATTCATTTTGCCATACAATTGGTAAACAAAATTCTAAGTGGGATGAAATGGTGAAAAAAATGTAATTCTGCCATTGTCTTTTGGCTTTTGTTTTTATAGTAGTGAGCCAGAGGCTTGAGAAGTGTTTTGACACTCCCAGCACACTTACAGCTTATCTGCATATGAGTTAGAAAAGCGTTTTTAAGTCACAGGACAGCAGATAACATAAGTAAAGGTTGTGGATGTTCGGGTTCGTTGAGTTTGACTGAACTTTAATCTAAAATTTGGTTTGAGTATCAGAACTCTACCTAAACTTGAACCAGAATCTGAACCCTATAGAAGTCAATGGGGTCGTGAACTTTGGTGCTGTAAAATGGTCATACTAAGGGCTAGGGGGCTACCAAAGGAAGCAGAGTCTCTCTCTCTTCTCCTGGAACTCTGAATACTAAAACGGATTTCTGGGAAAAGTCCATTTTCAGAGTTCAGCACCGGTGTCCAGTATCAACGGTTCGATCATCTCTAGTTGTGGATGGCATTATGTTTCAGAGAGCAATATAACCATATAAATAGTTAGATGGGGGAATCGTTCTATTAGATTCCCTTTAAATTTGTTGAAAATATCCAGAGTTTATACTGTTTTAAGAAATATAGCAAATATGGAGAGTTGGTTACAGATCAAGCCAGATTTCTACAACATAAATTTCTATAGTACTTTATATAAAAACCCCAGATGTACTGTTTTACATAAAGTCACTTAGAGCTTATATAAAAGCAAAGTCCCTTAAATGCATTTTCCTTCATTTTTTTCGGTCTATTTACAATCTCTTTCTTCCCATTGTGCAGATAATACTACACCCTTTTGTGCACTCATTGCTGAATTACAGAACCTTATTTCTTTTATTTTCCAAGAGATAAGGACAAAAACAGCATTCCTATAAAGAACTAATGGGGTCTGACTTGACTCAAAGGAATCAAAATGTTTATTTCTGTGGTAATCAAACACCTAAATGCCATAAAACTGGAAATGCTGCCTCATAAATGTGCGAATATTACCTTAGAGGTTATTTTATGTTCATGTAAATTTTGGATTGCAGAAAAAGCCCTGCCAATCACACCTTCACATTTTACTGATTTGCGTCTCACGTGGCTCAAATTGCTCCGCATTAAGAGCTGTGCCTTGCAGGGTACATAACTCTTTCCAACATGCTCACACAATGTGCACCCCGATGTGTGCTTTTTTGCAATAAAAATTGTACATTGAAAAGTACATAACTGCTCTTGAAGCAGTCACTAGTTCAAATGACCTGCCATAGTGACATGGCAACAATGGTCACAAGAAATGAATTAAAAAAAAAAAGATTGTCAGCAAAGCTGTTATTTTATTCTCCATAGAAATAAGACTAAGAATCTTTATAGTGGAACATTTTACAGAAGGAATCACCTTGTTGCACTGTCAGTTACATAATGAGTGTACACTAAATGGTCCTTTTTATACATTCCTATGCAAAGTTTTTGTCTAATTATACAGACTTTGACAATTTGCCACATGGTTTTGCTTTATAAATGTCATAGAAGCATCAGTGGAAAGAAGTCTATGTTTTATTTTTTAAAATACAACAATTTAAAAAATATGATGTAACGAACACCTTTATTGAGTTTTCACATATCAAAGGAATGATATGCACTGTTCTCTTAAAGTAGGGCTACTGCTAGAAACTTCATCATATATCTGTATTCAGTAAGTTTCTATCTCTTTAGTGGGGGCCAATGAAAGCTAGATTAAATTTTGTGATGGTATCAGTATCCAATGGCAGAATGGCAGGCCTGTGTACAAAAACTAGACCTAAACACCAACATTAACTGTGGGCAGATTTTTTGACTGGAATTGAATTCTACTTGAATTTCACAAAAATTGCATTCTGGAGAATATGGACTTCTGTAATTCCCTCCTAGCTAATTCAACAAAATGGCAACTATCTGGGGTCGCCATCATGCTGTGCAGTAAATTGAGATCAAAAGGTGAAAAAGAAAAAAAAATTCTCACCTCATTGCTCACCTTCCCGGATGCCCCCACAGCTACTTACTTATTGTCCGGTCCTTGTGTTGCACTGCATCTCTTGTCTCATGTTCAGGCCCTGAAATTCACTGTGCATGCTGCAGGGCCTACTCATAGCCAGAAAGTAAAACCCAAAATACAACGGTGGAATTGAATCTTTTTTTACCATTTCTCCTCACTTGGAATCTTTTTGCTGTTTTTCAATGCATTATACAGTAAAATTAATAGTGTCACAGAAAACTATAACTCGCTTAGCAAAAAACAAGCCCTCATACAGCTATGCTGATAAAAAATAAAAACTTATAACTCTTGGAAGAAAGAGAAAAAAATTGAATAATAAAAGTTATTGATGAGCGAGCACTAAAATGCTCGGGTGCTTGTTGCTTGGGTCAAGCAAATCGTAAAGCTTGGGTACTCGACCTGAGTAACGAGCCCAAAGTAAGTCAATGGGAAACGCAAGCATTTTTCCGACGACCCCCCTGGAGATCTGGAGGGGGCCTAAAAATTGGTCAAATCGATAAGAACAGTGCTCAAATGACATGTGAACAGCATGGGGAAGACCCCTGGAAGAATCTCAGACTCACAGGTCACTGCTGTGAACAATGTTGTCAGAGTATTACGCCACTTTTATGGACTGACAATAAAGCATAAAAAAAGAAGCAAAAATGGATTTTCTTGGAAAAAGTGTTAAGAAACATTCTTTCCAGGGTAATGGCTTACATATAAGACAAAATAATGATCAAAAACAAAAATGCTCCTCCACACCCTGGGCTATGTTCACACACAGTTTTTGATGCGTTTTTGCACTTTTGCATTTCTTTCAAAGATGAAAAATACATTCACCAGTAAATGTAATTTTAATACTTTAGTACTTTATCTGGCAATAAGGTGTGTGAGACATGATAAGACACATCCAGAATGAACACTCATTTCCAGCTGATAATAGAATCTAGCACCTGTCGCTATTTTAAAAGCAGCTAACAGCATTATCAATAGGTAATAGATTTTTTTTTTCAGCACGGAGTATAATACAATAATCCCTGACTAGACGCCGGTAAGACGCTATCCCAACTGCTATAGGTCACCCGTATTTGAATCTCAGATAACATAGGAATTATATTATAGTACAATAGAAAATAGAATTTAACTGGCTCCGAAGAGGTTTTTTTGGTACGTTGCACCACCAAACTGCGAAGGAACGCAAGTAACCCCGTCTGCTTTCATCAATTTCTAATTACAGATTACTGTTAAAAATTATGAATCGGTCAACGAATGCATTGAGAAAATCTTTCAAGTTATAGATTGTTGTAGGGAGGTATGCAACCAGAATGAACACTCATTCCCAGCTGATAATACAATCAATCCAGCATTGTGAATAGGGAATAGATTTTCTTTTTCAGCACGGAGTATAATACAATAATCCCTGACTGGAATGTTACGTTGGTGCAAAAGGCAGATCGATATCACGTGTTCCGTCTGACGTAATTGTGACACCAGGGCAGGTGGTGAGGTGTGGATCCGTCACGAGTGGTGGCAGCAGTGGAATTCTGCGGGGTCCCTCTGGTGCCATTCTTCACATTGGTGACAGTGGTGGGATACTGCAGGGTCTCACTGCGGCCATTCATCACAAGTAGTGGCAGCGGTGGGATTCTCTGGGGTCTCTCTGCTACTATTTCTTCACATTGGTGGCAGCAGTGGGATTCTGCGGGGTCTCTCTGCTGCCATTTCTTCATAAGAGGTAATATAGTACAATAAAAAATAAAATTTAACTGGCTCCAAAGAGGTTTTTTTGGTACGTTACACCCACAAACTGTGAAGGAACGCAAGCAAACCTGTCTGCTTTCATCATTTTCTAATTACAGATCACCGTCCAAAATTATGAATCGGTCAACGAATGCATGGAAGAAATCTATCAAGTTATGGATTGTTGTAGGGATGTATATGACAAGAATGAACACTCATTTCAAGCTGATAATACCATCAATCCAGAGTTATCAATAGGGAATAGAATTATTTTTTTTCAGCATGGAGTATAATGCAATAATCCCTGACTAGATACCTGTAAAACGCTATCCCAACTGATATAGGTCACCCGTACACGAATCTCAGATAAGATAGGTAATATAGTACAATAAAAAATAGAATATAACCAACTCCGAAGATGTTTTTTTTTGGTAAGTTGCACCACCAAACTGTGAAGGAACGCAAGGAACCATGTCTGCTTTCATCATTTTCTAATTTCAGATCACCGTTCAAAATTATGAATCAGTCAATGAATGCATGGAAGTAATCAATCAAGTTGTAAATTGTTGTAGGGATTTATGCCACCAGAATGAACTCTCATTTCCAGCTGATAATACCATCAATCCAGCGTTATCAATAGGGAATAGATTTTTATTTTCAGCACGGAGTATAATACAATAATCCCTCACTAGATGCCTGTAAAACGCTATCCCAAATGCTATAGGTCACCTGTACACGAATTTCAGATAAGAGAGGTAATATAGTACAGTAGAAGATAGAAGGAACTGTGAAGGAACGCAAGCAACCCTGTCTGCTTTCATCAATTTCCAATTACAGATTACTGTTAAAAATTATGAATCGGTCAACGAGTGCATGGAAAGTATCAAGTAATGCACTGTGGAAGAGATATACTCGACGACAATGAACAACTCTCATCTCCAGCTGATGGTACCTTGCACCTGTCCCTGTTGTAAATGCAGCTAACAGCAGTATCAATAGGGAATAGAATAGATTTTTAATTATTTTTTTTCCGCAGCAGTATGCAGCATAAGGCAATAATACCGGGCTGGATTGGTGTAATACGCTATCCATAATGCCTGTCTCTTGATAAAGCTTTTTGCAAGCTAAATTTGAATTGAGACACCTTCGCCCCCTCTACCCCACATACAATTGTGGTAAGCATCTGGTGAACCTGGGTTTGGTTTAAACATTTTTATGTGCTCAACTTGGAATATATAGCCCTATTCTATCCAGTATATCTTTGGAAAGATACCACACTATGTATATGGACTATCTTTTTAGTTTGGGTATGATATGCCATTGCAGGTGGGACTGCGTTTTTCTTCCAGCACATTGCACTTTCTTGTCATGCATTATATTTTTATTATGGATATATTAATGTAAGTTATTCACATATTGACTAAATAAAACTAACTTTTTATGCCATTTTGTACTCATGGTTTTTTGTGTTCTAGATGCTATATGAGTAGGCTATTCTGGCTGACCCTGGATTTACTGGGGTTTCAGCCATTGTTTCTTTCAGATATGTTGGTCGTTGTTTGTGCGATAGATCACCCGTAAACGAATGAGAGGTGATATTGTTGAATAATGAATCGATTTGAATTGGCCTTCCCATTATTAAGGAGTGGGTCTCCTATACTGTTATTGCGTATATGTTATAATACCCCCGGTGGCACTAAAAACCATCCCTAACAAAACGCTAGCGGCCAGGACCTCCAAGGCATAGAGAAAGTTCATGCCATGTGTCCAGCTCGGATACCCAATAGTTGTACGGCACAGAGGAATCACGGAGGACGCCGGTACAGTTGCCAAGGTAGTCCTTCAGCATCTTCCAAAACCTTTCCCTCTTTCCCTCCTTATCACAGTTACCCGCGCATCAGGTCCTGGGTGCTATGAGGGTTTGAGACCTGTCCCAGACCTTTGACAGCATTCCCCTGCCTCTGCTGTATCTACGTTGTTTCTTCCTCGCCTGTATTACTTGGTTGTCCAAGAAACTGTGACCTCTGCAGCCAGCATTGTCAGATGGGATTTTTTTTAATAATTCTTCAACAAGGGCCATCTGCTACTGCAAAATACAACATAGGTGTGGGTCTGCTATACTGTTATTTCATATACAGCAATTTCAAGGGCTGCTTAAAAATAGGATGCACTCCAATACCCCTTTGAAGAGACATAGAGGAGGGACTCATTAAAACAATTGTTCCCATTATAAAGGAGTGGGTCTCCTATGCTGTTATTGCGTATGCAGTGACTGCAAGGTCTGCCAAACATTAGTACGCACTCCAATATCCCTTTGAATTGATGTAGAGGAGTGCCTCATTAAAAAAAATTGTTCCTCTTATTAAGGAGTAGGTCTTCTATACTGGTAATGCCAATGCACTAAGTGCATGGAATGAAAATCATTTACCCTTGGGGGGCATACATGAACCCACTGTATAACATACAGAATGTTAGAGGTAGGCCTCAAAAAATAGTTCCTACGGGCATCATAAATAGTGTTGAGCCACCCCCGTAGTGTTCGAGTTCGGTTCAGTTCGTCGAACACCCTTGTGTTTGCCGAACTGTTCGTCAAATTGTTCGTCGAACACCTTCGAACACTGTTAAAACCAATGGCAGGCAAACAAAAACACATAGAAACACATAGAAAACACCTTCAAAGGTGTCCAAAAGCTGATAAACTGCTCAGAAGACAACTAACACATGGAAAAGTGACAAGTACATATAGTCATGCGAAAAGAAAAGAGGTGGAGGAGTAAAAGGAGGGGGAGACACAGATATAGGCATGTCATGCCCTTCTAAGATCCAAAAAGTGAGAAGCCGACACGGCCAGTCCGTTCCTGCTCGTGCCACCTCCGTTTGTGCCAGAGCCGCGGTGGACCCTGACGGCCAGCCCCCCTCTCCCAATACTGGTGCCTGTCCGCTGGTGGGTCGAGCGAGCCCCCCTGTGGTGGAGGCAGCTCTAAGCTTTTTAATTTAAATTGTCTCTCTAATTTGAATGAATACACTTTAAATCCTTTTACAAGGATCTATTGAAGGGCAAGTCTCATGCCAGCAGCCGCGTAATTCCAGTTAAAGTAGCGTCCACTAAAGCTGCTGCAGTTAAAAAGCTTTCATAAGGATCGAGCTCGGCTGTCCACCGCAAAGCGTCCTACCGCCAGTCCCAGCCCCTATGCCTTGGGGTGCCTCCTGATGCTCTTCACTGAGTATCCCGTGGTCCCAAAGCATTTCCTTTGAAAAAATTAAGTGTCCAAACTACAGGTGGTGTAGCTTGCTTAACATCCGGGATAATCCGATGACTAGCAGACACTGCTACTAGGCACAAAGTATTTCCTGGGCTAGATGCAGTTAAAAATTTGTAATTAGATACTCTCGTTGGATGCTGAGAAAGCATTCCATAGAGTCTCCTGGCACACCATATATTATTCTCTTAAAAAGCTTGGGGTAGGGGTCTAGGGGACCCTTTTATAGCCAAAATAACGGCCCTGTATCGCAATGCGTCACCTAGGCTGAAGATAAATGGAACTGTAGCACCCCAAGGGCTCGGTTGCTGCAGAGGTATTGCACCTCACCCAGAGGTGTGATATTTCACTCTCAGGTAAGGATGGAGTGTGGATCAGGACCCCGACACCTGCATGCATTACACCACATTGCCGTGGGGCAGGGCGACCAATATGCCCCTGAGATGGGCACGACAGTCCCTGTCCCTGGCTGGAGTGGGGGAAGGGAACACTGAGGAAGGGGAACCGTGTAGTGCAGGAGCAGGGAGGAAGCAGTTCCTGGGTGCATTGAGAAGGGAGTATAAAAGGTGGGCACCATCTTAGTTCAGTGCAGAGAAGTCTGAGCAGAAGTGACAGGGAGCAGGGGCTCTGCATGAGCTCTGCTCCAGAGGCGGGCCTAGTAACAGAGGCCCAGGCCTGGAAGAGGGAGAAGGAAGGAAGAGGAGCGGAGAAGGCTCCAGGAACGAGGAATGAAGGGATCCCAAGGGTGTGGACGGGCGAGTCACCACCGCACGCCCGAATCCACCTACGTAGAGGGGTGAGGCCAAAGGGGGAGACCGGTCCCCGAAACTAGTGGAGGTGGGAAACGACCCTCAGCTAGAAACCGGAGGCTGTGACATTTTATGTGGTGCAGCCCCTCGCTACACCCGCTAGGAGGGCAGCACATAGGGTCAGGGAAACTGGCGCCAAGTTTACCAAGAGGAGGCCCGAGGCAGCCGGACAGAAGGGTTGGTAAGAAAGGCGAGACAAAGGACACACAAAGGGGGTCCTGTGAAGCACTCCAAAGTTATCTGGGAGTTGTCTGAGCCCCTCACCTGGTGAGCACAGTATGACGTGGGCAGCCGTTACCTGCAGAAGTGGTCTGGATAATAAGAACTGTGAGTAAAGGCCCTGGACTGCATCACTGACTCTGTGTCGTTACTGCTGCTGCCCTGCACCATCACCCCCATCCTCCGCATACACTGCCCTGACGCTATACTCCTCCTGTGGGGAGTTAAGCTACGCTCTGCTGCACCCACAACACCAGCCTCAGCAGTCTGCCCTGCAGCGGCGGTTCACTCTGACCGCAATCCACGGGTGGCGTAGTCGGACATTTAAACATCAAAACCACATAAATAGTTCCGCCACTGCTTTGACCGCCCTGAGCCATGGAACCGGGTCGCCGCCACAGAGACTACAACCACCAGCATCCACCAAAAAGGGTCCGGCTCTGGATGTCCCAAGGCCCAGGGGGCGCGTCAGAACATTTTTATCACCTTTCATAATCACCAATGGGACAAGGCAGGGATGTCCTCTGTCCCCTCTCTTATACATCCTAGTGACGGAGCACCTGCTCTCATCAATTCGCCATAACCCCAATATTAGGTGGATTGAGGTGTGAGGCACCGAGTACAAGTGCTCTGCATTTGCTGATGATGTCAATCACATATATCCATCAGCAGGCTGTTATGGCTGAAATAGATCACTTTGTTACATGGTCAAATTTTAAAATCAATACAGCGAAGTCTGAGGCCCTCGATGTCTCCCTCCCCAAATCCATACAGGACTCCATCCAGTCCAACTTTCCCTTTGCCTGGCCCTCACAGGGTATCAAATTCTTAGGAATTCCTATTCATAGAGACCTCTCCCGTCTATGTTATCTTAATTTTGGGCCCTTTATTGAACAACTCCATACAGACCACGGTTGGCAAGTTAGAACTGTAAGATTCACTACATGAACCACTGGTGTTTTGTGGAAAAGCACATGTACACTGTGTTCCAAATTATTATGCAAAAAGTGTTTAGGAGTGATAAGGGAAGAATTTGTTTGTTTGTCAGTTAAACTCATTGATAAAAAAATAAAAAAATAAATAAAAAAAATAAAGATTATTATTATTATTATTATGGTGATATGTGTCAGGGCTCTTTATATCACTGTAAGCAATTGCAGACACCTGTGCTAATTAGTTTGGCAGGTGTGTCCAATGAACGGCTAGACTACTTAAGAAGGCTGTCCCACATTATTAAGCAGCCTACATTTTCTGCCAAAATGGGAAAGAAAAAGGATGTGTCGGCTGCTGAGAAGCAACAAATTGTGGAGTGTTTAGGTCAAGGCATGACTACAATCAACATTGTGCGATGATCAGAATGAAGTGTCTTGGCAATCAAGAAGTATGTAGCTGATTCACAGTACACACGTGTGCGTGCTGATAAGGGCAAATTGAGGACTCTTTCCTACAGGCAATTACGTCAGGTTAAAAGAGCAGCGGCAAAAAAACCTTGTCATAGCAGCAGACAAGTTTTTGAAGCTGCTGGTGCCTCCAACGTCCCCCGAACAACAAGATGCAGCGTCCTTCAGAGGTTTGCAGCTGTGCGTACGCCATCCTGTCGACCTCCTCTATCCACTGCACACAAGCAGAAACGGCTCCAGTGGGCCAAACATTACATGAAGACTGATTTCAAAACTGTTTTGTTCACGGATGAGTGCCGTGCAACGCTCGATGGTCCAGATGGATGGAGTGGAGGATGGCTGGTTGATGGACACCCCACGCAAACACGGCTACAGCGCCAACAAGGAGGAGGTGGAGTAATGTTTTGGGCTGGAATCATGGGGAGAGAGATTGTCAGCCCCTTTAGGATCCCTGAAGGGGTAAAGATGAACTCCATAATGTATGTGGAGTTTCTCAAACAGCACTTTCTGCCATGGTTCAAGAAGAAGAACAACCGTGTATTCCACAGCAAGATCATTTTCATGCATGATAATGCACTGTTTCATGCTGCACATAACACATCTGCATCTCTGGCTGATATGGGCATAAAAGGGGACAAACTTATGGTGTGACCCCCATGCTCCCCTGACCTCTACCCCATTCAGAACCTCTGTAGCATCATCAAAAGGAGTTTCTATGATGGCGGGAGGCAGTTCACATCTAAGCAACAGCTCTGGGAGGGTATTCTGTCCTCATGCAAAACAATTGAAGCAGAAACCATCCAAAACCTGACAAATTCAATGGACGAGAGAGTTCTGAAGCTCCTTTCGAACAAGGGGTCCTATGTGCAAATGTAACATCACCTAGAATAAAGTTTTGAGTTGAAAACTGTTTGATTTCAGTTTCTAATAACCTGCTAATGCTTATAATTTAAAAAATGACCATTTTTTTGGTCTTTATTAAAATGAAAAGGTTGATCAAAGAGTGTGGGAGATCTAAGAGTGTGGCAACCCAGTAGTCAGGATTACTTCGAATTCTGACAATCTGAGGGTCATGTTGCAGGTAGTGCAGCAAGAAGGCACTTATTATGCATCTTGAAGCCCCAAAATTATTTTCCGGGCTAGATGCAGCTAAAAATTATTATTAATTTTAAATCTGGTGGAGCTTAGTATAGATGGCCTAATAGAATCAGTACTGCACACTGCTACAAAGCCCAAATTATTTTCCAGCCAAGAAACAGATAAGCATGATTAGTAATTTTAAATCTGGTGGAGCTTTGTATAGATGGCCTAATAGAATCATTGCTGCACACTGCTTCAAAGCCCAAATTATTTTCCAGCCAAGATACAGATAAACATGATTAGTAATTTTAAATCTGGTGGAGCTTAGTATAGATGGCCTAATAGAATCATTGCTGCACACTGCTTCAAAGCCCAAATAATTTTCCAGCCAAGATACAGATAAACATGATTAGTAATTTCAAATTTGGTGGAGCTTAGTATAGATGGCCTAATAGAATCATTACTGCACACTGCTACAAAGCCTAATTAATTTTCCAGCCAGGATACAGATAAACATGATTAGTAATTTGAAAGCTTAAAACGGTTGGTGAGGTGATTTTAACCAATCATCAAGCTTTTACTCTCCCCAGGATGACACAGGGGTAGAAAAGTCGTTTCGGATCCTTGATTTGTTCATCTTTATGAACGTGAGTCTGTCTACATTATCAGTGGAGATCCGCGTGCGCTTATCTGTCAGCACACCACCAGCAGCGCTGAACACGCGTTCAGACAGAACGCTGGCTGCGGGGCATGACAAGATCTCCAAGGCGTAAGTGGCGAGCTCCGGCCATTTATCCAGATTGGAAGCCCAAAAAGAGCAAGGGTCCAGTGACACAGTCATGGCTTCAATGTTTACTTGGAGATACTCCTGTATCATCGTCTCTAGGCGTTGACTATGTGTCAGACTTCTTGTCTCCTGTGGCCTTGCAAAGGATGAGCTAAAAAAGTTGTGAAATGATTCTGCAAAATTGATGTTACCAGCAGATACTGTGTTTCTGTTACGGTTTGAGTGCTGAACACACGACGGTCCCACGGTTGGCAAGTTGGAACTGTGAGATTCACCACGTGCACCACTGGTGTTTCGTGGAAAAGCACATGTAAGATTCTGCAACAGTCTCTGCTGATACTCCTGCATGCATGCATCCCTTTCTATGGCAGGAATTATTTCTGCAAATTTACTTTTGTACCGGGGATCTAACAGTGTCGCAACCCAGTAGTCAGGATTATTTCTAATTCTCCCAATTCGAGGGTCATGTTGCAGGTAGTGCTGCAAGAAGGCACTCATGTGTCTTGCGCATACAGGAGCACCAAGTCCCTGTTGTGTTGGTGGCGAGGTAACAATCATGCTTCCTTCCTCTGTCCTCTCCCCCCAACATCGCACAACAGAAATGTGATCAAGGTCTCCCTCATCTGATGAGTCTTCCATCAGTTCGTCCTCCACTTCTTCCTGGGCTCCTGCACCTTCCTCACTAGTTTGGCTGCTACCATGCACCCTGGTAAAACCATCTCCCCCACCCTCACTTGCCTGCCGCCTTGGTGCTGCCGACCGTCTGGACCTTGCAGTTGTTAGCCCTTCCGCATACAACTCCTCCTCCTCTACTTCCTCCACCTCCTCTTGTGCCACCACCTGACTCCGAATTCTGTTTAACATGTGCTCCAGCATGTAAATCACCGGAATAGTCATGCTGATAATGGCATCGTCAGCACTAAGTCTTCGTCGCCATTTCAAATCTGTGCAGAAGGGTGCATAGGTCCCTGATCTGAGACCACTCCTCCAGCGTGATTTGCCCCACCTCTGTATCCCGTTGGCCCAGGCTATACGTCAGAACGTATTGCACCAGGGCTTGTCGGTGCTGCCACAGTCGCTGCAACATGTGCAGAGTTGAATTCCACCGGGTAGGCACATCGCATTTTAGCCGGTGAAGTGGCAGGCCCAACGACTTCTGTAGAGATGTAAGTCGCTGAGCTGCGGGATGCGAATGGCGGAAGTGAGCACACAGCGACCGTGCCCACTGCAGAAGGCCATCTAGTCCGGGATAGTGGGCTAAAAATTGCTGGACAACCAGGTTCAACACGTGAGCCATACAAGGCACTTGTGTGACATTGCCCCGGCGAAGGGCCGCACCCAGGTTTGAAGCATTGTCGCACACGGCCTTCCCTGGTTTCAGGTCCAGTGGAGACAACCATTCATGAAATTGGTTCTCCAGAGCTGACCACAACTCCTCAGCTGTGTGACTCACATTTCCCAGACATTTCAAAGTAAAAACCTCCTGATGACATTGAGCCCTACTGCCAGCATAGTAAGGAGGTGTGCAGGATCCCTTCTGCGCAGTTAGAAAGCTTGCGGCATGACCAGACAGGCTTTGGGTGCAGGTGGAGGAACGAGAGGAGGTTGAGGAGGCAGAAGCAGTGGAGGAACTTTGAGATAAAGAGGATTGACGCACAACTCGTGGGGACGGCAAGACTTGGACAGCAGCCCCTTGTCCAGCTGTCACCATAGTTACCCAGTGCCCAGTCACCGACATGTAACGCCCCTGTCCATGCCTACTCGTCCAAGTGTCTGTGGTGAAATGCACCCTGTCACACATAGAGTTTCTCAATGAAGCGGTGATGTTGTGTGTGACATGCTGGTGGAGCGCAGGCACACCTTTCTTTGAGAAGTAGTGCCGACTGGGCATCTGGTACTGGGGCACTGCGACGGACATAAGGTCTCGAAAATCCTCTGTGTCCACCAGGCGGAAAGGCAGCATTTCTGTAGCCAAGAGCTTGCAGATGGTGAAAGTCAACCTCTTAGCTTTCTCATGGCTAGGAGGAAATGGTCTTTTACTTGTCCACATCTGAGGGACTGAGGGCTGGCTGTTGTACTTAGACGGGGTTGATAAGGGTGTCCCCGGCAAACTGACAGTCTGTGAGGAAGATGCAGGCGGACATGTTAGGTTGCCTTGATCCATAGGTGGTGCTATCGATGTCGGACAGCGCTCAACACCAGCTGGTGTTACCACCTCCAAAGAAAATTATGACCTGCCAATCACGCTGGCTGTTGCGGGTAAAGAGGTGGCAGGTCTGCGTCCCAAAACAGGCGTGACTGCTGTCACCCCAGTCACAGAGGATGAAGAGGCCGCAGATGCACAAGATGGGGCAGACGGTGGTTGGCCCGGCCGGCTAGGCCGCATTGTAGCACAGTGAGCTTCACACTGAAACTTATGCTTCATGTTCATGTGCCGGTTCATGCATGAAGTACTCAAACTATGTATTTTTGGCCTCTACTTAGCTTTTGTTGACAAATGTTACAGATAACACGAGTTGGGTCATCTTTATCGATCTGAAAAAATGGCAAGGCTATGTAAGGCTTAGCACCCATGCGACCTGAAGAGCCACCACGACTTGTGGTCTGAGGCAGAGTTGTGTTTGAGGATGCAGTTGTTGACGTGCTTCCAGTACTACGTCTCTGTCCAGGAAGGCGCAACCTGACCTCGTCGTCACTTGCATCATCCTCCACCTCCTCTGCTGACCTCATCTCTGGGCTGACTGTGGGTTGACAGTAAGTGGGATCTCCAACCTCATCATCATCACCCTGTGTGTTATCACACCCGTCGTCCTCAGAGCCAACCTGTTCCTGCCCTGACAAAAAACTAAAGTTGTCGCTCCAATCAGGTATTTGAGTCTCATCATCGTCTTCCTCATTGTCTCCACCAACAGGAGTTACAGTTTGGGAATGAGGGTCTACATTATGGTCAGAACCTTCTGCGTCTGGTCCTGGATCCGACTCATAAAGATTCTGGGCATCAGTGCAGATCATTTCCTCGTCTGGATTCACAGAAGCACTGGAGCCGACCTCTGATTCCCAGGCTATAGTATGAGTAAACAGCTCTGCAGACTCAACCATCTGTTCTACCTCATACTGAGACGGGCAGCTGGAGATTTGGGAGCTGTGAGGAAGCAAGTGCGATTGGGGTGACACCTTTGAGGACTGGAGTATTTGTGATGTTGAAGTTGATGTGGAGGAGAGCCCACTTAAAGGAGCACTTGATATCCGTTGAAGCACCTGCTGTTTTTGTGCCTCATCTGGAATTTGTAGCGATTGGCGTGGCCGTAAGAAAGGGATCTTATCACATTGTCCGCTAAAAGAAGTAGACATTTTAGTTTTGCTGGAAGATGGTCTTTCTTCTGCAGATATTACTGTTGCTTTAACACCTACTCCACGGACACAACCTTTTTTCCCCTTCCCAACGCGCCTATTCCCCTTTCCACCAGCAGCAGGCCTTTTTCCACTCATTTTGGTGGTTAACTAATTCACAATTCTGGAGTTGTTTGCACAAAAAAACAATGGATGGGAACCGAGCAGAGCTGAGAGGCCAAACTGTGGTATTAGGCCAAAACTATTGTCTGGGTTAGATGCAGAAAAAAATTATATTCAGTTTGCAACCTGATGGAGGTCAGTATAGATGGACTAATAGAACAAGTCCCACACACTGCTAGAAGCCCAAATATTTTTTCAGAGCTAGATGCAGAAAAAAATTATATTCAATTTGCAACCTGATGGAGGTCAGTATAGATGGACTAATAGAACAAGTCCCACACACTGCTAGAAGCCCAAATATTTTTTCAGAGCGAGATGCAGAAAAAAATTATATTCAATTTGCAACCTGATGGAGGTCAGTATAGATGGACTAATAGATCAAGTCCCACACACTGCTAGAAGCCCAAATATTTTTTCAGAGGTAGATGCAGAAAAAAATTATATTCAGTTTGCAACCTGATGGAGGTCAGTAAAGATGGACTAATAGAACAAGTCCCACACACTGCTAGAAGCCCAAATATTTTTTCAGAGGTAGATGCAGAAAAAAATTATATTTAATTTGCAACCTGATGGAGGTCAGTATAGATGGACTAATAGAACAAGTCCCACACACTGCTAGAAGCCCAAATATTTTTTCAGAGCGAGATGCAGAAAAAAATTATATTCAATTTGCAACGTGATGGAGGTCAGTATAGATGGACTAATAGAACAAGTCCCACACACTGCTAGAAGCCCAAATATTTTTTCAGAGCTAGATGCAGAAAAAAATTATATTCAATTTGCAACCTGATGGAGGTCAGTATAGATGGACTAATAGAACGAGTCCCACACACTTCTAGAAGCCCAAATATTTTTTCGGAGCTAGATGCAGAAAAAAATATATTCAATTTGCAACGTGATGGAGGTCAGTATAGATGGACTAATAGAACAAGTCCCACACACTGCTAGAAGCCCAAATATTTTTTCAGAGCGAGATGCAGAAAAAAATTATATTCAATTTGCAACGTGATGGAGGTCAGTATAGATGGACTAATAGAACAAGTCCCACACACTGCTAGAAGCCCAAATATTTTTTCAGAGCTAGATGCAGAAAAAAATTATATTCAATTTGCAACCTGATGGAGGTCAGTATAGATGGACTAATAGAACGAGTCCCACACACTTCTAGAAGCCCAAATATTTTTTCGGAGCTAGATGCAGAAAAAAAATATATTCAATTTGCAACGTGATGGAGGTCAGTATAGATGGACTAATAGAACAAGTCCCACACACAACTAGAAGCCCAAATATTTTTTCAGAGGAAGATGCAGAAAAAAATTATATTTAGTTTGCAACCTGATGGAGGTCAGTATAGATGGACTAATAGAACAAGTCCCACACACAGCTAGAATGCCAAATATTTTTTCAGAGCTAGATGCAGAAAAAAATGATATTCAATTTGCAACCTTATGGAGGTCAGTATAGTTGGACTATTAGAATGATGCTATGCCCAAAAGGTTTTACTTCACTAGGTGCAGTAAAAAAATTGGTATTCTATACACAGGTGGTGTAGCTTGCAACACAGATAGGCTACTCCACTGACTAACACACTCTGCAATAGGCCAAAAAGGATTAGCTTTGCTAGATTTAGCCAAATGCTGTGAAAAAAACTTGCACGGCACTGGCACAGACCTGCCTGGCAAAAACTGATAGGAACTGATGTAACTTAGTCCTGAAAAGGACTGCAATTACAATTATTCTTTACTCCCACAACCTATCTATTTAAGAGCACAGACCTGCCTCATAAAAGTCGTAGGAAATGCTGTAACCTAGTCCTTAAAAGGACTGAAATCACAACTATTCCCTACTCCCAAGCTATCTGTAGATTTGTGCGAAAATTGGCTTGAAATTAACAAGGTATAGCGCACACAGCAACAGCAGTGCCGTCTAACATGCAGCTGCAGCAGTGAGAAAATGGTGGCGACGGGGAAAATGGCTGGGTCTTATAGGGCAAGGACATGTGACATACACTGCCAATGACACATGCCCTTGCTTGTTTGAAAAAAAGCACTTCGCTCTGTGTGTGCGCTGCTGATAGGCTGACAGATTGCACCTCCCCACTGTAAATGCAAGAAAGAGAAAAAAAAATGGAGATCTTCATTATTCCTGCAGAGATCCATCCCCTGCCCCTCCCCCCGCCCCGCTGTACACTCAAACTGCGTATTAACATTAATTTTCATCATTACTGAGAAAAAATCCAGTTATGATTTTGGTGCATGAACAGTTATCGAACATAACCTCGAACAGCCAAATTTCTTTTAAATCGTTCGTGTTCGCCGAACGGCTCGAACACCGCCCAAAACAGCTCGAATTTGAGATTGGCAAACAGTTCGAGTCGAACAACGCTCATCTCTAATCATAAACACCCTTAAAAAAATTATGTGGGTGTTGCATGATGGTCACCCTGTTGATATGGTGGTGGAGCATGAGGAGAAGGACAAGGGTGACATAAAATAGACAAACTCATGAAATGTATACCCATGTCTGGGTGTGAAGAGGTGCATGGGAATAGACCCCCCAAAATCACTGGATTTGAATTTATGTTCCGCTGCTATCATCCGGTGATGTAGAGAAATCTGGCCCAATCCAGCCCTTGTTCATTTTGATAAGAGTCAGCCTTGCAGCATTTTCAATTGACAGGCGGATGTGCCTATCAGTTATAATATCTCCAGCAGCACTAAAAAGCAACTCTGACAAAACGCTAGTGGCAGGGCAGGTCAGGACCTCCAAAGCGTAGAGAGACCATTTATACCACGTGTCCAGCTTGGATACCCAATAGTTATAAGGCAAAGAGGAATCAAGGAGGATGCTGGGGTACGGTCAGCAAGGTACTCCTTCAGGATCTTCCCAAATGTTTCCCTCCGTATCAGGTATCCTGCGCATTGTTATGCTCACGCCCATATTGTTTGGCGTGAGCGTGGTTAGGGGTCCCACGAACCGAGGAGTGCCTGGAGGGGCATGACTAGGGGCCTCGCCAGATTTGACCACGGACGCACGGCGGCTTAATCGACTCCATGGTCTGAGAAAGGATGAGGGAGGTGGCCCAGGTGCTACTCCAGGTCAGACCCCAGTCACACAGCTGTTGACCCACACCGGGGAATGCAGGAATGGGCAGGTTTGGCTGGTATGCAGACTGGTGGGTACTGGCTGGCACGGCTGGTATACAGACGGGTGGGTACTGGCACGCACGGCTGGCATACAGACGGGCGGGTATTGGCAGGTAGGTAAACAGGCTGGATAGGGACCAGTACAGACTGGGATACAGGAGCAGAGCTGCAGGTGTGGAGGACAAGTGGACCAGGGCAGAGCAGAGCCGCAGGTACGGAGGACAAGCAGAGCAAGGCAGAGCAGAGCAGAGTCACAGGTGCGGAGGACAAGCAGGGCAGAGCAGAGCCGTAGGTGCGGAGGACAAGCAGGGCAGAGCAGAGCCGCAGGTGCAGAGGACAAGCAGGGCAGAGAAGAGCCGCAGGTGCGGAGGACAAGCGAAGCAGGGCAGAGCATAGCCACAGGTGCGGAGGACAAGCGGAGCAGGGCAGAGCAGAGCCGCAGTTGCAGAGGACAAGCGGAGCAGAGCAGAGCAGCAGGTGCGGACAGACAGGATAGGGCTCTGTTCACAAGGAACAGACAGTGAAACACAGGAAGATAGCTAGAACACAGGAGGTAGATACGGAGGCAGGGAAATGGGACAAGCAGAACCAGATACACACAAGGTACTTGCTATGAAGTAGCAAGTGGACACAAAACTCACAAACAGAAGTACAGAGACAACAAGTAGGAGTTAGGTACTGGTTCAGACACTGCAGGAAAAGGGAAGGATTGGAGATAGAGACAAACAGGTAACGGGCTAGGACACAGTTAAGACAGGAACTGGCACAGGAACGAGCCTGAGCATTCAGCCCCCAGAGTGGCGGAAATAGACTTGAAGTCACAGATACAGGTAACGGGCCTGGGTACTCAGCCCCCAGGGTGGCGGAAACAGGCAAGATTCAGGACAGGACCTGGCAACTCACAGTTGCACAGAACACACTGTAAGAAAGTGTTGCTCAGGCCCCTCCCACTGGGTAGAGGAGGTTTAAGTATCCAGTGACTCACAGCAATAGGCTGGGGATGCATTAGGACTGCACATACTGTAACTTTAAGAATCATGAAGTGCCAGCGCCCTCGCCCTAAGCCAGCAGACAAGAGACATGCACACAGCAAGCAGAGAAACACAGTGCACAGCCTGGACTGGTAGGTAAGTTGGCAATATTGCATGGTGGGTGATGAAAAGCCATGCCAGCACGCTGCCAGGGATGTTACAGAACCCCCCCCCTCTTTACGCCACCTCTTCTTCAAGCCCGCAAGGATTTTCTGCTGAGAAGTTGGAGGCCGATCCTTTTCAATGGACTCCCAATTCTTCTCTTCAAGAAGACTACTTCTTCTGTCCACTAGAGGGAATGAAACAGGTCTCACCATCTTGGTGACTAGGATGCTTCCTCCTATCGAGCCAGCCTCAGCATCAGATGAAGTGGACGATGTACCAGGAACAGGACATAGGAAAGTCGCTCTTCAATTGTTATTATCGGGTAGTACCCCAAAGGATTCAAGGGACAACTGGAGTGCCTCCACCGGGTTGCAGGGGTGCAGAGAATCGGGGGTAACCACCGCCTTGAAGTACACTTTGCCAAGCTTACTGGATGAAGTGGGCGAAGTACCAGGAACAGGGTGTAGGAAAGTCTCTCTCCATTTTTTAACATCAGGTAGCACCCCGGAGGATTCAAGAGACAGCTGGGGGTCCGCTGCCTGGTAGGAGGGATGCAGAGACTTGGGGGTAGCCATCGCCTTGATGGACTTATTGCCAGACTTATTAGAGATGGAAGATCTTTGCTTCGGGACCATCTTCAGTCTGATCTCTGAGATGACACGTCTACGAGGCTGGGCGGTACCTGAAGCCAGATCATTAGTACAATCGTCGAGACTGTGTGGGGACATCACCTCCGCTTCCCTTCCTTTGGAGACTTCAGCGCACAGTGAGTCAGCGACTAGCATATCTGGTAACATAGTAACAAAGTAACATAGTTTTTAAAGTTGAAGGAAGACTAAGTCCATCTAGTTCAACCCATAGCCTAACATGTTGATCCAGAGGAAGGCAAAAAAAAAACATGTGGCAAACACTAAGCTTCACATTGGGGAAAAAAATTCCTTCCCGACTCCATACGACAATCAGACTACTTCCCTGGGTCAATGCCCTATCAAGGAATCTAGTTTATATAACCTGTAATATTATACTTTTGAAGAAAGGCATCCATGCCCTTCTTAAATTTTAATAGTGAATCACTCATTGCAACATCATGCGGCAGAGAGTTCCATAGTCTCACTGCTCTTACAGTAAAGAATCCCCATCTATGATTATGATTAAACCTTCTTTCCTCCAGACGTAGAAGATGCCCCCTTGTCCCCGTCTCTGGCCTCAGAGTAAAAAGATCAGTGCACTGTCTTTGTATTGTCCCCTCATATACTTGTACATAGTAATAGGATCACCCCTAAGCATTCTTTTTTCCACAGTAAATAACCCCAAGTGTAATAACCTGTCTTGGTATTGCAGACCACCCAGTCCTCTAATAACCTTGGTCGCTCTTCTCTGCACCCTCTCTAGTTCAGCTATGTCTTTCTTATACACCGGAGACCAGAACTGTACACAGTATTCTAAGTGTGGTCGCACTAATGACTTGTATAGAGGTAAAATTATGTTCTCCTCATGAGCATCGATGCCTTTTTTAATGCATCCCATTATTTTATTTGCCTTTGCAGCAGCTGCCTGACACTGGCCACTAAACGTGAGCTTGTCGTCCACCAATACACCCAGGTCTTTTTCAGTTACAGTTTTGCCCAGTGTTTTACAATTAAGCATATAATTATACATTTTATTTCCTCTGCCCAAGTGCATTACCTTACATTTATCCCCATTAAAGCTCATTTGCCATTTATCAGCCTAAGCTTGTAGTTTACATAGATCCTCCTGTAATATAAAATTGTCCTCCTCTGTATTGATTAACCTGCAGAGTTTAGTGTCATCTGCAAATATTGAAATATTACTCTGTATGCCCCCTACAAGATCATTAGTAAATATGTTAAAAAGAAGGCCCAATACTGACCCCTGTGGTACCCCACTGTTAACTGAGACCCAGTCTGAGTGTTTTCCATTAATAACCACCCTTTGTTTCCTATCACTGAGCCAATTCTTAACCCACATACATATATTTTCCCCTATCCCCATTGTTCTCATTTTATGTATCAACCTTTTGTGTGGAACCGTATCAAAAGCTTTTGAAAAGTCCATATGCACAACATCCACTGAATTTCCTTGGTCCAGTCCAGAACTTGCCTCCTCATAAAAACTGATCATATTAGTTTGACAGGAACGGTCCCTCGTAAACCATGTTGATATTGGGTCATGAGGTTATTCTTCTTCAGATACTCTAGTATAGCATCTCTTAGGAAACCCTCCAGGATTTTACCCACAGTAGAGGTTAAGCTTACCGGCCTATAATTTCCAAGTTCAGTTTTTGTCCCCTTTTTGAATATTGGCACCACATTCGCTATACGCCAGTCGTGTGGTACAGACCCTGTTATTATGGAACCTTTAAAGATTAAAAATAATGGTCTATCTATGACGTTACTTAATTCCTCCAGTACTCGAGGGTGTATCCCATCCGGGCCCGGGGATTTGTCAACTTTAGTGATTTTTAGATGCCGCCGTACTTCCTGCTGGGTTAAGCAAGTGACATTTAATGGAGAATTTTTGTTATCACTAATCATGTTTTCTGTCATGCGATTTTCTTGTGTAAATACGGTTGAAAAAAAATCATTTAGCATATTGCCTTTTTCCTCATCCTCATCCACCATTTCACCCAGACTATTTTTAAGGGGGCCAACACTATTATTTTTTAGTTTTTTACTATTTATGTAGTTAAATAATATTTTGGGGTTATTTTTACTTTCTCTGGCAATGATTCTCTCTGCCTCAATCTTTGCTGCCTTGATTTTGTTTTTACAGAATTTATTTAATTTTCTATATTTATTTAATGCCTCATCACTTCCTACTTGCTTTAGTTCTCTAAATGATTTCTTTCTGTCACTTATTGCGCCCCTTACAGCTCTATTTAGCCATAGTGGTTTCCTCCTATTTCTAGCATGTTTATTCCCATAGGGTATATATTGTGCACCGGTCCTATTCAGGATGCTAATAAATGTCTCCCATTTGCTTTGTGTAGCTTTATGTCTCAGGATATCATCCCAGTTTATTGCACTAAGATCATCTCTCAACTGTTGGAAATTTTCCTTCCTGAAGTTTAGTGTCCTTGTAACCCCTCTACTACACATCTTATTAAAGGGTACATGAAAACGTATTATTTTGTGATCACTATTACCCAAGTGACCCCCAACTTGTATATTTGATATGCGGTCTGGTGAAGAAGAAGACATTGCTTACTGTCCTGAAGGTATGGGGACTGGACACCCCTTGTACCTCAGCAGTCCCCCAGGAAACACATGCAGGATCTCCAGACCAGACTAGAGCGGGCACTAGAGCTCTCGGCTCTGGAGGACCTGTGGGTAAACCAGACAGCACCTGGAATGTGAACTTCTTCATGTGTAATGCTCCAATCTGGAGCTTAATTTGTACAGACCTATTTTGACTGTTTCTGAGTAGGGCTCATCTTACCCCTGACAATGCCCAAATCAGATTCTGGAGTTGTCGGACGGGGATCAGACACCGACTCTTCACAGCTTTCAGCCCAAAACTTCCAGTTAATCCGAGGCCTTTACTTGCCACGGAGACAGTCACAGTCATCTGTGGAGAGGAAACACTAATGCCAAGGGCAGCCTCTCCTACAGGCCTAATGTCTTGGGACTCTCCAACCTTCGCTGGACAAAGACCGTCAGGGTGTTCCAAACAACCGCAGCGGGTCCGCAATCCAATTTCATGACTGAGTTCCAGCCTCTGCCATGCCTGACGAACATGGTCAACCTTTATTGATCCTGCGCGGGTAGCTGCCTCTACAGGCTGGGGAACAGGAGGTCTTTGGGAGGACAGAACCTGACGTGACAGTTTACCTCTACGCCTTGCTCGTCTGGACTGCCTCTTGAGGTTGGGAAGAGAAGTATTCTGCGGAGCATTGTCATCCTCTGTGGATTCTGCGTGGGCAGCAGCCTCTTCAGGCTGGGGAACAGGTGGGCTACTTACACGCATCACCTATCTGGGCTGCTTCAGGATATTAGGAAGGGAAGCTTTAGCAGAAGATTCAGGGTTAGGGTCATCGAAGACCATTAGAAAGGCCACCAGGAAGGCCTTCATGTCAGAGACGATAGGATCCCTTGCTTCCCATAGGGGGGTGATCCAATTCAAGGCATCACCCGCTAGGTAGGACAACAGAAATGCTACTTTAACCCGATTGGTGGGAAAATAGTGAGCATAGAATTTGAAATGCAGCATGCTTTTCTCCACAAATGCCCGGCTTTGTTTTGGATCCATATAGTACCGTGGTGGATCCGCAGGAACGAGTTCTGATAGCTCCATTTGGGCTGGTGCGTAAATCGCCTGGACCTCAGCTTTGGAAAACATTTTTTCTTGGTGCATGTATTCGCCAGGCAAGAATTAAAATGTCTCCAAGAGCGAAGGGCCGTGAGACTCAACGGGGACTATGGCCTGAGCAAACTGTTATGCTCATGCCCAGATTGTTTGGCGTAAGCGTGGTTAGTGGTCCCACTGGGCCATGAACCAAGGAGTGCCTGGAGGGGCATGACTAGTGGCCTTGCCAGATCCGACCACGGATGCATGGCGGCTTAATCGACTCCGTGGTCTGAGGAGGGACGAGGGAGGAGGCCCAGGTGCTACTCCAGGTCAAACCCCGGTCACACAGCTGTTGACACACACCAGGGAATGCAGGAGCGGGCAGGTTTGGCTGGTATGCAGACTGGCGGGTACTGGAAGGCAC
The DNA here is from genome assembly GCF_046119375.1 of Phyllobates terribilis. Taxonomy (NCBI): domain Eukaryota; kingdom Metazoa; phylum Chordata; class Amphibia; order Anura; family Dendrobatidae; genus Phyllobates; species Phyllobates terribilis. Next base: position 460,929,761 of record NW_027362764.1, read on the forward strand.
GGCTGACATTCAGATGGGTGGGTACTGGCAGGCATGGCTGGTATACAGACTGGCGGGTACTGGCAGGTAGGTAAACAGGCGGATAGGGACCAGTACAGACTGGGATACAGGAATCGAGCCGCAGGTGCGGAGGACAAGCAGAGCAAGCAGAGCAGAGCCGCAGGTGTGGAGGACAAGCGGTGCAGGGCAGAGCAGAGCAGAGCCGCAGGTGCGGAGGACAAGCAGGGCAGAGCAGAGCCACAGGTGCGGAGGACAAATAGGGCAGAGCAGAGCTGCAGGTGTGGAGGACAAGCGGAGCAGAGCAGAGCCGCAGGTGCGAAGGACAAGCAGAGCATAGCCACAGATTCGGAGGAAAAGTAGAGCGGAGCATAGCCACAGGTGCGGAGGACAAGCGGAGCAGGGCGGAGCAGAGCAGAGCCGCAGGTGCGGAGGACAAGCTGAACAGGGCAGAGCATAGCCTCGCCTGTCCTCCTTGGTTGTCCAACGTTGTCAGCTGCAAATTTTTTTAATAATTCTTCAACAAGGGCCTTCTGGCACTGCAACATTTTATTAGCCCTCTCTGCCACAGAAAGGAGAGATAGAAAGTTCTCCTTGTAGCATGGGTCTAGAAGTGTGACCAAGCAGTAATTACTGTCACCCAAAATGCGTACAACGTGAGGGTCACAGGAAAGGCAGCGGAACATAAAGTCAACCATGTGTGCAAGCAGTAAAAATGGTGCATTTTATTGCTTTTCACGAAAATTAGCAGGATTAAGAGCAAAAAGAATATTACCAGTCCTGATATCTAGGGCTATTGATAGTTAAAGCAGCATTAAAAATGTGCAATGGACCTTATTCTGTACTATACTAGCTCTCCAAAAACTCTGCTTAACTAGTGCTATCATGAGAATTACTATTTTCTTCAGAATAAGCCCTTATAAGGACTGTTAGAGTAGATTTATAATAGTGGTGTAGAATTTCTGTTTAAAATAACCTCCAGTTCTCTCCCTCGCTCAGCTACAGCTCTCCCTACTCTGCCTGTTTGACCGGTAGACTGTGATGAGCATAGGGTCCTGAGTCTTATGTAGACACGATGACGCTATGTGGCCGGCCAATCATTGTAATGCCACAACCCACAGGGTTACGACATTACAGTGACTGTCAGAAAAATCCCTACATGTTAATATATTGTGAGCGACTTATCTGCAATGACTTTAGTCTGCGTCCATTGCCTTAAGTGTATCGTTGCTTAAGTGTGAGAAATAAGAATTATACCAGAATTTAATATGATGCATATAGACTGTATCTTGTCATTTGCCATCATCGCACGCTAATCAGCATCTCTGTTTATCCATCCCTCCTACAGGTATGTCACCCAGCTTTTCCAGCATTGTGTTCTCCCCTACATCTGCCTCTTGCATTGTCTTGGTATGCAGGGCCGGCTCCAGGTTTTTGTGGGCCCTGGGCGAAAGAGTCTCAGTGGGCCCCTTTAACACATACCACGATTCAAGATGCACAGATACTGCAGAGAAATATGTATATATATAGCACAATGCCAAAGATTTCACTTCTTACATTACATGACCGATATCTATTGTAAATTCCACAATAGCTCAGAAACCGTTGAATCGCTCCATACAAAATACTGGCCCCCATAAAATGCTCCATACAGGATACTGGCCCCCATATAATGCTCCATACAGGATAATGGCCCCAATATAACGCTCCATACAGGATACTGGCCCCCATATAACTCTCCATACAGAATACTTGCCCCCATATAACACTCCATGCAGGCTGTGCCCCCACATAATGCTCCATGCAGGCTGTTCCCCCCATATAATGCCCCACACAGGCTGCTCCCCCCTTATAATTTCCCATGCAGGCTGTTCCCCCCATATAATGCCCCTTGCAGGATGTCACCCCCCCCCTTATAATGCACCATGCAGGATGTCACCCCCACTTATAATGCCCAATGCAGGATGTCACCCCCCTTATAATGCCCCAGGCATTATATCACCCCCCCTTATAATGCCCCATGTAGGATGTCACCCCTTTTATGATGCCCCATGCAGGATGTCAAACACCCCCTCCCTTATAATGCCCCATGCAGGATGTCACTTCCCCCCCTTTTAATGCTCCATGCAAGATGTCAAACACCCCCCCTTATAATGCCCCATGCAGGATGTCACCCCCCCTTATAATGCCCCATGCAGGATGTCACACTCCCCCTTATAATACCCCATTCAGGATATCACACACCCCCCTCCTTTATATTGCCCCATGCAGGATGTCACACCCTCCCCCCCTTTTAATGTCCCATGCACGATGTCAGCCCCCCTTATAATGCCCCATGCAGGATGTCACACACACCCCCGCTCAGAGGTCCCATAGCGCGGCGGAATGCCCGATGGCGAGTGGGCCCTCCCCGCCTGCTCAGGGCCCCGGCACTTGCCCGGGTGCTCCGGGTGCTGTCGCCAACCCTGTTGGTATGTCAACCAGCTTTTTCTGTGCTGTGATCTCCCTTACATCTGCCTCTGGCACTCACCTGGTGTATTATTCAACTACCCACTGCTCCACTACATTCAAAAAATATTTGCTGAGTAATGAGCATCATGAGCAGTGTTGAGCCACCCCCGTAGTGTTCGAGTTCGGTTCGGTTCGTCGAACACCCTTGTGTTCGCCGAACTGTTCGTCGAACACCTTCGAACACCGTTAAAACCAATGGCAGGCAAACAAAAACACATAGAATCACATAGAAAGCACCTTCAAAGGTGTCCATAAGCTGACAAACTGCTCAGAAGACATAACTAACACATGGAAAAGTGAAAAGTACATATAGTAATGCGAAAAGAAAAGAGGTGGAGGAGTAAAAGAAGGGGGAGACACAGATATAGGCATGTCATGCCCTTCTAACATCCAAAAAGTGAGAAGCCGACACAGCCCGTCCATTCCTGCCCGTGCCACCTCCGTTTGTGCCAGAGCCGTGGTGGACCCTGACGGCAAGCCCCCCTCTCCCAATACTGGTGCCTGTCCGCTGGTGGGTCGAGCGAGCCCCCCTGTGGTGGAGGCAGCTCTAAGCTTTATAATTTAAATTGTCTCTCTAATTTGAATGAATACACTTTAAATCCTTTTACAAGGATCTATTGAAGGGCAAGTCTCATGCCAGCAGCCGCGTAATTCCAGCTCCAGTAGCGCCCACTAAAGCTGCTGCAGTTAAAAAGCTTTTATAAGGATCGAGCTCGGCTGTCCACTGCAAGGCGTCCTACCGCCAGTCCCAGCCCCTATGCCTTGGGGTGCCTCCTGATGCTCTTCACTGAGTATCCCGTGGTCCCGAAGAATTTCCTTTGAAAAAATTAAGTGTCCAAACTACAGGTGGTGTAGCTTGCTTAACAGCCGGGATAATCCGCTGACTAGCAGACACTGCAACTAGGCACAAAGTATTTCCTGGGCTAGATGCAGTTAAAAGTTTGTAATTAGATACTCTCATTGGATGCTGAGAAAGCATTCCATAGAGTCTCCTGGCACGCCATATATTATTCTCTTAAAAAGCTTGGGGTAGGGGTCTAGGGGACCCTTTTATAGCCAAAATCACGGCCCTGTATCGCAATGCGTCACCTAGGCTGAAGATAAATGGAACTGTAGCAACCCGAGGGCTCGGTTGCTGCAGAGGTATTGCACTTCACCCAGAGGTGTTATATCTCACTCTCAGGTAAGGATGGAGTGTGGATCAGGACCCCGACACCTGCATGCATTACACCACATTGCCGTGGGGCAGGGCGACCAATATGCCCCTGAGATGGGCACGACAGTCCCTGTCACTTGCTGGAGTGGGGGGAGGGAACACTGAGGAAGGGGAACCCTGTAGTGCAGGAGCAGGGAGGAAGCAGTTCCTGGGTGCATTGAGAAGGGAGTATAAAAGGTGGGCACCATCTTAGTTCAATGCAGAGAAGTCTGAGCAGAAGTGACAGGGAGCAGGGGCTCTGCATGAGCTCTGCTCCAGAGGCGGGCCTAGTAACAGAGGCCCAGGCATGGAAGAGGGAGAAGGAAGGAAGAGGAGCGGAGAAGTCTCCAGGAATGAGGAACGAAGGGATCCCAGGGGTGTGGAGGGGCGAGTCGCCACCGCACGCCCGAATCCACCTGCGTGGAGGGGTCAGGCCAAAGGGGGAGACCGGTCCCCGAAACTAGTGGAGGCGGGAAATGACCCTCAGCAAGAAACCGGAGGCTGTGACATTTTATGTGGCGCAGCCCCTCGCTACACCCGCTAGGAGGGCAGCACATAGGGTCAGGGAAACTGGCGCCAAGTTTACCAAGAGGAGGCCCGAGGCAGCCGGACAGAAGGGTTGGTAAGAAAGGCCAGACAAAGGACACACAAAGGGGGTCCTGTGAAGCGCTCCAAAGTTATTTGGGAGTTGTCTGAGCCCCTCACCTGGTGAGCACAGTACGACGTGGGCAGCCGTTACCTGCAGAAGTGGTCTGGATAATAAGAACTGTGAGTAAAGGCCCTGGACTGCATCACTGACTCCGTGTCGTTACTGCTGCTGCCCTGCACCATCATCCCCATCCTCCTCATACACTGCCCTGAGGCTATACTCCTCCCGTGGGGAGTTATGCTACGCTCTGCTGCACCCACAACACCAGCCTCAGCGGTCTGCCCTGCAGCGGCGGTTCACTCTAACCGCAATCCACGGGTGGCGTAGTCGGACATTTAAACATCAAAACCACTTAAATAGTTCCGCCACTAGTTTGACCGCCCTGAGCCACGGAACCGGGTCACCGCCACGGAGACTACAACCACCAGCATCCACCAAATAGGGTCCGGCTCCGGATGTCCCAAGGCCCAGGGGGCGCGTCAGAACATTTTCATCACCTTTCATAATCACCAATGGGACAAGGCAGGGATGTCCTCTGTCCCCTCTCTTACATCCTAGTGACGGAGCACCTGCTCTCATCAATTCGCCATAACCCCAATATTAGGTGGATTGAGGTGGGAGGCACCGAGTACAAGTGCTCTCTATTTGCTGATGATGTCCTAGTATATATCACTCAATCACATATATCCATCCCTACTGTTATGGCTGAAATAGATCACTTTGTTACATGGTCAAATTTTAAAATCAATACAGCAAAGTCTGAGGCCCTCAATGTCTCCCTCCACAAATCCATACAGGATTCCATCCAGTCCAACTTTCCCTTTGCCTGGCCCTCTTAGGAATTCCTATTCATAGAGACCTCTCCCGTCTATGTTATCTTAATTTTGGGCCCTTTATTGAACAACTCCATACAGACCACGGTTGGCAAGTTAGAACTGTAAGATTCACTACGTGAACCACTGGTGTTTTGTGGAAAAGCACATGTACACTGTGTTCCAAATTATTATGCAAAAAGTGTTTAGGAGTGATAAGGGAAGAATTTGTTTGTTTGTCAGTTAAACTCATTGATGGTGATGTGTGTCAGGGCTCTTTATATCACTGTAAGCAATTGCAGACACCTGTGCTAATTAGTTTGGCAGGTGTGTCCAATGAACGGCAAGACTGCTTAAGAAGGCTGTCCCACATTATTAAGCAGCCTTCATTTTCTGCCAAAATGGGAAAGAAAAAGGATGTGTCGGCTGCTGAGAAGCAACAAATTGTGGAGTGTTTAGGTCAAGGCATGACTACAATCAACATTGTGCGATGATCAGGATGAAGTGTCTTGGCAATCAAGAAGTATGTAGCTGATTCACAGTACACACTGTGCGTGCTGATAAGGGCAAATTGAGGACTCTTTCCTACAGGCAATTACGTCAGGTTAAAAGAGCAGCGGCAAAAAAGCCTTGTCATAGCAGCAGACAAGTTTTTGAAGCTGCTGGTGCCTCCAACATCCCCCGAACAACAAGATGCAGGGTCCTTCAGAGGTTTGCAGCTGTGCGTACGCCATCCTGTCGACCTCCTCTATCCACTGCACACAAGCAGAAACGGCTCCAGTGGGCCAAACATTACATGAAGACTGATTTCAAAATTGTTTTGTTCACGGATGAGTGCCGTGCAACGCTCGATGGTCCAGATGGATGGAGTGGAGGATGGCTGGTTGATGGACACCCCACGCAAACAGGGCTACAGCGCCAACAAGGAGGAGGTGGAGTAATGTTTTGGGCTGGAATCATGGGGAGAGAGATTGTCAGCCCCTTTAGGATCCCTGAAGGGGTAAAGATGAACTCCATAATGTATGTGGAGTTTCTCAAACAGCACTTCCTGCCATAGTTCAAGAAGAAGAACCATGTATTCCGCAGCAAGATCATTTTCATGCATGATAATGCACCGTCTCATACTGCACATAATACATCTGCATCTCTGGCTGATATAGGCATAAAAGGGGACAAACGTATGGTGTTACCCCCATGCTCCCCTGACATCTACCCCATTCAGAACCTCTGGAGCATCATCAAAAGGAGTGTCTATGATGGCGGGAGGCAGTTCACATCTAAGCAACAGCTCTGGGAGGGTATTCTGTCCTCATGCAAAACAATTGAAGCAGAAACCATCCAAAACCTGACAAATTCAATGGACGAGAGAGTTCAGAAGCTCCTTTCGAACAAGGGGTCCTATGTGCAAATGTAACATCACCTAGAATAAAGTTTTGAGTTGAAAACTGTTTGATTTCAGTTTCTAATAACCTGCTAATGCTTATAATTTCAAAAATGACCATTTTTTTGGTCTTTATTAAAATGAAAAGGTTGATCAAAGAGTGTGGGGGATCTAAGAGTGTGGCAACCCAGTAGTCAGGATTACTTCGAATTCTGACAATCTGAGGGTCATGTTGCAGGTATTGCAGCAAGAAGGCACTTATGTGTCTTGCGCATCTCGGAGCCCCAAAATTATTTTCCGGGCTAGATGCAGCTAAAAATTATTATTAATTTTAAATCTGGTGGAGCTTAGTATAGATGGCCTAATAGAATCAATACTGCACACTGCTACAAAGCCCAAATTATTTTCCAGCCAAGATACAGATAAACATGATTAGTAATTTGAAAGCTTAAAACGGTTGGTGAGGTGATTTTAACCAATCAAGCTTTTACTCTCCCCAGGATGACACAGGGGTAGAAAAGTCGTTTCGGATTCATGATTTGTTCATCTTTATGAACATGAGTCTGTCTACATTATCAGTGGAGAGCCACGTGCGCTTATCTGTCAGCACACCACCAGCAGCGCTGAACACACGTTCAGACAGAACGCTGTCTGCGGGGCATGACAAGATCTCCAAGGCGTAAGTGGCGAGCTCCGGCCATTTATCCAGATTGGAAGCCCAAAAAGAGCAAGGGTCCAGTGACACAGTCATGGCTTCAATGTTTACTTGGAGATACTCCTGTACCATCGTCTCTAGGCGTTGACTATGTGTCAGACTTCTTGTCTCCTGTGGCCTTGCAAAGGATGAGCTAAAAAAGTGGTGAAATGATTCCGCAAAATTGATGTTACCAGCAGATACTGTGTTTCTGTTACGGTTTGAGTGCTGAACACTCGACGGTCCCACGGTTGGCAAGTTGGAACTGTGAGATTCACTACGTGCACCACTGGTGTTTTGTGGAAAAGCACATGTAAGATTCTGCAACAGTCTCTGCTGATACTTCTGCATGCGTGCATCCCTTTCTATGGCAGGAATTATTTCTGCAAATTTACTTTTGTACTGGGGATCTAACAGTGTGGCAACCCAGTAGTCAGGATTATTTCTAATTCTCCCAATTCGAGGGTCATGTTGCAGGTAGTGCATCAAGAAGGTACTCATATGTCTTGCGCATCCAGGAGCACCAAGTCCCTGTTGTGTTGGTGGCGAGGTAACAATCATGCTTCCTTCCTCTGTCCTCTCCCCCCAACCTCGCACAACAGAAATGTGATCAAGGTCTCCCTCATCTGATGAGTCTTCCATCAGTTCGTCCTCCACTTCTTCCTGGGCTCCTGCACCTTCCTCACTAGTTGGCTGCTACCATGCGCCCAGGTAAAACCATCTCCCCCACCCTCACATGCCTGCCGCCTTGGTGCTGCTGACCGTCTGGACCTTGCAGATGTTAGCCCTTCGGCATACAACTCCTCCTCCTCTACTTCCTCCACCTCCTCTTGTGCCACCACCTGACTCCGAATTCTGTTTAACATGTGCTCCAGCATGTAAATCACCGGAATAGTCATGCTGATAATGGCATTGTCAGCACTAAACATCTTCGTCGCCATTTCAAAACTGTGCAGAAGGGTGCATAGGTCTCTGATCTGAGACCACTCTTCCAGCGTGATTTGCCCCACCTCTGGATCCCGTTGGCCCAGGCTATACGTCAGAACGTATTGCACCAGGGCTTGTCGGTGCTGCCACAGTCGCTGCAACATGTGCAGAGTTGAATTCCACCGGGTAGGTAAAATTGCTGGACAACCAGGTTCAACACGTGAGCCATACAAGGCACGTGTGTGACATTGCCCCGGCGAAGGGCCACTCCCACGTTAGCAGAATTGTCGCACACGGCCTTCCCTGGTTTCAGGTCCAGTGGAGACAACCATTCATGAAATTGGTTCTCCAGAGCTGACCACAACTCCTCAGCTGTGTGACTCACATTTCCCAGACATTTCAAAGTAAAAACCGCCTGATGACGTTGAGCCCTACTGCCAGCATAGTAAGGAGGTGTGCAGGATCCCTTCTGCGCAGTTAGAAAGCTTGTGGCATGACCAGACAGGCTTTGGGTGCAGGTGGAGGACCGAGAGGAGGTTGAGGAGGCAGAAGCAGTGGAGGAACTTTGACATAAAGAGGATTGACGCACAACTCGTGGGGACGGCAAGACTTGGACAGCAGCCCCTTGTCCTGCTGTCACCATAGTTACCCAGTGCCCAGTCAGCGACATGTAACGCCCCTGTCCATGCCTACTCGTCCAAGTGTCTGTGGTGAAATGCACCCTGTCACACACAGAGTTTCTCAAAGAAGCGGTGATGTTGTGTGCGACATGCTGGTGGAGCGCAGGCACACCTTTCTTGAGAAGTAGTGCCGACTGGGCATCTGGTACTGGGGCACTGCGACTGACATAAGGTATCGAAAATCCTCTGTGTCCACCAGGCGGAAAGGCAGCATTTCTGTAGCCAAGAGCTTGCAGATGGTGAAATTCAACCTTTTAGCTTTCTCATGGCTAGGATGAAATGGTCTTTTACTTGTCCACATCTGAGGGACTGAGGGCTGGCTGTTGTGCTTAGACGGGGTTGATAAGGGTGTCCTCGGCAAACTGCCGGTCTGTGAGGAAGATGCAGGCGGACATGTTAGGTTGCCTTGATCCAAAGGTGGTGCTATCGATGTCGGAAAGCGCTCAACACCAGCTGGTGTTTCCACCTCCAAAGAAAATGATGACCTGCCAATCACGCTGGCTGTTGCGGGTAAAGAGGTTGCAGGTCTGCGTCCCAAAACAGGTGTGACTGCTGTCCCCTCAGTCACAGTCGATGAAGAGGCCGCAGATGCACAAGATGGGGCAGACGGTGGTTGGCCTGGCCGGCTAGGCCGCATTGTAGCACAGTGAGCTTCCCACTGCAACTTATGCTTCATGTCCATGTGCCGGTTCATGCATGAAGTACTCAAATTATGTATTTTTTGGCCTCTACTTAGCTTTTGTTGACAAATGTTACAGATAACACGAGTTGGGTCATCTTTATCGATCTGAAAAAATGCCCAGGCTATGCAAGGCTTAGCACCCATGCGACCTGAAGAGCCACCACGACTTGTGGTGAGAGGCAGAGTTGTGTTTGAGGATGCAGTTGTTGACGTGCTTCCAGTACTACATCTCTGTCCAGGAAGGCGCAACCTGACCTCGTCGTCACTTGCATCCTCCTCCAACTCCTCTGCTGACCTCATCTCTTGGCTGACTGTGGGTTGACAGTAAGTGGGATCTCCAACCTCATCATCATCACCCTGTGTGTTATCACACCCGTCGTCCTCAGAGCCAACCTGTTCCTGCCCTGACAAAAAACTAAAGTTGTCGCTCCAATCAGGTATTTGAGTCTCATCATCGTCTTCCTCATTGTCTCCACCAACAGGAGTTACAGTTTGGGAATGAGGGTTTACATTATGGTCAGAACCTTCTGCGTCTGGTCCTGGATCCGACTAATAAAGATTCTGGGCATCAGTGCAGATCATTTCCTCGTCTGGATTCACAGAAGCGCTGGAGCCGACCTCTGATTCCCAGGCTATAGTATGAGTAAACAGCTCTGCAGACTCAACCATCTGTTCTACCTCATACTCAGACAGGCAGCTGGAGATTTGGGAGCTGTGAGGAAGCAAGTGCGATTGGGGTGACACCTCTGAGGACTGGAGTATTTGTGATGTTGAAGTTGATGTGGAGGAGAGCCCACTTAAAGGAGCACTTGATATCCGTTGAAGCACCTGCTGTTTTTGTGCCTCATCTGGAATTTGTAGCGATTGGCGTGGCCATAAGAAAGGGATCTTATCACATTGTCTGCTAAAAGAAGTAGACATTTTAGTTTTGCTGGAAGATGGTCTTTCTTCTGCAGATGTTACTGTTGCTTTAACACCTACTCCACGGACACAACCTTTTTTCCCAATCCCAACACGCCTATTCCCTTTTCCACCAGCAGCAGGCCTTTTTCCACTCATTTTGGTGGTTAACTAATTCACAACTCTGGAGTTGTTTGCACAAAAAAACAATGGATGGGAACCGAGCAGAGCTGAGTGGCCAAACCGTGGTATTAGGCCAAAACTATTGTCTGGGTTAGATGCAGAAAAAAATTATATTCAGTTTGCAACTTGATGGAGGTCAGTATAGATGGACTAATAGAACAAGTCCCACACACAGCTAGAAGCCCAAATATTTTTTCAGAGGTAGATGCAGAAAAAAATTATATTCAATTTGCAACCTGATGGAGGTCAGTATAGATGGACTAATAGAACAAGTCCCACACACTGCTAGATGGCCAAATATTTTTTCAGAGCTAGACACAGAAAAAAATTATATTCAATTTGCAACCTGATGGAGGTCAGTATAGATGGACTAATACAACAAGTCCCACACACAGCAAGAAGCCCAAATATTTTTTCAGAGGTAGATGCAGAAAAAAATGATATTCAATTTGCAACCTGATGGAGGTCAGTATAGATGGATTAATAGAACAAGTCCCACACACTGCTAGAAGGCCAAATATTTTTTCAGAGCTAGATGCAGAAAAATATTATATTCAATTTGCAACCTGATGGAGGTCAGTATAGATGGACTAATAGAACAAGTCGCACACACTGCTAGAAGCCCAAATATTTTTTCAGAGCTAGATGCAGAAAAATATTATATTCAATTTGCAACGTGATGGAGGTCAGTATAGATGGACTAATAGAACAAGTCCCACACACTGCTAGAAGGCCAAATATTTTTTCAGAGCTAGATGCAGAAAAATAGTAAATTCAATTTGCAACCTGATGGAGGTCAGTATAGAAGGACTAATAAAACAAGTCCCACACACTGCTAGAAGGCCAAATATTTTTTCAGAGCTAGATGTAGAAAAATATTATATTCAATTTGCAATGTGATGGAGATCAGTATAGATGGACTAATAGAACAAGTCCCACTCACTGCTAGAAGGCCAAATATTTTTTCAGAGCTAGATGCAGAAAAATATTCTATTCAATTTGCAATCTGATGGAGGTCAGTATAGATGGAATAATAGAACAAGTCCCACACACAGCTAGAAGCCCAAATATTTTTTCAGAGGTAGATGCAGGAAAAAATTATATTCAGTTTGCAATCTGATGCAGGTCAGTATAGATGGACTAATAGAACAAGTCCCAAACACATCTAGAAGCCCAAATATTTTTTCAGAGCTAGATGCAGAAAAAAATTATATTCAATTTGCCACCTGATGGAGGTCAGTATAGATGGACTAATAGAACAAGTCCCACACACTGCTAGAAGGCCAAATATTTTTTCAGAGCTAGATGCAGAAAAAAATTATATTCAATTTGCAACCTGATGGAGGTCAGCATAGATGGACTAATAGAACAAGTCCCACACACTGCTAGAAGGCCAAATATTTTTTCAGAGCTAGATGCAGAAAAATATTATATTCAATTTGCAACCTGATGGAGGTCAGTATAAATGGACTAAGAGAACAAGTCCCACACACTGCTAGAAGCCCAAATATTTTTTCAGAGCTAGATGCAGAAAAATATTATATTAAATTTGCAACGTGATGGAGGTCAGTATAGATGGACTAATAGAACAAGTCCCACAAACTGCTTGAAGGATAAATATTTTTTCAGAGCTAGATGCAGAAAAATACTAAATTCAATTTGCAATCTGATGGAGGTCAGTATAGAAGGACTAATAAAACAAGTCCCACACACTGCTAGAAGCCCAAATATTTTTTCAGAGCTAGATGTAGAAAAATATTATATTCAATTTGCAACGTGATGGAGATCAGTATAGATGGACTAATAGAACAAGTCCCACTCACTGCTAGAAGGCCAAATATTTTTTCAGAGCTAGATGCAGAAAAATATTCTATTCAATTTGCAATCTGATGGAGGTCAGTATAGATGGACTAATAGAACAAGTCCCACACACAGCTAGAAGCCCAAATATTTTTTCAGAGGTAGATGCAGAAAAAAATTATATTCAGTTTGCAATCTGATGCAGGTCAGTATAGATGGACTAATAGAACAAGTCCCAAACACAGCTAGAAGCCCAAATATTTTTTCAGAGCTAGATGCAGAAAAAAATTATATTCAATTTGCCACCTGATGGAGGTCAGTATAGATGGACTAATAGAACAAGTCCCACACACTGCTAGAAGGCCAAATATTTTTTCAGAGCTAGATGCAGAAAAAAATTATATTCAATTTGCAACCTGATGGAGGTCAGCATAGATGGACTAATAGAACAAGTCCCACACACTGCTAGAAGGCCAAATATTTTTTCAGAGCTGGATGCAGAAAAGAATTATATTCAATTTGCAACCTGATGGAGGTCAGTATAGATGGACTAATAGAACAAGTCCCACACACTGCTAGAAGGCCAAATATTTTTTCAGAGCTAGATGCAGAAAAATATTATATTCAATTTGCAACCTGATGGAGGTCAGTATAAATGGACTAAGAGAACAAGTCCCACACACTGCTAGAAGCCCAAATATTTTTTCAGAGCTAGATGCAAAAAAACATTATATTCAAATTGCAACCTGATGGAGGTCAGTATAGATGGACTAATAGAACAAGTCCCACACACTGCTTAAAGGCCAAATATTTTTTCAGAGCTAGATGCAGAAAAAAATTATATTCAATTTGCAACCTGATGGAGGTCAGTATAGATGGACTAATAGAACAAGTCCCACACACAGCTTGAAGGCCAAATATTTTTTCAGAGGTAGATGCAGAAAAAAATTATATTCAATTTGCAACCTGATGGAGGTCAGTATAGATGGACTAATAGAACAAGTCCCACACACTGCTAGAAGGCCAATTATTTTTTCAGAGGTAGATGCAGAAAAAAATTATATTCAATTTGCAACCTGATGGAGGTCAGTATAGATGGACTAATAGAACAAGTCCCACACACTGCTAGAAGGCCAAATATTTTTTCAGAGCTAGATGCAGAAAAATATTATATTCAATTTGCAACGTGATGGAGGTCAGTATAGATGGACTAATAGAACAAGTCCCACACACTGCTAGAAGGCCAAATATTTTTTCGGAGCTAGATGCAGAAAAATATTATATTCAATTTGCAACCTGATGGAGGTCAGTATAGATGGACTAATAGAACCAGTCCCACACACTGCTAGAAGGACAAATATTTTTTCAGAGCTAGATGCAGAAAAAAATTATATTCAATTTGCAACCTGATGGAGGTTAGTATAGATGGTCTAATAGAACAAGTCCCACACACAGCTAGAAGCCCAAATATTTTTTGAGAGGTAGATGCAGAAAAAAATTATATTCAATTTGCAACCTTATGGAGGTCAGTATAGATGGACTAACAGAATGATGCTATGCCCCAAAGGTTTTACTTCACTAGGTGCAGTAAAAAAATTGGTATTCTATGCACAGGTGGTGTAGCTTGCAACACAGATAGGCTACTCCACTGACTAACACACTCTGCAATAGGCCAAAGAGGATTAGCTTTGCTAGATTTAGCCAAATGCTGTGAAAAAAACTTGCACAGCACTGGCACAGACCTGCCTGGCAAAAACTGATAGGAACTGATCTAACTTAGTCCTGAAAAGGACTGCAATTACTATTAGTCTTTACTCCCAACCTATCTATTTAAGAGCACAGACCTGCCTGATAAAAGTCATAGGAAATGTTGCAACCTAGTCCTTAAAAGGACTGCAATCACAACTATTCCCTACTCCCAAGCTATCTGTAGATTTGTGCGAAAATTGGCTTGAAATTAACAAGGTATAGCACACACAACAACAGCGGTGCCGTCTAACACGCAGCTGCAGCAGTGAGAAAATGGTGGCGACGGGGAAAATGGCTGGGTTTTATAGGGCAAGGACATGTGACATACACTGCCAATGACACAAGCCGTTGCTTGTGTGAAAAAAAGCACTTCGCTCCGTGTGTGTGCTGCTGATAGGCTGACAGATTGCACCTCCCCACTGTAAATGCGGGAAAGAGAAAAAAAAAATGGAGATCTTCATTATTCCTGCAGAGATCCATCCCCTGCCCCTCCCCCCACCCCGCTGTACACTCAAACTGCGTATTAACATTAATTTTCATCATTACTGAAAAAAAATCCAGTTATGATTTTGGTGCACGAACAGTTATCGAACATAACCTCTAACGGCCGAATATTTTTCAAATCGTTCGTGTTCGCCGAACGGCTCGAACACCGCCCAAAACAGCTCGAATTTGAGATTGGCGAACAGTTCGAGTCGAACACCGCTCATCTCTAATCTTGAGTACTGTAATGCTCGGGCGAGTAGCTAATAGTGGCAAGCATGCTCACTCATCACTAGTGTTGAGCATTCCGATACTGAAATATCGGGTATCGACCAATATTCGTGGTATCGGAGTTCCGATACTGAGTTCCGATACTTTTAGAATATCGAATACCGGAATCGGAAGTTCCCATAATGCAATGAGCCAGTTTGATTTTATTCAGCCAATGAGGATCCTAAGAAGTGTGGGCACATCCTTTTAGGCATGTTAGACATGTTAACTAATGGCATGGCTGTGATTGGCTGCTGAAATGATGTCATGTTGCACTAGAAAAGCCGCCAACGCCATTTTGGGTTCACTCTGCTGTGAATTCAGTTAGGGACAGGACGCTGCTGTTCTGAGGGATAGTTTTAGCTACCTATTTGCTTTATTGTGCTTTACCCAGGCTACTTTATAAAGCTTTCTTTTGCCTTGCAGCGCTAGTGCACAGTTCTCAGCACTGTTCACAGCTGTCTGCGAGGTCTCTGTGTGTGAGTGCAGCTCATGCCGTAGTGTGTGCTGCAGCCACTTCTGGTTGTAGTCCGCTCAGCTTGCGTCACTGCCTCATACATTGTGCTTTTTTGCATTAGTGCTGCTCATTTTTCCTGATTTCTCCTATTACTGTGGTTCCATCCGTATCTAGCTAGATTGCTTCCAAACACACTATATAGGAGTAGATAGAGGAGCCTTCCTGCAGCCTTGCGCCCTGCAGCCCCAGCCAGATTAGTATTAGCCTATTTTTTGTAGCCTCATCTATTGCATTGTAGGTTACCTTCCTGCATTGTAATAGCTACAAAAAGTTTGTGATACTATCGGTTTTACATCTTTGGGCACATCCAGTGTCTTTTTGTGAAAAAAAAAAACGTAAATAAAGTTCATCAAACACTCCACTTTACAGTTGTGTAGGCCACATTAGCTCATATTTAAGTCTAGTCCACCCTTTATAAAATTAGTGTTTCTTATACCTGTTAGCAGCTGTTCAGGAATAAGCACACTAAGCCCTTAGTACTTTTCTGCCTATTTTATCAGTCTACCAAGATGAAGAAGGCAGGGAGTAAGGCATGTGGTCGTGGACGTGGGCATGGAGTTTCTGCAGGGAGAGGACATGGGGATTCTGTGCCTGCAGGGAGAGGACGTGGGGATTCTGTGCTTGCTGCGGGCACCAGTGACTCAGCATCCCCCAGTTTCACCTGGGAACAGTCCTTTATGCGCAGCTTTGAAGGAGCTCGCCACACCCCACTGTTGCGGGAGGACCAAATTGAAGCCGTTGTCGGATGGATGGCAGCTAATTCATTGACTTCAATTAGTTCCTGATCCTCTCAGGTCCTGAGCACTGAAGAGCACCCATCTGTCTTTTCACCACCTGCCAAATTGCCCAGGCAGTCAGAGAGCCCTGGACAGGAGCCATCTCTACTTCTGTTCTCTGAATCTCTTGGCTTGGAAAGAGGGGGCTAGCCAAGCAGAATTATAGAATTCGAAGAAGAGGTAGTATGCAGTTATGCGCAACCGCTTTGTCTCTCTGAATCTGAAATGGCGGGTGGGCCAGTGCCTATGGTCAGAAAACCTCAGTACGCATCTGATGATGAGACTCAGGTGCCACTTTCTGGTGTGTACTGTGATCTCGAGACTACCGGGTTCCAGTACCATCAGCTGGTCCTCGGTAGTTCCAATGGCTCTTGTACCTTCTGCTACCCATCCGGGTTCCAGTACCATCAGTTGGTACTCAGCAGTGCCTTTGGCTTAGGTGCCTCCTTCTCGGTATCTGAGTTCCACCAACGTCTGCTGGTCCTTGGTAGTGCTTTCTAGCACAGGTACCTCCTGCTTAGTAACCGGGTTCCAGTACCATCAGCTGGTCCTCGATAGTTCCATTGGCTCTTGTACCTTCTGCTACCCATCCGGGTTCCAGTACCGTCAACTGGTTCTGGGCAGTTCCTCAGCCTTCTTGTACCTTCTGCTACATTTCCAAGTTCAAGCTTTTTGAAATGGTTTTTGGTAATCACTCTGGATCTCCCTGACGACGACCCTGAAGACGACGACCCTGAAGACCACCCCGAAGAAGACGAGGACCCCGAAGACTACGACCCTGAAGACGACGACCCTGAAGACCACCCCGAAGAAGACGAGGACCCCAAAGACAAAGAACCTGAAGACGATGACCCTGAAGACCACCCCGAGGAAGACGAGGACCCCGAAGATGATGACCCTGAAGACAACGACCCTGAAGACCACCCCGAAAAAGACGATGACCCCGAAGATGACGACCCCGAAGACGACGACCCTGAAGACGACGACCCTGAAGACCACCCCGAAGAAGACGAGGACCCCAAAGACAACGACCCTGAAGACCACCCCAAAGAAGACGAGGACCCCGAAGACGACGACCCTGAAGACGACGACCCTGAAGACCACCTCGAAGAAGACGAGGACCCCGAAGACGACGACTCTGAAGACGACGACCCTGAAGACCACCCCAAAGAAGACCAAGAAGATGACCCTGAAGAAGATGACCAAGAGGACAAAGAACAAGAAGACAACCACCAAGATACAGAAGAACAAGAGACAGAAGACCAAGAAGCAGAAGAACAAGAAGCTGAAGAACAAAAAGCAGAAGAACATTAAGCATAAGACCAAAAATCAGAGCAAAAGATATTATCTAAATTATAAGCAGAAGAAGACTAAGCAGTGTATGGGGGTGAGTCCGTTCCTCCTCGTGGTGCCCCTGGAAAATACCTGTGGCTGCAGGACAAACTGAACGCGGACAAATCCTGTTGTAAATATTTTGTGACAGGCAGAACGGAAGGTGTAATCTTCAAACTTTTATAGATAACAACTACAGGAATGCCTGTCACAAATAAGAATATGATGAAGAAGAAGAATATGAAGAAGATGAAGAAGTAGAATATGATGAAGAATAATAGTTGAATAAGAAGAATATGAAGAATGTAAAAAAAAGAATAATAGGAAGAAGGTGAAGAAGAAGAAGATGATTAAGGTGAAGAAGAAGTTGATGAAAAAGATGCTGTTGCTGAGGATGATGAAGGAGAAAGTGTGGGAGAAGTAAAAAAGAAGGTGAAGAGCATGGAAGTAGTGAAACATAAATATCTGACCAAATATAAAAAAGCTTAACATAGTCAATATCTTTGTAACTCCAAACGTCTTAAAAAAAATATTAATTCCTGCTATTCCATTTGATTGGGCTAAACCTCTATGCCTTTAATGTCTCCTCCACCTCCCCCAATACATTCTACATTATTCTTATTTGTTTTCCTTCATGTAGAATTAACCTACAAGGAAAGAAAGGGTTTATTTTCATTCCGATATTTGTGTCCCATTGACTTGCATTGGTTTCCGGTATCGGAATCGGCAATATGCAATATTTTTTGGGTATCGGTCAGATCCAATCCGATCCGATATTTCCCGATATCGGAAGGTATCGCTCAACACTACTCATCACTAATAAAAATAGAACAATTCCTAGACCTTATGGGGTTTCTGATTTATTTGTGACAACAAAGAAAATGAGTCAATGCAAAAACAAAAACAACAAAACTGCAAGGTGTAAATATTGAGGTTAAAGTTTGCTGAGAGAATAATGTTTTTTTTTTAATTGTAGTAAATATATACATATGTAATAACTAACCTTCATAGTTATACATTTCTTAACCATACAGAATGCATGGATACAGAAGTGATTCTTTAGCTGTTAGGAATGCTCACAATTGCCAAACATCATTGATTTTCTGTATGTCTTACCAAGCACAAGTCTCACTTTTTAGCATAAAATGTCTTGTAGTCGGCAGTGGAGCATTACTAAATTGAATCAATAGTATTCAATTAATATGCTCTTTGCTTGGGTCACTACCACTTCGTTTTCTTGACTTCTATTCAGAACATAACTGAGAATGTAAAATTATATTTACCACATCAAGAAAATGGTAGATCTTAAAGACCTGCATAATCAAGGTTGTTGACCCCTGTAACAAATTGATTCACAATTCAACAAGAGAAATGAGGACCCTGTTCACAAGAGCTTACAATAGATAAGGAAATAGGTCTTATTTGGTACCATATTCATAGTCCTGGCATGTATTGTACTGAAAATGGCAGTACATAAAAAATCACATGAGCCAACCACCAAAATAATATCCGTGTAAAGATTGTCACATCTTAAGATATTCAAATTTATTAGCTTTGATTAATTTTTTCCTAAAAATTTAATTCACAGCAAATCGATTTTTACATGAATTACTAATACTGCGAAAGCTCCCAATGCCCTGAAAAGATGAGTGAAAAACTCCTGAGGATTCCAGGGTTGTATCCAACGCCTTTTGAGCTCTTTGACACAAACACAGTCTTAGTAATGCAAAGTGACCTCACCATAAATGTCAACATCATTTCCAATTATCAGCCAATGTTCCCTGCCACATTACAGTACAAAGCAGGGACATCTTTCTTCAAGAAATAATGTCGGTTAGGTATTTTCCATTGAAGCTGTGCAATTGTAATAATTTCACAAAAGGCAGTATAATTTACGTAGTATGAGACCAATTGTGGTGAACCAGGACATGTGGGAGTTGAGTGTACAAATAGACAGCTGGATACATGTTTTCTGGGCACATATATGACAAACTGATGACGTAACAAAGGAAGAGTAGAAAGGAGCAATAGATGAAGATGCTAATGCTGATTATGACAGCAGCCAGGCACTACTTGAGCATGTGATTTATCTCCCAGAAAGATAAGAATGAGGAGAAGGGGTAGGATAACAGCCTGTGCCTTGCTCATATTGGTGACCAGACTGATTTCTCAAATGAACTGTGGGTATTGCTTCTTCTACTGATCAAGAGCTGTAATTCCTAGTCTATTAGAGCCTGGAAGTCCTCGACTTATTTTCCTCCTGTAACACACTGCAGAAAATGTGATGGTCAGCAATGTGGAAAATAACGCCCCAAATTTCACACTACAGATGCACAGACATAGGACTTGTCGCCTAACAATCATAGCCAGAGCTTTCTGGCATTGTAGAGCTATCTCCACCAACAGCAACGGTAATGTACACCAAGGTCTTTCTGTTGTATTATATGTAATACATATGCTGTGCAGGGAATTTTTAGATTTTATATGCTGAATGGTGGGCGGTTTTGTTAGGAAAGGGGAGGTGATTATTGTAGCTAATGGTGTGTCACTAATTAAAGAGAATTTGTCACCACCTGGAACTTATCTGACCTCTTATACAGGTGATAAAAATGTAAATGCATACAGGTAGGTATAGATTCACTTTTCTATCACTTGTATGCCCCTATTAGAGGTCAGATAAGTGCCAGAGGGTGACAGATTCCCTTTAACCCCTTTACCCCCGAGGGTGGTTTGCATGTTAATGACCAGGCCAATGTAGCGCCGGCGTCCTTGCCCTCTGCTAGGCAGGGACGCTGTTCCCCTCACCTCTCTGCTCCGTGCCCGGCGTCCTCCTCCCGCTCTGCTGGCAGCGCGCGCTCCTTCCCGGCCACTGTGCTTAGGGCGCGCGCGCGCTCTCCCTCCCTCTTAAAGGGGCCGCGTGCGCCGTCCTAAGGAGTCCCCGGCGAATGGCCGGAGGACTTCACCATATATAAGGCACCTCCTCCAAAATGGAGGTGCCCGAGCAATGTTGTTGCACTGTTCACTACTCTGCTTCAGCCCTCAGGTCCCGTTGCCAGTTACCTGCCAGATACCTGCCAGATTCCTGCCAGCTTGCTGTCTTATTCCTGCCTGATTATCTGCTACCTGCCTGCTAGTCTGAGGTCCGACGGTCTGCCTTACTACTCCTGTCAGTCTGTCTAAGGACCAGCCTGTCCGCTCATCTGGGAGCGCACTTCAGCCACCTGCCTGCTTGCCTGAGGTCCGACGGTCTGCCTTCCAACTCCTGTCAGTCTGTCTATGGACCAGCTTGCCTGCTCACCTGGGAGCACACATCTGCTTCCTGCCTGCTAGCCTACCTGGAGGCTCCGCCGTCACGTGCTGTGACCACCCGCCTGTCCAGAGACTTCTGCCCGCTCACCTGGGAGCGCTCATCTGCCGCCTGTCTGTTGGTCTTCCTGGAGGCTCCGCCGTCACATGCTGTGACCACCCGTTCATCCAGAGACTCTCGCCTGCTCACCTGGGAGCTCACGTCTATCATCAGCCGCCACAGGTCGTACCAACCCTTTACCCAGAGACTGCCCCGGTCACTTGCCGTGACCATCTGCCCGTTCATCCAGAGACTGCCCCGGTCACTTGCCGTGACCATCTGCCCGTTCATTCAGAGACTGCCCCGGTCACTTGCCGTGACCATCTGCCCGTTCATTCAGAGACTGCCCCGGTCACTTGCCGTGACCATCTGCCCGTTCATCCAGAGACTGCCCCGGTCACT
Source organism: Phyllobates terribilis (assembly GCF_046119375.1). Taxonomy (NCBI): domain Eukaryota; kingdom Metazoa; phylum Chordata; class Amphibia; order Anura; family Dendrobatidae; genus Phyllobates; species Phyllobates terribilis. The sequence goes on from NW_027362764.1 coordinate 460,951,047, forward strand.
TGCCGTGACCTCCAGCCCGTTCACTCAGAGACTGTCCCGGTCACCTGCTGTGACTTCCTGCCCGTCTTCCCTGGTCGCCACCCGCTCCCTTACAAGGACCGCCCCCTTGTATAGTAGCTCAGAGGTTCCGCCTCCCAGACCCATTACAGCCAATTTTTATAATTCTGACCTCTGTCACTTTATGAGGTAATTACTCTGGAATGCTTTAATGGATCCCCCTGATTCTGAGATTGTTTTTTCATGACATATTGTACTTCATGATAGTGGTAAAATTTCTTCGATATCAGTTGCGTTTAAAATTGGAAATTTGGCAAAAATTTTGAAAATTTTGCAATTTTCAAAATTTAAATTTTTATGCCCTTAAATCAAAGAGAAGAGATTTAAGGGCATTCTCATCAAGAGAATGCCAAGAGTGTGCAAAGCAGTCATCAAAGCAAAAGGTGGCTACTTTGAAGAACCTAGAATAGAAGACATATTTTCAGTTGTTTCATACTTTTTTGTTAAGAATATAATTCCACATGTGTTAATTCATAGTTTTGATGCCTTCAGTGTGAATGTACAATTTTCATAGTCATGAAAACACAGAAAAATCTTTAAATGAGAAGGTGTGTCCAAACTTTTGGTCTGTACTGCATGTCACACAAAATAGTTAATAAATAACATTTCCCACATGTCTACTTTACATCAGCACAATTTTGAAACAAAATTTTTTTTAGTAGGGAGCTATAAGGGTTAAAACTTGACCAGTGATTTCTCATTTTAACAACAAAATTTACAAAACCATTTCTTTAGAGACCACATCACATTTGACGTGACTTTGATGGGCCTTTATGACTGAAATACCCAAAAGTGACACGATTCTAAAAACTGAACCCCTCAAAGTGCTAAAAACCACATTCAAGAAGTTTATTAACCCTTCAGGTGCTTCACAGGAATATTTGGAATGTGGAAGAAAAAAATGAACATTTAACTTTTTTCACAAAAATGTTAATTTAGACCCAATTTTTATTATTTTTGCAGGGGTAACAGGAAAAAATTGACCCCAAAATGTGTTGTGCAATTTCCCCTAACCATGCAGATACCCCATATGTGAGTAAAAACCACTGTTTGGGTGAACGGCAGGGTTTGGAAGGGAAGGAGCGCCATTTGACTTTTTGAATGTAAAATTTGCTTGAATAATTTGCGGACACCATGTTGCATTTGGGGAGCCCCTGATGTACCTAAACAGAGGAAACCCCCCACAAGTGACCCCATTTAGGAAACTAGACCCCTTAGGGAACTTATCTAGATGTGTGGTGAGCACCTTGAACCCCAGGTGCTTCACAGAAGTTTATAACATTGAGCCGTAAAAATAAAATGTTCACATTTTTCCAACAAAAATGTTTTTCAGCCCCCAATTTTGCATTTTCATAAGGGTAACAGGAGAAATTGCACCATGCAGTTTGTTGTGCAATTTCTCCTGAGTAAACCGATACCCCATATGTGGGGAAAAACCACTGTTTGGGCGAACGGCAGGGTTCGGAAAGGGAAGAAGTGCCATTTGACTTTTTGAATGTAAAATTTGCTTGAATAATTAGCGGACGCCATGTTGCGTTTGGGGAGCCCCTGATGTGCCTAAACAGTGGAAACTCCCACAAGTGATACCATTTTGGAAACTAGACCCCTTAGGGAACTTATCTAGATGTGTGGTGTGCACCTTGAACCCCCAGGTGCTTCACAAAAGTTTATAACATTGAGCCGTAAAAATAAAATTTTCACATTTTTCCAACAAAAATGTTTTTCAGCCCCCAATTTTGCATTTTCATAAGGGTAACAGGAGAAATTGCACCATGCGATTTGTTGTGCAATTTCTCCTGAGTAAACCGATACCCCATATGTGGGGGGAAACTACTGTTTGGACGCATGGCAGAGTGCGGAAGGGTAGGAGCACCATTTGACTTTTTGAATGTAAAATTTGCTTGAATAATTTGCGGACACCATGTTGCGTTTGGGGAGCCCCTGATGTACCTAAACAGAGGAAACCCCCCACAAGTGACCCCATTTAGGAAACTAGACCCCTTAGGGAACTTATCTAGATGTGTGGTGAGCACCTTGAACCCCAGGTGCTTCACAGAAGTTTATAACATTGAGCCGTAAAAATAAAATGTTCACATTTTTCCAACAAAAATGTTTTTCAGCCCCCAATTTTGCATTTTCATAAGGGTAACAGGAGAAATTACACCATGCAGTTTGTTGTGCAATTTCTCCTGAGTAAACCGATACCCCATATGTGGGGAAAAACCACTGTTTGGCCGAACGGCAGGGTTCGGAAAGGGAAGAAGTGCCATTTGACTTTTTGAATGTAAAATTTGCTTGAATAATTAGCGGACGCAATGTTGCGTTTGGGGAGCCCCTGATGTGCCTAAACAGTGGAAACTCCCACAAGTGATACCATTTTGGAAACTAGACCCCTTAGGGAACTTATCTAGATGTGTGGTGTGCACCTTGAACCCCCAGGTGCTTCACAAAAGTTTATAACATTGAGCCGTAAAAATAAAATTTTCACATTTTTCCAACAAAAATGTTTTTCAGCCCCCAATTTTGCATTTTCATAAGGGTAACAGGAGAAATTGCACCATGCGATTTGTTGTGCAATTTCTCCTGAGTAAACCGATACCCCATATGTGGGGGGAAACTACTGTTTGGACGCATGGCAGAGTGCGGAAGGGTAGGAGCGCCATATGACTTTTTGAATGTAAAATTTGCTTGAATAATTAGCGAATGTGCCCCATATGTGCCTAAACAGTGGAAAATCCCCACAAGTGACACCATTTTGGAAACTAGACCCCTTAGGGAACTTATCTAGATGTGTGATGAGCACCCTGAACCCCCAGGTGCTTCACAGAAGTTTATAACATTGAACCGTATAAAAAACATTTTCACATTTTTTCAACAAAAATGATTTTCAGCCCCCAATTTTGCATTTTCACAAGGGTAACAGGTTGCGTTTGGGGAGTCCCTGATGTGCCTAAATAGTGGAAACCACCCCACCCTCCCCCCAGTGACTCCATTTTGGAAGCTACACCCCTCCAGGATTTTATCAAGGGGTATAGTGAACATTTTGAACCCAGAGGTACGACACAGAATTTGATAACATTAGGTCATCATATTGAATAAGTTGTCATTAGTCTTGAGTGCAAGTGCTCGCTATTTGAGTTTGCATCAGGTACTAGGGTATGTATCAAGTAACGCGGGTGCTCAAGTTACATGCTCAAGTCCCTGCCCCGCATGTTTTTTTTATTAGACCATGCGGGGATCGCTCGTGCATGGCAGTCAATCCACGCACGCAAGGTGTTTTTGGCTGTATAACAGCTGCAAAACATTTGGGGAGGAGACTCTAGCATGTCACTCGAGCACCCGCCATACTCGGTGCATACCCAAGCACCCGATGCAAATTCAAGTAGCGAGTACTTGCACTCACTAGTCGCCATATCGTCGTCATTTTTTTTTTCTTTACTTCTGAAAAAATCCCAACCCCAACCCAAACCTTAGCCCAACCCTAACCCTAGCCTAACCCTAGCCAACCCTAATCCTAGCCCAACCCTAACCCTAGCCCAACCCTAGCCCAACCATAACCCCAAGCCTATCCCAACCCTAAACCTAACCCTAACCCAACTGTAACCGTAGCCAAACATTAACCAAAACCCTAGCACAACCCTAGCACAACCCTAGCAGCAACCCTAACCGTAGCACAACCCTAACCCTAAAGTTTATCTTTTACGCCGTTCCTCGTGTGGTATAAGTGATTATCATTCTTCGGGTCAGTGCAATTACAGCGATGCCAGATTCATATCGGGTTTTTATGATTGACAGCTGTCACACACTAAAAGACGCATTTTTTTGCAAAGACTAGTTTTTTCATCGCCATATTTTGAGAGCTATAATTTTTACATATTTCGGGCAACAGAGTCATGTTATGGCTTGTTTTTTGCGGTACAAGTTGACGTTTTTATCAGTATCATTTTCGGGCAAATGACATTTTTTTAACGCTGTCTATTCCGTTTTTTGGGAGGCAGAATAAACAAAAGTCAACAATTCAGGAATTGTTTTTTGTTTTTTTTTATGCCGTTCTGCGTGTGGTAAAATTGATAAGGTAGCTTTATTCTTTGGGTCAGTACGTTTACAGTGGTACCGCATTTTTTTTTTTATATATTTTGGTCGCTTTTACACAATAAAAACTATTTTATAGAAAAAAGAATTTTTTTTGCATCGCTTTATTCTGAGAGCTATAACTTTTTTATTTTTCTGTTGTTGGATCTATATTGCAGCTTGATTTTTGTGGGACAAGATGATGTTTTCAGCAGTACCATTTTTATTTACATTCGTCTTTTTGATCGCGTTTTATTCCATTTTTTGTTTGGCGGTATGATGATAAAACATCGTTTTATGTTTAGTTTTTTTTTTTTACCGTGTTCACTAAAGGGGTTAACTAGTGGGACAGTTTTATAGGACAGGTCGTTACGGACGCGGCGATACCAAATATGTGTACTTTTATTTGTTTAATTATTTTGTTTCATAAGATTATTTATTTATGGGTACAATATATATATATTTTTTATTATTATTTTTTTCATTTTTTATTATTATTTTTTTCATTTTTTTTAATATTTTTACAATTTTTTTTACGTTTTTTTTCACTTTCTGACATTTTTATTACTTGTTCACATTGTCCCACTATGGGACTTTCACTTTTTGCAGCCTGATCGCCTGCATGGCAGAGAGAGCAGCAGCTCCCTATGCCATGCAGCCTGTCAGCGCTGCACAGGGAGAAGTTACTTTGGTTGTGCACTGCGCATGACCAAAGCAACTTCCTGCCTCCTGGTGACCCAGATGTTGTCATGATGACGCCGGGTCACCATGGCAACATCCGGGACCGGATTCAGACGCCGCTGGACGCCGGCAGAGAAGGTAAGTATCGCGCATACCTCCTCTTGCCACCTGAATGCTGCAATCGATTTTGATCACAGCATTTCGGGGGTTAATGTGCCGGGAGCGGTGCGGGACCACTCCCTGCACATAGCACAGGGTGTCAGCTGTGACAATCAGCTGACACCCAGCGGCGATCTCGCCCGCACCGCTTGTGTGCGGGTGAAATTGCCAGGGCATATTAATACGTATCAGGCCCATAAGGCCCAGGGCACAGATACATACTAATACGCCCTAGGTCAGAAAGGGGTAAATAATGCCATTTAAAATTGCTGTTTGGACTGTGGTGGTATGATTGATAAAGACTGGTACTGTCGAAACGTTGCACTGAATTTGGCAGAATAAAACGATTTTTTCGCAAATTCAATTTGCGTCAGATTGATTTGCTCATCTCCATCTCTGTGTAATCCCAGGTATGAAGTGCATTAGGGTGTCAGAAGCGTGGGAATATTGTTGAATTAAGGATTAAAATTCATAAGAATAATGATGATAAAAGGACAGGAGTCGATTTACAGTATGTTAAGCATGCTTTAAAATATGCATTTTAGTGTACTCTAGAGATGAACAGATCATTTCAAATTAAAATTTGATGACTGCAGAATTTTCCCATGAAAATTAAATTTGTTGTGAATAAATTAGCTACTAAGAGCAACACTGTAAAACCTCTAAATACCCATGAAAATACACGTATAACACTCTGAGGTCTTCTAGGAGTTATTTAACCCATTTAGAACTTTACAATACAAACATAGACTTATTCATAAGCTCAAAAGGGAGATAATACAGTGGCGCTCTCAAGGATGTGGCCAACAGGGCTGCAGCGAATTGTAAATAAAACCACAATTGTCCAAGAGGGTATATACTAAATTAGATAAGTCGCTCTGAGCTGCTGGATAAAAGAAGAATGAAGGAGTAGGTTTAAAATCGATAAAAAATAATTTATTGAAATAGGATTAAAATACGTGAATAATAATTTTTATGTAAATAGTAATTTCTAGGATTGCTTCCAGAAGGGTAGATTGGATATGAGAGACAAGACGAGGTCCGTTTGATAGTAGAAAACAGCCAGTATTGTCAGCGTGGTCAATAGGTTGCAATGAGCGACCCTGGATGGAGAAAAAGGTGCATGGGTTAGAGTGGATTAATGCTCCAAATGGTGGGCTAATAGAGAGGAAACCAATGTATTACCTTATTGGTTGTAGGTTACATTCCATGATTATTTGCACCTAGTGCAGTTATGCAGGTGGCTAGGTGTATACATGCACCTAGTATACAAAAGACCTCAATTGAGTGTAAGACAAAAAAGAGATTGTATCGTAAGAAATTAATCTGACTATAGTTACCTGATATGAGGGTTCTATATTTTATCCTAGGACAGTACTTTAGGATGAAAGGGGAATCTTTTTGAAAGCAGAGCAAATAATTCACCTGGAGGGATAAAAAAGGTGGTAATATTTAATTAGAGCAGGTGTAGGTATGCTGTTAAGTTCCACTATAGCATACCTAGTGTGCCTGATGATTATTCGCTTGGTGGCGTTTTTTTCTTCCCTAGGTTGGCTCCAGTGTAGGCTATCTATCCCAGTTATTCTTAGTTTGTGAGGTAGTTCCTATTCGTAGGTAGGTGGAGGGACCTGGTGTGCTGATTGTCGGGCAGGTGTTACAAAAAGCATGGTCCTACTGATACCAAGAATGATGAATGACCAATGTCGTTGCTGCAAAATGAAAGAAGGGACTTAACAGGCAATTCCCAATAATCAGTGCAGTGATCACCACCAAAAACAACAGCGTAGAAACCCCGCTGAGATAGTTTGTTTGTTTGTCGTCTTACCTCACGCAAGATGCGGCGATACTAGTGTGATAAGCAAAAGGCAGCAAGAAAGATGCCAGAGGTGCACGTTGAGTGCATTGGTGTTATCTCATCGCTATCTTCCTCCGGACTGCTGAGCGATTCTGGAGTGGTGGAGTTGGAGTGAAGCAGAGTCCCGGCCGGTGACTCTAGCTTCCGGTGGTGCAGTACTTGTTGGCGGGCTAGCTTGTGGTGAGGCAGGCGGGACAAGCAGGACCTGAAGTGACGTCAAAATCACGTGATGATCATGTGATTGAACAAGCTACAGTGAGCTGAGAGGACCAATTCCAACGCGTTTCGGAAACAGAGACACTTTCCTTCCTCAGGGATGGCCCTTGATGGTGTCTCAGCTTCTTATATATGCATTGTGGGAGGTCCTTTAATCATTGTGGAAGATCCTTTAATCATTGAACGCAAATAGTTCAATTTCACCGTTGAGACCTTTAGGTCTCAATGTGTCCATGTTAAAGATCCACTGGCTTTCAATCCTGGACATGCGTTTTATATAGTCCCCTTGTCGCCAGTGCTTGGGTACAGTTTGGATACCGATCACTTGGGTGCCATAAATTTTCCCCCCATGTTTCATAGTATAATGTCTAGATAGGGGATGGTCTATAAATTTATTTTTAATATTCCTAAGGTGCTCATTAATCCTTACATACATAGGGCACTTAGTACGTCCAATGTATAATTTGTCACATGGACATTTCAAATCATGAATCAATCCCTTTGTGGAACATGTGATAAAATCGACAATTGGGAACTCAATATTCTGATTCTTAATAGTTTTGTGGTTTTTCATAGATAAGCGTTTACAGACTGAGCATTTTTTACATGGGTAAAAACCTGTAAGATTATTTGGACAGAAACGCTCAATATTATGAGAATCACTTTTTAACAGATTTTTCACTGATGGGGCAATGATATTTCTTAAATTATTAGCTCTTTTAAAAACAAATTTAGGCTGTGGAGGTATTAGATCACCAATAATTTTGTCTTCCTTCAAAATGTTCCAGTGTCTGTGGACAATTTTTTTAAATATTTTGGTGTTAGCATTAAATTGAGTGAGAATAAGGATGTCCGCTAGGGTGTCCTGATTTTTCATATTGTGTTGGATTTTGTCTGTTAGTAGATTTTCCCGTTGTAACTCTGAAACAGCCTTTTGACTGACTTCCTGGAACTCCTTTTTGCAGCCTTTTTCCAGAAATTTATTAGTGAGAGTCTGAGCCTCCTCTTCAAAGTCCACCATTTTGGAGCAATTCCTGTATATTCTCATGTATTGGCTCCTCAGGATATTAAGTAGCCACTTTGGGAGATGGTGGCTATCCAAGGGGATGTACCCGTTAACATCAGTTGGTTTAGAATAAGTCCATGTGAATAGTTAACCTTGTTCAATATAGATATTAATATCTAGAAAATTAACCTGCTGTTGGCTGGTATTGGAAGAAAATTCAAGAAAAAATTTGTTAATATTAATTTCATGTAGAAAGTGATCCAGTGACTTCTGGTATCCAGACCAGATGAAGATAATATCATCTATGAATCATTGCCAGAGGAACAGGTTCGCGTGCAGCTAGCAATCTGGGTAAATGTGAAGGTCTTCCCATCTCCCCATGTATAGATTGGCATAACTAGGGGCGAATCTAGTCCCCATGGCTGTACCCCATTCCTGGGTGTAGAAGTTCAACCCATATTGAAAGTAGTTGTGGGATAAAATAAATTTCATGCAATCTTTGATGAATGAAATTTCTTCTGGGGGAGTTTGGCTAAATCTTTTAAGAAAATAAGCAGAGGCCTCACACCCTTTTTGGTGTTGTATCACGGTATACAGTGATGATATGTCAAGAGTACCCAGTATATACTTCTCTTTCCAGATGATGTTATTTAACAGTTTAAGGATGTGTTTGCTATCCTTAATATAGGCTGGAAGTAGGGGGACAAGATTCTGCAAATGGAGATCTATAAATCTGGAGAGGTTGGATGTGAGGCATTGAATCCCAGAAATAATAGGTCTTCCTGGGGGATTTTGGAGGAATTTGTGAATTTTTGGGAGGTGGTAAAAAACGCCATTCTAGGGTGGGGAAGGTTGATGTAGTCAAAATCCTGTTTATTGATACGAGATTCAATCCCTTTGTGGTGAGAATTTTCATCTCTTTTTTCTAAAATGGAGTAGGATCATGTTTGTGTAACTTATAGGTATGTGAGTCACTTAATAATCTTAGGGCTTCATGTTGATACTGGTCATGGTCGAGGATCACTATCCCTCCTCCCTTATCAGCAGGACGAATCACAATCTCTTGATTGGTTTGGAGTTGTTTAATAGCTTTCCGTTCTAGATTATTCTTAAATCTACAACATTTTTTGTCACTGATAAGACGAATATCATTCATGACATTCTTTTGGAAGCTTTGAAAAGACTCAGAATATTCATTAAGTGGATTGAAGTTTGATTTATTTTTAAGATCGGTATGAATATATTGTGTAGGGGAGGAGTTTTGAGGATCACAATTCTGCAGAGGGGGTTCTTTTTTCATAAAATGTTTTTTTATAGCAAGTTTTCTCATAAATTGTTTGATACCAACAAACGCCTGAAACTTATTGAATTTAGAGGAAGGTGCATATTTCAGGCCTTTATTGAGTAAGGTAATTTCATTGCTTTTAAGAGGATAGCGACTTAAATTAAAAATGTTGGGGTTATGTTCCTTTATTTCCTGATGTTGTTTTTTCTTCTTTTTGGTGAATTGCCCCCCCCTGCAGCCCCTCTTGCGCTTTTACTTGGTGTTATTTGAAAAAAATCTGAATTGGCCATCCTTTTGCGAACCTGTGGGTGATTGTTTGTTCTTTCAATATGTGAGGGTGTGATTATATTAGCTGGATCCACATTACCTGGCTGAGACGTGTCAGAACTATTTTCTAGAGGATGATATCTGTTCCGTGTAGTCACGGGGGCATGTTGTGTCACCGTAGTACTTGGAGGAGGGGTAGTGGTGAGTACATTAGATGTTTCTAGTACTTGTGAAGATTGTATGATGTGTTGGTAGGATGTTTGGGGGTCCGAAGTGGGGTACACTGAGAATCTATCTTCTGATGGTGCAACATCTGAGGGTGTAGCATCTACTTGGTCAATTGTTTCAAAGATGATGCTAACCCTCCTTTGAGGGCAGGATCTGCCCTCAGGGATGGCTTCCCTGCCAAATTTCCAGGGTCGCTCATTGCAACCTATTGACCACTCTGACAATACTGGCTGTTTTCTACTATGAAACAGACCTCATCTTGTCTCTCATATCCAATCTACCCTTCTGGAAGCAATCCTAGAAATGACTATTTACATAAAAATTATTATTCACGTATTTTAATCATATTTCAATAAATTCTTTTTTATCGATTTTAAACCTACTCCTTCTTTCCTCTTTTATCCAGCAGCTCATCGCAAATTATCTAATTTAGTATAGACTTATTCATGTCCATGTGACCTCAACCTCTCTAGCTAGGGAGAAAACTGGCAGGTTGCTGGTTAACACCTGGTACTATCTAACCACACACTGCAGTTTCAGACTTAAATTGTTAAAAAATTAAAATATAAAAAATGATGCAGATGTAAAGTAGACATATGGGAAATATTATTTATTAATTATTTTGTTGTTTCAGCATGATTAACTTATTTAAGGATATAAAGATTAAAAGTTTTAAAATTGCGCATTTTTCAAAATTTTCTCCAAAATTCTGACATTTTCATAAATAAACGCAAAACATATCAACTTAAATTTACCAATAACATAAAGTAAAATGTGTCACGAATAAGCATTCTCATAATCATTGGGAAACATTGAAGAATTCCAGACTTGTTACCTGATAAAGTGAATCTGGTCAGATTTCAAAAATTTGGCCTGGTCATTAGGATTAAAATGGGCTCGCTCACTAAGGGGTTAATATGATGAAATATAACATTCACTTGACATAATGAAAACATAATATAAATATTGTTGTATATTTTTTTGAACAGCTACCATTTTAACACTTGCATTTATCCAATTTTCATACTACACACTTATTTAACAACCTTTTTACTATAAAGCTTTTGCACAAAAGTTACACTCTTTTTAGGATACTAAAAGTTGATCCAACTACTACTGTGTCAATTGCATTGTTTCCCGTGCCAACTAATCAAGTATACCACTAGGGACACTTTAGTGCAGCGTGACTGCAAGGCAGACTGAGCAATTTAAAACTGCATAGAAAGTTAAATGCCTTTAACATTTCCAGAAATAGGAGAATGGATGGAAACAAAAATGTTACTTTCTAACATATTAAATGTAATGGAGAAGATTCTTGATAATTTATTATTTGTATTTAAATATGTATTTGTTATAAATTGCATAAAACTCTGCAAAGCATAAAAGCATTCATATTCAACTATTCAAATGAATCATGCAAATGAAGTTTGATAAAGTTTTGTGCAGATTAAAAAAACTAATTTTGAATTTCTTGATTTTTTATTTTTTTATTTAAGAGATTGTCACATCAGGCAACTCCTGTTTAGATACTCTGATCAGACCTTCAGTTCACCCAGTAAAATCACCAAATGTCAGATATGTTATGAAATTATTATTATGTAAAATTGGCTTATTCCTCAGTTATTATTCCTTATATTTAGTTTAAATTGTTAGTTTTTTTTAATGACATGATGATTTGCTTAATAGTATTATTCATTCATTTTGCTGAACGTTACTTTCTTTTTTTATGGATCATCAAATAATATCACAAAAACAATAGCCATGTATGTTGGAAGTGGGCCAATATATTTTATTTCTTAAATGATAAACATGGATTCCTTTCTGCCGTTCATTGTATTTTAAAAAATACCCGCAACACCAATCGTAAATTACATCATTATGTTCCTTCTTCCTCATCTTTATTGCCCTATCCTTCATCTTTATTGTATAGCTTCTGTAGTTTAAACAGTTGTAATAACTATCTTAAATGAATTATCTTATGAAGGCCCCAGCCCCATTTTCCTGTTGGACAGGAGGTTACAGATGGCAGCTACCTTCTCGAGACCTCCCTTTGTGAGTCAGAGCTGGATGCTGTTCCTGCTTTGACAAATTTGAACTGTCAGTTGCAATTTGGTTTGCTCTGTTTACAGCCATTGACATGTCGCAGAGGTTAACACGTGAGGAGCGGATAGAAATTGTGTTGATGTTTGGTGAACACAGTACCCGGGTCATTGCAGCAGATTCCAATGCAAGACACCCTACGAGACCACAGATCTCTCATGCTACAGTTAGCAAACTGCTTGCCAAATTTTGTGAAACAGGTTCAGTGTTGGATTTGCCAAAATGTGGACGCAAGAAAACTGTCACTAATGAAGAAACATCAGTGGCTGTCCTAGCTTCATTCAGCAAGAGCGCAGCACTCGCTGCATGACACTGGAAAGTGGCATCAGTTGAACATCCCTTCGGCGGATATTAGCTTTTCCCAAATGGCACCCTTACAAAATCCAGCTGCTGCAGCATCTCAACGAGGATGACCCAGATTGACGCACTGAATTTGCAGAAAGGGCAAAAAAAAATTGGAACAGGACCCTCAGTTTAAACAGAACATTATGTTCAGTGATGAGGCAAACTTTTTTGTGAATGGTGAAGTTAACAAACAAAACCACTGCTATTGATCTGACCACAGTGGATAGATCCCTCCAAGACTGTTGGAACACAAAAATTGATGGTATGGTGTGGTATATGGGGTACAAAGATAGTGGAGCCATTCTTCATCAATGGAAACCTAATGTAACGGGTCTGGGAGGTGGAACCTCAGAGCAACTATACAAAGGGGCAGTCCTTGTAAGGAAGCGGGTGGCTCCCAGGGAAGGCGGGCAGGTAGTCACGGCAAGTGACAGGGACAGTCTCTGGGTAGAAGGGCAGGAGGTCACGGCAAGTGACGGGGACAGTCTCTTGACAGGTGGATGGTCACGGCAAGTGACAGCAGGGAAAGAGTCTCTAGACGGGCAGGTGGTCACGGCAAGTGACAGCAGGGAAAGAGTCTCTAGATAGGCTAGCAGGCAGGTAGCAGGTGAGCGCTCCCAGGTGAGCGGGCAAGAGTCTCTGGACAGGCAGGTGGTCACGGCAAGTGACGGCAGAGCCTCCAGGTAGGCTAGCAGGCAGGTAGCAGGTGAGCGCTCCCAGGTGAGCAGGCAAGAGTCTCTGGACAGGCAGGTGGTCACAGCAAGGGACGGCTAAGCCTCCAGGTAGGCTAGCAGGCAGATAGCAGGTGAGCACTCCCAGGTGAGCGAGTAAGAGTCTCTGGACAGGCAGGCAGGTATCAGGCAGGTATCTGGCAGGTACTTCCTGGTCCGCAGGCGGACTGATCCATAGACAGATTGGCAGGTGCTGGTAGGCTGACTGTCGGACCACAGGATAGCAAGCAGGTAAGCAGATATCAGGCAGGTATCAGGCAGGTATCAAGCAGGAATCTGGCAGGTGACTGGCAGGTAACTGGTAACGGGACCTGAGGGCTGAAGCAGAGTTGAAAGGCTTTGCAACAACATTGCTTGGGCACCTCCATTTTGGAGGAGGTGCCTTATATATGGTGAGGTCCTCCGGCCATTGGCCGGGGACTCTATAGGACAGCGCGAGCGGCCCCTTTAAGAGAGGGGGAGCGCGCGCGCACGTGCCCTAAGCACAGGGGCCGGGAAGCAGCGCGCGCTGCCAGCAGAGCGGGAGGAAGACACCGGGCACGGAGCGGAGAGGTGAGGGGAACGGCGTCCCTGCCTAGCAGGAGGCAGCGACGCAGACGCTACAGTACCCCCCCTTTTTTAGGCCAGGCAGAAATTTATCAAGGATGAGCGAGGCATGGATGTTCTCCCGGGCCTCCCATGTTCTCTCCTCAGGACCAAACCCCTTCCAATCCACTAGAAAAAAGGTCCTTCCTCTTACCCTTTTGGTGGCCAGAATGTTCTCTGCCTCAAACTCATTTTCAGCGGAAACCAGAGCAGGAGGCGTACCTGTAGACTTGGAAAAAGAGTTAAGTATCACGGGTTTGAGTAGAGATACATGGAAGGAGTTAGGAATCCGCAAATTGGCCGGGAGTTTCAATTTATAGGCCACCGGGTTGATTTGTTTGATAACTTCCAGTGGGCCGATGAACCGAGGCCCTAACTTGTAGGAAGGAATCTTGAGCCGGACATATTTGGACGAGAGCCAGACCTTATCTCCAGGACGGAATTGTGGTGGATCCAGACGTCTGTTGTCAGCCTGTTTTTTCATCCGCTCCGATGACTGAAGAAGTGTGGATCTGGTACTTTCCAAAATGGAGGAAAATTCGTTAACGAGAGATTCCGCAGCCGGATTGTCCACCGAGGCGGAGACGGGAAACGGGATCCGAGGATGCTGATCGAAGACTACAAAAAACGGGGATTTGGAGGAAGATTCGCTCTCGTGATTATTGTAGGAAAATTCGGCCCACGGTAAAAGATCCACCCAGTCGGAATGGTGAGCATTAACAAAGTGCCGGAGGTAACTGGTTAAAATTTGGTTGATCCGTTCTACTTGGCCATTGGACTGTGGGTGATAAGCAGAAGAAAAGTCCAAGGTGACCCCCAGCAGTTTACAGATGGCTCGCCAAAAACGAGAGGTGAACTGAACCCCTCGGTCGGATACGATGTGGAGAGGAAGACCATGAAGACGGAAGACATGATGGATAAAGTCTTTAGCTAACTCTGATGCAGACGGGAGACCCGGCAGGGGAATAAAGTGAGCCATTTTGGAAAAGCGGTCAGCGACCACCCATATGACCGTACAACCGGCAGAGACAGAGAGGTCCGTTATAAAGTCCATAGCTATATGCTGCCCGGGGCAGCAGGTACAGGAAGAGGAAGGAGACGGCCGGCTGGCAGATGTCTCGGAACCTTGTTGCGGGCGCAGGACACACAGGCTGAAACAAAGTCTATTATGTCCTTGTGCAGGGTAGGCCACCAGTAATGCCGGGTAATAAGCTGGAGGGTCTTTTTCTGACCAGCGTGGCCAGCTAGCTTGGACGAGTGTCCCCAGTGTAGAACCTTCTCACGATCAGGAACAGTTACGAACGTCTTACCGGGTGGAAGACGATTTAGATTCACGGGGGCCACCTGCATTACTTTGGCGGGGTCGATGATGTGTTTAGGCTCCTCCTCAAGATCAGAGACCAAAAAGGATCGGGATAAGGCATCAGCTTTGATGTTTTTGTCAGCCGGGCGAAAATGAAGAATGAAATTAAAGCGGGCGAAGAACAAGGACCACCGGGCTTGGCGCGGGTTAAGTCTCTGGGCACTCTGGAGGTAAGCCAGGTTCTTGTGGTACGTGTAAATTATTACCGGGTGAAGAGCCCCCTCGAGCAGGTAACGCCACTCATCCAGTGCCAGCTTAATGGCCAACAATTCTCGGTCTCCTATAGAATAATTGCGCTCAGAAGAGGAGAAGAGTTTGGAGAAGAAGCCGCAAGTTACCATTCTTCCGGAAGACGACTTTTGGGTAAGTACTGCTCCGGCTCCGGAGGAGGAAGCGTCGACTTCTAGAAAGAATTGTTTGTTGCCGTCCGGACGATGCAGCACAGGGGTGGAGGAAAAAGCTCGTTTTAAGGAAAGGAAGGCCTCCTCTGCTTCGGGCGGCCATTCTCTGGGATTAGCGCCCTTACGGGTGAGCTCCGAGATAGGGGCAGTCCGGGAAGAGAAGTGCGGAATGAAGAGGCGGTAGTAGTTGGCGAAGCCCAGGAACCGCTGAATAGCCTTCAACCCCTCTGGTTGGGGCCACTTCTGGATGGCAGACAGTTTCTCAGGGTCCATTTGTAGGCCAGTCTGAGAGATTATGTAGCCCAGAAACGGAAGCGAGGTCTGCTCAAAGAGGCACTTCTCATATTTAGCATAGAGGTGGCTCTGCCTGAGCCTGAGCAGGACCTGACGAACGTCCCTCCGGTGAGTGAGAAGCTCCGGAGAGAAGACCAAGATGTTGTCCAGGTACACTACCACGCAGGAGTAGAGAAGGTCACGGAAGATGTCTTTGACCAACTCTTGAAAGACGGCGGGAGCGTTACAGAGACCGAAGAGCATTACAAGAAATTCATAGTGGCCATCCCGGGTGTTGAATGCTGTCTTCCATTCATCCCCCTGACGGATATGGACCAGATTATACGCCCCACGGAGGTCCAGCTTGGTGAAGATTCTAGCCCCCCTCAGACGGTCAAATAATTCAGGAATGAGCGGAAGGGGGTATTTATTCTTCACTGTGATCTGGTTAAGGCCTCTATAGTCTATACAGGGACGGAGTGAGCCATCCTTCTTTTTGACGAAGAAGAAGCCTGCTCCCGCCGGGGAGATAGATTTCCGGATAAATCCCCGGGCCAGATTCTCCTCAATATATTCAGACATGGACCGGGTCTCAGCAGTGGACAAAGGGTAAATATGCCGACGGGGAGGAGTAGCGCCGGGCATCAGGTCAATTGGGCAGTCGTATGGTCTATGAGGGGGTAATGTCTCTGCTTCTCTTTTATTAAAGACGTCCGCAAAAGACCAATAGTGAACTGGTAGGCCGGGTAGATTGGCTGGGGTAGGAGAAGGACGAGCAGGATGAACGGGAACTAAACAAGTCTTATGGCAGTCCTGTCCCCAGCGAAGAACTTCTCCGGTCTGCCAATCAAGCACGGGTTCGTGTCTCTGGAGCCAAGGTAGGCCTAGCAAGAGGGCGTGAGAGAGTCCAGGCAGAACATGGAAGAAGATGCTCTCAGAGTGCAGCATTCCCACCTGCAGAGTTATGGATTCGGTGATGAGTTGGATGGGATGTGCTAAGAGGCCCCCATCCACGGCGGCGACAGATAAGGGTACAGCCAGAGGTTTGGTGGGAATGCGGTATTTCTCTACCAGGGACTGAGAAATGAGATTTCCGGCAGCTCCAGAGTCAAGTTGAGCCAGTTCAAAATAACGGTTCTCCCCGCAGATGATAGAGACCGACAGAGATGGAGAGGGTTTATTTCTGTCTAGGGTGACCTCTCTGAGCGATCCTAGATGCAGGCGTTTCCCGACCTCTCCGGGCAGGAACGGATGCGGTGCTCCTTACTGCCACAGTAGAAGCAGCTCCCCTCGGCACGGCGTAATTCTTGACGGGTCTTGACCATCTTGGTCTGGTCGACCTGCATAGGCTCGGGTGAGTGCGCCGGAGGAGTAACGGAGGAAGTGACGGGTCTCTGGAAGGTAGGGGCAAGGCGTGGAAACCTCCTCTAACGGGTGACCTCTTTGGTGCGCTCCTGGAACCGGATGTCAATCCGGGTGGCAAGTGTAATTAAGTCGTCGAGAGTGGTACGAATGTCCCGACCGGCGAGTTCATCTTTAATACGGCCGGACAGACCCTCCCAGAAGACGGACACCAGGGCGTCGTTATCCCAGGCAAGCTCCGAAGCAAGGGTACGGAACTGTATGGCATATTGGCCCACGGTGAGACTTCCTTGGCGGAGGCGTAGCAGAGATGAGGCGGATGAGGTCCTCCGTCCTGGTTCGTCGAAGACCTTCCGGAAAGCCGAGAGAAAGACTGGCAGATTGGACACCAGGGGGCCTCCTCTCTCCCATAGAGGATTTAGCCAAGCCAGCGCCTCCCCCGTGAGATGGGACATGATGAAGGCTACTTTGGCTCAGTCGGTGGAAAACTGATGTGCCAACAGTTCGAAGTGCAGAGTGCACAGGTTAATGAAGCCCCGTGCCTGACCGGGATCTCCGCCAAAACGAGGCGGGGCGGTGAGGCGGGGACCGGGAAGAGATGCCATGGAATTGATGGGCAGCGACGCTGCCGGGGTAGGAGTCGTGCGACTGGAAGCCGGTCCCAAAGATGTAGTCAGTGTGTCCAGGTGGGAGTTAACACTACGCAGGTGACTCAGGATGGACTCCTGTTGGGACCTCTGACGGGACAGTTCATGGCATAGGTCCACGAGCGAGGGAGCTAGGGTGCCACCGGGTTCCATGGCCCGAGCAAACTGTAATGGGTCTGGGAGGTGGAACCTCTGAGCAACTATACAAAGGGGCAGTCCTTGTAAGGAAGCAGGTGGCTCCCAGGGAAGGTGGGCAGGTAGTCACGGCAAGTGACAGGGACAGTCTCTGGGTAGAAGGGCAGGAGGTCACGGCAAGTGACGGGGACAGTCTCTTGACAGGCGGATGGTCAGGGCAAGTGACAGCAGGGTAAGAGTCTCTAGACGGGCAGGTGGTCACGGCAAGTGACAGCAGGGAAAGAGTCTCTAGACGGGCAGGTGGTCACGGCAAGTGACAGCAGGGAAAGAGTCTCTAGATAGGCTAGCAGGCAGGTAGCAGGTGAGCGCTCCCAGGTGAGCGGGCAAGAGTCTCTGGACAGGCAGGTGGTCACAGCAAGTGACGGTTAAGCCTCCAGGTAGGCTAGCAGGCAGGTAGCAGGTGAGCGCTCCCTGGTGAGCGAGTAAGAGTCTCTGGACAGGCAGGCAGGTATCTGGCAGGTACTTCCTGGTCCGCAGGCAGACTGATCCATAGACAGACTGGCAGGTGCTGGTAGGCAGACTGTCGGACCACAGGATAGCAAGCAGGTAAGCAGATATCAGGCAGGTATCAGGCAGGTATCAAGCAGGAATCTGGCAGGTGACTGGCAGGTAACTGGTAACGGGACCTGAGGGCTGAAGCAGAGTTGAAAGGCTTTGCAACAACATTGCTTGGGCACCTCCATTTTGGAGGAGATGCCTTATATATGGTGAGGTCCTCCGGCCATTGGCCGGGGACTCCTTCGGACGGCGCGCGCGGCCCCTTAAGAGAGGGGGAGCGCGCGCGCGCACTAAGCGCAGAGGCCGGGAAATAGTGCCCGCTGCCAGCAGAGTGGGAGGAAGACGCCGGGCACGGAGCGGAGAGGTGAGGGGAACGGTGTCCCTGCCTCCTTCTAGGCCTAGACGCTACACCTAAGTGCCACTGGATATCTGAAATTGCTACATGATGATGTGTTGCCCTCTTTATGCCCTGAAGATGGCATGTTCCCTGAGTTTTTCCAACAAGATGGTGCACCACCACATTATGGGGGTCAGGTCCGAGCATTCATAAATGAACAGTTTCTTGGAAAGTGGATTGGTCATCATGGGCCAGTTGAATGGCCACCAAGGTCTCCCAATCTGACCCCCTTAGACTTTTATCTTTGGGGTCATCTGAAGGCAATTGTCTATGCTGTGAAGATACGAGATGTGCAGCATCTGAAACAACGGATACTGGTAGCCTGTGCTAGCATTTCTTCTTCTTTGCAATCAGTGTGTCAAGAGTGGGAGAAGATGGTTGCATTGACAATCCAACACAATGGGCAGCACTTTGAACACATTTTATATGTGGTCATAAACTTGTAAATAACTCATGAAAGAATAAAGTTACGTTAACACCAAGCACACCATTGTTTTTCTTATGAAATTCTCAAAAAGTTTGATGTGTCACATGACCCTCTTCCCATTGAAAAAAATAAAGATGGATCCAAAATGCCAACTTCAAAATGGCCTCCATGGTCACCACCCATCTGGAAAAGTTTCCTATAAATTTATGTGCCACAAACAGGAAGTTAATATCACCAACCATTCCCATTTTATTTGGGTGTATCCATATAAATGGCCCATCCTGTAGTATAATTATTATTATTTATTATTATAGTGCCATTTATTCCGTGGTGCTTTACATGTAAAAAGGGGTCACCGACTGGTACAAGAGAAGAGAGGAACCTGCCCACGAGGGCGCACAAACAATCTAATAGGAATGGGTTAAGATACAGTAGGTCAGGGTACAGATGGTCATTCAGCGGTATGGTGGAGCGAGGGTTAATGCAGATTGTATGCTTGTCAGAAGAGGGAGGAGCCAGCGCAGGGATTGACAGAGGGGAGAAGCCAGGGAATAGCAGGGTGAAAGGTGGATTAGTCCACCAGCACAGTTTAGGTGAGATTGGAGGGGTGCGAGAGTGGTAGAAAGGAGGCCACAGAGCAGGAGGTTACAGCAGTCGAGGTGGGAGATGATGAGGGCGTGCACTAGTGTTTTTGCAGATTTGTGGTTGAGGAATGTGTGGATCCGGGAGATATTTTTGAGTTGGAGTCGGCAGGAAGCGGGAAAGGGTTCAGGGTTACCCCAAGGCAGCGAGCTTGTGGGATTGGGAAAAAGTGGACAGCCTTTGACGTTGATAGATAGGTCAGATGGGGGGGTTGAATGAGATAGTGGAAAGATGATGAATTCTGTTTCATCCATGTTAAGTTTTAGAAATCTAGCAAAGAAGAAGGATGAAATAACGGACAGGCATTGTGGGATTCTGGTTAGTAGGGAGGAGATATTGGGTCCAGAGAGGTAGATCTGTGCGTCATCAGCATAGAGGTGATACTGAAAACCGTGAGACTCTATGAGCTGTCCCAGGCTGAAGGTGTAGATGGAGAAGAGCAGGGTTCCTAGAACTGAACCTTGGGAGACACTGACACATAGAAGGCGAGATGAGGAGGTGGTGTGTGAGTGGAAGACACTGAATATCCTGTCGGTTAGGTATGAAGAGATGCAAGATAGGGCCAAGTCTGTAATGCTGAGACAGCGGTACACTTTGCAGATGAGGGCCAGAAAGAATATGTGCTCCAGTAGATGTCAAGTGCTGCATCAAGTGGCCTCTGCTCCTCTCCTCAATCTAAACATCACACACAGCACTGTCCTCAGAGGTGGCACCTCAATTACCCTTGTTTTCACCTGCGTCACAACTCTCCAACCACCCAACTGACTGTGGGGAGCCAGAGATGGGCGAATCTGCAGAGCTGTTCACACATTATATTCCGGGGCATGAGAGGTCTGATCTGAAGCTTCACAGACTCAAGAGGGGAAAAGCATGTGCAGCAATGCCCAACATTTTTTTCAGTTGATCCGGGGCCAGACTAAGTAGGGTCCGAGCAGAATCCTGACCCTTGTCACCAGACATTAACCCCTGGTATGGGCATGGATGGATTGCAAAACAAAACAAATTCACACCAGAACTTGGAAAAACTAAATTAATAGACAACAGGGGTTGGAAAACTAAACTACTAAACAGCTAGTGTTGAAGAATTAAACTACTACACATGATGGGATCGAGAACTAAACCACTATTAGACACCCAGGTGTCACTAGACAGCAAGTGTTGGAATCAGCAAGGCTTGCGGGACAAACCTCTGTATCTAACACTTCCTCCAGTGCTTCTGCCTCCTCCATCTCCTCTAGGGCCTCCAGCTGCACCCTCAACCTTTGCCTTAATGAATCACATGTTCCAACAGTGCAGATAGAATCCCCCCCACCTTCGTACTGCACAGCAAGGGCTCACCGCAATAAGGCAGTGTTAAAATTAATATGCCTTGGAGATCGCAGTCATACAGCTGAAGAGTTGTGGACAGCTCTCCAGACCGAGTTTGAGCAATAGCTCTCTCCACTGAACCTGGAGCCAGGGAAGACCATGTGCGATAACGGTGCTAACCTGGTGGCGGCCCTACGCCAGGGAAACCTCACACATGTGCCTTCCATAGCTCGCATCCTCAACCTGATGGTACAGCAATTTCTCCACCACTGTCCCGGCCTGGATGCACTGCTGCAGAAAACACGGCTTAAAACTATAAAAATGAGCAGGATCTTTAGTATAAAAACCAGACGACTAGACAAGGAGCTAACTCCTTCATGATGATAGAGGCCACCATCTCCTTAGCTTGCTGCTGGTACTTTTCTGAGGGAATGAGATTGTCTCCAACCAGCCTGTAATATTTGCAGTGGTTTGGTAATGGCACTCAGTACCAGAAGTGAAGCCATCCACACGTTCCTTCTCAGGAATTTTATTTGGTAGACTGAGTGGCTGCCCAAACATTAGTTTCTCACAAAGGAGCTGAAGATACTGAGTGCAAGTTTCTCCAGCATGACCTATTTGTAAGATATCAGAGGGAGAACAGAAAGGGCAGCACAGTGGCTCAGTGGCTAGCACTGCAGCCTTGCAGCGCTGGGGTCCTGGGTTCAAATCCCACCAAGGACAACATCTGCAAGGATTTTGTATGTTCTTCCTGTGTTTGCATGGGTTTCCCCCAGTGTAGCGCAAAGACATTAATGGCCATCAGGAACCCATATTGATAGCCTGTCTTTAAAGACCCCTTTAAGACATTCCTGTCTTTAAAGATCCCTTTAAGATATTCCTGTCTTTAAAGACCCTTTTAAGATATCAAACAGTAATAGTTTAGCTTTGTATCTTCTGTAATTTTTCTAACACCTGGAGGCTGCAATATTTCATGAGAATGTGCATATTTATTAGTGATGAGCGAGCATGTTAGCTACTGCTCAGTGCTCGCCCAAGCATCTCACTGCTCGAGATGTTCGGCGCTCGCCGAGTATTTCTGGGGTTGCTCGGCAGGAGCTCGGGTCTCCTCCCTGCATGTTTGCCGCTCCTTACTGTGCCAATGAACATGCAATGATTGCCTGCCACTCACTGTGATGCCGTAGTCATGTTGGTTGTGGCATTACAGTGATTGGCTGGCCGCACAGCATCATCAGGTCTATATCAGAACTGGCGCCGCCATGTTCGTCACAGTCACTCCGGAATCAGACAGTGTAGGGAGAGGTGCTGCTGAGCTAGGGAGAGATTTGCTTGTTTCTATTTAGTGTAGGTGTACCAAAATATATTAGAGACACATATCCATTTCAACAAACAGTCCTTCTGAGGACTAATCCATCTGCAGAGATATCAGGCAGGCAGTGTATATAGGCAGGCAGGCAGTTAGGGTATATAGCAGACTGCAGTGCACATAGCACAAGAGGCTCCATTCCAGTTCTGTCTGCTATTGCTGTTAGATATTTCTAGAAATAGGTCTAGGTCTCAGGGGCCAGGAATAACTCTTTTTTGGATCTTATTCCTCATTATTTGCTTAAAAAGCAATCCAGAGAATACAGTTTTTCTGCGACATTTGCTTGTTGGCACTGCAGAATACAGCCAGGTCCTTTCCATATTACAGCGCAAAAAATCCAGCTATTTAAAACTGTGGTTTGTCCGTCACGTGTATCACATATAATTGCGCTGAAAATTCTGCCATTTCTGGCCTCCATTAAAAAAAATTCAGAGTGTCAGTGAAGCAATTGACACCAGTTTGCTGTTCAAAGTAGTTACCTAAAGGTCAGGTATTTAAAACTGTGTTTTCTCCGTCACACGGATCACATATACGTTTTCAGAAAATACTGCCATTTCTGACCTCCATTAAAAATTTGTTTCAGTGTGTCACTGAAGCAATTGACACCAGATTGCTGTTCAAAATAGTTACCTACAGGCTAGGTATTTAAAACTGTGTTTTTTCCGTCACACGGATCACATGTACGTTTTCAGAAAATACTGCCATTTCTGACCTCCAATCAAAATTTGTTTCAGCGTGTCAGTGAAGCAATTGACACCAGATTGCTGTTCAAAATAGTTACCAACAGGCCATGTATTTAACCCCTTTACGACATGAGGCGTATTAATACATATCTGTGCCCTGGGCTTTATGGACCAGATACGTATTAATACACCCTGGCACTTTTGCCCGCACACAAGCGGTGCGGGCGCGATCGTCGCCGGGTGTCAGCTGATTGTCACAGCTGACACCCAGGGCTATGTGCAGGGAGTGGTCCCGCACCGCTCCCGGCACATTAACCCTCGCAATGCTGCGATCGAAGTCGTTCGAAGTCGATCACAGCATTGCGGTGGCTATCAATTTATGAAGCACCTGGGGGTTCCAAGTGCTCACTATGCATTTAAATAGGTGCCTTGGGGGGTCTAGTTTCCAAAATGGGGTCATTTGTGGGGGAGCTCCAATGTTTAGGCACACAGGTGCTCTCCAAATGCAACATGGTGTCCGCTAACAATTTGAGCAGATTTTCCAATTCAATTTGTTAGCAGACACCATGTCGCGATTGGAGAGCCCCTGTGAGCCTAAACATTGGAGCTCCCCCACAAGTGATCCCATTTTGGAAACTAGACCCCCCAAGGCACCTATCTAGATGCATAGTGAGCACTTGGAACCCCCAGGTGCTTCACAAATTAATCCGTAAAAATAAAAAAGTGGGTTTTTTCCACTTTTTCATTTTTACAAATCAATTTGTGAAGCACCTGGGGGTTCCAAGTGCTCACTATGCATCTAGATAGGTGCCTTGGGGCGTCTAGTCTCCAAAATGGGGTCACATGTGGGGGAGCTCCAATGTTTAGGCACACAGGGGCTCTCCAAACGCGACATGGTGTCTGCTAACAAATTGAATTGGAAAATCGGCTCAAATTGTTAGCGGACACAATGTCGCGTTTGGAAAGCCCCTGTGTGCCTAAACATTGGAGCTCCCCCACAAGTGACCCCATTTTGGAAACTAGACCCCCCAAGGCACCTATCTAGATGCATAGTGAGCACTTGGAACCCCCAGGTGCTTCACAAATTGATTTGTAAAAATGAAAAAGTGTTTTTTTTCCACTTTTTCATTTTTACAGATTAATTTGTGAAGCACCTGGGGGTTCCAAGTGCTCACTATGCATCTAGTTAGGTGCCTTGGGGGGTCTAGTTTCCAAAATTGGGTCACTTGTGGGGGAGCTCCAATGTTTAGGCACACAGGGGCTCTCCAAACGCAACATGGCGTCCGCTAATTATTCAAGCAAATTTTACAATCAAAAAGTCAAATGGAGCTCCTTCCCTGCCGAGCCCTGCCGTGCGCCCAAACAGTGGTTTTTCCCCACATATGGGGTATCTTCGTACCCAGGGGAAATTGCACAACAAATTTTGGGGTCCATTTTTTCCTGTTACCCCTGTGAAAATAAAAAAAATTGGGTCTAAAGTAACGTTTTTGTGAAAAAAGTTAAATGTTCATTTTTTTCTTCCACATTCCAAAAATTCCTGTGAAGCACCTGAAGAGTTAATAAAGTTCTTGAATGTGGTTTTGAGCACCTTGAGGGGTGCAGTTTTTAGAATGGTGTCACTTTTGGTATTTTCTGTCATATAGACCTCTCAAAATGACTTCAAATGTGATGTGGTCCTTAAAAAAATGGTTTTGTAAATTTTGTTGGAAACATGAGAAATCGCTGGTCAAATTTTAACCCTTATAGCTCCCTAATAAAAAAATGTTGGTTCCAAAATTGTGCTGATGTAAAGAAAACATGTGGAAAATGTTATTCATTAACTCTTTTGTGTGACATATCTCTCTGATTTAAGGGCATAAAAATTCAAATTTTGAAAATTGCAAAATTTTCAAAATTTTTACCAAATTTCCATTTTTTTCACAAATAAACGCAAGTGATATAGAAGAAATGTTACCACAATCATGAAGTACAATATGTCATGAAAAAACACTCTCAGAATCAGGGGGATCCGTTGAAGCGTTCCAGAGTAATTGCCTCATAAAGTGACAATGGTCAGAATTGTAAAAATAGGCCTGGTCATTAACGTGCAAACCACCCTTGGGTGTAAAGGGGTTAAAACTGGGTTTTCTCCATCACACGGATCACATATATGTTTTCAGAAAATACTACCATTTCTGACCTCCATTAAAATTTGTTTCAGTGTGCCAGAGAAGCAATTGACACCAGATTGCTGTTTAAAATAATTACCTACAGGCCAGGTATTTAAAACTGTGTTTTCTCCGTCACAAGGATCACATATACGTTTTCAGAAAATACTGCCCTTTCTGACCTCCATTAAAAATTTGTTTCAGTGTGTCAGTGAAGCAATTGACACCAGATTTCTGTTCAAAATAGTTACCTAAAGGCCAGGCAATTAAAACTGTGTTTTCTCCATCACACGGATCACACATACGTTTTCAGAAAATACTGCCATTTCTGACCTCCATTAAAAATTAGTTTTAGTGTGTCACTGAAGCAATTGACACCAGATTGCTCTTTAAAATAGTTACCTACAGGCCAGGTATTTAAAACTGTGGTTTGTCCGTCACACGGATCACATATAAGTTTGCTCCAAATTCAGCCATTTGTTGAGAGCGTGGAAGATATTGTCCTCTATTTAAAATGGGCAAGGCACGTGGCAAGGGACGGGGAAGTGGACATGATGGTGATGATGGTGCATGCAGAGGCCTAGCCGTAGGCAAGCTGAAATTGTGCCACAACAAACACCCACATCTTCTCGCTTGTCCTTCCTGTCCCAATTAATAGGGGACTGCAGAACACCACTGTTGAACACAGAGCAGTGTGAAAAGGTTATTGGTTGGATAGCAGATAATGCTTCCAGTCACTTAGCCACCAACACCACCTCCTTGTCTTCCACACTGTCAAGTCTCAGTAGCCGTGAGTCTGGACCGCATATTCCTCACCCAGAACCTCCTTCCTTCAACCATGCGGAGTGCCCAGAGACAACTGATCCCACACTTGGATACTCCAAAGAGCTGTTTACTTTTCCATTTAAAGATTCGGGCCTCATGCCCGGTCCACTTGAAGAGGGGCAAGAGGAGATCGCATGTAGTGATGCCCAAATATTTGAGCAGCTACGGTCACACGAAGGCGACGGTGGGAAAGTGTCACAAGAGGTGGGCGATGATGAGATACAATTGCCAGAAAGTTAGGAGGAGGTGCAGGGTGCGGAAGTGGAAGACGAGATGGGGGATGATATAGTAACTGACCAAACCTGGCAGGAGGACATGCAGAGTGAGGACAGCAGCACACAGGGGGAGGGAGGCAGAGCACTCCAACAGGCAGGAAGAAGCAGCGTGTTGGCCGCAGAAAGATGGCAGGCAACCGTTCCCCGTAACACGAACACGAAAGAAGTTGCTAGTACAACTGTTAGGTCTTCGCGAGTCTGGTTGTTTATTAAAGACTCTGCCTATAACCCCAAAAAGGCAATTTGCACCACCAGCCAGGCCAGCATCAGCAGGGGTGGCAAAACGACTAGCCTGACCACCACCTGCATGATCAGGCACATGGCAGCAAAGCACCCAACTTTGTGGGCTGAACCCTAGGGTCGAGGAACAGTGTCTGTGGGTGGCACCATTGCTTCTTCCGCAGTTGTTCATGCAAGCCAGTCCATGGTGCATGCGAAGATGCCTCCTGCTCTGCACCTGTCATTGCACACTCTCAAGTAGCATCATCAGGAAGCACGTCCACGTCCTTGTCCCAGTGCAGCTTTCAGTTGACCATACCCCAGTCTTTGGAATGCAAGCGCAAATACGCAGCCAACGCCCCAGAGGCCACACTACCAAATTCCCACATTTCACGACTGCTTGAGTTTGAAATGTTGCCTTCTAGGTTCGTGGAGACGGAAGCATTCCGCAACCTGATGGCGGTGGCCTTCCCTCGGTACTCGGTCCCCAGTCGCCACTATTTCTCCCGGTGGACTCACTGCATACCCTATAACTGTACAGCAGACCCTCTCCTTTCTAATGGGAACATGTCGTACTTGTTACTGTGGCCATGCTCTATGTGTCTTCAAATTCTTAGTGGGGCTTTTCCTGAATTTGGTCAGCCATTGGACTCACTGCATACCCTATAACTGTATAGCAGACCCTCTCCTTTATAATGGGAACATGTCGTACTCGTTACTGTGGCCCTGCTCTATGTGTCTTTAAATTGTTAGTGGGGTTTTTCCAAAATTTTGGCAGCCATTGCAGTCACAGCATGGGAATTATCACTATAGGAGACCCGCTCCTTTATAATGGGAACCTTTTTTTTACTGAGAACCTCCTCTATGTCTCTTCAAAGGGGTATTTGGTTGCGTCTGAAATTTTGGCAGCCCTTGCAGTCACTGGATACGCAATAACAGTATAGGAGACCCACTTGTTAATAATGGAAACAACAAAGCATAGCCGGCTGACGGCTCTCTAACAATAGCTAGGGCCGACTGCTGGCCTTTTAAGAATAGTAAGGGCCGACTGATGGCCCTATAAAGATAGGCTTTGTGACTTTCAGAGTCCCTCCATCGTAAATGAAACAGGATGTGTCTGATGATGTGTCACACACCACAGTGCCAGATAAGGTTGTAAAATGTTAAAATGACATTTCCCGGTGAATGCATTTGTGTTAAAAAATAATGTAAAAAAAAAAAACAGTAGGATCTTTCTTTAGTCTAAAAAACAAAGTCACCCTGTAGAGTTCCTTGTTCCACCTGCAATGCCTACTCTTTAATTGTGAGCAGCGAGCGTTTCAGTAGATAGAGAAGCAGGATGGTGACGCTAATTATGGTGTCATCACCGCTCACCATCTTGGTGGAGTCCTCAAAGTTTTGGAGGATGGCACAGATGTCAGACATCTATGCCCACTCATCATCATCAGCTCTTATGTGCGGAGACTGATCTGAATTCCAGCCGACGTTTTGAAGCTGGCACTTAACAACTGCCCTCTGCTGCTCACAAATCCTTCCCAACATCTGCAACATTGATTTCCAACGTGTGGTCACATTGCACAACAGTCGGTGAGCTGGAAGCTGCAAACGCTGCTGAAGCACTGCCAGGGTGGCGGAAGCTGTAGCTGACTTTTTGAAATGGGCAAACACGTGGCGTACTTTCACAAGCATCTCTGGCAGATCTGGGTATGTTTTGAGATACCGCTGAACCACTAAGTTGAGCACATTTAGTGCTCGCTCATCACTAATGTGTACCCCTTTATGGAGAACAATATCAGCACTAAAGAATTAAAAGATGAAATGTAGCCTGCTTTATATACCACGGTGGTAAGAAAACCAATTTCAATTTTACCATATGTACCCCTGTATGGAGAACAATATCAGCACTAAAGAATTAAAAGATGAAATGTAGCCTGCTTTATTTACCACAATAGTAAGAAAATCAATTTTGATTTTATCATGTATACCCCTGTGTGGAGAACAATATCTGCACCAAATAATTTATTTCACTAGAGTATAACGATTATAATGGGGACCAACACCTCTTCCACTACAGCCAACCCAGTAGATGAAAACCCAACAAGGAGTGTTCACATTTCCCTAAATTAGGGCCTGACACCACCTAAGTGGAATTAATTTCAGCAGAGTAGAAATAGTATAATGGGGACCGACAACTCTTCCACTACAGCCGACTCAGCAGATGGAGACCAAACCAGGAGTGTTCACATTTCAAAAATTAGGGCCTGACCCAACCCTTTCTGTGGCCAACAGATTGGAGATGGTGGAGTTCAATCTCTTAGCTTTGTCATGTGTAAGAGGAAACAATGTTCTACGTCACCAAAACTATGGGACCAAGGGCTTGTTGCAATGCTGAGAGAGGGCAGAATAAGATGAACCGGACAAACTGCTGGACCGTGAGTGAAGTGCAGGCGGACATGTTATGGTGGATTGAGAAACATGTGGTATGCTCGGTGAAACAAACACAGCAGGCATGTCTGCTTCAATTACAGCTGACGGGCTCTCACTAAGCCTGACTAGAGGAGGTAAAGGATCAGAGGGAGACCTGTGTGACAATACTTGGCACGGTAACAGAGGAGGAGGAAGAAGCAGCAGATGCAGTTGATGGGGCGGCTGATGGTTGTTGAGGTCCGCATTTTATCGCAGTGAGATTGCCAGAGTAATCCATGTTGATTGTGCATGTGAAGGTTCATGCATGTAGTAGTAAAATTACTGCACTTTTTCCCTCTACTGAGTATTTTCTTGCAAAGTTGGCAGATAACATGAGTTGGCTCATTCCTTGCGGTGTCAAAAGAGGCCCAGGCTAGGCAACCCTTGCTGCCCCTGTGAGCTGCAGACCCTCGACCATTGCTGGTCACTGCCACAGTTGTGGGTAAGGATGGAGTGCTCGTCGTGGTTGCATTACTCAGTGTCTGCGCCTTAGGATGCAACGTAACCTCCTAGTTTTCATCCTCTTCCACCTCCTCAGGTGAGCTACTCAGCTGCATGCCTCTGGCTTCACACCAAGTGGGATACACAACCTCATCATCATCCAATGTGTTATTCCATTCCTCACCCTGAGAGTCTCTCTCCTCCTTTTCTTGCCCTGAAAGCACAGTTCAGTCTGTGTGACCCTCAGGTATCTGAGTCTCATCAGGATCACCTCCCTCCCCCCGGAGGTTAATGTCTGGTAATGAGGGAATGGAGAACAATATCTACCCCAAAGAATTTTAAGCTGAGATGTAGCCTGCTTTATATACCCCGGTAGTAAGAAAACCAATGTTGAGTTTATCATGTCTGTGTACCCCTGTGTGGAGAACAATATCTGCCCCAAAGAATTTTAAGCTGAGATGTAGTCTGCTTTATATACCAATTTTGAGTTCATCATGTCTGTGTACCCTGTGTGGAGAACAACATCTGCCCCAAAGAATTTTAAGCTGAGATGTAGTCTGCTTTATATACCAATTTTGAGTTTATCATGTCTGTGTACCCCTGTGCGGAGAACAATATCTGCCCCAAAAAATTTTAAGCTGAGCTATAGCCTGCTTTATATACCACGATAGTAAGAAAACCAATTTTAAATTTATCTGTCTGTGTATCCCTGTGTAGAGAAAAATATCTGCCCCAAAGAATTTTAAGCTGAGATGTAGTCTGCTTTATATACCAATTTTGAGTTTTTCATGTCTGTGTACCTCTGTATGGAGAACAATATCTGCCCCAAAGAATTTTAAGCTGAGATGTAGTCTGCTTTATATACCAATTTTTGGTTTATACTGTCTGTGTACCCCTGTGTGGAGAAAAATATCTACCCCAAAGAATTTTAAACTGAGATGTAGTCTGCTTTATACACCAATTTTGAGTTTATCATGTCTGTGTACCCCTGTGTGGAGAACAACATCTGCCCCGAAGAATTTTAAGCTGAGATGTAGTCTGCTTTCTCTCAAACCATTTTATAGTGCTTTTGGGAGTGTGTTTTGGGTCATTGTCCTGCTGGAAGACCCATGACCTCTGAGGGAGACCCAGCTTTCTCACACTGGGCCCTACATTATGCTGCAAAATTTGTTGGTAGTCTTCAGACTTCATAATGCCATGCACACGGTCAAGCAGTCCAGTGCCAGAGGCAGCAAAGCAACCCCAAAACATCAGGGAACCTCAGCCATGTTTGACTGTAGGGACTGTGTTTTTTTCTTTGAATGCCTCTTTTTTTTTCCTGTACACTCTATGTTGATGCTTTTTGCCAAAAATCTCTACTTTTGTCTCATCTGACCAGAGAACATTCTTCCAAAACGTTTTAGGCTTTCTCAGGTAAGTTTTGGCAAACTCCAGCCTGGCTTTTTTACGTCTCGGGGTAAGAAGTGGGGTCTTCCTGGGTATCTTACCATACAGTCCCTTTTCATTCAGACGCCGACGGATAGTACGGTTTGACACTGTTGTACCCTCGGACTGCAGGGCAGCTTGAACTTGTTTGAATGTTAATCGAGGTTCTTTATCCACCATCCACACAATCTTGCGTTGAAATCTCTCATCAATTTTTCTTTTCCGTCCACATCTAGGGAGGTTAGCCACAGTGCCATGGGCTTTAAACTTCTTGATGACACTGCACACGGAAGGCACAGGAACATTCAGGTCTTTGGAGATGGACTTGTAGCCTTGAGATTGCTCATGCTTCCTCACAATTTGGTTTCTCAAGTCCTCAGACAGTTCTATGATCTTCTTTCTTTTCTCCATGCTCAATGTGGTACACACAAGGACACAGGACAGAGGTTGAGTCAACTTTAATCCATGTTAACTGGCTGCAAGTGTGATTTAGTTATTGCCAACACCTGTTAGGTGCCACTGGTAAGTTACAGGTGCTGTTAATTACACGAATTAGAGAAGCATCACATGATTTTTCAAAGGGTGCCAATACTTTTGTCCACCCCCTTTTTTAGGTTTGGTGTGCAATTGTATCCAATTTGGCTTTAGGACAATTCTTTTTGTGTTTTTTCATTGAAGACAAATTAAATGAAGATAATAATACCAAAGAATTTGTGATTGCAATCATTTTCAGGAAGAAACTGAGTATTATCTGACAGAATTGCAGGGGTGCCAATACTTTTGGCCACCACTGTAAGCACCATACAGTTAATCATTCAGCTAATTTAGATTGCAATGACTTTGATATTTAATCCTCTTTTTTAACTGCTCGGCTTCAATGGAAGATACCTAGCCACAATTATTTGTTATACTGAAAAGCCATCTCTGCCAAGTTTGGGAATTACATGCTAAGTGTTTTCAACAACAATTTTTTTTTATAGAGCTTATCTTCTTTCTAACTTTGGGTGAAATTCAATCTTATCTGCAGTGAATTTTCCTGGTAGCACCCTGAATAGGATTGTGAGAAAATGCTAAAATGTTGAAATTTAACAAAACAAAATTCTTTAAATCCCAAAAGGGAAAATTTCTTTCAAAAACATAAATTTTTTCAAAAATTGTTCAGAAATTTTTGGAAGGTGGGACTTGACAGAAGAAGCTTTTGCACAGCAAATGGGGCTGCTGACCATAATCTCCAATGAGGAGACTCCTCTCCACTCCTTGCAAAGTTGAAACGTCACATGGCAGGTCAGAAAAGTCAAAGTTGTCAGAAATGGCAAAGTTGTTTAAATTGTTAAACAATTTTTCAAATAACAAAGGCAGCAGCACCAAGTCAATATCTATGACATGACATGATGCAGCAGATGTTTTTTCTGCTGCTGCAACAAATTGATGTACATAAATAAACAGAGTTGCACCACCTGAACAGCCAGTTTCAGTGGTACCTGCACTGTGTCCTTTCTTCAGCAGACGTCCTAATCTCTGATCCCATGGACTTGTTTCTCAGCAGATTGGATTAGTGGAAGGAAGTTACATAGTTTGCTATGGGTATACTGTCATGTCAAGCCTCCAATGTACAGAGAAAGAGGGGATTCAGCATGACTGATGGCTTTGTCAAGCCGAAGCAGACCAGGTTATCATTTGCCAGCATGGAAAACCTTACATTTGTCAAAATTAATGAAGCAGGAACAGTGATTATTTTCATTCACCTGCAGCTGAAGGCCATGATTAAATCAACTATACCATCTTCCTGCCTGACTGTGCATTGTGTGTCTTCTACATTGTTTTGCTGCCACAAGTGTCAATGGACTACGCTCAACCAGGCATATACTCTCTACTGAGAAGCCATTACTGCTTCACATTCAAAACATGATGCTTGTTAAATAAAGGGGTCATTTTTGGATAGATTGTGAAAATATTCATATAGCAAATAAAAAACCAAAGCTCTTGATACTCCCGCAAAAAATAATTATTTTTGCACTCCCTTGTAAAAAAAAGTTTGGACACACAGCAAGGCTCGGAAGGGAAGAAGCGACATTTAGTAATTGGAATGTAAATTTTGCTGGAATAGATTGCAGATATCATGTCTTATTTGCAGAGCCACTGAGGTACCAAAATAGCAGAAACCCCAACAGGTGACCTCACTTTGGAAACTATACCCATCAAAGAATTCATCTACGGGGTGTTGAGCTTGTTAAACCCATAGGTGCTTTACAGAACTTTTTAAAATGTGGATGTGAAAACCAAAATTACTTTTTAAAAAAAGACCTAGATCCATCAAGTTCAACCTTTCTCCACCAATTATATATGTTGTCACTAAATTATCTATAACTCACAATGTTATGTGTACTGAGGAAATCATCCAGCCCTTTTTTAAAAGCTGTTATTGTGTCTGCAGTTAATACCACTTGTGGTAGGGGATTCCACAGTCTGACTGCTCTAACTGTAAAGAACCTTTCCTATTTAGTTGCCGGAATCGCCTTTCTTCCACCCGCAATAAGTGCCCCCTGGTCCTGTTGTTTTAGCCCCAAATTAGTAATTTTTACAATAGATAACAGGAAAAAACGCACCTCATAATTTGTTATGCAATTTCTTCCGAACATGTAGATACCCCATATGTAGTCAAAAACTGCTGTTTGGGCACATGGAAGGGCTTGGAAAGGAAAGAGCACTATTAGATTTTTGGAGGATAAATTTGTCTGGAATAGATTGTGAATGCCATGTCGCATTTGCAGAGCCACTGAGATGCCAAAACAGCAGAAACCTGCCAAAAGTGACCAAATTTTGGAAATTAGACCCCTCAAGAAATTCATCTAGGGGTGTATTTAACATTTTTAACCTACAAGTGATTCACAAAACTTTATAACATTTAGATGCGAAAACAAAAATATTTGTTTTCCACTAAAATACTCTTTTAGCACCAAACTTATAATTTACACAATGGGTAATAGGATAAAATGGACCCCATAATATATTATGTAATTTTTACTGACTGTGGCAGTACCCCATATGTATCTGTACATGGCAAGGATCGGATGGGAAGGAGCGCTACTTGACTTTTAGAATAATGTACTATGTCAAATTTGATCACCTCCAAAGATTCAACTAATACAGCACTATCAGAGAGTCATATATCTCTGTACAAGAAGGTACAAATAGAATTATTAAAATATTGTTTTTTATTCGTATAATAGATATAAAAATTCATTAAAATACAAAAGCATAAAGTATATTTTTTTGTAGCAAACAGGCAGTAACACAGGTCTGATAGATTTATAAATGTAGCCCCCCTATAGTTTAACTGAAGGCTCAATTTTTTAAGAACACCAAGATATCAAGTATGGGTAGATTGTTAAAGTGCACAGTGCTAGGACTAGGGTTTAGACATATAGATACTAGTGATGAACGAGCACTAAAATGCTCGGGTGCTCGAAGCTCGGGTCGAGCACATTGGAATACTCGGGTGCTCGACCCGAGCAACGACCCCAATGTAAGTCTATGGGAAACTCGAGCATTTTTCTGGCGGCCCCCCCCCAGCGGTATGCCGATGGTCAAAAATTGCCCAAATCGATGGGAACAGTGATCAATAAAACGTCAGGCAGGCAGAATATATAGGCAGACAGGCAGGCAGGGTATATAGAAGGGTGCATGAAAATCATAGCAGGGTACTTGGAACACACTAGTGCCCTCCGATTTTCATGCACCCGTCTCTTTAAAAGATTCATCAGCGGCATACACCGGTACCCGACAATTTAGAACAGAAAGAATAGAGCATCACACACAGATAAGACAGATAGAAACATGTCAGTCACATATATAATAAGTACAGTGACAGTGTTGGTTACTGTACTTGTTATTTAGTGTTAAAATAAAGGATTTATTAAAAAAATAAAAATAATAGTGTTTTTGTCTCTTTAAAAAATCCGGCTGGCAATTCATCAGCGGCATACATCGGTACCCGACAATTTAGAACAGAAAGAATAGAGCATCACACATAGATTAGATAGATAGAAACATGCTAGCTATTAAAATAGAGGGGGCCCCACGTCATTTTTTTTGGGTCCCCCATTTTAATAGCTAGCAAAGGCTAGGTATTCAGCTGGGGGCTGATATTAGTAGCCTGAGAAGCTCCGTGGGTATTACCCCCTTCCCAGGCTTCAAACATCTGCCCCAGCTGTCTGCTTAACCTCTGCTAGAGACTAAAATTACGGGGAACCCCATGGCAATTTTTTTTTTATAAATCCTTTACTTTAACACCAAATGACAAGTACAGTAACCAAAACTGTCACTGTACTTATTATGTATGTGACTGACATGTTTCTATCTATCTAATCTATGTGTTATGCTCTATTCTTTCTGTTCTAAATTGTTGGGTACCGCTGTATGCCGCTGATGAATTGCCGGCCAACTTTTTTAAAGAGACTAAAACACTATTATTTTTTTTTAATAAATCCTTTATTTTAACACTAAATAACAATTGCAGTGACCAACACTGTTACTGTACTTATTATATATGTGACTGACATGTTTCTATCTATGTAAACTATGTGTGATGCTCTATTCTTTCTGTTCTAAATTGTCGGGTACCGGTGTATGCCGCTGATAAATTGCCGGCTTTTCATGTTTCACTGTGAGCACTGTTCACATCGATTTGGGCAATCACAGTAATGCCACAACCACCATGGCTGTAGGAAATTAGCGTGCACACTGTCTAGTATGATCGAGGTGCAGATGCAATGGACTGGTAGTGTCCGTAGATTGCATAGAAATCAATTCATCGCACACTCATAGAAATTTGCTATTTTGGTGTAAGTTTATTCACACAGGAAAAAAAATATACAGTGGTGATGG
The DNA here is from genome assembly GCF_046119375.1 of Phyllobates terribilis. Lineage (NCBI taxonomy): Eukaryota > Metazoa > Chordata > Amphibia > Anura > Dendrobatidae > Phyllobates > Phyllobates terribilis. Next base: position 460,986,880 of record NW_027362764.1, read on the forward strand.
TGACAATAAATGGCGACAGTAGACATTTCGGCCACCCAGGCCTTATTCATTAAGTTGCTATTGTATCTGGTTTAGATAATAGGACAAAGGAAGACACCAGAGTATACGGATGGATGTTCCAGTTAGAAGCTTCACAGTGGTATCAGAGTTCATCAGCCTGTGGAGAGCTGTTGATCCTGCGTCATGGACGTCTCTCAGGTGGGGGTCCCACGTGTGATGGCTGCGGAGGGTGCAAGAGCAGCATTCCCACGCTGTGCTGTCAGCTCATGCACCCTCCGCAGCCACCACACGTGGGACCCCCACCTGAGAGACGTCCATGACGCAGGATCAACAGCTCTCCACAGGCTGATGAACTCTGGTACCACTGTGAAGCTTCTAACTGGAACATCCATCCGTATACTCTGGTGTCTTCCTTTGTCCTATTATCTAAACCAGATACAATAGCGACTTAATGAATAAGGACTGGGTGGCCGAAACGTCTACTGTCACCATTTATTGTCACCATCACCACTGCATTTTTTTTTTCCTGCATGAATAATCTTACACCAAAATAGCAAATTTCTAAGAGTGTGCGATGAATTGATTTCTATACATTATAGTGAGTGGCAGACAATCCCTGCATGATTGGTGCTCTAAATAGTGCCAAACATGCAGGACGGGGACCCGAGCTCCCGCCCGAGCATCTTGAAAGTACTCGGCGAGCTCCGAGCATCTCGAGTACTGAGATGCTCTGGCGAGTACCGAGCAGTGGCGAGCATGCTCGCTCATCACTAAGAGATACTATAATCATATATAATTGCAAGTGCCTATCGGTTAATCATTATTTTCAGTGCTAATTACATACACTGTGTCATTCCCATGTGCTTCTCTAATCACATATTTTATGATACAAGAATTTCAGAGGAGCACAAAATCAGGTGAGAGTATTGGATATAGTTAATAAGGATTTAAACTTACTCTTACTGCAGACCTATGGCTACCTAGGATATCACCCAGATGCCGCCATTTCGCATCAGCTTTTTCAAAAGGGGCAATCGGGTCAAAGTGTAGGAGAATGCAAGAAATAGGAGAAATCCAGCTCCATGTGTAGCACCCCGAGGGCTCGGCAGCTACAGGGGTATTGCACCTCAAACCAGAGGTGTGATATTCCACTCCCGGGTAAGAATGGTGTGTGGACCAGGGCTCAGTAGGCTGCATGCACCACACACACCCCATTTCCGAGGAACAGACCAACGGTGCTCCCACTAGACAGAGTGCAGGCACGACAGCTTCTGTTCCTGGCTGGAGTGGGGAGGGGGTGGAAAACCCAGTGGTGTAGGAGCAGATAGGGGTGGGTTTCTGGGCATAGATAGGAGCCCATTGGTTGCTAGTCACCTGGGCTCACACTTAGAGGAAGGTATATAGGGTGGGCACCATCTTAGAACAGAGTTCAGTTCAGGCAGGAAGAGAAGAGGAGAGGAACTCAGCCAGAGAGGGCTGACAGGGAGCTGTGGCTCAGTCTGGGCCCAGCTCCAGAGGCAGGCCTGGAGTGGAGGCCAGAAGCAGCAGAGAGAGAGAGGAGAAGGAGCGGAAAGGAAAGTAAGAAAGGAACTGGAACAGAGGAGAAAGGAAGCAAGGAACACAGAGAAAGGCCCAGAGACACGAAGGCAGAAGGAACCCCATATGCCCAGAGGAGATACTGGGTGAAGGGTTGGCAGAATAGGTACCGGAACCCAAATTGGTGGAGGCGACTAATCCTCAGCCAAAACCGGAGGTTGTGACCACATCTTGGTGCGACCCCTCACTACATCCACCAGAAAGGCATACCGCATAGGGTCAGGGAAACCGGGGAGAGGTTTCGCCAACAGAAGGCCCGAGGAAGCTGGACAAAGGTGGGTCACTAGTGGGGACGGCCAGTAGAAAGGAAGAGAGGGGAGCTTTGTGCCACGCTCTGGAATTGCCTGGGAGTTGACCGAGTCCCTCACCTGGTGGACGCAGCATGGCTTGGGCAGTCATCGCCTGCAGCATTGACCTGAATAACAACCGTGAGTAAAGCTTTGGAAACTGCAATTACAAGTCTCTGTGATTCCTTGCCGCTCCTGCACCATTAGCACTGGGACACTCACACCATCACTACCACCATCATCCACATTAGCTGCCCTGAGGCCATACTCCTCCCATGGGGAGTTATCCCATACTCAGCTGCGCAACCAACATCAGCCTCAGCGGTCGGCAGCGCAGCGGCGGTCCCGACTGACCGCAATCCACGGGTGGCGTAGTCGGACACTTATTACAATACAAATAGACTGCCACTGGTTTGACCACCCTGGGCACGGACTGGGTCACCGCCACGGAGAACTACAACCCCCAGCGATCCGGCTCCGGGTATTCCCCCTGCACAGCAGCACAACACAGGCTCAGGGGGCGCGTCACATGCACAGTGAATGTTTATTCACAAAAATACTTCAGGGACTTACAAAGTCAGCAGCACAGCTTAAAAAGCATGCATCAACACGTTTCAGGTGTCTGTGCACAATAAATCATGATTAAGGGTGCACAGACACCTGAAACGCGTTGATGTATGCTTTGTAAGCTGTACTACTGACTTTGTATGTTCCTGAAGTATTTTTGTGAATAAACATTCACTGGACGTGGAGCTGGATTTCTCCTATTTCTTGCATTTTTATTTATACCATTTCTTTTACATTTGACCTTTTGATCACTTTTTATTACATTTTTTGTGTGTCAGTATGATGAAAAAGTGACATTTTGGTATTTTTTTTTTTTTTTTTTTCCAGTATTCGCCGTACAGAAAAAATAATATGCCCATTTTATAAATTAGGTAGTTTCGGACACAGCTATGCCAATTTTTGCCCCCTGTCCAGGGTCAGACTGGGGTGTCTGGGACCCACAGGGGAAATTGACCCTAGGGGCCCACCTACAGCAATATGCAAATATCTGTTATCCGCTATCCCTGTTATAGTGGAGCATTGACTGGCGGCTCCTGCACATCTACTGTGCACATACTATAACTGGGATGTACAATCACGGTAGTTTGCATTAAAGAGCTTCTTTGATTAAAACAAGTTATCACCGATCCATGGGCTCCACAGGATAGGTAATCACTTATTGATCGTTTGGGTCTGAATATTAGAAACTGCACTGATCGGAAGAATGGGGAAGTTTTATCCCTGACAGGACACTTATCCCGATTTTAAAATGCAGCGACAGGTGGGACATCTGACCACAGCTCTATTCATTCTCTTGAGGGCTTCCAAAAAAGAGCAGCGCTCACAGCCACTGAGGGAATAAATGGATAAGTGGTCGAGTCGCACATGAGCTCCAGTCTAATGGGGAGAAAAGCTCCACATTCTGCCGATTTGGTCCCAGCAGTCAGGCCCCCCCAATCAATAAGGTATCACTTATCCTGTGGAGAGGTGATTACTTGTTTTCACCGGAGAACCCTTGTAAGTGCATCTCTACCGCTCTGGTCCAAGTATTTAATCTCTAAGGCCATGGCCCCACTATCAGTATTTGGTCACTATTCGGTCAGTATTTTTTCTCAAGAGAGGGAGCCAAAACCAGGTGAGGAACAATCAGAGAAAAGGTATAATAGAGACAAGTGCACCAATTCTGCATTTATCACCCACTCCTGGTTTTGGCTCCCACTCCTGAGAAAAAATACTGACCGAATACTGATAGTGGGGCTGTGTCCTAATGGAAAAAATATTCTCCTAGTTAATATCAGTGAGAACAAATAACCGCCATACACAACACAATCCACTATACCAACACCAATAATACCACAATGAAAAGGGACAAATGCCGTCACACCATGACCAGATTACATATTACCACCACAAAGTGACCGAATAATACCGCATACAAGGAACAAATATTGCCAGACCATGACCAGACCACATATTACCACCACATAGTGACCGAATAATACCACATACAAGGAACAAATACTGCCACACCATGACCGTACCACATATTACCACCACAAAGTGACCGAATAATACCACATACAAGGAACAAATACTGCCACACCATGACCAGTTCACATATTACCATCACAAAGTGATCAAATAATACCACATACAAGGTACAAATACCGCCACACCGTGACCGGACCACATATTACCACCACAAAGTGACCGAATAATACCACCTACAAGGAACAAATACTGCCACACCATGACCGGACCACATATTACCACCACATAGTGACCAAATACACAATACTGATCATGAATACAAACCACAATACTAACACTGTAGTTACCACCAGCGACATTATATACAGGAGCTCTGTATATAGTGTCAGTGTACAGGTAATACAGTGATCACCAGTGACATTATAAACAGGAGCTCTGTATATAGTGTACAGGTAATACAGTGATCGCCGGTGAAATTATACACAGGAGCTCTGTATATAGTGTATAGGTAATACACTGGTCACCAGTGACATACTCAGAAGCTCTGTATATACTATATAGTGTAAGTGTACATGTAATACACTGACTCACCAGTGACATCTCTAGGTGAAGTCCTTCATCTTCGCTTTTCTTCTTCATCTGGCACAGACCGCCATCACTTCTGCCAGCCAGGACTCATCTCTGCAGAAAATAACACAGTTATCAATAACTGATCTGTTCTAGAGCACATTCCCGCTTTTTCCCCATAGACTTCTACACTACACCAGTTGAAGAAAAAGAGCAACATAGTGCCACCCTGCGCAGTAACAGGACCGCCCTTTAGTCCCCTCCCATGGAAAACAGTTTCCTAAAAAGTAAATTATATAACAGAAGTAGAGATGAGCGGTGTTCGACTCGAACTATTTGCCAATCTCAAATTCGAGCTGTTTGGGGCAGTGTTCGAGACGTTCGACGAACTCGAACAATTTGCAAAAAATTTGGCTGCTCGAGGTTATGTTCGATAACTGTTTGTGCACCAAAAGCGTAACTGGATTTTTTCACAGTAATACTGTTAATCATTAGTGATGAGCGAGCAGGCTCGCCACTGCTCGGTACTCGCCCGAGCATCTCAGTACTCGAGATGCTCGGAGCTCGCCAAGTACTTTCGAGATGCTCGGGCGGGAGCTCAGGTCCCCGTCCTGCATGTCTGGCGCTATTTAGAGAACCAATCATGCAGGGATTGTCTGCTACTCACTGTAATGCCACAGCCATGGTGGTTGTGGCATTACAGTTGTTGCCCAAATCGATGGGAACAGTGCTCACAGTGAAACATGAAAAGCCGGCAATTCAGCAGCGGCATACACCGACAATTTAGAACAGAAAGAATAGAGCATCACACATAGATTAGAGAGATATAAACATGTCAGTCACATATATAATAAGTATAGTGACAGTGTTGGTTACTGTACTTGTGATTTAGTGTTAAAATAAAGGATTTATAAAATAAAAATAATAGTGTTTTCATGCACCAGTCTCTTTAAAAAAGCCGTCCGGCAATTCATCATCAGTACCCGACAATTTAGAACAGAAAGAATAGAGCATCACACATAGATTACATAGATAGAAACATGTCAGTCACATATATAATAAGTACAGTGATAGTGTTGGTTATTGTACTTGTCATTTAGTGTTAAAATAAAGGATTTATTAAAAAAATAATTGGCGTGGGGTTCCCCGTAATTTTAGTCTTTAGCGGAGGTTAAGCAGACGGCTGGGGCAGATGTTTGAAGCCTGGGAAGGGGGTAGTACCCACGGAGCTTCCCAGGCTACTAATATCAGCCCCCAGCTGAATAACTTGCCTTTACTAGCTATTAAAATGGGGGACCCCCCAAAAAATGACGTGGGGTCCCCCCTATTTTAATAGCTAACAAAGGCTAGGCAGACAGCTGGAGGCTGATATTAATATCCCAGGAAGGGTGCCATGAATTTTGGCCCCCTCCCAGGCTAGAAACACCAGCCGCCTGCCGCCCGAGAAATGGCGCATCCATTGGATGCGCCAATTCTGGCACTTAGCCTCGCTCTTCCCACTGCCCTGTAGTGGTGGCAGTGGGGTAATAGGGTTGGGGTTGATGTCAGCCTATAATGACAGCTGACATCAAGCCCAGGTTAGTAATGGAGAGGCGTCTATAAGACACCCCCATTACTAACCCCATAGTCAAAGTTAAAAAAAACAGAAACACCCAGAATAAAGTCCTTTAATTGAAATAAAGACACATTCCTTTAATGTTCTAAATTAAACCCTACTTACCGTGTCGCCGATTCCAGCTGAAGCCTATGTCTTCTACAATAAAAGTAAAATAATAAACCAACCTCTTCCTTACCTTCCCATGGTTCCCAGGACAGCTTCAGCTCTGCTACATGGACATGACATGCTGGATCGTAGCAGAACTCTGCCATCCAGCTTGCCATGCCGCAGACACTGAGAAGCTCCTCAGTGAAGCTCCTCAGTGTCTCAATGTGATGGCATCCAGATGAGCCAAGTTCATGTCCAATGAACTCAGCTCACCTCATGCACGTCACTGACAGCTTGGGAGAATTCTCCTGCGCATGCGGTGACGGCAAATGACGTCACAGCTTGAGCAGGGGAATTCTCCCATGCTGGGATGGCATTGAGATGACAGGCTGGATAGCAGCTGAGCGCTACCATCCAGCTTGTCATCCTTCAGAGACACTGCAGAGCGCAAGCATGTTTGCGCTCTGCAGTGTCTCTGAAGCGCTACCTGCAGTGTCTCTGAAGCGCTGGATGGCAGCAGAGTGCTGCCTTCCAGCTTGTCATCCTTCAGAGACTCTGCAGAGCGCAAGCATGCTTGCGCTCTGCAGTGTCTCTGAAGGATGAAAAGCTTGAGGGTAGCGCTTTGCTGCGATCCAGCGCTTCAGAGACACTGCAGGTAGCGCTTCAGAGACACGGCAGAGCGCAAACATGCTTGCGCTCTGCAGTGTCTCTGAAGGATGACAAGCTGGATGGTAGCGCTCTGCTGTGATCCAGCGCTTCAGAGACACTGCAGGTAGCGCTTCAGAGACACGGCAGAGCGCAAACATGCTTGCGCTCTGCAGTGTCTCTGAAGAATGACAAGCTGGATGGTAGCGCTCAGCTGCGATCCAGCCTGTCATCTCAATGCCATCCCAGCGTGGGAGAATTCTCCTGCTCAAGCGGTGACGTCATTTGCCGGCACCGCATGCGCAGGAGAATTCTCCCACGCTGTCAGTGATGTGCATGAGGTGAGCTGAGTTCATTGGACATGAACTTGGCTCATCTGGATGCCGTCACAGCGAGACACTGAGGAGCTTCACTGAGGAGCTCTCAGTGTCTGCAGCATGGCAAGCTGGATGGCAGCGTTCTGCTGCGCTCCTGCCTGTTGTATTAACCGGAGGTCCGAGAGAGATCCAGTGAGTCACAAACTGAGACAGAGACAGAAATAAACAACACTTTCTTTACTTAAACAGGGATTAGACTAAAATTCAGTATTGCATGAATCAGTCTCAGGTTCTAACTGGGACACTCTCCCTACTAAATACACACAGTCAGCAAAAGCTGAAATCAATGTGCCAATCTCAAGGTTTCCAGCTTATGTGAATTATTCTAGAGATCTGGAACAATTTTACCTAAACACAGTGTCAGTCTAGTGAGGGCAGTCTATAGGGACCCCCTGAGATGGCCCACTGAGTACAATCCTACCACTATTAACAATAACAATGCATGAAACTATACCAATTGCTCTTATACCCCTATTATAAGGATACCTGGGTATCTTAAAGTTACGGTACCGTTAACCTCAGATGTAGTCTATCACAGGCCTGTGAATCGAGGTGGCTGCAGCTAGTCCCAGAAAACTTTGGCGCCAAAACGAAAGCAACGTTCACTAAAACAGCAAAGGTTCCTTGTCTTGTCGGCCGATGCCAAGCCCACACGCCGGGGACTTTAGTCCTGTAGCCTCAGGTTAAGGTCTGGGAAGATCTCTTCACAAAGCTTGTCAGTATCCTCTCAATGTGAATGGCACCGGACCCTTTCTCTCCTCTCGCAGTCACTCACTCTTTTCCAGATCAACGACCACGAGCTCCGTCACAGAGATGGATTCCTCAGTCTCTTTGCCTTCACAGTCGACACTTGGCTCCTTCAGCACAAAGTCTCTAGTCCACTCAGCATGGACTTCCACAAAACTCCAAAGAGCCACACAGCTTTCCCCAGCTCAGCACATGTTCTTAAGCAGGGACACAGCTTCACCAGGGACAGGGGTTAACAATCTCCACAGGGAAGCTTGCAGAGACAGAGTCTTGTTCCAGCTCAGTTCTCACAGACTTCCTGTCTAGCCCCTCACACAGCAGACAACCTCAGCACACACAGGTTTTCCTGGTCTGCCCCTGCTCTGAGCTCAGCCAGGCAAAAGTCACAGGGTCCTAATGCTCTCCTGCTGCTATCACAGTTCACACTCTCAGACTGTCATGTCAATGTAGCAGAGCTGAAGCTGTCCTGGGAACCATGGACAGGTAAGGATGAGGTTGGCTTATTATTTTACTTTTATTGCACAAGACATTGGTTTCAGCTGGAATGGGCAATACAGTAAGTAGGGTTTAATTTAGAACATTAAAGGAATGTGTCTTTACTTCAATTAAAGGACTTTATTCTTGGTGTTTGTGTTTTTTTTTAACTTTGATTATGGGGTTAGTAATGGGGGTGTCTTAAAGACGCCTCTCCATTACTAACCTGGGCTTGATGTCAGCTGGCATTATAAGCTGACATCAACCTCAACCCTATTACCCCACTGCCACCGCAACAGGGCAGTGGGAAGAGCGAGGCTAAGTGCCAGAATTGGCACATCCTATGGATCTGTAGCGCCCCGAGGGTTCGGTCGCTGCAGAGGTATTGCATCTCACCCAGAGGTGTGATATCTCACTTCCAGGTAACGATGGAGTGTGGCTCAGGACCCTAACACCCACATGCACTACACCACATTTCCGGGGGGCAGGGCGACAATGCTCCCAAGAGTGAGCACAACTGCCCCTGTCCCTGGCTGGAGTGGGGGGAGGGAACACCTAGAATGGAGGAACCCAGTAGTGTGTGGGTAGGGAGAGTAGATCCGGGGTGCACTGAAGGAGGAGTATATAAGGTGGGCACCATCTTAGGAGTTCAGTTCAGTCAGAGAGAAGAGATAGAAGAAGACAGGGAGCAGGGGCTCTGTATGAGCTCTGCTCCGCGGGCAGGCCAAGTCACAAGGCTTGGGCCTGGAGGAGAAGGAAGGAGAGGAGAGGAACGGAGGAGGCTCCAGGAGTGGAGTGAAGGGACATCAGGGGTCCGGACCATCCAGTCGCCACCACACGCCCGCCGCTACCAGAGTAGGGGGGTCAGGCCAAGAAAGGGAACCGGATCCCTCATCAAGTGGAGGAGAGCAACTACCCTCAGCTAGTAACCGGAGGCCGTGGCATTGCACGTGTTACGGCCCCTCACTATACCCGTTAGGAAGGCACCATATAGGGCCCAGGGAAACGGAACATACGTTTGCCCGCCAAGGCCCGAGGCAGCTGAACAGAAACGTGGTCAATTGTGGGGTACGACGGGCCAGAGAAAGGACACATGAAGGGGGTCCTGAAAAGCATTCCAAATGTACCTGGGAGTTGGCCGAGCCCCTCACCTGGTGAGCACAGTATGACGTGGGCAGCCATTACCTGCAGAAGTGGCTTGGAGTGTAAAACTGTGAGTAAAGATCCTGGACTGCATCACTGGACTCTGAGTCATTACTGTTGCTCCCGCGCACCATCACCCCCACCATCTGCACTCACTGCCCTGAGGCTATACTCCTCCCGTGGGGAGTTATACTACCCTCTGCTGCTCACACAACATCAGCCTCAGCGGTCTGCCCTGCAGCGGCGGTTCTCTCGGCAATCCACGGGTGGCATAGTCGGACATTTAAACATTAAAAACCAAATAAACAGATCCGCCACTGGTTTGACCACCCTGGGCCACGGGACCGGGTCGCCGCCACAGAGACTACAAACCCCCATCATTACACAGAGACCCGGCTCCGGGTATTTCCCCCCCACACGGCCCAGGGGGCGCGTCAGGTGCACCATTTCTGGGGCAGCTTATGGCTAGTGTTTCTAGCCTGGGAGGGGGCCAATATTCATGGCACCCTTCCTCGGCTATTAATATCAGCCCCCAGCTGTCTGCCTAGCCTTTGCTAGCTATTAAAATAGGGGGGACTCTACGTCATTTTTTTGGGGTCCCCATTTTAATAGCTAGTAAAGGCTAGGTATTCAGCTTTGGGCTGATATTAGTAGCCTGGGAAGCTCCGTGGGTATTACCCCCTTCGCAGGCTACAAACATCTGCCCCAGCCGTCTGCTTAACCTCCGCTAGAGACTAAAATTACGGGGAACCCCACGCCAATTTTTTTTTAAATAAATCCTTTATTTTAACACTAAATCACAAGTACAGTAACCCACACTGTCACTGTACTTATTATATATGTGACTGACATGTTTCTATCTATCCAATCTATGTGTGATGCTCTATTCTTTCTATTCTAAATTGTCGAGTACCGATGAAGAATTGCCGGCCGGCTTTTTTAAAGAAACGGGTGCATGAAAACATTATTATTATTTTTTTTTAATAAATCCTTTATTTTAACACTAAATGACAAGTACAGTAACCATCACTGTCACTATACTTATTATATATGTGACTGACATGTTTCTTTCTATCTAATCTATGTGTGATGCTCTATTCTTTATATTCTAAATTGTCGGGTACCGGTGTATGCCGCTGCTGAATTGTGAATTGAACTGTGTCTCCTCCTCCTTTTACTCCTCCACCTTTGAAGGTGTTTTCTATGTGTTTTCTATGTGTTTCTATGTGTTTTTGTTTGCCTGCCATTGGTTTTAACGGTGTTCGATGGTGTTCGACGGTGTTCAACGAACCGTGCAAAGAACATGCCGGTGTTCGACGAACCGAACCGAACCCGAACACTACGGGGGTGGCTCAACACTAGACAGAAGTAATAATGTCCCTAATTGGGCTCTAAAGTAATAATGTTTGTTCCTCAATCTGCCTCCAAACAGTAATTAAGTCCCTTGTTCAGCCTGGCCCCCATGTCCCTTGTCCAGCCTGGCCCCCCATGTGTCCAGCCTTGCCTCCTCATCCATTTATTTATCCTGCCCCCCCGCATGTATCCATCCTGCTTCCCCCACATAAATTCATCCTGCCACCACTCCCCGCATATATCCATTCTGCCACCCACCTCCGCATATATCCATTCTGCCAACCACCCCGCATATATCCATTCTGCCAACCACCTCCCATATATCCTTCCTGGCGTTCATTTGTCCAGGTTGCCCTCTCCCATATATCCATCCTGGCCCCCCATGTTCCAGCCTGCCCCCTCCCATATATCCATCCTGGCCCCCCATGTTCCAGCCTGCCCCCCATATATCCGTCCTGGCCTCCATGTGTCCAGCCTTCCCCCCCATATATCCATCCTAACATCCATGTGTCCAGCCTGCCCCCCCATATATCCATCCTGGCCCCCATGTGTCCAGCCCACCCCCCCCTTCATATATCCATCCTGTCCCTCCTCATATATATCCATCCCGGTCCCCCATGTGACCAGCCTGCCCCCCCATGTATCCAGCCTCCCCCCCATATATCCATCCTAGCCCCCATGTGTCCAACCTGCCCCCCATATATCCATCCAGGCCCCCATGTGTCCTGCCTGCCCCCCATATATCCCTCCAGGCCCCCATGTGTCCACCCTGCCCCCCATATATCCATCCAGGCCCCCATGTGTCCAGGCTTCTTCCCCTTATTTCCTTACTGGTCACATGTTGTCCAGTCTGCCTCCCCATATATCCATCTGGCCCCCTATGTGCCCAGCCTGCCTCCTCATATATCCATCCAGGCCCCCATGTGTCCAGCCTGCCCTCCCATATTTCCTTACTGGTCCCATGTGTCCAGCCTGCATCCCCATATATAACTAGATCCAGGCCCTCATGTGTCCAGCCTGCCCCCGCATATACCCATCCTGCCCCCCTTATATGTCCAACCAGGCCCCCCTGCCATGTGTACAGCCAGGTCCCCTCGCCATGTGTCCAGCCAGACCCCCTCTGCCATGTGTCCAGCAAAGCCCCCCCTGCCGTGTGACCAGCCAGGCCCCCTCTGCCATGTGTCCAGCCAGACACCCATCCCATTCTGCATTCACCCACAGAAAAAAAAAGATTCCTCTTACCTTAGTGAGCTCCCATGCGGTGTCCTCCTCCTCTGCTGAGATCCAGTGCGCTGGTAGCAGAGGCCAGCAGCTGAGTTGTGCACTTCCTTCGCAGCAGGCACATGACGATGACGTCATATGCCGGCCGGTGAAGGGAGACACACAGGTTCAGCAGCTTCACCAGGACGTGCGCCACGGTGGTTCAGGTAATGAACTCCGTGTGCTCGCATCTCTGCATATACTCTGCCTGCGCTTTTAAAGGACCCGTGCCCGCAGGTTTTTTTTATTTCTTTTACCCCCTTTCTCTTCTTCCCCTTCTGCTCTGCAAAAGGGGACGGGACCCTCCCGGGAAATCCGAGTACCCTGCCAGCGCAGTCCAACCCTGCCCTTTTTTCCACTTTTGATGGTTGCATTACCCTAAATGCCCCTGTAACAATAATGCTTTTTAAGTGCCCATTTAAAATTTAATACGCACCCAAAGTACAGTAATACCCTCAAGTACAGTAATAATGTCCCCTACATCCAATCCATGTACAGAAATAATGTTCCCTGATTCACCCCCATGTAGAGCAATAATGTCCCCAAAGTCACTCCATATAAATGTCCCCTATAAACAGTATGATTCCCCACAGCTCCTCTATCCACAGTGTGATGTCTCCACAGCTCCCCTATAGACAGTGTGATGCCTCACAGGTCCATTATACACAATGTGATGCCTCCACAGCTCCACTATACACAGTATGAATACTACAGCTATCCTATAAACAGTATGATTCCCCCACAGCTTCCCTATACACCTTATGAAGCCCTAGTAATCTCACCTTTGCAAAGAATAATGCCCCCTCAGCTACACTATGCACAGTATGTTGGGCTCACAGCTCCCCTTATACACAGTTTGTTGGATCCCAAATCCACCTACAGATTATGATGCATCCACTGCTTCCCTATAAACAGTATGATGTTCCAATAGCACCCTTAGGCTGTGTGCCCACGATGCAGATTTAATGCATTTCAGCGGCTGCATTTCTGCTGCGAAAACGCATTAAAAATGCATGCTAAGTTGTCTGCCATGTTTCCCAATGATAATCCGCATGTGCTATGCACATGCTGCGGAAATTTACTCTGCAGACAATCATTGTGGAAAAATCCGCAGCACAACCATTTTTTGTGCAGGATCGCGGTGAATTCGCCACCATTGACTAGCATTGGACCGCATAACATCCGCATGACTGCATGTACACATGCGGATATTATGAGATTCAATGCGCAGATGGTACCCGGGTCTGGAGAAGAGGAGAGTCTCCACGAGACTCGGGTACCATAGTACCTGTAGCTAAAAAAGAATTAAAATAAAAAAAACCCATATACTCACCTTCTGATGGTCCCCTATCTGCTCCCTGCGGTGCTGCTAGCTCTTCAGCTGCTCATCGTGGTGTAAAAGGACCTTCCATGACATCATTTAGTCATGTGACAGGTCACGCGACCGCTGATCTCGGCAGTCACGTGACCTGTCACATGACAAAGTGACGTCATGGAAGGTCCTTTTTAGAGCACTGCGAGCCGCCGAAAACACCGGACGCACCGTAGAGGAGACTGGGGGCCATCGAAAGGTGAGTATCATTTTTTTTTTATTTTTCAACATTTTTATTCTTTTTTTTACTATTGATGCATCGTAACTTGGTCACACAGCATAAATCCATGCCGGTTGCATGTATTTATATAGTGTGACCAAGTGGTCAAGCACTTTTCCAAGTGATGCTAAAATCGCTTGCTAAATTGCATGTTAAAAACGCTTCACAAACGCTTCTACATGGCAGAAAAGCACATGTAAAATCTGCATGCATTTTTTCAGCCAGGGAGATGCAGAAACGCTCAGGAAAAATCCGGAGCATTTTTGCATCGTTGGCACTTAGCCTTATACACAGTATGATTTCCCCACAGCTCCCTATATATAGTATGATATCCCTAAAAGCCCCCTATACACAGTATAATGTCCCAAAGCCCCTTATAAACAAGAATGCCTCCCACACTATACGATGGACTCAACTATAGTACTCACACAGTGTAATTCCCCCAAAGTTACCTACCTACAGCATAGCTCCCAACCGTCCCAGATTCAGCGGGACTATCTCAATTTGAGGACTCAGTCCCGACACCTCCGGGCTTTTGTCCCAGTTTCTGATCCGAAATCTTCACCACTCTCTAGCTCCTCCTCCTCAAGGGGCGGGGCGACATCTCTCTGCTCAGTGCATAAATTAAATTATATTATTCAATTTTACTCCCTCTTGTGATCGGGTCTACCTGGGACTTGAACTCACGTCTCTATGTTCACAAGCTGCAGCTCTATCTATGAGTCACAGCTCATAAAGATAAACATAGGAGAATTTGGTATTCTTGACCTCTATTGCAGGCAGTGAACACAGAAACAGATTAGACATGTCCATAGAGATATAACAATGTATTTCTATGTTCCCTGTATATGGAGTTGAACAAAAAAAAAAATATTTCTATAAAAGTAGTAAAAATAATAAGAAACAATTACATAAATGCAATTTTTTTCTTTTTTGTGAGAGTCTTCTTGGCAATCGAACCTACAACCTTAACATTACCAGCAGGAGAAAAGACTACTGTGCCATAGGCTCTAATGATGTGATGCAGAGAATTTTGTATGCTGTACTGCAGGCTCTGATTCCACAGGCAGATTGTACTGATACAGTACATTGTGCACAGCAGAGTATTTCTATGTATTGGTATTCAAGAGAGAGAATATGAGATTTTTTCATCCTATAAAATTACTAAAGAATAATAATGAAAAACACTTCATAATAAAAAATTTTTCTTTTTAATGTGTTTTTAAAAAAATAAACATCACAAATCAGCAAATAACACTGACATATTTAGTGTCCCTGTAATCGTGACAACCCACACAACACAGCGATCAGATTTACAGGGAGCTGTAAACAACGTTAAAAATGATTGATATTTTTTCTCTATTAAACTCATAAAAATGTAATAAAACTGTAATGCTGAGGTCATGTTCACAAGTAGCGTAAATGCTGTGTTCTTTGGCTGTGTGCCCACGTAGCGTTTTTCAAGCGTTTTTGATGCGGAATTTCCGCAGCGGAAACGCTTGTAAAACGCTTGGTAACCCGCACCCCATGGTCCCCAATGGGATTCCGCAAGTTCTATGCACATGCTGCGGATTTTTCCGCAGCGTTTATGCTGCGTTCAAAAATCCGCAGCATGTCAATTAATTTTGCGTTTCCGCAAGCAGAATTGCCATAGTCCAATGCATAAAAAACGCAAGGCAATTCCGCATGTGGAAAACGCGTGATAAACGCGCGAAAAACGCGCGATAAACGCGTGCGGAATTCCGCATGCGTTTTTCCGGGAGAGGACTTGCATTTATGCAGCAGAAATTTTCTGCTTCATAAATGCAACGTGGGCACATAGCCTTACTGTTGCTTCATTTCTGCAGGTGTCGCAATAACAATCTTCTCTGGATAATGCATGTTTGCTGTGTTTCTTTTATGCTTTTTCTCATTACTTGATACGATTTTGGGGCAGATATGAAGCAGAGTTTTTAACGCTTTTTTAATAGTACAGAAAGCTTAGGTTCTGCACTTAAAAAAAACACAACGCCATTTTTTTTCATGTGTTTTTTTCAGAAGAAGTCTAGAGAGAAAAAATGCACCAAAACCACAGATTTCTGCTGCGTCTTTAGAAGCACAGAGGGTAGAGATTTCATGGAATCACATCCACTTTGCTTCAATTTTAGACCTTGCTCACATGTAGCATAAATGCTGCGTATTTTGCTGCTGCTTTTTTTTGCACAGAAATTCTGCTGTTTAACTGTCCAAGCAAAGTGGATGTAATTTCATATAAAATGTGCCCCCTGTGCATCTAAAGATGCTGATGAACTGTGCTTTGGTGCTTTTTTTTTCTATTTTCTATGTGGAGACTAAAAAAGACACACGTAAAAAACTGCAGTTACTTTTTTAAATGCAAAAACAAACCTTTTTTGTACTATAAAAAACACATTAAAAATGCGGCTTCACAGAAACGCATGAAATAAGGGAAAGAAGTCTGTTATTAAGTAGTTAAAATCACAGTATTTCTGCAATGTGTGAACTTGACCTATAGACACAAAAAAACGTCAGATGTCATATAGTAAAGCTACTAGTGTTGAACGAGCACTAAAATGCTCGGGTGCTCGAAGCTCGGGCCGAGCTCACCGTGATACTCGGGTGCTCGACCTAAGCAACGAGCCCAATGTTAGTCTATGGGAGACCCGAACATTTTTGAGGCGGCACCCCCGGCAGTCTGTAGAAAGCCTAAAAAGTGTCCAAAGCGATAGTGACAGTGCTCAAATGACATGGGGACAGAATGGGGATCGCCCCAGGAAGCATTTCTGACCCCTAGGTCATTTCTGTCAACAACGTGGTCAGAGGTATTAAGCCACTTTTACGGGCTCACAATAAAACGTTCAAAAACGAAACTGAAACTGTTTTCCTGTGAAATATGTTAAGGAACATCCTTTCCAGGGTAAAGACTTGTGTATAAGGTAAAATAAATGACCAAAAACAAAAATACTTCTCCACACATTGGGCTGTGTTCACAAGTAGCATTTTTTATGCATTTTTGCACTTTTGTATTGTTTTCAACCGTGACAAATGCATTCACCGGGAAATGTCATTTTAACATTTTACAACCTTATCTGGCCATGTGCTGTGTGACTCATGCATACAGTGCTGAAAAGACATGGGAACAGCATGGGGAAGACCCCTGGAAGCATCTCTGACACCCAGGTAACTGACTAAAAGTGTGCCCACCAGAATTGATCCTTGCCGCATCAGAAGATGCAGACTTGCAACTATCCCCGTGCAAGTCCTTGTCCCAGGGCAGTGTTCAATTGTACCTCCCCCTTACCTTGCAATGCAAGTGCAAATATGCAGCAACCACCCACCCACCCGCAGGCTGCAATACTATACTGCTAGCTTGCACTTGAAATGGGGCCTTTTAGTTTGGAGGAGGCCGAAGCAGGCCACTACCTCATGGCTGCTTCGGCAGTGAGGTCTCCATACTCCGTCAGCAGCCACCTCTATTTGTCCCGGTAAACTTCCCCACACTTTTCTTAGCCTGGCCTGCTTTAAGGCAGCATTGGAAGAGCCCACCAGACAACCAGACTCCTCCGGTGGGCCCTGGCATCTCCATCAGGGGAGTTGAGAGTGCCAAGGTGAAAAGCATGATGATGATGATAGAAGTTAGCATCTGCTTTGTTTTCTTGGAATGCAAGCGTAAGTGTGCAGCCTGCCATCCACCCACCACCAGGCTGCAATACCATACTGCTAGATTGCTTGCACTTGAAATGAGGCCTTTTAGGCTTGTGGAGGCAGACGCCGGCCACCATGTCATGGCTGCGTCGGCGGCCTGGTATCCATACGCAGTCTCCAGCCGCCCGGCGGCCGGGGGTCCACACTCGGTCCCCAGCCGCCAGGGGGCGGCCAGGTGTCCATACTCGGACCCCAGCCGCCCCTATTTGTCCCGGTGCGCCTTATACACAAGAGCGCATACCAAAACATTACCTGTGCCCTCCCCAGTGCATTTAGTAGGAAGGACAGCCTATTCTGCTGTAGTGTGTGCACGCCCTGTTCATGGCACATGCAAAGATGCCTCCCGACCTGCACCTGTCGTTGCAGACTTGCAACTATCACTGTTCAAGTCCTTGTCCCAGGGTAGTGTTCAATTGTACCTCCCCCATTCCTTGCAATGAAAGCGCAATCATGTATCCTGCCACCAACCCACCCCCGGGCTGCAATACCATACTGCTTGCTTGCCCTTGAAATTTGGCCTTTTAGGCATGTGGAGGTGGAATCTGGCCACCACGTCATGGCTGCGTCGGCGGCCTGGTATCCATACTCAGTCCCCAGCTGCCTGGCGGCCGGGTGTCCACTCTTGGTCCCCAGCCGCCAGGGGGTGGCCGGGTGTCCATACTGGGTCCCCAGCCGCCCCGTGGCCGGGTGCCCACACACGGTCCCCAGCCACCTGGGGGAGGCCGGGTCTCCATAAACGGTCCCCAGCCGCCCCTATTTGTCCCGGTGCGCCTTATACACAAGCGCGCATGCCAAAACATTACCTGTGCCCTCCCCAGTGTATTTAGTGGGAAGGACAGCCTAACCACAAACACGTAGACAAGTGAATGTGGCCAGGGATGGTCCATCTCACTGACGCCTTCACACTGGGTCAATATTGTGGAAGCCAGGACACAGTTGGACACTGGGATGCAACACGTCCTCCAGATATAGACGATTGCGGGTCCTGGGTCAATCAGGCTTCAACACAAAGTTCAGAAGGTAGACAGCAGCAGAGTTCGGCCTCCTACACAACGAGTAAATTATTCATAATCATGAGGCCATCCATCTCCTTAGCTTTCTGTTCTTTGGAATGCAAGCGCATGTATGTAGTAGAGGCTAGGCCTGAAGTGGTCAGCGTTTTGGCGCATATCCTACCTCCTCCGAGGATTGCTGGATGTTTTTCTGCTACTATCCCAGTTCTATGACTCCCGTTAAAACAAAGCTTCAGGTGATGAATGATGGTTGAGGTGGTGGCAAAGGAGAAAGAGCAGGAGGAACAGGAACCATTCACATCAATATCAGGCCAGTCAACCACACATGTCTTGTAGGATATATTTTTGTACCAAAAGGAGTGGTTCGGCTACGTAGTTATAGGGCATACAGTGAGTGCAATGCCTACTAAAAATTTCGAGGCACTCCAAAACCCCTTGGAAGTGACATGGAGGTCAGAGGGCCTTAACCAAACCGTTTTTTCCATTTATAGCAACTGGGTCTCCTGTACACTGTTGGCCTAAGCAGTGAATGGAAGGCTTTCCAAAAATTATGAGGAACTGCAATGCCCCTTGAAACAGACGTGGATTACAGCATACTAAAAACCTTCTACCCATTATAGGGGAGTGGGTCTCCCTCAGTGTTCGCCTATGCATTGAAAAGCAAAAGCTGACTAAAATTAGGAGGAAATGCAATGCCCGTTGGAAGAGTCGTGGAGGTTAGAGGCAATTAAAAACAACATTTCAATGCCCTTGGAAGAGCTGTGGAGTTCAGAGTGGTTTAACATGACGGTTTTACTGCCCTTTTGAAGAGACGTGGAGGTCACAGTAGCTTAACAAGACGGTTTTAATGCCCCTTGGAAGAGTGGTGGAGGTTACAGTGGAATAAAAAGACAATATCAATGCCCCGTGGAAGAGACGTGGAGGTCACAGTAGCTTAAAAAGACGGTTTTAATGCCACTTAGAAGAGTGGTGGAGGTCGCAGTGGAATAAAGAGACAATATCAATGCCCCTTGGAAGAGACGTGGCGGTCCCAGTGGAATAAAAAGACAATATCAATGACTCTTGGAAGAGACGTGGAGGTCACAGTAGCTTAAAAAGACGATTTTAATGCCCCTTACAAGAGCCATGCAGTACAGCATTTTAAAAACATTATTCCCATTATTGGGGAGTGGGTCTCCCATAGTCTTTGCCTATGCCTTCCAAGCAAAAGCTTCCAAAAATTAGGACGGAGGAACTTGAAATGCCCCTTACAAGAGCCATGCAGCACAGCATATTAAAAACATTATTCCCATTATTGCGGAGTGGGACTCCCATAGTCTTTGCCTATGCCTTCCAAGCAAAAGCTGCCAAAAATTAGGACGGAGGAACTTGCAATGCACCTTACAAGAGCCATGCAGTACTGCATATTAAAAACATTATTACAATTATTGGGGAGTGAGTCTCCCATAGTCTTTGCCTATGCCTTCCAAGCAAAAGCTGCCAAAAATTAGAACGGAGGAACTTGCAATGCTGGCAACACGGACCACGGTCAGCCTGGTGGTATAGTGGTGGTGGAGGCTGAGGATAAGGAGAAGAGCAAAAAACAGCCGAAATGAGGAAGCGTATACCCATGTGTGGGTGTGAAGCGGTGCATGTGAATACAACTCCCAAAATAACACAGTGGATTTGACTTTATGTTACTCTGCTGTCATTTGGTGTTGATGAGAAGTCTCTCCCAATCCAGCCCTTGTTCATTTTGATAAGGGTCAGCTTGTCAGCATTGTCAGTTGACAGGCGAGTGCGCTTATCAGTTATAATTCCCTCAGCGGCACTAAAAACACGCTCCGATCACACGCTAGCGGCAGAGCAGGCCAGGACCTCCAAGGCGTACAGAGCGAGTTCATTCCAAGTGTCCAGCTTGGATACCCAATAATTAAAAGGCACAGAGGAATCACGGAGGATGCTGGTACGGTCGGCAAGGTACTCCCTGACCATCTTTTGAAACTTTCCACTCCTTGTGAGAGTACCCCGCGCTTCAGGGCCTGTAAGCTGGGCGGGTCTCAGAAAAGTGTCCCAGAATGTTGACAATGATCCCCTGCCTCTACTGGATTGGATTTGCGTCTCTCTCGCCTGTGCGCCTTGGTTGGGCAACGAACTGTGGCCTCTGCCGCTAGCATGTTCAGATGGGAATTTTTTTAACAGTTCTGCAGCAAGGGCCTTCTGGTACTGCCCCATTTTTGTAGACCTCTCCACCTTAGGAATAAGAGAGTGAAAGTTCTCCTTGTAGCGGGGGTCTAAAAGTGTCACCAACCAGTAATGACTGTCACCCAACCTTTTGACAACGCGAGTGTCACGGTTAAGGCAGCGTAACATAAAGTCAGCCATGCGTGCCAGACTGGTAACGGGCAAGACTTCCGTGTCCTCACCATGATGACGACTGACCATGCTCTCCTTCTCCTCCTACTCCCCCTTGTCCTCAGGCCACCCACGCTGAACCGACGGTATGACAGTTGTATATGTACTACCGTCTACAGCGCATGATACCAGCTCCTGTTATTCCTCCTCCTCCTCCTCTCCCTCATTGTCCCCCAATGCACGTTGGGATGAGATGAGGCTGGGCTGTGTGTAAACGTCCGCTATGGCTTCTTGATCCATCTCATCATACTCTGGCTGCAATGCCTCCTCTTTAATTCTCTGCAGAGAGCATTGCAAAAGACCGACAAGTGGGATGCTGACGCTAATGATGGCGTCATCGCCACTCACCATCTTGGTGGACTCCTCAAAGTTTGTCAGGATGGTACATATGTCAGACATCCAGGTCCACTCCTGAGGTCTTATGTGTAGAATCTGACCAGAATATCGACGGCCTTTTGCAGCTGGTACTCCACAACTGCTCTCTTCTGCTCACAAATCCTTTGTAACACGTGAAGGGTAGAGTTCCAACGTGTGGGGACATCACACACCAGTCGGTGTGCCGGAAGCTGCAAACGCTGCTGCAACACAGCAAGGGCGGCGGAAGTTGTAGCCGACTTCCGAAAATGAGCTGACAGGCGGCGTACTTTGACGAGCAGATCTGGCAACTCGGGGTACGATTTAAGAAACCGCTGAACCACGAGGTTAAGCACATGAGCCAGGCATGGCACGTGTGTGATCTCGCCTCGCCTCAGAGCCGTCACCAGGTTATGGCCATTGTCACACACGACCATGCCTGGATGTAGGTTCAGCGGTCTCAGCCACAGATCTGCCTGCTCTTTCACAACTGTCCACAACAATCAAGCAGTGTGAGGTTTATCACCTAAGCTTCTGAGTTTAAGAACAGCCTGTTGCCGATTGGCTGAGGCAGTACTGCAGTGCTTCCAGATTGTAACTGATGTGGTGATATCTGAGATGGAGGCTGAACATGAGGAGGAGGAGGATGATGCGCAGGAGCTGTACATTGTGGGACTACTCTGACTGACATAGGGCCCGCAATCCTCAGTGTGGGGAGGATGTTTACCCAGTGTGCCATCAGGGACATGTACTGTCCCTGGCCACAAGCACTTGTCCATGTGTCCGTTGTCAGGTGGACTCTCCCAGTAACTGCGTTGATGAGGGCACGGCAGATGTTTTGGGACACGTGCTTGTGTAGTGCGGGGATGGCACACCGGGGAAAATAGTGTCGGCTGGGGACCGAGTATCGAGGGACGGCCACCGCCATAAGGTTGCGGAAGGATTCCGTCTCCACCAGCCTAAAAGGCAGCATTTCCAATGCAAGCAGTCGTGAAATGTGCAAATTTAGGATTGTGGCCTGTGGGGCGTTGGCTGCGAATTTGCACTTTCGTTCAAAGGTCTGGGATATGGACAATTGAACGTTGCGGTTGGACGTGGACGTGGACGTTGATGCTATTTCTTGAGAAACTGCCATAACAAGTGAAGACTGAGAGGAAGGGGCATCTTTGCATGCAGTATGGACAGGGGATTGCCTTGCACGCACAACAGGTGGTTCTATTACATGCACAACAGCGGAAGAAGCAATGGTGACACCCGCTGACACTGGTCGTGGACCCTGGGGTTCGCCCCACAAAGTCGGGTGCTTTGCTGACATGTGCCTGATCATGCTGTTGGTGGTCAGGCTGGTAGTTTTGTCACCCCTACTGATGCTTGCCTGGCAGGTGGTACAAATGGCGTTTTTGGGGTTATCAGCAGAGTCTTTTAAAAAATTCCAGACTCTGGAAGACCTACCGGTTGTACTGGCAATGTCCCTCGTGTTGGTGTTACGGGGAACGGTTACCCGCCTACTGTCTGCGGCCACCAAACTGCTTCTTCCTGCCTGTTGGGGTACTCTGCCTCCCTCCCTGTGTGCTGCTGGCCTCGCTCTGAGTATCCACCTACCACGTTGGGTCAGTTACTAGATCATCCACCACCTCCTCCTCTTCCACTTCCGCACCACGGTCCTCCTCCTCACTTCGTGGCAATTGTGTCTCGTCATTGTCCACCTCTTGTGACAAATTGCCAGTGTCGCCTTCCTGTGGCCGTGGCTGTTCAAATATTTGGCCATCGCTACATGGGATCTCCTCTTCCACCACTTCAAGCGGAGCAGGGGAGCGGCCCAAATATGGAAATGGACTAGTGAACAGCTCTTCAGAGTGTCCAACAGTGGGATCAGTTGATGTCTGATGACACTCGGCATGGTGGGAGGAAGGAGCATCAGGGTGAGGAGGAGTATGCGATCGAGACTCATGGCTACTAAGACTTGACCATGTGGAAGACAGACTGGAGGTGGTGGTGCCCAGGTGACTGGAAGTATTATCTGCTATCCAATTAATAACCTGTTCACACTGATCAGTTCGCAATAGTGGTGTTGTTGTGTGCTTCCATAGTAATTCGGTCAAGAACTGGGAGGGAAAAGATGTGGCTGTTGGTTGTGGCACATTTTCACCTTGGCCACGGCCCCGTCCTCTGCACGCACCATCACCAGAACGTCCAGTTCCACGTCCCTTGCCACGCGCCTTGCCCATTGTAAATGAAGTAAAATAGCTTACACTCACACTAGCAATGGCAAAAGGGTAATAAAAAGGAGATTTGAACCGTGAAGAGGAAAACCACAGTTCTATTTCTCTGGCCTACACCAGAATCTTTTAAGCAGATATATTTCTGTCTGAACAGTCAGCGAGACACTCAAACTGTTTTTTTTAATGTAAAAAAGGCAAAAAGGTGGATTATACCCAGATTTGAACTGTGGAAGAGGAAAACCACAGTTCTAGTTCTCTGGCCTACACCAGAATCTTTTAAACAGATATATTTGTGTCTGAACAGTCAGCGAGACACTCAAACTGTTTTTTTTATGGAAAAAAGGCAAAATGGTGGATAACACCCAGATTTGAACCGTGGAAGAGGAAAACCACAATTCTAATTTCCTGGCATATACCAGACTTTTTTAAATACATATATTTGTGTCTGAACAGTCAGCAAGACACTCAAACTGGGTTTTTTTATGGAAAAAAGGCAAAAAAGTGGATAATACAGAGATTTGAACCGTGGAACTGCAAAACCACAGTTCTAGTTATCTGTCCGAAAACAGACTCTTTTAAACAGATATATTTATGTCTGAACACTCACAGACACACTCAATTTTTTTGGGGGGGGAGGGGGAATACCAAAGGGTTAATAAGACGGGTATTTATACAGTCTGACTGAGGAAAAAAAAAAAAGAAAGAGGATTTAGATTTAGATTAAAAAAAAGGATTTTTCCTGGCCCCTGAGACCAGGGGCTAAGTCTAGCAATTTGAGCAGCAGCAGCACACAGGACTGTAATGCAGTGTTTGTTGGTATAACTACTGCGTCTCCTATACAGCCTGCCTGCCTGCCTGATATCTGGGATGGATATTAGTCCTCAGAAGGACTGTTTGTTTGATTTTGCAGGCTTTAGAGACCCTACACTACCTATTTCACAGTATAAATCTCTCCCTAGCTCAGCAGCACTCTCCCTACTCTGTCTGATCCAGAGCGACTGTGTCCAAGATGGCGGCACCTGGTTTTAAATACTCGAGGTGATGCTGTGCGGCCAGCCAATCACTGTAATGCCCACAACCAACATGGCTGTGGCATTACAGTGACTGGCTGGCAATCCCTGCATGTTCATTGGCTCTGTAAAGAGCGCCAAACATGAAGGGCGGAGACCCGAGCTCCCGCCCGAGTATCCCGAAAATGCTCGGTGCTCGCCGAACATCCCGAGTAGTGAGATGCTCGTGCGTGTCCCGAGCAGTGTCGAGCATGCTCGCTCAACACTAGAAGCTACATAAAGATGAGAAAGTTCTGGCAGTTCCGACTGTGAATGAAGGAACAAAAAATAAATCCATAGGTCCCAACTAGAGATGAGCAGTATGCACAGATGACGTTGCATCAGCCCTCGCTAAAGCCACACCGGGAACACCGGAAGGTAAAAGATTCGTGGCCTCCCATCCAGCCGATAGGTAGCACTGACCTGGATTCTGAACTGGATTCATGTGAATTGATCCACTCATCTCTAGAGATGAGCGTTGTTCTACTCGAACTGTTCGCCAATCTCAAATTCGAGCTGTTTTGGGCGGTGTTCGAGCCGGTCGGCGAACACGAACAATTTGAGAAAAATTCGGCTGTTCGAGGTTATGTTCGATAACTGTTCGTGCACCAAAATCATAACTGGATTTTTTCTCAGTAATGATGAAAATTAATGTTAATACGCAGTTTGAGTGTACAGCGGCGCGGGGGGAGGGGCAGGGGATGGATCTCTGCAGGAACAATGAAGATCTCCATTTTTTTTTCTCTTTCCCGCATTTGCAGTGGGGAGGTGCAATCTGTCAGCCTATCAGCAGCGCACACACGGAGCGAAGTGCTTTTTTTCACACAAGCAAGGGCATGTGTGATTGGCAGTGTATGTCACATGTCCTTGCCCTATAAGACCAAGCCATTTTCCCCGTCGCCACCATTTTCTCACTGCTGCAGCTGCGTGTTAGACGGCACCGCTGTTGCTGTGTGCGCTATACCTTGTTAATTTCAAGCCAATTTTCGCACAAATATACAGATAGCTTGGGAGTAGGGAATAGTTGTGATTGCAGTCCTTTTAAGGACTAGGTTACAGCATTTCCTACGACTTTTATCAGGCAGGTCTGTGCTCTTAAATAGATAGGATGTGGGAGTAAAGACTAATTGTAATTGGAGTCCTTTTCAGGACTAGGTTACATCAGTTCCTATCAGTTTTTGCCAGGCAGGTCTGTGCCAGTGCTGTGCAAGTTTTTTTTCACAACATTTGGCTGAATCTAGCAAAGCTAATCCTTTTTGGCCTATTGCAGAGTGTGTTAGTCAGTGGAGTAGCCTATCTGTGTTGCAAGATATACCACCTGTGTATAGAATACCAATTTTTTTACTGCACCTAGTGAAGTAAAATCTTTTGGGCATAGCATCATTCTATTAGTCCATCTATACTGACCTCCATCAGGTTGCAAACTGAATATAATTTTTTTCTGCATCTAGCTCTGAAAAAATATTTGGGCTTCTAGCGGTGTGTGGGACTTGGTCTATTAGTCCATCTATACTGACCTCCATCAGGTTGCAAATTAAAAATAATTTTTTTCTGCATCTAGCTCTGAAAAAATATTTGGGCTTCTAGCAGTGTGTGGGACTTGGTCTATTAGTCCATCTATACTGACCTCCATCAGGTTGCAAATTAAAAATAATTTTTTTCTGCATCTAGCTCTGAAAAAATATTTGGGCTTCTAGCAGTGTGTGGGACTTGGTCTATTAGTCCATCTATACTGACCTCCATCAGGTTGCAAATTAAAAATAATTTTTTTCTGCATCTAGCTCTGAAAAAATATTTGGGCTTCTAGCAGTGTGTGGGACTTGGTCTATTAGTCCATCTATACTGACCTCCATCAGGTTGCAAATTGAATAAAAAAATTTTCTGCATCTAGCTCTGAAAAAATATTTGGGCTTCTAGCGGTGTGTGGAACTTGGTCTATTAGTCCATCTATACTGACCTCCATCAGGTTGCAAATTAAAAATAATTTTTTTCTGCATCTAGCTCTGAAAAAATATTTGGGCTTCTAGCAGTGTGTGGGACTTGGTCTATTAGTCCATCTATACTGACCTCCATCAGGTTGCAAATTAAAAATAATTTTTTTCTTCATTTATCTCTGAAAAAATATTTGGGCTTCTAGCAGCGTGTGGGACTTGTTCTATTAGTCCATCTCTACTGACCTCCATCAGGTTGCAAATTAAAAATAATTTTTTTCTGCATCTAGCTCTGAAAAAATATTTGGGCTTCTAGCAGTGTGTGGGACTTGGTCTATTAGTCCATCTATACTGACCTCCATCAGGTTGCAAATTAAAAATAATTTTTTTCTGCATCTAGCTCTGAAAAAATATTTGGGCTTCTAGCAGTGTGTGGGACTTGGTCTATTAGTCCATCTATACTGACCTCCATCAGGTTGCAAATTAAAAATAATTTTTTTCTGCATCTAGCTCTGAAAAAATATTTGGGCTTCTAGCAGTGTGTGGGACTTGGTCTATTAGTCCATCTATACTGACCTCCATCAGGTTGCAAATTGAATAAAAAAAATTTCTGCATCTAGCTCTGAAAAAATATTTGGGCTTCTAGCGGTGTGTGGGACTTGGTCTATTAGTCCATCTATACTGACCTCCATCAGGTTGCAAATTAAAAATAATTTTTTTCTGCATCTAGCTCTGAAAAAACATTTGGGCTTCTAGCAGTGTGTGGGACTTGGTCTATTAGTCCATCTATACTGACCTTCATCAGGTTGCAAATTAAAAATAATTTTTTTCTTCATTTATCTCTGAAAAAATATTTGGGCTTCTAGCAGCGTGTGGGACTTGTTCTATTAGTCCATCTATACTGACCTCCATCAGGTTGCAAATTAAAAATAATTTTTTTCTGCATCTAGCTCTGAAAAAATATTTGGGCTTCTAGCAGTGTGTGGGACTTGGTCTATTAGTCCATCTATACTGACCTCCATCAGGTTGCAAATTAAAAATAATTTTTTTCTGCATCTAGCTCTGAAAAAATATTTGGGCTTCTAGCAGTGTGTGGGACTTGGTCTATTAGTCCATCTATACTGACCTCCATCAGGTTGCAAATTAAAAATAATTTTTTTCTGCATCTAGCTCTGAAAAAATATTTGGGCTTCTAGCAGTGTGTGGGACTTGGTCTATTAGTCCATCTATACTGACCTCCATCAGGTTGCAAATTGAATAAAAAAAATTTCTGCATCTAGCTCTGAAAAAATATTTGGGCTTCTAGCGGTGTGTGGGACTTGGTCTATTAGTCCATCTATACTGACCTCCATCAGGTTGCAAATTAAAAATAATTTTTTTCTGCATCTGGCTCTGAAAAAACATTTGGGCTTCTAGCAGTGTGTGGGACTTGGTCTATTAGTCCATCTATACTGACCTTCATCAGGTTGCAAATTAAAAATAATTTTTTTCTTCATTTATCTCTGAAAAAATATTTGGGCTTCTAGCAGCGTGTGGGACTTGTTCTATTAGTCCATCTATACTGACCTCCATCAGGTTGCAAATTAAAAATAATTTTTTTCTGCATCTAGCTCTGAAAAAATATTTGGGCTTCTAGCAGTGTGTGGGACTTGGTCTCTTAGTCCATCTATACTGACCTCCATCAGGTTGCAAATTAAAAATATTTTTTTCTGCATCTAGCTCTGAAAAAATATTTGGGCTTCTAGCGGTGTGTGGGACTTGGTCCATTAGTCCATCTATACTGACCTCCATCAGGTTGCAAATTAAAAATAATTTTTTTCTTCATTTATCTCTGAAAAAATATTTGGGCTTCTAGCAGCGTGTGGGACTTGTTCTATTAGTCCATCTATACTGACCTCCATCAGGTTGCAAATTAAAAATAATTTTTTTCTGCATCTAGCTCTGAAAAAATATTTGGGCTTCTAGCAGTGTGTGGGACTTGGTCTATTAGTCCATCTATACTGACCTCCATCAGGTTGCAAATTAAAAATAATTTTTTTCTTCATTTATCTCTGAAAAAATATTTGGGCTTCTAGCAGTGTGTGGGACTTGGTCTATTAGTCCATCTATACTGACCTCCATCAGGTTGCAAATTAAAAATAATTTTTTTCTGCATCTAGCCCAGCCAATAGTTTTGGCCTAATACCACAGTTTGGCCACTCAGCTCTGCTCGGTTACCATCCATTGTTTTTTTGTGCAAACAACTCCAGAGTTGTGAATTAGTTAACCACCAAAATGAGTGGAAAAAGGCCTGCTGCTGGTGGAAAGGGGAATAGGCATGTTGGGAAGGGGAAAAAAGGTTGTGTCCGTGGGGTAGGTGCAGAAGAAAGACCATCTTCCAGCCAAACTAAAATGTCTACTTCTTTTAGCGGACAATGTGATAAGATCCCTTTCTTACGGCCACGCCAATCGCTACAAATTCCAGACGAGGCACAAAAACAGCAGGTGCTTCAACGGATATCAAGTGCTCCTTTAAGTGGGCTCTCCTCCACATCAACTTCAACATCACAAATACTCCAGTCCTCAAAGGTGTCACCCAAATCGCACTTGCTTCCTCACAGCTCCCAAATCTCCAGCTGCCCGTCTGAGTATGAGGTAGAACAGATGGTTGAGTCTGCAGAGCTGTTTACTCATACTATAGCCTGGGAATCAGAGGTCGACTCCAGCGCTTCTGTGAATCCAGACGAGGAAATGATCTGCACTGATGCCCAGAATCTTTATGAGTCGGATCCAGGACCAGACGCAGAAGGTTCTGACCATAATGTAGACCCTCATTCCCAAACTGTAACTCCTGTTGGTGGAGACAATGAGGAAGACGATGATAAGACTCAAATACCTGATTGGAGCGACAACTTTAGTTTTTTGTCAGGGCAGGAACAGGTTGGCTCTGAGGACGACGGGTGTGATAACGCACAGGGTGATGATGATGAGGTCGGAGATCCCACTTACTGTCAACCCACAGTCAGCCAAGAGATGAGGTCAGCAGAGGAGGTGGAGGAAGATGCTAGTGACGACGAGGTCAGGTTGCGCCTTCCTGGACAGAGACGTAGTACTGGAAGCACGTCAACAACTGCATCCTCAAACACAACTCTGCCTCTCACCACAAGTCGTGGTGGCTCTTCAGGTCGCATGGGTGCTAAGCCTTGCATAGCCTGGGCATTTTTTCAGATCGATAAAGATGACCCAACTCGTGTTATCTGTAACATTTGTCAGCAAAAGCTAAGTAGAGGCCAAAAAATACATAGTTTGAGTACTTCATGCATGAACCGGCACATGGACATGAAGCATAAGTTGCAGTGGGAAGCTCAGTGTGCTACAATGCGGCCTAGCCGGCCGGGCCAATCACCGTCTGCCATATCTTGTGCATCCGCGGCCTCTTCATCCTCTGTGACTGGGGGGACAGCAGTCACACCTGTTTTGGGGCGCAGACCTGCCACCTCTTTACCCGCAACAGCCAGCGTGATTGGCAGGTCATCATTTTCTTTGGAGGTGGTAACACCAGCTGGTGTTGAGCGCTGTCCGACATCGATAGCACCACCTTTGGATCAAGGCAACCTAACATGTCCGCCTGCATCTTCCTCACAGACCGGCAGTTTGCCGGGGACACCCTTATCAACCCCGTCTAAGCACAATAGCCAGCCCTCGGTCCCTCAGATGTGGACAAGTAAAAGACCATTTCCTCCTAGCCAT
Organism: Phyllobates terribilis; assembly: GCF_046119375.1. NCBI lineage: Eukaryota > Metazoa > Chordata > Amphibia > Anura > Dendrobatidae > Phyllobates > Phyllobates terribilis. Next base: position 461,017,057 of record NW_027362764.1, read on the forward strand.
GAGAAAGCTAAGAGGTTGAATTTCACCATCTGCAAGCTCTTGGCTACAGAAATGCTGCCTTTCCGCCTGGTGGACACAGAGGATTTTCGAGACCTTATGTCCGTCGCAGTGCCCCAGTACCAGATGCCCAGTCGGCACTACTTCTCAAAGAAAGGTGTGCCTGCGCTCCACCAGCATGTCGCACACAACATCACCGCTTCTTTGAGAAACTCTGTGTGTGACAGGGTGCATTTCACCACAGACACTTGGACGAGTAGGCATGGACAGGGGCGTTACATGTCGCTGACTGGGCACTGGGTAACTATGGTGACAGCAGGACAAGGGGCTGCTGTCCAAGTCTTGCCATCCCCACGAGTTGTGCGTCAATCCTCTTTATGTCAAAGTTCCTCCACTGCTTCTGCCTCCTCAACCTCCTCTCGGTCTTCCACCTGCACCCAAAGCCTGTCTGGTCATGCCACAAGCTTTCTAACTGCGCAGAAGGGATCCTGCACACCTCCTTACTATGCTGGCAGTAGGGCTCAACGTCATCAGGCGGTTTTTACATTGAAATGTCTGGGAAATGTGAGTCACACAGCTGAGGAGTTGTGGTCAGCTCTGGAGAACCAATTTCATGAATGGTTGTCTCCACTGGACCTGAAACCAGGGAAGGCCATGTGCGACAATGCTGCAAACCTGGGTGCGGCCCTTCGCCGGGGCAATGTCACACACGTGCCTTGTATGGCTCACGTGTTGAACCTGGTTGTCCAGCAATTTTTAGCCCACTATCCCAGACTAGATGGCCTTCTGCAGAGGGCACGGTCGCTGTGTGCTCACTTCCGCCGTTCACATCCCGCAGCTCAGCGACTTACATCTCTACAGAAGTCGTTGGGCCTGCCACTTCACCGGCTAAAATGCGATGTGCCTACCCGGTGGAATTCAACTCTGCACATGTTGCAGCGACTGTGGCAGCACCGACAAGCCCTGGTGCAATACGTTCTGACGTATAGCCTGGGCCAACGAGATTCAGAGGTGGGGCAAATCACGCTGGAGGAGTGGTCTCAGATCAGGAACCTATGCACCCTTCTGCACAGTTTTGAAATGGCGACGAAGATGTTTAGTGCTGACGATGCCATTATCAGCATGACTATTCCGGTGATTTACATGCTGGAGCACATGTTAAACAGAATTCGGAGTCAGGTGGTGGCACAAGAGGAGGTGGAGGAAGTAGAGGAGGAGGAGTTGTATGCGGAAGGGCTAACATCTGCAAGGTCCAGACGGTCGGCAGCACCAAGGCGGCAGGCATGTGAGGCTGGGGGAGATGGTTTTACCAGGGCGCATGGAAGCAGCCAAACTAGTGAGGAAGGTGCAGGAGCCCAGGAAGAAGTGGAGGACGAACTGATGGAAGACTCATCAGATGAGGGAGACCTTGATCACATTTCTGTTGTGCGAGGTTGGGGGGAGAGGACAGAGGAAGGAAGCATGATTGTTACCTCGCCACCAACACAACAGGGACTTGGTGCTCCTGGATGCGCAACACACATGAGTGCCTTCTTGCTGCACTACCTGCAACATGACCCTCGAATTGTGAGAATTAGAAATAATCCTGACTACTGGGTTGCCACACTGTTAGATCCCCGGTACAAAAGTAAATTTGCAGAAATTATTCCTGCCATAGAAAGGGATGCACGCATGCAGGAGTATCAGCAGAGACTGTTGCAGAATCTTACATGTGCTTTTCCACAAAATACCAGTGGTGCACGTAGTGAATCTCACAGTTCCAACTTGCCAACCATGGGACCGTCAAGTGTTCAGCACTCAAACCGTAACAGAACCACAGTATCTGCTGGTAACATCAATTTTGCGGAATCATTTCACCACTTTTTTAGCCCATCCTTTGCAAGGCCACAGGAGACAAGAAGTCTGACACATAGTCAACGCCTAGAGACGATGGTACAGGAGTATCTCCAAGTAAACATTGAAGCCACGACTGTGTCACTGGACCCTTGCTCTTTTTGGGCTTCCAATCTGGATAAATGGCCGGAGCTAGCCACTTACGCCTTGGAGATCTTGTCATGCCCCGCAGCCAGCGTTCTGTCTGAACGTGTGTTCAGCGCTGCTGGTGGTGTGCTGACAGATAAGTGCACGCGGCTCTCCACTGATAATGTAGACAGACTCACGTTCATAAAGATGAACAAATCATGGATCCGAAATGACTTTTCTACCCCTGTGTCATCCTGGGGAGAGTAAAAGCTTGATGATTGGTTAAAATCACCCTACCAACCGTTTTAAGCTTTCAAATTACTAATCATGTTTATCTGTATCTTGACTGGAAAATAATTTGGGCTTTGTAGCAGTGTGCAGCACTGATCCTATTAGGCCATCTATAATAAGCTTCACCAGATTTAAAATTAAAAATAATTTTTAGCTGCATCTAGCCCGGAAAATAATTTTGGGGCTCCGAGATGCGCAAGACACATAAGTGCCTTCTTGCTGCACTACCTGCAGCATGACCCTCATATTGTCAGAATTCGAAGTAATCATGACTACTGGGTTGCCACACTCTTAGATCCCCCAAACTTTTCGATCAACCTTTTCATTTTAATAAAGACCAAAAAAATGGTCATTTTTGAAATTATAAGCATTAGCAGGTTGTTAGAAACTGAAATCAAACAGTTTTCAACTCAAAACTTTATTCTAGGTGATGTTACATTTTCACATAGGACCCCTTGTTCGAAAGGAGCTTCTGAACTCTCTCGTCCATTGAATTTGTCAGGTTTTGGATGGTTTCTGCTTCAATTGTTTTGCATGAGGACAGAATACCCTCCCAGAGCTGTTGCTTAGATGTGAACTGCCTCCCGCCATCATAGACACTCCTTTTAATGATGCTCCAAAGGTTCTGAATGGGGTAGAGGTCAGGGGAGCATGGGGGTCACACCATAAGTTTGTCCCCTTTTATGCCCATATCAGCCAGAGATGCAGATGTTTTATGTGCAGCATGAGATGGTGCATTATCATGCAGAAAAATGATCTTGCTGTGAAATACACGGTTCTTCTTCTTGAACCATGGCAGGAAGTGCTGTTTGAGAAAATCCACATACATTATGGAGTTCATCTTTAGCGCCTTCAGGGATCCTAAAGGGGCCGACAATCTCTCTCCCCATGATTCCAGCCCAAAACATTACTCCACCTCCTCCTTGTTGGCGCTGTAGCCGTGTTTGCGTGGGGTGTCCATCAACCAGCCATCCTCCACTCCATTCATCTGGACCATCGAGCGCTGCACGGCACTCATCCGTGAACAAAACAGTTTTGAAATCAGTCTTCATGTAATGTTTGGCCCACTGGAGCCGTTTCTGCTTGTGTGAAGTGGATAGAGGAGGTCGACAGGATGGCATATGCACAGCTGCAAACCTCTGAAGGACCCTGCATCTTGTTGTTCGGGGGACGTTGGAGGCAAAAGCAGCTTCAAAAACTTGTCTGCTGCTATGACAAGGCTTTTTTGCCGCTGCTGTTTCAACCTGACGTAATTGCCTGTAGGAAAGAGTCCTCAATTTGCCCTTATCAGCACGCACACGTGTGTACTGTGAATCAGCTACATACTTCTTGATTGCCAAGACACTTCATCCTGATCATCGCACAATGTTGATTGTAGTCATGCCTTGACCTAAACACTCCACAATTTGTTGCTTCTCAGCAGCCGACACATCCTTTTTCTTTCCCATTTTGGCAGAAAATGTAGGCTGCTTAATAATGTGAGAGAGCCTTCTTAAGTAGTCTTGCCTTTCATTGGACACACCTGCCAAACTAATTAGCACAGGTGTCTGCAATTGCTTACAGTGATATAAAGAGCCCTGACACACATCACCATCAATGAGTTTAACTGACAAACAAACAAATTCTTCCCTTATCACTCCTAAACACTTTTTGCATAATAATTTGGAACGCGGTGTACATGTGCTTTTCCACAAAACACCATTGGTTCACGTAGTGAATCTTACAGTTCTAACTTGCCAACCGTGGTCTGTATGGAATTGTTCAATAAAGGGCCCAAAATTAAGATAACATAGATGGGAGAGGTCTCTATGAATAGGAATTCCTAAGTATTTGATACCCTGTGAGGGCCAGGCAAAGGGAAAGTTGGACTGGATGGAATCCTATATGGATTTAGGGAGGGAGACATCGAGGGCCTCAGACTTCGCTGCATTGATTTCAAAATTTTACCATGTAACAAAGTGATCTATTTCAGCCATAACAGCAGGGATGGATATATGTGATTGAGTGATATATACTAGGACATCATCAGCAAATAGAGAGCACTTGTACTCGGTGCCTCCCACCTCAATCCACCTAATATTGGGGTTATGGCGAATTGATGAGAGCAGGTGCTCCATCACTAGGATGTATAAGAGAGGGGACAGAGGACATCCCTGCCTTGTCCCATTGGTGATTGTGAAAGGTGATGAAAATGTTCTGACGCACCCCCTGGGCCTTGGGACACCCGGAGCCGGACACTTTTTGGTGGATGCTGGTGGTTGTAGTCTTCGTGGCGGCGATCCGGTTCCGTGGCTCAGGGCGGTCAAACCAGTGGCGGAACTATTTATGTGGTTTTGATGTTTAAATGTCCGACTACGCCACCCGTGGATTGCGGTCAGAGTGAACCGCCGCTACAGGGCAGACCGCTAAGGCTGGTGTTGTGGGTGCAGCAGAGCGTAGCATAACTCCCCACGGGAGGAGTATAGCCTCAGGGCAGTGTATGCGGAGGATGGGGGTGATGGTGCAGGGCAGCAGCAGTAATGACACGGAGTCAGTGATGCAGTTCAGGGCCTTTACTCACAGTTCTTATTATCCAGACCACGTCTGCAGGTAACGGCTGCCCACGTCGTACTGTGCTCACCAGGTGAGGGGCTCAGACAACTCCCAGATAACTTTGGAGCGCTTCACAGGACCCCCTTTGTGTGTCCTTTGTCTGGCCTTTCTTACCAACACTTCTGTCCGGCTGCCTCGGGCCTCCTCTTGGTAAACTTGGCGCCAGTTTCCCTGACCCTATGTGGTGCCTTCCTAGCGGGTGGAGCAAGGGGCTGCGCCACATAAAATGTCAGAGCCTCCGGTTTCTAGCTGAGGGTCGTTTCCTGCCTCCACTAGTTCGGGGACCGGTCTCCCCCTTTGGCCTGACCCCTCCACGCAGGTGGATTCGGGCGTGCGGTGGCGACTCGCCCGTCCGCACCCCTGGGATCCCTTCATTCCTCGTTCCTGGAGCCTTCTCCGCTCCTCTTCCTTCCTTCTCCCTCTTGCAGGCCTGGGCCTCTGTTACTAGGCCCGCCTCTGGAGCAGAGCTCATGCAGAGCCCCTGCTCCCTGCCACTTCTGCTCAGACTTCTCTGCACTGAACTAAGATGGTGCCCACCTTTTATACTCCCTTCTCAATGCACCCAGGAACTGCTTCCTCCCTGCTCCTGCACTACAGGGTTCCCCTTCCTCAGTGTTCCCTCCCCCCACTCCAGCCAGGGACAGGGACTGTCGTGCCCATCTCAGGGGCATATTGGTCTCCCTGCCCCACAGTAATGTGGTGTAATGCATGCAGGTGTCGGGGTCCTGATCCACACTCCATCCTTACCTGAGAGTGAGATATCACACCTCTGGGTGAGGTGCAATACGTCTGTAGCAACCGAGCCCTCAGGGTGCTACAGTTCCATTTATCTTCAGCCTAGGTGACGTATTGCGATACAGGGCCGTGATTTTGGCTATAAAAGGGTCCCCTAGACCCCTACCCCAAGCTTTTTAAGAGAATCATATATGGCGTGCCAGGAGACTCTATGGAATGCTTTCTCAGCATCCAACGAGAGTATCTAATTACAAATTTTTAACTGCATCTAGCCCAGGAAATACTTTGTGCCTAGTAGCAGTGTCTGCTAGTCAGCGGATTATCCCGGCTGTTAAGCAAGCTGCACCACCTGTAGTTTAGACACTTAATTTTTTCAAAGGAAATGCTTCGGGACCATGGGATACTTAGTGAAGAGCATCAGGAGGCACCCCAAGGCATAGGGGCTGGGACTGGCAGTAGGATGCCTTGCGGTGGACAGCCGAGCTCGATCCTTATAAAAGCTTTTTAACTGCAGCAGCTTTAGTGGACGCTACTGGAGCTGGAATTACCGCGGCTGCTAGCATGAGACTTGCCCTCCAATAGATCCTTGTAAATGGATTTAAAGTGTATTCATTCAAATTAGAGAGACAATTTAAATTAAAAAGCTTAGAGCTGCCTCCACCACAGGGGGGCTCGCTCGACCCACCAGCGGACAGGCACCAGTATTGGGAGAGGGGGGCTGGCCGTCAGGGTTCACCGCGGCTCTGGCACAAACCCGGCGACACGGAGGTGGCACGGGCAGGAGCGGACTGGCTGTGTCGGCTTCTCACTTTTTGGATTTTAGAAGGGCATGACATGCCTATATCTGTGTCTCCCCCTCCTTTTACTCCTCCACCTCTTTTATTTTCGCATGACTATATGTACTTGTCACTTTTCCATGTGTTAGTTATGTCTTCTGAGCAGTTTGTCAGCTTTTGGACACCTTTGAAGGTGTTTTCTATGTGTTTCTATGTGTTTTTGTTTGCCTGCCATTGTTTTTAACGGTGTTCGAAGGTGTTCGACGAACAGTTCGACGAACAGTTCGGCGAACACACGGGTGTTCGACGAACCGAACCGAACTCGAACACTACGGGGGTGGCTCAACACTACTCATCTCTAGTCCCAACTGTCCTGGATACAGTGGACTGGGTCTACGCCCTGCAATCTTCGGTGCCTGCTGAATGTCCCTCACTATCACCACCCTGCTGACATCTCCTCCTGCCAGGTTAGAAAGAAATGGTAAATGGGCGTGGATTGGGGTGTGACCAGGGGCGTGACCAAAATTTGCTGCAGCGCGCTATGCTGCCACATTATTTGTCCCTCTTTCTTTTCTTCTGAAGTTGGGAGGTATGTTACAGGTAAATGTCTCAAAGCCCTTAAACAATAAAATGCCTCAACAATAGTTATAACAAAGTATAAAGCCCCCTATGCACAGTCTAATATCCAAATCCCTCAAACACAATACAATGCCCCAACAGTAGTCCTCACTTAGTAAAAAACACATATAGCCCTACTATAGACATTATAATGCCCTCAAAGTCCCCTATATGGTATAATACCCCATACCCCAATATGCACAGCATGATACCCAAAAGCCCCTCTAAAAAAATATAATAAAAAGCCCCTATATACAGTATGATAACCCCACACTAGTCCTCACACGCAATAATGCTTCCAAAGCAACCCTATAAACAGTGTAATGACCCCAAAGCACAGTATAATGCCTCTATACACAGCTTGATGCCCGTATAGCTCCCTTACACACAGTATAATGCGCCCCATACTATATGATGACCCCCACATCTTCCTATACTTAGTGTAATGTTTCCTACACTGTATGATGCCCCCACTGTCACCCTACACTTGTTATTAAAATAAAAAATAAATACCATATACTCACCCAAACATGTATCCTGACGAGTGGCAAGGTGTGTGTGGACCAAAACAGTCATGTCATTGTGCAGAATGCACAGGATATCAGAGCCATGACATCATTAGATCACCTGTGACTTGTCCTGTACATCACTCTGCTATCCTCTAGGCTGCAAGCTTAAAGTGACCTGCTGACTACAGAACAGATAGTGGTAGTGCAGGAAGACCATATCTCCCTGTTTTACCATAGAATTTAACTTTATGAGCATGCTGCATACACAGATGCAATTAATAGGAGTGGTATCTCTGGATGGGTCCTTCAGAGCGAGCAGCACTTGGGCGACCGTCCTCTCTGTCACTCTGATATCTAAACTCAGGGCCACCATCAGGGCATTACTGCCCTTACTGATGTATGAGGCCCGGTAAACAGCAGTAAAGAGCGGAGGCCCGGACCTTGTCCGGGACCCCCCTCTTGTGCTTCTGCTCACCGGTCCCCAGGGTATCGCATGCTGGCGTGCGGCTGCCACCGGCGGCAGCGTACATTTGAGCGCAGGGAGCTTCAGCCTTGGAGCTCTCATGGCCGAAAGGTAGTGCAGCTCCAAGGGAGTCACTCTCCCTCCACCTCATCTGTGACACGCTGGAAACGGCATGTACGCGATGACGTCATCGCGTACTCGCCGGCATCGAGCACCAGGATGTCAGTCCAGAAGTGGAGCTGCGCCTATGAGAGGTAAGTATGGAAAACTTTTTTTTTAATTGAATTAATTAAATGGTCTTCATGGGGAGGGCAGAGCATATGATGAACTATGAGTGGGGGTACAGAAAGCTAATGAACTGTGAGAGGGGGTGGGGAGAGCATATGATGAACAGGGAGTGGGGGGTAGGGAGAGCATATGATGAACCCTGAGTGGGGGGTAGGGAGAGCATATTATGAATCCTTAGTGGGGGACAGGGAGAGCATATGATTAGAGATGAGCGGTGTTCGAATCTAACTGTTCGCCAATCTCAAATTCGAGCTGTTTTGGGCGGTGTTCGAGCCGTTCGACGAACCCGAATGATTTGAAAAATATCCGGCTGTTTGAGGTTATGTTCGATAACTGTTCGTGCACCAAAATCATAACTGGATTTTTTCTCAGTAATGCTGATAATCAATGTTAATACACAGTTTGAGTGTACAGCGGGGCGGGGGGGGGGGGGCATGAGATGGATCTTTGCAGAAATAATGAAGACCTACATTTTTTTTTCTCTTTCCCGCATTTACAGTGGGGAGGTGCAGTCTGTCAGCCTATCAGCAGCGCACACACGGAGCGAAGTGCTTTTTTTCACACAAGCAAGGGCATGTGTCATTGGCTGTGTATGTCACATGTCCTTGCCCTATAAGATCCAGCCATTTTCCCTGTCGCCACCATTTTCTCACTGCTGCAGCTGAGTGTTAGACGGCACTGCTGCTGCTGTTAGCGCTATATTGTGTAACTGAATTGCAAGCGAATTTTCTCTTAAATAGACAGAAAGGTTTAGGGAGTAGGTACTAGTTTGTAATTTCAGCCCTTTTGAGGGCTAGGTTGCAGCAGTTCCTAGCACTTTTAGCAGGCAGGTCTGTGCTCTTAAATCGACAGATAGGTTGGGAGTAGTGACTAGTTGTAATTCTAGCCCTTTTGAGGGCTAGGTTACATCAGTTCCTATCACTTTTTACCAGGCAGGTCTGTTTTAGTGCTGTGCAAGTTTTTTTTTACACAGCATTTGGCTAAACCTAGCTAAGCAAATCCTTTTGGGCCTCTTGCAGTGTGTGTTAGTCAGTGGAGTAGCCTATCTGTGTTGCAAGCTACACCACTTGTGCATGTAATACAATTTTTTTACTGCACCTAGCCAAGTAAAACCTTTTGGGCTTGTAGCAGTGTATGGTACTCAATCTATTAGGCCATCTATACCAAGCTCCACAAGCTTTGAAATTAATAATAATTTTTAGCTGCATCTAGCCCGGAAAATAATTTTGGGCTTAGTAGCAGTGTGTGGTACACATTGTATTAGGCCATCTATACCAAGCTCCACCAGCTTTGAAATTAATAATAATTTTTAGTTGCATCTTGCCTGGAAAATAATTTTGGGCATAGTAGTAATGTGTGGTACTCATTGTATTAGGCCATCTATACCAAGCTCCACCTGCTTTGAAATTAATAATAATTTTTAGCTGCATCTTGCCTGTAAAATAATTTTGGGCATATTAGCAGTGTGTGGTACTCATTCTATTAGGCCATCTATACTAAGCTCCACCAGCTTTCAAATTACTAATAATTTTTAGCTGCATCTTGCCTGGAAAATAATTTTGGGCATAGTAGTAGTGTGTGGTACTCATTGTATTAGGCCATCTATACCAAGCTCCACCAGCTTTGAAATTAATAATAATTTTTAGCTGCATCTAGCCCAGAAAATAATTTTTGGCTTAGTAGCAGTGTGTGGTACTCATTGTATTAGGCCATCTATACCAAGCTCCACCAGCTTTGAAATTAATAATAATTTTTAGCTGCATCTTGCCTGTAAAATAATTTTGGGCATATTAGCAGTGTGTGGTACTCATTCTATTAGGCCATCTATACTAAGCTCCACCAGCTTTCAAATTACTAATAATTTTTAGCTGCATCTTGCCTGGAAAATAATTTTGGGCATAGTAGCAGTGTGTGGTACTCATTGTATTAGGCCATCTATACCAAGCTCCACCAGCTTTGAAATTAATAATAATTTTTAGCTGCATCTAGCCTGGAAAATAATTTTTCTTCCCAATAGTGGTAGCAATAGAAATATTAGGCGCGCGCTGGCTAACAAAAATATGCGCTTCATAACAAAAAACACAAGCCTAGCGCACAGCATTAATAAGATGGCATCATCGTCTCTCCCAGTCTCTACCTCTACTACGCCGGCTAGCATTCCTGTGCCTAAAACACAATGTATGGGTCCGCGCTAGCCATGATGCTGAGGGGTCTAAAGCTACTGCTAACGCTTTATCACAATTCAATTGGCAGATTTTCACAGAGCTCTTCCCCAACACTAACCCATCGGGCAACAGTTGCCCACCCTCCTTATGGGATCTAGTGGCAAATAGTTGATGCCATTGATCAGAGCGTCAGTTGCCCCGTTGACGTGGCAAGCATACGGTAAGGCATGGGAAGAGTGGACACGACTAGTAGCAGGCAGACGGGTTGACCAATGTGAACAAGCCAGATTACAAGTCACCATAGAATTTCTCCACCAGCTAATGATGAGGGGCATATCAGGGGTGTCAGCGCAGCGGTGGCTGACCGGAGTAGCATTTCACTTCCAACTGCTGAATTGGGGACTTGTGACAAAGAGATTTATCATCAGACAATCCATAAAAGGGTGGAAAAGGGGTCAGCCAAGTCAGGAGTGTAGACGTCCCGTCCCGTGTCACTAAAACTGATTTCTCACATCATATCCCTAACACCATCAACATGACACTCACAATTTGAAGCAACACTACTGTCTACTGCATTTGCGATCGCCTTCTTCGGGGCGCTATGCATAAGCAAATTAGTCCCTCAATCCAAAATTACCACCAGTGGAGGCTTATTACACCAGGACGTAGTCATAGCCAATAATGCAATACGTCTACACATACATCAATCGAAAACGGTTCCAGCGGGCAGGGGCACTTGGGTACTTCTACAACCCACAAACGGTACACTGAGTCGGGTAACAATAGTAAAAACATATATAACTAGTGTTGAGCCACCCCCCGTAGTGTTCGAGTTCGGTTCGGTTCGTCGAACACCCGTATTTTCGCCGAACTGTTCGTCGAACTGTTCGTCGAACACCTTCGAACACCATTAAATCCAATGGCATGCAAACAAAAACACATAGAAACACATAGGAAACACATAGAAAACACTTCAAAGGTGTCAAAAAGCTGACAAACTGCTCAGAAGACACAACTAACACATGGAAAAGTGACAAGTACATATAGTCATGCGAAAAGAAAAGAGGTGGAGGAGTAAAAGGAGGGGGAGACACAGATATAGGCATATCATGCCCTTCTAAAATCAAGAAAGGCTGGAGTAAAAATCTAAAATCAGCCTACCAACACCCAGACGTCGAGACAAGAAAATTAAAAAAAGAAATATCTTTAGGTAGAATGGCGGTTCCATTCAGAACACTTTCCTTACAAGACGTAGTGGTATCCCCGTTGTGAGTTGTGCCAAAAACAGAACCCAATACATTCGGACTAATCCACCATTTGTCATATCCAAGGGGCAGGTCCGTAAACGACAACATCGACGCGGAACCAAGTACAGTAGTATATACTGTACATCCTTTGACAAGGCAATCGGCAGATCAAGAAGTTGGGAAGGGTCACCCTAATGGCCAAAACAGACATTGAAGCGGCATTCCGGTAACTTACTACCTGTGCCTCCGAATAGTGTCCACCTATTGGGCTGCTTCTGGGAAGGAGCATACTATATAGATCGCTGTTTGCCCATTGGGTGCTCCAGATTCTGCTCACTATTTGTGGCGTTTAGTTGCTTCCTCGAATTGGTTGTAATGGACGTTTCTAAGGGGGCACATATTATCCATTACCTCGACAACTTCTTATGCCTGGGCCCAAAAGATTCGCCACAGTGTGAATACACGCGGTAGTCCACCTGTGAGAAGGAGAGAGCTGGAGGGAGAGCGAACACCACAGAGCCGAGGGGTTAGATGGAGAACGGAAGAAGGAAAGAGGGCGAGGGAGGTAAGGGAGTACAGTGGAAAGCTGACCTGAGCTCCCCCACGTTCCTGCTGGGCGGGGAACAGCCCTGGGAAAAAAATCCGCTTGCGCATCACTTTGTGGTTACGGGTGCGAGCGGACTACGCTGGAGTGCGAAGCCCACACAGCCAGTCCGTTCCTGCCCGTGCGACCTCCGTGTCGCCGGGTTTGTGCCAGAGCCACGGTGGACCCTGACTGCCAGCCCCCCTCTCCCAATACTGGTGCCTGTCCGCTGGTGGGTCGAGCCCCCCTGTGGTGGGGAGGGAGTAACATCTGCAGAAGAAAGACCATCTTCCAGCCAAACTAAGATGTCTACTTCTTTTCGTGGACAATGTGATACGATCCCTTTCTTACGGACACGCCCATCGCTACAAATTCCAGATGAGGCACAAAAACAGCAGGTGCTTCAACGGATATCAAGTGCTCCTTCAAGTGGGCTCAACTTCAACATCACAAATACTCCAGTCCTCAGAGGTGTCACCCCAATCGCACTTGCTTCCTCACAGCTCCCAAGTCTCCAGCTGCCCATTTGAGTATGGGGTAACACAGATGGTTGAGTCTGCACAGCTGTTTACTCATACTATAGCCTGGGAAACGGAGGTCTGCTCCATAGCTTCTGTTAATCCAGACGAGGAAATGATCTGCACTGATGCCCAGAATCTTTATGAGTCGGATCCAGGACCAGATGAAGAAGGTTCTGAGCATAATGTAGACCCTCGTTCCCAAACTGTAACTCCTGTTGGTGGAGACAATGATGAAGACGATGATGAGACTCAAATACCTGATTGGAGCGACAACTTGACTTTTCGGTCAGGGCAGGAAGAGGTTGGCTCTGAGGACGACGGGTGTGAGAACACACAGGGTGATGATGACAAGGTTGGAGATCCCACTTACTGTCAACCCACAGTCAGCCAGTCGATGAGGTCAGCAGAGGAGGTGGAGGAGGATGTGACTAGCCCAGGGGATGGGGATGACTCGGTACCCGGGCCTTTGCCTGGCCTTTGGGATGTCGCGGTGGTCAGCTCCCGGGCCCGTACCCTGGGGTCACTCTTTAAAAGGGTGGATAATTGTTAATTTTATAAGAGTTCGTGACGCCACCTGTGGTATCTGGTGAGAAGGACCAGCGCTGCAGCAGTCCACTGAGGCTGGTGATAAGACAGCTCGATGGTATAGCTCCCCACAGGTGGAGCTAGGCCTCAGAAAAGCGTATGCAGGGGGAATGCAGGACATGCGAGACCCAGCTGGGTCAGAGCAAGAACAGGAACGGACACGGTAGTCACTTCAGTACCTTTTACTGGTGGAAATTCAGGCACATCCTGGAGCACTGTAGGGTGAAGGGTGCATATCAGGATCCTCCCCAATGAGCGGGTGTAGGGCCTCCTCTTTCTTGCCTCTGCGTAGTAAGTTTCTGACCTGCCTGGAGCTAGGCCTAACTTTGTCTCTGTCCTGCGCTGGCTGACCTTGTGGTAGGGCCTTGTCTGGGAGTTCACGCTCCCAGTATGCGGGGCCTAAGCGTCTCCTGGCTCTGTTACGTATCAGCACCTTAGCGATCCTGGGACTTGTAGTTCTCCAGGGATTCCGGTTATGCCTTACTGAGTCATAGAGATCCCGGTAAGCTCGGATCTGGTGTCCGGTAAATGCTTCGGGGAGAGCTGGTTAAGCTCCTCTGCCCCCTATGTACTAACTCTCCACTCGCCTTCGGCCTACTCGGGCCCTCACTAGGCTATACACACTAACCGCAGCTTGCCGCGCTTCACCGATCTTATGGCGCCGGCAAACCTTAATCTCTAACTGGTCTCCCTGAATCTAGCTAACAGGAGCCTCGTGCTCCACTGCTGAACTATTAATTGAGTTCTCTAGACTAGACTGAGCTCCACTGCAGACTGACCTTTCTTAGGCTTCTCTACTGCAGGAACTCTTCAGAGGAACTGAACTGCCTAGCTCCACCTTCCCTATTTATATCCCTAACGGGCTCCCTCTGTTGGTCTGAGGTGGAAGGTGGAGATGTGTGAATGTTTATGGGGGCCTCTTGTGGAGGATTTCATCAATGCACTCTTCTAGGATCTGTGATACCAAGCGCAGCTGGGCGTCACAGATGCGATTGACAACGAGGTTAGGTTGCGCCTTCCTGGACAGAGACGGAGTTCTGGAAGCACGTCAACAACTGCATCCTCAACCACAACTCTGCCTCTGACCACAAGTCGTAGTGGCTTTCAGGTCGCATGGGCTCTAAGCCTTGCATAGCCTGGGCATTTTTTCAGATCGATAAGGATGACCTTACTCGTGTTATCTGTAATATTTGTCACCAAAAGCTAAGTAGAGGCCAAAAAATCCATAGTTTGAGTACTTCATGCATGAACCGTCACATGGATATGAAGCATAAGTTGCAGTGGGAAGCTTACTGTGCTACAATGCGGCCTAGCGGGCCGGGCCAATCACCGTCTGCCCCATCTTGTGCATCCGCGGCCTCTTCATCCTCTGTGACTGGGGGGACAGCAGTCACACATGTTTTGGACGCAGACCTGCCACCTCTTTACCCGCAACAGCCAGTGTGATTGGCAGGTCATCATTTCATTTGGAAGTGGAAACACCATCTGGTGTTGAGCGCTCTCCGACATCGAGAGCACCACCTTTGGATCAAGGCAACCTAATTTTCCGCCTGCATCTTCCTCACAGACCGGCAAGTTTGCCGGGGACACCCTATTCAACCCCATCTAAGCACAACAGCCAGCCCTCGGTCCCTCAGATGTGGACAAGTAAAAGACCATTTCCTCCTAGCCATGACAAAGCTAAGAGGTTGAATTTCACCACCTGAAAGCTGTTGGCAACAGAAATGCTGCCTTTCCGCCTGGTGGACACAGAGGATTTTCGAGACCTTATGTCCGTCGCAGTGCCCCAGTACCAGATGCCCAGTCGGCACTACTTCTCAAAGAAAGGTGTGCCTGCGCTCCACCAGCATGTCGCACACAACATCACCGCTTCTTTGAGAAACTCTGTGTGTGACAGGGTGCATTTCACCACAGACACTTGGGCGAGTAGGCACGGACAGGGGCGTTACATGTCGCCGACTGGACACTGGCTAACTATGGTGACAGCAGGACAAGGGGCTGCTGTCCAAGTCTTGCCGTCCCCACGAGTTGTACGTCAATCCTCTTTATCTAGAAGTTCCTCCACTGCTTCTGCCTCCTCAACCTCCTCTCTGTCCTCCACCTGCACCCAAAGCCTGTCTGGTAATGCCACCTGCTTTCTAACTGCGCAGAAGGAATCCTGCACACCTCCTTACTATGCTGGCAGCAGGGCTCAATGGCATCAGGAGGTGTTTACTTTGAAATGTCTGGGAAATGTGAGTCACACAGCAGAGAAGTTGTGGTCAGCTCTGAAGACCCAGTTTCATGAATGGTTGTCTCCACTGGACCTGCAACCAGGGAAGGCCGTGTGTGACAATGCTGCAAACCTGGGTGCGGCCCTTAGCCGGGGCAATGTCACACACGTGCCTTGTATGGCTCACGTGTTGAACCTGGCTGTCCAGCAATTTTTAGCCCACTATCCCGGACTAGATGGCCTTCTGCAGAGGGCACGGTCGCTGTGTGCTCACTTCCGCCGTTCGCATCCCGCAGCTCAATGACTTACATCTCTACAGAAGTCGTTGGGCCTGCCAGTTCACCGGCTGAAATGCGATGTGCCGACACGGTGGAATTCAACTCTGCACATGTTGGTTGCGGCGACTGTGGCAGCACCGACAAGCCCTGGTGCAATACGTTCTGACTTATAGCCTGGGACAACGAGATCCTGAGGTGGGGCAAATCACGCTGCAGGAGTGGTCTCAGATCAGGGACCTATGAAGTTGACGCGCCCCCTGGGCCGTGGGGTACCCGGAGCTGGGCCGGTAGACGCTGGGGGTTGTAGTCACTGTGGCGGTGACCCGGTCCATGACCGAGAGCGGTCAATCCAATGGTAATTTGTATATATGGGTTTTATAATGTCCGACTACGCCACCTGTGGAGTGCGATCAAAGGGGCCGCCGCTGGGGAACAGTCCTCTGAAGCTGGTGGTTTTTCAGCAATGGTATTATTACTCCCCACAGGAAGAGTGTAGCTTCAGGGCAGTGTGGGTGGATGATGGTGGTTGTAGTGCAGGGAGTCAGTAATAAACACAGAGTCCGTGTGATGCAGTCCCAAGATCTTTACTCACAGTTGTTGCGGTCCAGATTACAGGTACCAGAGCAATCTCCCCCGTCGTACTCAGTGAGGGGCTCAGTCCACCACCAGATAGCTCCGGAGTGCTTAGCAGGACCCCCTTCTGTCTGTCCTTTCTCTGGCCTTCTCCCTGCACCTCACACCCAGTGACACTTCTATCCGGTATCCTCGGGCCTTGGCGGGCGACGTATGTTCCATCCCCTGGGTTCTATGTGGCTACCTTCTTAGTGAGACTGGTGTGGACTTTGGCCTGCAGTACATGAAATGCTCCAGCCTCCGGTTTCAAGTTGAGCCTTGCTGTTTCTCCGCTAGTTGAGGGACCGGTTCCCCTTATCTGGCCTGACCCCTCTACCTCCTGGTAGCAGCGGGCGTACGGGTGGCCTTCTGCACGGCCCATACCCCTAGGGTCCCTTCGGTTCCTGGAGCCTTCCTGCTCCCACTCCTCTCTTCTCTCCTTCAGTCCTGGGCCTCCCAAGCTAGGCCCGCCTCCGGAGCACAGCTCATGCAGAGCCTCTGCTCCTGTCACTTCTCCTCCTCTGACAGGCTTGCTCTTTCTAAGATGGCTTCCTATTTATACTCTCCCTGTCATGTGCTCCCCTAAGCTGCTTTCTCCACCCACACCCACTACATAGGACCCTCCCGCCAGCTAGGGACCTGGGACTGTGCTCGTGCTCTCCCTTAGGAGCAATCTCGCCCTACCCCCACTGCGGGTATGTGTTGGATGCAGGTGTTAGGGTCCCGAGCCATACTCCTTCCTTACCTGAGGGTGAGATACCACACCTCTGGGTGAGATGCAGTACCTCTGTGGTGACTGAACCCTCAGGGGCGCCACACACCCTTCTGCACAGTTTTGAAATGGCGACGAAGATGTTTAGTGCTGACGCCGATGCCATTATCAGCATGACTATTCCGGTGATTTACATGCTGGAGCACACATTAAACAGAATTCAGAGTCAGGTGGTGGGACAAGAGGAGGTGGAGGAAGTAGAGGAGGAGTCGTATGTGGAAGGGATAACATCTCCAAGGTCCAGACGGTCTTCAGCACCAAGGCGGCTGGCATGGGAGGGTGGGGGAGAGGGATTAACCAGGGCGCATGGTAGCAGCCAAACTGTTGAGGAAGGTGCAGGAGCCGAGGAAGAAGTGGAGGACGAACTGGCAATGGGCATGTAAGACTCATCAGATGAGGGAGACCTTGATCACATTTCTGTTGTGTGAGGTTGGGGGGAGAGGGCCGAGGAAGGAAGCATGATTCTTACCTCGCTACTAACACAACAAGGACTTGGTCCTCCTGGATGTGCAAGACACATAAGTGTCTTCTTGCTGCACTACCTGAACATGACCCTTCGATTGTCAGAATTCGAAGTAATCCCGACTACTGGGTTGCCACACTCTTAGATCCCCGGTACAAAAGTAAATTTGCTGAAATAATTCCTGCCATAGAAAGTTATTCACGCATGCAGGAGTATCAGCAGAGGCTGTTGCAGAATCTTACATGTGCTTTTCCAGAAAACACCAGTGGTGCACGTAGTGAATCTCACAGTTCTAACTTGCAAACCGTAGGACTGTCGAGTCTTCATCACTCAAACCGTAACAGTAACACAGTATCTGCTGGTAACAGCAATTTTGTGGAATCGTTTCACCACTTTTTTAGACCATCCTTTGCAAGGCCACAGGAGACAAGAAGTCTGACACATAGTCAACGCCTAGAGAGGATGGTACAGGAGTATCTCCAAGTGAACATCGAAGCCATGACTGTGTCACTGGACCCTTGCTCATTTTGGGATTCCAATCTGGAAAAATGTCCAGAGCTCGCCACTCACGCCTTGGAGATTTTGTCATGCCCTGCAGCCAGCGTTCTCACTGAATGTGTGTTCAGCGCTGCTGGTGGTGTGCTAACAGATAAGCACACGCGGCTGTCCACTGAGAATGTAGACAGACTCACATTCATAAAGATGAACAAACCATGGATCCGCAAGGACTTTTCTACCCCTGTGTCATCCTGGGGAGACTAAAAGCTTGAGTATTTGCTAAAATCACCTCACCAACCGTTTTAAGCAACTCTTGGGCAATTGATGCCACTTAAGTGGTGTCTGTGCCACAATTTTTGGAAAAAATGGAGACTCTTTTCGGAGTCCCCTTGCTGTGTTTTACGTGACTTTGGCATCGTCAATTCCAGGTGGGTTGGGTCGTCCCCCCCCTTTTAACTGTAAGAAACTACATACACTATGGCTTGGGGTAAAACAGATGGTTGAGTCTGAAGAGCTGTTTACTCAGAGGTCTGCTCCAAAGCTTCAGTGTCTGCTAGTCTGCGTAGAATTTTTAACTGCATCTAGCCTAGGCAATACTTTGGGCGTAGTAGCCCAGCTGCGAAGCAAGCTGCACCGCCTGTGTATCTAATAAGACTGTGGGGACCCCCAACCAAACCCAGATGCTCAGCCCTCCTACCGCCCCCCTTTCCTTGACAATACAGTAATGTAACTCTTACAATTGGATGGGTGAGGATCGGTCACAGCTTTATTAACTCTTTATACTCATTCCATTAGAAAGGCATTTTATTTCTAAAATAATTCAGCTTGTTGCAGCATGCCCTGGGTCTCCACACCGGCAAGTTGGCCAACAAGTGTAACTCTCCAACATGTCCTTTCTATTTCCAGGACACGGAGGAACCTGCGTACTCGTATGCAGGACTCTGACCCCGATCCATCACTCTTAACGCTTCCTCCACTCCATCCTGGAGTCCTGACAGGAATATGTCCAGTCCAATATCCATTAAGTGAACACCGTCGGGCCGCATGAGGCCTGTTTTATCTCCTTCCAGTTGTCGGTGTTGTATCACTACACCGCCTCTGTCTCTTCTAAATTTTGCCACCAGAACATTTATTACCCGCCTTGTCCGTTCTATGGCTGTGATGTTTCGCGCACCTTGCCATACCGCTATCGGCACAATCTCTGACCATACTATAGTTAGTTTTGTGAAAAATTCTCTGAAGCGCTCAGTGTCTAGTTTCATTATTGCCATTTGTTATGCGCTCTTGTGATGACCTAGGTCGTTTCCCCGGCCTGTATAACTAAGATGACCGGACCTCTTGCCTCTCTCCCTACCTTGATTACCTCCATTAGTACCTGTGGCCATAGCAGGCCTCTAATACCTCTCCAGTTGAAATATGTGTTATGAAACTCTAATTTCCTCCCACCTGAGCGGACTTTCGCCCTTTTTTCTGCCCAATATATATACGAGTGGCCTATCACCCACACTGTTGGCTTAGCGTCACCTGTAAGAGAAACAAACCACGTTAGGATAACAAGTCCGGTCTTATGTATCTTGCCAAACACGTGGATCGCCATCTCCCTATCCTCTGAACTTCCATTTCTGACAGTCCTGCTCTTGCTGCTTCCGTGGCCGTGCCTATGCGGAAAATAGTGTGTCCCGTAATCTTTGGGGTGGTTCCCTGCCGATGTTAGGCATTTATTAAATATAGCTTGGAACTGGTATCTTGATAATGGCGTTCCATCAATGTGTGATAGGAAGAAATTACTTTGTGATCTGATGGTTATATATGTTTTTACTATTGTTACCCGACTCAGTGTACCGTTTGTGGGTTGTAGAAGTACCCAAGTGCCCCTGCCCGCTGGAACCGTTTTCGATTTGCGTATGCGTAGACGTATTGCATTATTGGCTATGACTACGTCCTGGTGTAATAAGCCTCCACTGGTGGTAATTTTGGATTGAGGGACTAATTCGCTTATGCATAGCGCCGCGAAGAAGGCGATCGCAAATGCAGTAGACAGTAGTGTTGCTTCAAATTGTGAGTGTCATGTTAACGGTGTTAGGGATATGATGTGAGAAATCACTTTTAGTGACACGGGACGGGACGTCTACACTCCTGACTTGGCTGACCCCTTTTCCACCCTTTTATGGATTGTCTTATGATGAATCTCTTTGACACATCTCCCCAATTCAGCAGTTGGAAGAGAAATGCTACTCCGGTCAGACACCGCTGCGCTGACGCCCCGGATATTCCCCTCATCATTAGCTGGTGGAGAAATTCTATGGTGACTTGTCATCTGGCTTGGTCAATCCGTCTGCCTGCTACTAGTCGTGTCCACTCTTCCCTTGCCTTACCGTATGCTTGCCACGTCGACGGGGTAACTGACGCTCTGATTAATGGCATCAACTATTCACCACTAGATCCCATAGGGAGGGTGGGCAACTGTTGACCGATGGGTGGGCGTTGGGGAGGAGCTCTGTGAAAATCTGCCAATTGAATTGAGATAAAGCGTTAGCAGCAGAGTTAGACCCCTCAGCATCGTGGCTAGCGCGGACCCATACATTGTGTTTTAGGCACAGGAATACTAGCCGGCGTAGTAGGCCTAGCAATGGGAGAGACGATGATGCCATCTTATTAATGCAGTGCGCTAGGCTGGTGTTTTTTGTTATGAAGTGTATATTTTTGTTAGACAGGCGCGCGCCCCATATTTCTATTGCTACCACTATTGGGAAGAAAAATTATTTTCCTGGCTAGATGCAGATAAAAATTATTTTTA
The DNA here is from genome assembly GCF_046119375.1 of Phyllobates terribilis. Lineage (NCBI taxonomy): Eukaryota > Metazoa > Chordata > Amphibia > Anura > Dendrobatidae > Phyllobates > Phyllobates terribilis. Next base: position 461,038,021 of record NW_027362764.1, read on the forward strand.
ATTTCAAAGCTGGTGGAGCTTGGTATAGATGGCCTAATACAATGAGTACCAAACACTGTTACAAGCCCAAATATTTTTTCAGAGCTAGATGCAGATAAAAATTATTTTGAATTTGCAACCTGGTGGAGGTTAGTATAGATGGACTAATAGAGCAAGTCCCACACACTGCTACAAGCCCAAATATTTTATCAGAGCTAGATGCAGATAAAAATTATTTTGAATTTGCAACCTGGTGGAGGTTAGTATAGATGGACTAATAGAGCAAGTCCCACACACTGCTACAAGCCCAAATATTTTTTCAGAGCCAGATGCAGATAAAAATTATTTTGAATTTGCAACCTGGTGGAGGTTAGTACAGATGGACTTATAGAACAAGTCCCACACACTGATGCAAACCCAAATATTTTTTCAAAGCTAGATGCAGATAAAAATTATTTTGAATTTGCAACATGGTGGAGGTTAGTATAGATGGACTAATAGAATGATGCTATGCCCAAAAGGTTTTACATGGCTAGGTGCAGTAAAAAATTTGTATTCTATACACAGGTGGTGTAGCTTGCAACACAGATAGGCTACTCCATGGACTAACACATACTGCAAGAGGCCAAAAAGGATTTGCTTAGCTAGATTTTGCCAAATGCTGTGAAAAAAACTTGCACAGCACTGGCACAGACCTGCCTGGCAAAAAGTGATAGGAACTGATGTAACCTAGCCCTCAAAAGGACTGCAATAACAATTACTACTACTACTCCCAACCTATCTATTTAAGAGCACAGACCTGCCTGATAAAAGTCGTAGGAAATGCTGTAACCTAGTCCTCAAAAGGACTGCAATCACAACTATTCCCTACTCCCAAGCTATCTGTAGATTTGTGCGAAAATTGGCTTGAAATGAACACTCAAAGTATAGCGCACAAAGCAACAGCGGTGCCGTCTAACACGCAGCTGCAGCAGTGAGAAAATGGTGGCTGCGTGGAAAATGGCTGGGTCTTATAGGGCAAGGACATGTGACATACACTGCCAATGACACATGCCCTTGCTTGTGTGAAAAAAAGCAGTTTGCTCCGTGTGTGCGCTGCTGATAGGCTGACAGATTGCACCTCCCCACTGTAAATGCGTGAAAGAGAAAAAAAAAATGGAGATCTTCATTATTCCTGCAGAGATCCATCCCCTGCCCCCCCCCACTGCCCCGCTGTACACTCAAACTGCGTATTAACATTAATTTTCATCATTACTGAGAAAAAATCCAGTTATGATTTTGGTGCACGAACAGTTATCGAACATAACCTCAAACAGCCGAATTTTTTTCAAATCGTTCGTGTTCGCCGAACGGCTCAAACACCGCCCAAAAAAGCTCAAATTTGAGATTGGCGATCAGTTCGAGTCGAACAACGCTCATCTCTACTAAACACTCCACAATTTGTTGCTTCTCAGCAGCCGACACAACCTTTTTCTTTCCCATTTTGGTAGAAAATGTAGGCTGCTTAATAATGTGGGACAGCCTTCTTAAGTAGTCTTGCCGTTCATTGGGCACACCAGCCAAACTAATTAGCACAGGTGTCTGCAATTGCTTACAGTGATATAAAGAGCCCTGACACACATCACCATCAATGAGGTTAACTGACAAACAAACAAATTCTTCCCTTATCACTCCTAAACACTTTTTGCATAATAATTTGGAACACAGTGTACATGTGCTTTTCCACAAAACACCAGTGGTTCACGTAGTGAATCTTACAGTTCTAACTTGCCAACCGTGGTCTGTATGGAGTTGTTCAATAAAGGGCCCAAAATTAAGATAACATAGACGGGAGAGGTCTCTATGAATAGGAATTCCTAAGAATTTGATACCTTGTGAGGGCCAGGCAAAGGGAAAGTTGGACTGGATGGAATCCTGTATGGATTTGGGGAGGGAGACATCGAGGGCCTCAGACTTCGCTGTATTGATTTTAAAATTTGACCATGTAACAAAGTGATCTATTTCAGCCATAACAGCCTGCTGATGGATATATGTGATTGACATCATCAGCAAATGCAGAGCACTTGTACTCGGTGCCTCCCACCTCAATCCACCTAATATTGGGGTTAAGGCGAATTGATGAGAGCAGGTGCTCCGTCACTAGGATGTATAAGAGAGGGGACAGAGGACATCCCTGCCTTGTCCCATTGGTGATTATGAAAGGTGATGAAAATATTCTGACGTGCCCCCTGGGCCTTGGGACATCCGGAGCCGAACCCTTTTTGGTGGATGCTGGTGGTTGTAGTCTTCGTGGCGGCGACCCGGTTCCGTGGCTCAGGGCGGTCAAACCAGTGGCAGAACTATTTATGTGGTTTTGATGTTTAAATGTCCGAGTACGCCACCCGTGGATTGCGGTCAGCGTGAACCGCCGCTGCAGGGCAGACCGCTGAGGCTGGTGTTGTGGGTGCAGCAGAGCGTAGCATAACTCCCCACGGGAGGAGTATAGCCTCAGGGCAGTGTATGCGGAGGATGGGGGTGATGGTGCAGGGCAGCAGCAGTAACAACACGGAGTCAGTGATGCAGTTCAGGGCCGTTACTCACAGTTCTTATTATCCAGACCACTTCTGCAGGTAACGGCTGCCCACGTCGTACTGTGCTCACCAGGTGAGGGGCTCAGACAACTCCCAGATAACTTTGGAGCGCTTCACAGGACCCCCTTTGTGTGTCCTTTGTCTGGCCTTTCTTACCAACCCTTCTGTCCGGCTGCCTCGGGCCTCCTCTTGGTAAACTTGGCGCCAGTTTCCCTGACCCTATGTGCTGCCCTCCTATTGGGTGTAGCAAGGGGCTGCGCCACATAAAATGTCAGAGCCTCCGGTTTCTAGCTGAAGGTCGTTTCCCGCCTCCACTAGTTTCGGGGACCGGTCTCCCCCTTTGGCCTGACCCCTCCACGCAGGTGGATTCGGGCGTGCGGTGGCGACTCGCCCGTCCACACCCCTGGGATCCCTTCGTTCCTCATTGATGGAGCCTTCTCCGCTCCTCTTCCTTCCTTCTCCCTCTTCCAGGCCTGGGCCTCTATTACTAGGCCCGCCTCTGGAGCAGAGCTCATGCAGAGCCCCTGCTCCCTGTCACTTCTGCTCAGACTTCTCTGCACTGAACTAAGATGGTGCCCACCTTTTATACTCCCTTCTCAATGCACCCAGGAACTGCTTCCTTCCTGCTCCTACACTACAGGGTTCCCCTTCCTCAGTGTTCCCACACCCCACCCCAGCCAGGGACAGGGACTGTCGTGCCCATCTCAGGGGCATATTGGTCTCCCTGCCCCACAGTAATGTGGTGTAATGCATGCAGGTGTCGGGGTCCTGATCCACACTCCATCCTTACCTGAGAGTGAGATATCACACCTCTGGGTGAGGTGCAATACCTCTGCAGCAACCGAGCCCTCGGGGTGCTACAGTACCATTTATCTTCAGCCTAGGTGACGCATTGCGATACAGGGCCATGATTTTGGCTATAAAAGGGTCCCCTAGACCCCTACCCCAAGCTTTTTAAGAGAATAATATATGGTGTGCCAGGAGACTCTATGGAATGCTTTCTCAGCATCCAATGAGAGTATCTAATTACAAATTTTTAACTGCATCTAGCCCAGGGAATACTTTGTGCCTAGTAGCAGTGTCTGCTGGTCAGCGGATTATCCCGGTTGTTAAGCAAGCTACACCACCTGTAGTTTGGACACTTAATTTTTTCAAAGGAAATGCTTCGGGGCCACGGGATACTCAGTGAAGAGCATCAGGAGGCACCGCAAGGCATAGGGGCTGGGACTGGCGGTAGGACGCCTTGCGGTGGACAGCCGAGCTCGATCCTTATAAAAGCTTTTTAACTGCAGCAGCTTTAGTGGACGCTACTGGAGCTGGAATTACGCGGCTGCTGGCATCAGACTTGCCCTTCAATAGATCCTTGTAAATGGATTTAAAGTGTATTCATTCAAATTAGAGAGAAAATTTAAATTAAAAAGCTTAGAGCTGCCTCCACCACAGGGGGGCTCGCTCGACCCACCAGCGGACAGGCACCAGTATTGGGAGAGGGGGGCTGGCCGTCAGGGTCCATCGCGGCTCTGGCACAAACCCGGCGACACGGAGGTGGCACGGGCAGGAACGGACTGGCCGTGTCGGCTTCTCACTTTTTGGATTTTAGAAGGGCATGACATGCCTATATCTGTGTCTCCCCCTCCTTTTACTCCTCCAACTCTTTTCTTTTCGCATGACTATATGTACTTGTCACTTTTCCATGTGTTAGTTGTGTCTTCTGAGCAGTTTGTCAGCTTTTGGACACCTTTGAAGGTGTTTTCTATGTGTTTCTATGTGTTTTTGTTTGCCTGCCATTGGTTTTAACGGTGTTCGACGGTGTTCTAAGGTGTTCGAAGAACAGTTCCACAAACATCCCGGTGTTCGACGAACCGAACCGAACCCGAACACTACGGGGGTGGCTCAGTACTATTGTTCAATAAAGTTTGTCCCCTTTTATGCCCATATCAGCCAGAGATGCAGATGTGTTATGTGCAGCATGAGACGGTGCATTATCATGCATGAAAATTATCTTGCTGGGGCGGCTGACGGCTGGTGTTTCTATTCATGGCACCCTTCCTGGGCTATTAATATCAGCCCCCAGCTGTCTGCCTAGCCTTTGCTAGCTATTAAAGTAGGGGCGACCCCACGTCATTTTTTTGGGGGTCCCCCATTTTAATAGCTAGTAAAGGCTAGGTATTCAGCTGGGGGCTGATATTAGTAGCCTGGCAAGCACCGTGGGTATTACCCCCTTCCCAGGCTCAAAACATCTGCCCCAGCCGTCTGCTTAACCTCCGCTAGAGACTAAAATTACGGGGAACCCCACGCCAATTTTTTTTTAATAAATCCTTTATTTTAACTCTGAATGACAAGTACAGTAAGCAACACTGTCACTGTACTTCTTATATATGTGACTGACATGTTTCTATCTATCTAATCTATGTGTGATGCTCTATTCTTTCTGTTGTAAATTGTCGGGTACTGGTGTATGCCACTGCTGAATTGCCGGATTTTCATGTTCCACTGTGAGCACTGTTCCCATCGATTTGGGCAGCCACTGTAATCCCACAACCACCATGGCTGTGGCATTATAGTGAATGGCAGACAATCCCTGCATGATTGGTGCTCTAAATAGCGCCAGACATGCAGGACACGCTTTTGGTGCACAAACAGTTATTGAAAATAACCTCGAACAGCCGAATTTTTTGCAAATCGTTCGCGTTCGTCGAACCACTCGAACACCGCCCAAAACAGCTCGAATTTGAGATTGGAGAATAGTTCTAGTCGAACACCACTCATCTCTATTGAATAACTCCATACAGACCACGGTTGGCAAGTTAGAACTGTAAGATTCACTACGTGAACCACTGGTGTTTTATGGAAAAGCACATGTACACTGTGTTCCAAATTATTATGCAAAAAGTGTTTAGGAGTGATAAGGTAAGAATTTGTTTGTTTGTCAGTTAAACTCATTGATGGTGATGTGTGTCAGGGCTCTTTATATCACAGTAAGCAATTGCGGACACCTGTGCTAATTAGTTTGGCAGGTCTGTCCAATGAAAGGCAAGACTACTTAAGAAGACTGTCCCACATTATTAAGCAGCCTACATTTTCTGCCAAAATGGGAAAGAAAAAGGATGTGTTGGCTGCTGAGAAGCAACAAATTGTGGAGTGTTTAGGTCAAGGCATGACTACAATCAACATTGCCAAGGCACTTCATCCTGATCATCGCACAATCAAGAAGTATGTAGCTGATTCACAGTACACACGTGTGCGTGCTGATAAGGGAAAATTGAGGACTCTTTCCTACAGGCAATTACGTCAGGTTAAAAGAGCAGCGGCAAAAAAGCCTTGTCATAGCAGCAGACAAGTTTTTGAAGCCGCTGGTGCCTCCAACGTCACGCGAACAACAAGATGCAGGGTCCTTCAGAGGTTTGCAGCTGTGCGTAAGCCATCCTGTCGACCTCCTCTATCCACTGTACACAAGCAGAAACGACTCCAGTGGGCCAAACAATACATGAAGACTGACTTCAAAACTGTTTTGTTCACCGTTGAGTGCCGTGCAACGCTCGATGGTCCAGATGGATGGAGTGGAGGATGGCTGGTTGATGGACACCCCATGCAAACACGGCTACGGCGCCAACAAGGAGGAGGTGGAGCAATGTTTTGGGCTGGAATCATGGGGAGAGAGATTGTCGGCCCCTTTAGGATCCCTGAAGGGGTAAAGATGAACTCCATAATGTATGTGGAGTTTCTCAAACAGCACTTCCTGCCATGGTTCAAGAAGAAGAACCGTGCATTCCACAGCAAGATCATTTTCATGCATGATAATGCACCGTCTCATGCTGCACATAACACATCTGCATCTCTGGCTGATATGGGCATAAAAGGGGACAAATTTATGGTGTGACCCCCATGCTCCCCTGACCTCAACCTCATTGAGAACCTCTGGAGCATCATCAAAAGGAGTGTCTATGATGGCGGGAGGCAGTTCACATCTAAGCAACAGCTCTGGGAGGGTATTCTGTCCTCATGCTAAACAATTGAAGCAGAAACCATCCAAAACCTGACAAATTCAATGGACGAGAGAGTTCAGAAGCTCCTTTCGAACAAGGGGTCCTATGTGCAAATGTAACATCACCTAGAATAAAGTTTGGAGTTGAAAACAGTTTGATTTCAGTTTCTAATAACCTGCTAATGCTTATGATTTAAAAAATGACCATTTTTTTGTTCTTTATTACAATGAAAAGCTTGATCGAAGAGTGTGGGGGATCTAAGAGTGTGGCAACCCAGTAGTCAGGATTATTTCGAATTCTGACAATCTGAGGGTCATGTTGCAGGTAGTGCAGCAAGAAGGCACTCATGTGTCTTGCGCATCTAGGAGCCCCAAATTTATTTTCCGGGCTAGATGCAGCTAAAAATTATTATTAATTTGAAAGCTGGTGGAGCTTAGTATAGATGGCCTAATAGAATCAGTACTGCACACTGCTACTATGCCCAAAATTATTTTCCAGGCAAGATACAGATAAAAATGTTAATTAATTTGAAAGCTTAAAACGGTTGGTGAGGTGATTTTACCAAATCCTCAAGCTTTTACTCTCCCCAGGATGACACAGGGGTAGAAAAGTCCTTGCAGATCCATGATGTGTTCATCTTTATGAACGTGAGTCTGTCTACATTGTCAGTGGACAGCCACGTGCGCTTAACAGTCAGCACACCACCAGCAGTCTGAACACACGTTCAGAGAGAACAAAAATTATTATTAATTTGAAATCTGGTGGAGCTTAGTATAGATGGCCTAATAGAATCAGTACTGCAAACTGCTACGAGGCCAAAATTATTTTACAGGCAAGATACAGATAAACATGATTAGTAATAACACTAGTGTACAAAAAAAAAAATATTTTCTGGCATGGACTTTAAGAACAGTTTTAGACTAATTTGAGGGTTCTGAATTCAAATCTGATCTTATAATTTCTCTATCACATCACGTTTTTGCGCTATAGGTATATAGCCCATTTTCAATAATTCTAAGAAAAATATAAGTAGTGTATGAAAAGTGCCGGTTTATACGGTTCACTAAGGTAAATTTAGTTTTCATTTAGACTCCCAATAAATGTGAGAATATCTTTGTTTTCTTTGAACATGCATAATTCCTATTTGTTATGATAAGAAAGTAAAAAAACAGTTTTCAAACACCCTTGTTTTCTGTGCTACTGGGACAGTAGAGCTACAGCAGAGCATTGGGTGAAAACTGAATGGCCTCAGCGACAGAGTTTGGCATCTGGCTATAAGAATGTCATCCATGATCCTCTAGTGGATAGGAAGAACATTGTCTTTCCTCCCTTGCACATAAAACTTGGATTGATGAAGCAGTTCATCAAAGCTCTCAATCACAGTGGAGAATGCTTTAACTATATATTTTCAACTTTTCCTGGTCTTAGTGAAGAGAAGAAAAAGGCTGGAATATTTGATGTACCTCAAATAAGAACACTTATGAGAGACCCAAACTTTACTACATCAATGAATGAGACAGAAGAAAGAGCTTGGAATGCATTTTGTAATGTGGTGCAGAATTTTCTAGGGAATAAGAAAGCAGACAACTATGAAGAGATTGTGGAAGAGCTGCTAATGATTCTGCAAAATCTTGGATGTAGAATGAGTATCAAGATTCACTATTTACACAGCCATTTGGACTTTTTTCCAGAGAACCTTGGGGATGTGAGCGAGGAACAAGGGGAGCGTTTTCATCAGGACATTAAAACAATGGAAGAACTGGTGGGACTCACATATGATGGCTGACTATTGCTGGAGCTTGATGAGAGACAACCCAGAAGCTGTACATCGCAGATCAGCCAAGAAAAGAAAGTTCAAATAACTGCCATTTGCCATTCATCTGTGTGCCATATATATGTGTTTTTATATTTTGTAGTTTAATTTTGTAAGTATATTTGATTTGCTGTACAGAGACTTTGTAATTTTTGTTATTCCTTGATTAAAAATATACAAAATGTAGTAACGAAAATCATGAGGTTTTTATCAAAAAACATTCGATAGGAGTAATTTACATCAAAAATATCTCGAAATCCTGGTGTGATAGCCAAAAACGGAGTTCATATTAGTAATCAGCAGCCAAAATTGACTTAAAATATGATTTAAAACCTTTTGACAGAAAAATTGCGTTGACCAGTGTAATTTTAAATCTGGTGGAGCTTAGTTATCACACCCGTCGTCCTCAGAGCCAACCTCTTCCTGCCTTGACAAAAAACTCAAGTTGTCGCTCCAATCAGGTATTGGAGTCTCATCATCATCTTCCTCATTGTCTCCACCAACAGGAGTTACAGTTTGGGAACGAGGGTATACATTATGGTCAGAACCTTCTGCGTCTGTTCCTGGATCCGACTCATAAAGATTCTGGGCATCAGTGCAGATCATTTCCTCGTCTGGATTCACAGAAGCTCTGGAGCCGACCTCTGATTCCCAGGCTATAGTATGAGTAAACAGCTCTGCAGACTCAACCATCTGTTATACCCCATACTCAGACGGGCAGCTGGAGACTTGGGAGCTGTGAGGAAGCAAGTGCGATTGGGGTGACACCTCTGAGGACTGGAGTATTTGTGATGTTGAAGTTGAGGTGGAGGAGAGCCCACTTAAAGGAGCACTTGATATCCGTTGAAGCACCTGCTGTTTTTGTGCCTCATCTGGAATTTGTAGCGATTGGCGTGGCCGTAAGAAAGGGATCTTATCACATTGTCTGCTAAAAGAAGTAAACATTAGTGTTGAGCCACCCCCGTAGTGTTCGGGTTCGGTTCGGTTCGTCGAACACCGGGATGTTCGAGGAACTGTTCGTCGAACTGTTCGTCGAACACCTTAGAACACCGTCGAACACCATTAAAACCAATGGCAGGCAAACAAAAACACATAGAAACACATAGAAAACACCTTCAAAGGTGTCCAAAAGCTGACAAACTGCTCAGAAGACGCTCTCTTTAAAAAAGCCGGCCGGCAATTCAGCAGCGGCATAGACCGGTACCCGACAATTTAGACAAGAAGGAATAGAGCATCACACATAGATTAGATAGATATAAACATGTCAGTCACACATATAAGAAGCACAGTGACAGTGTTGCTTACTGTACTTGTCATTTAGTGTAAAGGATTTACTAAAAAAAATAATAGTGTTTTCGTGCACCGTCTCTTTAAAATAGCCGGCCGGCAATTCAGCAGCGGTACCCGACAATTTATAACATAAAGAATAGAGCATCACACATAGATAGATATAAACATGCCAATCACATATATAATAAGTACAGTGACAGTGTTGGTTACTGTACTTGTCATTTAGTGTAAAGGATTTATTTAAAAAAATAATAGTGTTTTCATGCACCGTCTCTTTAAAAAAGCCGGCCGGCAATTCAGCCTCGGTACCCGACAATTTAGAACAGAAAGATAGAGCATCACACATAGATTAGATAGATAGAAACATGTCAGTCACATATATAAGAAGTACAGTGATAGTGTTGATTATTGTACTTGTCATTTAGTGTTAAAATAAAGGATTTATTAAAAAAAAAATTGGCGTGGGGTTCCCCGTAATTTTAGTCTCTAGTGGAGGTTAAGCAGACGGCTGGGGCAGATGTTTGAAGCCTGGGAAGGGGGTAATACCCACGGAGCTTCCCAGGCTACTAATATCAGCCCCCAGCTGAATACCTAGCCTTTACTAGCTATTAAAATGGAGGACCCCCCCAAAAAAATGACGTGGGGTCCCCCCTATTTAAATAGCTAGCAAAGGCTAAGCAGACAGCTGGGGGCTGATATTAATAGCCCAGGAAGGGTGCCATGAATATTGGCCCCCTCCCAGGCTAGAAACACCAGCGGTTAGCTGTCCCAGAAATGGCGCATCCATAGGATGCGCCAATTCTGGCACTTAGCCTCGCTCTTCCCACTGCCCTGTAGCGGTGGCAGTGGGGTAATAGGGCTAGGGTTGATGTCAGCTTATAATGCCAGCTGACATCAAGCCCAGGTTAGTAATGGAGAGGCGTCTATAAGACACCCCCATTACTAACCCCATAGTCAAAGTTAAAAGAAAACACAACACCCAGAATAAACTCCTTTAACCGCTTCCCGACCGCCCACTGTAGATAAACGTCCGCGCTGCCTGGGCTCTGTGCAGCGCGGACGTTTAAAAACGGTGGGTGGTCTCGCAGTGCTCAGGACCCCCTGGGTCCTGCAAGCGCTGTGAGAGCGGTGCAGAGCGTTAGCTCTGACAGGGAACATCATCGGGACCTGATTAGATCAGGTCCCAGTGATGTTAACCCTTTGCTGTCTTCTATATGCTGTGATCTATAGTGATCGCGGCATATAGGAGACAGCAGGAGGAGAGGGGGTCGTCCACTTACCTCTCTGACGACCCCTTGATTGCTTTCAGGACCTGGCGTTGCTATGGCAGCTGGAGGTCACATGACCGCCTCCAGCTCTGCCATATATGGTGTCCTTCCTGTCTGACTTCAGCCTGTATGTAGCTGATGCCAGACAGGAAACTGACTGAAAGAGTCAGTGAAGATCTCATGTAATGTAATATATGTCTATTACATTACATGAGATCAGGGATCAGAAAAATAAAAATTAATGTCCCATACAGGGACTAAGTAAAAATGTAAAAAAAGTAAAAAAAAATGTTTTGAAACTGTTAAAAAAAAAATACAAAATAAATAAAAATAAATAAATAAAATATTAAACCGATAAATCCATATAGTTATGCAAAAATAAAAAAAGTACACATATTTGGTATTGCCGCGTTCGAAACAACCCGAGCTATAAAACTGTCACACTAATTAACTCCTTATGTGTACACCGTAATAAAAATAAATAAAAAACGGAGCAAAAAACTATGCTTTTTCCTCATATCGCCAAACAAAAAGTGGAAAAGAATGCGATCAAAAAGCAAAATGGAAATAGACATGGTACCGCTGGAAACGTCATCTTGTTCTGCAAAAATCAAGCCACTATACAGCTCCATCAGCCAAAAAATAAAAAAGTTATACCTCTCAGAATAAAGCAATGCAAAAAAAATATTTTTTCTTTAAAATTGTTTTATTGTGTAAAAGCGCCAAAACATAAAAAAATATACAGTAAGTGTAGTATCGCTGTAAATGTACTGACCCGAAGAATAACGCTGCCTGATCACTTTTACCACACGCAGAACGGCATAAAAAAAAACCTCAAAAAACAATTCCTGAATTGTTCGTTTTTGTTAATTTTACCTCCCAAAAAAACGGAATAGAAAGCGATCAAAAAATGTCACGTACCCACAAATGGTACCAATAAAAATGTCAACTCGTCCCGCAAAAAACAAGCCATCACATGACTCTGTCGGCCGAAATATGGAAAAATTATAGCTCTCAAAATATGGCGATGCAAAAACTAGATTTTGCAAAAAAAAAGCGTCTCTTAGTGTGTGACAGCTGTCAGTCATAAAAACCCGATATAAATCTGGTATCTCTGTAATCGCACCGACCCGAAGAATAAAGTAATCTAATCAGTTATATCACACTAGGAACGGCGTAAAAAAATAAATAAAACCAATTCTTCACCTGCTACTGATTTGTTTATTATGTCTCCCAAAGATCGCAGTATGGCTCGGCACACATTTATCCTGCGCTCTGCGCTGAGCACTTACGCCAGAGTTTCCATGTAAATCTCTGAAATATGTGATACAGCCGGAACCCATGACGGAAGATTCCCTGTAATGAGGCAGATATAGGCCACTGTGGATGCCGTCTGGCCTGTGATCCCACGGTGTCATTTGTTTTAGGCGTGCATAAAAGTGCGGTTGGCCACAGTTTTGTGCACTTCTGAAAAAAAGGACACCGCTAAACAGAGGCCAGACGGAGTCCAGAGTAACTCTGCTGCCTCATTACAGTGAATGGATCCCGCAGGGGTTTCATCTGAATTACATCACTTGGAAATTTAGATGGAAACCCCGATGTAAGTGCTCAGCCTAGAGCGCCGGATAAATGTTACGTAAAATGTTCCCAATAAAAGCTTCAACTCAGTCCTCAAAAAAAGCTAGTCCCCACTCAGGTCCGTCATCTGTTAAAAATATAAGGGACTTCCAAGTTACTGGTAGCAGAAAGGCTCTGGAAAAGCGAAATGGCCCTTGCCCCCCAAAAGAAATTCAAAAAATTTTGTGCTCCCAAATCCAAATGCCTATTCTACAATAATTTGTTCTCCAATTGTCAAATAGCACTCCGTCCCCCCCAGATCTCGCCGTATGGCTGAGCGGTACGATACAGCCACATATGGGGTATTGGCACTTTTAGAAGAAATTGTGTGACACATTTCGGCACCATTTTTACCCATTGCCCTGTGTGAAAATGTAAAATCTGAGGGTAAAACATTTTTTTGTGGTAAAAATATAATTATGCTTTTTTCACTGCCCAATGGTATAAATTTAAAAATTAAAAAATACTCACTACTTCCCTAGATGAATTCCTTGAGAGGTGTAGTTTACAAAATGGGGTCACTTGTGGGGGTTTCTGCTGTTTCTGCATGTCAGCGACTCTTCAAATGTGACATGGTGTCTGCTGCCTATCCCAGCCAACATAGCGCTCCTTTCTCTTCCGAACCCTGCCGTACACCAAAGCAGTGGTTTTCCCCCACATATGGGGTATCGGCGTGTTCAGGAGAAATTGCACAACAAATTTCATGGTGCAATTTATCCTATTACCCTTAAGATAATGCAAAATTAAGGGATGAAAAACGTTTTTGCGGGAAAAATGTGAAAATTTTATTTTTACAGCTGATTATTATAAACTTCTGTGAAGCACCTTGGGGTTCAAGGTGCTCACCACACATCTAGATAAGTTCCCTAAGGGGTCTAGTTTCCAAAATGGTGTCACTTGTGGGGGGTTTCCACTGTTTAGGCACATCAGGGGCTCCCCAAATGCAACATGGCGTCCGCTAATTATTCAAACAAATTTTGCATTCAAAAAGTCAAATGGCGCTCCTTTCCTTCCGAGCCCTGCCGTGCACCCAAACAGTGGTTTGCCTCCACATATGGGGTATCGGCGTGTTCAGGAGAAATTGCACAACAAATTTCATGGTGCAATTTATCCTATTACCCTTATGATAATGCAAAATTAAGGGATGAAAAACGTTTTTGCGGGAAAAATGTGAAAATTTTATTTTTACAGCTGATTATTATAAACTTCTTTGAAGCACGTTGGGGTTCAAGGTGCTCACCACACATCTAGATAAGTTCCCTAAGGGGTCTAGTTTCCAAAATGGTGTCACTTGTGGGGGGTTTCCACTGTTTAGGAACATCAGGGGCTCTCCAAACGCAACATGGCGTCTGCTAATTATTCAGACAAATTTTACATTCAGAAAGTCAAATGGCGCTCCTTCCCTTCCAAACCCTGCCGTGCGCCCAAACAGTGGTTTTCCCCCACATATGGGGTATCGGCGTGTTCAGGAGAAATTGCACAACAAAATTAATGGTGCAATTTATCCTATTACCATTATGATAATGGAAAATTAAGGGATGAAAAACGTTTTTGTGGGAAAAATGTGAAAATTTTATTTTTACAGCTCAATATTATAAACTTCTGTGAAGCACCTTGGGGTTCAAGGTGCTCACCACACATCTAGATATGTTCCCTAAGGGGTCTAGTTTCCAAAATGGTGTCACTTGTGGGGGGTTTCTACTGTTTAGTCACATCAGGAGCTCTCCAAACGCAACATGGTGTCTGCTAATTATTCAGACAAATTTTACATTCAAAAAGTCTAATGGTGCTCCTTCCTTTCCGAGCCCTGCCGTGCGCCCAAACAGTGGTTTTCCCTCACATATGGGGTATCAGCACGCTCAAGAGAAATTGCACAAAAAATTTTGGGGTCCATTTTTTCCTGTTACCCCTGTGAAAATAAAAAAAATTGGGTCTAAAGTAACATTTTTGTGAAAAAAGTTAAATGTTAATTTTTTTCTTCCACATTCCAAAAATTTCTGTGAAGCACCTGAAGGGTTAATAAAGTTCTTGAATGTGGTTTTGAGCACCTTGAGGGGTGCAGTTTTTAGAACTGTGTCACTTTTGGGTATTTTCTGTCATAAAGACCCCTCAAAGTGACTTCAAATATGATGTGGTCCCTAAAAAAATGTTTTTGTAAATTTTGTTGGAAAAATGAGAAATCGCTGGTCAACTTTTAACCCTTATAGCTCCCTAACAAAAAAAAATTTTGGTTCCAAAATTGTGCTGATGTAAAGTAGACATGTGGGAAATGTTATTTATTAAGTATTTTGTGTGACATATTTCTCTGATTTAAGGGCTTAAAAATTCAAAGTTTGAAAATTGCAAAATTTTCAAAATTTTCGCCAAATTTCCGATTTTTTCACAAATAAACGCATGTGATATCAAAGAAATTTTACCACTATCATGAAGTACAATATGTCACGAAAAAACAATCTCAGAATCAGGGGGATCCGTTGAAGCGTTCCAGAGTAATTGCTTCATAAAGTGACAGTGGTCAGAATTGAAAAAATTGGCCCGGTCACGAAGGCAAAAACAGGCTCTGGTGCGAAGTGGTTAATTGAAATAAACACACAATTCTTTATTGTTCTAAATGAAACCATACTTACCATCACGCCCATTCCAGCTGAAGCCAACGATCTCCTGCAATAAAAGTAAAATAGCAAACCAACCTCATCCTTACCTTTCCATGGTTCCCACGACGGCTCCAGCTCTGCTACATCGAGATGACAGGCTGGACCGCAGCAGAACGCTGCCATCCAGCCTGTCATCCCGCAGACACTGAGAAGCGCAGGCTTGCTTGCGCTCCTCAGTGTCTGGCTGTGACGGCATAAAGATGAGCCGAGGTCATGTCCAATGAGCTCGGCTCACCTCATGCACGTCACTGACAGCGTGGGAGAATTCTCACGCTGAAGCGCTGAGTGCAGGAGAATTTTCCCACGCTGTCAGTGACGTGCATGAGGCTGATATTTAAATTTGGCGCACAAATCTGTGATTGGTCGCGGGCAGCGTCCGCGACCAATCAGCACAGTAGTGTTTAACTTTGGCGGCAAGATCAGTGATTGGTCGCGGTCAAGACGGCGACCAATCACCGATTTGTGCGGCACATTTAAATAGCGGCCACGACCAATTGGATGTCAGCGCCGCTCCCCGGTCCTCCCTTCACGCCCTAGCCGCATGGATGTCAGCGGCGCTGCCTGTGCGGATACTTCCGCTGCGAGAACCCGGGACATGAGCGGGCGCTCGGAGCAGAAGTATCCCGACCCGCAGCGCCGCTCCCCGGTCCTCCCTTCACACCCTAGCCGCTGATGTCCCCACAGTATTCGCATGGTGTTACAAAGGTCCAGACATTTGTGTTAAAAATCGCTGATTGGTCGCTGGCGCTGCCCGCGACCAATCACCGATTTGGGCGCCAAATTTAAATATCGGCCGCGACCAATCACCCATCTTGGCTCCACATTTAAACACCGCTGTACTGATTGGTCGCGGACGCTATTTAAATGTGGCGCCAAAATCGGTGATTGGTCGCGCCCAGCGTCGGCGACCAATCAGCACAGCGGTGTTTAAATGTGGAGCCAAGATCGGTGATTGGTTGCGGCCGATATTTAAATTTGGCGCCCAAATCGGTGATTGGTCGCGGGCAGCGCCAGCGACCAATCAGCGATTTTTAACACAAATGTCCAGATCTTTGTAACACCATGCGGATACTGTGGGGAGATCAGCGGCTAGGGTGTCAAGGGAGGACTGGGGAGTGGAGCTGCGGGTCGGGATACATCTGCTGCGAGCAGTCGCTCATCTCCCGGCTTCTCGCAGCGGAAGTATCCGCACAGGCAGCAGCGCTCCACGGTCCTCACTAATACGATTCCGCTCCCCGCTCCTCACCAATACGATTCGCTGATTGGTCGCGCTCTCCGCACGCGACCAATCAGTGATCTTGGCGCTAAAGTTAAACACCGCTCTGCTGATTGGTCGCGGAAACTGCCCGCGACCAATCACCGATTTGGGCGCCACATTTAAATAGCGGCCGCGACCAATCAGTGAGATTGGCGCCAAATTTAAACAACGCTCTGCTGATTGGTCGCGGACTCCAGCAGTGACCAATCAGCGAGATTGGCGCCAAATTTAAAACCCGCTCTGCTAATCGGTCGCGGATGCCGGCCGCGACTAATTAGCATTATTGGCGCCAAATTTAAACACCGCTCTGCTGATTGATCGCGGTCGCCGTCCGCAGCCAATCAGCAGTATTGGCGCCAAATTTAAACCCTGCTCGGCTGATTGGTCACGGTTGCCGGCCGCGACCAATCAGCAGTATTGGCGCCAAATTTAAACCCCGCTCTGCTGATGGGTCACGGTTGCCGGCCGCGACCAATCAGCGATTTTGGCGCCAAATTGAAACACCACTCTGCTGATTGGTCGCGACCGGCGATTGCGACCAATCAGCATTATTGGCGCCAAATTTAAACCCCGCTCTGCTGATTGGTCGCGACCGCTGGCCGCGACTAATCAACATTGTTGCCGCCAAATTTAAACACCGCCCTGCTGAATGGTCGCGGTCGTGACCAATCACCGTTATTGGCGCCAAATTTAAACACCGCTTTGCTGATTGGTCGCAACCGCAACCAATCAGCATTATTGGCGCAAAATTTAAACACCGCTTTGCTGATTGGTCGCGACCAATCAGCATTATTGGCGCAAAATTTAAACCCCGCTCTGCTGATTAGTCGCAACCGCCGGCCGTGACCAATCAGCGATATAGTCGCCAAATTTCAACACCGCTTTGCTGATTGGTCGCGGTTGCTGGCCGCGACCAGTCAGCGATTTTGGCACCAAATTTAAACACTGCTCTGCTGATTGCGCCGGGTCTGCCGCATACATATTCTAGAATACCCGATGCGTTAGAATCGGGCCACCATCTAGTTTCATGAAATAATTTTAAAAAAAATTGACGTGGGGCTTCGCACTATATTTGTGTCCAGCCAGGTACAGCAGGCAGGAACGGGCTGCCCCCAACCACCAGCTGGCTATTTGTACCTGGTTGGACACAACAATATAGGGAAGCCCTTTTTTTCTTAATTATTTCATGAATTTCATGAAATAATTTAAAAAAAAAATACGGGGGGCTTCGCCCTATTTTTGTGTCCAGCCAGGTACAACTAGGCAGCTGGGGGCTGGAATCTGCAGCGCAGGGAGGCCCAAGCTTTCTGGGTCCCCCCTGCTGCAAATTGCAGTCCGCAGCCACCCCGGAAAATGGCGCGTTCATAGAAGCGCCATCTTCTGGCGCTGTACCCAACTCATCCAGGGCCCTGGTTCGGTGGCTCACTGGGTAATAAAGGGGTTAGTGCCAGCTTGGCATTATCAGCTGGCCCTAAGCCCGAAATTCATGGGGTCACGCCAATATTAGACATGACCGCCATGAATTTCTAGTAAAGTATTTAAATAAAACACAACACCCAGAATAAAGTCCTTTAATTGAAATAAACACACAATTCTTTATTGTTCTAAATTAAACCATACTTACCGTCACGCCCATTCCAGCTGAAGCCAATGTCTTCTGCAATAAAAGTAAAATAATAAAGCAACCTCATCCTTACCTTTCCATGGTTCCCACGACAGCTTCAGCTCTGCTACATCGAGATGACAGGCTGGACCGCAGCAGAACGCTGCCATCCAGCCTGTCATCCCGCAGACACTGAGAAGGGCAGGCATGCTTGCGCTCCTCAGTGTCTCGCTGTGACGGCATAAAGATGAGACAAGTTCATGTCCAATGATCTCAGCTCACCTCATGCACGTCACTGACAGCGTGGGAAAATTCTCCTGCACTCAGCGCTACAGCGTGAGAATTCTCCCACGCTGTCAGTGCCGTGCATGAGGTGAGCTGAGATCATTGGACATGAATGAGCTCACCTCATGCACGTCACTGACAGCGTGGGAAAATTCTCACGCTGTAGCGCTGAGTGCAGGAGAATTCTCCCACGCTGTCAGTGATGTGCATGAGGTGAGCTGAGTTCATTGGACATGGACTCGTCTCATCTTTATGCCGTCACAGCGAGACACTGAGGAGCGCAAGCATGCCTGCGCTTCTCAGTGTCCGCGGCATGGCAAGCTGGATGGCAGCGTTCTGCTGCGGTCCAGCCTGTCATCTCGATGTAGCAGAGCTGAAGCTGTCGTGGGAACCATGGAAAGGTAAGGATGATGTTGCTTTATTATTTTACTTTTATTGCAGGAGATCGTTGGCTTCAGCTGGAATGGGCGTGGTGGTAAGTATGGTTTAATTTAGAACAATAAAGGAATGTGTCTTTATTTCAATTAAAGGACTTTATTCTGGGTGTTGTGTTTTTTTTAACTTTGACTATGGGATTAGTAATGGGGGTGTCTTATAGACGCCTCTCCATTACTAACCTGGGCTTGATGTCAGCTGGCATTATAAGCTGACATCAACCCCAGCCCTATTACCCCACTGACACCGCTACAGGGCAGTGGGAAGAGCGAGGCTAAGTGCCAGAATTAGCGCATCCTATGAATGCGCCAGTTCTGGGGCGGCTGACGGCTGGTGTTTCTTGCCTGGAGGGGGCCAATATTCATGGCACCCTTCCTGGGCTATTAATATCAGCCCCCAGCTGTCTGCCTAGCCTTTGCTAGCTATTAAAATAGGGGGGACCCCACGTCATTTTTTTGGGGGGGGTCCCCCATTTTAATAGCTAGTAAAGGCTAGGTATTCAGCTGGGGGCTGATATTAGTAGCCTGGGAAGCTCCATGGGCATTACCCCCCTCCCAGGCTTCAAACATCTGCCCCAGCCGTCTGCTTAACCTCCGCTAGAGCCTAAAATTATGGGGAACCCCATGCCAATTTTTTTTTAAATAAATCCTTTATTTTAACACTAAATGACAAGTACAGTAAGCAACACTGTCACTGTACTTCATATATATGTGACTGACATGTTTCTATCTATCTAATCTATGTGTGATTCTCTATTCCTTCTATTCTAGATTGTCGGGTACCGCTGCTGAATTGCCGGCCGGCTTTTTTAAAGAGACGGTGCATGAAAACACTATTATTTTTTTTAATAAATCCTTTACACTAAATGACAAGTACAATATGCAACACTGTCACTGTACTTCATATATGTGACTGACATGTTTCTATCTATCTAATCTATGTGTGATTCTCTATTCTTTCTATTCTAAATTGTCGGGTACCGCTGCTGAATTGCCGGCCGGCTTTTTTAAAGAGACGATGCATGAAAACACTATTATTTTTTTTGATAAATCCTTTACACTAAATGACAAGTACAGTAAGCAACACTGTCACTGTACTTCGTATATATGTGGCTGACTCATTTCTATCTATCTAATCTATGTGTGATGCTCTATTCTTTCTGTTCTAAATTGTCGGGTACCGGTCTATGCCGCTGCTGAATTGCCGCTTTTCATGTTTCACTGTGAGCACTGTTCCTATCGATTTGGGCAATCACTGTAATGCCACAACCACCATGGCTGTGGCATTAAAGTGAGTGGCAAGCAATCCCTGCATGATTGGTGCTCAAAATAGCGCCAGACATGCAGGACACACTTTTGGTGCACGAACAGTTATCGAACATAACCTCGAACAGCCGAATTTTTTGCAAATCGTTCGGGTTCGTCGAACAACTCGAACACCGCCCAAAACAGCTCGAATTTGAGATTGGCGAACAGTTCTAGTCGAACACCGCTCATCTCTAGTAAACATCTTAGTTTGGCTGGAAGATGTTCTTTCTTCTGCAGATGTTACTGTTGCTTTAAAACCTACCCCATGGACACAACCTTTTTTTCCCTTCCCAACACGCCTATTCCCCTTTCCACCATCAGCAGGCCTTTTTCCACTCATTTTGGTGGTTAACTAATTGACAACTCTGGAGTTGTTTGCACAAAAAACAATGGATGGGAACCGAGCAGAGCTGAGTGGCCAAACTGTGGTATTAGCTCAAAATTATTGGCTGGGTTAGATACAGTAAAACAATTTTATTACATACACAGGTGGTGGAGGTTAGTATACATGGACTAATAGAACAAGTCCCACACACTGCTACAAGCCCAAATTTTTTATCAGAGCTAGATGCAGATAAAAATTATTTTTCATTTGCAACCTGGTGGAGGTTAGTATAGATGGACTAATAGAACAAGTCCCACACACTGCTACATGCCCAAATTTTTTTTCAGAGCTAGATGCAGATAAAAATAATTTTGAATTTGCAACCTGGTGGAGGTTAGTATAGATGGACTAATAGAACAAGTCCCACACACTGCTACAAGCCCAAATATTTTTTCAGAGCTAGATGCAGATAAAAAAAAATTTTAATTTGCAACCTGGTGGAGGTTAGTATAGATGGACTAATAGAACAAGTCCCACACACTGCTACAAGCCCAAATATTTTTTCAGAGCTAGATGCAAATAAAAATTATTTTTAATTTGCAACCTGGTGGAGGTTAGTATAGATGGACTAATAGATCGAGTCCCACACACTGCTACAAGTACATATATTTTTTCAGAGCTAGATGCAGATAAAAATTAATTTTAATTTGCAACCTGGTGGAGGTTAGTAAAGATGGACTAATAGAACAAGTCCCACACACTGCTACAAGCCCAATTTTTTTTTCTGAGCTAGATGCAGATAAAAATTATTTTGAATTTGCAACCTGGTGGAGGTTAGTATAGATGGACTAATAGAACAAGTCCCACACACTGCTACAAGCCCAAATTTTTTTTCAGAGCTAGATGCAGATAAAAATTATTTTTAATTTGCAACCTGGTGGAGGTTAGTATAGATGGACTAATAGAATGATGCTATGCCCAAAAGGTTTTACTTGGCTTGGTGCAGTAAAAAAATTTGTATTCTATACACAGGTGGTGTAGCTTGCAACACAGATAGGCTACTCCACTGACTAACACATTCTGCAAGAGGCCAAAAAGGATTTGCTTAGCTAGATTTAGCCAAATGCTGTGAAAAAAACTTGCACAGCACTGGCACAGACCTGCCTGGCAAAAAGTGATAGGAACTGATGTAACCTAGCCCTCAAAAGGACTGCAATAACAATTACTACTACTACTCCCAACCTATCTATTTAAGAGCACAGACCTGCCTGATAAAAGTCGTAGGAAATGATGTAACCTAGTCCTCAAAAGGACTGCTATCACAACTGTTCCCTACTCCCAAGCTATCTGTATATTTCAGAGAAAATTGGCTTGAAATGAACACTCAAAGTATAGCTCACACAGCAACAGTGGTGCCGTCTAACACGCAGCTGCAGCAGTGAGAAAATAGTGGCTACGTGGAAAATGGCTGGGTCTTATAGGGCAAGGACTTGTGACATACACTGCCAATGACACATGTCCTTTCTTGTGCGAAAAAAAGCAGTTCGCTCCGCGTGTGCGCTGCTGATAGGCTGACAGATTGCACCTCCCCACTGTAAATGCGGGAAAGAGAAAAAAAAATTGGAGATCTTCATTATTTATGCAGAGATCCATCCCCTGCCCCTCCCCCCGCTCCGCTGTACACTCAAACTGCGTATTAACATTAATTTTCAGCATTACTGAAAAAAAATCCAGTTATGATTTTGGTGCACGAACAGTTATCGAACATAACCACGAACAGCCGAATTTTTTTCAAATCGTTCGTGTTCGCCGAACGGCTCGTACGCCACCCAAAACAGCTCGAATTTGAGATTGGCTAACAGTTCGAGTCGAACACCGCTCATCTCTACTATTCAGTACTTTCAATTCTCTCCTCCGTCCACCAGCATCCCCTCCCTCTCCTCTCATTTCAGCTGAAGACTTTGCCTCATTCTTCAAGCAGAAGATTGACAACATAAGGAAAAGCTTTTGCTTAAAGTCCCCACAGCCCCTCTCCACAACTACTCAAATCTCCTCCAAAACCAGCATCTCCGCAATCACGGAAGATCAACTTTCCTCTTTACTCTCCAAATCACATCTCACCACCTGTGAACTTTACCCAATACTGCGCCACCTCATTCCAAACCTTACCACAGTCTTCATCCCAAGTCTAACCCACCTCTTCAACCTGTCACTAACAACTGGTGTCTTCCCCTCATGCTTCAAACCTACCTCGATCACACCCATCCTCAAAAAAACCTCCATTAAGCCATCCTCTATGTCTAGCTATTGCCCCATCTCACTTCTCCCATATGCCTCCAAACTACTGGAACAACACGTCCATTTTGAACTGTCCTCCCACCTCTCCTCCTGCTCCTTCTCTGACCATTTACAATCTGGCTTCTGACTGCACCTTTCGACTGAAACCACCCTGACTAAAGTCACCAACAACCTACTAACCGCCAAATCCAAGCGACACTACAACACTACTCTGTCCTCCTTCTCCTTGACCTGACATTTGCCTTCGAAAGAGTGGACCATTTCCCTCTTACTACAAACTTTCTGATCTCTTGGCATTACAGACTTGGCCCTATCTTGGATCTCCTC
This sequence comes from Phyllobates terribilis, assembly GCF_046119375.1. Classification (NCBI taxonomy): domain Eukaryota; kingdom Metazoa; phylum Chordata; class Amphibia; order Anura; family Dendrobatidae; genus Phyllobates; species Phyllobates terribilis. Next base: position 461,061,036 of record NW_027362764.1, read on the forward strand.
GTACCTAACAGAGAGGACATTCAGTGTCTCACACACCACATCCTCATCTCGCCCCCTATGTGTCGGTGTCCCCCAAGGATCAGTTCTAGGACCCCTGTTCTTCTCCATCTACACCTTCAGCCTGGCACAACTCATAGAGTCTCCCAGCTTTCAGTATCACCTCTATTCTGATGACACGCAGATCTACTTCTCTGGACCTGATATCACCTCCTTATTAACCCCCCCAACTGACCTATCCATCAAAGTCAATGGCTGCCCACTCTCCCCAGTCCCGCAAGCATGACTCCGATCTGTCCTTCAAATGTCAGATCCAAACCCTTTCCACTTGCTGCCGACTCCAACTCCAAAATATCTCCGGGACCGCACCTACCTCAACCATGAATCTACAAAATCACCAGTGCACACCTGCATCATCTCCCACCTCGACTACTGCAACCTCCTGCTCTGTGGCCTCCCTTCTAGCACTCTCGCACCCCTCCAATCTATCCTAAACTCTACTGGTCGACTAATCCTTCTGTCACCCCGCTATTTCCCAGCTTTTTCCCTTTGTCAATTCCTGCGCTGGCTACCAGTTGCCCAGAGACTCCAGTTGAAAACCTTAACTTTGGCATACAAAGCAATCCAAAACTTGTCTCCTCCATGTATCTGTGACCTAGTCCCCCTGTACTTACCTGCACACAACCTCCCATCCTCACAAGATCTCCTTCTCTACTTCCCTCTTATCTCTTCTTGCCACAATCTCATATAAGATTTGTCCCATGCATCTCCCCTACTGTAAAACTCTGTACCCCAACACATCAGACTCTCGCCTACCGTGGAAACCTTCAAAAGGAAAGTGAAGAACCACCTCTTCCGACAAGCATACAACCTGCAGTAACCCTTGCTCCACCATACCGCTTGCATGACCAGCTGTACCCTCACCTATTTTATCCTCACCCATCCCTTGTAGATTGTTAGTGAGCCCTCACGGGCAGTGTCCTCTCTCCTCCTGTAACAGTCAGTGACCCCTTTTCACATGTAAAGCGCCATAAAATAAATGGCTCTATAATAATAAATAATAATTATACTACTTGTACTGTGGGTCAATTGATGCCACTTTCCTGGTGTCTGCCTTAATTTGAACTGTTTTGGCAGCTTTTGGGCCCATTTGAAGGTGTTGTGTATGCGTTTGGTGTTGCCTCCCATTGAATCCAATGGGGTTCAGTACATTCAACGAATTATTCGGCAAACATCGGCAAGTTTGCCGAACTGGAACGTACCGAATGTTGAAAGATTCGCTCATCTCTAATGCTAACCCTTTTGCCAGGCTGCCCAGAGGCAACAACAAGCTGTCCTCGGTGGGAGGAGTATCGTCTAGGTCCTCTATATCCCACCAGCCATGCTCTAGTGATACCCGTGAGCAGCTTTGAGTGCCACACTGCTGTGAACATATATGTATATGTAGCAGAGCTGTGTGTGTCTATATGTGCATAAGTAGCAGAGCTGTGTGTTTACTGTATATATGCATATTTAGCAGATCTGTGTGTCTGCGACACAGGTACTTTAGATGCAGTGACACAGAAACACAGAGCAGCCAGTACAGGGTTAATAAACAGGGGGGATTTATTGTAACAGGGTCAATCTCCATGCAGGGAGTAACAGGGGAAATATGGGGACAACAAGGGAAGTAGCAGGTAACAGGTTATAACCGACAATCCACAGTTTGGCTAGATGTAGCAGAGTCGAAACGGTTGTAATCGGCAGTTTTACACTTAGCTGACTCTTGTTCCCCACAAGGCTGTTGCCGGCTGATGCCGGTGTTGTTTTCTTCTGGCTTCCCTGCCTAAACAATGCTCCGTCTTCTGGCGGCAGCAGGCGGTCTCCGGTTTGACCAGCTGAGCCCCTAGTCCATAACACTGTACCTCACTTGCTCGGCTCCACGGACCCTGCATCTCTTCTCCCTCTAGTCGGGCTTGACTCCAAATGTCAACTGCCTGCTTTCCCACGCAAACCTCCTTTTTCTCCCTCTTCCTAGACATGCCCCCAGCTCCCTGGTCACCTGACTACTGAGCTCTCGCTCTATACACACCCCCAGCGTCCTGGTCACCTGACTCCTTTGCTCGCAGTCTGTCTTCCCCCTGCAACCAGAGGCACGGCCCCGGAAGTTCCAGATCCCTTGCTCTGAAATTACTTACACCCCGGTCTTCCCCCTTACATGTCTATATGTGCATGTTGCAGAGCTGTGTGTGTCTCTATATGCACTTGTAGCAGAGCTGCGTGCATCTATATGTGCAAATGTAGCAGACCTGTGTGTGTCTCTATATGCACATGTAGCAGAGCTGTGTTTGTTTATATGTGCATATGTAGCAGAGCTATGTGTCTATATATGCATATGTGAATATGAATAGCGGTACCAGAGCGCCAATAACAGGGCAAAAATATTAAAAGGACTGATACAGAGTATTACCTCTATATTAACCCCTTGAGTTCATATATGCTCAATAGAGTAAAAAGGATTGTTATAAAATAATGCCTAATGAAGCATATAGGGTTCTTATAAAAAGGATTCGCTGTAAAAAAAAAAAAAAAAAAAAAAAACTTGTGAATCCTATCCTTTTTACTCTATTGAGCATATATGAACTCAAGGGGTTAATATAGAGGTAATACTCTGTATCTGGCCCCGCCCCTTTTAAGTAATTGTATACCTAGTCAAATGTATATAAGGATCAATTGTTTGCTGCTTGTCACACCTGATGAAGGTGGCTGTGTCCACCGAAACGCGTTGTGTGTGTGTATTAATAAATCAGTCCTTTTAATATTTTTGCCCTGTTATTGGCGCTCTGGTACCGCTATTCATATTCACTGATTGTCCTTTTCCCCCTGTTGGGGTGCGGTAGAGTTGCCTTTAACCTATTGTTTTTTCACCTGTGGGAGCAATTTAATTAGAATCACTACCCTGGTTTTCCAAGCTGCGCTGCCTTAACCCCTCCGGAATGCTGCCGGGGGTGTTGGTGAAGCTGGGCGTCTATCTCGGCATTACATGCTACTAACCTGACCACGTGATATACCACCAAGAGATCAGGATCTGTGAACGCCGCTGGAAATAGATGACAGCCACCAACAGAGCGGAGCTTGTGGAGCTTTACACTGGGGTTGTGCAGAGGTGCACAACTTCATAAGGTTAGTAGCCATCCCCACACCCCTCTACAATTGCAATACTGAGTCACCCATTGCGCCTTGTTCTCTCCTCTCTTTACATATATATGCATATGTAGCAGAGCTGGGTGTCTATATGTGCATGTAGCAGAGCTGTGTGTATATGAATATGTATAATACATAGCAGAGCTGTTTGTGTATAATACAAACACTGCAGAGAGACACTAACAATAGATTTATTACCTCCTTATTCTACTCTAGTACATTTAAATTAGTGATAATGACTAGTGATGAGCGAACGTGCTTGGCACTGCTCGGTACTTGCCTGAGCATCACGGTGCTCGACAAGCTCGGCGCTCGACGAGTATTTCCGGGTTGCTCGGGCGGGAACACGGGTCCCCTCCCTGCATGTTTGGCACTCTTTAGAGCAGTAGTTCTCAGCTCCAGTCCTCAAGACCCACCAACAGATCAAGTTTTCAGGATTTCCTTAGTATTGCACAAGTGATAATTCCATCACCTGTGCAATACTAAGGAAATCCTGAAAACATGATCTCTTGGTGGGTCTTGAGGACTGGAGTTGAGAACCACTGTTTTAGAGAGCCAATGAATATGCAGGGATTGCCTGCCACGTACTGTAATGCCGTAGCCATGTTGGTTGTGGGCATTACAGTGATTGGCTTGCCACTCAGCATCATCAGGTCTATATTAGACCTGGCAGCGCTATGATCGTCACAGTCTACCCCGAAAACAGGCAGAGTAGGGAGAGGTGCTGCTGAGTCAGGGAGAGATTTGCTTGTTTATAGTTAGTATAAGTATTCCACAACATATATACAGTATATATCTATCTGAACTAACAGTACTTCTGAGGCCTAATCCAGCTGCATATAATCAGTGTTAGGCAGGAGTTAGGCAGACAGGCAGTGTATATGGCAGAGTGCAGTGCATATAGAGCAAGAGTCCATTTAATGTCCTGTCTGCTGCTGCTGTAATAATTAAATAATTACAGATATTTGTTGACAGATATCAAGGCCCTGGGCAAATTTTTTTTATCTTAATCCTGGTTATTTGCTTAAAAAGCAATCCAGAGTACACAATTTTTCTACTCCATTTGCTTGTTAGCACTGGAGAATACAGTCAGATCTGTTCCATATTTCAGTGATAAAAATCCAGAAATTTCTTTCATTTTCATTTCGTTGCAGTGTGTCGGTCAAGCTATTCGGTCTGTCAGACATATCACCTATAAGATTGTTCCAAAATCAGCCATTTCTACCATTTTCATTTTGTTGCAGTGTGTCGGTCAAGCTATTCACACTAGGTCTCTGTGAAGAATAATATTAGTAATTTACAGGCCTGTTATTTAAAACTGTTATTCTCTGTCAGACATATCACCTATAAGGTATCTAATGATTAAGAACTCATAGTTCGAAACAAGTTTGCTGATCTCCTCCTAAGGCTATTTTAATAATTTTTCTATGACCAAATAAAGTATATTGTTTTTAGAAGATTCGTACAGCTGGATTCTTCCTGGTTTCTTGGTTCATTTTCCCAGTCGCACTACTGGTCCTGTGCTGCAATCTTCTAAGTGGGTGAGCTGATATCCATTTTTTTTTTTTTTTGCTTTCCCTTTTGCCATATCACTTATAAGAGTGTTCCAAAATCAGCCATTTCCTCCATTTTCATTTCGTTGCAGTGTGTCGGTCAAGCTATTCACACTAGGTCTCTGTGCAGAATAATATTAGTAAATTACAGGCCTGCAATTTAAAACCGTGGTTCTCTGTCAGACATATCACATATAACTGTTTTCCAAAATCAGCCATTACTCATGAACGTGGAAAATATTGTCCTCCATTTAAAACGGGCAAGGTGCGTGGCAAGGGACAGGGAAGTGGATGTGATGGTGATGGTGCATGCAGAGGCCAAGGACGTGGCTATGGGCAAGCTGAATTTGTGCAACAACAAACACCCACATCTTGTCGCTCGACCTTCCTGTCCCAATTACTAGGGGACCGCAGTACACAACTATGGAACCCAGAGCAGTGTCAAAAGGTTGTTGGTGGGGTAGCAGATAATGCTTCCAGTCACTTTGCCACCACCAATACCACCCTGTCTTCCACAATGTCAAGTCTCAGTAGGTGTGAGTCTGGATTGCATATTCCTCACCCTGATTCTCCTTCCTCCCACCATGCCGAGTGCCTGGAGACAACTGATCCCACACTTGGACACTCAGAAGAGCTGTTCACTTTTCCATTTGTAGGTTCGGCCCTCTCGCCCGGCCAGCTTCAAACGAGTCAAGAGAAGAACGCATGTAGTGATGCCCAAATATTTGAGCAGCCACGGTCACATGAAGGCAACGGTGGAAAAGTGCAATAACTGTCGCAAGAGGTGGATGATGATGATGAGACACAATTGCCAGAAAGTCAGGAGGAGGACTAGGGTGCGGAAGTGGAAGACGAGGTGGTGGATGATATAGTTACTGACCCAAAATGGCAGGTGGACATACAGAGCAAGGACAGCAGCACACATAGGGAGAGAGGCGTACCACCACAACTGGCAGGAAGAAGCAGTGTTGTGGCCGCAGACACATGGCAGGAAAGCATTCCTCGTAACGCCAACATGACGGAAATTGCCAGAACAACTGTTAGGTCTTCCCGAGTCTAGTTGCTTTTTAATGACTCTGCAGATAACCCCAAAAAGGCCATTTGCACCACCTGCCAGGCCAGCATCAGCATGGATAGCAAAATTAGCAGCCTGCCAACCACCAGCATGATCAGGCACATGGCAGCAAAGCAGCCGACTAAGTGGGCCGAACTCCAGTGTCCAGAAACTGTGTCTGCGGGTGAAACCACTGCTTCTTCCACTGCTATGCGTGCACACCATGGCACATGCCAAGATGCCTCCTGCCCTGCACGTGTCATTGCACACTCTCAAGTAGCACGATAAGCAAGCACGTTCACGTCCTTGTCCAAGCGCAGCAATCAGTTGTTCCTACCCCAGTCCATGGAATGCAAGCGCAAATACGCAGCCAACGCCCAACAGGCCACACTACTAAATTCACACATTTTGCGAATGCTTCCGCTCAAAACTGTCCCTTGGTACTCGGTCCCCAGGCGCCACTATTTCTACCGGTGTGCTGTCTCTGCATTAGACGAGCCCGTGTCCCACAACATTAGCCTTGCCCTCAACAACGCTGTTACTGGGAAAGTCCACCTAACCACGGACACGTGGACAAGTGCTTGTGGGCAAGGACGGTACATCTCGCTGATGGCACACTGGGTTAATATAGTGGAAGCCGGGACCCAGTCGGACCCTGAGACGGAACACATACTCTCGACGCCGGGGATTGCGGGCCCTAGGTCAATCAGGGTTGCTCCCTCATTCTACAGCTCTTGCACCTCATCCTCCTCATCAGCCTCCATCTCAAAAATGACCACTTCAGTCGCAAGCTGGAAGCACTGCAGCACTGCCTCGGCCAAGTGGCAACAGGCTGTGCTGAAGTTAATATTCTTAGGAGACAAACCACACAACGCTGAAGAGTTGTGGACAGCTCTAAAACAGCAGGCTGATCTGTGGCTGACACCGCTGACTCTACAGCCAGGCATGGTCATGTGTGACAATGGCCAGAACCTGGTGGAGGCTCTGAGGTGAGGCAAGCTCACATACGTACTATGCCTGGCCCATGTGCTTAACCTCGTGGTTCAGCGGTTTCTCAAAACCTACTCGGATCTGCCGGATCTTCTTGTCAAAGTATGCTACCTGTGTGCCCATTTTAGAAAGTCAGCTACAGCTTCCGCTGCCCTTGCCGTGCTTCAGCAGCGTTTGCAGCTTCCAGCTCACCGACTGATATGCGATGTCCCCATGCGTTGGAACTCTACATCGTAGATGTTGGGAAGGATTTGTGAGCAGAAGAGAGCAGTTGTTGACTACCAGCATCAACAAGGCCATCAGTATTCAGTTTAGACTCCACACAAAAAACCTCAGGAGTGGACATGGATGTCAGACATATGTACCATCCTCCAAAACTTTGAGGACTCCATCAAGATGGTGAGCGGCGATGACGCCATAATTAGCGTCACCATTAGTGTTGAGCGATACCTTCCGATATCGGGAAATATTGGATCGGATTGGATCGGACAGATACCAAAAAATATCGGATATCGCCGATTCCGATACCGGAAACCAATGCAAGTCAATGGGACACAAATATCGGAATGAAAATAAACCCTTTCTTTCCTTGTAGGATAATTCTACATGAAGGAAAACAACTAAGAATAATGTAGAATGTATTACATGAAAAGCCTGCAATTCAGCAGCGGCATATACCGGTACCCGACAATTTAGAACATAAAGAATAGAGCATCACACATAGATTAGATACATAGAAACATGTCAGTCACATATATAAGAAGTACAGTGACAGTGTTGCTTACTGTACTTGTCATTTAGTGTTAAAGGATTTATTAAAAAAAATAACAGTGTTTTCATGCACCGTCTCTTTAAAAAAGCCGGCTGGCAATTCAGCATCGGTACCCGACAATTTAGAATAGAAGGAATAGGGCATCACACATAGATTAGATACATAGAAACATGTCAGTCACATATATAAGAAGTACAGTGATAGTGTTGATTACTGTACTTGTCATTTAGTGTTAAAATAATGGATTTATTTAAAAAAAAATTGGCGTGGGGTTCCCCGTAAATTTAGTCTCTCGACACCCCCATTACTAACCCCATAGTCAAAGTTAAAAAAACACAAACACCCAGAATAAAGTCCTTTAATTGAAATAAACACACAATTCTTTATTGTTCTAAATTAAACCATACTTACCATCATGCCCATTCCAGCTGAAGCCAACGATCTCCTGCAATAAAAGTAAAATAATAAAGCAACATCATCCTTACCTTTCGATGGTTCCCAGGACGGCTTCAGCTCTGCTACATTCACATGACAGGTGGATTGCAGCCGAAAGTTGCCATCCAGCTTGCCATGACGCAGACACTGAGAAGCGCATGCTTGCGCTCCTCAGTGTCTGGCTGTGACGGCATCCAGATGAGCCGAATTCATTTCCAATGAACTCAGCTCACCTCATGCACGTCACTGACAGCGTGGGAGAATTCTCCTGCGCTCAGCGCTTTAGCAGGAGAATTCACCCACGCTGGGATGGCATTGAGATGACAGGCTGGATCACAGCTGAGCGCTGCCATCCAGCATGCCATCCTTCATAGACACTGCAGAGTGCAGGCATGCTTGCGCTCTGCAGTGTCTCTGAAGGACGAATAGCTGGATGACCCTCGCGTTGTCCAAATTTTGGATGACAGTCATTACTGGTTGGTGACACTTCTAGACCCACACTACAAGGAGAACTTTCTGTCTCTTATTCCCGCGCAGGACAGGTCTAATAAAATGGGGCAATACCAGAAGGCCCTTGTTGCGGAATTATTGAAAAAATTCCCATCTGAAAACGCTGGCGGCAGAGATCACAGTTTGTTGGACAACCAAGGAGTACAGGCAAGAGAGACACAAATGCAATCCAGTAGAGGCAGGGGAACACTGTCAAAGTTCTGGAACATTTTTCTCAGACCCTCCCATCGCACAGGCCCTGAGGTGTGGGATACTCTCACAAGGAGGGAAAAGTTTCAGAAGATGGTGAGGGAGTACCTCATCGACTGTACCAACGTCCTCCATGATTCCTCTGTGCCTTATAATTATTGGGTATCCAAACTGGACACGTGGCATGAACTGGCTCTCTACGTCTTGGAGGCCTTGGGCTGCGCTGCAGCTAGCGTTTTGTCAGAGCGGGTTTTTAGTGCCGCCGGTGGAATTATAACCGATATGTCCATCCGCCTGTCAACTGAAAATGCTGAAAGGCTGACTCTTATAAAAATGAACAAGGACTGGATTGGGCCAGACTTCACAACACCACCGAATTATAGCAGTATAACATAAATTCAAATACAGTGTTCATTTTTTGGGAGCTCTAACTCTATTCCCATGCACCTTTGTCTTTACACCCAGACATGGGAATACGCTTCCTGATTTTGTCTATTTGCTCTTGTCCTCTTCCTTCTCCTCATCCTCATCCTCCTCCATATCACCATCATATCTACCATATCACCATATCAACGTCTCTTGCAAGGTGCATTGGAGTTCCTACAAATTTTTGGCAGCAGTTGTATTCATTGCATAGGCAAACAGTATTTGAGACCCACTTCCTAATAATGGGAACATTGATTTCAGGAGGCCCTCTGACCTCTACGTCTCTTGCAAAGTGCATTGGAGTTCCTCCAAATTTTTGGCTGCCATTGCATTCACTGCATAAGCAAACAGTGTGGGAGACCCACTTCCTAATAATGGGAACATTGTTTTCAGGAGGCCCTCCGACCTCTACGTCTCTTGCAATGGGAATGGGAGAGCCTCCAAATATTTGCCAGCTGTTGCATTCACTCCATAGGGAAACAGTATGGGAGACCCACTTTTTTTAATGGGAACATGTCATACTCGTTACTGTAGCCCAGCTCCATGTGTCTTTAAATTGTTAGTAGGGTTTTCCCTAAATTTTGGCAGCCATTGGACTCACTGCAAACCCTATAACTGGATAGCAGACCCTCTCCTTTATAACGGGAACATTTCGTACTCATTACTGTGGCCCACCTCTATGTGTGTTTAAATTGTTAGTGGGGTTTTTCCTAAATTTTGGCAGCCGTTGGACTCACTGCATATCATATAACTGGATAGCAGACCCTCTCCTTTCTAATGGGAACATGTCGTTACTATGGCCCATCTCTATGTGTCTTTAAATTGTTAGAGGAGTTTTTCCTAAATTTTGGCAGCCATTGGACTCATTGCCTACCCTATATATGGAGGGCAGACCCTCTCCTTTCTAATGGGAACATGTCATTACTGTGGCCCAGCTCTATGTGTCTTTATATTGTTAGTGGGTTTTTCCTAAACTTTGGCAGCCATTGGACTCACTGCATACCCTATAACTGAATAGCAGACCCTCTCCTTTCTTATGGGAACATGTCATTACTGTGGCCCAGCTCCATGTGTCTTTAAATTGTTATTGGGATTTCCTAAACTTTGGCAGCCATTGGACCCAATGCAAACTCTATAACTGGATAGCAGACCCTCTCCTTTCTAATGGGAACATGTCATTACTGTGGCCCAGCTCTATGTGTCTTTAAATTGTTAGTGGGGTTTTTCCTAAATTTTGGCAGCCATTGGACTCACTGCATAACCTATAACTGGATAGCAGACCCTCTCCTTTCTAATGGCAACATGTCATTACTGTGGCTCAGCTCTATTTGTCTTTAAATGGTTAGTGGAGTTTTTCCCAAAATTTGGCAGCCCTTGCAGTCACAGCATGGGCATTACCACTATTAGACCCACTCTTTTATAATGGGAACATATTTTATGTCTCTTCAAAGGGGTATTGGGTTGCATCCAAATTTTTAGCAGCCTTTGCTGTCACTGCTTATAAAATAACAGTATAGGAGACCCACTCTTTAATAATGGGAGCAACAAAGCTTTGCCGACTGCTGGCCCTAAAAATAGTGTTTGTGACTTTCACAATACCTCCTTCATAAATGAAACAGGATGTGTCTGATGATGTTTCACACACCACATGGCCAGATAAGGTTGTAAAATGTTAAAATGACATTTCCTGGTGAACGCATTTGTCTTTGTTGAAAGCAATGCAAAAGTGCAAAAACGCATCAAAAATGCTACATGTGAACATATCCCAAGGTGTGGAGGAGCATTTTTGTTTTTGGTTATTTATTTTGCCTTACATACAAGTCATTATCCTGGAAACGATGTTCCTTAACATATTTCCTAGGAAAATCCATTTTGGTTTCGTTTTTGTATGTTTTATTGTGAGTCCATAAAAGTGGTGTAAAACTCTGACAACGTTGTTGACAGCAGTGACATGGGAGTCAGAAATGCTTCCAGGGGTCTTCCCCATGCTGTTCCCATGTCATTTCAGCACTGTTCCCATTGATTTTAGCAATTTTTAGGCCCTCTGCAGACCGCCAGGCGGAGCCGTCTGACAAATACTCGAGTTTCCCATAGACTTACTTTGGGCTCGTTACTCGGACCGAGCACTCGAGCATTACAATCTTCTCGACCCGAGCAACGAGTACCCGAGTATTTTAGTGCTCGCTCATCACTAATAATGACCTTCACTTTCCACCGACAGGGAAGTTTTAATTAATAGGAAAAATGTTTTTCCTATTTTCTGCTGTCTAAACCTGGGGTGCATCTTATGTTAAAATGCGTCTTATAATCAAAAAAATATTGTAAATGTCTTATACTGAAGGATATAAAAAGGACACCAGATCATATATTTAACCTGCCATTCGTTACTACTTGCTGTAAAATTCCAGTCAAGTTTACAATATTTTAAAGAAACACTGGTGTCTTTTATATGATGATCACTATCTTTATAATATATTAACTAATAAACAGGTTATAATTCATCTGGGAGCTAGAACCATTAAACCGTTTATAGCTTCATTGTAGCCCAAGCTGGAATGAGAAGAGGGTAAAAAAAGAATTGGGAATTGGTTGAAGTGGGTATATAAATGTGGGCAGACTAAATGTGAAACGAGCAACATCATCACCCATGGTACTGATAATATGACCCTTCTATAGTTTTATTGGCGCGTATGGGAGAATTTGCTTCCCACAAACGCCAAAAAATGCCAACTCATAATGCAAATGCTTAATGAGAATGAAGAGTTTTGACGGCGTAAGAGAATATATATTTTATTACAACATTGCTCAATGTAAAAAATGTACAACACCCATGGGCAGGGCAGGCTCCAGGTTTTTGTGGGCCCGGGGCGAAAGAGTCTCAGTGAGCCCCTTTAACACATACCACAATTCATAATGCACAGATACCGCAGAGAAATATAGATATTGTACAAAGCCAAAGATTCCACCTCTTACATTACATGAGTGATATCTATTGTAAATTCTACCATAGCTCAGAAACCGGCAAATACTTGCAGCGCACAGTGCAGACTGGACAATATAGTCCTCCATACAGTATTATGGGCTCCATATATTGCTCCATACAGAATAATGGACTCCATATAATGCTCCTTACGGAATAATGGACCCCATATAATGCTCCATACAGGATACTGGCCCCCCATAAAATGCTCCATGCAGAATACTGGCCCCCATAAAATGCTCCATACAGAATATTGGCCCTCATATAATGCCCCATGCAGGATGTGCCCCCATATAATGCCCCATGCCTCCTGGGCCCCATATAATGCCCCAAGCAGGCTGTGCCCCCATATAATTCCCCATGCATGCTGTGCCCCCATATAATGCCCAATGCAGGCTGGGCCCCCATATAATGCCCCATGCCTCCTGGGCCCCATATAATGCCCCATGCCACCTGGGCCGCATATAATGCCCCATGCAGGCTGTGCCCCCATATAATGTCTCATGCAGGCTGTGCCCCCATATAATGCCCCATGCAGGCTGTACCCCCATGCCTCCATACATAAAAAAACTCAAATACTCCCCTCACCTCTCCTCACCTGCTCCTGCTGCTCTCATCACTGCCGCTGCTCTGCTCCGGACTCCTCAGCCACGCTGCCATCTTCCCGCTCTCTGCGCTGTGACTGCTCAGCAGAGAGCATGGTGGAAAGATGTCATCGCGCCCTCTGACCTGAGACGTCACAGTCAGGAGCTGCAGAAGATACAGGACCTGCTGCGAAGGCACTAGGAGAGGTAAGTATTGTGCCAGGGTCCTGAGCAAGTGGGAGGGGACCCAGTCAAGGGTGATGGTATCAGACTCCTCCTCTCATGGGTCCCATAGCACACCAGGCTGCCCGACGGTGAGTGAGCCCCCCGCCTGCTCAGGGACCCAGCTCTTGCCCGGGTGCTGATGCCGGGCCTGCCCATGGGCAAAAAGAATTTGAAAGAATATTGGGAGAAATACTTCACATTTGAGAATTTTTTAATTGTGGTAGTGATTATGCTATCTATATGCTGGACTGCCCAGGTGGTTTCCAGTATGTTGGTAGAACCACATTAACCCCTTAAGGCCCGAGGGTGGTTTGCACCTTAATGACCAGGCCAATTTTTACAATTCTGACCACTGTCACTTTATGAGGTAATTGCTCTGGAACGCTCACTATGCATCTAGATAGGTGCCTTGGGGGGTCTAGTTTCCAAAATGGGGTCACTTGTGGGGGAGCTCCAAAGTTTGGGCACACAGGGGCTCTCCAAACGCAACATGGCGTCCGCTAACAATTTGAGCCGATTTTCCATTCAATTTGTTAGCGGACACCATGTCGTGTTTGGAGAGCCCGTGATGTGCTTAAACAGTGGAGCTCCCCCGCAAGTGACCCCATTTTGGAAACTATACCCCTCAAGGATTTTATTAAGGTGTATAGTGAACATTTTGAACCCAGAGGTACGACACAGAATTTGTTTACATTAGGTCATCATATTGAATAAGTTGTCATTAGTCTTGAGCGCAAGTGCTCGCTACTTGAGTTTGCATCGGGTACTCAGGTATGCACCATGTACAGCGTGTGCTCGAGTGACATGCTCGAGTCCCTGCTCCGCATGTTTCACGGTTATTAGACACCCAAAAAAAACCATGCGGAGATCGCTCGTGCATGGCAGGCAATCCCCGTAAAGTTTTTTGGCCGCGAAGCATATGGGGCTGAGACTCGAGCATGTCACTCAAATACCCACGATACTCAATGCATACCAGAGCACCCAATGCAAACTCAAGTAGCGAGCACTTGCGCTCAACACTAGTCGCCATATCGTCATCTTTTTTCTTACTTTTGAAAAAAATCCCAACCCCATCACAACCCCAACCCTAACCCCAACCCCAGCCCTAACCGTAGCACAACCCTAACCGTAGCACAACCCTAACCGTAGCACAACCTTAACCCTAGCACAACCCTAACCCTAGCACAACCCTAACCCTAGCACAACCCTAACCCCAAACCCAGCCCTAACCCTAGCCCAATCCTAACCCAAGAGTTTATTTTTGACGCCGTTCCTCGTGCGGTATAAGTGATTAGACGACTTTATTCTTCGGGTCGGTGTGATTACAGCAATACCAGAATCATATGGGGTTTTTATGACTGACAGCTGTCACACACAAAAAGACGTATTTTTTGTAAAATCTAGTTTTTGCATCGCCATATTTTGAGAGCTATAATTTTTCCAGATTTTGGCAGACAGTCATGTGATGGCTTGTTTTTTGCGGGAAGAGTTGACGTTGTTATTGGTGCCATTTTCAGGCACGTGACATTTTTTGATCGCTTTCTATTCCGATTTTTGAGAGGCAGAATAAACAAAAACCAACAAATCAGGAATTGTTTTTTTTTTTTTTTTATTCTGTTCCGCGTGTGGTAAAAGTGATAAGGTAGCTTTATTCTTCGGGTCAGTACGTTTACAGCGGTACCACATTTATATCGCTTTTCTATGTTTTGCACTTTTACATAATAAAAGCAATTTTATAGAAAAAAATATTTTTAGCATAGCTTTATTCTGAGAGCTATAACTTTTTTATTTTTTGGCTGATGGAGCTGTATGTCAGCTTGTTTTTTGCGGGACGAGATGACGTTTTCAGCGGTACCATTTTTATTTATATTCGTCTTTTTGATCGCGTGTTATTCCTTTTTTTATTTGGCAGTAAGGTGATAAAGCATTGTTTTTTGCTTCGTTTTTTTTTTTTTTTTTTACCGTGTTCACTGAAGGGGTTAACTAGTGGGACAGTTTTATAGGTCAGGTTGTTCCGGACGCGGCGATACCAAATATGTGTACTTTTATTGTTTTTTTTGTTTTTTTTATAATAATATTTATTGATGGGTACATTATATTTTTATTTTTGGTGGATTATTTTATTTATTTTTTTTTAATATTTTTGCAATTTTTTTTTTTTTTTTCACTTACTGACAGCTTTTATACTTTATTACTTTGTCCCACTATGGGACTTTCACTTTTTTTTCTCTGATCGCCTGCATGGCACAGGAATGCAGCACCATCCCTGTGTCATACAGGCTATCAGCGCTGCACAGTGTGAAGATTGTTTGGAGATGCACTGCGCATGTCCAAACAATCTTCCTGCTGTCTGGTGACCCGGATGTTGTCATGACGACATCGGGTCGTCATGGCAACACCCGGGAAGCCTTTGCAGACAGCGCTGGAAGCCGGAAGAGGAGGTGAGTATCTGCGATCACCTCCCCTTGCCCCCGTAATGCTGTGATCGGCTGCGATCGACTTCGATCGCAGCATCGCAGGGGTTAATGTGCTGGGAGCGGTGCAGGACCGCTCCCTGCACATAGTACCGGGTGTCAGCTGTGACAATCAGCTGACACCCTGCGGCGATCGCGCCCGCACAGCCTGTGTGCGCGCGCGATCGCGATGACGTACTAATACGGGTCTGGCTCTTAAGTCCCAGGGCACAGACGCGTATTAGTACGTCAGATGTTATTAAGGGGTTAAAGGCTAAATGTCGTTTGAATTTTTATTTCATAAATGAATAGTACATATGGAAATAAGCAACTTTGTAATATATCTAATCAGACAGATTTGTTTCTTTCTCTACCAGAATTGATCAGTCATTATCAAAATTCTCAATTCTGAGGTAAAATCTGTGTTCAATGAAGACAGACTTTCCCATTACTGAGATAGGAGATGGCAGTTGCTATGGGCACATTTCCATGCAGACAGGAGGAAGGAGAAGGGAAGAGCTAGAGACAGGGCTATTCCTCCCTAATCCTGTCTACATGGAAATGTAGCCGTAGCAACTGCCATCTCCTATCTCAGTAATGGGAAAGTTTGTCTTCACTGAACACAGATTTTACCTCAGAACTGAGAAATTTGATCATGACTGATCAGTCATGGCAGAGAAAGAAGCAAATGTGTCTGATAAGAAATATTACAAAGTTTTCACATGTAGTATTGATTTATGGAACAAAAATTAAAATGATGGTTACTCTTTAACACTTAAATAATTAATGAATAAGAATAGATTCTAAATCAAGAATGAGATTAAAAATCATAGTGTTTCTTATTATTTTACTGCTGAACTTCAGCGTATCCAACTGAGTTGAGAGTAACCCCAATCTGTGTCTTGTTGTTTAGCGTTCCCACCTCAGAGACACAGTAATAGTACATTGTACTGATGAAGGGTCAAACTTGAAATGTGTAGATATAATCTTTAAGTGTTTCAAATGTTTTTACTTGAAATGGTGTCAAGAAAATGCCTGTGGAAATTTTTCTCCGCGAGAAGTCATCCAGATTCATTTTTGGAGCTTATTGGCTCATTGCCACGTGATCCTTGATTTAGGGGGAATAGACATTCTTTCTTCCCTCCTAAAAAAGGTAAGTGTTCATTATTTCATAACAGAAGTTTGATACTTGATCTGCCATGTGTTGGCTGGCCCTCCTTTTTTCTGTTTTACATTACCTATGTCTTGCTCAGGAGAAAGTCTGCTCTAGACTATTGTGGTGGCATGTTCTTCTTTCACCTGTATGTTGCTGCCCACTTATGATTGGTCAACATCATACAGTAAAAAAGTAAAAGATAAATTTCTGGTAATGCCCAGTTAGACTTATCATGAATTGTAACATAAACTTTACTTTAGCTAATATCGTCAGAACTGAAAACAGAAATTAAAAAATAAAAACTATATTTTACTCAGCCTTTACTATTCCTTTGATGTGGCCAGTTTATAATGCTCAACCTGGTAAAAGGTCCTCTTTAAAGGTCCTCTAATGATCTTGTGATCAAAAGTAGCAACACAAATATATACTAATTCCTTTATTCAGACCCATAACTCCCAAAATGTAAGGCTCACATAAACTTTTAGGGTGCTCCAGGTACAATAACAGATTATTATAGTTGTACTACAAGATATGTGGTGTCTGCTGTCAACTTGTCAAGACCCATCCAGTGTCTCAAAAGTGATTGCATGGACCAGGTAGTCTGAAAGGGATTAAAAATCTTGAGCACATTTTGGTTCTTGACTAAATAATCTTTCAAATTATTGCTCCTTACAACTTATTTACCCATAAGGAAGCCATTAGAGCAAAATATATGGTGGAGTCCTGCAGTTGGGTCATGATTTCCATGTGCGCCATTGGTAAAGAGACATTTTTATGCACTTGCATCATAGTTCAAGTTACCAAAGTCCAAAGTTTTTCTGTTATGCGAATTAGGACTTAGGGAACATTCCCCACATTGACACTTGATGACATGTACTATACTGGGAAGTATTAACTAGTGTTGAGCCACCCCCGTAGTGTTCGAGTTCGGTTCGGTTCGTCGAACACCCGTGTGTTCGCCGAACTGTTCGTCGAACTGTTCGTCGAACACCTTCGAACACCGTTAAAACCAATGGCAGGCAAACAAAAACACATAGAAACACATAGAAAACACCTTCAAAGGTGTCCAAAAGCTGACAAACTGCTCAGAAGACACAACTAACACATGGAAAAGTGACAAGTACATATAGTCATGCGAAAAGAAAAGAGGTGGAGGAGTAAAAGGAGGGGGAGACACAGATATAGGCATGTCATGCCCTTCTAAAATCCAAAAAGTGAGAAGCCGACACGGCCAGTCCGCTCCTGCCCGTGCCACCTCCGTGTCGCCGGGTTTGTGCCAGAGCCGCGGTGAACCCTGACGGCCAGCCCCCCTCTCCCAATACTGGTGCCTGTCCGCTGGTGGGTCGAGAGAGCCCCCCTGTGGTGGAGGCAGCTCTAAGCTTTTTAATTTAAATTGTCCCTCTAATTTGAATGAATACACTTTAAATCCATTTACAAGGATCTATTGGAGGGCAAGTCTCATGCCAGCAGCCGCGTAATTCCAGCTCCAGTAGCGTCCACTAAAGCTGCTGCAGTTAAAAAGCTTTTATAAGGATCGAGCTCGGCTGTCCACCGCAAGGCATCCTAGTGCCAGTCCCAGCCCCTATGCCTTGGGGTGCCTCCTGATGCTCTTCACTAAGTATCCCGTGGTCCCGAAGCATTTCCTTTGAAAAAATTAAGTGTCCAAACTACAGGTGGTGTAGCTTGCTTAACAGCCGGGATAATCCGCTGACTAGCAGACACTGCTACTAGGCACAAAGTATTTCCTGGGCTAGATGCAGTTAAAAATTTACTCTCGTTGGATGCTGAGAAAGCATTCCATAGAGTCTCCTGGCACGCCATATATGATTCTCTTAAAAAGCTTGGGGTAGGGGTCTAGGGGACCCTTTTATAGCCAAAATCACGGCCCTGTATCACAATACTTCACCTAGGCTGAAGATAAATGGAACTGTAGCACCGAGGGCTCGGTTGCTACAGACGTATTGCACCTCACCCAGAGGTGTGATATCTCACTCTCAGATAAGGATGGAGTGTGGATCAGGACCCGACACCTGCATGCATTACACCACATTGCCGTGGGGCAGGGCGACCAATATGCCCCTGAGATGGGCACGACAGTCCCTGTCCCTGGCTGGGGGGAGGGAACACTGAGGAAGGGGAACCCTGCAGTGCAGGAGCAGGGAGGAAGCAGTTCCTGGGTGCATTGAGAAGGGAGTATAAAAGGTGGGCACCATCTTAGTTCAGTGCAGAGAAGTCTGAGCAGAAGTGGCAAGGAGCAGGGGCTCTGCATGAGCTCTGCTCCGGAGGTGGGCCTAGTAACAGAGGCCCAGGCCTGCAAGAGGGAGAAGGAAGGAAGAGGAGCGGAGAAGGCTCCAGGAACGAGGAATGAAGGGATCCCAGGGGTGCGGACGGGCGAGTCGCCACCGCACGCCCGAATCCACCTGCGTGGAGGGGTCAGGCCAAAGGGGGAGACCGGTCCCCGAACTAGTGGAGGCAGGAAACGACCCTCAGCTAGAAACCGGAGGCTCTGACATTTTATGTGGCGCAGCCCCTTGCTCCACCCGCTAGGAAGGCACCACATAGGGTCAGGGAAACTGGCGCCAAGTTTACCAAGAGGAGGCCCGAGGCAGCCGGACAGAAGTGTTGGTAAGAAAGGCCAGACAAAGGACACACAAAGGGGGTCCTGTGAAGCGCTCCAAAGTTATCTGGGAGTTGTCTGAGCCCCTCACCTGGTGAGCACAGTACGACGTGGGCAGCCGTTACCTGCAGACGTGGTCTGGATAATAAGAACTGTGAGTAAAGGCCCTGAACTGCATCACTGACTCAGTGTCGTTACTGCTGCTGCCCTGCACCATCACCCCCATCCTCCGCATACACTGCCCTGAGGCTATACTCCTCCCGTGGGGAGTTATGCTACGCTCTGCTGCACCCACAACACCAGCCTTAGCGGTCTGCCCTGTAGCGGCGGTTCACTCTGACCGCAATCCACGGGTGGCGTAGTCGGACATTTAAACATCAAAACCACATAAATAGTTCCGCCACTGGTTTGACCGCCCTGAGCCACGGAACCGGATCGCCGCCACGAAGACTACAACCACCAGCATCCACCAAAAAGGGTCCGGCTCCGGGTGTCCCAAGGCCCAGGGGGTGCGTCAGAACATTTTCATCACCTTTCACAATCACCAATGGGACAAGGCAGGGATGTCCTCTGTCCCCTCTCTTATACATCCTAGTGACGGAGCACCTGCTCTCATCAATTCGCCATAACCCCAATATTAGGTGGATTGAGGTGGGAGGCACCGAGTACAAGTGCTCTCTATTTGCTGATGATGTCCTAGTATATATCACTCAATCACATATATCCATCCCTGCTGTTATGGCTGAAATAGATCACTTTGTTACATGGTAAAATTTTAAAATCAATGCAGCGAAGTCTGAGGCCCTCGATGTCTCCCTCCCTAAATCCATATAGGATTCCATCCAGTCCAACTTTCCCTTTGCCTGGCCCTCACAGGGTATCAAATACTTAGGAATTCCTATTCATAGAGACCTCTCCCATCTATGTTATCTTAATTTTGGGCCCTTTATTGAACAATTCCATACAGACCACGGTTGGCAAGTTAGAACTGTAAGATTCACTACGTGAACCACTGGTGTTTTGTGGAAAAGCACATGTACACCGCGTTCCAAATTATTATGCAAAAAGTGTTTAGGAGTGATAAGGGAAGAATTTGTTTGTTTGTCAGTTAAACTCATTGATGGTGATGTGTGTCAGGGCTCTTTATATCACTGTAAGCAATTGCAGACACCTGTGCTAATTAGTTTGGCAGGTGTGTCCAATGAAAGGCAAGACTACTTAAGAAGGCTCTCTCACATTATTAAGCAGCCTACATTTTCTGCCAAAATGGGAAAGAAAAAGGATGTGTCGGCTGCTGAGAAGCAACAAATTGTGGAGTGTTTAGGTCAAGGCATGACTACAATCAACATTGTGCGATGATCAGGATGAAGTGTCTTGGCAATCAAGAAGTATGTAGCTGATTCACAGTACACACGTGTGCGTGCTGATAAGGGCAAATTGAGGACTCTTTCCTACAGGCAATTACGTCAGGTTGAAAGAGCAGCGGCAAAAAAGCCTTGTCATAGCAGCAGACAAGTTTTTGAAGCTGCTTGTGCCTCCAACGTCCCCCGAACAACAAGATGCAGGGTCCTTCAGAGGTTTGCAGCTGTGCATACGCCATCCTGTCGACCTCCTCTATCCACTTCACACAAGCAGAAACGGCTCCAGTGGGCCAAACATTACATGAAGACTGATTTCAAAACTGTTTTGTTCACGGATGAGTGCCGTGCAGCGCTCGATGGTCCAGATGAATGGAGTGGAGGATGGCTGGTTGATGGACACCCCACGCAAACACGGCTACAGCTCCAACAAGGAGGAGGTGGAGTAATGTTTTGGGCTGGAATCATGGGGAGAGAGATTGTCGGCCCCTTTAGGATCCCTGAAGGCGCTAAAGATGAACTCCATAATGTATGTGGATTTTCTCAAACAGCACTTCCTGCCATGGTTCAAGAAGAAGAACCGTGTATTTCACAGCAAGATCATTTTTCTGCATGATAATGCACCATCTCATGCTGCACATAAAACATCTGCATCTCTGGCTGATATGGGCATAAAAGGGGACAAACTTATGGTGTGACCCCCATGCTCCCCTGACCTCTACCCCATTCAGAACCTTTGGAGCATCATTAAAAGGAGTGTCTATGATGGCGGGAGGCAGTTCACATCTAAGCAACAGCTCTGGGAGGGTATTCTGTCCTCATGCAAAACAATTGAAGCAGAAACCATCCAAAACCTGACAAATTCAATGGACGAGAGAGTTCAGAAGCTCCTTTCGAACAAGGGGTCCTATGTGAAAATGTAACATCACCTAGAATAAAGTTTTGAGTTGAAAACTGTTTGATTTCAGTTTCTAACAACCTGCTAATGCTTATAATTTCAAAAATGACCATTTTTTTGGTCTTTATTAAAATGAAAAGGTTGATCGAAAAGTTTGGGGGATCTAAGAGTGTGGCAACCCAGTAGTCATGATTACTTCGAATTCTGACAATATGAGGGTCATGCTGCAGGTAGTGCAGCAAGAAGGCACTTATGTGTCTTGCGCATCTCGGAGCCCCAAAATTATTTTCCGGGCTAGATGCAGCTAAAAATTATTTTTAATTTTAAATCTGGTGAAGCTTATTATAGATGGCCTAATAGGATCAGTGCTGCACACTGCTACAAAGCCCAAATTATTTTCCAGTCAAGATACAGATAAACATGATTAGTAATTTGAAAGCTTAAAACGGTTGGTAGGGTGATTTTAACCAATCATCAAGCTTTTACTCTCCCCAGGATGACACAGGGGTAGAAAAGTCGTTTCGGATCCATGATTTGTTCATCTTTATGAACGTGAGTCTGTCTACATTATCAGTGGAGAGCCGCGTGCGCTTATCTGTCAGCACACCACCAGCAGCGCTGAACACACGTTCAGACAGAACGCTGGCTGCGGGGCATGACAAGATCTCCAAGGCGTAAGTGGCTAGCTCCGGCCATTTATCCAGATTGGAAGCCCAAAAAGAGCAAGGGTCCAGTGACACAGTCGTGGCTTCAATGTTTACTTGGAGATAATCCTGTACCATCGTCTCTAGGCGTTGACTATGTGTCAGACTTCTTGTCTCCTGTGGCCTTGCAAAGGATGGGCTAAAAAAGTGGTGAAATGATTCCGCAAAATTGATGTTACCAGCAGATACTGTGGTTCTGTTACGGTTTGAGTGCTGAACACTTGACGGTCCCACGGTTGGCAAGTTGGAACTGTGAGATTCACTACGTGCACCACTGGTATTTTGTGGAAAAGCACATGTAAGATTCTGCAACAGTCTCTGCTGATACTCCTGCATGCGTGCATCCCTTTCTATGGCAGGAATAATTTCTGCAAATTTACTTTTGTACCGGGGATCTAACAGTGTGGCAACCCAGTAGTCAGGATTATTTCTAATTCTCACAATTCGAGGGTCATGTTGCAGGTAGTGCAGCAAGAAGGCACTCATGTGTGTTGCGCATCCAGGAGCACCAAGTCCCTGTTGTGTTGGTAGCGAGGTAACAATCATGCTTCCTTCCTCTGTCCTCTCCCCCCAACCTCGCACAACAGAAATGTGATCAAGGTCTCCCTCATCTGATGAGTCTTCCATCAGTTCGTCCTCCACTTCTTCCTGGGCTCCTGCACCTTCCTCACTAGTTTGGCTGCTACCATGCGCCCTGGTAAAATCATCTCCCCCACCCTCACATGCCTGCCGCCCTGGTGCTGCCGACCGTCTGGACCTTGCAGATGTTAGCCCTTCCGCATACAACTCCTCCTCCTCTACTTCCTCCACCTCCTCTTGTGCCACCACCTGACTCCGAATTCTGTTTAACATGTGCTCCAGCATGTAAATCACCGGAATAGTCATGCTGATAATGGCATCGTCAGCACTAAACATCTTCGTCGCCATTTCAAAACTGTGCAGAAGGGTGCATAGGTCCCTGATCTGAGACAACTCCTCCATCGTGATTTGCCCCACCTCTGAATCTCGTTGGCCCAGGCTATACGTCAGAACGTATTGCACCAGGGCTTGTCGGTGCTGCCACAGTCGCTGCAACATGTGCAGAGTTGAATTCCACCGGGTAGGCACATCGCATTTTAGCCGGTGAAGTGGCAGGCCCAACGACTTCTGTAGAGATGTAAGTCGCTGAGCTGCGGGATGCGAACGGCGGAAGTGAGCACACAGCGACCGTGCCCTCTGCAGAAGGCCATCTAGTCTGGGATAGTGGGCTAAAAATTGCTGGACAACCAGGTTCAACACGTGAGCCATACAAGGCACGTGTGTGACATTGCCCCGGCGAAGGGCCGCACCCAGGTTTGCAGCATTGTCGCACACGGCCTTCCCTGGTTTCAGGTCCAGTGGAGACAACCATTCATGAAATTGGTTCTCCAGAGCTGACCACAACTCCTCAGCTGTGTGACTCACATTTCCCAGACATTTCAATGTAAAAACCGCCTGATGACGTTGAGCCCTACTGCCAGCATAGTAAGGAGGTGTGCAGGATCCCTTCTGCGCAGTTAGAAAGCTTGTGGCATGACCAGACAGGCTTTGGGTGCAGGTGGAAGACCGAGAGGAGGTTGAGGAGGCAGAAGCAGTGGAGGAAAAATGACATAAAGAGGATTGACGCACAACTCGTGGGGACGGCAAGACTTGGACAGCAGCCCCTTGTCCTGCTGTCACCATAGTTACCCAGTGCCCAGTCAGCGACATGTAACGCCCCTGTCCATGCCTACTCGTCCAAGTGTCTGTGGTGAAATGCACCCTGTCACACACAGAGTTTCTCAAAGAAGCGGTGATGTTGTGTGCGACATGCTGGTGGAGCGCAGGCACACCTTTCTTTGAGAAGTAGTGCCGACTGGGCATCTGGTACTGGGGCACTGCGACGGACATAAGGTCTCGAAAATCCTCTGTGTCCACCAGGCGGAAAGGCAGCATTTCTGTAGCCAAGAGCTTGCAGATGGTGAAATTCAACCTCTTAGCTTTCTCATGGCTAGGAGGAAATGGTCTTTTACTTGTCCACATCTGAGGGACCGAGGGCTGGCTATTGTGCTTAGACGGGGTTGATAAGGGTGTCCCCGGCAAACTGCCGGTCTGTGAGGAAGATGCAGGCGGACATGTTAGGTTGCCTTGATCCAAAGGTGGTGCTATCGATGTCGGACAGCGCTCAAGACCAGCTGGTGTTACCACCTCCAAAGAAAATGATGACCTGCCAATCACGCTGGCTGTTGCGGGTAAAGAGGTGGCAGGTCTGCGCCCCAAAACAGGTGTGACTGCTGTCCCCCCAGTCACAGAGGATGAAGAGGCCGCAGATGCACAAGATATGGCAGACGGTGGTTGGCCCGGCCGGCTAGACCGCATTGTAGCACACTGAGCTTCCCACTGCAACTTATGCTTCATGTCCATGTGCCGGTTCATGCATGAAGTACTCAAACTATGTATTTTTTGGCCTCTACTTAGCTTTTGCTGACAAATGTTACAGATAACACGAGTTGGGTCATCTTTATCGATCTGAAAAAATGCCCAGGCTATGCAAGGCTTAGCACCCATGCGACCTGAAGAGCCACCACGACTTGTGGTGAGAGGCAGAGTTGTGTTTGAGGATGCAGTTGTTGACGTGCTTCCAGTACTACGTCTCTGTCCAGGAAGGCGCAACCTGACCTCGTCGTCACTAGCATCTTCCTCCACCTCCTCTGCTGACCTCATCTCTTGGCTGACTGTGGGTTGACAGTAAGTGGGATCTCCGACCTCATCATCATCACCCTGTGCGTTATCACACCCGTCGTCCTCAGAGCCAACCTGTTCCTGCCCTGACAAAAAACTAAAGTTGTCGCTCCAATCAGGTATTTGAGTCTTATCATCGTCTTCCTCATTGTCTCCACCAACAGGAGTTACAGTTTGGGAATGAGGGTCTACATTATGGTCAGAACCTTCTGCGTCTGGTCCTGGATCCGACTCATAAAGATTCTGGGCATCAGTGCAGATCATTTCCTCGTCTGGATTCACAGAAGCGCTGGAGTCGACCTCTGATTCCCAGGCTATAGTATGAGTAAACAGCTCTGCAGACTCAACCATCTGTTCTACCTCATACTCAGACGGGCAGCTGGAGATTTGGGAGCTGTGAGGAAGCAAGTGCGATTTGGGTGACACCTTTGAGGACTGGAGTATTTGTGATGTTGAAGTTGATGTGGAGGAGAGCCCACTTAAAGGAGCACTTGATATCCGTTGAAGCACCTGCTGTTTTTGTGCCTCATCTGGAATTTGTAGCGATTGGCGTGGCCGTAAGAAAGGGATCTTATCACATTGTCCGCTAAAAGAAGTAGACATTTTAGTTTGGCTGGAAGATGGTCTTTCTTCTGCACCTACCCCACGGACACAACCTTTTTTCCCCTTCCCAACACGCCTATTCCCCTTTCCACCAGCAGCAGGCCTTTTTCCACTCATTTTGGTGGTTAACTAATTCACAACTCTGGAGTTGTTTGCACAAAAAAACAATGGATGGTAACCGAGCAGAGCTGAGTGGCCAAACTGTGGTATTAGGCCAAAACTATTGGCTGGGTTAGATGCAGAAAAAAATTATTTTTAATTTGCAACCTGATGGAGGTCAGTATAGATGGACTAATAGACCAAGTCCCACACACCGCTAGAAGCCCAAATATTTTTTCAGAGCTAGATGCAGAAATTTTTTTTATTCAATTTGCAACCTGATGGAGGTCAGTATAGATGGACTAATAGACCAAGTCCCACACACTGCTAGAAGCCCAAATATTTTTTCAGAGCTAGATGCAGAAAAAAATTATTTTTAATTTGCAACCTGATGGAGGTCAGTATAGATGGACTAATAGACCAAGTCCCACACACTGCTAGAAGCCCAAATATTTTTTCAGAGCTAGATGCAGAAAAAAATTATTTTTAATTTGCAACCTGATGGAGGTCAGCATAGATGGACTAATAGACCAAGTCCCACACACCGCTAGAAGCCCAAATATTTTTTCAGAGCTAGATGCAGAAAAAAATTATATTCAATTTGCAACCTGCTGGAGGTCAGTATAGAAGGACTAATAGAACAAGTCCCACACACTGCTAAAAGCCCAAATATTTTTTCAGAGCTAAATGAAGAAAAAAATTATTTTTAATTTGCAACCTGATGGAGGTCAGTATAGATGGACTAATAGACCAAGTCCCACACACTGCTAGAAGCCCAAATTTTTTTCAGAGCTAGATGCAGAAAAAAATTATATTCAGTTTGCAACCTGATGGAGGTCAGTATAGATGGACTAATAGAATGATGCTATGCCCAAAAGATGTTACTTCACTAGGTGCAGTAAAAAAATTGGTATTCTATACACAGGTGGTATATCTTGCAACACAGATAGGCTACTCCACTGACTAACACACTCTGCAATAGGCCAAAAAGGATTAGCTTTGCTAGATTCAGCCAAATGCTGTGAAAAAAACTTGCACAGCACTGGCACAGACCTGCCTGGCAAAAACTGATAGGAACTGATGTAACCTAATCCTGAAAAGGACTCCAATTACAATTAGTCTTTACTCCCACAATCTATCTATTTAAGAGCACAGACCTGCCTGATAAAAGTCGTAGGAAATGCTGTAACCTAGTCCTTAAAAGGACTGCAATCACAACTATTCCCTACTCCCAAGCTATCTGTATATTTGTGCGAAAATTGGCTTGAAATTAACAAGGTATAGCGCACACAGCAACAGCGGTGCCGTCTAACACGCAGCTGCAGCAGTGAGAAAATGGTGGCGACGGGGAAAATGGCTTGGTCTTATAGGGCAAGGACATGTGACATACACTGCCAATCACACATGCCCTTGCTTGTGTGAAAAAAAGCACTTCGCTCCGTGTTTGCGCTGCTGATAGGCTGACAGATTGCACCTCCCCACTGCAAATGCGGGAAAGAGAAAAAAAAATGGAGATCTTCATTGTTCCTGCAGAGATCCATCCCCTGCCCCTCCCCCCGCCCCGCTGTACACTCAAACTGCGTATTAACATTAATTTTCATCATTACTGAGAAAAAATCCAGTTATGATTTTGGTGCACGAACAGTTATCGAACATAACCTCGAACAGCCGAATTTTTCTCAAATTGTTCGTGTTCGCCGACCGGCTCGAACACCGCCCAAAACAGCTCGAATTTGAGATTGGCGAACAGTTCGAGTAGAACAACGCTCATCTCTAGTATTAACAGAGAGATTTGGTTACTATGCCCATTTTATTGATGTATTAGATATACAGTTATATGAAAAAGTTTGGGCACCCCTATTAATCTTAAGCTTATTGTTTTATAAAAATTGGTGGTTTTGCAACAGTTATTTCAGTTTGATATATGTAATAACTGTTGGACACAGTAATGTTTCTGCCTTGAAATGAGGCTTATTGTACTAACAGAAAATGTGCAATCTGCAATCAAACAAAATTTGATAGGTGCATAAGTATGGGCACCTCACCAGAAAAGTGACATTAATATTTAGTAGATCCTCCTTTTGCAAAAATAACAGCCTCTAGTTGCTTCCTGTAGCTTTTAATGAGTTCCTAGATCCTGGATGAAGGCATTTTTGACCATTCCTCTTTACAAAACAATTCCAGTTCAGTTAAGATTGATGGTCGCCGAGCATGGACAGCCCTCTTCAAATGATCCCACAGATGTTCAATGATATTCAGGTCTGGGGACTGGGATGGCCATTCCAGAACATTGTAATTGTTCATCTGCATGAATGCCTGAGTAGATTTGGAGTGGTGTTTTGGATCATTCTCTTGCTGAAAGATCCATCCCCTGCATAACTTCAACTTTATCACTGATTCTTGAACATTATTGTCAAGAACCTGCTGATACTGAGTGGAATCCATGCGTCCCTCAACTTTAACAAGATTCCCGGTGGCGGCATTGGCCACACAGCCCCAAAGCACGATGGAACCTCCACCAAATTTTACTGTGGGTAGCAAGTGTTTTTCTTGGAATGCTGTGTTTTTTTGCCAACATGCATAACGCCTTTTTGTATGACCAAACAACTCAATCTTGGTTTCATCAGTCCACAGGACCTTCTTCCAAAAAGAAATTGGCTTCTCCAAATGCGTTTTTGCATACCTCAGCCGACTGTTTGTGGCGTGCTTGCAGAAACGGCTTCTTTCGCATCACTCTCCCATACAGCTTCTCCTTGTGCAAAGTGCGTTGTATAGTTGACCGATGCACAGTGACACCATCTGCAGCAAGTTGATGCTGCAGCTCTCTGGAGGTGGTCTGAGGATTGTCCTTGACTGATCTCCCCATTCTTCTTCTCTGCCTTTCTGCTGTTTTTCTTGGCCTGCCACTTCTGGCCTTAACAAGAACTGTCCCTGTGTTCTTCCATTCCCTTACTATGTTCCTCACAGTGGAAACTGACAGGTTAAATCTCTGAGACAGCTTTTTGTATCCTTCCCCTGAACAACTATGTTGAATAATCTTTATTTTCAGATCATTTGACAGTTGTTTTGAGGAGCCCATGATGCCACTCTTCAGAGGAGATTCAAACAGGAGAACAACTTGCAAGTGGCCACTTTATGTAGCTTTTCTCATGATTGCATACACCTGGCTCTGAAGTTCAAAGTTCAATGAGGTTACAAAACCAAAAAAAGTGCTTTAGTAAGTCAGTAAAAGTAGGTAGGAGTATTTAAAACAAGAAAATGATAAGGGTGCCCATACTTATGCACCTGTAAAATTTTGTTTGAATGCAGATTGCACATTTTCTGTTAGTACAATAAACCTCATTTCAAGGCAGAAACATTACTGTGTCCAACAGTTATTACATATATCAAACTGAAATAACTGGTGCAAAAACACCAATTTTTATAAAACATTAAGCTTAAGATTAATAGGGGTGCCCAAACTTTTTCATATAATTGTATATCCCTCTACAGGTTTTTGTTGGGAGACCTCTTTAAAAACTACAGTATAAGTAATAGACATTTATTTTTTAATTGGATGTTAATAAAAGTTTTTATTTGGAATCTCTGACTTCGTTGGTTGTAGTTTAGAATACGTTGTAGTTTTATAACAACCTTAGAGCGAACAAAAAATATATCTGAATTTCTACAATCATTTATGTTAATTAATTCTTATGATCAGATGATAGCCAACAGATATGAAAATAGCATATGTGATCTATTCATCTCTTCATGTTAAAAAAATATCCATTTATATAAATATCAGAATACAATTCTTTCTTAAATCAACCTCCCAAAGGCATAAAATATTCTACTTAATTAGTATCAAATGACCCTCAGTTACATAACAAAGATAAAAAGAAATATGAATAAAACAGAACAGCTGAAAACATTTGCATTGAGCAAGACTATGTGCTCCGTGTACTGAGGATCCCTCACAATTGGCATAACAATAAGGTTATATTTATGTTTCATCTGCATGTGTCCAAATATTTCATATATTGTCTCGGAATATTAAAACATTTTAAATATATAATATGTTAATTTCTAGTGTTTAGCAAGCACTAAAATGCTCGGGTGCTCGAAGCTCGGGCCAAGCTCGCCGTGATACTCGGGTGCTCGACCCGAGCAACGAGCCCAATGTTAGTCTATGGGAAACCCGAGCATTTTTGCGACGGCACCCCCGGCAGTCTGTAGAAAGCCTAAAAAGTGCCCAAAACGATAGTGACAGTGCACAACTGACATGGGGACAGCATGGGCATCGCCCCAGGAAGCATTTCTGACCCTCAAGTCACTGCTGTCAACAACGTGGTCAGAGGTATTAAGCCACTTTTACGGGGTAACAATAAAACGTTCAAAAACGAAACTGAAAGTGCTACCCTGTGAAATATGTTAAGGAACTTCCTTTCCAGGGTAAAGACTTGTGTATAAGGTAAAATAAATAACTAAAAACAAAAATACTCCTCCACACCTTGGGCTATGTTCACAAGTAGCATTTTTTATGCGTTTTTGCACTTCTGTATTGCTTTCAACCGTGACAAATGCATTCACCGGGAAATGTCATTTTAACATTTTACAACCATATCTGGCCATGTGCTGTGTGACACATGCATACAGTGCTGAAAAGACATGGGAACAGCATGGGGAAGACCCCTGGAAGCATCTCTGACACCCAGGTGACTGCATAAAAGTGTGCCCATCAGAAGTGATCCTTGCCGCATCAGAAGATGCAGACTTGCAACTATCCCCGTGCAAGTTCTTCTCCCAGAGCAGTGTTCAATTGCACCTCCCCATTCCTTGCAATGCAAGAGCAAGTATGAAGCCTGCCACCCACCCACCCACAGGCTGCAATAGCATACTGCTAGCTTGCTTAGGCATGTGGAGGCAGACGCCGGCAACCATGTCATGGCTGCGTCGGCGGCCTGGTATCCATACTCAGTCCCCAGCCGCCCGGTGGCCGGGTGTTCGCACACGGTCCCCAGCCGCCTGGGGGCGGCCGGGTGTCCATAAACAGTCCCCAGCTGCCCCTATTTCTCCGCTGAACTTCCCCCACACTTTTCATAGGCAGGCCTGCTTTAGGGCAGCATTGGACGAGCCCACAAGAGAACCAGACTCCTCCGGTGGGCCCTGGCTTCTCTATCAGGGGAGTTGAGAGCGCCAAGGGGAGGAGCATGATGATGATAGTAGTTAGCATCTGCTTTGTTTTCTTGGAATGCAAGCGTAAGTGTGCGGCCAGCCACCCACCCCCAGGCTGCAATAGCATACTGCTAGCTTGCTTAGGCATGTGGAGGCAGACGCCGGCAACCATGTCATGGCTGCGTCGGCGGCCTGGTATCCATACTCAGTCCCCAGCCGCCCAGTGGCCGGGTGTCCACACACGGTCCCCAGCCGCCTGGGGGCGGCCGGGTGTCCATAAACGGTCCCCAGCCGCCCCTATTTCTCTGCTGAACTTCCCCCACACTTTTCATAGGCTGGCCTACTTTAGGGCAGCATTGGATGAGCCCACCAGAGAACCAGACTCCTCCGGTGGGCCCTGGCTTCTTCATCAGGGGCGTTGAGAGTGCCAAGGGGAGGAGCATGATGATGATAGTAGTTAGCATTAGTGTTGAGCCACCCCCGTAGTGTTCGGGTTCGGTTCGGTTCGTCGAACACCGGGATGTTCGAGGAACTGTTCGTCGAACTGTTCGTCGAACACCTTAGAACACCGTCGAACACCGTTAAAACCAATGGCAGGCAAACAAAAACACATAGAAACACATAGAAAACACCTGCAAAGGTGTCCAAAAGCTGACAAACTGCTCAGAAGACACTCTCTTTAAAAAAGCCGGCCGGCAAATTCAGCAGCGGCATACACCGGTACCCGACAATTTAGACAAGAAGGAATAGAGCATCACACATAGATTAGATAGATAGAAACATGTCAGTCACACATATAAGAAGCACAGTGACAGTGTTGGTTACTGCACTTGTCATTTAGTGTAAAGGATTTATTAAAAAAAATATTAGTGTTTTCATGCACCGTCTCTTTAAAAAAGCCGGCCGGCAATTCAGCATCTGTACCCGACAATTTAGAACAGAAAGAATAGAGCTTCACACATAGATTAGATAGATAGAAACATGTCAGTCACATATATAATAAGTACAGTGATAGTGTTGCTTACTGTACTTGTCATTTAGTGTAAAGGATTTATTAAAAAAAATATTAGTGTTTTCATGCACCGTCTCTTTAAAAAAGCCGGCCGGCAATTCAGCAGCGGTACCCGACAATTTAGAACAGAAAGATAGAGCATCACACATAGATTAGATAGATAGAAACATGTCAGTCACATATATATGAAGTACAGTGATAGTGTTGGTTACTGTACTTGTCATTTAGTATTAAAATAAAGGATTTATTATTAAAAAAATTGGCGTGGGGTTCCCCTTAATTTTAGGCTCTAGCGGAAGTTAAGCAGACGGCTGGGGCAGATGTTTGAAGCCTGGGAAGGGGGTAATACCCACGGAGCTTCCCAGGCTACTAATATCAGCCCCCAGCTGAATACATAGCCTTTACTAGCTATTAAAATGGGGGACCCCCCAAAAAAAATGACGTGGGGTCCCCCCTAATTTAATAGCTAGCAAAGGCTAGGCAGACAGCTGGGGGCTGATTTTAATAGCCCAGGAAGGGAGCCATGAATATTGGCCCCCTCCCAGGCTAGAAACACCAGCCGTCAGCCGCCCCAGAAATGGCGCATTCATAGGATGCGCCAATTCTGGCACTTAGCCTCGCTCTTCCACGCTGCCCTGGTGCGGTGGCAGGGGGTAATAGGGTTGGGGTTGATGTCAGCTTATAATGCCAGCTGACATCAAGCCCAGGTTAGTAATGGAGAGGCATCTATAAGACATCCCCATTACTAACCCCATAGTCAAAGTTAAAAAAAACACAAACACCCAGAATAAAGTCCTTTAATTGAAATAAAGACACAATCCTTTATTGTTCTAAATTAAACCATACTTACCATCACGCCCATTCCAGCTGAAGCCAACGATCTCCTGCAATAAAAGAAAAATAATAAAGCAACCTCATCCTTACCTTTCCATGGTTCCCACGACAGCTTCAGCTCTGCTACATCGAGATGACAGGCTGGACCGCAGCAGAACGCTGCCATCCAGCCTGTCATCCCGCAGACACTGAGAAGCGCAGGCTTGCTTGCGCTGCTCAGCGTCTCTCTGTGACGACATCCAGATGAGCCGAGTTCATGTCCAATGAACTCGGCTCACCTCATGCACGTCACTGACAGCGTGGGAAAATTCTCACGCTGAAGCGCTGATTGCAGGAGAATTTTCCCACGCTGTCAGTGACGTGCATGAGGTGAGCCGAGTTCATTGGACATGACCTCGGCTCATCTGGATGCCGTCACAGCGATACAGTGAGGAGCGCAAGCATGCCTGCGCTTCTCAGTGTCTGCGGGATGACAGACTGGATGGCAGCGTTCTGCTGCGGTCCAGCCAGTCATCTCGATGTAGCAGAGCTGAAGCTGTCGTGGGAACCATGGAAAGGTAAGGATGAGGTTGGTTTATTATTTTTCTTTTATTGCAGGAGATCGTTGGCTTCAGCTGGAATGGGTGTGATGGTAAGTATGGTTTAATTTAGAACAATAAAGAATTGTGTCTTTATTTCAATTAAAGGACTTTATTCTGGGTGTTGTGTTTTTTTTAAATACTTTACTAGAAATTCATGGCGGTCATGTCTAATACTGGCGTGACCCCATGAATTTTGGGCTTGGGGCCAGCTGATAATACCAAGCTGGCCCTAACCCCTTTATTACCCAGTGAGCCACCGCACCAGGGCCCTGGATGAGTTGGGTACAGCGCCAGAAGATGGCGCTTCTATGAACGCGCCATTTTCCGGGGTGGCTGCGGACTGCAATTTGTAGCGGGGGGGGGGCCCAGAAAGCTTGGGCCTCCCTGCGCTGCAGATTCCAGCCCCCAGCTGCCTAGTTGTACCTGGCTGGACACAAAAATAGGGCGAAGCCCCACGTACTTTTTTTTTAATTATTTCATGAAATTCATGAAATAATTAAGAAAAAAAGGCCTTCCCTATATTGTTGTGTCCGGCCAGGTACAAATAGGCAGCTGGTGGATGGGGGCAGCCCGTTCCTGCCTGCTGTACCTGGCTGGACACAAATATAGTGCAAAGCCCCACTTCAATTTTTTTAAATTATTTCAGGAAATTCATGAAATAATTTAAAAAAAATTGACGTGGGGCTTCGCACTATATTTGTGTCCAGCCAGGTACAGCAGGCAGGAACGGGCTGCCCCCAACCACCAGCTGCCTATTTGTACCTGGCCGGACACAACAATATAGGGAAGCCCTTTTTTTCTTAATTATTTCATGAAATAATTTAAAGAAAATTGACGTGGGGCTTCGCCCTGTTTTTGTGTCCAGCCAGGTACAACTAGGCAGCTGGGGGCTGGAATCCGCAGCGCAGGGAGGCCCAAGCTTTCTGGGCCACCCCCGCTGCAAATTGCAGTCCGCAGCCACCCCGGAAAATGGCGCGTTCATAGAAGCGCCATCTTCTGGCGCTGTACCCAACTCATCCAGGGCCCTGATGCGGTGGCTCACTGGGTAATAAAGGGGTTAGGGCCAGCTTGGCATTATCAGCTGGCCCTAAGCCCGAAATTCATGGGGTCACGCCAATATTAGACATGACCACCATGAATTTCTAGTAAAGTATTTAAAAAAAACACAACACCCAGAAAAAAGTCCTTTAATTGAAATAAACACACAATTCTTTATTGTTCTAAATTAAACCATACTTACCATCACGCCCATTCCAGCTGAAGCCAACGATCTCCTGAAATAAAAGAAAAATAATAAAGCAACATCATCCTTACCTTTCCATGGTTCCCATGACAGCTTCAGCTCTGCTACATCGAGATGACAGGCTGGACCGCAGCAGAACGCTGCCATCCAGCCTGTCATCCCACAGACACTGAGAAGCGCAGGCTTGCTTGCGCTCCACAGTGTCTCTCTGTGAGGGCATCCAGATGAGCCGAGTTAATGTCCAATGAACTCGGCTCACCTCATGCACGTCACTGACAGCGTGGGAAAATTCTCCTGCACTCAGCGCTTCAGCGTGGGAGAATTCTCACACTGAAGCGCTGAGTGCAGGAGAATTCTCCCACGCTGTCAGTGACGTGCAGGAGGTGAGCTGAGTTCATTGGACATGAGCTCACCTTATGCACGTCACTGACAGCGTGGGAAAATTCTCCTGCACTCAGCGCTTCAGCGTGGGAGAATTCTCACGCTGAAGCGCTGAGTGCAGGAGAATTCTCCCACGCTGTCAGTGACGTGCAGGAGGTGAGCTGAGTTCATTGGACATGAGCTCACCTTATGCACGTCACTGACAGCGTGGGAGAATTCTCCTGCACTCACCGCTTCAGCGTGAGAATTTTCCCACGCTGTCAGTGACGTGCATGAGGTGAGCCGAGTTCATTGGCCATGAAATCGGCTCATCTGGATGTCGTCACAGAGAGACGCTGAGCAGCGCAAGCAAGTCTGCGCTTCTCAGTGTCTGCGGGATGACAGGATGGATGGCAGCGTTCTGCTGCGGTCCAGCCTGTCATCTCGATGTAGCAGAGCTGAAGCTGTCGTGGGAACCATGGAAAGGTAAGGATGAGGTTGCTTTATTATTTTTCTTTTATTGCAGGCGATCGTTGGCTTCAGCTGGAATGGGCGTGACGGTAAGTATGGTTTAATTTAGAACACTAAAGGATTGTGTCTTTATTTCAATTAAAGGACTTTATTCTGGGTGTTTGTGTTTTTTTTAACTTTGACTATGGGGTTAGTAATGGGGGTGTCTTATAGACGCCTCTCCATTACAAACCTGGGCTTGATGTCAGCTGGCATTATAAGCTGACATCAACCCCAACCCTATTACCCCCTGCCACCGCACCAGGGCAGCGTGGAAGAGCGAGGCTAAGTGCCAGAATTGGCGCATCCTATGAATGCGCCATTTCTGGGGCGGCTGACGGCTGGTGTTTCTAGCCTGGGAGGGGGCCAATATTCATGGCTCCCTTCCTGGGCTATTAATATCAGCCCCCAGCTGTCTGCCTAGCCTTTGCTAGCTATTAAATTAGGGGGGACCCCACGTCATTTTTTTTGGGGGGTCCCCCATTTTAATAGCTAGTAAAGGCTATGTATTCAGCTGGGGGCTGATATTAGTAGCCTGGGAAGCTCCGTGGGTATTACCGCCTTCCCAGGCTTCAAACATCTGCCCCAGCCGTCTGCTTAACCTCCGCTAGAGCCTAAAATTAAGGGGAACCCCACGCCAATTTTTTTAATAATAAATCCTTTATTTTAATACTAAATGACAAGTACAGTAACCAACACTATCACTGTGCTTCTTATATGTGTGACTGACATGTTTCTATCTATCTAATCTATGTGTGATTCTCTATTCTTTCTATTCTAAATTGTCGGGTACCGCTGCTGAATTGCCGGCCGGCTTTTTTAAAGAGACGGTGCATGAAAACACTATTATTTTTTTTGATAAATCCTTTACACTAAATGACAAGTACAGTAAGCAACACTGTCACTGTACTTCATATATATGTGACTGACATGTTTCTATCTATCTAATCTCTGTGTGAAGCTCTATTCTGTCTGTTATAAATTGTCGGGTACCGCTGCTGAATTGCCGGCCGGCTTTTTTAAAGAGACAGTGCATGAAAACACTATTATTTTTTTTGATAAATCCTTTACGCTAAATGACAAGTACAGTAAGCAGCACTGTCACTGTACTTCATATATATGTGACTGACATGTTTCTATCTATCTAATCTATGTGTGATGCTCTATTCTTTCTATTCTAAATTGTCGGGTACCGCTGCTGAATTGCCGGCCGGCTTTTTTAAAGAGACGGTGCATGAAAACACTATTATTTTTTTTGATAAATCCTTTACGCTAAATGACAAGTACAGTAAGCAGCACTTTCACTGTACTTCGTATATATGTGGCTGACATGTTTATATCTATCTAATCTATGTGTGAAGCTCTATTCTTTCGGTTCTAAATTGTCGGGTACCGGTGTATGCCGCTGCTGAATTGCCGGCTTTTCATGTTTCACTGTTGGCACTGTTCCCATCGATTTGGGCAATCACTGTAATGCCACAACCACCATGGCTGTGGCATTACAGTGAGTGGCAGACAATCCCTGCATGATTGGTGCTCTAAATAGCGCCAGACATGCAGGACACGCTTTTGGTGCACAAACAGTTATCGAACATAACCTCGAACAGCCGAATTTTTTGCAAATCGTTCGGGTTCGTCGAACAACTCGAACACCGCCCAAAACAGCTCGAATTTGAGATTGGCGAACAGTTCTAGTCGAACACCGCTCATCTCTAGTTAGCATCTGCTTTGTTTTCTTGGAATGCAAGCGTAAGTGTGCAACCTTCCACCCACCCACCCACAGGCTGCAATACCATACTGCTAGCTTGCTTGCACTTGAAATTGGGCCTTTTAGGCATGTGGAGGCAGAATCTGGCCACCACTTCATGGCT
This sequence comes from Phyllobates terribilis, assembly GCF_046119375.1. Taxonomy (NCBI): domain Eukaryota; kingdom Metazoa; phylum Chordata; class Amphibia; order Anura; family Dendrobatidae; genus Phyllobates; species Phyllobates terribilis. The sequence continues at coordinate 461,098,126 of NW_027362764.1, forward strand.
GCGTCGGCGGCCTGGTATCCATACTCAGTCTCCAGCCGCCCGGTGGCGGGGTGTCCACACACGGTCCACAGCCGCCTGGGGGCGGCTGGGTGTCCATAAACGGTCCCCAGCCACCCCTATTTCTCAACTGAACTTCCCCCACCCTTTTCTTAGCATGGCCTGCTTTAGGGCAGCATTGGACGAGCCCACCAGAGAACCAGACTCCTCCGGTGGGCCCTGGCTTCTCCATCAGGGGAGTTGAGAGTGCTAAGGGAAGGAGAATGATGATGATAGAAGTTAGCATCTGCTTTGTTTTCTTGGAATGCAAGTGTAAGTGTGAACCTGCCACCCACCCACCCCCAGGCTGCAATACCATACTGCTAGCTTGCTTGCACTTGAAATTGGGCCTTTTAGGCATGTGGAGGCGGAATCTGGCCACCACGTCATGGCTGCATCGGCGGCCTGGTATCCATACGAAGTCCCCCGACGCCCGGCGGCCGGGTGTCCACTCTCGGTTCCCAGCCGCCAGGGGGAGGCCGGGTGTCCGCACACGGTCCCCAGCCGCCTGGGGGCGGCCGGGTGTCCATAAACGGTCCCCAGCCACCCCTATTTCTCCGCTGAACTTCCCCCACACTTTTCATAGGCTGGCCTGCTTTAGAGCAGCATTGGACGAGCCCACCAGAGAACCAGACTCCTCCGGTGGGCCCTAGCTTCTCCATCAGGGAAGTTGAGAGTGCCAAGGGGAGGAGCATGATGATGATAGTAGTTAGCATCTGCTTTGTTTTCTTGGAATGCAAGCGTAAGTGTGCAACCTGCCACCCACCCACCCACCCCCAGGCTGCAATACCATACTGCTAGCTTGCTTGCACTTGAAATTGGGCCTTTTAGGCATGTGGAGGCGGAATGTGGCCACCACGTCATGGCTGCATCGGCGGCCTGGTATCCATACGAAGTCCCCAGCCGCCCGGCGACTGGGTGTCCACGCTCGGTCCCCAGCCGTCAGGGGGCGGCCGGGTGTCCATACTCGGTCCCAGCCACCTGGGGGCAGCCGGGTGTCCATAAACTTTCCCCAGCCGCCCCTATTTCTCCGCTGAACTTCCCCCACACTTTTCAAAGGCTGGCCTGCTTTAGGGCAGCATTGGACGAGCTCACCAGAGAACCAGACTCCTCCGGTGGGCCCTGGCTTCTCCATCAGGGGAGTTGAGAGTGCCAAGGGGAGGAGCATGATGATGATAGTAGTTAGCATCTGCTTTGTTTTCTTGGAATGCAAGCGTAAGTGTGCAACCTGCCACCCACCCACCCACCTTCAGGCTGCAATACCATACTGCTAGCTTGCTTGCACTTGAAATTGGGCCTTTTAGGCATGTGGAGGCGGAATCTGGCCACCACGTCATGGCTGCATCGGCGGCCTGGTATCCATACGAAGACCCCAGCCGCCCGGCGGCCGGGTGTCCACGCTCGGTCCCCAGCCGCCAGGGGGCGTCCGGGTGTCCATACTCGGTCCCAGCCGCCCTGCGGCTGGGTGTCCACGCACGGTCCCCAGCCACCTGGGGGCAGCCGGGTGTCCATAAATGGTCCCCAGCCACCACTATTTCTCCTGTCAACTTCCCCCCACACACTTTTCTTAGCCCGGCCTGCTTTAGGACAGAATTGGACGAGCCCACAAGAGATCCAGACTCCTCCGGAGGGCCCTGGCTTCTCCATCAGGTGTGTTGAGAGTGCCAAGGTGAGGAGCATGATGATGATCGAAGTTAGCATCTGCTTTGTTTTCTTGGAATGCAAGCGTAAGTGTGCAACCTGCCACCCACCCACCCCCATGCTGCAATACCATACTGCTAGCTTGCTTGCACTTGAAATTGGGCCTTTTAGGCATGTGGAGGCGGAATCTGGCCACCATGTCATGGCTGCATCGGCGGCCTGGTATCCATACTCAGTCCTTAGCCGCCCGGCGACTGGGTGTCCACGCTCGATCCCCAGCTGCCAGGGGATGGCCGCGTGTCCACAAACGGTCCCCAGTCACCCCAATTTCTCCGCTGAACTTTCCCCACACTTTTCTTAGGCTGGCCTGCTTTAGGGCAGCATTGGACGAGCCCACCAGAGAACCAGACTCCTCTGGTGGGTCCTGGCTTCTCCATCAGGGGAGTTGAAAGTGCCAAGGGGAGGAGCATGATGATGATATAAGATAGCATCTGCTTTGTTTTCTTGGAATGCCAGCGTAAGTGTGCAACCTTCCACCCACCCCCAGGTTGCAATACCATACTGCTAGCTTGCTTGCACTTGAAATTGGGCCTTTTAGGCATGTGGAGGCGGAATCTGGCCACCATGTCATGGCTGCGTCGGCGGCCTGGTATCCATACTCAGTCCCCAGCCGCCCGGCGACTGGGTGTCCACGCTCGATCCCCAGCTGCCAGGGGGTGGCCGCGTGTCCATACTCGGTCCCCAGTTGCCCCTATTTCTCCGCTGAACTTCCCCCACACTTTTCATAGGCTGGCCTGCTTTAGGGCAGGATTGGACGAGCCCACCAGAGAACCAGACTCCTCCGGTGGGCCCTGGCTTCTCCATCAGTGAAGTTGAGAGTGCCAATGGGAGGAGCATGATGATGATAGAAGATAGCATCTGCTTTGTTTTCTTGGAATGCCAGCGTAAGTGTGCAACCTTCCACTCACCCACCCCCAGGCTGCAATACCATACTGCTAGCTTGCTTGCACTTGAAATTCGGCCTTTTAGGCATGTGGAGGCGGAATGTGGCCACCATGTCATGGCTGCATCGGCGGCCTGGTATCCATACGAAGTCCCCAGCCGCCCGGCGACCGGGTGTCCAAGCTCGGTCTCCAGCCGTCAGGGGGCGGCCGGGTGTCCATACTCGGTCCCAGCCGCCTGGGGGCAGCCGGGTGTCCATAAACTTTCCCCAGCCGCCCCTATTTCTCCGCTGAACTTCCCCCACACTTTTCATAAGCTGGCCTGCTTTAGGGCAGCATTGGACGAGCTCATCAGACAACCAAACTCCTCCGGTGGGCCCTGGCTTCTCCATCAGGGGAGTTGAGAGTGCCAAGGGGAGGAGCATGATGATGATAGTAGTTAGCATCTGCTTTATTTTCTTGGAATGCAAGCGTAAGTGTGCAACCTGCCACCCACCCACCCATCCCCAGGCTGCAATACCATACTGCTAGCTTGCTTGCACTTGAAATTGGGCCTTTTAGGCATGTGGAGGCGGAATCTGGCCACCACGTCATGGCTGCATCGGCGGCCTGGTATCCATACGAAGTCCCCAGCCGCCCGGCGACCGGGTGTCCACGCTCGGTCCCCAGCCGTCAGGGGGCGGCCGGGTGTCCATACTCGGTCCCAGCCGCCTGGGGGCAGCCGGGTGTCCATAAACTTTCCCCAGCCGCCCCTATTTCTCCGCTGAACTTCCCCCACACTTTTCATAGGCTGGCCTGCTTTAGGGCAGCATTGAACGAGCTTACCAGAGAACCAGACTCCTCCGGTGGGCCCTGGCTTCTCCATCAGGGGAGTTGAGAGTGCCAAGGTGAGGAGCATGATGATGATAGTAGTTAGCATCTGCTTTGTTTTCTTGGAATGCAAGCGTAAGTGTGCAACCTGCCACCAACCCACCCACCCCCAGGCTGCAATACCATACTGCTAGCTTGCTTGCACTACAAATTGGGCCTTTTAGGCATGTGGAGGCGGAATGTGGCCACCACTTCATGGCTGCGTCGGCGGCCTGGTATCCATGCTCAATCCCCAGCCGCCCGGCGTCGGGGTGTCCACACACGGTCCACAGCCGCCTGGGGGCGGCTGGGTGTCCATAAACGGTCCCCAGCCACCCCTATTTCTCAACTGAACTTCCCCCACACTTTTCTTAGCCTGGCCTGCTTTAGGGCAGCATTGGACGAGCCCACCAGAGAACCAGACTCCTCCGGTGGGCCCTGGCTTCTCCATCAGGGGAGTTGAGAGTGCTAAGGGGAGGAGAATGAGGATGAAAGAAGTTAGCATCTGCTTTGTTTTCTTGGAATGCAAGCGTAAGTGTGCAACCTGCCACCCTCCCACCCCCAGGCTGCAATACCATACTGCTAGCTTTCTTGCACTTGAAATTGGGCCTTTTAGGCATGTGGAGGCAGAATCTGGCCACCACGTCATGGCTGCATCGGCGGCCTGGTATCCATACGAAGACCCCAGCCGCCCGGCGGCCGGGTGTCCACGCTCGGTCAACAGCCGCCAGGGGGCGGCCGGGTGTCCATACTCGGTCCCAGCCGCCCCGCGGCTGGGTGTCCACGCACGGTCCCCAGCCACCTGGGGGCAGCCGGGTGTCCATAAATGGTCCCCAGCCACCACTATTTCTCCTGTCAACTTCCCCCCACACACTTTTCTTAGCCCGGCCTGCTTTAGGACAGAATTGGACGAGCCCACAAGAGATCCAGACTCCTCCGGAGGGCCCTGGCTTCTCCATCAGGTGTGTTGAGAGTGCCAAGGTGAGGAGCATGATGATGATCGAAGTTAGCATCTGCTTTGTTTTCTTGGAATGCAAGCGTAAGTGTGCAACCTGCCACCCACCCACCCCCATGCTGCAATACCATAATGCTAGCTTGCTTGCACTTGAAATTGGGCCTTTTTGGCATGTGGAGGCGGAATCTGGCCACCATGTCATGGCTGCATCGGCGGCCTGGTATCCATACTCAGTCCTTAGCCGCCCGGCGACTGGGTGTCCACGCTCGATCCCCAGCTGCCAGGGGGTGGCCGCGTGTCCATAAACGGTCCCCAGTCGCCCCAATTTCTCCGCTGAACTTTCCCCACACTTTTCTTAGGCTGGCCTGCTTTAGGGCAGCATTGGACGAGCCCACCAGAGAACCAGACTCCTCTTGTGGGTCCTGGCTTCTCCATCAGGGGAGTTGAAAGTGCCAAGGGGAGGAGCATGATGATGATAGAAGATAGCATCTGCTTTGTTTTCTTGGAATGCCAGCGTAAGTGTGCAACCTTCCACCCACCCACCCCCAGGTTGCAATACCATACTGCTAGCTTGCTTGCACTTGAAATTGGGCCTTTTAGGCATGTGGAGGCGGAATCTGGCCACCATGTCATGGCTGCGTCAGCGGCCTGGTATCCATACTCAGTCCCCAGCCGCCCGGCGACTGGGTGTCCACGCTCGATCCCCAGCTGCCAGGGGGTGGCCGCGTGTCCATACTCGGTCCCCAGTTGCCCATATTTCTCCGCTGAACTTCCCCCACACTTTTCTTAGGCTGGCCTGCTTTAGGGCAGCATTGGACGAGCCCACCAGAGAACCAGACTCCTCTGGTGGGTCCTGGCTTCTCCATCAGGGGAGTTGAAAGTGCCAAGGGGAGGAGCATGATGATGATAGAAGATAGCATCTGCTTTGTTTTCTTGGAATGCCAGCGTAAGTGTGGAACCTGCCACCCATCCACCCCCTGGTTGCAATACCATACTGCTAGCTTGATTGCACTTGAAATTGGGCCTTTTAGGCATGTGGAGGCGGAATCTGGCCACCATGTCATGGCTGCGTCGGCGGCCTGGTATCCATACTCAGTCCCCAGCTGCTCGGTGACTCGGTGTCCACGCTCGATCCCCAGCTGCCAGGGGGCGGCCGGGTGTCCATACTCGGTCCCCAGCCACCCCGCGGCCGGGTGTCCACACACGGTCCCCAGCCGCCTGTGGGCAGCGGGGGGCCATAAACGGTCCCCAGACACCCCTATTTCTCCTGTCAACTTTCCCCCACACACTTTTCTTAGCCCGGCTTGCTTTAGGGCAGCATTGGACGAGCCCATAAGAGAACCAGACTCCTCCGGTGGGCCCTGGCTTCTTCATCAGGGGAGTTGAGAGTGCCAAGGGGAGGAGCATGATGATGATAGAAGTTAGCATCTGCTTTGTTTTCTTGGAATGCAAGCGTAAGTATGCAGCCTAACACCCACCCACACCCAGGCTGCAATACCATACTGCTAGCTTGCTTGCACTTCAAATTGGGCCTTTTAGTCATGTGGAGGCGGAATCTGGTCACCACGTCATAGATGCGTCTGCGGCCTGGTATCCATATTCAGTTCCCAGCCGCCCGGCGGCCGGGTGTCCACGCTCGGTCCCCAGCCGCCAGGGGGCAGCCGGGTGTCCATACTTGGTCCCCAGCCGCCCCGCGGCCGGGTGTCCATGCACGGTCCCCAGCTGCCTGGGACCGCCGGGTGGTCATAAGTGGTCCCCAGCCGCCCATATTTAAAGGATAGCCTAACCACAAACACTTGGACAAGTGAATGTGGCCAGGGATCGTCCATGTCACGCCTTCACACTGGGTTAATATTGTGGAAGCCAGGACACAGTTGGACACTGGGATGCAACACGTCCTCCAGACTTAGAGGATTGCGGGTGCTGGGTCAATCAGGCTTCAACACAAAGTTCAAAAGGTAGACAGCAGCAGTGGTCAGCCTCCTACACAACGAGTCAATTATTCATGATCATGAGGCCATCCATCTCCTTAGCTTTCTGTTCCTTGGAATGCAAGCGCATGTATGAAGTAGCGGTTAGGCCTGAGGTGGTCAGCGTTGTGGCGCATATCCTACCTCCTCCGAGGATTGCGGGATGTTTTCCTGCTGCTATCCCAGTTCTATGACTCCCATTAAAACAAAGCTTCAGGTGATGAATGACGGATGAGGTGGTGGCAAAGGAGAAAGAGGAGGAGGAACAGGGACCATTCTCATCAATATCAGGCCAGTCAACCACACATGTCTTGTAGGATATGTTTATGTACCAAAAGGAGCGGTTCGGCTACACAGTTATAGGGCATACAGTGAGTGCAATGCCTACCAAAAATTTTGAGGCACTCCAATGCCCCTTGGAAGTGACATGGAGGTCAGAGGGCCTTAACTAAACCATTTTTTCCATTTATAGCAACTGGGTCTCCTGTGCACTGTTGGCCTAAGCAGTGAATGGAAGGCTTTCCAAAAATTATGAGGAACTGCAATGGCCCTTGAAACAGACGTGGATTACAGCATACTAAGAACCTTCTACCCATTATTGGGGAGTGGGTCTCCCTTAGTGTTCGCCTATGCATTGAAAAGCAAAAGCTGACTAAAATTAGGAGGAAATGCAATGCCCGTTGGAAGAGTCATGGAGGTTAGAGTTAATTAAAAACAACATTTCAATGCCCCTTGTAAGAGCTGTGGAGTTCAGAATGGTTTAACAAGACGGTTTTAATGCCCCTTGGGAAAGCGGTGGAGGTCACAGTAGCTTAACAAGACAGTTTCAATGCCCCTCGGAAGAGACGTGGAGGTCACAGTAGCTTAACAAGATGGTTTTAATGCCCCTTGGAATAGTGGTGAAGGTCACAGTAGCTTAACAAGACGGTTTTAATGCCCCTCGGAAGAGACGTGGAGGTCCCAGTAGCTTAACAAGACGGTTTTAATGCCCCTTGGAAAAGTGATGGAGATCATAATAGCTTAACAAGACGATTTTAATGCCCTTCAGAAGAGACGTGGAGGTCACAGTAGCTTAACAAGACGGTTTTAATGCCCCTTGGAAAAGTGGTGGAGGTCACAGTACCTTAACAAGACGGTTTTAATGCCCCTTGGAAAAGTGGTGGAGGTCACAGTAGCTTAACAAGACGGTTTTAATGCCCCGTGGAAAAGTGGTGGAGGTCACAGTAGCTTAACAACACGGTTTTAATGCACCTCGGAAGAGACGTGGAGGTCCCAGTGGCTTAACAAAACGGTTTTAATATCCCTTACAAGAGCCATACAGTACAGCATATTACAAACATTATTCCCATTATTGGGGAGTGGGTCTCCCATAGTCTTTGCCTATGCCTTCCAAGCAAAAGCTGCCAAAAATTAGGATGGAGGAACTTGCAGTGCCCATTAAAAGAGCCATCCAGTACAGCATATTACAAACATTATTCCCATTATTGGGGAGTGGGTCTCCCATAGTCTTTGCCTATGCCTTCCAAGCAAAAGCTGCCAAAAATTAGTATGGAGGATCTTGCAATGCCCCTTATAAGAGCCATGCAGTACAGCATATTACAAACATTATTCCCATTATTGGGGAGTGGTTCTCCCATAGTCTTTGCCTATGCCTTCCAAGCAAAAGATGACAAAAATTAGAACGGAGTAACTTTCAATAATGGCAACACGGACCACGGTCACCCTGGTGGTATAGTGGTGGTGGAGGCTGAGGATAAGGAGAAGAACATAAAACAGCCGAAATGTGGAAGCGTATACCCATGGGTGTGGAGGGATGCATGTGAATACATCTCCCGAAATAACACAGTGGATTTGACTTTATATTACTCTGCCGTCATTTGGTGGTGATGAGAAGTCTGGCCCAATCCAGCCCTTGTTCATTTGGATAAGGGTCAGCTGACAGGCGAGTGCACTTATCAGTTATAATTCCCCCAGTGGCACTAAAAACACGCTCCAATAACATGCTAGCGGCAGGGCAGGCCAAGACCTCCAAGTCGTACAGAGCATGTTCATTCCAAGTGTCCAGCTTGCATACACAATAATTAAAAGGCACAGAGGAATCACGGAGGATGCTGGTACAGTCGGCAAGGTACTCCCTCACCATCTTTTGAAACTTTCCACTCCTTGTGAGAGTACCCCGCGCCTCAGGGTCTGTCCAAAGGGAGGGTCTGAGAAAACTGTCCCAGAACGTTGACAGTGTTCCCCTGCCTCTGCTGGATTGGAGTTGCGTCTCTGTCGCATATACACCTTGGTTGGGCAACGAACTGTGACCTCTGCCGCTGGAGTGTTCAGATGGGAATTTTTTAATAGTTCTGCAGCAAGGGCCTTCTGGAACTGCCCCATTTTTGTAGACCTCTCCACCTCAGGAATAAGAGAGTGAAAGTTCTCCTTGTAGCGGGGGTCTAAAAGTGTCACCAACCAGTAATGACTGTCACCCAACATTTTGACAATGCGAGGGTCACGGTTAAGGCAGGGTAACATAAAGTCAGCCATGCGTGCCAGACTGGTAACGGGCAAGACTTCCGTGTCCTCACCAAAATGACGACTGACCATGCTCTCCTTCTCCATGACAGTTGGACAGGTACTATCGTCTGCAGCGCATGATACAAGCTCCTGTTCTTCCTCCTCCTCTCCCTCATTGTTCCCCAATGCACGTTGGGATGAGTTGAGGCTGGGCTGTGTGTAATCGACCGCTACGGCTTCTTGATCCATCTCATCATACTCTGGCTGCAATGTCTCCTCTTTAATTCTCTGCAGAGAGCGTTGCAAAAGACAGACAAGTGGAATGCTGATGCTAATGATGGCGTCATCGTCACTCACCATCTTGGTGGACTCCTCAAAGTTTGTCAAAATGGAACATATGTTAGACATCCAGGTCCACTCCTGAGGTCTTATATGTGGAATCTGACCTGAATATCGATGGCCTTGTTGCAGCTGGTAGTCCACAACTGCTCTCTTCTGCTCACAAATCCATTGCAACATGTGGAGGGTAGAGTTCCAACGTGTGGGGACTTCACACACCAGTCGGTGTGACGGAAGCTGCAAACACTGCTGCAACAAAGCAAGGGCGGCGGAAGCTGTAGCCGACTTGTAAAAATGAGCTGACAGGCGGCGTACTTTGATGAGCAGATCTGGCAACTCGGGGTACGATTTAAGAAACCGCTGAACCATGAGGTTAAGCACATGAGCCAGGCATGGTACGTGTGTGATCTCGCTTCGCCTCAGAGCCGCCACCAGGTTGCGGCCATTGTCACACACGACCATGCCTGGATGTAGGTTCAGCAGTGTCAGCCACAGATCTGCCTGCTCTTTCACAGCTGTCCACAACTGAATAGCAGTGTGAGGTTTCTCACCTAAGCTTATGAGTTTCAGCACAGCCTGTTGCCGCATGGCGGAGGCAGTACTGCAGTGCTTCCAGCTTGTAACTGATGTGGTGATATCTGAGATAGAGGCTGAACATGAGGAGGAGGAGGAGGAGGATGCGCAGGAGCTGTACACTTTGGGGCAACTCTGACTGACATAGGGCCCGCAATCCTCGGTGTGGGCAGAATGTGTTCCGTCCCAAGGTCCGACTGGGTCCCGGCTTTCACTGTGTTTACCCAGTGTGCCGTCAGGGAGATGTACCGTCCCTGGCCACAAGCACTTGTCCACGTGTCCATTGTCAGGTGGACTCTCCCAGTAACTGCGTTGTTGATGTTTTGGGACACGTGCTTGTGTAGTGTGGGGATGGCACACCGGGCAAAATAGTGTCGGCTGGGGATCGAGTACCGAGGGACGGCCACCGCCATAAGGTTGCGGAAGGATTCCGTCTCCACCAGCGTAAAAGGCAGCATTTCCAATGCAAGCAGTCGTGAAATGTGCAAATTTAGGACTGTGGCCTGTGGGGCGTTAGCGGCGAATTTCCGCTTTCGTTCAAAGGTCTGGGATATGGACAATTGAACGCAGCGGTGGGACATGGACGTGGACGTTGATGCTGTTTCTTGAGAAACTGCCATAACAAGTGAAGACTGAGAGGAGTGGGCATCTTTGCATGCAGTATGGACAGGGGATAGCCTTGCACACACAACAGGGGGTTCTATTGCACGCACAACAGTGGAAGAAGCAGTGGTGACACCCGCTGACACTGGTCGTGGTTCACCCCACAAGGTCGGGTGCTTTGCTGCCATGTGCCTGATCATGCTGGTGGTGGTCAGGCAGGTAGTTTTGTCACCCCTGCTGATGCTGGCATGGCAGGTGGTACAAATGGCCTTTTTGGGGTTATCAGCAGAGTCTTTAAAAAAATTCCAGTCTCTGGAAGACCTACAGGTTGAACTGGCAACATCCCTCATGTTGGTGTTATGGGGAATTGTTGCCTGCCTTCTGTGTGTGGCCACCACACTGCTTCTTCTTGCCTGTTGGGGTACTCTGCCTCCCTCACCCTGTGTGCTGCCGGCCTTGCTCTGCATGCCCTCCTGCCATGTTGGGTCAGTTACTAGATCATCCACCACCCCCTCCTCTTCCAATTGCGCACCACGATCCTCCTCCTCACTTCCTGGCAATTGTGTCTTGTCATCGTCCACCTCTTGTGACAAATTGCCAGCGTCGACTTCCTGTGGCCGTGGCTGTTCAAATATTTTGGCATCGCTACATGTGATCTCCTCTTCCACCACTTCAAGCTGAGCAGGCGAGGGGCACAAATTTGAAAATGGACCAGTGAACAGCTCTTCAGAGTGTCCAAGTGTGGGAACAGTTGCTGTCTGACGACACTCAGCATGGTGGGAGGAAGGAGCATCAGGGTGAGGAGGAGTATGCGGTCGAGACTCACGGCTAGTGTTGAGCCACCCACGTAGTGATCGAGTTCGGTTCGGTTCGTCGAACACCCGTGTGTTCGCCGAACTGTTTGTCGAACTGTTCGTCGAACACCTTCGAACACCGTTAAAACCAATGGCAGGCAAACGAAAACACATAGAAACACATAGAAAACACCTTCAAAGGTGTCCAAAAGCTGACAAACTGCTCAGAAGACATAACTAACACATGGAAAAGTGACAAGTACATATAGTCATGCGAAAAGAAAAGAGGTGGAGGAGTTAAAGGAGGGGGAGACACAGATATAGGCATGTCATGCCCTTCTAAAATCCAAAAAGTGAGAAGCCGACACGGCCAGTCCGTTCCTGCCCGTGCCACCTCCGTGTCGCCGGGTTTGTGCCAGAGCCACGATGGACCCTGACGGCCAGCCCCCCTCTCCCAATACTGGTGCCTGTCGGCTGGTGGGTCGAGCGAGCCCCCCCGTGGTGGAGGCAGCTCTAAGCTTTTTAATTTAAATTGTCTCTCTAAATTGAATGAATACACTTTAAATCCTTTTACAAGGATCTATTGGAGGGCAAGTCTCATGCCAGCAGCCGCGTAATTCCAGCTCCAGTAGCGTCCACTAAAGCTGCTGCAGTTAAAAAGCTTTTATAAGGATTGAGCTTGGCTGTCCACCGCAAGGCATCCTACTGCCAGTCCCAGCCCCTATGCCTTGGGGTGCCTCCTGATGCTCTTCACTGAGTATCCGGTGGTCCCGAAGCATTTCCTTTGAAAAAATTAAGTGTCCAAACTACAGGTGGTGTAGTTTGCTTAACAGCCGGGATAATCCGCTGACTAGCAGACACTGCTACTAGGCACAAAGTATTTTCTGGGCTAGATGCAGTTAAAAATTTGTAATTAGATACTCTCGTTGGATGCTGAGAAAGCATTCCATAGAGTCTCCTGGCACGCCATATATTATTCTCTTAAAAAGCTTGGGGTAGGGGTCTAGGGGACCCTTTTATAGCCAAAATCACGGCCCTGTATCGCAATACGTCACCTAGGCTGAAAATAAATGGAACTGTAGCACCCTGAGGGCTCGGTTGCTACAGAGGTATTGCACCTCACCCAGAGGTGTGATATCTCACTCTCAGGTAAGGATGGAGTGTGGATCAGGACCCCGACACCTGCATGCATTACACCACATTGCCATGGGGCAGGGTGACCAATATGCCCCTGAGATGGGCACGACAGTCCCTGTCCCTGGCTGGAGTGGGGGGTGGGAACACTGAGGAAGGGGAACCCTGTAGTGCAGGAGCAGGGAGGAAGCAGTTCCTGGGTGCATTGAGAAGGGAGTATAAAAGGTGGGCACCATCTTAGTTCAGTGCAGAGAAGTCTCAGCTGACGTGACAGGGAGCAGGGGCTCTGCATGAGCTCTGCTGCGGAGGCGGGCCTAGTAACAGAGGCCCAGGCCTGGAAGAGGGAGAAGGAAGGAAGAGGAGCGGTGAAGGCTGCAGGAATGAGGAATGAAGGGATCCCAGGGGTGCGGACGGGCGAGTCGCCACCGCACACCCGAATCCACCTACGTGGAGGGGTCCAGCCAAAGGGGGAGACCGGTCCCCGAAACTAGTGGAGGCGGGAAGCGTCCCTCAGCTAGAAACCGGAGGCTGTGACATTTTATGTGGTGCAGCCGCTCGCTGCACCCGCTAGGAAGGCACCACATAGGGTCAGAGAAACTGGCGCCAAGTTTACCCAGAGGAGGCCCGAGGCAGCCGGACAGAAGGGTTGGTAAGAAAGGCCAGACAAAGGACACACAAAGGGGGTCCTGTGAAGCGCTCCAAAGTTATCTGGGAGTTGTCTGAGCCCCTCACCTGGTGAGCACAGTACGACGTGGGCAGCCGTTACCTGCTGAAGTGGTCTGGATAGTAAGAACTGTGAGTAAAGGCCCTGGACTGCATCACTGACTCCGTGTCGTTACTGCTGCTGCCCTGCACCATCACCCCCATCCTCCACATACACTGCCCTGAGGCTATACTCCTCCCTTGGGAAGTTATGCTACGCTCTGCTGCACCCACAACACCAGCCTCAGCGGTCTGCCCTGCAGTGGTGGTTCACTCTGACGGCAATCCACGGGTGGCGTAGTCGAACGTTTAAACATCAAAAACACTGGTTTGACCGCCCTGAGCCACGGAACCGGGTCGCCGCCACGGAGACTACAACCACCAGCATCCACCAAAAAGGGTCCGGCTCCGGGTGTCCCAAGGCCCAGGGGGCGCATCAGAACATTTTCATCACCTTTCATAATCACCAATGGGACAAGGCAGGGATGTCCTCTGTCCCCTCTCTTATACATCCTAGTGACGGAGCACCTGCTCTCATCAATTCGCCATAACCCCAATATTAGGTGGATTGAGGTGGGAGGCACCGAGTACAAGTGCTCTCTATTTGCTGATGATGTCCTAGTATATATCACTCAATCACATATATTACTCCCTGCTGTTATGGCTGAAATAGATCACTTTGTTACATGGTCAAATTTTAAAATCAATGCAGCGAAGTCTGAGGCTCTTGATGTCTCCCTCTCCAAATCCATACAGGATTCCATCCAGTCCAACTTTCTCTTTGCCTGGCCCTCACAGGGTATCAAATACTTAGGAATTCCTATTCATAGAGACCTCTCCCATCTATGTTATCTTAATTTTGGGCCCTTTATTGAACAACTCCATTCAGACCACGGTTGGCAAGTTAGAACTGCAAGATTCACTACGTGAACCACTGGTGTTTTGTGGAAAAGCACATGTACACTGTGTTCCAAATTATTATGCAAAAAGTGTTTAGGAGTGATAAGGGAAGAATTTGTTTGTCAGTTAAACTCATTGATGGTGATGTGTGTCTGGGCTCTTTATATCACTGTAAGCAATTGCAGACACCTGTGCTAATTAGTTTGGCAGGTGTGTCCAATGAAAGGCAAGACTACTTAAGAAGGCTGTCCCTCATTATTAAGCAGCCTACATTTTCTGCCAAAATGGGAAAGAAAAAGGATGTGTCGACTGCTGAGAAGCAACAAATTGTGGAGTGTTTAGGTCAAGTATGAAGTGTTTGGCAGTCAAGAAGTATGTAGCTGATTCACAGCACACACGTGTGCGTGCTGATACGGGCAAATTGAGGACTCTTTCCTACAGGCAATTACGTCAGGTTAAAAGAGCAGCGGCAAAAAAGCCTTGTCAAAACAGCAGACAAGTTTTTGAAGCTGCTGGTGCCTCCATCGTCCTCCGAACAACAAGATGCAGGGTCCTTCAGTGGTTTGCAGCTGTGCGTACGCCATCCTGTCGACCTCCTCTATCCACTGCACACAAGCAGAAACGGCTCCAGTGGGCCAAACAATACATGAAGACTGATTTCAAAACTGTTTTGTTCATGGATGAGTGCCGTGCAACGCTCGATGGTCCAGATGGATGGAGTGGAGGATGGCTGGTTGATGGACACCCCACGCCAACACGGCTACAGCGCCAACAAGGAGGAGGTGGAGTAATGTTTTGGGCTGGAATCAGGGGGAGAGGGATTGTTAGCCCCTTTAGGATCCCTGAAGGGGTAAAGATGAACTCCATAATGTATGTGGAGTTTCTCAAACAGCACTTCCTGCCATGGTTCAAGAAGAAGAACCGTGTATTCCACAGCAACATCATTTTCATGCATGATAATGCACCGTCTCATGCTTCACATAACACATCTGCATCTCTGGCTGATATGGGCATAAAAGGGGACAAACTTATGGTGTGACCCCCATGCTCCCCTGACCTCTACCCCATTCAGAACCTCTGGAGCATCATCAAAAGGAGTGTCTATGATGGCGGGAGGCAGTTCACATTTAAGCAACAGCTCTGGGAGGGTATTCTGTCCTCATGCAAAACAATTGAAGCAGAAACCATCCAAAACCTGACAAATTCAATGGACGAGAGAGTTCAGAAGCTCCTTTCGAACAAGGGGTCCTATGTGCAAATATAACATCACCTAGAATAAAGTTTTGAGTTGAAAACTGTTTGATTTCAGTTTCTAATAACCTGCTAATGCTTATAATTTCAAAAATGACCATTTTTTTGGTCTTTATTAAAATGAAAAGGTTGATCGGAGAGTGTGGGGGATCTAAGAGTGTGGAAACCCAGTAGTCAGGATTATTTCTAATTCTCACAATTCGAGGGTTATGTTGCAGGTAGTGCAGCAAGAAGGCACTCATGAGTCTTGCGCATCCAGGAGCACCAAGTCCCTGTTGTGTTGGTGGCGAGGTAACAATCATGCTTCCTTCCTCTGTCCTCTCCGCCCAACCTCGCACAGCAGAAATGTGATCAAGGTCTCCCTCATCTGATGAGTCTTCCATCAGTTCGTCCTCCACTTCTTCCTGGGCTCCTGCACCTTCCTCACTAGTTTGGCTGCTACCATGCTCCCTGGTAAAACCATCTCCCCCACCCTCACATGCCTGTCGCATTGGTGCTGCCGACCGTCTGGACCTTGCAGATGTTAGCCCTTCCGCATACAACTCTTCCTCCTCTATTTCCTCGACCTCCTCTTGTGACACCACCTGACTCCGAATTCTGTTTAACATGTGCTCCAGCATGTAAATCACCGGAATAGTCATGCTGATAATGGAATCGTCAGCACTAAACATCTTCGTCGCCATTTCAAAACTATGCATAAGGGTGCATAGGTCCCTGATCTGAGACCACTCCTCCAGCGTGATTTTCCCCACCTCTGGATCTCGTTGGCCCAGGCTATACGTCAGAACGTATTGCACCAGGGCTTGTCGGTGCTGCCACAGTCGCTGCAACATGTGCAGAGTTGAATTCCACCGGGTAGGCACATCGCATTTTAGCCGGTGAAGCGGCAGGCCCAATGACTTCTGTAGAGATGTAAGTCGCTGAGCTGCGGGATGCGAACGGCGGAAGTGAGCACACAGCGAATGTGCCCTCTGGAGAAGGCCATCTAGTCCGGGATAGTGGGCTAAAAATTGCTGGACAACCAGGTTCAACACGTGAGCCATACAAGGCACGTGTGTGACATTGCCCCGGCGAATGGCCGCACCCAGGTTTGCAGCATTGTCGCACACGGCCTTCCCTGGTTTCAGGTCCAGTGGAGACAACCATTCATGAAATTGGTTCTCCAGAGCTGACCACAACTCCTCAGCTGTGTGACTCACATTTCCCAGACATTTCAAAGTAAAAACCACCTGATGACGTTGAGCCCTACTGCCAGCATAGTAAAGAGGTGTGCAGGATCCCTTCTGCGCAGTTAGAAAGCTTGTGGCATGACCAGACAGGCTTTGGGTGCAGGTGGAGGACAGAGAGGAGGTTGAGGAGGCAGAAGCAGTGGAGGAACTTTGAGATAAAGAGGATTGACGCAGAACTCGTGGGGACGGCAAGACTTGGACAGCAGCCCCTTGTCCTGCTGTCACCATAGTTACCCAGTGCCCAGTCAGTGACATGTAATGCCCCTGTCCATGCCCACTCGTCCAAGTGTCTGTGGTGAAATGCACCCTGTCACACACAGAGTTTCTCAAAGAAGCGGTGATGTTGTGTTCGACATGCTGGTGGAGCGCAGGCACACCTTTCTTTGAGAAGTGGTGCCGACTGGGCATCTGGTACTGGGGCACTGCGACGGACATAAGGTCTCGAAAATCCTCTGTGTCCACAAGGCAGAAAGGCAGCATTTCTGTAGCCAAGAGCTTGCAGATGGTGAAATTCAACCTCTTAGCTTTCTCATGGCTAGGAGGAAATGGTCTTTTACTTGTCCACATCTGAGGGACCGAGGGCTGGCTGTTGTGCTTAGACGGGGTTGATAAGGGTGTCCCCGGCAAACTGCCGGTCTGTGAGGAAGATGCAGGCGGACATGTTTGATTGCCTTGATCCAAAGGTAGTGCTATCGATGTTGGACAGCGCTCAACAACAGCTGGTGTTAACACCTCCAAAGAAAATTATGACCTGCCAATCACGCTGGCTGTTGCGGGTAAAGAGGTGGCTGGTCTGCGTCCCAAAACAGGTGTGACTGCTGTCCCCCCAGTCACAGAGGATGAAGAGGCCGCGGATGCACAAGATGTGGCAGACGGTGGTTAGCCCGGCCGGCTAGGCCGCATTGTAGCACAGTGAGCTTCACACTGCAACTTATGCTTCATGTCCATGTGCCGGTTCATGCATGAAGTACTCAAACTATGTATTTTTTTGTCTCTACTTAGCTTTTGCTGACAAATGTTACAGATAACACGAGTTGGGTCATCTTTATCGATCTGAAAAAATGCCCAGGCTATGCAAGGCTTAGCACCCATGCGACCTGAAGAGCCACCACGACTTATGGTGAGAGGCAGAGTTGTGTTTGAGGATGCAGTTGTTGACGTGCTTCCAGTACTACGTCTCTGTCCAGCAAGGCGCAACCTGACCTCATCGTCACTAGCATTCTCCTCCACCTCCTCTGCTGACATCATCTCTTGGCTGACTGTGGGTTGACAGTAAGTGGGATCTCCAAACTCATCATCATCACCCTGTGTGTTATCACAAACGTCGTCCTCAGAGCCAACCTGTTCCTGCCCTGACAAAAAACTAAAGTTGTCGCTCCAATCAGGTATTTGAGTCTCATCATCGTCTTCCTCATTGTCTCCACCAACAGGAGTTACAGTTTGGGAATGAGGGTCTACATTATGGTCAGAACCTTCTGCGTCTGGTCCTGGATCCGAATCATAAAGATTCTGGGCATCAGTGCAGATCATTTCCTCGTCTGGATTCACAGAAGCGCTGGAGCCGACCTCTGATTCCCAGGATATAGTATGAGTAAACAGCTCTGCAGACTCAACCATCTGTTCTACCTCATACTCAGACGGGCAGCTGGAGATTTGGGAGCTGTGAGGAAGCAAGTGCGATTGGGGTGACACCTCTGAGGACTGGAGAATTTGTGATGTTGAAGTTGATGTGGAGGAGAGCCCACTTAAAGGAGCACTTGATATCCGTTGAAGCACCTGCTGTTTTTGTGCCTCATCTGGAATTTGTAGCGATTGGCGTGGCCATAAGAAAGGGATCTTATCACATTGTCCGCTAAAAGAAGTAGACATTTTAGTTTGGCTGGAAGATGGTCTTTCTTCTGCAGATGTTACTGTTGCTTTAACACCTACCCCACGGACACAACCTTGTTTCCCCTTCCCAACACGCTTATTCCCCTTTCCACCAGCAGCAGGCCTTTTTCCACTCATTTTGGTGGTTAAATAATTCACAACTCTGGAGTTGTTTGCACAAAAATCAATGGATGGGAACCGAGCAGAGCTGAGTGGCCAAACTGTGGTATTAGGCCAAAACTATTGGTTGGGTTAGATGCAGAAAAAAATTATATTCAATATGCAACCTGATGGAGGTCAGTATAGATGGACTAATAGACCAAGTCCCACACACTGCTAGAAGCCCAAATATTTTTTCAGAGCTAGATGCAAATAAAAATTATATTGAATTTGCAACCTGATGGAGGTCAGTATAGATGGACTAATAGACCAAGTCCCACATACTGCTAGAAGCCCAAATATTTTTTCAGAGCTAGATGCAGAAAAAAATTATATTCAATTTGCAACCTGATGGAGGTCAGTATAGATGGACTAATAGAACAAGTCCCACACACTGCTAGAAGCCCAAATATTTTTTCAGAGCTAGATGCAGATAAAAATTGTTTTTAATTTGCAACCTGATGGAGGTCAGTACAGATGGACTAATAGACCAAGTCCCACACACTGCTAGAAGCCCAAATATTTTTTCAGAGCTAGATGCAGAAAAAAATTATATTGAATTTGCAACCTGATGGAGGTCAGTATAGATGGACTAATAGACCAAGTCCCACACACTGCTAGAAGCCCAAATATTTTTTCAGAGCTAGATGCAGATAAAAATTATTTTTAATTTGCAACATGATGGAGGTACGTATAGATGGACTAATAGACCAAGTCCCACACACTGCTAGAAGCCCAAATATTTTTTCAGAGCTAGATGCAGATAAAAATTATTTTTAATTTGCAACCTGATGGAGGTCAGTATAGATGGACTAATAGACCAAGTCCCACACACTGCTAGAAGCCCAAATATTTTTTCAGAGCTAGATGCAGATAAAAATTATTTTTAATTTGCAACCTGATGGAGGTCAGTATAGATCGACTAATAGACCAAGTCCCACACACTGCTAGAATCCCAAATATTTTTTCAGAGCTAGATGCAGAAAAAAATTATATTGAATTTGCAACCTGATGGAGGTCAGTATAGATGGACTAATAGACCAAGTCCCACACACTGCTAGAAGCCCAAATATTTTTTCAGAGCTAGATGCAGATAAAAATTATTTTTAATTTGCAACCTGATGGAGGTCAGTATAGATGGACTAATAGACCAAGTCCCACACACTGCTAGAAGCCCAAATATTTTTTCAGAGCTAAATGCAGAAAAAAATTATATTGAGTTTGCAACCTGATGGAGGTCCGTATAGATGGACTAATAGACCAAGTCCCACACACTGCTAGAAGCCCAAATATTTTTTCAGAGCTAGATGCAGATAAAAATTATTTTTAATTTGCAACCTGATGGAGGTCAGAATAGATGGACTAATAGATCAAGTCCCACACACTGCTAGAATCCCAAATATTTTTTCAGAGCTAGATGCAGATAAAAATTATATTGAATTTGCAACCTGATGGAGGTCAGTATAGATGGACTAATAGACCAAGTCCCACACACTGCTAGAAGCCCAAATATTTTTTCAGAGCTAGACGCAGATAAAAATTATTTTTAATTTGCAACCTGATGGAGGTCAGTATAGATGGCCTAATAGACCAAGTCCCACACACTGCTAGAAGCCCAAATATTTTTTCAGAGCTAGATGCAGATAAAAATTATTTTTAATTTGCAACCTGATGGAGGTCAGTATAGATGGACTAATAGACCAAGTCCCACACACTGCTAGAAGCCCAAATATTTTTTCAGAGCTAAATGCAGAAAAAAATTATATTGAGTTTGCAACCGGATGGAGGTCAGTATAGATGGACTAATAGACCAAGTCCCACACACTGCTAGAAGCCCAAATATTTTTTCAGAGCTAGATGCAGATAAAAATTATTTGTAATTTGCAACCTGATGGAGGTCAGTATAGATGAACTAATAGACCAAGTCCCACACACTGCTAGAAGCCCAAATATTTTTCAGAGCTAGATGCAGAAAAAAATTATATTCAGTTTGCAACCGGATGGAGGTCAGTATAGATGGACTAATAGACCAAGTCCCACACACTGCTAGAAGCAAAAATATTTTTTCAGAGCTGGATGCAAATAAAAATTATTTTTAATTTGCAACGTGATGGAGGTCAGTATAGATGGACTAATAGACCAAGTCCCACACACTGCTAGAATCCCAAATATTTTTTCAGAGCTAGATGCAGAAAAAAATTATATTGAATTTGCAACCTGATGGAGGTCAGTATAGATGGACTAATAGACCAAGTCCCACACACTGCTAGAAGCCCAAATATTTTTTCAGAGCTAGATGCAGATAAAAATTATTTTTAATTTGCAACCTGATGGAGGTCAGTATAGATGGACTAATAGACCAAGTCCCACACACTGCTAGAAGCCCAAATATTTTTTCAGAGCTAAATGCAGAAAAAAATTATATTGAGTTTGCAACCGGATGGAGGTCCGTATAGATGGACTAATAGACCAAGTCCCACACACTGCTAGAAGCCCAAATATTTTTTCAGAGCTAGATGCAAATAAAAATTATTTTTAATTTGCAACCTGATGGAGGTCAGTATAGATGGACTAATAGACCAAGTCCCACACACTGCTAGAAGCCCAAATATTTTTTCAGAGCTAGATGCAGAAAAAAATTATATTGAATTTGCAACCTGATGGATGTCAGTATAGATGGACTAATAGACCAAGTCCCACACACTGCTAGTAGCCCAAATATTTTTTCAGAGCTAGATGCAGATAAAAATTATTTTTAATTTGCAACCTGATGGAGGTCAGAATAGATGGACTAATAGACCAAGTCCCACACACTGCTAGAATCCCAAATATTTTTTCAGAGCTAGATGCAGATAAAAATTATATTGAATTTGCAACCTGATGGAGGTCAGTATAGATGGACTAATAGACCAAGTCCCACACACTGCTAGAAGCCCAAATATTTTTTCAGAGCTAGACGCAGATAAAAATTATTTTTAATTTGCAACCTGATGGAGGTGAGTATAGATGGCCTAATAGACCAAGTCCCACACACTGCTAGAAGCCCAAATATTTTTTCAGAGCTAGACGCAGATAAAAATAGTTTTTAATTTGCAACCTGATGGAGGTCAGTATAGATGGACTAATAGACCAAGTCCCACACATTGCTAGAAGCCCAAATATTTTTTCAGAGCTAAATGCAGAAAAATATTATATTGAGTTTGCAACCGGATGGAGGTCAGTATAGATGGACTAATAGACCAAGTCCCACACACTGCTAGAAGCCCAAATATTTTTTCTGAGCTAGATGCAGATAAAAATTATTTGTAATTTGCAACCTGATGGAGGTCAGTATAGATGAACTAATAGACCAAGTCCCACACACTGCTAGAAGCCCAAATATTTTTTCAGAGCTAGATGCAGATAAAAATTATTTTTAATTTGCAACCTGATGGAGGTCAGAATAGATGGACTAATAGACCAAGTCCCACACACTGCTAGAATCCCAAATATGTTTTCAGAGCTAGATGCAGATAAAAATTATATTGAATTTGCAACCTGATGGACGTCAGTATAGATGGACTAATAGACCAAGTCCCACACACTGCTAGAAGCCCAAATATTTTTTTAGAGCTAGACGCAGATAAAAATTATTTTTAATTTGCAACCTGATGGAGGTCAGTATAGATGGCCTAATAGACCAAGTCCCACACGCTGCTAGAAGCCCAAATATTTTTTCAGAGCTAGATGCAGATAAAAATTATTTTTAATTTGCAACCTGATGGAGGTCAGTATAGATGGACTAATAGACCAAGTCCCACACACTGCTAGAAGCCCAAATATTTTTTCAGAGCTAAATGCAGAAAAAAATTATATTGAGTTTGCAACCGGATGGAGGTCAGTATAGATGGACTAATAGACCAAGTCCCACACACTGCTAGAAGCCCAAATATTTTTTCAGAGCTAGATGCAGATAAAAATTATTTGTAATTTGCAACCTGATGGAGGTCAGTATAGATGAACTAATAGACCAAGTCCCACACACTGCTAGAAGCCCAAATATTTTTTCAGAGCTAGATGCAGAAAAAAATTATATTCAGTTTGCAACCGGATGGAGGTCAGTATAGATGGACTAATAGACCAAGTCCCACACACTGCTAGAAGCAAAAATATTTTTTCAGAGCTAGATGCAAATAAAAATTATTTTTAATTTGCAACCTGATGGAGGTCAGTATAGATGGACTAATAGACCAAGTCCCACACACTGCTAGAAGCCCAAATATTTTTCAGAGCTAGATGCAGATAAAAATTATTTGTAATTTGCAACCTGATTGAGGTCAGTATAGATGGACTAATAGACCAAGTCCCACATACTGCTAGAAGCCCAAATATTTTTTCAGAGCTAGATGCAGAAAAAAATTATATTGATTTTGCAACCTGATGGAGGTCAGTATAGATGGACTAATAGACCAAGTCCCACACACTGCTAGAAGCCCAAATATTTTTTCAGAGCTAGATGCAGATAAAAAATATTTTTAATTTCAACCTGATGGAGGTCAGAATAGATGGACTAATAGACCAAGTCCCACACACTGCTAGAAGCCCAAATATTTTTTCAGAGCTAGATGCAGATAAAAAAATTTTTTAATTTGCAACCTGATGGAGGTCAGTATAGATTGACTAAAAGACCAAGTCCCACACACTGCTAGAATCCCAAATATTTTTTCAGAGCTAGATGAAGAAAAAAATTATATTGGATTTGCAACCTGATGGAGGTCAGTATAGATGGACTAATAGACCAAGTCCCACACACTGCTAGAAGCCCAAATATTTTTTCAGAGCTAGATGTAAATAAAAATTATTTTTAATTTGCAACCTGATGGAGGTCAATATAGATGGACTAATAGACCAAGTCCCACACACTGCTAGAAGCCGAAATATTTTTTCAGAGCTAGATGCAGATAAAAATTATTTTTAATTTGCAACCTGATGGAGGTCAGTATAGATGGCCTAATAGACCAAGTCCCACACACTGCTAGAAGCCCAAATATTTTTTCAGAGCTAGATGCAGATAAAAATTATTTTTAATTTGCAACCTGATGGAGGTCAGTATAGATCGACTAATAGACCATGTCCCACACACTGCTAGAAGCCCAAATATTTTTTCTGAGTTAAATGCAGCAAAAAATTATATTCAGTTTGCAACCGGATGGAGGTCAGTATAGATGGACTAATAGACCAAC
Source organism: Phyllobates terribilis (assembly GCF_046119375.1). Taxonomy (NCBI): domain Eukaryota; kingdom Metazoa; phylum Chordata; class Amphibia; order Anura; family Dendrobatidae; genus Phyllobates; species Phyllobates terribilis. The sequence goes on from NW_027362764.1 coordinate 461,121,795, forward strand.
TCCCACACACTGCTAGAAGCCCAAATATTTTTTCAGAGCTAGATGCAAATAAAAATTATTTTTAATTTGCAACCTGATGGAGGTCAGCATAGATGGACTAATAGACCAAGTCCCACACTCGGCTAGAAGCCCAAATATTTTTTCAGAGCTAGATGCAGATAAAAATTATTTTTAATTGGCAACATGATGGAGGTCAGTAAAGATGGACTAATAGACCAAGTCCCACACACTGCTAGAAGCCCAAATATTTTTTCAGAGCTACATGCAGAAAAAAATTATATTGAATTTGCAAACTGATGGAGGTCAGTATAGATGGACTAATAGACCAAGTCTCACACACTGCTAGAAGCCCAAATATTTTTTCAGAGCTAGATGCAGATAAAATTATTTTTAATTTGCAACCTGATGGAGGTCAGTATAAATGGTCTAATAGACCAAGTCCCACACACTGCTAGAAGCACAAATATTTTTTCAGAGCTGGATGCACATAAAAATTATTTTTAATTTGCAACCTGATGGAGGTCAGTATAGATGGACTAATAGACCAAGTCCCACACACTGCTAGAAGCCCAAATATTTTTTCAGAGCTAGATGCAAATAAAAATTATTTTTAATTTGCAACCTGATGGAGGTCAGTATAGATGGACTAATAGACCAAGTCCCACACACTGCTAGAAGCCCAAATATTTTTTCAGAGCTAGATGCAGAAAAAAATTATATTGAATTTGCAACCTGATGGATGTCAGTATAGATGGACTAATAGACCAAGTCCCACACACTGCTAGTAGCCCAAATATTTTTTCAGAGCTAGATGCAGATAAAAATTATTTTTAATTTGCAACCTGATGGAGGTCAGAATAGATCGACTAATAGACCAAGTCCCACACACTGCTAGAAGCCCAAATATTTTTTCAGAGCTAGATGCAGAAAAAAATTATATTGAATTTGCAACCTGATGGAGGTCAGTATAGATGGACTAATAGACCAAGTCCCACACACTGCTAGAAGCCCAAATATTTTTTCAGAGCTAGACGCAGATAAAAATTATTTTTAATTTGCAACCTGATGGAGGTCAGTATAGATGGACTAATAGACCAAGTCCCACACACTGCTAGAAGCCCAAATATTTTTTCAGAGCTAGATGCAGAAAAAAATTATTTTTAATTTGCAACCTGATGGAGGTCAGTATAGATGGACTAATAGACCAAGTCCCACACACTGCTAGAAGCCCAAATATTTTTTCAGAGCTAAATGCAGAAAAAAATTATATTGAGTTTGCAACCGGATGGAGGTCAGTATAGATGGACTAATAGACCAAGTTCCACACACTGCTAGAAGCCCAAATATTTTTTCAGAGCTAGATGCAGATAAAAATTATTTGTAATTTGCAACCTGATGGAGGTCAGTATAGATGGACTAATAGACCAAGTCCCACACACTGCTAGAAGCCCAAATATTTTTTCAGAGCTAGATGCAGAAAAAAATTATATTGAATTTGCAACCTGATGGAGGTCAGTATAGATGGACTAATAGACCAAGTCCCACACACTGCTAGAAGCCCAAATATTTTTTCAGAGCTAGATGCAGATAAAAAATGTTTTTAATTTGCAACCTGATGGAGGTCAGAATAGATGGACTAATAGAACAAGTCCCACACACTGCTAGAAGCCCAAATATTTTTTCAGAGCTAGATGCAGATAAAAATTATTTTTAATCTGCAACCTGATGGAGGTCAGTATAGATTGACTAAAAGACCAAGTCCCACACACTGCTAGAATCCCAAATATTTTTTCAGAGCTAGATGAAGAAAAAAATTATATTGGATTTGCAACCTGATGGAGGTCAGTATAGATGGACTAATAGACCAAGTCCCACACACTGCTAGAAGCCCAAATACTTTTTCAGAGCTACATGCAGATAAAAATTATTTTTAATTTGCAACCTGATGGAGGTCAGTATAGATGGCCTAATAGACCAAGTTCCACACACTGCTAGAAGCCCAAATATTTTTTCAGAGCTAGATGCAGATAAAAATTATTTTTAATTTGCAACCTGATGGAGGTCAGTATAGATGGACAAATAGACCAAGTCCCACACACTGCTAGAAGCCCAAATATTTTTTCAGAGCTAGATGCAGAAAAAAATTATATTGAATTTGCAACCTGATGGAGGTCAGTATAGATGGACTAATAGACCAAGTCCCACACACTGCTAGAAGCCCAAATATTTTTTCAGAGCTAGATGTAAATAAAAATTATTTTTAATTTGCAACCTGATGGAGGTCAATATAGATGGACTAATAGACCAAGTCCCACACACTGCTAGAAGCCCAAATATTTTGTCAGAGCTAGATGCAGATAAAAATTATTTTTAATTTGCAACCTGATGGAGGTCAGTATAGATGGCCTAATAGACCAAGTCCCACACACTGCTAGAAGCCCAAATATTTTTTCAGAGCTAGATGCAGATAAAAATTATTTTTAATTTTCAACCTGATGGAGGTCAGTATAGATGGACTAATAGACCAAGTCCCACACACTGCTAGAAGCCCAAATATTTTTTCAGAGTTAAATGCAGCAAAAAATTATATTCAGTTTGCAACCGGATGGAGGTCAGTATAGATGGACTAATAGACCAAGTCCCACACACTGCTAGAAGCCCAAATATTTTTTCAGAGCTAGATGCAAATAAAAATTATTTTTAATTTGCAACCTGATGGAGGTCAGTATAGATGGACTAATAGACCTAGTCCCACACTCGGCTAGAAGCCCAAATATTTTTTCAGAGCTAGATGCAGATAAAAATTATTTTTAATTGGCAACCTGATGGAGGTCAGTAAAGATGGACTAATAGACCAAGTCCCACATACTGCTAGAAGCCCAAATATTTTTTTAGAGCTAGATGCAGAAAACAATTATATTGAATTTGCAAACTGATGGAGGTCAGTATATATGGACTAATAGACCAAGTCCCACACACTGCTAGAAGCCCAAATATTTTTTCAGAGCTAGATGCAGATAAAAATTATTTTTAATTTGCAACCTGATGGAGGTCAGTATAGATGGTCTAATAGACGAAGTACCACACACTGCTAGAAGCACAAATATTTTTTCAGAGCTGGATGCAGATAAAAATTATTTTTAATTTGCAACCTGATGGAGGTCAGTATAGATGGACTAATACACCAAGTCCCACACACTGCTAGAAGCCCAAATATTTTTTCAGAGCTAGATGCAGATAAAAATTATTTTTAATTTGCAACCTGATGGAGGTCAGTATAGATGGACTAATATACCAAGTCCCACACACTGCTAGAAGCGCAAAAATTTTTTCAGAGCTAGATGCAGATAAAAATTATTTTTAATTTGCAACCTGATGGAGGTCAGTATAGATGGACTAATAGACCAAGTCCCACACACTGCTAGAAGCCCAAATATTTTTTCAGAGCTAGATGCAGATAAAAGTTATTTTTAATTTGCAACCTGATGGGAGTCAGTATAGATGGACTAATAGACCAAGTCCCACACACTGCTAAATGCCCAAATATTTTTTCAGAGCTAGATGCAAAAAAAAGTTATATTGAATTTGCAACCTGATGGAGGTCAGTATAGATGGACTAATAGACCAAGTCCCACACACTGCTAGAAGCCTAAATATTTTTTCAGAGTTAGATGCAGATAAAAATTATTTTTAATTTGCAACCTGATGGACGTCAGTATAGATGGACTAATAGACCAAGTCCCACACACTGCTAGAAGCCCAAATATTTTTTCAGAGCTAGATGAAAATAAAAATTATTTTTAATATGCAACCTGATGGAGGTCAGTATAGATGGACTAATAGACCAAGTCCCACACACTGCTAGAAGTCCAAATATTTTTTCAGAGCTAGTTACAGATAAAAATTATTTTTAATTTGCAACCTGATGGAGGTCAGTATAGATGGACTAATAGACCAAGTCCCACACACTGCTAGAAGCCCAAATATTTTTTCAGAGCTAGATGCAGATAAAAATTATTTTTAATTTGCAACCTGATGGAGGTCAGTATAGATCGACTAATAGACCAAGTCCCACACACTGCTAGAATCCCAAATATTTTTTCAGAGCTAGATGCAGAAAAAAATTATATTGAATTTGCAACCTGATGGAGGTCAGTATAGATGGACTAATAGACCAAGTCCCACACACTGCTAGAAGCCCAAATATTTTTTCAGAGCTAGATGCAGATAAAAATTATTTTTAATTTGCAACCTGATGGAGGTCAGTATAGATCGACTAATAGACCAAGTCCCACACACTGCTAGAAGCCCAAATATTTTTTCAGAGCTAAATGCAGAAAAAAATTATATTGAATTTGCAACCTGATGGATGTCAGTATAGATGGACTAATAGACCAAGTCCCACACACTGCTAGAAGCCCAAATATTTTTTTAGAGCTAGATGCAGAAAACAATTATATTGAATTTGCAAACTGATGGAGGTCAGTATAGATGGTCTAATAGACGAAGTACCACACACTGCTAGAAGCACAAATATTTTTTCAGAGCTGGATGCAGATAAAAATTATTTTTAATTTGCAACCTGATGGAGGTCAGTATAGATGGACTAATACACCAAGTCCCACACACTGCTAGAAGCCCAAATATTTTTTCAGAGCTAGATGCAGATAAAAATTATTTTTAATTTGCAACCTGATGGAGGTCAGTATAGATGGACTAATATACCAAGTCCCACACACTGCTAGAAGCGCAAAAATTTTTTCAGAGCTAGATGCAGATAAAAATTATTTTTAATTTGCAACCTGATGGAGGTCAGTATAGATGGACTAATAGACCAAGTCCCACACACTGCTAGAAGCCCAAATATTTTTTCAGAGCTAGATGCAGATAAAAGTTATTTTTAATTTGCAACCTGATGGGAGTCAGTATAGATGGACTAATAGACCAAGTCCCACACACTGCTAAATGCCCAAATATTTTTTCAGAGCTAGATGCAAAAAAAAGTTATATTGAATTTGCAACCTGATGGAGGTCAGTATAGATCGACTAATAGACCAAGTCCCACACACTGCTAGAAGCCTAAATATTTTTTCAGAGTTAGATGCAGATAAAAATTATTTTTAATTTGCAACCTGATGGACGTCAGTATAGATGGACTAATAGACCAAGTCCCACACACTGCTAGAAGCCCAAATATTTTTTCAGAGCTAGATGAAAATAAAAATTATTTTTAATATGCAACCTGATGGAGGTCAGTATAGATGGACTAATAGACCAAGTCCCACACACTGCTAGAAGTCCAAATATTTTTTCAGAGCTAGATACAGATAAAAATTATTTTTAATTTGCAACCTGATGGAGGTCAGTATAGATGGACTAATAGACCAAGTCCCACACACTGCTAGAAGCCCAAATATTTTTTCAGAGCTAGATGCAGATAAAAATTATTTTTAATTTGCAACCTGATGGAGGTCAGTATAGATCGACTAATAGACCAAGTCCCACACACTGCTAGAATCCCAAATATTTTTTCAGAGCTAGATGCAGAAAAAAATTATATTGAATTTGCAACCTGATGGAGGTCAGTATAGATGGACTAATAGACCAAGTCCCACACACTGCTAGAAGCCCAAATATTTTTTCAGAGCTAGATGCAGATAAAAATTATTTTTAATTTGCAACCTGATGGAGGTCAGTATAGATCGACTAATAGACCAAGTCCCACACACTGCTAGAAGCCCAAATATTTTTTCAGAGCTAGATGCAGAAAAAAATTATATTGAATTTGCAACCTGATGGATGTCAGTATAGATGGACTAATAGACCAAGTCCCACACACTGCTAGAAGCCCAAATATTTTTTCAGAGCTGGATGAAGATAAAAATTATTTTTAATTTGCAACCTGATGGAGGTCAGTATAGATGGACTAATAGACCAAGTCCCACACACTGCTAGAAGCCCAAATATTTTTTCAGAGCTAGATGCAGATAAAAATTATTTTTAATTTGCAACCTGATGGAGGTCAGTATAGATGGACTAATAGACCAAGTCCCACAAACTACAAGAAGCCCAAATATTTTTTCAGAGCTAGATGCAGATAAAAATTATTTTTAATTTGCAACCTGATGGAGGTCAGTATAGATGGACTAATAGACCAAGTCCCACACACTGCTAGAAGCCCAAATATTTTTTCAGAGCTAGATGCAAATAAAAATTATTTTTAATTTGCAACCTGATGGAGGTCAGTATAGATGGACTAATAGACCAAGTCCCACACACTGCTAGAAGCCCAAATATTTTTTCAGAGCTAGATGCAGAAAAAAATTATATTGAATTTGCAACCTGATGGATGTCAGTATAGATGGACTAATAGACCAAGTCCCACACACTGCTAGTAGCCCAAATATTTTTTCAGAGCTAGATGCAGATAAAAATTATTTTTAATTTGCAACCTGATGGAGGTCAGAATAGATCGACTAATAGACCAAGTCCCACACACTGCTAGAATCCCAAATATTTTTTCAGAGCTAGATGCAGAAAAAAATTATATTGAATTTGCAACCTGATGGAGGTCAGTATAGATGGACTAATAGACCAAGTCCCACACACTGCTAGAAGCCCAAATATTTTTTCAGAGCTAGACGCAGATAAAAATTATTTTTAATTTGCAACCTGATGGAGGTCAGTATAGATGGCCTAATAGACCAAGTCCCACACACTGCTAGAAGCCCAAATATTTTTTCAGAGCTAGATGCAGATAAAAATTATTTTTAATTTTCAACCTGATGGAGGTCAGTATAGATGGACTAATAGACCAAGTCCCACACACTGCTAGAAGCCCAAATATTTTTTCAGAGTTAAATGCAGCAAAAAATTATATTCAGTTTGCAACCGGATGGAGGTCAGTATAGATGGACTAATAGACCAAGTCCCACACACTGCTAGAAGCCCAAATATTTTTTCAGAGCTAGATGCAAATAAAAATTATTTTTAATTTGCAACCTGATGGAGGTCAGTATAGATGGACTAATAGACCTAGTCCCACACTCGGCTAGAAGCCCAAATATTTTTTCAGAGCTAGATGCAGATAAAAATTATTTTTAATTGGCAACCTGATGGAGGTCAGTAAAGATGGACTAATAGACCAAGTCCCACACACTGCTAGAAGCCCAAATATTTTTTTAGAGCTAGATGCAGAAAACAATTATATTGAATTTGCAAACTGATGGAGGTCAGTATATATGGACTAATAGACCAAGTCCCACACACTGCTAGAAGCCCAAATATTTTTTCAGAGCTCGATGCAGATAAAAATTATTTTTAATTTGCAACCTGATGGAGGTCAGTATAGATGGTCTAATAGACGAAGTACCACACACTGCTAGAAGCACAAATATTTTTTCAGAGCTGGATGCAGATAAAAATTATTTTTAATTTGCAACCTGATGGAGGTCAGTATAGATGGACTAATACACCAAGTCCCACACACTGCTAGAAGCCCAAATATTTTTTCAGAGCTAGATGCAGATAAAAATTATTTTTAATTTGCAACCTGATGGAGGTCAGTATAGATGGACTAATATACCAAGTCCCACACACTGCTAGAAGCGCAAAAATTTTTTCAGAGCTAGATGCAGATAAAAATTATTTTTAATTTGCAACCTGATGGAGGTCAGTATAGATGGACTAATAGACCAAGTCCCACACACTGCTAGAAGCCCAAATATTTTTTCAGAGCTAGATGCAGATAAAAGTTATTTTTAATTTGCAACCTGATGGGAGTCAGCATAGATGGACTAATAGACCAAGTCCCACACACTGCTAAATGCCCAAATATTTTTTCAGAGCTAGATGCAAAAAAAAGTTATATTGAATTTGCAACCTGATGGAGGTCAGTATAGATGGACTAATAGACCAAGTCCCACACACTGCTAGAAGCCTAAATATTTTTTCAGAGTTAGATGCAGATAAAAATTATTTTTAATTTGCAACCTGATGGACGTCAGTATAGATGGACTAATAGACCAAGTCCCACACACTGCTAGAAGCCCAAATATTTTTTCAGAGCTAGATGAAAATAAAAATTATTTTTAATATGCAACCTGATGGAGGTCAGTATAGATGGACTAATAGACCAAGTCCCACACACTGCTAGAAGTCCAAATATTTTTTCAGAGCTAGTTACAGATAAAAATTATTTTTAATTTGCAACCTGATGGAGGTCAGTATAGATGGACTAATAGACCAAGTCCCACACACTGCTAGAAGCCCAAATATTTTTTCAGAGCTAGATGCAGATAAAAATTATTTTTAATTTGCAACCTGGTGGAGGTCAGTATAGATCGACTAATAGACCAAGTCCCACACACTGCTAGAATCCCAAATATTTTTTCAGAGCTAGATGCAGAAAAAAATTATATTGAATTTGCAACCTGATGGAGGTCAGTATAGATGGACTAATAGACCAAGTCCCACACACTGCTAGAAGCCCAAATATTTTTTCAGAGCTAGATGCAGATAAAAATTATTTTTAATTTGCAACCTGATGGAGGTCAGTATAGATCGACTAATAGACCAAGTCCCACACACTGCTAGAAGCCCAAATATTTTTTCAGAGCTAAATGCAGAAAAAAATTATATTGAATTTGCAACCTGATGGATGTCAGTATAGATGGACTAATAGACCAAGTCCCACACACTGCTAGAAGCCCAAATATTTTTTTAGAGCTAGATGCAGAAAACAATTATATTGAATTTGCAAACTGATGGAGGTCAGTATAGATGGTCTAATAGACGAAGTACCACACACTGCTAGAAGCACAAATATTTTTTCAGAGCTGGATGCAGATAAAAATTATTTTTAATTTGCAACCTGATGGAGGTCAGTATAGATGGACTAATACACCAAGTCCCACACACTGCTAGAAGCCCAAATATTTTTTCAGAGCTAGATGCAGATAAAAATTATTTTTAATTTGCAACCTGATGGAGGTCAGTATAGATGGACTAATATACCAAGTCCCACACACTGCTAGAAGCGCAAAAATTTTTTCAGAGCTAGATGCAGATAAAAATTATTTTTAATTTGCAACCTGATGGAGGTCAGTATAGATGGACTAATAGACCAAGTCCCACACACTGCTAGAAGCCCAAATATTTTTTCAGAGCTAGATGCAGATAAAAGTTATTTTTAATTTGCAACCTGATGGGAGTCAGTATAGATGGACTAATAGACCAATTCCCACACACTGCTAAATGCCCAAATATTTTTTCAGAGCTAGATGCAAAAAAAAGTTATATTGAATTTGCAACCTGATGGAGGTCAGTATAGATCGACTAATAGACCAAGTCCCACACACTGCTAGAAGCCTAAATATTTTTTCAGAGTTAGATGCAGATAAAAATTATTTTTAATTTGCAACCTGATGGACGTCAGTATAGATGGACTAATAGACCAAGTCCCACACACTGCTAGAAGCCCAAATATTTTTTCAGAGCTAGATGAAAATAAAAATTATTTTTAATATGCAACCTGATGGAGGTCAGTATAGATGGACTAATAGACCAAGTCCCACACACTGCTAGAAGTCCAAATATTTTTTCAGAGCTAGATACAGATAAAAATTATTTTTAATTTGCAACCTGATGGAGGTCAGTATAGATGGACTAATAGACCAAGTCCCACACACTGCTAGAAGCCCAAATATTTTTTCAGAGCTAGATGCAGATAAAAATTATTTTTAATTTGCAACCTGATGGAGGTCAGTATAGATCGACTAATAGACCAAGTCCCACACACTGCTAGAATCCCAAATATTTTTTCAGAGCTAGATGCAGAAAAAAATTATATTGAATTTGCAACCTGATGGAGGTCAGTATAGATGGACTAATAGACCAAGTCCCACACACTGCTAGAAGCCCAAATATTTTTTCAGAGCTAGATGCAGATAAAAATTATTTTTAATTTGCAACCTGATGGAGGTCAGTATAGATCGACTAATAGACCAAGTCCCACACACTGCTAGAAGCCCAAATATTTTTTCAGAGCTAGATGCAGAAAAAAATTATATTGAATTTGCAACCTGATGGATGTCAGTATAGATGGACTAATAGACCAAGTCCCACACACTGCTAGAAGCCCAAATATTTTTTCAGAGCTGGATGAAGATAAAAATTATTTTTAATTTGCAACCTGATGGAGGTCAGTATAGATGGACTAATAGACCAAGTCCCACACACTGCTAGAAGCCCAAATATTTTTTCAGAGCTAGATGCAGATAAAAATTATTTTTAATTTGCAACCTGATGGAGGTCAGTATAGATGGACTAATAGACCAAGTCCCACAAACTACAAGAAGCCCAAATATTTTTTCAGAGCTAGATGCAGATAAAAATTATTTTTAATTTGCAACCTGATGGAGGTCAGTATAGATGGACTAATAGACCAAGTCCCACACACTGCTAGAAGCCCAAATATTTTTTCAGAGCTAGATGCAAATAAAAATTATTTTTAATTTGCAACCTGATGGAGGTCAGTATAGATGGACTAATAGACCAAGTCCCACACACTGCTAGAAGCCCAAATATTTTTTCAGAGCTAGATGCAGAAAAAAATTATATTGAATTTGCAACCTGATGGATGTCAGTATAGATGGACTAATAGACCAAGTCCCACACACTGCTAGTAGCCCAAATATTTTTTCAGAGCTAGATGCAGATAAAAATTATTTTTAATTTGCAACCTGATGGAGGTCAGAATAGATCGACTAATAGACCAAGTCCCACACACTGCTAGAATCCCAAATATTTTTTCAGAGCTAGATGCAGAAAAAAATTATATTGAATTTGCAACCTGATGGAGGTCAGTATAGATGGACTAATAGACCAAGTCCCACACACTGCTAGAAGCCCAAATATTTTTTCAGAGCTAGACGCAGATAAAAATTATTTTTAATTTGCAACCTGATGGAGGTCAGTATAGATGGCCTAATAGACCAAGTCCCACACACTGCTAGAAGCCCAAATATTTTTTCAGAGCTAGATGCAGATAAAAATTATTTTTAATTTGCAACCTGATGGAGGTCAGTATAGATGGACTAATAGACCAAGTCCCACACACTGCTAGAAGCCCAAATATTTTTTCAGAGCTAAATGCAGAAAAAAATTATATTGAGTTTGCAACCGGATGGAGGTCAGTATAGATGGACTAATAGATAGTGTTGAGCATTCCGATACTGTAATATCGGGTATCGGCCGATATTCGCGGTATCGGAATTCCGATACTTAATTCCGATACTTTTACAATATCGGATACCGGAATCGGAAGTTCCCATAATGCCTGCGCTCTGCAGTGTCTGTGAAGGATGACAAGTTGGATGGCAGCGCGATCCAGCCTGTCATCAGAATGCCATCCCAGCGGGGGAGAATTCTCCTGATTGTTTAAAAGCCGGCGCGCGGTAAAAAGCCACCGGCTTTTAAACAATCACACAGCCCCATACTGCTTCCCCGCAGCCTCCCACCCCGATCCTCCGCTCCCCTCGCCACCTCCAATCCCAATCGTAAATTAGGACCGGGCGGGGAGCGCAGCACCAAGGAGCGAAGGACCCGGGCGGGGAAGCCGGCAGTGAAAAGACTTCACCGCCGGCTTTCCCGTTCTGTGCTGCGCTTTCCCGCTGGTTATTTCAAATGAACAGCTGAGGTATCAGGTGATGCCGATCAGCTGTTCATTTGAAGTAGCCGCGGTGCCCTCAGAGGGTTCATGTGAGTTCATGCTTGACTGCATTGCATGAACTCACATGAACTTTCCCACGGCCGCACAGGTCAGCCTCACCTCCCAGACCCGTCATGATTAGTGTGTGTGCGGGGTGTGTGTGCGGGGTGTGTGTGCGATGTTTGTGCGGGTGTGTGCGGTGTCTGTGCGATGTGTGCGGGGTGTGTGTGCGGGGTGTCTGTGCGATGTTTGTGCGGGTGTGCGCGGTGTCTGTGCGTGCAGGCAGACATAGGCCGATGTGACACTACTACTCCCATCGGCCTATGTCTGTCCCCCGTCCACTCCTGCCAGCAGGATCAGCTCGATGGGAGCAGTAGTTCCCATCAGCCTGATCCTGCTATTTAAATTGCCCTACTGTGTCCCCAATAAATGTTAAATACATGTCATTGGTGGCCAGTGGTTACCTAAAAGAAATTAGTTCATACATTACCTGTCCCCGCCGATCGCCACCTAAAATAAAGTAAAAAATAAAAAACTACACCTATACTCACCTAGACACCTAATTCCCCGAAGCCATCAATCTCCTGTAATAAAATATAAAATAATAAACCACAACCTTATCCTTACCCCTCCGTAGTAGTCCACGAGTGTCCCACGAAGATCTCCAGTTCAGAGCAGCCACATAGAATGTGACCGCTCTGAACCGCTGCCGCCGCTAGAATGACGGGGCCGTAAGGGTTCACCGGAGTTCAGGCAGCGCTGCTCCGGTTAGCTGCTTTACGGCCCTGCTGTATCGTGAGAAATTCCCACGGTACAGCAGTGCCGTAAAGGAGGTCTCCGGAGCTGCGCTGCCTGAATGCACTCCGGTGACCTCAGTCAGTGGCTCCCACTGCCGGGAGCGGACGTGTTCCCAGCAGCGTGAGCTTACAGCAGCCATGACAGCTGTCACCATCTCCAGATGTGACAGCTGTGCATGGGAGATCAGCGCAGGAACGTGGACAGGTAACTATTATTTTTAGTAAACTAAGAATTAAATAAAATTGTGTGTTTTATTTCAAATAAATTATTTTTTTCTTGGTGTAGTGTGTGTTTTTTCTTTTTTAACACTTTGTAGGTTAGTAATGGGGGTGTCTTATAGACGCCCATCATTACTAACCTGGGCTTCATGGCAGCTGGCGCTGACATGAACCCCACCACTATTACCCCACTGCCACCGCACCAGGGCAGCGTGGAAGAGCGAGGCTAAGTGCCAGAATTGGCGCATCCTATGGATGCGCCATTTCTGGGGCGGCTGACGGCTGGTGTTTCTAGCCTGGGAGGGGGCCAATATTCATGGCACCCTTCCTGGGCTATTAATATCAGCCCCCAGCTGTCTGCCTAGCCTTTGCTAGCTATTAAAATAGGGGGGACCCCACGTCATTTTTTTTGGGGGGGTCCCCCATTTTAATAGCTAGTAAAGGCTAGGTATTCAGCTGGGGGCTGATATTAGTAGCCTGGGAAGCTCCGTGGGTTTTACCCCCTTCCCAGGCTTCAAACATCTGCCCCAGCCGTCTGCTTAACCTCCGCTAGAGACTAAAATTATGGGGGATCCCACGCCATTTTTTTTTTAAATAAATCCTATATTTTAACACTAAATGACATTTGAGGAGTTAATAAAGATGCAGTCCCTAAATTATTATTTATTTTTTAATTAATTTTTCCCAAAACTTTTGACGTGGGCTTCGCCATATTTTTGTATGCCAGCCAGGTACAGCATCCAGCTTCTATGAACGCGCCATTTTCCGGGGCGGCTGCAGACTGCAATTTTCAGCGGGGGGCAGAAAGCTTGGGCCTCCCTGCGCTGCAGATTCCATCCCCCAGCTGTCTAGTTGTACCTGGCTGGACACAAAAATAGGGAGAAGCTCCACGTTTTGTTTTTTTTAATTATTTCATGAAATTCATGGAATAATTAAGAAAAAAAGGGCTTCCCTATATTGTTGTGTCCAACCAGGTACAAATAGGCAGCTGGTGGTTGGGGGCAGCCCGTTCCTGCCTGCTGTACCTGGCTGGACACAAATATAGTGCAAAGCCCCACGTCAATTTTTTTTTAATTATTTCAGGAAATTCATGAAATAATTAAAAAAAAATTATGTGAGGCTTCGCCCTATATTTGTGTCCAGTCAGGTACAGCAGGTAGGAACGGGCTGCCCCCAACCACCAGCTGCCTATTTGTACCTAGCCGGACACAACAATATAGGGAAGCCCTTTTTTTCTTAATTATTCCATGAATTTCATGAAATAATTAAAAAAAAAAATGCGGGGGGCTTCGCCCTATTTTTGTGCCCAGCCAGATACAACTAGGCAGCTGGGGGCTGGAATCCGCAGCGCAGGGAGACCCAAGCTTTCTGGGCCACCCCCGCTGCAAATTGCAGTCCGCAGCCGCCCCAGAAAATGGCGCGTTCATAGAAGCGCCATCTTCTGGCGCTGTACCCAACTCATCCAGGGCCCTGGTGCGGTGGCTCACTGGGTAATAAAGGGGTTAAGGCCAGCTTGGCATTATCAGCTGGCCCTAAGCCCGAAATTCATGGGGTCACGCCAATATTAGACATGACCACCATGAATTTCTAGTAAAGTATTTAAAAAAACACAACACCCAGAATAAAGTCCTTTAATTGAAATAAACACACAATTCTTTATTGTTCTAAATTAAACCATACTTACCATCACGCCCATTCCAGCTGAAGCCAACGATCTCCTGCAATAAAAATAAAATAATAAAGCAACCTCATCCTTACCTTTCCATGGTTCCCAGGACAGCTTCAGCTCTGCTACATCGAGATGACAGGCTGGACCGCAGCAGAACGCTGCCATCCATCCTGTCATCCCGCAGACACTGAGAAGCGCAGGCATACTTCCACTCCTCAGTGTCTGGCTGTGACGGCATCCAGATGAGCCGAGGTCATGTCCAATGAACTCAGCTCACCTCATGTACATCACCGACAGCGTGGGAAAATTCTCCTGCACTCAGCACTTCAGCGTGAGAATTTTCCCTCGCTGACAGTGACGTCCATGAGGTGAGCTGAGCTCATTGGACATGACCTCACCTCATGTATGTCACTGACAGCGTGGGAGAATTCTCACGCTGAAGCGCTGAGTGCAGGAGAATTTTCCCACGCTGTCAGTGACGTGCATGAGGTGAGCTGAGTTCATTGGACATGAACTCGGCTCATCTGGATGACGTCACAGAGAGACACTGAGGAGCGCAAGCATGCCTGCGCTTCTCAGTGTCTGCGGGATGACAGGCTGGATGGCAGCGTTCTGCTGCGGTCCAGCCTGTCATCTCGATGTAGCAGAGCTGGAGCTGTCCTGGGAACCATTGAAAGGTAAGGATGATGTTGCTTTATTATTTTTCTTTTATTGCAGGAGATCGTTGGCTTCAGCTGGAATGGGCGTGACGGTAAGTATGGTTTAGTTTAGAACAATAAAGAATTGTGTGTTTATTTCAATTAAAGGACTTTATTCTGGGTGTTTGTGTTTTTCTTTAACTTTGACTATGGGGTTAGTAATGGGGGTGTCTTATAGACGCCTCTCCATTACTAACCTGGGCTTGATGTCATCTGGCATTATAAGCTGACATCAACCCCAGCCCTATTACCCCACTGCCACCGCTACAGGGCAGTGGGAAGAGCGAGGCTAAGTGCCAGAATTGGCGCATCCTATGGATGCGCCATTTCTGGGGCGGCTGACGGCTGGTGTTTCTAGCCTGGGAGGGGGCCAATATTCATGGCACCCTTCCTGGGCTATTAATATCAGCCCCCAGCTGTCTGCCTAGCCTGTGCTAGCTATTAAATTAGGGGGGACCCCACGTTATTTTTTTGGGGGGGTTCCCCCATTTTAATAGCTAGTAAAGGCTAGGTATTCAGCTGGGGGCTGATATTAGTAGCCTGGGAAGCTCCGTGGGTATTACCCCCTTCCCAGGCTTCAAACATTTGCCCCAGCTGTCTGCTTAACCTCCGCTAGAGCCTAAAATTAAGGGGAACCCCACGCCATTTTTTTTTAAAATAAATCCTTTATTTTAACACTAATTGACAAGTACAGTAATCAACACTATTACTGTACTTCATATATACGTGACTGACATGTTTCTATCTATCTAATCTATGTGTGAAGCTCTATTCTGTCTATTATAAATTGTCGGGTACAGATGCTGAATTGCCGGCCGGCTTTCTTAAAGAGACGGTGCACGAAAACACTAATATTTTTTTAAATAAATCCTTTACACTAAATGACAAGTACAGTAAGCAACACTGTCACTGTACTTCATATATATGTGACTGACATGTTTCTATCTATCTAATCTATGTGTGAAGCTCTATTCTGTCTATTATAAATTGTCGGGTACAGATGCTGAATTGCCGGCCGGCTTTCTTAAAGAGACGGTGCACGAAAACACTAATATTTTTTAAATAAATCCTTTACACTAAATGACAAGTACAGTAAGCAACACTGTCACAGTACTTCATATATATGTGACTGACATGTTTCTATCTATCTAATCTATGTGTGAAGCTCTATTCTGTCTATTATAAATTGTCGGGTACAGATGCTGAATTGCCGGCCGGCTTTCTTAAAGAGACGGTGCACGAAAACACTAATATTTTTTAAAATAAATCCTTTACACTAAATGACAAGTACAGTAAGCAACACTGTCACAGTACTTCATATATATGTGACTGACATGGTTCTATCTACCTAATCTATGTGTGAAGCTCTATTCTTTCTGTTGTAAATTGTCGGGTACCGGTGAATGCCGCTGATGAATTGCCGGCTTTTCATGTCATTCTACATTATTCTTAGTTGTTTTACTTCATGTAGAATTAACCTACAAGGAAAGAAAGGGTTTATTTTCATTCCGATATTTGTGTCCCATTGACTTGCATTGGTTTCCGGTATCGGAATCGGCGATATCCGATACTTTTTGGGTATCGGCCCGATCCAATCCGATACGATATTTCCTGATATCGGAAGGTATCGCTCAACAATACTAATAGACCAAGTCCCACACACTGCTAGAAGCCCAAATATTTTTTCAGAGCTAGATGCAGATAAAAATTATTTGTAATTTGCAACCTGATGGAGGTCAGTATAGATGGACTAATAGACCAAGTCCCACACACTGCTAGAAGCCCAAATATTTTTTCAGAGCTAGATGCAGAAAAAAATTATATTGAACTTGCAACCTGATGGAGGTCAGTATAGATGGACTAATAGACCAAGTCCCACACACTGCTAGAAGCCCAAATATTTGTTCAGAGCTAGATGCAGAAAAAAAATATTTTTAATTTGCAACCTGATGGAGGTCAGTATAGATGGACTAATAGACCAAGTCCCACACACTGCTAGAAGCCCAAATATTTTTTCAGAGCTAGATGCAGATAAAAAATATTTTTAATTTGCAACCTGATGGAGGTCAGAATAGATGGACTAATAGAACAAGTCCCACACACTGCTAGAAGCCCAAATATTTTTTCAGAGCTAGATGCAGCTAAAAATTATTTTTAATCTGCAACCTGATGGAGGTCAGTATAGATTGACTAAAAGACCAAGTCCCACACACTGCTAGAATCCCAAATATTTTTTCCGAGCTAGATGAAGTAAAAAATTATATTGGATTTGCAACCTGATGGAGGTCAGTATAGATGGACTAATAGACCAAGTCCCAGACACTGCTAGAAGCCCAAATATTTTTTCAGAGCTACATGCAGATAAAAATTATTTTTAATTTGCAACCTGATGGAGGTCAGTATAGATGGCCTAATAGACCAAGTTCCACACACTGCTAGAAGCCCAAATATTTTTTCAGAGCTAGATGCAGATAAAAATTATTTTTAATTTGCAACCTGATGGAGGTCAGTATAGATGGACTAATAGACCAAGTAACACACACTGCTAGAAGCCCAAATATTTTTTCAGAGCTAGATGCAGAAAAAAATTATATTGAATTTGCAACCTGATGGAGGTCAGTATAGATGGACTAATAGACCAAGTCCCACACAATGCTAGAAGCCCAAATATTTTTTCAGAGCTAGATGTAAATAAAAATTATTTTTAATTTGCAACCTGATGGAGGTCAATATACATGGACTAATAGACCAAGTCCCACACACTGCTAGAAGCCCAAATATTTTGTCAGAGCTAGATGCAGATAAAAATTATTTATAATTTGCAACCTGATGGAGGTCAGTATAGATGGCCTAATAGACCAAGTCCCACACACTGCTAGAAGCCCAAATATTTTTTCAGAGCTAGATGCAGATAAAAGTTATTTTTAATTTTCAACCTGATGGAGGTCAGTATAGATGGACTAATAGACCAAGTCCCACACACTGCTAGAAGCCCAAATATTTTTTCAGAGTTAAATGCAGCAAAAAATTATATTCAGTTTGCAACCGGATGGAGGTCAGTATAGATGGACTAATAGACCAAGTCCCACACACTGCTAGAAGCCCAAATATTTTTTCAGAGCTAGATGCAAATAAAAATTATTTTTAATTTGCAACCTGATGGAGGTCAGTATAGATGGACTAATAGACCAAGTCCCACACTAGGCTAGAAGCCCAAATATTTTTTCAGAGCTAGATGCAGATAAAAATTATTTTTAATTGGCAACCTGATGGAGGTCAGTAAAGATGGACTAATAGACCAAGTCCCACACACTGCTAGAAGCCCAAATATTTCTTCAGAGCTAGATGCAGAAAAAAATTATATTGAATTTGCAAACTGATGGAGGTCAGTATATATGGACTAATAGACCAAGTCGCACACACTGCTAGAAGCCCAAATATTTTTTCAGAGCTAGATGCAGATAAAAATTATTTTTAATTTGCAACCTGATGGAGGTCAGTATAGAGGGTCTAATAGACCAAGTACCACACACTGCTAGAAGCACAAATATTTTTTCAGAGCTAGATGCAGATAAAAATTATTTTTAATTTGCAACCTGATGGAGGTCAGTATAGATGGACTAATACACCAAGTCCCACACACTGCTAGAAGCCCAAATATTTTTTCAGAGCTAGATGCAGATAAAAATTATTTTTAATTTGCAACCTGATGGAGGTCAGTATAGATGGACTAATATACCAAGTCCCACACACTGCTAGAAGCGCAAAATTTTTTTCAGAGCTAGATGCAGATAAAAATTATTTTTAATTTGCAACCTGATGGAGGTCAGTATAGATGGACTAATAGACCAAGTCCCACACACTGCTAGAAGCCCAAATATTTTTTCAGAGCTAGATGCAAAAAAAAGTTATATTGAATTTGCAACCTGATGGAGGTCAGTATAGATGGACTAATAGACCAAGTCCCACACACTGCTAGAAGCCTAAATATTTTTTCAGAGTTAGATGCAGATAAAAATTATTTTTAATTTGCAACCTGATGGACGTCAGTATAGATGGACTAATAGACCAAGTCCCACACACTGCTAGAAGCCCAAATATTTTTTCAGAGCTAGATGCAGATAAAAATTATTTTTAATTTGCAACCTGATGGAGGTCAGTATAGATGGACTAATAGACCAAGTCCCACACACTGCTAGAAGCCCAAATATTTTTTCAGAGTTAGCTGCAGATAAAAATTATTTTTAATTTGCAACCTGATGGACGTCAGTATAGATGGACTAATAGACCAAGTCCCACACACTGCTAGAAGCCCAAATATTTTTTCAGAGCTAGATGCAGATAAAAATTATTTTTAATTTGCAACCTGATGGAGGTCAGTATAGATGGACTAATAGACCAAGTCCCACACACTGCTAGAAGCCCAAATATTTTTTCAGAGCTAGATGAAAATAAAAATTATTTTTAATTTGCAACCTGATGGAGGTCAGTATAGATGGACTAATAGACCAAGTCCCACACACTGCTAGAAGCCCAAATATTTTTTCAGAGCTAGATACAGATAAAAATTATTTTTAATTTGCAACCTGATGGAGGTCAGTATAGATGGACTAATAGACCAAGTCCCACACACTGCTAGAAGCCCAAATATTTTTTCAGAGCTAGATGCAGATAAAAATTATTTTTAATTTGCAACCTGATGGAGGTCAGTATAGATCGACTAATAGACCAAGTCCCACACACTGCTAGAAGCCCAAATATTTTTTCAGAGCTGGATGAAGATAAAAATTATTTTTAATTTGCAACCTGATGGAGGTCAGTATAGATGGACTAATAGACCAAGTCCCACACACTGCTAGAAGCCCAAATATTTTTTCAGAGCTAGATGCAGATAAAAATTATTTTTAATTTGCAACCTGCTGGAGGTCAGTATAGGTGGACTAATATACCAAGTCTCACACACTGCTAGTAGCCCAAACATTTTTTCAGAGCTAGATGCAGAAAAAAAATATATTGAATTTGCAACCTGATGGAGGTCAGTATAGATGGACTAACAGACCAAGTCCCACACACTGCTAGAAGCCCAAATATTTTTTCAGAGCTAGATGCAGATAAAAATTATTTTTAATTTGCAGCCTGATGGAGGTCAGTATAGATGGACTAATAGACCAAGTCCCACACACTGCTAGAAGCCCAAATATTTTTTCAGAGCTTAATGCAGATAAAAATTATTTTTAATTTGCAACCTGATGGAGGTCAGTATAGATCGACTAATAGACCAAGTCCCAAACACTGCTAGAAGCCCAAATATTTTTTCAGAGCTGGATGAAGATAAAAATTATTTTTAATTTGCAACCTGATGGAGGTCAGTATAGATGGACTAATAGACCAAGTCCCACACACTGCTAGAAGCCCAAATATTTTTTCAGAGCTAGATGCAGATAAAAATTATTTTTAATTTGCAACCTGATGGAGGTCAGTATAGATGGACTAATAGACCAAGTCCCACACACTACAAGAAGCCCAAATATTTTTTCAGAGCTAGATGCAGATAAAAATTAATTTTAATTTGCAACCTGATGGAGGTCAGTATAGATGGACTAATAGTCCAAGTCCCACACACTGCTAGAAGCCCAAATATTTTTTCAGAGCTAGATGCAGATAAAAATTATTTTTAATTTGCAACCTGATGGAGGTCAGTATAGATGGACTAATAGACCAAGTCCCACAAACTGCTAGAAGCCCAAATATTTTTTCAGAGTTAGATGCAGATAAAAATTATTTTTAATTTGCAACCTGATGTACGTCAGTATAGATGGACTAATAAACCAAGTCCCACACACTGCTAGAAGCCCAAATATTTTTTCAGAGCTAGATGCAGATAAAAATTATTTTTAATTTGCAACCTGATGGAGGTCAGTATAGATGGACTAATAGACCAAGTCCCACACACTGCTAGAAGCCCAAATATTTTTTCAGAGCTAGATGAAGATAAAAATTATTTTTAATTTGCAACCTGATGGAGGTCAGTATAGATGGACTAATAGACCAAGTCCCACACACTGCTAGAAGCCCAAATATTTTTTCAGAGCTAGATGCAGATAAAAATTATTTTTAATTTGCAACCTGCTGGAGGTCAGTATAGGTGGACTAATATACCAAGTCCCACACACTGCTAGAAGCCCAAATATTTTTTCAGAGCTAGATGCAGATAAAAATTATTTTTAATTTGCAGCCTGATGGAGGTCAGTATAGATGGACTAATAGACCAAGTCCCACACACTGCTATAAGCCCAAATAGCTTTTCAGAGCTTAATGCAGATAAAAATTATTTTTAATTTGCAACCTGATGGAGGTCAGTATAGATCGACTAATAGACCAAGTCCCACACACTGCTAGAAGCCCAAATATTTTTTCAGAGCTGGATGAAGATAAAAATTATTTTTAATTTGCAACCTGATGGAGGTCAGTATAGATGGACTAATAGACCAAGTCCCACACACTGCTAGAAGCCCAAATATTTTTTCAGAGCTAGATGCAGATAAAAATTATTTTTAATTTGCAACCTGATGGAGGTCAGTATAGATGGACTAATAGACAAAGTCCCACACACTACAAGAAGCCCAAATATTTTTTCAGTGCTAGATGCAGATAAAAATTAATTTTAATTTGCAACCTGATGGAGGTCAGTGTAGATGGACTAATAGACCAAGTCCCACACACTGCTAGAAGCCCAAATATTTTTTCAGAGCTAGATGCAGAAAAAAATTATATTAAATTTGCAACCTGATGGAGGTCAGTATAGATGGACTAATAAACCAAGTCCCACACACTGCTAGAAGCCCAAATATTTTTTCAGAGCTAAATGCAGATAAAAATAATTTTTAATTTGCAACCTGATGGAGGTCAGTATAGATCGACTAATAGACCAAGTCCCACACACTGCTAGAAGCCCAAATATTTTTTTCAGAGCTAGATGCAGTTAAAAATTATTTTTAATTTGCAACCTGATGGAGGTCAGTATAGATGGACTAATAGACCAAGTCCCACACACTACAAGAAGCCCAAATATTTTTTCAGAGCTAGATGCAGATAAAAATTAATTTTAATTTGCAACCTGATGGAGGTCAGTATAGATGGACTAATAGTCCAAGTCCCACACACTGCTAGAAGCCCAAATATTTTTTCAGAACTAGATGCAGATAAAAATTATTTTTAATTTGCAACCTGATGGAGGTCAGTATAGATGGACTAATAGACCAAGTTCCACACACTACAAGAAGCCCAAATATTTTTTCAGAGCTAGATGCAGATAAAAATTAATTTTAATTTGCAACCTGATGGAGGTCAGTATAGATGGACTAATAGTCCAAGTCCCACACACTGCTAGAAGCCCAAATATTTTTTCAGAGCTAGATGCAGATAAAAATTATTTTTAATTTGCAACCTGATGGAGGTCAGTATAGATGGACTAATAGACCAAGTCCCACACACTGCTAGAAGCCCAAATATTTTTTCAGAGCTAGATGCAGATAAAAATTATTTTTAATTTGCAACCTGATGGAGTTCAGTATAGATGGACTAATAGACCAAGTCCCACACACTACAAGAAGCCCAAATATTTTTTCAGAGCTAGATGCAGATAAAAATTAATTTTAATTTGCAACCTGATGGAGGTCAGTATAGATGGACTAATAGTCCATGTCCCACACACTGCTAGAAGCCCAAATATTTTTTCAGAGCTAGATGCAGATAAAAATTATTTTTAATTTGCAACCTGATGGAGGTCAGTATAGATGGACTAATAGACCAAGTCCCACACACTACAAGAAGCCCAAATATTTTTTCAGAGCTAGATGCAGATAAAAATTAATTTTAATTTGCAACCTGATGGAGGTCAGTGTAGATGGACTAATAGTCCAAGTCCCACACACTGCTAGAAGCCCAAATATTTTTTCAGAGCTAGATGCAGATAAAAATTATTTTTAATTTGCAACCTGATGGAGGTCAGTATACATGGACTAATAGACCAAGTCCCACACACTGCTAGAAGCCCAAATATTTTTTCAGAGCTAGATGCAGAAAAAAATTATATTAAATTTGCAACCTGATGGAGGTCAGTATAGATGGACTAATAAACCAAGTCCCACACACTGCTAGAAGCCCAAATATTTTTTCAGAGCTAAATGCAGATAAAAATTATTTTTAATTTGCAACCTGATGGAGGTCAGCATAGATCGACTAATAGACCAAGTCCCACACACTGCTAGAAGCCCAAATATTTTTTCAGAGCTGGATGAAGATAAAAATTATTTTTAATTTGCAACCTGATGGAGGTCAGTATAGATGGACTAATAGACCAAGTCCCACACACTGCTAGAAGCCCAAATATTTTTTCAGAGCTAGATGCAGATAAAAATTATTTTTAATTTGCAACCTGATGGAGGTCAGTATAGATGGACTAATAGACCAAGTCCCACACACTACAAGAAGCCCAAATATTTTTTCAGAGCTCGATGCAGATAAAAATTAATTTTAATTTGCAACCTGATGGAGGTCAGTATAGATGGACTAATAGTCCAAGTCCCACACACTGCTAGAAGCCCAAATATTTTTTCAGAGCTAGATGCAGATAAAAATTATTTTTAATTTGCAACCTGATGGAGGTCAGTATAGATGGACTAATAGACCAATTCCCACACACTGCTAGAAGCCCAAATATTGTTTCAGAGCTAGATGCAGAAACAAATTATATTAAATTTGCAACCTGATGGAGGTCAGTATAGATGGACTAATAAACCAAGTCCCACACACTGCTAGAAGCCCAAATATTTTTTCAGAGCTAGATGCAGATAAAAATTATTTTTAATTTGCAGCCTGATGGAGGTCAGTATAGATGGACTAATAGACCAAGTCCCACACACTGCTAGAAGCCCAAATATTTTTTCAGAGCTAGATGCAGAAAAAAATTATTTTTAATTTGCAACCTGATGGAGGTCAGTATAGATGGACTAATAGACCAAGTCCCACACACTGCTAGAAGCCCAAATATTTTTCAGAGCTAGATGCAAAAAAAAGTTATATTGAATTTGCAACCTGATGGAGGTCAGTATAGATGGACTAATAGACCAAGTCCCACACACTGCTAGAAGCCTAAATATTTTTTCAGAGTTAGATGCAGATAAAAATTATTTTTAATTTGCAACCTGATGGACGTCAGTATAGATGGACTAATAGACCAAGTCCCACACACTGCTAGAAGCCCAAATATTTTTTCAGAGCTAGATGCAGATAAAAATTATTTTTAATTTGCAACCTGATGGAGGTCAGTATAGATGGACTAATAGACCAAGTCCCACACACTGCTAGAAGCCCAAATATTTTTTCAGAGTTAGATGCAGATAAAAATTATTTTTAATTTGCAACCTGATGGACGTCAGTATAGATGGACTAATAGACCAAGTCCCACACACTGCTAGAAGCCCAAATATTTTTTCAGAGCTAGATGCAGATAAAAATTATTTTTAATTTGCAACCTGATGGAGGTCAGTATAGATGGACTAATAGACCAAGTCCCACACACTGCTAGAAGCCCAAATATTTTTTCAGAGCTAGATGAAGATAAAAATTATTTTTAATTTGCAACCTGATGGAGGTCAGTATAGATGGAATAATAGACCAAATCCCACACACTGCTAGAAGCCCAAATATTTTTTCAGAGCTAGATGCAGATAAAAATTATTTTTAATTTGCAACCTGCTGGAGGTCAGTATAGGTGGACTAATATACCAAGTCCCACACACTGCTAGAAGCCCAAATATTTTTTCAGAGCTAGATGCAGATAAAAATTATTTTTAATTTGCAGCCTGATGGAGGTCAGTATAGATGGACTAATAGACCAAGTCCCACACACTGCTAGAAGCCGAAATATTTTTTCAGAGCTTAATGCAGATAAAAATTATTTTTAATTTGCAACCTGATGGAGGTCAGTATAGATCGACTAATAGACCAAGTCCCACACACTGCTAGAAGCCCAAATATTTTTTCAGAGCTGGATGAAGATAAAAATTATTTTTAATTTGCAACCTGATGGAGGTCAGTATAGATGGACTAATAGACCAAGTCCCACACACTGCTAGAAGCCCAAATATTTTTTCAGAGCTAGATGCAGGTAAAAATTATTTTTAATTTGCAACCTGATGGAGGTCAGTATAGATGGACTAATAGACAAAGTCCCACACACTACAAGAAGCCCAAATATTTTTTCAGTGCTAGATGCAGATAAAAATTAATTTTAATTTGCAACCTGATGGAGGTCAGTGTAGATGGACTAATAGTCCAAGTCCCACACACTGCTAGAAGCCCAAATATTTTTTCAGAGCTAGATGCAGATAAAAATTATTTTTAATTTGCAACCTGATGGAGGTCAGTATACATGGACTAATAGACCAAGTCCCACACACTGCTAGAAGCCCAAATATTTTTTCAGAGCTAGATGCAGAAAAAAATTATATTAAATTTGCAACCTGATGGAGGTCAGTATAGATGGACTAATAAACCAAGTCCCACACACTGCTAGAAGCCCAAATATTTTTTCAGAGCTAAATGCAGATAAAAATAATTTTTAATTTGCAACCTGATGGAGGTCAGTATAGATCGACTAATAGACCAAGTCCCACACACTGCTAGAAGCCCAAATATTTTTTCAGAGCTGGATGAAGATAAAAATTATTTTTAATTTGCAACCTGATGGAGGTCAGTATAGATGGACTAATAGACCAAGTCCCACACACTGCTAGAAGCCCAAATATTTTTTTCAGAGCTAGATGCAGATAAAAATAATTTTTAATTTGCAACCTGATGGAGGTCAGTATAGATGGACTAATAGACCAAGTCCCACACACTACAAGAAGCAGAAATATTTTTTCAGAGCTAGATGCAGATAAAAATTAATTTTAATTTGCAACCTGATGGAGGTCAGTATAGATGGACTAATAGTCCAAGTCCCACACACTACTAGAAGCCCAAATATTTTTTCAGAACTAGATGCAGATAAAAATTAATTTTAATTTGCAACCTGATGGAGGTCAGTATAGATGGACTAATAGTCCAAGTCCCACACACTGCTAGAAGCCCAAATATTTTTTCAGAGCTAGATGCAGATAAAAATTATTTTTAATTTGCAACCTGATGGAGGTCAGCATAGATGGACTAATAGACCAAGTCCCACACACTGCTAGAAGCCCAAATATTTTTTCAGAGCTAAATGCAGATAAAAATTATTTTTAATTTGCAACCTGATGGAGGTCAGTATAGATGGACTAATAGACCAAGTCCCACACTCTACAAGAAGCCCAAATATTTTTTCAGAGCTAGATGCAGATAAAAATTAATTTTAATTTGCAACCTGATGGAGGTCAGTATAGATGGACTAATAGTCCAAGTCCCACACACTGCTAGAAGCCCAAATATTTTTTCAGAGCTAGATGCAGATAAAAATTATTTTTAATTTGCAACCTGATGGAGGTCAGTATAGATGGACTAATAGACCAAGTCCCACACACTACAAGAAGCCCAAATATTTTTTCAGAGCTAGATGCAGATAAAAATTAATTTTAATTTGCAACCTGATGGGGGTCAGTGTAGATGGACTAATAGTCCAAGTCCCACACACTGCTAGAAGCCCAAATATTTTTTCAGAGCTAGATGCAGATAAAAATTAATTTTAATTTGCAACCTGATGGAGGTCAGTATACATGGACTAATAGACCAAGTCCCACACACTGCTAGAAGCCCAAATATTTTTTCAGAGCTAGATGCAGAAAAAAATTATATTAAATTTGCAACCTGATGGAGGTCAGTATAGATGGACTAATAAACCAAGTCCCACACACTGCTAGAAGCCCAAATATTTTTTCAGAGCTAAATGCAGATAAAAATTATTTTTAATTTGCAACCTGATGGAGGTCAGCATAGATCGACTAATAGACCAAGTCCCACACACTGCTAGAAGCCCAAATATTTTTTCAGAGCTGGATGAAGATAAAAATTATTTTTAATTTGCAACCTGATGGAGGTCAGTATAGATGGACTAATAGACCAAGTCCCACACACTGCTAGAAGCCCAAATATTTTTTCAGAGCTAGATGCAGATAAAAATTATTTTTAATTTGCAACCTGATGGAGGTCAGTATAGATGGACTAATAGACCAAGTCCCACACACTACAAGAAGCCCAAATATTTTTTCAGAGCTCGATGCAGATAAAAATTAATTTTAATTTGCAACCTGATGGAGGTCAGTATAGATGGACTAATAGTCCAAGTCCCACACACTGCTAGAAGCCCAAATATTTTTTCAGAGCTAGCTGCAGATAAAAATTATTTTTAATTTGCAACCTGATGGAGGTCAGTATAGATGGACTAATAGACCAATTCCCACACACTGCTAGAAGCCCAAATATTTTTTCAGAGCTAGATGCAGAAAAAAATTATATTAAATTTGCAACCTGATGGAGGTCAGTATAGATGGACTAATAAACCAAGTCCCACACACTGCTAGAAGCCCAAATATTTTTTCAGAGCTAGATGCAGATAAAAATTATTTTTAATTTGCAGCCTGATGGAGGTCAGTATAGATGGACTAATAGACCAAGTCCCACACACTGCTAGAAGCCCAAATATTTTTTCAGAGCTAGATGCAGAAAAAAATTATATTGGATTTGCAACCTGATGGAGGTCAGTATAGATGGACTAATAGACCAAGTCCCACACACTGCTAGAAGCCCAAATATTTTTTCAGAGCTACATGCAGATAAAAATTATTTTTCATTTGCAACCTGATGGAGGTCAGTATAGATGGACTAATAGACCAAGTCCCACACACTGCTAGAAGCCCAAATATTTTTTCAGAGCTAGATGCAGATAAAAATTATTTTTAATTTGCAACCTGATGGAGGTCAGTATAGATGGACTAATAGACCAAGTCCCACACACTGCTAAAAGCCCAAATATTTTTTCAGAGCTAGATGCAGAAAAAAATTATATTGAATTTGCAACCTGATGGAGGTCAGTATAGATGGACTAATAGACCAAGTCCCACACACTGCTAGAAGCCCAAATATTTTTTCAGAGCTAGATGTAAATAAAAATTATTTTTAATTTGCAACCTGATGGAGGTCAGTATAGATGGACTAATAGACAAAGTCCTACACACTGCTAGGAGCCCAAATATTTTTTCAGAGCTAGATGCAGATAAAAATTATTTTTAATTTGCAACCTGATGGAGGTCAGTATAGATGGCCTAATAAACCAAGTCCCACACACTGCTAGAAGCCCAAATAATTTTTCAGAGCTAGATGCAGATTAAAATTATTTTTAATTTGCAACCTGATGGAGGTCAGTATAAATGGACTAATAGACCAAGTTCCACACACTGTTAGAAGCCCAAATATTTTTTCAGAGTTAAATGCAGAAAAAAATTATATTCAGTTTGCAAACGGATGGAGGTCAGTATAGATGGACTAATAGACCAAGTCCCACACACTGCTAGAAGCCCAAATATTTTTTCAGAGCTAGATGCAAATAAACATTTTTAATTTGCAACCTGATGGAGGTCAGTATAGATGGACTAATAGACCAATTCCCACACTCGGCTAGAAGCCCAAATATTTTTTCAGAGCTAGATGCAGATAAAAATTATTTTTAATTGGCAACCTGATGGAGGTCAGTAAAGATGGACTAATAGACCAAGTCCCACACACTGCTAGAAGCCCAAATATTTTTTCAGAGCTAGATGCAGAAAAAAATTATATTGAATTTGCAAACTGATGGAGGTCAGTATAGATGGACTAATAGACCAAGTCCCACACACTGCTAGAAGCCCAAATATTTTTTCAGAGCTAGATGCAGATAAAAATTATTTTTAATTTGCAACCTGATGGAGGTCAGTATAGATGGACTAATAGACCAAGTCCCACACACTGCTAGAAGCCCAAATATTTTTTCAGAGCTAGATGCAGAAAAAAATTATATTAAATTTGCAACCTGATGGAGGTCAGTATAGATGGAGTAATAAACCAAGTCCCACACACTGCTAGAAGCACAAATATTTTTTCAGAGCTAAATGCAGATAAAAATTATTTTTAATTTGCAACCTGATGGAGGTCAGTATAGATCTACTAATAGACCAAGTCCCACACACTGCTAGAAGCCCAAATATTTTTTCAGAGCTGGATGAAGATAAAAATTATTTTTAATTTGCAACCTGATGGAGGTCAGTATAGATGGACTAATAGACCAAGTCCCACACACTGCTAGAAGCCCAAATATTTTTTCAGAGCTAGATGCAGATAAAAATTATTTTTAATTTGCAACCTGATGGAGGTCAGCATAGATGGACTAATAGACCAAGTCCCACACACTGCTAGAAGCCCAAATATTTTTTCAGAGCTAAATGCAGATAAAAATTATTTTTAATTTGCAACCTGATGGAGGTCAGTATAGATGGACTAATATACCAAGTCCCACACTCTACAAGAAGCCCAAATATTTTTTCAGAGCTAGATGCAGATAAAAATTAATTTTAATTTGCAACCTGATGGAGGTCAGTATAGATGGACTAATAGTCCAAGTCCCACACACTGCTAGAAGCCCAAATATTTTTTCAGAGCTAGATGCAGATAAAAATTATTTTTAATTTGCAACCTGATGGAGGTCAGTATAGATGGACTAATAGACCAAGTCCCACACACTACAAGAAGCCCAAATATTTTTTCAGAGCTAGATGCAGATAAAAATTAATTTTAATTTGCAACCTGATGGGGGTCAGTGTAGATGGACTAATAGTCCAAGTCCCACACACTGCTAGAAGCCCAAATATTTTTTCAGAGCTAGATGCAGATAAAAATTAATTTTAATTTGCAACCTGATGGAGGTCAGTATACATGGACTAATAGACCAAGTCCCACACACTGCTAGAAGCCCAAATATTTTTTCAGAGCTAGATGCAGAAAAAAATTATATTAAATTTGCAACCTGATGGAGGTCAGTATAGATGGACTAATAAACCAAGTCCCACACACTGCTAGAAGCCCAAATATTTTTTCAGAGCTAAATGCAGATAAAAATTATTTTTAATTTGCAACCTGATGGAGGTCAGCATAGATCGACTAATAGACCAAGTCCCACACACTGCTAGAAGCCCAAATATTTTTTCAGAGCTGGATGAAGATAAAAATTATTTTTAATTTGCAACCTGATGGAGGTCAGTATAGATGGACTAATAGACCAAGTCCCACACACTGCTAGAAGCCCAAATATTTTTTCAGAGCTAGATGCAGATAAAAATTATTTTTAATTTGCAACCTGATGGAGGTCAGTATAGATGGACTAATAGACCAAGTCCCACACACTACAAGAAGCCCAAATATTTTTTCAGAGCTCGATGCAGATAAAAATTAATTTTAATTTGCAACCTGATGGAGGTCAGTATAGATGGACTAATAGTCCAAGTCCCACACACTGCTAGAAGCCCAAATATTTTTTCAGAGCTAGCTGCAGATAAAAATTATTTTTAATTTGCAACCTGATGGAGGTCAGTATAGATGGACTAATAGACCAATTCCCACACACTGCTAGAAGCCCAAATATTTTTTCAGAGCTAGATGCAGAAAAAAATTATATTAAATTTGCAACCTGATGGAGGTCAGTATAGATGGACTAATAAACCAAGTCCCACACACTGCTAGAAGCCCAAATATTTTTTCAGAGCTAGATGCAGATAAAAATTATTTTTAATTTGGAGCCTGATGGAGGTCAGTATAGATGGACTAATAGACCAAGTCCCACACACTGCTAGAAGCCCAAATATTTTTTCAGAGCTAGATGCAGAAAAAAATTATATTGGATTTGCAACCTGATGGAGGTCAGTATAGATGGACTAATAGACCAAGTCCCACACACTGCTAGAAGCCCAAATATTTTTTCAGAGCTACATGCAGATAAAAATTATTTTTCATTTGCAACCTGATGGAGGTCAGTATAGATGGACTAATAGACCAAGTCCCACACACTGCTAGAAGCCCAAATATTTTTTCAGAGCTAGATGCAGATAAAAATTATTTTTAATTTGCAACCTGATGGAGGTCAGTATAGATGGACTAATAGACCAAGTCCCACACACTGCTAAAAGCCCAAATATTTTTTCAGAGCTAGATGCAGAAAAAAATTATATTGAATTTGCAACCTGATGGAGGTCAGTATAGATGGACTAATAGACCAAGTCCCACACACTGCTAGAAGCCCAAATATTTTTTCAGAGCTAGATGTAAATAAAAATTATTTTTAATTTGCAACCTGATGGAGGTCAGTATAGATGGACTAATAGACAAAGTCCTACACACTGCTAGGAGCCCAAATATTTTTTCAGAGCTAGATGCAGATAAAAATTATTTTTAATTTGCAACCTGATGGAGGTCAGTATAGATGGCCTAATAAACCAAGTCCCACACACTGCTAGAAGCCCAAATAATTTTTCAGAGCTAGATGCAGATTAAAATTATTTTTAATTTGCAACCTGATGGAGGTCAGTATAAATGGACTAATAGACCAAGTTCCACACACTGTTAGAAGCCCAAATATTTTTTCAGAGTTAAATGCAGAAAAAAATTATATTCAGTTTGCAAACGGATGGAGGTCAGTATAGATGGACTAATAGACCAAGTCCCACACACTGCTAGAAGCCCAAATATTTTTTCAGAGCTAGATGCAAATAAACATTTTTAATTTGCAACCTGATGGAGGTCAGTATAGATGGACTAATAGACCAATTCCCACACTCGGCTAGAAGCCCAAATATTTTTTCAGAGCTAGATGCAGATAAAAATTATTTTTAATTGGCAACCTGATGGAGGTCAGTAAAGATGGACTAATAGACCAAGTCCCACACACTGCTAGAAGCCCAAATATTTTTTCAGAGCTAGATGCAGAAAAAAATTATATTGAATTTGCAAACTGATGGAGGTCAGTATAGATGGACTAATAGACCAAGTCCCACACACTGCTAGAAGCCCAAATATTTTTTCAGAGCTAGATGCAGATAAAAATTATTTTTAATTTGCAACCTGATGGAGGTCAGTATAGATGGACTAATAGACCAAGTCCCACACACTGCTAGAAGCCCAAATATTTTTTCAGAGCTAGATGCAGAAAAAAATTATATTAAATTTGCAACCTGATGGAGGTCAGTATAGATGGAGTAATAAACCAAGTCCCACACACTGCTAGAAGCACAAATATTTTTTCAGAGCTAAATGCAGATAAAAATTATTTTTAATTTGCAACCTGATGGAGGTCAGTATAGATCTACTAATAGACCAAGTCCCACACACTGCTAGAAGCCCAAATATTTTTTCAGAGCTGGATGAAGATAAAAATTATTTTTAATTTGCAACCTGATGGAGGTCAGTATAGATGGACTAATAGACCAAGTCCCACACACTGCTAGAAGCCCAAATATTTTTTCAGAGCTAGATGCAGATAAAAATTATTTTTAATTTGCAACCTGATGGCGGTCAGTATAGATGGACTAATAGACCAAGTCCCACACACTACAAGAAGCCCAAATATTTTTTCAGAGCTAGATGCAGATAAAAATTAATTTTAATTTGCAACCTGATGGAGGTCAGTATAGATGGACTAATAGTCCAAGTCCCACACACTGCTAGAAGCCCAAATATTTTTTCAGAGCTAGATGCAGATAAAAATTATTTTTAATTTGCAACCTGATGGAGGTCAGTATAGATGGACTAATAGACCAATTCCCACACACTGCTAGAAGCCCAAATATTTTTTCAGAGCTGGATGCAGATAAAAATTATTTTTAATTTGCAACCTGATGGAGGTCAGTATAGATGGACTAATAGACCAAGTCCCACACACTGCTAGAAGCCCAAATATTTTTTCAGAGCTAGATGCAGATAAAAATTATTTTTAATTTGCAACCTGATGGAGGTCAGTGTAGATGGACTAATAGTCCAAGTCCCACACACTGCTAGAAGCCCAAATATTTTTTCAGAGCTAGATGCAGATAAAAATTATTTTTAATTTGCAACCTGATGGAGGTCAGTATAGATGGACTAATAGACCAAGTCCCACACACTGCTAGAAGCCCAAATATTTTTTCAGAGCTAGATGCAGAAAAAAATTATATTAAATTTGCAACCTGATGGAGGTCAGTATAGATGGACTAATAAACCAAGTCCCACACACTGCTAGAAGCCCAAATATTTTTTCAGAGCTAAATGCAGATAAAAATTATTTTTAATTTGCAACCTGATGGAGGTCAGTATAGATCGACTAATAGACCAAGTCCCACACACTGCTAGAAGCCCAAATATTTTTTCAGAGCTGGATGAAGATAAAAATTATTTTTAATTTGCAACCTGATGGAGGTCAGTATAGATGGACTAATAGACCAAGTCCCACACACTGCTAGAAGCCCAAATATTTTTTCAGAGCTAGATGCAGATAAAAATTATTTTTAATTTGCAACCTGATGGAGGTCAGTATAGATGGACTAATAGACCAAGTCCCACACACTACAAGAAGCCCAAATATTTTTTCAGAGCTGGAATCAGATAAAAATTAATTTTAATTTGCAACCTGATGGAGGTCAGTATAGATGGACTAATAGTCCAAGTCCCACACACTGCTAGAAGCCCAAATATTTTTTCAGAGCTAGATGCAGATAAAAATTATTTTTAATTTGCAACCTGATGGAGGTCAGTATAGATGGACTAATAGACCAAGTCCCACACACTGCTAGAAGCCCAAATATTTTTTCAGAGCTAGATGCAGAAAAAAATTATATTAAATTTGCAACCTGATGGAGGTCAGTATAGATGGACTAATAAACCAAGTCCCACACACTGCTAGAAGCCCAAATATTTTTTCAGAGCTAGATGCAGATAAAAATTATTTTTAATTTGCAGCCTGATGGAGGTCAGTATAGATGGACTAATAGACCAAGTCCCACACACTGCTAGAAGCCCAAATATTTTTTCTGAGCTAGATGCAGAAAAAAATTATATTGGATTTGCAACCTGATGGAGGTCAGTATAGATGGACTAATAGACCAAGTCCCACACACTGCTAGAAGCCCAAATATTTTTTCAGAGCTACATGCAGATAAAAATTATTTTTAATTTGCAACCTGATGGAGGTCAGTATAGATGGACTAACAGACCAAGTCCCACACACTGCTAGAAGCCCAAATATTTTTTCAGAGCTAGATGCAGATAAAAATTATTTTTAATTTGCAACCTGATGGAGGTCAGTATAGATGGACTAATAGACCAAGTCCCACACACTGCTAAAAGCCCAAATATTTTTTCAGAGCTAGATGCAGAAAAAAATTATATTGAATTTGCAACCTGATGGAGGTCAGTATAGATGGACTAATAGACCAAGTCCCACACACTGCTAGAAGCCCAAATATTTTTTCAGAGCTAGATGTAAATAAAAATTATTTTTAATTTGCAACCTGATGGAGGTCAGTATAGATGGACTAATAGACAAAGTCCTACACACTGCTGGAAGCCCAAATATTTTTTCAGAGCTAGATGCAGATAAAAATTATTTTTAATTTGCAACCTGATGGAGGTCAGTATAGATGGCCTAATAAACCAAGTCCCACACACTGCTAGAAGCCCAAATAATTTTTCAGAGCTAGATGCAGATTAAAATTATTTTTAATTTGCAACCTGATGGAGGTCAGTATAAATGGACTAATAGACCAAGTTCCACACACTGCTAGAAGCCCAAATATTTTTTCAGAGTTAAATGCAGAAAAAAATTATATTCAGTTTGCAACCGGATGGAGGTCAGTATAGATGGACTAATAGACCAAGTCCCACACACTGCTAGAAGCGCAAATATTTTTTCAGAGCTAGATGCAAATAAACATTTTTAATTTGCAACCTGATGGAGGTCAGTATAGATGGACTAATAGACCAATTCCTACACTCGGCTAGAAGCCCAAATATTTTTTCAGAGCTAGATGCAGATAAAAATTATTTTTAATTGGCAACCTGATGGAGGTCAGTAAAGATGGACTAATTGACCAAGTCCCACACACTGCTAGAAGCCCAAATATTTTTTCAGAGCTAGGTGCAGAAAAAAATTATATTGAATTTGCAAACTGATTGAGGTCAGTATAGATGGACTAATAGACCAAGTCCCACACACTGCTAGAAGCCCAAATATTTTTTCAGAGCTAGATGCAGATAAAAATTATTTTTAATTTGCAACCTGATGGAGGTTAGTATAGATGGACTAATAGACCAATTCCCACACACTGCTAGAAGCCCAAATATTTTTTCAGAGCTGGATGCAGATAAAAATTATTTTTAATTTGCAAAATGATGGAGGTCAGTATAGATGGACTAATAGACCAAGTCCCACACACTGCTAGAAGCCCAAATATTTTTTCAGAGCTAGATGCAGATAAAAATTATTTTTAATTTGCAACCTGATGGAGGTCAGTGTAGATGGACTAATAGTCCAAGTCCCACACACTGCTAGAAGCCCAAATATTTTTTCAGAGCTAGATGCAGATAAAAATTATTTTTAATTTGCAACCTGATGGAGGTCAGTATAGATGGACTAAAAGACCAAGTCCCACACACTGCTAGAAGCCCAAATATTTTTTCAGAGCTAGATGCAGAAAAAAATTATATTAAATTTGCAACCTGATGGAGGTCAGTATAGATGGACTAATAAACCAAGTCCCACACACTGCTAGAAGCACAAATATTTTTTCAGAGCTAAATGCAGATAAAAATTATTTTTAATTTGCAACCTGATGGAGGTCAGTATAGATCTACTAATAGACCAAGTCCCACACACTGCTAGAAGCCCAAATATTTTTTCAGAGCTAGATGCAGAAAAAAATTATATTGAATTTGCAAACTGATGGAGGTCAGTATAGATGGACTAATAGACCAAGTCCCACACACTGCTAGAAGCCCAAATATTTTTTCAGAGCTAGATGCAGATGAAAATTATTTTTAATTTGCAACCTGATGGAGGTCAGTATAGATGGACTAATAGACCAATTCCCACACACTGCTAGAAGCCCAAATATTTTTTCAGAGCTGGATGCAGATAAAAATTATTTTTAATTTGCAAAATGATGGAGGTCAGTATAGATGGACTAATAGACCAAGTCCCACACACTGCTAGAAGCCCAAATATTTTTTCAGAGCTAGATGCAGATAAAAATTATTTTTAATTTGCAACCTGATGGAGGTCAGTGTAGATGGACTAATAGTCCAAGTCCCACACACTGCTAGAAGCCCAAATATTTTTTCAGAGCTAGATGCAGATAAAAATTATTTTTAATTTGCAACCTGATGGAGGTCAGTATAGATGGACTAATAGACCAAGTCCCACACACTGCTAGAAGCCCAAATATTTTTTCAGAGCTAGATGCAGAAAAAAATTATATTAAATTTTCAACCTGATGGAGGTCAGTATAGATGGACTAATAAACCAAGTCCCACACACTGCTAGAAGCACAAATATTTTTTCAGAGCTAAATGCAGATAAAAATTATTTTTAATTTGCAACCTGATGGAGGTCAGTATAGATCTACTAATAGACCAAGTCCCACACACTGCTAGAAGCCCAAATATTTTTTCAGAGCTGGATGAAGATAAAAATTATTTTTAATTTGCAACCTGATGGAGGTCAGTATAGATGGACTAATAGACCAAGTCCCACACACTGCTAGAAGCCCAAATATTTTTTCAGAGCTAGATGCAGATAAAAATTATTTTTAATTTGCAACCTGATGGAGGTCAGTATAGATGGACTAATAGACCAAGTCCCACACACTACAAGAAGCCCAAATATTTTTTCAGAGCTAGATGCAGATAAAAATTAATTTTAATTTGCAACCTGATGGAGGTCAGTATAGATGGACTAATAGTCCAAGTCCCACACACTGCTAGAAGCCCAAATATTTTTTCAGAGCTAGATGCAGATAAAAATTATTTTTAATTTGCAACCTGATGGAGGTCAGTATAGATGGACTAATAGACCAATTCCCACACACTGCTAGAAGCCCAAATATTTTTTCAGAGCTGAATGCAGATAAAAATTATTTTTAATTTGCAACCTGATGGAGGTCAGTATAGATGGACTAATAGACCAAGTCCCACACACTGCTAGAAGCCCAAATATTTTTTCAGAGCTAGATGCAGATAAAAATTATTTTTAATTTGCAACCTGATGGAGGTCAGTGTAGATGGACTAATAGTCCAAGTCCCACACACTGCTAGAAGCCCAAATATTTTTTCAGAGCTAGATGCAGATAAAAATTATTTTTAATTTGCAACCTGATGGAGGTCAGTATAGATGGACTAATAGACCAAGTCCCACACACTGCTGGAAGCCCAAATATTTTTTCAGAGCTAGATGCAGAAAAAAATTATATTAAATTTGCAACCTGATGGAGGTCAGTATAGATGGACTAATAAACCAAGTCCCACACACTGCTAGAAGCCCAAATATTTTTTCAGAGCTAAATGCAGATAAAAATTATTTTTAATTTGCAACCTGATGGAGGTCAGTATAGATCGACTAATAGACCAAGTCCCACACACTGCTAGAAGCCCAAATATTTTTTCAGAGCTAGATGCAGATAAAAATTATTTTTAATTTGCAACCTGATGGAGGTCAGTATAGATGGACTAATAGACCAAGTCCCACACACTACAAGAAGCCCAAATATTTTTTCAGAGCTGGATGCAGATAAAAATTAATTTTAATTTGCAACCTGATGGAGGTCAGTATAGATGGACTAATAGTCCAAGTCCCACACACTGCTAGAAGCCCAAATATTTTTTCAGAGCTAGATGCAGATAAAAATTATTTTTAATTTGCAACCTGATGGAGGTCAGTATAGATGGACTAATAGACCAAGTCCCACACACTGCTAGAAGCCCAAATATTTTTTCAGAGCTAGATGCAGAAAAAAATTATATTAAATTTGCAACCTGATGGAGGTCAGTATAGATGGACTAATAAACCAAGTCCCACACACTGCTAGAAGCCCAAATATTTTTTCAGAGCTAGATGCAGATAAAAATTATTTTTAATTTGCAGCCTGATGGAGGTCAGTATAGATGGACTAATAGACCAAGTCCCACACACTGCTAGAAGCCCAAATATTTTTTCAGAGCTAGATGCAGAAAAAAATTATATTGGATTTGCAACCTGATGGAGGTCAGTATAGATGGACTAATAGACCAAGTCCCACACACTGCTAGAAGCCCAAATATTTTTTCAGAGCTAGATGCAGAAAAAAATTATATTAAATTTGCAACCTGATGGAGGTCAGTATAGATGGACTAATAAACCAAGTCCCACACACTGCTAGAAGCCCAAATATTTTTTCAGAGCTAAATGCAGATAAAAATTATTTTTAATTTGCAACCTGATGGAGGTCAGTATAGATGGACTAATAGACCAAGTCCCACACACTGCTAGAAGCCCAAATATTTTTTCAGAGCTAGATGCAGATAAAAATTATTTTTAATTTGCAACCTGATGGAGGTCAGTATAGATGGACTAATAGACCAAGTCCCACACACTGCTAGAAGCCCAAATATTTTTTCAGAGCTAGATGCAGAAAAAAATTATATTAAATTTGCAACCTGATGGAGGTCAGTATAGATGGACTAATAAACCAAGTCCCACACACTGCTAGAAGCCCAAATATTTTTTCAGAGCTAGATGCAGATAAAAATTATTTTTAATTTGCAGCCTGATGGAGGTCAGTATAGATGGACTAATAGACCAAGTCCCACACACTGCTAGAAGCCCAAATATTTTTTCAGAGCTAGATGCAGAAAAAAATTATATTGGATTTGCAACCTGATGGAGGTCAGTATAGATGGACTAATAGACCAAGTCCCACACACTGCTAGAAGCCCAAATATTTTTTCAGAGCTACATGCAGATAAAAATTATTTTTAATTTGCAACCTGATGGAGGTCAGTATAGATGGACTAACAGACCAAGTCCCACACACTGCTAGAAGCCCAAATATTTTTTCAGAGCTAGATGCAGATAAAAATTATTTTTAATTTGCAACCTGATGGAGGTCAGTATAGATGGACTAATAGACCAAGTCCCACACACTGCTAAAAGCCCAAATATTTTTTCAGAGCTAGATGCAGAAAAAAATTATATTGAATTTGCAACCTGATGGAGGTCAGTATAGATGGACTAATAGACCAAGTCCCACACACTGCTAGAAGCCCAAATATTTTTTCAGAGCTAGATGTAAATAAAAATTATTTTTAATTTGCAACCTGATGGAGGTCAGTATAGATGGACTAATAGACAAAGTCCTACACACTGCTAGAAGCCCAAATATTTTTTCAGAGCTAGATGCAGATAAAAATTATTTTTAATTTGCAACCTGATGGAGGTCAGTATAGATGGCCTAATAAACCAAGTCCCACACACTGCTAGAAGCCCAAATATTTTTTCAGAGCTAGATGCAGATAAAAATTATTTTTAATTTGCAACCTGATGGAGGTCAGTATAGATGGACTAATAGACCAAGTCCCACACACTGCTAGAAGCCCAAATATTTTTTCAGAGCTAGATGAAAATAAAAATTATTTTTAATTTGCAACCTGATGGAGGTCAGTATAGATGGACTAATAGACCAAGTCCCACACACTGCTAGAAGCCCAAATATTTTTTCAGAGCTAGATACAGATAAAAATTATTTTTAATTTGCAACCTGATGGAGGTCAGTATAGATGGACTAATAGACCAAGTCCCACACACTGCTAGAAGCCCAAATATTTTTTCAGAGCTAGATGCAGATAAAAATTATTTTTAATTTGCAACCTGATGGAGGTCAGTATAGATCGACTAATAGACCAAGTCCCACACACTGCTAGAAGCCCAAATATTTTTTCAGAGCTGGATGAAGATAAAAATTATTTTTAATTTGCAACCTGATGGAGGTCAGTATAGATGGACTAATAGACCAAGTCCCACACACTGCTAGAAGCCCAAATATTTTTTCAGAGCTAGATGCAGATAAAAATTATTTTTAATTTGCAACCTGCTGGAGGTCAGTATAGGTGGACTAATATACCAAGTCTCACACACTGCTAGTAGCCCAAATATTTTTTCAGAGCTAGATGCAGAAAAAAAATATATTGAATTTGCAACCTGATGGAGGTCAGTATAGATGGACTAACAGACCAAGTCCCACACACTGCTAGAAGCCCAAATATTTTTTCAGAGCTAGATGCAGATAAAAATTAATTTTAATTTGCAGCCTGATGGAGGTCAGTATAGATTGACTAATAGACCAAGTCCCACACACTGCTAGAAGCCCAAATATTTTTTCAGAGCTTAATGCAGATAAAAATTATTTTTAATTTGCAACCTGATGGAGGTCAGTATAGATGGACTAATAGACCAAGTCCCACACACTGCTAGAAGCCCAAATATTTTTTCAGAGCTAGATGCAGAAAAAAATTATATTAAATTTGCAACCTGATGGAGGTCAGTATAGATGGACTAATAAACCAAGTCCCACAAACTGCTAGAAGCCCAAATATTTTTTCAGAGCTAGATGCAGATAAAAATTATTTTTAATTTGCAGCCTGATGGAGGTCAGTATAGATGGACTAATAGACCAAGTCCCACACACTGCTAGAAGCCCAAATATTTTTTCAGAGCTAGATGCAGAAAAAAATTATATTGGATTTGCAACCTGATGGAGGTCAGTATAGATGGACTAATAGACCAAGTCCCACACACTGCTAGAAGCCCAAATATTTTTTCAGAGCTACATGCAGATAAAAATTATTTTTAATTTGCAACCTGATGGAGGTCAGTATAGATGGCCTAATAAACCAAGTCCCACACACTGCTAGAAGCCCAAATATTTTTTCAGAGCTAGATGCAGATAAAAATTATTTTTAATTTGCAACCTGATGGAGGTCAGTATAGATGGACTAATAGACCAAGTCCCACACACTGCTAGAAGCCCAAATATTTTTTCAGAGCTAGATGAAAATAAAAATTATTTTTAATTTGCAACCTGATGGAGGTCAGTATAGATGGACTAATAGACCAAGTCCCACACACTGCTAGAAGCCCAAATATTTTTTCAGAGCTAGATACAGATAAAAATTATTTTTAATTTGCAACCTGATGGAGGTCAGTATAGATGGACTAATAGACCAAGTCCCACACACTGCTAGAAGCCCAAATATTTTTTCAGAGCTAGATGCAGATAAAAATTATTTTTAATTTGCAACCTGATGGAGGTCAGTATAGATCGACTAATAGACCAAGTCCCACACACTGCTAGAAGCCCAAATATTTTTTCAGAGCTGGATGAAGATAAAAATTATTTTTAATTTGCAACCTGATGGAGGTCAGTATAGATGGACTAATAGACCAAGTCCCACACACTGCTAGAAGCCCAAATATTTTTTCAGAGCTAGATGCAGATAAAAATTATTTTTAATTTGCAACCTGCTGGAGGTCAGTATAGGTGGACTAATATACCAAGTCTCACACACTGCTAGTAGCCCAAATATTTTTTCAGAGCTAGATGCAGAA
Organism: Phyllobates terribilis; assembly: GCF_046119375.1. Taxonomy (NCBI): domain Eukaryota; kingdom Metazoa; phylum Chordata; class Amphibia; order Anura; family Dendrobatidae; genus Phyllobates; species Phyllobates terribilis. Next base: position 461,163,553 of record NW_027362764.1, read on the forward strand.
AAAAAATATATTGAATTTGCAACCTGATGGAGGTCAGTATAGATGGACTAACAGACCAAGTCCCACACACTGCTAGAAGCCCAAATATTTTTTCAGAGCTAGATGCAGATAAAAATTATTTTTAATTTGCAGCCTGATGGAGGTCAGTATAGATGGACTAATAGACCAAGTCCCACACACTGCTAGAAGCCCCAATATTTTTTCAGAGCTTAATGCAGATAAAAATTATTTTTAATTTGCAACCTGATGGAGGTCAGTATAGATCGACTAATAGACCAAGTCCCACACACTGCTAGAAGCCCAAATATTTTTTCAGAGCTGGATGAAGATAAAAATTATTTTTAATTTGCAACCTGATGGAGGTCAGTATAGATGGACTAATAGACCAAGTCCCACACACTGCTAGAAGCCCAAATATTTTTTCAGAGCTAAATGCAGATAAAAATTATTTTTAATTTGCAACCTGATGGAGGTCAGTATAGATGGACTAATAGACAAAGTCCCACACACTACAAGAAGCCCAAATATTTTTTCAGAGCTAGATGCAGATAAAAATTAATTTTAATTTGCAACCTGATGGAGGTCAGTGTAGATGGACTAATAGTCCAAGTCCCACACACTGCTAGAAGCCCAAATATTTTTTCAGAGCTAGATGCAGATAAAAATTATTTTTAATTTGCAACCTGATGGAGGTCAGTATACATGGACTAATAGACCAAGTCCCACACACTGCTAGAAGCCCAAATATTTTTTCAGAGCTAGATGCAGAAAAAAATTATATTAAATTTGCAACCTGATGGAGGTCAGTATAGATGGACTAATAAACCAAGTCCCACACACTGCTAGAAGCCCAAATATTTTTTCAGAGCTAAATGCAGATAAAAATTATTTTTAATTTGCAACCTGATGGAGGTCAGTATAGATCGACTAATAGACCAAGTCCCACACACTGCTAGAAGCCCAAATATTTTTTCAGAGCTGGATGAAGATAAAAATTATTTTTAATTTGCAACCTGATGGAGGTCAGTATAGATGGACTAATAGACCAAGTCCCACACACTGCTAGAAGCCCAAATATTTTTTTCAGAGCTAGATGCAGATAAAAATTATTTTTAATTTGCAACCTGATGGAGGTCAGTATAGATGGACTAATAGACCAAGTCCCACACACTACAAGAAGCCCAAATATTTTTTCAGAGCTAGATGCAGATAAAAATTAATTTTAATTTGCAACCTGATGGAGGTCAGTATAGATGGACTAATAGTCCAAGTCCCACACACTGCTAGAAGCCCAAATATTTTTTCAGAACTAGATGCAGATAAAAATTATTTTTAATTTGCAACCTGATGGAGGTCAGTATAGATGGACTAATAGACCAAGTCCCACACACTACAAGAAGCCCAAATATTTTTTCAGAGCTAGATGCAGATAAAAATTAATTTTAATTTGCAACCTAATGGAGGTCAGTATAGATGGACTAATAGTCCAAGTCCCACACACTGCTAGAAGCCCAAATATTTTTTCAGAGCTAGATGCAGATAAAAATTATTTTTAATTTGCAACCTGATGGAGGTCAGTATAGATGGACTAATAGACCAAGTCCCACACACTGCTAGAAGCCCAAATATTTTTTCAGAGCTAGATGCAGATAAAAATTATTTTTAATTTGCAACCTGATGGAGGTCAGTATAGATGGACTAATAGACCAAGTCCCACACACTACAAGAAGCCCAAATGTTTTTTCAGAGCTAGATGCAGATAAAAATTAATTTTAATTTGCAACCTGATGGAGGTCAGTATAGATGGACTAATAGTCCAAGTCCCACACACTGCTAGAAGCCCAAATATTTTTTCAGAGCTAGATGCAGATAAAAATTATTTTTAATTTGCAACCTGATGGAGGTCAGTATAGATGGACTAATAGACCAAGTCCCAAAAACTACAAGAAGCCCAAATATTTTTTCAGAGCTAGATGCAGATAAAAATTAATTTTAATTTGCAACCTGATGGAGGTCAGTGTAGATGGACTAATAGTCCAAGTCCCACACACTGCTAGAAGCCCAAATATTTTTTCAGAGCTAGATGCAGATAAAAATTATTTTTAATTTGCAACCTGATGGAGGTCAGTATACATGGACTAATAGACCAAGTCCCACACACTGCTAGAAGCCCAAATATTTTTTCAGAGCTAGATGCAGAAAAAAATTATATTAAATTTGCAACCTGATGGAGGTCAGTATAGATGGACTAATAAACCAAGTCCCACACACTGCTAGAAGCCCAAATATTTTTTCAGAGCTAAATGCAGATAAAAATTATTTTTAATTTGCAACCTGATGGAGGTCAGCATAGATCGACTAATAGACCAAGTCCCACACACTGCTAGAAGCCCAAATATTTTTTCAGAGCTGGATGAAGATAAAAATTATTTTTAATTTGCAACCTGATAGAGGTCAGTATAGATGGACTAATAGACCAAGTCCCACACACTGCTAGAAGCCCAAATATTATTTCAGAGCTAGATGCAGATAAAAATTATTTTTAATTTGCAACCTGATGGAGGTCAGTATAGATGGACTAATAGACCAAGTCCCACACACTGCTAGAAGCCCAAATATTTTTTTCAGAGCTAGATGCAGATAAAAATTATTTTTAATTTGCAACCTGATGGAGGTCAGTATAGATGGACTAATAGACCAAGTCCCACACACTACAAGAAGCCCAAATATTTTTTCAGAGCTAGATGCAGATAAAAATTAATTTTAATTTGCAACCTGATGGAGGTCAGTATAGATGGACTAATAGTCCAAGTCCCACACACTGCTAGAAGCCCAAATATTTTTTCAGAACTAGATGCAGATAAAAATTATTTTTAATTTGCAACCTGATGGAGGTCAGTATAGATGGACTAATAGACCAAGTCCCACACACTACAAGAAGCCCAAATATTTTTTCAGAGCTAGATGCAGATAAAAATTAATTTTAATTTGCAACCTAATGGAGGTCAGTATAGATGGACTAATAGTCCAAGTCCCACACACTGCTAGAAGCCCAAATATTTTTTCAGAGCTAGATGCGGATAAAAATTATTTTTAATTTGCAACCTGATGGAGGTCAGTATAGATGGACTAATAGACCAAGTCCCACACACTGCTAGAAGCCCAAATATTTTTTCAGAGCTAGATGCAGATAAAAATTATTTTTAATTTGCAACCTGATGGAGGTCAGTATAGATGGACTAATAGACCAAGTCCCACACACTACAAGAAGCCCAAATGTTTTTTCAGAGCTAGATGCAGATAAAAATTAATTTTAATTTGCAACCTGATGGAGGTCAGTATAGATGGACTAATAGTCCAAGTCCCACACACTGCTAGAAGCCCAAATATTTTTTCAGAGCTAGATGCAGATAAAAATTATTTTTAATTTGCAACCTGATGGAGGTCAGTATAGATGGACTAATAGACCAAGTCCCAAAAACTACAAGAAGCCCAAATATTTTTTCAGAGCTAGATGCAGATAAAAATTAATTTTAATTTGCAACCTGATGGAGGTCAGTGTAGATGGACTAATAGTCCAAGTCCCACACACTGCTAGAAGCCCAAATATTTTTTCAGAGCTAGATGCAGATAAAAATTATTTTTAATTTGCAACCTGATGGAGGTCAGTATACATGGACTAATAGACCAAGTCCCACACACTGCTAGAAGCCCAAATATTTTTTCAGAGCTAGATGCAGAAAAAAATTATATTAAATTTGCAACCTGATGGAGGTCAGTATAGATGGACTAATAAACCAAGTCCCACACACTGCTAGAAGCCCAAATATTTTTTAAGAGCTAAATGCAGATAAAAATTATTTTTAATTTGCAACCTGATGGAGGTCAGCATAGATCGACTAATAGACCAAGTCCCACACACTGCTAGAAGCCCAAATATTTTTTCAGAGCTGGATGAAGATAAAAATTATTTTTAATTTGCAACCTGATAGAGGTCAGTATAGATGGACTAATAGACCAAGTCCCACACACTGCTAGAAGCCCAAATATTATTTCAGAGCTAGATGCAGATAAAAATTATTTTTAATTTGCAACCTGATGGAGGTCAGTATAGATGGACTAATAGACCAAGTCCCACACACTACAAGAAGCCCAAATATTTTTTCAGAGCTCGATGCAGATAAAAATTAATTTTAATTTGCAACCTGATGGAGGTCAGTATAGATGGACTAATAGTCCAAGTCCCACACACTGCTAGAAGCCCAAATATTTTTTCAGAGCTAGATGCAGATAAAAATTATTTTTAATTTGCAACCTGATGGAGGTCAGTATAGATGGACTAATAGACCAATTCCCACACACTGCTAGAAGCCCAAATATTTTTTCAGAGCTAGATGCAGAAAAAAATTATATTAAATTTGCAACCTGATGGAGGTCAGTATAGATGGACTAATAAACCAAGTCCCACACACTGCTAGAAGCCCAAATATTTTTTCAGAGCTAGATGCAGATAAAAATTATTTTTAATTTGCAGCCTGATGGAGGTCAGTATAGATGGACTAATAGACCAAGTCCCACACACTGCTAGAAGCCCAAATATTTTTTCAGAGCTAGATGCAGAAAAAAATTATATTGGATTTGCAACCTGATGGAGGTCAGTATAGATGGACTAATAGACCAAGTCCCACACACTGCTAGAAGCCCAAATATTTTTTCAGAGCTACATGCAGATAAAAATTATTTTTAATTTGCAACCTGATGGAGGTCAGTATAGATTGGCTAATAGACCAAGTCCCACACACTGCTAGAAGCCCAAATATTTTTTCAGAGCTAGATGCAGATAAAAATTATTTTTAATTTGCAACCTGATGGAGGTCAGTATAGATGGACTAATAGACCAAGTCCCACACACTGCTAAAAGCCCAAATATTTTTTCAGAGCTAGATGCAGAAAAAAATTATATTGAATTTGCAACCTGATGGAGGTCAGTATAGATGGACTAATAGACCAAGTCCCACACACTGCTAGAAGCCCAAATATTTTTTCAGAGCTAGATGTAAATAAAAATTATTTTTAATTTGCAACCTGATGGAGGTCAGTATAGATGGACTAATAGACAAAGTCCTACACACTGCTAGAAGCCCAAATATTTTTTCAGAGCTAGATGCAGATAAAAATTATTTTTAATTTGCAACCTGATGGAGGTCAGTATAGATGGCCTAATAAACCAAGTCCCACACACTGCTAGAAGCCCAAATAATTTTTCAGAGCTAGATGCAGATTAAAATTATTTTTAATTTGCAACCTGATGGAGGTCAGTATAAATGGACTAATAGACCAAGTTCCACACACTGCTAGAAGCCCAAATATTTTTTCAGAGTTAAATGCAGAAAAAAATTATATTCAGTTTGCAACCGGATGGAGGTCAGTATAGATGGACTAATAGACCAAGTCCCACACACTGCTAGAAGCCCAAATATTTTTTCAGAGCTAGATGCAAATAAACATTTTTAATTTGCAACCTGATGGAGGTCAGTATAGATGGACTAATAGACCAATTCCCACACTCGGCTAGAAGCCCAAATATTTTTTCAGAGCTAGATGCAGATAAAAATTATTTTTAATTGGCAACCTGATGGAGGTCAGTAAAGATGGACTAATAGACCAAGTCCCACACACTGCTAGAAGCCCAAATATTTTTTCAGAGCTAGATGCAGAAAAAAATTATATTGAATTTGCAAACTGATGGAGGTCAGTATAGATGGACTAATAGACCAAGTCCCACACACTGCTAGAAGCCCAAATATTTTTTCAGAGCTAGATGCAGATAAAAATTATTTTTAATTTGCAACCTGATGGAGGTCAGTATAGATGGACTAATAGACCAATTCCCACACACTGCTAGAAGCCCAAATATTTTTTCAGTGCTGGATGCAGATAAAAATTATTTTTAATTTGCAAAATGATGGAGGTCAGTATAGATGGACTAATAGACCAAGTCCCACACACTGCTAGAAGCCCAAATATTTTTTCAGAGCTAGATGCAGATAAAAATTATTTTTAATTTGCAACCTGATGGAGGTCAGTGTAGATGGACTAATAGTCCAAGTCCCACACACTGCTAGAAGCCCAAATATTTTTTCAGAGCTAGATGCAGATAAAAATTATTTTTAATTTGCAACCTGATGGAGGTCAGTATAGATGGACTAATAGACCAAGTCCCACACACTGCTAGAAGCCCAAATATTTTTTCAGAGCTAGATGCAGAAAAAAATTATATTAAATTTGCAACCTGATGGAGGTCAGTATAGATGGACTAATAAACCAAGTCCCACACACTGCTAGAAGCAGAAATATTTTTTCAGAGCTAAATGCAGATAAAAATTATTTTTAATTTGCAACCTGATGGAGGTCAGTATAGATCTACTAATAGACCAAGTCCCACACACTGCTAGAAGCCCAAATATTTTTTCAGAGCTGGATGAAGATAAAAATTATTTTTAATTTGCAACCTGATGGAGGTCAGTATAGATGGACTAATAGACCAAGTCCCACACACTGCTAGAAGCCCAATTATTTTTTCAGAGCTAGATGCAGATAAAAATTATTTTTAATTTGCAACCTGATGGAGGTCAGTATAGATGGACTAATAGACCAAGTCCCACACACTACAAGAAGCCCAAATATTTTTTCAGAGCTAGATGCAGATAAAAATTAATTTTAATTTGCAACCTGATGGAGGTCAGTATAGATGGTCTAATAGTCCAAGTCCCACACACTGCTAGAAGCCCAAATATTTTTTCAGAGCTAGATGCCGATAAAAATTATTTTTTATTTGCAAACTGATGGAGGTCAGTATAGATGGACTAATAGACCAATTCCCACACACTGCTAGAAGCCCAAATATTTTTTCAGAGCTGGATGCAGATAAAAATTATTTTTAATTTGCAACCTGATGGAGGTCAGTATAGATGGACTAATAGACCAAGTCCCACACACTGCTAGAAGCCCAAATATTTTTTCAGAGCTAGATGCAGATAAAAATTATTTTTAATTTGCAACCTGATGGAGGTCAGTGTAGATGGACTAATAGTCCAAGTCCCACACACCGCTAGAAGCCCAAATATTTTTTCTGAGCTAGATGCAGATAAAAATTATTTTTAATTTGCAACCTGATGGAGGTCAGTATAGATGGACTAATAGACCAAGTCCCACACACTGCTAGAAGCCCAAATATTTTTTCAGAGCTAGATGCAGAAAAAAATTATATTAAATTTGCAACCTGATGGAGGTCAGTATAGATGGACTAATAAACCAAGTCCCACACACTGCTAGAAGCCCAAATATTTTTTCAGAGCTAAATGCAGATAAAAATTATTTTTAATTTGCAACCTGATGGAGGTCAGTATAGATCGACTAATAGACCAAGTCCCACACACTGCTAGAAGCCCAAATATTTTTTCAGAGCTGGATGAAGATAAAAATTATTTTTAATTTGCAACCTGATGGAGGTCAGTATAGATGGACTAATAGACCAAGTCCCACACACTGCTAGAAGCCCAAATATTTTTTCAGAGCTAGATGCAGATAAAAATTATTTTTAATTTGCAACCTGATGGAGGTCAGTATAGATGGACTAATAGACCAAGTCCCACACACTACAAGAAGCCCAAATATTTTTTCGGAGCTGGATGCAGATAAAAATTAATTTTAATTTGCAACCTGATGGAGGTCAGTATAGATGGACTAATAGTCCAAGTCCCACACACTGCTAGAAGCCCAAATATTTTTTCAGAGCTAGATGCAGATAAAAATTATTTTTAATTTGCAACCTGATGGAGGTCAGTATAGATGGACTAATAGACCAAGTCCCACACACTGCTAGAAGCCCAAATATTTTTTCAGAGCTAGATGCAGAAAAAAATTATATTAAATTTGCAACCTGATGGAGGTCAGTATGGATGGACTAATAAACCAAGTCCCACACACTGCTAGAAGCCCAAATATTTTTTCAGAGCTTAATGCAGATAAAAATTATTTTTAATTTGCAACCTGATGGAGGTCAGTATAGATGGACTAACAGACCAAGTCCCACACACTGCTAGAAGCCCAAATATTTTTTCAGAGCTAGATGCAGATAAAAATTATTTTTAATTTGCAACCTGATGGAGGTCAGTATAGATGGACTAATAGACCAAGTCCCACACACTGCTAGAAGCCCAAATATTTTTTCAGAGCTAGATGCAGATAAAAATTATTTTTAATTTGCAACCTGATGGAGGTCAGTGTAGATGGACTAATAGTCCAAGTCCCACACACCGCTAGAAGCCCAAATATTTTTTCTGAGCTAGATGCAGATAAAAATTATTTTTAATTTGCAACCTGATGGAGGTCAGTATAGATGGACTAATAGACCAAGTCCCACACACTGCTAGAAGCCCAAATATTTTTTCAGAGCTAGATGCAGAAAAAAATTATATTGAATTTGCAAACTGATGGAGGTCAGTATAGATGGACTAATAGACCAAGTCCCACACACTGCTAGAAGCCCAAATATTTTTTCAGAGCTAGATGCAGATAAAAATTATTTTTAATTTGCAACCTGATGGAGGTCAGTATAGATGGACTAATAGACCAATTCCCACACACTGCTAGAAGCCCAAATATTTTTTCAGTGCTGGATGCAGATAAAAATTATTTTTAATTTGCAAAATGATGGAGGTCAGTATAGATGGACTAATAGACCAAGTCCCACACACTGCTAGAAGCCCAAATATTTTTTCAGAGCTAGATGCAGATAAAAATTATTTTTAATTTGCAACCTGATGGAGGTCAGTGTAGATGGACTAATAGTCCAAGTCCCACACACTGCTAGAAGCCCAAATATTTTTTCAGAGCTAGATGCAGATAAAAATTATTTTTAATTTGCAACCTGATGGAGGTCAGTATAGATGGACTAATAGACCAAGTCCCACACACTGCTAGAAGCCCAAATATTTTTTCAGAGCTAGATGCAGAAAAAAATTATATTAAATTTGCAACCTGATGGAGGTCAGTATAGATGGACTAATAAACCAAGTCCCACACACTGCTAGAAGCAGAAATATTTTTTCAGAGCTAAATGCAGATAAAAATTATTTTTAATTTGCAACCTGATGGAGGTCAGTATAGATCTACTAATAGACCAAGTCCCACACACTGCTAGAAGCCCAAATATTTTTTCAGAGCTGGATGAAGATAAAAATTATTTTTAATTTGCAACCTGATGGAGGTCAGTATAGATGGACTAATAGACCAAGTCCCACACACTGCTAGAAGCCCAATTATTTTTTCAGAGCTAGATGCAGATAAAAATTATTTTTAATTTGCAACCTGATGGAGGTCAGTATAGATGGACTAATAGACCAAGTCCCACACACTACAAGAAGCCCAAATATTTTTTCAGAGCTAGATGCAGATAAAAATTAATTTTAATTTGCAACCTGATGGAGGTCAGTATAGATGGTCTAATAGTCCAAGTCCCACACACTGCTAGAAGCCCAAATATTTTTTCAGAGCTAGATGCCGATAAAAATTATTTTTTATTTGCAAACTGATGGAGGTCAGTATAGATGGACTAATAGACCAATTCCCACACACTGCTAGAAGCCCAAATATTTTTTCAGAGCTGGATGCAGATAAAAATTATTTTTAATTTGCAACCTGATGGAGGTCAGTATAGATGGACTAATAGACCAAGTCCCACACACTGCTAGAAGCCCAAATATTTTTTCAGAGCTAGATGCAGATAAAAATTATTTTTAATTTGCAACCTGATGGAGGTCAGTGTAGATGGACTAATAGTCCAAGTCCCACACACCGCTAGAAGCCCAAATATTTTTTCTGAGCTAGATGCAGATAAAAATTATTTTTAATTTGCAACCTGATGGAGGTCAGTATAGATGGACTAATAGACCAAGTCCCACACACTGCTAGAAGCCCAAATATTTTTTCAGAGCTAGATGCAGAAAAAAATTATATTAAATTTGCAACCTGATGGAGGTCAGTATAGATGGACTAATAAACCAAGTCCCACACACTGCTAGAAGCCCAAATATTTTTTCAGAGCTAAATGCAGATAAAAATTATTTTTAATTTGCAACCTGATGGAGGTCAGTATAGATCGACTAATAGACCAAGTCCCACACACTGCTAGAAGCCCAAATATTTTTTCAGAGCTGGATGAAGATAAAAATTATTTTTAATTTGCAACCTGATGGAGGTCAGTATAGATGGACTAATAGACCAAGTCCCACACACTGCTAGAAGCCCAAATATTTTTTCAGAGCTAGATGCAGATAAAAATTATTTTTAATTTGCAACCTGATGGAGGTCAGTATAGATGGACTAATAGACCAAGTCCCACACACTACAAGAAGCCCAAATATTTTTTCGGAGCTGGATGCAGATAAAAATTAATTTTAATTTGCAACCTGATGGAGGTCAGTATAGATGGACTAATAGTCCAAGTCCCACACACTGCTAGAAGCCCAAATATTTTTTCAGAGCTAGATGCAGATAAAAATTATTTTTAATTTGCAACCTGATGGAGGTCAGTATAGATGGACTAATAGACCAAGTCCCACACACTGCTAGAAGCCCAAATATTTTTTCAGAGCTAGATGCAGAAAAAAATTATATTAAATTTGCAACCTGATGGAGGTCAGTATGGATGGACTAATAAACCAAGTCCCACACACTGCTAGAAGCCCAAATATTTTTTCAGAGCTAGATGCAGATAAAAATTATTTTTAATTTGCAGCCTGATGGAGGTCAGTATAGATGGACTAATAGACCAAGTCCCACACACTGCTAGAAGCCCAAATATTTTTTCAGAGCTAGATGCAGAAAAAAATTATATTGGATTTGCAACCTGATGGAGGTCAGTATAGATGGACTAATAGACCAAGTCCCACACACTGCTAGAAGCCCAAATATTTTTTCAGAGCTACATGCAGATAAAAATTATTTTTAATTTGCAACCTGATGGAGGTCAGTATAGATGGACTAACAGACCAAGTCCCACACACTGCTAGAAGCCCAAATATTTTTTCAGAGCTAGATGCAGATAAAAATTATTTTTAATTTGCAACCTGATGGAGGTCAGTATAGATGGACTAATAGACCAAGTCCCACACACTGCTAGAAGCCCAAATATTTTTTCAGAGCTAGATGCAGATAAAAATTATTTTTAATTTGCAACCTGATGGAGGTCAGTGTAGATGGACTAATAGTCCAAGTCCCACACACCGCTAGAAGCCCAAATATTTTTTCTGAGCTAGATGCAGATAAAAATTATTTTTAATTTGCAACCTGATGGAGGTCAGTATAGATGGACTAATAGACCAAGTCCCACACACTGCTAGAAGCCCAAATATTTTTTCAGAGCTAGATGCAGAAAAAAATTATATTAAATTTGCAACCTGATGGAGGTCAGTATAGATGGACTAATAAACCAAGTCCCACACACTGCTAGAAGCCCAAATATTTTTTCAGAGCTAAATGCAGATAAAAATTATTTTTAATTTGCAACCTGATGGAGGTCAGTATAGATCGACTAATAGACCAAGTCCCACACACTGCTAGAAGCCCAAATATTTTTTCAGAGCTGGATGAAGATAAAAATTATTTTTAATTTGCAACCTGATGGAGGTCAGTATAGATGGACTAATAGACCAAGTCCCACACACTGCTAGAAGCCCAAATATTTTTTCAGAGCTAGATGCAGATAAAAATTATTTTTAATTTGCAACCTGATGGAGGTCAGTATAGATGGACTAATAGACCAAGTCCCACACACTACAAGAAGCCCAAATATTTTTTCGGAGCTGGATGCAGATAAAAATTAATTTTAATTTGCAACCTGATGGAGGTCAGTATAGATGGACTAATAGTCCAAGTCCCACACACTGCTAGAAGCCCAAATATTTTTTCAGAGCTAGATGCAGATAAAAATTATTTTTAATTTGCAACCTGATGGAGGTCAGTATAGATGGACTAATAGACCAAGTCCCACACACTGCTAGAAGCCCAAATATTTTTTCAGAGCTAGATGCAGAAAAAAATTATATTAAATTTGCAACCTGATGGAGGTCAGTATGGATGGACTAATAAACCAAGTCCCACACACTGCTAGAAGCCCAAATATTTTTTCAGAGCTAGATGCAGATAAAAATTATTTTTAATTTGCAGCCTGATGGAGGTCAGTATAGATGGACTAATAGACCAAGTCCCACACACTGCTAGAAGCCCAAATATTTTTTCAGAGCTAGATGCAGAAAAAAATTATATTGGATTTGCAACCTGATGGAGGTCAGTATAGATGGACTAATAGACCAAGTCCCACACACTGCTAGAAGCCCAAATATTTTTTCAGAGCTACATGCAGATAAAAATTATTTTTAATTTGCAACCTGATGGAGGTCAGTATAGATGGACTAACAGACCAAGTCCCACACACTGCTAGAAGCCCAAATATTTTTTCAGAGCTAGATGCAGATAAAAATTATTTTTAATTTGCAACCTGATGGAGGTCAGTATAGATGGACTAATAGACCAAGTCCCACACACTGCTAAAAGCCCAAATATTTTTTCAGAGCTAGATGTAGAAAAAAATTATATTGAATTTGCAACCTGATGGAGGTCAGTATAGATGGACTAATAGACCAAGTCCCACACACTGCTAGAAGCCCAAATATTTTTTCAGAGCTAGATGTAAATAAAAATTATTTTTAATTTGCAACCTGATGGAGGTCAGTATAAATGGACTAATAGACCAAGTTCCACACACTGCTAGAAGCCAGAATATTTTTTCAGAGTTAAATGCAGAAAAAAATTATATTCAGTTTGCAACCGGATGGAGGTCAGTATAGATGGACTAATAGACCAAGTCCCACACACTGCTAGAAGCCCAAATATTTTTTCAGAGCTAGATGCAAATAAACATTTTTAATTTGCAACCTGATGGAGGTCAGTATAGATGGACTAATAGACCAATTCCCACACTCGGCTAGAAGCCCAAATATTTTTTCAGAGCTAGATGCAGATAAAAATTATTTTTAATTGGCAACCTGATGGAGGTCAGTAAAGATGGACTAATAGACCAAGTCCCACACACTGCTAGAAGCCCAAATATTTTTTCAGAGCTAGATGCAGAAAAAAATTATATTGAATTTGCAAACTGATGGAGGTCAGTATAGATGGACTAATAGACCAAGTCCCACACACTGCTAGAAGCCCAAATATTTTTTCAGAGCTAGATGCAGATAAAAATTATTTTTAATTTGCAACCTGATGGAGGTCAGTATAGATTGGCTAATAGACCAAGTCCCACACACTGCTAGAAGCCCAAATATTTTTTCAGAGCTACATGCAGATAAAAATTATTTTTAATTTGCAACCTGATGGAGGTCAGTATAGATTGGCTAATAGACCAAGTCCCACACACTGCTAGAAGCCCAAATATTTTTTCAGAGCTAGATGCAGATAAAAATTATTTTTAATTTGCAACCTGATGGAGGTCAGTATAGATGGACTAATAGACCAAGTCCCACACACTGCTAAAAGCCCAAATATTTTTTCAGAGCTAGATGCAGAAAAAAATTATATTGAATTTGCAACCTGATGGAGGTCAGTATAGATGGACTAATAGACCAAGTCCCACACACTGCTAGAAGCCCAAATATTTTTTCAGAGCTAGATGTAAATAAAAATTATTTTTAATTTGCAACCTGATGGAGGTCAGTATAGATGGACTAATAGACCAAGTCCTACACACTGCTAGAAGCCCAAATATTTTTTCAGAGCTAGATGCAGATAGAAATTATTTTTAATTTGCAACCTGATGGAGGTCAGTATAGATGGCCTAATAAACCAAGTCCCACACACTGCTAGAAGCCCAAATAATTTTTCAGAGCTAGATGCAGATTAAAATTATTTTTAATTTGCAACCTGATGGAGGTCAGTATAAATGGACTAATAGACCAAGTTCCACACACTGCTAGAAGCCCAAATATTTTTTCAGAGTTAAATGCAGAAAAAAATTATATTCAGTTTGCAACCGGATGGAGGTCAGTATAGATGGACTAATAGACCAAGTCCCACACACTGCTAGAAGCCCAAATATTTTTTCAGAGCTAGATGCAAATAAACATTTTTAATTTGCAACCTGATGGAGGTCAGTATAGATGGACTAATAGACCAATTCCCACACTCGGCTAGAAGCCCAAATATTTTTTCAGAGCTAGATGCAGATAAAAATTATTTTTAATTTGCAACCTGATGGAGGTCAGTATAGATGGACTAATAGACCAAGTCCCACACACTGCTAGAAGCCCAAATATTTTTTCAGAGCTAGATGCAGATAAAAATTATTTTTAATTTGCAACCTGATGGAGGTCAGTGTAGATGGACTAATAGTCCAAGTCCCACACACCGCTAGAAGCCCAAATATTTTTTCTGAGCTAGATGCAGATAAAAATTATTTTTAATTTGCAACCTGATGGAGGTCAGTATAGATGGACTAATAGACCAAGTCCCACACACTGCTAGAAGCCCAAATATTTTTTCAGAGCTAGATGCAGAAAAAAATTATATTAAATTTGCAACCTGATGGAGGTCAGTATAGATGGACTAATAAACCAAGTCCCACACACTGCTAGAAGCCCAAATATTTTTTCAGAGCTAAATGCAGATAAAAATTATTTTTAATTTGCAACCTGATGGAGGTCAGTATAGATCGACTAATAGACCAAGTCCCACACACTGCTAGAAGCCCAAATATTTTTTCAGAGCTGGATGAAGATAAAAATTATTTTTAATTTGCAACCTGATGGAGGTCAGTATAGATTGGCTAATCGACCAAGTCCCACACACTGCTAGAAGCCCAAATATTTTTTCAGAGCTAGATGCAGATAAAAATTATTTTTAATTTGCAACCTGATGGAGGTCAGTATAGATGGACTAATAGACCAAGTCCCACACACTACAAGAAGCCCAAATATTTTTTCAGAGCTGGATGCAGATAAAAATTAATTTTAATTTGCAACCTGATGGAGGTCAGTATAGATGGACTAATAGTCCAAGTCCCACACACTGCTAGAAGCCCAAATATTTTTTCAGAGCTAGATGCAGATAAAAATTATTTTTAAT
The DNA here is from genome assembly GCF_046119375.1 of Phyllobates terribilis. Classification (NCBI taxonomy): domain Eukaryota; kingdom Metazoa; phylum Chordata; class Amphibia; order Anura; family Dendrobatidae; genus Phyllobates; species Phyllobates terribilis. The sequence goes on from NW_027362764.1 coordinate 461,178,742, forward strand.
TTGCAACCTGATGGAGGTCAGTATAGATGGACTAATAGACGAAGTCCCACACACTGCTAGAAGCCCAAATATTTTTTCAGAGCTAGATGCAGAAAAAAATTATATTAAATTTGCAACCTGATGGAGGTCAGTATAGATGGATTAATAAACCAAGTCCCACACACTGCTAGAAGCCCAAATATTTTTTCAGAGCTAGATGCAGATAAAAATTATTTTTAATTTGCAGCCTGATGGAGGTCAGTATAGATGGACTAATAGACCAAGTCCCACACACTGCTAGAAGCCCAAATATTTTTTCAGAGCTAGATGCAGAAAAAAATTATATTGGATTTGCAACCTGATGGAGGTCAGTATAGATGGACTAATAGACCAAGTCCCACACACTGCTAGAAGCCCAAATATTTTTTCAGAGCTACATGCAGATAAAAATTATTTTTAATTTGCAACCCGATGGAGGTCAGTATAGATGGACTAACAGACCAAGTGCCACACACTGCTAGAAGCCCAAATATTTTTTCAGAGCTAGATGCAGATAAAAATTATTTTTAATTTGCAACCTGATGGAGGTCAGTATAGATGGACTAATAGACCAAGTCCCACACACTGCTAAAAGCCCAAATATTTTTTCAGAGCTAGATGTAGAAAAAAATTATATTGAATTTGCAACCTGATGGAGGTCAGTATAAATGGACTAATAGACCAAGTTCCACACACTGCTAGAAGCCAGAATATTTTTTCAGAGTTAAATGCAGAAAAAAATTATATTCAGTTTGCAACCGGATGGAGGTCAGTATAGATGGACTAATAGACCAAGTCCCACACACTGCTAGAAGCCCAAATATTTTTTCAGAGCTAGATGCAAATAAACATTTTTAATTTGCAACCTGATGGAGGTCAGTATAGATGGACCAATAGACCAATTCCCACACTCGGCTAGAAGCCCAAATATTTTTTCAGAGCTAGATGCAGATAAAAATTATTTTTAATTGGCAACCTGATGGAGGTCAGTAAAGATGGACTAATAGACCAAGTCCCACACACTGCTAGAAGCCCAAATATTTTTTCAGAGCTAGATGCAGAAAAAAATTATATTGAATTTGCAAACTGATGGAGGTCAGTATAGATGGACTAATAGACCAAGTCCCACACACTGCTAGAAGCCCAAATATTTTTTCAGAGCTAGATGCAGATAAAAATTATTTTTAATTTGCAACCTGATGGAGGTCAGTATAGATGGAATAATAGACCAATTCCCACACACTGCTAGAAGCCCAAATATTTTTTCAGAGCTGGATGCAGATAAAAATTATTTTTAATTTGCAAAATGATGGAGGTCAGTATAGATGGACTAATAGACCAAGTCCCACACACTGCTAGAAGCCCAAATATTTTTTCAGAGCTAGATGCAGATAAAATTTATTTTTAATTTGCAACCTGATGGAGGTCAGTATAGATTGGCTAATAGACCAAGTCCCACACACTGCTAGAAGCCCAAATATTTTTTCAGAGCTACATGCAGATAAAAATTATTTTTAATTTGCAACCTGATGGAGGTCAGTATAGATTGGCTAATAGACCAAGTCCCACACACTGCTAGAAGCCCAAATATTTTTTCAGAGCTAGATGCAGATAAAAATTATTTTTAATTTGCAACCTGATGGAGGTCAGTATAGATGGACTAATAGACCAAGTCCCACACACTGCTAAAAGCCCAAATATTTTTTCAGAGCTAGATGCAGAAAAAAATTATATTGAATTTGCAACCTGATGGAGGTCAGTATAGATGGACTAATAGACCAAGTCCCACACACTGCTAGAAGCCCAAATATTTTTTCAGAGCTAGATGTAAATAAAAATTATTTTTAATTTGCAACCTGATGGAGGTCAGTATAGATGGACTAATAGACAAAGTCCTACACACTGCTAGAAGCCCAAATATTTTTTCAGAGCTAGATGCAGATAAAAATTATTTTTAATTTGCAACCTGATGGAGGTCAGTATAGATGGCCTAATAAACCAAGTCCCACACACTGCTAGAAGCCCAAATAATTTTTCAGAGCTAGATGCAGATTAAAATTATTTTTAATTTGCAACCTGATGGAGGTCAGTATAAATGGACTAATAGACCAAGTTCCACACACTGCTAGAAGCCCAAATATTTTTTCAGAGTAAAATGCAGAAAAAAATTATATTCAGTTTGCAACCGGATGGAGGTCAGTATAGATGGACTAATAGACCAAGTCCCACACACTGCTAGAAGCCCAAATATTTTTTCAGAGCTAGATGCAAATAAACATTTTTAATTTGCAACCTGATGGAGGTCAGTATAGATGGACTAATAGACCAATTCCCACACTCGGCTAGAAGCCCAAATATTTTTTCAGAGCTAGATGCAGATAAAAATTATTTTTAATTGGCAACCTGATGGAGGTCAGTAAAGATGGACTAATAGACCAAGTCCCACACACTGCTAGAAGCCCAAATATTTTTTCAGTGCTGGATGCAGATAAAAATTATTTTTAATTTGCAAAATTATGGAGGTCAGTATAGATGGACTAATAGACCAAGTCCCACACACTGCTAGAAGCCCAAATATTTTTTCAGAGCTAGATGCAGATAAAAATTATTTTTAATTTGCAACCTGATGGAGGTCAGTGTAGATGGACTAATAGTCCAAGTCCCACACACTGCTAGAAGCCCAAATATTTTTTCAGAGCTAGATGCAGATAAAAATTATTTTTAATTTGCAACCTGATGGAGGTCAGTATAGATGGACTAATAGACCAAGTCCCACACACTGCTAGAAGCCCAAATATTTTTTCAGAGCTAGATGCAGAAAAAAATTATATTAAATTTGCAACCTGATGGAGGTCAGTATAGATGGACTAATAAACCAAGTCCCACACACTGCTAGAAGCACAAATATTTTTTCAGAGCTAAATGCAGATAAAAATTATTTTTAATTTACAACCTGATGGAGGTCAGTATAGATCTACTAATAGACCAAGTCCCACACACTGCTAGAAGCCCAAATATTTTTTCAGAGCTGGATGAAGATAAAAATTATTTTTAATTTGCAACCTGATGGAGGTCAGTATAGATGGACTAATAGACCAAGTCCCACACACTGCTAGAAGCCCAATTATTTTTTCAGAGCTAGATGCAGATAAAAATTATTTTTAATTTGCAACCTGATGGAGGTCAGTATAGATGGACAAATAGATCAAGTCCCACACACTACAAGAAGCCCAAATATTTTTTCAGAGCTAGATGCAGATAAAAATTAATTTTTATTTGCAACCTGATGGAGGTCAGTATAGATGGACTAATAGACCAATTCCCACACACTGCTAGAAGCCCAAATATTTTTTCAGAGCTGGATGCAGATAAAAATTATTTTTAATTTGCAACCTGATGGAGGTCAGTATAGATGGACTAATAGACCAAGTCCCACACACTGCTAGAAGCCCAAATATTTTTTCAGAGCTAGATGCAGATAAAAATTATTTTTAATTTGCAACCTGATGGAGGTCAGTGTAGATGGACTAATAGTCCAAGTCCCACACACCGCTAGAAGCCCAAATATTTTTTCTGAGCTAGATGCAGATAAAAATTATTTTTAATTTGCAACCTGATGGAGGTCAGTATAGATGGACTAATAGACCAAGTCCCACACACTGCTAGAAGCCCAAATATTTTTTCAGAGCTAGATGCAGAAAAAAATTATATTAAATTTGCAACCTGATGGAGGTCAGTATAGATGGACTAATAAACCAAGTCCCACACACTGCTAGAAGCCCAAATATTTTTTCAGAGCTAAATGCAGATAAAAATTATTTTTAATTTGCAACCTGATGGAGGTCAGTATAGATCGACTAATAGACCAAGTCCCACACACTGCTAGAAGCCCAAATATTTTTTCAGAGCTAGATGCAGATAAAAATTATTTTTAATTTGCAACCTGATGGAGGTCAGTATAGATGGACTAATAGACCAAGTCCCACACACTACAAGAAGCCCAAATATTTTTTCAGAGCTGGATGCAGATAAAAATTAATTTTAATTTGCAACCTGATGGAGGTCAGTATAGATGGACCAATAGTCCAAGTCCCACACACTGCTAGAAGCCCAAATATTTTTTCAGAGCTAGATGCAGATAAAAATTATTTTTAATTTGCAACCTGATGGAGGTTAGTATAGATGGACTAATAGACCAAGTCCCACACACTGCTAGAAGCCCAAATATTTTTTCAGAGCTAGATGCAGAAAAAAATTATATTAAATTTGCAACCTGATGGAGGTCAGTATAGATGGACTAATAAACCAAGTCCCACACACTGCTAGAAGCCCAAATATTTTTTCAGAGCTAGATGTAGAAAAAAATTATATTGAATTTGCAACCTGATGGAGGTCAGTATAGATGGACTAATAGACCAAGTCCCACACACTGCTAGAAGCCCAAATATTTTTTCAGAGCTAGATGTAAATAAAAATTATTTTTAATTTGCAACCTGATGGAGGTCAGTATAAATGGACTAATAGACCAAGTTCCACACACTGCTAGAAGCCAGAATATTTTTTCAGAGTTAAATGCAGAAAAAAATTATATTCAGTTTGCAACCGGATGGAGGTCAGTATAGATGGACTAATAGACCAAGTCCCACACACTGCTAGAAGCCCAAATATTTTTTCAGAGCTAGATGCAAATAAACATTTTTAATTTGCAACCTGATGGAGGTCAGTATAGATGGACTAATAGACCAAGTCCCACACACTGCTAGAAGCCCAAATATTTTTTCAGAGCTAGATGCAGATAAAAATTATTTTTAATTTGCAACCTGATGGAGGTCAGTATAGATGGACTAATAGACCAAGTCCCACACACTGCTAGAAGCCCAAATATTTTTTCAGAGCTAGATGCAGAAAAAAATTATATTAAATTTGCAACCTGATGGAGGTCAGTATAGATGGACTAATAAACCAAGTCCCACACACTGCTAGAAGCACAAATATTTTTTCAGAGCTAAATGCAGATAAAAATTATTTTTAATTTACAACCTGATGGAGGTCAGTATAGATCTACTAATAGACCAAGTCCCACACACTGCTAGAAGCCCAAATATTTTTTCAGAGCTGGATGAAGATAAAAATTATTTTTAATTTGCAACCTGATGGAGGTCAGTATAGATGGACTAATAGACCAAGTCCCACACACTGCTAGAAGCCCAATTATTTTTTCAGAGCTAGATGCAGATAAAAATTATTTTTAATTTGCAACCTGATGGAGGTCAGTATAGATGGACAAATAGATCAAGTCCCACACACTACAAGAAGCCCAAATATTTTTTCAGAGCTAGATGCAGATAAAAATTAATTTTTATTTGCAACCTGATGGAGGTCAGTATAGATGGACTAATAGACCAATTCCCACACACTGCTAGAAGCCCAAATATTTTTTCAGAGCTGGATGCAGATAAAAATTATTTTTAATTTGCAACCTGATGGAGGTCAGTATAGATGGACTAATAGACCAAGTCCCACACACTGCTAGAAGCCCAAATATTTTTTCAGAGCTAGATGCAGATAAAAATTATTTTTAATTTGCAACCTGATGGAGGTCAGTGTAGATGGACTAATAGTCCAAGTCCCACACACCGCTAGAAGCCCAAATATTTTTTCTGAGCTAGATGCAGATAAAAATTATTTTTAATTTGCAACCTGATGGAGGTCAGTATAGATGGACTAATAGACCAAGTCCCACACACTGCTAGAAGCCCAAATATTTTTTCAGAGCTAGATGCAGAAAAAAATTATATTAAATTTGCAACCTGATGGAGGTCAGTATAGATGGACTAATAAACCAAGTCCCACACACTGCTAGAAGCCCAAATATTTTTTCAGAGCTAAATGCAGATAAAAATTATTTTTAATTTGCAACCTGATGGAGGTCAGTATAGATCGACTAATAGACCAAGTCCCACACACTGCTAGAAGCCCAAATATTTTTTCAGAGCTGGATGAAGATAAAAATTATTTTTAATTTGCAACCTGATGGAGGTCAGTATAGATGGACTAATAGACCAAGTCCCACACACTGCTAGAAGCCCAAATATTTTTTCAGAGCTAGATGCAGATAAAAATTATTTTTAATTTGCAACCTGATGGAGGTCAGTATAGATGGACTAATAGACCAAGTCCCACACACTACAAGAAGCCCAAATATTTTTTCAGAGCTGGATGCAGATAAAAATTAATTTTAATTTGCAACCTGATGGAGGTCAGTATAGATGGACCAATAGTCCAAGTCCCACACACTGCTAGAAGCCCAAATATTTTTTCAGAGCTAGATGCAGATAAAAATTATTTTTAATTTGCAACCTGATGGAGGTTAGTATAGATGGACTAATAGACCAAGTCCCACACACTGCTAGAAGCCCAAATATTTTTTCAGAGCTAGATGCAGAAAAAAATTATATTAAATTTGCAACCTGATGGAGGTCAGTATAGATGGACTAATAAACCAAGTCCCACACACTGCTAGAAGCCCAAATATTTTTTCAGAGCTAGATGTAGAAAAAAATTATATTGAATTTGCAACCTGATGGAGGTCAGTATAGATGGACTAATAGACCAAGTCCCACACACTGCTAGAAGCCCAAATATTTTTTCAGAGCTAGATGTAAATAAAAATTATTTTTAATTTGCAACCTGATGGAGGTCAGTATAAATGGACTAATAGACCAAGTTCCACACACTGCTAGAAGCCAGAATATTTTTTCAGAGTTAAATGCAGAAAAAAATTATATTCAGTTTGCAACCGGATGGAGGTCAGTATAGATGGACTAATAGACCAAGTCCCACACACTGCTAGAAGCCCAAATATTTTTTCAGAGCTAGATGCAAATAAACATTTTTAATTTGCAACCTGATGGAGGTCAGTATAGATGGACTAATAGACCAATTCCCACACTCGGCTAGAAGCCCAAATATTTTTTCAGAGCTAGATGCAGATAAAAATTATTTTTAATTGGCAACCTGATGGAGGTCAGTAAAGATGGACTAATAGACCAAGTCCCACACACTGCTAGAAGCCCAAATATTTTTTCAGAGCTAGATGCAGAAAAAAATTATATTGAATTTGCAAACTGATGGAGGTCAGTATAGATGGACTAATAGACCAAGTCCCACACACTGCTAGAAGCCCAAATATTTTTTCAGAGCTAGATGCAGATAAAAATTATTTTTAATTTGCAACCTGATGGAGGTCAGTATAGATTGGCTAATAGACCAAGTCCCACACACTGCTAGAAGCCCAAATATTTTTTCAGAGCTACATGCAGATAAAAATTATTTTTAATTTGCAACCTGATGGAGGTCAGTATAGATTGGCTAATAGACCAAGTCCCACACACTGCTAGAAGCCCAAATATTTTTTCAGAGCTAGATGCAGATAAAAATTATTTTTAATTTGCAACCTGATGGAGGTCAGTATAGATGGACTAATAGACCAAGTCCCACACACTGCTAAAAGCCCAAATATTTTTTCAGAGCTAGATGCAGAAAAAAATTATATTGAATTTGCAACCTGATGGAGGTCAGTATAGATGGACTAATAGACCAAGTCCCACACACTGCTAGAAGCCCAAATATTTTTTCAGAGCTAGATGTAAATAAAAATTATTTTTAATTTGCAACCTGATGGAGGTCAGTATAGATGGACTAATAGACCAAGTCCTACACACTGCTAGAAGCCCAAATATTTTTTCAGAGCTAGATGCAGATAGAAATTATTTTTAATTTGCAACCTGATGGAGGTCAGTATAGATGGCCTAATAAACCAAGTCCCACACACTGCTAGAAGTCCAAATAATTTTTCAGAGCTAGATGCAGATTAAAATTATTTTTAATTTGCAACCTGATGGAGGTCAGTATAAATGGACTAATAGACCAAGTTCCACACACTGCTAGAAGCCCAAATATTTTTTCAGAGTTAAATGCAGAAAAAAATTATATTCAGTTTGCAACCGGATGGAGGTCAGTATAGATGGACTAATAGACCAAGTCCCACACACTGCTAGAAGCCCAAATATTTTTTCAGAGCTAGATGCAAATAAACATTTTTAATTTGCAACCTGATGGAGGTCAGTATAGATGGACTAATAGACCAATTCCCACACTCGGCTAGAAGCCCAAATATTTTTTCAGAGCTAGATGCAGATAAAAATTATTTTTAATTTGCAACCTGATGGAGGTCAGTATAGATGGACTAATAGACCAAGTCCCACACACTGCTAGAAGCCCAAATATTTTTTCAGAGCTAGATGCAGATAAAAATTATTTTTAATTTGCAACCTGATGGAGGTCAGTGTAGATGGACTAATAGTCCAAGTCCCACACACCGCTAGAAGCCCAAATATTTTTTCTGAGCTAGATGCAGATAAAAATTATTTTTAATTTGCAACCTGATGGAGGTCAGTATAGATGGACTAATAGACCAAGTCCCACACACTGCTAGAAGCCCAAATATTTTTTCAGAGCTAGATGCAGAAAAAAATTATATTAAATTTGCAACCTGATGGAGGTCAGTATAGATGGACTAATAAACCAAGTCCCACACACTGCTAGAAGCCCAAATATTTTTTCAGAGCTAAATGCAGATAAAAATTATTTTTAATTTGCAACCTGATGGAGGTCAGTATAGATCGACTAATAGACCAAGTCCCACACACTGCTAGAAGCCCAAATATTTTTTCAGAGCTGGATGAAGATAAAAATTATTTTTAATTTGCAACCTGATGGAGGTCAGTATAGATGGACTAATCGACCAAGTCCCACACACTGCTAGAAGCCCAAATATTTTTTCAGAGCTAGATGCAGATAAAAATTATTTTTAATTTGCAACCTGATGGAGGTCAGTATAGATGGACTAATAGACCAAGTCCCACACACTACAAGAAGCCCAAATATTTTTTCAGAGCTGGATGCAGATAAAAATTAATTTTAATTTGCAACCTGATGGAGGTCAGTATAGATGGACTAATAGTCCAAGTCCCACACACTGCTAGAAGCCCAAATATTTTTTCAGAGCTAGATGCAGATAAAAATTATTTTTAATTTGCAACCTGATGGAGGTCAGTATAGATGGACTAATAGACGAAGTCCCACACACTGCTAGAAGCCCAAATATTTTTTCAGAGCTAGATGCAGAAAAAAATTATATTAAATTTGCAACCTGATGGAGGTCAGTATAGATGGATTAATAAACCAAGTCCCACACACTGCTAGAAGCCCAAATAGTTTTTCAGAGCTAGATGCAGATAAAAATTATTTTTAATTTGCAGCCTGATGGAGGTCAGTATAGATGGACTAATAGACCAAGTCCCACACACTGCTAGAAGCCCAAATATTTTTTCAGAGCTAGATGCAGAAAAAAATTATATTGGATTTGCAACCTGATGGAGGTCAGTATAGATGGACTAATAGACCAAGTCCCACACACTGCTAGAAGCCCAAATATTTTTTCAGAGCTACATGCAGATAAAAATTATTTTTAATTTGCAACCCGATGGAGGTCAGTATAGATGGACTAACAGACCAAGTCCCACACACTGCTAGAAGCCCAAATATTTTTTCAGAGCTAGATGCAGATAAAAATTATTTTTAATTTGCAACCTGATGGAGGTCAGTATAGATGGACTAATAGACCAAGTCCCACACACTGCTAAAAGCCCAAATATTTTTTCAGAGCTAGATGTAGAAAAAAATTATATTGAATTTGCAACCTGATGGAGGTCAGTATAAATGGACTAATAGACCAAGTTCCACACACTGCTAGAAGCCAGAATATTTTTTCAGAGTTAAATGCAGAAAAAAATTATATTCAGTTTGCAACCGGATGGAGGTCAGTATAGATGGACTAATAGACCAAGTCCCACACACTGCTAGAAGCCCAAATATTTTTTCAGAGCTAGATGCAAATAAACATTTTTAATTTGCAACCTGATGGAGGTCAGTATAGATGGACTAATAGACCAATTCCCACACTCGGCTAGAAGCCCAAATATTTTTTCAGAGCTAGATGCAGATAAAAATTATTTTTAATTGGCAACCTGATGGAGGTCAGTAAAGATGGACTAATAGACCAAGTCCCACACACTGCTAGAAGCCCAAATATTTTTTCAGAGCTAGATGCAGAAAAAAATTATATTGAATTTGCAAACTGATGGAGGTCAGTATAGATGGACTAATAGACCAAGTCCCACACACTGCTAGAAGCCCAAATATTTTTTCAGAGCTAGATGCAGATAAAAATTATTTTTAATTTGCAACCTGATGGAGGTCAGTATAGATGGACTAATAGACCAATTCCCACACACTGCTAGAAGCCCAAATATTTTTTCAGAGCTGGATGCAGATAAAAATTATTTTTAATTTGCAAAATGATGGAGGTCAGTATAGATGGACTAATAGACCAAGTCCCACACACTGCTAGAAGCCCAAATATTTTTTCAGAGCTAGATGCAGATAAAAATTATTTTTAATTTGCAACCTGATGGAGGTCAGTATAGATTGGCTAATAGACCAAGTCCCACACACTGCTAGAAGCCCAAATATTTTTTCAGAGCTACATGCAGATAAAAATTATTTTTAATTTGCAACCTGATGGAGGTCAGTATAGATTGGCTAATAGACCAAGTCCCACACACTGCTAGAAGCCCAAATATTTTTTCAGAGCTAGATGCAGATAAAAATTATTTTTAATTTGCAACCTGATGGAGGTCAGTATAGATGGACTAATAGACCAAGTCCCACACACTGCTAAAAGCCCAAATATTTTTTCAGAGCTAGATGCAGAAAAAAATTATATTGAATTTGCAACCTGATGGAGGTCAGTATAGATGGACTAATAGACCAAGTCCCACACACTGCTAGAAGCCCAAATATTTTTTCAGAGCTAGATGTAAATAAAAATTATTTTTAATTTGCAACCTGATGGAGGTCAGTATAGATGGACTAATAGACAAAGTCCTACACACTGCTAGAAGCCCAAATATTTTTTCAGAGCTAGATGCAGATAAAAATTATTTTTAATTTGCAACCTGATGGAGGTCAGTATAGATGGCCTAATAAACCAAGTCCCACACACTGCTAGAAGCCCAAATAATTTTTCAGAGCTAGATGCAGATTAAAATTATTTTTAATTTGCAACCTGATGGAGGTCAGTATAAATGGACTAATAGACCAAGTTCCACACACTGCTAGAAGCCCAAATATTTTTTCAGAGTTAAATGCAGAAAAAAATTATATTCAGTTTGCAACCGGATGGAGGTCAGTATAGATGGACTAATAGACCAAGTCCCACACACTGCTAGAAGCCCAAATATTTTTTCAGAGCTAGATGCAAATAAACATTTTTAATTTGCAACCTGATGGAGGTCAGTATAGATGGACTAATAGACCAATTCCCACACTCGGCTAGAAGCCCAAATATTTTTTCAGAGCTAGATGCAGATAAAAATTATTTTTAATTGGCAACCTGATGGAGGTCAGTAAAGATGGACTAATAGACCAAGTCCCACACACTGCTAGAAGCCCAAATATTTTTTCAGAGCTAGATGCAGAAAAAAATTATATTGAATTTGCAAACTGATGGAGGTCAGTATAGATGGACTAATAGACCAAGTCCCACACACTGCTAGAAGCCCAAATATTTTTTCAGAGCTAGATGCAGATAAAAATTATTTTTAATTTGCAACCTGATGGAGGTCAGTATAGATGGACTAATAGACCAATTCCCACACACTGCTAGAAGCCCAAATATTTTTTCAGTGCTGGATGCAGATAAAAATTATTTTTAATTTGCAAAATTATGGAGGTCAGTATAGATGGACTAATAGACCAAGTCCCACACACTGCTAGAAGCCCAAATATTTTTTCAGAGCTAGATGCAGATAAAAATTATTTTTAATTTGCAACCTGATGGAGGTCAGTGTAGATAGACTAATAGTCCAAGTCCCACACACTGCTAGAAGCCCAAATATTTTTTCAGAGCTAGATGCAGATAAAAATTATTTTTAATTTGCAACCTGATGGAGGTCAGTATAGATGGACTAATAGACCAAGTCCCACACACTGCTAGAAGCCCAAATATTTTTTCAGAGCTAGATGCAGAAAAAAATTATATTAAATTTGCAACCTGATGGAGGTCAGTATAGATGGACTAATAAACCAAGTCCCACACACTGCTAGAAGCACAAATATTTTTTCAGAGCTAAATGCAGATAAAAATTATTTTTAATTTGCAACCTGATGGAGGTCAGTATAGATCTACTAATAGACCAAGTCCCACACACTGCTAGAAGCCCAAATATTTTTTCAGAGCTGGATGAAGATAAAAATTATTTTTAATTTGCAACCTGATGGAGGTCAGTATAGATGGACTAATAGACCAAGTCCCACACACTGCTAGAAGCCCAATTATTTTTTCAGAGCTAGATGCAGATAAAAATTATTTTTAATTTGCAACCTGATGGAGGTCAGTATAGATGGACTAATAGATCAAGTCCCACACACTACAAGAAGCCCAAATATTTTTTCAGAGCTAGATGCAGATAAAAATTAATTTTTATTTGCAACCTGATGGAGGTCAGTATAGATGGACTAATAGACCAATTCCCACACACTGCTAGAAGCCCAAATATTTTTTCAGAGCTGGATGCAGATAAAAATTATTTTTAATTTGCAACCTGATGGAGGTCAGTATAGATGGACTAATAGACCAAGTCCCACACACTGCTAGAAGCCCAAATATTTTTTCAGAGCTAGATGCAGATAAAAATTATTTTTAATTTGCAACCTGATGGAGGTCAGTGTAGATTGACTAATAGTCCAAGTCCCACACACCGCTAGAAGCCCAAATATTTTTTCTGAGCTAGATGCAGATAAAAATTATTTTTAATTTGCAACCTGATGGAGGTCAGTATAGATGGACTAATAGACCAAGTCCCACACACTGCTAGAAGCCCAAATATTTTTTCAGAGCTAGATGCAGAAAAAAATTATATTAAATTTGCAACCTGATGGAGGTCAGTATAGATGGACTAATAAACCAAGTCCCACACACTGCTAGAAGCCCAAATATTTTTTCAGAGCTAAATGCAGATAAAAATTATTTTTAATTTGCAACCTGATGGAGGTCAGTATAGATCGACTAATAGACCAAGTCCCACACACTGCTAGAAGCCCAAATATTTTTTCAGAGCTGGATGAAGATAAAAATTATTTTTAATTTGCAACCTGATGGAGGTCAGTATAGATGGACTAATAGACCAAGTCCCACACACTGCTAGAAGCCCAAATATTTTTTCAGAGCTAGATGCAGATAAAAATTATTTTTAATTTGCAACCTGATGGAGGTCAGTATAGATGGACTAATAGACCAAGTCCCACACACTACAAGAAGCCCAAATATTTTTTCAGAGCTGGATGCAGATAAAAATTAATTTTAATTTGCAACCTGATGGAGGTCAGTATAGATGGACTAATAGTCCAAGTCCCACACACTGCTAGAAGCCCAAATATTTTTTCAGAGCTAGATGCAGATAAAAATTATTTTTAATTTGCAACCTGATGGAGGTTAGTATAGATGGACTAATAGACCAAGTCCCACACACTGCTAGAAGCCCAAATATTTTTTCAGAGCTAGATGCAGAAAAAAATTATATTAAATTTGCAACCTGATGGAGGTCAGTATAGATGGACTAATAAACCAAGTCCCACACACTGCTAGAAGCCCAAATATTTTTTCAGAGCTAGATGCAGATAAAAATTATTTTTAATTTGCAGCCTGATGGAGGTCAGTATAGATGGACTAATAGACCAAGTCCCACACACTGCTAGAAGCCCAAATATTTTTTCAGAGCTAGATGCAGAAAAAAATTATATTGGATTTGCAACCTGATGGAGGTCAGTATAGATGGACTAATAGACCAAGTCCCACACACTGCTAGAAGCCCAAATATTTTTTCAGAGCTACATGCAGATAAAAATTATTTTTAATTTGCAACCTGATGGAGGTCAGTATAGATGGACTAACAGACCAAGTCCCACACACTGCTAGAAGCCCAAATATTTTTTCAGAGCTAGATGCAGATAAAAATTATTTTTAATTTGCAACCTGATGGAGGTCAGTATAGATGGACTAATAGACCAAGTCCCACACACTGCTAAAAGCCCAAATATTTTTTCAGAGCTAGATGCAGAAAAAAATCATATTGAATTTGCAACCTGATGGAGGTCAGTATAGATGGACTAATAGACCAAGTCCCACACACTGCTAGAAGCCCAAATATTTTTTCAGAGCTAGATGTAAATAAAAATTATTTTTAATTTGCAACCTGATGGAGGTCAGTATAAATGGACTAATAGACCAAGTTCCACACACTGCTAGAAGCCAGAATATTTTTTCAGAGTTAAATGCAGAAAAAGATTATATTCAGTTTGCAACCGGATGGAGGTCAGTATAGATGGACTAATAGACCAAGTCCCACACACTGCTAGAAGCCCAAATATTTTTTCAGAGCTAGATGCAAATAAACATTTTTAATTTGCAACCTGATGGAGGTCAGTATAGATGGACTAATAGACCAATTCCCACACTCGGCTAGAAGCCCAAATATTTTTTCAGAGCTAGATGCAGATAAAAATTATTTTTAATTGGCAACCTGATGGAGGTCAGTAAAGATGGACTAATAGACCAAGTCCCACACACTGCTAGAAGCCCAAATATTTTTTCAGAGCTAGATGCAGAAAAAAATTATATTGAATTTGCAAACTGATGGAGGTCAGTATAGATGGACTAATAGACCAAGTCCCACACACTGCTAGAAGCCCAAATATTTTTTCAGAGCTAGATGCAGATAAAAATTATTTTTAATTTGCAACCTGATGGAGGTCAGTATAGATGGACTAATAGACCAATTCCCACACACTGCTAGAAGCCCAAATATTTTTTCAGAGCTGGATGCAGATAAAAATTATTTTTAATTTGCAACCTGATGGAGGTCAGTATAGATGGACTAATAGACCAAGTCCCACACACTGCTAGAAGCCCAAATATTTTTTCAGAGCTAGATGCAGATAAAAATTATTTTTAATTTGCAACCTGATGGAGGTCAGTGTAGATGGACTAATAGTCCAAGTCCCACACACTGCTAGAAGCCCAAATATTTTTACAGAGCTAGATGCAGATAAAAATTATTTTTAATTTGCAACCTGATGGAGGTCAGTATAGATGGACTAATAGACCAAGTCCCACACACTGCTAGAAGCAAAAATATTTTTTCAGAGCTAGATGCAGAAAAAAATTATATTAAATTTGCAACCTGATGGAGGTCAGTATAGATGGACTAATAAACCAAGTCCCACACACTGCTAGAAGCACAAATATTTTTTCAGAGCTAAATGCAGATAAAAATTATTTTTAATTTGCAACCTGATGGAGGTCAGTATAGATCTACTAATAGACCAAGTCCCACACACTGCTAGAAGCCCAAATATTTTTTCAGAGCTGGATGAAGATAAAAATTATTTTTAATTTGCAACCTGATGGAGGTCAGTATAGATGGACTAATAGACCAAGTCCCACACACTGCTAGAAGCCCAAATATTTTTTCAGAGCTAGATGCAGATAAAAATTATTTTTAATTTGCAACCTGATGGAGGTCAGTATAGATGGACTAATAGACCAAGTCCCACACACTACAAGAAGCCCAAATATTTTTTCAGAGCTAGATACAGATAAAAATTAATTTTAATTTGCAACCTGATGGAGGTCAGTATAGATGGACTAATAGTACAAGTCCCACACACTGCTAGAAGCCCAAATATTTTTTCAGAGCTAGATGCAGATAAAAATTATTTTTAATTTGCAACCTGATGGAGGTCAGTATAGATGGACTAATAGACCAATTCCCACACACTGCTAGAAGCCCAAATATTTTTTCAGAGCTGGATGCAGATAAAAATTATTTTTAATTTGCAACCTGATGGAGGTCAGTATAGATGGACTAATAGACCAAGTCCCACACACTGCTAGAAGCCCAAATATTTTTACAGAGCTAGATGCAGATAAAAATTATTTTTAATTTGCAACCTGATGGAGGTCAGTGTAGATGGACTAATAGTCCAAGTCCCACACACTGCTAGAAGCCCAAATATTTTTTCAGAGCTAGATGCAGATAAAAATTATTTTTAATTTGCAACCTGATGGAGGTCAGTATAGATGGACTAATAGACCAAGTCCCACACACTGCTAGAAGCCCAAATATTTTTTCAGAGCTAGATGCAGAAAAAAATTATATTAAATTTGCAACCTGATGGAGGTCAGTATAGATGGACTAATAAACCAAGTCCCACACACTGCTAGAAGCCCAAATATTTTTTCAGAGCTAAATGCAGATAAAAATTATTTTTAATTTGCAACCTGATGGAGGTCAGTATAGATCGACTAATAGACCAAGTCCCACACACTGCTAGAAGCCCAAATATTTTTTCAGAGCTGGATGAAGATAAAAATTATTTTTAATTTGCAACCTGATGGAGGTCAGTATAGATGGACTAATAGACCAAGTCCCACACACTGCTAGAAGCCCAAATATTTTTTCAGAGCTAGATGCAGATAAATATTATTTTTAATTTGCAACCTGATGGAGGTCAGTATAGATGGACTAATAGACCAAGTCCCACACACTACAAGAAGCCCAAATATTTTTTCAGAGCTGGATGCAGATAAAAATTAATTTTAATTTGCAACCTGATGGAGGTCAGTATAGATGGACTAATAGTCCAAGTCCCACACACTGCTAGAAGCCCAAATATTTTTTCAGAGCTAGATGCAGATAAAAATTATTTTTAATTTGCAACCTGATGGAGGTCAGTATAGATGGACTAATAGACCAAGTCCCACACACTGCTAGAAGCCCAAATATTTTTTCAGAGCTAGATGCAGAAAAAAATTATATTAAATTTGCAACCTGATGGAGGTCAGTATAGATGGACTAATAAACCAAGTCCCACACACTGCTAGAAGCCCAAATATTTTTTCAGAGCTAGATGCAGATAAAAATTATTTTTAATTTGCAGCCTGATGGAGGTCAGTATAGATGGACTAATAGACCAAGTCCCACACACTGCTAGAAGCCCAAATATTTTTTCAGAGCTAGATGCATAAAAAAATTATATTGGATTTGCAACCTGATGGAGGTCAGTATAGATGGACTAATAGACCAAGTCCCACACACTGCTAGAAGCCCAAATATTTTTTCAGAGCTACATGCAGATAAAAATTATTTTTAATTTGCAACCTGATGGAGGTCAGTATAGATGGACTAACAGACCAAGTCCCACACATTGCTAGAAGCCCAAATATTTTTTCAGAGCTAGATGCAGATAAAAATTATTTTTAATTTGCAACCTGATGGAGGTCAGTATAGATGGACTAATAGACCAAGTCCCACACACTGCTAAAAGCCCAAATATTTTTTCAGAGCTAGATGCAGAAAAAAATTATATTGAATTTGCAACCTGATGGAGGTCAGTATAGATGGACTAATAGACCAAGTCCCACACACTGCTAGAAGCCCAAATATTTTTTCAGAGCTAGATGTAAATAAAAATTATTTTTAATTTGCAACCTGATGGTGGTCAGTATAGATGGCCTAATAAACCAAGTCCCACACACTGCTAGAAGCCCAAATAATTTTTCAGAGCTAGATGCAGATTAAAATTATTTTTAATTTGCAACCTGATGGTGGTCAGTATAAATGGACTAATAGACCAAGTTCCACACACTGCTAGAAGCTCAAATATTTTTTCAGAGTTAAATGCAGAAAAAAATTATATTCACTTTGCAACTGGATGGAGGTCAGTATAGATGGACTAATAGACCAAGTCCCACACACTGCTAGAAGCCCAAATATTTTTTCAGATCTAGATGCAAATAAACATTTTTAATTTGCAACCTGATGGAGGTCAGTATAGATGGACTAATAAACCAATTCCCACACTCGGCTAGAAGCCCAAATATTTTTTCAGAGCTAGATGCAGATAAAAATTATTTTTAATTGGCAACCTGATGGAGGTCAGTAAAGATGGACTAATAGACCAAGTCCCACACACTGCTAGAAGCCCAAATATTTTTCCAGAGCTAGATGCAGAAAAAAATTATATTGAATTTGCAAACTGATGGAGGTCAGTATAGATCGACTAATAGACCAAGTCCCACACACTGCTAGAAGCCCAAATATTTTTTCAGAGCTAGATGCAGATAAAAATTATTTTTAATTTGCAACCTGATGGAGGTCAGTATAGATGGACTAATAGACCAATTCCCACACACTGCTAGAAGCCCAAATATTTTTTCAGAGCTGGATGCAGATAAAAATTATTTTTAATTTGCAACCTGATGGAGGTCAGTATAGATGGACTAATAGACCAAGTCCCACACACTGCTAGAAGCCCATATATTTTTTCAGAGCTAGATGCAGATAAAAATTATTTTTAATTTGCAACCTGATGGAGGTCAGTATAGATGGACTAATAGACCAAGTCCCACACACTGCTAGAAGCCCAAATATTTTTTCAGAGCTAGATGCAGATAAAAATTATTTTTAATTTGCAACCTGATGGAGGTCAGTATAGATGGACTAATAGACCAAGTCCCACACACTGCTAGAGGCCCAAATATTTTTTCAGAGCTAGATGCAGATAAAAATTATTTTTAATTTGCAACATGATGGGAGTCAGTATAGATGGACTAATAGACCAAGTCCCACACACTGCTAGATGCCCAAATATTTTTTCAGAGCTAGATGCAAAAAAAAGTTATATTGAATTTGCAACCTGATGGAGGTCAGTATAGATGGACTAATAGACCAAGTCCCACACACTGCTAGAAGCCCAAATATTTTTTCAGAGTTAGATGCAGATAAAAATTATTTTTAATTTGCAACCTGATGGACGTCAGTATAGATGGACTAATAGACCAAGTCCCACACACTGCTAGAAGCCCAAATATTTTTTCAGAGCTAGATGCAGATAAAAATTATTTTTAATTTGCAACCTGATGGAGGTCAGTATAGATGGACTAATAGACCAAGTCCCACACACTGCTAGAAGCCCAAATATTTTTTCAGAGCTAGATGAAAATAAAAATTATTTTTAATTTGCAACCTGATGGAGGTCAGTATAGATGGACTAATAGACCAAGTCCCACACACTGCTAGAAGCCCAAATATTTTTTCAGAGCTAGATACAGATAAAAATTATTTTTAATTTGCAACCTGATGGAGGTCAGTATAGATGGACTAATAGACCAAGTCCCACACACTGCTAGAAGCCCAAATATTTTTTCAGAGCTAGATGCGGAAAAAAATTATATTGAATTTGCAACCTGATGGAGGTCAGTATAGATGGACTAAAAGACCAAGTCCCACACACTGCTAGAAGCCCAAATATTTTTTCAGAGCTAGATGTAGATAAAAATTATTTTTAACTTGCAACCTGATGGAGGTCAGTATAGATGGACTAATAGACCAAGTCCCACACACTGCTAGAAGCCCAAATATTTTTTCAGAGCTAGATGCAGATAAAAATTATTTTTAATTTGCAACCTGATGGAGGTCAGTATAGATGGACTAATAGACCAAGTCCCAGACACTGCTAGAAGCCCAAATATTTTTTCAGAGCTAGATGCAGATAAAAATTATTTTTAATTTGCAACCTGATGGAGGTCAGTATAGATGGACTAATAGACCAAGTCCCACACACTGCTAGAAGCCCAAATATTTTTTCAGAGCTAGATGCAGATAAAAATTATTTTTAATTTGCAACCTGATGGAGGTCAGTATAGATGGACTAATAGACCAAGTCCCACACACTTCTAGAAGCCCAAATATTTTTTCAGATCTAGATGCAGATAAAAATTATTTTTAATTTGCAACCTGATGGAGGTCAGTATAGATGGACTAATAGACCAAGTCCCACACACTGCTAGATGCCCAAATATTTTTTCAGAGCTAGATGCAGAAAAAAGTTATATTGAATTTGCAACCTGATGGAGGTCAGTATAGATGGACTAATAGACCAAGTCCCACACACTGCTAGTAGCCCAAATATTTTTTCAGAGCTAGATGCAGATAAAAATTATTTTTAATTTGCAACCTGATGGAGGTCAGTATAGATGGACTAATAGACCGAGTCCCACACACTGCTAGAAGCCCAAATATTTTTTCATAGCTAGATGCAGATAAAAATTATTTTTAATTTGCAACCTGATGGAGGTCAGTATAGATGGACTAATAGAACAAGTCCCACACACTGCTAGAAGCCGAAATATTTTTTCAGAGCTAGATGCAGAAAAAAATTATATTGAATTTGCAACCTGATGGAGGTCAGTAGTTTTTTAGATACAAATGGCCCAAAAGTGGATAATACAGAGGTTTGAACCGTGGAACTGCAAAACCACACTTCTGTATGTCTGGCCTACACCAGACTATTTTCAACAGATATATTTGTGTCTGAACTGTCACAGACACACTTTTTTTTTTTTTTTGGGGGGGGGGGGGGACCAAAAGGTTAATAAGACGGGTATTTGTACAGTGTGAAGGAAGGAAAAAAAAGAGGATTTAGATGAAAAAAAAAGGATTTTTCCTGGCCCCCGAGACCTGGAGCTAAGTCTAGCAATTTCAGCAACAGGAGCACACAGGACTGTAATGCAGCGTTTGCTGGTATAACCACTGCGTCTCCTATACAGCCTGCCTGCCTGCCTGCCTGATGTCTGGGATGGATATTAGTCCTGAGAAGAACTGTTTGTTTCATCTGGCAGCCTTTACAGACCCTACACTAACTATTTCGCAGTATATATCTCTCCCTAAATCAGCAGCGCTGTCCCTACACTGTTTCATCCCAGCCGTCTGTGTCCAAGATGGCGGCGCCCGGTTTTAAATACTCGAGGTGACGCTGTGCTGCCACCCAATCAATGTAATGCCCACAACCAACATGGCTGCGGCATTACAGTGACTGGCTGGTAATCCCTGCATGTTCATTGGCTCTGTAAAGAGCACAAAACATGCAGGGCGGAGACTCGAGCTCCCGCCCGAGTAACCCGGAAATGCTCTGTGCTCGCCGAACATCCCGAGTAGCGTGATGCTCGGGCGAGTACCGAGCAGTGTCGAGCATGTTCGCTCAACACTATTAATTTCCTTTAACAAGAATAAGCATTGTATGTTCTCATTTCTTCATTGCTACAGTAATAGTGAGCTACTTATAAATTGATTTAAGAGTGTTACAGTTATATCATTTTTCTTTCTGCCATGATTATGCTTTTAAATAGTAGATTCAATACATTTTGGTTTATATGATGGCCAATGCCATGACTAACAAAATTACCCAAAATTGCATTGTTATCCTGAAAAAAAAATCGCTCAAAAGTGATAACCACTAGATGTCTCCCTTTTGTCTTACTTGCTGTCAACTGCCTGTTGAAACCTGGGATCCATCTCTACCAGCACAGATCTGATGTAGAACACTGAAAGTGTCGGAAGGTCTCTGACCTGCTTTAATATCTGTAAATTAGGCATGAGGTATGCTTTCAATTTATTGCAGACAAGCCTCTGGATTATAGCAGGTGCATTGCACACTGAGAAAAAAAGGGGAAAGCAAGTTCTAGCCCCTATAGTGCTGACAGAATGCTGGTGAAAATAAAGCACTTAATCAAAAAGAGTGAATTGGGGTAGTTCCTGTGTATATTAGATTAGTATGCAGTTTTAACATATTATGGGGAATGAAAGCAGCAAGATTTTGCTTATTCTTTAGTTTCGGTTGAAATGACAAAGTTTGTTTATTCTTGTAAATCATCAATCCCTGACACATATTGACTGTTATTTATAATATGCTGCTCATGTTTGCATGCACTCATTGCCTTAATCATGGAAATGTCATGTTACAAATCACAATCAATATACAAAGTGATTCTGGAAGAAGGGAGGGCAGCTGCTTATTTTTGGAAGAGACTGATTTGAATCGTTTGCTTTTTACTATACCAGGCAGCTGCCTTTACCAATCAGAATGATGGCAACTGAATGCTTAAAGCTTCAGCTCTCTCTTTTGGGGATCTCTCTTGAGGAGTCCAATCAAAACTGTAGGGACTGAGCCACAGGGTGCCAAGTGGACACTAATTACTTCCATCTG
This sequence comes from Phyllobates terribilis, assembly GCF_046119375.1. Classification (NCBI taxonomy): domain Eukaryota; kingdom Metazoa; phylum Chordata; class Amphibia; order Anura; family Dendrobatidae; genus Phyllobates; species Phyllobates terribilis. The sequence continues at coordinate 461,200,990 of NW_027362764.1, forward strand.
GTGCAGTTCCAGACATCTCCTGAGAAGGAAGGAGTGCAGCTCTTGGCACCAATTGGCTAATTCAATTTACTTCAGCAGCATTAACCTCTGTCAGAATATTCATGAGCAGGAGAATGAGAAGCTGTGGCACAAGCAAACAGAATCCACTTAGAGGGAAAGAGCATGTGAGTGAGCAAGGTGCCTGCACTAAACTATCGCAGGAGATCGATCTGCAAGCTCCCCAGCTCCTGTCATTGAACACTTAGAGCTTACACACATCCACAGGGAGGATTGCAAGGAGCCAGGAGGAGTGGAGGCAGCCAGGGAAGCCGGGGAAGGCTGCACATGTGTGGCTGAGCAGACAAGCTGTGCAACAAGGGAGAGCCTTGGATCTTTGGGCATCTGAGAAGGAAAGAGAAAGGCTGCGTCTGCAGGAGAGACACAAAGCAGGTAGGGAAGTTTTATGATGTATCTAGTAGCTTTATTCTACTGCTGGATAGGAAAGCACTGTAGAAATCAGCGCTATAGGATTAGAAGGCATACAATGATAGTGTTAGTTGTTTGACTGTTATTTATTGCATACATGTGGCATTCAGGACTATCTTGACATATATAGCTGTATATTGTACGATCGTTACGAGCTGAGGACATGAGGTTGCTGCAGTGTGCACAGTTCAGCACGCCGGACAGCTCCCCGTACATCGCATCCCTCTCGATCACTGCTGCTGCTGATTCTTTCCAACCTGTTTTTCCCAAACTTTTTTTTTTTTTTTAATCAACTAAGTTTCTCCAACTTTCCGATGAACTTGAAACATGTCTTCTCCATTATACAGAAGGGACAGCTCGACCTTAGCTGTTCTTCATCTTACATTATCTTTTAGTCCTGGACTTGTTAACTTTGTCTTCTCTGCAGAGCAAAAGGGGGGAGATATCCAGGTCACCCTGCACCCAAGAGATTGCTGTTAACTAAAGAAGATCTCTGATTATGTTCCACGTCTGGAAAGGGTAGAAGGGAAATTGTCTGCTAGAGGGGAAAAAAATGCAATTCACTTGTTAGGAAGCAGTTATCAGACTTGTGCCATGTAGTGATAGAGAGAACAAGAATAGGACTTTTTAGCCATTAAAACATTTTTTGCTCCGCAGAGAGAGTTGAAGCACATTATTGGCAGTGAGAGACTGGGATGCTTAAAAAATGCAGGCAGCTGATTCTGGTGGAAGCCAAGGGGGCCAGTGAGGCAGGCTCTGCCAAAGCAGGCTGGAAACCCAGAATAAAGATTTCATTGTATGTAAGCTGACTGGAATAATTATAGGCTTAATTGTTTATTCTGATTGGAGATTCTGTCATCATAACTGGTGTGTGTGTGAAGTAATGCAGAAATTAGTGGTGCTGGGTAGCAGGGAGAAGATGACAATCATTCCTAATTTTAAGTGTTTTTATTTACAAGCGATTTATTGCATTAACATGTATATCAATTATACCATTTACTCAGGATCCTTAACATCACAGTTGTCAACTATTGCAAGTGTCATATTGTCACCCCAAGTAAAGGTTTATTGATGTCCAACCGTAGACACCTATGTCAGAATATATATATATTTATATATATTTTTTTTACTACTGTAATTGATTTTGCAGTGTGGCTGATTCGACTGCTGTAACCTTCAGAGAGATTAACTGCTAAGTAAGGTTCTGGGTATTGAGCTTTGATTCCAAAGGCTAATATCCCTCCATAGAAAGTAATTTCCTGTGTCCCTGTATTTCACATATTCTAGCTGTATTTTATGTGGCGATTAAAAGAATAGGTGCTAATGCTTAGGAACAGGAAAAGCTTGAAGAATTCAGGAATTGTGCAATCATTGCCTATTTGAATCATTTAAGTATTTGCTGCCGCACTAGTGTTATATATATACTTCAAGGAGTTGTCTGGAATATCTTTTTAATTTTAGAATAAGCTTGCTGAATCACTTAAAAGAAAAAACACACATCATTATTCTTCCCCATGTCCAAGTATGAGCCTCTGCTGCACCAGTCTTTGTTGAATGCATACAGTGGTGACATCCCAACTACAGTGGTGACATCCCAACTACAGTGGTGACATCACAACTAGACCGCATGTGACCCTTCAGTTATTCACTCAGCTCAGTGACTCATGCTATCTATATCTCCTCAGTATCCGCCACCCGGTGTGTAATAACGGAATAACTTTTTAGCCACAGGGTGAGTGCCACAGTTTTTCCTCTGTTCCCTTCTGCCATCTATATCTCCAGAGCTGCTGAACCCATTGACTGGCTGCAGCGGTCACATGCAATGTAGTTGTGATATCACTGCTGTAGCCTGTCAACAAAAATTGAAAGAGGTAGTACTAGATCTGGAGTAAATGAATATTGGTGTGTTGGCTATATTTAAGTTTACAAATCTATGCTAAAACATATATTTCCAATCATCCCCTTCACCAATTGTTATAGCACCACAAAAACGAGTAAAAAGAGAGAAGGAAGCAAATGTAATTTTTTTTTTATTAACTCGGACAGATACCTTCATATGAACATATATAATACATGTAAGGATGGCTGGTATGATCTTTGAAAAACAAGCGAAAATGTGATTTCTTGCTCTTAAGTTTTATGGACTTCCAAGTTCTCATTCTGAATATCATTTGAAATAGAATATTCTTATATTCATCCATCTCAACTCAGGTTTATGGTTACAACTTTGTAGAGACGCCTATAATACCTATATACAAACACGTTAGGACAGTAGCTCATAATTCTGCCCTATATGAATGATTATACAAGAATGTCATTAGGATTCCTCATTAAGGTCCATGGCTTTTATTAGTACCTGATTTTATGAAGATTTCAGATAGTCCCATTAATGATCTCTGAAAGCTATGTTCATACTTGTGTTATTTCATTTCCGTCAGTTTTCTTATGCATAGGGGGAAGTTAAATAGGTCACAGTGCATCTGAATGGATCATGATGGATTTATGAAATGGATATTAAAGGATCACGATAGATTAGCCGATCATAATAGTTCTGATATATTTGTCATGTATCCTGAAAAAAAAAAGAAAGCCATGATGCCAGTGTAAGAAATCTGATGTCTCTGAATATGCTGTTCTTGAAGTTTCTAAATGCTCCTAAATATTTACAGCACATAAATTGTTAAACACATGAATCTTTAATAATGCAATCAGTTTTGAGATATTTAATGCTAATACTCTAAGCCATCATTCTAAATAGATATCTTTAAAGACAGAACAGGTAATACTGCAGTTCGGCGTGGTAATCAATTACTCTGTATGTCATGCCTCCTCAACCGAAATCAATTTCTTATGAAATCCTCAATCTGCATGCATCACAGCACATTTCTTAGTCAGTGTAAAAAAAAAAAAAAAAAAAAAAACTAACACAAATAATACATTTTAATTTATTCACCACTTTCAGTGTGGGCATAATGACTGTGTAGTACTACATATTCTCTCTGGGGTATGGATCTACTCATTATGTAGATGACCCTTCATTTCATCTGGATCCAAAAGGTATTAACAACAATTTAAACTTTGTTAATTCTTTCTGTTTTTCTGGTAAGATTATCTCTGAAATGCAGTGACCATTCAAACTGACCAATATTTATGTGGCTACCAACATGCTCATGCCTTCTACTACCCTTAAAACTTGTTGAGAATTACCCTATGTAAGAAAAAAAATCCAGTGCAAACATCAGCTCATCGCCATGGGTCCAGCACCTCTACGCTCTTGAGATGATCTGTTATCACCAGAAGCCAAGGGCAACCACATTAAATGTATCATGTCCATGTACTTGAATTGACACTTCAGGCTCACTGTTCTGGCCCATAGATGAGAGTTGAAACCGTAAGAACCTTTATAACATTCATGCCTAATAGGGCAAGTGGACATGGATTACTGTAAAACAATCTCTAAAAATTCTTCTGGTGTTATGGTTATCAAAATATGTACATTATTGGGGGAGGACAAGCTAAACAGTCCCAACCTATTAGAGTAGTACAACTAGAAGAGAAACTTAAAAATCATAAAGCATCACGTACAACTAAACTCCTAAAACACCAAATGTTGAATTAATAAAAAAATGTATGATATCTACAAAAACTGAAAAAAATACTTTCCGCTATTGTATTACAGTTACATAAAAAGTTAAGTAACCTTGTATATTCTCAGGAAATGTTTTATATCATTATAAGTCATTAAAGAAGTACTCCCATCAAAGTTTTTATCCTCTTAATATATTGCAGTCATCATACTATATACAGTAGCACTGTGTACTTACAATTGCTTGTTTTTCCTTTCTAGTCAATTAATTCTTCTGTTTTCCATTAGGTCCAAGATATCACATGATTAAAAACTGACTAGCTGAATTCTAAGCTCTATGTAGAAGCAGGAGCTCAATTTTCCCTGTATGAGTTATGAGTCACTGCAAAAGTCACGGCAGGGGAAGAAGTGGAGCAGCTGGGTCAGGAGTTAAAGAGGGGAATTATTTATGCAGGGAAAAGTGACTTACTGTTTCTACATAGAGCAGAGAAAAGAGAAGAATTTACTGGGTAGAAGGGAAAAATGAGCAATTGCAATTACACAGTGTTATATAATGGGATGACTGCAGTCTATTAAGAGGATTAAAACTTTGATGGGTGTGCTTCTTTAAGACCAAGTCCTAATACCATAAGATTGCAGGTTGCTGAAGAAAACAAAAAATGACACCAATACTATTAAAACAGACGGACTATCCAGTACTATACACGTGTACCACACAGACAGATGCCCCAATTCTCCCAACCTTCACTAAGAGGCTTGGCTGCATCCTGTATAAAAATGGAAAATGTGCAAAAAAACCTGAAAAATAATGTATAAGAAAAATATATTACATGAGGTATTGGTCGATATTTTGGCAAAAATATGCAAGCTCGCAACCCATGCCAAGGGTCCTCATACTTGCAAGCCTAATCTAATTGTATGGGTGTCATCGATAGGCTGTAAGCCAGATACTGTGCATCACACGTATCTGTGTGACTGGCATCCTATGCAAGCCCCATCTGTGTGCATTTTCAGTACTACACAGCCACCCCCTCCATAAATTGGTAGGTTAGTGAGTGGCTGTTGCATCAGTATTTTGGAATTGTGCTGCCCCCGCCTTTATCGTGGCTGTCTGCAGCATCCTGCTAGTGCATTGGTAAAAGCCAGTAACCTGTAACAAAAGCTAAACCTGTGAAGATCTGAGGTTGTGGGTTTTAATAATCACTTAGGCCGATTAACGATGCAACATTATTTTATTCCTTACATCAAGGTTTTACAACAACTCCAGGTAAATGGCCAAAATACCATTCTCTCAGTCCTCAAGTTCCCATCTGGGATCATGGCCTTTGTATCAGGCGATACTCACTGACTCCCAACTTTTGGTTGGCACACAGATTTCATATCTCCAGCCAGTATAGTCTGCAGCCACAGTCCACGATCCTCCAGATGACAGATAAAACGAAAGCACAGGTATCCAGTAGCAACAGTCCTTTAAGAAAGTTTAAATCCAAATGATAGATCCCACAACGATAGCACGTTTATCCAGCCCAGTCGGTACTGATCTCCAAGACTCCATGAACCATTCATCCATCCCTGGGCTACAACATCTTAGTCTAGCTGCTTCCCTTCAATGACATTCCACACCACTGTTGACTAAACATGTAGCTTCTTTTTCTTGTTCACTGGGTTCAGCTCCCTCAAAGCTAAATGTGCATTAGTGAAAGTATTTTTCCTCAGGCCGAACTCATCACCTGAGACTGCATGTGTGACTCCCTGTGGTGACATCTCCCCTGGATCTACTTTTCCACATACACAGTGAGCCTAGTGGCTGAGCGAACAATGGTTAGAGATGCCTAAGATACTAATGAGATTACTGGAATGCTGAACAAGTGAAATTAGTGCACATACCGACCATCAAGTAGAACATTAATAAAACACAGCAAGAAATCACTAATAAAACACAACAATAAGATCGATGGCATCGATGCTCTGTGCTGGAAAAATCTGATAGTCTTTAGAACAAGGTCAAATCCTCACAAAACCAATGAAAATAATAGTAATGTAGAACAGGAAATGTACATTTTATGTTTTTTTTTAGGTAAAAACATAGTACAGCTGGCTTATCGCTGCTCCGATCCTGGTTTCAAGATCATCTTTATTTGGAAATAGTAAATAAATAAACGTATCCAGGAAATACCTATTCTCAGTACAGCAAAAAGTATGGTATAAGCCTGAAGAAGACCTCAGCACGAGGTTGAAACATGTAACTCTACACCTTATTGAAAATCGCAGTGAAAAAATAGTTTTAATGCTACATTTCTGTTGGAGCATTTACTAACGAATTACAGTTCTCGGTGGTTTATCAGCATCAGTCCAAAGTGGGTCCTGTTTGTGGCACTGGAAGTTCATATTCTCTGGTTTTATATGCTTATTGTTATTGGTGGATATAGGCAGAAGACAACCTTTTTGAGGAACATTATGTGGGACCCTCACAATCCAACAGCTGATTTGCCAGTTGTGAAGGGATCATCATTGGTTGCACTGCCTTTATGATTAGTCTCACCACATTGCCAATATTTGAACTATACAAATTAATTATTGTCAAAAACTCTTGAAGACAATGTAAGAGATTGTATCAAGAAAGAACTGTAGGAATTTATTTTTAAAGTTGTGTTGGGCCACCTTTCTTACATAGTCTGCATACAGCACTACGAATATGATGTGCCCAGTCCCTCCATGATAATGTCCAAGTGAAAAAGGCTTCCTCAGGGATCTAGCACATTTAGCTTGCTATAGATAAAAAAGGGCAAATAGTTTACTGTCAACCAATATAAAAAATCACAATTCTGCCTTACAGCATAATATCAAATAACATATTATTTGCTCTGTTTACACTATATGTAATACATATCTGAAGAGTACAATTCACTAATGTGTGTCTATTATGCAGAATCTGAATAGTGGTAAAGGGGAAAGAAAAAAGTTATACACTGCATCTAAGTTAACTTGATACATAAACCTTTTAAAAGTTAAGGCAAATGTTTCAATTCATCTTTTTTATGATTGTACACGCATACATACACAATACACCGAAGAGCTGTTTTCATTGCACTCTTTCGGTATAATGTTTTATATCTATATTAACTCGAGCAATTTAGTATTACCAAATGGAAGTTAAAAGCTTTGCAATAATATTGGCTCATGCAGACTTCATGTCACTCATGATCTGAGCCATACAAGCTGTACCATACAATTGTAAGTGCACATTCACTGGGTGATCACTTTGCTTTGCTTTTTCATCCAGTCTTACAATACCTTTTGTTTTAACCATATGGGCATTTATATGCTCTATATTTCATTAGTCATTTCCATTTGATGTTAATAATTTATAATAATGTAGTATTTCAATGCACGCCTAGTGGGACACCTATCCCTAACATTACAGCATGCAAATGACTTGTTCTTTTAACCTTCAAACACACAGGTTACATATCCCGTTAAAAGGAATTAAATATAATTTTTCATTCTGTTATTTTTTTCATAAGGATATAAGCAATAGGTTAGATTACCAATATAAGCAATAGTTAGATTTTTTGTATTTATTTTTCTAATCAGGTAAGATTTACATTGTTTTCGGCAAACCCATATATGTAAGTTGAGACAATTTACTAATCAAAATAATTAGATGAGTTTGCAATGATTAATTTGCATTGCGAATATACGTATTGTTATGTTCCAACTGTAATAAATTTGGTCTATTAATGTTATATAAAATTCATGAATAATAGATTTGTTTGGAAGTAGAATAAAGCACATCACATCTATAATATAACCGGGGATGCGTGTCTCTGTCTGAAGCCTTTATAGACTGCGCATGCACGACGCGCAGTCTGGCTCCAGACAGAAGCACGCATCTAGCCGTTACATGTAAGAGGAATGTATGGCTCTGGAGATCACGATATGCGTAGACACTGAATGCATACCGCGATCTCCGGCGCCATACTTACATACTTACCTGACCGGGAGGAGCGTTGCCGCGGCGCCTCTTTTCGCCAGAGACCGGGGCAGGAGTGAGGCTTCGGATCGGCACATGCACATAGTGCTATCCGGCGCCATTTTACTGAAGACACATTTGCAGTGTGTCTTCAGCAAAATGGCACCGGACAGCGCGGTATGGGCACGCGCGTACTCCGGTGCAACACTCCTCCCCCGGCCTCCGGCAGAACAGGACAAAGCAGCGCTGGAGCACAGGGAAGAAAGGTGAGTATAAGTGTTTATTTTTTGTATGTGTGTACAGTGTGAAAGGGATGAGGGGGCCACATATACCAGGATTGGGGAGTGAGGAGGCCACACATACCAGGATTGGGGGGTGAGGGGGCCACACATACCAAGATTGGGGGGTGAGGGGTACCACACATACCAGGATTGGGGGGTGAGGGGACCATGCATACCAGGATTGAGGGGTGAAGGGACCATGCATACCAGGATTGGGGGGTGAGGGGACCATGCATACCAGGATTGGGGGGTGAGGGGTGCCATGCATAACAGAATAGGGATGAGGGGTACCATACATACCAGGATAGGAATGCGGGGTACCATGCATGCCAGGATGAGGGAAGGGGTGCCATGCATACCTGGATGAGGGGTACCATGCATACCAGAATAGGGATGAGGGGTACCATGCATACCAGGATAAGGATGAGGAATGCCATGCATACTAGGATGAGGGATTGGGTGCCATGCATACCAGGTTTCTGGGATGAGGAGGCCATACATACCAGAATTGGGATAAGGGGTGCCATGCATACCTGGATGAGGGGTACCATACATACCAGAACAGGGATGAGGGGTGCCATGCATACCAGGATGAGGGGCCCATGCATACCAGGATAGGGAAGATGAGTGCCATGCATACCAGGATAGGGATGAGGAGTGCCAAGCATACCAGGATGGGGGTGAGGGAGCTATACATGCCAGGATTGGGGATGAGGGGTGCCATGCATACCAGGATTGGGGAAGAGGGAGCCATGCATACCAGGATTGGGGATGAGGGGTGCCATGCATACCAGGATTGGGGATGAGGGGTACCATGTATACCAGGATTGGGGATGAGGGAGCCATGCATACTAGGATTGGGGATGAGGGGTGCCATGCATACCAGGATTGTGGGATGAGGGGAGCCATGCATACCAGGATTGGGGATGAGGGGAGCCATGCATATCAGGATTGGGGTTGAGGGGTACCACGTATACCAGGATTGGGGATGAGGGAGTCATGCATACCAGAATTGGGGATAAAGGAGCAATACATACCAGGATTGGGGATGAGGGATGCCATGCATACCAGGATTAGGGATGAGGGGTAACAGGCAAATACCAGGAGGGGGCAGCACATACCAGCATGGGAGATCATATACCAATAAAAATACTCGCCACCCGGGCGTAGAACGGGTTCAATAGCTAGTATACAGTACAGACCAAAAGTTTGGACACACCTTCTCATTTAAAGATTTTTCTGTATTTTCATGACTATGAAAATTGTACATTCACACTGAAGGCATTAAAACTATGAATTAACACATGTGGAATTATATACTTAACAAAAAAGTGTGAAACAACTGAAAATATGTCTTATATTCTAGGTTCTTCAAAGTAGCCACCTTTTGCTTTGATGACTGCTTTGCACACTCTTGGCATTCTCTTGATGAGCTTCAAGAGGTAGTAACCGGAAATGGTTTTCACTTCACAGGTGTGCCCTGTCAGGTTTAATAAGTGGGATTTCTTGCCTTATAAATGGGGTTGGGACCATCAGTTGTGTTGTGCAGAAGTCAGGTGGATACACAGCTGATAGTCCTACTGAATAGACTGTTAGAATTTGTATGATGGCAAGAAAAAAGCAGCTAAGTAAAGAAAAACAAGTGGTCATCATTACTTTAAGAAGTGAAGGTCAATCAAAATTGGGAAAACTTTGAAAGTGTCCCCAAGTGCAGTTGCAAAAACTATCAAGCGCTACAAAGAAACTGGCTCACATGAGGACCGTCCCAGGAAAGGAACAGCAAGAGTCACCTCTTCTTCTGAGGATAAGTTTATCCGAGTCACCAGCCTCAGAAATCTCAGGTTAACAGCAGCTCAGATTAGAGACCAGGTCAATGCAACACAGAATTCTAGCAGCAGACACATCTCTACAACAACTGTAAGAGGAGACTTTGTGCAGCAGGCCTTCATGGTAAAAATAGTTGCTAGGAAACCACTGCTAAGGACAGGCAACAAGCAGAAGAGACTTGTTTGGGCTAAAGAACACAAGGAATGGACATTAGACCAGTGGAAATCTGTGCTTTGGTCTGATGAGTCCAAATTTGAGAACTTTTGTTCCAACCACCGTGTCTTCGTGCAATGCAGACTCTACATGCCTGGTTCCCACCGTGAAGCATGGAGGAGGAGGTGTGATGGTGTGGGGGTGCTTTGCTGGTGACACTGTTGGGGATTTATTCAAAATTGAAGGTATACTGAACCAGCATGGCTACCACAGCATATTGCAGCAGCATGCTATTCCATCCGGTTTGCGTTTAATTGGACCATCATTTATTTTTCAACAGGACAATGACCCCAAACACACCTCCAGGCTGTGTAAGAGCTATTTGACCAAGAAGGAGAGTGACGGGGTGCTACGCCAGATGACCTGGCCTCCACAGTAACCAGACCTGAACCCAATCGAGATGGTTTGGGGTGAGCTGGACCGCAGAGTGAAGGCAAAAGGGCCAACAAGTGCTAAGCATCTCTGGGAACTCCTTCAAGATTGTTGGAAGACCATTTCCGGTGACTACCTCTTGAAGCTCATCAAGAGATTGCCAAGAGTGTGCAAAGCAGTCATCAAAGCAAAAGGTGGCTGCTTTGAAGAACCTAGAATATAAGACATATTTTCAGTTGTTTCACACTTTTTTGTTAAGTATATAATTCCACATGTGTTAATTCATAGTTTTGATGCCTTCAGTGTGAATGTACAATTTTCATAGTCATGAAAATACAGAAAATTCTTTAAATGAGAAGGTGTGTCCAAACTTTTGGTCTGTACCGTACATTCAATGTAATATGCACATTATAGCATTTCAGAGTACAGATGTATTTTCTTTGTTATATTGAATAGTAGTGACGGCTTGCACCTGTTCACACTTATTCTGTTTGGAGGTGCTGGACAGAAGTTTTCTAGTGAGCTCATACTGACAGTCAACCAGAAAGTTTGTAACCCTTCTTTTAATCTATCTTTTTCCGAGCTCCTCTATGCTGATTTATTTATAAAAATTTTAGTTCTTATGCCCTTAAACCAGAGAGCTCTGTCACACAAAATAGTTAATAAATAACTTTTACCACGTGTCTGCTTTACATCTGCATCATTTTTGAAACATAATTTTTTTTTGTTAGGAAGTTAGAAGAGTTAAAAGTTAATCAGCAATTTATCATTTTCAAACAAAATTTACAAAACCATTTTTTTAAGGACCACAGCACATTTGAAGTGATGTTGGGGGGCCTATATGACAGAAAATACCCAAAACTGACCCTATTGTAAAAACTGTGCCCCTCAAAGTCTTTAAAACCATATTCAAGAAGTGTATTAACACTTCAGGTGCTTCACAGAAATTAATGCAATATGGAAGGAAAAAATGAACATTTCACTTTTTTCACAAAAATTTTATCTTAGCCCCATATTTTTTATTTTCTCCAGTGTAACAGAAGAAAATGGATCCCAAAATTTGTTGTGCAATTTCTCCTAAGTACGTCGATACCTCATATGTGGGGAAAATCTACTGTGTGGGCGCATGGCAGGGCTCAGAAGAGAATGAGCACCATTTGACTTTTTGAATGCAAAAATGTCTGGAATCAAGTGTGGGCGCCATGGCGCATTTGGTGACCCCCCTGATGAGCCTAAACAGAGGAAATCCCCTACAAGTGACCCCATTTTAGACATTTTGGAAACTAGGCCCCTAAAAGAATGTATCTAGATGTGTGGTGAGCATCTTGAACTGCTTCACAGAAGTTTATAACATAGAGCTGTGAAAATTAAAAATCAAATTTTTCTCAAAAAAAATGTTGTTTTAGCCCCAAATTTTGCATTTTCACAAGGGTAACAGGAGAATATGCACCTTAAAATTTGTTGTGCAATTTCTCCTGCGAACACCGATACCCCATATGTGGAGCAAAACTACTGTTTGGGCGTACGGCAGGGCTCAGAAGGGAAGGAGCGCCATTTGACTTTTTAAATGTAAAATTGGCTGCAATCATTAGCGGATGCCATGTCGCATTTGGAAAGCCCCTAATGTGCCTAAACAGTGGAAACCCCCCACAATTGACCCCATTTTGGAAACTACACCCCTCAAGGAACTTATCTAGATGTGTGGTGAACACTTTGAACCCCCATGTGCTTCACAGTAGAACATTGAACTATGTAAATGAAAAATTCAATTTTTCATGCAAAAATATTGGTTTTGCCCCAAATTTTTCATTTTCACAAGGGTAACAGGAGAAAATTGACCACAGAATTTGTTGTGCAATTTCTCCTGAGTAGACCGATACTCCATATGTGGTTGAACACTACTATTGAGGCACAATGCCTGGAGGGAAGAAGCGCCATATTGGAGTTCAATATTTGCTGAAAGGGTTTGAGGGTGCCATGTCACATTGGAAGAGCCCCTGAAGTGCCCGAACAGCAGAACCCCCCCCCCCCATAGCTGACATCATTTTACAAACTACACCTCTCAATGAACTCATGCAGTGAGCATGTTGACACCACATGTGCTTCCCTGAAATTTATAACATTGGGCGGTGAAGAAAGAATAATTATATTTTTACTACTAAAATGTTGTTTTAGCCCCTAATTTTTATAAGGGCCAACAGGAACAAAATGGACCTCTCAGTTTACTGTGCAGTTTCTCCTGAGTGCGCCAATACCCTACCTGTAATCAGGAACTACTTTTGAGGCACAGTGAAAAGCTCAGAAGGGATGGAGTGCCATATTACAGTGCAAATTTTTTTGTTATGGTTTCATGTCCTTTGAAGTACAGTAACCCATTCTGGATTATCCCTTTTGAATAAGGACTATCCTGAAAAAAAATAGCCACAAACTGATACTTTGGCCATCTGAATCCCTATTAAATCACCCTAAGATGTCCATTATATTATTCAGTTTGTGTGACAAGTAGATTAGTACATACTCATGCACCAATTGGACAAGACTATGTCATCAAAAGAAGGTGTCACGCACCAAATCCAAAGGGACATCTCAGAGAAAAGTGGGAAGACAATTTGTGATACCATCTTTGATATACACGTAATTTGTGATATGTGCCTGGCTTGAGATAGAATCCCTTTGTATAGATCCCTCAGTGTTGAGTATGCATGCTTGTTTTATTTCTCATGAGCCAGTAGTACTTTGCATCAGACATAGGGTATTGTTGGATGATCAGTTTGTCTTTGGATAGGGTTCCTAGTACAGTTGGGTTCATTCTTTAGGACAAAATGAAGTGATTGTTGATAACCCAGGGTCTTACTCTTGGGACAACAGCAAACAGCTACTGTAGGTGAAATATGATGTTATATGGTAACAAAACAGATAATTTTTCATTTGCAATCACAGTATTTCCAAGTTATGTACTTGGAAATTCTATGCATTACAAGAATATTTGTTTAATACTGTAACTTAGTATTCTGTTAGTAACTTAAGCTTCACTGGAAGAGAATTGTTTTATTTTATCAGCTATATCCATAAATTGTGGACATTGCAGACATAAAATCAGTTATGTGGGTTGGATGGATCTATACACCAAGGGTTATCTGTCAAAAATATTTCTCCTTTCTATTCCTGCCATTCCTATTAAGCTATTTCATTCATTCAGTTCTAATACTATTTCACTGTAATTGCCACTTCTTATGACCTTTGCCCTTTCCTTCCACTCTTCAACTTCCTTCATTCCACTAGACAGCATCCACAACCATCTCTCACTCTCCATAGCCTTTATGTATTATTTCTTACTCAGGTGTATCTTCCATATTATTCTTCACTCATTCTGTGGACAGCAAGTTAAAGTTCGTAAATATGTATTTAGGCATAAAATAATGCTATTTTCTCTTCTGTCAGCCAGGTCTTTAAACCTACATAGTTCTAATGTATAGGTGTAATATACAATTTTCTTAATTTTTACAAAATCTCCAAGTCATTTCAAGGTTATATCTAATACACTAGTTATTGGCAGTTTACAAGTGCTATTAGCGGCATTTTTTGCTTTTCTGAGTTACAAAATCAGCCTTGGGATCATATTTGTTTACACTTTATATAAGGTTTCCAACATTTAGAATAAAGGAATAAGCTAAAAATAGTTTACAAAAAAACATTCAGTATGGTAACCAACATGTCATCACTACTGAAATTATTGTAATAAACAGTGATTGATCTCAGCTATCACATAAGATGCTGTCAGCGTCATATAAAACACAAACTTTTAACCAAACCTTTAAATAATTACCGTTTTCAAAATTTTAACATTTTAGACTGTTAAAAAACCCCAGTTAATGTTCAGTTAACTGTTATCCCATTTTAATTTTGGTGTAAGCTTCTTACATTTAAAATTATCATTATATCCCCTTCTGTCAGTCTTTGTGAACCTTCAGGACTCCTCTGTTATGCTTTTTGATGTCGTCTTCATAATTACAATTTGTTCAAGTACATAGTGGTGCCAAAGTGTGCTAGAACTCCATCACGACACCTTTTTTATGGCTGCCAGGGCATTCTGCAACGAGACACCTGCATAAGGACTCTGCATTCTTTTACTAAAGTCAATCACCATTTATTTTCAGAAAAAGTGTGATCACACACTGAAGTTGAACATATAGTCCCTCTTACCCTACTTCTATTGGACTACTAAATTCTTCTCTGTTGTGAAAAGACCAGTAAATTAGCAAACTATCACACTTATTAGAAAAAGGCTGTCTACTCAACTCCATGCCTCCATGCCCGAGGCACTGAAGCCCACTGTCATCTAATAACATCTCCAGAAGAAGAGTGGGGCAGAGTATAGCAGAGTCTGGAAATTTGTGACTATTACACTGAAAAAGAGAGATTACTGGGTTCAGCTGAAGACATACTGTCAGATTATATTGTTCTGTAGTTGCAGTAGGTTAGATTACCAGGCTATATTATGATATTTTGTCGCTTGATGTTTATGCTATATGTGTGTAGGTGTTGTCACCCTATGGTTGTGAACTGAACTACAGCCTTTCAAGTGTTTTGGTAGCTATCTCATAATATCAGCTATATCCTCCTTCTTCTCATTGTGCTTTCTAAAACTCAGAATAAAACCAAACTCTTTCCTTCATCTCAGTCAATTTCCCTACCTGATCTACCTATCACAATAAATTACATTACGCTTTACACAAGTCTGCTGCTTTGGAATTACTCTTGAAATCCCACATCCAAGCCCTTACCACCTTTTCCTGCCTCAAACTAAAAAAAAAAAATTGAATTCTTCCTTTTCACAACCCCAAATCTACTTAATGCTAGCACACACTCTCATCATCTTTCACCTTGACTATTGCAATATCCTCCTCTGTGGCCTCTCGACTAACGTAATCTCATCTCTCCAGTCCACCCTTAGCCCTGCTGCCTGGTAAATACATCTCTCCCCTTGCTACTCCTCTTCCTCTCCCCTCTGTCAATCCCATAACTGGCTTTCAATTCCCCAGCAAATCCAGTTTAAATTACTAACCATGACTTACAAGCCTGTCCATAATTTGTCTCCCCCATGCATCCCCAAACTAATCCCCCAATACCTTCCCACATATAATCTCTAGTGCTCACAAGACCTTCTTCTCTCCTTATTCTCTCCTCTGCTATAATACATTTTTAACCAAATCGCCTCTAAGATTTTTACCAAACATCCCCCATCCTCTTGAATTTAGTGCCTCATCACATCCAATTGTCTCCCATATTTGGAACTTACAGATGGCACCTGAAAGTTTATCTCTTCAGAAAAGCATGTAGGCTGCAATAACCGTGCCGCCACCTCGCTACCACCTGAGCTGAACCAATTCCCCGACCTACTGTCTTCTTCCCCATTACCCTGTAGATTGTAAGCCCATATGGGCAGGGTGCTCTTCTACTCTGTACCAGTCATTTAATTTCATTGTTTGTATAAGTATGTAACCCTTTTCACAAGTACAGCACCATGGAAGTCATGGTGCTTCAAAAATAAATAATAATCATAATAATGATAATAGTTATAATTTGTTTAGCAAGAAATTGGAGTCCTTAAACTAATTCTGGAAAGCGTAAAGGTACATAGTTACTAATATACTTGTTTAATGCTTAAATATAATGACAAGATGGAAGCTGAGAGGGAGGATTTATAGCTTTGAGATTATGTACAGTAGAATATAACTTATAGTAGTCTGAATTGTACCGTTTTCTTTTAATGCCTAATGCCGATGTAGCTGAAGATGTTTGCGTTTACAACTCCCATTAAATTAGGGCAGTAATACACTAATACTAAAATTCTGGCACAATACAGGCAAATTAGTGGTTACAAAACATCACTGCAGTGACAGATGCTGAGATTTCTCCCTATTAATTGTTTTTGGGGCACAGGCTCGCACTTGTCTATGAGTGTTATATAGAAGCATTGGACATCTGGTCTAAGTCTGAATTGCTTTGCAATTTTGTAGAGCCTGAAATGACTTCATATGTGATAGGTCAAAGGTATCTCAGTGGTAAGCTTTGCACTAGTCACGGTAAGTCATCACAGAGGTCTGGGCTGGATGAAGAAAAAAAAAGGAAAGAAAATCTACGATTAGGGAAGATCTATGACTCACTGAATTCAGTTATTCTGCAATCACTTATTCTGCAGAGTATCTGTGTAAAACTGAGTTCTACCACTTCTAATGCAGTGGCTTTCACAACAGTGTGAGGTAGTGACCCAGTTTAGTCCAACTTAAACGTCATTACTTTTGGCAACTTCCAAAAAAAACGTAACTTTTTCCTTCGGTTTGCAGCCGGATCGTCCGTAACAGTCCGTATCAAATGCATTGCCGTGTGCAACTGCACCACCTTATCACTCGTGGATGTGTCAGTGGCTTTGCCTGCTCTGGCCTGTGTTCAGTCTAACACAGACCTGTCCTACTCAGAGCCTCCTGTTCTCATGCTTGCAAATGAAAACTGACACACCCAAACATTAACTGAAAGTTTAAATGGGAATTGTGGACATGGGCCACTCCCAAGACCCAGAGTGGAGGGAGAGATCCATCCCACTTAGTGATGAGTGAGCATGCTCGCTACTGCTCGGCGCTCGCCTGAGCATGCTCGCTACTGCTCGGTGCTCGGGTTGCTCGGGCGGGAACTTGGGTCCCCTCCGTGCATGTTTGGCGCTCTTTAGAGAGCCAATGAACATGCAGGAATTAGCCTGCCATGCACTGTAATGCCGTAGCCATGTTGGTTGTGGGCATCAGGTCTATATCAGACCTGGCGCCACCATGCTCGTCACAGTCACTCCGGATCAGATAGTGTATGGAGAGCTGCTGCTGTGTCAGGGAGAGATTTGATCGTGTACTAGGTAGTGTAGGGAGAAAAACCGTACATTACACATATCCATCTTAACAAACAGTCCTTCTGAGGACTAATCAATCTGCAGAGATATCAGGCAGGCAGGGTATATAGGCAGGCAGTGTATATAGCAGACTGCAGTGCATATAGCACAAGAGCCTCCATTCCAATTCTGCCTTCTGCTGCTGTTAGGTTTTTCTATACAAAGGCCCAGGTCTCAGGGGCCAGGAATACTTTTCTTTGGATCTTAATCCTCATTATTTGCTTAAAATGCAATCCAGAGAACACCATTTTTTCTGCGCCCTTTGCTTGTTGGCACTGCAGAATACAGCCAGGTCCTTTCCATATTAGAGCGCTAGAAATCTAGCTATTTAAAACTGTGCTTACTCCGTCACACAGATCACATATACGTTGTCAGAAAATAGTGCCATTTCTGGCCTCCATTAAAAATTTTACTTAGTGTGTCATTGAAGCAATTCACACCAGTTTGCTGTTCAAACTACTTACCTACAAGCCAGGTATTTAAAACTCTGTTTTCTCCGTCATACGGATCACATATACGTTGTCAAAAAATACCGCCATTTCTGGCCTCCATTAAAAATTTCCTTTAGTGTGTCAGTGAAGCAATTCACCACAGTTTGCTGTTCAAGCTACTTATCTAAAGGCCAGGTATTTAAAACTGTGTTTTCTCCGTCAAACGGATCACATATACGTTGTCAGAAATTACTGCCATTTCAGGCCTCCATTAAAAATTTCCTTTAGTGTGTCATTGAAGCAATTCACCGCAGTTTGTTGTTCAAACTACCTACCTACAGGCCAGGTATTTAAAACTCTGTTTTCTCTATCACACGGATCACATATAAGTTCGCTCCAAACTCAGTCATTTGTAATGAGCGTGGAAGATACTGTCCTCCATTTAAAATGGGCAAGGCACGTGGCAAGGGATGGGGAACTGGACGTGATGGTAATGGTGCATGCAGAGGCCGAGGACAAGGCCGTGGGCAAGCCGAAATTGTGCCACAACAAACACCCACATCTTCTCGCCTGACCTTCCTGTCCCAATTTCTTGGGGACTGCAGCACGCCACTATTGAGCCCAGAGCAGTGTCAAAAGGTTGTTGGTTGGATAGCGGATAATGCTTTCAGTCACTTAGCCACCACCACCACCACCCTGTCTTCCACACGGTCAAGTCTCAGTAGCCGTGAATCTGGACCGCATATTCCTCACCCTGATCCTCCTTCCTCCCACCATGCCGAGTACCCAGAGACAACTTATCCCACACTTGGACACTCTGAAGAGCTGTTCACTTTTCCATGTATATATTCGGGCCTCTCGCCCGGTCCACTTGAAGCGGGGCAAGAGGAGTAGCGATGCCCAAATATTTGAGCAGCCATGGTCACACAAAGGCGACGGTGGGAAAGTGTCACAAGAGGTGGATGATGATGAGACACAATTGTCAGAAAGTCAGGAGGAGAACTAGGGTGCGGAAGTGGAAGACGAGGTTGTAGATGATATAGTAACTGACCCAACCTGGCAGGAGGACATGCAGAGCAAGGACAGCAGCACACAGGGGGAGGGAGGCAGAGCACCCCAACAGGCAGGAAGAAGCAGTGTGGTGGTCGCAGACAGAAGGCAGGCAACTGTTCCCCGTAACACCAACACAAAGGAAGTTGCCAGTACAACTGTTAGGTCTTCCCGAGTCTGGTTGTTTTTTAAAGACTTTGCCGATAACCCACAAAGGCCATTTGTACCACCTGCCAGGCCAGCATCAGCAGGGGTGGCAAAACGACCAGCATGACCACCACCAGCATGATCAGGCACATGGCAGCAAAGCACCCGACTGTAGGCCAAACCCCAGTGTCCAGATACAGTGTCTGCGGGTAACACCATTACTTCTTCCGCTGTTGTGCATGCAAGCCAATCCCCTGTCCATGGTGCATGCAAAGACGCCTCCTGCCCTGCACCTGTCGTTGCACACTCTCAAGTAGCAGCCTCAGGAAGCACGTCCATGTCCTTGTCCCAGTGCAGCGTTCAGTTGTCCATACCCCAGTCCTTGGAATGCAAGCGCAAATATGCAGCCAACGCCCCACAGGCCACACTACTAAATTCTCACATTTCACAGCTGCTTGCGCTCAAAATATGTTGCCTTTTAGGCTCGTGGACATGGAAGCATTCCGCAACCTGATGGCGTGGGCCGTCCCTCGGTACTCGATCCCCAGCTGCCACTATTTCTCCCTGTGTGCCCATCCCCGCATTACACAAGCACATGTCCCAAAACATTAACCGTGCCCTCAACAACGCAGTTACCGGGAAAGTCCACCTAACCACGGACACGTGGACAAGTGCTTGTTGGCACTATCTCGCTGATGGCACACTGGGTTAACATAGTGGAAGCCGGGACCCAGTCGGACCTTGGGATGGAACACGTCCTCCCGACGCCAAGGATTGCGGGCCCTAGGTCAATCAGGGTTGCCCCCATGGTCTACAGCTCCTGCAACTCATCCTCTTCAGCCTCCTCCTCCTCTTCAGCCTCCATTTCCGAAATGACCACATCAGTCACAAACTGGAAGCACTGCAGCACTGCCTCGGCCAAGCGGCAACAGGCTGTGCTGAAGCTAATATGCTTAGCTGAAAAAACGCACAATGCTGAAGAGTTGTGGACAGCTCTGAAAGAGCAGGCAGATCTGTGGCTCACACCGCTGAACCTACAGCCAGGCATGGTCATGTGTGACAATGGCCGGAACCTGGTGGCGGCTCTGAGGCGAGGCGAGCTCACACACGTACCATGTCTGGCCTATGTGCTTAACCTCGTGGTTCAGCGGTTTCTCAAATCCTACCCGGAGCTTCTGGATCTGCTTGTTAAAGTACGCCGCCTGTGTGCCCATTTTAGAAAGTCAGCTACAGCTTCTGCCGCCCTAGGAGTGTTTCAGAAGCATTTGCAGCTTCCGGCTCACAGACTGGTGTGTGATGTCCCCACGCGTTGGAACTCTACACTGCAGATATTGGGAAGGATTTGTGAGCAGAAGAGGGCAGTTGTTGAGTACCAGCATCAGCAAGGCCGTCAGTATTCAGTTCAGACTCCACACATGGGGGGGAAACCAAGGAAATAGGTGGGATGTGAGGCAAGCAAGGGGGAAGGGGAGAAGTGAATATAATGAGGGTGGAGAGGGGGGTGGGGATAGTACAGTTAGATCGTTAGAGAAGAATAGGATGCTAAATAACCCCAAAGTTTTATCTTGCATGCTGACCAACGCAAGAAGCCTGACCAATAAGGCGGATGAGCTGCGGGAGCTTATATCGGAGGAGAGGTATGACATCATAGGTATAACGGAGACTTGGCTAGACGATAGCTACGACTGGGCGGTAAATTTATTAGATTAAAGTTTATTTAGAAGGGACCGGAAACAGGGGAAAGGCGGAGGAGTCTGCTTATATGTAAAGTCATGTCTAAAACCCAGACTAAGGGAAGATATAGGAGAGGGAGAAGAGGGGGTCGAGTCCATGTGGGTAGAGATAGAGGGGGCAAAAAATAATAATAAAATATTACTGGGGGTCTGCTATAAGCCACCAAATATAACAGAGGAGAATGAGAATCTTCTATTAGGACAAATAGACAAAGTAGCAAAACATAATGAAGTGATTGTAATGGGGGATTTCAACTACCCGGATATTGACTGGGAAACAGAAACCTGTAGATCTCAAAAAGGAAAGAGGTTCTTGACAAATATTAAGGATAATTATCTCTCCCAACTAGTGCAGGAACCAACGAGAGGGACGGCCGTGTTGGACTTAATATTGACTAATAGGCCTGATAGAATAACTGAGGTACAGATAGGGGGGCACCTAGGTAATAGCGACCATAATATTATCGACTTCAAAATGCCCTTCAGTAGGGTTATCAATAAGGGAACAACAAAAACATTAAACTTTAGGAGGGCGAAGTTTGATCAGCTGAAAGAAAGCCTTCAACTTATTGACTGGGACAAAGTTCTTAATCAAAGGAATACGAATAGTAAATGGGAAACCTTCAAAAGAATTCTGAATACTCAGTGCGAGAGGTATATACCTTAAAGGAATAAACGGGCCAGAAATAAGAGGAAACCAATATGGTTGAACAAGAACGTAAAAGGGGCGTTAAATAGCAAAAAAGAGGCATTCAAGAGATTAAAACAGGAAAACAGTAAGGAGGCACTAATGTGTTACAAGGAAAAAACGAGAACCTGTAAAAAACAAATAAAAATAGCGAAGGAGGAAACAGAGAGACGTATTGCTAGGGAAAGTAGATCAAATCCCAAACTGTTCTTTACGTATATAAATAGTAAAAGGATTAAATCGGATAATATTGGACCGATAAAAAGTGAGGAAGACAAAATCATAGAGAAAGATGAGGATAAAGCTAATCTATTAAATAATTTTTTTTCGACAACTTTCACAAAGGAAATCGAACTAACAGGAGAAATGAGAAGTGACAAGCTTAATCCTCCACTAAGTATGGCTAATCTAACCCAAGTTGAGGTACAGAAATGCCTCAGTAACATTAAAATAAACAAATCACCAGGACCTGATGGCATACACCCACGGGTACTAAGGGAACTAAGTAATGCGATAGACAGACCGTTATATCTTATATTTAAGGACTCTGTTGAGACTGGGTCTGTGCTACTTGATTGGCGACAGGCGAATGTAGTACCAATATTCAAAAAGGGAGCGAAAAGTGACGCCGGAAACTATCGGCCGGTGAGTCTGACGTTCGTTGTGGGCAAAATTTTTGAAAGCTTCATTAAAGAGGCAATTACGGAGCATCTTGATGCTAATAATCTTTTAATCCCGAACCAACATGGATTCATGAGGGATCGCTCCTGCCAAACAAACCTGATTGACTTCTACGAGGAGGTTAGCTCTCGAGTAGATCAGGGGGAACCAGTGGATGTCGTGTATCTCGACTTCTCAAAAGCGTTCGATAGCGTGCCACATAATAGGTTGGTATACAAAATGAGAATGATGGGGCTGGGCGAAAATGTCTGCAAGTGGGTAGCTAACTGGCTAAAGGATAGAAGGCAGAGGGTGGTTATAAATGGAATATTCTCAGATTGGGTAAGCGTCACTAGTGGGGTACCACAGGGGTCTGTACTAGGCCCAATGTTATTTAATATCTTTATTAACGACATAGTCAACGGGATAAATAGTAAAATATCAATATTTGCAGATGACACAAAGTTATGTAAAACAATTAATACAAAAGAGGACAGTGCAGACCTACAGAGGGATTTGGATAAGCTGGGTAGGTGGAGCATTAAATGGCAAATGAGGTTTAACGAGGAGAAATGTAAGGTCATACATATGGGAAGGAAAAATGGAAGTCACCAGTACTCACTGAATGGGAAATCATTGGGGAATTCAGAGATGGAGAAGGACTTGGGCATCTTGATTGATAGCAAACTAAATTGGAGTGCCCAAAGTCAGGCCGCTGCTGTAAGGGCAAACAGTGTAATGGGATGTATCAGAAGAGGTATAGCTGCAAAGGATGAGAACATTGTTCTTCCACTGTACAAAGCACTGGTCAGACCACACTTGGAATACTGTGCTCAGTTATGGGTCCCAATATATTGAAAGGATATAAATGAGCTTGAAAAGGTACAAAGGAGGGCAACAAAATTAATAAAGGGAATGGAGGGACTGCAGAGAGGTTGGCAAAACTAGGACTATTCAGCCTGGAAAAGAGAAGGTTGAGGGGGGACATAATAAATGTGTACAAATATGTTAGGGGACAGTATAGAGACCTTGCCAGGGATTTGTTCAAAAGGAGGAATATTACAGTAACAAGAGGGCATTCACTAAGACTGGAAGAGAAAAGGTTTCAGCACCAGCATAGGAAGGGGTTCTTTACGGTAAGAGCAGTGAGAATATGGAATTCACTGAGTGAGGAGACGGTAATGTCGGATTCACTACACCAGTTCAAGCGGGGACTGGATGCATTTCTAGATACCAGGCAGATTTCAGCATATACTTAAAAATAAAATAAAATAGTAAGTTGATACAGGGATTTATTCTGACTGCTGGTTTCAGAGTTGGGAGGGAATTTTTCCTCAGGTGAAGATTGGCCAAATCATTTGGGGTTTTTGCCCTCCTCTGGATCAACTTTAGGAATTACAAAATTAACAGGTCGAACTTGATGGACGCAAGTCTTTATTCGGCTTTGCAAACTATGTTACATAAGACCTCAGGAATGGACATGAATGTCAGACATATGTACCATTCTCCAAAACTTTGAGGACTCCACCAAGATGGTGAGCGGAGATGACACCATAATTAGCGTCACCATCCCGCTTCTCTGTCTTCTGAAACGCTCTCTGCTCACAATCAAAGAGGATGCATTGCAGGCGGAGCACGATGAGATGGAGCAAGGAACCATACAGGGTGATTACAAACAACCCAGCCTCATCTCATCCCAATGTGGATTAGGTGAGAATGAGGAAGTGGAGGAGGAGGAGGAAGGGCTGGAGCTAGTTTCATGCACTATAGACGGTACTACCTGCACAGCTGTCATACCGCCTGTTCAGCGTGGATGGCCAGAGGACAGAGAGGAGGAGGAGGAGAGCATGGTCAGTCATCCTCTTGGTGAGGACACGGAAGTCTTGCCTGTTAGTAGTCTGGCACACATGGCTGAGTTTGTTACGCTGCCTTTCCCATGAACCTCGCGTTCTCCAAATTTTGGATGACAGTCATTACTGGTTGGTGACACTTCTATACCCACGCTACAAGGAGAACTTTATATCTCTTATTCCTGAGGTGGACAGGTCTACAAAAATGGGGCAGTACCAGAAGGCCCTTGTTGCGGAGCTATTAAAAATTCCCATCTGAAAATGCTGGCGGCAGAGGGCACACTTTGTTGGACAACCAATGAGTACAGGCGAGAGAGACACAACTTCAATCCAGCAGAGGCAGGGGAACATTGTCAAAGTTCTGGGAGAGTTTTCTCAGACCCTCCCATTGCACAGGCCCTGAGGCGCGGGGTACTCTCACAAGGAGTGCAAAGTTTGGGAAGATGCTGAGGGAGTATCTTGCTGACCATATCAATGTCCTCCGTGATTCCTCTGTGCTTTATAATTGTTGGGCATCCAAGCTGGATACGTAAAATGAACTGTCTCTATGCCTTGGAGGTCCTGGCCTGCCCTGCCGCCAGCGTTTTATCAGAGTGGGTTTTTAGTGCCTCTGGTGGAATTATAACTGATAAGCGCATCCGCCTGTCAACTGAAAGTGCTGACAGGTTGACTCTTATAAAATTAACAAGGGCTGGATTGGGCCAGACTTCTCAACACCACCGAATGATAGCAGCGTAACATAAACTCAAATCCAGTGTCTTTTCTTGGGAGGTGTATTCCCATGCATCTTTTCACACCCACACATGGGTATACGCTTCCTGATTTTGTCTATTTGCTCTTGTCCTCCTCCTTCTCCTCATCCTCCACCACCATATCACCAGGGTGACCATGGTCCGTGATGCAACACCCACATAATTTTTTGAAAGGGTGTTTATGATGCCTGTGGAAACTTTTTTTTTATACAGTATGTTCATGTATACCCCCAGGGGTAAATGTTTGTCAGCCCATACATTTAGTGCATGGGCATTACAAGTATAGGAGGCCTGCTTCTTTCAAATGGGAACATTTTTTTATGAGGCCCTCCTCCACGTCTCTTCCAAGGGGCATTGAAATACCTCAAAATTTTTGGCAGCCCTTGCATTCACTGCATAGGCTAACACTATGGGAGACTCTTTCCTTTCTAATGGGAATTTGTTGTTACTGTGGCCCTGCTCTGTGTGTCTTTAAATTCTTAGTGGGGTTTTTCCTAAAATTGGTCAGCCGTGGGACTCACTGTATACCCTATAACTGTATAGCAGACCCTCTCCTTTCTAATGGAAACATGTCGTACTTGTTACTGTGGCCCTTCTCCGTGTGTCTTTAAATTCTTAGTGCGGTTTTTCCTAAAATTGGTCAGCCATTGGACTCACTGCATACTCTATAACTATATAGCAGACCCTCTCCTTTCTAATGGGAACATATCGCACCTTGTTACTGTGGCCCTGCTCTGTGTGCCTTTAAATTCTTAGTGGGGTTTTTCCTAAAATTGGTCAGCCGTTGGACTCACTGCATACCCTTTAACTGTCTAGCAGACCCTTTCCTTTCTAATGGGAACATGTCATACCTTGTTACTGTGGCCCTGCTCCGTGTGTCTTTAAATTTTTAGTGGGGTTTTTCCTAAAATTGGTCAGCTGTTGGACTCACTGCATACCCTATAACTGTATAGCAGACCCTCTCCTTTCTAATGGGAACATGTCGCACCTTGTTACTGTGGCCCTGCTCCGTGTGTTTTTAAATTCATTGTGAGGTTTTTCCTAAAATTGGTCAGCCATTGGACTCACTGCATACCCTATAACTGTATAGCAGACCCTCTCCTTTCTAATGGGAACATGTTGTACCTTGTTACTGTGGCCCTGCTACATGTGTCTTTAAATTCTTAGTGGGGTTATTCCTAAAATTGGTCAGCCGTTGGACTCACTGCATACCCTATAACTGTATAGCAGACCCTCTCCTTTCTAATGGGAACATGTCATACCTTGTTGCTGTGGCCCTGCTCTGTGAGTCTTTAAATTCTTAGTGGGGTTTTTCCTAAAATTGGTCAGCCGTTGGACTCACTGCATACCCTATAACTGTATAGCAGACCCTCTCCTTTCTAATGGGAACATGTCGTACCTTGTTACTGTGGCCCTGCTACATGTGTCTTTAAATTCTTAGTGGGGTTATTCCTAAAATTGGTCAGCCGTTGGACTCACTGCATACCCTATAACTGTATAGCAGACCCTCTCCTTTCTAATGGGAACATGTCATACCTTGTTGCTGTGGCCCTGCTCTGTGAGTCTTTAAATTCTTAGTGGGGTTTTTCCTAAAATTGGTCAGCCGTTGGACTCACTGCATACCCTATAACTGTATAGCAGACCCTCTCCTTTCTAATGGGAACAAGTCGTACCTTGTTACTGTTGCCCTGCTCTATGTGTCTTTAAATTCTTAGTGGGGTTTTTCCAAAATTTTGGCAGCCATTGCAGTCACAGCATGGGCATTACCACTATTGAAGACCCGCTCCTTTATAATGGGAACATTATTTTTACTGAGACCCTCCTCTATGTCTCTTCAACGGGGTATTGGGTTGCGTCCAAATTTTTGGCAGCCCTTGCAGTCACTGGATACGCAATAACAGTATAGGAGACCCACTTGTTAATAATCGGAACAACAGAGCATAGCCGGCTGATGGCTCTCTAACAATAGCTACGGCCGACTGCTGGCCTTTTAAGAATTGTAAGGGCCATCTGATGTCCCTGTAAACATAGGCTTTATGACTTTCAGAGTCCCTCCATCATAAATAAAAAAGGATATGTCTGATGATGTGTCACACACCACATTGCCAGATAAGGTTGTAAAATGTTAAAATGACATTTCCCGGTGAATGCATTTGTCTTTAAAAGTAACGTAAAAAAAAAAAAAAAATAGGATCTTTCTTTAGTATAAGAAACAGCGTCACCAATTTAACCTCAATGTAATCACATTGTTCAGCTCATGCACCTCTTCCTCCATCTCAGAAATCATCACATCAGTCACAAGCTGACAGCCCTGCAGCACTGCCTTGGCCAAGCGGCAACAGGCTCTGCTGAAGATAACATGCTTAATTTACAAACCGCACAGCACTGCAGAGTTGTTGTAAGCTGTAACACAGCAGCCTGATCTGTGGCTCTCACCGCTGAACATACAGCCAGGCATGGTCATGTGTGACAATGGGCGGAACCTGGTGACGGAGAAATGACAGCCGGGGTAGATACGGTTTCCCTCTACCCCAGCTCTTTCACCGACCTAAAGAATATGGCTGTGGTGAAATACAACTCCCACTGAGAAGCTGTTTCAGATTGAAAAACATTGTGCCCACCAGAGGATTTGATTCTGAGGGCTAACCTTCTCACCCGCTCAAGAGCCCCATAGCAGCTGTAAAGTTAGCGCTATCATGAGCTCTCATGAGGTAGAAGCCAGGGCACACCAGAGGATTCTCTTGTGGGACCATTCAACCCTGCTGAGTAGCAGTCCTGGCTAAGAAAAGTGTGTGGGAAGGTTCCCAGACACTCTATGGCTGCTTTTTTACTGAGGAGGAGACACACGCAAACACGGGGAGAACATACAAAGTCCTTGCATATGTTGTCCTTGCTGGGATTTGAACCCAGGATCCCAGCGCTGCAAGGCTTCAGTCCTAACCTCTGATCCAATGTGCTGCAGTTCACCCTCTAATATCTAACAGGCTGGAGATACTTGCACCTACTGACACTCTATCTTCAGCTCCTTTGTGAGAAAATGTATTTGGGCAGCCACTCAGTCTACCAAATAAAATTTCTGAGAAGGAAATTGGGGGTGGCTTCGCTACTGGTACTGTGGGCAGTGCTAACACCATGGCGTCGTACCATAGTTTGCTGGAAATATTCCAGGCTGGTAGGAGGTAAGCAAATTCCCACAGAAAAGTACCAGCAGTAATGTTCAGGCCACATTTCAAGTGCAAGCAGCTTTAGAGGACTTCCTGGGAGAAATGACACGCAGGGTAGATACGGTTTCCCTTTATGCCAGTCCTTTCACCGAGCTAAATACAACTCTCAGCAAAAAAAGTTGTGGACTGGCTCCGTACTGTCCCTGGCCACATTCACCTGTCCACGTATTTGTGGTTAGGCGGTCTTTCCCAGTAAGTGCACTGGGGAGGGCACAGGTAATGTTGTGGGACCCGTGCTTGTAGAAGGCGAAGGTGATACCGGGAAATATAGTGGCGGCTGAGGTCCGAGTATGGACACTCGGCTGCCGCCGGCATGAGGTTGTGAAAACTTCCGCCTCCACGAGCCTAAAAGGCCACATTTCAAGTGCAAGCAGCTGTCAAAAATTTGGCAGTATGGTATTGCAGCCTGTGGGTGGGTGGGTGGCTGCCTGCATACTTGCGCTTGCATTTCAAGGAATGGGGTAGGGACAACTGAATGCTGCAGTAGGATAAGGACGTGGACGGTGATTGTTGCAAGTCTGCAACAACAGGTGCATAGCGGGAGGCATCTTTGCATGCGCCAAGGATCACTTATGATGGGCACACTTTTAGGCAGTGACCTAGGAGTCAGAGATGCTTTCAGAGGTCTTCCCCATGCTGTTCCCATGTCTTTTCAGCACTGTATGCATGTGTCTGGTGATGTGTCACACACCACATGGCCAGATAAGGTTGTAAAATGTTAAAATGACATTTCCTGGTGAATGAATTTGTCTTGGTTGAAAGCAATTCAAAAGTGCAAAAACGCATCAAAAAAGCTACGTGTGAACATAGCCCAAGTTGTGGAGGAGTATTTTTGTTTTTGGTTATTTATTTTGCCTTATATACAAGTCATTACCCTGGAAAGGATGTTCCTTAACATATTTCCCAGGAAAATCCATTTTGGTTTAATATTTGTATGTTTTATTGTGAGTCCGTAAAAGTGGTGTAATACTCTGACGACGTTGCTGACAGCAGTGATCTGGGAGTCAGAGATGCTTCCAGGGGTCTTCCCCATGCTGTTCCCATGTCATTTGTCATTTGAGCACTGTTCCCATCAATTTGGCCAATTTTTAGGCCCTCTGCAGACCGCCGGGGGGAGCCGCCTGAAAAATGCTCGAGTTTCCCATAGACTTACATTGGGGCTCGTTGCTCGGGTTGAGCACCCGAGTATTCCAATTTGCTCGACCCGAGCAACGAGTACATGAGCATTTTAGTGGTCGCTCATCACTAATCCCACTACAGATCTCTAAAAAAATAAAAGCCCATGTCAGGTTCTCTTAAATCTGACTTTATCAAATAGTTTGACCAAATCCACACACTCTTATTTTGCATTGAAACCATAGCTGTAGCGAAAAATTACAATGCTCTCCAGCTGGTTTGGTATGCTTCTATGCACATCCGGGGGGACACATAGCGATCCTGGTATATCATTCCCCTCACTGCCTCACACACTATACAGTATATTCAATTGTTATGTTTATATATATTCCCCACATTCACCTTCCCGATTTGCATAACAACGCTATTTATTTTCTTGAGCAGAATACATATAACAACACCTGGATATTCCTGCACCTGCTTCTAGCCTGCCACCTCCGCTGACTCTGACCTAAAGCCTTGGTACTTTAATTATTATATGAATGCGCTTAGCAGTCTTTCCCAATTCCTAGTGATGGGTGTCATGTTAATGGGTGTCATAGGT
Organism: Phyllobates terribilis; assembly: GCF_046119375.1. NCBI lineage: Eukaryota > Metazoa > Chordata > Amphibia > Anura > Dendrobatidae > Phyllobates > Phyllobates terribilis. The sequence goes on from NW_027362764.1 coordinate 461,230,899, forward strand.
TTGGGAAATGTGCTCATAACTAGTATTGAGCGAATTTGTTCGGCATTTCAAATTCCGGTTCGGGATATCATCTGCGTGACAGCGTGGCAAATCAGGCATGTTCATGGGCGGAGACGATTTTTTGGCGCTAACAAGCCGAAAACACAAACCCGAATTTGAAATGCCGAACAAATTCGCTCAACACTACTCATAACTACCAAGTGTTGACTCAATCTCATAACACTGGGACAAAGGTAATCCATGGAAGCCGACAATTAAATGAACACAGTAGAGTTCTAAAGTTAAGTTAAATTTAATATAAATTATTTTTTCTGTTTGGTGTTTGATAGTACATTTTTAACTATTTAAAATATGTATATCTTTTTAACAATTTTATTATTTCACTTTAAATTAGGGGATTTATAGCCTTGTACATTCATACTTCATACATTGGCATATACATGAATAAATGATACAAAATGTGTTTGTAATTAAATAGTCCATTCTTCAAATAAAAATGTATTTTTTATCTTCAATATTACCATTACTTTAAGCTGAGATTGCATTATTACGTTACACTATATATTATACAGCCAGAGTTAATACAAAGATTCTGTATCTTGTTCTCTGTTACTATTAATGCAATTTTTTAATCTAATGCTTAGAGAACATCTAATTGTTATTCATTAACATTATTCATATAATAAAGTATCACAGGCAGGATCTTTCCCTTTAAGTGCTGTGTCTTAGTCAAGCCAATTATGATTAAATTACTGCATGTTCTATGCTGTATCAACTAATTAAAGAGTAATTAATAAAATTATAATTCCATTTGATGGCACTGTCTACAGCTGGTTCTGAGAGCTAAATGCTGTTTGACATCTGGCTAAATGGTTAGCTTGTAGGATATAAAACTACTAAACACCTGGCTGGAAAGTAGAATCGGAAAGCATTTCTGGGCAATTATCTGCTCCAAGGTGTCATTGAATTTATGAGCACACCTTACACTTCCTATATTATCCACAAAGCCCTTTTTAAGCTCAAATCAGTCCTTAGGGGGTACTGACTAATAATGACTGAATTACTAGGCTTTTATTTCTTTTCTGTGGCTTTTTACGCTAAGTAACATATATTTTACACTTTTTTGCCATTAATGACTGCCTGTGATATTTCTTTTAGAAAGAATTAGAAAAATACATAGTGAACCATGTAAACAAATTGCTGGCATTCCTCAATAAAAATAATAAAGGTCATTTTTCAATGGACTCGACTTATGCATGTTCAAGGAGAGACGAGAACAAGATATTTTTACAACCATAAACTATTGTTTAACTGTCTCCAAGGTGAAAACAAACAATCAAGAGTTCATTCAAGACAGACATGCACCTTACATGTGTATACTGTAACTGTACAATATGGCTTTTTTATACTTTGCTTTTGCATTGTGTTGTGTTATTTTATGCAATCACAGCAAAAAAAAATAATAATTTTGCCTTAATTTTCCAAAATCTCAACAAAACCAATGTGAACCGCAACATGTGAACGTAGAAGATGATACAAAACAGTAAATAAAATCCCCCAGCAATCTTGGCTCATAACACGAGCTTTAAATAGCTTGTTGATATGTATTTTTGACATTTTTGTTCCAACATCATCGATAGTGAAAAACATCAAAAGAAAGGGGAGTATCAAGACAATAAAGCTCTAAATTTAATAAACAGCCTTTATATTTTAGATCAAATTATTGCCATTTACAGTGGGGAAAAAAGTATTTACTCAGCCACCAATTGTGCAAGTTCTCCCACTTAAAAGATGAGAGTCCTGTAATTGACATCATAGGTAAACCGCAACTATGAGAGACAACATGAGAAAACAAATCCTGAAAATCACATTGTCTGATTTATAAAGAATTTTTTTTTCAAATTTTGGTGGAAAATAAGTATTTGGTCAATTACAAAAGTTCATCTCAATACTTTGTTATACAGTATATCCTTTCTTGGCAATGACAGAGGTCAAACGTTTTCTGTAAGTCTTCACAAGGCTGGCACACACTGTTGCTGGTATGTTGGCCCATTCCTCCATGAAGATATCCTCTAGAGCAGTGATGTTTTGGGACTGTCACTTGGCAACACAGACTTTCAACTCCCTCCAAAGGTTTTCTATAAGGTTTAGATCTGGAGACTGGCTATGCCACTCCAGGACCTTGAAATGCTTCTTACGAAGCAACTCCTTCATTGCCCTGGCAGTGTGCTTGGGATCATTGTCATGCTGAAAGACCCAGCCACGTTTCATCTGCAATGCCCTTGCTGATGGAAGGAGGTTTGCACTCAAAATCTCACGATACATTCATTCTTTCATGTACACGGATCAGTCGTCCTGGTCCCTTGGCAGAGAAACAGCCCCAAAGCATGATGTTGCCACCCCTATGCTTCACAGTAGGTATGGTGTTCTTTGGAGACAACTCAGCATTCTTTCTCCTCCAAACATGACAAGTTGTGTTTCTACCAAACAGTTCTATTTTGGTTTCATCTGACCATATGGCATTCTCCCAGTACTCTTCTGGATCATCCAAATGCTCTCTAGCAAACTTCAGATGGGCCCGGAAATGTAATGGCTTAAGCAGGTGGACACGTCTGGCACTGCTGGATCTGAGTCCCTGGCAGCATAGTGTGTTACTGATGGTAGCCTGTGTAATGTTGGTCCCAGCTCTCTGCAGGTCATTCACTAGGTCCCCCCGTGTGGTCCTGGGATTTTTGCTCACCGTTCTTGAGATCACTTTGACCCCACGGGGTGAGATCTTGTGTGGAGCCCCAGCTCAAGGGAGATTATCAGTGGTCTTGTATGTCTTCCATTTTCTAATTATTGCTCCCACAGTTGATTTCTTCACACCAAGCTGCTTGCCCATTGCAGATTCAGTCTTCCCAGCCTGGTGCGAGGCTACAATTTTGTTTCTGGTGTCCTTCGACTGTTTGAGGTTGCGGACAGGTGTCTTTAATACTGATAACAAGTTCAAACAGGTGCCAGTACTACAGGTAATGAGTGGAGGACAGAGGAGCCTCTTAAAGAAGTTGCTACAGTTCTATGAGAGCCAGAAATCTTGCTTGTTTGTAATTGACCAAATACTTATTTTCCACCAAAATTTGAGAAAAAAAAATGTATTTCCAAATCAGACAATGTGATTTTCAGGATTTGTTTTCTCATTTTGTCTCTCATAGTTGAGGTCTACCTATGATGTCAATTACAGGCCTCTCTCATCTTTTTAAGAAGGAGAACTTGCACAATTGGTAGCTGACTAAATAGTTTTTTTCCCCACTGTATGTACAAATATTTCCACTCCTATCACTCCTTCTGGCTGAAATATGTGGTACCAGATGAACAGTTTTTTTTAAAAAAAAAAAAAAAACATTTTTGCAATGCTTTGTGGAGAGATGTTTATGATAGATGGATATTATCTATATTATCAAATAAATATTGGCCCATAGAGTTATTTGATAATTCCCAAAAATTTGTGTATAACCATGAAAAGGAATCTGATCTGTCACCAGGTTTTTGCTATGTAATCTGTGAGCACCACAATGAAGGTGAAGAGACCCAGATTCCAACGGTGTGTCGCTTACTGGGCTGTGTTTTGCTGTTTTAGTATAATCAGTGTTTTATCAGCAGGAGACAGTCACATCAGGACACGCTGTCTTGTACTTCCTAGTCCAACCATGCTCCCTTGTGTCACTGAACAGAAAACTGCCAATCAGTGGTGGGGGTGGGGTTATACACTGCTCAAGATTTTAAACTAAATCTGCAGCAGAGAAAACTGTGATTCTATCATAACTGCTGCACCCAGTAAATTAAGTTATACATTGACGGAATCTGGATGTTGTCAGATTACGTAGAAAAAACCTGCTGACAGATTCCCTTGAAAGAACAGATGATTATGAATCTACCAGGTGAATCTGATTTATCTGAATATAAGAGGGTGGAAGAAGAGGCAACTCAGTACCGGCAACTACAACAAAGAGTTGCTTTTTTGTATTTCAGTCGCATGTAACTCAGCTATATACAGCCTTCATTTTCATCATAAAAAGTAAAGTATGTCTATATTATTAAAACTTAATGTGGTGTGTTAAAAATCCAAAATTAATCTTCACAAACATAGAAGTACTTACACTCTGTGCAGAATTATGAGGCAATTTGTATTTTTGATGATTCATTTTATTATTGAACAACTACATTGCTGTTGGTCAGTCCAAAAAGATTAATAAACCTGAAGCTTGAATATTTACGATAGTAAAAATGAGGTTTTGTTTCTTAGGAGAAAATCTATGAGTGCAGAATTATTGGGCAATTACTATTGTGAAGAATTGTTATGCAACTAAATGAAAAACAATAAGAAAATGTCAATTTTCCCGGCTCAGTTGTTTATTTTCATCTGTTAAAGTGAAAATAATAACTAAACAACTAAAAATGTACAAAAATACATTTCTGACAATTCCAAAAAATATCCGTGACCAATATAGCCCCCTTCTTTTCAGTAACAGTCATAAGCCTTACATCCATGGAGTCTGTCAGTTTCTTAATTCATTGACTATCAACTTTTTGGGCAGCAGCAACCACAACTTCCCAGACATTGTTCAGAGAGGTGTACTGTTTTCCTTCATCATAATTCTCCCAATTTAAAAAGGACCCAAGATTTCAATAGGCTTCGGTCAAGTGAGGTAGGGGAGAATGTCATTACACTTTCATCTTTAAATAGGACATACCACCAAAAATTACCCCTGCCTTTTTATTCTAATGTATTACTGGTAAAAAAAACAACTAAATTATAACTATAAGCTATTAAAAAAAACTTTGAGGAAAGTTTTTATTAGTATGGGAGTAATTTTCAAATTTTATGAAAGTTCGACAATCATTAAAAAGTCGGAAGTAATGTATCTGCTCTGAGCAGTCTGGCCGCACTGCTCAGAGCAGATACCATCTTCAGTTTTGTGGCGAGAGTACGCGCTGCTCCAGGGTTCATACTACAATTTTATTAGAGGATTGCCTGTCTGCAGCTTCAGTATCTATCACTATCACAGCGGTGTGTGCTCTGATGAGAGTGAAAACACTGTGATCAGATGCTTAGCACTTGTTGGCCCTTTTGCCTTCACTCTGCGGTCCAGCTCACCCCAAACCATCTCGATTGGGCTCAGGTCTTGTGACTGTGGAGGCCAGGTCATCTGGCATAGCACCCCATCACTCTCCTTATTGGTCAAATAGCCCTTACACAGCCTGGAGGTGTGTTTGGGGTCATTGCCCTGTTGAAAAATAAATGATGATCCAACTAAACGCAAACCGGATGGAATAGCATGCCGCTGCAAGATGCTGTGGTAGCCATGCTGGTTCAGTATGCCTTCAATTTTGAATAAATCCCCAACAGTGTCACCAGCAAAGCACCCCCACACCATCACACCTCCTCCTCCATGCTTCTCGGTGGGAACCAGGCATGTAGAGTCCATCCGTTCACCTTTTCTGCGTCACACAAAGACACGGTGGTTGGAACCAAAGATCTCAAATTTGGACTCATCAGACCAAAGCACAGATTTCCACTGGTCTAATGTCCATTCCTTGTGTTCTTTAGCCCAAACAAGTCTCTTCTGCTTGTTGCCTGTCCTTAGCAGTGGTTTCTCAGCAGCTATTTTACCATGAAGGCCTGCGGCACAAAGTCTACTCTTAACAGTTGTTGTAGAGATGTGTCTGCTGCTAGAACTCTGTGTGGCATTGACCTGGTCTCTAATCTGCGATTTCTGAGGCTGGTGACTCGGATAAACTTATCCTCAGAAGCAGATGTCACTCTTGGTCTTCCTTTCCTGGGGCGGTCCTCATGTGAGCCAGTTTCTTTGTAGCGCTTGATGGTTTTTGCAACTGCCCTTGGGGACACATTCAAAGTTTGCCCAATTTTTCGGACTGACTGACCTTCATTTCTTAAAGTAATTATGGCCACTCATTTTTCTTTACTTAGCTGCTTTTTACTTGCCATAATACAAATTCTAACAGTCTATTCAGTAAGACTATCAGCTGTGTATCCACCTGACTTCTGCACAACACAACTGATGGTCCCAACCCCATTTTTAAGGCAAGAAATCCCACTTATTAAACCTGACAGGGCACACCTGTGAAGTGAAAATCATTTCCGGTGACTACCTCTTGAATCTCATCAAGAGAATGCCAAGAGTGTGCAAAGCAGTCATCAAAGCAAAAGGTGGCTACTTTGAAAAACCTAGAATATAAGACAGCTGTTTCACACTTTTTTGTTAAGTATATAATTCCACATGTGTTAATTCATAGTTTTGATGCCTTCAGTGTGAATGTATAATTTTCAAAGTCATGAAAATACAGGAAAATCTTTAAATGAGAAGGTGAGTCCAACTTTTTGGTCTGTACTGTACATATAATCATCATTTTTAATGTCTTAATAAAACGAGATTAGGTGATAGGTTCTATTTAAGGCCTTTACTGGCTAGCCAAGCAGTGGAGTACTTCAGTGCATGCAATGGAGCATTGTCCTACTTAAAAATCATGGTTTTCATTGAAAGATGCAGACTTTTTACTGTGTCAGTGCTTGAAGAAAGTGTCTTCTAGAAACTGGCAGTCGTCTTGGGAGTTAATTTTGATAATTCCATCTTCAACACGCAAAGGTCCACTTAGCAGATCTTTATCAACCCATATCAGAAGCCCACCTCCATCCTGCTGGCCTCTGAGTCTAATCAGAGGTCTGTGCCGATCACTGATTCAGCCACAGTCCCATTCATATGGTCCATCAAGATTCACTCTCATCTCATCAGTCCATAAAAACTTGGAAAAATCTGTCTGCAGATATTTCTTGGCCCAGTCTTGATGTTTCAACTTCTGTATCTTTTACAGTGGTGGTAAAGTTCAGCCTTCCTTACCTTGGACATGTCTCTGAGCACTGAACACCTTGTACTTCTGGGCACTCCAGGGAGGTTGAAGTTCTGGAATATGACAGCTTTGGACCGCTATAAACCTGATCATTAAACCCATATCTCCAGGTTAATAATTTTTAGGGATGAGACAGTTTTTGTTTTAAGGGGAATCTGTCAATAGGTTTTTGCTATGTAATCTGAGGACAGCATGAGGTAGAAGTTAAAGCACTGAATTCAGTGATGTGTCACTTATCAAGCTGTGTGCGGTTTACTTATAATGCAAGTTTTATCACTAAGACATTATCATTGTTGTGACTAGCTGGATTGTGAGCAGTTTCTGACCACGCCCCCTCCAGTGATAAGCTGCTCACTGTTAATAGATTATGCACATACAGAGCCTGGTGTGGGCATGGCTAACTTTATCAAATCTGCTTCATGCTACATCTAACAACTCAGATTGTATTACAACTTCTGCACCCAGTGAACTAAGTGATACATCGTTGGGTCCAGGATCTCTTTTCCTACATTATGCTGCTCATAGGTGAGGCAGAAAAAACCTGTTTAGAGATTCCCTTTAAGTAAATTAGTTGCATAATAGCTGTTTATTACAGGGTACCAGACATTGAACACTCGGTTGGTGGTTTATTTTTAATGTACCAGTGTGATACGCAAAAAAGCAAAATGTTTTGTACACAAGTATCTTGGTTGGTAAATGGCCAATCGTATTTTTTTTTCTTTCATGTTAAACCCACACAACTACTTATTGTTGTATGGGCTAAATAGGTTGTCCGAAATATGTAAAATACTGCACACTTGCGTCAGTACCACTAAAACAATGAAATAATACTCATCTTCCATACTGTTTACTTTGGCTGCATTTGTCAAAGTCTCATACATTATGAGACAGCTGCAGGCAATCACTGGCTGCAGTAATAAACAGTTTGAGACTGCTGAGGCTAGCGATTAGCAGCAGACATCAAGTAAAGTACACAGACTGTAGCTAATGTAAACTATATGTTATTGGGGAGCAGTGGGTATGCTGTGCTGGAACAGAGGGTATGATTTCATTGCTTTAGCACCACTGCTGTCTGTGTGCAGCATCTTACATATCTTAGAAACCCCTTTAATTGTTTTTTGTAACTCAGATGACCTTTTATAATGTGAATTTTTAGACTCACTTTTTGCTTAGTGGTGACCTCATCATCTTATATAACTCAAAGCACTTTTTTACAGTATCTCTGCGCTCTCTTTAGCTGAATTTCTTTGAACTGATCTAAAAAGTAAGGAAAGTTTGAAAACATTTTTTTTGTTATATATAAAACGGCTACTGTACTATGTACAACAACCATTTCTTTTCCTATAAACTTTGAGACAACCTAAAACGCTTTGCTTAGAATTCATAGAAGCTGTGCTGACTAGCACAGAAGGAAGCTATACCACAGAAGGAAGCTATACCAGGTATCATCCAAGTTAAAACAACATCTTTAGAAATCACGGCAGGGTGGCTGTTTACTCAAAAGGCAAAAGCCAAAGATGCTGATTTTTGCAGAGCCGAAAAGACGTTGAATCTCTGCAGCTATTGTTGAATTGTATTTTGCATTATACTTTCACCATGTTGTACACGTTGCACATATTTCAGAACTTGTCCTGCATGATGGAAGCCACAAGTGCAATGTTAAAGAAAATATGAATAGTGTCATTAGAGCATTCTTCTGACTCCTAGGGCAGACTTCCAGCATTATGGATTTGATCGACTTTTGCTTTTGAATTACATAAAACATTTATATTGATAGCGGGTTTTCTACTTAATTAGCAATGAAAAAGTTTTTGTATTTTCTATTTACTTTCATGTAGATCTTTAGAAAGGTAGGACTGTAAGATTTATGCTGAAAAAGTAGATATTAATTAGGCAATTTGTAGGCAAACTGTTTTCTAAGTTGGTCTCATTAGATAGCCTCACATGGAGTTTATTGGAAAAATTCTGCATTTTGTTGCCTTCTTTTTTTAATAAAAAAAAAATGCTAAAGTGAAATGCTGTAAATCAATAAGAAGTTATGAAACGGTGAATTTTTATGTTACATGGGTCCCTGGCAGATTTTTTTTTCAAATTTAGTATTCATTGCATTTCTGTAAAAAATATACAAAAATACTTGTAAAACTGAATAATGAGATTTTTACAAGCCTGTAAATACACTAGAAAAAGAACTCTGAAAGAAGCCTAAAGTTGTCTACAACAAAAAAAATGCTCAGTTAGCTGCAACCCCAGACTTGGCCAACGGACAACACTAGTGATAAAACAGGACACTTTTTTAAACCTGGAAAATAGAGATGAGCAAATTTTTAAAAATTCAATTTCCCAGGGCGAAATTTTTATTTGATTTGCAGCTAATCTTTTTGCATCATATTGCAAGTACTTTAAATGAGCTGAAAAGATGTGTTTATTCTTTAACACTCTGAGGTCTCCTAGGACTTTATCCAACTCCTTTTAAGCTCTTTTTAATGTAAGCACAGCCACAGTAATGTCAAAATGACTTCAACATACTGTATTTGACTTTGAGTAAATGGATTGCAACCTTCCTTCATTGCTGTGCTATCACACACACACTATCTACAGAATTTGCTCACTGTTGTTTGGCTTTATTCCCCTATGGCCTCCTTCAAACGTTGGTTTTTCATATGAGTTCTGTGCTTTCATGGATAGAACTCTTACCTATTATAGTCTATGGGGCTGTACACATGACTGTATTTGCGGACTGAGTGGTCTCCACAAAATCACTGATTGTCTGATCAAAATCTCTAAAAGCAAGTCTATGGGTTGTGAATTGGATATCTATCTACTGTTCTTTTATTATGGACTGTTTGATGGGAGAAGCTTCTGAATCCTACATCATTCATTTTTCATCCGAGAAAAACTGAAGAAACTATAACCAAAAAATGACACACTAACACTGACATTCTAATGAAAATTGGATCAAAAACATTGATGGAGCTCAGACTGTTTTTTTTGCGTATAGGAGAAAAATTATTGACTTCTAACACTGACTTCTAAGTTTTCAATATCTCTATTACTAAGATGTAAGCTGTGATGTCTTCTCATTATCCAGATTCACTCCAAAATGGCTGTTGCATTACCTGCCTCTACATTTATATAGATTATGATAATTGCTCATGATTGGCTCCGAAATACTTTGTAATGTGATATGGGAGGACCCCCCTATTACATATTCTTTTTCTATATATATATATATTTTACTTACACTGCTAAATGTGAATATCCTTTATTTTAAATTCCTAAATGTCTTCTTTTTCTGTTGAAAAAATGGCATCCATGGATAAAATATACAATGTAATGGGTGAGAGTATCTCCTGAATATTACAGTAATATGTAGACAATATTGTCGTGAACCTGGCATAGTTTTGTTAGCATTGAAAATGTAGACCCCGTAAAGAAACCTTGTTGTGCTGTTTTTCTGCATATTGCTTTAGTTTTACACACCGGACACAGAGGAGAATGCTGGGAAGGATCAGAAAATTTGAGATTCCTTAAAAACCATCTGTATCACCATAATATGGCACATGCTAGAACTTACAAAAAAACAAAGATATTCAGCACTTCCTTATAATGCAAAATAAATAGGCAGGTGCTAATCTACTGTAACTGCTGTGAATGGCAAAGCAAGCAATGACAAAGAGGCAGCAGTACCCTGCATGCTAAGTTCAAGACATAATAATTTTATTATTTTCCTATTACATTATACTTGTACCAACATTTACAGTTCTACAAACTAAATGTGAGTTTATAGAGCACTCTGTGATCAAACTGAGTAAGCTTATCTCCCTTTCACCTGGAGGCAGATAGACTGACACAAATGTGAATCTTTAATTTATAGTTCAAAGTCTAATAAATATACAAGCAAGACAAATTAAAGTGAGCACAATCTTGCATGTGCATATATCTTAGCCATCACAGAGTCTGCAGCAACTTTGTGTTTGTTAGATTACACATTGGATCTTGCAACAATCTTCTGGGTGAGCTGGAAAACAGAAAACTGGATTTGTTGTACATAGCAAACAATCAGCGCTCAGCTTTAATTTCTTTCACTCAATAAACACATTTATCAGTGCTAATATTTAGCAGTAATGCCCAAACATCACAGAGCATACATAGATTGTAGTCATCTAAGCTTTCCAATATATTTCAGGCTATGGCAGTCTTCGCCCTTTTTGGTCCAGGTAACTTTTCAGAATAGGCTGTTGTGTGTAGATAATAAATAGCTCTTTTTCTGGCCATTATACTGACTTCTATCAGAAATTTAACACCAGTTTTCCCCTTTGCAGGTTCTAGCTTTAATTTTTAGTTGTCTCTAAACTGGTGGATGACGATTAATTGCTATGATGCCTCCCGATCAGTGAACACAAATGAAGGATTCCTGTTTTCCTGTCTCTGTGTAGCACACCCCCAGAAGCAGCAGCAGTTGCAAGGATTTTGTAGCTCAATAAGAGCCCACCTGTGACGCTAATCACGGACTTACCGTGGGGCAGGATACAGTCATGGCCAAAAGTATTGAGAATGAGACAAATAGTAATTTTTCCAAAGTTTACTGCTTCATTTTTTGTAAGGGCAATTTGCATATACTCCTGAATGTCAAAGAGTGATCAGCTTAACAGCAATTACTGTACTTACAAAGTCAATATTTGCCCAGAAAATGAACTTTAACCCCCAAAACACATTTCAACATCATTGCAGTCCTGCCTTAAAAGGAGCAGCTAACATCGTTTTAGTGATTGATCCATTAACACAGGTGTGGGTGTTGATGAGGACAGGGCTGGTGATCAATCAGTCATGATTAAGTAAGAATGACATCACTGGACACTTTAAAAGGAGGCTGGTTCTTGGTATCATTGTTTCTCTTCAGTTAACCATGGTTATCTCTAAAGAAACACGTGCAACCATCATTGCACTGCACAAAAATGGCCTAACAGGGAAGAGTATCACAGCTACAAAGATTGCACCTCAGTCAACAATCTATCGCATCATCAAGAACTTCAAGGAGAGAGCTTCCATTGTTGTCCAAAAGGCTCCAGGGCGCCCCAGAAAGACCAGCAAGTGCCAGGACCGTATCTTAAAACTGTTTCAGCTGCGGGATCGGACTACCAGCAGTGCCGAGCTTGCTCAGGAATGGCAGCAGGCTGGTGTGAGTGCTTCTGCACGCACTGTGAGGTGGAGACTCTTTGAGCAAGGGCTGGTTTCAAGGAGGGCAGCAAAGAAGCCACTTCTCTCCAGAAAAAACATCAGGGACCGACTGATATTCTGCAAAAGGTACAGGGAGTGGATTGCTGAGGACTGGGGCAAAGTCATTTTCTCTGATGAATCCCCTTTTCGATTGTTTGGGACATCTGGAAAACAGCTTATTCGGAGAAGAAGAGGTGAGCGCTACCACCAGTCTTGTCTCATGCCAACTGTAAAGCATCCTGAAACCATTCATGTGTGGGGTTGCTTCTCGGCCAAGGGAATCGGCTCACTCACAGTCTTGCCGAAAAACACAGCCATGAATAAAGAATGGTACCAGAATGTCCTCCAAGAGCTACTTCTCCCAACCGTCCAAGAGCAGTTTGGCGCCCAACAATGCCTTTTCCAGCATGATGGAGCACCTTGCCATAAAGCAAAGGTGATAACTAAATGGCTCATGGAACAAAACATAGAGATTTTGGGTCCATGGCCTGAAAACTCCCCAGATCTTAATCCCATTGAGAACTTGTGGTCAATCATCAAGAGACGGGTGGACAAACAAAATCCAACAAATTCTGGCAAAATGGAAGCATTGATTATGCAAGAATGGACTGCTATCAGTCAGGATTTGGTCCAAAAGTTGATTGAGAGCATGCCAGGGAGAATTACAGAGGTCTTGAAGAAGAAGGGGCAACACTGCAAATATTGACTTGCTGCATTAACTCATTCTAACTGTCAATATAACCTATTGGTACTCATAATATGATTTCAATTATACTTCTGTATGTGATATAAACATCAGACAAACACTAATAAAAATCAGAGGCCAGCAGATCATGTGAAAATATAATTTTGGTGTCATTCTCAAAACTTTTGGCCATGACTGTAGTCAAGAGGTCTGTGTCAGTACCAAGAGGGCTTTTAATAGACAGAGGGAAAAGATAAAAGCATAGCCAGGAAACAGTACGAGGTCAGGGTATCAGGAAAGTAGCAGATCAAAACACAGGGGTAAGAGAAAACGGATGGTCAAAAGGTAATTCCAAGATCATCCATAGAGATCAGGATTTAACTCTGAGCACAGAGTAGACAAACACACCACTTGAACAGAGCTACAATTGTCAAATATCTGGCAGTTGTCAGAGTTCTAAATAGCCCTGTAACTACCCAGGATAGATGACACCTGGAGGAGATCCCAGAGACCCAGCCAGATAGGATAGCTGATCAGCCCTCGATCCCATAAGGTGGCAAAACTGTCATAACAGCGTGCCTAGGACTCCATGAGTGATGGAATCATGACAATATCCCCTCTTCTAAGGTGGCCACTGGACCTCCAGGTTTACCAGGAAACCGACGATGGAAGGCCTTGACCAAATGATAAGCCTTCACGGCTCGAGCTGGTACCCAGGATCTCTCCTCCAGTCTGTATCCCTTCCAATGGATGAGATGCTGGAAGGAATTATGGACATTCCAAGAATCGACAGTCTTTTTTACCTCGTACTCAAAACTGTCATTGACAGAAACCAGAGGAGGTGTGGATGAGGGAGAAAAAAACGAAGGCACAAATTTCTTTAGCAATGATCGATGAAACACATTCGAGATGTGAAAAGACGGAGGGAGTTTTAATCTAAAGGCCACTTGATTAACTATCTTCATAATCTCATACAGGCCAATAAACTTAGGACCCAACTTCGCTGATGGCACTTTCAATATTTTTAGATGACAACTAGTGTTGAGCAAGCGTGCACGTTTAACCCCTTAACTGCTGAAACTAACAAGCAAGCAAGCCCAGAATGTGGCTCAAACATAGATGCCAAGCACACAGCAAATACTTGGTGAGCACCCGAGCGTGATTGATTAAACGGTTAAACGAGCAAGTTCGCTCAACACTAATGACAACCAAACCTTATCACTTCGAATATGGGACTCACTGAGCGTTTCCTCTCGCCTTTCCGTTTCTAGCAAAGCTGAGCCACCCAAGTATTCTTTTGAACCTCCCTCCAGACATCCCCAAGTCTAAGTATAGCAACCTCCACTCCAGTACACCCAGAACTCATCCTAGAGAATGTGTGGCGCCCTGCTGCGCATGGAGCCACAGAAGTTGGAAGGGTGCATGGATGGATTTCTCCACAAGAGGCCCTCACTACATGCAAACACCTCCACCTTCCACCTCATACCAGCAGAGGGAGCCCTGATAGGGATATATAAAGGGAAGGTGGAGCCAGGCAGTTCAGTTTGAGTTGTCTAGTTCAGTTACAGTACAGTTAGTGTTCAGAGAGGAGCATGCAGGCTGCTGTGTGAGGCAAGCTAGGCCTCCAGCAGCACTGAAGCCTAGTGAGGGCCCCAACCGTGGCCGAAGGCGAGAGGAAGTAAGGAGTGATCAAGGGGGCAGAGGAGCATACCAGGCTCACCCCAGTAAATACACCGGACACCGGGTCCGAGCCTACAGGGACCCTTTACACCCAGTAGGGATAACCGGAATCCCAGGAGGACTACAAGTCCCTGGCAAACCTGAAGCTAGACACGTACAGGACCAGGAGCCATGAAGGCCCCGACGTCCAGGGAAAGTGGTTACTAACCGGAGATCTTATTTCAGAGCAACAGATGGAGTAGAAAAAGCAAGACACATAAGCTAGGCACAGTTGCAGACTGGCCAGGAGCTTACACTGAGGCAGACACTGATCAGGAGGCCTTATACCCACTCCCTGGGGAGAAGTCCAAAAGTGCCCTTCACCTAGAGTACCCTGGACCGTATCTACCAGCTGTACCAGTAAAGGTAATGAAACAAAACCCCCTGTGTCTGTCCGTTACTCCGGCTGTGCCATTGTTCTTCCCCTGCACTACAACGTCCAGCGCACCATTCCACCATCTATCTATCTACACTGCCCTGAGGCCCCCTGGGAGCTGTACCATCTTTAACTGCCTTGTCACCTGCCTCAGTGGACTGCTGCAGCGCTGGTGACCTTCACCAGACACCACAGGTGGCGTCACGAATTTCTCTGAACTTTATTAGTAATCGCTACTGCTTTTGTGCACTGTCCACCCTGGGCCAGCCACTGTGATATATATACACTGTCCCCAAACAGTAAGGCCCCCGAGGGCGCGACAAATGCACCAAAATGGGGATGGAAACCATAATTACATAAAAAGCTAGGTTCCAGTAGACTCATTAGACTGGTTAACCCGACTGTTAAAGGCGAACTCCGCAAGAGGTAACAATGAGGACCAGTCCTCCTGCTGAGCCACAACAAAACACCTTAAAATTTGATCCAACTACTTATTCGTCCTTTCTGTCTGACTATTGGTTTCAGGGTGGTAAGCAAAGGAAAATGACAAATCAATCCTCAGTTTCTTACAAAACGCTCTCCAGAACTTGGAGACAAATTTGCACTCCCCTATCACATACAATGTTTAAAGGGATTCCATGCAATCTCATCACTTGATAGATAAACAACCTGGAAAGCGTTTCAGCATTCGGTAATCCTTATAAAAGAACAAAACGTGTTAGTTTACAGAATCGGTCAACTACCACCCAAATAACAGTCTTCTCTCTGGACAAAGGCAAATCCGTAATGAAATCCATGCACAAATAAGTCCAAGGTCTTTCTGGAATTGGTAATTCCCCATCCAGCCAGTTACGACAGACTTTAGCGCGTGAGCAAACCTCATAAGCAGATACAAAATCTTTAATATCATTAAGCATGAATGGCCACTAGTGTTGAGCAAGCGTGCTCTTTTAACCCTTTAATAGAGCACGCTCGGGTGTTCGCAGAGTATTTTCGGCGTGCTTGGCATCTATTTTTGAGCCGCCGCAGCTGCATGTGTCACGGCTGTAAGACAGCTGCAACACATGCAGGGATTGCCTGTTTGTTAGGCAATCCCTGCATGTCTGGGCTTTCATAAGATGTTGACGGTGAGTGGAGTCCCATTCTCATTGTTTTCCCTGCGGTGGGCTTCAGAAAAATGTCCGCGGGAGGCTACGCAGATTGAGATCTCGGAGATGTGAGATCACTATACGCCATGGGGCAGGATAGTCAAGAGGTCCAGGGTCAGTACCAAGAGGGCTCGTAATAGACAGAGGGAAAAGGTAAAAGCATAGTCAGGAAACTGTCCGAGGTCAGGGTATCAGGAAGGTAGCTGATCAAAACACAGGGGTAAGTCAAACGGATGGTCAGAAGGTAATTCTAAGGTTGTCAATGGAGAGCGGGATTTAACTGAGAGCACAGAGTAGACAAACACACCACTTGAACAGAGATACAATTTGGCAATTGTCAGAGTTCTAAATAGCTCTGTAATTACCCAGAATAGATGACACCTGGAGGAGATCCCAGAGACCCAGCCAGATAGGATATCTGAGCTGTCAATCACAACACTCACACCTCAGCCTCAGACTGGGTGGCAGATCTGTCACTCATAATTCTGACAGCTCAGCCAGCTCTTACTTTTATAGGGCAGAAGAGCTGTCATTCACAGCGCCCCTAGGACACCGTCAGTAGTGGAATCTTGACACCACCAAGTTGGCACTACTCATTCAGTAATACCCCAGTAAAAAACAGTTACTATGAAATTGCTGTGGCAGTCCTTTATAATAGGTGATACTCAGCTAGTAAACAATGAAATATTTGTACTTCTTATAATAGTAAATGGGAAAAAAGAACGCTTCATCATCATCAGTTTTTGAAAATGGCCATTGTAACAAGTTAGGGGAAGGGAGCCCACTCCAGCTCTCTGTTTAGCTATTCCAGATTGAACTAATCAAAGAAGCATTTTTTGTATTTCTAGTGAGTACTGCATTCCTTCCTTTTTGTATTATGTAAAGTCTGTTTTGGAGAATGTTATCAAGCAGTACTGACCAGTGTAGCTGTGAATCCAGGCCTTTAATAAAGCACTTTGATAAAACAGCACCACCACCCTTAGTGTATTTCTCACTCTGCTCTTACTTACTCCCGCTCTCCCCTATGTAAACTTCAACAAGCAGCTATAATCTGATCTTGCAGGCGCTTCACATCACCCCATTAAAATTACATGAATGCTCTGATGAGAAATTGTATATGGGCAACTTTAGAGTAAGGTATATTTATTTCAATTACAGAATGAGGAGAAGCTACAACTTTAGACAATTTATAATTGACCATAAACTACTGTCAAATATTTTATCTGAAAATGTCTTTCAACAAGGGAAATATAAACAAAAATTAGCACAAATCCAAAGTACTGGCTGTGTAAGTAATGCCCTGAAGATATGTAATTGTATAGTTTTCTATACAAACTGTAATCTGGAATTGTAATAGCGAAGCTGCACAGTGCATTTCCAACGCTTTTCCATCTCTGTTTGCTGTAAACAAATGGCACACTTATTTATTCATTTCAATAGTCAAATGAAAATCCCTGATGCAGACTTTTCTCTCCTCTTGTTAAAAGTGAAGAACAAATGGCATGCATTTAAAACTGTAAGGCTAATGCAAGCACCATATATATATTTTATGCATTGGAAGCAAGAAAGATCAGAATTATTAAAGAAGGTACAAAAGGGTATGAATATAACATTACAAAAGTGGTTACAGATAGCACTACAAAATTCCATGTGCTGGTTTCTGCATTGTAGCTTTCATACTGAGTATGTCATTTTAATGTAAAAGTATGGTTTTTATCTGAATAATAAGAACGCATTAGAATTCTAGACATAACTAATTTCAAATACAGAAAATTCAATGTAGTTTTCTTTCATCTGTGGGAACATAATTTGTGTTTCTTTTCATGCTACTTCGCTAGGAAATATATAGATATATTCATTTATCTTGCAAGCTATTGCTATTGGCATGCTCATTTATGTTTGCTGATTAGCTGTCACTTTATAGTATATGAATCAAATCTGACTGCATATTAAAAAATAAAAAAATACATTAAACATAGCAAATTCTACAGATAGTGGACATCATTTCAACAAATGGTCAAAATTGGTGTTTTATGGCTAATGGCTACAATTTTCAAGTATTATCTAGATGTACAGACAAGTTCTTTGTTGGATTTGTCATCACTGCATTCTTGGTCTTCTATCCTTTGGATTACGATATCGGAGAGAAGAAGACACAGGACAGGATATTTGTGTCTAAACATACTCTAACCTTTATTACAAAACACAGGGCTAATATACACCCTGAAGGCAGGAAACGGATTTGTCATATATGGTTCGATTATACAGTTTAGCTGAACAAGCGAAAAAAGCTAGTTTCTGTATGCTTTAAAATATTTAATTAGACTTATCTGGTTAGCAAGGCCATTTTATCTTCTTGCAAGAACACATTATTGCTACAAGAAGAAACATCTGGCCAGGGAGTACACTTTTTAGCAAGGACACGCTATTGATACAAGAAGGAACATTTCAGCTTGCTGTTTTTTTACCTAAAATAACTGTCAGACTTATATAGCATAGATGGGGTCTTTAAACTTGAGGGACTCCATCTTCTGCTATAACATTCCATCCTTTTGTTCCTTCATTTATCAATACGAATCTCTATGTTTTCTTTTAGTACAACGCTGAATACACATTAGAAAAAGCTTAAAAACCAAATAAACCGCAAGACACATTAGCAAAACCTGTAAAATAGCTTGCACTATACCAGCCAACCACCCACCGATACCTTTAAACCAATTTGCGGGATTTAGAAAGGAAAATCTCTGTGTGGAATTATGGGCCAAAGTTTCTGAACAGTTCACCCAAAAGTTTATCTCTTTCCATGAGACTGGAACAGCGAGAAAGGGTATGCTAGTGGACGTCACAGGGGCATGTGTACATATCCAACAGTTAGCAATGGTCTGGTTTTGCTCCTTTAGTCCATCGATTAGAGCAAGATGGTGTCTAATGAATCTATTGTCGTCTCCATCTGTGGCGCTCAACCTAGTCCATGCACCTGTGGTTGTAAGGATGCAGGTAAGTATAAACAATGTCATCATTCTTTGTCCGCTGGGTCTCCTAGTATCTTTTTGCAATGGGATGCATGGATCCAGGTCTCTTTTCCCTCTAGCTTAATGGCTGTACTTGTGGTCAGCAATACTTGAAAGGGTCCGTCAAACCGTGGATCTAGGCTTTTCCTCACGTGTCTTTTTATAACCACCCAGTCTCCAGATTGCAGCGTATGGCTGCTAGAGTCTTGATCTGGATCTGGAAGAGAACTGAAGACATTATCATGTACTTGCTTAATCTTTTTGTGTAAAGCCCTCACGTAAAAACTTAGCACATGGTTGTTCATATCTAATGCTTGCGGATAGAAACACCCTAGGCTGGGTACGTTGCCAAACAATATCTCATATGGGGAGAGTCCAGTCTTTCTATTAGGCGTGTATCTTACTGAAAACAGAGCAAGCGGTAAACAGTCCGGCCATGGTTTTCCTGTCTCAGCCATGGCTTTCTGAATTTTTAATTTCAATGTCCCATTCAGTCTTTCCACTTTACCACTACTTTGCGGGTGATATGGGGTGTGGAATGCTTGTTGAATTCCTAGAGCTGACATGACTTCATTCATTATTTCACCTGTGAAGTGTGTACCTCTGTCACTCTCAATTACCTCTGGTACCCCATACCTGCAGACCGCCTCCGCAAGCAGTTTCTTTGCGGTTGCCGCAGCCGTGGCTTTGGCAATCGGGAAAGCCTCTGGCCATCCTGAAAACAAATCAATACAGACCAACACATATTCCCATGATCCTGACTTTGGCAGCTGAATATAATCAATTTGCAGTCTCTGGAATGGATAGAAGGGCCGGGGGGGGTGTTTGGGGGGTGTTTTAACTACTCTACCCTGATTATGTGTAGCACATATCATGCACCCTTGTACCAGGTTTTCAATACAGGTGGAGAATCCTGGTGCCACCCAATGTTTCTGCATCACACTCATCACACCCGTTTTAGATTGGTGTGTCGGCCCATGTAGTATCTGGGCAGCTGCTGGGTACAATGCCCTTGGAAGGCATCGTCGTGTCCCTTTCCCCCACACCCCATTTGCTTCATTCAGGCATGCACCTTCCTGTAACCACTTATCAACCTCCTCCTTTTGAGCCTGAGCCTGCATTTGGGATAAGATGTCCTCCGACACAAAGTGGTTTTTAGGGGCACTTAACTGACGTACTGTTGACCCTTGTTGCGGCTTACAGGCTGCTGTTTTTGCCGCTGCATCTGCCATTGCGTTTCCTCTGCTTACCTGGTCGGTGCGTCTGGTATGTGCTCTTACCTTTATGACAGCTACTTGTTTGGGTAGTTGTAGCGCATCATTTAACTGCTGGACCGCATCAGCATTCTTAATGGGGTGTTCTGCTGCCGTCAGGAAACCTCTTGACTTCCATATTGGACCAAAATCATGCGATATACCGAATGCGTACCTAGAATCTGTGTAAATGTTAACAATACTACCTTCCGCTAGTTTACAGGCCTCGGTTAGGGCCCTAAGTTCAGCTTCTTGAGCCGACTGGTGTGGGAGCATTGGTTCTGCCTTGATTACTGCATTGAGGGAGACAACTGCATATCCTGTATGGAAGGTACCTGAATCGTCCTGATGACGGGATCCATCTACAAAAAATTCAAAATCTGCATTTTGTAATTCATGTTCAAATACAGTAGGTAAACCTGACGTTTCTTGTGCCATCATTTGTACACAGTCATGAGGAACTTCCTCTCTTGGATCTTCCTTATAAAGCACAGTACCTGACTCCTCCTTTAGATCCGAGAGAGGTAACAAAGTTGCTGGATTCAGGGTAGTACACCTCTGTAAAGAAACACTGGGAGGCATTAACAGTGCACATTGTAACCTGAGATGACGTGCTGCTGAGAGGTGAGCGGGTTGCACTTGGTTCAATATAGTGTAGACATCATGAGGTGTTAGAATGGTGAGCGGGTGATCTAGAACAATGTCTGCAGATTTATGGAGTAATAGTCCAACAGCATGCAGAGCACGTACACAGGATGGTGCACCTCTGGCTACCGCGTCTAATCTGCCACTAAAGTAGGCAACAGGTCTCTGATTATCACCGTGTGTTTGAGTTAAAACTCCTGCTGCATGTCCAGCTTGTCCATGAAGGTACAGAGTAAATGGGAGCTCATAATTAGGGGTACCCAAAGCTGGAGCGGCCAAAATACGGTTCTTGAGAGAATAAAAACAGTCTATTGCCTCTGGTGTTAGTACAAAAGGTGTTGGAGTAAGACAGTCATAGAGGGGCTACATCAAAATAGAGACGGCGTGAACCCACTGTCTGCAATAGGAAACAAGTCCAAGAAAAGTTCTGAGGGCTGCAACATTAATGGGGACGGTGAATGCCTGTACTGCTTGTTTACGTGCATTTGTCAAATGACGAGCTCCTGGTGTAATGCAATGTCCCCAAAAGGTGACTGAAGATTTACAAAACTGAAGCTTATCTTTCGATGCCTTGCAGCCAGCGTGATAGAGAAACAACATAAGCGATATAGTTGCACTATGACATTGTTTCCTGGAGGGGGCACAAATGAGCAGGTCATCGACATATTGCAAAACAACGATATGTGGTTCAGACCATCCCTCCAGTATTTCCTGCAGACTTGCAGTGTACATTGTGGGTGAATTCTGGGCACCCTGTGGCAACACTGTCCATGTATATTGACTACCCTGGAATGTGAAAGCAAACAAGTACTGGCAGTCAGGATGTAATGGTACACTGAAAAATGCATTTACCAAATCGACCACTGAAAAGCAAAGAGAGTTAGAAGGTATCTGTGACAGGAGAGTATTGTTATAACTCTCCTGTTAGGTTTTTTTTAGTTTGCTGGTCACATGACCATTTTTGCCTATTTAATCCGGCTCCGCCCTCCTGGTCTTGCTGGACTTCATTGTATTTACTACTCTTGAGCTAGCTTGGTGCTCTGTTGCCGTTCTCTGTTTGTTTTGCTAGGTCTTCTGACCTCTATGCTTTTTGTTGTGTGTTTGTCTTTGACTGCTAGTATTTCTGCTAGGAGGTGTCCAACTTATCTCAGTCCCTAGTTCTTGTAGGGATCCCTCCCTCACATCTATAGGTCTTCGTTCAGACTAGCCGAGGACTTTAGCGGGTCCGATCGCAGAATCAGGTTCCCCGTTACATCGTAGGGATCTAGTTTAGTTCTATTGTAGGGACAGTTCTCCTGTCTTTCCTTAGTCCCTGTAGCAGATCATAACAGTAAGTCCAGCCCTAAAAGAAAAAAAAAAAGAAAAATTTTCTCTAAGGAAAGACCTCCAGTTTTCCATCATGGTCTCGGTTCAAGATTTGGCTCAACGCCTGCAGGGACTCTCTCTGGAGGTGGCCAAGCTCCAACAACACGTGAGTAGCTGTTCTGGAGCACATTTTGTGGAAACAAAGGTACGTCTGCCTGATTTATTTTTTGGCGAACAACAAGATTTTTTTTCTTTTAAAAATGCTTGTTTATTGTATTTTCGTTTGAGACCCGGATCCTCTGGTGATGAATCACAGCGCATAGGGTTCATAATGTCACTTTTGTGCAAAGATCCTCAGGGATGGGCCTTCTCTCTCCAACCTAGTGATCCGTGCTTTAGATCAGTGGATAGTTTTTTTTCTGCTTTGGGTTTGTTGTATGATGATCCTGATCGTGTCTCATCTGCTGAGTCTGAATTGAGACGTTTGAGGCAGGGATCAGGTAATGTGGAAAAATATTGTTCTCACTTCCGTCGGTGGTCTGCCCAGGTGGGGTGGAACGATTCAGCTTTGAAAAGCTTGTTTCTTGCAGGGCTAGGTGAAAGGGTTAAGGATTTACTGATTGCTTATCCCACACCTGGAAACTTGCAGGAGGCTATGCAATTAGCTATACGGGTGGACAGGAGACTGCGTGCAAGGGTTAATGAGAGCAAATCCTCTGCTATGTCAGCTCCGAGTCTTGAGAGGGTCTGTGCTGACAATGGAGAGCCGATGGAGATTGGGGCGATGCCACCCCGCTCTCAGGAAAAAGATCGCAGGCTTTCTGAAGGCTTGTGCTTCTATTGCGGAAATTCTGGTCATTTTATTAAGAACTGTGTGCTTTGTTTGAAGAAAGAAAAAAAAATGGTCAGTTATGCCCGTATTGCCTGTTTAAATTCTAAGGGAGTATTCCTATCTGCCACTACTGCTGCTCAGGATGAATTAATTGAATTTCGGGTATTTGTGGATTGTGGTTCTACTCTGAATGTGATTGATGGGGGATTCTTGGAAAAACTTAGATTAGAACCTAAAACTTTGTCATCCCCTATTGCTGTGGTTTCTGTTGATGGCTCTCCCTTGAAGAGTGTTACTCATAAGGTCTGTGAATTTCCCCTCACTATTAATGGTATTCACCAAGAAAATTTGGATTTGGTGGTATTGGATAATTTGCCTTCTCCAGTAATATTGGGGTTACCCTGGTTAAAATTGCACAATCCTGTACTGGATTGGTCTACCAATGAAATTAAGTCCTGGAGCCCTAAGTGTTATGACAAGTGTTGTAACGGACGTATTGCTGCTGTGGATAAAGGGGAA
The DNA here is from genome assembly GCF_046119375.1 of Phyllobates terribilis. Lineage (NCBI taxonomy): Eukaryota > Metazoa > Chordata > Amphibia > Anura > Dendrobatidae > Phyllobates > Phyllobates terribilis. The sequence goes on from NW_027362764.1 coordinate 461,254,518, forward strand.
TTGCCTGTACCTATTCAGGATTTTTGGAGAGTTTTTTCTGAGGAGGAGTCACAAATTTTGCCTCCCCATAGAGACTATGATTGTACCATTGAATTTGTCCCTGGAGCGACTCTTCCTAAAAGTCGTTTATTTAATCTTACTATTCCTGAGAGAAAGGCTTTGGAGGAATACATACAGACAAGCTTGGCCGCCGGTCACATTAGGCCTTCCAAGTCTCCTGTGGCTGTTGGATTTTTTTTTGTAAAAAAAAAAGATGGCGGTTTACGTCCTTGTCTGGACTTTCGTGAGATTAATAAAATTACTGTACGCAATCCTTACCCACTGCCATTGATTCCTGATTTATTTAACCAGTTAGTGGGGGCCAAGTGGTTCTCTAAAATTGATCTCCTGGGGGGCATACAATTTGTTGCGCATGAAGGAGGGTGATGAATGGAAGACTGCTTTTAACACTCCTGTGGGTCATTTTGAGAATCTGGTTATGCCTTTTGGTCTTACCAATGCTCCAGCATTTTTTCAGAATCTTATTAATGACATCCTTAGACCTTTAATCGGCAAAAATGTGGTTGTGTATCTGGATGACATTCTGATTTATTCGCCTGATCTGGAGTCTCATTGGCGGAGCGTACGTGAGGTATTACAGTTATTAATGGACAATTCGCTTTTTGCTAAGCTGGAGAAATGTGAGTTCGCTGTACAGAGAATTAGTTTTTTGGGCTACATTATCTCCAGTGAAGGTTTTGAGATGGACCCGGTTAAAGTTCAAGCTGTGCAGGACTGGCCTAGGCCTATTGGTTTGAAATCGATACAGAGGTTTTTGGGTTTCGCCAATTATTACAGAAAATTCATAAAAAAATTTTCTATTATTGTCAAACCGCTGACCGATCTCACCAGGAAAGGTGCTAATGCGGTTCAGTGGACTTCTGAGGCCATTGAAGCTTTGGTGTTTCTAAAGGAGAGGTTCACCTCTGCTCCCATCCTTATGCAGCCTGATGTGACTAAGCCGTTTTTGGTTGAGGTTGATGCTTCTTCGGTGGGGCTCGGTGCGGTGTTGTCTCAGGAAAACAAGGATGGAGTACATCCCTGTGCCTTTTTTTCAAAAATATTTTCTGAGACTGAACTTAATTACGATATTGGTAATCAGGAATTGCTGGCGATTAAACTCGCATTTGAACACTGGCGTCACCTCTTGGAAGGTGCTGAATTTCCCATTCAGGTTTTCACTGATTATAAAAATCTGATCTTTCTTGATGCTGCCAAGTGCTTGAATGCCCGTCAGGCTAGGTGGGCACTTTTTTTCTCGCGGTTTAATTTTTCCGTTACTTACATCCCGGGTACCAAGAATGTTAAAGCGGATGCTTTGTCTCGCAGCTTTTCTCCCATGGTCGGTGTTGAGGAGGAAGAGGAGAGCATTTTACAAGAAGGTGTTGTGATTGCTGCTTTGGACTCTGTTTTGGAGGATGAGATTCTTAAAGCTCAGGAGAATGCCCCATCTAACACTCCCCATGGGAGGTTGTTTGTGCCTAGGACCTTTAGGAGAGATTTGTTTGTTGAGTGTCATGAGTCTCGGTTGGCAGGTCATCCAGGAATTTCTGAGACCAAGAGACTTGTGGGTCGCAGTTTTTGGTGGCCTGGATGGCAGAAGGAAGTCATTAAGTGGGTGCGCCAATGTACTGTGTGTGCTAGATCCAAGTCTTCGCATGCTCCTGCTGCGGGGTTGCTTTGCCCTCTGGAGGTTCCTAGTGCACCTTGGACACATCTGGCTATGGACTTTATTACTGACCCCCCCCCCCCTTAAGGTTTCATGGTCATCTGGGTGGTCGTGGACCATTTTAGCAAGATGTGTCACTTGGTTCCCTTCATCAAACTGCCTTGCGCTAAGACACTCGCTAAGGCCTTTGTCAAGGAAATTGTCAGACTACATGGTGTTCCTACTGACATTGTTTCTGATAGGGGACCTCAGTTCGTGGCTCGTTTTTGGCGTGCCTTTTGTGACAGGTTGGGAGTTCATTTGTCGTTTTCATCTGGATATCATCCTGAGTCTAATGGCCAGACAGAAAGGAAGAACCAGGATGTTGAGCAGTTCTTGCATTGCTTTGTGGCAGATAATCAAGACTGGTGGTCTGAGTTTCTGCCACTTGCTGAATTTGCTCTTAACAACCATACATCCTCTTCTGCTGGGTGTTCGCCTTTTTTTTGTTGTTCTGGGAGACATCCGTCTTTTGGGTCATTCTCCAAATTGGTTTCGGCTGTGCCTGAGGAGGAGAGTTTTTCCGGTGATTTGGAGAGAGTTTGGACGGATGTGCGTGGTAATCTTCAGGAGGCTAACAAAAAATCTAAGAGGTACTTTGATAGGCAACGGCAAGAGGTTTTGTTTGCTGTTGGTGACATGGTTTGGTTGTCCTCTAAGAATCTGCGATTGAGGATTCCTTCTAAAAAATTGGGTCCCAAGTTCGTAGGGCCCTTTAAGGTGCTTCAGATAGTTAACCAATCTGCTGTTAGGTTGGAGGTTCCTACGTCCTGGAAGATTAACCCGGTGTTTCATGTTTCTCTGTTGAAAAAAGCTGATGCGTCTGATGGTGACGCCTCTGCCACTGTTCCTCCGGTGGTGGAGGACGGGGAATATGAAATTTCCCGCATCCTAAATTCTAGACGGTATAGAGGGAGTTTGCAGTATCTCGTCGCTTGGAAGGGTTTCGGACCTGAGGATAACTCATGGGTGAGGGCGGATGATGTTTCTGCTTCCAGACTTGTCAGAGCGTTTCACAGGAGGTTTCCTGGTAAGCCTGGGCCTAGGGAATCCGGAGGATCCTCTTAGAAGAGGGGGTACTGTTATAACTCTCCTGTTAGTTTTTTTTTAGTTTGCTGGTCACATGACCATTTTTGCCTATTTAATCCGGCTCCGCCCTCCTGGTCTTGCTGGACTTCATTGTATTTACTACTCTTGAGCTAGCTTGGTGCTCTGTTGCCGTTCTCTGTTAGTTTTGCTAGGTCTTCTGACCTCTATGCTTTTTGTTGTGTGTTTGTATTTGACTGCTACTATTTCTGCTAGGAGGTGTCCAACTTATCCCAGTCCCTAGTTCTTGTAGGGATCCCTCCCTCACATCTATAGGTCTTCGTTCAGACTAGCCGAGGACTTTAGCGGGTCTGATCGCAGGATCAGGTTCCCCGTTACATCGTAGGGATCTAGTTTAGTTCTATTGTAGGGACAGTTCTCCTGTCTTTCCTTAGTCCCTGTAGCAGATCATAACAAGTATGCGGGTTGGGCACAACTGGTGTTAGAAGTTCTGTGGCTTTGTTAACCAACCGGAGGTCATGGACCATTCTATATGCGTCTGGTTGTCCTGGCACGCTCTTTTTCTTTACTGGGAACAGGGGAGTGTTGCAAGGGGACTGGGTTTTGACTAGGACTCCTCTCTGTAGTAATTTTTGGACTTGCTGGGCTATGGCATTCTCCTGAGCCGAGCTAAGGGGATACTGCCTCTGTTGAGGTAAGATTGCTCCTGGTTTTAATTTTACCATTACTGGTTGAACTCTTAACCTACCAACATCTGTTTTGTCTGAGGCCCAAAAATCATGTGGCACAGCCTGCTCTAATATCAGGGGAAACTCATTTGTCTCTTCTATGCTGGCAATATCTAATGACATAATTTTGCAAAGGGTACTTGGTTTTAAACCTGGGGTCATGGTGACAGTGCCATCGGGATGATACTCTATATGTGCTTGTAATTAGGACAACACATCATTTCCCAATAGATTACATTGGCCTCGGGGCGATACCATGAGCTGGCTATGTACAGTAGCTCCTTGAATTTGCAGGGGAATTCTCTTAGTGACAGGGAGCAGGACAGACAGGGAATTGAAGGGGGTGGCAATGACATGATGTGAAAAATCAGTGTCAGTATATGGCCAATCACCTTGCGTAATTACTGAATTGTCGGCCCCCGTATCTACTTGGAAATCGATTTCATGTCCCCCTGGTAGGTTCACCTGCACTATACAACTGGGAGTTGGGGGTAAGGAGATGAGGGGGTTCATGTGCAAGCTACCCTCATCCTATGGGGGCGTTGTTTGGTCGGCTGGAGGACCCGTACTCTGAGCATTTGGATACGGGTTGGTCCTACAGTTCTTTCTAAAATGTCCTGGCTTTTTACATCCGAAACACAGTTTCTGTCCTCCTCCTTCAGTCCGTCCTCTGCCTCTGTTGTTTCTGGGGGTCGTCTCTACTATATGTATTCTGGCAGCTCTTTTTGCCTGCGCTATGTCATGTTGTGCCCCCTGAGCTATTCTAGCTAAATCTTCTGCTTTCACTGATCTCCATTCCGGTCTACTTGCTTTTACCTTCTCTACAATCTCTTTCTTTAGTCCATTCATGAAAGCACTTGCTAATACCCTCTCACTAGTCTTATTCCCGGGGTTGAACCCCATTTCTGACCAGGTTTTCTTTAGTGCATAGAAATAATCCTTAGGATCTTCCTCCTTCCCTTGCACTCTATCTTCTAGTGTAACTTGCTTTTCTGCTTGCCTGTCTTGACATGCTTTTACCAACGCTGCTGCGAATAGGACTCCAGCTGCTGCATCATTAGATTCTGCATCTACGGGTCCGGTCCTATTGGCATACTGTTTTTTTGTCTCATCTATCAACCTATCATAGCGGGCTTCATCTGACAATTTTCCCTTAATTACCCCTTGCAGCTCTATTCTAGTGGCATGGTACGTATCCTGTATGGTGGTGATCATTCTAGCGAAACCCATAGGGGACTGGGATGGGTCTGGCAGCTGAGAGATCAGTGCCAACTGCTCTGAAGGACTCCATGGTCTATACATTAACATTGTACGAACTTCCTGACCTGGAACCACTGCATCCCCCCCTGCTGCTGCTGCTGCTCCTGGTGCTCCTGGCACAACTACCGTCCTCATTGGGAATTGTCTAGCTGGGTGGGGTCTCGGTCCTCCACATGCCACACAGGTGTCTACTGTCAAGGCGTTCTGCTGTCCACATCTGGGGCAAACCCAACATTTAGGTTCCTGGGAATTCTGATACTGGGGTGGGGGTGACGTCGGGAGCGGACAGGGAGGAAAATCTGTCATTCCGGTTTTTGTCAGTCTGTAACGTCCGTCTCCTAATTTTTCAATCTTTCCTTCAAAATGAGCGCATGCATTCATCCATACATCTACTGTCCCTAACAGACACTTATCTTTCAGCCATCCATGATAGGAGTTAAAGAAGGATTTCCATTTCTCTCCATTCATCTCTCCATTCTCATTCATTCCCGCTTTACACAATATTTTGTCAATTCCAATCAGTGCCTGTTTCCCTTCTCTGCGTACTACTAAGTCTTTGGCTATAATGCCTTCCTTGGCATTTTGGTTCCCCATTTTTTTTCCCGGTTCTCCTCACCTAGAAGAGACTCCTCAGTCACTTAGACAATGGTCACTTAGACCATGGGCCACAAAGGTTTCTGAAGCATTCCACTACTAGCCTCTCTAGGACTTATATGCCAGCCAGAAAAACAGACCAAAAACATCAATCCCGGGACACATCCACAACACAATCATCGGATTCATACTTTCATGCTTAAATTCTCCAAAGGATAGAAGGCAGGACTGATCTGAGGGGATTCTACTGGTTCAAAGGGACCTGAGCCAGACAACAATCTGTTGAATTACCTGGGGAGCCGACCGCTCGGGGGTGAGGGAGTCTCTTCTATACAGTGATATAATTAGGTAGAATATAACAGTTATTCTTACCTCAGCGCTGTATATATCACCAACAGAGAGCTTCACTCGTCCCATGTCTCGGACCGGTCGAGCACCCCTGGGTAGATTAACTCAAGGTCCCTGTTCGAGGCGCCAGCTGTCGTCACTGCATTCTTGGTCTTCTATCCTTTGGATTACGATATCGGAGAGAAGACACAGGACAGGATGTTTGTGTCTAAACATACTCTAACCTTTATTACAAAACACAGGGCTAATATACACCCTGAAGGCAGGAAACGGATTTGCCATATATGGTTTGATTATACAGTTTAGCTGAACAAGCGAAAAAAGCTAGTTTCTGTATGCTTTAAAATATTTAATTAGACTTATCTGGTTAGCAAGGCCATTTTATCTTCTTGCAAGAACACATTATTGCTACAAGAAGAAACATCTGGCCAGGGAGTACACTTTTTAGCAAGGACACGCTATTGATACAAGAAGGAACATTTAAGCTTGCTGTTTTTTTACCTAAAATAACTGTCAGACTTATATAGCATAGATGGGGTCTTTAAACTTGAGGGACTCCATCTTCTGCTATAACAGATTCATGTGAGAAAAAGATGTTGCATTTCTCATAATGGTTATACTCTCCTCTAAAAACACTGCCTCTAGGAGAGGATAACTCCATAAAACAGTGTTCTGCAAAGATATCCAGAATATCTATGGCTTCATAGTATACAGTCTAGTGTATATACAGACTCCATGCTCATTCAGTAGCTCAGACATGTATAGGGCCTTAAACGTTTATTCTCATCTCCAAGATTCTACCCCAATATGTAGTAGGTATTATAATACAATTAGCAAATATCTTCAATAAGAAATGTAGTATAGTTCTTCTGATTCACTATGTCGCTTACCCCATGTGCAGGGCATTGCAGTAGAATAGGTATCCATGACCACTCATATAGTGACAGTTAGTTTTTTAGTGGTCGTAACTAAGGATACCTAAGCTACTACAATACCCTGCACATGATGTAAATGACATAGCTTATCAGAAGAACTATACTATATAATACATTTCTAATCTACTACATATTGGGATAGGATCTTGCAGATGGAAATACCCCTTTAAGCTGTAAATACATCATGAAAGAATAAAGCCTACAACTAGTAACATTTTTACCAAAAAGTAAATTTTTAAAAAGCAGGGGTCAGAATCTTTCTTATATTGAGAGCCACATTCAAAACTGAGAGATGGCCAAGAGTCATATTCTATGCTAAAAACTCTTCGAAGTGTGGGCATTTGAAGGTTATAATTCCCCAAGTGCCCCCTTTATAAAGAAATAATACAAAGTATCCTCTTATGAAATAACAATGAGACAGATACCCCTTTATAACCCAAACACCAGCTTATAAAGTAGCTGTAGGAGTAGTAGTGCCTGAGTGTCCTCATATGTTCCCTTAGAAGCTAATAATTCTGTGTGTGCCCCCTTAAAAGTAATAATGCCTCAAGTGCTCCTTGATAAAGTAGTACTGTTTATAAATCAGTAATGTCCATTAAGTGACTACTTAACAAGAAATAATGAGTGAGTACTCCTTTGTAATATTGTCTTGTGTGTCTCTAATAAAGTAATGATGTTACCTGTACACGTTGATACACATGAGAGTGGCAATCATTTGTGCAGACAGCTGTGAGCCATACATCCTTGCAAACCACTGGTATGAAGTCCATGCCCTACAGCAGGGGCTCCTAACATGTCACTCAGGAGCCAAATGTGGCTCTCGGGCCCATGATGTGTGGCTCACGGCTGCCTGCCAGCTTGGTACATTAGCACCAAGTCTAGCAAACAGCTATGAAGAGCAGGCCTTCAGATAGTAACGTTTCTGTGTATCCCCACATAGAAGAGCAGATCTGGTTGTGTCTATACTGGCCATTGGGGTGGAGAGATAAATATGGTAAGCTGGAGATAGGATGGTAACATCAGTTAGAGGGGTGTTTGTAACTGGATGTGATACAGTAGTGGCAGTAGTTGATGCCTGAATACTGAATGGGAGTATGGTGGGAACAGCTGGATACATGTACAGTGGCTTGCAAAAGTATTCACCCCCACCTGGCATTTTTCGTGTTTTGCTACATCTCAACCTTGAATTTAACTTGTTTTCTTTGCGGGTATGCATCAGTTCATGTAAAGAACATGCCTACAACTGTGAACATTTGGTTTTCTTTTTTTTGCGCAGCAAATAACAAATAGGACAAAATAACTGAAAGCTTCAGTGTGCAGAACTATTTACCCCCTAAAGTCAGTACTTTGCAGAACAGATGTCATCTACGTGGCAAATCGGGGATGTTCGTGGGCGGAGCCGATTTTTTTGCGCGAACAAGTCGGAACCCCGAACGCGAACCCGAATTTGAAATGCCGAACAAATTCGCTCAACACTAATTGTGAGCAAAGTCAAATGAGCGATAATAGTATTGTATGCTTTCATATTCGTTTATTCTTTGATAAAAACAAATTTAAGAAAAAAGGACTTTCTCATTTAAACTCTTTTTTATAATAAAGCCAACTGGGTGATCAAATCAGCTTCAATAACTCTCAATGATCAATTTTTATGACCAGGGAAAGTCTAGTATGGTCAAATATTTCCCCAGGAATGGCCACTGAAGGGAAATATAGTATTACCTGGTGGCCATGCAGCATGGATCTGTCTGACAAGGAGGGATCCTGAATAAAGGATCTATGTCTACGAGGTCTAAATACTCCATATTGAGACAACCTTTTTAACAATGTATAGAGTTTAATAATTGTATTTTTATGGAGATCTAAGATTTTAAACAAATTTTTCCTTTGTTACTGTAGCTTTATTATCTGCATCTAATACCCTATAATTTGTAGACGGGAAATACAAACCCTGTCATATCAATTAGCAGTAAGTAGATGAGATGTAAATGTTCCTTATCCGCTCACGCTGTATTCATGGTAAGGTTGATTGATATATCCATACTGAAGCAATGGTGACTTAAGCTTTTATTATGATGTCAATAAATAAGGTGCTCACTCTTGTCGAGTTCTAATAGGTCAAGCAAGAAATCATTAATTTATCATGTGTTAAATCTATGTAATGATTTCTGCTAAGTGCCTGGGGTACTAAACATTATGAAACATAACTTTATATATTTAGTGTTAATAAAAGAAGAGCAAATGATAATTATATTAAATTAATACAAAAACACAAAATAATATAATTGAAATATGTTCTCATATGGCACAACATATTGCATTGAGTATCTCTTTTTGTAACCTTATTCAATGTCTTGTCTGTTTTCTAAATTGTGATAAAATTACTTACATATTATCATCTGTTAAGTCCATAAAAAATGTTTGATCCATCTTTGTGTGAAAAAATAATATAGTTCACTTTTTGTTCTTTTAAATTAACCAACTTAAAAGGTGGATTGGTGGGAGAACATGGTAACATATCTACTATGACCTCCCACCAACCCACCTTATGAATAAAAACAAATTAAACGTGTTGCTCTTTTTAAGTCTTTCATCTTTAGAAATGCATAGACTACAGCAATATTGCACTAGGCAAGTAGGCAATCGTACAAATATGTGTCCTGGTAATATAAAGACAACTTGTCACCAGATCAGAAGTTGGCAGTTTTTGTTCTTTATATAATCCTGCTGCTCCCCTGAGTATTCTGCTCTGTTCTTTTTTTTAATTCAGGAGGGCGGTACTCACAGGATTATCAGGAGGCGTGTCTTTAGGTTGCATTATTACCCTATGAGCCACGCCCCCTTGGTAAAGACCATAAACATTTGCACAAAATAAAAAGTCCCACATCTTTTGAAACGTATGTTGAATTTTTAAAAACGAAAAATGGTTACTCAAGGTAGCAGTGAAAGTAAAATAAGAGTAAGAACTGAACACTTTCGACCTGGGTCCTACTTAATCCCATCCCAAAGTGGCCAATTTCTGTTTTTGAGTTTTTATTTTTTCTTCCCCTTATTCTCAGAGCCATAACTTTTTTTATTTTTCTGTTCACATAGGCATATTAGGGCTTGTTTTTTGTGTGGCAAGTTATAATATTGAATGACACCATTCATTTTACCATATCTTGTAATGGAAAACAGGCAAAGAAAATGGGGAGAAACTGTGAAAAAAACGCAATTCTGACATTGTTTTTTGGGAATTGTTTTTATGGTGTGCATAGTGTGGTAAAAATGATCTCGCAATATGATTCTCCTCATTACAATTATGGCTATATCAAACATGTCCAGTTTTTTATTATATTAGTGTGAAAAAAAAAATCATAAATTAAAAAAAAAAAATTGCAGTGTTGTATCACTTTTTACCGAGACCCATAGCATTTTCATTTTTCAGTTAATGGAGCTATGTTATGGCTTATTTTTTTGTCTGGCAAGACGACGTTTTTATTGATATCAATTTGGGATTGATATGATAATTTGATCGCTTGTTACACAATTTTTTGTGGTTTTTGCATGAGCCAAAAAACATCATTTTGACGTTCTTGAATTTTTTACGTTTACGGTGTTTACTGATCTAGTTAGCTATATTTATATTTTGATAGATGAGGCTTTTATGAATGCAGCGATAACACATATGTACTTTATATTTGTTTTCATTATCTTTATTTTTAAAGGGGGAGAAAGAGGAAACTGGAACTTTTATTTTTTCTTTTATTTTTTGATTTTTCTTTACACTTTTTCTACTTTTCACTGTACTTGATAGTCCCCTTGGGGGACTTGAACCTGCGATCATCTGATTGTTCGTGCTATATACAGCAATGCCACAGTATGTTGAATATAATAAAAATCACGGTCTCCTTTGAATCCCAGCCACATGCAGAGTTTCAAGGTAGCTCCGTAATTACTATTAATATCACATGGTCATAAGTATTCAGACCCTTTGCTCAGACACTCATATTTAAGTCACATGCTGTCAATTTCCTTGTGATCCTCCTTGAGATGGTTCTACTCCTTCAATGGAGTCCAGCTGTGTTTAATTAAACTGATAGGACTTGATTTGGAAAGGCACAAATCTGTCTATATTAGACCTCACAGCTCACAGTGCATGTCAGACCAAATGAGAATCATGAGCTCAAAGAAACTGCCCAAGGAGCTCAGAGACAGAATTGTGGCAAGGCACAGATCTGGCCAAGGTTACAAAAAAATTTCTGCATTACTCAAGGTTCCTAAGAGCAGAGTGGCCTCCATAATCCTTAAATGTAAGAAGTTTGGGACCACCAGAAGTCTTCCTAGATCTGGCCTTCCAGCCAAACTGAGCAATCGTGGGAGAAAAGCTTTGGTGAGAGAGGTAAAGAAGAACCCCAAGATCACTGTGGCTGAGCTCCTGAGATGCAGTAGGGCGATGGGAGAAAGTTCCACAAAGTCAACTATCACTGCAGCCCTCCACCAGTCGGGCCTTTATGGCAGAGTGGCCCGACAGAAGCCTCTCCTCAGTGCAAGACATATGAAAGCCCGCATAGAGTTTGCTCAAAAACACATGAAGGACTCCCAGACTATGATAAATAAGATTCTCTGGTCTGATGAGACGAAGATAGAACTTTCTGGTGATAATTCTAAGCAGTATGTGTGGAGAAAACCAGGCACTGCTCATCACCTGCCCAATACAATCCCAACAGTGAGACATGGTGGTAGCAGCATCATGCTATGGGGGTACATGTACTGTGAATGTCGTGAGAGGGTTAAGAGACTTCTGTAAATCCTGTGTTTTCCTTTACAGCATACATGTTAAACTCTGGCCCGCGGGCCAAATCTGGCCCACAGTGTAATTATATTTAGCCTGCGAATAAATACCAAATGTCTAGTAGAACTGGCCGACTAGTAGACAGTGCATGCTAATACCTCAGATCTCACATTTCCAGTCTGGCATGCTACCTGGTTACTACAAGGCTGTTTACAACATGCCCCATAGTAATGCAATGCCCAACTACTTCCTGACCGGCATTCAGCTGAGCTGGATACTCCTTCCTTTTCTCCCTACATCAGTGCACACTCCCCATGTGCTCTCCCATACATCTCAGCACGCATAGCGCCTACTACCCTCTATCTCCTCCACAAGATGGGCACAAGCATGCCATCGAGCCGATGCGCTCATGTCATGATTTAATACAGTTTTAAATAACCACAAATGGGGGCGAATGTCTGGCAAAGGTATGCTGTCTTATCCAAGAGGACTAAAGGGGCAAAACCCTACTTGAACTAACCCCCTTATAGCAGGTCTCTAAAACTTAGCTCTTGTTGTACTACAGGGTGGGCCATTTATATGGATACACCTAAATTAAATGGGAATGGTTGGTGATATCAACTTCCTGTTTGTGGCACATTAGTATATGGGAGGGGGAAAACTTTTCCAGATGGGTGGTGACTAGTGTTGAGCCACCCCCGTAGTGTTCGAGTTCGGTTCGGTTCGTCGAACACCCGTGTGTTCGCCGAACTGTTCGTCTAACTGTTCGTCGAACACCTTCGAACACCGTTAAAACCAATGGCAGGCAAACAAAAACACATAGAAACACATAGAAAACACCTTCAAAGGTGTCCAAAAGCTGACAAACTGCTCAGAAGACACAACTAACACATGGAAAAGTGACAAGTACATATAGTCATGCGAAAAGAAAAGAGGTGGAGGAGTAAAAGGAGGGGGAGACACAGATATAGGCATGTCATGCCCTTCTAAAATCCAAAAAGTGAGAAGCCGAGACGGCCAGTCCGCTCCTGTCCGTGCCACCTCCGTGTCGCGGGGTTTGTGCCAGAGCCGCGGTGAACCCTGACGGCCAGCCCCCCTCTCCCAATACTGGTGCCTGTCCGCTGGTGGGTCGAGAGAGCCCCCCTGTGGAGGAGGCAGCTCTAAGCTTTTTAATTTAAATTGTCCCTCTAATTTGAATGAATACACTTTAAATCCATTTACAAGGATCTATTGGAGGGCAAGTCTCATGCCAGCAGCCGCGTAATTCCAGCTCCAGTAGCGTCCACTAAAGCTGCTGCAGTTAAAAAGCTTTTATAAGGATCGAGCTCGGCTGTCCACCGCAAGGCATCCTAGTGCCAGTCCCAGCCCCTATGCCTTGGGGTGCCTCCTGATGCTCTTCACTAAGTATCCCGTGGTCCCGAAGCATTTCCTTTGAAAAAATTAAGTGTCCAAACTACAGGTGGTGTAGCTTGCTTAACAGCCGGGATAATCCGCTGACTAGCAGACACTGCAACTAGGCACAAAGTATTTCCTGGGCTAGATGCAGTTAAAAATTTGTAAGTAGATACTCTCGTTGGATGCTGAGAAAGCATTCCATAGAGTCTCCTGGCACGCCATATATGATTCTCTTAAAAAGCTTGGGGTAGGGGTCTAGGGGACCCTTTTATAGCCAAAATCACGGCCCTGTATCACAATACGTCACCTAGGCTGAAGATAAATGGAACTGTAGCACCGAGGGCTCGGTTGCTACAGACGTATTGCACCTCACCCAGAGGTGTGATATCTCACTCTCAGATAAGGATGGAGTGTGGATCAGGACCAGACACCTGCATGCATTACACCACATTGCCGTGGGGCAGGGCGACCAATATGCCCCTGAGATGGGCACGACAGTCCCTGTCCCTGGCTGGAGTGGGGGGAGGGAACACTGAGGAAGGGGAACCCTGCAGTGCAGGAGCAGGGAGGAAGCAGTTCCTGGGTGCATTGAGAAGGGAGTATAAAAGGTGGGCACCATCTTAGTTCAGTGCAGAGAAGTCTGAGCAGAAGTGGCAGGGAGCAGGGGCTCTGCATGAGCTCTGCTCCGGAGGCGGGCCTAGTAACAGAGGCCCAGGCCTGCAAGAGGGAGAAGGAAGGAAGAGGAGCGGAGAAGGCTCCAGGAACGAGGAATGAAGGGATCCCAGGGGTGCGGACGGGCGAGTCGCCACCGCACGCCCGAATCCACCTGCGTGGAGGGGTCAGGCCAAAGGGGGAGACCGGTCCCCGAACTAGTGGAGGCAGGAAACGACCCTCAGCTAGAAACCGGAGGCTCTGACATTTTATGTGGCGCAGCCCCTTGCTCCACCCGCTAGGAAGGCACCACATAGGGTCAGGGAAACTGGCGCCAAGTTTACCAAGAGGAGGCCCGAGGCAGCCGGACAGAAGTGTTGGTAAGAAAGGCCAGACAAAGGACACACAAAGGGGGTCCTGTGAAGCGCTCCAAAGTTATCTGGGAGTTGTCTGAGCCCCTCACCTGGTGAGCACAGTACGACGTGGGCAGCCGTTACCTGCAGACGTGGTCTGGATAATAAGAACTGTGAGTAAAGGCCCTGAACTGCATCACTGACTCCGTGTCGTTACTGCTGCTGCCCTGCACCATCACCCCCATCCTCCGCATACACTGCCCTGAGGCTATACTCCTCCCGTGGGGAGTTATGCTACGCTCTGCTGCACCCACAACACCAGCCTTAGCAGTCTGCCCTGTAGCGGCGGTTCACTCTGACCGCAATCCACGGGTGGCGTAGTCGGACATTTAAACATCAAAACCACATAAATAGTTCCGCCACTGGTTTGACCGCCCTGAGCCACGGAACCGGATCGCCGCCACGAAGACTACAACCACCAGCATCCACCAAAAAGGGTCCGGCTCCGAGTGTCCCAAGGCCCAGGGGGTGCGTCAGAACATTTTCATCACCTTTCACAATCACCAATGGGACAAGGCAGGGATGTCCTCTGTCCCCTCTCTTATACATCCTAGTGACGGAGCACCTGCTCTCATCAATTCGCCATAACCCCAATATTAGGTGGATTGAGGTGGGAGGCACCGAGTACAAGTGCTCTCTATTTGCTGATGATGTCCTAGTATATATCACTCAATCACATATATCCATCCCTGCTGTTATGGCTGAAATAGATCACTTTGTTACATGGTAAAATTTTAAAATCAATGCAGCGAAGTCTGAGGCCCTCGATGTCTCCCTCCCTAAATCCATATAGGATTCCATCCAGTCCAACTTTCCCTTTGCCTGGCCCTCACAGGGTATCAAATACTTAGGAATTCCTATTCATAGAGACCTCTCCCATCTATGTTATCTTAATTTTGGGCCCTTTATTGAACAATTCCATACAGACCACGGTTGGCAAGTTGGAACTGTGAGATTCACTACGTGCACCACTGGTATTTTGTGGAAAAGCACATGTAAGATTCTGCAACAGTCTCTGCTGATACTCCTGCATGCGTGCATCCCTTTCTATGGCAGGAATAATTTCTGCAAATTTACTTTTGTACCGGGGATCTAACAGTGTGGCAACCCAGTAGTCAGGATTATTTCTAATTCTCACAATTCGAGGGTCATGTTGCAGGTAGTGCAGCAAGAAGGCACTCATGTGTGTTGCGCATCCAGGAGCACCAAGTCCCTGTTGTGTTGGTGGCGAGGTAACAATCATGCTTCCTTCCTCTGTCCTCTCCCCCCAACCTCGCACAACAGAAATGTGATCAAGGTCTCCCTCATCTGATGAGTCTTCCATCAGTTCGTCCTCCACTTCTTCCTGGGCTCCTGCACCTTCCTCACTAGTTTGGCTGCTACCATGCGCCCTGGTAAAATCATCTCCCCCACCCTCACATGCCTGCCGCCCTGGTGCTGCCGACCGTCTGGACCTTGCAGATGTTAGCCCTTCCGCATACAACTCCTCCTCCTCTACTTCCTCCACCTCCTCTTGTGCCACCACCTGACTCCGAATTCTGTTTAACATGTGCTCCAGCATGTAAATCACCGGAATAGTCATGCTGATAATGGCATCGTCAGCACTAAACATCTTCGTCGCCATTTCAAAACTGTGCAGAAGGGTGCATAGGTCCCTGATCTGAGACCACTCCTCCAGCGTGATTTGCCCCACCTCTGAATCTCGTTGGCCCAGGCTATACGTCAGAACGTATTGCACCAGGGCTTGTCGGTGCTGCCACAGTCGCTGCAACATGTGCAGAGTTGAATTCCACCGGGTAGGCACATCGCATTTTAGCCGGTGAAGTGGCAGGCCCAACGACTTCTGTAGAGATGTAAGTCGCTGAGCTGTGGGATGCGAACGGCGGAAGTGAGCACACAGCGACCGTGCCCTCTGCAGAAGGCCATCTAGTCTGGGATAGTGGGCTAAAAATTGCTGGACAACCAGGTTCAACACGTGAGCCATACAAGGCACGTGTGTGACATTGCCCCGGCGAAGGGCCGCACCCAGGTTTGCAGCATTGTCGCACACGGCCTTCCCTGGTTTCAGGTCCAGTGGAGACAACCATTCATGAAATTGGTTCTCCAGAGCTGACCACAACTCCTCAGCTGTGTGACTCACATTTCCCAGACATTTCAATGTAAAAACCGCCTGATGACGTTGAGCCCTACTGCCAGCATAGTAAGGAGGTGTGCAGGATCCCTTCTGCGCAGTTAGAAAGCTTGTGGCATGACCAGACAGGCTTTGGGTGCAGGTGGAAGACCGAGAGGAGGTTGAGGAGGCAGAAGCAGTGGAGGAAAAATGACATAAAGAGGATTGACGCAGAACTCGTGGGGACGGCAAGACTTGGACAGCAGCCCCTTGTCCTGCTGTCACCATAGTTACCCAGTGCCCAGTCAGCGACATGTAACGCCCCTGTCCATGCCTACTCGTCCAAGTGTCTGTGGTGAAATGCACCCTGTCACACACAGAGTTTCTCAAAGAAGCGGTGATGTTGTGTGCGACATGCTGTTGGAGCGCAGGCACACCTTTCTTTGAGAAGTAGTGCCGACTGGGCATCTGGTACTGGGGCACTGCGACGGACATAAGGTCTCGAAAATCCTCTGTGTCCACCAGGCGGAAAGGCAGCATTTCTGTAGCCAAGAGCTTGCAGATGGTGAAATTCAACCTCTTAGCTTTCTCATGGCTAGGAGGAAATGGTCTTTTACTTGTCCACATCTGAGGGACCGAGGGCTGGCTATTGTGCTTAGACGGGGTTGATAAGGGTGTCCCCGGCAAACTGCCGGTCTGTGAGGAAGATGCAGGCGGACATGTTAGGTTGCCTTGATCCAAAGGTGGTGCTATCGATGTCGGACAGCGCTCAAGACCAGCTGGTGTTACCAACTCCAAAGAAAATGATGACCTGCCAATCACGCTGGCTGTTGCGGGTAAAGAGGTGGCAGGTCTGCGCCCCAAAACAGGTGTGACTGCTGTCCCCCCAGTCACAGAGGATGAAGAGGCCGCGGATGCACAAGATATGGCAGACGGTGGTTGGCCCGGCCGGCTAGACCGCATTGTAGCACACTGAGCTTCCCACTGCAACTTATGCTTCATGTCCATGTGCCGGTTCATGCATGAAGTACTCAAACTATGTATTTTTTGGCCTCTACTTAGCTTTTGCTGACAAATGTTACAGATAACACGAGTTGGGTCATCTTTATCGATCTGAAAAAATGCCCAGGCTATGCAAGGCTTAGCACCCATGCGACCTGAAGAGCCACCACGACTTGTGGTGAGAGGCAGAGTTGTGTTTGAGGATGCAGTTGTTGACGTGCTTCCAGTACTACGTCTCTGTCCAGGAAGGCGCAACCTGACCTCGTCGTCACTAGCATCTTCCTCCACCTCCTCTGCTGACCTCATCTCTTGGCTGACTGTGGGTTGACAGTAAGTGGGATCTCCGACCTCATCATCATCACCCTGTGCGTTATCACACCCGTCGTCCTCAGAGCCAACCTGTTCCTGCCCTGACAAAAAACTAAAGTTGTCGCTCCAATCAGGTATTTGAGTCTTATCATCGTCTTCCTCATTGTCTCCACCAACAGGAGTTACAGTTTGGGAATGAGGGTCTACATTATGGTCAGAACCTTCTGCGTCTGGTCCTGGATCCGACTCATAAAGATTCTGGGCATCAGTGCAGATCATTTCCTCATCTGGATTCACAGAAGCGCTGGAGTCGACCTCTGATTCCCAGGCTATAGTATGAGTAAACAGCTCTGCAGACTCAACCATCTGTTCTACCTCATACTCAGACGGGCAGCTGGAGATTTGGGAGCTGTGAGGAAGCAAGTGCGATTTGGGTGACACCTTTGAGGACTGGAGTATTTGTGATGTTGAAGTTGATGTGGAGGAGAGCCCACTTAAAGGAGCACTTGATATCCGTTGAAGCACCTGCTGTTTTTGTGCCTCATCTGGAATTTGTAGCGATTGGCGTGGCCGTAAGAAAGAGATCTTATCACATTGTCCGCTAAAAGAAGTAGACATTTTAGTTTGGCTGGAAGATGGTCTTTCTTCTGCACCTACCCCACGGACACAACCTTTTTTCCCCTTCCCAACACGCCTATTCCCCTTTCCACCAGCAGCAGGCCTTTTTCCACTCATTTTGGTGGTTAACTAATTCACAACTCTGGAGTTGTTTGCACAAAAAAACAATGGATGGTAACCGAGCAGAGCTGAGTGGCCAAACTGTGGTATTAGGCCAAAACTATTGGCTGGGTTAGATGCAGAAAAAAATTATTTTTAATTTGCAACCTGATGGAGGTCAGTATAGATGGACTAATAGACCAAGTCCCACACACCGCTAGAAGCCCAAATATTTTTTCAGAGCTAGATGCAGAAAATTTTTTTATTCAATTTGCAACCTGATGGAGGTCAGTATAGATGGACTAATAGACCAAGTCCCACACACTGCTAGAAGCCCAAATATTTTTTCAGAGCTAGATGCAGAAAAAAATTATTTTTAATTTGCAACCTGATGGAGGTCAGTATAGATGGACTAATAGACCAAGTCCCACACACTGCTAGAAGCCCAAATATTTTTTCAGAGCTAGATGCAGAAAAAAAATATTTTTAATTTGCAACCTGATGGAGGTCAGTATAGATGGACTAATAGAACAAGTCCCACACGCTGCTAGAAGCCCAAATATTTTTTCAGAGATAAATGAAGAAAAAAAATATTTTTAATTTGCAACCTGATGGAGGTCAGTATAGATGGACTAATAGACCAAGTCCCACACACTGCTAGAAGCCCAAATATTTTTTCAGAGCTAGATGCAGAAAAAAATTATTTTTAATTTGCAACCTGATGGAGGTCAGTATAGATGGACTAATAGACCAAGTCCCACACACCGCTAGAAGCCCAAATATTTTTTCAGAGATAGATGCAGAAAAAAATTATATTCAATTTGCAACCTGCTGGAGGTCAGTATAGAAGGACTAATAGAACAAGTCCCACACACTGCTAGAAGCCCAAATATTTTTTCAGAGCTAAATGAAGAAAAAAATTATTTTTAATTTGCAACCTGATGGAGGTCAGTATAGATGGACTAATAGACCAAGTCCCACACACTGCTAGAAGCCCAAATATTTTTTCAGAGCTAGATGCAGAAAAAAATTATATTCAGTTTGCAACCTGATGGAGGTCAGTATAGATGGACTAATAGAATGATGCTATGCCCAAAAGATTTTACTTCACTAGGTGCAGTAAAAAAATTGGTATTCTATACACAGGTGGTATATCTTGCAACACAGATAGGCTACTCCACTGACTAACACACTCTGCAATAGGCCAAAAAGGATTAGCTTTGCTAGATTCAGCCAAATGCTGTGAAAAAAACTTGCACAGCACTGGCACAGACCTGCCTGGCAAAAACTGATAGGAACTGATGTAACCTAGTCCTGAAAAGGACTCCAATTACAATTAGTCTTTACTCCCACAATCTATCTATTTAAGAGCACAGACCTGCCTGATAAAAGTCGTAGGAAATGCTGTAACCTAGTCCTTAAAAGGACTGCAATCACAACTATTCCCTACTCCCAAGCTATCTGTATATTTGTGCGAAAATTGGCTTGAGATTAACAAGGTATAGCGCACACAGCAACAGCGGTGCCGTCTAACACGCAGCTGCAGCAGTGAGAAAATGGTGGCGACGGGGAAAATGGCTTGGTCTTATAGGGCAAGGACATGTGACATACACTGCCAATCACACATGCCCTTGCTTGTGTGAAAAAAAGCACTTCGCTCCGTGTGTGCGCTGCTGATAGGCTGACAGATTGCACCTCCCCACTGCAAATGCGGGAAAGAGAAAAAAAAATGGAGATCTTCATTGTTCCTGCAGAGATCCATCCTCTGCCCCTCCCCCCGCCCCGCTGTACACTCAAACTGCGTATTAACATTAATTTTCATCATTACTGAGAAAAAATCCAGTTATGATTTTGGTGCACGAACAGTTATCGAACATAACCTCGAACAGCCGAATTTTTCTCAAATTGTTCGTGTTCGCCGACCGGCTCGAACACCGCCCAAAACAGCTCGAATTTGAGATTGGCGAACAGTTCGAGTAGAACAACGCTCATCTCTAGTGGTGACTAGGGTTGAGCGAGTATGTTCTGTCTGAGTATGCTCGGGCCAAGCTCCGAGTATTTATAGCTGCTCGGTGATAAGGTTAAATCGCTCCCGTGTGCATGATTTGCAACTGTTTGACAGCTTTATTACATGGGAGGAATGTGTAAGAAATAGACATTCCTCACATGTAATAAAACTGTCAAACAGTTGCAAATCATGCGCACGGGAGCGATTTAACCTTATCACCGAGCAGCGATAAATACTCGGAGCTCGGCCCGAGCATACTCGGCGAAAGGGTTAATAGAACATACTCGCTCAACACTAGTGGTGACCATGGCGGCCATTTTGAAGTCGTCCATTTTGAATCCAACTTTATTTTTTTTCAATTGGAAGAGGGTCATGTGACACATCAAACTTATTGAGAATTTCATAAGAAAAACAATGGTGTGCTTGGTTTTAGCATAACTGTATTCTTTCATGAGTTTTTTACAAGTTTATGACCACTTATAAAATGTGTTCAAAGTGCTGCCCATTGTGTTGGATTGTCAATGCAACCCTCTTCTCCCACTCTTGACACACTGATAGCAACACCGCAGAAGAAATGCTAGCACAGGCCTCCAGTATCCATTGGTCATAAACTTGTAACAAACTCAAGAAATAATAAAGTTACATTAAAACCAAGCACACCATTGTTTTTCTTATGAAATTCTCAATAAGTTTGATGTGTCACATGACGCTCTTCCCATTGAAAAAAATAAAGTTGGATCCAAAATGGCCGACTTCAAAATGGCCACCATGGTCACCACCCATCTGGAAAGTTTTCCCCCTCCCATATACTAATGTGCCACAAACAGGAAGTTGATATCAGCAACCATTGCCATTTAATTTAGGTGTATCCATATTAATGGCCCACCCTGTACATTGGGATGTAAGCGATAATGTTTCTTCTTGTGGAGAGTGACATGCCTGGTTTGGCATGCCAATATGAGAAGGCTTATAAGCCTTGTAATGCTTCTCTGGGAAATTAAATATGCAAATTGTCTCAGAGAGGAAGAGGGCTTGAACTCTAGTGCTAGCTATTGGAAGCAGCAATCGTAAATGTCACTAATGAACCTTTAACAAGCCTTGCCATATGACTTAGGATGAAAACCAAACCAGAATCTCTATTTGCAGACACGTTGTTTCAGGGTATTGCCCCTCATCCGTGCAAAATATAAGAACTGATTTGGCTTCATGAGAGGATTCTTATTGGGATCTAAGGGGTAACATTTATCCTTGTGAAGAGTGACATGACAGCCAAATTAGAACTCACACTTTGCACTAACAGGGGGCAGCAGAAGAGGTGAGATGCTGCAGGGCCGATGTCTGGCTGTTGGTGGTGAGGCAGGGCTGCGTGAATTTTTTTCCGGTGGCCGCGGCCATCTTCCTGAAGCCGTGGGCCTCAGGGAAATGGCTGCCAAGCTTCCAGTCTGCGCATGCGCTGGCCCGGGCAGCCATTTTCTTGTAGATCACGGCTTCAGGGAGATGGCCACAGCCACCAGAAAAGCAGTGCATGCCGCTCTGAATCACCCCCGACAGCCAGACACCGGCCTCGCAACATTTCACCTCTTCTGCTGCCCTGCTTCCTGCGATCCCGCTCCAACACCACCACAACTCCCCGGTAAGCTACATTCGAACCATAAGATGTACCCTCCATTTTCCTCCCAATTTTTTGGCAAAAAAAGTACATCTTATGGTCCAAAAAATTCGGTAGATTATACACATATATTGAATAATCTATTTATGACAAATTAGGATTGTCATTTTAATTCATTACCCCATAAAATAATTATTTTAATGTAGTACAATAAATACTAAGATTCATAAGTACATTTAATGATAAGGAAAAATGTCCTCACTTGTAGACATTTTTTTTATAAATATCAAGGTTGGCACATGATTTTGTCCAAGCTTGTAATTTTGGCCCTCCATGTATTTGACATCCCTGTTCTACAGGAACCTTTTTTCTATTTATAGCAGATTTGATCACGTTATTTGCCACCTCCCCAACAACCTCTCTTAGGCGTCTACACAATGAAGATTAACAATAATAAAGTAGATTTTGTATATGGTTTCAGGACACTGGCATTTTTCTATATGGATCCTTATTTTGGTGACCCTCTATGTAAATTGTGCATAATGTCTTTGACCTGTCATATTCTTACAATTTCAGCAAACAAATGAGAGGAGATAAGAAGCCGGGCTGATCCTCCGTGCTGGTCCTGAGGAAGTGGCAGTGTAGCCACGGAACGCGTAGGCCATGGAATATAGAAAGTTCATCATTAATCCTTGTGTGTCTCTGGACCAGCGCGGAGGATCAGCCCGGCTTCTTATCTCCTCTCATTTGTTTACTGATCAGCGGGGTCTCCTGCAGCGGCCATCTGACAGGTGCTTCACAGTTGGTTGTGACTCACACAACCTCAGAAGGTGAGTCAGACTGATTGTGGGACCTGGTATTTACTTTTATACAGATAAAGCCCTATGTGCGCTGTCTTTCTTATCTTTTGCTACAATTTCAGCAACTCAGTTGAAGTTTCTAGCACAGATTTTTATTTTGGTTATTTGCAATATATTTCCCATGTCCATAGGTGCAAGTTTTATGTTGGTCTATTTCTTTATTTTGATTCATCTCGCATTGAACACGTTCAAACTTAAGCATATTTCTGATTCATTATGCTGTGAAGAAAATCAGAGCAGAGCACATGTGGATAATGGTACATTTTCCTCCTTTTGATGTACTCTATTCAACATATTATCCAATCCAACGGTTTGTTTTAGTTATGATTTACCTTGACTAATAAAACTGTAATGATGTGATAGAAAAATGGCTACTGCTGTTTCGAAGCCATAGAGTAATCTACATAATCTTTAACTGAACTCTCAGTGTGTCCAATGTTCTTTGTACAGCTGTTTCTCAGCAGTACATACACTTCTAAATTCTGAACTGTTTAATCAAAACCTTCCAATGTTATAGACATTTATTTAATATTCCTTTAGAAAATGTATGGCGCTGTAGTCTTTTCAAAAAGTATTTTCATTCTGCAGTTTTGTCAGATTTATTTGTTTTACTCACTTATACAGCACCATTAATTCCACAGCGCTTTACAGACTCACAATCTAAATTCCCTATCAGTATGTCTTTGGAGTGTGGGAGGAAACTGGAGAGCCCAGAGGAAACCCAGGCAAAGCATACAAACTCCTTGTAGATGTTTGTCCTTTGTGGGATTTGAACCCAGGACCCCAGTGCTGCAAAGCAACAGTGCTAACCATTGAGCCACCGGGCTGCCCTATATAATTGTAAAGTGGTCACTTTATCATCCGCATAATAGAAATAATAAATATAATAAAATTCTGAAAATAATACATAAAAATAATAAATAAATATATGTAATATAAATAATATTTGGAAATAATTTTCAGTCCATGAGTGTTTTCAAAAGGAAATCCATGTTTATAGACGATGAGGACAGTTTTACATGGAAAATCATGAATTTCAATAACATTTAGACACCCATAAGCTTATCCAGCGGTAAGAAAATTTCACCATAGGGAATACTTGCATTTAACTGTTCTGGATTTATGCTTCCCACACAATTGTTGAACATGATACATTCTTGTGAACCAATATGAAGTGTTATCAGTGTACAGTGACCTAGGGCAGTGTTTTTCAATTTCTGTCCTTAATTACCCCAAACAGCATATGACCTATTATCGGTACTTTAGGATTACACATGAGAATTTTGACTTTCAGCATTCCCTAGTGTTTTCAACATTCCTTAAGGCTATGTGCCCACGATGCAGAAATGCTCCAGATTTTTTCCTGAGCGTTTCTGCATCTCCCTGGCAGAAAAAAACGCATGCGGATTGTACATGCGGATTGTACATGAATTTTCCTGCCAGGGACAAGCGGATGTGAAGCGTTCTTCACATGCATTTCTGCATGCGGGTTATCAAGCGCTTTTCCAGGCAATTTTAGCATCACTTGGAAAGTGCTTGACAACTTGGTCACACTATATAAATCCATGCAAACGGCATGGATTTATATAGTGTGACCGTAAAACAATGGTAAAAAATAAAAAAATAAATATTATACTTACCTTCCGATGACCCCCTCAGTCTTGCTTCGCTCCGTCCTGGCTTGCCGGCAGCTCGCGGTACACTACTCTGAAGGACCTGCCGTCACATTACTATGACGTCAGCGCAGGTCCTTCAGTCCACTGCGATCTGCCGGCAAGGGAAGACGAGCGCACCGCGGGCCATCAGAAGGTAAATATAATATTTATTTTTTATTTTATTCTTTTTTTTACAGGTTCTATGGTACCCTGGTCCGGAGGAGAGTCTCCTCTTCTCCAGACCCAGGTACCATCCGCACATTGGAATGCATGGATTCCGCATCTACAGCAGATGCAGTGATACAGAATCCAAGCGTTCCAATGCAAGTCAATATCGGCGAAAACGCAGCGCTTCCGCAAAATAATTGGTAGTGCTGCGTTTTTTTCCGCAATGATAATCCGCAGCGGAAATTTCCGCAGCATGTGCACAGCACTTGCAGATTATCATTGGGGAACATGGCAGGTCTTCTACCAAGTGTTTTTGGCGCTGCGGAAATGCTTAAAAAACGCATCGTGGGCACACAGCCTAATGTCTGACTTTGATTCCTAACAAAAATGAATGTCTTGAATTGAGTTTTTAAGTACTCGATTCAACCACATGTGCTTTCTTTTTCTGAGACAATAAAGATTACTCTGAGACACAACCATCTGAAAACTAAGGACTTGATTCATCAAAGCTTTCATGCCAGAATTCTGGCTTAAAAAGTTGCAAAATTTAGGCACAACTCTGAGTTTTATGCCAGTTTCTTCAAGGTTCATCAAAATGAGAAGAGCTTGAGGGGGACAGAGCTACAGAGAGGAACATGACAACACTGCTTGTCTAATTCATGACGACCTGGTGAATTCTGTATGCCAGAAGTCTCACTCCAGTCTTTGACTGTAGTAAGAGTTCTGGTATAGCACACAAAGTGCACACCACTCATTAGATATTCCAGATTCATGAAGATGTATGCACCTCTTCATGAATGAGGAGCATCTGATTCTAGCACACCCCCTCATCAAGACTATGAACAATGCATGTCATACATGAATGTCATGGTCAGGGTGTGCATGTATGGAGCATGCTCAGGAGCTGTGATATAACGGTGCCATCTCCCCCTGTAGTAGCAGAGATTGATACTGGCTGCAATTGCTGGTGTTTAACTATTTAAATACTGCTCTCACTCACTGACAGCGGCATTTAAATAGCGCAATCAAGAGGGGGACCGGTAGACTACCATAGCAGCTGGGGGCCAGCTGAAGGCCCCGTCACTGCCATCTTTGTACTCCTCTGAATAATTGATTGCATATTAAGGTCCCTTATCGGGAATAAAGAACACATTAAGATGCTCCCAACCCTCACTGCTTAGGTATAGCTTCTTATACAATCCATAAAGCTCCTCTTTACATTCAGTTAATATCTATAGTAGTGTCGACCCATGCAAATTATGATTGTAATGTATTGCATCTATGCATGTCATGTGCAGTGAGTATGATTGAGTT
This sequence comes from Phyllobates terribilis, assembly GCF_046119375.1. Lineage (NCBI taxonomy): Eukaryota > Metazoa > Chordata > Amphibia > Anura > Dendrobatidae > Phyllobates > Phyllobates terribilis. Next base: position 461,280,159 of record NW_027362764.1, read on the forward strand.
TGTGCAGTGTGAGTGTACAGGTATGCAGTGCATGTGTTAAATATATGTAGGTAACTTTCATGATTGTCAAACTTTATTCATTAGTTTTCATATTAATAGATGTAAAGTGTGTGGGATGCCTTGGGCGCCAACAGATCTTTTCTCCTTCACTGTGCACACAATGTGCAGTACAAAGTACCTCTTTTCCATAGTTATTACTTGGAAGGAGTTGTTAAAGATGATACATTGCTGATAATACACTCTCAATCCATTAAAGACTGATGTGCACGTCTTACCTTTGCACCCTTTATAGCTTAAGTCCCTAGCTGGATACCACCAATCAGTTTTTTGCTGGCGCTTATTTTGTTACTCAGGTTTCCATATAATAATTTGCAGTTGATTTTTCGATCTTATTAAAAAAAAAATAGAACTATTTAATAAATATGTGTCCTGAACTCTGAATATCTGATGCATGGTTAAGCAACTGTACTCTTTACTGTATAATTTTCCATGAATGGCAAAAGAAGCATTTCTGGGGTGTAATGAATCTAGAGTTATTTCTGTTTTGGAAAGATAGTGGGGATTTTGAGCTTAGCAAAATTATCTGTGAAGCAAAGAAATGAAGGTCAGTAGTACAAATTCTGCAACTATTCACTTTTTTATATTTGTAGTGCTTCCACAGTGCACACTAAACAGATTTAGCCTGTGGTAAGATTTATATTTTCTGTGACAAGTCTAACACCCCGAATGCAACACAACAAAAATGTAATAGCTACAACTCAGTCAGCTAAACAAAATTATTAGTATAAAAAATAATCTGATGATTATTATTGTGCATTTGGGCAATTAAATTATATAAGTGAACAAATATCTAGTATTTTTTTTATAACACAGTACATTTTTAAAATACATCAAGGCATATTGGTCACACTTTTTTTACAGTGTTTTTTTTCAACTTGAAAACAACATCATTTTAAAGTTTTTTATACTTATTTTTGTGACTTTTCTTTGACGTAGTTTGGGAAAATACTTAAGAAAAATGATTTCCCTGGGAAATGCTGCATTTTGGAAAAAAAAAAACACCCAAAACTTAAAAACACTTCAAGAGGATGAAATGATACAAAAATGTTTCCCTTCAAGCTAACATCTGGCTGCTGCATTCCCATAAAAAGAGAAATAGCAAAAGAGCACTAAAACAAAGGTGTTTTTTCTAATGTTTGCTACATATAAAAGCACCATTAGGCTCCTTTCTTTTTGCATGTTTTCCAAAAGTGTCTTTGCCAAAATACAGAATAGCAATCTTTTCTTGCACTTTTTCTATGAATTTTCCCTTTTTTAAAGTATTTTTGGTGCAGTTGTGATACATGATAATTTTAAAATCTGCCTTTAATGCAGAAACTCTTGGATTCGGCACTTAAAAACACAATAAAGGCTATTTACATTCTTTTAGGCTCCTTGTTCGACCTGGAAGGCCTATTTCAGACGTCCTTTTTTCACATAGTCTATGAGGTTGTTCACTTTTCTTTTTGCTTTGTTTTTTTTATCAGTCTCATGGATGAAAATCACCAATAGAAGTTTATGGGTTCGTAAAAGTTATGGACAGCTCACAGATGGTATCAGTGTGCAGTCCGTGTGCTTTCCTAGATTAACATTGCAATTGTAGGAGAATAGTGATGAGCGAGCATGCTCGGATATCGGGTTATCCAAGCATGCTCAAGTCAAATGCTCGTGTACCCACGGTCAAATGTGTCATGGCTGATTCACAGCCACTACACATGAGGGGAATGCCCGATACAGAAAAGAGAAGGAAATTTACTATATGCACTGCAATGCAAATAGTTTGAAGTTTACTGTATTTTATTCAGTAGTTAAAATGAACCTGTGCACTGATACATGCTGCCCAATCTGTTTCAGTGGTGTTTCAGAGAAAACCATACAATAAAAGCTGATTGGGACCGCGATAGCACTTTCAGAAACTTGTGTCTCCGGCGGCTTCTTCCTGCCCATTGCCCAGGATTGACAGGTCTCTGCTTATTGTTAGACTGATAAAAGAACAATATTGATAAGACTGAAAAAACCTTAAAATTATGTTTCCATCATTCTTGGTTTTACATTGCAAGATTAGTAAGATAACATTTCATAGTGCACATGGGCATTGATCCAAACATGTAACTCAAGAGCCTTTAAAGGAAATGGAATGACCAAGTCAGTCACCTGATCTCAACCCAACTGATCATTACTTTTTAGGACCTGTTCACATCACGTTTGGCCTACGTGGTCATGACATGTTTCATCTGTATCCATGGAAATGGCATTCAGATGGGTGCCTGTTAGAGCCACAAGAGAGAAATTCACTTTAATGAGGCACACAGAGTACATTTGTACTCCATCTGGCCTATGTTCCGGCAGTGTGCATCTTTTTAGGGGAGCAAAAAAACGTGGTCTACACACATTTTTGTATCCACTTAAAAAAGAGTTTCTGAAAGTATTCTTCCTGCATTTTGAAATCAGCAAACCATATATTTTTAAACAAAATAAAGTCTGAATAATTCAGAAATGGAAACCCAACTGACTACCTCACCAAGTGTGCATGTTGTAAAAATATTTTTGCGCACATAATTATTGTGATAGTCTAATATTAGACCCGTACAAGCCACCCGAATCTCTCTGCTGGTTATCATCCAGTGTCATCTAGCCAGATAGGTTGTGGTCCCTTGGGCATTATCGAGGCTGTGTTGCATTCAAAAGCTTAAAGAGCTCATTTGAATTTCATACGGTTCGATCATGACTAGTCAACCCTAATACAACAAAAGTGAAAAAAGAATGCTAAAACGTATCCTCTGCAATTATATAGTAGGTCAGTAGAATTGCAACTACAAAACCAGTATCCACAATTCAAGAAGATAACACAAGACATCAAATGACATCTGTTTCAAAACTAATTGTATTAGTCATGCTAGCAGACATCAGGTAATAACTCAAGGTGACTAAAAGCAACAGTAACAGTCTTAAAAAGAAAATGCACTTTCAACAAATTGTGCAGAAATCAATAGTACAGATGACTGCAAGAAACATTGAAATGTATTTTGTCAGAGAAATCACTTCTTCCCCTGAACTCACTATCCACAATGAAAAAGCAGCTCAAGTCCATTTTACTAAGAAGAGACAGACTGCAGATTTCTTGTGACACAGCCCATTATCCTCTATGGAGTGGGGAGGAGGAGTAAGGAGCAGGGAAGGGACAAGACAGAAGCAGACAGAAAAATATTGGGCAGAGCTTTATAACAAGTGTTTTACCTCAAATCAGAGCTTGATTCAGATCAAGACAATTCAGCTCTGCTGTATAATGTCTATGTTGCTGCAGCTCGTCTCTGTTAGCTAAAATGTGAATTAAGAACAGGCATCCCCATCTATATGCTGTCTATCAGAAGCATTGAAGCTCTTCTCATCCCCCCATCAACAGTGGATTGCAAATTACAGATCATTGGGAGGCCCTTGAATTCTTTTTCTGCTGTGGGGATCAACTTATATTTATATAAATAATGACATAGAAAAGAAAACAAAACATTTTTAACATTGCAAGAAAACACCATAGTTTCATTAAGTGGATGCCTTTTGCTGGTGATCGTGTGGGCACAATGCAATGATATTGGTATGTCATAGTGCAGACAGAGGTTAATATAAAAACATGATTTCAACAATAAGTCATTTTCTTATGATATTTCCTCAAGAATAATGTGATGAGACATTCCTCACAAGGTAAGTTGTTGCCTCATATAAGCTTGTCACGATGACAGATTTACTTGAAGTGTCATGAGTGCTCACTGTGTAGCATTATGATGAAAAATCATTGATTATATGACAATGAATCCCATGAGTTTTCATTCCTTGGACCTAAGACTGTCAAACAAAAGCACCCATATAGAAAAAAGAAAACTATTTATACATGATGGAAGTAAATTTTGAAACAATATACTGCACATTAAAATCTGTTTTAGATTTATTGCTTGTTGACTTTACCTAAGTAATGTGAAAAGGACTGTATAATGCTACAGATATAGCTCATGACATCAGAGCAATCTATTCAGCAAAAACATTGCCAATAGAGAACAATAACCATCTGTTATAATGCTAAAATGAGGTTACTGTTTCAGAGTTAGTATGATAAATTATTTGTCTCAAAAACTGTAATAAAAGCATTTTATTTGCACATACCTTTAATGCATTTTACTAAGATACTCCATGCCAAATGCATAGCTGAGAATTGCAAAGATGGAATAAAACATGTTTTTGACAATATTTAGTTCTTCGTTTAGAGCACATATGTCAAACTCTGGCCTGCAGGGCGAGTATATTTGGCCCACGACGCCAGGCGGGTCCCCCAAGTATATTTGTCCCACCCCCACCCGGCATCGCACTTTCAACTATATCGGCATCCGAGATGCCGTTACAGTTGAAAGTAATGATAGAGGAAGAAGCATCAGCCGACACTTTCTCCCATCATTCCCCCTCTTTATCTGACGTCTTAGCACAGAGGGTGTGATGTCATTACAACGCGCCCACTGTACTAAGTTGAGCAAAGGATCTGAAGACATCATGAAATGGGAAGAGGTGAGTATTTTTTAATGTGATGCCATTATACTGTATGGAGCACTATGTGGGAACATTATACTGTATTTAGCACTATGTGGGGCCATTATACTGTATGGTGCACTACGTGGGCCTATTAAACGGTATGGAACACTATTAAAGGTGCATTATACTGTATGGAGCACTATGTGGGGCCATTATACTGTTTGGTGCACTATGTGGGCCTATTAAACTGTATGGAGCACTATGTGGGGTGCATTATACTGCATGGAGCACTATGTGTGTATATATATATATATATATATATATATATATACAGTACAGACCAAAAGTTTGGATACACTTTCTCATTCAAAGATTTTTCTGTATTTTCATGACTTTGAAAATTGTACATTCACACTGAAGGCATCAAAACTATGAATTAACACATGTGGAATTATATACTTAACAAAAAAGTGTGAAACAACTGAAAATATGTCTTATATTCTAGGTTCTTCAAAGTAGCCACCTTTTGCTTTGATGACTGCTTTGCACACTCTTGGCATTCTCTTGATGAGCTTCAAGAGGTAGTCACCGGAAATGGTCTTCACTTCACAGGTGTGCCCTGTCAGGTTTAATAAGTGGGATTTCTTGCCTTATAAATGGGCTTTGGACCATCAGTTGTGTTGTGCAGAAGTCAGGTGGATACACACCTGATAGTCCTACTGAATAGACTGTTAGCTGCTTTTTTTCTTGCCATAATACAAATTCTAAGTAAAGAAAAACGAGTGGCCATCATTACTTTAAGAAATGAAGGTCAGTCAGTGCAAAAAATTGGGAAAACTTTGAAAGTGTCCCCAAGTGCAGTTGCAAAAACCATCAAGCGCTACAAAGAAACTGGCTCACATGAGGAGCGCCCCAGGAAAGGAAGACCAAGAGTCACCTCTGCTTCAGAGGATAAGTTTATCCGAGTCACCAGCCTCAGAAATCGCAGGTTAACAGCAGCTCAGAATAGAGACCAGGTCAATGCCACACAGAGTTCTAGCAGCAGACACATCTCTGCAACAATTGTTAAGAGGAGACTTTGTGCAGCATGCCTTCATGGTAAAATAGCTGCTAGGAAATCACTGCTAAGGACAGGCAACAAGCAGAAGAGACTTGTTTGGGCTAAAGAACACAAGGAATGGACATTAGACCAGTGGAAATCTGTGCTTTGGTCTGATGAGTTCAAATTTGAGATCTTTGGTTCCAACCACCGTGTCTTTGAGCGACGCAGAAAAGGTGAACGGATGGACTCTACATGCCTGATTCCCACCGTGAAGCATGGAGGAGGAGGTGTGATGGTGTGGGGATGCTTTGCTGGTGACACTGTTGGGGATTTATTCAAAATTGAAGACTTACTGAACCAGCATGGCTACCACAGCATCTTGCAGCGGCATGCTATTCCATCCGGTTTGCGTTTAGTTGGACCATCATTTATTTTTCAACAGGACAATGACCCTAAACACACCTCCAGGCTGTGTAAGGGCTATTTAACCAAGAGGGAGAGTGATGGGGTGCTATGCCAGAATATCTGGCCCTCACAGTCACCAGACCTGAACCCAATCGAGATGGTTTGGGGTGAGCTGGACCACAGAGTGAAGGCAAAAGGGCCAACAAGTGCTAAGCATCTCTGGGAACTCCTTCAAGATTGTTGGAAGACCATTTCCTGTGACTACCTCTTGAAGCACATCAAGAGAATACCAAGAGTGTGCAAAGCAGTCATCAAAGCAAAAGGTGGCTACTTTGAAGAACCTAGAATATAAGACATATTTTCAGTTGTTTCACACTTTTTTATTAAGTATATAATTCCACATGTGTTAATTCATAGTTTTTATGCCTTCAGTGTGAATGTACAATTTTCAGAGTCATGAAAATACAGAAAAATCTTTGAATAAGAAGGTGTGTCCAAACTTTTGGTCTGTACTGTATATATATACATATATATATATATATACAGTATATGTATATATTTATATACACACATATGTGTAAATTAGCCCCATGTATCACAAGAAAAGAGGCAAAAATTATTTGAATATATAATATACAGTTCTGCTCATCGTTATTGGCACCCATGAAGTTTAAGTACATAATGTGGAATTTCTGCTGAAAAAAATGAATCAAGTGAAGCAGTTTTTTTGTATAATTCACTCGTGTCAATTACAAAAGAGCAAATGATAAAAAATAATTGAAAGTAAAAAACAATGAGAGGGAAAAATAGAAAAACCTAAAACTTACTGTGTCACTGGTATTGGCACTAGCGATGAGCGAGCACTAAAATGCTCGGGTACTCGTTGCTCGGGCCGAGCACATTGGAATACTCGGGTGCTCGAACCAAGCAACGAGCCCAATGTAAGTCTATGGGAAACTCGAGCATTTTTCTGGCGGTCCCCCCGGCGGTCGGCAGAAGGTCAAAAATTGCCCAAATCAATGGGAACGGTGCTCAATTAAAAGTCAGGCAGGCAGAATATATAGGCAGACAGGGAGGCAGGGTATATAGGAGGGTGCATGAAAAACATCGCAGGGCAATTGGAACACACTAGTGACCTCCGATTTTCATGCACCTGTCTCAGGCATGCTTGCGCTCTGCAGTGTCTCTGAAGGATGAAAAGCTGGATGGCAGCGCTCAGCTGTGATGCAGCCTGTCATCTCAATGCCATCCCAGCGTGGGAGAATTCTCCTGCTCAAGCGCTGAGCGCAGAAGAATTCTCCCACACTGTCAGTGACATGCATGAGGTGAGCTGAGTTCATTGGACATGAACTCGGCTCATCTGGATGCCGTCACAGCCAAACACTGAGAAGCGCAAGCATGCCTGCGCTTCTCAGTGTCTGCGGCATGGCAAGCTGGATGGCAGCTTTTGGCTGCGATCCAGCCTGTCATGTGAATGTAGCAGAGCTGGAGCCATCCTGGGAACCAAGGAAAGGTAAGGATGAGGTTGCTTTATTATTTTACTTTTATTGCAGAAGACATTGGCTTCAGCTGGAATGGGCGTGATGGTAAGTATGGTTTAATTTAGAACATTAAAAAATTGTGTGTTTATTTCAATTAAATGACTTTATTCTGGGTGTTTGTGTTTTTTTTAACTTTGACTATGGGGTTAGTAATGGGGGTGTCTTATAGACGCCTCTCCATTACTAACCTGGGCTTGATGTCAGCTGGCATTATAAGCTGACATCAACCCCAGCCCTATTACCCCACTGCCACCGCTACAGGGCAGTGGGAAGAGCGAGGCTAAGTGCCAGAATTGGCGCATCCTATGGATGTGCCATTTCTGGGGTGGCTGACGGCTGGTGTTTCTAGCCTGGGAGAGGGCCAATATTCATGGCACCCTTCCTGGGCTATTAATATCAGCCCCCCAGCTGTCTGCCTAGCCTTTGCTAGCTATTAAAATAGGGGGGACCCCACGTCATTTTTTTGGGGGGGTCCCCCATTTTAATAGCTGGTAAAGGCTAGGTATTCAGCTGGGGGCTGATATTAGTAGCCTGGGAAGCTCCATGGGTATTACCCCCTTCCCAGGCTTCAAACATCTGCCCCAGCCATCTGCTTAACCTCCGCTAGAGACTAAACTTACGGGGAACCCTACGCCAATTTTTTTTTTAACAAATCCTTTATTTTAACACTAAATGACAAGTACAGTAGCCAACACTGTCACTGTACTTATTATATATATGACTGACATGTTTCTATCTATCTAATCTATGTGTGATGCTCTATTCTTTCTATTCTAAATTGTCGGGTACCGATGTATGCCGCTGATGAATTGCCGGCCGGATTTTTTAAAGAGATGGGTGCATGAAAACACTATTATTTTTTTTTTAAGAAATCCTTTATTTTAACACTAAATAACAAGTACAGTAACCAACACTGTCATTGTACTTATTATATATGTGACTGACATGTTTCTATCTATCTAATCTATGTGTGATGCTCTATTCTTTCTGTTCTAAATTGTTGGGTACCGGTGTATGCCGCTGCTGAATTGCCGGCTTTTCATGTTTCACTGTGAGCACTGTTCCCATCGATTTGGGCAACCACTATAATGGCACAACTACCATGACTGTGACATTACAGTGAGTGGCAGACAATCCCTGCATGATTGCATAAATAGCGCCAGACATGCAGGACGGGGACCTGAGCTCCCGCCCATGCATCTTGAAAGTTCTCAGCGAGCTCCGAGCATCTCGAGTACTGAGATGCTCGGGCGAGTACCGAGCAGTGGCGAGCATGCTCGCTCATCCCTAATTGGCACCCTTTACATTAATTTAGTGTGGAAACAGATTTTGACTCGCCTGTGGTAAATCACAAAAGATATTCATACAAATAGGTTTCTTCCACGTGGACAGCCGGCAGCACAGTGAAAACCGGTTTCTCTTCCTTTATTGTTTCCAGATCCCAGTAATCGACGATTCTGCTGCAGCTAGTATATACTTACATTTAGCTACAGGTTGCAACTTGTCAAGGTTAGTGCAAATTCAATACCTTGAATTGTTTCTAATCAGTTAAAGCCTTATGTTTTGCTCATTATTTTTCCAGTAATTCTATTCTTTGAAATTTCAACATAGAAGTTGAAAAATATTGTTTTACTGTTGGATTACTTTGGACCACTAATTAAAAAATCCTGAGAATATAACTTTGGTACATTTCCATTTATTTCTGAAGGTATTGTACAGTCTAGGAGAAAAATGAAGGGGGGCTAATAATGGTGAGCAGCACTGTATTACCGTTCAAAAGTTTGGGGTCATTTAGAAATTTCATTATTTTTGAACGAAAAGCACATTTTTTTCAATGAAGCTAACATTAAATGAATCAGAAATACACTCTATACATTGTTAATGTGGTAAATGACTATTCTAGCTGCAAACATCTTGTTTTTATTGCAATATCTACATAGGTATATAGAGGCCCATTTCCAACAACCACCACTCCAGTGTTTTAATGGTACATTGTGTTTGCTAACTGTGTAAGAAGGCTAATGAATGTTTAGAACGCCCTAGAAAACCCTTGCACAAGTATGTTAGCCCAGCTGAAAACATTTTGGCTGATTTGAGAAGCTATAAAATTGACCTTCCTTTGAGCTAGTTGAGAATCTGGAGCATTACATTTGTTTGATCCATGAAACTCAAAATGGCCAGAAAAAGAGAACTTTCATGTGAAACTCGACAGTCTATTCTTGTTCTTAGAAATGAAGGCTATTCCATGCGAGAAGTTGCCAAGAAACTGAAGATTTCCTACAATGGTGTGTACTACTCCCTCCAGAGAAGAGCACAAACAGGCTCTAACCGGAGTAGAAAGAGAAGTGGGAGGCCGCGCTGCATAACTGAGCAACATGACAAGTACATTAGAGTCTCTAGTTTGAGAAATCTACACCTCACAGCTCCTCAACTGGCAGCTTCATTAAATAGTACACGCAAAACGCCAGTGTCATCGTCTACAGTGAAGAGGTGACTCCGGGATGCTGGCCTTCAGGGCAAAGTGGCAAAGAAAAAGCCATATCTGAGACTGGCTGATAAAAGGAAAAGATTAATATGGGCAAAAGAACACAGACATTGGACAGAGGAAGATTGGAAAAAAGTTTTATGAACAGACGAATCAAAGTTTGAGGTGTTTGGATCACACAGAAGAACATTTATGAGACGCAGAACAACTGAAAACATGCTGGAAGAGTGCCGGACGCAATTTGTCAAGCATGGTGGAGGTAATGTGATGGTCTGGGGTTGCTTTGGTGCTGGTAAATTGGGAGATTTGCACAAGGTAAATGGGATTTTGAATAAGGAAGTCTATCACTCCATTTTGCAGCGCATTGCCATACCCTGTGGACAGTGCTTGATTGGAGCCAATTTCATCCTACAACAGGACAATGACCCAAAGCACACCTCCAAATTATGCATGAACTATTTAGGGAAGAAGCAGGCAGCTGGTATTCTATCTGTAATGGAGTGGCCAGCGCAGTCACCAGATCTCAACCCCATTGAGCTGTTGTGGGAACAGCTTGTCCGTATGGTACGCAAAAAGTGCCCATCAAGCCAATCCAATTTGTGGGAGGGGCTTCAGGAAGCATGGGTGAAATTTCTCAAGATTACCTAAGCAAATTAACAGCTAGAATGCTAAAGGTCAGCAATGCTGTAATTGCTGCAAAGGGAGCATTCTTTAACGAAAGCAAAGTTTGAAGGAGAAAATTATTCTTTCTAATAAAAATCATTATTTCTGACCTTGTCAATGTCTGGACTATATTTTCTAATCATTTTGCAACTCATTTGATAAATAAAAGTATGAGTTTTCATGGAAAACACAAAATTGTCTGGGTGACCCCAAACTTTTGAACGTTAGTGTGTATATATATATATATATATATATATATATATATATATATATATTGTATGTAATAATATTTACCGTATTTTTCGGACTATAAGATGCACCGGACCATAAGACGCACCTAGATTAGAGGAGGAAAATAGAAAAAAAAATTGAAGCAAAAAATGTGGTCACGATGCACTGTTACGGGGGAGCGGGTCTGCTGCTGACATTGGAATAGGGGTAATGTCCCCCAATTCTGATAATATCCCCCATCCTGGTAGATAAGCCCCCCTTCCTATTATACGTGGCTCCCATCCCCATCCTGAAATGCATGGCACCCCTCCATCCTGATATGCATGGCACCCCTCATCCCTATCCTGGTATGCATGGCACCCCTCATCCCAATCCTGGTATGCATGGCACCCCTCATCCCTATCCTGGTATGCATGGCACCCCTCATCCCTATCCTGGTATGCATAGCACCCCTCATCCTTATCCTGATATTCATGGCACCCCTCATCCTTATCCTGGTATGCATGGCACCCCTCATCCTTATCCTGGTGTGCATGGCACCCCTCATCCTTATCTTGGAATGTATGGCACCCCTCATCCTTACCCTAGTATGCATGGTCCCCCTAATCCCCATCAGGCTGTACATGAAAAAATAAACACTCCCACTCACCTTTCTTCTCTCCTCCAGCGCTGCATCCTGTCTGCCGCACTGATCTCTCCATGTGAGCCGCGCATGGCACAAGGAGAGATCAGCTGCCGGAAGTCACTGCTCTCCACGCCGGGACTGTGTGTGCGGGGAGCAGTGACTTCATGCTCCTTAATAGCCGCCACACTGCTGCTGCCGGGCGATCGCGTGTGCCCACTGTTAAAGGGCACGAATATTCACCCCCTCCCCACGCCTATGGGGATACACTGTGTGCCGCTATTAAGGAGCATGAATATTCAGTGCTCCCCACGCCTATGGGCATGGGGAGCAGTGAATATTGATTTTCTTTAGCAGAGGGGACAGTGTAGGCTGCAGCAGGCGGCTGCTGCCTCCTGTGCCCCACTCCTCCGCCGCAACCACTCCCACCAGCACAGTATATATATACAGTTGTGGCCAAAAGTATTGGCACCCCTGCAATTCTGTTAGATAATACTCAGTTTCTTCCTGAAAATGATTGCAATCACAAATTCTTTGGTATTATTATCTTCATTTAATTTGCTTGCAACGAAAAAACACAAAAGAGAATGAAGCAAAAATCAAATCATTGATCATTTCACACAAAACTCCAAAAATGGGCCAGACAAAAGTTTTGGCACCCTCAGCCTAATACTTGGTTGCACAACCTTTTGCCAAAATAACTACGAACAACCGCTTTCGGTAACCATCAATGAGTTTCTTACAATGCTCTGCTGGAATTGTAGACCATTCTTCTTTGGCAAACTGCTCCAGGTCCCTGATATTTGAAGGGTGCCTTCTCCAAACTGCCATTTTGAGATCTCTCCACAGGTGTTCTATGGGATTCAGGTCTGGACTCATTGCTGGCCACCTTAGAAGTCTCCAGTGCTTTCTCTCAAACCATTTTATAGTGCTTTTGGAAGTGTGTTTTGGGTCATTGTCCTGCTGGAAGACCCATGACCTCTGAGGGAGACCCAGCTTTCTCACACTGGGCCCTACATTATGCTGCAAAATTTGTTGGTAGTCTTCAGACTTCATAATGCCATGCACACGGTCAAGCAGTCCAGTGCCAGAGGCAGCAAAGCAACCCCAAAACATCAGGGAACCTCCGCCATGTTTGACTGTAGAGACCGTGTTCTTTTCTTTTAATGCCTCTTTTTTTTCCTGTACACTCTATGTTGATGCTTTTTCCCAAAAAGCTCTACTTTTGTCTCATCTGACCAGAGAACATTCTTCCAAAACGTTTTAGGCTTTCTCAGGTAAGTTTTGGCAAACTCCAGCCTGTTTTTTTTATGTCTCGGGGTAAGAAGTGGGGTCTTCCTGGGTATCCTACCATACAGTCCCTTTTCATTCAGACGCCGACGGATAGTACGGGTTGACACTGCTGTACCCTCGGACTGCAGGGCAGCTTGAACTTGTTTGGATGTTAGTCGAGGTTCTTTATCCACCATCCGCACAATCTTGCGTTGAAATCTCTCGTCAATTTTTCTTTTCCGTCCACATCTAGGGAGGTTAGCCACAGTGCCATGGGCTTTAAACTTCTTGATGACACTGCGCACGGAAGACACAGGAACATTCTGGTCTTTGGAGATGGACTTGTAGCCTTGAGATTGCTCATGCTTCCTCACAATTTGGTTTCTCAAGTCCTCAGACAGTTCTTTGGTCTTCTTTCTTTTCTCCATGCTCAATGTGGCACACACAAGGACACAGGACAGAGGTTGAGTCAACTTTAATCCATGTTAACTGGCTGCAAGTGTGATTTAGTTATTGCCAACACCTGTTAGGTGCCACAGGTAAGTTACAGGTGCTGTTAATTACACAAATTAGAGAAGCATCACATGATTTTTCAAACAGTGCCAATACTTTTGTCCACCCCCTTTTTTTGGTTTGGTGTGGAATTATATCCAATTTGGCTTTAGGACAATTCTTTTTGTGTTTTTTCATTGAAGACAAATTAAATGAAGATAATAATACCAAAGAATTTGTGATTGCAATCATTTTCAGGAAGAAACTGAGTATTATCTGACAGAATTGCAGGGGTGCCAATACTTTTGGCCACAACTGTATACCCCCCAGCAACATTCAGACTATAAGACGCACCCCCCATTTTCCTCCAAAATTTTGGAGGAAAAAAGTGCGTCTTATAGTCTGAAAAATACGGTATATATATACATATTATACTAATATAATATGTATATTATATTATATATATGAATATATATACAGTTGAAACCAGGAGTTTACATACACTATATAAAAAGACACACATGCATGTATTTCTCAATATCTGACATGAAATCAGAATAAACCTTTCCTGTTTTAGGTCAATTAGGATTACAATAATTTTTAATATTTACAAAATGCCAGAATAATGAGAGAGAGAATGTTTTAAGGCATTTTTATTACTTACTGCAAAGTCAAAAGTTTACATACATTTCATTAGTATTTGGCACCATTGTCCTTAAACTGAATGACTTGGGTCAAACGTTTGGGATATCCTTTGTAACGGGTCTGGGAGGCGGAACCTCTGAGCTACTATACAAGGGGGCAGTCCTTGTAAGGGAGCGGGTGGCGACCAGGGAAGATGGGCAGGAGGTCACAGCAGGTGACCGGGACAGTCTCTGAGTGAACGGGCTGGAGGTCACGGCAAGTGACCGGGGCAGTCTCTGGATGAACGGGCTGATGGTCACGGCAAGTGACCGGGGCAGTCTCTGAATGAACGGGCAGATGGTCACGGCAAGTGACCGGGGCAGTCTCTGGATGAACGGGCAGATGGTCACGGCAAGTGACCGGGGCAGTCTCTAGGTAAAGGATTGGTACGACCTGTGGCGGCTGATGATAGACGTGAGCTCACAGGTGAGCAGGCGAGAGTCTCTGGATGAACGGGTGGTCACAGCATGTGACGGCAGAGCCTCCAGGAAGACCAACAGACAGGCGGCAGATGAGCGCTCCCAGGTGAGCGGGCAGAAGTCTCTGGACAGGCGGGTGGTCACAGCACGTGACGGCAGAGCCTCCAGGTAGGCTAGCAGACAGGCAGCAGATGAGCGCTCCCAGGTGAGCGAGCAGGAGTCACTGGACAGGCAGGTGGTCACAGCACTTGACGGCGGAGCCTCCAGGTAGACTAGCAGGCAGGTAGCAGGTGAGCGCTCCCAGGTGAGCGGGCAAGCTGGTCCATAGACAGACTGACAGGAGTTGGAAGGCAGACCGTCGGACCTCAGGCAAGCAGGCAGGTGGCTGATGTGCGCTCCCAGGTGAGCGGGCAGGCTGGTCCTTAGACAGACTGACAGAAGTAGTAAGGCAGACCGTCGGACCTCAGACTAGCAGGCAGGTAGCAGATAATGAGGCAGGAATCTGGCAGGTAACTGGCAGGTAACTGGCAGGTAACTGGCAACGGGACCTGAGGGCTGAAGCAGAGTAGTGAACAGTGCAACAACATTGCTCGGGCACCTCCATTTTGGAGGAGGTGCCTTATATATGGTGAAGTCCTCCGGCCATTGGCCGGGGACTCCTTAGGACGGCGCGCGCGGCCCCTTTAAGAGGGAGGGAGAGCGCGCGCGCGCGCCCTAAGCACAGTGGCCGGGAAGGAGCGCGCGCTGCCAGCAGAGCGGGAGGAGGACGCCGGGCACGGAGCAGGGAGGTGAGGGGAACAGCGTCCCTGCCTGGCAGAGGGCAGGGACGCCGGCGCTACATCCTTCCACAAGCTCCTCACAATAGTTGATCGGAATTTGGGCCCATTCCTCATGATAAAACTGGTTTAACTGATCCAGGTTTGTAGGTCGCCTTGCTCACAACTGCCTTTTCAGCTTTGTCCATAAATTTTCAATAGGCTTGAGATAGGATTTCATATTAGTGTATGTAAACTTCTGGTTTCAACGGTATGTGTGTGTGTGTCTGTGTATATATATATATATATATATAGATAGATAGATAGATAGATAGATAGATAGATAGATATACAGTAGATATATATACAGTACAGACCAAAAGTTTGGACATACCTTCTCATTTAAAGTTTTTTCTGTATTTTCATGACTTTGAAAATTGTACATTCACACTGAAGGCATCAAAACTATGAATTAACACATGTGAAATTATATACTTAACAAAAAAGTGTGAAACAACTGAAAATATGTGTTATATTCTAGGTTCTTCAAAGTAGCTACCTTTTGCTTTGATGACTGCTTTGCACACTCTTCACATTCTTTTGATGTGCTTCAAGAGGTAGTCACCGGAAATGGTTTTCACTTCACAGGTGTGCCCTGTTAGGTTTAATAAGTGGGATTTCTTGCCTTATAAATGGGGTTGGGATCATCAGTTGTGTTGTGCAGAAGTCAGGTGGATACACAGCTGATAGTCCTACTGAATAGACTGTTAGAATTTGTATTATGGCAAGAAAAAAGCAGCTAAGTAAAGAAAAACGAGTGGCCATCATTACTTTAAGAAATGAAGGTCAATCAGTCCGAAAAATTGGGCAAACTTTGAAAGTGTCCCCAAGTGCAGTTGCAAAAACCATCAAGCGCTGCAAAGAAACTGGCTCAAATGAGGACCGCCCCAGGAAAGGAAGACCAAGAGTCACCTCTGCTTCTGAGGATAAGTTTATCTGAGTCACCAGCCTCAGAAATCGCAGGTTAACAGCAGCTCAGATTAGAGACCAGGTCAATGCCACACAGAGTTCTAGCAGCAGACACATCTCTACAACAACTGTTAAGAGGAGACTTTGTGCAGCAGGCCTTCATGGTAAAATAGCTGCTAGGAAACCACTGCTAAGGAAAGGCAACAAGCAGAAGAGATTTGTTTGGGCTAAAGAACACAAGGAATGGACATTAGACCAGTGGAAATCTGTGCTTTGGTCTGATGAGTCCAAATTTAAGATCTTTGGTTCCAACCACCGTGTCTTTGTGCGACGCAGAAAAGGTGAACGGATGAACTCTACATGCCTGGTTCCCACCGTGAAGCATGGAGGAGGAGGTGTAATGGTGTGGGGGTGCTTTGCTGGTGACACTGTTGGGGATTTATTCAAAATTGAAGGCATACTGAACCAGCATGGCTACCACAGCATCTGGCAGCGGCATGCTATTCCATCCGGTTTTCGTTTAGTTGGACCATCATTTATTTTTCAACAGGACAATGACCCCAAACACACCTCCAGGCTGTGTAAGGGCTATTTGACCAAGAAGGAGAGTGATGGGGTACTACGCTAGATGACCTGGCCTCCAAAGTCACGAGAACTGAAGCCAATCGAGATGGTTTGGGGTGAGCTGGACCGCAGAATGAAGGCAAAAGGGCCAACAAGTGCTAAGCATTTCTGGGAACTCTTTCAAGATTGTTGGAAGCCCATTTCTGGTGACTACCTCTTGAAGCTCATCAAGAGAATGCCAAGAGTGTGCAAAGCAGTCATCAAAGCAAAAGGTGGCTACTTTGAAGAACCTAGAATATAAGACATATTTTCAGTTGTTTCCCACTTTTTTGTTAAGTATATAATTCCACATGTGTTAATTCATAGCTTTGATGCCTTCAGTGTGAATGTACAATTTTCATAGTCATGAAAATACAGAAAAATCTTTAAATGGGAAGGTGTGTCCAAACTTTTGGTCTGTACTGTACATATAAATATATATATAATGTATTCAAATCATTTTTGTCTCTTTTTTTGTGATACATGGGACTCATTTTTATATAATTTTTAGATATGTAAATTTTTGGTAATTTTCATATTTATATGTACAGGGTGGACAGAAAATAATGACATTTATTTTGATTCATTTATAAAATTATATTTACTAACAAAAGCATAACATTTACAATTACAATTTATTCTGAACAATAATACAAAATCCCTTAAATTTTATCAACGCCGGTGCTCAAACTATTTTACATTATAATTTGCACAGCTTTGAAGTCTGCCTCTTACGCTTCGACAAACTTTTTTGCACAAGCCTCTTTGGGTATTAATTTCTTGAAATGCATCTCTTATGTAATTTTTGAAATCACTGACACTTTTTGGTTGTCGGCTATAAACTTTGTCCTTGAGTACTACCCAAAAGAAAAAATCCATTGGGGTCAAGTCTGGTGAACGTGCCGGTCAATCAAGTGAGCCTCTTCGGCCAATCCATTTATTAGGAAATGTTTCATCACTCCACATAATGTTATCTAAAATTACTGGATTTTGTTTGATAAATCTCCCGCTTCATAACCTTATTACACTTTCTGGCCACCTACTTTTGGACCACCCTGTATTTAAAAATGACAATTTCATTACGCCCTATGTATCCGAATTAAACAGGAAAATGTCCACATTAGAGAGCCCTGCAAAATATGCGGGTGTGTTGTTGTACTCTACATAACTAACATAAAGGAACAGCACAAATACTGCTAAAAGACTGAAGAAAAATAATAACATATCTAAGAACTCATTCAGATGACAAGCAGTGAATATGGTCAGCACACTGGTGGCACATGGATGGCATTCGATTGCATCCAATTTTTTCATGGACCTATAGACTTGCATTGGCGAATTTCAGACATATGCCATGCTTTGGTGCAGACCATGCTTCCTTGCCAATAATAGTATAAAAAAAAAGTTCTATCGTAGAGAACATGTGCGTGAAAAACTGACTTCTGAATGAGCCATAAAAACATTTTGCAAAGTGAAATACTAACCTTCACAATGTAATTTCTTTTTTAGACAGTGTGCTAATTTCACTTTGCTAATTTTTATTTTCTGTTTAGAAAAAGATTATAAAGATTAAACACCATGGTTGTTATATTAATTACTGACTAAACCAACCGTGTTTACAGTACATAAAAGACTGATTATATGTGCGAAAACCAATTTACAGAAAGCAAATTTTCCTAGAATTTTTTTTTATATACTTTCATTCATCGGTGTATCTAAACCAAAGACAAACAAACAAATAATGATATCTGTGAAAAAACTAAAGATCAATGTATGTTTTTACTTGCTGGTTATATTAGTTATATTAATTTCATATACTAATTGATAGTGTTGAGCGATACCTTCCGATATCGGGAAATATCGGATCAGATTGGATCGGACCGATACCGAAAAAGTATCGGATATCGCCGATTCCGATACCGGAAACCAATGCAAGTCAATGGGACAGAAATATCGGAATGAAAATAAACCCTTTCTTTCCTTGTAGGTTAATTCTACATGAAGGAAAACAACTAACAATAATGTAGAATGTATTGGGGGAGGTGGGGGAGACAATAAAGGCATAGAGGTTTAGCCCAATCAAATGGAATAGCAGGAATTAATATTTTTTTTAAGACGTTCTGAGTTACGGAAATATTGACTATGTTAAGTATTTTTATATTTTGTCAGATATTTATGTTTCACTACTTCCATGCTCTTCACCTTCTTTTTTACTTCTCCCACACTTTCTCCTTCATCATCCTCAGCATCTTTTTCATCCTCTTCTTCTTCACCTTCTTCGTATTATTCTTTTTTTTTACATTCTTCATATTCTACTTCTTCATCTTCTTCATATTCTTCTTCTTCATCATATTCTTATTTGTGACAGGCATTCCTGTAGTTGTTATCTATAAAAGGTTGGACATTACACCTTTCGTTCTGCCCGTCACAAAAGATTTACAACAGGATTTGTCCGCGTTCAGTTTGGCCTGCAGCAGCAGGTCTTTTCCAGGGGCACCACGAGGAGGAACGGACTCACCCCCATACACTGCTTAGTCATCTTCTGCTTATAATTTAGATATTATCTTTTGCTCTGATTTTTAGTCTTATGCTTAATGTTCTTCCGCTTTTTGTTCTGCAGCTTCTTGTATTTCTGCTTCTTGGTTTTCTGTCTCTTGTTCTTCTGTATCTTGGTGCTTGTCTTCTCTTCTTTGTCCTATTGGTCAACTTCTTCAGGGTCATCTTCTTGGTCTTCTTCGGGGTGGTCTTCAGGGTCGTCGTCTTCGGGGGTCCTCGTCTTCAGGGTCCTCATCTTCTTCGGGTTGGTCTTCTGGGTCCTCGTCTTCGGGGTCCTCGTCTTCTTCGGGGTGGTCTTCAGGGTCCTCATCTTCTTCGGGGTGGTCTTCAGGGTCCTCGTCTTCTTCGGGGTGGTCTTCAGGGTCCTTGTCTTCTTCGGGGTGGTCTTCAGGGTCCTCGTCTTCAGAGTCGTTGTCTTCGGGGTCCTCGTCTTCTTAGGGTTGGTCTTCAGGGTCCTCGTCTTCAGGGTCCTCGTCAGGGAGATCCAGAGTGATTACCAAGAACCATTTCAAAAAGCTTGAACTTGGAAATGTAGCAGAAGGTACAAGAAAGCTGAAGAACTACCTAGAACCAGCTGACGGTACTGGAACCCGGATGGGTAGCAGAAGGTACAAGAGCCAATGGAACTGCCGAAGACCAGCTGACAGTACTGGAGCTCGGTTACTAAGCAGGAGGTACCTGTGCCAGAAAGCACTACCAAGGACCAGCAGACGTTGGTGGAACTTGGATACCGAGAAGGAGGCACCTAATCCAAAGGCACTGCCGAGAACCAGCTGACGGTACTGGAACCCGGATGGGTAGCAGAAGGTACCCATGTAAAAAAAAGTTCAAGGCCGCGAGCCGGCCGCAGTTACCAAAACCCACAGTCCTACAGGGGGTGCTTGTCCTATTGGCACTATGGAACCAGCCTTCATTGCCTGATCCCGCAGCCCACAGAGGAGTCACCTAAACTGCAGGCACCATAGAGTCGGCTAACCCGACCGCAACACGACAGGACAACGCATTGGAGGCAAAGTGACGTTGACACTACCCGGAAACAGCTGGCGTGCTGGAACCAGGCTGGGCAGGAGGGAGTACCCGTGCCAAAGTCACTGCCGAGAACCAGCTGACGGTACTGGAACCTGGATGGGTAGTAGAAGGTACAAGAGCAAATGGAACTACCGAGGACCAGCTGACGGTACTGGAACCCGGATGGGTAGCAGAAGGTACAAGAGCCAATGGAACTGCCGAAGACCAGCTGACGGTACTGGAACTCGGTTACTAAGCAGGAGGTACCTGTGCCAGAAAGCACTACCAAGGACCAGCAGACGTTGGTGGAACTTGGATAACGAGAAGGAGGCACCTAATCCAAAGGCACTGCCGAGAACCAGCTGACGGTAATGGAACCCGGATGGGTAGCAGAAGGTACCCATGTAAAAAAAGTTCAAGGCCGCGAGCCGGCCGCAGTTACCAAAACCCACAGTCCTACAGGGGGTGCTTGTCCTATTGGTACTATGAGACCAGCCTTCATTGCCTGATCCCGCAGCCCACATAGGAGTCACCTAAACTGCAGGCACCATAGAGTCGGTTAACCCGACCGCAACACGACAGGACAACGCATTGGAGGCAAAGTGACGTTGACACTACCCGGAAACAGCTGGCGTGCTGGAACCAGGCTGGGCAGGAGGGAGTACCCGTGCCAAAGACACTGCTGAGAGCCAGCTGACGGTACTGGAACCCGGATGGGTAGTAGAAGGTACAAGAGCCAATGGAACTGCCGAAGACCAGCTGACGTTACTGGAACTCGGTTACTAAGCAGGAGGTACCTGTGCCAGAAAGCACTACCAAGGACCAGCAGACTTTGGTGAAACTTGGATACCGAGAAGGAGGCACCTAATCCAAAGGCACTGCCGAGAACCAGCTGACGGTACTGGAACCCGGATGGGTAGCAGAAGGTACCCATGTAAAAAAAAGTTCAAGGCCGCGAGCCGGCCGCAGTTACCAAAACCCACAGTCCTACAGGGGGTGCTTGTCCTATTGGCATTATGGAACCAGCCTTCATTGCCAGATCCCGCAGCCCACATAGTAGTCACCTAAACTGCAGGCACCATAGAGTCGGCTAACCCGACCGCAACACGACAGGACAACGCATTGGAGGCAAAGTGACGTTGACACTACCTGGAAACAGCTGGCGTGCTGGAACTAGGCTGGGCAGGAGGGAGTACCCGTGCCAAATTCACTGCCGAGAACCAGCTGACGGTACTGGAACCCGGATGGGTAGTAGAAGGTACAAGAGCAAATTGAACTACCGAGGACCAGCTGACGGTACTGCAACCCGGATGGGTAGCAGAAGGTATAAGAGCCAATGGAACTGCCGAAGACCAGCTGACGGTACTGGAACTCGGTTACTAAGCAGGAGGTACCTGTGCCAGAAAGCACTACCAAGAACCAGCAGACGTTGGTGGAACTTGGATACCGAGAAGGAGGCACCTAATCCAAAGGCACTGCCGAGAACCAGCTGACAGTACTGGAACCCGGATGGGTAGTAGAAGGTATAAGAGCAAATGGAACTACCGAGAACCAGCTGGCGGTGCTGGAACCCAGGGTAAATACTAAAAACAGAGTGGAGCCAGAGGTGTAATTGGAGCAAGTTTTAAATCAGTAGTACAGTGGATGTGGACAAAGCAGGAGAATTTGCCGGACACACAGCAGGGGAACAGCTGACGTTACTGAACCCCAATAACACTGGAGCAAGCGTTGACTGTGCAGACGGCACTTCTGAGCAGCAACTAGCGGTATTGGAGCCCAGAGTAAATACTTAAAACAGAGGAGCCAGAGGTGTATTTGGAGGAGGTTTTAAATCAGTAGTACAGTGGATGTGGACAAAGCAGGAGAAATTGCCGTCCGCACAGCAGGGGAACAGCTGACGTTACTGAACCCCAATAACACGGCAGCAAGTGTTGACTGTGCAGACGGCACTTCCGAGCGCCCACTGGCGGTGTTGGAGCTCAGGGATAATACTGAAAACAGAGGAGCCAGAGGTGTAATTGGAGCAACTTTAAAATCTGTAGTAGTGAGAATGTGGACAGAGCAGGAGAAATTGCCGTCCGCACAGCAGGGGAACAGCTGACGTTACTGAACCCCAATGACACGGCAGCAAGTGTTGACTGTGCAGATGGCACTTCCGAGCGCCAACTGGCGGTGTTGGAGCTCAGGGATAATACTGAAAACAGAGGAGCCAGAGGTGTAATTGGAGCAACTTTAAAATCTGTAGTAGTGAGAATGTGGACAGAGCAGGAGAAATTGCCGTCCGCACAGCAGGGGAACAGCTGACGTTACCGAACCCCAATAACATGGCAGCAAGTGTTGACTGTGCAGATGGCACTTCCGAGCGCCAACTGGCGGTGTTGGAGCTCAGGGATAATTCTGAAAACAGAGGAGCCAGAGGTGTATTTGGAGGAGGTTTTAAATCAGTAGTACAGTGGATGTGGACAGAGCAGGAGAAAGTGCCGTCCGCACAGCAGGGGAACAGCTGACATTACTGAACCCCAATGACATGGCAGCAAGTGTTGACTGTGCAGACGGCACTTCCGAGTGCCAACTGGCGGTGTTGGAGCTCAGAGATAATACTGAAAACAGAGGAGCCAGAGTTGTAATTGGAGCAACTTTAAAATCTGTAGTAGTGAGAATGTGGACAGAGCAGGAGAAATTGCCGTCCGCACAGCCGGGGAACAGCTGACGTTACTGAACCCCGATGACACGGCAGCAAGTGTTGACTGTGCAGACGGCACTTCCGAGCGCCAACTGGCGGTGTTGGAGCTCAGGGATTACAGTTCAGGTGGTAGAAACATGAACAGAACAGGAGACCTGGATAGTTTTGCCAACAATTATTTATTCTGGAAGAGGACTGGCAAATTCATGAGAGATCCAGGCCTTGTTCATTTTGAGAAAAGTAAGCCGGTCAGCGTTATCGGAGGATAGTCGCATGTGACGGTCTTTTAGTACACCACCTGCGGCACTAAAGACGCGTTCCGATAATACACTAGCAGCAGGGCAAGCTAGCACCTCCAATGCATACTGACTTAGCTCTGGCCATGTATCTAGCTTACAGACCCAAAAGTTGAAGGGAGAAGAGCCGTCTGGGAGTACACTAAGAGGGCAAGACATGTAGTCTGTCACCATCTGACGGAAACGTTGCCTCCTGCTGACTGGAGCCGTCTGTGATGGTGTAGACATTTGTGGCGGCGGGGACACAAAACTTTGCCACATTTCGGCCATACTGGTCTTGCCTTGTGCTGAGGCGCTGCTTCTGCTCCCTCTTTGTGCAGAGCTTCCTCCACTGCCTCGACGCACTGAGCTGCTTTGTAAAGCACTAGCAGCACTGCTCTCGGTTGGAATGGAGAACATGATGGAATGCACCAGTGCGTCTTGGTACTCCCGCATTTTACGCTCCCGGTTCAACGGTGTTATGAGGCTTTGTAAGTTGTCCCGGTAGCGAGGATCTAGGAGGGTGGACACCCAATAATCAGCCGTGTTGAGAATGTGGGCGATGCGGCGGTTGTTTCTCAGGCACTGCAGCATGAAATCAACCATGTGCTGCAGACTGCCAACTGGCCAAGAAACGCTGTCCCCTGCTTGAGGCATGATCTCTGCCTGCTCTGCATCACCCCACCCTCGCTCTAGATACTGACTACTAGAGCATTGTGTACCTCCCTCCTCTGGACAGATGTCTTCCTCATCCATTGACTCCTCCTCATCCTCCTCACAAAGTGTCCCCTGCCTAGGCCTTTGTGAGGAACCACGTTGCGCAGACTGTAGAGAAGCAGATGGCATTTGTGACTCCTCATCCTCCACCTCTTCCAAAACCTCGTCCCTTAGTGCTTGCAGTGTTTTTTCAAGCAGGCAGATAAGGGGGATAGTCATGCTGACTAGTGCATCATCTGCACTCGCCATCCACGTGGAATAATCGAAGACACGCAAAACGTGGCAAATGTCCTTCATAGAGGCCCACTCAGTGGTGGTGAAGTGTGAACGGTGCGCACTGCGACTTCTTTGCGCCTGCTGCAGCTGGTACTCCATTACTGCTGCCTGCTGCTCACACAACCTCTCCAACATATGTAACGTTGAATTCCACCTGGTGGGTAGGTCACATATGATGCGATGTTCCTAAAGACGTAATCGGCGCTGCAGAGCTGCAATGCGTGATCTTGCATTGCTGGAACGCCGCAAGTGAGCGCACTCTATGCGGACCTTGTGAAGCAGTGCATCAAGATCCGGATAGTCCCTCAAAAAACTCTGCACGACCAAGTTGAGCGCATGTGCCAGACATGGGATGTGAGTGAGGTTGCCTAGGCCCAGAGCTGCCACCAGATTTCGGCCATTGTCACACACTACCATGCCTGGCTGGAGATTGGCTGGCACAAACCACACGTCGCTCTGCTGCTTGATGGCATTTCAGAGCTCCTGCGCTGTGTGGCTTCGATTCCCCAAAGAAATTAATTTTAATACGGCCTGTTGACATTTGGCCACGGCTGTGCTCATATTGGTCACCATAACAGGTAACCGTTCACGGGTCGATGTGGAGGTAGACCGTGACGGCTCCTGCAGCGCTGATTCAGAGGAACTGGAGTATGAGGAGGAGTCAATGTGTACAGACTGGATTCCTGCAATCCTTGGAGTTGGCAGAACACGTACAGTGCCACTCTCAAGATCTGTACCCGGCTCCACAACATTTACCCAATGGGCAGTGAGGGAAAGGTATCGTCCCTGTCCATGCTTACTGGTCCACGCATCGGTGGTCAGGTGGACCTTGCTACTGACGGCGTTTTGTAGCGCATGTTTAATTTTTCCCTCCACATGATGTTGCAGGGCAGGGACGGCTTGCCTGCTGAAATAAAATCGGCTGGGCACGTTGTATTGTGGGACTGCCAATGCCATAAAGTTACGGAATGTGTCAGTCTCCACCAGCCTGAATGATAGCATTTCAAGGGCCAGTAGTTTAGCAATGCCAGCATTCAGAGCCTGTGCTCGGGGGTGGTTTGCCGAGTATGGGCACCTTTTCTCCCATGCCTGTGCTAACGATGGCTGTAGACTGGCCTGGGAGTGTGAGGATGACTGGTAAAGTGGTGCTGTGTCTCTGTACAACAGTGCCAGAGATTCTTCCATGGCGATCCTGTGAGGAAGCCGAACCAGCTGTGTGTGAGCTGGAGGAAGAGGCTACAACACGAGCTGAAGAGGTAGTAGGTGGCGCTGTAGGTTGGCCTAGGTCTTCAGTGTGTTTTTGTAACTCCACCACGTGCTTGGTCCGCACATGTTTCCACATATTTGTGGTATTGAGGTTGCTGACACTTTTCCCTCGTTTCACCTTCTGATTACACAGCTTGCATTTGACAAAGCAAATGTCTTCTGCAACTGTGTCAAAAAAGGACCAGGCACTGCAAGTCTTGGGAGCGCCCGCTTTGGATTTTGGAAGAGCCATGCTCCTAATGGGTGCCGAAGTGGAGGCTACAGGCAACCAAGTCTGCCTCCTCCCTCACCCTCCTTTTTGGGCTGTTCGGGGAATCTCTTCCTCAGAGCTGCTCCCACCACCTTCCTGTTCCTCACGCCATGATGGGTCAAGGACCTCATCATCTACACCACCCTCTTCAAACAACTGCTTCTCCTGGGTAGTCTCGATAGCACAGTACGCACCAGAAAGTGGCACCTGAGTCTCATCATCAGATGCATACTGAGGTGTGCTGCTGACCATAGGCACGGGCCCACCCGCCTCTTCAGATTCAGAGAGACAAAACGGTTGCGCATCACTGCATACTACCTCTTCTTCAAATTCTCGAATTCTGCTTGGCTGGCCCCCTCTTTCTAAGCCAAGAGATTCAGAGAACAGAAGTAGAGATGGCTCCTGTCCAGGGCTCTCTGACTGCCTGGGCAATTTGGCAGGTGGTGAAGAGACAGATGGGTGCTCTTCAGTGCTCAGGACCTGAGAGGATCTGGAACTAATTGAAGTCGATGCGTTAGCTGCCATCCATCCGACAACGCCTTCAATTTGGTCCTCCCGCAGCAGTGGGGTACGGCTAGCTCCTACAAAGCTGCGCATAAAGGACTGTTCCCTGGTAAAACTGGGGGATGCTGAGTCACTGGTGCCCGCAGCAGGCACAGAATCCCCACGTCCTCTCCCTGCAGGCACAGAATCCTCACGTCCTCTCCCTGCAGAAACTCCACGCCCACGCCCACGACCACATGCCTTACTCCCTGCCTTCTTCATCTTGGTAGACTGATAAAGATAGGCAGAAAAGTACTAAGGGCTTAGTGTGGTTATTCCTGAACAGCTGCTAACAGGTATAAGAAACACTAATTTTATAAAGTGTGGACTAGACTTTAATATGAGCTAATGTGGCCTACACAACTGTAAAGTGGAGTGTTTGGTGAACTTTATTTAGTTTTTTTTTGTCACAAAAAGACACTGGATTTGCCTAAAGATGTAATAACGATAGTATCACAAACTTTTTGTAGCTATTACAATGTAGGAAGGTAACCTACAATTCAATAGATGAGGCTGCAAAAAATAGGCTAATACTAATCTGGCTGGGGCTGCAGGGCCCAATGCTGCAGAAAGGCTCCTCTAACTACTCCTATATAGTGTGTTTGGAACCAATTTAGCTGAATACGGATGGAACCACCACACTAATAGGAGAAATCAGGAAAAATTATGAATTGGCAAAAAAGGACAATGTATGAGGCAGTGACACACACTGAGTGCACTACAACCAGACGTGGTTGAAGCACACACTACAGGGTGAGCTGCACTCACACACCAGACCTTGCAGACAGCGGTGAACAGTACAGATGCAGAGCACTGTGCACTAGCGCTGCAAGACCAAAAAAATTTCTCTATCTACTCCTATATAGTGTGTTTGGAACCAATTTAGCTGAATACGGATGGAACCACCACACTAATAGGAGATATCAGGAAAAATTATGAATTGGCAAAAAAGGACAATGTATGAGGCAGTGACACACACTGAGTGCACTAGAACCAGACGTGGTTGAAGCACACACTACAGGGTGAGCTGCACTCACACACCAGACCTTGCAGACAGCGGTGAACAGTACAGATGCAGAGCACTGTGCACTAGCGCTGCAAGACCAAAAAAATTTCTCTATCTACTCCTATATAGTGTGTTTGGAACAAATTTAGCTGAATACGGATGGAACCACCACACTAATAGGAGATATCAGGAAAAATTATGAATTGGCAAAAAAGGACAATGTATGAGGCAGTGACACACACTGAGTGCACTATAACCAGACGTGGCTGAAGCACACACTACAGGGTGAGCTGCACTCACACACAGAGACCTTGCAGAAAGCGGTGAACAGCACAGAGAACTGTGCACTAGCACTGCAAGACACAGCGATTTATAAAGTAGCTTGGGTAAAGCAGAATAGACCAAATAGGTAGCTAAAACTGTCCCTCAGAACAACAGCATCCTATCCCTAACTGAATTCACAGCAGAGTGAGCTCAAAATGGCGGCGGCGGCTTTTATAGTGCATCATGACATCATTTCAGCAGCCAATCACAGCCATGCCATTAGTTAAGATGCCTACATGCCTAACAGGATGTGCCCACACTTCTTAGGATCCTCATTGGCTGAATAAAATGAAAATGGCTCATTGCATTATGGGAACTTCCGATTCCGGTATACGATATTGCAAAAGTATCGGAATTAAGTATCAGAATTCCGATACCGCGAATATCGGCCGATACCCGATATTTCAGTATCGGAATGCTCAACACTACTAATGGATAATACCTTACAGTTTACTTAAAATACCAAATTGCACCAACTCTTTAAACATTAAATTATGTGCAATAGCCAATCATTCATAGTATATATTGCCAGTGAGCAACTAAAGTATTTTTTTCAAGAATTTAATCATTCACCACACACGATCACACTTTGTATTGCTTGCACAGTATGATTAAAACATATAGAAGAACTTTTATGATACCCTAAATACATAAGATATAATATGAAGTTGGTCTCCCTTTGCAGCTAAAACAACTTCCACTTTTCTTGGAAATCATTCTACAACTTTTTTTAATGCTAAGGGAATTTTTGCTCATTCATTCAGTACAGCGTTTGTGAGGTCAGACACTGGTGCTAGACAAGAGGGCAATCTCCATTTTAGTTAATCCCAAAGCATTTGATGGGGTTGAGGTCTAAATTCTGTGCTGCCAGTCAAGTACTTTCAGGTCAAACTCATCAAACCATGCCTTTATGGAACTAGTTTTAAGCACTGGGGGGCTATCATGCTAGAGCACAAAAGAGCCTTCTACAAACTAATTTCATAACATTAGAAATATACAGTTGTTCACGATGTTTTGATATGTCCCTTCACTTTAACTTAGTAGCCGAGGCTAACACCAGAAAAACAGCCCAGATGTATTACACCTCTTCCGCCAAACTTTACAGTTGGATAAGTATTGAATGTAATAAGCGCAATGGAAGATATACAAATTTGAGCTTTAGTAATGTGGGCACCTACAATTTTAATTTGTAAAATATTGTGGTCAAAATTTTGACGAGAAGTCCTATAATTAAGTAAAAAGAAACCACAGGTTGTACACAAAATTATTAGAGAACCATATAAAAAAACAGAATGGACCTAAGTAGAGATGAGTGGATCTGATGAGATTCAAAAGTACCAAATAGATAGATTTTATTGTGAAATTCAATTTGCAGCAAAGTTATTCTCCGCTAATTGAATGTCCCTTATTATGCTCTGGAGACGATGGCGGTGGCAGTATGAGTAATGATGTGAGAATTATTTATTTTTTAACCTTTACATGGCCCTATACATTTCAACAAAATGGTGGCCAGCTGGCCGCCATTTTGCTGAATTCATGCTGAGCGAATTACAACAAATCCATACTGCAGAGAATATGGATTTTTTTTAAAACTCAATTACAATTAAAGGGGTATTCCCATCTCCAAGATCCTATCTCAATATGTAGTAGCTGTAATAATAATAATATTAGCAAATACCTCCAATAAGAAATGTAGTATAGTTTTTTTTATTCGCTAGGTCTCTTTCCTCATGTGCAGGCATCGCAGGACCTTAGGTATCCATGGTTACGTCCACTGATAAAGTCACAGTTAGTTACCCAGCTGCTAGTGGTCATAATCATGGATACCTAAGGTCCTGCGATGCCTGCACATGAGGAAAGAGATATAGTGAATCATAAAAACTATACTACATTTCTAATTGGAGGTATTTGCTAATATTATTATTATTACACCTACTACATATTGGGATAGGATCTTGGAGATGCGAATACCCCTTTAAATTCACCCATCTTTAGACCAAAGTCATGGAGCTGAATGGTTGCTGTATAACATTATGATACATATATGATTTATGGCTGGGAGGGGTGACTACTGTGACTTTCGTCAGTCACAAGACTCATGTACAAAAGTTTCCTATGCCAATGAAGTGGCAGTGTGTATGCAAGACCATCACGCTCTCTTCAATTCAATAGGTCTATTGGAGTGGTACACACGAGTGCTATCAGAGTGGAATGCCAAAGAAGCAATGCATGCTATTACTCCATTCACACAGAGGATTTTGAGACCATCATTTTCATAATTGGCATAGGTCTAAGTGAACTACAAGAGATCAGGGATTTATAAATGTTTAGGAGACAAGCCCTCTAAATATGTTCATTTTGAACTGTCTTTCTTGTGGTGGTAGTTTTATATGCCCCCATTAGAAAACACACTTTGGTTTGCAAATAAAGCATGGATTGGTTTAATAAACATCTTCAGCAATAAGGATTCTCATTAATTTGGCCTGTAACTATTTCTGGTAAAGATACTATAGCAAATACATACATCAAACAGCAGCGAACAGCTATTCATATGGTAAATCTCAGGTTCATCTCAAAGGCTACAAACAGCTGCTTTGATATTATATTAATAAGCATCTCATAATTTTCTTTATACATTTTCTATTCTGAATTCCCATTATCTGTTCTGAATGTTCCTAGTACATAATGTATAGATAGTACCATTAGCGTCAATTACTGGGATTATGTTTTAAATAACAATTTGTCTATAGAAAACAATGTGACATTAAACATATTCATGAATAGGCTGAAATCTACAATCTTTAGTTATTTCATGCTGTTTTTCTTTGTTAAATACTTAATCACAGGGACTACATTTCCTACAATAGATATAATGCTTTATAATTAACAATTTGTGTAATTAAGCCTCTTATATGCTGTTTTTGCTGCAGTTGCATTGTTTCAACTTTTGAGGGATACCAGCATAATTTACAAACCAAAAATAACTTACTCGGTTTACTTTGTTAAAATGTATTATGTTTTCTGTAAAATATCTCAGGTTTTCTTAGAACATATGGTATTAAGCGTTATATTATGTATTTTATTATTGTAATTATATTATGTATTTTATTATTTTAAAAATATTTGTTATACTTGACCTATTTGTTTATGTTTTGCTTACTATATAATAGTTAAAACTAGTCATGACATAGAAACATAGAATGGTAGAGTTGGAAGGGACCTACAGGGTCATTGCGTCCAACCGCCTGCTTAATGCAGGATTCACTAAACCATCTCAGACAGAAGTCTGTCCAGCCTCTGTTTGAAGACTTCCATTGAAGGAGAACTCACCACCTCTCGTGGCAGCCTGTTCCACTCATTGATCATCCTCACTGTCAAAGTTTCTTTCTAATATCTAATCTGTATCTTCTCCCAGATTAGATATTAGAAAAAACTTTTTGACCAATATAAGGTATCTTTGTCATCCATCTGCAATGCAGACAAGCACATTGTATTTCACACAAAGTCAATCACCTTTGCAATGACTGGTCCAACAGCCTAAAAAGAATGGGTGAATAATGGGATAACAGTTGAGATGAGCGGATCGATTCACAGGACCCCTGTCCAGCATCAGGGTCAGTGGTACCTGACGACTAGATGGGAGGACCGCAAATCTCTTACCTTCTGGCATCCTCAACAGATCTTTTGATTAGCCAGGGCTGTGCAGCATCATCTAAGTATTATGCAGTTATCACTGGAAGGGAAGAGATTTGTAGGCTTCACGCAATCAATCCGCTTATCTCTAGTAAACAGTCATTTATTTTAGAAACAGCGCCTCTCTTGCCAATTGCTTGTGTCTGGTATTGCAGCTCATCCAAGTGAAGAGGGCTGAGCTGAGATGCATACCAGATGCAACACAACCCTTTTAATAAGCATGCATCTAGACATTTGGTTCTGATCTTTTCTTCTTTCTTGCTTTTATTATACAGTATTTACAGTATTCTACAACAATATACTATTAAAACCAAAGACAAAAGCACAATACACAAAGGTAAATGGATAAATTGCAAAGTGCATAAAAATAATGATAAATAATAAAAGGTATTTAGTTAACATAAATTTTGATCAAAATAATGTAAAAGCCATCCCGCCACATCACGGCAACCATTATGGGACATTCCTAACTCTAATATTAAAACCTTACCATTTGTCAAGTGACATACATATGAATAAGGGCTGAGAGACTGAACCCTTAGTAGAAGCATGGACCTGAGAGGCAGAAAGAACCTTTCAGCTCAGACAAAGGGCAGCCACACCCTTATATGCACTAATGCACATTTGACTACAAAGAAAAAACCTGGGAGTCTGAACTGAAACGGAAATTGATGTGCATGCATGTAAATGCATGTTCATATGAGGCCATTAGACAGAAAAAAACAAAGACAAATGTACAATACACAAAAGTAAATGGATATACTATTACTGCCACAATTCCGTGTCTTAAGTCTACAAATTGTCATTGTAATTGAAATATGTACTGACCAATCCTGACATTGAAAGACAGAAGTGAGAAAGGCATATGAGCAAAGTGTATCAAGCAAGGATATGTGCAGCATTTACTAAAGGCATAAGAAACAAGTCATTATAATACACTATTCTATCATTGGACACACATTGTCAAGGACTTTGAAAATTCCAGTATCTGTGGATTACGTGTGTGAATTTTAGAAAAAAAAAAACAAAATAAGCTTTAATATTCATATATGAAAAATAGTTCATTTTCAAAGTAAAAATTTACCTTAAATTTTTTCAAATAGCAATGTTGCGGTATGAAAAGGTAACCTATGTCAAATGCTGCAGGCTATAATTCTGCAAGTCTTTGGATAATGAGATTAAGTTGAACAAGTATAGCCTCTATAAATATAGGATTTAGGCCATGTCTTTTAAGAAATACAGAAATGATAGGTGCCTTTGTGAAGTAGAAAGGGGCCATTTCCTAATGATAAGTAGGTAGACACCTCAGCATGGAAGGTCAGGATGCAATTCTGTGGTTATTCCTGTGGGAATAACAAAGGTTTGATTTTTCTTTCTATCATATTGTCATGCTTCAGTTCAAACAGCAATTTCAAGGAACTATGTAATGTTATCAAAATGAAAAATGGTAATTTCTTTCTACTTAACTCTTACTTGTACATCACCAGAAATAGATTATTTTGTGTTTAGTTTGTAGACGAGGGAATGAATGAAATAGATTTTTAAACCAATATCTATCAGAATGCTAACAATACAATATGTTCACCAAAGGTTGTCCCATGTAATCAGAATAATACAGAAAACAATATGTTTGGAAAGAAAATTATTCAACCTACATTAAAAATTAGGTTTATTAGCAAAATTTACAAACTTTCTACTGTTTATGATAAATAAATGACAATTAAAAAAGATCAACACAACTAATATAACAAGTGGTTGATACTAAGTGGCCATACTAAATGCTGAAGGTCTCTGTCAGGTACCGAACCTGCAGATCTCTCATCTGTTACCAGTTTGTCATGAACAGACATTCCACAACCTTCAATCATCGAAACACTTACACAGTTGGCTGATGATTGATGGATATGGCCACGGCCACTTTCGCTACTAGGCTGGATATTGAGGAACTCACAGTGAGAATATAGTATATACTCCTTGAAGTCCAAAGCATGAAATTCCAATGCAAGAGAAACAAAGCTATTCAATTTTATATATTCAATCCGAAAGTAGGCAGTGTTTATAAAAATATACAAAAGATGTTACAAAATGGGAAGAAAACAATACAGTATATACAATCACATAAAATAGAAAGGGATAACAAAGTACTAAATCTGTTTCACAGAAATGGCACAGATTTTAGCAGAGGGTAGCTTTCGTTTTAGGTAATTGTTACAGAGCCACAGCGAAATGTGTCTTCCAAGACTGACAAAGACAATAATTAAAAATCTGCATTTATTAGATTAAGGTTACACACACATACCTCCCCTTGATGAGCTCATATGAGGACTGGTTATGCAATGTGGTTAAGTCTTTAGAAAATCTTTGCTCCTGGAGATCCCAGGTGGGAAGTTGTAATGCCATATTTCCTATCATCATTTTAGCTTTCCATAGATAGGAAACATGGTAAGGTTGATCCACAGGTCACACAATGATGAAAGTGATATTGCTGTGCTTGCCACTTCATCACAATACTGAAAATATTGTCTCCCATAACTATAGGACCTACGCCTATCCTAAAAAGCCCGATATTCATAACTGGACTTCGGCTCCGAAGTGTCTGCTTGCAGTTCTTTGAACATAGAAAGGTAATAGGCATGTGGAGATAAGGCATCTTCCACAGGCCATAAATCTATCACCTCCCTAATTATTCTACAAGCAGTTTCTGGACTTGTGTCTGTTATCCAACTGATATCCCACTTTGATTACCTGTTCATGGCAGGAGGTCCTAGTTCAATAAGGATTGAAATGAAGTGCGAGCTCTTCTTCAATTCCCAATATATAATTTATCCAATATGTTCAATATGAGGATAACACGTCCCCTCTTAAGAGATGGCTTTATGAATTTTACCATTACATCTATAACCTCTATGCCTGAACTCCAAGTTGTACACCTGATCCAAAAATACAATAAAAGTAAAGTAGTCTCCAATATGCACAAAATCATATAAATAAATGACAAAAGTCTTAGAATTCTGTTCTGGGAAGCAATTAAACAAAACTGGAACTTTTTGGTCCTATGGGTTCAGCAGTATGTGTGGCTTAGGAAGAACACCGTGTTTACCGTGAAACATGGCAGACGCTCAGTGATCTTCTGGCACTCAAATCTTGCAATGTGTGAAGGGCAAGATGAATTCAGTCAAGTATCAGGAAATCCACGGAGAAAACATCATGCAGGCGATTGCAGCAAACAAACCCAAAAAGATAAATGAACTGAAGATCATTGTCAATGAAGAATGGACACAGATTTTTCAGGCACACCACCAAATGCTGGTATTTCACTTTGCATCATGTTTCCAGCAGGTTATATCAGCCAAACAATCCTCTACTAAGTACTAAAGATGCTACATTCTGTTTTGGCCCATTCAAAAATGTTTTCAAATTCTTGTTCATGCCCGCAAAGCACTTAATAGCCTTCTGTGTCTGTACTGTACTCATACTGTCTGGCGACCAGTTCATGCAGTGTTATGTGCATTCCCTAATTAGTATATTATGGCTGTATTGTACAATATAAGCGCATTTTACCATTTACCTTTTGTGTCTTCCCTATTTCCTCATAGATTGTAAGCTTGCGAGCAGGGTCCTCACTCCTTTTGATATTTGAGTTATGATTATTCTGTAACATTTTTATTGTCTCTGCAAGTCCCCCCTAAAATTGTAAAGTGCTGCGTAATATGTTGGCGCTATAAAAATAAAAATTATTATTATTTAAAAAGTTATATTTTCATCCATTGCAACTTCTGTTTTGTGGTGTGGAAAGTAGAGGGGATGGGTAGGGCTGGTATGGAGGGCGATAGAAGGACTTTTTAAGATAGATGGGATTCATGCACATAATCCCTTCTGGCACAATGAGAGAGTGCCGAAACTGCTATCCCTCTCTGAGAAACTAGGAAGGGAGAAAAAAGGAGTGTGGTTTATATCCTGGTATGTACATAGTCAGGGATAATGGACTTTCCAATCTAAAGTTTGTTAAAAAAAAAAGTTGCCATTTTCCAAGACCCATAGCGCCTCCATTTTTCGGGATCTGAGACTAGCTGAGGACTTGTTTTTTGCGCGCCTAGCTGACATTTTTATTGATACCATTTTGGGGTAGATCCGATGTTTTAATTGCCTGTTATTGCATTTTATTGCAATGTTGCGGCAACCAAAAAAACTTAATTTTCGCTTTTAGAATTTTTTTTTCGTTATGCCGTTTACCAATCAGATTAATTCTTTTCTTATGTTGATAGAAAGGGGGGTGATTTAAACTTTTATATTTTTTTATTTTTTTATATTTTTAAAAACATTTTTTTACACTTTCTGCATGCTTCAATAGTTTCCATAGGAGACTAGAAGCTGCAGTTAGTGATCATTTCTGTTACGCACAGGCAAGCAGATCGCCTCTGTGTAGCAGAAATGCTCACTTGCTATGAGCACCGTGCATTGGGCGGCGCTCCTAGCAATCTAGACATGACAACCACAGGGGTCTGCTGCAGACCCCGGGTTGTCATGCCCACCTATCGGTGACCCGCGATCACGTGATGGGGTCACTGATGGGCGGAGTCAGTGACGCGCTTCCCGGAAGCGCGAGTTAAATGCCTCTGTCAGAGATTGACAGAGGTATTTAACTGGTTAATAGCCGCGGGTGGATCGCGATTCCACCTGCGGCTGTTGCAGGCACATGTCAGCTGTATAAATCAGCTGACATGTGCCCTGTTCAGTGAGGGCTCAGCGCCGGAGCCCTCACTGAATCGGGGGTGATGGCCTGGGGCATACTAATACGCACCATGTCGGAAAGGGGTTAAGTTAATGTTTGAGTATAAAAAAAAGTATTGAAGACACCTGGCATGAAGAGGTTGAATAATTCTGAAACTTCATTAGTTAATAAAAGGGACATTTTGTGTTGATTTTGAAGAACCCACTTGTTATATTAGTTGTGTTGAGGTATTTAGATTGTTTTGGTTTATTTGATGTATTGCAAACAGCAGAAAGAGGTACATTTTTCTAATAAACCTAATTTTCAAAATGGGGTTGAATAATTTTGATTAAAACTGCTTATGCCAAGTGCTATTATCAGAAAAAATAAAACTTTGCTATGTAATGGAAGATAGCTATAGTTCAGTATTCCACTTTTACAGAATACTGAAGGGCTGCAGCCAGTAGCAAACTAGAGTCCTATAGGCCCCGATGCAAAATTTGAACCTGAACCAATGTCAGCTGCTGGCCTCTGATATGCCGACGACTATCAAGGACGCACGTTCAGCTGAAAATGGGGCTGGCGTTGATAGGTTCAGGTAGGTTCGCACCCTCTGTGACCGTAATTGTTGCGTCCCAGGCTGCTGCTTAGTGGATGCTGATTGGCTGCAGTGGTTACATCACATAGCAAAGTCACGTGACCACCGAGAAATACAAAGCCAACATTGCTGGAAAGGCCACTTCAGGAGGTAAGAATCAAGAGTTTTGCTTTATTATAAGCACTGGAGCAATACAGAAGGGGTTGTCTATTAGAAGACAATGACTTTAAAGAGTTTATGGTAAATTTTGAAGTTATTTCCTATTAATATGATAAGAATTAAATCATTGAAAGGTTAACCACTGGGACTCAGACTGATCCTCACAAAAGGGCTCTGCAGAAGGCATTTGAATAGAGCAGAGGTCTTCCATGTACAGCTCCACTTTAATAATTCTCTATATGACTGCCAGAAATAACTGTGAGCTGTGGAGGTGTGCATGCTCAACCTCCATTTCATTAAGATGGCATTTTTGGAATTAGTGGGGACCCAAGCAGTTAGGCTACTGGGAAACACAACGCCAGCATTGCTGGAATGGCATCCTGTGAGAGATAAGTATCAGGCGTTTTTACTTTGTGAACGGAAGTGATTAAGAGGGGATTTTCCAGTAGTGGATAACAACTTTAAAGGCTTTGTGGCAACTTTTGAAACTATACTTTATCCAGTCACTGGAGATTTAACCACTTGGACCCACAATGATCCTGACAAGGGCTCTGATGAACTCATCAAAATAGAACAGATATCTTACATTGGCACCTCTACTCCATTTATTCACTACTAGATGGTGGACCGATTCTAACGTCTCGGGTATTCTAGAATATGTATGCGGCCGACCGAGCGCAATCAGCAGAGCGTTGTTTAAATTTGGCGCCAAAATCGCTGATTGGCCGCTGCCGACGACCGCGACCAATCAGCAAAGCGGTGTTTAAATTTGGCGACAATATCGCTGATTAGTCGCGACCGGCGACCGCGACCAATCAGCGAACCGTGTTAGTGAAGACTGGAGAACGTGTTTAAATTTGGCGCCAAAATTGCTGATTGGTCGCGGCCAGAAACCGCGACCAATCAGCAAAGCAGTGTTTAAATTTGGCGCCAATATCGCCGATTGGTTGCGGCCGGCTTTCGCGACCAATCAGCATAGCGGTGTTTAAATTTTTTCGCCAATATTGCTGATTGGTCGCGGCCGGCGGTCGCGACCAATCAGCGAATCGTATTGGTGAGGACCGGGGAGCGGCGCTGCGGGAGATGACCGGCTGCTCGCAGAAGTATTCTGACTGGCGGCGCCGCTCTCCGGTCCTCCCTTCTCACTTGCCGTTGGGAGATCAGCGGCCCTAGCCGCTGATCTCCCGACGGTAGCCGCATGGAGGTCAGCGGAGCCACCGGTCGGGGTACTTCTGCTGCGAGCAGTCAGCGATCGCGACCAATCAGCAGAGCGGTGTTTAAATTTGGCACCAAAATCGCTAATTGGTCGCGGCCGGCGACCGCGACCAATCAGCGAATCGTATTAGTGAGGATCGGGAGTGGCGCTGCGGGAGATAACCGGCTGCTCGCAGCAGAAGTATCCCGACCGGTGGTGCCGCTCCCCGGTCCTCCCTTCACACTTGCCGTCGGGAGATCAGCGGGCCGCTGATCTCCCGACGGTAGCCACATGGAGGTCAGCGGCGCCGCCGGTCGGGGTCCTTCTGCTGCAAGCAGCCGGGAGATGACCGGCTAGCGCCGGTCATCTCCCGGCTGCATCGCCGCTGACCTCCGTGCAGCAGATGAGCCGCTAACGGCTGCCATCTTTTTCTGAAATCCCGCGTCGCTGATTGGCCGCGGCCGGACCAATCAGCGACGCGGGATTTCCTGGACAGACAGACAGACAGAAAGACAGACTGACAGACGGGATAAGACGATTATATATATTAGATGGGACTGCCAGAGATAGCTTTAGAGCTGTGAAAGTGTGCGTTCCTCAACCTGCACTCCATTAAGGCACCACTCTCAGAATCAGTGGGAGTCAATCAAACAGTAATAGAGAAGTTATCCCCTATTTTCTGTTGATAGGGAATAACTTCAAAAGTTGCTACACACACTTTAAGTTGTCCAAAATTACCAGTACAACATGGTTTTACCTTTTAGATGGCATCTCATTTTATATTTCTAATTTATTATTATTTCAGCAAGTTAATTATATATACATATTGCTTTGCTGTTAACAAATCACAAAGATGTTAACAATCAGTTCACCAAGTCATTTTGCAGTTTCTTTGATACACTCTTAGCACATTGTACATGGAAATGTAAATCCCACACTTACTGTTAAAACTACTGCTTTTCATTTAGAAATCTCAAAAAATATAGAAGAAAGCATCTGCTATGCACTGGAATTTATCTATAAAACGTGTCATTACTTTTATATAGGAATGCTGATTATTTCTTAAATTAATTACATTTTTAAATCAATTTCTTAGTGCTGCAGCTTTTCATTTATATTTTTTTTTCAAATCATCTATCTGGATAGACCATCAGGATGGTTTAGTGAATCCTGCATTGAGCAGAGGGTATTAACAGTGCAGCAGGGTGTGTGCTTTACAGCAGCTTTTATGAATTTGACCTAATAGACAGAAAAGTGTCTATAGACTTCCGTCCATGGGGAGATGGGTGTAGTTTCCTATCACAGAGACCAGAGAGTGATAAGGGGGCTTAATACACAGCCGTACCTAATGTATAGTGCTCTGTCTTACCTAGGCTTGGGCAAGTTAGAGCTATCACCTGGCTTTAAATCTTCTTCCTGTTAATGATAACTCTGCTGGTTCTGTCCCAGTCTACACAGTATGTGACGTTTCAGGAGTATTTCATGATATTGTTTTATATGTGTGGTCTCATAAGAAATGCTTAACAGTGTTATTTCAATAATATGTTATATTCCGATTATAGGTTTCCCTTAAGTGTATGATTATTGAGATTCCTTGACGATCTTTATACAAGAAGTGTAAATAGAAGTCAGCAGCACAACTCATAATTTAAAGTGTGAAAAGTGTCCTGGTGCCCCTGGCTACTCAAGGCACAATCCAATTTCCCCTAGTAGATATATTAAAATTTTACACGCAAAAGTCTAGAAATTGTAAATCTTGGTAAATCACGTGGAAATCATGTGAGATAACTAACAGGAAGATCGCTCTTCCCCCCCAAAAAATAAACTGTATATATTGGCATGCATGTATTTGAATGTAAATCCATGAACACCTTTAAATTTCCAATCTGTTACTGCATTAACGAGAATCTAGGGCTTTTATTCATATACAAAGAGGTGTTAAGTGCTTTGGGCGTAACAGAGCACTTAACAAGTCTTTGCCTCCTTAGGTTGTTTCCCTACCCAGCACCAGCCTCTTTAATTGCTACTGGGTAGAGAAACAACTTCGGTAAACACAGGCTTATTAAAACCTCTGTCAGATGCAGAGCATTGAAACGGAATCTATTACCAGGATTTCGCCAACTAATCTGAGAGCAGCATAATGTAGAGACTGACACCCTGATTACAATGATGTATCACTTACTGAACTGCTTACTCTAGTTTAGATTAAATCAATGTTTTAACAGCAGGAGATTATCAGGAAAGGACTAGTAAACCTGCTGCCATGTAGTCCTTATTCATAAGCTTTATATAACACCACCACATCGCAAATTGGCAGCTTTCTGCCTATGCACAGTGTACACAGGAAGCTACTAATCAGTGTTGTGGGCGGGATTATACAGGGCTCAGTATTCAGAGAACTGGTAGATTTGCAGCAGATAAAACTGTCATTTAATCAAAACTGCAGCAAGTCGTCTAGTATATGAAACATAGCTGGAATCAAGGTTTCTGCCCATACATCATACATTTATCAGATGAGGTAGCAAAATCCGGATGACCCATTCCCTTAATATAGTTTATTTCACATACGAATGAAAACACTAATAACTTGGGAATTTCAGCACCAGACATAAATGATAAAGGTGTCAATGAAATTGTATTTCATAGACCTGTACAGTATTTCCTTATACGTATGTGGCTTGGGAGGATTGACCTTACTGATATATTTCATTTAAATATTACTTATCGGGTTGTTAATGAATTAATTTGGGACTTATTGTGAACATTGTGTCTTTTATTATAAATGATTGAATTCTGTTTTTGTAAGATTGAAAATGTAATATTTAGCACAAATTTATGATTCTGAAAAAATACTCTGATGTGTTTTTTTATTTTACTTTTCTGTACTTCAGTCAAGATAAATTATTGAAATGCACATCTTTAAATGGATGTCAGCTGCTAAAAAACACTTATTACTAAAAAAACAGCTTTTTTAACATACGGCAACTGTAATGGTTATATACATTGTGAGGCAGTGACTGGAGTCGTATACGAGGGACGTTATATATCCCCCAGAATGTGTACAGAGACCTATTAAATCCATTGGAGTGCATTGCAGTCACAGACACAGCTGCGGCTGCAATGCAGGAATGAAGGTGAGCAATCACCTGGTCAGACTACCTGGCTAAGGCAGATTAAGTAAAACCCGGCAGGGCCTTCATTTCTTGGGGGAGGCTACAGGAAGGCAGTGGGGCGGCCTCCTCCCTCCAACCCGGATTTTCCAGTGGCTCTTGCCACAGGTCCTTTAAAACTCCTTCACTAAGGTTTAGTGTTGTTCTATGTTGCAACCTGCTAGGAGCACAGCAGGAAAGCCCAGCAGGACTGAGTGTGGCTGAACCACCGCCTAGGAAGGCTCTGCACCTGTCAGGCTCTGAGAGGCCCTGCGTGGCCGTTATCCCCGGCAACCGTTGTTTATGGACTCACGTTAACCCGGCTGCGAACCGGAGGACTTTCTGTTTAACCGTGAGTTGCTGAATAAAAGCTGTTTATGTTGGACTTGCTTGGGTCACTGCCTCAGTTACTGCACGGTGTGTACACCGCCGCCTTACAACATATTATCAGCTAGAACTTTATTGGACATTGCATAATACATATCTAAGGCTAATTTTATGTTACCATATAACAATTGGAATGAGTATCATTCAATATGTCTTCTTTACTCTGTAATAATTGCAAAGTTTCTAAAGCATGACTCTGCTTAGTAGACCATGCCACTAGCTATTGTACTGAGAGAGGATTATCACATCTCAACAAGATTGACAGTAGAGCTGTACAGGGACAATGGGATTGTAGAAAGGAGAAAAGTTATGAATGCCTCTGAGCCGGAATATATGTTATGAATACAGACTAATCAGCACTCTTGTAGAAATGATACAAAGCTTTGTAAAATCTTTTTTATATAGATTATTATTTTCCAAATATTAACACAAATCAATATAAATCAGAAAACAGAAAAAGTAGAATTGCAGATGATTAATGGTGGGGTTGGAATGGACTTGTTTATTCTTTTGATACATTTTATTGCATTTTATACTTATTTTACACATATAACACAGCATGCATGACAGTGTATTTGAATGGGAAAAATATTTTTACATAGTTAGTAATAGTACTTAAGACCACAAATTAGGTCACCTTAAATAATAAACAGTTTGTATACAAAATAGCACACAATGTCAAAGTAAACAAAGTAATAAAGACTTAAAGATTCTGAAAGGACACTCAGTATGACACAAATTGACTCTTTTTCTCATTCCTTTTGACTCCTATGTAGCATTGCAAAATACTAGTCCTGTAGTTTGGTTATTCTTTGTGTTGCACAAGCCTTACTGTTACACAACTGTCTCCCCTGTAGGGCCAGACTTTGCTCCTTTTGCCAATGGCTGCCATGCTTTGCTGTGTAACATGCTGGGTTTCATAAGTTGTCAAGTGTATTCCAGTGATATTATGACCCAAGGCCTTTATAAGGGCGATTCTGAGATGCATCTGGGTCTGAGTATGGGCTAACCTTTGCATTTGTTACCTTCTGCCTTGGAGTTTGTCCCACCAGTTTTCTTAACTAGAATTATCTCTTCAAATTCTAGTTTGCCTCTGCAATCTGCATTTGTTTCTGGTCAGAAACCTGCTGATTTACCCACGGTCTGCTGTAAGAATGTCGAACTCCTCTTTAGAGGTTGCAACTGATTATATCTTCATAATAAAAAAGTTTGCCTCCTCATCTCAGCTGACAGTGACCATCCATTGTTTGCTTATTAAACCATTGTCGGTTGAAAATATTACAATCTTACCTCTGGATTAAGTGCTGCTGCTATTACTGGATTTTTGTACATGTCTTCTGGTGTATCTTTTTCTGACTGCTTTATCCTGGTCCTTGCTGTTCTACATGCCAAATTACAAATCCAGCCTGATGTGCCATCATTCTAGGTCCATGTTTTCACCCTGACCTGTGGCTTAATTGATTCACCTCTCTAGGTAAGCCCTAACTCATACACCTTAGATAAATGTCAACTTGTGGGGCGCAACAAGAACCTAATATGCATGGTACAGGTTTCGCATGTTAAAATTTATCGAGCCCAAAAAACGTAATAATTATTGACATTCCACCCTTTTTTATGGCAGTAACCATGAAAATCAAAATGTGCCAATACACTTTCAAAAAGTAAATGAGGAAGAGAAGATTAGTGTTGAGCCACCCCCGTAGTGTTCGAGTTCGGTTCGGTTCGTCGAACACCCGTGTGTTCGCCGAACTGTTCGTCGAACTGTTCGTTGAACACCTTCGAACACCGTTAAAACCAATGGCAAGCAAACAAAAACACATAGAAACACATAGAAAACACCTTCAAAGGTGTCCAAAAGCTGACAAACTGCTCAGAAGACACAACTAACACATGGAAAAGTGACAAGTACATATAGTCATGCGAAAAGAAAAGAGGTGGAGGAGTAAAAGGAGGGGGAGACACAGATATAGGCATGTCATGCCCTTCTAAAATCCAAAAAGTGAGAAGCCGACACGTTCAGTCCGCTCCTGCCCGTGCCACCTCCGCGTCGCCAGGTTTGTGCCAGAGCCGCGGTGAACCCTGACGG
This sequence comes from Phyllobates terribilis, assembly GCF_046119375.1. NCBI lineage: Eukaryota > Metazoa > Chordata > Amphibia > Anura > Dendrobatidae > Phyllobates > Phyllobates terribilis. Next base: position 461,323,778 of record NW_027362764.1, read on the forward strand.
CCAGCCCCCCTCTCCCAATACTGCTGCCTGTCCGCTGGTGGGTCGAGCGAGCCCCCCTGTGGTGGAGGCAGCTCTAAGCTTTTTAATTTAAATTGTCTCTCTAATTTGAATGAATACACTTTAAATCCATTTACAAGGATCTATTGGAGGGCAAGTCTCATGCCAGCAGCCGCGTAATTCCAGCTCCAGTAGCGTCCACTAAAGCTGCGGCAGTTAAAAAGCTTTTATAAGGATCGAGCTCGGCTGTCCACCGCAAGGCATCCTACTGCCAGTCCCAGCCCCTATGCCTTGGGGTGCCTCCTGATGCTCTTCACTGAGTATCCCGTGGTCCCGAAGCATTTCCTTTGAAAAAATTAAGTGTCCAAACTACAGGTGGTGTAGCTTGCTTAACAGCCGGGATAATCCGCTGACTAGCAGACACTGCTACTAGGCACAAAGTATTTCCTGGGCTAGATGCAGTTAAAAATTTGTAAGTAGATACTCTCGTTGGATGCTGAGAAAGCATTTCATAGAGTCTCCTGGCACGCCATATATGATTCTCTTAAAAAGCTTGGGGTAGGGGTCTAGGGGACCCTTTTATAGCCAAAATCACGGCCCTGTATCGCAATACGTCACCTAGGCTGAAGATAAATGGAACTGTAGCACCCTGAGGGCTCGGTTGCTACATAGGTATTGCACCTCACCCAGAGGTGTGATATCTCACTCTCAGGTAAGGATGTAGTGTGGATCAGGACCCGACACCTGCATGCATTACACCACATTGCCGTGGGGCAGGGCGACCAATATGCCCCTGAGATGGGCACGACAGTCCCTGTCCCTGGCTGGAGTGGGGGGAGGGAACACTGAGGAAGGGGAACCCTGTAGTGCAGGAGCAGGGAGGAAGCAGTTCCTGGGTGCATTGAGAAGGGAGTATAAAAGGTGGGCACCATCTTAGTTCAGTGCAGAGAAGTCTGAGCAGAAGTGGCAGGGAGCAGGGGCTCTGCATGAGCTCTGCTCCGGAGGCGGGCCTAGTAACAGAGGCCCAGGCCTGGAAGAGGGAGAAGGAAGGAAGAGGAGCGGAGAAGGCTCCAGGAACGAGGAACGAAGGGATCCCAGGGGTGCGGACGGGCGAGCCGCCACCGCACGCCCGAATCCACCTGCGTGGAGGGGTCAGGCCAAAGGGGGAGACCGGTCCCCGAAACTAGCGGAGGCAGGAAACGACCCTCAGCTAGAAACAGGAGGCTGTGACATTTTATGTGGCGCAGCCCCTCGCTACACCCGCTAGGAAGGCACCACATAGGGTCAGGGAAACTGGCGCCAAGTTTACCAAGAGGAGGCCCGAGGCAGCCGAACAGAAGGGTTGGTAAGAAAGGCCAGACAAAGGACACACAAAGGGGGTCCTGTGAAGCGCTCCAAAGTTATCTGGGAGTTGTCTGAGCCCCTCACCTGGTGAGCACAGTAAGACGTGGGCAGCCGTTACCTGCAGACGTGGTCTGGATAATAAGAACTGTGAGTAAAGGCCCTGGACTGCATCACTGACTCCGTGTCGTTACTGCTGCTGCCCTGCACCATCACCCCCATCCTCCGCATACACTGCCCTGAGGCTATACTTCTCCCGTGGTGAGTTATGCTACGCTCTGCTGCACCCACAACACCAGCCTCAGCGGTCTGACCTGGAGCGGCGGTTCACTCTGACCGCAATCCACGGATGGCGTAGTCGGACATTTAAACATCAAAACCACATAAATAGTTCCGCCACTGGTTTGACCGCCCTGAGCCACGGAACCGGGTCGCTGCCACGGAGACTACAACCACCAGCATCCACCAAAAAGGGTCCGGCTCCGGGTGTCCCAAGGCCCAGGGGGCGCGTCAGAACATTTTCATCACCTTTCACAATCACCAATGGGACAAGGCAGGGATGTTCTCTGTCCCCTCTCTTATACATCCTAGTGACGGAGCACCTGCTCTCATCAATTCGCCATAACCCCAATATTAGGTGGATTGAGGTGGGAGGCACCGAGTACAAGTGCTCTCTATTTGCTGATGATGTCCTAGTATATATCACTCAATCACATATATCCATCCATGCTGTTATGGCTGAATTAGATCACTTTGTTACATGGTCAAATTTTAAAATTAATGCAGCGAAGTCTGAAACCCTCGATGTCTCCCTCCCCAAATCCATATAGGATTCCATCCAGTCCAACTTTCCCTTTGCCTGGCCCTCACAGGGTATCAAATACTTAGGAATTCCTATTCATAGAGACCTCTCCCATCTATGTTATCTTAATTTTGGGCCCTTTATTGAACAACTCCATACAGACCACGGTTGGCAAGTTAGAACTGTAAGATTCACTACGTGAACCACTGGTGTTTTGTGGAAAAGCACATGTACACTGTGTTCCAAATTATTATGCAAAAAGTGTTTAGGAGTGATAAGGGAAGAATTTGTTTGTCAGTTAAACTCATTGATGGTGATGTGTGTCAGGGCTCTTTATATCACTGTAAGCAATTGCAGACACCTGTGCTAATTAGTTTGGCAGGTGTGTCCAATGAAAGGCAAGACTACTTAAGAAGGCTGTCTCACATTATTAAGCAGCCTACATTTTCTGCCAAAATGGGAAAGAAAAAGGATGTGTCGGCTGCTGAGAAGCAACAAATTGTGGAGTGTTTAGGTCAAGGCATGACTACAATCAACATTGTGCGATGATCAGGATGAAGTGTCTTGGCAATCAAGAAGTATGTAGCTGATTCACAGTACACACGTGTGCGTGCTGATAAGGGCAAATTGAGGACTCTTTCCTACAGGCAATTACGTCAGGTTGAAAGAGCAGCGGCAAAAAAGCCTTGTCATAGCAGCAGACAAGTTTTTGAAGCTGCTGGTGCCTCCAACGTCCCCCGAACAACAAGATGCAGGGTCCTTCAGAGGTTTGCAGCTGTGCATACGCCATCCTGTCGACCTCCTCTATCCACTTCACACAAGCAGAAACGGCTCCAGTGGGCCAAACATTACATGAAGACTGATTTCAAAACTGTTTTGTTCACGGATGAGTGCCGTGCAGCGCTCGATGGTCCAGATGGATGGAGTGGAGGATGGCTGGTTGATGGACACCCCACGCAAACACGGCTACAGCGCCAACAAGGAGGAGGTGGAGTAATGTTTTGGGATCCCTGAAGGCGCTAAAGATGAACTCCATAATGTATGTGGATTTTCTCAAACAGCACTTCCTGCCATGGTTCAAGAAGAAGAACCGTGTATTTCACAGCAAGATCATTTTTTTGCATGATAATGCACCATCTCATGCTGCACATAAAACATATGCATCTCTGGCTGATATGGGCATAAAAGGGGACAAACTTATGGTGTGACCCCCATGCTCCCCTGACCTCTACCCCATTCAGAACCTTTGGAGCATCATTAAAAGGAGTGTCTATGATGGCGGGAGGCAGTTCACATCTAAGCAACAGCTCTGGGAGGGTATTCTGTCCTCATGCAAAACAATTGAAGCAGAAACCATCCAAAACCTGACAAATTCAATGGACGAGAGAGTTCAGAAGCTCCTTTCGAACAAGGGGTCCTATGTGAAAATGTAACATCACCTAGAATAAAGTTTTGAGTTGAAAACTGTTTGATTTCAGTTTCTAACAACCTGCTAATGCTTATAATTTCAAAAATGACCATTTTTTTGGTCTTTATTAAAATGAAAAGGTTGATCGAAAAGTTTGTGGGATCTAAGAGTGTGGCAACCCAGTAGTCATGATTACTTCGAATTCTGACAATATGAGGGTCATGCTGCAGGTAGTGCAGCAAGAAGGCACTTATGTGTCTTGCGCATCTCGGAGCCCCAAAATTATTTTCCAGGCTAGATGCAGCTAATTATTATTATTAATTTTAAATCTGGTGAAGCTTTAGTATAGATGGCCTAATAGGATCAGTGCTGCACACTGCTACAAAGCCCAAATTATTTTCCAGTCAAGATACAGATAAACATGATTAGTAATTTTAAATCTGGTGGAGCTTATTATAGATGGCCTAATAGAATCAGTGCTGCACACTGCTACAAAGCCCAAATTATTTTCCAGCCAAGATACAGATAAACATGATTAGTAATTTGAAAGCTTAAAACGGTTGGTAGGGTGATTTTAACCAATCATCAAGCTTTTACTCTCCCCAGGATGACACAGGGGTAGAAAAGTCGTTTCGGATCCATGATTTGTTCATCTTTATGAACGTGAGTCTGTCTACATTATCAGTGGAGAGCCGCGTGCGCTTATCTGTCAGCACACCACCAGCAGCGCTGAACACGCGTTCAGACAGAACGCTGGCTGCGGGGCATGACAAGATCTCCAAGGCGTAAGTGGCTAGCTCCGGCCATTTATCCAGATTGGAAGCCCAAAAAGAGCAAGGGTCCAGTGACACAGTCATGGCTTCAATGTTTACTTGGAGATTCTCCTGTACCATCGTCTCTAGGCGTTGACTATGTGTCAGACTTCTTGTCTCCTGTGGCCTTGCAAAGGATGGGCTAAAAAAGTGGTGAAATGATTCCGCAAAATTGATGTTACCAGCAGATACTGTGGTTCTGTTACGGTTTGAGTGCTGAACACTTGACGGTCCCACGGTTGGCAAGTTGGAACTATGAGATTCACTACGTGCACCACTGGTGTTTCGTGGAAAAGCACATGTAAGATTCTGCAACAGTCTCTGCTGATACTCCTGCATGCGTGCATCCCTTTCTATGGCAGGAATAATTTCTGCAAATTTACTTTTGTACCGGGGATCTAACAGTGTGGCAACCCAGTTGTCAGGATTATTTCTAATTCTCACAATTTGAGGGTCATGTTGCAGGTAGTGCAGCAAGAAGGCACTCATGTGTGTTGCGCATCCAGGAGCACCAAGTCCCTGTTGTGTTGGTGGCGAGGTAACAATCATGCTTCCTTCCTCTGTCCTCTCCCCCCAACCTCGCACAACAGAAATGTGATCAAGTTCTCCCTCATCTGATGAGTCTTCCATCAGTTCGTCCTCCACTTCTTCCTGGGCTCCTGCACCTTCCTCACTAGTTTGGCTGCTACCATGCGCCCTGGTAAAACCATCTCCCCCACCCTCACATGCCTGCCGACTTGGTGCTGCGACCGTCTGGACCTTGCAGATGTTAGCCCTTCCGCATACAACTCCTCCTCCTCTACTTCCTCCACCTCCTCTTGTGCCACCACCTGACTCCGAATTCTGTTTAACATGTGCTCCAGCATGTAAATCACCGGAATAGTCATGCTGATAATGGCATCGTCAGCACTAAACATCTTCGTCGCCATTTCAAAACTGTGCAGAAGGGTGCATAGGTCCCTGATCTGAGACCACTCCTCCCGCGTGATTTGCCCCACCTCTGGATCTCGTTGGCCCAGGCTATACGTCAGAACGTATTGCACCAGGGCTTGTCGGTGTTGCCACAGTCACTGCAACATGTGCAGAGTTGAATTCCACCGGGTAGGCACATCGCATTTTAGCCGGTGAAGTGGCAGGCCCAACGACTTCTGTAGAGATGTAAGTCGCTGAGCTGCGGGATGAGAACGGCAGAAGTGAGCACACAGCGACCGTGCACTCTGCAGAAGGCCATCTAGTCTGGGATAGTGGGCTAAAAATTGCTGGACAACCAGGTTCAACACGTGGCCATACAAGGCACGTGTGTGACATTGCCCCGGCGAAGGGCCGCACCCAGGTTTGCAGCATTGTCGCACACGGCCTTCCCTGGTTTCAGGTCCAGTGGAGACAACCATTCATGAAATTGGTTCTCCAGAGCTGACCACAACTCCTCAGCTGTGTGACTCACATTTCCCAGACATTTCAATGTAAAAACCGCCTGATGACGTTGAGCCCTACTGCCAGCATAGTAAGGAGGTGTGCAGGATCCCTTCTGCGCAGTTAGAAAGCTTGTGGCATGACCAGACAGGCTTTGGGTGCAGGTGGAAGACCGAGAGGAGGTTGAGGAGGCAGAAGCAGTGGAGGAACTTTGACATAAAGAGGATTGACGCACAACTCGTGGGGACGGCAAGACTTGGACAGCAGCCCCTTGTCCTGCTGTCACCATAGTTACCCAGTGCCCAGTCAGCGACATGTAACGCCCCTGTCCATGCCTACTCGTCCAAGTGTCTGTGGTGAAATGCACCCTGTCACACACAGAGTTTCTCAAAGAAGCGGTGATGTTGTGTGCGACATGCTGGTGGAGCGCAGGCACACCTTTCTTTGAGAAGTAGTGCCGACTGGGCATCTGGTACTGGGGCACTGCGACGGACATAAGGTCTCGAAAATCCTCTGTGTCCACCAGGCGGAAAGGCAGCATTTCTGTAGCCAAGAGCTTGCAGATGGTGAAATTCAACCTCTTAGCTTTCTCATGGCTAGGAGGAAATGGTCTTTTACTTGTCCACATCTGAGGGACCGAGGGCTGGCTATTGTGCTTAGACGGGGTTGATAAGGCTGTCCCCGGCAAACTGCCGGTCTGTGAGGAAGATGCAGGCGGACATGTTAGGTTGCCTTGATCCAAAGGTGGTGCTATCGATGTCGGACAGCGCTCAACACCAGCTCGTGTTACCACCTCCAAAGAAAATGATGACCTGCCAATCACGCTGGCTGTTGCGGGTAAAGAGGTGGCAGGTCTGCGCCCCAAAACAGGTGTGACTGCTGTTCCCCCAGTCACAGAGGATGAAGAGGCCGCGGATGCACAAGATATGGCAGACGGTGGTTGGCCCGGCCGGCTAAGCTGCATTGTAGCACACTGAGCTTCCCACTGCAACTTATGCTTCATGTCCATGTGCCGGTTCATGCATGAAGTACTCAAACTATGTATTTTTTGGCCTCTACTTAGCTTTTGCTGACAAATGTTACAGATAACACGAGTTGGGTCATCTTTATCGATCTGAAAAAATGCCCAGGCTATGCAAGGCTTAGCACCCATGCGACCTGAAGAGCCACCACGACTTGTGGTGAGAGGCAGAGTTGTGTTTGAGGATGCAGTTGTTAACGTGCTTCCAGTACTACGTCTCTGTCCAGGAAGGCGCAACCTGACCTCGTCGTCACTAGCATCTTCCTCCACCTCCTCTGCTGACCTCATCTCTTGGCTGACTGTGGGTTGACAGTAAGTGGGATCTCCAACCTCATCATCATCACCCTGTGCGTTATCACACCCGTCGTCCTCAGAGCCAACCTGTTCCTGCCCTGACAAAAAACTAAAGTTGTCGCTCCAATCAGGTATTTGAGTCTTATCATCGTCTTCCTCATTGTCTCCACCAACAGGAGTTACAGTTTGGGAATGAGGGTCTACATTATGGTCAGAACCTTCTGCGTCTGGTCCTGGATCCGACTCATAAAGATTCTGGGCATCAGTGCAGATCATTTCCTCGTCTGGATTCACAGAAGCGCTGGAGTCGACCTCTGATTCCCAGGCTATAGTATGAGTAAACAGCTCTGCAGACTCAACCATCTGTTCTACCTCATACTCAGACGGGCAGCTGGAGATTTGGGAGCTGTGAGGAAGCAAGTGCGATTGGGGTGACACCTTTGAGGACTGGAGTATTTGTGATGTTGAAGTTGATGTGGAGGAGAGCCCACTTAAAGGAGCACTTGATATCCGTTGAAGCACCTGCTGTTTTTGTGCCTCATCTGGAATTTGTAGCGATTGGCGTGGCCGTAAGAAAGGGATCTTATCACATTGTCCGCTAAAAGAAGTAGACATTTTAGTTTGGCTGGAAGATGGTCTTTCTTCTGCAGATGTTACTGTTGCTTTAACACCTACCCCACGGACCCAACCTTTTTTCCCCTTCCCAACATGCCTATTCCCCTTTCCACCAGCAGCAGGCCTTTTTCCACTCATTTTGGTGGTTAACTAATTCACAACTCTGGAGTTGTTTGCACAAAAAAAAATGGATGGGAACCGAGCAGAGCTGAGTGGCCAAACTGTGGTATTAGGCTAAAACTATTGGCTGGGTTAGATGCAGAAAAAAATTATATTCAATTTGCAACCTGATGGAGGTTAGTATAGATGGACTAATAGAACAAGTCCCACACACAGCTAGAAGCCCAAATATTTTTTCAGAGGTAGATGCAGAAAAAAAATATATTCAGTTTGCAACCTGATGGAGGTCAGTATAGATGGACTAATAGAGTAAGTCCCACACACTGCTAGAAGGCCAAATATTTTTTCAGAGCTAGATGCAGACAAAAAATTATTTTGAATTTGCAACCTGATGGAGGTCAGTATAGGTGGACTAATAGAACAAGTCCCACACACTGCTAGAAGGCCAAATATTTTTTCAGAGCTAGATGCAGAAAAAAATTATATTCAGTTTGCAACCTGATGGAGGTCTGTATAGATGGATTAATAGAACAAGTCCCACACACAGCTAGAAGCCCAAATATTTTTTCAGAGGTAGATGCAGATAAAAATTATTTTTAATTTGCAACCTGATGGAGGTCAGTATAGATGGACTAATAGAGAAAGTCCCACACACAGCTAGAAGCCCAATATTTTTTCAGAGGTAGATGCAGAAAAAAAATATATTCAGTTTGCAACCTGATGGAGGTCAGTATAGATGGACTAATAGAGTAATCCCACACACTGCTAGAAGGCCAAATATTTTTTCAGAGCTAGATGCAGATAAAAATTATATTCAATTTGCAACCTGATGGAGGTCAGTATAGATGGACTAATAGAACAAGTACCACACACAGCTAGAAGCCCAAATATTTTTTCAGAGGTACTGTAGATGCAGATAAAAATTATTTTTAATTTGCAACCTGATGGAGGTCAGTATAGATGGACTAATACAACAAGTCCCACACACAGCTAGAAGCCCAATATTTTTTCAGAGGTAGATGCAGAAAAAAATATATTCAGTTTGCAACCTGATGGAGGTCAGTATAGATGGAGTAACAGAACAAGTCCCACACACAGCTAGAAGCCCAAATATTTTTTCAGAGGTAGATGCAGATAAAAATTATTTTTAATTTGCAACCTGATGGAGGTCAGTATAGATGGACTAATAGAGAAAGTCCCACACACTGCTAGAAGGCCAAATATTTTTTCAGAGCTAGATGCAGATAAAAATTATTTTTAATTTGCAACCTGATGGAGGTCAGTATAGATGGACTAATAGAGAAAGTCCCACACACTGCTAGAAGGCCAAATATTTTTTCAGAGCTAGATGCAGATAAAAATTATATTCAATTTGCAACCTGATGGAGGTCAGTATAGATGGACTAATAGAACAAGTCCCACACACAGCTAGAAGCCTAAATATTTTTTCAGAGGTACTGTAGATGCAGATAAAAATTATTTTTAATTTGCAACCTGATGGAGGTCAGTATAGATGGACTAATACAACAAGTCCCACACACAGCTAGAAGCCCAATATTTTTTCAGAGGTAGATGCAGAAAAAAATATATTCAGTTTGCAACCTGAAGGAGGTCTGTATAGATGGATTAATAGAACAAGTCCCACACACAGCTAGAAGCCCAATATTTTTTCAGAGGTAGATGCAGAAAAAAATATATTCAGTTTGCAACCTGATGGAGGTCAGTATAGATGGACTAATACAACAAGTCCCACACACAGCTAGAAGCCCAATATTTTTTCAGAGGTAGATGCAGAAAAAAATATATTCAGTTTGCAACCTGATGGAGGTCTGTATAGATGGATTAATAGAACAAGTCCCACACACAGCTAGAAGCCCAATATTTTTTCAGAGGTAGATGCAGAAAAAAATATATTCAGTTTGCAACCTGATGGAGGTCAGTAAAGATGGACTAATACAACAAGTCCCACACACAGCTAGAAGCCCAATATTTTTTCAGAGCTAGATGCAGAAAAAAATTATATTCAATTTGCAACCTGATGGAGGTCAGTATAGATGGACTAATAGAATGATGCTATGCCCAAAAGATTTTACTTCACTAGGTGCAGTAAAAAAATTGGTATTCTATACACAGGTGGTATATCTTGCAACACAGATAAGCTACTCCACTGACTAACACACTCTGCAATAGGCCAAAAAGGATTAGCTTTGCTAGATTCAGCCAAATGCTGTGAAAAAAACTTGCACAGCACTGGCACAGACCTGCTTGGCAAAAACTGATAGGAACTGATGTAACCTAGTCCTGAAAAGGACTCCAATTACAATTAGTCTTTACTCCCACAATCTATCTATTTAAGAGCACAGACCTGCCTGATAAAAGTCGTAGGAAATGCTGTAACCTAGTCCTTAAAAGGACTGCAATCACAACTATTCCCTACTCCCAAGCTATCTGTAGATTTGTGCAAAAATTGGCTTGAAATTAACAAGGTATAGCGCACACAGCAACAGCGGTGCCGTCTAACACGCAGCTGCAGCAGTGAGAAAATGGTGGTGACGGGGAAAATGGCTTGGTCTTATAGGGCAAGGACATGTGACATACACTGCCAATGACACATGCCCTTGCTTGTGTGAAAAAAAGCACTTCGCTCCGTGTGTGCGCTGCTGATAGGCTGACAGATTGCACCTCCCCACTGTAAATGCGGGAAAGAGAAAAAAAAAATGGAGATCTTCATTGTTCCTGCAGAGATCCATCCCCTGCCCCTCCCCCCACCCCGCTGTACACTCAAACTGCGTATTAACATTAATTTTCATCATTACTGAGAAAAAATCCAGTTATGATTTTGGTGCACGAACAGTTATCGAACATAACCTCGAACAGCCGAATTTTTCTCAAATTGTTCGTGTTCGCCGAACGGCTTGAACACCGCCCAAAACAGCTCGAATTTGAGATTGGCGAACAGTTCGAGTAGAACAACGCTCATCTCTAGAGAAGATGAAACTAATGGTCCACAATGCTAGAGACAACATTTAAGCCAAAAGTGAAGTAGTCATCTCTTTGAGATCAATATATCATTGTGCTCCAAATAAAGGAGGTTCTGAATGATATGTATTGAAGTTTGGATTAGCTAAATAGAAAAGCATGAGTGAAGAATGAAAGGCACTCAAAACGCCAGAGCATATATAAGACGTCAATATCCTTTTGTCATAATATATGAAAGGACATGTCATGGAAAAATCCACTGAGCACCTAAACATTCAGCTTTAGCCTAAAAGTATTATTTATAAGTTATTGATTCATTGTTAATGTACTTGTGAAGATTCATGCAGATATGTCAGCAGTTGATGATATTGATGATAATTCAGACAAAAATATATGGTGCTCTTTTAATAACAGGCATTACAAGCAGAGTAGAATGCCAACAAATCATTTTACTGATTATGGCTCATAAGGACCCATGACTCTTGGTTTTTTACCTCATTATTAGTGTTGAGCGAGCATGCTCAACACTGCTCGGTACTCGCCCGAGCATTTCACTACTAGGGATGTTCGGCGAGCACCGAGCATTTCCGGGTTACTCGGTGGTAGCTCGTGTCTCCGCCCTGCGCGTTTGGCGCTCTTTACAGAGCCAATGAACATGCAGGGATTGCCAGCCAGTCACTGTAATGCCGCAGCCATGTTGGTTGTGGGCATTACAGTGATTGGCTGGCCGCACAGCGTCACCTCGAGTATTTAAAACCGTGCGCTGCCATATTGGACACAGTCGCCCGGGATCAGACAGTGTAGAGTCAGTGCTGCTGAGTTAGGGAGAGATATATAGTGCGAAATAGATAGTGTAGGGTCTCTAAAGCCTGCCAAATCAAACAAACAGTCCTTCTCAGGACTAATATCCATCTCAGATATCAGGCAGGCAGGCTGTATAGGAGACACAGTGGTTATACCAACAAACACTGCATTACAGTCCTGTGTGCTACCGCTGCTCAAATTGCTAGAATTAGCCCCAGGTCTCAGGGGCAAGGAAAAATAATTTTTTTTCATCTAAATCCTCTTCTTTCTTTTTTACCTCAGTCAGACTGTACACATACCCGTCTTATTAACCTTTTGGTATTTCCACCCCCCCAAAAAAAAAAAAAAAAATTGGGTGTGTCTGTGAGTGTTCAGACACAAATATATCTGTTTAAAAGAGTCTGGTGTAGGCCAGAGAAATAGAACTGTGGTTTTGCAGTTCCACATTTCAAAGCTCTGTACTATCCACTTTTTTGCCTAGAAAAAACATTTTGAGTGTCTCGCTGACTGTTCAGACAAAAATATATCTGTTTAAAAGAGTCTGGTGTAGGCCAGATAACTAGAACTGTGGTTTTGCAGTTCCACGGTTCAAATCTTGGTGTAATCTACCTTTTTGCATAAAAAAAACATTTTGAGTGTCTCCCTGACTGTTCAGACACAAATATTTCAGTTTAAAAGAGTCTGGTGTAGGCCAGTTAACTAGAACTGTGGTTTTGCAGTTCCACGGTTAAAATCTCTGTATTATCCACTTTTTTGCCTTTTTTCAATTAAAAAAAACATTTTGAGTGTCTCGCTGACTGTTCAGACTCAAATATATCTGTTTAAAAGAGTCTGGTGTAGGCCTGATAACTAGAACTGTGGTTTTCCTCTCCCACGGTTCAAATCTGGGTGTAATCCACCTTTTTGCATAAAAAAAAAAATTTTGAGTGCCTCGCTGACTGTTCAGACACAAATATATCTGATTAAAAGAGTCTGGTGTAGACCAGATAACTAGAACTGTGGTTTTCCTCTTCCACGGTTCAAATATCATTATTATTACCCTTTTGCCATTGATAGTGCGAGTGTAAGCTATTTTACTTCATTTACAATGGGCAAGGCGCATGGCAAAGGACGTGGAACTGGACGTTCTGGTGATGGTGTGTGCAGAGGACTGGGCCGTGGCCAAGGTGAAAATGTGCCACAACCAACAACCACATCTTCTCGCTCCCAGTTCTTGACCGAATTACTAGGGAAGCACACAACAGCACCACTATTGCGAACTGATCAGTGTGAACAGGTTATTAATTGTATAGCAGATAATACTTCCAGTCACCTGGGCACCACCACCTCCGGTCTGTCTTCCACATGGTCAAGTGTTAGTAGCCGTGAGTCTCGACCGCATACTCCTCCTCACCCTGACGCTCCTTCCTCCCACCATGCCGAGTGTTGTCAGACAGCAACTGATCCCACAATTGGACACTCTGAAGAGCTGTTCACTGGTCCATTTCCATATTTGTGCCCCTCGCCTGCTCCGCTTGAAGTGGTGGAAGAGGAGATCCTATGTAGCGATGGCCAAATATTTGAACAGCCACGGCCACAGGAAGGAGACGCTGGCAATTTGTCCCAAGAGGTGGACGATGACGAGACACAATTGTCACGAAGTGAGGAGGAGGACCGTGGTGCGGAAGTGGAAGAGGAGGAGGTGGTGGATGATCTAGTAACTGACCCAACGTGGCAGGAGGACACGCAGAGCGAGGCCAGCAGCACACAGGGGGAGGGAGGCAGAGTACCCCAACAGGCTGGAAGAAGCAGTGTGGTGGCCGCAGACAGAAGGCAGGCAACCGTTCCCCGTAACACCAACACGAGGGACATTGCCAGTACAACCGGTAGGTCTTCCAGAGTCTGGAATTTTTTAAAAGACTCTGCTGATAACCCCAAAAAGGCCATATGTTCCACCTGCCATGCCAGCATCAGCAGGGGTGACAAAACTACCAGCCTGACCACCACCAGCATGATCAGGCACATGTCAGCAAAGCATCCAGCTTTGTGGCGCAAACCCCAGGGTCCACGACCAGTGTCAGCGGGTGTCACCACTGCGTCTTCCGCTGTTGTGCGTGTAAGAGAACCCCCTGTTGTGTGTACAAGGCAATCCCCTGTCCATACTGCATGCAAAGATGGCCCCTCCTCTCAGTCTTCACTTGTTCTGGCAGTTTCTCAAGAAACAGCATCAATGTCCACATCCACGTCCCACCGCAGCGTTCAATTGTCCATATCCCAGACCTTTGAACGAAAGCGGAAATTCGCAGCCAACGCCCCACAGGCCACAGTCCTAAATTCACACATTTCACGACTGCTTGCGTTGGAAATGCTGCCTTTTAAGCTGGTGGAGACGGAATCCTTCCGCATCCTTATGGCGGTGGCCGTCCCTCGGTACTCGGTCCCCAGCCAACACTATTTTGCCCGGTGTGCCTTCCCCGCACTACACAAGCAGGAGTCCCAAAACATCTGCCGTGCCCTCAACAACGCAGTTACTGGGAGAGTCCACCTGACAATGGACACGTGGACAAGTGCTTGTGGCCAGGGACGGTACATCTCCCTGACGGCACACTGGGTAAACATAGTGGAAGCCGGGACCCAGTCAGACCTTGGGACGAAACACATCCTCCCCAGACCGAGGATTGCGGGCCCTATGTCAGTCAGAGTTGCCCCACAGTGTACAGCTCCTGCGCATCCTCCTCCTCCTCATCCTCCTCATGTTCATCCTCCATATCAGATATCACCACATCACAAGCTGGAAGCACTGCAGTACTGCCTCAGCCAAGTGGCAACAGGCTGTGCTGAAACTCATAAGCTTAGGTGATAAATATCACACTGCTTGTGAGTCGTGGACAGCTGTGAAAGAGCAGGCAGATCTGTTGCTGAGACCGCTGAACCTACATCCAGGCATGGTCGTGTGTGACAATGGCCGTAACCTGGTGGCGGCTCTGAGGCGAGGCGAGATCACACACATACCATGCCTGGCTCATGTGCTTAACCTCATGGTTCAGCGGTTTCTTAAATCGTACCCCGAGTTGTTAGATCTGCTCGTTAAAATACGCCGCCTGTCAGCTCATTTTCGCAAGTCTGCTACAGATTCTGCCTCCCTTGCTGTGTTGCAGCAGCGTTTGCAGCTTCCGGCACACCGACTGGTGTGTGATGTCCCCACACGTTGGAACTCTACCCTCCACATGTTGCAAAGGATTTGTAAGCAAAAGAGAGCAGTTGTGGAGTACCAGCTGCAACAAGGCCATCGATATTCAGGTCAGACTCCACACATAAGACCTCAGGAGTGAACCTGGATGACTGACATATGTACCATCCTGACAAACTTTGAGGAGTCCACCAAGATGGTGAGTGGTGATGACGCCATCATTAGCGTCAGCATCCCACTTGTCTGTCTTTTGCAACGCTCTCTGCAGAGAATTAAAGAGGAGGCCTTGCAGTCAGAGTATGATGAGATGAATCAAGAAGCCGTAGCAGGCGATTACACACAGCCCAGCCTCATCTCATCCCAACGTGCATTGTGGGGACAATGAGGGAGAGGAGGAGGAGGAGGAGGAGGAAGAACAGGAGCTGGTATCATGTGCTGTAGACGGTAGTACCTGTACACCTGTCATACCGTTGGTTCAGTGTGGGTGGCCTGAGGACAGGGGGGAGGAGGAGGAGAGCATGGTCAGTCGTCATCTTGGTGAGGACACGGAAGTCTTGCCCGTTACCAGTCTGGCACGCATGGCTGACCTTATCTTACGCTTCCTTAAACGAGACCCTCGCGTTTTCAAAATGTTGGGTGACAGTCATTACTGGTTGGTGACACTTTTAGACCCCCACTACAAGGAGAACTTTCACTCTCTTATTCCTGAGGTTTAGAGGTCTACAAAAATGGGTCAGTACCAGAAGGCCCTTGCTGCAGAACTGTTAAAAAAATTCCCATCTAAACACGCTAGCGGCAGAGGTCACAGTTCGTTGCCCAACCAAGGTGTACAGGCGAAAGAGACACAACTCCAATCGAGCTGAGGCAGAGGAACACTGTCAACGTTCTGGGACAGTTTTCTGTGACCTGCCCAGCTTACAGACCTTGAGGTGCGGGGTACTCTCACAAGGAGTGGAAAGTTTCAAAAGATGGTGAGGGAGTACCTTGCCGACCGTACCAGTGTCCTCCGTGATTCCTCTGTGTCTTTTAATTATTGGGTATCCAAGCTGGACACTTGGAATGAACTCGCTTTGTATGCCTTGGAGGTCCTGGCCTGCCCTGCCGCTAGCGTGTTATCGGAGCGTGTTTTTAGTGCCGCTGGAGGAATTATAACTGATTAGAGCACTCACCTGTCAACTGACAATGCTTACAAGCTGACCCTTATCAAAATGTACAATTGCTGGATTGGGCGAGACTTCTCATCACCACCAAATGACAGCAGAGTGACATAAAGTCAAATCCACTGTATTATTTCGGGAGGTATATTCCCATGCACTGCTTCACACCCACACATGGGTATACGCTTCCTTATTTCGGCTGTATTTTGCTCTTCTCCTTATCCTTAGCCTCCACCACCACTATACCACCAGGGTGACCGTGGTCCGTGTTGCCATCATTGCAATTTCTTCAGTCCTAATTTTTGGCAGCTTTTGCTTGGAAGGCATAGGCAAAGACTATGGGAGAACCACTCCCCAATAATGGGAGTAATAATTTTAATATGCTGTACTGCATGGCTCTTGTAAGGGGCATTGCAAGTTCCTCCGTCCTAATTTTTGGCAGCTTTTGCTTGGAAGGCATAGGCAAAGACTATGGGAGACCCCCTCCCCAATAATGGGAATAAAGTTTTTAATATGCTGTACTGCATGACTCTTGTAAGGGGCATTGCAAATTCATATGTCCTAATTTTTGGCAGTTTTTGCTTGGAAGGCATAAGCAAAGACTATGGGAGACCCACTCCCCAATAATGGGAATAATGTTTTTAATATGCTGTACTGCATGGCTCTTGTAAGGGGCATTAAAATTATCTTGTTAAGCTACTGTGACCTCCACGTCTCTTCCAAGGGGCATTAAAACCGTCTTGCTAAGCTACTGTGACCTCCACCTCTCTTCCAAGGGGAATTAAAACCGTCTTGTTAAACCACTCTGACCTCCACGTCTCTTCCAAGGGGCATTAAAACCATCTTGTTAAACCACTCTGACCTCCACGTCTCTTCCAAGGGGCATTAAAACCGTCTTGTTAAGCTACTGTGACCTCCACATCTCTTCCAAGGGGCATTAAAACCATCTTGTTAATCTACTGTGACCTCCACGTCTCTTCCAAGGGGCATTAAAACCATCTTGTTAAACCACTCTGACCTCCACGTCCCTTCCAAGGGGCATTAAAACCGTCTTGTTAAACCACTCTGACCTCCACATTTCTTCCAAGGGGCATTAAAACCGTCTTGTTAAGCTGCTGTGACCTCCACGTCTCTTCCAAGGGGCATTAAAACTGTCTTGTTAAACCACTCTGACCTCCACGTCTCTTCCAAGTGGCATTAAAACCATCTTGTTAAACCTCTCTGACCTCCACGTCTCTTCCAAGGGGGATTAAAACAGTCTTGTTAAACCTCTCTGACCTCCACGTCTCTTCCAAGGGGCATTAAAACAGTCTTGTTAAACCACTCTGACCTCCACGTCTCTTCCAAGGGGCATTAAAGCATCTTGTTAAACCACTCTGACCTCCACGTCTCTTCCAAGGGGCATTAAAACCATCTTGTTAAACCACTCTGACCTCCACGTCTCTTCCAAGGGGCATTAAAACTAGAGATGAGCGGTGTTCGACTAGAACTGTTCGCCAATCTCAAATTCGAGCTGTTTTGGGCGGTGTTCGAGTTGTTCGACGAACCGAACGATTTGCAAAAAATTCGGCTGTTCGAGGTTATGTTCGATAACTGTTCGTGCACCAAAAGCGTGTCCTGCATGTCTGGCGCTATTTAGAGCACCAATCATGCAGGGATTGTCTGCTACTCACTGTAATGCCACAGCCATGGTGGTTGTGGCATTACAGTGATTGCCCAAATCGATGGGAACAGTGCCAACAGTGAAACATGAAAAGCCGGCAATTCAGCAGCGGCATACACCTGTACCCGACAATTTAGAACCGAAAGAATAGAGCTTCACACATAGATTAGATAGATATAAACATGTCAGCCACATATATACGAAGTACAGTGAAAGTGCTGCTTACTGTACTTGTCATTTAGCGTAAAGGATTTATCAAAAAAAATAATAGTGTTTTCATGCACCGTCTCTTTAAAAAAGCCGGCCGGCAATTCAGCAGCGGTACCCGACAATTTATAACAGACAGAATAGAGCTTCACACATAGATTAGATAGATAGAAACATGTCAGCCACATATATACGAAGTACAGTGACAGTGTTGCTTACTGTACTTGTCATTTAGCGTAAAGGATTTATCAAAAAAAATAATAGTGTTTTCATGCACCGTCTCTTTAAAAAAGCCGGCCGGCAATTCAGCAGCGGTACCCGACAATTTATAACAGACAGAATAGAGCTTCACACATAGATTAGATAGATAGAAACATGTCAGTCACATATATATGAAGTACAGTGATAGTGTTGGTTACTGTACTTGTCATTTAGTATTAAAATAAAGGATTTATTATTAAAAAAATTGGCGTGGGGTTCCCCTTAATTTTAGGCTCTAGCGGAGGTTAAGCAGACGGCTGGGGCAGATGTTTGAAGCCTGGGAAGGGGGTAATACCCACGGAGCTTCCCAGGCTACTAATATCAGCCCCCAGCTGAATACATAGCCTTTACTAGCTATTAAAATGGGGGACCCCCCAAAAAAAATGACGTGGGGTCCCCCCTAATTTAATAGCTAGCAAAGGCTAGGCAGACAGCTGGGGGCTGATATTAATAGCCCAGGAAGGGAGCCATGAATATTGGCCCCCTCCCAGGCTAGAAACACCAGCCGTCAGCCGCCCCAGAAATGGCGCATCCATAGGATGCGCCAATTCTGGCACTTAGCCTCGCTCTTCCACGCTGCCCTGGTGCGGTGGCAGGGGGTAATAGGGTTGGGGTTGATGTCAGCTTATAATGCCAGCTGACATCAAGCCCAGGTTAGTAATGGAGAGGCGTCTATAAGACACCCCCATTACTAACCCCATAGTCAAAGTTAAAAAAAACACAAACACCCAGAATAAAGTCCTTTAATTGAAATAAAGACACAATCCTTTATTGTTCTAAATTAAACCATACTTACCGTCACGCCCATTCCAGCTGAAGCCAACGATCTCCTGCAATAAAAGAAAAATAACAAAGCAACCTCATCCTTACCTTTCCATGGTTCCCACGACAGCTTCAGCTCTGCTACATCGAGATGACAGGCTGGACCGCAGCAGAACGCTGCCATCCAGCCTCTCATCCCGCAGACACTGAGAAGCGCAGGCTTGCTTGCGCTGCTCAGCGTCTCTCTGTGACGACATCCAGATGAGCCGAGTTCATGTTCAATGAACTCGGCTCACCTCATGCACGTCACTGACAGCGTGGGAAAATTCTCACGCTGAAGCGGTGAGTGCAGGAGAATTCTCCCACGCTGTCAGTGACGTGCATAAGGTGAGCTCATGTCCAATGAACTCAGCTCACCTCCTGCACGTCACTGACAGCGTGGGAGAATTCTCCTGCACTCAGCGCTTCAGCGTGAGAATTCTCCCACGCTGAAGCGCTGAGTGCAGGAGAATTTTCCCACGCTGTCAGTGACGTGCATAAGGTGAGCTCATGTCCAATGAACTCAGCTCACCTCCTGCACGTCACTGACAGCGTGGGAGAATTCTCCTGCACTCAGCGCTTCAGTGTGAGAATTCTCCCACGCTGAAGCGCTGAGTGCAGGAGAATTTTCCCACGCTGTCAGTGACGTGCATGAGGTGAGCCAAGTTCATTGGACATTAACTCGGCTCATCTGGATGCCCTCACAGAGAGACACTGTGGAGCGCAAGCAAGCCTGCGCTTCTCAGTGTCTGCGGGATGACAGGCTGGATGGCAGCGTTCTGCTGCGGTCCAGCCTGTCATCTCGATGTAGCAGAGCTGAAGCTGTCATGGGAACCATGGAAAGGTAAGGATGATGTTGCTTTATTATTTTTCTTTTATTTCAGGAGATCGTTGGCTTCAGCTGGAATGGGCGTGATGGTAAGTATGGTTTAATTTAGAACAATAAAGAATTGTGTGTTTATTTCAATTAAAGGACTTTTTTCTGGGTGTTGTGTTTTTTTTAAATACTTTACTAGAAATTCATGGTGGTCATGTCTAATATTGGCGTGACCCCATGAATTTCGGGCTTAGGGCCAGCTGATAATGCCAAGCTGGCCCTAACCCCTTTATTACCCAGTGAGCCACCGCATCAGGGCCCTGGATGAGTTGGGTACAGCGCCAGAAGATGGCGCTTCTATGAATGCGCCATTTTCCGGGGTGGCTGCGGACTGCAATTTGCAGCGGGGGTGGCCCAGAAAGCTTGGGCCTCCCTGCGCTGCGGATTCCAGCCCCCAGCTGCCTAGTTGTACCTGGCTGGACACAAAAACAGGGCGAAGCCCCACGTCAATTTTCTTTAAATTATTTCATGAAATAATTAAGAAAAAAAGGGCTTCCCTATATTGTTGTGTCCGGCCAGGTACAAATAGGCAGCTGGTGGTTGGGGGCAGCCCGTTCCTGCCTGCTGTACCTGGCTGGACACAAATATAGTGCGAAGCCCCACGTCAATTTTTTTAAAATTATTTCATGAATTTCCTGAAATAATTTAAAAAAATTGACGTGGGGCTTCGCACTATATTTGTGTCCAGCCAGGTACAGCAGGCAGGAACGGGCTGCCCCCATCCACCAGCTGCCTATTTGTACCTGGCCGGACACAACAATATAGGGAAGCCCTTTTTTTCTTAATTATTTCATGAATTTCATGAAATAATTAAAAAAAATTGAAGTGGGGCTTCGCACTATATTTGTGTCCAGCTAGGTACAGCAGGCAGGAACGGGCTGCCCCCATCCACCAGCTGCCTATTTGTACCTGGCCGGACACAACAATATAGGGAAGCCCTTTTTTTCTTAATTATTTCATGAATTTCATGAAATAATTAAAAAAAATTGAAGTGGGGCTTCGCACTATATTTGTGTCCAGCCAGGTACAGCAGGCAGGAACGGGCTGCCCCCAACCACCAGCTGCCTATTTGTACCTGGCCGGACACAACAATATAGGGAAGGCCTTTTTTTCTTAATTATTTCATGAATTTCATGAAATAATTTAAAAAAAAGTACGTGGGGCTTCGCCCTATTTTTGTGTCCAGCCAGGTACAACTAGGCAGCTGGGGGCTGGAATCTGCAGCGCAGTGAGGCCCAAGCTTTCTGGGCCCCCCCCCCGCTACAAATTGCAGTCCGCAGCCACCCCGGAAAATGGCGCGTTCATAGAAGCGCCATCTTCTGGCGCTGTACCCAACTCATCCAGGGCCCTGGTGCGGTGGCTCACTGGGTAATAAAGGGGTTAGGGCCAGCTTGGTATTATCAGCTGGCCCCAAGCCCAAAATTCATGGGGTCACACCAGTATTAGACATGACCGCCATGAATTTCTAGTAAAGTATTTAAAAAAAACACAACACCCAGAATAAAGTCCTTTAATTGAAATAAAGACACAATTCTTTATTGTTCTAAATTAAACCATACTTACCATCACACCCATTCCAGCTGAAGCCAACGATCTCCTGCAATAAAAGAAAAATAATAAACCAACCTCATCCTTACCTTTCCATGGTTCCCACGACAGCTTCAGCTCTGCTACATCGAGATGACTGGCTGGACCGCAGCAGAACGCTGCCATCCAGTCTGTCATCCCGCAGACACTGAGAAGCGCAGGCATGCTTGCGCTCCTCACTGTCTCGCTGTGACGGCATCCAGATGAGCCGAGGTCATGTCCAATGAACTCGGCTCACCTCATGCACGTCACTGACAGCGTGGGAAAATTCTCACGCTGAAGTGCTGAGTGCAGGAGAATTCTCCCACGCTGTCAGTGATGTGCATGAGGTGAGCTCATGTCCAATGAACTCAGCTCACCTCCTGCACGTCACTGACAGCGTGGGAAAATTCTCCTGCAATCAGCGCTTCAGCGTGAGAATTTTCCCACGCTGTCAGTGACGTGCATGAGGTGAGCCGAGTTCATTGGACATGAACTCGGCTCATCTGGATGTCGTCACAGAGAGACGCTGAGCAGCGCAAGCAAGCCTGCGCTTCTCAGTGTCTGCGGGATGACAGACTGGATGGCAGCGTTCTGCTGCGGTCCAGCCTGTCATCTCGATGTAGCAGAGCTGAAGCTGTCGTGGGAACCATGGAAAGGTAAGGATGAGGTTGCTTTATTATTTTTCTTTTATTGCAGGAGATCGTTGGCTTCAGCTGGAATGGGCGTGATGGTAAGTATGGTTTAATTTAGAACAATAAAGGATTGTGTCTTTATTTCAATTAAAGGACTTTATTCTGGGTGTTTGTGTTTTTCTTAACTTTGACTATGGGGTTAGTAATGGGGGTGTCTTATAGACGCCTCTCCATTACTAACCTGGGCTTGATGTCAGCTGGCATTATAAGCTGACATCAACCCCAACCCTATTACCCCCTGCCACCGCACCAGGGCAGCGTGGAAGAGCGAGGCTAAGTGCCAGAATTGGCGCATCCTATGAATGCGCCATTTCTGGGGCGGCTGACGGCTGGTGTTTCTAGCCTGGGAGGGGGCCAATATTCATGGCTCCCTTCCTGGGCTATTAATATCAGCCCCCAGCTGTCTGCCTAGCCTTTGCTAGCTATTAAATTAGGGGGGACCCCACGTCATTTTTTTGGGGGGGTCCCCCATTTTAATAGCTAGTAAAGGCTATGTATTCAGCTGGGGGCTGATATTAGTAGCCTGGGAAGCTCCGTGGGTATTACCCCCTTCCCAGGCTTCAAACATCTGCCCCAGCCGTCTGCTTAACCTCCGCTAGAGCCTAAAATTAAGGGGAACCCCACGCCAATTTTTTTAATAATAAATCCTTTATTTTAAGACTAAATGACAAGTACAGTAACCAACACTATCACTGTACTTCATATATATGTGACTGACATGTTTCTATCTATCTAATCTATGTGTAATGCTCTATCTTTCTGTTCTAAATTGTCGGGTACCGCTGCTGAATTGCCGGCCGGCTTTTTTAAAGAGACAGTCCATGAAAACACTATTATTTTTTTAAATAAATCCTTTACACTAAATGACAAGTACAGTAAGCAACACTATCACTGTACTTATTATATATGTGACTGACATGTTTCTATCTATCTAATCTATGTGTGAAGCTCTATTCTTTCTGTTCTAAATTGTCGGGTACAGATGCTGAATTGCCGGCCGGCTTTTTTAAAGAGACGGTGCATGAAAACACTAATATTTTTTTTAATAAATCCTTTACACTAAATGACAAGTGCAGTAACCAACACTGTCACTGTGCTTCTTATATGTGTGACTGACATGTTTCTATCTATCTAATCTATGTGTGATGCTCTATTCCTTCTTGTCTAAATTGTCGGGTACCGGTGTATGCCGCTGCTGAATTTGCCGGCCGGCTTTTTTAAAGAGAGTGTCTTCTGAGCAGTTTGTCAGCTTTTGGACACCTTTGCAGGTGTTTTCTATGTATTTCTATGTGTTTTTGTTTGCCTGCCATTGGTTTTAACGGTGTTCGACGGTGTTCTAAGGTGTTCGACGAACAGTTCGACGAACAGTTCCTCGAACATCCCGGTGTTCGACGAACCGAACCGAACCCGAACACTACGGGGGTGGCTCAACACTAATTAAAACCATCTTGTTAAACCACTCTGACCTCCATGTCTCTTCCAAGAGGCATTAAAAGTGTCTTGCTAAGCTACTGTGACCTCCACGTCTCTTCCAAGGGGCATTAATACCGTCTTGTTAAACCACTCTGAACTCCGTCTCTTCCAAGGGGCATTAAAATGTTGTTTTTAATTACCTCTAACCTCCACGACTCTTCCAACGGGCATTGCATTTCCTCCTAATCTTAGTCAGCTTTTGCTTTTCAATGCATAGGCGAACACTAAGGGAGACCCCCTCCCCAATAATGGGTAGAAGGTTTTTAGTACGCTGTAATCTACTTCTGTTTCAAGGGGCATTGTAGCTCCTCATAATTTTTGGAAAGCCTTCCATTCACTGCTTAGGCCAACAGTGTACAGGAGACCCAGTTGCTATAAATGGAAAAAACGATTGTTACAGATCCGGGTGGTGGAACCTCTGTGCCGCGGTGCAAGGAGGGACCCAGAGGGGCGTGACTAAGTATCAACTCAGACTGACCCTGGTCGTACAGCGGCAAACGACTCCATGACCAGGGAGGGACCGAGCAGAGGGACCAGGTGCTACTCTGGGGACGACCTTGTAAGAGAGCAGGTGGCTCCCACGGGTCAGCAGGCTGGGACTGACCAGTATAGTGGATGGACACAACAGGCAGGCAGAAGTCTCTGGATAGTTGACGGGTGGTCACGGCACGTGACGGCAGAGCAGGTTGAAGTCTCTAGGTAGCAGACAGGTGGTCACAGCAAGTGACAGCAGGAGCCTCCAGGTAGGCTATCAGGTAACAGGCAGGTAACAGGCGAGTGCTCCCAGGTGAGCGGGCTAGCAGGCACGGCAGGTAGCAGGCAGGTAACGGGCAGGAACAGGCAGGTAACAGGCGAGTGCTCCCAGGTGAGCGGGCTAGCAGGCACGGCAGGTAGCTGGCAGGCAACTGGCAGGTGCTTCCTGGTAAGCAGGCGGACTTGCCCATAGACAGACTGGCGGGCAGAACGGAAGGCATACTGTCAGTAGATAGGCAGTAGTCAGGCTGGTGGACTGGAACAGTAGTCAGGTTGGCAACTGGACCAGAGGGCTGAAGCAGAGGTAATTATACTGTGCATCAACTTTTGCTCAGGCACCTCCATTTTGGAGGAGGTGCCTTATATATGGGAGGACCCTCGGCTATTGGCCGGGGACTCCTTAGGACGGCAGGCGCGGCCCCTTTAAGAGAGAGGGAGCGCGCGCGCGCTCGCGCCCTAAGCACAGTGCCCGGGAAGCTGCGCGCGCCGGCAACAGCAGGAAGAGGAGCGCAGGAGGACGCCGCGCGGGGAGCGGGGAGGTGAGAAGGACGGCTTCTCTGCCTGGTAGGGGGCAGAGACGCCGATGCTACAGTACCCCCCCCTTTACGCCCCCTCTTTTTTAGGCCAGAAAGAAATTTTTCAAGGAGAAGCGGGGCATGGATGTTCTCCCTGGGTTCCCAAGTTCTCTCCTCTGGGCCAAACCCCTTCCAATCCACCAGAAAAAAGGTTTTCCCTCTTACCCTCTTGGTGGCCAGAATATTCTCTACCTCAAACACGTCCTCAGCAGAAACCGGAGCAGGGGAAGAACCTGGATTGTTGGAAAAAGAGTTAAAGACAACTGGTTTGAGGAGAGATACGTGGAAAGAGTTGGGAATCCGTAAGGTGGCTGGGAGTTTTAGCTTGTAGGCCACTGTATTGATTTGCTTAAGGACTTCAAATGGACCGATGAACCGAGGACCCAACTTATAGGAGGGTATTTTGAGCCGAACATGTTTGGAGGAGAGCCAAACCTTGTCTCCCGGACGGAATTGAGGCGGATCCAGACGTCTCTTGTAAGCATGTCTCTTCATCCGCTCGGAGGACTGAAGAAGTGCGGACCTAGTACTCTCCCAAATGGTGGAAAATTTGCTGACCAGAGACTCCGCGGCAGGGTTATCCACAGAAGCGGAGACGGGAAACGGAATCCGGGAATGTTGACCATAGACTATAAAGAACGGAGACTTGGAAGATGATTTGCTCACATTGTTGTTGCAGGAGAATTCGGCCCATGGCAGGAGATCCACCTAATCAGTATGGTGAGCGTTAACAAAGTGCCGGAGGTAGCTGGTAAGGATCTGGTTGATCCGCTCCACTTGACCATTAGACTGAGGATGATAAGCGGAGGAGAAATCCAGGGTGACATCCAGCAGCTTACATGTAGCTCTTCAGAAACGAGAGGTGAACTGAACCCCTCGATCCGACACGATGTTGAGGGGTAGGCCATGGAGACGGAAGATGTGGAGGAAGAAGTCCTTAGCTAGCACTGATGCAGATGGGAGACCAGGCAGGGGGATGAAGTGAGCCATTTTAGAAAAGCGCGCCCTAAGCACAGTGCCCGGGAAGCTGCGCGCGCCGGCAGCAGCAGGAAGAAGAGCGCAGGAGGACGCCGCGCGGGGAGGTGAGAAGGACGGCGTCTCTGCCTGGTAGGGGGAAGAGACGCCAATGCTGCAACAGTTTAGTTAAGGCCCTCTGACCTCCATGTCACTTCCAAGGGGCATTGGAGTGCCTCAAAATTTTTGGTAGGCATTGCACTCACTGTATGCCCTGTAACTGTGTAGCCAAACCACTCCTTTTGGTACAGAAACATATCCTACAAGACATGTGTGGTTGACTGGCCTGATATTGATGTGAATGGTCCCTGTTCCATCTGCTCTTTCTCCTTTGCCACCACCTCATCCATCATTCATCACCTGAAGCTTTGTTTTAACGGGAGTCATGGAACTGGGATAGTAGCAGGAAAACATCCAGCAATCCTCGGAGGTGGTAGGATATGCGCCAAAACGCTGACCACCTCATGCCTAGCCGCTGCTACATACATGCGCTTGCATTCCAAGGAACAGAAAGCTAAGAAGATGGATGGCCTCATGATCATGAATAATTTACTCTTTGTGTAGGAGGCCGAACACTGCTGCTGTCTACCTTCTGAACTTTGTGTTGAAGCCTGATTGACCCAGGACCCGCAATCCTCTATGTCTGGAGGACGTGTTGCATCCCAGTGTCCAACTGTGTCCTGGCTTCCACAATATTAACCCAGTGTGAAGGCGTCAGTGAGATGGACCATCCCTGGCCACATTCACTTGTCCACGTGTTTGTGGTTAGGTTGTTCTTTCCACTAAATGCACTGGGGAGGGCACAGGTAATGTTTTGTTATGCGCGCTTGTGTATAAGGCGCACTGGGACAAAAAGGGGCAACTGGGGACCGTTTATGGACACCCGGCCGCCCCCAGGTGGTTGGGGAGCGTGTGAGGGCACCTGGCCGCGGGGCGGCTTGTGACCGAGTATGGATACCAGGCCGCTGACGCAGCCATGACGTGGTGGCCAGATTCCGCCTCCACATGCCTAAAAGGCCCAATTTCAAGTGCAAGCAAGCAGTATGGTATTGCAGCATGGGGGTGGGTAGGTGGCAGGCTGCATACTTGCGCTAGCATTGCAAGGAATGGGGGAGGTACAATTGAACACTGCCCTGGGACAAGGGCTTGCACAGGGATAGTTGCAAGTCTGCATCTTCTGATGCGGCAAGGATCACTTCTGATGGGCACACTTTTAGGCAGTGACCTGGGTGTCAGAGATGCTTCCAGGGGTCTTCCCCATGCTGTTCCCATGTCTTTTCAGCACTGTATGCATGTGTCACACAGCACATGGCCAGATAAGGTTGTAAAATGCTAAAATGACATTTCCCGGTGAATGCATTTGTCACGGTTGAAAGCAATACAAAAGTGCAAAAATGCATAAAAAATGCTACTTGTGAAAATAGCCCAAGGTGTGGAGGAGTATTTTTTTGTTTTTGGTTATTTATTTTACCTTATACACAAGTCTTTACCCTGGAAAGGATGTTCCTTAACATATTTCACAGGAAATCAGTTTCAGTTTCGTTTTTGAACGTTTTTTATTGTGAGCCTGTAAAAGTGGCAAAATACCTCTGACCACGTTGTTGACAGCAGTGACCTGGGGGTCAGAATTGCTTCCTGGGACAATCCCCATGCTGTGCCCATGTCATTTGAGTACTGTCACTATCGTTTGGGGCACTTTTTAGGCTTTCTACAGACTGCTGGGGGTGCCGCCGCAAAAATGCTCGGATCTCCCATAGACTAACATTGGGCTCGTTGCTCGGGTCGAGCTCCCGAGTATCAAGATGAGCTCGGCCCAAGCTTCGAGCACCCGAGCATTTTAGTGCTCGCTCAACACTACTCATTATTAGATATAAAGTCAACAGTTATGAACAGGGTTAGAATTGGCTTTAGTTCCAGCGGCTGCAATAGTCTCTTATTAACAGCATTCACCACCTGGTAATATAGCTTTAGTGTCATCTGTCACATGAGCCTGTGGGTTGTGTCCACAGAGAATGTCTTCATTCCTCTATACTTAGTGTGAGCAGAGCTTCAATGCAGTAATGCCCCATTACCTATATCCCAGTCTCAAATATCATGTGCCCCTCAGTGCACTTCAACTGGCATGGCAAAGACCCCATATGCTTTTTCCTATAGGGTAGCTCTAAAATGATGTCTACTTGCCACACAGTACAGTTTCTTCAGATATCTTTTCCAATTTTTATTTTAGTTCTTCATCTGCAGCCCACCTTGTCAGGTAAGCTGTTTCTTTTTAGAGCAATCTGGTCCCTGTCTTACAGACTCACTCTCCTCTGCATCACTAGAGATCTTACGCTGGATACTTGCACCCCTATATACAACACTGTGATGCAACACCTATGTGGCTGCACAATGTAATGGAAATTTAGGATTATTTAGCAATAGTGCCCTGTTAAAGTGACAGGCCTTGTTGAGTCACTCAGCAAAACCCATGTGCCTAGATCAGACACTTATATAACTCAAATAATATGAAAACAACATACACATAAAGTAAAACATGCTTCATATTAGAACACGATAATATATAAAATGCAAAAGCATTTTGTAGAGGGATCAGCTTTATTCTCATTTGCACAAAGAAAGACTAGAAGCAATGGGATGAAACTGAATGAGAGGAGACACAAATTACACTGTGTGCAGAATTATTAGGCAAGTTGTATTTTAGAGGATTATTTTTATTATTGATCATCAACTATGTTCTCAATCAACCCAAAAGACTCATAAATATCCAAGATTAATATTTTTGGAAGTTGGAGTGTTTTTTTTTTTAGATTTGGCTATCTTAGGAGGATATCTGTTTGTGCAGGTAACTATTACTGTCCAGAATTATTAGGCAACTTAATAAAAACCAAATATAATCCCATCTCACTTGTTTATTTTCACCAGGTAAACCAATATCAGTGCACAAAATTTAGAAATAAACATTTCTGACATGCAAAAACAAAAACCAAAAAAATTAGTGATGAGTATAGCCACCTTTCTTTATGATGACACTCAACAGCCTTCCATCCATAGATTCTGTCAGTTGCTTGATCTGTTTTCGATCAACATTGCGTGCAGCACCCACCACAGCCTCCCAGACACTGCTCCCAGAGGTGTACTGTTTTCCCTCCCTGTAGATCTCACATTTTATGATGGACCACAGGTTCTCTATGGGGTTCAGATCAGGTGAACAAGGGGGCCATGTCATTATTTTTTCTTCTTTTAGACCTTTACTGGCCAGCCATGCTGTGGAGTAGTTGGATGCATGTGATGGAGCATTGTCCTGCATGAAAATCATGTTTTTCTTGAACGATACCGACTTTTTCCTGTACCACTGCTTGAAGAAGTTGTCTTCTAGAAACTGGCAGTAGGTCTGGGAGTTGAGCTTCACTCCATCCTCAACCCGAAAAGGTCCCACAAGTTCATCTTTGATGATACCAGCCCATACCAGTACCCCACCTCCACCTTGCTCGCGTCGGAGTGGAGCTCTCTGCCCTTTACTGATCCAGCCTCTGGCCCATCCATCTGGCCCATCAAGAGTCACGCTCATTTCATCAGTTCTTAAAACCTTTGAAAAATCAGTCTTAAGATATTTCTTGGCCCATTCTTGACTTTTTATCTTATGTTTCTTGTTCAAAGGTGGTCATTTTTCA
Organism: Phyllobates terribilis; assembly: GCF_046119375.1. Classification (NCBI taxonomy): domain Eukaryota; kingdom Metazoa; phylum Chordata; class Amphibia; order Anura; family Dendrobatidae; genus Phyllobates; species Phyllobates terribilis. The sequence continues at coordinate 461,353,266 of NW_027362764.1, forward strand.
GCCTTCCTTACCTTGGCCATGTCCCTGAGTATCGCACACCTTGTGCTTTTTGATACTCCAGTAACGTTGCAGCTCTGAAATATGACAAAACTGGTGGCGAATGGCATCTTGGCAGCTTCATGCTTGCTTTTCCTCAATTCTTGGGCAGTTATTTTGCGCCTTTTTTGGCCAACACGCTTCCTGCGACCCTGTTGGCTATTTGCCATGAAACGCTTGATTGTTCGGTGATCACGCTTCAAAAGTTTTGAAATTTCAAGACTGCTGCATCCCTCTGCAAGACATCTCACAATTTTGGACTTTTCAGAGCCCGTCAAATCTGTCTGCTGACCCATTTTCCCAAAGGAAAGGAAGTTGCCTAATAATTAAGCACACCTTATACAGGGTGTTGATGTCATTAGTCAACACCCCTCGTCATTACAGAGATGCACATCACCAGATTTACTTAATTGGTAGTTGGCTCTCAAGCCTATGCAGCTTGGAGTAGGACAACATGTATAAAAAGTATCAAAGTGATCAAAATACTCATTTGCCTAATAATTCTGCACACAGTGTAGATATAAGAAAAACTTTTTGACAGTGAGTGTGATCAATGAGTGGAACAGGCTGCCATGAGAAGTGGTGCGTTCTCCTTCAATGGAAGTCTTCAAAAACTGATCAGACATCTATCTGAGATGGTTCAGTGAATCCTGCTTTGAGCAGGGGGTTGGACACAATGACCCTGAAAGTCCCTTCCAAATCTAACATTCTATGATTCTATGCTCCTTGTCTCACTCTCAAAGATACAAAGGCAGATAAAGTACCAGCCCATAACACCTTTTGCCAGATTGGTATGATACATTTATGCCACACGTTTATGCTACTGTAAAAGATAGAAAACTATCTGCAAAGCACTCTACCTCAATGTCACTAACATCACTGTAAAAACAATTATGGGGAATTGATATTACGTAATATCAAATTAAGCTTATTACATTTTATCTACATTAAAAGCACAAAGGTTGATTAACACAATTAGATGATTTTTTTAAATTCTTGCTATATGCAGGTGCATCTCTCCAAATTAGAATATCATAAAAAAGTTAATTATATCAGTTCGTCAATACAAAAAGTGAAACTCATATACGGTGGGGGAAATAAGTATTTGATCCCTTGCTGTTTTTGTAAGTTTACCCACTGACAAAACATGAACAGTCTGTAATTTTAAGTGTAGATTAATTTTAACATTGAGAGATAGAATATCCCAAAAAAATCAAGAAATTCACATTGTATAAATTAGATACCTTTTTTTTGCATTTTGCAGTGAGAAATAAGTATTTGATCCCTCTGGCAAACAACACTTAATACTTGGTGGCAAAACCCTTCACAGTAGCCAGACGCTTTTCGTAGTTGATGATGAAGTTTGCGCACATGTCAGGAGGAATTTTGGTCCACTCCTCTTTGCATGTCATCTCTAAATCATTCAGATTTTGTGGCTATTGCTTGGCAACTCAGATCTTCAACTCCCTCCATAAGTTTTCTATGGGATTAAGGTCTGGAGGCTGGCTAGGCCACTCCATGACCTTACTGTGCTTCTTTTTGAGCCACTCCTTTGTTGCCTTGGCTGTATGTTTTGGGTCATTGTCTTGCTGGAAGACCCAGCCGCGACCCATCTTCAATGCTCTTACTGAGGGAAGGAGGTTGTTGGCCAAAATATCGCGATACATGACCCCATCCATCTTCCCTTCAGTAAGGTGCAGTCGTCATGTCCCCTTTGCAGAAAAGCGCCCCCAAAGTATAATGTTTCCCTCACCATGCTTCCCAGTTTGTCACGATGTTCTTAGGGTTGTACTCATCCTTCTTCTTCCTCCAAACACGGCAAGTTGAGTTAATGCCAAAGAGCTCAATTTTTGTCTCATCTGACCACAGCACCTTCTCCTAATAACTCACAGAATCATCCAGGTATTCATTGGCGAACTTCAGATGGGCCTGCACATGTGCCTTCTTGAGAAGGGGGACCTTGCGGGCACTGCAGGATTTTAAACCTTTAAGGCGTAATGTGTTAGCAATGGTTTTCTTTGTGACTGTGGTTCAAGCTGCCTTAAGATCATTAACAAGTTCCCCCCATGTAGTTTTAGGCTGATCTCTCACCTTCCTCATGATCAAGGATACCCCACGAGGTGAGATTTTACATGGTGCCCCCGACCGATGTCGATTGACAGTCATGTTGAATTTCTTCCATTTTCTTACTATTACGCCAATAGTGGTCTCCTTCTCACCCAGCGTTTTCCTTATGGTTTTGTAGCCCATTACAGCTTTGTGCAGGTCTATGATCTTGTCCCTGACATCCTTAGAAAGCTCTTTGGTCTTGCCCATGTTGTAGAGGTTAGAGTCTGACTGATTAATTGAGTCTGTGGACCGGAGTCTTTTATACAGGTGACTATGTAAGACAGCTGTCTTTAATGCAGTTAACGAGTTGATTAGGAGCGTCTAACTGGTCTGTAGGAGCCAGAACTCATAATGGTTTGTAGGGGATCAAATATTTGTTTCTCACTGCAAAATGCAAATAAATTTATCTAATTTATACAATGTGATTATCTTGATTTTTTTGGGGTATTCTATCTCTCAATGTTAAAATTAACCTTCCCTTAAAATTATAAACTGTTCATGTCAGTGGGCAAACTTACAAAAACAGGAAGGGATCAAATACTTATTTTCCCCACTGTATTATATACAGTCATTACAAACAGAGTGATCTATTTCAAGTGTTTATTTCTGTTAATGTTGATGGTTATGGCTTAAAGCCAATGAAAACACAAAAGTCATTATCTCAGTAAATTATAATAATTAACAAAAAAACACCTGCAAAGGCTTCCTAAGCATTTAAAAAGGTCCCTTAGTCTGATTCAGTAGGCTCCACAATCATGGGGAAGACTGCTGACTTGACAGATGTCCAGAAGGCAGTCACTGACAAACTCCACAAGGTCCCAGAGTTCTAATTTTCATTTGGAAATCAAGGTCCCAGAGTCTGGAGGAAGAGTGGAGAGGCACACTATCCAAGCTGCTTGAGGTCTAGTGTGAAGTTTCCACAATCAGTGATGGTTTGGGGAGCCATGTCATCTACTGGTATAGGTCCACTGTGTTTTATCAAGACTAAAGTCAGCGCAGCTGTCTACCAGGAAATTGTAGAGCACTTCATGCTTCCCCCTGCCGACAAGCTTTTGGAGATGTAAATTTCATTTTTCAGCAGGACTTGGCACCTGTCCACACTGCCAAAAGTACCAATACCTGGTTTAAAAAGAACAGTATCACGTGCTTGATTGGCCAGCAAACTCGCCTGACCTTAACCCCATAGAGAATCTTTGGAGTATTGTCAAGAGGAAGATGAGAGACACCAGACCCAACAATGCAGACGAGCTGACGGCTGCTATCAAAGCAACCTGGGCTTCCATAACACCTCAGCAGTGCCACAGGCTGAACGCCTCCATGCCACGCCGCATTGATGCAGTAATTGATGCAGAAGGAGCCCCGACCAAGTATTGAGTGCATTTACTGAACATACATTTCAGTAGGCCAACATTTCGGATTTTAAAAACATTTTTCAAGCTGTTGTTATAAAGTATTCTAATTTACTGAGATAATGACTTTTGTGTTTTCATTGACTATAAGCCATAACCATCAACATTAATAGAAATAAACACTTGAAATAGATCACTCTGTTTGTAATGACTCTATATAATATGAGTTTCACTTTTTGTATTGAAGAACTGAAATAAATTAACGTTTTAATGATATTCAAATTTAGTGAGATGCACCTGTATAATCTAGAAGATATAAAAAGCATGAAAACATATTAGTATTATGAACCTTAATCTACTTATTTTAGGAAAGGAGTTTAGCACAGGTCATCCTTATCTTTCTGGTTTAACATTATACACTGATCAGCTATAACAGTACACCCAACCCAATATTATGTAGATCCCTCTTTGTTGTCATGTTAATTAACAGATTTGTAAACTATTTTTGCAGTGTGGCAAGGTGCATAATTCCATTATCCTGCTGAATGAAGGAATGCTGTTATGCATTATCCTGCTATTAGGCAATACATTACCATAAAGAGGTTTGGTCTGTCTGCAATAAATATTAGGTAGCGGGTTTATGTTAAAGTAATAAACACATGAACATTACACTTACCTTCTTCCCATAGTGAATTCAAGTGATATGTCATGTAAATCTAAACAGGATTCTTCAGACCAGGCCACCCTTTTCCATTATTCTGTGGTCCAGGGCTGATGCTCATATGCTCACTGATGGCTATTTTTCATAGCCGGTATTTGCTTTTTCAGCAATTTCTGCTATAGTAGATCATTGTGGTTTTGGACCAGACTGTAAAGTCTTTGAGTCAACGTACATTGGGAAACCTTTGGTAAACCATAGATGTCTATGACCTCGACACAAGTTCACTATTTTACCTCCATTGAACCACTTTGATTGGTACAATACATGCCAAAATAGAAATCCCCCATCTCCATTGTTTGTTTGTAACACATTTGTAAATTCTGCAGCTATTCTTACTCTAATTATTATTAATAGTGTTGTCATGTGTATGTATGTGTAGTATGTTTTGTATATTCCTGGCAGTAAGACAGTTATTTCCCACTGGGTTGATGTTAATGTGATCGGCAATTATCTCCTGATCTTGGCATTAAAGGTTCTTTAAGCACTAGGAGACCACAGTAGTCTATGACAGGTTCCTCAGCATTGCAGTTCAGAAGAAACAACATCAGAGAAATTGGTAATTTACTGAGGAAAATGATGAGATTGCAAAAATAAAGAAAATTTCTACTTTTTTTGATAAGACATTATACAAATATTATGCCGAAATGTTCACCTTTAAAACTGTTTAAAACTGTACCATTCAGAGAAGAACAGTAATATACAGTACATTTATAGTGAATCGGCTTAATCAGGAAATGTTGGAAAATGTATACTACAATTAAAACATCTAATAGGAAAGTTTACCAGTGTTTTTATACATTACCCTTAAAGAATGTATTCTTATTCTGCACCTCTATTGGTTAATTGTACACAGACCATTACTGAGAAGCATTCCCTAAAGGCTCCTAAAGGCTAAAGGCCTAAAATGAATTAAGTATTTACCCCCCTTATTCAAAGTCTCATTTAACCCCTTAATGACTGGAGCATTTTCCATTTTTTCGTTTTCGTTTTTTGCTCCCCTTGTTCCCAGAGCCATATTGAGAGCTTATTTTTTGTGGGACGAGTTGTATTTTTGAACTGGTTTTACCATATTGTGTACTGGAAAACAGGAAAAAAAATCCAAATGCGGTAAAATTGCAAAAAAGTGCAATACAACAGTTGTTTTTTTTCTTTTTTTTACCACATTCACTGAATGCTAAAACTGACCTGCCATTATTATTCTTCAGGTCATTATGAGTTTGTACGCACCAAACATGTACAGGTTCTTTTTTATTTAAGTGATGAAAAAAAATTCCAAAGTTTGCTAAAAAAAAAAAAAAAAAAAGTCACCACTTTCCGAGACCTGTAGCGTCTCCATTTTTCGGGATCTGGGGCTGTGTGAGGGCTTATTTTTTGCGCACCAGGCTGACGTTTTTATTGATATAATTTATATCATTTTGGGGTAGATCCAATGTTTTGATCGCCCGTTATTGCATTTTATTGCAATGTTGCGGCGACCAAAAAACGTAATTCTGGCGTTTTAGAATTTTTTTCACTTTACGCCGTTTACCGATCTAATTAATTCTTTTTTTAGATTGATAGATCAGGCGATTCTGAATGCGGCTATACTAAATATGTGTATGTCTTTTTTTTTTTTATTGTTTTATTTTGAATAGGGCGAAGGGGGGTGATTTCAACTTTTATATATATATTTTTTTTAAAAAAAAACTTTTTTTTTACACTTTCTACTTGCTTCAATAGTCTCCATGGGAGACTAGAAGCTGCAGTTATCTGATCCTCTCTTCTGCATACAGGCGATGAGCAGATCGCCTGTATGTGGCAGAAATGCTCACTTGCTATGAGCGCCGACCACTGGGTGGCGCTCATGGCAATCTAGACATGACAACCACAGGGGTCTGCTGCAGATCCCGGGTTGTCATTCTAACCCAACGGTGACCCGCGATCACGTGATGGGGTCACCGATGGGTGGAGTCAGTGACGCGCTTCCTGGAAGCGCAAGTTATATGCCACTGTCAGAGATTGACAGCTGCATTTAACTGGTTAACAGCCGCGGGTGGATCGCGATTCCACCTGCGGCTGTTGCGGGCACATGTCAGCTGCATAAATCAGCTGTCATGTGCCCCGTTCAGTGTGGGCTCAGCGCCGGAGCCCGGGCTGAACAGGGGATACCGATGTGATGCGTACTAATACGCACCACGTCGGAAAGGGGTTAAAATACTTAAATACTTAATCTGCTACATTTTATATCTGTATTATCATATTCTGAATTCATTACTCTAATACTGAATACAAGTGATAACTTAAACCTTAGCTGATGTATAAGCTGAAAACCTGGGAGAATTTCAAGCTCGCTGTAGAGACTTCTATATGTGTGGGCTGTTCTCGTAAGCCATTAGAGCAATCCACCCATTAAAATAATAATAGTGAATATGCTATGATAAAACTTACTGGTTACACTGCGTCTGAAATAAAGTATACATTTTTTGGTTCTTTAGGATAAATAATCTTTACATAATTGTAGCATATGCAAGGATTTTTATAGTAAATCTTTTTTTCCTCAACTTTCAAAATATGTTTTATTGAAGCTAAACAAACATGTAGGAAGTCTTCTACTCTCCTCCGAAGACGTACTACAACATTTTGGAGTGTTTAAGTGGAAAGTTTTTTCCCCATTTACCCAGAAGTGTGTTTCTTAGGTCTGACATTGATGCTAGATAAGAGGGAAAGATGCGCAATCTCCTGTCTAGTTCATCCTAAAGATGTTCAATGGTGTTGAGGTCTAGGTTCTGTGTGGTCACACCAAACTTCCCGAGCCATTATGTACCTTGCTTTGTGCACTGAGGCACAGTCATGCTGCCACAAAAAAGGACCTTCACCAAAATGTTCCTACAAAAGAGTAAGCAATTTTCCAAAATTTCTTAGTATGCTGATGAATCAAGATTTCCCGTCACAGGAACTTAGAAATCTGGGACAACTTCTTAAGACCAAACCATATCTTTATCCCTACTTGATCAAAGTTTACAATTGGCACATTCCCCAAACCCAGACTCATCTAGCCATCTGCAAGATAAACAGGTGTGATTTTTTCTTCACAAATCACATTTCTTCCACTTTTTCAGAGCCCAGTGATGGCACACTTTCCACCACTTCAGATCAGAAAGATGAACCTGGCTACTACATTAAAAATATTTGAGAGATGAGAGTTTAGTGAGTGATCAAGACATTAATGAGTCAAAAAAGCAATAAGAGTTTTGCCTGTTTTCTCAGTAAGAACATGGAGAATTCCGGAAATATTTTGAGGTTCAGATTGCATGAATATGCATTATTGAGTTTATGTAGCATATGTCAGATCTGAGTCAAATTTATCCCAGAGACAAGGTAAGTGCTGCTTAGGAGTGATGATAGTACTTTACTCTGAATTGGGAATGTCAGGTTAATAGTCTAGTACAGAGGTCCCCAACCGCCGGTCCGCGGACCAGGACCAGGCTGTTGGGGTTTTTCAGCCGGTCCGCGGCACCGCCACAGACAATCACTAAACATTGACAGTGTGATCTGGTCTGCGGTGGCTCAGAGCACACTGTGTGGGGTGGATGCTGCCCGCTGTTCTAGACTCCTGCAGGGTAGACCTGTAGAGGACCTGTGATGACATCAAGGTACATAACTGTGATGTCACCACAGGTCCTGAAGCAGGATGAAGCAGGGGCGGAACTACCGCCCGTGCAGCCGGTTCATTGAACGGGGGCCCCGAGGGAGAGGGGGCCCCTCCAGCCTCCAGCAGGGCCGCCATCAGGGCATGACTGCCCTGACTCCAGTATGGGGCCCGGCCGGTAGGAGCCCCCTCGGAGCCCCCCTCTTGTGCGTCTCTCTCCTCATGGGGCCCCCGGCCCCATGCAAAGCGCCGGGTCCAGGACATCTCATAATTCCTCTGACTTCCGGTCATGTGACGGCGCAGTCACATGACCGGAAGGCAGGAGAACCTGGTGTCAGCGATTTGGACGAGCGCCAGGATTCTGCAGGGATCGCATGGGGGTAAGTATAACAAGTTTTATTTTTTTTAAATACAATTAACTAGGAGTGGGGGGAATGGGAGATGCACATGGGGGGAGGGGAGAGATGCACATGGGGGAGGGGAGAGATGAGAGATCCACATGGGGGGGAGGGGAGAGATGAGAGATGCACATGGGGGGGAGGGGAGAGATGAGAGATGCACATGGGGGGGAGAGGAGAGATGAGAGATGCACATGGGGGGGAGAGATGAGAGATGCACATGGGGGAGGGGAGAGATGAGAGATGCACATGGGGGAGGGGAGAGATGAGAGATGCACATGGGGGGAGGGGAGAGATGAGAGATGCACATGGGGGGAGGGGGGAGATGAGAGATGCACATGGGGGGCAGGGGAGAGATGCACATGGGGGAGGGGAGATATGAGAGATGCACATGAGGTGGAGGGGAGAGATGAGAGATGCACATGGGGGGGAGGGGAGAGATGAGAGATGCACATGGGGGAGGGGAGAGATGAGAGATGCACGGGGGGGATGAGAGATGCACGGGGGGATGAGAGATGCACGGGGGGATGATAGATGCACGGGGGGGATGAGAGATGCACGGAGGGGATGAGAGATGCACGGGGGGTGGATGAGAGATGCATGGGGGGGTGAGAGATGCACGGAGGGGGATGAGAGATGCACGGAGGGGGATGAGAGATGCACGGGGGGTGAGCTGCACATGGGGGGGTGAGAGATGCACATGGGGGGTTATGTTTACATAACTTTGTTGCCTTATGAAGGGCAGGAGGGGCCCCCAAATATTTCTTGCACAGGGGCCCACTACACTCTGTGTCCGCCCCTGGGATGAAGTAAATGCAGCTGAACAGCAGCTGTCAGGACAGCTGCCCTGTCCTGTTGCAGGGCGTGATGGGGCCTCAGTGATGCGGCTCCTGGCACAGCACATTATGTGGGGCTCCTGGCATAGCTCCTGGCGGGGACCTGGTCTACACTATATGATAAGTATGCACTAAACTCCAAATCCCTCCATTACCCCGCCCCCATATGACCAAAGCCCCGCCCACCCCACCCCCTCCTTGCTTCAAGCCGGTCCCTGGTGCAAAAAGGTTGGGGACCACTGGTCTAGTAGATGGTGGAGACAAAAGAAGCTCATTTTTTTAATTACTTTACAAAAGAGATAAAATCACTGGGGTTTTGAAATACTGCAGGAATGATGTCACAGAAAGAAGTATACAATTTGATGTCATCATCATAGAGATGGTACTGAAAGTCAAATCTGCTAAAAGTTTATTCATTAGAAGCTGTGAAAATGGAAAATAGAAGAAACCCTAGGACTGATTTCCAAGGTACCTTATTAGTTTGGGAAAGGGGAAAAGGTAGAACCGATAAGGTAGCCCAAAAATGAATCTCCTCATACTTAGCAGACAGGACATTCAGTGTTTCCAACTTACACATCACCTCCTCATCTCGCCCCCTATCTGTCGGTGTCCCTCAAGGTTCAGTCGTAGGACCTCTGCTCTTCTCCATCTACACCCTCGGCCTGGGACAGCTCATAGAGTCTCACGGCTTACAATATCATCTCTATGCTGATGACACACAGATCTACCCCTCTGGACCTGATATCACCTCCTTACTCACCAGAATCCAACAATGTCTGTCCGCTATCTCATCCTTCTTCTTTGCTATATTTCTAAAACTTAACATGGATAAAACTGAATTCATCAACTTTCCCCCATCTCACTCAACCCCCCCATCTGACCTATCCATCAAAATTAATGGCTGTCCACTCTCTTCAGTCCCGCAAGATCGCTGCTTCAGGGTAACCCTGGACTCTAACCTCTCTTTCTAACCACATATCCAAGCCCTTTCCACTTCCTGCAACTCAAAAATATCTCCCAGATCCGCACATTCCTCAATGAAGAATCTGCAAAAACACTAGTGCACACCCTCATCATCTCCTGCCACGATTACTGCAACCTCCAGCTCTGTGGCATCCCTTCTAACTCTCTCACACCCCTCCAATCTATCCTAAACTCTGCTGCCCGACTAATGCACCTGTCCCCCCGGCTACTCCCCTGCCTCTCTCCTCTGTCAATCACTTCACTGGTTCCCCATTGCCCAGAGACTCCAGTTCAAAACCCTAACCATGGCATACAAAGCCATCCACAACCTGTCTCCTCCATACATCTGTGACCTAGTCTCCCGGTACTTACCTACACACAAACCTCTGATCCGCTCAAGATCTCCTTCTCTACTTCCCTCTTATCTCTTCTTCCCACAATCGCATACAAGGTATCTCCCATGCATCTCTCCTACTCTGGAACTCTTTACCCCAACACATCAGACTCTCACCTTCCATTGAAACCTTCAAAAGGAACCTGAAGACATACCTCTTCCGACAAGCCTACAACCTGCAGTAACCCAAGCTCCACCACACTGCTGCTCTACTCTTACCTACTGTATCCTCACCCATCCCTAGTAGATTGTGAGCCCTCGCGGGCAGGGTCCTCTCTCCTCCTGTGCCAGTTGCCATTGGGTTTTTGGTCAAGATTTTTGTAATTGTTTTGCTATGTATACCCCGTTCTTCACATGTAAAGCGCCATGGAATAAATGGCGCTATAATAAATCATTTTAATAATAATAACTAAGAGGAGAACCAAATGAGAGCACTATCCTTAAATGAATGGAAAGGAGGAGTATCTAGAGCTTACAAAATATTGATGGCTTGTAGATTAATTCATAAGTAATTGGTATGTACAGTACAGACCAAAAGTTTGGACACACCTTCTCATTTAAAGATTTTTCTGTATTTTCATGACTATGTAAATTGTACATTCACACTGAAGGCATCAAAACTATGAATTAACACATGTGGAATTATATACTTAACAAAAAAGTGTGAAACAACTGAAAATATGTCTTATATTCTAGGTTCTTCAAAGTAGCCACCTTTTGCTTTGATGACTGCTTTGCACACTCTTGGCATTCTCTTGATGAGCTTGAATGCAGGACAATTTTCCCATGCTGTCAGTGACGTGCATGAGGTGAGCTGAGTACATTGAACTCAGCTCACCTCATGCATGTCACTGACAGCGTGGGAAAATTCTCCTGCGCTTGCCGTGAGTGCAGGAGAATTCTATCACCGCAAGCGCAGGAGAATTTTCCCACGCTGTCAGTGACGTGCATGAGGTTAGCCGAGGTCATTGTACATGAACTCGGCTCATCTGGATGCCGTCACAGCCAGACACTGAGGAGCGCAAGCATGCCTGCGCTTCTCAGTTTCTGCGGCATGGCAAGCTGGATGACAGCTTTCGGCTGCGATCCTGCCTGTCATGTGAATGTAGCAGAGCCGGAGCCGTCCTGGGAACCATGGAAAGGTAAGGATGAGATTGGTTTATTGTTTTACTTTTATTGCAGAAGACTTTGGCTTCAGCTGGAATGGGCGTGATGGTAAGTATGGTTTCATTTAGAACAATAAAGAATTGTGTGTTTATTTCAATAAAAGATTTTATTCTGGGTGTTTGTGTTTTTTTTTAACTTTGACTATGGGGTTAGTAATGGGGGTGTCTTATAGACGCCTCTCCATTACTAACCTGGGCTTGATGTCATCTGGCATTATAAGCTGACATCAACCCCAGCCCTATTACCCCACTGCCACCGCTACAGGGCAGTGGGAAGAGCGAGGCTAAGTTCCAGAATAGGCACATCCTATGGATGCGCCATTTCTGGGGCGGCTGACGGCTGGTGTTTCTAGCCTGGGAGGGAGCCAATATTCATGGCACCCTTCCTGGGCTATTAATATCAGCCCCCAGCTGTCAGCCTAGCCTTTGCTAGCTATTAAAATAGGGGGGACCCCACGTCTTTATTTTTGGGGGTCCCCCATTTTAATAGCTAGTAAAGGCTAGGTATTCAGCTGGGGGCTGATAATAGTAGCCTGGGAAGCTCCGTGGGTATTACCCCCTTCCCAAGCATCAAACATCTGCCCCAGCCGTCTGCTTAACCTCCACTAGAGACTAAAATTACGGGGAACCCCACGCCAATATTTTTTAAAATAAATCCTTTATTTTAACACTAAATGACAAGTACAGTAATCAACACTATCACTGTATTTATTATTTATGTGACTGACATGTTTCTATCTATCTAACCTATGTGTGATGCTCTATTCTTTCTGTTCTAAATTGTCGGGTACCGATGCTGAATTTCCGGCCGGCTTTTTTAAAGAGACGGTGCATGAAAACACTAAATTGTCGGGTACTGGTGTATGCCGCTGCTGAATTGCCGGCTTTTCATGTTTCACTGTTAGCACTGTTCCCATCGATTTGGGCAACCACTGTAATGCCACAACCACCATGGCTGTGACATTACAGTGAGTGGCAGACAATCCCTGTATGATGTGAAAAAATCCAGTTAAGCTTTTCGTGCACGAACAGTTATCGAACATGACCTCAAACAGCCAAATTTTTTGCAAATAGTTCGCGTTCGTCGAACGACTCGAACACCGCCCAAAACAGCTCGAATTTGAGATTGGCGAACAGTTCTAGTTGAACACCGCTCATCTCTAGTGAAGAGGTAAAGTGATCAATGGTGATATTAAAGTCCACCCATTCTGAGAGTACATATTTTCCAAAATATGAAATAAGAAAGCCAGTCAGCTTAATGATCAGGGAATGGTGTGATTAGCCAAATGGCAGGAGACAATCATTACTCTCTGATAAGGAGGCAGTAAGAGTGTGGAGCTCAAATGAGGAATCTGTTAGTGAGAACATTGGAGGATTGACCTGGAAAGTGCAGCAACAGAATGATGCTAAACAATGAAATGATTCTTTGATCTTTTCCAATTTACTACTTACACCCAATAGCGTCATTAGTAGTGTTGAGCCACCCCCGTAGTGTTCGAGTTCGGTTCGGTTCGTCGAACTGTTCGGCGAACACCTTCGAACACCGTTAAAACCAATGGCAGGCAAACAAAAACACATAGAAACACATAGAAAACACCTTCAAAGGTGTCCAAAAGCTGACAAACTGCTCAGAAGACACAACTAACACATGGAAAAGTGACAAGTACATATAGTCATGTGAAAAGAAAAGAGGTGGAGGAGTAAAAGGAGGGGGAGACACAGATATAGGCATGTCATGCCCTTCTAAAATCCAAAAAGTGAGAAGCCGACATGGCCAGTCCGCTCCTGCCTGTGCCACCTCCGTGTCGCCGGGTTTGTGCCAGACCCGCGGTGAACCCTGACGGCCAGCCCCCCTCTCCCAATACTGGTGCCTGTCCGCTGGTGGGTCGAGCGAGCCCCCCTGTGGTGGAGGCAGCTCTAAGCTTTTTAATTTAAATTGTCTCTCTAATTTGAATGAATACACTTTAAATCCATTTACAAGGATCTATTGGAGGGCAAGTCTCATGCCAGCAGCCGCGTAATTCCAGCTCCAGTAGCGTCCACTAAAGCTGCTGCAGTTAAAAAGCTTTTATAAGGATCGAGCTCGGCTGTCCACCGCAAGGCATCCTACTGCCAGTCCCAGCCCCTATGCCTTGGGGTGCCTCCTGATGCTCTTCACTGAGTATCCCATGGTCCCGAAGCATTTCCTTTTAAAAATTAAGTGTCCAAACTACAGGTGGTGTAGCTTGCTTAACAGCCAGGATAATCCGCTGACTAGCAGACACTGCTACTAGGCACAAAGTATTTCCTGGGCTAGGTGCAGTTAAAAATTTGTAATTAGATACTCTCGTTGGATGCTGAGAAAGCATTCCATAGAGTCTCCTGGCACGCCATATATGATTCTCTTAAAAAGCTTGGGGTAGGGGTCTAGGGGACCCTTTTATAGCCAAAATCACGGCCCTGTATCGCAATACGTCACCTAGGCTGAAGATAAATGGAACTGTAGCACCCTGAGGGCTCGGTTGCTACAGAGGTATTGCACCTCACCCAGAGGTGTGATATCTCACTCTCAGGTAAGGATGGAGTGTGGATCAGGACTCGACACCTGCATGCATTACACCACATTGCCGTGGGGCAGGGCGACCAATATGCCCCTGAGATGGGCACGACAGTCCCTGTCCCTGGCTGGAGTGGGGGGAGGGAACACTGAGGAAGGGGAACCCTGTAGTGCAGGAGCAGGGAGGAAGCAGTTCCTGGGTGCATTGAGAAGGGAGTATAAAAGGTGGGCACCATCTTAGTTCAGTGCAGAGAAGTCTGAGCAGTAGTGACAGGGAGCAGGGGCTCTGCATGAGCTCTGCTCCGGAGGCGGGCCTAGTAACAGAGGCCAAGGCCTGGAAGAGGGAGAAGGAAGGAAGAGGAGCGGAGAAGGCTCCAGGAACGAGGAACGAAGGGATCCCAGGGGTGCGGACGGGCGAGTAGCCACCGCACGCCCGAATCCACCTGCGTGGAGGGGTCAGGCCAAAGGGGGAGACCGGTCCCCGAAACTAGTGGAGGCAGGAAAAGACCCTCAGCTAGAAACCGGAGGCTGTGACATTTTATGTGGCGCAGCCCCTCGCTACACCCGCTAGGAAGGCACCACATAGGGTCAGGGAAACTGGTGCCAAGAGGAGGCCCGAGGCAGCCGGACAGAAGGGTTGGTAAGAAAGGCCAGACAAAGGACACACAAAGGGGGTCCTGTGAAGCGCTCCAAAGTTATCTGGGAGTTGTCTGAGCCCCTCACCTGGTGAGCACAGTACGACGTGGGCAGCCGTTACCTGCAGACGTGGTCTGGATAATAAGAACTGTGAGTAAAGGCCCTGGACTGCATCACTGACTCCGTGTCGTTACTGCTGCTGCCCTGCACCATCACCCCCATCCTCCGCATACACTGCCCTGAGGCTATACTCCTCCCGTGGGGAGTTATGCTACGCTCTGCTGCACCCACAACACCAGCCTCAGTGGTCTGCCCTGCAGCGGCGGTTCACTCTGACCGCAATCCACGGGTGGCGTAGTCGAACATTTAAACATCAAAACCACATAAATAGTTCCGCCACTGGTTTGACCGCCCTGAGCCAAGGAACCGGGTCGCCGCCACGGAGACTACAACCACCAGCATCCACCAAAAAGGGTCCAGCTCCGGGTGTCCCAAGGCCCAGGGGGTGCATCAGAACATTTTCATCACCTTTCACAATCACCAATGGGACAAGGCAGGGATGTCCTCTGTCCCCACTCTTATACATCCTAGTGACGGAGCACCTGCTCTCATCAATTCGCCATAACCCCAATATTAGGTGGATTGAGGTGGGAGGTACCGAGTACAAGTGCTCTCTATTTGCTGATGATGTCCTAGTATATATCACTCAATCACATATATCCATCCATGCTGTTATGGCTGAAATAGATCACTTTGTTACATGGTCAAATTTTAAAATCAATGCAGTGAAGTCTGAGGCCCTCGATGTCTCCCTCCCCAAATCCATACAGGATTCCATCCAGTCCAACTTTCCCTTTGCCTGGCCCTCACAGGTTATCAAATACTTAGGAATTCCTATTCATAGAGACCTCTCCCATCTATGTTATCATAGTTTTGGGCCCTTTATTGAACAACTCCATACAGACCACGGTTGGCAAGTTAGAACTGTAAGATTCACTACGTGAACCACTGGTGTTTTGTGGAAAAGCACATGTACACTGTGTTCCAAATTATTATGCAAAAAGTGTTTAGGAGTAGAGATGAGCGTTGTTCTAGTCGAACTGTTCGCCAATCTCAAATTCGAGCTGTTTTGGGCGGTGTTCGAGCCGGTCGGCAAACACGAACAATTTGAGAAAAATTCGGCTGTTCGAGGTTATGTTCGATAACTGTTCGTGCACCAAAATCATAACTGGATTTTTTCTCAGTAATGATGAAAATTAATGTTAATACGCAGTTTGAGTGTACAGCGGGGCGGGGGGAGGGGCAGGGGATGGATCTCTGCAGGAACAATGAAGATCTCCATTTTTTTTTCTCTTTCCCGCATTTGCAGTGGGGAGGTGCAATCTGTCAGCCTATCAGCAGCGCACACAAGGAGCGAAGTGCTTTTTTTCACACAAGCAAGGGCATGTGTGATTGGCAGTGTATGTCACATGTCCTTGCCCTATAAGACCAAGCCATTTTCCCCGTCGCCACCATTTTCTCACTGCTGCAGCTGCGTGTTAGACGGCACCGCTGTTGCTGTGTGCGCTATACCTTGTTAATTTCAAGCCAATTTTCGCACAAATATACAGATAGCTTGGGAGTAGGGAATAGTTGTGATTGCAGTCCTTTTAAGGACTAGGTTACAGCATTTCCTACGACTTTTATCAAGCAGGTCTGTGCTCTTAAATAGATAGATTGTGGGAGTAAAGACTAATTGTAATTGGAGTCCTTTTCAGGACTAGGTTACATCAGTTCCTATCAGTTTTTGCCAGGCAGGTCTGTGCCAGTGCTGTGCAAGTTTTTTTCACAGCATTTGGCTGAATCTAGCAAAGCTAATCCTTTTTGGCCTATTGCAGAGTGTGTTAGTCAGTGGAGTAGCCTATCTGTGTTGCAAGATATACCACCTGTGTATAGAATACCAATTTTTTTACTGCACCTAGTGAAGTAAAATCTTTTGGGCACAGCATTATTCTATTAGTCCATCTATACTGACCTCCATCAGGTTGCAAATTAAAAATAATTTTTTTCTGCATCTAGCTCTGAAAAAATATTTGGGCTTCTAGCAGTGTGTGGGACTTGGTCTATTAGTCCATCTATACTGACCTCCATCAGGTTGCAAATTAAAAATAATTTTTTTCTTCATTTATCTCTGAAAAAATATTTGGGCTTCTAGCAGCGTGTGGGACTTGTTCTATTAGTCCATCTATACTGACCTCCATCAGGTTGCAAATTAAAAATAATTTTTTTCTGCATCTATCTCTGAAAAAATATTTGGGCTTCTAGCAGTGTGTGGGACTTGGTCTATTAGTCCATCTATACTGACCTCCATCAGGTTGCAAATTAAAAATAATTTTTTTCTGCATCTAGCTCTGAAAAAATATTTGGGCTTCTAGCAGTGTGTGGGACTTGGTCTATTAGTCCATCTATACTGACCTCCATCAGGTTGCAAATTAAAAATAATTTTTTTCTGCATCTAGCTCTGAAAAAATATTTGGGCTTCTAGCAGTGTGTGGGACTTGGTCTATTAGTCCATCTATACTGACCTCCATCAGGTTGCAAATTAAAAATAATTTTTTTCTTCATTTATCTCTGAAAAAATATTTGGGCTTCTAGCAGCGTGTGGGACTTGTTCTATTAGTCCATCTATACTGACCTCCATCAGGTTGCAAATTAAAAATAATTTTTTTCTGCATCTAGCTCTGAAAAAATATTTGGGCTTCTAGCAGTGTGTGGGACTTGGTCTATTAGTCCATCTATACTGACCTCCATCAGGTTGCAAATTAAAAATAATTTTTTTCTTCATTTAGCTCTGAAAATATATTTGGGCTTCTAGCAGTGTGTGGGACTTGTTCTATTAGTCCTTCTATACTGACCTCCAGCAGGTTGCAAATTGAATATACTTTTTTTCTGCATTTAGCTCTGAAAAAATATTTGGGCTTCTAGCGGTGTGTGGGACTTGGTCTTTTAGTCCATGTATACTGACCTCCATCAGGTTGCAAATTAAAAATAATTTTTTTCTGCATCTAGCTCTGAAAAATATTTGGGCTTCTAGCAGTGTGTGGGACTTGGTCTATTAGTCCATCTATACTGACCTCCATCAGGTTGCAAATTGAATAAAAAAATTTTCTGCATCAAGCTCTGAAAAAATATTTGGGCTTCTAGCGGTGTGTGGGACTTGGTCTATTAGTCCATCTATACTGACCTCCATCAGGTTGCAAATTAAAAATAATTTTTTTCTGCATCTAACCCAGCCAATAGTTTTGGCCTAATACCACAGTTTGGCCACTCAGCTCTGCTCGGTTACCATCCATTGTTTTTTTGTGCAAACAACTCCAGAGTTGTGAATTAGTTAACCACCAAAATGAGTGGAAAAAGGCCTGCTGCTGGTGGAAAGGGGAATAGGCGTGTTGGGAAGGGGAAAAAAGGTTGTGTCCGTGGGGTAGGTGCAGAAGAAAGACCATCTTCCAGCCAAACTAAAATGTCTACTTCTTTTAGCGGACAATGTGATAAGATCCCTTTCTTACGGCCACGCCAATCGCTACAAATTCCAGATGAGGCACAAAAACAGCAGGTGCTTCAACGGATATCAAGTGCTCCTTTAAGTGGGCTCTCCTCCACATCAACTTCAACATCACAAATACTCCAGTCCTCAAAGGTGTCACCCAAATCGCACTTGCTTCCTCACAGCTCCCAAATCTCCAGCTGCCCGTCTGAGTATGAGGTAGAACAGATGGTTGAGTCTGCAGAGCTGTTTACTCATACTATAGCCTGGGAATCAGAGGTCGACTCCAGCGCTTCTGTGAATCCAGACGAGGAAATGATCTGCACTGATGCCCAGAATCTTTATGAGTCGGATCCAGGACCAGACGCAGAAGGTTCTGACCATAATGTAGACCCTCATTCCCAAACTGTAACTCCTGTTGGTGGAGACAATGAGGAAGACGATGATAAGACTCAAATACCTGATTGGAGCGACAACTTTAGTTTTTTGTCAGGGCAGGAACAGGTTGGCTCTGAGGACGACGGGTGTGATAACGCACAGGGTGATGATGATGAGGTCGGAGATCCCACTTACTGTCAACCCACAGTCAGCCAAGAGATGAGGCCAGCAGAGGAGGTGGAGGAAGATGCTAGTGACGACGAGGTCAGGTTGCGCCTTCCTGGACAGAGACGTAGTACTGGAAGCACGTCAACAACTGCATCCTCAAACACAACTCTGCCTCTCACCACAAGTCATGGTGGCTCTTCAGGTCGCATGGGTGCTAAGCCTTGCATAGCCTGGGCATTTTTTCAGATCGATAAAGATGACCCAACTCGTGTTATCTGTAACATTTGTCAGCAAAAGCTAAATAGAGGCCAAAAAATACATAGTTTGAGTACTTCATGCATGAACCGGCACATGGACATGAAGCATAAGTTGCAGTGGGAAGCTCAGTGTGCTACAATGCGGCCTAGCCGGCCGGGCCAACCACCGTCTGCCATATCTTGTGCGGCCTCTTCATCCTCTGTGACTGGGGGGACAGCAGTCACACCTGTTTTGGGGCGCAGACCTGCCACCTCTTTACCCGCAACAGCCAGCGTGATTGGCAGGTCATCATTTTCTTTGGAGGTGGTAACACCAGCTGGTCTTGAGCGCTGTCCGACATCGATAGCACCACCTTTGGATCAAGGCAACCTAACATGTCCGCCTGCATCTTCCTCACAGACCGGCAGTTTGCCGGGGACACCCTTATCAACCCCGTCTAAGCACAATAGCCAGCCCTCGGTCCCTCAGATGTGGACAAGTAAAAGACCATTTCCTCCTAGCCATGAGAAAGCTAAGAGGTTGAATTTCACCATCTGCAAGCTCTTGGCTACAGAAATGCTGCCTTTCCGCCTGGTGGACACAGAGGATTTTCGAGACCTTATGTCCGTCGCAGTGCCCCAGTACCAGATGCCCAGTCGGCACTACTTCTCAAAGAAAGGTGTGCCTGCGCTCCACCAGCATGTCGCACACAACATCACCGCTTCTTTGAGAAACTCTGTGTGTGACAGGGTGCATTTCACCACAGACACTTGGACGAGTAGGCATGGACAGGGGCATTACATGTCGCTGACTGGGCACTGGGTAACTATGGTGACAGCAGGACAAGGGGCTGCTGTCCAAGTCTTGCCGTCCCCACGAGTTGTGCGTCAATCCTCTTTATGTCAAAGTTCCTCCACTGCTTCTGCCTCCTCAACCTCCTCTCGGTCTTCCACCTGCACCCAAAGCCTGTCTGGTCATGCCACAAGCTTTCTAACTGCGCAGAAGGGATCCTGCACACCTCCTTACTATGCTGGCAGTAGGGCTCAACGTCATCAGGCGGTTTTTACATTGAAATGTCTGGGAAATGTGAGTCACACAGCTGAGGAGTTGTGGTCAGCTCTGGAGAACCAATTTCATGAATGGTTGTCTCCACTGGACCTGAAACCAGGGAAGGCCATGTGCGACAATGCTGCAAACCTGGGTGCGGCCCTTCGCCGGGGCAATGTCACACACGTGTCTTGTATGGCTCACGTGTTGAACCTGGTTGTCCAGCAATTTTTAGCCCACTATCCCAGACTAGATGGCCTTCTGCAGAGGGCACGGTCGCTGTGTGCTCACTTCCGCCGTTCGGATCCCGCAGCTCAGCGACTTACATCTCTACAGAAGTCGTTGGGCCTGCCACTTCACCGGCTAAAATGCGATGTGCCTACCCGGTGGAATTCAACTCTGCACATGTTGCAGCGACTGTGGCAGCACCGACAAGCCCTGGTGCAATACGTTCTGACGTATAGCCTGGGCCAACGAGATTGAGAGGTGGGGCAAATCACGCTGGAGGAGTGGTCTCAGATCAGGGAAGTATGCACCCTTCTGCACAGTTTTGAAATGGCGACGAAGATGTTTAGTGCTGACGATGCCATTATCAGCATGACTATTCCGGTGATTTACATTCCGGAGCACATGTTAAACAGAATTCGGAGTCAGGTGGTGGCACAAGAGGAGGTGGAGGAAGTAGAGGAGGAGGAGTTGTATGCGGAAGGGCAAACATCTGCAAGGTCCAGACGGTCGGCAGCACCAAGGCGGCAGGCATGTGAGGGTGGGGGAGATGATTTTACCAGGGCGCATGGTAGCAGCCAAACTAGTGAGGAAGGTGCAGGAGCCCAGGAAGAAGTGGAGGACGAACTGATGGAAGACTCATCAGATGAGGGAGACCTTGATCACATTTCTGTTGTGCGAGGTTGGGGGGAGAGGACAGAGGAAGGAAGCATGATTGTTACCTCGCCACCAACACAACAGGGACTTGGTGCTCCTGGATGCGCAACACACATGAGTGCCTTCTTGCTGCACTACCTGCAACATGACCCTCGAATTGTGAGAATTAGAAATAATCCTGACTACTGGGTTGCCACACTGTTAGATCCCCGGTACAAAAGTAAATTTGCAGAAATTATTCCTGCCATAGAAAGGGATGCACGCATGCAGGAGTATCAGCAGAGACTGTTGCAGAATCTTACATGTGCTTTTCCACAAAATACCAGTGGTGCACGTAGTGAATCTCACAGTTCCAGCTTGCCAACCGTGGGACCGTCAAGTGTTCAGCACTCAAACCGTAACAGAACCACAGTATCTGCTGGTAACATCAATTTTGCGGAATCATTTCACCACTTTTTTAGCCCACCCTTTGCAAGGCCACAGGAGACAAGAAGTCTGACACATAGTCAACGCCTAGAGACGATGGTACAGGAGTATCTCCAAGTAAACATTGAAGCCACGACTGTGTCACTGGACCCTTGCTCTTTTTGGGCTTCCAATCTGGATAAATGGCCGGAGCTAGCCACTTACGCCTTGGAGATCTTGTCATGCCCCGCAGCCAGCGTTCTGTCTGATCGTGTGTTCAGCGCTGCTGGTGGTGTGCTGACAGATAAGCGCACGCGGCTCTCCACTGATAATGTAGACACACTCACGTTCATAAAGATGAACAAATCATGGATCCGAAACGACTTTTCTACCCCTGTGTCATCCTGGGGAGAGTAAAAGCTTGATGATTGGTTAAAATCACCCTACCAACCGTTTTAAGCTTTCAAATTACTAATCATGTTTATCTGTATCTTGACTGGAAAATAATTTGGGCTTTGTAGCAGTGTGCAGCACTGATCCTATTAGGCCATCTATAATAAGCTTCACCAGATTTAAAATTAAAAATAATTTTTAGCTGCATCTAGCCCGGAAAATAATTTTGGGGCTCCGAGATGCGCAAGACACATAAGTGCCTTCTTGCTGCACTACCTGCAGCATGACCCTCATATTGTCAGAATTCGAAGTAATCATGACTACTGGGTTGCCACACTCTTAGATCCCCCAAACTTTTCGATCAACCTTTTCATTTTAATAAAGACCAAAAAAATGGTCATTTTTGAAATTATAAGCATTAGCAGGTTGTTAGAAACTGAAATCAAACAGTTTTCAACTCAAAACTTTATTCTAGGTGATGTTACATTTTCACATAGGACCCCTTGTTCGAAAGGAGCTTCTGAACTCTCTCGTCCATTGAATTTGTCAGGTTTTGGATGGTTTCTGCTTCAATTGTTTTGCATGAGGACAGAATACCCTCCCAGAGCTGTTGCTTAGATGTGAACTGCCTCCCGCCATCATAGACACTCCTTTTAATGATGCTCCAAAGGTTCTGAATGGGGTAGAGGTCAGGGGAGCATGGGGGTCACACCATAAGTTTGTCCCCTTTTATGCCCATATCAGCCAGAGATGCAGATGTTTTATGTGCAGCATGAGATGGTGCATTATCATGCAGAAAAATGATCTTGCTGTGAAATACACGGTTCTTCTTCTTGAACCATGGCAGGAAGTGCTGTTTGAGAAAATCCACATACATTATGGAGTTCATCTTTAGCGCCTTCAGGGATCCTAAAGGGGCCGACAATCTCTCTCCCCATGATTCCAGCCCAAAACATTACTCCACCTCCTCCTTGTTGGCGCTGTAGCCGTGTTTGCGTGGGGTGTCCATCAACCAGCCATCCTCCACTCCATTCATCTGGACCATCGAGCGCTGCACGGCACTCATCCGTGAACAAAACAGTTTTGAAATCAGTCTTCATGTAATGTTTGGCCCACTGGAGCCGTTTCTGCTTGTGTGAAGTGGATAGAGGAGGTCGACAGGATGGCGTATGCACAGCTGCAAACCTCTGAAGGACCCTGCATCTTGTTGTTCGGGGGACGTTGGAGGCACAAGCAGCTACAAAAACTTGTCTGCTGCTATGACAAGGCTTTTTTGCCGCTGCTCTTTCAACCTGACGTAATTGCCTGTAGGAAAGAGTCCTCAATTTGCCCTTATCAGCACGCACACATGTGTAATGTGAATCAGCTACATACTTCTTGATTGCCAAGACACTTCATCCTGATCATTGCACAATGTTGATTGTAGTCATGCCTTGACCTAAACACTCCACAATTTGTTGCTTCTCAGCAGCCGACACATCCTTTTTCTTTCCCATTTTGGCAGAAAATGTAGGCTGCTTAATAATGTGAGAGAGCCTTCTTAAGTAGTCTTGCCTTTCATTGGACACACCTGCCAAACTAATTAGCACAGGTGTCTGCAATTGCTTACAGTGATATAAAGAGCCCTGACACACATCACCATCAATGAGTTTAACTGACAAACAAACAAATTCTTCCCTTATCACTCCTAAACACTTTTTGCATAATAATTTGGAACGCGGTGTACATGTGCTTTTCCACAAAACACCAGTGGTTCACGTAGTGAATCTTACAGTTCTAACTTGCCAACCGTGGTCTGTATGGAATTGTTCAATAAAGGGCCCAAAATTAAGATAACATAGATGGGAGAGGTCTCTATGAATAGGAATTCCTAAGTATTTGATACCCTGTGAGGGCCAGGCAAAGGGAAAGTTGGACTGGATGGAATCCTATATGGATTTAGGGAGGGAGACATCGAGGGCCTCAGACTTCGCTGCATTGATTTTAAAATTTTACCATGTAACAAAGTGATCTATTTCAGCCATAACAGCAGGGATGGATATATGTGATTGAGTGATATATACTAGGACATCATCAGCAAAGAGAGAGCACTTGTACTCGGTGCCTCCAACCTCAATCCACCTAATATTGGGGTTATGGCGAATTGATGAGAGCAGGTGCTCCGTCACAGAGGACATCCCTGCCTTGTCCCATTGGTGATTGTGAAAGGTGATGAAAATGTTCTGACGCACCCCCCTGGGCCTTGGGACACCCGGAGCCGGACCCTTTTTGGTGGATGCTGGTGGTTGTAGTCTTCATGGCGGCGATCCGGTTCCGTGGCTCAGGGTGGTCAAACCAGTGGCGGAACTATTTATGTGGTTTTGATGTTTAAATGTCCGACTACGCCACCCGTGGATTGCG
The DNA here is from genome assembly GCF_046119375.1 of Phyllobates terribilis. Taxonomy (NCBI): domain Eukaryota; kingdom Metazoa; phylum Chordata; class Amphibia; order Anura; family Dendrobatidae; genus Phyllobates; species Phyllobates terribilis. The sequence goes on from NW_027362764.1 coordinate 461,377,471, forward strand.
TTCAGAGTGAACCGCCGCTACAGGGCAGACCGCTAAGGCCGGTGTTGTGGGTGCAGCAGAGCGTAGCATAACTCCCCACGGGAGGAGTATAGCATCAGGGCAGTGTATGCGGAGGATGGGGGTGATGGTGCAGGGCAGCAGCAGTAACGACACGGAGTCAGTGATGCAGTTCAGGGCCTTTACTCACAGTTCTTATTATCCAGACCACGTCTGCAGGTAACGGCTGCCCACGTCGTACTGTGCTCACCAGGTGAGGGGCTCAGACAACTCCCAGATAACTTTGGAGCGCTTCACAGGACCCCCTTTGTGTGTCCTTTGTCTGGCCTTTCTTACCAACACTTCTGTCCGGCTGCCTTGGGCCTCCTCTTGGTAAACTTGGCGCCAGTTTCCCTGACCCTATGTGGTGCCTTCCTAGCGGGTGGAGCAAGGGGCTGCGCCACATAAAATGTCAGAGCCTCCGGTTTCTAGCTGAGGGTCGTTTCCTGCCTCCACTAGTTCGGGGACCGGTCTCCCCCTTTGGCCTGACCCCTCCACGCAGGTGGATTCGGGCGTGCGGTGGCGACTCGCCCGTCTGCACCCCTGGGATCCCTTCATTCCTCGTTCCTGGAGTCTTCTCCGCTCCTCTTCCTTCCTTCTCCCTCTTGCAGGCCTGGGCCTCTGTTACTAGGCCCGCCTCCGGAGCAGAGCTCATGCAGAGCCCCTGCTCCCTGCCACTTCTGCTCAGACTTCTCTGCACTGAACTAAGATGGTGCCCACCTTTTATACTCCCTTCTCAATGCACCCAGGAACTGCTTCCTCCCTGCTCCTGCACTGCAGGGTTCCCCTTCCTCAGTGTTCCCTCCCCCCACTCCAGCCAGGGACAGGGACTGTCGTGCCCATCTCAGGGGCATATTGGTCGCCCTGCCCCACGGCAATGTGGTGTAATGCATGCAGGTGTCGGGTCCTGATCCACACTCCATCCTTATCTGAGAGTGAGATATCACACCTCTGGGTGAGGTGCAATACGTCTGTAGCAACCGAGCCCTCGGTGCTACAGTTCCATTTATCTTCAGCCTAGGTGACGTATTGTGATACAGGGCCGTGATTTTGGCTATAAAAGGGTCCCCTAGACCCCTACCCCAAGCTTTTTAAGAGAATCATATATGGCGTGCCAGGAGACTCTATGGAATGCTTTCTCAGCATCCAACGAGAGTATCTACTTACAAATTTTTAACTGCATCTAGCCCAGGAAATACTTTGTGCCTAGTAGCAGTGTCTGCTAGTCAGCGGATTATCCCGGCTGTTAAGCAAGCTACACCACCTGTAGTTTGGACACTTAATTTTTTCAAAGGAAATGCTTCGGGACCACGGGATACTCAGTGAAGAGCATCAGGAGGCACCCCAAGGCATAGGGGCTGGGACTGGCACTAGGATGCCTTGCGGTGGACAGCCGAGCTCGATCCTTATAAAAGCTTTTTAACTGCAGCAGCTTTAGTGGACGCTACTGGAGCTGGAATTACGCGGCTGCTGGCATGAGACTTGCCCTCCAATAGATCCTTGTAAATGGATTTAAAGTGTATTCATTCAAATTAGAGGGACAATTTAAATTAAAAAGCTTAGAGCTGCCTCCACCACAGGGGGGCTCTCTCGACCCACCAGCGGACAGGCACCAGTATTGGGAGAGGGGGGCTGGCCGTCAGGGTTCACCGCGGCTCTGGCACAAACCCGGCGACACGGAGGTGGCACGGGCAGGAGCGGACTGGCCGTCTCGGCTTCTCACTTTTTGGATTTTAGAAGGGCATGACATGCCTATATCTGTGTCTCCCCCTCCTTTTACTCCTCCACCTCTTTTCTTTTCGCATGACTATATGTACTTGTCACTTTTCCATGTGTTAGTTGTGTCTTCTGAGCAGTTTGTCAGCTTTTGGACACCTTTGAAGGTGTTTTCTATGTGTTTCTATGTGTTTTTGTTTGCCTGCCATTGGTTTTAACGGTGTTCGAAGGTGTTCGACGAACAGTTCGACGAACAGTTCGGCGAACACACGGGTGTTCGACGAACCGAACCGAACTCGAACACTACGGTGGTGGCTCAACACTATTTAGGAGTGATAAGGGAAGAATTTGTTTGTTTGTCAGTTAAACTCATTGATGGTGATGTGTGTCAGGGCTCTTTAAATCACTGTAAGCAATTGCAGACACCTGTGCTAATTAGTTTGGCAGGTGTGTCCAATGAAAGGCAAGACTACTTAAGAAGGCTGTCCCACATTATTAAGCAGCCTACATTTTCTGCCAAAATGGGAAAGAAAAAGGATGTGTCGGCTGCTGAGAAGCAACAAATTGTGGAGTGTTTAGGTCAAGGCATGACTACAATCAACATTGTGCGATGATCAGGATGAAGTGTCTTGGCAATCAAGAAGTATGTAGCTGATTCACAGTACACACGTGTGCGTGCTGATAAGGGCAAATTGAGGACTCTTTCCTACAGGCAATTACGTCAGGTTAAAAGAGCAGCGGCAAAAAAGCCTTGTCATAGCAGCAGACAAGTTTTTTAAGCTGCTGGTGCCTCCAACGTCCCCCGAACAACAAGATGCAGGGTCCTTCAGAGGTTTGCAGCTGTGCATATGCCATCCTGTCGACCTCCTCTATCCACTGCACACAAGCAGAAACGGCTCCAGTGGGCCAAACATTACATGAAGACTGATTTCAAAACTGTTTTGTTCACGGATGAGTGCCGTGCAACGCTCGATGGTCCAGATGGATGGAGTAGAGGATGGCTGGTTGATGGACACACCACGCAAACACGGCTACAGCGCCAACAAGGAGGAGGTGGAGTAATGTTTTGGGCTGGAATCATGGGGAGAGAGATTGTCGGCCCCTTTAGGATCCCTGAAGGGGTAAAGATGAACTCCATAATGTATGTGGAGTTTCTCAAACAGCACTTCCTGCCATGGTCCAAGAAGAAGAACCGTGTATTCCACAGCAAGATCATTTTTATGCATGATAATGCACCATCTCATGCTGCACATAAAACATCTGCATCTCTGGCTGATATGGGCATAAAAGGGGACAAACTTATGGTGTGACCCCCATGCTCCCCTGACCTCTACCCCATTCAGAACCTCTGGAGCATCATCAAAAGGAGTGTCTATGATGGCGGGAGGCAGTTCACATCTAAGCAACAGCTCTGGGTGGGTATTCTGTCCTCATGCAAAACAATTGAAGCAGAAACCATCCAAAACCTGACAAATTCAATGGACGAGAGAGTTCAGAAGCTCCTTTCGAACAAGGGGTCCTATGTGAAAATGTAACATCACCTAGAATAAAGTTTTGAGTTGAAAACTGTTTGATTTCAGTTTCTAATAACCTGCTAATGCTTATAATTTCAAAAATGACCATTTTTTTGGTCTTTATTAAAATGAAAAGGTTGATCGAAAAGTTTGGGGGATCTAAGAGTGTGGCAACCCAGTAGTCAGGATTACTTTGAATTCTGACAATATGAGGGTCATGTTGCAGGTAGTGCAGCAAGAAGGCACTTATGTGTCTTGCGCATCTCGGAGCCCCAAAATTATTTTCCAGGCTAGATGCAGATAAAAATTATTATTAATTTTAAATCTGGTGGAGCTTAGTATAGATGGCCTAATAGAATCAGTGCTGCACACTGCTACAAAGCCCAAATTATTTTCCAGCCAAGGTACAGATAAACATGATTAGTAATTTTAAATCTGGTGGAGCTTAGTATAGATGGCCTAATAGAATCAGTACTGCACACTGCTACAAAGCCCAAATTATTTTCCAGCCAAGATTCAGATAAACATGATTAGTAATTTGAAAGCTTAAAACGGTTGGTGAGGTGATTTTAACCAATCATCAAGCTTTTACTCTCCCCAGGATGACACAGGGGTAGAAAAGTCGTTTCGGATCCATGATTTGTTCATCTTTATGAACGTGAGTCTGTCTACATTATCAGTGGAGAGCCGCGTGCGCTTATCTGTCAGCACACCACCAGCAGCGCTGAACACACGTTCAGACAGAATGCTGGCTGCGGGGCATGACAAGTCTCCAAGGCGTAAGTGGCTAGCTCCGGCCATTTATCCAGATTGGAAGCCCAAAAAGAGCAAGGGTCCAGTGACACAGTCATGGCTTCAATGTTTACTTGGAGATACTCCTGTACCATCGTCTCTAGGCGTTGACTATGTGTCAGACTTCTTGTCTCTTGTGGCCTTGCAAAGGATGGGCTAAAAAAGTGGTGAAATGATTCCGCAAAATTGATGTTACCAGCAGATACTGTGGTTCTGTTACGGTTTGAGTGCTGAACACTCGATGGTCCCACGGTTGACAAGTTGGAACTGTGAGATTCACTACGTGCACCACTGGTGTTTTGTGGAAAAGCACATGTAAGATTCTGCAACAGTCTCTGCTGATACTCCTGCATGCTTGCATCCCTTTCTATGGCAGGAATAATTTCTGCAAATTTACTTTTGTACCGGGGATCTAACAGTGTGGCAACCCAGTAGTCAGGATTATTTCTAATTCTCACAATTCGAGGGTCATGTTGCAGGTAGTGCAGCAAGAAGGCACTCATGTGTGTTGCGCATCCAGGAGCACCAAGTCCCTGTTGTGTTGGTGGCGAGGTAACAATCATGCTTCCTTCCTCTGTCCTCTCCCCCCAACCTCGCACAACAGAAATGTGATCAAGGTCTCCCTCATCTGAAGAGTCTTCCATCAGTTTGTCCTCCACTTCTTCCTGGGCTCCTGCACCTTCCTCACTAGTTTGGCTGCTACCATGCGCCCTGGTAAAACCATCTCCCCCACCCTCACATGCCTGCCGCCTTGGTGCTGCCGACCGTCTGGACCTTGCAGATGTTAGCCCTTCCGCATACAACTCCTCCTCTTCTACTTCCTCCACCTCCTCTTGTGCCACCACCTGACTCCGAATTCTGTTTAACATGTGCTCCAGCATGTAAATCACCGGAATAGTCATGCTGATAATGGCATCGTCAGCATTAAACATCTTCGTCGCCATTTCAAAACTGTGCAGAAGGGTGCATAGGTCCCTGATCTGAGACCACTCCTCCAGCGTGATTTGCCCCACCTTTGGATCTCGTTGGCCCAGGCTATACGTCAGAACGTATTGCACCAGGGCTTGTCGGTGCTGCCACAGTCGCTGCAACATGTGCAGAGTTGAATTCCACCTGGTAGGCACATCGCATTTTAGCCGGTGAAGTGGCAGACCCAACGACTTCTGTAGAGATGTAAGTCGCTGAGCTGAAGGATGCGAATTGCGGAAGTGAGCACACAGCGACCGTGCCCTCTGCAGAAGACCATCTAGTCCGGGATAGTGGGCTAAAAATTGCTGGACAACCAGGTTCAACACGTGAGCCATACAAGGCACGTGTGTGACATTGCCCCGGCGAAGGGCCGCACCCAGGTTTGCAGCATTGTCGCACACGGCCTTCCCTGGTTTCAGGTCCAGTGGAGACAACCATTCATGAAATTGGTTCTCCAGAGCTGACCACAACTCATCAGCTGTGTGACTCACATTTCCCAGACATTTCAAAGTAAAAACCGCCTGATGACGTTGAGCCCTACTGCCAGCATAGTAAGGAGGTGTGCAGGATCCCTTCTGCGCAGTTAGAAAGCTTGTGGCATGACCAGACAGGCTTTGGGTGCAGGTGGAGGACCGAGAGGAGGTTGAGGAGGCAGAAGCAGTGGAGGAACTTTGAGATAAAGAGGATTGACGCACAACTCGTGAGGACGGCAAGACTTGGACAGCAGCGCCTTGTCCTGCTGTCACCATAGTTACCCAGTGCCCAGTCAGCGACATGTAACGCCCCTGTCCATGCCTACTCGTCCAAGTGTCTGTGGTGAAATGCACCCTGTCACACACAGAGTTTCTCAAAGAAGCGGTGATGTTGTGTGCGACATGCTGGTGGAGCGCAGGCACACCTTTCTTTGAGAAGTAGTGCCGACTGGGCATCTGGTACTGGGGCACTGCGACGGACATAAGGTCTCGAAAATCCTCTGTGTCCACCAGGCGGAAAGGCAGCATTTCTGTAGCCAAGAGCTTGCAGATGGTGAAATTCAACCTCTTAGCTTTCTCATGGCTAGGAGGAAATGGTCTTTTACTTGTCCACATCTGAGGGACCGAGGGCTGGCTATTGTGCTTAGACGGGGTTGATAAGGGTGTCCCCGGCAAACTGCCGGTCTGTGAGGAAGATGCAGGCGGACATGTTAGGTTGCCTTGATCCAAAGGTGGTGCTATCGATGTCGGACAGCGCTCAACACCAGCTGGTGTTACCACCTCCAAATAAAATGATGACCTGCCAATCACGCTTGCTGTTGCGGGTAAAGAGGTTGCAGGTCTGCGTCCCAAAACAGGTGTGATTGCTGTCCCCTCAGTCACAGACGATGAAGAGGCCGCAGATGCACAAGATGGGGCAGACAGTGGTTGGCCCGGCCGGCTAGGCCGCATTGTAGCACAGTGAGCTTCCCACTGCAACTTATGCTTCATGTCCATGTGCCGGTTCATGCATGAAGTACTCAAACTATGTATTTTTTGGCCTCTACTTAGCTTTTGCTGACAAATGTTACAGATAACACGAGTTGGGTCATCTTTATCGATCTGAAAAAATGCCCAGGCTATGCAAGGCTTAGCACCCATGCGACCTGAAGAGCCACCACGACTTGTGGTGAGAGGCAGAGTTGTGTTTGAGGATGCAGTTGTTGACGTGCTTCCAGTACTACGTCTCTGTCCATGAAGGCGCAACCTGACCTCGTCGTCACTAGCATCCTCCTCCACCTCCTCTGCTGACCTCATCTCTTGGCTGACTGTGTGTTGACAGTAAGTGGGATCTCCAACCTCATCATCATCACCCTGTGCGTTATCACACCCGTCGTCCTCAGAGCCAACCTGTTCCTGCCCTGACAAAAAACTAAAGTTGTCGCTCCAATCAGGTATTTGAGTCTCATCATCGTCTTCCTCATTGTCTCCACCAACAGGAGTTACAGTTTGGGAATGAGGGTCTACATTGTGGTCAGAACCTTCTGCGTCTGGTCCTGGATCCGAATCATAAAGATTCTGGGCATCAGTGCAGATCATTTCCTCATCTGGATTCACAGAAGCGCTGGAGTCGACCTCTGATTCCCAGGCTATAGTATGAGTAAACAGCTATGCAGACTCAACCATCTGTTCTACCTCATACTCAGACGGGCAGCTGGAGATTTGGGAGCTGTGAGGAAGCAAGTGCGATTGGGGTGACACCTTTGAGGACTGGAGTATTTGTGATGTTGAAGTTGATGTGGAGGAGAGCCCACTTAAAGGAACACTTGATATCCGTTGAAGCACCTGCTGTTTTTGTGCCTCATCTGGAATTTGTAGAGATTGGCGTGGCCGTAAGAAAGGGATCTTATCACATTGTCCGCTAAAAGAAGTAGACATTTTAGTTTGGCTGGAAGATGGTCTTTCTTCTGCAGATGTTACTGTTGCTTTAACACCTACCCCACGGACACAACCTTTTTTCCTTCCCAGCACGCCTATTCCCCTTTCCACCAGCAGCAGGCCTTTTTCCACTCATTTTGGTGGTTAACTAATTCACAACTCTGGAGTTGTTTGCACAAAAAAATCAATGGATGGGAACCGAGCAGAGCTGAGTGGCCAAACTGTGGTATTAGGCCAAAACTATTGGCTGGGTTAGATGCAGAAAAAAATTATATTCAATTTGCAACCTGATGGAGGTCAGTATAGATGGACTAATAGAACAAGTCCCACACACAGCTAGAAGCCCAAATATTTTTTCAGAGGTAGATGCAGAAAAATAATATATTCAGTTTGCAACCTGATGGAGGTCAGTATAGATGGACTAATAGAGAAAGTCCCACACACTGCTAGAAGGCCAAATATTTTTTCAGAGTTAGATGCAGCTAAAATTATTTTTAATTTGCAACCTGATGGAGGTCAGTATAGATGGACTGATAGAGAAAGTCCCACACACTGCTAGAAGGCCAAATATTTTTTTCAGAGTTAGATGCAGATAAAAATTATTTTTAATTTGCAACCTGATGGAGGTCAGTATAGATGGACTAATAGAGAAAGTCCCACACACTGCTAGAAGGCCAAATATTTTTTCAGAGCTAGATGCAGAAAAAAATTATATTCAGTTTGCAACGTGATGGAGGTCAGTATAGATGGACTAATAGAACAAGTCCCACACACAGCTAGAAGCCCAAATATTTTTTCAGAGGTAGATGCAGATAAAAATTATTTTTAATTTGCAACCTGATGGAGGTCAGTATAGATGGACTAATAGAGAAAGTCCCACACACTGCTAGAAGGTCAAATATTTTTTCAGAGCTAGATGAAGACAAAAAATTATTTTGAATTTGCAACGTGATGGAGGTCAGTATAGATGGACTAATAGAACAAGTCCCACACACTGCTAGAAGGCCAAATATTTTTTCAGAGCTAGATGCAGAAAAAAATTATATTCAGTTTGCAACCTGATGGAGGTCAGTATAGATAGACTAATACAACAAGTCCCACACACTGCTAGAAGCCCAAATATTTTTTCAGAGCTAGACGCAGAAAAAAATTATATTCAATTTGCAACCTGATGGAGGTCAGTATAGATGGACTAATAGAGAAAGTCCCAAACACTGCTAGAAGGCCAAATATTTTTTCAGAGCTAGATGCAGACAAAAAAATTATTTTGAATTTGCAACCTGATGGAGGTCAGTATAGGTGGACTAATAGAACAAGTCCCACACACTGCTAGAAGGCCAAATATTTTTTCAGAGGTAAATGCAGAAAAAAAATATATTCAGTTTGCAACCTGATGGAGGTCAGTATAGATGGACTAATAGAGAAAGTCTCACACACTGCTAGAAGGCCAAATATTTTTTCAGAGCTAGATGCAGACAAAAAATTATTTTGAATTTGCAACCTGATGGAGGTCAGTATAGGTGGACTAATAGAACAAGTCCCACACACTGCTAGAAGGCCAAATATTTTTTCAGAGCTAGATGCAGAAAAAAATTATATTCAGTTTGCAACCTGATGGAGGTCAGTATAGATGGACTAATAGAACAAGTCCCACACACAGCTAGAAGCCCAAATATTTTTTCAGAGGTAGATGCAGAAAAAAATTATATTCAGTTTGCAACCTGATGGAGGTCAGTATAGATGGACTAATAGAACAAGTCCCACACACAGCTAGAAGCCCAAATATTTTTTCAGAGGTAGATGCAGAAAAAAATTATATTCAGTTTGCAACCTGATGGAGGTCAGTATAGATGGACTAATAGAACAAGTCCCACACACAGCTAGAAGCCCAAATATTTTTTCAGAGGTAGATGCAGAAAAAAAAATATATTCAATTTGCAACCTGATGGAGGTCAGTATAGATGGACTAATAGAACAAGTCCCACACACAGCTAGAAGCCCAAATATTTTTTCAGAGGTAGATGCAGAAAAATAAATATATTCAATTTGCAACCTGATGGAGGTCAGTATAGATGGACTAATAGAGAAAGTCCCACACACTGCTAGAAGGCCAAATATTTTTTTAGAGCTAGATGCAGAAAACAATTATATTCAGTTTGCAACCTGATGGAGGTCAGTATAGATGGACTAGTAGAACAAGTCCCACACACTGCTAGATGCCCAAATATTTTTTCAGAGCTAGATGTAGAAAAAAATTATATTCAATTTGCAACCTGATGGAGGTCAGTATAGATGGACTAATAGAATGATGCTATGCCCAAAAGATTTTACTTCACTAGGTGCAGTAAAAAAATTGGTATTCTATACACAGGTGGTATATCTTGCAACACAGATAGGCTACTCCACTGACTAACACACTCTGCAATAGGCCAAAAAGGATTAGCTTTGCTAGATTCAGCCAAATGCTGTGAAAAAAACTTGCACAGCACTGGCACAGACCTGCCTGGCAAAAACTGATAGGAACTCATGTAACCTAGTCCTGAAAATGACTGCAATTACAATTAGTCTTTACTCCCACAACCTATCTATTTAAGAGCACAGACCTGCCTGATAAAAGTTGTAGGAAATGCTGTAACCTAGTCCTTAAAAGGACTGCAATCACAACTATTCCCTACTCCCAAGCTATCTGTAGATTTGTGCGAAAATTGGCTTGAAATTAACAAGGTATAGCACACACAGCAACAGCGGTGCCGTCTAACACGCAGCTGCAGCAGTGAGAAAATGGTGGCGACGGGGAAAATGGCTTGGTCTTATAGGGCAAGGACATGTGACATACACTGCCAATGACACATGCCCTTGCTTGTGTGATAAAAAGCACTTCGCTCCGTGTACGTGCTGCTGATAGGCTGACAGATTGCACCTCCCCACTGTAAATGCAGGAAAGAGAAAAAAAAATGGAGATCTTCATTATTCCTGCAGAGATCCATCCCCTGCCCCTCCCCCCGCCCCGCTGTACACTCAAACTGCGTATTAACATTAATTTTCATCATTACTGAGAAAAAATCCAGTTATGATTTTGGTGCACGAACAGTTATCGAACATAACCTCGAACAGCCGAATTTTTCTCAAATCGTTCGTGTTCGCCGAACGGCTCGAACACCGCCCAAAACAGCTTAAATTTGAGATTGGCTAACAGTTCGAGTCGAACAACGCTCATCTCTTGTCATTAGTTAGTTAAAATCTCTTTAGCATCTCAGAAAGATTTGATTTTTGTGGAATGGCAATTATTTTAGTTTTTTGATTACTGCCTTCTAAGAATTATAACTTTTTAATTTTTTTTTTATGGTAACATAGTTATATTGGTTCTTAAATTTTTGCAAGATTAGTGAACCAAGCCAAGAGTGTGCAAAGCAGTCATCAAAGCAAAAGGTGACTACTTTGAAGAACCTAGAATATAAGACATATTTTCAGTTGTTTCACACTTTTTTGTTAAGTATATAATTCCACATGTGTTAATTCATAGTTTTGATGCCTTCAGTGTGAATGTACAATTTTCATAGTCATGAAAATACAGAAAAATCTTTAAATGAGAAGGTGTGTCCAAATTTTTGATCTGTACTGTACATAAAGTAAAAGATGTATTATCTTTCATTTGTTTTATTATTCACAGTCTCAGAATATCACTCCCATTTTCTATGTTCTTCAAGACAGTACAAACTCTGGATTATGCATTTCTAGTCCTGCCTGTAATGGATTGTGTACCTTCCATTACCTCTTACCTCTTACCTCTAGGTTGTAAAGTCCTAAAATGGCTGCTGCTCTTTTATAGTGGCTGTGACAGTGCACCCTGGTTAGCTGCAGTAGACAATGTGATGTAATATCTGCAAGGCATTATAGGGAAGCCATGATGTCAAGTGAGCCCATTTTCTCTGGCTGATGCAATGTGTGAAATGAACGCAAGAATTTTTTTAGTGATTCACACAAATCAAATCACAAATAATTTGAATCTGCCAGGACCTGCAAATTTTGTGAAGTTTGACTCAAAGTTGATTCGCAGTGGATCAAATTAATCATCTCTCAAAAATATGGTCTATCTTAAACATAGGCAATCAATATTGTTATCCAGGAAACAGTTTTAAGTTAGATTATGCAAAACATGCTTAAATTGGAATCATTTAAAAGAATATGTGTCTAAATATTGATCTTACAGACGTGAAACATCTTTCTAGCATTCAACACATTAGGTGAATGTTCTGAGAAAGAACAGTAGGGGGTACCATAAGAAGTATGCAACAGCAATATGTAGTCACAGGAGCATTTTTTTTTAATTATTCCTATTGAAAAATTATTATGTTTTGCATGATCTAATAGAATTTATTAATATTTGATTGTGGAAAAACCCCTTTAACATTTCAAATAAAATCCTGCAGTGTTCTTATTGATTTACTGCAACAGAGAATAATATTTTTGAATTTTATCATCTCAAATATGTCTATTTAAATATCAGAAATATGCCTTCAGTATACTGCATACTGAAGGCATATGTCTGATATTTTAATATACATATTTGAGATGATAAAATTCAAAACTGTCAGGGAGTGTAGTTACGGTATATATTATGCTGTATGTAGTAAACTATTAGTTAACTAAATATGATTTGATGTGAGGTGATCCAATAAAATCTGCAGTTATATTTGTTTATTCTGTTTTTCATATTTCTTATTTTATATTTAATTTTTCGGGTCTTTGTAAATTATAAACATTGAAGAAACAGAACATAATACATTTATCAAACTATGTATTTCTATATGAGCCAATATGTTATTATTTTTGCACGTCATGCAAGCATAGAAGATAGCTGTAGCGTCGGCGTCTCTGACTCCTGCCGGGCAGAGATGCTGATCCCTTCACCGCCACAGTCCCGGTCCGGCATCCTCCGGCTCCCCTCCTGCGTCGGCCCGGGGAGCACGCACCCCGCGCAGTTCCTCAGGCACTGTGCTTAGGGCACGTGTGCTCCATCCTAAAGATTCCCCGGCCAATGGCCGGAGGACATCCCCTGTATAAGGCACCTCCTCCAAAATGGAGGTGCCTGTGCAAGATTGTTGTTTGTGTGCTAACACTCTCCTCAGTCCTCAGGTTCCAGTCCCCCCCAGCCTTGCCCGCCAACCTGTCTATCAGCCGTGCCCACCTGCCTGTCTATCAGCCGTGCCCGCTTGCCTATCTGCCGTGTCCGCCAGCCTGTCTATCTGCTGTGCCCACCAGCCTGCCTATCGGCCGTGCCTGTCTACCCGCATCACCTGCCTGTCTACCAGCCGTGCTCATCCTTTGTGCCTGTCGGCCTCAGCCATCAGTCCCGTGGGGGTCACCTGCTCTCACACAAGGTCGGTCCCAGAGTGGCACCTGGTTCACCTTCCCGGTCCCTCCTTGGTTCACAGAGTCGACTAAACCGCCGTGTGACCAGGGTCGGTCCGGGTAGGCACTTAGTTACGCCCCTCTGGTTCCTCCTTGTATCACAGCACAGAGGTTCCACCACCCGGATCCATAATAATAGCACTGATATATCTTACTGACCTCATGTATGAACCTTAATTAACTTAATTTATACTTTTTTATTTATGTTTACCATTTTGTTCTTTTTTGTTTTTTTCTCCTAACTATAAATGCCATCATGGCAAAAGAAAAGTCTTGGATATGGAAACCCAATTAGTTAAAAAAGACTATAATGTTATGATGCTGTAACAGTGGCTGAAACAAGTCTCAGAGAGCGGGACATGATTACTTCATCTCAACAGTCAGATTAAAGAGAATCTATTATGGAGGGGCCTGCTTCAATAATTATGTGGCATAAACCTTTATAATAAATAAATAATAAAGGAGCTCCTGCTAAAGCTAAGAAGAGAGGCACAACAAATCAATAGTGTGGAAAATAGATATACAAACTGGAGGCAAAATATACTTTTTCTATAAAATCTTCTGGTTGGAACTGGCAAATAACAAGTAATGCCCAACACCTTCAAATAAAATAGTTGTACCCCTGAAACAGCTCAGGTTTCAGTTACAGTACCATTTCAGAAAAATTCCTTTCCATTCAACATCATGCAGTAAGTAATAGAATTGCTCATTGCCAAGTCTTGTGGTTTCACGGCATCTTGATATCAACATTCAGTACAGCATCCTCATCCTAACCTTCAAGAACAAACTGACAGATAATTGCATTTGTATAAAAAGCTTTATTATACTCACAAGAGCTTAAATCAGTTCATGCTCATCATGAAAATGTTAAAAATATAACAATATTAAATCAACAAAACTATTACAGCTAATGCCAGGACTGCCTGGGTGAGGAAGGAAACTGCCCTCTCTCCACTCCAGTATCAAACAGTTGTCTGGGTCTCGCATTCAACCAGTTGCGGAGTGAATTCTTTTCTGTGCTCTACAGCTGTGTTCCCTAACTCCAGTCCTCAAGGCCCACCAACAGATCATGTGTTTCAGGATTTCCTTGGTTTTGCACGGGTGATAATTATTCACCTGCGCAGGCAATAATTCCATCACCTGTGCAATACTAAGGAAATCCTGAAAAGTTGACCTGTTGGTGGGTCTTGAGGACTGGAGTTGGGGAACACTGCTCTACAGATTACCAGAAAACCTGATATATCACTTTCTGTTATACAAATCTGCTTTTTGTACGTAGCTGCACTGCTACTATAACACATTTATCTATTTCAATAATCCTATTCAAAAATATTTTCAATTGGAATAATTTTAAAAATATTGCTATAGCTGAATTTTTTTCATAAGAGATGATCGAAAATTCGATTTCACAAGCTTCAGCAAATTTATCCCCCCCAGAAATATTTGTAAACACTTCCTTAGTAATGTGAAATTAAACCCAACATGCACAGCAATGGGTAAATACTGTAGTTGTAAATTGTAAAAATATTTAAAAAATTATCCCTTCTGGGAGACTAATACCTGCTCTGTTCTTGTTTATACACAGATGGTATACACAAAATAGGCCATGCCTTTTTGACAAGCGATGGTCCTAATTTTAGGGAGTAGCAAATGTTTTGCTGTTTGTGAAATAAATAAGCTATAGCTTTTTAATAAGACGTTCACAAATAATCCCTATTTTGGGATGAGCACCAGGTTCATTGTTTGGAAAGTGAAAAAGCAATGGCCACTGAACAAGCACAAAAATTATCCCTATTATTTTAACATCAGCAACTGGTTTGCTGTTTTCAAAGTGATGGACAAAAATTATCCCTTTTTTGGCAGCATGGTTGCTGTTTTGAAAGTGAGGAAGCGATATCTTCTTGAAAAGTCATGCAAAAATTATCTCTTTTGTTACAGCAGGTTCAAATTTACTTACCCTGAACAGAATAGGGTTCCAAGAATTAGTCAACATAGCTATAGGGCAGAAAAGTCAAGCTGGAGGTCTATGTGGCTACCTATTGGCAGTGGAAGGGATGTGGCAGCAAACACAGTGTAGAATAAACAGGGAAGGCAAAGCGATATCTTTCCAGTGTAGCCCTAGAAGCAGCAGTACAGTACAGCTATGAGCTATAGTGGACAGTTAGATGTGTGGCTGTCTATCAGCAGTAGCAGTGGCAATGGCAAAAACAAAGAATAGAATGGGCAGGCCAGTGGATGTCAGGCTTTGTATAGCCATCACTGGCAGCTCTGGCAGCAACGCAATCTAGATATAACTTGATGTACAGGCAGGAAATGCCTAGCTAAATGGAGGACACCGACACTGGTGCAGAACAAAAATGTAGAACAGTCATGCAAATGCTATGGTCAACCTAATCCTTGTCAGCTCTAAGTGAATTAAAATTGTCACTGATCCATGCCTGATTAAAAAATGTACTGTTTTTCACATGTGTTGAATATACTTTCCAAACTTCCAAACTTGCAGAATATATTCTGTGACAATATGCTTTACCCTGGACATGACAGTACTCCCATAGCAAACGGGAACAGTTCTTGCCACCAGTCCTTTCTGCAGAACCAGAAGTTTATGGGGTTGGGCCTCCAGGTTTCTGCCAGAAAAAGGATATCGTTTAGGTACAACTGAATTTGAATGTTATGGTGATGTTTCTCTGTTTGCTGAATTGCATCAGTTGGAACAGTGGTAGATGAAACATCTATACACTGTAATTGCTAATGATGCAGTCTTGGCTACTTGTTCTATACCTAGTGCTGACACACGCAGGGGAGCATTGGCTCTGCAAGGATTGGAGAGGGAACTAAAATTTTGCTAAGAAAAGAAACAGGTTATTCTTGTAATGCACCAGTTTTGACCACCTTTCAACACTGGAAAAATGTTGCTTTTGTAGCAAAGGTCTAGAAGCATGTCTATCCAATATTCCAATATTCAACCCATAGAGTCACATAGTCAGATTGGTTAACTTTCTGCTCCCCACGGCGATGGTTGGTTGCCATGGCCACATCATCATTGTTGTCATTCATTTTCATTCATTCACACCACCTGCCTAAGTCTAGGATAATTCAATGTGCCCCTTCACATCCACCTGCTGCTGCACTCTACCCTTCACATATTGTGAGATGTAACATTGACCTTTAGGGTCCACAACAGCCCCAGGGCATTGATGAACATGTACAAGTTGCTGATCTTCTTCCATCCCTGAGGCTTCCTTGTGAGCATTTTTCCAAAATAAAAATGAGAGGGGTGATATCGTTGAAGCCACAGTTCTCCCTACTGACAAATTTCGTAACCTTTTGGAAAGGATTCAGTAGGCAAGACACATCCCTCATCAGCTGCCAATGGAGGATTTCAAAGTAACTCAAGCACCTGTTTGCTTCAAAATCAGGCGGCACTAAAGCAGAACATTCTGTTTTTGCAAAGCCTGGAGGGCATGCTTCACCATATAAGAATGGTTGAAATGACTAGACACTATACAGGTCATGGCCATCAACGTCCTCAAATGGGCATATTTCTTTAAAAAAGTTTGCACTATTAAGCTCAGTTCATGCACCTTGCAGAGAGCGGGAGTTACATTGCCCAAGCTGCCCAAATGGCAGCCAGAATGTTCTAAGGCATTTTTTTTCATCACTATACCTGGTTGCAGCTGATGGGAGTCATCCAGCAGGAGATTCGCTGCTTGACACACAGAAACAACTCATCTAATGTATGGCTTTTGTAACTCATGTTTTCAAGTTGCAAAACTTCTTGGCAATGCTTTACCATACATGAACAAGAATATTGAGGGTGAGGGAATGAAGGCAACGCTTTGCCCTATTGCTGTTATGGATGTGTTTATTAAGGAGGAAGTGAAAGAAGTGAAGGAGTAGACAGACACCCATAGCCATGATAGGGTATTTATTTTTCTCTCACACTGACTACTGCAGTGGCAACTATTTTTTTACCATACTTTTTGTACAAAAGTATAACGTTTTTAAAAATGTTCAACCACACCTATCCGACCCATGACAGAAAGAATTGAACAAGGAATGGTAGGTAGGGTGGATGAGATGACCAAAAGTCCCAAGGAACCAATAGCCCAGCCATAGTATTGATGTGGCATCTATGGCTCTCAAATTTGACCAATTAATCAGGTGTGCTAAAACAAACCTGCAAAGCACATTCACAGGCTGGGCAGGACCTCAATCAACAGAATACTGGGTATTATTGGAGAACAGCTGTAACTGATCGGGGCTGTGCCAAGCTCTCATGAGTGGATAAAACATTGTTGTCACGTTTCCTCAATGACTGCTGCCGGTAAAAGACACATGATCTGGATGCTTATTACCACATTCAACATGCTTTTACTTAGGACAGAGACACCGTCCGTATAACTCTTGGAAGGATCGCATCGCACTGAACGGACTGGCCGGCACCTCTCCTGACCAGAGCATGAGAGCATGATGGATTTCTATTCAGTTGTCACGCTCACGTCAGGAGAGGTGCCGGCTAGTACGAGGTTTACGATGCAATCCTCGCACGACAAATACAGTCATATGAAAAAGTTTGGGCACCCCTATTAATCTTAAGCTTAATGTTTTATAAAAATTGGTGTTTTTGCAACAGCTATTTCAGTTTGATATATGTAATAACTGTTGGACACAGTAATGTTTATGCCTTGAAATGAGGTTTATTGTACTAACAGAAAATGTGCAATCTGCATTTAAACAAAATTTGACAGGTGCATAAGTATGGGCACCCTTATCATTTTCTTGTTTTAAATACTACTTCCTACTTTTTACTGACTTACTAAAGCACTTTTTTTGGTTTTGTAACCTCATTGAGCTTTGAACTTCATAGCCAGGTGTATGCAATCATGAGAAAAGCTATTTAAAGTGGCCACTTGCAAGTTGTTCTCCTGTTTGAATCTCCTCTGAAGAGTGGCATCATGGGCTCCTCAAAACAACTGTCAAATGATCTGAAAACAAATATTATTCAACATAGTTGTTCAGGGGAAGGATACAAAAAGCTGTCTCAGAGATTTAACCTGTCAGTTTCCACTGTGAGGAACATAGTAAGGAAATGGAAGAACACAGGGACAGTTCTTGTTAAGGCCAAAAGTGGCAGGCCAAGAAAAACATCAGAAAGGCAGAGAAGAAAAATGGTGAGATCAGTCAAGGACAATCCTCAGACCACCTCCAGAGAGCTGTAGCATCAACTTGCTGCAGATGGTGTCACTGTGCATCGGTCAACTATACAACGCACTTTGCACAAGGAGAAGCTGTATGGGAGAGTGATGCGAAAGAAGCCGTTTCTGCAAGCACGCCACAAACAGAGTCGGCTGAGGTATGCAAAAGCACATTTGGAGAAGCCAATTTCTTTTTGGAAGAAGGTCCTGTGGACTGATGAAACCAAGATTGAGTTATTTGGTCATACAAAAAGGCGTTATGCATGGTGGCAAAAAAACACAGCATTCCAAGAAAAACACTTGCTACCCACAGTAAAATTTGGTGGAGGTTCCATCATGCTTTGGGGCTGTGTGGTCAATGCCGGCACCGGGAATCTTGTTAAAGTTGAGGGACGCATGGATTCCACTCAGTATCAGCAGATTCTTGACAATAGTGTGAAAGAATCAGTGACAAAGTTGAAGTTACGCAGGGGATGGATCTTTCAGCAAGACAATGATCCAAAACACCGCTCCAAATCTACTCAGGCATTCATGCAGAGGAACAATTACAATGTTATGGAATGGCCATCCCAGTCCCCTGACCTGAATATCATTGAACATCTGTGGGATCATTTGAAGAGGGCTGTCCATGCTCGGCGACCATCAAACTTAACTGAACTGGAATTGTTTTGTAAAGAGGAATGGTCAAAAATACCTTCATTCAGGATCCAGGAACTCATTAAAAGCTACAGGAAGCGACTAGAGGCTGTTATTTTTGCAAAAGGAGGATCTACTAAATATTAATGTCACTTTTCTGGTGAGGTGCCCATACTTATGCACCTGTCAAATTTTGTTTGAATGCAGATTGCACATTTTCTGTTAGTACAATAAACCTCATTTCAAGGCAGAAACATTACTGTGTCCAACAGTTATTACATATATCAAACTGAAATAGCTGTTGCAAAAACACCAATTTTTATAAAACATTAAGCTTAAGATTAATAGGGGTGCCCAAACTTTTTCATATGACTGTATGGCCGTCTGACTCTGCCCAGACATAGGTATTTCAGCACTGACAGGTTCCCTTCAAAATGAAAACATAATTTGTTAAAATGTAGTAGAGCCAAATAATAGCACTTCAAATGACTAAAGGAAAGTTTCCATATTTATTGATAATAAAGGGATTTACTATTAAAAGAAACCATACATAAATACAGTATATTTAAAAACTAAGTTATGTATAACAACTTACTGTACTTATATGCTGAATTATACTAGGTGGTCCAATGACAGTTCAGGGCCAATTTGAGTCCCAGGTGTGGTCAACAGAGGATAGAGTTTCCTTTGTCAGCGCATAATCAGTGCTATGTGTGAAGGGTTCTTGTTGACTTCCCAATTCATTAGGTAAAGCAAACCCCTTTTTATCTATGTATCATCTTTTCCAGAGCCAGTCTTGTAAGCACCTGCCTTTTTATGCACAGTATTGGCCAAGAAAGTAAACTACTCCTGTGTCAAGCACAGGAACATATACAGAGCTGCCAAACCTGGAGGGCAATGCTTGATGACTGGAATATATTTAATATAATTGAAGTATATAAGTTCTATAACTTACTTTTTTAGATATATTTAAGTAATTTTTTTTGTTTACTGGACATCCCTTTTAAGACAGATTACAGAAAATCTATCAGGGGGTACATACTGCTCTAATCCTATTACTTTGCTGTAACAATGGATGAAATATAAACATGGAAATTTGCTTTGAACATTTATTATATAATTAACCAAATTTATTCCTGTGTATCTTAATGTGGTGTTTTATACACATTAAAACCTATAGCTGGCAATGTATTTACTACAGTATCTCTTTTATAGATTGCAGTGATCAATCTGTACATGAACAGCTAAACTGTAAAACGTTCCTGAAACCACAATCAGCATCACCTTGTAGTACTTGTACAATGAAGCAAAATCAATAGCTGACATCATCAAGATGGTAATAACACTGTGTTTCTCAGTACTGTCTAGATTAATGAATATCACCAACCTAGTCTAAGAACATGTACAGTCAATGATCTTTGGCAAGTATTTCCGAATTTACCATATGTAAGAATATGCTATCATTATTTCCTTTTTTTGCTACCATCCATTCTTATTTGTACAATACAAGTAAGACCAAATAAGTCATTTATACATTTCAATACTAATGCTGGAGCCTGAACTATCTGTACAGATGAGAAAAGCTCTTTAAAGAGATCAAAGTGTCCATAAGGTGTCAAACCCTGATTTCTCTCTCTACACTAATCTCTTAGAACAGGTTGAAGAAGCCACATACAATTTCACTGCTGTATATATTTTCATGGTCCTCTGCAGAACAAGGAACAGCATGGTGCATGGAAGAGGTTACGTTACCATTATTATTTTTGTGCCCTAACAGTAGGTGCATAGGATGGGTAGAGTATTGATTTAAGTGTCTCGGAACGTATTGCCAGAAATCAGAGATATTACATTTCATGCTTACTTTTGGCATAGTTAAGGACATTGTTGTCATAAGAACAACCATAATTAAAAAAGAAATATGCTTTAAAAACTTTTCCCAATGTGAATCCATATATAAAGTTTATGCGATTCTCTGATTCTACATAAAAAATTAACATTAGCTGGAAGAATAGAAAAAACACCCGGTATGCTGCCAATCTACAATTTTTCATACTCTTTCACCAAAGATGGTCACCAAGTTCTCAGACTCCCCTGTCACAGTGGGCAACAGCTGTCTGAGATACTCCCCCTGAGGTCAAATACACAAGTAGTGATAACCATTAAGAGAAAAAGTATTACAGGCTACCAATGCTCACAGTACACAGGGTTATCATCTGTCCAGAAATTCAAGGACAGTCCGTAAAAATAGGGCACTTTTTTTACCTATCCGTAAAATTTCTTTTAAGGTTTATTTGTTTTTTTGAAGCTGAAGAAACTTCTACAGTTATTTTTATTGTAATTAGCATCCTTTTTTCAAGTTACAGTGAATGTATACAATGTCTTAATATCAGAATTATGGGCTGTAGACATGTATCACTTATAATGACAATAATTTATTATGGTTTTCCAATGTGTTCATAAAAAATATTATTTGTCCGTGATTTTTTAATATGTTGTGCAGAAAAAGTAAGATGTCAAGTTGGCAACCCTGACAGTGCAAAGAATAAATTGAGAAGCTGGTGACCATTTTAGAAGAAAAGACAAGAACCTTGGTATTTTGTGGATAAAAGGCACAATAATTTCAAGCAAAAAGGAATGAGTCCCATGCATAAGTGGCATGGTTCTGCGCTTATCTCGGTTCAATCTCCCACAAAGTCGATCAAACTAGTAATGTGTCAAAAATATCTGAGGCACCAGATCTGTAGTCTTCTTTAAAAAAAAAAAAACTGCCATTTTATCCTTTTTTGAATTTGCTTGAAAAGGCCAGGTGAGGACGAAATATCACACTTTATTGTTTAAAGGATGAAATAAAAGATTCTTTTTTTTTTAAAACAAGATTACAAATCTCATGCCTCAGATTATTTTTGACATGTTACTAGTAGAGATGGGCGAACCCAAACAGTAAAGTTCGGGGTCCATGCCGAACACCTACTGTTCGGGCACGGACCCCAAACACGGACTTCACCAGGATGTCTGTGTTACTGTTCGAGTTCGGCACCCCGAACACCGGGTGTTCCTCGCGCTGTCATCTGCCTGACAGCACAAGAAACATTGGCGGCTCTGATCGGTGGTAAGATTAATACCACTCGTCAGAGCGCTGCAGTTCCCATTCTGTCAGATGACAGCGTGAGCCCGCTGATGTGAGGAAGGTAAAAAGCTTACCTCTGGTCACAGGCGGCAGATTGGAGTACTATACCCATCATCCTACGCCTGATGTCGCAGATAACAGCAAGAGCAGGCACGGCTGATGGGAATATTCATCTGCCAGCACCTGTGCTATAAATAAATCCATAAAAAAATAATGGCATGGGTTCCCCTGCATTTTTGATTACCAGTCAGGCAAAACTGACAGCTGGGGGCTGCAACCCTCAGGTGTCAGCTTTAGCAAGGCTGGTTATCAAGAAAAGAGGGGTTCACACGGCGTTTTTTGAATTATTTAAATAATTTAAAATAACGGTGTGGGGTCATCCCCATTTTCGACAACCAGTCAAGCTAAAGCAGACAGCTGGGGCTGGTATTCTAAGGCTGGTAAGAGGTCATGGATATTGGCACCCCCAGCCTAAAAATAGCAGCCTGCAGTCGCCCCAGAAATGGCTCATCTATTAGATGCTCTAATTCTGACACTTTATCCAGCTCTACCCACTTGCCCTGTGTTGGTGGCAAGTGGGGTAATTTTTGTGGGGTTGATGTCACCTTTGTATTGTCCAGTGACATGAACCCATGGGTTAATAATGGAGAGGCATCTATAAGACATCTCTCCATTGCTAATCCTATAGTTATATTGTAAATAAAGACAAACACCCAGAATAAAGTCTTTTATTTGACATAAAACACACACACTTTTACTTTTTTATTTAAAAATAACAAACACAGTTATACTCACTTAACACCCATTCCATTGAAGACCTCGTCTCCTGTAAGAAAACAAAAATAAAAAAACAACAATATCCCTTACCTGTCCAAAGTTCTGTCCCACACCGTAATCCAAGTCTGGAATAAATAGTTTTCATCCTGGACGATGCCAAGATGCGACCGTCCCGGCTGAAAACCACTGAGGAATGAGGTGCTGCGAGCTCAGCCTCAGTGATTAGCAGTGACATCATAGAGTTCACTGCCAGGGCAATGAACTGCATTGACCTCAGTGAGATCACCAGTAGCAACCCGGCTGGGAACGCAGCCTCAATGACTGCTGGTGAACTATATGACGTCACCGCTAGCCACTGAAGCTGAGCTCACTGGTTCGATATTTGTATCACACTTGGCCACGCAAGTGAATGAGTCCATGGAAAACATCAAACTGCACTTGCATGACATCTGTGCAGTCCAATTTCCACGGACTGACAGAATGGAGAAGATGGAGACATATTTTTCTCCTTTTCCTCATCTGAGAGAATCGGATCACACTTTTATCACATTCTGATAAGAGTGTGATAAGCATAATCGACCCAATTCTCTCTGATGAGAGAATATATGCTCGTGTGACCCTATCTTAAAAGTAATGGAAGTTTCTCTGGAACAAATACAGTTGGGTACAACTATTCACTGACATTGTTGTTGGATTAGATAATCATTAAAAGGCATTATGTACAATGCCAGCGAAAATTAACTTAAATATGAGCAACATAGGAAATTTAATTTGGTTTCTCTGCATGTAGCTCATGATTTAAGTATTTTGTATCAGCATTGTGTTTGTTAAGTGTATTTATTGTCCATGTTTCAATTTGTATTTTCACATCTGTTAATATAGAAGATACAAATATTGATCCAAATAGAGAAATTACAAGGACAGGGCTGGATTTATTCATAGATGCTGCAGGCTACGTCTATAGGCATTCCAAGGGAAAGGATTCTTGCTAGAGGATACATTTCCATATGAAAACACATATGACCATTGTGTATTGGTATATAACTAATGTATATATTTTATTCTTGAAGCACTGTAAGAATGAGCATATACCCAAGGAGGGACAAGTAATTTCAATTGTATAATGCACTCCGATGTTCTGTTGGACAAGCACTTTACAGGAAAAGGGGCCAGTCCAAGGTATGCTGTGTTAAGTTTATAATAGAAGAATGAGTGGAAGCATAATTTAGGCCACTATATAAGCCATAGTCATATTTAGCAGGTAGAGGGGCCTGTAGCTT
This sequence comes from Phyllobates terribilis, assembly GCF_046119375.1. Lineage (NCBI taxonomy): Eukaryota > Metazoa > Chordata > Amphibia > Anura > Dendrobatidae > Phyllobates > Phyllobates terribilis. Next base: position 461,401,318 of record NW_027362764.1, read on the forward strand.
GTAGCTGGAAAGAAGTGCATGTATTGTGTTCATTGTCAATATGCAAATGTATTTCTATGTGAATACATACACTGCTCAAAAAAATAAAGGGAACACTCAAATAACACATCCTAGATCTGAATGAATGAAATATTCTCATTGAATACTTTGTTCTGTAGAAAGTTGAATGTGCTGGCAACAAAATCACACAAAAATCATCAATGGAAATCAAATTTATTAACCAATGGAGGCCTGGATTTGGAGTCACCCCCAAAATTAAAGTGGAAAAACACACTACAGGCAGATCCAACTATGATGTAATGTCCTTAAAACAAGTCAAAATGAGGCTCAGTATTGTGTGTGGCCTCCAAGTGCCTGTATGGCCTCCCTACAATGCCTGGGCATGCTCCTGATGAGGTTGCTGATGGTCTCCTGTGGGATCTCCTCCCAGACCTGGACTAAAGCATCCGCCAACTCCTGGACAGTCTGTGATGCAACATGACGTTGGTGGATGGAGCGAGACATGATGTCCCAGATGTGTTCAATCGGATTCAGGTCAGGGGAATGGACGGGCCAGTCCATAGCTTCAATACCTTCATCTTGCAGGAACTGCTGACACACTCCAGCCACTTGAGGTCTGGCATTGTCCTGCATTAGGAGGACCCAGGGCCAACCGCACCAGCATATGGTCTCACAAGGGGTCTGAGGATCTAATCTCGGTACCTAATGGCAGTCAGGCTGCCTCTGGCAAGCACATGGAGGGCTCTGCGGCCCTCCAAAGAAATGCCACCCCACACCATTACTGACCCACTACCAAACCGGTCAAGCTGAAGGATGTTGCAGGCAGCAGATCGCTCCCCACAGCGTCTCCAAACTGTATCATGTCTGTCACATTTAATCAGTGTGAACCTGCTCTCCTCCTTGAAGAGCACAGGGAGACAATCTTGGTCTTATTCGCCCAGCACAATGTTGTGCTGTAAGCGCATTACCCACTGGTGGACGTTGGGCCTTCATACAACCCTCAAGGAGGGTTTCTGACAGTTTGAGCAGACACATGGATGTTAGTGGCCTGCTGGCGATCATTTTGCAGGGCTCTGGCACTGCTCCTCCTGTTCCTCCTTACACAAAGGAGGAGGTAGGGGTCACTCATATCACAGCGTCTGAATACGCTCCATTCACACAGCGCTGCCATCTGACAGTCCTATCCACTTCCTATAAGGCAATCACTTCTGATGAAGGCCTGAAAAAGACCGAAACTTTATACTGCATGAGTTGCCAATAAATTGATATCACTTTTATTCAAATTTGAGTGCCAAGTTATTCAGCTACTCTTGACTTACGGGTTGGAACCCAACTTGGGCACCTTACACTTTCACCAGGAGTGCAGTAAAGTTCTTCTTTATTAACATGAATACATCAACAGATCCACCATCAGTACATTAATACATCACCAGAACTAAGTTTTTGAGTATTTCAGGAGGATTTGAAGATATTCTGCTCAGTTTCTGCTCCAAAAATAGGTGTAAATATACACTAACTTACACTGAGTTTTTGAAGCAGAAATTAAGCAGAATCTCTCCAAATCCTCTTCATAATCTCAAAACTCTAAGCTTTGAGAATTTTTTAGATCTAACATAGCCATGATACACATTTTGGATTGCTACATGTGTACAAGAGCAGAACTACTGTTAGCATATGAATGCAGCACCAGAGCCATCATCAGCACATGAATGAAGCGCCAGAACCACCGTCAACACATGAATGCAATGCCAGAACCACCATCAGTACATGAATTCAGAAATCAGAACCTCTGTCTGTACATGAATGCTGCACCAGAACCACCGTCAGTACATGAATGCAGAGCCAGAAATCACTGTCAGTACATGTATGTAGCACACAGCATAGTACAGTGATCAATTGTAATGTCAGGTAAGCCCCATATATAATTCTATTGCTTGAACCTATAATTCCCAGTATGTCCTTAACAATAGTAGGGAGCTGCTGGGAGTTGTTGTTACTAGCCATTATCAGACTGTGGACCATACAGGAACCACAGCACTGATGATACACAGGCAGTCTTAAATAAACATTTACATCCAGGTACCTGATAGGTGACATCTTTTATGATTGAAGCCATTGCCATCTCTTTTGTCTTCATGTAGTACAGACGCCATGATGAGTTTTCATGCCCAGAGCTCGTCTCTGCAGACTTCCCTCTTCGCTGTCTTCAGCAGCACTTCCTGACACCGTGCCTTAAATAAAAATATCAATATGCTGCCCCATAAATTAGAATAATTGTCATACTGCGAATCTGAATAAATAATTGTCCCACATTGTGCTTCCTGCAAAAATATCACCCTCACACTGCCCCTTTTTATAATATTCCCCTCATAGTACCCCTCTCCATAATGTCCCCCAACTCACTCCCTCTCTCCATAATGTCCCCTCTACACTACCCCTCTTCATAATGTCCCCACACTGCCCCTCTTCATAATATCTCCCACACTGCCCCTCTCTATAATATCTCCCCCAAACAGCCCCTCTCCATAATATCCCATCCACAAGGGCCCTCTCTATGATATTAACCACACACAGCCCTTCTCCATAATGTTCTCTTACACTGTCCCTCTTTATAATGTCTCCCACACACACTGCCCCTCTCCATAATATCCCCCAAACTTCACCTTTCCATAATATCTCCCGCACACTGCCTCTCTACATACACTATACTATGCCCCAATCAAAACTCCCTCTAATGTCCCAAATTGCCCCATAGTGTTCCCCATAGCTCCATAATGTCCCCAATTGCTCAATAATGTTCCCACAGTGTCCCCATTGCCTCATGATGTTCCCTATTGCTCCATAATGGCCCACATAGAGTCCCCCATTTCCCCATAATGTTTCCCATTTCCCCATAATGGCCCACATAGAGTACCCAATTGCTCAGTAATGCTCCCAGTGCCTCATAATAGCCTCCATAATGTTCCCTATTGCCCCATAATGGTCCCCATAATGTCCCCTGGAAAGTAACACCAAACAAGAAACAAACACACTTCATCTTCGGCTCCTCCTGGAGCGCTTACCAGCACCAGCAGCAGTATGATGACGTCAGCCTTGTGCAGACCTCATCACACCAATGCATGATGAGTGCTGCATTGCTCTTGTCCCAGCACCAGCAGTATTCAAATATATTCGCGTCTGAAAAATGCAAATGAATTTGAATTTAGGAAGGAAGGAGTGGCATCTCCTGAAAAGCTCTGCAGGCTGCACAACATCCTTCAGTGGGCCTTATGCGGCCCACGGGCTGTATGTTGTACAGACTTGCACTAGTGAGACAACTTATTTCAATCTCCTAAATAGATATCTCCTCATCCAAAACACAAACAAGGCAGAAAGCTTTATTCACTCCTTGACTTCAGTCTTTTCGTTTTTTGTAAGTTTAAGCACCTACAAGCTGGTTTACGAGCAAGGATTGCTCTTATGAGCAACGGTTACAAAAGCCATATATCACGTTTTTCTCTGCATCAAGCAGCAAAGCTCATGCTAGACGACTCCTTGCCAACTACAACTGGGCATTGTAGAAAGTGACAATGCTCGTAACATTGAGATTGTGTTTAATTTGCACAAAGTGACACATGCACCCTGCATGGCAGATGTTTTAAATTTGGTTGTGCAACATATTTAAAGAAATATACCCACTTGAAGAAGGTGACCATGGCCTACTAAGAGTCTGGGAATTTCAACAGTTCTTAATTGGTGAAGTACAACCACTGGGCCTTGCATAAAATAGTCTACATGGGCACCGCTTGATTTGAGACATTGCATCTCAATGCAATTAAACAGAACCTGTCACCCCGGAAAACGCTATTTATCTGCAGATGTGCAGTTAAGCTGTAGGCAAATAGTGTTACAAATCTCCCTTGCCACCATATTGAAAGTGCAGCGACTAGGAAAAAAATTATCTTATTTTATCCCAGAAGCCCCCAGCTTTCTGTCATAGGGATATGCATCGAGCTTTTACAGGCACCACTCACAACACCGTTCACTGTAAGTTGAGCGGCAGTAGTATGCAAGCTGTGGCACTTTGATTGACAGCTCACTGTATAGCACATCTGTGCTGAGTAAGCAGTCAATCAAAGTGCCAGGGCATGCTGCATACACTCCCTGACCTTTTCATTTTTTTGTAACTTTAAGCACTGTCAAGCAGTTTTACGACTTATGAGCATGGGTTAGAAAAACCATGCAGAAGACAAGTTGCTCTTCTGCATCTAGCAGCAAATCTCACAGTTGACTCCTTGTCAAATACAACTGAACATTGTAGTAAGTGACGATGCCTGTATCATTGAGGCTGCATTTCAAGTACAAGTACACCCTGCATGGCACACACTCTAAATTTGATTGCAACATTTTTTAAAGAAATATACCTGCTTGAAGAAGGTGGCCATGGCCAGGTGACAGTATGGGCATTTCAACAGTTTATAATTGGTTAAGCATGACGTCCAAGATTTTCAGAAACAAAACTGTCTGCATGAGCTCCGCTTGATTTGTGACATTGCAGCTCAATGGAATTAAACAGAACCTGTCACCATGAAAAATGCTATTTACCTGCTGATATCGGGTTAAACTGCAAATATATAGTATTACAGAGCTGCCTAACCATCTTGCTGAAAGTGTGGCTACCGGGAGAAAATTAACTTATTTCCTGTATGCATGCCCCAGCAATTTGATTGACAGGTCACTCTGCAGTGCATCTGTGCTGAGCGAGCAGTTAGGCAAAGTGTCGGGGCGTGCATTGTACAGTGAGCGGTGCTGTGAGCAGTTGCTGTAGGTCTTCTGTGACCTCCCTCTTGACTGAAAGCTGGAGGAAAAAAGTTAATTTTCTCCCAGTAGCTGCACTTTCAGTAAGATGGTCAACAGCTTTGTAACATTATTCACCTGCAGGTTAACCCTATCTCAGGTAAATAGCAATGTTCAAGATGACAGGTTTCCTTTAAGTACTATGTATGTTGGTCTGTTCGAACAGCATAATGCAGCTGCAGTTTATATCATGCAGCAGACAAACTGTAGTTTGATAACTATCACACGTAGTCTACTGAGACTTCTAAATTTGCTAGTAGGGAGGATAGTGGCATCAATGTTGTCCTTCCACTTAAATATATGCTACAAAATCACTTAAAAGGATGAAACAAGGGATGGAAGAAAAGTAGCAACTTTTACATATTCATTGTCACAAAGGGGCTGTATGGGACCCTCCAGGACAATGTGACATGCAGCAGAATGTGGAAGCTGAGGAATAACAGAAGCAGGTGAATGCGGAGGGGGTTCTAAAATTTTTCAAGACATAGAATTGATAATGATGATGTCGCTGACTGTGATTATCAACCATCAGCAGAGGGCAGAATGTGAACCAAAGGGGACCATGCTGCTTGCTGGTGAGTATGGCAATCTGTATACTCAATTACTTGTGGGTTGACAGGCACATTTGTTAGTATCAAGCAAGGGGATGTCTATTGGATAGCCTGAGTTTTAAAATCAAAATTCAAAGTGACGAGGGAAAGAGAAAGTCAGTCAAAATTGGGGTATCATCATAATAACCTGTTCCCTGCTCAGTGAAGCTTTTACTGAGCAGACCTTCGACCTCTTGTCTAACCAAGGAGCTCTCTCTCCGCTCTTGCAAAATCAAAGCACTTTTGCCTCTACTATCGTTACTGCTGTATCAAGTAGTCAAAGCAGCAGTGATTACGGTACATATGACATCATAGACCAGATGTTTTATCAACAGCTGCACAAACCTGACACACAACAGCAAACAGATGTGCACTCACTGAAGAAGCAGGTTCAGTGATAACTAGATTATGTCTTTTCTCTGGCAGATACCCTGAGCCATAACCTCATGGACTGCTGTGTCAGCAGATTGGACCAGTGGCAGAAAGTAGTCCAGTTTGCCATGTGCATACTGTCTTTTTTTTTGAAAACCCTTACATTTGTCAAAATAAATCAAGAAGGAATCAGTGAGAATTTTCATTTACTTATGGCTAATTCCTTATTAGATTGGATGCAGCTCCTGCCTGTCCATCATGTTCTATATGCTCAGCAGTTGCTGCCATTGCCAATAGGTAGTTACAGATCTCCTGCCCATCCATTTCCTTCAGACTCTACAATGTACTGCTGTTTGTAGTCATATCCTATAAGAGATAATTTTTAGATAGCTTTAAAATGAGCAATTGAGTCTTTACTTTCCAAACAGCTAAAACACTGCTACTCCTAAAAAGGATTATTTTTGGAAGGCTTTTTAAAAGCCATTTCTTCATTACTTTCCAAATAACAAACCTGTTGCTCACCCCAAAGAAAGGAGAGAAACTTGGATGGCTTATTAATAGCCTGTGTTTCTTCACGGGTCACATTCTCTTTGTGTGTAAGAAATTATTTAATTTTTATAACAAAAATGTTATTCCTGTCAAAAAAAATTCAAAATTGTTGTCATGGTTGAAATTGCCTTCTTTATAATATAGTTTCACCCACCAAACCCAAAACACATTTTCTTTTATGATTATTGGTACTTCATATAAAAAAAAAATTTTAACGGTTAGCTGAAATGAGCTATTGCTTCCCTGTTGCTAACATTGTTCCCAATAAAAAATCTGATTTGCAGTGAATACTTTCCTGGAATGTGGAGATTTCTCTTTTTTTCTATAAAAAAATACTTAAAAAGAAGGCAAAGCAATTTAAACAATAAATCTTATAGCTTTTCCATCTCAAAAAACAGGAGGCACACTTTTTCTGGCACACAAGCCTTAATTTGTTAGGGCAAATAGGTATTAAACTGCCCTCCATGTTTGCAGCGCATCAACAGTAAAAGAAATTGTGCTATTAAGGTGCTGTACTGCAGTATATATTTGATCATTCAATTCAGAATCACAGTGACTCTGCAGGTCCTGCACCTCTCTATCACTTGAATCTTTATTTTAATATTCAAAGATTGAAAATACCATTCTCATTTTAATTGTTTTTCAGCACTGCACAGTACACCACATTCAGACTCCTCAAAAGGTCATATATGCCTTTTTAGGGAGATTAAAGACTGTAGAGTACTTTTAACTCTGCAAAATGATTGGCAGTGAATCAACCTCCCTGGCAAAATTGTGGATACCTGACAAGTTCAAATGTGAAGGCCACCAAAGTAGGAATTCTGACCTTGCACTAGGCATACCATGGTGGAGTTTAGAGATTTCCTTTAAAGAAGTACTCCCATCAAATTTTTTATGCTTTCAGTATATTGCAATCATATTATATAGCACTGTGTACTTACAATTGCTCATTTTACCTTTCTACCAATTTAATTCTGTTTTCCATTAGATCTGTGATATCATGTCTTCTACATAGAGCAGAGAAAAGAGAAAATTTAGCTGGGTAAAAAGGCAAAATGAGCAATTGTAAGTCTACAGTGGCATATAATATGATGATTGAAATATATTAAAAGGACAAAAACTTTGATGGGAATTCTTTTTCAAGTTACATATATTAGAGGTAGTGTATATAGGTATTAACATTCTATAATTAGAAACATAGCAAACATATTCAGATTTTTTCTGTTATAAATGTTGCTGAAAATGTTGTATTTTTATGTTGATAGTTTTATTCAGTAACTTCAAGGGAATGAAGTTAATATTTACTGAAATTATGATAAGAATAGCATCCTATTCATTATTGAAATTACCCTTTTTGCTTTGGTAAAATGTTGGGTATTTTATAATTAGAAAAAAAATGCAAGGTTCATAGTAATTTCAAAGAAATGTAAAATATATTAAGTAAAAAGCATACAGTGACTTATATTGGTGTGCGCATATGATTGTGAACTTCAAAACCATATGAAATACCAAGAAAAGATGAAAGACGGATCTGTCTAAGACACAGAGAACATTGGAAATTTGCAGATCCAGCTTTTTTTTCTCTATTTAAATTTCATGCTTCACATTAAATACAGTATTAAATGGAGTTACAGAGTGACTCCAATGTTAAGCAGCACACAGAGCTACAACGTACTGAATGTTATAAAACAGGACTGTGAGATTTTTATTATTATTATTATTATTATAATTATATAACAAAATCTGCCTCAGTTCTTCTCTCACTCATTTTGGGGTATAATATTTACATCTTCTGGACATTATTGAACAAAAGGGTAAAGAGGGCACCACCCTATAGAAGGGATCAAACTACAGCATACCAAAAGCTTATAAACAGCAAAGAATAGAAGTATGCCAAACAAAGGGGATCACCTAAATAATTAAAGTTTATTAAGATATAAGCCAAAAAATAATACATTAAAAACACTTAAAGTAGCCAAAAGTCAAATTAATTGATAGTGAAAACATGCAGAAGCATTAACATACTGTATGTTAGCATTAGGTATCTGTTAGAAAGGACATAGAGTAAAAAGATGCTGATTTGACATAAGATTATAAAATGCATATACTATGTTAAAACATTAAACTCTGCAGAAGATTATGAAGGTCTTGGTCTTGGACCTAAGGAACAAGGGCAGAAGATGTCATTCATATAGTGTAATTGTAAAAATCCAATCAACTAGGTGTGTTTCATCCAAGGAAAGATACTGTGTTACTCATCATGTGATACATACATGATGGTGCTCTTGAATTTCTCATTGTTCAGTGTTGCAACTTTTAAGCTTTAGTATCACCTCGCAGTAACCTATGATGCTGTTTAGAAGTGTTATATTCATTTGTTTGATTGTTTTTTGTCTAGAAAAATCTATTTATTCTGACATGTTTTCCTAATCTTGTGCATAGCCTGATAAAGAGTCCTTGACCTAAAATGTTGCTTAACCCCTTAAGGATCGAGCCACTTTGTAGGTTAATGACCAGGCCTTATTTATTAAATCAGACCACTGTCACTTTATGAGGTAATTACTCTGGAACGCTTCAACGGATCCCCCGATTCTGAGATTTTTTTTTCATAACCTATTGTACTTCATGATAGTGGTAACATTTATTCAATATGACTTGCATTTATTTGTAAAAAAATGGAAATTTGGCAAAAATTTTGAAAGTTTTGCAATTTTCAAACTTAGAATTGTTATGCCGTTAAATCAGAGAGATATGTCACACAAAATAGTTAATAAATAATATTTCCCACATGTCTACTTTACATCAGCAGAAATTTGGAAACCAATTTTTTTGTTTGTTAGGAAGTTATAAGGGTTAAAAGTTGACCAGTGATTTCTCATTTTTCCAACAAAATTTGCAAAACCATGTTTTTAGGGACCGCATCACATTTGAAGTGACTTTGAGGAGCCTTTATGGCAGAAAATACCCAAAAGTGACACCATTCTAAAAACTACACCCCTCAAGGAGCTCAAAACCACATTCAAGAAGTTTATTAACCCTTCAGGTACTTCACAGGAACTGAAGCAATGAGAAAGAAAAAAATTAACATTTAACTTTTTTTCACAAAAAATTTAATTTAGACCCAATTTTTTTTATTTTCACAAGGGTAGCAGATAAAAATAGACCCCAAAATGTATTGTGAAATTTCTCCTGAGCATGCCGATAGCCAATATGTGGCGTAAAACCACTGTTTGGGCACATGCCAGGGCTCAGAAGGGACAAAGCGCCATTTGACTTTTTCAATTCAAAATTTCCTGGAATAATTAGCGGACGCCATGTCGCATTTGTTGAGCCCCTGATGTGCCTAAACAGTGGAAACCCCCCACAAGTGACCCCATTTTGGAAACTAGATCCCTCAATAAACTTATCTAGATGTGTGGGGAGCACTTTGAACCCCCAGGTGCTTCACAGAAGTTTATGACGTAGAGCCGTGAAAATAAAAAAAAATCACATTTTTTTCCACAAAAATGAACTTTTAGCCCATATTTTTTTATTTTTACAAGGGTAACAGGAGAAAATGGACCACAAAAGTTTTTGGGAAATTTCTCCTGAGTTCACTGATACCCCACATGTTGGTGAACACCACTGTTTGAGAGCATGGCAGTGTTCGGAAGGGATGGAGCACCATTTGACTTTTTGAACGCAAAATTGGCTGGAATTGAGAGCAGACGCCATGTCGCATTTGGAGAGCCCCTGATGTGCCTAAACAGCGGAAACCCATCACACGTGACCCCATTTTGGAGACTAGACCCATCAATGAACTTATCTTGATGTGTGGTGAGCACTTTGAAACCCCAGGTGTTTCACAGAAGTTTATAACGTAGAGCCATGAAAATAAAAAAATCAATTTTTTTCCACAAAAAATTAATTTTAGCCCCAATTTTTTTATTTTCCAAGGCTAAAAGGAGAAAATTGACCTCTCATTTTGTTTTGCAATTTCTTCTGAGTACGCTAATACCCTACATGTAATTGGGAACTACTTGTGAGGCATAGTGCAAAGATCAGAAGGGAAGGAGCACTCTATTATAGTGCAAATTTTACTGTTATGGTTTGTGGGTGCTATCGGCAAGGCAGGCCAGGACCTCCAAGGCATAGAGAGCCAGTTCATGCCACATGTCCAGCTTGGATACCCAATAATTATAAGGCACAGAGGAATCACGTAGGACATTGGTATGGTCTGCAAGGTACTTCCTCAGCATCTTCTGCAACTTTTCCCTCCTTGAGAGAGTACCCCGCGCATCAGGGCTTGTGCGATTGGAGGGTCTGAGAAAACTGTCCCAGACTTTGACAGTGTTCCTCTGCCTCTGCTTGATTGCATTTGTGTCTCTCTCGCCAGTACTCCTTGGTTATCCAATGAACTGTGACCTCTGCCGCCAGCGTTTTCAGATGGGAATTTTTTTATTAATTCTGCAACAAGGGCCTTCTCATACTGCACCATTTTATTAGGCCTGTCCTGCAAGGGAATAAGAGACTGAAAGTTCTCCTTGTAGCATGGGTCTAGAAGTGTCACCAACCAATAATGACTGTCACACAAAATTTGGACAACGCGAGGGTCAGGGAAAAGCAGTGTAACATAAACTTAGCCATGTGTGCCAGACTGCAAAGAGGCAAGACTTCCGTGTCCTCACCAAGAGGACGACTGACCATGCTCTCCTCCTCATTTTCCTCCTATTCCTCCTCCTCCCTGTCCTCAGGCCATCCTCACTGAACAGACGGTATGACAGTTGTGCAGGTAGCACCGTCAATAGCGCAGGAAACTAGCTCCTGTTCTTCCTCCTCCTCCCATTCCTCATTGTAACCCAATCCACATTGGGATGAGAAGAGGCTGGGCAGTGTGGAATCACCCTGTATGGTTCCTTGCTCCATCTCATCATGCTCCTCCTGCAATGCATCCTCTTTAATTGTGAACAGAGAGTGTTTCAGAAGACAGAGAAGCGAGATGGTCATGCTTATTATGGCATCATCGCTTCTCACTATCTTTGTGGAGTCCTCAAAGTTTTGGAGGATGCTACATATGTCTGACAACCATGTCCATTCCTGAGGTCATATGTGTGGAGTCTGACCTGAATATCGACTTCCTTGTTGATGCTGGTAGTCAAAAACTGCCCTCTTTTGCTCACAAACCCTACCCAACATCTTCAATGTAGAGTTCCAATGCGTGGGGTAATCGCAGATCAGTCAGTGATCTGAAAGCTGGAAATGCTGCTGAAGCACGGCAAGGGCGCGGAAGCTGTAGGTGACTTTCTAAAATGTGCACACTGGCAGTGTACTTTGACAAACAGATCCTACAGATCCGGGTAGGTTTTGAGAAAGTGCTAAACTACGAGGTTAAGCACATGGGCCAGGTATGGTACGTGTGTTAGTTCGCCTCGCCTCAGAGCCGCTATCAGGTTCCGGCCAGTGTCACACCTGACCATGCCTGGCTGTAGAGTCAGCAGTGTCAGCCACCGATCTGCCTGCTCTTTCAGAGCTGTCCACAACTTTTCAGCGTTGTGCGGTTTGTCACCTAAGCATATTAGCTTCAGCACAGCCTGTTGCTGCTTGGCCATGGCAGTGCTGCAGTGCTTCCAGCTTGTGATTGATGTGGTCATTTTGGAGATGAAGGCTGAAAAGGAGGAGGAGAAGGTGCAGGAGCTATAGAATGTGGGGGCAACGCTGCACTGGGAAAAGGACGTGGATGTGCTTGATGATGATGCTAGTTGAGAGTGTACAACAACAGGCGCAGGGCGGGAGGTATCTTGGCATGCGCCATGGACATGGGATTGGTGTGCACGCAAGCAGTAGTGTCACCCTCAGACACTGTTGCTGGACCCTGGGGTTTGGCCCACTTAGTCGGGTGCTTTGCTGCCATGTGCCTGATCATGCTGGTGGTGGTCAGGCTGCTAGTTTTGCTACCCCTGCTGATGCTGGTCTGGCAGGTGGTGCAAGTGGCTTTTTTTGGGTTATCTGCAGAGTCTTTAAAAAATAACCAGACTCGGGAAGACCTAACTGTTGTACTGGCAACTTCCGTCGTGCTGGTGTTTCAAAGAACAATTTCCCGCCTTGTGTCTGTGGCCACCACACTGCTTCTTCCTGCCTATCTTGGTGTTTTGCCTCCCTCCCCCTGTGTGCTGCTGTCCTCGCTCTTTATGTCCCCCTGCCAGGTTGGGTCAGTTACTATTTCATCCACCACCTCGTCTTCCACTTCCGCAGCCTGGTCTTCCCTTCTGACTTTCTGGCAATTGTGTCTCATCAGTCTCATCATCATCCACCTCTTGCGACAGTAATTGCACTTTCCCACCGTCGCCTTCGTGTGACCGTGGCTGCTCCAATATTTGGGCATCGCTACATGCTTTCTCCCTCCTCTTGACTCGCATGAAGCTGGCCGAGCGAGAGGGCCGAATCTACAAATGGAAAAGTGAACAGCTCTTCTGAGTTTCCAAGTGTGGGATCAGTTGTCTCTGGGCACTCGGCATGGTGGGAGGAAGGAGGATCAGGATGAGAAATATGTGGTCCAGACTCACGGCAACTGAGACTTGACCGTGTGGAAGACAGGGTGGTGGTGGCTAAGTGACTGGAAGCATTATCTGCTATCCAACCAATAACCTTTTGACATTGCTCTGTGTTCAATAGTGATGTTCTGTGGTCCCCTATTAATTGGGACAGGAAGATTGAGCGACAAGATGTGGGTGTTTGTTGTGGCACAATTTCAGCTTGCCCACGGCCACGTCCTCGGCCTCTGCATGCACCATCAGCATCAAGTCCACTTCCCCGTCCCTTGCCACGCACCTTGCCCATTTTTAATGGAGGACAATATTTTCCACATTCACGAGAAATGGCTGATTTTGGAACACTCTTATAGGTGTTATGTCTGACAGAGAGCCACGGTTTTAAATAGCAGGCCTGTAATTTGCTAATACTATCCTTCACAGACACCTAGTGTGAATAGCTTGACCGACACACTGCCATGGAATGAAAATGGAAGAAATGTCTGATTTTAGAACACGCTTATAGGTGTTATGTGTGACAGAGAACCATGGTTTTAAATAGCAACCCTGTAATTTGCTAATGCTATCCTTCACAGACACCTAGTGTGAATAGCTTGACAGACACACTGCAACAGAATGGAAAAGGAGGCCAATATTTTCCATGTTCAGTTTCAATTTTTGGATTTTTATCTCTGAAATATGGAACAGATCAGGCTTTATTCTGCAGTGAGAACAAGCAATTTACTTTGGCTATGTAATTTACCATGCAAATAAATGGCGTGTCTGAAACTCTTAACACATCAGGATGACAATCAGAATGTCAGATATTAAATGTGAAATACGCCTGTAGTTTGTGTGCTAAATAGGCATAATTAAAAAAAAACATTCCTATTCCTATCAGGATTTGAACTCTGATATTGCAGTTTCAGAGGCTGATGCTTTACCATTACGCTATCCAATCAAGTGATAGCAACTAGCCGCTTTTCTTGTCTTATGATATCAACCATGAAAATACTCAGGGTGACTAAAAGTCATTGTGATTCTGATTCTGATGTTTGAAGAAAGTCACACATCAGACTCACACATCAAAATCAAACATCATTTGAATTTGGCTTGCGTGCAGTCTGTGCATAAGTCCCAATAAGTTTCAATCAGGTTTGCACTGAAAATCATATAACCAAATAGAATGCTCAGGTATAAAGTATAAAGTATAAAGCTCAGTGGTTAGTGCACTGGCTTCTGGGCATAGATTTTTGGGTTCAAGTCCCATCAGCGAACAGTGACCTTTTTTTTATTATTACAGTTGTAAAAGTCACTTGTCAGAATCACATGTCAGAATCAGTTCTCAGACAGGGTATTTAGACTCAAAGTGACATCATTCTGATGTTTGATTTTGATATCTGATCATGTCCTAAAATGGACACTGTAGTTTTGTTTGGATATGGAAAGCAAAGTATAACCTTCTGAAGGTAGACTAGTGTATGGAGTGCTGTTCTATCTACTTCTGAAAACACTAGTTTCTGGAAAAGCAGTGGTTGACTCCACCTGAATATGTACCCATATCCACCAAGTAATGAATGGAGGTTGGGAAAATGTTGAATGGTTTGACTTTAATCATGATTAGGGATGAGCAGACCTGTGGAAGTTCGTGTTCTGATACCCGACCTGAACTTAATTCCAAAGTTCGATTCTGGTACCAGAACTGTACCCAAACTTGAACCAAAACCCGAACCCAATTGAAAACAATGGGAGCCAAACTTTTCAGCTCGAAAATATTCTCTCTTTCTCTCTCTGCAACGGACTTCTTCCGAGACTCCGAGCATTGCAACGGACTTCCGGGAAAATTCCGTGCTTGATGTTCAGCACGAACGAGTCCGCTCATCCCTAATTATGATCAAAAGACAATGGGGACTCTTTTTTTTAATAACGATGAAAAATGGGGGCCGTAGTGAATGTTATAAGTATTAATGAAAGCTCATATGACTATGCCCAAAGATGAAACAGTTGACATATACATAAAAATATACAGCATACAGTGGGGAAAATAAGTATTTGATACACTGCTGATTTTGCAAGTTTTCCCACGTACAAAGAATGGAGTGGCCTGTAATTTTTATCATAAGTACACTTCAACTGTGAGAGACAGAATCTGAAAATGAAAACCAGAAAATCACATTGTATAATTTTTAAATAATTAAATTGCATTTTATTGCATGAAATAAGTATTTCATCACCTACCAGCCAACAAGAATTCTGGCTCTCACAGACCTGTTAGTTTTTCTTTAAAAACCCTCCTACTCTGCACTCATTACCTGTATTAATTACACCTGTTTGAACTCGTTATCTGTATAAAAAAACACCTGTCCACACACTCAATCAGACTCCATCCTCTCCTCCATGGTCAAGACCAAAGAGCTGTCTAAGAACACCAGGGACAAAATTGTAGACCTGCACAAGGCTGGGATGGGTTATAGGACAATGGGCAATCAGCTTGCTGAGAAGGTAACAACTGTTGGCGCAATTATTAGAAAATTGAAGAACCACAAGATGACTGTCAATCTTCCTCGGTCTGGGGCTCCATGCAAGGTCTCGCCTCATGGGGTAAGGATGATTCTGAGAAAGGTCAGGAATCAGCCCAGAACTACATGGGAAGACCTGGTCAGTGACCTGAAGAGAGCTGGGTCCGCATTCTAAAACATTACCTTTAGTAACACACTATGCCGTCATGGATTAAAATCCTGCAGGGCATGCAAGGTCCCCCTGCTCACGCCAGCACATGTCCAGGTCCATTTGAAGTTCACCAGTGACCATCTGAATGATCCAGAGGAGGCATGGGAGAAGGTCATGTGGTCAGATGAGACCAAAATAGAACTTTTTGGTATCAACTCCACTCGCCGTGTTTGGAAGAAGAAGAATGATGAGTACAACCCCAAGATCACCATCCCAGCTGTGAAGCATGGTGGGGGAAACATCATCCTTTGGCGTTGCTTTTCTGCAAAGGGGACAGGACAACTGCACCGTATTAAAGGGAGGATGGATGGTGTCATGTATCGCAAGATTTTGGCCAACAAGCTCCTTCTCTCGGTATGAGCGTTGAAGATGGGTCGTGGCTGGGTCTTCCAGCATGACAATGACCCGAAACATACACCAGGGCAACTAAGGAGTGGCTCTGTAACAAGTATTTCAAGGTCCTGGAGTTGCCTAGCCCTTCTCCAGACCTGAACCCAATAGAAAATGTTTGGAGGGTGCTGAAACTCAATGTTGCCCAGCGACAGCCACGAAACCTGAAATATCTGAAGAAGATCTGTGTGGAGGAGTGGTCAAAAATCCCTGCTGCAGTGTGTGCAAACTTGGTCAAGAACTGCAGGAAATGTCTGACCTCTGTAGTTGCAAACGAAGGTTTCTGTACCAAATATTAACTTTTGTTTTTCTATTGTATAAGGTATTTGAAACCTACTAATCTCTGCTATTTCTGTGTACTACTGCACTCATGCAACAAGGTGCCAAATGGTTTACACCAGTGTTTCCAAAATTCCAGTCCTCATGGATCCCCACAGGTCATGTTTTCAGGATTTTAATAGTATTGCACA
Organism: Phyllobates terribilis; assembly: GCF_046119375.1. Classification (NCBI taxonomy): domain Eukaryota; kingdom Metazoa; phylum Chordata; class Amphibia; order Anura; family Dendrobatidae; genus Phyllobates; species Phyllobates terribilis. Next base: position 461,417,761 of record NW_027362764.1, read on the forward strand.
GGTGAGAGAATTACTGATACCTTGATGATATTTCCACCACCAGTAAGAAAATCCTGAGAACATGACTTGTTGCTGGCAGTGAGGACTAGAGTTTGGGAAACACTGGTTTACACAAATGTGCTTTTCGTGTGTATTACTAAATTCCTACAATAAGGTACCTACCCAAAATTGTTGTTTCTGGCTGATCCTGCATGTCCAGCCCTACTGGTCTTTGCTGGCATGGCTCCTCCAGTCCATGTTACTCACCCTGACTTACAGCTTATCAAATCCTTTTAATTAGGTGAGCCCATAACAAAGATATAGCCCACATATGTTCAGATAAAATATAGTAAAGGAAAGAAAAATGCAAGAGAAATAAAAAGACCAAGCTATCACAGCGGGATACATTTTTCAGATGTTTAGATAAAACTGGGACAAACCAGGGCAAAAATGTGTAAGGAAGGAATCCACTCTGCAACTTTATGTTGCTTTATATTTTAAAGCTAGACAATAAAGATTTTATAATATGTTGATAAGGGGTTAAACACATAATACTTAAAGAATAGTCACATTTTATTGTTAATGTCACTTCAAAGAGCACAACTACCAGTAACAAAATGGATAAATACAGTGAATAAGTAGGTTATTTAAAAGGCCACAATATTATCAAAAGCAAGTTTAATATATACTGCAGAAGTTAAAAAAAATAATAATTTGTATTTGCTATTATGGCCAGAATAGCCTTTTTACAAAAAATATTTCATTACAAATTTCAAAAACAAGGATTCATTACATGTTTGTTCTTAACATTTCCAGCTTTGCACAATACTAGTAAAAAAAAATCTGCTTAACTTCAATACATTGAACTCTACATAGAAACTGTGGGGTTGATTTATCATGACTGACATTTTGAATAACAAATATTAAAAGGCATGCTTTTTAAAGGGGATCTGTCTGCAGGTTTTGTTATGTAATCTGAGGATAGCATAATGTAGGTGCTGAGACACAAATTTCAGGGATTTGTCACTTATTAGACTATGCGCTATTGTTTTAATACAATGAATGTTTTATCACCAGGAAATTATCACTGCCTGAACTACAGTTCAAGTGAGCCCTGGTCCGATTATGCCCCTTCCTCTGATAAACAGCTTACTGTCAATAGACAATTTACACAGAAAGTTGTGGTGTGGCGGGGGTAGCTTTCTGAGCTCTGCTTCATGTTACATCTAAAAACTCTGATTTTGTCACAACTGCTGCAGCCTGTAAACTAAGTGATACATCATTGGAATCAGGGTCTATTTTCCTACAATATGCTGCTCTCATATGAGGTAGCAAAAACCTGGTGACAGATTCCGTTTAATGAATTTAATGCATCTTTCAACTGCTGTGCACTGGAGATTGAAAAGTACTCCAATCAACTACTGGAGTACAACTCTGCTATAATTTATGCCACATTTTGATGAACTCTGCAGCTTACATTATACATTGAAGTTTGTAGGACAAATTACATGGTTATTGTAAGGCTATCATTGTTTCCTCTTTTTGTCAGGAATTCTATTGCCTTCTACAGTTTGACCACTAGTGACCGCTATTGTTCACTTTAATAATTGTGCTGCAGTTTCACTCCATACCACTGAAGGCTGCTGTTGTGTTCTACAATTGACCTTTTCCAAGATGGCGGATTCTGAATCTATGGAATCCATCTTGCTTCCTGTTTGGGCCTGCTTAAAGCCGCATGTATCTCTCACTCATTGCTTGAGTATTGTGTCTAGCTGTTAGCTTAGCTTCAGTCTCCAGATCGTGAACATTCTTACCCAGACTGTTCTAATTTATCTATGGAATTTTTTCCTACAACTCCTTGCTATCTCCAAGAACTTCTTCTACCAATTGCTGTTACTGCTTGTGCTCCTTCGGCCATTGGTTTCCAGAAGTACTATGCCAGTATCGTAACACTTTGTCAGGATGAGCAATAGCTTCGATTTCAGAATAAATGCGTACATAGGTTCATATACAGTACAGATCAAAAGTTTTGGCACACCTTCTCATTTAAAGATTTTTCTGTATTTTCATGACTTTGAACATTGTACATTCACACTGAAGGCATCAAAACTATGAATTAACACATGTGGAATTATATACTTAACAAAAAAGTGTGAAACAACTGAAAATATGTCTTATATTCTAGGTTCTTCAAAGTAGCCACCTTTTGCTTTGATGACTGCTTTGCACACTCTTGGCATTCTCTTGATGAGCTTCAAGAGGTAGTAACTGGAAATGGTTTTCACTTAACAGGTGTGCCCTGTCAGGTTTAATAAGTGGGATTTCTTGCCTTATAAATGGGATTGGGACCATCAGTTGTGTTGTGCAGAAGTCTGGTGGATACACAGCTGATAGTCCTACTGAATAGACTGTTAGAATTTGTATTATGGCAAGAAAAAAGCAGCTAAGTAAAGAAAAACGAGTGGCCATCATTACTTTAAGAAATGAAGGTCAGTCAGTCCGAAAAATTGGGCAAACTTTGAATGTGTCGACAAGTGCAGTTGCAAAAACCATCAAGCGCTACAAAGAAACTGGCTCACATGAGGACCGCCCCAGGAAAGGAAGACCAAGAGTCACCTCTGCTTCTGAGGATAAGTTTATCCGAATCACCAGCCTCAGAAATCGCAGGTTAACAGCAGCTCAGATTAGAGACCAGGTCAATGCCACACAGAGTTCTAGCAGCAGACACATCTCTACAACTGTTAAGAGGAGACTTTGTGCAGCAGGCCTTCATGGTAAAATAGCTGCTATGAAACCACTGCTAGGGACAGGCAACAAGCAGAAGAGACGTGTTTGGGCTAAAGAACACAAGGAATGGACATTAGACCAGTGGAAATCTGTGCTTTGGTCTGATGAGTCCAAATTTGAGATCTTTGGTTCCAACCTCCGAACCAAAGTTTTGATGCCTTCAGTGTGAATGTACAATGTTCAAAGTCATGAAAATACAGAAAAATCTTTAAATGAGAAGGTGTGTCCAAACTTTTGGTCTGTACTGTATGCTATCTGTGACCTACTAGGCATTTGACTGAGCACTGCTCCCATCAGCTTAAGACTGTTGTTAAATAGTGTTGGATCCTACATGCCCTTTATGTTTGTAGGCTTTTCGCCCGGGAGTGGCATGTTTGATGAATATTAGATTTAGAATCCTAATAGAGACTAGTCACCTTGACATGACCGGTGGACACTTATGAATTCATAAATTTGTGTGCTAAGTACCTTCATTTAATAAGTATTTTCTATATTGCAGTTTTACAGTCCAAATGTCATATATTAATTTCTTACATACATCTTAGCGCTTATAGAGTGCTGCTGTCTTCTTTTGTTTGTATATTCTGCAGTCATAGTAGTGTGAACCTGTTCACACTTGCTTTATTCTGTTACGAGGTGCTGGCCAGTTTTTGTTTTTAATCTGTGACTTCCCTGGTGTTCTCTAGTTTTAATATTTTTGCTAACAGTTCTAAAATATATTGGTAGGGTACTTGGCCTATATTTAGTAATGATTAATTGACAATACAATTCATCTGTTCATGTATGAATTTCTATAGAACATGTTAAAGAACAGCTATGTGTGAGCCTCTAAAGCTTACTATCCATCAGTCTCAATTAGGTTGCATTTGACTTAATGATATGAGGTTTAATAATGGCCTATACTATAATCACTTATATTGTAGATCAGAGGTCTAGATAGAAAAAGTGTCTGAAAATTATAGAAAAAAATAGAAACTGTGTAAGTGCAAATGTACATTATGACTTTATTGTTTATTATCTGTCACTGTTTTCTTTACAGACAAAAGTATTGAAAAAATTAAAACCAGGAGCAAAGAAGTCAATGTCCAGACACCATTAGCAGGTAGCAATCACAATTTATTTCTATTTTTTTCACTTGTCCATAGACCATAAGTGTATTATCATCTTTTCTCCTCTACCTTGACCTGTTTCGTCTCTGAGGTCCTTTGATAAGTGGGGTGCTCAGCAGTTGGACTATGAGAGATCATACATTTATCAACTACATGTATTTATTGGTAAAACCTCTTTAAAGGGATATACAATATATCCAGAGCCATCTTTACTGATGGCTCAGCACTTAGTATGACCTTCAAACTTTGTAAGAATAACTTTGTTATCTGACAGATCTTTACTTTTCTTATATGTAGATGTGACGGTTAACTGATGTTTCATTGTAAAAGATGTTAATTACAATCAGAACAGTGTCAGTGATGGAAAAAACATAAAAGAAACCGTGATTATAGATTTCAGTCCTCTAGTCTCTGGAGACAAGTTCAGAATCTTTAGATCACATAAGACGTGGGCTGTGATAAAATATGTATCAATGAAACTTTATAGCTTCTCATTATATCATATAATTATACTTGACTAGGGATTCTGGCTTCTTTAGTGTTTTATAGCAAACATTTAATACTAAATACATTTAATTTGCTGGTAGTAGTTTCATGAATGTTTACTTTGACAGTTTTCGAGTTAGTTGGCAAGGTGTAGGAATATTTCCATTCCATATTGAAAAGCTTTTGTAATGGGCAAAACCTACAAAAGCTTTGTTTGGGGTATTTTAATCGCATGTATAATAAGTAGTGAAATTAATAGCTACACTTTTGTTATACACATTTATGTAATGAAAGCCAAGTAGTCATAATAACATTAAAACCACCAGCCATGGACCACCATGGACTCCTCAAGATCGCTGAAGGTGTCCTGGGGTATCTGGCACTAAGATTACAGTAGCTTATCCGTTAAGTCCTGTGGATTGTGAGGTGGTTCTAGATAATTTGTCTGTTTTTTTATTATACATCATAAATGATTAATTGGAACAAGATCTAGAGCATTTGGAGGCTAACTAAACATCTTGAACTCTATGTTATGCTTTTCCATTCTTAAACTATTACTCCCTAATTGAACGTGTGCTAGATGCTCATGACCATCTTGCTAGTTCACCAATGTCCTTACTTGAACCTCTTTTGAAAGGTAATACTTACCACTGCGTACTGGGAAATCCAGACACAACCTGTCATTTTGAAGATCCTCTGACCGAATCATCAAACTATCCCAATTTGGCCCCTGTTAAAGATCTTTGAACTTAGCTCATTCCACATGGGTAATGGTATTCATCTAATTTGCAATGGGGGATGATTAATTTTGATTGGAAATGTATATGCATGTGGAATGCTGGAACTTCACAGCTGCCTTTGACAAAATTGCATTGTCAGAGTACAAGCTTGCAGCTCTTACTGCTATATAGTGTTAATATTTGATTAATTCTGCTTGTAAAAGGGAAATACTAGGAAGGAATCTTAAGCACATTCCAGACATGAAATGCCACCAACTGATACATTCCTTATTCAAAAATATTAAAATACATTATTTTTAACAAGTTAATGACTATCAGAGAACCTTATAGCAAAAAATAAAAAAAAAAGATAAAAAAATGGTAAATACTATTGTAAATATATGTGTATAAAGCAGACTATCCAGAAGTGAGACTTCAAAGAGAAAATGAAGTTATATTATCCTTGCAGACACTCACTTCCTGTCCTCTAGTCATTGTGTGCTGAAATCTGACTGCTCACCGCCCTAGTTGCATCTTGTATGCAAGTGGCTGCAGGGAAAATATAGATTCATTTTCTCCCTGCAGCCACACTTCCAATAAGACTGGAACATATGTATAAAAAGGTTTTACTTGCAGATTACCACAATATCTGCAGGTAAATATATATTTTTTGCTGACAGGTTTCCTTTAATGACCTTTCCAGATTACAAGTAGAAATATGAGCTGTGTACAGAAAGAGAACAATTATACCTTTTACATTTAGAGGTTTGCTACTTCTTGCATGTGGTTCTTTTCACCTTTCCTTGCATTGTTGGTTACACCACATGGGTCAGCACCTTCTTTTATATTATTGGACTCTATATTTGCTGTGCACTTTTGTGTCTATATATATATACCAAAAGAGAACATGCAACTCACATGACAATCAACGACAAAATAACTATGCATTGGTCCCAGGCGTACAATGGCCAAATTACTAAACATACTAATGTTTCACTATATATAGAGATAATATGTTGGTGTTGTGCACAAATCATGGCACAATACCCTATCCAAATAATTTAAATAACCTAAGTTCTCTGGTCAGGCCAGTCAGTTTCTTCCATACTAAACTGACCAAACCATGTCTTTATTAATGTTGCTTTGTGCACTGCTGCACTGTCATGCTGGGACAGAAAAAGTCTTTCCTCAAGCTGTTCTCACAAAATGTAGAGCATACAATAATCCAAAATCTTTTGGTATGCTGAAGTATTAAGATTTCCCTTTTCTGGAACTAAGAAGCCTAGGCCAATCCTGACATTAAGCCTCATAGCATTATCCCTCCTCCACCAAACATTGTAGTGAGCAAAATACAGTCAGGCAAGTTCTCTTGGTATTTGTCCAACCCTGACATTTTCACTGCTCTAGAGTCTAGTGGTGACATGTTTTACACATCTCTGTCTGACTCCTGGCATTGTGCTTGGTGATGCAACTTTTTGGCTATGGAAAACAACGCCAAACCAAAGCTCCTAAGGCTCAGTTTTTGTGCTGATGTTAATCCCAGAGTAGGTTTTGAAGTTTGCAGAGCATTGGTGACTTTTATGCATTATGTGCCTCAGCATTCGGCAACCACACTCTGTAACTTTATATGGTCTGTGACTTTTAGGCTTAGTTACTGTAGTTATTAAAATCTTTCACTTAAGAACACCATTCACAGTTGACTTTGTAATATTTAGGAGGAAAGAAATTTCACAAACTGACAGTGCCACAATCTAATTCAGGGAGCTCTTTACACTAATGTTAGTAAAGGTAGACCACGTGGCTAGAGACTAGATTATTATAGTAGGAATGGGACCTATTAAATATCTGAATTCAGTAATTAAGAGGTGTGTCCCAATCCTTTTGTCCATATTGTGTATGTAGTCCTCGTCTCAGTCAGTTATTATAACATAGATAGAAACATGCATGTCATGTCATTGCTTTTGAAAAGTCCAGTAGACTTGTCAGCTGTAGTTTTCCTCACTACTATGCTCTAGAGATGAGCGGTGTTCAACTAGAACTGTTCGCCAATCTCAAATTCGAGCTGTTTTGGGCGGTGTTCGAGTCGTTCGACGAACACGAACGATTTGCAAAAAATTCGGCTGTTCGAGGTTATGTTCGATAACTGTTCGTGCAACAAAAGCGTGTCCTGCATGTCTGGCGCTATTTAGAGCACCAATCATGCAGGGATTGTCTGCCACTCACTGTAATGCCACAGTCATGGTGGTTGTGGCAGTACAGTGGTTGCCCAAATCGATGGGAACAGTGCTCACAGTGAAACATGAAAAGCCGGCAATTCAGCAGCGGCATACACCGGTACCCGACAATTTAGAACCGAAAGAATAGAGTATCACACATAGATTAGATAGATAGAAACATGTCAGTCACATATATAAGAAGTACAGTGACAGTGTTGGTTACTGTACTTGTCATTTAGTGTTAAAGTATTTATTAAAAAAAATATTAGTGTTTTCATGCACCGTCTCTTTAAAAAAGCCGGCCGGCAATTCAGCAGCGGTACCCGACAATTTATAACAGAAAGAATAGAGCATCACACATAGATTAGATAGATAGAAACATGTCAGTCACATATATAAGAAGTACAGTGATAGTGTTGATTACTGTAGTTGTCATTTAGTGTTAAAATAAAGGATTTATTAAAAAAAAAATTAGCGTGGGGTTCCCCATAATTTTAGTCTCTAGCGGAGGTTATGCAGATGGCTGGGGCAGATGTTTGAAGCCTGGGAAGGGGGTAATACCCACGGAGCTTCCCAGGCTACTAATATCAGCCCCCAGCTGAATACCTAGCCTTTACTAGCTATCAAAAAGGTGGGACCCCCAAAAAAATGACGTGGGGTCCCCCCTATTTTAATAGCTAGCAAAGGCTAGGCAGACAGCTGGGGGCTGATATTAATAGCCCAGGAAGGGTGCCATGAATATTGGCCCCCTCCCAGGCTAGAAACACCGGCCGTCAGCCGCCCCAGAAATGGCGCATCCATAGGATGCGCCAATTCTGGCACTTAGCCTCGCTCTTCCCACTGCCCTGTAGCGGTGGCAGTGGGGTAATAGGGTTGGGGTTGATGTCAGCTTATAATGCCAGCTGACATCAAGCCCAGGTTAGTAATGGAGAGGCGTCTATAAGACACCCCCATTACTAAACCCATAGTCAAAGATACAAAAAAACACAAACACCCAGAATAAAGTCCTTTAATTGAAATAAAGACACAATTCTTTATTGTTCTAAATTAAACCATACATACCATCACGCCCATTCCAGCTGAAGCCAACGATCTCCTGCAATAAAAGTAAAATAATAAAGCAACATCATCCTTACCTTTCCATGGTTCCCACGACAGCTTCAGCTCTGCTACATTCACATGACAGGCTGGACCGAAGCAGAACGCTGCCATCCAGCTTGCCATGCGGCAGACACTGAGAAGCGCAGGCATGCTTGCGCTCCTCAGTGTCTGGCTGTGACGGCATCCAGATGAGCCGAGTTCATGTCCAATGAACTCAGCTCACCTCATGCACGTCACTGACAGCGTGGGAAAATTCTCCTGCGCATGCGGTGAGTGCAGGAGAATTTTCCCACGCTGTCAGTGATGTGCATGAGGTGAGCTCATGTCCAATGAACTCGGCTCACCTCATGCACGTCACTGACAGCGTGGGAAAATTTTCCTGCGCATGCGGTGAGTGCAGGAGAATTTTCCCACGCAGTCAGTGACGTGCATGAGGTGAGCTCATGTCCAATGAACTCAGCTCACCTCATGCACGTCACTGACAGCGTGGGAAATTCTCAGCGCTCAGCGCTTGAGCAGGAGAATTCTCCCACGCTGGGATGGCATTGAGATGACAGGCTGGATCACAGCTGAGCGCTGCCATCCAGCTTGTCATCCTTCAGAGACACTGCAGAGTGTGTATGGCTTAATTTAGAACAATAAAGATTTGTGTCTTTATTTCAATTAAAGGACTTTATTCTGGGTGTTTGTGTTTTTTTACAACTTTGACTATGGGGTTAGTAATGGGGGTGTCTTATAGACACCTCTCCATTACTAACCTGGGCTTGATGTCATCTGGCATTATAAGCTGACATCAACCCCAGCCCTTTTACCCCACTTCCACCTCTACAGGGCAGTGGGAAGAGTGAGGCTAAGTGCCAGAATTGGCGCATCCAATGGATGTGCCATTTCTGGGGCGGCTGAGAACTGGTGTTTCTAGCCTCGGAGGGGGCCAATATTCATGGCACCCTTCCTGGGCTATTAATATCAGCCCCCAGCTGTTTGCCTAGCCTTTGATAGCTATAAAATAGGGGGGACCACACGTCATTTTTTTGGGGTCCCCCATTTTAATAGCTAGTAAAGACTAGGTATTCAGCTGGGGCTGATATTAGTAGCCTGGGAAGCTCCGTGGGTATTACCCTCTTCCCAGGCTTCAAACATATGCCCCAGCCGTCTGCTTAACCTCCGCTAGAGACTAAAATTACGGGGAACCAGACGCCAATTTTTTTTTAATAAATCCTTTATTTTAACACTAAATGACAAGTACAGTAACCAACACTGTCACTGTACTTCTTATAAATGTGACTGACATGTTTCTATCTATCTAATCTATGTGTGATGCTCTATTCTTTCTGTTAGAAATTGTCGGGTACCGATGCTGAATTGCCAGCCGGCTTTTTTAAAGAGACAGTGCATGAAAACAGTAATATTTTTTTTAATAAATCCTTTAACACTAAATGACAAGTACAGTAACCAACACTGTCACTGTACTTCTTATATATGTGACTGACATGTTTCTATCTATCTAATCTATTTGTGATGCTCTATTCCTTCTAGTCAAAATTGTCGGGTACCGGTGTATGCTGCTGCTGAATTGCCGGTCAGCTTTTTTAAAGAGAGTGTCTTCTGAGCAGTTTGTCAGCTTTTGGACACCTTTGAAGGTGTTTTCTATGTGTTTCTATGTGTTTTTGTTTGCCTGCCATTGGTTTTAACGGTGTTCGACGGTGTTCGACGGTGTTCTAAGGTGTTCAACGAACAGTTCCTCGAACATCCCGGTGTTCGACGAACCGAACCCGAACACTACGGGGGTGGCTCAACACTACTATGCTCCACTAATAGTAATTAATGTATTGTACAGTATCAAATCAGCTAATTCGACGGAATGGATTTAAGTCTGCCCAGTTTTGCCCACTATTATGTGAAGAAGAGCCATCTATGAGGCTTTTCCTTACCTATTTCAGCAAGTTCAGCATGACCCATTTTCAAAAATGTATCCTTTCCAAAAAAATCGTTTTTTTCACCACTTTGTTCTTTCCTTTGTGACACAAAAAAAATGTAATGTTTTACATATCTTTAACACAATGAAATCTGAAAGTCTGAAACACAATTGAAATCAATTTTTACAGAGTGGGATTTGAAGACGCAGTGACAGCTTTTCATGATGGCTAATTTCATACAATACAAATATGAGTCATACGCTCTCTCAGATACTTGTATAACACATATCAACCCCATATTATCAGATCAACATTTCACTTTACAAACATATTCTTTTAATGATGATGGAAAATTCAATAGGAACCTGTAAATGCTGATGCAGGAGTAGCTCAGCAGGGCACTTTATTATTATGAAGAATGATGTGCTACAATAAAACCTAATACCGCTTCACAATTCTGCTTGGTTTTCGGAGGTAATAAATCTTGTACTTTTCGGTTTTGTGCTTCTTTATGTGAACTAAATGAAACACTACATTTATAGGCCTGGAAAGTCACATGTCATAAGTACATCTTAAAGAAAATGTCAATGCAGCTTGTCACATCCAAACTGCTTTCTTTATATGACAAACTTGCAGCTTTTAATATAAGTGTATTTTATCGTGAAGGCAAAGGCTTGATAGCAAAAAGTTAAATTGTGCATTACAAGCAAATTATTAACATCTAGAAATCTGCAAACACATTAGTAGCTAGAGGTTGATAAATGTTCCTTATTTTTGGAGCAGAATAGAAGACGATAATGACTGGAATAATACAAAAGCAACAAAAGCAGAATATCTCTAGAAGACGAGTCAGGATTTTCACCTTTATCTTGTGATGAGCTGGGATGAATGGCTTTCTAGGAAATAGTACCTAATGATACATTTTGTTTTCCTAGGGTCTAATGATAGCCTACAGTATATACCGGAATACCAACCACATCATAGCAACTTCTAGGAATATATCAGCATTACATTATCATGAGTTAATTTAATGCAGAGCACCATGCTGAATTCTTGATGATATGTAATTGCAGCAATGAATGCCACATGACAGCATATGCAAAATGTTAGCTTGGGAAATGCGACATCTGCATGGGAAGTAAACAAATATAATTCATCATGCACCATATGGTGTGAAGACTGATGCTACTTCAAGTAAATTGAAGATAATGAGAATGGCATTTTTTATGTTAAATATTTATTAATTGCGGGAGAATATTTCAAGGGGCGCCACATAATGATTTATATCCCCTTGCGTTTGTTTTCATTTTTTGTTGGTGTTTTCTTTTCTTTTTTATTATTATCAGTGCAATTAATAATGGCCGCTCTCTACTCTCCTGATCTCACTGCAGAGCTGTGAGTGATAATACCTGACACATCTGCAGGTTCCTCTCAGCTTCAGCTTCCATCTCACAGGCAGACAGGTTTGTAATATTGTCGTAATACAGCAGAGCTCAGATTGCTGCAAAAAATGTGTTTGCAAGAAGACAAATTTTATTTCTCCTGTCGTGTGTTAGTTACTTGTCTCACACTGGTAACTTCCCCTTCATATAAAATAAGTAGAGATGAGCGTTGTTCTACTCGAACTGTTCGCCAATCTCAAATTCGAGCTGTTTTGGGCGGTGTTCGAGCCGTTCGGCGAACACGAACGATTTGAGAAAAATTCGGCTGTTCGAGGTTATGTTCGATAACTGTTCGTGCACCAAAATCATAACTGGATTTTTTCTCAGTAATGATGAAAATTAATGTTAATACGCAGTTTGAGTGTACAGCGGGGTGGGGGGAGGGGCAGGGGATGGATCTCTGCAGAAATAATGAAGATCTCCATTTTTTTTTCTCTTTCCCGCATTTGCAGTGGGGAGGTGCAGTCTGTCAGCCTATCAGCAGCGCACACACGGAGCGAACTGCTGTTTTTCACACAAGCAAGGGCATGTGTCATTGGCAGTGTATGTCACATGTCCTTGCCCTATAAGACCAAGCCATTTTCCCCGTCGCCACCATTTTCTCACTGCTGCAGCTGCGTGTTAGACGGCACCGCTGTTGCTGTGTGCGCTATACCTTGTTAATTTCAAGCCAATTTTCGCACAAATCTACAGATATCTTGGGAGTAGGGAATAGTTGTGATTGCAGTCCTTTTAAGGACTAGGTTACAGCATTTCCTACGACTTTTATCAGGCAGGTCTGTGCTCTTAAATAGATAGATTGTGGGAGTAAAGACTAATTGTAATTGCAGTCCTTTTCAGGACTAGGTTACATCAGTTCCTATCAGTTTTTGCCAGGCAGGTCTGTGCCAGTGCTGTGCAAGTTTTTTTCACAGCATTTGGCTGAATCTAGCAAAGCTAATCCTTTTTGGCCTATTGCAGAGTGTGTTAGTCAGTGGAGTAGCCTATCTGTGTTGCAAGATATACCACCTGTGTATAGAATACCAATTTTTTTACTGCAAATAGTGAAGTAAAATATTTTGGGCATAGCATCATTCTATTAGTCCATCTATACTGACCTCCATCAGGTTGCAAATTGAATATAATTTTTTTCTGCATCTAGCTCTGAAAAAATATTTGGGCTTCTAGCAGTGTGTGAAACTTGTTCTATTAGTCCATCTATACTGACCTCCATCAGGTTGCAAACTGAATATAATTTTTTTCTGCATCTAGCTCTGAAAAAATATTTGGCCTTCTAGCAGTGTGTGGGACTTTCTCTATTAGTCCATCTATACTGACCTCCATCAGGTTGCAAACTGAATATATTTTTTTTTTGCATCTACCTCTGAAAAAATATTGGGCTTCTAGCTGTGTGTGGGACTTGTTCTATTAATCCATCTATACAGACCTCCATCAGGTTGCAAACTGAATATATTTTTTTCTGCATCTACCTCTGAAAAAATATTGGGCTTCTAGCTGTGTGTGGGACTTGTTCTATTAATCCATCTATACAGACCTCCATCAGGTTGCAAACTGAATATAATTTTTATCTGCATCTAGCTCTGAAAAAATAGTTGGCCTTCTAGCAGTGTGTGGGACTTTCTCTATTAGTCCATCTATACTGACCTCCATCAGGTTGCAAATTAAAAATAATTTTTATCTGCATCTACCTCTGAAAAAATATTTGGACTTCTAGCAGTGTGTGGGACTTTCTCTATTAGTCCATCTATACTGACCTCCATCAGGTTGCAAATTAAAAATAATTTTTATCTGCATCTAGCTCTGAAAAAATATTTGTCGTTCTAGCAGTGTGTGGGACTTTCTCTATTAGTCCATCTATACTGACCTCCATCAGGTTGCAAATTAAAAATAATTTTTATCTGCATCTAGCTCTGAAAAAATATTTGGCCTTCTAGCAGTGTATGGGACTTTCTCTATTTGTCCATCTATACTGACCTCCATCAGGTTGCAAATTTAAAATAATTTTTATCTGCATCTTCCTCTGAAAAAATATTGGGCTACTAGCTGTGTGTGGGACTTGTTCTATTAATCCATCTATACAGACCTCCATCAGGTTGCAAACTGAATATAATTTTTTTCTGCATCTACCTCTGAAAAAATATTTGGGCTTCTAGCTGTGTGTGGGACTTGTTCTATTAGTCCATCTATACTGACCTCCATCAGGTTGCAAACTGAATATAATTTTTTTCTGCATCTAGCTCTGAAAAAATATTTGGCCTTCTAGCAGTGTGTGGGACTTGTTCTATTAGTCCACCTATACTGACCTCCATCAGGTTGCAAATTCAAAATAATTTTTTGTCTGCATCTAGCTCTGAAAAAATATTTGGCCTTCTAGCAGTGTGTGGGACTTTCTCTATTAGTCCATCTATACTGACCTCCATCAGGTTGCAAACTGAATATATTTTTTTTCTGCATCTACCTCTGAAAAAATATTTGGGCTTCTAGCTGTGTGTGGGACTTGTTCTATTAGTCCATCTATACTGACCTCCATCAGGTTGCAAATTGAATATAATTTTTTTCTCCATCTAACCCAGCCAATAGTTTTGGCCTAATACCACAGTTTGGCCACTCAGCTCTGCTCGGTTCCCATCCATTGTTTTTTTGTGCAAACAACTCCAGAGTTGTGAATTAGTTAACCACCAAAATGAGTGGAAAAAGGCCTGCTGCTGGTGGAAAGGGGAATAGGCGTGTTGGGAAGGGGAAAAAAGGTTGTGTCCGTGGGGTAGGTGTTAAAGCAACAGTAACATCTGCAGAAGAAAGACCATCTTCCAGCCAAACTAAAATGTCTACTTCTTTTAGCGGACAATGTGATAAGATCCCTTTCTTATGGCCACGCCAATCGCTACAAATTCCAGATGAGGCACAAAATCAGCAGGTGCTTCAACGGATATCAAGTGCTCCTTTAAGTGGGCTCTCCTCCACATCAACTTCAACATCACAAATACTCCAGTCCTCAAAGGTGTCACCCCAATCGCACTTGCTTCCTCACAGCTCCCAAATCTCCAGCTGCCCGTCTGAGTATGAGGTAGAACAGATGGTTGAGTCTGCAGAGCTGTTTACTCATACTATAGCCTGGGAATCAGAGGTCGACTCCAGCGCTTCTGTGAATCCAGACGAGGAAATGATCTGCACTGATGCCCAGAATCTTTATGAGTCAGATCCAGGACCAGACGCAGAAGGTTCTGACCATAATGTAGACCTTCATTCCCAAACTGTAACTCCTGTTGGTGGAGACAATGAGGAAGACGATGATGAGACTCAAATACCTGATTGGAGCGACAACTTTAGTTTTTTGTCAGGGCAGTAACAGGTTGGCTCTGAGGACGACGGGTGTGATAACGCACAGGGTGATGATGATGAGGTTGGAGATCCCACTTACTGTCAACCCACAGTCAGCCAAGAGATGAGGTCAGCAGAGGAGGTGGAGGAAGATGCTAGTGACGACGAGGTCATGTTGCGCCTTCCTGGACAGAGACGTAGTACTGGAAGCACGTCAACAACTGCATCCTCAAACACAACTCTGCCTCTCACCACAAGTCGTGGTGGCTCTTCAGGTCGCATGGATGCTAAGCCTTGCATAGCCTGGGCATTTTTTCAGATCGATAAAGATGACCCAACTCGTGTTATCTGTAACATTTGTCAGCAAAAGCTAAGTAGAGGCCAAAAAATACATAGTTTGAGTACTTCATGCATGAACCGGCACATGGACATGAAGCATAAGTTGCAGTGGGAAGCTCAGTGTGCTACAATGCGGCCTAGCCGGCCGGGCCAACCACCGTCTGCCATATCTTGTGCATCCGCGGCCTCTTCATCCTCTGTGACTGGGGGGACAGCAGTCACACCTGTTTTGGGGCGCAGACCTGCCACCTCTTTACCCTCAACAGCCAGCGTGATTGGCAGGTCATCATTTTCTTTGGAGGTGGTAACACCAGCTGGTGTTGAGCGCTGTCCGACATCGATAGCACCACCTTTGGATTAAGGCAACCTAACTAGTGTTGAGCCACCCCCGTAGTGTTCGAGTTCGGTTCGGTTCGTCGAACACCCGTGTGTTCGCCGAACTGTTCATCGAACTGTTCGTCGAACACCTTCGAACACCGTTAAAACCAATGGCAGGCAAACAAAAACACATAGAAACACATAGAAAACACCTTCAAAGGTGTCCAAAAGCTGACAAACTGCTCAGAAGACATAACTAACACATGGAAAAGTGACAAGTACATATAGTCATGCGAAAATAAAAGAGGTGGAGGAGTAAAAGGAGGGGGAGACACAGATATAGGCATGTCATGCCCTTCTAAAATCCAAAAAGTGAGAAGCTGACACGGCCAGTCCGCTCCTGCCCGTGCCACCTCCGTGTTGCCGGGTTTGTGCCAGAGCCGCGGTGAACCCTGATGGCCAGCCCCCCTCTCCCAATACTGGTGCCTGTCCGCTGGTGGGTCGAGCGAGCCCCCCTGTGGTGGAGGCAGCTCTAAGCTTTTTAATTTAAATTGTCTCTCTAATTTGAATGAATACACTTTAAATCCATTTAAAAGGATCTATTGGAGGGCAAGTCTCATGCCAGCAGCCGCGTAATTCCAGCTCCAGTAGCGTCCACTAAAGCTGCTGCAGTTAAAAAGCTTTTATAAGGATCGAGCTCGGCTGTCCACCGTAAGGCATCCTACTGCCAGTCCCAGCCCCTATGCCTTGGGGTGCCTCCTGATGCTCTTCACTGAGTATCCCGTGGTCCCGAAGCATTTCCTTTGAAAAAATGAAGTGTCCAAACTACAGGTGGTGTAGCTTGCTTAACAGCCGGGATAATCCGCTGACTAGCAGACACTGCTACTAGGCACAAAGTATTTCCTGGGCTAGATGCAGTTAAAAATTTGTAATTAGATACTCTCGTTGGATGCTGAGAAAGCATTCCATAGAGTCTCCTGGCACGCCATATATGATTCTCTTAAAAAGCTTGGGGTAGGGGTCTAGGGGACCCTTTTATAGCCAAAATCACGGCCCTGTATCGCAATACGTCACCTAGGCTGAAGATAAATGGAACTGTAGCACCCTGAGGGCTCGGTTGCTACAGAGGTATTGCACCTCACCCAGAGGTGTGATATCTCACTCTCAGGTAAGGATGTAGTGTGGATCAGGACCCGACACCTGCATGCATTACACCACATTGCCGTGGGGCAGGGCGACCAATATGCCCCTGAGATGGGCACGACAGTCCCTGTCCCTGGCTGGAGTGGGGGGAGGGAACACTGAGGAAGGGGAACCCTGTAGTGCAGGAGCAGGGAGGAAGCAGTTCCTGGGTGCATTGAGAAGGGAGTATAAAAGGTGGGCTCCATCTTAGTTCAGTGCAGAGAAGTCTGAGCAGAAGTGGCAGGGAGCAGGGGCTCTGCATGAGCTCTGCTCCGGAGGCGGGCCTAGTAAAAGAGGCCCTGGCCTGGAAGAGGGAGAAGGAAGGAAGAGGAGCGGAGAAGGCTCCAGGAACGAGGAACGAAGGGATCTCAGGGGTGCGGACGGGCGAGTCGCCACCGCACGCCAGAATCCACCTGCGTGGAGGGGTCAGGCCAAAGGGGGAGACCGGTCCCCGAAACTAGTGGAGGCAGGAAACGACCCTCAGCTAGAAACAGGAGGCTGCGACATTTTATGTGGCGCAGCCTCTCGCTACACCCGCTGGGAAGGCACCACATAGGGTCAGGGAAACTGGCGCCAAGTTTACCAAGAGGAGGCCCGAGGCAGCCGGACAGAAGGGTTGGTAAGAAAGGCCAGACAAAGGACACACAAAGGGGGTCCTGTGAAGCACTCCAAAGTTATCTGCGAGTTGTCTGAGCCCCTCACCTGGTGAGCACAGTACGACGTGGGCAGTCGTTACCTGCAGACGTGGTCTGGATAATAAGAACTGTGAGTAAAGGCCCTGGACTGCATCACTGACTCCGTGTCATTACTGCTGCTGCCCTGCACCATCACCCCCATCCTCCGCATACACTTCCCTGAGGCTATACTCCTCCCGTGGGGAGTTATGCTACGCTCTGCTGCACCCACAACACCAGCCTCAGCGGTCTGCCCTGGAGCGGCGGTTCACTCTGACCGCAATCCACGGGTGGCGTAGTCGGACATTTAAACATCAAAACCACATAAATAGTTCCGCCACTGGTTTGACCGCCCTGAGCCACGGAACCGGGTTGCCGCCACGAAGACTACAACCACCAGCATCCACCAAAAAGGGTCCAGCTTCGGGTGTCCCAAGGCCCAGGGGGCGCGTCAGAACATTTTCATCACCTTTCACAATCACCAATGGGACAAGGCAGGGATGTTCTCTGTCCCCTCTCTTATACATCCTAGTGATGGAGCACCTGCTCTCATCAATTCGCCATAACCCCAATATTAGGTGGATTGAGGTGGGAGGCACCGAGTACAAGTGCTCTCTATTTGCTGATGATGTCCTAGTATATATCACTCAATCACATATATCCATCCATGCTGTTATGGCTGAAATAGATCACTTTGTTACATGGTCAAATTTTAAAATCAATGCAGCGAAGTCTGAGGCCCTCGATGTCTCCCTCCCCAAATCCATATAGGATTCCATCCAGTCCAACTTTCCCTTTGCCTGGCCCTCACAGGGTATCAAATACTTAGGAATTCCTATTCATAGAGACCTCTCCCATCTATGTTATCTTAATTTTGGGCCCTTTATTGAACAACTCCATACAGACCACGGTTGGCAAGTTAGAACTGTAAGATTCACTACGTGAACCACTGGTGTTTTGTGGAAAAGCACATGTACACTGTGTTCCAAATTATTATGCAAAAAGTGTTTAGGAGTGATAAGGGAAGAATTTGTTTGTTTGTCAGTTAAACTCATTGATGGTGATGTGTGTCAGGGCTCTTTATATCACTGTAAGCAATTGCAGACACCAATGCTAATTAGTTTGGCAGGTGTGTCCAATGAAAGGCAAGACTACTTAAGAAGGCTCTCTCACATTATTCAGCAGCCTACATTTTCTGCCAAAATGGGAAAGAAAAAGGATGTGTCGGCTGCTGAGAAGCAACAAATTGTGGAGTGTTTAGGTCAAGGCATGACTACAATCAACATTGTGCGATGATCAGGATGAAGTGTCTTGGCAATCAAGAAGTATGTAGCTGATTCACAGTACACACGTGTGCGTGCTGATAAGGGCAAATTGAGGACTCTTTCCTACAGGCAATTACGTCAGGTTGAAAGAGCAGCGGCAAAAAAGCCTTGTCATAGCAGCAGACAAGTTTTTGAAGCTGCTTGTGCCTCCAACGTCCCCCGAACAACAAGATGCAGGGTCCTTCAGAGGTTTGCAGCTGTGCATACGCCATCCTGTCGACTTCCTCTATCCACTTCACACAAGCAGAAACGGCTCCAGTGGGCCAAACATTACATGAAGACTGATTTCAAAACTGTTTTGTTCACGGATGAGTGCCGTGCAGCGCTCGATGGTCCAGATGGATGGAGTGGAGGATGGCTGGTTGATGGACACCCCACGCAAACACGGCTACAGCACCAACAAGGAGGAGGTGGAGTAATGTTTTGGGCTGGAATCATGGAGAGAGAGATTGTCGGCCCCTTTAGGATCCCTGAAGGCGCTAAAGATGAACTCCATAATGTATGTGGATTTTCTCAAACAGCACTTCCTGCCATGGTTCAAGAAGAAGAACCGTGTATTTCACAGCAAGATCATTTTTCTGCATGATAATGCACCATCTCATGCTGCACATAAAACATCTGCATCTCTGGCTGATATGGGCATAAAAGGGGACAAACTTATGGTGTGACCCCCATGCTCCCCTGACCTCTACCCCATTCAGAACCTTTGGAGCATCATTAAAAGGAGTGTCTATGATGGCGGGAGGCAGTTCACATCTAAGCAACAGCTCTGGGAGGGTATTCTGTCCTCATGCAAAACAATTGAAGCAGAAACCATCCAAAACCTGACAAATTCAATGGACGAGAGAGTTCAGAAGCTCCTTTCGAACAAGGGGTCCTATGTGAAAATGTAACATCACCTAGAATAAAGTTTTGAGTTGAAAACTGTTTGATTTCAGTTTCTAACAACCTGCTAATGCTTATAATTTCAAAAATGACCATTTTTTTGGTCTTTATTAAAATGAAAAGGTTGATCGAAAAGTTTGGGGGATCTAAGAGTGTGGCAACCCAGTAGTCATGATTACTTCGAATTCTGACAATATGAGGGTCATGCTGCAGGTAGTGCAGCAAGAAGGCACTTATGTGTCTTGCGCATCTCGGAGCTACAAAATTATTTTCCGGGCTAGATGCAGCTAAAAATTATTTTTAATTTTAAATCTGGTGGAGCTTATTATAGATGGCCTAATAGGATCAGTGCTGCACACTGCTACAAAGCCCAAATTATTTTCCAGTCAAGATACAGATAAACATGATTAGTAATTTGAAAGCTTAAAACGGTTGGTAGGGTGATTTTAAACAATCATCAAGCTTTTACTCTCCCCAGGATGACACAGGGGTAGAAAAGTCGTTTCGGATCCATGATTTGTTCATCTTTATGAACGTGAGTCTGTCTACATTATCAGTGGAGAGCCGCGTGCGCTTATCTGTCAGCACACCACCAGCAGCGCTGAACACACGTTCAGACAGAACGCTGGCTGCGGGGCATGACAAGATCTCCAAGGTGTAAGTGGCTAGCTCCGGCCATTTATCCAGATTGGAAGCCCAAAAAGAGCAAGGGTCCAGTGACACAGTCGTGGCTTCAATGTTTACTTGGAGATACTACTGTACCATCGTCTCTAGGCGTTGACTATGTGTCAGACTTCTTGTCTCCTGTGGCCTTGCAAAGGATGGGCTAAAAAAGTGGTGAAATGATTCCGCAAAATTGATGTTACCACCAGATACTGTGGTTCTGTTACGGTTTGAGTGCTGAACACTTGACGGTCCCACGGTTGGCAAGTTGGAACTGTGAGATTCACTACGTGCACCACTGGTATTTTGTGGAAAAGCACATGTAAGATTCTGCAACAGTCTCTGCTGATACTCCTGCATGCGTGCATCCCTTTCTATGGCAGGAATAATTTCTGCAAATTTACTTTTGTACCGGGGATCTAACAGTGTGGCAACCCAGTAGTCAGGATTATTTCTAATTCTCACAATTCGAGGGTCATGTTGCAGGTAGTGCAGCAAGAAGGCACTCATATGTGTTGCGCATCCAGGAGCACCAAGTCCCTGTTGTGTTGGTGGCGAGGTAACAATCATGCTTCCTTCCTCTGTCCTCTCCCCCCAACCTCGCACAACAGAAATGTGATCAAGGTCTCCCTCATCTGATGAGTCTTCCATCTGTTCGTCCTCCACTTCTTCCTGGGCTCCTGCACCTTCCTCACTAGTTTGGCTGCTACCATGCGCCCTGGTAAAACCATCTCCCCCACCCTCACATGCCTGCCGCCTTGGTGCTGCCGACCGTCTGGACCTTGCAGATGTTAGCCCTTCCGCATACAACTCCTCCTCCTCTACTTCCTCCACCTCCTCTTGTGCCACCACCTGACTCCGAATTCTGTTTAACATGTGCTCCAGCATGTAAATCACCGGAATAGTCATGCTGATAATGGCATCGTCAGCACTAAACATCTTCGTCGCCATTTCAAAACTGTGCAGAAGGGTGCATAGGTCCCTGATCTGAGACCACTCCTCCAGCGTGATTTGCCCCACCTCTGAATCTCGTTGGCCCAGGCTATACGTCAGAACGTATTGCACCAGGGCTTGTCGGTGCTGCCACAGTCGCTGCAACATGTGCAGAGTTGAATTCCACCGGGTAGGCACATCGCATTTTAGCCGGTGAAGTGGCAGGCCCAACGACTTCTGTAGAGATGTAAGTCGCTGAGCTGCGGGATGCGAACGGCGGAAGTGAGCACACAGCGACCGTGCCCTCTGCAGAAGGCCATCTAGTCTGGGATAGTGGGCTAAAAATTGCTGGACAACCAGGTTCAACACGTGAGCCATACAAGGCACGTGTGTGACATTGCCCCGGCGAAGGGCCGCACCCAGGTTTGCAGCATTGTCGCACACGGCCTTCCCTGGTTTCAGGTCCAGTGGAGACAACCATTCATGAAATTGGTTCTCCAGAGCTGACCACAACTCCTCAGCTGTGTGACTCACATTTCCCAGACATTTCAATGTAAAAACCGCCTGATGACGTTGAGCCCTACTGCCAGCATAGTAAGGAGGTGTGCAGGATCCCTTCTGCGCAGTTAGAAAGCTTGTGGCATGACCAGACAGGCTTTGGGTGCAGGTGGAAGACCGAGAGGAGGTTGAGGAGGCAGAAGCAGTGGAGGAACTTTGACATAAAGAGGATTGACGCACAACTCGTGGGGACGGCAAGACTTGGACAGCAGCCCCTTGTCCTGCTGTCACCATAGTTACCCAGTGCCCAGTCAGCGACATGTAACGCCCCTGTCCATGCCTACTCGTCCAAGTGTCTGTGGTGAAATGCACCCTGTCACACACAGAGTTTCTCAAAGAAGCGGTGATGTTGTGTGCGACATGCTGGTGGAGCGCAGGCACACCTTTCTTTGAGAAGTAGTGCCGACTGGGCATCTGGTACTGGGGCACTGCGACGGACATAAGGTCTCGAAAATCCTCTGTGTCCACCAGGCGGAAAGGCAGCATTTCTGTAGCCAAGAGCTTGCAGATGGTGAAATTCAACCTCTTAGCTTTCTCATGGCTAGGAGGAAATGGTCGTTTACTTGTCCACATCTGAGGGACCGAGGGCTGGCTATTGTGCTTAGACGGGGTTGATAAGGGTGTCCCCGGCAAACTGCCGGTCTGTGAGGAAGATGCAGGCAGACATGTTAGGTTGCCTTGATCCAAAGGTGGTGCTATCGATGTCGGACAGCGCTCAACACCAGCTGCTGTTACCACCTCCAAAGAAAATGATGACCTGCCAATCACGCTGGCTGTTGCGGGTAAAGAGGTGGCAGGTCTGCGCCCCAAAACAGGTGTGACTGCTGTCCCCCCAGTCACAGAGGATGAAGAGGCCGCGGATGCACAAGATGGGGCAGACGGTGGTTGGCCCGGCCGGCTAGGCCGCATTGTAGCACACTGAGCTTCCCACTGCAACTTATGCTTCATGTCCATGTGCCGGTTCATGCATGAAGTACTCAAACTATGTATTTTTTGGCCTCTACTTAGCTTTTGCTGACAAATGTTACAGATAACACGAGTTGGGTCATCTTTATCGATCTGAAAAAATGCCCAGGCTATGCAAGGCTTAGCACCCATGCGACCTGAAGAGCCACCACGACTTGTGGTGAGAGGCAGAGTTGTGTTTGAGGATGCAGTTGTTGATGTGCTTCCAGTACTACGTCTCTGTCCAGGAAGGCGCAACCTGACCTCGTCGTCACTAGCATCTTCCTCCACCTCCTCTGCTGACCTCATCTCTTGGCTGACTGTGGGTTGACAGTAAGTGGGATCTCCAACCTCATCATCATCACCCTGTGTGTTATCACACCCGTCGTCCTCAGAGCCAACCTGTTCCTGCCCTGACAAAAAACTAAAGTTGTCGCTCCAATCAGGTATTTGAGTCTTATCATCGTCTTCCTCATTGTCTCCACCAACAGGAGTTACAGTTTGGGAATGAGGGTCTACATTATGGTCAGAACCTTCTGCGTCTGGTCCTGGATCCGACTCATAAAGATTCTGGGCATCAGTGCAGATCATTTCCTCGTCTGGATTCACAGAAGCGCTGGAGTCGACCTCTGATTCCCAGGCTATAGTATGAGTAAACAGCTCTGCAGACTCAACCATCTGTTCTACCTCATACGGGCAGCTGGAGATTTGGGAGCTGTGAGGAAGCAAGTGCGATTTGGGTGACACCTTTGAGGACTGGAGTATTTGTGATGTTGAAGTTGATGTGGAGGAGAGCCCACTTAAAGGAGCACTTGATATCCGTTGAAGCACCTGCTGTTTTTGTGCCTCATCTGGAATTTGTAGCGATTGGCGTGGCCGTAAGAAAGGGATCTTATCACATTGTCCGCTAAAAGAAGTAGACATTTTAGTTTGGCTGGAAGATGGTCTTTCTTCTGCAGATGTTACTGTTGCTTTAACACCTACCCCACGGACACAACCTTTTTTCCCCTTCCCAACAAGCCTATTCCCCTTTTCACCAGCAGCAGGCCTTTTTCCACTCATTTTGGTGGTTAACTAATTCACAACTCTGGAGTTGTTTGCACAAAGAAACAATGGATGGTAACCAAGCAGAGCTGAGTGGCCAAACTGTGGTATTAGGCCAAAACTATTGGCTGGGTTAGATGCAGAAAAAAATATATTCAGTTTGCAACCTGATGGAGGTCAGTATAGATGGACTAATACAACAAGTCCCACACACAGCTAGAAGCCCAAATATTTTTTCAGAGGTACTGTAGATGCAGATAAAAATTAGTTTTAATTTGCAACCTGATGGAGGTCAGTATAGATGGACTAATAGAGAAAGTCCGACACACTGCTAGAATGCCAAATATTTTTTCAGAGCTAGATGCAGAAAAAAGTTATATTCAGTTTGCAACCTGATGGAGGTCAGTATAGATGGATTAATAGAACAAGACCCACACACAGCTAGAAGCCCAATATTTTTTCAGAGGTAGATGCAGAAAAAAATATATTCAGTTTGCAACCTGATGGAGGTCAGTATAGATGGACTAATACAACAAGTCCCACACACAGCTAGAAGCCCAATACTTTTTCAGAGGTAGATGCAGATAAAAATATATTCAGTTTGCAACCTGATGGAGGTCAGTATAGATGGACTAATACAACAAGTCCCACACACAGCTAGAAGCCCAATATTTTTTCAGAGGTAGATGCAGAAAAAAATATATTCAGTTTGCAACCTGATGGAGGTCAGTATAGATGGACTAATACAACAAGTCCCACACACAGCTAGAAGCCCAAATATTTTTTCAGAGGTACTGTAGATGCAGATAAAAATTATTTTTAATTTGCAACCTGATGGAGGTCAGTATAGATGGACTAATACAACAAGTCCCACACACAGCTAGAAGCCCAAATATTTTTTCAGAGGTACTGTAGATGCAGATAAAAATTAGTTTTAATTTGCAACCTGATGGAGGTCAGTATAGATGGACTAATAGAGAAAGTCCGACACACTGCTAGAAGGCCAAATATTTTTTCAGAGCTAGATGCAGAAAAAAATTATATTCAGTTTGCAACCTGATGGAGGTCAGTATAGATGGATTAATAGAACAAGACCCACACACAGCTAGAAGCCCAATATTTTTTCAGAGGTAGATGCAGAAAAAAATATATTCAGTTTGCAACCTGATGGAGGTCAGTATAGATGGACTAATACAACAAGTCCCACACAAAGCTAGAAGCCCAATATTTTTTCAGAGGTAGATGCAGAAAAAAATATATTCAGTTTGCAACCTGATGGAGGTCAGTATAGATGGACTAATACAACAAGTCCCACACACAGCTAGAAGCCCAAATATTTTTTCAGAGGTACTGTAGATGCAGATAAAAATTAGTTTTAATTTGCAACCTGATGGAGGTCAGTATAGATGGACTAATAGAGAAAGTCCGACACACTGCTAGAAGGCCAAATATTTTTTCAGAGCTAGATGCAGAAAAAAATTATATTCAGTTTGCAACCTGATGGAGGTCAGTATAGATGGATTAATAGAACAAGACCCACACACAGCTAGAAGCCCAATATTTTTTCAGAGGTAGATGCAGAAAAAAATATATTCAGTTTGCAACCTGATGGAGGTCAGTATAGATGGACTAATACAACAAGTCCCACACACAGCTAGAAGCCCAAATATTTTTTCAGAGGTACTGTAGATGCAGATAAAAATTAGTTTTAATTTGCAACCTGATGGAGGTCAGTATAGATGGACTAATAGAATGATGCTATGCCCAAAAGATTTTACTTCACTAGGTGCAGTAAAAAAATTGGTATTCTATACACAGGTGGTATATCTTGCAACACAGATAGGCTACTCCACTGACTAACACACTCTGCAATAGGCCAAAAAGGATTAGCTTTGCTAGATTCAGCCAAATGCTGTGAAAAAAACTTGCACAGCACTGGCACAGACCTGCCTGGCAAAAACTGATAGGAACTGATGTAACCTAGTCCTGAAAAGGACTCCAATTACAATTAGTCTTTACTCCCACAACCTATCTATTTAAGAGCACAGACCTCCCTGATAAAAGTCGTAGGAAATGCTGTAACCTAGTCCTTAAAAGGACTGCAATCACAACTATTCCCTACTCCCAAGCTATTTGTATATTTGTGCGAAAATTGGCTTGAAATTAACAAGGTATAGCGCACACAGCAACAGCGGTGCCGTCTAACACGCAGCTGCAGCAGTGAGAAAATGGTGGCGACGGGGAAAATGGCTTGGTCTTATAGGGCAAGGACATGTGACATACACTGCCAATGACACATGCCCTTGCTTGTGTGAAAAAAAGCACTTCGCTCCGTGTGTGCGCTGCTGATAGGCTGACAGATTGCACCTCCCCACTGCAATGCGGGAAAGAGAAAAAAAAATGGAGATCTTCATTGTTCCTGCAGAGATCCATCCCCTGCCCCTCCCCCCACCCCGCTGTACACTCAAACTGCGTATTAACATTAATTTTCATCATTACTGAGAAAAAATCCAGTTATGATTTTGGTGCACAAACAGTTATCGAACATAACCTCGAACAGCCGAAATTTTATCAAATTGTTCGTGTTCGCCGAACGGCTCGAACACCGCCCAAAACAGCTCGAATTTGAGATTGGCGAACAGTTCGAGTAGAACAACGCTCATCTCTAAACCTAACATGTCCGCCTGCATCTTCCTCACAGACCGGCAGTTTGCCGGGGACACCCTTATCAACCCCGTCTAAGCACAATAGCCAGCCCTCGGTCCCTCCGATGTGGACAAGTAAAAGACCATTTCCTCCTAGCCATGAGAAAGCTAAGAGGTTGAATTTCACCATCTGCAAGCTCTTGGCTACAGAAATGCTGCCTTTCTGCCTGGTGGACACAGAGGATTTTCGAGACCTTATGTCCGTCGCAGTGCCCCAGTACCAGATGCCCAGTCGGCACTACTTCTCAAAGAAAGGTGTGCCTGCGCTCCACCAGCATGTCGCACACAACATCACCGCTTCTTTGAGAAACTCTATGTGTGACAGGGTGCATTTCACCACAGACACTTGGACGAGTAGGCATGGACAGGGGCGTTACATGTCGCTGACTGGGCACTGGGTAACTATGGTGACAGCAGGACAAGGGGCTGCTGTCCAAGTCTTGCCGTCCCCACGAGTTGTGCGTCAATCCTCTTTATGTCAAAGTTCCTCCACTGCTTCTGCCTCCTCAACCTCCTCACGGTCTTCCAACTGCACCCAAAGCCTGTCTGGTCATGCCACAAGCTTTCTAACTGCGCAGAAGGGATCCTGCACACCTTCTTACTATGCTGGCAGTAGGGCTCAACATCATCAGGCGGTTTTTACTTTGAAATGTCTGGGAAATGTGAGTCACACAGCTGAGGAGTTGTGGTCAGCTCTGGAGAACCAATTTCATGAATGGTTGTCTCCACTGGACCTGAAACCAGGGAAGGCCGTGTGCGACAATGCTGCAAACCTGGGTGCGGCCCTTCGCCGGGGCAATGTCACACACGTGCCTTGTATGGCTCACGTGTTGAACCTGGTTGTCCAGCAATTTTTAGCCCACTATCCCAGACTAGATGGCCTTCTGCAGAGGGCACGGTCGCTGTGTGCTCACTTCCGCCGTTCGCATCCCGCAGCTCAGCGACTTACATCTCTACTGAAGTCGTTGGGCCTGCCACTTCACCGGCTAAAATGCGATGTGCCTACCCGGTGGAATTCAACTCTGCACATGTTGCAGCGACTGTGGCAGCACCGACAAGCCCTGGTGCAATACGTTCTGACGTATAGCCTGGGCCAACGAGATCCAGAGGTGGGGCAAATCACGCTGGAGGAGTGGTCTCAGATCAGGGACCTATGCACCCTTCTGCACAGTTTTGAAATGGCGACGAAGATGTTTAGTGCTGACGATGCCATTATCAGCATGACTATTCCGGTGATTTACATGCTGGAGCACATGTTAAACAGAATTCGGAGTCAGGTGGTGGCACAAGAGGAGGTGGAGGAAGTAGAGGAGGAGGAGTTGTATGCGGAAGGGCTAACATCTGCAAGGTCCAGACGGTCGGCAGCACCAAGGCGGCAGGCATGTGAGGGTGGGGGAGATGGTTTTACCAGGGCACATGGTAGCAGCCAAACTAGTGAGGAAGGTGCAGGAGCCCAGGAAGAAGTGGAGGACGAACTGATGGAAGACTCATCAGATGAGGGAGACGTTGATCACATTTCTGTTGTGCGAGGTTGGGGGGAGAGGACAGAGGAAGGAAGCATGATTGTTACCTCGCCACCAACACAACAGGGACTTGGTGCTCCTGGATGCGCAACACACATGAGTGCCTTCTTGCTGCACTACCTGCAACATGACCCTCGAATTGTGAGAATTAGAAATAATCCTGACTACTGGGTTGTCACACTGTTAGATCCCCGGTACAAAAGTAAATTTGCCGAAATTATTCCTGCCATAGAAAGGGATGCACGCATGCAGGAGTATCAGCAGAGACTGTTGCAGAATCTTACATGTGCTTTTCCACAAAACACCAGTGGTGCACGTAGTGAATCTCACAGTTCCAACTTGCCAACCGTGGGACCGTCAAGTGTTCAGCACTCAAACCGTAACAGAACCACAGTATCTGCTGGTAACATCAATTTTGCGGAATCATTTCACCACTTTTTTAGCCCATCCTTTGCAAGGCCACAGGAGACAAGAAGTCTGACACATAGTCAACGCCTAGAGACGATGGTACAGGAGTATCTCCAAGTAAACATTGAAGCCATGACTGTGTCACTGGACCCTTGCTCTTTTTGGGCTTCCAATCTGGATAAATGGCCGGAGCTAGCCACTTACGCCTTGGAGATCTTGTCATGCCCCGCAGCCAGCGTTCTGTCTGAACGTGTGTTCAGCGCTGCTGGTGGTGTGCTGACAGATAAGCGCACGCGGCTCTCCACTGATAATGTAGACAGACTCACGTTCATAAAGATGAACAAATCATGGATCCGAAACGACTTTTCTACCCCTGTGTCATCCTGGGGAGAGTAAAAGCTTGATGATTGGTTAAAATCACCCTACCAACCATTTTAAGCTTTCAAATTACTAATCATGTTTATCTGTATCTTGGCTGGAAAATAATTTGGGCTTTGTAGCAGTGTGCAGCACTGATTCTATTAGGCCATCTGTAATAAGCTCCACCAGATTTAAAATTACTAATCATGTTTATCTGTATCTTGGCTGGAAAATAATTTGGGCTTTGTAGCAGTGTGCAGCACTGATCCTATTAGGCCATCTATACTAAGCTCCACCAGATTTAAAATTAATAATAATTTTTAGCTGCATCTAGCCCGGAAAATAATTTTGGGGCTCCGAGATGCGCAAGACACATAAGTGCCTTCTTGCTGCACTACCTGCAACATGACCCTCATATTGTCAGAATTCGAAGTAATCATGACTACTGGGTTGCCACACTCTTAGATCCCCCAAACTTTTCGATCAACCTTTTCATTTTAATAAAGACCAAAAAAATGGTCATTTTTGAAATTATAAGCATTAGCAGGTTATTAGAAACTGAAATCAAACAGTTTTCAACTCAAAACTTTATTCTAGGTGATGTTACATTTTCACATAGGACCCCTTGTTCGAAAGGAGCTTCTGAACTCTCTCGTCCATTGAATTTGTCAGGTTTTGGATGGTTTCTGCTTCAATTGTTTTGCATGAGGACAGAATACCCTCCCAGAGGTGTTGGTTACATGTGAACTGCCTCCCGCCATCATAGACACTCCTTTTGATGATGCTCCAGAGGTTCTGAATGGGGTAGAGGTCAGGGGAGCATGGGGGTCACACCATTAGTTTGTCCCCTTTTATGCCCATATCAGCCAGAGATGCAGATGTTTTATGTGCAGCATGAGATGGTGCATTATCATGCAAAAAAATGATCTTGCTGTGAAATACACGGTTCTTCTTCTTGAACCATGGCAGGAAGTGCTGTTTGAGAAAATCCACATACATTATGGAGTTCATCTTTAGCGCCTTCAGGGATCCTAAAGGGGCCGACAATCTCTCTCCCCATGATTCCAGCCCAAAACATTACTCCACCTCCTCCTTGTTGGCGCTGTAGCCGTGTTTGCGTGGGGTGTCCATCAACCAGCCATCCTCCACTCCATCCATCTGGACCATCGAGCGCTGCACGGCACTCATCCGTGAACAAAACAGTTTTGAAATCAGTCTTCATGTAATGTTTAGCCCACTGGAGCCGTTTCTGCTTGTGTGAAGTGGATAGAGGAGGTCGACAGGATGGCGTATGCACAGCTGCAAACCTCTGAAGGACCCTGCATCTTGTTGTTCGGGAGACGTTGGAGGCACCAGCAGCTTCAAAAACTTGTCTGCTGCTATGACAAGGCTTTTTTGCCGCTGCTCTTTTAACCTGACGTAATTGCCTGTAGGAAAGAGTCCTCAATTTAGCCTTATCAGCACGCACACGTGTGTACTGTGAGCTTTTTTGCCGCTGCTCTTTTAACCTGACGTAATTGCCTGTAGGAAAGAGTCCTTAATTTGCCCTTATCAGCACGCACACGTGTGTACTGTGAATCAGCTACATACTTCTTGATTGCCAAGACACTTCATCTTGATCATCGCACAATGTTGATTGTAGTCATGCCTTGACCTAAACACTCCACAATTTGTTGCTTCTCAGCAGCCGACACATCCTTTTTCTTTCCCATTTTGGCAGAAAATGTAGGCTGCTTAATAATGTGAGACAGCCTTCTTAAGTAGTCTTGCCTTTCATTGGACACACCTGCTAAACTAATTAGCACAGGTGTCTGCAATTGCTTACAGTGATATAAAGAGCCCTGACACACATCACCATCAATGAGTTTAACTGACAAACAAACAAATTCTTCCCTTATCACTCCTAAACACTTTTTGCATAATAATTTGGAACACAGTGTACATGTGCTTTTCCACAAAACACCAGTGGTTCACGTAGTGAATCTTACAGTTCTAACTTGCCAACCGTGTTCTGTATGGAGTTGTTCAATAAAGGGCCCAAAATTAAGATAACATAGATGGGAGAGGTCTCTATGAATAAGAATTCCTAAGTATTTGATACCCTGTGACGGCCAGGCAAAGGGAAAGTTGGACTGGATGGAATCCTATATGGATTTGGGGAGGGAGACATCGAGGGCCTCAGACTTCGCTGCATTGATTTTAAAATTTGACCATGTAACAAAGTGATCTATTTCAGCCATAACAGCATGGATGGATATATGTGATTGAGTGATATATACTAGGACATCATCAGCAAATAGAGAGCACTTGTACTCGGTGCCTCCCACCTCAATCCACCTAATATTGGGGTTATGGCGAATTGATGAGAGCAGGTGCTCCGTCACTAGGATGTATAAGAGAGGGGACAGAGGACATCCCTGCCTTGTCCCATTGGTGATTGTGAAAGGTGATGAAAATGTTCTGATGCACCCCCTGGGCCTTGGGACACCCGGAGCCGGACCCTTTTTGGTGGATGCTGGTGGTTGTAGTCTTCGTGGCGGCGACCCGGTTCCATGGCTCAGGGTGGTCAAACTAGTGGCGGAACTATTTATGTGGTTTTGATGTTTAAATGTCCGACTACGCCACCCGTGGATTGCGGTCAGAGTGAACCGCCGCTGCAGGGCAGACCGCTGAGGCTGGTGTTGTGGGTGCAGCAGAGCGTAGCATAACTCCCCACGGGAGGAGTATAGCCTCAGGGCAGTGTATGCGGAGGATGGGGGTGATGGTGCAGGGCAGCAGCAGTAGCGACACGGAGTCAGTGATGCAGTCCAGGGCCTTTACTCACAGTTCTTATTATCCAGACCACGTCTGCAGGTAACGGCTGCCCACGTCGTACTGTGCTCACCAGGTGAGGGGCTCAGACAACTCGCAGATAACTTTGGAGCGCTTCACAGGACCCCCTTTGTGTGTCCTTTGTCTGGCCTGTCTTACCAACCCTTCTGTCCGGCTGCCTCGGGCCTCCTCCTGGTAAACTTGGCGCCAGTTTCCCTGACCCTATGTGGTGCCTTCCTAGCGGGTGTAGCGAGGGGCTGCGCCACATAAAATGTCAGAGCCTCCGGTTTCTAGCTGAGGGTCGTTTCCTGCCTCCACTAGTTTCGGGGACCGGTCTCCCCCTTTGGCCTGACCCCTCCACGCAGGTGGATTCGGGCATGCGGTGGCGACTCGCCCGTCCGCACCCCTGGGATCCCTTCATTCCTCGTTCCTGGAGCCTTCTCTGCTCCTCTTCCTTCCTTCTCCCTCTTCCAGGCCTGGGCCTCTGTTACTAGGCCCGCCTCCGGAGCAGAGCTCATGCAGAGCCCCTGCTCCCTGCCACTTCTGCTCAGACTTCTCTGCACTGAACTAAGATGGTGCCCACCTTTTATACTCTCTTCTCAATGCACCCAGGAACTGCTTCCTCCCTGCTCCTGCACTACAGGGTTCCCCTTCCTCAGTGTTCCCTCCCCCCACTCCAGCCAGGGACAGGGACTGTCGTGCCCATCTCAGAGGCATATTGGTCGCCCTGCCCCACGGCAATGTGGTGTAATGCATGCAGGTGTCGGGTCCTGATCCACACTCTATCCTTACCTGAGAGTGAGATATCACACCTCTGGGTGAGGTGCAATACCTCTGTAGCAACCGAGCCCTCAGGGTGCTACAGTTCCATTTATCTTCAGCCTAGGTGACGTATTGTGATACAGGGCCGTGATTTTGGCTATAAAAGGGTCCCCTAGACCCCTACCCCAAGCTTTTTAAGAGAATCATATATGGCGTGCCAGGAGACTCTATGGAATGCTTTCTCAGCATCCAACGAGAGTATCTAATTACAAATTCTTAACTGCATCTAGCCCAGGAAATACTTTGTGCCTAGTAGCAGTGTCTGCTAGTCAGCGGATTATCCCGGCTGTTAAGCAAGCTACACCACCTGTAGTTTGGACACTTAATTTTTTCAAAGGAAATGCTTCGGGACCACGGGATACTCAGTGAAGAGCATCAGGAGGCACCCCAAGGCATAGGGGCTGGGACTGGCAGTAGGATGCCTTGCGGTGGACAGCCGAGCTCGATCCTTATAAAAGTTTTTTAACTGCAGCAGCTTTAGTGGACGCTACTGGAGCTGGAATTACGCGGCTGCTGGCATGAGACTTGCCCTCCAATAGATCCTTGTAAATGGATTTAAAGTGTATTCATTCAAATTAGAGAGACAATTTAAATTAAAAAGCTTAGAGCTGCCTCCACCACAGGGGGGCTCGCTCGACCCACCAGCGGACAGGCACCAGTATTGGGAGAGGGGGGCTGGCCGTTAGGGTTCACCGCGGCTCTGGCACAAACCCGGCGACACTGAGGTGGCACGGGCAGGAGCGGACTGAACATGTCGGCTTCTCACTTTTTGGATTTTAGAAGGGCATGACATGCCTATATTTGTGTCTCCCCCTCCTTTTACTCCTCCACCTCTTTTCTTTTCGCATGACTATATGTACTTGTCACTTTTCCATGTGTTAGTTGTGTCTTCTGAGCAGTTTGTCAGCTTTTGGACACCTTTGTGTTTTCTATGTGTTTCTATGTGTTTTTGTTTGCCTGCCATTCATTGGTTTTAACGGTGTTCAAAGGTGTTCGACGAACAGTTCGACGAACAGTTCGGCGAACACACGGGTGTTCGACGAACCGAACGGAACTCGAACACTACGGGGGTGGCTCAACACTAAAAATAAGCTCTGGAGGCTGAGTTATATTCCAGGCAACAGCTTCCCCATAGCCTGGAACAGGTCATTTACATAAAGTGATAAAAGATGATATCTTAACAACAAGACATCTGATAAGAGACATACAGCTATGACTTTTTTCAGCAGTCTATAACCTGTATTACAATATTAATAATTTAGATAGGTAAAATATGGTGACAGATTCCCTTTAAGTAGGGGTAGTCCAGTAGTGGAAAGCATTTTAAACTCTCAGGAAGGAAATGCAGGCACTAGAGGGATCATCAAGCAGTTAAAGTAGCGCTCCTCCCATCAAATCAAAATTGTATCCTCTTAATATATTGCAGTCATCATATTATATAGCACTGTGTACTTAAAATTGCTCATTTTGTCTTTCTACCCAGCTAATTCTTCTCTTTCCATTAGGTCTATGACATCACTGATTAAAAACTGCTGACTAGCTGGATCCTTCTAAGCTCTATGTAGAAACAGTAGATCTCTTTTCTCTGC
Source organism: Phyllobates terribilis (assembly GCF_046119375.1). Classification (NCBI taxonomy): domain Eukaryota; kingdom Metazoa; phylum Chordata; class Amphibia; order Anura; family Dendrobatidae; genus Phyllobates; species Phyllobates terribilis. Next base: position 461,451,918 of record NW_027362764.1, read on the forward strand.
ATGAGTCATCACTGCAAAAGTCCATGGCAGGGGGGAGGAGTAGAGCAGCTGGGTCAGGAGTTGAAGAGGGAGATGACTCATGTCGGGAATAGAAACCTGTTTCTACATAGAGCTTAGTAGGATTCATAGAGCAGAGAAAAAAGAAGATTTAACTGGATAGAAAGGCAAAATAAGCAATTGCAAGTACACAGTGATATATAATATGATAATATGATGACTGCAATATATTAAGAGGATAAAAACTTTGATGGGAGGAGTGCTTCTTTAACTTCCACCTCACACTTTTAAAAACACATGAATGCTTGGCTTAAAGGGAAGCTATTATCAGAAAATGGCCTACTGTTTATATCAGGCTTTTATATTACATGGTGAGAAAACTCGGCCACACCAATAATAGCGGGAGGTCAAAATAGCATATAATCCTAAACAAGAACACGACCTCCATCAACCATAGTTATTAAATCTATATCAATCTTTATTGTAACAATTCATTAAAATCAACATGAAAATTACATATGTGGAGAAAAACATCACGTGATTAGGACAGACAAGAAGGCCCGAGACATTTAATACCATACAAACAAAATGGTGCACGTTATATCATATTGCCCAATACCCAGTGTAAACGTTACATCAGACTTGGTGCCATATTAGTACCCAAAAATAATCCATGGTACCATCAAAGAATGGGAATTTCTGGTGTGGGACACATAAAAACAGAACTTCACATATGTTGGAACTCAATTGTAATCAGAATCTATCAATGAAAATTCCACCTGTATATTGCCCAGAGTATATCAGTACATGATTTTCTGCTTAACAAAGAGGGGGTAAATAGCCCCTTTTTGAGTTGATATCATAGCACACAGAGCTCTCAGAGCAGAAAGCTGTTTGCTGCCATATGCTAAAAGTGGAAGAAATGTGCAATAAATACATCTGTCATACAATTCACAGTCCTGATAATATGATGCATTTAAACCTATAAGAATAGCTCCTTATCATAATCTGACACCAAAAAGAAGATAGAGATGTAACCAAGGTCCGCTAAAATGTATGTGGAGGACACCACTCTCAAACAAAAACAGTCAGAGATATAGCTATTAGTGCAGTAAATCAGTACATTTTATTATACAAAGTATTCCATATGATAATCAACAATAAAAAACAAATTATGAGTGACTGAGATGAGGGGCCAAGTTAAGGATAAGATGGAAATACCCAAAGGATAAAGAGACCATTTCCCCAGCTGCAGAATAATCCACACTGAATGTGCACAAGTATATATTCAAACATGCAACATAGCCTGTGTCCTACTTGTTAGGAGGACACTGGAGCTAAACACATAAAGCTCAAAAGAGGGCTACAGAGGCAGGTATGCGTTGTCTTTACAAAGCATGTAAATAACATCCATGTACACAAACCTAATATTGCCAAGTATTACCTTGAGACATAATAGTCGGAGGTGTGGAGGATCTGCTGTGAGTGAATGGAAAGCGCGCCTCAACGCGCATTTCGCCTGCATGGCTTCGTCAGGAGGTGTGGCTAAGGTTGGGCTGGTGGGTGTTCTTATATGAGATGGCAGCAATGTCTGTCCAATAAGTGCACTTCCGGTCATAGCGCCACACCCCCTCAAGCGTCCGGGCGAGTCCGACCACACCGAACACAACAGGAAGGAGGAGGACGTCATCCCTCCTGCTGTCAAGGCAACTGTGGACACGCCCATGATGCCCGGGCCACGCGGCGACACACGAGCGGAGCATCACGGAGACTGAGGGTAATAGGGAGTGTTTGAGTATAAAGTTGCGGTCGTGAATGCGTCATCTGGCGTCAGGTGGGTGGCCAGTCCACATGCAACCCGAGAGCTATTCAGATCCGTAAACTGTTAATCTCAGTAGGGAGATGCATATATGGAGAAGCATGGGACTGAATAAAGTTGGAAGATCTATATATGTTAAGATTCTATATAAAGGTGAATACATATATTTAAATACATACAAATGATTTTCTCTGTTATATAATAACCCAATGTAGTAGAGATGTATTCATCCATTCCCAAAACAATCATTATGCATAAATGCAGATTTTTACTGAACTAACCATATTTATTCAAATAGTGTCCCATATAAAGGATACTAAAAAGCACATAAGACAATCTTGTTTATCATGTAAATATGTATAAATATTAAAGAGGCAGAAACTGAAAGATCATATTAGCCAGATACATGTTATATCAACAATAAGATACAGGCATATCAGAGGCCTCAGAGCCTGCAGGAGTAGTAGGTGCATCTGTGGCACCCCAGGGGTCTGGTTTCCACAGTAATGTAATGTTATGTCTGAGAGCAGGTGGGAGGTCCTTTGGTCAGGGATCCTGTGCATGCCACACCTCCTGCCCAGTCTTGGGAGGGGAAGAACTTCCCCTATATAAACCCGGGGCTGAAGCAGGGTGAGCAGTCAAGGAGAGTAGAGACAGGAAACAGCAGAAGCAATACTACTATGAGTCAGGGGCTGGCAGCTGCAGAGCTCGCCCTCACTGAGAAGCTTTCTTACCGGACCCGGCGTCCGAGGCTGTGGGGACTAACTCTTACCCAGCAGCAGAAGCCGACCGGCAGGGGATTTCAGGTCCTCAGGCCCAGAAACCCGAAGGCACGGTCACACGCGTGGGACCAGCACCGCCATCGTGGAGCGGAAGCCATTAGAAGGCCCCGAGTCACCGGCCATACGGGTGAGCACCACACGGTACACTCAGGGACGTGGGCTACTTATATCCGCTTCTAGCAAGGTAGCCAGAAGAGTACAGTCAGTTTGGGAGGCCTACAACTCCGCCTGGCCAGGGGAGATCCCATCTGCTCAAGGACTGACCAGGCCCGGTCACTAGCAAGTACTCCGGGAGGGTCTATCGTTGTTACCAGTAAAGACCCTGAATTACACCGCACCGTCTCTGAGTGGTTCCTGCTACCCCCATCATCCACATCTGCTGCCCTGAGGCCATACCCCTCCCGTTGGGGGTTATACCATCTACACTGCACCATCCATCCACCGGCCTCAGCGGACTGTCCTGCAGCGGCAGCTCCATAGCTGCATTCAACGGGTGGCGTAGTCGTCCTGCATCTACCGCTGTTACATCGCCGCTCAGTTTGACTCCCTGGGCACGGACCGGGTCACCGCCACGAGACTACAACCCTCAAGAGATCCGGCTCCGGGTAAGCTCCCGCGTGCGCAACGCAGCGCGACACAGGCCCAGGGGCGCGTCAACTTTGGCGTAGTCGGCAGGATTTCGTGCCCGCAACCACCGGGTACTGCGTGCCTGAAAAAGAGACTTTTCAAACTTACCTGTGGTGAAGATTCCCGCCATCTGGCGCCATCTTCAGCCTTCTTCCCGCCATCGGTGAAGTTTCCCGCCATCCGGCGCCATCTTCTGCCTTCTTCCCGCCATCCGTGGAGTTTTCCCGCCATTGGACGCCATCTTGAGGACGCCGGGCGGGAAGAAGAGGGGCGTGGACTCCGAAAGCGCGCGAGAACTGAAGCCCCGCCTCACGTCCGGACGTTGCGTAAGGTCCTGGAAGGAGCCCAGCAGACGCCGACGTCACAGGAGCGCGACGGAAGGTTCTCAACCCTGACGATCCACTGCGGAGCCGCGGCCTACGGAAGAGGATCATCGCAAGGTAGGCCACGGTCCACTAGGGGGGAGGAAGATGTCGGATACGGAGGAGAGCTTCACTGCCTCAACCCCCGCCAGCGCTACCGCTGCTGCAGTTATGCCCTTCACCATGCCCTATATCCCGGGAGCAGCTTGGCTACCCCAGTACTCAGGGGAGTCACATACCCTGCATGACTTTAGAGAAAAGCTGGATAGCCTCTTCCAGGTGTACCCCCTCACAGAAGAGCAAAAAGTGAGCATCCTGGTGGCCCAACTAACCGGGGCAGCCAAAAGGGAAGTAAAATCCTGGCCACCTGGGAGGAAGACTGTCGCAGGGATACTAACCCGGCTGAAGGACACCTTTGATACCCGCACCTCAGCCGAGATTAAGCTTAGATTCTACGGGTGCAAGCAGCGAGCGCATGAGAGTATAAAGGACTATGCACTAAACCTACAAGAGGCCCTGAGGGCCATTAAGCAGACCGACCCTGATGGAGTGGGAAACGAGGACAGGCTGTTGACCGAACAGTTTATAGAGGGACTGTATTGTAATACCCACCGAACCCAGTTGCGGGCAATGGCCTTACAGGATCCCCATCTGGGCTTTGCACAGTTCAAGGACAGAGCCATCCGGGTGCTCCGAGAACCGGCACCGGGTGGCATTGTGACCCACAAGCGCCCTGCTATCACTTACCACCAGGAGGCGGCGCCCTTGTCGGCAGGGCCTGTGGGAGCTGATGCGCAGGCTTTGGACAATGACCCGGCTCCAGACCTACACCATCAGGTCCAAGAGCTAGCTAAGAGCGTTGCTGCGCTAACCCAAACTGTGCAGTCTTTACAGGCTTCCACCCCAGGGAAGATCCAGCTGGCATCCGGACCGGAGGACATCCCGTGGCGTCGACCAAGTAGGACCCCACCGGCCAGAGGAAGACCCAGTGACCGATACAGCGAGGACGGACGACCCATCTGCCGCCGCTGCAATCAACCTGGACATATGGCAAGGTACTGTTCTTTAAACGGGCACAACCTGGGGTAGAGGGCCAACCCCCAGGAAAAAGATCACCAGGCCCATCGAACTGGCGCGACAGATATGTGGGAGGACGTCCAGTCTTGCCTGTGGTACTGGATGGCATTCCCATGAGTGCCCTACTGGACACCGGGTCACAGGTCACCACCATCCCGTACGTGCTCTTTAAGCAGTACTGGAATGACTCGGATATTACCCGCTACCCTGACGACGACTTGAGTATCATCGCCAGCAATGGCCAGCCCGTGCCACAGATCGGATTTAAAGAGGTGACCATCAAAATCGGTAGAGTCGAACTGGCAGCACAGGGACTGATCATTGTAGATATTGACAAACATGAGAGTCACCCAAAAATAACTCTAGGAACTAATGTAATTGAAAATTGTCTTGCAGAGGTGATTTTCCTTTTACAGCAGGTTGCCAAGAACGCCAGCTCCGGCGAGCAGCGGGTGCTCCAGAAAGAGATCCGGGCACTGATGCGACGGCAACAGGTGGAACTCTCCGGCGGTGAGATTGGTAGCGTAAGAATGTGTGACCCTTTTCCTATTGCCATGCCCCCAAAAAGTGAAATGATGATTTGGTGCCGGGCAGCTATTGGTCTGAGAGGTAGAGATTACCAGGCAATAGTAGAACCAGTTTACTCGGACAGTAGGCCCACCATTTTGACAGCACGGGGGGTGGTTGATGTACGCCATGGGAGGGTGCCCATTCGCATAATAAATATCGGGGAGAGGGAAGTGTACCTGCCCCGGTATGCCACGCTAGCCAAATTATATACCATTAACCAAAATTCTATACAATCTGTGGAACCCTTGCCTCCATCTCACCCGGAGGAAGGTAACGGCTCTAAGAAAAACATGGAGGACTGGTGTCAGCAACTACATCTGGGTACTGACTCCACTCCCGCACACCAGAAACAAGGAGTCTATCGGGTGGTTCAGGAGTACGAGAGAGTGTTCAGTAAACACCCGTTAGACTTCGGGCGAGTCAAGGGGGTAAAACACCACATCCCCACGGGAGACCATCCTCCTATAAAAGAGAGGTATCGACCCGTACCCCCTGCCCACTACCAACACGCCAAGGGGATGCTTAGAGACATGAAGGAGGCTGGGGTGATCAGGGATAGCTGTAGCCCCTGGGCAGCTCCACTAGTCTTAGTCCGAAAGAAAGACAACACCATGAGGATGTGTGTAGATTACCGGAAAATCAATCATATCACACACAAGGATGCGAACCCCTTACCAAGGATAGAGGAGTCATTGGCTGCTTTAAGATCTGCTAACTTCTTCTCTACCTTGGATCTCACTAGCGGGTACTGGCAGGTTCCTGTAGCAGAGGCGGACCGGGAGAAGACCGCATTCACCACCCCGATGGGACTTAGCGAGTCCACCTGCATGCCGTTCGGACTCTGCAACGCACCGGGAACCTTCCAACGACTAATGGAGTGTTGTCTGGGCCACAGAAACTTCGAGACGGTCCTGTTGTACCTGGACGATGTCATCGTATATTCCAAGACGTATGAGGACCACCTGAAACACCTGGCGGAAGTGTTCGAAGCTCTGGCAAGTTACGGCCTAAAGGTGAAACCCTCCAAGTGTCACCTCCTGAAACCAAAGGTGCAGTACCTGGGACACGTGGTGAGCGCTGACGGAGTGGCTCCCGACCCTGATAAGATCACCGCAATTAAGGAATGGCCAAGCCCCTCCAGCGTAAAAGAAGTGCGGAAGTTCCTCGGGTTGGTAGGCTACTACCGAAGGTTTATTCCCGGTTTCACCAAAAAGGCAGCACCTATGCAGGACCTCCTGATAGGCCAGTCCCGGAAGGCCAAGAACCAGAAGCCGCCCTTCAAATGGGAGGAGCTGGAAGAAGAGTCCTTCCACCAGCTGAAGATGGCCCTCACGGGGGACGAAATCCTGGCGTACCCGGATTATAGCCAGCCCTTTATCCTCTACACCGACGCCAGTAACATCGGGCTAGGAGCCGTACTGTCCCAGATCCAGCAGGGGAAGGAACGAGTAATCGCCTACGCCAGCCGAAAACTGCGACCCACCGAAAGGAACCCCGAGAATTACAGCTCATTTAAGCTAGAGTTCCTGGCCGTAGTATGGGCAGTCACCGAGCGCTTTAAGCATTACCTCGCTTCTTCCCGGTTCACCGTGTACACGGATAACAACCCGTTGACACACCTGGACATGGCAAGACTCGGTGCCCTGGAGCAGAGGTGGATGGCCCGTCTGTCCAACTACGAGTTCACAATCAAATACCGGGCAGGACGCTCCAATACCAACGCGGACGCCCTGTCCAGGATGCCCAACCTGCCGGACGGAGGAGAAGATCCGGAGGGACTGGAAGAAGTTGAACTCCCTGCGTTCCACCGTCATGGGACTATCCAGTATTCCCACCGGGTAAGGAGTAAGCAGGGTGCTACGTTGAACCCCTTACCCCACTACAACTGGGCGGAAACGCAAGACAGCGACCCTGCCGTCCAACTGGTGAAGGAGATGCTGACTCGGCCGGAGGCTCGCCTTGAACCAGACGCTCCGGAGGAAGCCAAACAACTATGGGCAGAGAAGAGTCGACTGTTCCTTTACAAAGGGAAGTTGTGCCGCAGGATGGTTAACTCCCGGACGCATTAATTACTCTGGCAAGTAGTGGTGCCACGAAGAGACGCAGCCATGGTGATGGAGGCATACCACGACGGAGCTGGACACTTCGGGTGGAAGAAGCTGGAGTTCCTGCTGCGCGAGCGGTTCCACTGGGTAGGCATGAGGGGAACCATCGAGAAGTGGTGCAGAGACTGTGGCCCGTGCAACCTGAGAAGGAAGGACCGTGCCAGCCAGAAGACTCCCCTGCAGTCCATCGTCACCCGGCAACCGTTGGAACTGGTAGCCTTGGATCATGTAAAACTGACCCCAAGCAGAAGTGGCTACGTCTACGCGTTAACCATCGTGGATCATTACTCCCGGTTTTTGGTTGTCGTCCCCGTCAAGGACTTAACGGCTCAAACAGCAGCTAGAGCCTTCCAGCAGCACTTTTGCCGTCCACACGGGTACCCGGACCAAGTGCTGACGGACCAGGGACCTGCCTTTGAAGCGGAGGTCTTCCAGGAATTCTGCAATCTGTATGGCTGCCGGAAGATAAGGACGACACCCTACCATCCGCAAACTAATGGACTTTGTGAGAAAATGAACCAGGTGGTAATGGATCTTCTAAAAATGTTGCCCCTGGAAGAACGCAGTCTGTGGCCTGAGAAGTTGCCCGATCTGGTGGACCTATACAACCACATCCCGGTAGGTTCCACCAACTGTACCCCGGCTTACCTAATGAGGGCAAGACCTGGTAAGTTACCTGTTGACCTGGAAATGGGAGTCCTGACACCCGAGGACACTTCACCAGAAACAGACTGGGACACAGAGAGGCAGCAGCAGTACCGGATAGTACAGGAGAGCGTGGAGCGAAGTCTCTGTCAGGCTAGGGAAAGACAAGAGAAAACTTACAACCAGTATGCTCCCGCTGTTCCCCTGGTACCCGGAGAGCAGGTCTTGAAGAGGAAGAGACGGCTCCACAAGTTGGATGACCAGTGGGAGAAGGACCCGTACACCGTACTGCCCTCAAGCCACGAGAACCCGAAGGTTTGTACCATCAGTAAAGACGGAGGGGAAACCACAGCCATTGTATCCCGGGACCACCTGAAGAAGTGTCCCGAACAACTGAGGAACCCTGAAGAGGAACAAGAAGACCATCGACCCGTAGAGGAAAGGGAAGATATGGTTAGTACTGTGCTCGGGGACTTCCCTCGGTCTTGGACTCAAGTCAATGGTGCAGTTGTGGTACCCGTACTCACCTTCCTCCAACCAGCATCCCAAGCACCTACGGAGCAACAGGTAGAGCTGGAAGAACAGCCGGTCCGGGAGGCAGAAGACTCCACACAAGCAGAACAGGAGGATCAACCCTCTGCTTATAGTGAGCCTGCCGTACCCCTAGTGAGACAAAGAGCCGGTAGACAGCTGCCCAGTTTACCCTTGACAGCTCCTACACCCTGTAGTTCAGGGCCAGACAGTCAGCTCCGTAGGTCCACTAGGGCCACTAGAGGCCAGTTACCCGCACGCTGGAGGATTTGAAGTGTATAAATTGTTTTATTTATGTTTATCTGTGTATTGTTGCTTGTGTATAATTTTGTGTTTCCAGTTATTTTTAGGAATCCTTGGTGGATCTACCGGGAATCCTTGTACAATTAGTTGGAGCGTAACCCAGGATGGACTAGAGACTGTTAAGGACTCGGGGTAGGACAGACCCCTACCTGGTTACGTCTCCCTGTTTTGGTGAAATGGACACCTTGCTTTCTTCAAAGACTGCACCCGGTTACGGACATGCCGTGACCACCTTTATGTGTTTCTTATTGTATTGTTATTGTTATATCTTGTTATGTTTGTCTAAAATGTGTTTATTCCCGGAGTACTAAATTTTACTAGGGGGGAATGTGGCACCCCAGGGGTCTGGTTTCCACAGTAATGTAATGTTATGTCTGAGAGCAGGTGGGAGGTCCTTTGGTCAGGGATCCTGTGCATGCCACACCTCCTGCCCATTCTTGGGAGGGGAAGAACTTCCCCTATATAAACCCGGGGCTGAAGCAGGGTTAGCAGTCAAGGAGAGTAGAGACATAAAACAGCAGAAGCAATACTACTACGAGTCAGGGGCTGGCAGCTGCAGAGCTTGCCCTGACTGAGAAGCTTTCTTACCGGACCCGGCATCCGAGGCTGTGGGGACTAACTCTTACCCAGCAGCAGAAGCCGACCGGCAGGGGATTTCAGGTCCTCAGGCCCAGAAACCCGAAGGCACGGTCACACGCGTGGGACCAGCACCGCCATCGTGGAGCGGAAGCCATTAGAAGGCCCCGAGTCACCGGCCATACGGGTGAGCACCACACGGTACACTCAGGGACGTGGGCTACTTATATCCGCTTCTAGCAAGGTAGCCAGAAGAGTACAGTCAGTTTGGGAGGCCTACAACTCCGCCTGGCCAGGGGAGATCCCATCTGCTCAAGGACTGACCAGGCCCCGTTCACTAGCAAGTACTCCGGGAGGGTCTATCGTTGTTACCAGTAAAGACCCTGAATTACACCGCACCGTCTCTGAGTGGTTCCTGCTACCCCCATCATCCACATCTGCTGCCCTGAGGCCATACCCCTCCCGTTGGGGGTTATACCATCTACGCTGCACAATCCATCCACCGGCCTCAGCGGACTGTCCTGCAGCGGCAGCTCCATAGCTGCATTCAACGGGTGGCGTAGTCATCCTGCATCTACCGCTGTTACATCGCCGCTCAGTTTGACTCCCTGGGCACGGACCGGGTCACCGCCACGAGACTACAACCCTCAAGAGATCCGGCTCCGGGTAAGCTCCCGCGTGCGCAACGCAGCACGACACAGGCCCAGGGGCGCGTCACATCCATTCATCAGATGTGATCTTCACATGTAGTTGGATTCGTATCTCAGGAACATTGAATACGTCCATACCCAATCATCACTCCCATATTACAGATGTTAATGACATTGCGACATAAGAGAAGTTATCTACAGTGAAACAAACATAACAGTTAAAATCATACTCAAAAATACTAAAACTCATTAAAATGGATTAAACAACCCTCCGGCTCTCTAGGCCAAAAAGGACTTGAAACTCACACTCTCATTGAGTCCAAGAGGAGCTACCGTATCCAGGACCATTATCCATCGAGTGTCTTTTTGTAATAATTTTTGTTTTACATTGCCCCCTCTGATTCCTAAATGAATATGATCAATACCACATATTGTTGTACCTTTCGGGTCTCCCTTATGAGCCTCTAAGTAGTGTCTTGGAATAGTTTTCAATGATTGCGGATCAGGGCATGTGCTTGAGTTTTTAATATCCCGGATATGTTCCTGGATACGTACTTTCAATGGCCTCGTGGTCATTCCTATGCAAATGAGTCCACACAGACAGGTTAAATGGTACACCACTGCCTCAGTGTCACATGATATGTGGTGCACTATTTTGTATGTTCTATTATTTCTAGAATCACAAAAGTCTGAGGTCCTAGGAACATACTTGCAGATAGAATATCTGCTACAGGGAAAACTTCACCAGGGTGTACCCTTACTTCCAAAGATGAACTTATTTCCGGGTGGTATATAATGACTCCTAGAGAGCAAATCCCCTAGTGTCTTGGATTTATGCCAGGTGATGGTTGGATGAACTGTCAGATTATAGCATAAGTCCTTATCCGTAAGAAGGATAGGCCAATGTCTGGAAATAATTGTTTTCATCACTGACCAATTGGCGTTAAACGTAGAAATAAAACGAGGAGCTACATTGGATTAGATGTTTCTTTTTTTATTGTATGTTCGTTGTGATTTGCTTAGTAAGCTTTGTCTGTCAGTATGTAGAGCTCTATCAAATCCTCTGTTGATGTCCTGGTGTCTATACCCTCTCTCACAAAATCGTGTAGACAGTTCCTGTGCTTGATCTAAAAATGTATTCTCATTGGAACAAATCCGACAAGCTCTCAGGATGACCTATAGGTATGGAATTTTTTAACTTTGGAGGCTGGGACGAGGCATATTGTAACAGAGAGTTGGTTGAGGTATCTTTTCGAAAAATATCTGTCTCCAGGCTACCGTCTAGATTCTTGGAAATGAGTAGATCTAAAAAATCCATCTGCCTCTGACTGTATTTCCATGTGAGTCCAAAGTTTAAGTCATTAGTATTAAGGCAGGCCAGAAAGTTCTCTAATTGCGACGTGGAGCCCTGCCAGATGAAAAATACGTCATCGATATAGCGCGACCAGAGAACAACTGCTTCATTTCCCGGGGTGTTCAGGACCGTATCCCTCTCCCACAGCCCCAGGAACAGATTAGCATATGAAGGCACACAGAACGCCCCCATCGCTGTGCCCTGGAGCTGTAGGAAGGGGCGGTCCTTGAACACCAAATAATTATGAGTCAAGATACATTTTAAGAGTTTTAATATAAATTCAATTGTCTCAGGTTCTATATTGGTCATGTTCAAAAAGTATTTTGCAGCTTTGAATCCCTGCTCATGCCGTATCGACATGTAGAGGGATTCCACGTCGCAAGTGACTAGCCACATATTGTCCTCGAGTACCACCCCATCTAACCATCTAAGGACATCTGTAGTGTCCTTCAGAAAGGAGGGGAGAGTCTCCACACATTGTTGTAAAAAGAAATCTACAAATTTGCATATAGGTTCACAAAGACCCCCTATACCAGATACTATGGGTCTGCTTGATGGGCAGAGGGGGGTCTTGTGAACCTTAGGCAGCAGGTAGAAAGTAGGGTTGATCGGAAACTCAGGCATGAGAGCCTCTCCCATTTTGGATGTAATGACATAGGCTACCATGCCATCATCCATCAGATCCTTAAGCTCCTTTTAAAAGGAGCTCAATGGAATGTTCTCCAATCTTTTATATTTCTGGGTGCAGTAAAGCTGTTTGAATGCCTCTGCCTCGTACATCTCCACCGGCCAAACCACTACATTGCCGCCCTTGTCCGCTCTCTTGATGACTATATTTTTCATCTGTTGTAATTCTTGTATTGCATACCTTGATGATAATGGAAGATTATCATGATTGATTTTGGAATTTAACATACTCAAGTCCTCTCGGACAAGTCTAACAAATATGTCTATTTGTGGACAAGCGGACAAGGGCGGAAAGGCACGGGAGCATCGAAGGAGATGCACGGGGCAGTTAGGAACTGGCAATGCCATTTGTTCCTCTTCCAGTGATTCCAAATCCCTCAGAGCTTGTGCTTCTGATAGGGATATAGTGGCTACTGTGGTAGAATTAAAATATTTTAAAAAAATTAGCTTCCTCGCAAACAACTCTAAATCCTTAACTGCCATGAAGTAGTCAAATCTTTCCACAGGTGAAAAAGAAAGTCCCCTTGACAATGCATCAATTTGAGCTTCAGATAGAGAGATTTTTGAAAGATTTATTACCTTCAGTGTTTCTTTATTCTTTTCTCCCTGAAATTGTAGGGACTATTTCTTATTTGTGTGGAAGAAGTTCTTGCGTACATGTGAGGCTGCACGGGGGTATCCTCTAGACTGGGTAGAGGGCGTTTGCCTAAAAAACGCCCTGCTCCACCGCCACATTCTTCTTCCGAGATAGTAGAGGTACTTGACATGGAGTGTGCACGTGGCCTTATTTTGCCTCTAATTTTCCACCGGTATATCTTATTAGATTGGTAGTCTCCTAAATCATGTACATATTTTTTGGACAACAGGACATCAACAGAGGATTTGTTAGAGCCCTACATACTGACAGACAAAGTTTACTAAGCAAATCACAACGAACATACAATAAAAAAAGAAACATCTAATCCAATGTAACTCCTCGTTTTATTTCTACGTTTAACGCCAATTGGTCAGCGATGAAAACAATTATTTCCAGACATTGGCCTATCCTTCTTACGGATAAGGACTTATGCTATAATCTGACAGTTCATCCAACCATCACCTGGCATAAATCCAAGACACTAGGGGATTAGCTCTCTAGGAGTCACTATATACCACCAGGAAATAAGTTCATCTTTGGAAGTAAGGGTCCACCCTGGGGAAGTTTTCCCTGTAGCAGATATTCTATCTGCAAGAATGTTCCTAGGACCTCAGACTTTTGTGATTCTAGAAATAATAGAACATTCAAAATAGTACACCACATATCATGTGACACTGAAGCAGTGGTGTACCATTTAACCTGGGAGTGGATGAATACATCTCTACTACATTGGGTTATTATATAACAGAGAAAATCATTTGTATGTATTTAAATATATGTATTCACCTTTATATAGAATCTTAACATATATATGTTAGAACTCTCCTGTTAGGTTTTTTTTAGTTTGCTGGTCACATGACCATTTTTGCCTATTTAATCCGGCTCCGCCCTCCTGGTCTTGCTGGACTTCATTGTATTTACTACTCTTGAGCTAGCTTGGTGCTCTGTTGCCGTTCTCTGTTAGTTTTGCTAGGTCTTCTGACCTCTATGCTTTTTGTTGTGTGTTTGTGTTATGCACACGCCCGGGCTAAGCGGCGTGTGCGTGTGATTGTAGTGATTCCACTGGACCGTGCCGGAGAGTGAATGCCTGGAGGGGCGTGACTAAGTATTCACCCGATCCGACCAGGGTCGCATGACGGCATACGACGCCAGTGCACCAAGGAGGAACCGAGCAGAGGGACCAGGTGCTACTCCAGGACAGACCCCGGACACGGCTGTTGACCCACACAGGGGAATACAGGAACAGGCTGGTAGGCTGGCACACAGACTGGTGGGTATAGGCAGGCACGACTGGTATGCAGGCAGGCGGGTATGCAGGCAGGGGGGTAAAGGCAAGCACAGCTAGAGTGCAGACAGGGAGGCACTAGCAGGTAGGAACACAGGCGGGATAGGACCCAGTACACACCGGGACTCAGGAACAATACAGGCAGAGGGTTACAGGCAAGCACAGCTAGAGTGCAGACAAGGCTGAGCAGGGAGGACAGGGCTCTGTTCACACGGAACAGACAGGAAGGGAAAGACAGAGCCAGATACTCACACAGTACTTGCAGAGACAACAAGCAGGAGTTAGGTACGAGTTCAGACTCTGCAGAAAAAGGAAGGGAACGGACATAGAGGCAAAACAGGTAAAGGACAGGAGAGAGTTCAGACTGGAACTGAGTGTACGGAGGAGACCGACACTGCAGAGGGATACAGGAGCGGGTCTGGGAATACCGCCCCCAGAGAGGCGGGACGAACAGGCAAGGAGCGTGTTCAGACAGGACAGACCAGACGCAGGAGCGGGTCTAGGAAATCGGCCACTAGAAGGCGGAACGAACAGGCAAGGAGCGTGTTCAGACAGGACAGACCAGAGAACACAAAAAGGACACAGTTCAGACACGGGAGCTGATACCGCAAAGCAGGAGACATACAGGACTCAGTTCAGACACGGGAGCTGAAACCGCAAAGCAGGAGACATACAGGACTCAGTTCAGACACGGGAACTGATACAAAAAGCAGGAGACAAGAGACGGGACCTGGCACCTTCAGAGTGCAAGCACACACTGAAGGAAACACTATGCTCAGGCAGGGATAGAAGGGAGCTGCTGAGCTATATACCAAGTGACAGACAGCAATAGGCTGAGGACGCACAAGGGGTGTGACCCACAGCAGGTACAAAAGGCAGGAAGTGATCGGGCGCCGCCCTTAAGCAGCAGAAACAGACACAAACAGACAGCATGTAGGGAAGCCAGAGAGACATTCTGGACAGGAGATCAAGTGCGCCCTCTTGCACAGTGGGAGATGGACCACCATGCAAGGACGCCGCCAGGTATGTTACAGTACCTCCCCCCTTACGCCCCCTCTTCTTCAGGCCTGCCAGAATCTTCCGCAGGGAATTCGAGGGCCAGTCGTTCACTGGGTTGGAGGGGGACAGAGACTTAAGGGTAATCTCTGCTTCGAGGTACATCTTGTCAAGCTCACAGGAAGAAATAGACGGGTTATCAGGTACATAATGAGGAAAAGTCACTGTCTCTTTGTTATCTGGTGATATCCCGGAGGATTCAGGAAACAACTGGAGGTCCTCCGCCGGGTCAGAAGAGTGCAGAGGCTCAGAGAAAACAACTGCTTCAGAGTACACTAGGTCGGACTCACTGGAGGAAGCAGGCGAGGTATCGGGTACCGAGTATAGGAAAGTCTCTGTCCATTCACCACCAGGTGGCACCCTGAAGGGTTCTGGAGACAGCTGGCGGTCCTCCACCTGGTAAGAGGGGTGTAGAGACTCACGGGTAACCACTGCTTCAGAGTACACTAGGTCAGACTCACTGGAGGAAGCAGGCGAGGTATCGGGTACCGAGTATAGGAAAGTCTCTGTCCATTCACCACCAGGTGGCACCCCGAAGGGTTCTGGAGACAGCTGGCGGTCCTCCGCCTGGTCAGAGGGGTGTAGAGACTCACGGGTAACCTCTGCTTCAGAGTACACTAGGTCGGACTCACTGGACGAAGCAAGCGAGGTATCAGATCCAGGATATAGGAAAGTCTCTGTCCATTCACCACCAGGTGGCACCCCGAAGGATTCTGAACACAACTGGAGGTCCTCCGCCTGGTCGGAGGGGTGTAGAGACTCAGGAGTAACCTCTGCTTCGGAGTACACTAAGTTGGACTCACTGGACGAAGCGAGCGAGGTATCAGGTACAGAGTATAGGAGAGTCTCTGTCCTTTCGCTACCAGGTAGCACCCCGAAGGGTTCAGGAGACAACTGGAGATCCTCCGCCTGGTCGGAGGGGTGTAGAGACTCGGAGGTAACTACCACTTTGGGGTACCCATTGTCAGGCTCACAGGACGAAGCGGACAAAGTATTGAGTACCGGGTGTAGAGAAGTCTCTCTCCATTTGTCATCGAGTGGTATCCCGGAGGGTTCAGGAGGCAACAGGGGATCCTCCGCCAGGTAGTAGAGGTGCACAGACTCTGAGGTAACCACAGCTTTGGAGCATCCTTGGACATGCACACCGGTTAAAGAGAAAGAAGCATCTGATGCCGGGTGCAGGAAGTTCTCCTGTGTGGAGTCTGGATGGGCAGAAGTCTCTTCGGCCAGGAGAACTGGTGCACTACCCACGCACATTACCCATTGGGGTTTCTCCGGGATACAGGGAGATGAAGCTTCAGTAGGGACTTCAAGGTTGGGGTCAGGAGGTCTCAGGGAGGACAGACCCTGGCGTGACGGCTTGCCTCTAAGTCTAGCACGTCTGGACTGCCTCTTGAGGTTGAGAGAAGTATTCCGGAAAGCGTAGTCACCCTGTGAGGATTCTGGGTGGGCAGTAGTCTCATTGGGCTGGAGGACTATTGCGCTACCCACACACATTACCCGTCGGGGCTGCTCCGGGATATTGGGAAGTGAAGCTTCAGCAGGGGCTTCAGAGTTAGGGTCCTCGAAGACCATACGAAAGGCCACCAGGAAGGCCTGCAGGTCAAGGATGACAGGATCCCATGCTTCCCATAGGGGGGTGACCCATTTCAAGGCATCACCCGCTAGGTAGTCAATCATAAAGGCCACTTTAGCCCAATCGGAAGGAAAATAGAGAGGGTAGGCCTTAAAGTGTAGCATGCATTGCTCCACAAATGCACGACACTGTCTTGGATCCCCATAGTAACGTGGCGGATCCGCAGGAACGAGAGCTGATAGATCCATCTGGACGGGTGCGTAATTCGCCTGGAACTCAGCTAAAGGGGGAAAAAAATTTATTTATTTATTTTAATGCATGTATTCGCTGGAAAAACTTCTCAAAGAGCGAAGGCCGTGGGGCTCAACGGGAACCATGGCCTGAGCATGCTGTTATGCACACGCCCGGGCTAAGCGGCGTGTGCGTGTGATTGTAGTGATTCCACTGGACCGTGCCGGAGAGTGAATGCCTGGAGGGGCGTGACTAAGTATTCACCCGATCCGACCAGGGTCGCACGACGGCATACGACGCCAGTGCACCAAGGAGGAACCGAGCAGAGGGACCAGGTGCTACTCCAGGACAGACCCCGGACACGGCTGTTGACCCACACAGGGGAATACAGGAACAGGCTGGTAGGCTGGCACACAGACTGGTGGGTATAGGCAGGCACGACTGGTATGCAGGCAGGCGGGTATGCAGGCAGGGGGGTAAAGGCAAGCACAGCTAGAGTGCAGACAGGGAGGCACTAGCAGGTAGGAACACAGGCGGGATAGGACCCAGTACACACCGGGACTCAGGAACAATACAGGCAGAGGGTTACAGGCAAGCACAGCTAGAGTGCAGACAAGGCTGAGCAGGGAGGACAGGGCTCTGTTCACACGGAACAGACAGGAAGGGAAAGACAGAGCCAGATACTCACACAGTACTTGCAGAGACAACAAGCAGGAGTTAGGTACGAGTTCAGACTCTGCAGAAAAAGGAAGGGAACGGACATAGAGGCAAAACAGGTAAAGGACAGGAGAGAGTTCAGACTGGAACTGAGTGTACGGAGGAGACCGACACTGCAGAGGGATACAGGAGCGGGTCTGGGAATACGGCCCCCAGAGAGGCGGGACGAACAGGCAAGGAGCGTGTTCAGACAGGACAGACCAGACGCAGGAGCGGGTCTAGGAAATCGGCCACTAGAAGGCGGAACGAACAGGCAAGGAGCGTGTTCAGACAGGACAGACCAGAGAACACAAAAAGGACACAGTTCAGACACGGGAGCTGATACCGCAAAGCAGGAGACATACAGGACTCAGTTCAGACACGGGAGCTGAAACCGCAAAGCAGGAGACATACAGGACTCAGTTCAGACATGGGAACTGATACAAAAAGCAGGAGACAAGAGACGGGACCTGGCACCTTCAGAGTGCAAGCACACACTGAAGGAAACACTATGCTCAGGCAGGGATAGAAGGGAGCTGCTGAGCTATATACCAAGTGACAGACAGCAATAGGCTGAGGACGCACAAGGGGTGTGACCCACAGCAGGTACAAAAGGCAGGAAGTGATCGGGCGCCGCCCTTAAGCAGCAGAAACAGACACAAACAGACAGCATGGAGGGAAGCCAGAGAGACATTCTGGACAGGAGATCAAGTGCGCCCTCTTGCACAGTGGGAGATGGACCACCATGCAAGGACGCCGCCAGGTATGTTACAGTTTGTCTTTGACTGCTACTATTTCTGCTAGGAGGTGTCCAACTTATCCCAGTCCCTAGTTCTTGTAGGGATCCCTCCCTCACATCTATAGGTCTTCGTACAGACTAGCCGAGGACTTTAGCGGGTCTGATCACAGGATCAGGTTCCCCATTACATCGTAGGGATCTAGTTTAGTTCTATTGTAGGGACAGTTCTCCTGTCTTTCCTTAGTCCCTGTAGCAGATCATAACAGTAAGTCCAGCCATAAAAGAAAAAAAAAATTTTCTCTAAGGAAAGACCTCCAGTTTTCCATCATGGTCTCGGTTCAAGATTTGGCTCAACGCTTGCAGGGACTCTCTCTGGAGGTGGCCGAGCTCCAACAACACGTGAGTAGCTGTTCTGGAGCGCATTTTGTGGAACCAAAGGTACGTCTGCCTGATCTATTTTTTGGCGAACAACAAGATTTTTTTTTCTTTTAAAAATGCTTGTTTATTGTATTTTCGTTTGAGACCCGGATCCTCTGGTGATGAATCACAGTGCATACGGTTCATAATGTCACTTTTGCGCAAAGATCCTCAGGGATGGGCCTTCTCTCTCCAACCTAGTGATCCGTGCTTTAGATCAGTGGATAGTTTTTTTTCTGCTTTGGGTTTGTTGTATGATGATCCTGATCGTGTCTCATCTGCTGAGTCTGAATTGAGACGTTTGAGGCAGGGATCAGGTAATGTGGAAAAATATTGTTCTCACTTCCGTCGGTGGTCTGCCCAGGTGGGGTGGAACGATTCAGCTTTGAAAAGCTTGTTTCTTGCAGGGCTAGGTGAAAGGGTTAAGGATTTACTGATTGCTTATCCCACACCTGGAAACTTGCAGGAGGCAATGCAATTAGCTATACGGGTGGACAGGAGACTGCGTGCAAGGGTTAATGAGAGCAAATCCTCTGCTATGTCAGCTCCGAGTCCTGAGAGGGTCTGTGCTGACAATGGAGAGCCAATGGAGATTGGGGCGATGACACCCCGCTCTCAGGAAAAAGACCGCAGGCTTTCTGAAGGCTTGTGCTTCTATTGCGGAAATTCTGGTCATTTTATTAAGAACTGTGTGCTTCGTATGAAGAAAGGAAAAAAAATGGTCAGTTATGCCCGTATTGCCTGTTTAAATTCTAAGGGAGTATTCCTATCTGCCACTACTGCTGCTCAGGATGAATTAATTGAATTTCGGGTATTTGTGGATTGTGGTTCTACTCTGAATGTGATTGATGGGGGATTCTTGGAAAAACTTAGATTAGAACCTAAAACTTTGTCATCCCCTATTGCTGTGGTTTCTGTTGATGGCTCTCCCTTGAAGAGTGTTACTCATAAGGTCTGTGAATTTCCCCTCACTATTAATGGTATTCACCAAGAAAATTTGGATTTGGTGGTATTGGATAATTTGCCTTCTCCAGTAATATTGGGGTTACCCTGGTTAAAATTGCACAATCCTGTACTGGATTGGTCTACCAATGAAATTAAGTCCTGGAGCCCTAAGTGTTATGACAAGTGTTGTAACGGACATATTGCTGCTGTGGATAAAGGGGAATTGCCTGTACCTATTCAGGATTTTTGGAGAGTTTTTTCTGAGGAGGAGTCACAAATTTTGCCTCCCCATAGAGACTATGATTGTACCATTGAATTTGTCCCTGGAGCGACTCTTCCTAAAAGTCGTTTATTTAATCTTACTATTCCTGAGAGAAAGGCTTTGGAGGAATACATACAGACAAGCTTGGCCGCTGGTCACATTAGGCCTTCCAAGTCTCCTGTGGCTGTTGGATTTTTTTTTGTAAAAAAAAAAGATGGCGGTTTACGTCCTTGTCTGGACTTTCGTGAGATTAATAAAATTACTGTACGCAATCCTTACCCACTGCCATTGATTCCTGATTTATTTAACCAGTTAGTGGGGGCCAAGTGGTTCTCTAAATTGATCTCCGGGGGGCATACAATTTGTTGCGCATGAAGGAGGGTGATGAATGGAAGACTGCTTTTAACACTCCTGTGGGTCATTTTGAGAATCTGGTTATGCCTTTTGGTATTACCAATGCTCCAGCATTTTTTCAGAATCTTATTAATGACATCCTTAGACCTTTAATCGGCAAAAATGTGGTTGTGTATTTGGATGACATTATGATTTATTCGCCTGATCTGGAGTCTCATTGGCGGAGCGTACGTGAGGTATTACAGTTATTAATGGACAATTCGCTTTTTGCTAAGCTGGAGAAATGTGAGTTCGCTGTACAGAGAATTAGTTTTTTGGGCTACATTATCTCCAGTGAAGGTTTTGAGATGGGCCCGGTTAAAGTTCAAGCTGTGCAGGAATGGCCTAGGCCTATTGGTTTGAAATCGGTACAGAGGTTTTTGGGTTTCGCCAATTATTACAGAAAATTCATAAAAAAATTTTCTATTATTGTCAAACCGCTGACCGATCTCACCAGGAAAGGTGCTAATGCGGTTCAGTGGACTTCTGAGGCCATTGAAGCTTTTGTGTTTCTAAAGTATAGGTTCACCTCTGCTCCCATCCTTATGCAGCCTGATGTGACTAAGCCGTTTTTGGTTGAGGTTGATGCTTCTTCGGTGGGGGTCGGTGCGGTGTTGTCTCAGGAAAACAAGGATGGAGTACATCCCTGTGCCTTTTTTTCAAAAAAATTTTCTGAGACTGAACTTAATTACGATATTGGTAATCGGGAATTGCTGGCTATTAAACTTGCATTTGAACACTGGCGTCACTTCTTGGAAGGTGCTGAATTTCCCATTCAGGTTTTCACTGATCATAAAAACCTGATCTATCTTGATGCTGCCAAGCGCTTGAATGCCCGTCAGGCTAGGTGGGCACTTTTTTTCTCGCGGTTTAATTTTTCCGTTACTTACATCCCGGGTACCAAGAATGTTACAGCGGATGCTTTGTCTCGCAGCTTTTCTCCCATGGTCGGTGTTGAGGAGGAAGAGGAGAGCATTTTACAAGAAGGTGTTGTGATTGCTGCTTTGGACTCCGTTTTGGAGGATGAGATTCTTAAAGCTCAGGAGAATGCCCCATCTAACACTCCCCATGGGAGGTTGTTTGTGCCTAGGACCTTTAGGAGAGATTTGTTTGTTGAGTGTCATGAGTCTCAGTTGGCAGGTCATCCAGGAATTTCTGAGACTAAGAGACTTGTGGGTCGCAGTTTTTGGTGGCCTGGATGGCAGAAGGAAGTCATTAAGTGGGTGCGCCAATGTACTGTGTGTGCTAGATCCAAGTCTTCGCATGCTCCTGCTGCGGGGTTGCTTTGCCCTCTGGAGGTTCCTAGTGCACCTTGGACACATCTGGCTATGGACTTTATTACTGACCTTCCCCCCTCTGAAGGTTTCACGGTCATCTGGGTGGTCGTGGACCGTTTTAGCAAGATGTGTCACTTGGTTCCCTTCATCAAACTGCCTTGCGCTAAGACACTCGCTAAGGCCTTTGTCAAGGAAATTGTCAGACTACATGGTGTTCCTACTGACATTGTTTCTGATAGGGGACCTCAGTTCGTGGCTCGTTTTTGGCGTGCCTTTTGTGATAGGTTGGGAGTTCATTTGTTGTTTTCATCTGGATATCATCCTGAGTCTAATGGCCAGACAGAAAGGAAGAACCAGGATGTTGAGCAGTTCTTGCGTTGTTTTGTGGCAGACAATCAAGAGGGGTGGTCTGAGTTTCTGCCACTTGCTGAATTTGCTCTTAACAACCATACATCCTCTTCTGCTGGGTGTTCGCCTTTTTTTTGTTGTTCTAGGAGACATCCGTCTTATGGGTCATTCTCCAAATTGGTTTCGGCTGTGCCTGAGGAGGAGAGTTTTTCCGGTGATTTGGAGAGAGTTTGGACGGATGTGCGTGGTAATCTTCAGGAGGCTAACAAAAAATCTAAGAGGTACTTTGATAGGAAACGGCAAGAGGTTTTGTTTGCTGTTGGTGACCTGGTTTGGTTGTCCTCTAAGAATCTACGATTGAGGATTCCTTCTATAAAATTGGGTCCCAAGTTCGTAGGGCCCTTTAAGGTGCTTCAGATAGTTAACCAATCTGCTGTTAGGTTGGAGGTTCCTATGTCCTGGAAGATTAACCCGGTGTTTCATGTTTCTCTGTTGAAAAAAGCTGATGTGTCGGATGGTGACGCCTCTGCCACTGTTCCTCCGGTGGTGGAGGACAGGGAATATGAAATTTCCCGCATCCTAAATTCTAGACGGTATAGAGGGAGTTTGCAGTATCTCGTCGCTTGGAAGGGTTTCGGGCCTGAGGATAACTCATGGGTGAGGGCGGATGATGTTTCTGCTTCCAGACTGGTCAGAGCGTTTCACAGGAGGTTTCCTGGTAGGCCTGGGCCTGGGGGACGGAGGATCCTCTTAGAAGAGGGGGTACTGTTAGAACTCTCCTGTTAGGTTTTTTTTAGTTTGCTGGTCACATGACCATTTTTGCCTATTTAATCCGGCTCCGCCCTCCTGGTCTTGCTGGACTTCATTGTATTTACTACTCTTGAGCTAGCTTGGTGCTCTGTTGCCATTCTCTGTTAGTTTTGCTAGGTCTTCTGACCTCTATGCTTTTTGTTGTGTGTTTGTCTTTGACTGCTACTATTTCTGCTAGGAGGTGTCCAACTTATCCCAGTCCCTAGTTCTTGTAGGGATCCCTCCCTCACATCTATAGGTCTTCGTACAGACTAGCCGAGGACTTTAGCGGGTCTGATCGCAGGATCAGGTTCCCCGTTACATCGTAGGGATCTAGTTTAGTTCTATTGTAGGGACAGTTCTCCTGTCTTTCCTTAGTCCCTGTAGCAGATCATAACAATATAGATCTTCCAACTTTATTCAGTCCCATGCTTCTCCATTTATACATCTCCCTACTGAGATTAACAGTTTGCGGATCTGAATAGCTCTCGGGTTGCACGTGGACTGGCCACCCACCTGACGCAGATGACGCATTCACGACCGCAACTTTATACTTAAACACTCCCTATTACCCTCAGTCTCCGTGATGCTCCGCTCGTGTGCCGCCGTGTGGCCCGGGCATCATGGGCGTGTCCACAGTTGCCTTGACAGCAGGAGGGATGACGTCCTCCTCCTTCCTGTTGTGTTCGGCGTGGTCGAACTCGCCCGGACGCTTGAGGGGGTGTGGCGCTATGACTGGAGACGCGCTTATTGGACAGACATTGCTGCCATCTCATATAATAACACCCACCAGCCAAACCTTAGCCACGCCTCCTGACGAAGCCATACAGTCGAAACGCGCGTTGAGGCGCGCTTTCCATTCACTCACAGCAGATCCTCCACACCTCCGACTATTATGTCTCAAGGTAATACTTGGTAATATTAGGTTTGTGTACATGGATGTTATTTACATGCTTTGTAAAGACAATGTATACCTGCCTCTGTAGCCCTCTTTTGAGCTTTATGTGTTTAGCTCCGGTGTCCTCCTAACAAGTAGGACACAGGCTATGTTGCATGTTTGAATATATACTTGTGCACATTCAGTGTGGATTATTCTGCAGCTGGGGAAATGGTCTCTTTTTCCTTTGGGTATTTCCATCTTATCCTTAACTTGGCCCCTCATCTCAGTCACTCATAATTTGTTTTTTATTGTTGATTATCATATGGAATACTTTGTATAATAAAATGTACTGATTTACTGCACTAATAGCTATATCTCTGGCTGTTTTTGTTTGAGAGTGGTGTCCTCTGCATACATTTTAGCGGACCTTGGTTACATCTCTCTATCCTCTTTTTGGTGTCAGATTCTGATAATATGATGCGCAGGCTATGGCACCGAGCAAAATTATTTATAAATATATAGGTTGCAGAAGACAGTATAAATAGGGATTGTCCTTCAATAGGGTCATCAAGACTCTGACCACAGGTTATTGCAACATGTCCATAAGAGAAGTGCTGTGTGCAACAATATCCGGCCTTAGGCCTTTGCAAAATGCCCACTGTAATGTGCTGTGTGCCTAATAAATCCTGACTACATGTCACACTAAGCAACAGAGTATAAGCATTACCCACTTAGCAAGCGCCTCATCTCGTGCCCCCTGACACGTGTTTCGCATCAGGCTTCATCAGAGGGGGTCTATCAGAAGGGAGGAGGGTTTGGTTTAAATACCCATTGTAGCCAATGGCAGATGGTGTACTTTATCTCAGGCACCTGTGTAGCGCCTGTCCCGGAGGTACGGAATCCCGGAAGTTCCCCTCACGGCATCACATGACATGACACCAAGCCCACACTGACGCGTCATCAGGACACGTGATGTCGCGTCATTGTAAGGACGCATTGCCAAGGTTAGCTTCGGGAGGACAGATTTAGACAGGGAAATAACGTATATAAGTATAAAAGGCTCTATTGTTTTACCGACGCATGAATAAATAGCACTCAGTAAACCCTTATTAAGACCATTAAAATAACTTAGAGGCCCCATTTGGCTAAAAAGCCAATGTTAACACATCACACTACAAAGCTGATGACAGAATTTTCCATACACAGCCCACCAGAATGTGTAGCACTACAAACCACACAGTGACACCTTTACCTTATATATGTATTAGTGAGAGAAAAGAGTTTCTTTTTCCTTTTTAATTATTTTGTTTTTTTACCTGCCATATATCAACTAGGGCATGGTTGGTGAAGAACACGGAGGCATGACTATAAAACAAAATACAGGGAAACAAACATGAGAACAAATAGGAGAACAGGAGACATAAATGGATAAAGAGAAAATGGGACAACAATACAATCCCAATCCGGGACAAATTCCCAGAATACCTATCACCTAGGTCCCACTTATATCCAGTGTATAACATGGCAGGAATATTAAACAATCAAAATCCGACCGACAAAACCCAATGGGGGCTACTATAGAGCCACAGATGGTACCACGGATTATTCATGATTATATACATACATAATCTTTCATTTTTCCATTTTTTCCATTACTCTCTTCAAGTAAATTCTAAGCGGTATGTGTGGAGAAAACCAAGCACTGCTCTTCACCTGCCTAATACAATCCCAATAGTGAAACATAGTGGTGGCAGCATCATACTATAGGGGTGTTTTTCAGCTCCATGGACAGGATGACTGGTTGCAATTGAAGGAAACATGAATGCGGCCAAGTACAGAGATATTCTGGATGAAAACCTCTTCCAGAGCGCTCTGGACCTCCGACTTGGCCGAAGGTTCACCTTCCAACAAGACAATGACCGTAAGCACACAGCTAAAATAACAAAGCAGTGGCTTCAGAACAACTCTGTGACCATTCTTGAATGGCCCAGCCAGAGCCCTGACCTAAACCCAATTGAGCATCTCTGGAGAGACCTGAAAATGGCTGTCCACCAACGTTCACCATCCAGCCTGATGGAACTGGACAGGATCTGCAAGGAAGAATGGCAGAGGATCCCCAAATCCAGATGTGAAAAACTTGTTGCATCATTCCCAAGAAGACTCATGGCTGTACTAGCTCAAAAGGGTGCTTCTACTCAATACTGAGCAAAGGGTCTGAATACTTATGACCATGTGATATTTCAGTTTTTCTTTTTTAATAAATTTGCAAAAATTTCTACATTTCTGTTTTTTTTTCAGTCAAGATGGGGTGCAGAGTGTACTTTAATGAGAAAAAAAAGAACTTTTTAGAATTTACCAAACGGCTGCAATGAAACAAAGAGTGAAAAATGTAAAGGGGTCTGAATACTTTCCGTACCCACTGTAATATCTGGTGGACACTGGCATTACAGAGTACCCATAAATGGCCATTTGTCTAATGTATAGTTGTTCTGTATTTTTCAAAGAATCGTGCTCTTTATACCCTATTTGTACACTGTCTTAACACATGAGAGTTCTGAACACTACAGCCCTTCCAATACCTAAAAATAAACAAATAGGGAAAATAAGTTTACAATTATTATTTTCATTGCTTTCTATGTACATCAGGATGGTAACTCAATTTATATTGTTGTCAAAAGGGCTTAGGTCCATATTGACTCCACTAGAGGGTACTTTAAATTCTGGTTATATCTCTTAATGCTAACACCCCCTCACATCATTTAATTTATTCTGTACTTTTAACAACGGAACACAATCCATCCTTGCACTAAATGTGTAATTCACTTACCATATACCGGGACTCATTTTCCAGGCATCTATGGATCAGCTCCAGCAGAAAATTTCATGCACTTTGCTAATTACACTCATGCTGAGAAGGATGTCATTCACTTTGGAGGGTCAGAGAACTAAGTGCTTTAAATCAATAATTTGGACCCACTATCTCTGATTTGCAAACTGGGGGCAAATCATTTATGCCCATTTTACTCATGCACTTTGCATTATTTTTCAGAAAACAAATGGCCCTTGCTAATCTTTTGTTAGGGGGCTCCTAAATGGCAGTTGCTTTAAGTAAGACTTAATGTATGTAATACATGGAAATTATTTAAGTGGATATTCTAATATTCGATGACAATGTCAAAGCTGCTAAATAGATTTTTTTTAGTTTTCAAGTATAAGTTTTCCTATGGTCAATACTAGAAATGAGCATCAGACAAAATTTGAATTTGCGATTTCTCAGGTTTTCCTCGGTAAGTTGATTTGCATATAAGTTATTCTTTTCTTGAATTGAATGTCCCTTATTATGCTCTGGAGTCTCACCAGATCCCAGAGCATATTAAACATAAGATGTGTAAAAATAAAAAGAATACTTACAGTATACTCACCTCATCACTCACCTCTCCGGACCCTTCGCTCTTCACCATCAACTGTCTGGTCCTTGTGACATCTTCTTTTCACTCCCTCCCTGCACTCGGCCGGGGCTTCCAGCTCTGATGAGGCCTTGGAGGGTCCGGCACAAATGCGTGAAAGGTCATGGGGTTATGATATCACAATGTATACTGTAACCTTGCGTGCATGCACAGGCTTGAGGATTTTAGGCCTTTGATAAGAAGATGTGACAAGGGCTGGGCGGGCAATGTTAAGGCGCTAAGAGTTCCGGAGAGGTGAGTGGTGATGTAAGTATAAGCATTATTTTTTAACATTTTCCTGGCCCTTTACGGTTCAGAAAAATGGCATGCGATGGCCATCATTTTGTTAAATTCATGCGGAAGCTAATTACATACAAATCTGCATTTTGGCAGACTTTTTGTAATATTCAAATAGAAGAAAACTTAAATATATTTGCTCATTTCTAGTCAATACCAGAAAAATTGGGCATATTGTCTCCTGGGTTAGTTGCTTTACAATTCAGTCCATAGAAGTGATTACTAAACTGAATCTGATGTGCACAAACAAAACAGGCAGAGAAGAAGGCAGTCACAGCAAAGGACTTCAGCAGCAGAAAAATCTAATTTAGTGCTGCCAATGCCGCCACAATATGTCAAATCAGTTTAGTACTGTTTCCCAAGCTCCCCCAAGCACTGTGTACACTGTAGTAGACAGGGACCAATATGTCTCTCAAGGGGCCACATTAATTTAGAGTTGGCCCTGGATGAGTCTACAATAATATAGAAATGAATTGTATAATTAGAAATCCTAAAATATATAGTTATTATCAGAACTGCTCAAGCAGGAACAGATTTAATATACTTGTAGAATTGTACACATTTCATACTGGCTATTATAAAGCACAGCTGACAGGCTGACGGGGAAGCCACCATGGATGTGAATTCTCCGCAGTTTACCTGCAGTGTGATCAGAAAGCTTGTGCTTATAAAGACAGTGATTCTTATTATAAGCGCACACTGGGGAGCTGGCTTTTCTGGTGAACCCAAACAGTATGTAGTTAAAGCAGCTGTAAATATGACATTTTCCAACTATCTAATGAATAGTTTGTCTTCATTTTGCACAATTTACCCTTCCCAAGGATCTAAAAGCCATCAGAAAACTTGTTAGTGGGGAGGAGGATAAAAAGTGTCAAGGAGTCTCGGAGAAGTTGCACCCTTCAATCAAAATTGGTAATTTATTCTCTTTTCGAAGAATACAATCATGGATGAAATTCCCCCACAACATTAAATCGTGTAAATTAGAGCCATCTGGAGATCAAGACAAAAGTTTCCTTATTCTGCATTATGTCAGTTCTGCACTGTGTCTAATATTAATAATGTATATTGGTATAAATCTAATACATACTGTATTCCTTCATATAGTTGAACAGCATATTGGCTAGTAGAGAGCCAAAGTATTTCTAAGGAATGAGATTATGGCCTTATGTACACGACTATACCGTATTATGGTTACATACAGCTTGCCAATGTAACAAAGCTGTAATCCAGTAGCTTCCCTACCTCCATGGGACGCCATATGTTTCTACAGTGGGTTTATTTTTGTACTGACTCTGTTCAATAAATATTGTGCCATATTGAGATGTTTAGAATTTGGGAAAAAAAATAATTAGTAAGCATTAAAATAATGATCTAGCCA
Organism: Phyllobates terribilis; assembly: GCF_046119375.1. Classification (NCBI taxonomy): domain Eukaryota; kingdom Metazoa; phylum Chordata; class Amphibia; order Anura; family Dendrobatidae; genus Phyllobates; species Phyllobates terribilis. The sequence continues at coordinate 461,480,655 of NW_027362764.1, forward strand.
TCAAATGCAAAGTAACAAACCAGTGTGTAATCCTCTCAGAGTGTAATAAGTGTATTTTTCACATAAGTATATTTCTGGCTTGTTACATTGAACTGGACCATTAAATAAACCACTAAGCACTTAGACAGAAAATCATTCAGAAAGCTAACAAATAAAGCAAATTCACTTTAGTTGTGCTAAATTCCCATCTGTTAGCTTAATCTTTGTAGCATGTGCTGGGATATTAGATTTTTTTTTCTCCCTTTTCCAATTGAATTTAATCAGATTTGCTTGCGTATCATGTCAAATAGAACAAGTAAGGATTTATTCTAAAGCAATAAACAATGTTTTCTGAGCAAGTCAAACTGAGGAGATATTTAAAGGGGTTGTCCAACAATTCAACGGTTTTGTCAAAAGCCAAATACCTTCCTCACATCAGAAAATAGATTTCTACATGTGCCAATGAATTCACTATGAACTTCCCTTTTATTCATGTAAATGTTGCTTCTCCTGTTAAAGCATATTACAGGTTTCTTCATTTATTAACCCCTTAGTGATCGGACCAATTTTTTTAAATCTGACCAGTGTCACTTTATGTAGTAATAATTCTGGGACGCTTCAACATATCCCATTGATTTTGAGATTGTTTTTTTATGTAACACATGATACTTTATAATAATTGTAAATTTAGGTTGATATGTTTTGTGTTTATTTAAAAAAATATCAGAAATTTGACAGATGTTTTAAAAATTGCAATTTTCAAACTTTGAATGATTATCCCTTTAATCCCAAAAGTCATACCATACGAAAACATTAATAAATAACATTTCCCTCATGTCTGCTTTACATCAGCACCATTGTAAAGTGTTGTTTTATTTTGTTAGCATTTTGGAAGGTTTAAAATCTAGCAGTAATTTATCATTTTTTCAAGGAAATTTACAAAACGTATTTTTATAGGGACCTGTTTAGTTTTGAAGTGACTTTGGGGGTCCTATATATTGGAAACCAACCAAAAGTCATACCATTTTAAAAACTGCAGCCCTCAACGTATTTAAAATTTATTTCAGGTAGTTCATTAACCCTTTTAGTTCTTTTCAGGATGTAATGGAAAGAGGCATGACAAGAATGAAAGTTTATTTTTACCACCTAAATTTTGGTAACTTCTGATCAGGCCGCTATAGCCGGCAGACTCAAAGGCTGTTATTTGGCCGTTACCTACCATGGCAAACATCAGGATCACACAACCAAGATATCGGGGTGACGATGAGGTTAAATAGAAAGCTCCCACACTCTGTTAACTATTTAGATTCTGTAGTCACTATTGACAGCAGAATCTAAGGGGTTAAACGTCCATTTTCGGTGCCAACACTGATCGTAGCTGATGGAGCAAGTTGTCAGCTATAGTGTACAGCTATCAGCTACAGGATTGTCACCTGTTGGGGAAAGCTAGTCTCTTATATCGCAGGTTCGTAAAAGATGTCTATTGGTCACTAAGGGGTTAAAAGGGACGGTCCTTCTGCTACGACCACATGACCAGATTTTATTTTTGGCTGAGACTTCTTTTTGCATGTATTTAATGGTAACAGGAAACAGATGTAAAGCATCATAGTAGAAAATGTTGGTGCCAATGACACATCTAAATGTGAACCTCTCTAATCACAATAACATGCATCATGGGGTAGGTGCTCTACATGTAACCAAGTTGTGCCTCTCGTTCTATGACATGTGCATCCCAAATAGGACCAGTATAACTTTGCCTATGCCCATGAAAATGTTAGAACAAAAAACTGACCGTCACTTCCAAACAGAAAAAAACAAGTGTGGGCAGGTGCGAGCTAAGAGAGCCACGGTATACAACTAACAAACTAAAGCTGCACTCTGAAACGCTATAATATGTAAACATTGAATATTTGAAATTGGAACTGCATTACTGCTGTAGAAAGCATGTTAAAAAATAAAAGTACTTAGCGCACAACTTGGCCAATCCGTGTGAGCCCAAGAGCCAGCGATATGGCGTACCCTTTTGTTAGGACCCTAAATCTTACATAACGCCTCTACCAAGCTAAAAGCCAACAATTATATGTGCAGGTAGTATCAAGCTCTATTTAAAAACGCTTTAGGCTGATGGGAGGAGTGCACAGTCAGGATATTGCTTTACTTTACTGTTAATGCATATCAAATCTCAGATAAAATGAAAGCTAGCTCTCTAGTTCCACAGAGTTAAGGTAGCCACACTAGGCTTTATCAAGGCTTACAAATCACAGACTGCAATTTTTTCAATGTTCTTTCCCATTTTCAGTGCTGGTATGGGTACTGATAGTTGGCTGAGAGGTCTCAGACAGAGGTCTAAAGAGCACTGTTACTTCTTTCCCAATCCACTAAGATGGCATAGTGAGACTTGCTGGCCAAGCTATGCTCTCTACAGCTAATTTGCATGCCTTTATTCTTGTGACTTTGGCCTGCCTTTTATATCTTTATCAGATTGGCGGTCTCCACAAAAAGAGTCCTGAATAAAATCCCACTATTGACTTTAATTAGAAATAGGGAATGTACATTAGTTATGATTGCACAGAGAATAGTTACTCATGGTGGCAGGCAGCAAGATTTGTATATTTCTTTTTCGCTTGATATGCTATACAATTCCCAAGATAATGTTAGTCTCCCCTAAACCTCTTATGGGTTATTGTATTAAAACTTGTTTGGACTATCTTAATGAAGACCTTAATGAAGACTTAGAGGAAAGATAAGCACAGACCCCAAATTCATCCAAAAAGTTCTATTAGTTTCCTCTTTGTGATTTTTTTATGACATGAATTGTCAAGATTGCTCTGTCTCCTTCTCGAGAAATAACTTTGGTATAACTGTAGTCGAACAAATATTAGATATGACCAGCACTTTTTATTGCGCACATGGGGCAATCTGTGCACCAAACTTTTAGCACCATAAAGTATCTGACACAAGTTACTGCAGTAGTTTATAGGCAAATTACACTGCAAACAGATTTTGGCTGAAAATCAATGGATAAATATTATATACACTACAAACAGTTGAGTAGATTTACTAAAACTGTCTTAATTTTTAGACAATGTAAACTTAGACACACTGAAGAGCAAGATGGTAACAATGTTTTGAACTTTTGACTTTTAAGTTTGGCTAAACTGAAGATTTCTGTGTATGTGAGAGTTAAAGGAGTTGTCCACTGCTCGGACAACCCCTTCTCAATCTCCATATTCCTCCACATTCCGCTTTAAAACCAGAGATTATAGATTATAGTGTGATTAATATGTGTTAGAATACAACTAGACATGAAATTGGGAATGCTTTCCTTGAAGTTTGTGACCTTCTGCAGGTCAATAAAATCTTTGCACAGGGTTTTTCATTTATCTTTTTGTACTGTAGAACCGAGCAATATTGAAAATACTTGCAAGCTGACCTTTAAAGAATTCACTACAACTGCTTCAGCAAAATTGTCCTCTATGGGGACATATTTTTTCTTTTCATTCCCTGTTCTCCATTGTACCTCCAAACTTCTCATTTTAGATTTTTGAAAACATTTAGTCTGATTACATTTTCTTGGTCTGCATTCATATGTAAACTACTCACATTGGCTTACGGGGCTTGTAAACATGATTTGCTAAGCAACCATATTCCTGAGGGATTTTTGCAAGTCACTCCTCCATATGGTGCCCAAATAGAGTCAGATGGTAAGCTAAGCAATAGATCTGAAGTCTCCATTATATATGGTAATGTGAATCTGGTTGTGCTCTTAGCAAAGCACACTTTATTTGTACACAGCATTTCCCTAATTTCTTGTTATTGGGTGTGTTTACTTGTAAATATTTTGCGTATGTTCAGTATTTTAGAATAATTATATAGACAGTCAAATGCAATAAATAAACTAGAAAATACACAATAGTGCACCACTATATTATTCTGATACATGCACACAGACCAAATTAAAATGATTTTTTTCACTAGTGCTAATGTCTGTCAAACGATAATTCTTTTAATTCAGTACAGTTCAGGTGTTTTGAATATATGTTTCTATGACCAATGGATGTGACTCGCCCCCTGGGCCGTGGAGCACTCGGATCCGGGCAATAGGGGGGACGATGGGAGTAGTAGTGGCAACCCGGTTCCGTGGCTCAGGGTGGTCAGGCCAGTGGTAGTCCGTTATGTGCTATTGATTATGTCCGACTACGCCACCCGTGGATTTGCGGTCATTAGGAGCCGCCGCTGCAGGGCAGACCGCTGGGGCTGATGATATATGCAGCTGGGATGGTGTGACTCCCCACGGGAAGAGTGTGGCCCCAGGGCAGGATAGTGGATGGTGGGAGTGATGGTAGTGAGAGTCCCAGTGCTGATAGTGCTGGAGGAGCAAGGAGCACGCAGAAACAGGTTGCAGTCCAGGGTCTTTACTAGAACAGGTAAATTGACCCACAAACAGTCCCAGCTAGGAGGGGACCTGGATGTCTGAGAGCAACGGGGAAATTAGCCCTGGTCAGGGTGAGGGTGTAGGCCTACCGTGCTTTCTGTGCTCCTTCTGGCTATCTCCTCGTTATAGGGTAACAGCCCACGTTTCCGAGCTTTCCGTGTATTCTCGCCTGTATGGCCTGCGACGTGGGTTCCTTTCTGCTCCCAGCCTTGTACGGCTCTGCTGGTCCCTTCTGTTGTGGCAGGGCCTCCAGGCTTCTTAGACCAAGGAATATACAGTCCCCTGCGAACTGGTTATCTGCTGGGGGATGTGGAATCCTCCCAACCTCAGACACCAAAGTCTGGTAAATTAAGTCCGTGATCTGCCAAGACAGGCTCTCTTCGCCTCTTGTCTCTGGTTTGTGGCTCTCCTCCTGCCACACTTCCTCTTAGGTGCAATACAACTCTCTGTCCCTGCTCTGCTCTGGGACAAGTCTCAGTCCTGAGACAGGCCTTCAAGTTCTCTCTAACCCTGCCCCCAGTACCAGCTTTTATAGGGGCAGCCTGCTCCCCCTACTGGCCTGAGACAGGAGGCATTGCATGCTAATGTTCCCCTGACTAGAGAACCTCCCCCTTGCTCTCAGACACAGCTTTAATACATTTTGTGGCATCCAGGCCAGGGTGACACAGATGCACTATGACCTATGGAAGTATCATCATAGTGCTTTTATGACAGTGACAGTCAGTGTTTCATAACACTTCCAGTAACGGTGCACCATAAAACTGTCGCCATATATGCTTCAAAAGAGCTTAAGCCTAAACTCCCCCTCTTTACCAAATAGCAGATATGGAGCCTCTATATGGTAGAAGTCACTAAGTCCAAACAAAGTGGCAACTAAAGGACTACCAGAAGATATTTATTTATTTATTTACTTTACTTAATTATATAGCGCCATTAATTCCACAGCACTTTACAGCTATTATCATCACTGTTCCCACTGGGGCTCACAATCTACAGGGTGGGCCATTTATATGGATACACCTAAGGGAAATGGGAATGGTTGGTGATATCAACTTCATGTTTGTGGCAAATTAGTATATGGAAGGGGGAAAACTTTTCCAGTTGGGTGGTGACCATGGCGGCTATTTTGATGTCTACCATTTTGGATCCAACTTTATTTTTTTCAATAGGAAGAGGGTCATGTGACACATCAAACTTATTGAGAATTTCATAAGAAAAACAATGGTGTGCTTGGTTTTAACGTAACTTTGTTGTATTCTATGAGTTATATACAAGTTTATGACCACTTATAAAATGTGTTCAAAGTGCTGCCCATTGTGTTGGATTGTCAATGCAACCCTCTTCTCCCACTGTTGACACACTGATAGCAACACCGCAGAAGAAATGCTAGCACAGGCTTCCAGTATCCGTTGTTTCAGATGCTGCACATCTCGTATCTTCACAGCATAGACAATTGCCTTCAGATGACGCCAAAGATAAAAGTCTAAGGGGGTCAGATTCGGAGACCTTGGTGGCCATTCAACTGGCCCATGACAACCAATCCACTTTCCAGGAAACTGTTCATGTAGGAATGCTTGGACCTGACACCCATAATGTGATGGTGCACCATCTTGTTGGAAAAACTCAGGGAGCGTACCATCTTCAGTGCATAAAGAGGGCAACCCATCATCATGTAGAAATTTCAGATATCCAGTGGCATTGAGGTTTCCATTGATGAAGAATGGCCTCACTATCTTTGTACTCCATATACCACACCATGCCATTAAGATACGAGATGTGCAGCATGTGAAACCACAGATACTGGAAGCCTGTGCTAGCATTTCTTCTGCGATGTTGCGATCAGTGTGTCATGAGTGGGAGAAGAGGGTTGCATTGACAATCCAACACAATGAGCAGCACTTTGAACACATTTTATAAGTGGTCATAAACTTGTAAAAAACTCATGAAAGAATAAATTTACGTTAAAACCAAGCACACCATTATTTTTCTTATGAAATTCTCAATAAGTTTGATGTGTCACATGACCCTCTTCCCATTGAAAAAAATAAAGTTGGGTCCAAAATGGCCAACTTCAAAATGGCCGCCATGGTCACCACCCATCTGGAAAAGTTTTCCCCCTCCCAAAAACTAATGTGCCACAAACAGGAAGTTGATATCGCCAACCATTCCCATTTAATTTAGATGTATCCATATAAATAGCCCACCCTGTACATTCCCTATCAATATGTCTTTGGAGTGTGGGAGGAAACTGGAGAACCCGGAGGAAACCCACACAAACACGGGGAGAACATACAAACTCCTTGTAGATGTTGTCATTGGTGAGATTTGAAGACCCCAGTGATATACACTGAACCACCATGCTGTCGATATATCTGTTATAAAGGAAACTTAAAAAAAGGAAAATAAAAAACACTTGAAATAGGCTAAAGTAATAAAGACGGTCATACTCATTTTACCAATCCCCCACCTCCCCTGGTCATGTGAGAGCTGCAGCCAGTCACTGACCGCAGTGATTGCCAATACGTCACTGCTACAGCCAATGATTGGCTACAGCAGCATATGTCTGTCCAGATGAAGAAGGAATTATTGAGGTCAGTGGGGAACCTATAAGCATCTACACAAAAAGAAAAAGTGGGCACTGCTGGGGAATAATAATCACAAATAGAAAGGGGTGCTACAGTAACCTGATGTAAAGACACAAAATTATTCGGAAGAAAAAGACTCAGGATATATAACCATGCACACCCAATGTTGGAAAAGTGAAAAAAAATGTTTATTACATGATTACATTTAGACAACAAAAGAAAAAATTTTTAAAAGCATTTACAACAGACAAAAACATGTGCAATCTTCATATGGGGGAATTCATGATAATATGCATAAAAATAGCAATAAACCCCACTATGTTATGTGCCACAGGTATATTTTACATCACTTATATAACATTTGATTGATGTAGACCTACTAAGCAACCCTGGCTATAAATAGCACGGCACAACCAGTCAAAATATGTGTTTATGACAAACCAAACCCCCCTAAATAATATAAGTGAATCAAGGAATGAGTAGGAGAGATGGTCTATTGGCAATGGGGGCCCATATTTTAGAGGTATTGGCCAGATTGTGTCACCAAAGTCATATATGACGTGGCACAGTTGATCCAAATATAAATAACAAGCCAGGCATTCCTGAGTGGTCAAGTCAAGAAAATAAGTAAATAAAAAATATATGGAAGAATAATTACCTGCTGGCACCAGAGACCCTACGCGTTACACTGCTCAGACGCAGCTTCGTCAGGGGTATGTTGTCTAAGAGCACATGTGTGTGTTATATAGTTGATCCCAAATGGTGTGACTAGTTTCAGGTGAGTGTTTGTCTCCCTATGGTGTGTAGACAGGCCTGTTCTCATCAGAATGTGTTCCACCCAGTCCACGTGGAACGCAAACGAAATGGGTTAAACGTCATATCCGGTCCAAAGCAGAGGGCACCAAATACAGCCCTGAAGCTATTATTGTCAAAGATGCGTTCCACCCGTACCATACGGTGGAACAGGGGTGGAAGTAAAGTAAACGTCATATCCAGTCAGAAGGGTAAACACGCAGAGCAATGAACTATGCACGTAGTCATAATAAAGAAGAGGCTTGCGTTCCACGATGGAACGCAAAAACCCCAGGAGCAGCGCGTCCGCTGCAGAGAATAATAGTGATCACACAATTTGAACGATGGATCCTTAAGGCCTTTTCCATGGGGATTATCAATAAACAGGAGAAGGACTTCATGATGGTGAGGAAACCAACTATTCCTACTTTCTACTTATTGCCTAAAGTGCATAAAGACCTGGTTTGTCCGCCCGGACGACCCATTGTGTCAGGCATAGGAAGTATCTGTGAAAAAGCATGCATTTATGTAGATTTTTTCTTGCAGCCACTTGCCACCAGCCTTCCTTCTTATCTCAGAGACTCTTCGCATCTAATACAGTCTCTCAACTCCCTAAGTTTACCTGACCAGTTCCTGCTCATTACTGTTGATGTTGAATCGCTGTATTCCAATATAGCTCACCAGGATGGCATAGCAGCGGTCCTGCACTTTCTGAATAACACGAGTGGAGGTAATCGTCTGCATGACTCCTTTATTGTGGATCTTTTGAAATTTATCCTCACGCACAACTATTTTGTATTCGATCATGTGTTTTATCGGCAGGCCTCTGGGACCGCCATGGGCGCACGGTGTGCGCCCGCCTTCGCCAATCTATTCCTGGGTTGGTGGGAGGATACACACGTCTATCCCTTACGGGAATACAATTATGGGGTTTTCAAGTGGTTCCGCTTAATTGATGATATTTTAATTATTTGGACGGGCACGGAGGCGGAGGCAATTGATTTTGTTGATAGACTTAATGTTAATGACTTTAACATCCATCTTACCCATTGTATATCTTCTTCCGCAGTCTATTTTCTGGATTTGGAAATCAGGATAGTGGGTGGATCACTTGTTACTAAATTATACAGAAAATCGACTGCTACAAACAGTCTTCTACATTACCAAAGCTTTCATCCCAGAAATTTGAGAGACAGTATACCAGTGGGACAGTTTTCAAGGGCCAAGAGGAATTGTACAACACAGGATGACTTCAAAACTGAGGCCAGTAACCTAACTACACGCTTTCGTGAACGGGGCTATCCGAAATCCATAATCTCTAAAGCACATCAGAGGATCATCGCCAAACCACGGGAGGTTCTGTTGCAACCACGAGCTGACATGGAAGACACACAGATCAGATTTATTACTAGGTTTAACAATCAATGGAATGAAGTAGGTGGTCTATTCCACAAACATTGGAATATACTGAAGACGGATCACCGTCTATCCAGTATATTATCAAACAAACCTTTGCTGATGGCTAGACGAGCCCCGAATTTAAGGGACAAACTCGTTCATAGCCATTACTTACGTCCGTTGTACAATACCTCTGGTGGTAATAGGCTCAAAGGCTCTTTTCCCTGCGGCAATTGTTCTGCATGTCCATTTTTTTCATCTGAAAAAATCTTTACTAACCCGACTGACAATCGTCAATTTCCTTTGAGGGACTACATTAACTGCAGGTCCACTAATGTTATTTATGCTTTGACCTGTCCCTGTCCCAAGGTCTATGTTGGTCAAACATCGCAGGAACTTCAGAGGCGGGTACAGCAACACGCTTCGAATATCCATCTTGCTGAACAGGATTTGAGAAAGGGCAGGACCATCTCCACGGTGGCCCTGCACTTTCTTCAATTCCATTCCAGCAGCACTAATAAATTGCGAGTTACAGGCCTCCAAAAAATGAAGCCTAACTCACGCAATTCAGATCATACTAGGGACCTTTTGAGGACAGAATCCAGGTGGATCTTTACACTTGACACAGTGGCCCCAAAGGGCATAAATGAGGATCTCTCATTTACTGGTTACTTGGCTTAAATTTCCATGGTGTCCTTATAAGCAGTACTCTGTTTATTTTGGGGGTGCATGTGCACCTCCTTTAAATTCCATTCCAGCAGCTTTAATATCATTATTTTTTAGATTCTACCCAGTTCCCCGGGGTTAGTTTCTTATTGGACCCTAATGTTTGATGTAGTGGCTATGAGGGGCACGAATGAGTATTTTCCACTTCTGACTTTTCTAGACTCCCATGGTGTTCTTATATGTGGAATCTTGCCCACTATTGGGGTTTTGATTCACCTTTTTTTTTTTCCCTCCCATGGGGCCAACTTGTGCAGTTCCATTAGTTTATTGCTTATTTCTTGTATTTGTGATTGTTTAGCTGTGTGCATCTTTTCACATACTTGCACACAGTCTCATATGCATTTATATGTCTTGTCTTTTATCTTAGTAAAGGAAGGGGAGGGAAGGAGAGGGGAGGATGGAAAGGGGAAGGAAAAGAAGGGGATGGGAAAGGAGAAGGAAGGGAAGGGAGAAAGAAAAGAAGAGAAAAAAGGAAAAAGAGGGAAAGGAGAGAGTTTTATTTTAAATGGGATTTTTTTTTTGTTGTTATTGTTTTATGTCTGTCTGGTCAGTGAGTCTTATATGTCCAGGTCTGTATTCTGCTATGTGATGCATCTTTGTATCTATCTTTGTATCTATGCATGTTTGGTGATTGTCCTCAGATCATATACTGACTTCTTAGTATTCCTGGTTTGGACTGCAATTCTTTCTTTTTTTTTTTTTGATTAATGCTAGCACTTTCTTGTGTGATCACTATTATTCTCTGCAGCGGACGCGCTGCTCCTGGGGTTTTTGCGTTCCATTGTGGAACGCAAGCCTCTTCTTTATTATGACTACGTGCATAGTTCATTGCTCTGCGTGTTTACCCTTCTGACTGGATATGACGTTTACTTTACTTCCACCCCCGTTCCACCATATAGTACGGGTGGGACGCACCTTTGACAATAATAGCTTCAGGGCTATATTTGGCGCCCTCTGCTTTGGACCGGATATGACGTTTAACGCATTTCGTTTGCGTTCCACGTGGACTGGGTGGAACACATTCTGATGAGAACAGGCCTGTCTACACACCATAGGGAGTCAAACACTCACCTGAAACTAGTCACACCATTTGGGATCAACTATATAACACACACATGTGATCTTAGACAACATACCCCTGACGAAGCTGCGTCTGAGCAGCGTAACGCGTAGGGTCTCTGGTGCCAGCAGGTAATTATTCTTCCATATATTTTTTATTTACTTATTTTCTTGACTTGACCACTCAGGAATGCCTGGCTTGTTATTTATATTTGGATCAACTGTGCCACGTCATATATGACTTTGGTGACACAATCTGGCCAATACCTCTAAAATATGGGCCCCCATTGCCAACAGACCATCTCTCCTACTCATTCCTTGATTCACTTATATTATTTAGGGGGGTTTGCTTTGTCATAAACACATATTTTGACTGGTTGTGCCGTGCTATTTATAGCCAGGGTTTTTGTCTGTTTTAAATGCTTTTAAAAAATTTTTCTTTTGTTGTCTAAATGTAATCATGTAATAAAGATTTTTTTCACTTTTCCAACATTGGGTGTGCATGGTTATATATCCTGAGTCTTTTTTTTCCGAATAATTTTGAACCTATAAGCATCACCACAGGAGCAGTGGAGGATATTTTTTTTACTATGTTTCAATATCCTGAGTAGTTTTTTGAGCAACACTTTTAATTCCTCATCTTATTAGTGCTTTAACTACATGACGATAATAGAATAAACTTTGTAGTGTTTTTTTTTAATACCCTAAACAAAATAAAATACATTTATTATTATTATTTGTTTAATAATTCCATTTACAAGATTATCCAATTATAGATTCCTCTAAAGATAAAAGTAAAGTGTTTTTGGTAGCTTTTGGATTATTTGTCTCCATATACCATATGGCACCTTTTATTTGTATTGTTAATCATTCCAGCTCCTTTTGTTAAACAAGATAAGCTTTTGTGACAGGCAATCAATTGCACTGTTTAAGCATCAGAAAAATATTCTCCCATCTGAATTTATCTCAGTGTTTTCAAAAAATATTTTGCTTGATTTAAAGTCTCAAAAGTTCATCCTAAAAATATTTTTATGATATATTTCTAGTAAACAGTTATTATACTGGAAAAATATAAGGACCCCATTTAAAAAAAGTCATTTCAGCCACATTATTGCTTAAAAATGAGCACATAATAAAGTATTTAACCAAATAATCTCTGTAGACAAACATCAGTAGTACATTGGTCATACTGATGTTTGTATACAGGGATTCAGTGTGACTTTCAGTGTGACATAAGCAAATTGTCTCTTTAGAGAGGAAAAGAACTAGAACTCTAGTGCCACCTATAGGAAGTAACAATCCTAAAAGTCAATACCGACTCTTTAACCATGTCACATGACTTAGGATTAAAGCCAAAACCAAAATCTCAATTTGCAGACACTGTATTTCGGGGTACTGCCCCTCATGAGTGCAAAGTGTGAGATATGGTTTGGCTGGGAGAGGGGTGTCTGACCGGGATCCAAGGGGTAAAGTTTCTCCTTTCGGAGAGTGACATGTTAAGCATGTCAAAGTGAGGAGACTTTTAAGCCGCAACGCTCCTCTGGGAAATACGCAATTGTCTCTTGAGAAAGATGAGAACTAGAACTCTAGTGCCACCTATAGGGAGTAGCAATCCTAAAGGTCAATACCAAGTGTGACATAAGAAAAGAAGCTGATGCTTTTAACCAATTCTAAGTTCAGTCCGATGTTTTCCATGGACTCATTGACTTGCGTGGCCAAGAGAGATCCAAATATCGGATCAAACTCGGGCAAGCAGCGATTTTTTTCCTTTGTCAGACTCTGCCCAAGGAAAAACTCAATTGAATAAGGAATGTGGTGATTCAAAATCTGCACTGCCAAATATCCAAGGTACAATCATAGACAGAGATGTGGTACAAATGCGGTTTATTGCGTCAATGCGTTTCAAGGTTTACAAACTCTTCATCAGGACAAAACCACAGTGAGGACCACATTTTTGTCCTAATGAAGTGGTTTGTAAACCTTGAAACGCGTTGATGCAATAAACCGCATTTTTACCACATCTCTGTCTATGATCGTACTTTGGATACTTGGCAGCGCGGATTTTGAATCACCAAATTCCTCATTCAGTTGCATCACACCCCATAGGTGATCCTGCAGCAGCCTTCACATCCTTTGTATAGGAGTTGTGACTATCACAACCCTATTAGGCGAGCAAATTTCTTAACTTTTTATATTCTTTTGCCACCAGAGAAGACCCTACTTTACGCTTCTTGTCTCTCCAGTTTCTCCATTTTTATTTACAAGGAAAAAAGCAGACATGTGCACAGCCCCATAGTAAAACATTGGTCCAAGTGCGATCCCATGTTTTGTCGGATTGCACTCGGACCGATAATTCAGTCGCCTGCACAAATCCTTAAGTGGATCAATCATGCCCAGGCAACTGTTTGGGTGTCGATGAGTTGGCATGGCAGCCGGGGGCATGTGATGTTGGCACACCTGTGAAGTCTAGACACAGGCTGGACTTGATAGGAGACCATGATTAGTTCTATATACTGTAATATCTAAAATTCTTATGCCTGCCCATTGTATCTGCTTCCAACACATTAACTGCAAAAACTGACTGTTTTCTTGCTGCCTTTTATATCTATCCCTTGACAGGTGCCAGTGTCACAAGACAATTAATGTTATTCACTACTCGTGTCAGTAGTTTTAATGTGATTTCTCGTTTGCTATTTCTGATTATTTCTGGTAACTCATGAACGTTTCTTTTTCATGAAAACCTTATTTCTATTGTACATTGTTTTCCAGCTTCCTCAGTGAAGGCAGCATTGCAAGCAATGGAGGTCTTCATAGTTGTTGCCATGGCTACATTTATAAATCTTTATTTTAATTAGTACTTTTATCTATATTTTGTTTGTAAAGAAAGAAAATATAGGCACCCTTGCTAAACTTTCCGATTCTCATTTAGCTTGTATGAATACTAGTATGTCCAATACATACTAAAAAACTGCAGTTACTAGTAAAAATACATACATGTCCTTGAACGTAGCCTTGGTAACAACAATGAAAACCTCCATTGTTTACATTGCCGACTCTTTTTAGACAACTGAAAAGTGATACACAATAGAAAGAAAGCTTATATTGCAAAGTTACATCTCTTTTATTTTGTGGCTTTATATCTAGCAGAGCTGAGTAAAAGAGAAGTTTTTGTTACATGTTTTATTGATATATTTACTATTGTTCCCGGCTTTTCAACTCCATAGAAGAAACAGAAAAAAAAATCATTAGCGTCTGTAAAAGTGGGACAAACCACTGCTTCATAGACAATGTAGAGGATCAAAGTCTGCTAAGGAAAAGTAATGTTCGTCATTTGAGGATTCTTATCCCCATTTCTTTTCCTAAATTGAGATAGTATGGGGCAAAGTCTTTCTTTGACACTGCTTTGTGCAAATACTCAGTGCTGTGTAAAAAGTGAATTTTCAGATTAACCACTGCCATTTTTTTTCACTTTCATCTTTTATCCCCATCTTCCAAGAGTCATACCCAGGCTTGGACTGGCCCACAGGAGAACAGGAGAATTCCCCGGTGGGCCCCTGTGCAAGAGTTGGCCACCACACTCTTATATGAGCAGTACTTGGCAGAGTATATATGATTCGCTATGTACAGACAAAGGCGGCATCTTATTTATTTTACAATCTACCCAGTTCATTCTTATATAAATTTGTGATTGAGGATAATATCACATTCGCATGTAGCTAAAAAGTGGGGTTCTGAAGTTGGCTACTGGTGGGTCCTTGGCACCCCTGTCTGACACTGGTCTCATACCATTATTTGTTTCTGTTGAAATGCCATCATTTAAAGGGAATTTTTCACCCAGTTTTTGATACGTCATCCGAAAGCAGCATGTTGTAGGAGCAGAGACCCTGACTTACACTTACTGAGCTGCTAAGTGTTGTTTTGATAAAGTCAATGTTTAATTTCCCAGGGGAGCATGCAAGACATTTAAGCCTCCTCATACTGGCGTTCCAGACCTGGCATGTTACTCTCCATAAGGAGAAAAATTACCTGTTAGATCCCAGTCTTAGACTCTCACCCAGCCAAATCAGATCTCATACTTTGCACTGACAAGAGGCAGTACCCCGAAACACAGTGCCTGCAAATTGAGATTTTGGTTTTGGCTATTATCCTAAGTCATGTGACAAGGCTCGTTAAAGGGTCGATATTGGCTGTTAGGATTGCTACTTTCAATAGTTGGCACTAGAGTTCAAATCCTTTTCCTCTCTGGAGACAATTTGCACATTTAATTTCCCAGAGAAGCATGCAAGGCATTTAAGTCTCCTCATACTGGCCTGTCAGACCTAGCATGTCACTCTCCATAAGAAGAAAACTTACTCCTTAGATCCTCCTTACTCCTTAGATAAGTAGGGTGACAGATATTCCATTACGCCTTCCACTTCCTCCTCACTTATATGCTTGCCAGTGGCAAAAAAGGCCAAGTGTGACCTGCATTTGGTGCTACTATTTCAGAGACAGTTGCTGCCAGCAGTTTTGGTGGTGTTGCTGCAGCTATCAGCTCCTACATTTTTTTCCATGATATGTTTTTGGTCTTTCGCTCTACCACATCTGTTGCCTGTGCCACTTATTGGTTTAACATACATTTTTTACATAAGTATAATTTAATTTATGTTAATAGACTTGTTTTACCACTGAGGAAAAATATTAAATTTACCAGAAATGCTAGGCAGAGTTTGTGATAGAAAAAAAGTATAACTCAACAACAGCCTGCACGTACAGTAATATAAGAGTGGCCTGTGGGTGTCTCTAACTTGACAATTTAATCAAACGTGGTAAAACACACCTGTACAGTTAAATGTCTTAATGCACTGTAATAATTTGTTATGAAATTTTAGGTTAACACACATTAATGGCCAAAAAGGACCGCCTTAGATTGCTTAAACAGACCAGAGTATAGTTGTGGGGTCTACAGTTGCCAAACTGAATTATTGAAATAGGTATGCAAAAAGTAAAACTTGTGTAACTGATAGAATTTTTTTTTGGTTTAAATTCTCCCTAAGTTGCTATGTAGTCATATGCATGGAAAGTACTTTGCAGAATCAGAAAGCAGTATTCTTGTGATGCCTACAAAATGCAAGTAGCAAAATAGTTGCCAAACCTTAACCTTTTTGTATTTTTTTTATTTTTCAGATTTTTTTATTATTTTAACTATCTACCCTTTCAACAAAAATGCAACTTAAGTTACATAACCCTAATATGCTAGATTCCAAAGTAACTACATTTCAGTTCATGGACAGAAGTTAAAATGCAACAACAGCCTACAGTTTGGTTGTGGGGTGTATGTTGTATGGTTGATAAGTTGGACAATTAAGAGAGGTATTCAAAAATCAAAATGTGACCTTTCTTTAAAAGATGAAAAAACACACCAGCCACATTCCTTTACAAAATGGGAAAAGGTTAAAAAAGCAAAGAAGATTCACATCCCCTAAGTGTGTGTGAATGGGTCTACTTTTGAATTATTTTATGGATGGTTGAAAAAAAATATACAGTACAGACCAAAAGTTTGGACACACCTTCTCATTTAAAGATTTTTCTGTATTTTCATGACTTTGAAAATTGTACATTCACACTGAAAGGCATCAAAACTATGAATTAACACATGTGGAATTATATACTTAACAAAAAAGTGTGAAACAACTGAAAATATGTCTTATATTCTAGGTTCTTCAAAGTAGCCACCTTTTGCTTTGATGACTGCTTTGCACACGCTTTGCATTCTCTTGATGAGCTTCAAGAGGTAGTCACCGGAAATGGTTTTCACTTCACAGGTGTGCCCTGTCAGGTTTAATAAGTGGGATTTCTTGCCTTATAAATGGGGTTGGGACCATCAGTTGTGTTGTGCAGAAGTCAGGTGGATACACAGCTGATAGTCCTACTGAATAGACTGTTAGAATTTGTATTATGGCAAGAAAAAAGCAGCTAACTAAAGAAAAACGAGTGGCCATCATTACTTTAAGAAATGAAGGTCAGTCAGTCCGAAAAATTATGCAAACTTTGAAAGTCAGGCAGCAACCAGAAGAGACTGGTTTGGGCTAAAGAACACAAGGAATGGACATTAGACCAGTGGAAATCTGTGCTTTGGTCTGATGAGTCCAAATTTGAGATCTTTGGTTCCAACCACCGTGTCTTTGTGCGACGCAGAAAAGGTGAATGGAGGAGGAGGTGAGATTGTGTGGGGGTGCTTTTCTGGTGACACTGTTGGGGATTTATTCAAAATTGAAGCCATACTAAACCATCATGGCTACACAGCATCTTGCAGCGGCATGCTATTCCATCTGGTTTGCGTTTAGTTGGACCATGATTTATTTTTCAACAGGACCATGACCCCAAACACACCTCCAGACTGTGTAAGGGCTATTTGACCAAGAAGGAGAGTGATGGGGTGCTACGCCAGATGACCTGGCCTCCACAGTCACCAGACCTGAACACAATTGAGATGGTTTGGGGTGAGCTGGACCGCAGAGTGAAGGCAAAAGGGCCAACAAGTGCTAAGCATCTCAGGGAACTCCTTCAAGATTGTTGGAAGACCATTTCTGGTGACTACCTCTTGAAGCTCATCAAGAGAATGCCAAGAGTATGCAAAGCAGTCATCAAAGCAAAAGGTAGCTACTTTGAAGAACCTAGAATATAAGACATATTTTCAGTTGTTTCACACTTTTTTGTTTAGTATATTGTTCCACATGCATTAATTCATAGTTTTGATGCCTTTCAGTGTGAATGTACAATTTTCAAAGTCATGAAAATACAGAAAAATCTTTAAAGGAGAAGGTGTGTCCAAACTTTTGGTCTGTACTGTATATTTTTTTACAACTCGTACACTTTGTGAGGTAGACAGTTGTGTTTAAATTTCTGACTTATGGAGATCCTTCTCTAGGTTGGGAAAAAAAATGACTTGCCCATCTTACAAAGCAGGAAGCACACTTTCATTGAGAGAACTATACAGCTACAGAACTTCCCAATGTCGCTTGATTCTTTGAATTAGTATTCACAGATTGGCAGTAGCACTGCCATTTTCAATCTGCTTGCACACTGAAGTAGTATTCCACTATCAGATTACATATTTTTATATCCCAATGTGGAATGAGCTGTGCGCTCTGACCTCGTATCTCTACACTATACAAGCATAAAATGACACTCCTTTGCTAGCCCCCATATTTTATACTTGCTCTGACAGCCTGAATTGGATATGCTAGAAAATGTTGATGTAATGGGTGCAGGGCACTGTGGGGAAGCTAGTCTGGTCGTGCCTGATGCCATTAGTCCACTCTCTGAGTCTTCAGCAGTGCCTGATATGGCACCAGGCATTTTTTCTTTTTTTTGGTTGATCCACATGAGTTCAATTGCAGAATGTTCAAATTCACGGTGACCTGCAAATTTCAGGAAATTGAACTAAAAGTGGATATGCTTATTTCTAGTTAGAATATGACACTATAGTGATGAGTGAATATGAAAAAATGTTGCTTCATGGAGTTGCTTAAATTTGTCCAGAAAATTTGCTTTACATTGTCTTTATTCAATGTGAATCGTATGTATATTTTTATGCTAAGCAGTCTCTCAGTAAATAATGAACATAGGTAAAAAAAAATGTAAAAAAAAATTTTCACCTGTTCCAGGGAGAGGAAATGATGGGAGCTGAGGAACAGCACAGCCGTCTGTTAGCTTACTGTTAGCTAGATTGTGACCACTGTGATAGGCTTATCACAATAATGACAGCTTTCCTCCCTACCCCAGCTGTAAGCTAATTGATAAGTCAAAGCTATTTTAGTACTGGTTGTACCAGTTTTATTTTACAGCATTGTTATAAAAAGGTAGTGATATAAAATAAGGTCTGTTATTAAGTGGGTTAATATAAAATACAATGGGCAGCCAAAAGGTGAGGGACTAGCGTGGCTGAGCAGTAGCTGCAGGAGGTGCAGCACGGTAGAGAGTTAATGCGGGGCAGGCAAGGAAATGCTTACAAGTTTAAGGCTAGCAACTGCAGCCCAGTATAGATGATATGATGGACAATGCATAGATGCCAGACAGAGTGTGGTCCATTGGCACTGGTGGTAGCAGAACAGTGCAGATGACAGTCAAGAACAGGCAGGCAGTCACTGACATCAGCCTTCAATGCATGAAAGTCGGTACTGATCCATGCCTGATTCATTTTGATAAGTGTTAGGCTTTCCAAGCTTGTGGCAGATAACCTAGTCCACTTTTCAGTGACAAATCCACCGTCAACACAGAATACTCTCTCTGACATAACACTGGAGTCTGGCCACGACAGTACTCCCATAGCAAACTTGGCCAGTTCTTTAATTTGTTGACCAAGAAATCCATGGGATTGGGGCTCAGGGTATCTGTCTGAGAAGGGACACAATCTAGGTACAACTGAACTTGACAATTCAGACATCTAGTCCATTATGTCAAATATACTGTAGATGTTGATTCTGCCTTGGATACTTGTTGCAGCCCTAACGCTGGTACAGGCAGGGTAACATTGCGTCTGTGTGGATCATAGAGGGTTATTCTGGTCAGTCGTGTGAGCGTTAAGCATTTGCTTGGAAATGTCACGTGTGTATCAGAGGTGACAGACAGTCGAATGCAGTTGCAGGAGATCTCTACGTTTGGAATTACAGACGTTTTCGCAGATGAGAGGCTGTCTCTAGGACCTAGCGGCTACCTCCCTCTGGTAATTAGCCCCCTGGCCTGGGAGGCATATATACCTGGTGGGTCTGAGAGAGAGGTGCCGGCTATATTCATTTCTACTTGTGAAGGCTTAGCTAGAGCAGTACTTCATCCTCTCTGGAGCTTGAGGCCGAGTTCGCATTTGTCTGGAGTCGCCTAAAGCTAAGCATTCTCCCCCTGTTTGCCTACTCTTGTTGTTTATAGAGTTTAGTGGAGATCAACTAGTGCTCATCTCCTCCCATCCCTAGCCTTAGCCATACGCCAGGGAAAGACAGGGCGAGGCACCCGTGCGACGATTGCTTAGGAGGCAATATAGGGACGGTAGTTGAGACAGGGTGACACTAGACCAGACTAGGAGGTCTGGACTTCCCTTCTTCCATAGTGTCTGAGCTCCCTTTCCCTCTTCGCTCTGTGTTGCACTCAGTCTTTCCCACACTTGGCATGACAGGAAAGAGATTTGCAGAGCAGGTAACAGTGCAACAGTGCTTATTCTGGTAGTAAACCAATTTGGACTCCCATTCAGAAGCTGGAAAAAAATCCCTCATTTTATTTTTATAGCTAGGGTCTAAAAGTGTGGCTATCCAATAGTCACCCATTTGTTTCATGTTAACAATTTGCCTGAACTCCCAAAAGCATTGCAGTATACAGCTTACCATGCCCGCCAGTATGGCCAAGGGCCCGTTGTGGTGGGTATGTCAAACTTTATACTGCAGTGGTTGTCATGATCAGGGGCGTGGTCACAGGCATTTTGTCTTGTCCTCGGCCTGTGCCAAGTATATGTCATCCTCCAATTCCACCTACTCCTCCTCTTCTTAATCCAAATCCTGCAGCATGTGAAATTAACCTTAACGATCCCCAACAGACACAGGGTGACGCTGAACAGTTTGGAATTGGTGTTTTTCCTACATCTCCTCTTGCATACTAGTCAGTGTATTTTCCAGCATTAATATTAGCAGGATTACAACGTTGATTCAACACGCCTTCCTGGGCTATTAATATCAGCCCCCAGCTGTCTGCCTAGCCTTTGCTAGCTATTAAAATAGGGGGGACCCCATGTCATTTTTTTGGGGGTCCCCCATTTTAATAGCTAGTAAAGGCTAGGTATTCAGCTGGGGGCTGATATTAGTAGCCTGGGAAGCTCCGTGGGTATTACCCCCTTCCCAGGCTTCAAACATCTGCCCCAGCCGTCTGCTTAACCTCCGCTAGATACTAAAATTACGGGGAAACCCACACCAATTTTTTTTTAAATAAATCCTTTATTTTAACACTAAATGACAAGTACAGTAACCAACACTGTCACTGTACTTATTATATATGTGACTGACATGTTTCTATCTATCTAATCTATATGTGATGCTCTATTCTTTCTGTTATAAATTGTAGGGTACCGGTGTGTGCCGCTGCTGAATTGCCGGCTTTTCTTGTTTCACTGTGAGCACTGTTCCCATCGATTTGGGCAATCACTGTAATGCCACAATCACCATGGCTGTGACATTACAGTGAGTGGCAGACAATCCCTGCCTGATTGGTGCTCTAAATAGCGCCAAACATGCAGGACGGGGACCCGAGCTCCTGCCCGAGCATCTCAAAAGTACTCGGCGAGCTCCGAGCATCTCGAGTACTGAGATGATCGGGTGAGCACCGAGCAGTGGCGAGCATGCTTGCTCATCACTACAGCATATTAAAAGCATTTGTAGCGTCGGCGTCCCTGCCTCCTGCTAGGCAGGGACTCTGTTCCCCTCACCTCTCCGCTCCGTGCCCGGCGTCCTCCTCCCGCTCTGCTGGCAGGGCGCGCTGCTTCCCGGCCACTGTGCTTAGGGCGCACGCGCGCTCCCCCTCTCTTAAAGGGGCCGCGTGCGCCATCCTAAGGAGTCCCCGGCCAATGGCCGGAGGACCTCACCATATATAAGGCACCTCCTCCAAAATGGAGGTGCCCGAGCAATGTTGTTGCATAGTCTATCACTCTGCTTCAGCCCTCAGGTCCCGTTACCAGTTTCCTGCCAGTTACCTACCAGTTACCTGCCAGTTACCTGCCAGTTACCTGCCAGATTCCTGCTTGATACCTGCCTGATACTTGTCTATCTACTTGCATTCCTGCGGTCCGACAGTCTGCCTACCAGCCCTGCCAGTCTGTCCATGGATCTGATTGCCCGCTCACCTGGGAGCGCTCATCTGCTACCTGCCTGCTAGCCTACCTGTAGGCTCTGACGTCACGTGCTGTGACCACCTGCCTGCCCAGAGTCTCTTACCCGCTCACCTGGGAGCGTCCGCCTGCTACCTGCCTGCTAGCCTACCTGGAGGCTCTGCCGTCACATGCTGTGACCACCTGCCTGCCCAGAGACTCTTACCCGCTCACCTGGGAGCGTCCGCCTGCTACCTGCCTGCTAGCCTACCTGGAGGCTCTGCCGTCACCCGCTGTGACCACCTGCCTGTCCAGAGACTCTTGCCCGCTCACCTGGGAGCGTCCGCCTGCTACCTGCCTGCTAGCCTACCTGGAGGCTCTGCCGTCACTTGCTGTGACCACCTGCCTGTCCAGAGACTCTTGCCCGTTCACCTGGGAACGTCCACCTGCTACCCGCCTGCTAGCCTATCTGGAGGCTTCGCCGTCACTTGCCGTGACCACCCGCCTGTTCCCGTCACTTGCCGTGACCTCCTGGCCCCTACCCAGAGACTGTCCCCGTCACTTGCCGTGACCTCCTGCCCTTCTACCCAGAGATTGTCCCCGTCATTTGCCGTGACCTCCTGCCCTTCTACCCAGAGACTGTCCCCGTCACTTGCCGTGACTACCTGCCCGCCTACCCTTTCAAGGACTGCCCCTTTGTATCGTAGCTCAGAGGTTCCACCTCCCAGACCCGTTACAGTTTGCTCGGGCCATGGAACCCGGTGGCTCCTAAGCTCCCTCGCTCTCGGACCTATGTCATGAACTGTCCCGTCAGAGGTCCCAACAGGAGTCCATCCTGAGTCATCTGCGGAATGTCAACTTTCGCCTGGACACTCTGACTGCTCCACCAGCAACCACCGTTAGTGTCATGACTCGCAGCCCGGCAGCGCCGCTGCCCACCAATACCATGGCATCCTGCCCCGGACCCCGTCTTTCTGCACCTCCTTGCTTCGGAGGCGACCCTGCTCAAGCTCGGGGCTTCATAAACCAGTGCACTCTGCACTTTGAACTCCTGTCCCACCAGTTTATCTCCGACTGGGCCAAAGTAGCCTTCATCATGTCCCATCTCACGGGGGAGGCACTGGCTTGGCTAAATGCTCTATGGGAGAGAGGAGACCCCCTGGTGTCCAACCTGCCAGCCTTTCTCACGGCTTTCCGGAAAGTCTTCGATGAACCCGGACGGAAGACCTCATCCGCATCATCTCTGCTACGCCTCCATCAAGGAAATCTCACCGTGGGCCAATATGCCATATGGTTCCGTACCCTTGCTTCGGAGCTGGCCTGGGATAACGACGCCCTGGTGTCTGTCTTTTGGGAGGGTCTGTCCGGCCGTATTAAAGATGAACTCGCCGGTCGGGACATACCTACCACTCTCGACGACTTAAAAACTCTTGCCACCCGGATTGACATCCGGTTCCAGGAACGCGCCAAAGAGGTCACCCATTAGAGGAGGTTTCCACGTCTAGCCCCTACCTTTCGGAAACCTGCAACTTCTCCTGCTACTCCCCAGGCGCACTCACCCGAGCCTATGCAGGTCGACCAGACCAAGATGGTCAAGACCCGTCAAGAGTTACGCCGAGCCGAGGGGAGCTGCTTCTACTGTGGCAGTAAGGAGCACCGGATCCGTTCCTGCCCGGAGAGGTAGGGAAACACCTGTGTCTAGGATCGCTCAGAGAGGTCGTCCTAGACAAGAGTAAACCCTCTCCATCTCTGATGCTGTCGGTCTCTATCATCTGCGGGGAGAACCGTTATTTTGAACTAGCCCAACTTGACTCTGGAGCTGCCGGAAATCTCATTTCTCAGTCCCTGGTAGAGAAATACCGCATTCCCACCAAACCTCTAGCTGTACCCTTGTCTGTCGCTGCCGTAGATGGGGGCCTCTTACCACATCCCATCCAACTCATCACCGAATCTATAACCCTGCAGGTGGGAATGCTGCACTCTGAGAGCATCTTCTTTCATGTTCTGCCTGGACTCTCTCACGCCCTCTTGCTAGGCCTACCTTGGCTTCAGAAACATGCACCCGTGCTTGATTGGCAGACCGGAGAAGTCCTTCGCTGGGGACAGGACTGCCATAAGACTTGTTTAGTTCCCGTCCATCCTGTCCGTCCTTCTCCTACCCCAGCCAATCTACCTGGTCTTCCGGTTCCCTATTGGTCTTTTGTGGACGTCTTTAATAAAAAGGAGGCAGAGACATTACCCCCTCATAGACCTTACGACTGCCCAATCGACCTTATGCCCGGCGCTACTCCTCCCCGTGGGCGTATTTACCCTTTGTCCGCTGCTGAGACCTGGTCCATGTCTGAATATATTGAGGAGAATCTGGCCCGGGGATTTATCCGGAAATCGACCTCCCCGGCGGGAGCAGGCTTCTTCTTCGTCAAAAAGAAGGACGGCTCACTCCGTCCCTGTATAGACTATAGAGGCCTTAACCAGATCACGGTGAAGAATAAATACCCCCTTCCGCTCATTCCGGAATTATTTGACCGTCTGAGGGGGGCTAGAATCTTCACCAAGCTGGACCTCCATGGGGCGTATAACCTGATCCGTATCCATCAGGGGGATGAATGGAAGACGGCATTCAACACCCGGGACGGCCACTATGAATATCTGGTAATGCCCTTCGGTCTCTGTAACGCTCCCGCCGTCTTTCAAGAGTTGGTCAATGACATCTTCCGGGACCTTCTCTACTCCTGCGTAGTGGTGTACCTGGATGACATC
Source organism: Phyllobates terribilis (assembly GCF_046119375.1). Classification (NCBI taxonomy): domain Eukaryota; kingdom Metazoa; phylum Chordata; class Amphibia; order Anura; family Dendrobatidae; genus Phyllobates; species Phyllobates terribilis. The sequence goes on from NW_027362764.1 coordinate 461,505,214, forward strand.
TTGGTCTTCTCTCCGGATCTTCTCACTCACCGGAGAGATGTTCATCAGGTCCTGCTCAGGCTCAGGCAGAACCACCTCTACGCTAAATATGAGAAGTGCCTCTTTGAGCAGACCTCGCTTCCATTCTTGGGCTACATAATCTCTCAGACTGGCCTACGAATGGATCCTAAGAAACTGTCTGCCATCCAGAAGTGGCCCCGACCAGAGGGGTTGAAGGCTATTCAGCGGTTCCTGGGCTTCGCCAACTACTACCGCCTCTTCATACCGCACTTCTCTTCCCGGACTGCCCCAATCTCTGCGCTCACCCGTAAGGGCACTAATCCCAGAGAATGGCCACCCGAAGCAGAGGAAGCCTTTCTTTCCTTAAAACAGGCTTTCTCTTCCGCCCCGGTGCTGCATCGTCCGGACGGCAACAAACAATTCTTCCTGGAAGTGGACGCCTCCTCCTCTGGAGCCGGAGCGGTTCTTACCCAAAAGTCGTCTTACGGAAGAATGGTAACTTGCGGCTTCTTCTCCAAACTCTTCTCCCCTTCTGAGCGCAATTATTCTATAGGAGACCGAGAGTTATTGGCCATTAAGCTGGCACTGGAGGAGTGGCGTTACCTGCTCGAGGGGGCTCTTCACCCGGTAATTATTTACACGGACCACAAGAACTTGGCTTACCTCCAGAGCACCCAGAGACTTAACCCGCGCCAAGCCCGGTGGTCCTTGTTTTTTGCCCGCTTTGATTTCGTTCTTCATTTTCGCCCGGCAGACAAAAACATCAAAGCTGACGCCTTGTCCCGATCCTTCCTGGTGTCTGATCTAGAGGAGGAGCCTAAGCACATCATTGATCCCGCCAGAGTAATGCAGGTGGCCCCCGTGAATCTAAATCGTCTCCCTCCCGGTAAGACGTTCGTAACAGTACCTGATCGGAAGAAGATCCTACACTGGGGTCACTCGTCTAAGCTAGCTGGCCACGCCGGTCAGAAAAAGACCCTCCAGCTTATTACCCGGCATTACTGGTGGCCTACCCTGCACAAGGACGTAATAGACTTTGTTTCAGCCTGTGTGTCCTGCGCCCGCAACAAGGTTCCGAGACATCTGCCAGCCGCTCGCCTCCTTCCTCTTCCTGTACCTGCTGCCCCGTGGCGGCATATAGCTATGGACTTTATAACGGATCTCCCTGTCTCTGCCAGTTGTACGGTCATTTGGGTGGTCGCTGACCGCTTTTCCAAGATGGCTCACTTCATTCCCCTGCCGGGCCTCCCGTCTGCACCCGAGCTGTCTAAAGACTTTATCGGCCACATCTTCCGTCTCCATGGCCTGCCCCTCCACATCGTTTCGGATCGTGGGGATCAGTTTACCTCACGCTTCTGGAGAGCCACATGTAAGCTGCTGGACGTCACCCTGGACTTCTCCTCTGCTTACCACCCACAGTCCAATGGTCAAGTGGAGCGGATCAATCAGATCCTGACCAGTTACCTCCGGCACTTTGTTAATGCCCACCATTCGGACTGGGTGGATCTCCTACCATGGGCCGAGTTCTCTTACAATAATCACGAGAGCGAATCTTCCTCCAAATCCCCGTTTTTTGTAGTCTCCGGTCAGCATCCTCGGATCTCATTTCCCGTCTCCACCTCGGTGGACAATCCAGCTGCGGAATCTCTTGTTAGCGAATTCTCCTCCATTTGGGAGAGTACCCGATCCGGACTCCTTCAGTCGTCCGAGCGGATGAAAAAACACGCTGACAAAAAACGCCTGGATCCTCCACAATTCCGTCCTGGAGATAAAGTCTGGCTCTCGTCCAAGTATGTCCGGCTTAAGATTCCTTCCTACAAGTTAGGGCCTCGGTTCATCGGCCCACTGGAAGTTATCAAACAAATTAACCCAGTGGCCTATAAATTGAAACTCCCGGCCAACTTGCGGATCCCTAACTCCTTCCATGTATCTCTCCTCAAACCCGTGGTACTTAACTCTTTTTCCAAGTCTACAGTAGAGATGAGCGGTGTTCGACTAGAACTGTTCGCCAATCTCAAATTCGAGCTGTTTTGGGCGGTGTTTGAGTTGTTCGACGAACCCGAACGATTTGCAAAAAATTCGGCTGTTCGAGGTTATGTTCGATAACTGTTCGTGCACCAAAAGCGTGTCCTGCATGTCTGGTGCTATTTAGAGCACCAATCATGCAGGGCTTGTCTGCCACTCACTGTAATGCCACAGCCATGGTGGTTGTGGCATTACAGTGATTGCCCAAATCGATGGGAACAGTGCCAACAGTGAAACATGAAAAGCCGGCAATTCAGCAGCGGCATACACCGGTACCCGACAATTTAGAACCGAAAGAATAGAGCTTCACACATAGATTAGATAGATATAAACATGTCAGCCACATATATACGAAGTACAGTGAATGTGCTGCTTACTGTACTTGTCATTTAGCGTAAAGGATTTATCAAAAAAAATAATAGTATTTTCATGCACCGTCTCTTTAAAAAAGCCGGCCGGCAATTCAGCAGCGGTACCCGACAATTTAGAGTAGAAGGAATAGAGAATCAGACATAGATTAGATAGATAGAAACATGTCAGTCACATATATATGAAGTACAGTGACAGTGTTGCTTACTGTACTTGTCATTTAGTGTAAAGGATTTATTAAAAAAAATAATAGTGTTTTCATGCACCGTCTCTTTAAGAAAGCCGGCCGGCAATTCAGCATCTGTACCCGACAATTTATAACAGACAGAATAGAGCTTCACACATAGATTAGATAGATAGAAACATGTCAGTCACATATATATGAAGTACAGTGATAGTGTTGGTTACTGTACTTGTCATTTAGTATTAAAATAAAGGATTTATTATTAAAAAAGTTGGCATGGGGTTCCCCTTAATTTTAGGCTCTAGCGGAGGTTAAGCAGACAGCTGGGGCAGATGTTTGAAGCCTGGGAAGGGGGTAATACCCACGGAGCTTCCCAGGCTACTAATATGAGCCCCCAGCTGAATACATAGCCTTTACTAGCTATTAAAATGGGGGACCCCCCCAAAAAAATGACGTGGGGTCCCCCCTAATTTAATAGCTATCAAAGGCTAGGCAGACAGCTGGGGGCTGATATTAATAGCCCAGGAAGGGAGCCATGAATATTGGCCCCCTCCCAGGCTAGAAACACCAGCCGTCAGCCGCCCCAGAAATAGCGCATTCATAGGATGCGCCAATTCTGGCACTTAGCCTCGCTCTTCCACGCTGCCCTGGTGCGGTGGCAGGGGGTAATAGGGCTGGGGTTGATGTCAGCTTATAATGCCAGCTGACATCAAGCCCAGGTTAGTAATGGAGAGGCGTCTATAAGACACCCCCATTACTAACCCCATAGTCAAAGTTAAAAAAAACACAAACACCCAGAATAAAGTCCTTTAATTGAAATAAAGACACAATTCTTTATTGTTCTAAATTAAACCATACTTACCATCACACCCATTCCAGCTGAAGCCAATGTCTTCTGCAATAAAAGTAAAATAATAAAGCAACCTCATCCTTACCTTTCCATGGTTCCCACGACAGCTTCAGCTCTGCTACATCGAGATGACAGGCTGGACCGCAGCAGAACGCCGCCATCCAGCCTGTCATCCCGCAGACACTGAGAAGAGCAGGCATGCTTGCGCTCCACATTGTCTCTCTGTGACGGCATAAAGATGAGCCGAGGTCATGTCCAATGAACTCGGCTCACCTCATGCACGTCACTTACAGCGTGGGAGAATTCTCACGCTGAAGCGCTGAGTGCAGGAGAATTTTCCCACGCTGTCAGTGAGGTGCATGAGGTGAGCTGAGTTCATTGGACATGAGCTCACCTCATGCACGTCACTGACAGCGTGGGAGAATTCTCCTGCACTCAGCGCTTCCCTGGAATCCGCAGCGCAGGGAGGCCCAAGCTTTCTGGGCCACCCCCGCTGCATATTGCAGTCCGCAGCCACCCCGGAAAATGGCGCGTTCATAGAAGCGCCATCTTCTGGCGCTATACCCAACTCATCCAGGGCCCTGATGCGGTGGCTCACTGGGTAATAAAGGGCTTAGGGCCAGCTTGGCATTATCAGCTGGCCCTAAGCCCAAAATTCATGGGGTCACGCCAATATTAGACATGACCACCATGAATTTCTAGTAAAGTATTTAAAAAAAACACAACACCCAGAAAAAAGTCCTTTAATTGAAATAAACACACAATTCTTTATTGTTCTAAATTAAACCATACTTACTGTCACGCCCATTCCAGCTGAAGCCAACGATCTCCTGAAATAAAAGAAAAATAATAAAGCAACATCATCCTTACCTTTCCATGACAGCTTCAGCTCTGCTACATCGAGATGACAGGCTGGACCGCAGCAGAACGCTGCCATCCAGCCTGTCATCCTGCAGACACTGAGAAGCGCATGCTTGCTTGCGCTCCACAGTGTCTCTCTGTGAGGGCATCCAGATGAGCCGAGTTAATGTCCAATGAACTCGGCTCACCTCATGCACGTCACTGACAGCGTGGGAAAATTCTCCTGCACTCAGCGCTTCAGCGTGGGAGAATTCTCACACTGAAGCGCTGAGTGCAGGAGAATTCTCCCACGCTGTCAGTGACGTGCAGGAGGTGAGCTGAGTTCATTGGACATGAGCTCACCTTATGCACGTCACTGACAGCGTGGGAAAATTCTCTTGCACTCAGCGCTTCAGCGTGGGAGAATTCTCACGCTGAAGCGCTGAGTGCAGGAGAATTCTCCCACGCTGTCAGTGACGTGCAGGAGGTGAGCTGAGTTCATTGGACATGAGCTCACCTTATGCACGTCACTGACAGCGTGGGAGAATTCTCCTGCACTCAACGCTTCAGCGTGAGAATTTTCCCACGCTGTCAGTGACGTGCATGAGGTGCGCCGAGTTCATTGGACATGAACTCGTCTCATCTTTATGCCGTCACAGCCAGACACTGCAGAGCGCAAGCCTGCCTGCGCTTCTCAGTGTCTGCGGGATGACAGGCTGGATGGCAGCGTTCTGCTGCGGTCCAGCCTGTCATCTCGATGTAGCAGAGCTGAAGCTGTCGTGGGAACCATGGAAAGGTAAGGATGATGTTGCTTTATTATTTTTCTTTTATTGCAGGAGATCGTTGGCTTCAGCTGGAATGGGCGTGATGGTAAGTATGGTTTAATTTAGAACAATAAAGGATTGTGTCTTTATTTCAATTAAAGGACTTTATTCTGGGTGTTTGTGTTTTCTTTTAACTTTGACTATGGGGTTAGTAATGGGGGTGTCTTATAGACGCCTCTCCATTACTAACCTGGGCTTGATGTCAGCTGGCATTATAAGCTGACATCAACCCCAGCCCTATTACCCCCTGCCACCGCTACAGGGCAGCGTGGAAGAGCGAGGCTAAGTGCCAGAATTGGCGCATCCTATGAATGCGCCATTTCTGGGGCGGCTGACGGCTGGTGTTTCTTGCCTGGGAGGGGGCCAATATTTATGGTTCCCTTCCTGGGCTATTAATATCAGCCCCCAGCTGTCTGCCTAGCCTTTGCTAGCTATTAAATTAGGGGGGGGACCCCACGTCATTTATTGGGGGGGGTCCCCCATTTTAATAGCTAGTAAAGGCTATGTATTCAGCTGGGGGCTCATATTAGTAGCCTGGGAAGCTCCGTGGGTATTACCCCCTTCCCAGGCTTCAAACATCTGCCCCAGCTGTCTGCTTAACCTCCGCTAGAGACTAAAATTAAGGGGAAACCCACGCCAATTTTTTTTAATAATAAATCCTTTATTTTAATACTAAATGACAAGTACAGTAACCAACACTATCACTGTACTTCATATATATGTGACTGACATGTTTCTATCTATCTAATCTATGTGTGAAGCTCTATTCTGTCTGTTATAAATTGTCGGGTACAGATGCTGAATTGCCGGCCGGCTTTTTTAAAGAGACAGTGCATGAAAACACTATTATATTTTTTAATAAATCCTTTACACTAAATGACAAGTACAGTAAGCAACACTGTCACTGTACTTCATATATATGTGACTGACATGTTTCTATCTATCTAATCTATGTGTGAGGCTCTATTCCTTCTTGTCTAAATTGTCGGGTACCGGTGTATGCCACTGCTGAATTGCCGGCCGGCTTTTTTAAAGAAAGCGTCTTCTGAGCAGTTTGTCAGCTTTTGGACACCTTTGAAGGTGTTTTCTATGTGTTTCTATTTGTTTTTGTTTGCCTGCCATTGGTTTTAACGGTGTTCGACGGTGTTCTAAGGTGTTCGACGAACAGTTCGACGAACAGTTCCTCGAACATCCCGGTGTTCGACAAACCGAACCGAACCCGAACACTACGGGGGTGGCTCAACACTAGTCTACAGGTACGCCTCCTGCTCCGGTTTCCGCTGAAAACGAGTTTGAGGTAGAGAACATTCTGGCCACCAAAAGGGTAAGAGGAAAGACCTTTTTTCTAGTGGATTGGAAGGGGTTTGGTCCTGAGGAGAGAACTTGGGAGCCCCGGGAGAACATCCATGCCCCGCTCATCCTTGATAAATTTCTGTCTGGCCTAAAAAAGGGGGGGCCTAAAGGGGGGGTTACTGCAGCGTCGGCGTCCCTGCCTCCTGCTAGGCAGGGACGCTGTTCCCCTCACCTCTCCGCTCCGTGCCCGACGTCCTCCTCCCGCTCTGCTGGCAGCGCGCGCTGCTTCCCGGCCACCGTGCTTAGGGCGCACGCGTGCGCGCTCCCCCTCTCTTAAAGGGGCCACGCGCGCCGTTCTAAGGAGTCCCCGGCCAATGGCCGGAGGACCTCACCATATATAAGGCACCTCCTCCAAAATGGAGGTGCCCGAGCAATGTTGTTGCATAGTCTATCACTCTGCTTCAGCCCTCAGGTCCCGTTACCAGTTACCTGCCAGTTACCTACCAGTTACCTGCCAGTTACCTGCCAGTTACCTGCCAGATTCCTGCTTGATACCTGCCTGATACTTATCTATCTACTTGCATTCCTGCGGTCCGACAGTCTGCCTACCAGCCCTGCCAGTCTGTCTATGGATCTGATTGCCCGCTCACCTGGGAGCGCTCATCTGCTACCTGCCTGCTAGCCTACCTGGAGGCTCTGCCGTCATGTGTTGTGACCACCTGCCTGCCCAGAGACTCTTACCCGCTCACCTGGGAGCGTCAGCCTGCTACCTGCCTGCTAGCCTACCTGGAGGCTCTGCCGTCACGTGCTGTGACCACCTGCCTGCCCAGAGACTCTTACCCGCTCACCTGGCAGCGTCCGCCTGCTACCTGCCTGCTAGCCTACCTGGAGGCTCTGCCGTCACGTGCTGTGACCACCTGCCTGTCCAGAGACTCTTACCCGCTCACCTGGGAGCGTCCGCCTGCTACCTGCCTGCTAGCCTACCTGGAGGCCCTGCCGTCACCCGCTGTGACCAACTGCCTGTCCAGAGACTCTTGCCCGCTCCCTGGGAGCGGCCGCCTACTACCTGCCTGCTAGCCTACATGGAGGCTCTGCCGTCACTTGCTGTGACCACCTGCCTGTCCAAAGACTCTTGCCCGCTCGCCTGGGAACGTCCACCTGCTACCCGCCTGCTAGCCTATCTGGAGGCTTCGCCGTCACTTGCCGTGACCACCCGCCTGTCAAGAGACTGTTCCCGTCACTTGCCGTGACCTCCTGCCCCCCTACCCAGAGACTGTCCCCGTCACTTGCCGTGACCTCCTGCACTTCTACCCAGAGACTGTCCCCGTCATTTGCCGTGACCTCCTGCCCTTCTACCCAGAGACTGTCCCCGTCACTTGCCGTGACTACTTGCCCGCCTACCCTGGGAGCCACCCGCTTCCTTACAAGGACTGCCCCTTTGTATCGTAGCTCGGAGGTTCCACCTCCCAGACCCGTTACAGCATTATTCCCATTATTGGGGAGTGGGTCTCCCATAGTCTTTGCCTATGCCTTCCAAGCAAAAGCTGCCAAAAATTAGGACGGAGGAACTTGCAATGCCCCTTACAAGAGCCATGCAGTACAGCATATTAAAAACATTATTCCCATTATTGGGGAGTGGGTCTCCCATAGTCTTTGCCTATGCCTTCCAAGCAAAAGCTGCCAAAAATTAGGACGGAGGAACTGGCAAGGCCCCTTACAAGAGCCATGCAGTACAGCATATTAAAAACATTATTCCCATTATTGGGGAGTGGGTCTCCCATAGTCTTTGCCTATGCCTTCCAAGCAAAAGCTGCCAAAAATTAGGACGGAGGAACTTGCAATGCTGGCAACACGGACCACAGTCACCCTGGTGGTATAGTGGTGGTGTAGGCTGAGGATAAGGAGAATAGCAAAAAACAGCCGAAATGAGGAAGCGTATACCCATGTGTGCGTGTGAAGCGGTGCATGGGAATACACCTCCCGAAATAACACAGTGGATTTGACTTTATGTTACTCTGCTGTCATTTGGTGGTGATGAGAAGTCTGGCCCAATCCAGCCCTTGTTCATTTTGATAAGGGTCAGCTTGTCAGCATTGTCAGTTGACAGGCGAGTGCGCTTATCAGTTATAATTCCCACAGCAGCACTAAAAACACGCTCCGATAACACGATAGCGGCAGGGCAGGCCAGGACCTCCAAGGCGTACAGAGTGAGTTCATTCCAAGTGTCCAGCTTGGATACCCAATAATTAAAAGGCACAGAGGAATCACAGAGGACACTGGTACGGTTGGCAAGGTACTCTCTCACCATCTTTTGAAACTTTCCACTCCTTGTGAGAGTACCCCGTGCCTCAGGGCCTGTAAGCTGGGAAGGTCTCAAAAAGCTGTCCCAGAATGTTGACAGTGTTCCTCTGCCTCTGCTGGATTGGAGTTGCGTCTCTCTCGCCTGTACGCCTTGGTTGAGCAACGAACTGTGACCTCTGCCGCAAGCGTGTTCAGATGGGAATTTTTGAACAGTTCTGCAGCAAGGGCCTTCTGGTACTGCCCCATTTTTGTAGACCTCTCCACCTCAGGAATAAGAAAGTGAAAGTTCTCCTTGTAGCGGGAGTCTAAAAGTGTCACCAACCAGTAATGACTGTCACCCAACATTTTGACAATGCGAGGGTCACGGTTAAGGCAGCGTAACATAAAGTCAGCCATGCGTGCCAGACTGGTAACGGGCAAGACTTCCGTGTCCTCACCAAGATGACAACTGACCATGCTCTCCTCCTCCTCCTCTTCCCCCCTGTCCTCAGGCCACCCATGCTGAACCGACGGTATGACAGTTGTACAGGCACTACCGTCTACAGCGCATGATACCAGCTCCTGTTCTTCCTCCTCCTCCTCCTCCTCCTCTCCCTCATTGTCCCCCAATGCACGTTGGGATGAGATGAGGCTGGGCTGTGTGTATTTGCCCGCTACGGCTTCTTGATCCATCTCATCATACTCTGGCTGCAATGCCTTCTCTTCAATTCTCTGCAGAGAGTGTTGCAAAAGACAGACAAGTGGGATGCTGACGCTAATGATGGGGTCATAGCCACTCATCATCTTGGTGGACTCCTCAAAGTTTGTCAGGATGGTACATATGTCAGACATCGAGGTCCACTCCTGAGGTCTTATGTGTGGAGTCTGACCTGAATATCGACGGCCTTGTTGCAGCTGGTACTCCACAACTGCTCTCTTCTCCTCACAAATCCTTTGCAACATGTGGAGGGTAAATTTCCAACGTGGGGGACATCACGCACCAGTCGGTGTGCCGGAAGCTGCAAACGGTGCTGCAACACAGCAAGGGCGGCGGAAGCTGTAGCTGACTTGCGAAAATGAGCTGACAAGCGGTGTACTTTGACGAGCAGATCTGGCAACTTGGGGTATGATTAAGAAACCGCTGAACCACGAGGTTAAGCACATGAGCCAGGCATGGTACGTGTGTGATCTCGCCTCACCTCAGAGCCGCCACCAGGTTACGGCCATTGTCACACACGACCATGCCTGGATGTAGGTTCAGCGGTCTCAGCCACAGATCTGCCTGCTCTTTCACAGCTGTCCACAACTCACAAGCAGTGTGAGGTTTATCACCTAAGCTTATGAGTTTCAGCACAGCCTGTTGCCGCTTGGCTGATGCATTACTGCAGTTCTTCCAGTTTGTAGCTGATGTGGTGATATCTGAGATGGAGGCTGAACATGAGGAGGAGGATGATGCGCAGGAGCTGTACACTGTGGGGGCAACCCTGACTGACATAGGGCCCGCAATCCTCGGTGTGGGGAGGATGTGTTCCATTCCAAGGTCCGACTGGGTCCCGGCTTCCACAATGTTTACCCAGTGTGCCGTCAGGGAGATGTACCGTCCCTGGTCACAAGCACTTGTCCACTTGTCTGTTGTCAGGTGGACTCTCCCTGTAACTGCGTTCTTGAGGGCATGGCAGATGTTTTGGGACACGTGCTTGTGTAGTGCGGGGATGGCACACCGGGCAAAATAGTGTTGGCTGGGGACCGAGTACCGAGGGACGGCCACCGCCATAAGGTTGCGGAAGGATTCCGTCTCCACCAGCCTGAAAGGCAGCATTTCCAATGCAAGCAGTCGTGAAATGTGCGAATTTATGACTGTGGCCTGTGGGGTGTTAGCTGCGAATTTGCGCTTTCGTTCAAAGGTCTGGGATATGGACAATTGAACGCTGCGGTGGGACGTGGACGTGGACGTTGATGCTGTTTCTTGAGGAACTGCCATAACAAGTGAAGACTGAGAGGAGGAGGCATCTTTGTATGCAGTATAGACAGGGGATTGCCTTGCATGCACAACAGGGGGTTCTCTTACACGCACAACAGCGCAAGAAGCAGTGGTAACACCCGATGACACTGGTCGTGGACCCTGGGGTTCGCCCCACAAAGTCGGGTGCTTTGCTGACATGTGCCTGATCATGCTGGTGGTGGTCAGGCTGGTAGTTTTGTCACACCTGCTGATGCTGGCCTGGCAGGTGGTACAAATGGCCTTTTTGGGGTTATCAGCAGAGTCTTTAAAAAAATTCCAGACTCTGGAAGACCTACTGGTTGTACTGGCAACGTCCCTCGTGTTGGTGTAACGGGAAACGGTTGCCCGCCTTCTGTCTGCGGCCACCACACTGCTTCTTCCTGCCTGTTGGGGTCTCTGCCTCCCTCCCCCTGTGTGCTGCTGGCCTCGCTCTGCGTGTCCTCCTGCCACGTTGGGTCAGTTACTAGATCATCCACCACCTCCTCCTCTTCCACTTCCGCACCACGGTCCTCCTCCTCACTTCGTGGCAATTGTGTCTCATCATCGTCCATCTCTTGTGACAAATTGCCAGAGTCGCCTTCCTGTGGCCGTGGGTGTTCAAATATTTGGCCATCGCTACATAGGATCTCCTCTTCCACCACTTCAAGCGGAGCAGGCGAGTGGCCCAAATATGGAAATGGACCAGTGAACAGCTCTTCAGAGTGTCCAACTGTGGGATCAGTTGCTGTCTGACAACACTCGGCATGGTGGGAGGAAGGAGCATCAGGGTGAGGAGGAGTATGCGGTCGAGACTCACGGCTACTAACACTTGACCGTGTGGAAGACAGTTCGGAGGTGGTGGTGCCCAGGTGACTGGAAGTATTCAATTAATAACCTGTTCACACTGATCAGTTCGCAATAGTTGTGTTGTTGTGTGCTTCCCTAGTAATTCGGTCAAGAACTGGGAGCGAGAAGATGTGGCTGTTGGTTGTGGCACATTTTCACCTTGGCCACGGCTCCATCCTCTGCACGCACCATCACCAGAACGTCCAGTTCCACGTCCCTTGCCACGTGCCTTGCCCATTGTAAATGAAGTAAAATAGCTTACACTCGTACTATCAAAGGCAAAAGGGTAATAAAAAGGAGATTAGAACCGTGGAAGAGGAAAACCACAGTTCTATTTCTCTGGCCTATACCAGAATCTTTTAAACATATATATTTGTGTCTGAACAGTCAGCGAGACACTCAAAATGTTTTTTTTTATGGAAAAAAGGCAAAAAAGTGGATAATACAGAGATTTGAACCATGGAACTGCAAAACCACAGTTCTATTTATCTGGCCGAAACCAGACTGTTTTAAACAGATATATTTGTGTCTGAACACTCACAGGCACACTCAATTTTTTTTTTTTTTTTTGGGGGGGGGGAAATACCAAAAGGTTAATAAGACGGGTATTTGTACAGTCTGACTGGGGAAAAAAAAAAAAGAGGATTTAGATGAAAAAAAAGGATTTTTCCTGGCCCCTGAGACCTCGGGCTAAGTCTAGCAATTTGATAAGCAGCACACAGGACTGTAATGCAGTGTTTGTTGGTATAACCACTGCATCTCCTGTACAGCCTGCCTCCCTGCCTGCCTGATATCTGGGATGGATATTAGTCCTCAGAAGGACTGTTTGTTTGATTTTTCAGGCTTTAGAGACCCTACATTACCTATTTCGCAGTATAAATCTCTCCCTAGCTCAGCAGCACTCTCCCTAAACTCTCTGATCCGGAGAGACTGTGTCCAAGATGGCGGCGCCCAGTTTTAATTACTCGAGGTGAGGCCAGCCAATCACTGTAATGCCCTCAACCAACATGGCTGTGGCATTATAGTGACTGGCTGGCAATCCCTGCATGTTCATTGGCTCTGTAAAGAGCCAATGAACATGCAGGGCAGAGACCCGAGCTCCTGCCCAAGTAATCCGAAAATGCTCGGTGCTCGCCGAGCATCCCAAGTAGTGAGATGCTTGGGCGAGTACCGAGCAGTGTCGAGCATGCTCGCTCAACACTACTCACCACCTGTTCCAGATGCAGTAGAGCATCGCTGCCACTGAAAATATTCATCCAGTGAGCTGTGAAACTTATGTATTGTCTCAAGCCATAGGCATGGGACAACAGCATGTGTAGCATTACCTTCTTCACAGTTGACCACTGGAAATGCTAATTTGACTCCAGAGAATATTTTAATGCATGGCAACTGCGCTGTGTTTCACCGATGCTAGCAACTTCTTACTCTGATTACCTCAACTCCTCGTTATCCCTGCCTAATTCCCAGCTTTTTTCCTACCCTTTTTGGGTTCATCATCATCCATCATTCAACTGACAGGTATATTTGTTTGTAAAATGGCCAGCGCTCTTTGCCTTACCCCACCTTCACCTTGTGCCCACCATGAGGTTTGTCATGGAACAGCGTGGTACTACCATGCACAGTGTCCCTAACTTCTTGGCTCAAAGAGCTTGCAGCACAAATTGGCATCAGAATTGTGTTGTCCATCTCCTCCGGGACAATGTCTTTAGAGAACAAAAGCGGACTGTCCATGCCTTCCAAAATATCAACTGGAAGACGTTTTCTGTTGTAGTGTGTTCCTTAGCTCCCAGGGTGCTGTGGGTTAGGGTAATTTGGGGCAGAATAAAAGCAAGGGTCATTAACCTAATGGAAATTTCTCTCCACACAACAAAAGCACACTTTGGTAGGTAAACACTTGTGTCTGGTGCTGTTGCTGCTGTATATCACTGATGTATTAATTCACAGTCACACACTGAGTGGTGATGATGAGACTGCTACATAAGATTACTGTATATCATCTGCCTGAATCATGGATTTCTTTTCACAGACTAAGACTATCACTCCCATTTTCAATCTAGTACACCAGCACTGGAGTAGTACACAACAATCACATCAGGCCTATTTCTATCACTATGCTGTGTGCTCTGAGTGATCCTATCCCTACACAGAAAATGCATAAAATAGTATTATTAGGCTGGCTTATGTGTTTAAACTGCCTGTGAAAGCCCTTCTGATTGACTGTTGAACACCATGTGATCGGATCACTGCAGGACATTAAGAGGAAGGCCGCACTGCTGCGCCAGACATCATTTTAAAAAACGCATCCTCCCTGTCCCAGTGCTGAGTCTCCACCTCTGTTCTCTTACCTGTTATGGTCTGCAGTGCAGACATCATGTCAACAGCATCGCAGCCAATCAGTGAGTTCAGGGGCTCTAAGCAGCATGTGCTATCAACTCGGGCAGAGCATGACTGGCTACAGCACTGCTGATGTGACATCAGCACTGCAGACAATAACAGACACCAAGAACAAACTGTTGCTGGTGTACAATTTCGGAAAACCCCTCTGGGGGTTTAATTGCATTTTCTGTGATTTATATAGCCCAATCTCACAGCTAAAAGGAGCCACTTTTAAAATACCAATATATTTGGAAGTAAGGCTTTAAGGAGCCCGTTAATAATTATTGATGTACTGTAATATAGGAACTTGTGCGAAAAGAAAAAAAAATACAATATTTTGAAGTAATTCGACAATGATATTTACTCCTGTGTTACAGCATTGAAGCTAACCACTGTGTACGTCCCAAGGAGATAAAGTCAAACTGTTTGCTTAGAGTTGATTAGATCTGCTGTGTTCTTAGTGAATGATATATGACTATTATCTGCTTAGACTCTGCATAAATAAATAAATACATAATATCAGATGCTTAGATGGATAACAGACATTGCTCTGAGGGTGAACTTGGAGTGCAGCAAGGAACGACAGAAAAGCCAAAGTCTGAAACAAACAGGAAAGCGAACTATTCATTGTGGTCCTGAGTGAATTCGATTAATAGTTTTATGTGTCAGGAATGATTGTACATATCATCTAGAATCAGAGTGTTTAGCTCCTTTGTGCTTTATATTTTCTGTGAGACCTTGGCAGTGAGAAAACTGCTTGTGAAGGATTGTCGGTTTCTAGCCAGTGCAGGCAAGTATTCCCCGTCAGGAATGGTAATACAGGCAGACAAGTGCACATTAATTTTAGATTATTCATTCTGACAAGGATGTTGATGTGGTGTTTTTTTGCATTTGTTGGTTTAGGCAGACACAGAAGGGAGCTTTAAGGCATGAATACAGTCAAAACTTTTTATCCCTCTTGCCTGTTTCCAAAGAAGGGGTTTTACTTGATAAATGGTCCTTTAATATGCACTCTCAGTCATCTTATCAGCAGAAATAAAAAGATTGTGTTCAGAGCCCCAGCAGTACCAATGTAGCCATGGTGATTTTATCCACACCAAGCTGGGGTGGCAAAAAGTGCCATGAAAATGAAGCTCAATAATGCAGGAATTCATTTAAAGAATATATGAAGGAGTTGAGACAAGCTGTCAACAACCTGGCAAGACACCAGAGAGAATCAGTGTGACCTTTCTGCAGACCATTTAACACGACTTGTGGTATACATGCAAAAGAACAGACTTCTAAAAAATTACATTCAGGCTAACATCAGCCTATAGCCATCAGAAAGATTTGTTATGTGTAATAATAATAATAATAATAATAATAAAACAAAATAAATTATCATAAGTGTCTGTGCTGCTTTATCGTGGAAAAAAAAATATTTTATGTACAGTCATAGCCAAAAGTTGTTTTCATAAAGTTTGCTGCTTCAGTGTTTTTAGATCTTTTAACCAGATATTTCTATGGTTACAGAAGTACAATTATAAATATTTCATAAAACTTTAAACTTTTATTGACAAATACATCAAGTTTATATAAAGACTCAATATTTACAATGTTGTCCCTTATTATTCAGACTTCTGCACTTCGCCCTGACAGGCTGGATAGAAGCTTCTTGGCTTCCTGACTGATGACAACCTTGTCTAATCAGTGCTTAGAACTTATCACAACTTTTGTGTTTTCATTTGTCCACTTACTTTTTGAGGATTGACCATAGGTTCTCAATGGGATTGGGATCTGGAGAGTTTCCTGGCCTCTAACCAAAACTTTTAATTTTCATTTACCAAGTCACCTACTGTAGCTATCCCTTTTGCCTTGTGGCATGGTTCTCCATCATTCAGGAAAAAGCATTGATCATCACCAAATTAATCCTTGATTGTTGGGAGAAGTTGCTCTTTGAAGATATTTACTGTAGGTACCATTCTTCATTCATGGCCGTATTCTTAGGCAAAATTGTGAGTGAGCCCACTGCCTTGGATGAAAACCTACTCCACAAATAAATGGTCTCAGGATGCTTTACTGTAGGCATGACAAAGGACTCATAGTAACACTCACCGTTTCCTCTCTAAACAATTATTCTTTCAGATGTTTCAAACAGTCAGAAGGGGGCTTCATCAGAGAAAATATCTTCAGCTCAATGCTTTGAGGTCCAATCTCTGTACTCCCTGCAGTTATTTTCAATGATAATGGTCATGTTGCCCCTTTAACCCCTTTCTGACATACTACGTAATAATATGTCCCTGTGCCTGATCGTTGACATGGTGACCGAATGTCATCATGACGACATGTGGGTCACCAGGCACCAGCAAGTTAGTTAGATCATGCACAAGTTCATGATCTATCTAACTTGTGTCAGTGCAGCGCTGACAGCCTGCATAGCAAAAGGATGCTGCTGCATCCCTATGCTATACAAGCGATCAGCCTGTGAAAAATGAAACTCCCATAGTGGGACAAAGTGAAAAAGTGAAAGAAAGTGAAAAAAAAATGTAAAAATATATAAAAAAAATGAACAAATAATCCAAAAAAATAAAAATATATTGTACCCATAAATAAATATTAAATTAAACAATTAAAGTATACATATTTGGTATCACCGCGTCCGAAATGACCTGACCTATAAAACTGTCCCACTAGTTAACCCCTTTAGTGAAGACAGTAAAAAATAAAAATAAAAAATGAAGCAAAAAACAGTGCTTTAGCATCATACCGCCGAGCAAAAAGTGGAATAAAACACGATCAAAAAGACGAATGTAACTAAAAATGGTACCACTGAAAACATCATCTTGTCTCGCAAAAAACAAGCCACCATATAGCTCCATCAGCTGAAAAATAAAGTTAAAGCTCTTAGAATAAAGCCATGCAAAAAAATATTTTTTCTATAAAATAGTTTTTATTATGTAACAGCGCCAAACATAAAAAAATATATAAATGTGGTATGACTGTAAATGTACTGACCTGCAGAATAAAGCTGCCTTATCGATTTTACCACACGAAGAACGGCATAAAAAAAGCCCAATAAACAATTCCTGAATTGTTGTTTTTTGTTTATTCTGCCTCCCAAAAATCAGAATAGAAAGTGATCAAAAAATGGCACATGCCCAAAAATGGTACCAATAAAAATGTGAACTTGTCCAACAAAAAACAAGCCCTTAGCTCTCAAAATATGGCTATGCAAAAACTAGTCTGCAAAAAAAAAGTGTTTTTTAGTGTGTGACAGCTGTCTATCATAAAAATCCAATATGAATCTGGTATAGCTGTAATCGCACTGACCCGAAGAATAAAATTGTTTAATCACTTACACTGCACGAGAAACAGTGTAAAAAATGAATAAAACCTATGTAAAAATAATTCTTCCCCTGCTGCTCATTTTTTCATCCTGTCTACCAAAGATTGCAATATGGCTCAGCTCACATATATCCTGCTCTCTGCGCTGAGCGCTTACACCGGGGTTTCCGTGTAAATCTCTGAAATACATGATTCAGATGGAACCCCCAGCAGAAGATTCCCTGTAATGAGGCAAATGGAGGCAATGTGGACGCCATCTGGCCTGTGATACCACGGTGTCTGTCCTTTTTTTTTTAGGCGTGCATAAAAGTGTCGCTGGCCACGGTTTCGTGAACCTCTGAAAAAAAGGACACTGCTAAACAGAGTCCGGAGTAACTCTGCCGCCTCATTATAGTGAATGAATCCCTCTGGATAGGGTTAGGGTTGTGCTAGGGTTAAGGTTGTGTTGGGGTTAGGGTTGTGTTATAGGGTTAGGATTAGGGTTACGGTTAGGATTAGAGTTACAGTTAGGATTAAGGTTAGGGTTATGTTAGCATTAGGGTTATATTAGGGTTAGGGTTAGGGTTAGGATTGTGTTAAGGATTTGTTGGGGTTGGGATTTTTTCAAAAGTGAAAAAAAAATGATGACGATATGGCGACTAGTGTTGAGCGCAATTGCTCGCTACTTGAGTTTGCATTGGGTGGCCTGGTATGCACCAAGTATCGTGGGTTCTCGACTGACATGCTCAAGTCCCTGCCCGTATGTTTCACGGCTGTTATACAGCCAAAAAAACCACACGGGAATTGCCTGGCATATACGAGCAATCCCCGCATGTTTTTTTTGGGTGTCTAACAATCATGAAACATGTCGGGCGGGCACTCGAGCATGTCACTCGAGCACCCGTGATACTTGGTGCATACCTGAGTACCCGATACAAACTCAAGTAGCGAGCAGTTGCGCTCAAGAATAATGACAACATATTCAATATGATGACCTTATGTTGTCAAATTCTGTGTCGTACCTCTGGGTTCAAAATGTTCATTATACCCCTTGATAAAATCCTTGAAGGGTGTAGTTTACAAAATGGGGTCACTTGTGGGTGGTTTCCACTGTTTAGGCATAACAGGGGCTCTCCAAATGCGACATGGCGTCCGCTCTCGATTCCAGACAATTTTGCGTTCAAAAAGTCACACAGTGCTCTTCCCTTCTGAACCCTGCCATGCACCCAAACAGTGGTCTTTCCCCACATATGGGGTATCGGTGTACTCAGGAGAAATTGCACAAAAATTTTTGGAGTCCATTTTCTCCTCTTACATAGTAACATAGTTTTTAAGGTTGAAGGAAGACTAAGTCCATCTAGTTCAACCCATAGCCTAACATGTTGATCCAAAGGAAAGCAAAAAAAACCCATGTGGCAAACACTAAGCTTCACATTGGGGAAAAAAATTCCTTCTTGACTCCACATACGGCAATCAGGCTAGTTCCCTGTATCAAAGCCCTATCAAGGAATCTACTATATATAACCTGTAATATTATATTTTTCAAGAAAGGCATTCAGGCCCTTCTTAAATTTTAGTAGTGAATCACTCATTACAACATCATGGGGCAGAGAGTTCCATAGTCTCACTGCTCTTACAGTAAAGAATCTGCATCTGTGATTATGATTAAACCTTCTTTCCTCCAGACGTAGACGATGCCCCCTTGTCCACGTCTCAGGCCTCAAAGTAAAAAGATCAGTAGAAAGGTCTTTGTACTGTCCCCTCATATATTTGTACATAGTAATAAGATCACCCCTAAGCCTTAGTTTTTCCAAACTAAATAACCCCAAGTGTAATAACTGGTCTTGGTATTGCAGACCCCCCAGTCCTCTAATAACCTTGGTCGCTCTTCTCTGCACCCACTCTAGTTCAGCTATGTCTTTCTTATACACCAGAGACCAGAACTGTACACAGTATTCAAAGTGTAGTCGTACTAGTGACTTGTATAGAGGTAAAATTATGTTCTCCTCATGAGCATCTATGCCTCTTTTAATGCATCCCATTATTTTATTAGCCTTTGCCACAGCTGCCTGACACTGGCCACCAAACGTGAGCTTGTCGTCCACCAATACACCTAGGTCTTTTTCAGTGACAGTTTTGCCCAGTGTTTTACAATTAAGCATATAATTATACATTTTATTTCCTCTGCCCAAGTGCATTACCTTACATTTATCCCCAATAAAGCTCATTTGCCATTTATCAGTCCAAGCTTCTAGTTTACATAGATCCTCTTGTAATATAAAATTGTCCTCCTCTGTATTGATTACCCTGCAGAGTTTAGTGTCATCTGCAGATATTAAAATACTACTCTGTATGCCCCATACAAGGTTATTAATAATTGTTAAAAAGAAGCGGGTCCAATACTGACCCCTGTGGTACCCCACTGTTAACTGTGACCCAGTCTGAGTGTGTTCCATTAATAACCACCCTTTGTTTCCTATCACTGAACCAGTTCTTAACCCACTTACATATATTTTCCCCTATCCCCATTGTTCTCAATTTATGTATCAACCTTTTGTGTGGAACCATATCAAAAGCTTTTGAAAAGTCCATATACACAACATCCACTGCATTTCCTTGGTCCAGTCCGGAACTTACCTCTTCATAAAAGCTGATTAGATTAGTTTGACAGGAACAGTCCCTCATAAACCCATGTTGATATTGGGTCATGAGGTTATTCTTCTTCAGATACTCTAGTATAGCATCTCTTAGAAAACCCTCCAGGATTTTACCCACAGTAGAGGTTAAGCTTACTGACCTATAATTTCCAAGTTCAGTTTTTGTCCCCCTTTTGAATATTGGCACCACATTTGCTATACACCAGTCCTGTGGTACAGACCCTGTTATTATGGAATCTTTAAAGATTAAAAATAATGGTCTATCTATGACTTTACTTAATTCCTGCAGTACTCACGGGTGTATCCCATCCAGGCCCGGGGATTTGTCAACTTTAGTGATTTTTAGACGCCGCCGTACTTCCTGCTGGGTTAAGCAAGTGACATTTAATGGAGAATTTTTGTTATCACTGATCATGATTTGTGTCATGCGATTTTCTTGTGTAAATACTGTTGAAAAAAAATCATTTAGCATATTGACTTTTTCCTCATCCTCATCCACCATTTCACTCAGACTATTTTTAAGGGGGGGCAACACTATAATTTTTTAGTTTCTTACAATTTATGCAGTTAAAGAATATTTTGGGATTATTTTTACTTTCTCTGGCAATGAGTCTCTCTGTCTCAATCTTTGCTGCCTTGATTTGTTTTTTACAGAATTGATTTAATTTTTTGTATTTATTTAATGCCTCATCACTACCTACTTGCTTTAGTTCTCTAAATGCTTTCTTTTTGTCACTTATTGCGCCCCTTACAGCTCTATTTAGCCATAGTGGTTTCCTCCTATTTCTAGCATGTTTATTCCCATAGGGTATATATTCTGCACAGGTCCTATTCAGGATGCTAATAAATGTCTCCCATTTGCTTTGTGTAGTTTTATGTCTCAGGATATCATCCCAGTTTATTGCACTAAGATCATCTCTCAACCATTGGAAATTTGCCTTCCTGAAGTTTAGTGTCCTTGTAACCCCTCTACTACACATCTTATTAAAGGATACATGAAAACGTATTATTTTGTGATCACTATTACCCAAGTGACCCCCAACTCGTGTATTTGATATGCGGTCTGGCCTGTTGGTTAATATTAGGTCTAGCAGTGCCCCCCTTCTTTTTGGGTCCTGAACCAGTTGTGAAAGGTAATTGTCTCTCATAGTTGTCAAAAATCTATTACCTTTGCTGGAACTACAGGTTTCTGTTCCCCAATGTATTTCAGGGTAGTTGAAGTTCCCCATAATAATGACTTTGCTTTATGAGGATATTCTCCGCTGCTTCCATTATTTTTGGAGACTTATAACAAACCCCTGTCAGTAATTTATTATTTTTTCCCCCTCCCCTTATCTCCACCCACAGGGACTCTACATTTTCATTAGATTCACATACAGTTAGGTCCATATATATTTGGACAGAGACAACATTTTTCTAATTTTGGTTCTAGACATTACCACATTGAATTTTAAACAAAACAATTCAGATGCATTTGAAGTTCAGACTTTCAGCTTTCATTTGAGGGCATCCACATTAAAATTGGATGAAGGGTTTAGGAGTTTCAGCTCCTTAACATGTGCCACTCTGTTTTTAAAGGGACCAAAAGAAATTGGACAATTGACTCCAAGGCTATTTCATGGACAGGTGGGGGCAATCCCATCGTTATGTCATTCTCAATTAAGCAGATAAAAGGCCTGGAGTTGATTTTGAGGTGTGGTGCTTGCTTTTGGAAGGTTTTGCTGTGAAGTAAACATGCAGTCAAAGGAGCTCTCCATGCAGGTGAAACAAGCCATCCTTAAGCTGCAAATACAGAAAAAACCCATCCGAGAAATTGCTACAATATTAGGAGTGGCAAAATCTACAGTTTGGTACATCCTGAGAAAGAAAGAAAGAACTGCTGAACTCATCTATGCAAAAAGACCTGGGCGCCCACAGAAGACAACAGTGGTGGATGATCGCAGAATAATCTCCATGGTGAAGAGAAACCCCTTCACAACAGCCAACTAAGTGAACAACACTCTCCAGGAGGTAGGCGTATCAATATCCAAATCTACCATAAAGAGAAGACTGCATGAAAGTAAATACAGAGGGTTCACTGCACGGTGCAAGCCACTCATAAGCATCAAGAATAAAAAGGCTAGACTGGACTTTGCTCAAAAACATCTAAAAAAGCCAGCACAGTTCTGGAAGAACATTCTTTGGACAGATGAAACCAAGATCAACCTCTACCAGAATGATGGAAAGAGAAAAGTATGGCGAAGGCGTGGTACAGCTCATGATCCAAAGCATACCACATCATCTGTAAAACACGGCGGAGGCAGTGTGATGGCTTTGGCATGCATGGCTGCCAGTGGCACTGGGTCCCTAGTGTTTATTGATGATGTGACACAGGACAGAAGCAGCCGAATGAATTCTGATGTATTCAGAGCAATACTGTGTGCTCAGATCCAGCCAAATGCAGCCAAACTGATTCGTCGTCGTTTCATACTACAGATGGACAATGACCCAAAACATAAAGCCAAAGCAACCCAGGAGTTTATTAAAGCAAAGAAGTGGAATATTCTTGAATGGCCAAGTCAGTCACCTGATCTCAACCCAATTGAGCATGCATTTCACTTGTTAAAGACTAAACTTCAGACAGAAAGGCCCATAAACAAACAGCAACTGAAAACCACCGCAGTGAAGGCCTGGCAGAGCATCAAAAAGGAGGAAACACAGCGTTTGGTGATGTCCATGAGTTCAAGACTTCAGGCAGTCATTGCCAACAAAGGGTTTTTAACCAAGTACTAGAAATGAACATTTTATTTACAATTATTTAATCTGTCCAATTACTTTTGGTCCCTTTAAAAACAGCGTGGCACATGTTAAGGAGCTGAAACTTCTAAACCTTTCATCCAATTTTAATGTGGATACCCTCAAATGAAAGCTAAAAGTCTGAACTTCAACTGCATCTGAATTGTTTTGTTTAAAATTCATTGCGGTAATGTCTAGAACCAAAATTAGAAAAATATTGTCTCTGTCCAAATATATATGGACCTAACTGTATATTCTCACGTAAGATGCGTTTTAAGGATGATTTTACATATAAACACACACCCCCCCTTGCTTGTTTGTACGGTCATTTCTGAACAGAATATATCCCTGTAAATTAGCTGCCCTGTCATGGCTCTCGTCCAGCCATGTCTCAGATATCCCCACCATGTCATAATTATTTTCCAACTAAATTAATTCTAATTCCTCCATTTTGTTGGTGAGGCTTCTGGCATTAGTGTACATGCATTTTATGTATCTCTCTGTACCTCTATTCCTTCTTACTATATTGACTGTTCTAACCCCACCCCCAATTTCTTTATTTGTGCCCAGGTCACTATCTACACTGTCTTCCCCACCTATAAAATGAATACCCTTCCCCCCAATCCTTAGTTTAAACACTCCTCCATCCATCTGATCATTTTCTCCCCCAGCACAGCTGCATCCTCCCCATTGAGATGCAGCCCGTCCCTAGCGTAGAAGCTGTAGCCAACTGAGAAGTCAGCCCAGTTCTCCAGGAACCCAAACCCCTCCTTCCTATACCAAATCCTGAGCCACTTATTTATCTCCCTAACCTTCCGTTGCCTCTCTGGCGTGGCATGTGGTACAGGAAATATTTCAGAGAATACCACCTTGGAGGTCCTTGCTTTAAGCATCCAGCCTAATTCCCTGAGATCATCTTTAAGGACCTTCCACCTACCTCTAACTTTGTCATTTGTGCCAATGTGCACCATGACCGCTGGGTCCTTACCAGCCCCTCCCAGTAATCTGTTAACCCAATCAGCAATGTGCCGGACTCGAGCGCCAGGTAGGCAGCACACTGTTCGATGATCCCTGTCTTTGTGACAGATTGCCCTCTCTGTTCCCCTAATAATTGAGTCCCCCACTACCAGCACCTGCCTGGCCTGCCCAGTTCTCCTATTTCCCCCTTACTGGAGCTGATACTCCTCCGGCTTTCAGAAAACCTGCCTTGTTGCAGCAGTGCTATTCCTGTACTGACACCTCCCTCATCTGCCAGCTTTGCAAACTTATTGGGGTGTGCCAGATCAGTACTAGCCTCCATAGCACTCTTCCCTCTACCCTGCCTTCTAACTGTCACCCAGCTAGCTGCCTCACTGTTCTGCAGCTCCATACTACCACCCTCCCCCACATCTACCTCAGTGAGCAGCAGACTCCTTTCCATATTGTCAATGGATCTCAGTGTTGTCAGCTGCTCATTTAGATCCAGTACCTGGGCTTTCAAACGCACAATTTGGCTCACATCTCGCACAGCAGTAAGCACCCACGACTGGCTGTTCAAGGATTGCATACATGTGGCAAGATATACACTGGATAGTATTGTCAATAATGCAATAATGGAGCTCATTTCCTAATGGGGATTGCACTAGACACAAATGTTAAGTAAAAAGAAATTTAAAGAATTAATAAAATACAGACAGCAATTCAGTCCAAATTCCTCCCTTCCAAACTCCCCGAATCCGAA
Source organism: Phyllobates terribilis (assembly GCF_046119375.1). NCBI lineage: Eukaryota > Metazoa > Chordata > Amphibia > Anura > Dendrobatidae > Phyllobates > Phyllobates terribilis. Next base: position 461,529,537 of record NW_027362764.1, read on the forward strand.
ACTTCTGTGAAGCACCAGGGGTTCAAGATGCTCACGATACATCTAGATAAGTTCTTTGAGGGACTAGTTTCCGAAATGGGGTCACTTGTGGGGGGTTTCCACTCTTTAGGCTCATCAGGGGCTCACCAAACGCGACATGGCGTCCGCTAATTATTCAAGCAAATTTTACATTCAAAAAGTCAAATGGCGCTCCTTCCCTTCTGAGCCATGCCCTGTGCCCTAACAGTGGTTTTCTCCTACATATGTAGTATCTGCTTACTCAGGAGAAATTGCACAACGAATGGTATGGGGCAATTTCTCCAGTTAGCCCTATGAAAATGCTAAATTTGGGGCTGAAAACTTTTTTGTGGGAAAAATGTGAAAATCTTATTTTTACGACTCAATGTTATAAACATCTGTGAAACACCTGGGGGTTCAGGGTGCTCACCTCACATCTAGATAAGTTCCCTGAGGAGTTTAGTTTCCAAAATGGTGTCACTTGGGGGGGTTTCCACTGTTTAGGCACATCAGGGGCTCCCCAAATGCGACATTGCGTCCGCTAATTATTCATGCAAATTTTACATTCAAAAAGTCAAATGGTGCTCATTGCCTTCCGAACCCTGCCATGCGCCCAACAGTGGTTTTCCCCCACATATGGGGTATTGGCGTGCTCAGGAGCAATTGCACAACAAATTTTTGGTCCATTTTTTCCTGTTACCCTTGCGAAAATAAAAGTAAAATTTTTGTGAAAAAAATATAGAATATGAAAAAAGGTTTAATAATTGATTCCAAAATGAAGTACTGCATTGTAAAACATATTAAATAACATATTCATACTGTAAACATTATATATATATGCTTTTATAGAAAAATATTTATTGTTTCTTACTGTATTTATTTATTTTTGATCATTTTTGGGTTTTTTTAATATAAAATCTAAACCATACCACCCTAAATTATTCTGAAGAAAATACGCTACGTGACAAAAGAGCAATTTCCAAATTACTTTGACACAGAAAACAATTTCCAAGTAATACTTTTATAGATGGATATATACCATATTTGTAAAACCTGACTTCATCTTGAAGCTCTAGAATGGCTTAGCCCTAAATGTGTTACAATATACCACTAAGTTTAAACAGATAACTAATTGCTCTATTTTACAACATCTGCCATAGGTTTTTAAAAATATGTACTTAGCCCATACTGTAATGTCATTATTCTTTCTACTGTTAATTAATGTTTTATGTTCTTTAATTGTGTATTAATAAGAGTCTACAGTTGATACCCATTGACATGATTCACTTCACTGTGTGCAGTTTTATATGCCCTTTATATATTTGTTTTGTATGTTTGTGATATTAATTCACAATGTACTATTACTATCAAACTAAAACACATAATTTCTCATAACATATTTTGGAAAAGTTCAACCAAATGTAAATCCATTTATTTCTCTTTCTAGATTGAAATCAGCTCACTAGTGAGCTATTTCTAACTCTAGAGTTAGAATCTACTTCATAGTATCAAGCCAGTAATTCTCTCCAGAAAAGTTTATATCACCATGATGGGATTTCAGCCTTGGGAATGGATAATAACTTAGACTCTGCTACCTGGTATAGCCCAAGCCATATCCATTAGAAATCCAGGAGGTCCACTGTCCATCGGATGGTCTTTCATTGACAGTTAAACTTTATACCATACACATGCCTTTTATTGATCTTATTTGTACCACTCTGGATATAACAGAAATGTCCAAGTATTTTTAAGGGTTCCACAATAAAATCATAGTAAATAATATTGGGGAAAAAAGTATTATTTTGTGCTCTGACATCATGACGTGATGGCGTGTGGGTGCCGTTTGTCATCACATCATGATATTAGAATCTACGTTGAGGCCTAATGGCCACTTCCTCCCTCTCATCTCCTACAAGTGCGCTCAGTGCTCAGATGTTGTCATCATAATAGTTTTTTATAAGCAGGTTTCCTTTAGTGACATACAGACAACTTCTAATTCCCTGTTTGGGTAACATATTTAGCTCACCCTCTGACCTTCTGTCTGCTCCTGCATTTGACATCAACAGCACAGAAGAAATGGACTTATTTATTGGAGAATAAGTGGATTATGGTCAGCACTTGTGGCACTAATATGGTGCTCAGTAGAAGTACATCAATCCATACAATAAGACATTGAAAACCACACCACTCAACTTTGCAAACAAAACAGAATGTAAGTGTGCTTTATAATTTGTAATAAACTCCATGTTATTCACAACCTCTACTTCTCGCAATCTATATTTCCTGGACCTCACAAAAACATGGCTGACGCCCTCTGAATCAGTCTCCTCTGCGACACTGTGTTATTGTGTCCTTCACTTCTCCCACTCTCCTTGCTCTTGCATTAAATATGGAGGAGAAGTTGGCCTTCTCCTGTCCAAAAGCTGTACCTTCAACCAAAATCTATCTCTACCCTCCCTTACACTTCCTTCTTTTGAAATGCATTCTGTCCTTATCCACTCTCCCTCCAAGTGGCCATCATATACCAAAGCCAACAAATCACTCTGAAACCACCTTTATCAGCCACTTCACCTGAAGTCTACAATTTCTCTCTGCTGACATGCCCACCGTCATCATGGGTGTTTTTAACCCCTTCACCACATATGACATAAACTTATGTCATATGTCGCATCCCTGCCTTTGATGCGGGCTCACAATTTGAGCCTGCATCTTTCCCAGCACATGACAGCTGATTTAATCAGCCATTATGTGCCTCTAACTGTTGCGGGTGGAGTAGAGCTCTGTCCTCTTCTGTAAACCTGTTAAATTCTGCTGTCATACTCTTAACAGCGTCATTTAACATGTACCAACAGGGGTGTGCGACATTCCACATTCTCTCGTCGGCATGTCTGTGACATGATCGTGGGGCACCAATGCGTTGTCATGACAGCCAGGGGTCTGCTGAAGATCCCCATGCCTGTCATTACGATCCTCCTGTGAAAGGCTATGTGCCCACGTAGCAGATTTGATGCAGAGTGTTTTTGCCTCTCTCTGGCAGAAAAAAACGCTTGCAGATTTACATGCGTTTTTTCTGCCAGAGAGAAGTGTTTTTTCAGCGTTTTTACATGCGTTTTCGCATGCGTTTTTTCAAGCACTTTTCCAAGTGATTTTGAGCATCACTTGGAAAAGTGCTTGACAAGTTGATCACACAATATAAATCCATGCAACCGTTTTCTAAAATGCCACACTCGCTTATAATTGACTCAGCTGCCCCACTTGTGCACAGCTGAATGCGTTGAATCAATTGACAACCCCGGAACACCAACATCACAAGAAAGCTGCTGTAAATGTCCGGGGTTGCAGGGCGGCACTGGGAGGAAAGCCACTCACATGAAGATTATATCACATTCAAACAAGTAATTTTCAAATTCATGTTTGTCCTCACCTCTGCTAAACAGGACTTCTTCACAACTCTCATATCTTCTCTTTCTCACATCCCCAGTTATTCAACACTTTCAATTCCCTCCTTTTTTAGTAAAGGGTGGTAAGATTACAGACTGGATAGTAAAGAAATGTCTTTGTTGAACAGGGCCAGAGCTTGGAAGGGAGGGTGACCACTGGAATTCGGTAGGAATGGTGTTATCAGTTGAGGCCTTTGTAATATAACACAGTCATATACGGTGGCTTCTTTGATATGAACATGGATCTGAAATATAGAATTACACAATTGTTCATTGTTCCATTTATTCTGTTAGGTCCAACAATATTAAATATACCCCATCTTGTGGATATTGAAACCTCAAAAATTCTGTGTCTCACAAAAATGTTGTAAATATCTCTTAACCCCTTAATAACATCTGACATACTAATACGCGTCTGTGCCCTGGGACTTAAGAGCCAGACCCGTATTAGTACGTCATCGCGATCGCGCGCGCACACAGGCTGTGCGGGCGCGATCGCCGCCGGGTGTCAGCTGATTGTCACAGCTGACACCCGGTACTATGTGCAGGGAGCGGTCACGCACCGCTCCCAGCACATTAACCCCCGCGATGCTGCAATCGAAGTCGATCGAAGTCGATCGCGGCATTGCGGGGGCAAGGGGAGGTGATCGGCGATACTCACCTCCTCTTCCGGCTTCCAGCGCAGTCTGCAAAGGCTTCCCAGGTGTTGCCATGACGACCCGATGTCGTCATGACAACATCCGGGTCACCAGAGAGCAGGAAGATTGCTTGGACATGCGCAGTGCATCTCCAAGCAATCTTCACACTGTGCACTTCTGACAGCCTTCATGGCATAGGGATGGTGCTCCATTCCTGTGCCATGCAGGCGATCAGAAAAAAAAAAGTGAAAGTCCCAGAGTGGGACAAAGTTATAAAGTGTATAAACTGTGTGAAAGTGGAAAAAAAAAAAAAAAAAATGTGCAAAAATATTATAAAAAAAAAAATAAAATAATACACCAAAAATAAAAATATAATGTACCCATCAATAAATATTATTATAAAAAAAATTAAAAAAAACAATAAAAGTACACATATTTGGTATCGCCGCGTCCGGAACAACCTGACCTATAAAACTGTCCCACTAGTTAACCCCTTCAGTGAACACGGTAAAAAAAAAAAAAAAAAAAACAAGCAAAAAACAATGCTTTATCACCATACCGCCAAACAAAAAGTGGAATAACACGCGATCAAAAAGACGCATATAAATAAAAATGATACCGCTGAAAACGTCATCTCGTCTCGCAAAAAACAAGCCGCCATATAGCTCCATCAGCCGAAAAATAAAAAAGTTATAGCTCTCAGAATAAAGCGATACTAAAAAATATTTTTTTCTATAAAATAGCTTTTATTGTGTATAAGCGCCAAAACATAGAAAAATGATACAAATGTGGTACCGCTGTAAACGTACTGACCCGAAGAGTAAAGCTGCCTCATCAATTTTACCACACGCGGAACAGAATAAAAAAAATAAAAAAAAAACAATTCCTGAATTGTTGGTTTTTGTTTATTCTGCCTCCCAAAAATCGGAATAGAAAGCGATCAAAAAATGTCACGTGCCTGAAAATGGCACCAATAACAACGTCAAGTCATCCCGCAAAAAACGAGCCATCACATGACTGTCTGCCAAAATCTGGAAAAATTATAGCTCTCAAAATATGGCGATGCAAAAACTAGATTTTACAAAAAATGCGTCTTTTAGTGTGTGACAGCTGTCAGTCATAAAAACCCCATATGATTCTGGCATTGCTGTAATCACACCGACCCGAAGAATAAAGTTGTCTAATCACTTATACCGCACAAGGAACGGCGTCAAAAATAAACTCTTGAGTTAGGATTGGGCTAGGGTTAGGGCTGGGTTTGGGGCTAGGGTTGTGCTGGGGCTAGGGTTGTGCTGGGGCTAGGGTTTTGCTGGGGCTATGGTTGTGCTGGGGCTAGGGTTGTGCTAGGGTTAGGGCTGGGGTTGGGATTTTTTTCAAAAGTAAGAAAAAAAGATGACGATATGGCGAATAGTGTTGAGAGCAAGTGCTCGCTACTTGAGTTTGCATCGGGTGCTCTGGTATGCATTTAGTATCGTGGGTATTTGAGTGACATGCTCGAGTCTCTGCCCCATATGCTTCGCGGCCAAAAAACTTTACGGGGATTGCCTGCCATGCACGAGCGATCCCCGCATGTTTTTTTTTGGGTGTATAATAACCGTGAAACATGCGGAGCAGGGACTCGAGCATGTCACTCGAGCACACGCTGTACATGGTGCATACCTGAGTACCCGATGCAAACTCAAGTAGCGAGCACTTGCGCTCAAGAATAATGACAACTTATTCAATATGATGACCTAATGTAAACAAATAATGTGCCGTACCTCTGGGTTCAAAATGTTCACTATGCACCTTAATAAAATCTTTGAGGGGTATAGTTTCCAAAATGGGGACACTTGTGGGGGAGATCCACTGTTTAGGCACATCACGGGCTCTCCAAATGCGACATGGTGTCCGCTAACAAATTGAATGAAAAATCGGCTCAAATTGTTAGCGGACGCCATGTTGCGTTTGGAGAGCCCCTGTGTGCCCAAACATTGTAGCTCCCCCACAAGTGACCCCATTTTGGAAACTAGACCCCCCAAGGCACCTATCTAGATGCATAGTGAGCACTTAGAACCCCCAGGTGCTTCACAAATTGATTCGTAAAAATGAAAAAGTGAAAATAAAACACTTTTTCATTTTTATGAATCAATTTGTGAAGCACCTGGGGTTCCAAGTGCTCACTATGATTCTAGATAGGTGCCTTGGGGGTCTAGTTTCCAAAATGGGGTCACTTGTGGGGGAGCTCCAATGTTTGGGCACACAGGGACTCTCTAAATGCAACATGGTATCCGCTAACAAATTGAATGGAAAATCGGCTCAAATTGTTAGCGGACACCACATTGCGTTTGGAGAGCCCCTCTGTGCCCAAACTTTGGAGCTCCCCCACAAGTGACCCCATTTTGGAAACTAGACCCCCCAAGGCACCTTTCTAGATGCATAGTGAGCACTTGGAACCCCCAGGTGCTTCACAAATTGATTCGTAAAAATGAAAAAGTGAAAAAAAAAACACTTTTTCATTTTTATGAATCAATTTGTGAAGCACCTGGGGTTCCAAGTGCTCACTATGAATCTAGATAGGTGCCTTGGGGGGTCTAGTTTCCAAAATGGGGTCACTTGTGGGGGAGCTCCAATGTTTGGGCACACAGGGACTCTCCAAATGCAACATGATATCCGCTAACAAATTGTCGGCTCAAATTGTTAGCGGATATCATGTTGCATTTGGAGAGTCCCTGTGTGCCCAAACATTGGAGCTCCTCCACAAGTGACCCCATTTTGGAAACTAGACCCCCCAAGGCACCTATCTAGATGCATAGTGAGCACTTGTAACCCCTAGGTGCTTCACAAATTAATTCGTAAAAATGAAAAAGTGGTTTTTTTTTTATCACTTTTTCATTATTACGAATCAATTTGTGAAGCACCTGGGGGTTCCAAGTGCTCACTATGCATCTAGAAAGGTGCCTTGGGGGGTCTAGTTTCCAAAATGGGGTCACTTGTGGGGGAGCTCCAAAGTTTGGGCACAGAGGGGCTCTCCAAACGCAATGTGGTGTCCGCTAACAATTTGAGCCGATTTTCCATTCAATTTGTTAGCGGATACCATGTTGCATTTAGAGAGTCCCTGTGTGCCCAAACATTGGAGCTCTCCCACAAGTGACCCCATTTTGGAAACTAGACCCCCCAAGGCACCTATCTAGATGCATAGTGAGCAGTTGGAACCCCCAGGTGCTTCACAAATTGATTCATAAAAATGAAAAAGTGTTTTTTTTTTCACTTTTTCATTGTTACGAATCAATTTGTGAAGCACCTGGGGGTTCCAAGTGCTCACTATGCATCTAGATAGGTGCCTTGGGGGGTCTAGTTTCCAAAATGGGGTCACTTGTGGGGGAGCTCCAATGTTTGGGCACACAGCAGCTCTCCAAACGCAACATGGTGTCGCTAACAATTTGAGCCAATTTTGCGTTAAATTTGTTAGCGGACACCATGTTGCATTTAGAGAGCCGCTGTGTGCCCAAATATTGGAGCTCCCCCACAAGTGACCCCATTTTGGAAACTAGACCACCCAAGGCACCTATCTAGATGCATAGTGAGCACTTGGAACCCTCAGGTGCTTCACAAATTGATTCATACAAATGAAAAAGTGTTTTTTTTTTCACTTTTTCATTGTTACGAATCAATTTGTGAAGCACCTGGGGGTTCCAAGTGCTCACTATGCATCTAGATAGGTGCCTTGGGGGGTCTAGTTTCCAAAATGGGGTCACTTGTGGGGGAGCTCCAATGTTTGGGCACACAGGGACTCCCTAAATGCAACATGGTGTCCTCTAACAAATTTAACGGAAAATCGGCTCAAATTGTTAGCGACACCATGTTGCGTTTGGAGAGCCGCTGTGTGCCCAAACATTGGAGCTCCCCCACAAGTGACCCCATTTTGGAAACTAGACCCCCCAAGGCACCTATCTAGATGCATTGTGAGCACTTGGAACCCTCAGGTGCTTCACAAATTGATTCATAAAAATGAAAAAGTGTTTTTTTTTTTCACTTTTTCATTGTTACGAATCAATTTGTGAAGCACCTGGGGGTTCCAAGTGCTCACTATGCATCTAGAAAGGTGCCTTGGGGGGTCTAGTTTCCAAAATGGGGTCACTTGTGGGGGAGCTCCAAAGTTTGGGCACACATGGGCTCTCCAAACACAACATGGCGTCCGCTAATTATTCAAGCAAATTTTACAATCAAAAAGTCAAATGGCGCTCCTTCCCTTCCGAGCCCTGCCGTGCGCCCAAACAGTATTTTTTCCCCAAATATTGGGTATCTGCGTGCCCAGGGAAAATTGCACAACAAATTTTGGGGTCCATTTTTTCTTGTTACCCCTGTGAAAATAAAAAAAATTGGGTCTAAAGTAACATTTTTGTGAAAAAAGTTAAATGTTCATTTTTTTCTTCCACATTCAAAAAATTCCTGTGAAGCACCTGAAGGGTTAATAAAGTTCTTGAATGTGGTTTTGAGCACCTTGAGGGGTGCAGTTTTTAGAATGGTGTCACTTTTGGGTATTTTCTGTCATAAAGACCTCTCAAAGTGACTTCAAATGTGATGTGGTCCCTAAAAAAATGGTTTTGTAAATTTTGTTGGAAAAATGAGAAATCGCTGGTCAACTTTTAACCCTTATAGCTCCCTAACAAAAAAAAATTTTGGTTCCAAAATTGTGCTGATGTAAAGTAGACATGTGGGAAATGTTATTTATTAACTCTTTTGTGTGACATATCGCTCTGATTTCAGGGCTTAAAAATTCAAATTTTGAAAATTGCAAAATTTTCAAAATTTTCGCCAAATTTCCGTTTTTTTCACAAATAAACGCAAGTGATATCGAAGAAATTTTTCCACAATCATGAAGTACAATATGTCACGAAAAAACAATCTCAGAATCAGGGGGATCCGTTGAAGCGTTCCAGAGTAATTACCTCATAAAATGACAGTGGTCAGAATTGTAAAAATTGGCCCGGTCATTAACGTGCAAACCACCCGCGGGGCTTAAGGGGTTAAAATAACAGTAATCAATAAGATTTCTGTGCCACTGTAAAGCGACAAGTAACGGTGAATTGATAAATTTACATTGCTCAATGAGTGTCTTTTTTAAAAGTAGAGTGACTCACAACACCTACTGTACACATAATTCATAGGTATTTACACTTTAAGGTGCACATCCTATAGGTTTTTAAAGCGATTACAGGAGGTAGCCTTTAGATGTTTTTTTCAAATGTTTTGAAATGTTCCATGAATAACCAAGTTTTAATGGGCTACAATGCATTCTTTCTGGTCCAGTAGAGCCCTTTAAAAACTCATCTGGACAGCAAAAGATACAATGGCACAAAGCAGATAATACATAATTAATTTAAATTTGTTTGCTTGGCTTGATAACATCTTCTGAATGTCAACACTTGTGGAAAAAGTGCATCATTTTCCCCAAAAGACTGGAATAATTTCTAGAGCACACTGGTTGATTTGGAGAAATACTCTTTTTTTATTTGAGTTGTAATATAATTCAGCCAAGCTTATAATGAACACTACTGTTCACTTAATTTCTCTTATGTATGCTAATTACATACTTCTGCTTCATTCTTAGGAGCTTAGATGTTTAGATTTAGATTAAATGTGGATCGTTAATTATTGATATAGAACCTCATACGTGTTTAATCAAATTGTATATTATCTCTTGTTATCTCCATAAGTGTAAACTGCAAATAATTTACTGTTTTCCTATTGTCATATTTTTAGAAAATCATGAAAAATTAAATTCTTAGCCATTTTTGTTTTCATAGCTAACTAATTTATTAAATGTAACTAGTTTGAATCCTTTATGGGTTTATCCAGCCTTTAAATATAAATTGATGGTTTATTCCTAAGAATGTTGTAGATCTGATTGACTCCTACTCCAATTAACTGTTTAAAAAGGCTCCTTGCGCCTTATCAAGTTTTACAGCAGAATGCAGGCTGGTTCACACTTACAGTACTTGTGCTAGACTTTTCATTGTTGTGATGCAAGGTATTGTAGCATTTCCCTTTGTCTTCATTTCAATGAAACAATACTGCAAAATTTTTCATGGCTTTAAAAAAAAATACTGCACAGGAAAGTACAAACTAGCCTCAACCTGCTGCAAATATTGATGAGACTGTGGCACGCTCAGAAATGCCACTGCCACTTTACATAGATCATAGGAGAGCTGATAGTAGGACTTTCACTGATTTAATATTGATGGCATAGCCTATGGAAAAGCAATCAATTTTAAAAGGCTAGCTAACCACTTTAATAGAAACCTCAACAATGGACCCACCAATACTATTGTAGTTAGCATTGCTTCAAGACACAATTAATGTATTGTGTGTTCAGTTAAATGTTACATTTGTATATTGCAACTCTGATGATTATACATAGAACAATGAGCCAGTACAAATATATTTACATTGTGAAATTATATTGTCATAGCATTACGCCTAGTATAAGAATCATTCTTATAATGGTCATCACTTTTATCAAAGTATAACACTTTTACAATTTAAAACTTTAATACACATAATTCCAAAAAGTAGTATGCCATAGAAACTGAAACATATGTACTTCTTAAATTTTCAGAATGAAATTGTTGTCATCCTAAATATAATGACTAGGGCTATAATATATGAAGTGTAGTAGGCAGTAGAGCTGTCCATCTTCCAATAATATTTGTGGTTTGAAGAGACGACCGTAGGGACTATAGGGAGGGCCTTACCAGCACCACTCTAGTTGATTGACAGGTCTCTCTTATAAGTGTACATTGGGAGACTTGTCAATCACCTGGAGTGGTGTGTAAAAGCTGGTAAAAGCCAGCCGAGGGCAGAGCCGGACTAGTCTCATCAAGTCTCTCTTCTGCAGTCTAGTCTCTCTAGTCTCAGCCAGACTCTGATTCATGCTACCTATGGTTTGGGCAGCATGATTCAATTGACGAGTTAACGATTATGCCTGTTCATGCAGGAAAAAGATTGCAGAAAACACTTGATACAGAGAGCTTTATCTAGGTGATAACGAAATACATTTTTTGTAACATAAAAAATATTTTATGTTCCATCTATTGACTTTAGGATGAGAAAGTACTCTGATTCAATATGGCTGATCAATAATAGTTATTAATTTGATTGGTAATTGAAGTCATGACTTGCGCTTGACTTGGACTAAAGTGAGGAAGAGTTGTGCAGGTCATCAATCTTACTCTCTCATTGGTGCTTATTGATTCCCAGTGGCAAGAGCTAGTCGATACGACTGGAGATAGGTCAGGTTGCAATGGATGGCCAGCAGTGTCTTATATGTGCTTCGCTGCGCCCTCACAGCGCTCCAAATCGCTTTTCTGTCTGTTGAATCTTAGATGGTTTCTTCCGCACAGTCCGCTGACTCCAGCCTTCACATGCAAACCCTTAAAACCACTGTAGGCTTCAAAACTGATGGCTACCCTCACCTGGTTTGGCCTGCCTGCCATGGCGGAGTACCAGGGTGTACCCACTGCCACATGCTAGCAGTAACTTGGAAGTACAGGTGAAAGTTGAGTACGAGATGAGGACCAAAGAAGGGCGAGCTGTCCTAAAAGGACACGGCAAGCCCTCCACCAGAGGTGCTACCTCTATCTGGACATCCCTCTACCATAGTAATCTGCCCTGTCATAAAGTCTGATCTATTTATGATACTGTACTCCTGGATAATACAGTCATATAGTTGACGTGAAATGCCACAGTACAAAGGACAAACAATTTACCACATCATGGCCACGTATTTCAACAGCATAGTATTTCAATACTAAACCATGCATTGTTGCTCGTAAAAACAAAGTTTAATATTACACCATACAGTTACAATATAGTGGCTGATACTAGTTACAGATACAGTTGAATTCAATTCAATGACTGACAGGTAACATATTTTCTAACTGGCATCATTAACGTTCAACGATTCATGATTAAAAGACTAACCTTACCAACATACAGTGACCTTCCCTTGAGAAAGCAACGCATTGTCAACGCGAAACGCGTGTTGGGAAGTTGTTACAGCACCTTTTCATCCCATTGGGGGTCTCCAGCCCTTGGGTAAGTGTCTCACCATTAGCTCCTTTTTAGTCTCACATGTAGCACAATTTCTTATGGGGGCTACTACCTGTTGCTCTCTGCTTTTGACTTTTTGTGGGGTGCTACAGCAGCATTGTCTGCCTCCCCTTTATTAACTCCACTTTTAAAATCTTTAGTGTGCCAGGTGGTCTTATGTGGACATGTGGTTTTGTATACTGTATAATCCCATTCACCTTGCACTTTATCCCCTGGGCTGGTTACTCTGATGGGGTGTCTGCTTCTGTTCTGAACACATCATATATTTCTTATGGACTTTATATGAATTTTTATAGTTTATAAAGATTCTTCTTATTTGTATCTAAATGCTCCTGTTGTCTCTTGTTATTATATGTATTTTGGAGCTATGCTGCTGTTGTGGCACATTCCTACCTATGGGTATTGATGTGCCCCCAGCAACCATGTATTTGAGTTTTGTGTCACATGTAGTGGTAGATAGTTAATACTCATAGATACAATAAAGTTCAAATCAATGACTCACAGGTAACATTTTTTTCTAAATGGCATAATTCCCCTTCTGTTTTCTATCTGAACCTGACCACAATGAAGACTTCTCCTGACCATGCAAAGTTAGCTTCATTGATATTTTTGTTTTTTTTTTGTTTTTTTCGCACTCAATTTTTTCATTCCTCACGCTCTAAGAAAACCTTTCATCTTGGCACTGCTTTATGAATATCATTCTATTGTTTTCCTTGTTACTGTGCCTGATACTAACTCAGGTGGCCAAATTACTTGTGCCTGCTGTGTTTGTGCCTGCTGTGTTTGTGCCTGCTGTGTGTTAAAGGCCCTAAAATCTTGCATTTCAACCTTTAATGATGTCATAACTATATTTACTCAAAAATAATAGTGCAACACAGATAGTAGCTTAGTTGGTAATAATTCCCCAAACAGTAATTTGCTTTTCTTTGTGCCCCACAGATTTATTACCATACTAATAATGCCCATTTAGTGCCACAACACAGTAATATTGACCCTTTTTGTGTACCCTTATTGTGTACCAGTGGGACGAGGGGTAGGCAGAATAAAAAGTTGGCTAAACTATGATTGACAGTTAAGGGTAGGAAGATTATTTCCCTCAGAGTTTTGAATAATAAGTTGACAAGAACTTGTATAAGTCAGCCACATTGATATATTGCTGAAAGCCGGTAAAAACTAAGGAGAAGTTTTTAAAACGTTAGACTGGGCAGAAGAACAACCTCTTCAGCTCAAACAGGTAACTTGCTGGTATTACAGAGTCTTGGTAGTTTTGTGGACATGCTACTTAGTATGTGGCATGACTGTTATCTACCTTGCAGGACTATTGTCCATATTATTATTCCCTTTATATGAGTGTTCGAATATTCTGTTGGGGATGGTGCACTCCTGAAGGTTAAGAGTTTGAACCAGAAGCATGGCTACACCACTGGTCTAAACTGAGTGCTTTCCCATACTGCCATATTAGACTGGCACACTGCAGGGCTCAGAAGCATTTCAATGTACCTCTATGGCTAGATTAGCTAAAAAGATACTTTCCGTAGTAATATAATATAGAAAGTGCTGTAAATACATATTTGCTAGAATTTCTTGTACTGCAGCAGCAAATCAATGAAGATATAAGTCAGCCTTCAGGATTCTCTAAGGGCTTTATACGGCTTTAAGACAGACCCTAAGACTATAGTCCTAGTTCAGATTTTATCTCATTACATAATGTCATTAGACAGTAAGCTTAGTAGCCACGGGCTTTGAACTTTTAAGTCAGTAGAATTGCCCTGACCATTAAAAGCAAGGAAATATTGTTCCATATTTGTTGAGATGGTCTTTATGATACTACAATCCAAACCAGCCTAAGACTTTCATTTGTTGTCAATTATTATTGACTAATTAATGCTTAAAACTGTATTTTCTATTTGCTTCTTTTTGGTGTTCTTGTTATTAAAATCTTTAAAAAAAATATTACCTGTTAAATACAGAAATATATTTATTTGATTTTATTAAGACCAACCCCACAGCCCACTACCCTAAAAATAACTTTTAACTTCTTAAGGAACAAGCCTAAGGTGGCCATTAATGTCCAAACATCTTTTTATATTTTTTCACCGTCGCATTTCATAGTTTTAAGGTTGAAGGTAGACTTTAGTACATCGAGTTCAATCTATAAGCTAACATGTTGATTCAGAGGAAGGCAAAAACCTCATAGGGCAGGCATTAATAGCTTCATATAAGGGGAAATATTCCTTCCCAACTCCATATGGCAATCAGACTCAACGCCCCATCATAGAATCTACTGCCCATAACCTGTAATATTATATTTATAAAGAAAGGCATCCAGGCCCTTCATGAATTTTAGTAGCGAATCAACCATTACAACATCATGTGGCAGAGTGTTGCATAGTCTCACTGCTCTTACAGTAAATAATCTCCGTCTGTGATTAAGATGAAATCTTCTTTTCACTAAATTTAGAGGATGCCCCGTCACAGGCCTCAGTGTAAAAAAATCATTAGATAGATCTCTGTACTGTCCCCTCATATATTTATACATTGCAATAAGATCTCCCCGAAACCTTCATTTTTCTAAACAGAATAGCCCCAAGTGTAATAACGTGTCTGGGTATTGCAGTCCACACATTCCCTCAATAACCTTGGTTCCTGTCCTCTGCACCTGCTCTAGTTCAGCTATGTCTTTCTTATACACCGGAAACCAAAATTGTATACAGTATTCTAAGTGTGGTCGCACGGGTGACTTGTATAGAGGCAAAACTATATTCTTGTCATGAGCATCTATGCCTCTTTTAATGCATCTCATTATTTTCTGAGCCTTAACAGCAGTTGTTGACTGATCAGTAAAGTATAGTTTGCCATCCACCCATACACCCAAGTCTTTTCAGTGACGGTTTTACACAGTATTTTACAATTTAGTACATAATTATACATATTTATTTTGCACAAGAGCATAACTTTACATTTGCCTACATTAAATTTCAATTGCCATTTCTCAGCCCATGCCTCCAGCTTACATAAATCCTTCTGTAATATTAAATTATCCTCCTCTGTGTTGATTACCCTGCAGAGTTTAGCACCATATGCAAATATTGTAATTCTACTCTGTATGCCTCCTACAAGGTCATTGATAACTATATTAAAAAGAAGAGGGCCCAATACTTACCCCTGTGGTACCCCACTGTTAACTGTAACCCAGTCCAAGTATGTTCCATTAATAACCACCCTTTGTTTCCTATCACTAAGTTGGTTGTTAACCCAGTTACACACATTTTTCCCTAGTCCCATTTTTCTCATTTTATATATCAACCTTTTGTGTGGCACCATATCACATGACTTAGAACAATCCACATAGACAAAATCCACTGTTTTTCCCTGGTCCAATCTGAAACTTACCCCCTCATAGAAGCTGATCAGATTATTTTGACAGGACTGATCCCTCATAAAACCATGTTGATGCTGGGTCATGAGGTTATTATTATTGAGATGGATAGCATCTCTTAGGAAACCAGCAAGGAGGTTACCTGCCTATAATTTTGAGGCTCAGATGTTGTCCCCATTCTGAATTTTTGCACCACATTTGTTATGTGCCAGTCCTGTGGTACATACTTTGCTATTATTTACTGTGTTGGATAAAAAAAAGATACTGTTTATAGTATGGGTCAATACAATTACAATGATATCCATTATCTAACTTTTATGCTTTACTACTTATTGTACAAGAAAATAACGTTTTTAAAAATATGTAACTTTTCATTTTTCTGAAGAAAGTGCTATGATGACTTATTTTTTCATAATGAATTGTGTTTTTTATTGGTGCAATGTTGCGGTCAGTATATCTTTTTTGAAGATATTTTATTTCATTTTATTTGTGGCAAAATGGAGAAAAGTGTCAATTATTACTTTTTGTTTTTTTGGCAACATTCACTGTGCAGGATAAATAACAATATTGTTTTATTATACGGGTCTTTGTAGATGCAATGATACCAGATATGGATCTTTTTTTGGACATTTGTTCCTTATTATATTAAACAATTTTTTAATTATTTTTAATTAGCAAAAAAATAGGGTGGCTTCTTTTTCATTTATTTAGCATTTAAAATTGTTTTTTGTAATATTTATTAGTTTTAGAAGGGGACTTAAAGACACAATCCTTTGACTGCATAGAAAGTACTCTACACTAGCTACGTAGAGCAGTGCATTATGCAGCCTGTCAGTATTATACTAAAAGGCAGCCTAAGGGCCCCGTCACACTAAGCGATGCAGCAGCGATCCCGACAACGATACGACCTGTCAGGGATCGTTGCTGCATCGCTAATACATCGCTGGTGAGCTGTCAAACAGGCAGGCTCACCAGCGATCAGGGGAGCAGCGATATCGTGGAAAGAATCGTTCCACGATGTCCTGCTCCCGTTACCAGCCTGCTGCAAGCAGGAGCAGGCTGGTAACTATGGTAAACATCAGGTTACTAAGTGCGCGTGTGCCCCTAGTAACCCGCTGTTTACCATGGATACCACTCTGCTACGGTGCGCGGGAGCCTCCGTGCACCGTAGCAGAGTGGTATCCATGGTAAACAGCGGGTTACTAAGTGCGCGCGTGCCCCTAGTAACCCGATGTTTACCATAGTTACCAGCCAGATCGTTGGTCCCGCTGGTCACACACAGCGATGTGTGCTGGCCAGCGGGAGGCCAACGACCAAAAAATGGTCCAGGACACTTTGCAACGATCAGCGACCTCACAGCAGGGGCCTGATCGTTGCAAAGTGTCACACACAGCGACATCGCTGGTGAGGTCGCTGGTGAGTCACCAAAACCGTGACTCAGCAGCGATATCGCTAGCGATATCGCTATGTGAGACGGGGGCTTAATACTTTGCCCCTACCATGATGTACTAGATTGTGATCTGTGGCAGATCAGAGGCCAGTGCTAAGCTTCTAGTTGCTATAGCAACTATTTGCTCCCTGTGATTCTAAAGGAAAGGGGGGATTGTTCCTCTGTGAAGCAGAGAAACAAAAAGATGGCCACACAAGTTCAAAATTGTAAAGAAGTAAGAAAATTCCTTTATTAACACATGTAGTAAACACAAATTACAAAGATAAATGCGGACGACAGAGTGGACACAGAGTGCTGGATCCACATGAATAAAACAATGTTAAAAACTGTGACACAGCGCCCGAAAGGTCAGCCTATATAGCAAGTGGAAATATAAGGGGGACAGCAACAGGGTCACATGTAGCCAGTTACTCGGGCTTGATCATGTGAAGTGAGGGGGTGGAACTTGGAGCCACATGATAGAGCTGTTTATGCCTCTCCATGGAGACATAGTGAATGTGGCAGGAAGTCAGTTACAAGCAGTGAGTGAGACAGGAAGTCAGTTACTTGGGCTTGATCATGTGAAGTGAAGGGGTGGAACCTGGAGCCACATGACAGGGCTGTTGACGGCTCTCCATGGAGACCCTGTGAGTGAGGCAGGAAGTCAGTTACATGCAGTGAGTGAAACAGGAAGTCAGTTACACGGCACTTCCGCTTTACTGTGCAACATGTGCACGCTGCAGATATGGATGTGGGGGTATAAAAGGTGGATGGTTGGTGTGCAGTATTACCCCTTGAAAAAGGTTTTCCTACCGAAACGTGCGTCGCGGTGATGGTAGCAGAGCCTGTCTGGTGGCCTTACCCAGGTACATAGCTATTTTAGCTTATTTATGACCAATTGTTTGTATTACTTCCATCTGTATAAGGGTTTTAACCCTTTTGTTTCTGGGTATTTTGATTGTGATGGGATATTATTGTTTTGGGGGTACAATTTGAAAAAGGTATTCTTGATGGGTGGTATATATTTATTAATACATATGACCCTGTTGCTGTCCCCCTTATATTTCCACTTGCTATATAGGCTGACCTTTCGGGCGCTGTGTCACAGTTTTTAACATTGTTTTATTCATGTGGATCCAGCACTCTGTGTCCACTCTGTCGTCCGCATTTATCTTTGTAATTTGTGTTTACTACATGTGTTAATAAAGGAATTTTCTTACTTCTTTACAATTTTGAACTTGTGTGGCCATCTTTTTGTTTCTCTGCTTCACAGAGGAACAATCCCCCCTTTCCTTTACTGTTGCAAGATGATGGCCCGTTCTCTTTATTAGTCCTATATGCAATAACATGGGTCCATTGGGATTAGATTTATCTTTACTGTGTTGTTTGCATCTGTGTTTCTGTCTCTCACTCCCTGTGATTCTGCAGCTGGAAGCTGATGGAGTGACAGAGGGAGCGATCTCCCCCTGTCAATCTACTTACATGTGGAGTTAATTCAGCTAGTGTAAAGTGCTGACATCACTAATTTCCAGGGTGAGGGAGCCACGGGATCACGATCTTGGGTGAAGATTCATTGCCTTTTCACATCTGAATGGACTACCTGTCTATTAGGATATGAAAAGTCAATGAAGTGACAAGAAGCGATTAAGCTGATCAGAATTTTAAAAAGTCAATGAAAAGGAAAACCTGTAATGATTCAATCATCTCTATAATTAATAAAATTGACACAATTTAAGGATTGATAAATGCTTGCACCTATAGTTCAACTAAAATCATAATATCACAAAACTTAGGTGTACACCAAATAGTACAAAATTGGAAGATCAGTTCCAAAAATCCTTTTTCTTGAAAGTAATAATAGTACAAGAACTATCTCATAAGTTGCTGGAGTTGGTTAGTTGATAAAAGCTTTTCTTATGACTGGAAGGCATAAATTCACCTAAATTTAGAAAAATTGACTTCAGCACCTTTTAGTGCTAGGCCACTATTACAAATATCTGACCCTCATAATTACAAATATTCATTGCTTCTGAGGAAGGTTATGATCCTTCTAAGCACAGTGTCCCATTGATTTTGAAATTAATACATTTTGAACCACCTCCTACCCCCTTCCCCGGTATTCACTGCCCTTCTTTTGATTAGCCAACCTGGCACGACATGATATGTTTGGCATGACGTTGATGTCGCTCCAGGCCAGGTAATCAATAGTAAAGCCTCAAATCCCGAGAGAATAGGAGGCAGCTCTCCATGCTCTTTTCTAGAGGCCAGAGATTCCTAACCTGGCTGATAGACTGAGTACTACGAATAGATTGGCACCAACACTAAGTAGAGATAACCTATTAAATATAGCACCTTTCTTATGGAAAAGTTAATGTCTTTAATACATGTAAAGTTCTTTGCCCCAACATTTTGTTTTTGTAAACTATCTATGAATTTATTATTTATTTAGATTTTAAACTTTAGAGTGAAAATGTAGCTTTATACGAAATACAATGATTTTGTTCTACAATTTCAAATACAAACTAATACAGGGATTGGGACACTGCATAATATGGAAATCTGAGTTTTGCAATAGAATTGATAACTAATTTCCCAATTTAATCTATTTACTACTTCTCTCCATTTTTGTAAACAAACTACTTAGCATATTTTTGCATGGGAAAGAATTTATCTTTTCAAGTACACTGTTTGATCAAATCTGGCTCCCTTTCAGGTTTGCAAACAAAAATTTCTTTTAAATCCTATTATTGAAGCTTTTTTGAAAACCATGTCCCAGTAGGCTTGGTCAAATGACCTCCTGGCATAAATTGTAATAATAATGTTATTCCTGAGAGTTTCCTGACGAGTTTGAAAGTAGATTAGATAGATACTAGTTTCTTTACATTTCTTTTCTTCCACAACATAAATTGAGGTTGATATTTGTAGGCCAGTTATATCAAGCTTTACAAGAATTTCATTTTCTTCGATGGGTTTTGAATTTCCCTGAATAACATTAAACTACTGTAAAATATACTTTAGGATATTTTTTTCAAAATACACATTTTATTCCTTTTAAAAAGGTTCTCTTGAAGCTCATCAAGAGAATGCCAAGAGTGTGCAAAGCAGTCATCAAAGCAAAAGGTGACTACTTTGAAGAACCTAGAATATAAAACATATTTTCAGTTGTTTCACACTTTTTTGTTAAGCATATAATTCCACATGTGTTAATTTATAGTTTTGATGCCTTCAGTGTGAATGTACAATTTTCATAGTCATGAAAATACAGAAAAATCTTTAAATGAGGTGTGTCCAAACTTTTGGTCTGTACTGTATCTCGTACAGAGCTAAAATGTCATAAATATTCTTAATATGTACCGCTAAGTACACTTACATGACGGCAATAATCTAAAAGTACCAGTAAATGACATGATCATATGCTGAAAAAGTCAAAAGATAGTAAGTGGTTTACAACATTGCTATGGGAACAAGAGGGCGTACATAGCTGATCAATGACCTCAAAACTCCACCCCTGGAAATGAGGTAGGACGCCTCCAACAGGAGGGAAACACTGCTTATTTAAACAAGCAAGGCAAAGGAGTGGGCATCTCCCCATCTTCTGTAAGGAGAGGACAGCACTCTCCCCCTCTATGACTACCCACCAATGTGGGATTTGCTTTTTCTATTTTTGACACTAATCACTTTGAAGCGCTGAGGCACTTTTTACTCCCTGAAATAGAGAGAGATGTGGACCTCATGAGTTTCATTGCCCAGAATTCCACCTAGCAAGTACACTCCCCTGATGACATATCTCTACTTATAAAAGAAACATGTTGGGAGGAATTTTTTATGGGATACTAGTTTTGAGGGCCATACTTGGGTACTGCCCTTGTCAGGGCGGGAGCAACTGCAAAGGGCACAACAGGGAAGATAGACTCTAAAATCTGCTCCGGAATATCCAGAGGAATATGTCTTATATGGTAACCCTCAATGGACCAAATGGGTGAGATTTACACTTTTTTATGCACTGTGACACTTTATTATTATTATTCTTATTATTATTATTATAGCACCATTAATTCCATGGCGCTTTACATGTTTAAAAGGGATATAGATAGCAAATAACAAGTACAATAATTTGAACAAAAATGAGTCAGCGACTGGTACAGGAGGAGAGAGGACCCTGCCTGCAAGGGCTCACAATCTACAAGAGATGGGTGAGGAAACAGTAGGTGAGAGTACAGCTGGTCGTGCAGCGGTATGGTGAAGCGAGGGTTACTGCAGGTTGTAGGCTTGTCGAAAGAGGTGAGTCTTCAGGTTCCTTTTGAAGGTTTCCACGGTAGGAGAGAGTCTGATGTGTTGAGTTCCAGAGTAGGAGGGATGCACGTGAGAAGTCTTGTACGTGATTGTGGTAATAGAAGATAAGAGGGGAGTAGAGCAGGAGATCTTGTGAGGATCGGAGGTCACAGATGTATGGAGGAGACAGGCTGTGGATGGCTTTATATGTCAAGGTTAGTGTTTTGAACTGGAGTCTTTGGGCAATGGGGAGCCAGTAAAGGGATTTACAGAGAGGAGAGACCAGGGAATAGCGGGGGGGACAGATGGAGGATTAGTTTGGCAGCAGAGATTAGGATAGATTGCAGGTGTGCGAGAGTGTTAGAAGGGAGGCCACAGAGCAGGAGGTTGCAGTAGAGAAGGAGAGAGATAATGAGGACGTTCACTAGTGTTTTTGTAGATTTATGGTTGAGGAATGTGCGGATCAGGGAAATATTTTTGAGTTGGAGTCGGCAGGAAGGGCTTGGATATGAGGTTTTAAAGGTGAGATCAGAGTCCAGGGTTACCCCGAGGCAGTGAGCTTGCGGGACTGAGGAGAGTGGACAGCCATTGACTTTGATAGATAGGTCAGATGGGGGGAATTGAGCGAGATGGTGGAAATAAGATGAATTCAGTTTTATCCATATTAGGTTTTAGGAATCTAGCAGAGAAGAAAGATGAAATAGCGGACAGACATTGTGGGATTTCTGTTAGTAATAAGGTGATATCAGGTCCAGAGAGGTAGATCTGTGTATTGTCAGTATAGATACTGAAAGCCGTGAGACTATATGAGCTATCCCAGGCTGAAGGTGTAGATGGAGAAGAGCAGGGGTCCTAGAACTGAGCCTTGGGAGACAGATAGGGGGCAAGTTGAGGAGGTGGTGTGTGAGTGCTGCACCAGAGTCGGACACCACCTGAGAGGCTCCGGACTCCTCACAGAAGCACCCTGAGCCCTGTGCATGTTGTTCAGAGTCAGGACCTGCGCCTCACCCCGAGAAAACTCCCGGGACCCGATGCCGAGGTCTGGATCCCCTTATCGCACGCGTGAGAGACTACCGTTGACAGTCAAGCCGAGAAGAGCTGAGAGAGAACTGTGACAGTAGAGACACGCCAGCAACCGCGGAGTAATCGTGCCAGTGAACAAGGCCGTCACTTCCATCTCTCACCTACGGTACCAGGGACAGTTGGGATTAGGATTTCAGGTTGGGTGGGAGTCGGTTGGTGCATGGGAGGCTAAACGGGATCTGATAGACTTTATCCGGAAGAGACTTGCGGCCTAGCGGTGACCCCCACTAGGGCCAAAGAAAGAGAACTCACGTGGTGATTCCCACAACTGGATGCATCACACTTTTGCAAAGAACCTTACTGTTATTCACTGAAAGATATTTTTTATTGTTGTTCCAAGTTGCTGTTTATTACCCTTGTTACTAACCCCCTCGCATAATAGTGGTCATACATATAAAGTGGTTATATCAACCCCTGACTGTTCCTGCCTTGTGTCTCTGTGCGTTGCATTCTGGCACCTGTGTTACACATCTTTATTTAAGTAAAAGTTCATAACAAAATTAGTGGAACACGGGAGACAAAGACCAGGCAAAGACCTACATTTTACCAGAAGCTGGAACCCCCCTTTTTTCTTTCGATTCTGCAAATAATACAGAAATTCAATTGATAGGGGGAGAGAGAAATAGGGGATAGAGAGGTAGGAGAAATGCCAGAAGCAGTGCCTATCCTGCAGCATTTGAATTACACATTTTCTTTAATTATTTACAGTATGTACTAGAAAGCAGAAAAACAATTTTTCTCGAAGAAAAAAATCTATGTGTTGAGTTTTTGCATTTCTTATGTAATCCTTTGTGTTAATAAGGGAATAATTGTTTTTTGAAAATGTTAAAGAAAACTAACCAAAAAATAATTAACTCTGTGTTGGCTTTTGGTCTTGTACTTGTGGGAAATGGGGGAATTTGTTAAAAAATATAGCCAAAAAAAAGTCATAGCATAATTTAGACAAATGACTGCATGTCTGCCTATTTTACAAGTCCATATTTACACCTGTACATGCCACGCCAATGCTGCAGCCTTTTGCTTCATTTGGCTTTCTGGGCAAGTACCAACTTATCTTGCATTTCTTGTGACGTCCTTTATGGTAAGGATGGAATAAAGAGGGTTAAAAGACTAAAACGTTACAGTGTTGTGAACAGGGCCAGTTTTAGACAAAGTGGGGCCCTGGGCAAAAGTTTCAAGTGGGGCCCCAAATGCTAACATATTGTACCATCATACAGAAACATTTATGTTGCATTTACATGGGCTGAGTTCATGCCATTATAATAGCACGATCTACTATATTGAAGTCCTTCAGTGCTTGTTTCCTGGCCTCTTTACACCGGCTGAGAAAGAATGATAGGGACAGAAAAATCACTAATAGATCAATCTGTCCCCATACAGTATCATGTTATCAGCAGCACATCTGAAGTTTGCCCCGGGTGATGTGCTGCTGAAAACAATGATTTTTGTTCCAGCATAAACAATTCAATCACCCAATGAATAGGCAGCATGTTGCTTGTTCGTTGGGTGATTGCCGATGTTTACACCTTTGGACTCCGGTCTGTGCTAATGGTATTTATAAATGTGAATGCTAAACACACACAGTATGTGACATATATATATATATAAACTGCATGTTACACACACATGTACATAGAGCACATACAAGCAGATACATGTATACACAGATCACATATGTACAGGCAGGGCCGGCTCCAGGTTTTTCTGGGCCCCAGGCGAAAGAGTCTCAGTTGGCCCCTTTAACATATACATGATGCACAGATACCGCAGAGAAATATAGGTATAGTACAATGCAAAGATTTCACTTCTTACATTACATGAGATATATCTATTGTAAATTCCACAATAGTTCAGAAACCGGCGAATCGCTCCACACAGTATACTGTTCCTCATAAAATGCTCCATACAGAATACTGGCCCCCATATAACGCTCCATACGGAATACAGGCCCCCATATAACTCTCTATATGGAATACTGGCCCCCATATAACGCTCCATACGGAATACTGGCCCCCATATAATGCTCCATACAGAATACTGGCCCCCATATAACGCTCCATACGGAATACTAGCCCCCATATAATGCTCCATACAGAATACTGGCCCCCATAAAACGCCCCGTACAGGATACTGGCCCCCATATAACGCTCCATACAGGATACTGGCCCCCTTATAACGCTCCATACAAGATACTGGCCCCCATATAATGCTCCATGCAGGCTGTTCCCCCACATAATGCCCTATGCAGTTTGTTCCCCCCTTATAATGCCCCATGCAGGATGTCACCCCCCCCATATAATGCCCCATGCAGGATGTCACTCCCCCCATATAATGCCCCATGCAGGATGTCCCTTTCCCTCCATATAATGCCCCATGGAGGATGTCACCCCTCATATAATGCCCCATGCAGGATGTCATTAACCCCCTTAAAATGCCCCATGCAGAATATCACTTCTCCCTCCCATATAATGCCCCATGCAGGATGTCACTTCTCCCCCCTATATAATGCCCCATGCAGGATGTCACTTTCCACTCCATATAACGGCCCAAGCAGGATGTTACTTCTCCCCCCCATATAATGCCCCATGCAGGATGTCACCTCTCCCCCCATATAATGCCCCATGCAGGATGTCACTTCTCCCCCCCATATAATGCCCCATGCAGGATGTCACCTCTCCCCTCCAATATAATGCCCCATGCAGGATGTCACCCCCCCTTATAATGCTCCATGCAGGATGTCTCTTCCCCCTCCATATAATGCCCCATGCAGGATGTCCCTTTCCCCCACCATATAATGCCCCATGCAGGATGTCACCCCCCCTCTTTATAATGCCCCATGCAGGATGTCACCCCCCCATATAATGTCCCATGCAGGATGTCACCCCCCTTATAATGCCCCATGCCTCCATACATTAAAAAAAAATCAAATACTCACCACACTCCTCTTCACCTGCTGCCGCTGCTCAGGTCCGGACTCCAGCATCGCCAGCGTCTTCCCGCTCTGTGCTGCCTGTGACGGCTCAGGGGAGGGCATGGTGGAAAGACGTCACTGCGCCCTCTGAGACGTCACAAAGAGCGCACAACAGGAGGACAGCGGATCTGCGGTGGCACGGGAAGAGGTAAGTATCCGGATGCCGGGGTCCTCAGTAAGCGGGGGAAAAGGGCGGGCGCTTACACCGCTCTCCTCCGCCCATAGCTCGACGGGGTGCCCTACCGCAAGTGGGCCCCCCCGCCTGCTTAGGGCCCCGGCACTTGCCCGGGTGCGCCGGGTGTTGATGCCGGCCCTGTGTACAGGCATGTATGTACATACAGCTACATGTATATGAAGCACCTACATGCAGACACATGCATATACGGACCACATACATACAGACTTATACATGGATGGAGTACATACTGTACATACCAACACATGCACTGATGGAGCACATACAGTCATGGCCAAAAGTTTTGAGAATGACACCAAAATTATATTTTCACATGATCTGCTGGCCTCTGTTTTTTATTAGTGTTTGTCTGATGTTTATATCACATACAGAAATATAATTGCAATCATATTATGAGTACCAATAGGTTATATTGACAGTTAGAATGAGTTAATGCATCAAGTCAATATTTGCAGTGTTGCCCCTTCTTCTTCAAGACCTCTGTAATTCTCCCTGGCATGCGCTCAATCAACTTTTGGACCAAATCCTGACTGATAGCAGTCCATTCTTGCATAATCAATGCTTGCATTTTGCCAGACTTTGTTGGTTTTTGTTTGTCCACCCGTCTCTTGATGATTGACCACAAGTTCTCAATAGGATTAAGATCTGGGGAGTTTCCAGGCCATGGACCCAAAATCTCAATGTTTTGTTCCATGAGCCCTTTATTTATCACCTTTGCTTTATGGCAAGGTGCTCCATCATGCTGGAAAAGGCATTGTTGGGTGCCAAACTGCTCTTGGACGGTTGGGAGAAGTTGCTCTTGGAGGACATTCTGGTACCATTCTTTATTCATGGCTGTGTTTTTAGGCAAGACTGTGAGTGAGCCGATTCCCTTGGCTGAGAAGCAACCCCACACATGAATGGTTTCAGGATGCTTTACAGTTGGCATGAGACAAGACTGGTGGTAGCACTCACCTCTTCTTCTCCGAATAAGCTGTTTTCAAGATGTCCCAAACAATTGAAAAGGGGATTCATCAGAGAAAATGACTTTGCCCCAGTCCTCAGCAGTCCACTCCCTGTACCTTTTGCAGAATATCAGTCGGTCCCTGATGTTCTTTCTGGAGAGAAGTGGCTTCTTTGCTGCCCTCCTTGAAACCAGCCCTTGCTCAAAGAGTCTCCGTCTCACAGTGCGTACAGAAGCACTCACACCAGCCTGCTGCCATTCCTGAGCAAGCTCGGCACTGCTGGTAGTCCGATCCCGCAGCTGAAACAGTTTTAAGATACGATCCTGGCGCTTGCTGGTCTTTCTTGGGCGCCCTGGAGCCTTTCTGACAACAATGGAAGCGCTCTCCTTGAAGTTCTTGCTGATGCGATAGATTGTTGACTGAGGTGCAATCTTTGTAGCTGCGATACTCTTCCCTGTTAGGCCATTTTTGTGCAGTGCAATGATAGCTGCACGTGTTTCTTTAGAGATAACCATGGTTAACTGAAGAGAAACAATGATACCAAGAACCAGCCTCCTTTTAAAGTGTCCAGTGATGTCATTCTTACTTAATCATGACTGATTGATCACCAGCCCTGTCCTCATCAACACCCACACCTGTGTTAATGGATCAATCACTAAAACGATGTTAGCTGCTCCTTTTAAGGCAGGACTGCAATGATGTTGAAATGTGTTTTGGGGGTTAAAGTTCATTTTCTGGGCAAATATTGACTTTGCAAGTACAGTAATTGCTGTTAAGCTAATCACTCTTTGACATTCAGGAGTATATGCAAATTGCCATTACAAAAAATGAAGCAGTAAACTTTGGAAAAATTACTATTTGTCTCATTCTCAATACTTTTGGCCATGACTGTACATCCTGGGCACATGCATTTTCTTCCTGAATGCTACAAATTACAACATGTTTTCACATTCCCTAATACCTCAGTGTGTTATTAGGTTGATTCCCAAGTGAAAGGTCACTGTTTCGAATCGAGGAGCAGCCATGAAAAAGATTTCCCAAGAAAAGAGAAACAGCTCATCGATAGCGGTCTCTCAGCCAAGAATATTGCCAAACTGCATCATATGAGTGCCATGATAGTTGGAAGAATGCAAAATAAAGTCCATCTATCCATTCAAAAGCCAAGGGTGGACGTTCAAGCAAAATATCGGAGTCAACAAGTCTGCTCATCACAAACAGGGATCATTTTTGGATCAATGCTTGCCAAAAAGCAGTGATCTGCCCACAAAAGAGATAATTTTGTAACCATTTTTTTTATTTTAATAAGCATAAAAATTCTGCTAGTGCATAACAGATATTACTAAAACTGTGTTTGCTTTAAAGCACTTGAAATGGGTGGTTCAATACAATCCTAGGAGATTTCAGAGTGTCCTGGGCAATCAAAGGATTTGTTGTTTTGTGATTCACAGGTAATTGATTTGCAGCAAATGAAATATTTGAAAAAAATTCAACAAAGCTGACCAATTTGGATTTTAAAATATTTGCTCATGTTTAGCAGGAAAGTGTTTCAGGAAGTAGATTACGTTTTATTGTAAGCCTGTGAGTGGATATTTGGTTTGAATATTATCTACTTTAAAGCGCACCTGTCAGCAGGATTGTGCTTAGTAAACCACATACACTGTCAGGTGGGTGACATTACACTGATTAATATGATACCTTTGTTGATGAAATCCATCCTATGGTTCTTTTATAATCATTATTTTCATTTCGGACGTAGTGAGATGCTCGTGCTTCAGAGCGGGCCTTTGCGGAGGGGCTTTAACTGCTTTCAGACTGTTGGGCGGCATACAGATTTGTACATGCACAAATGAGAGTGTTCAGGAAGTAATTCCAAGAAGGGTAGAAGTCCAGGAGTTGAAATAATTCAAATTGGCACTGAATTTTTATAGACAAGTGGTTGGTGAAAGTCCTGTATAATAACACTTAGGCAGGGTAGGTTGTGGCAGTGGGTAGCCTATTATAGCCTGTCAGTGTCACCGAGGGCTCAGGAGCAGTCTGCCATCTAGGGGAACAGTCTGACCCTGTGAAAATTATGTGGTGGGGCTCATAATTCTTCAGTGCCAATTGCAAAACCACTATATGCAAAGTTCAGCAGAAGTGTGAATCTACAGTGTTAACTTGCTTAAGTATATAGTCTTACTAAATGTCCCACCATTTAAAGTGACAGTAATTGCTAAGTTGCTATGGCTAAGTGCCCACGATGCAGAAATGCTGCATATTTTTTCCGCTTCTCCCTGGCAGGAAAAACGCATGCGGATTTTACTTGCATTTTTCCTGCCAGGTAGTGGCGTTTGTCAAGCGTTTTTGCATGCATTTCTGCAAGCGCTTTTCCAAGCGATTTTAGCATCACTTGGAAAAGTGCTTGACAACTTGGTCAAACTATATAAATCCATGCAACCGGCATGGATTTATATAGTGTTGCCAAGTAATAGTTTAAAAAAAAGAATAAGAATGGTAAAAAATAAAAAATAAAGATTATACTTACCTTCTGATGGCCCCCGGTGTTTTCTCCGCTCCGTCTGGTCTGTTGTATCGGTCGCAGTGGTGTGAAAGGACCTGCGGTGATGTCATTGAGTCATGTGACAGGTCACGCGCCTGCCGACGTCAGCGGTCGCGTGACCTGTCACATGACTAAATGATGTCATGGCAGGTCCTTTCACACCACCGTGACCCATACAACGGACCAGACGGAGCAGAGAAAACACCGGGGGCCATCAGAAGGTGAGTATAATCTTAATTTTTTATTTTAAATTCTTTTTTTAACAGGTTCTATGGTAGAAGTCTCCTTTTCTCCAGACCCGGGTACCATCCACACATAGAATCGCATAATATCCGTATGTGCAAATGTGCTGACACGGATAATATGCGTTTCAATGCAAGTCAATTGTCGGCAATTACGCTGTGTGTTCGCAAAATTAATGGACATGCTGCGTATTTTTCCGCAATGATAATCGCAGCGGAAATTACCAAGCATTTTTTAAGCGTTTTCGCTGCGGAAATTCCACGGCAAAAACGCTTGAATAACGCATAGTGGGCGAGCAGCCTCATATGCTTCTGTGTGAGATCAAGAATAAATTCATTTGTTAAGGAAAACTTTCTAGTGGGGTACTATCCCCCAAACAAGCCCACCTTGCTAACAAGTCATTTTGATACAACCTGACCCATCACAACCCTTCACTGTGCAGAAAATGGCAGTTTCAGTCTATGTGCTTAGCTTTGTAGCTCAGGGCTGTGTGCCATGTAAAGTTCCATATCCCCCTGTCACATAGCTCATTCATGCAATAGAGTATATCACCCAGTGGCCTATACAGTTTTTATTATTTGAGTCATACCAATTTTGTGTTGCTTCACAATGGCAAAGCTCAGTGTTGCTGTGCAAATATTACATGGTTGTTATCTCATTTCAAAATTCATATCTCCATATTAATTAGTTTAATAAGTTTGGGAAGGTATCAGGCTTTAAAAAATGAGTTGTCAATTGCAACCTTTACACAACCTTTAGTGTAAGCCAGATTCAGGACTAGCAAAAAGCATTTTATACTGTAAATCAACGTCTACACTAGGCCACAAAAAAAATCAGTAGACCTTCAATTATAACTCCTGCAAGAATTATATCACATAACTTTCCAAAGCTCATGGATGGGAAATCTACATTGCTACAGTACGCAATGGTATATCCAGTTATCCACGAATCCTCTTTCACTGCAGACATGGCGGACATATCACTGGTGCAACCTGTGCGGCCGCACAAGGCTCCAAGAGGCAAGGGGGCCCATTTATACCACCAAAGGAGGTGAAATTTTGCATTTTTAGGAGCTCTTGGGCTGCAAAGGGCCCATATACTGTTCTTGCACAGGGGCCCTTTTCTGTATGTGTCTGCCAATGGCAGAGGTATACATATTGGTCCTTTATAACCCAAAAAAAGTTGGATGGCAAAACCCGTGGAAGCTGACATGGCAGTTATTTTAGCTGATCGAGTTCCTAGACACTTGTGATCAACAAATGTTCTTCAACTTTAATTTAGTATATAGCATCTTACTTCAATACATTAGCATCAAGTAGTTCAGGAGTCATCTTCAATAAATAAATATAAGGAGGGTTTATATGCTATATTACAGCACATTTAGTGAATGAAATGCACTCGCCCTTACCTTGATTAAAATTCTTTTATTTTCCCAAGTAAGGGTCTAGCTGTATGGCTTTCTATAATTATTGTAGTTTCTCACTAGCGGTAAGACGATTTTCATTAACCTTCATCTGCTTATTATACATGGCTGTTATTTTTCCGAGCAGTACAGGACGAACTACTTCCCAGAACATGAAGCTATTACATTGATGATCGTTATTCAATCCTTAGTATTCTAACAATCAGTTTAAAAAGAGTCTATATTCATTCCTCTTTAACAGGGTTAAGGTAGCATAATCTTCATATAAATTGCAAATACTGTTCCAAGTTTTATTACCTCTGAAGGAGGAGAATGAGGAGTACAATACAAATATATTTCTAGTGTGGGCTGCTTTTCTCATGCTTAGCTGTATAATTTTTTAAAAAATATTTAGTATATAGGGAGGTGATGTAGAGAAATGTTTGTTCCAATGTGTTCAGTTTTGTTAAACTGAGACCTGTCACTTACTGTTCAAAAAAACCATCTAAGGTGGTTTACATGGCGGGTCTACTTATTATTTAGCAATCATTCCAATTATTTCCTGTTTTTCGAGCTTTAGTCTAGAAATGCAATACTTATCTATGTTTGAACAATAATTAAGCCTGTGACTGGTTACATTCAGACCTAATACAGAACCTCAGTATGGTGCTTAGGTAGGCTATGGGCCTAACAGTGACACAAAAAATACCTACCAGTCTGTAATACAGACTTTTTCTTACCATGTAGGGCCTCTGAATATACTGTCTATACATACAGTAGCTCGTTAAAGGGTTATTCCCAAAAAACAATGATAGGTTACAATTTCCTTTTCGCTGGGATCTAAAAACTTGGACGCCTAGCAGTCACGAGATTAGGGCTCTGGAACCCTGAGAATGGGGATCTGCAGACCAGTATTAAATGGATTTGAGGTACACATGCTTGACCCCCACCCTATTTATTTTTTATGGGACCTGTGTCCAGGGGTGGATTAAGAGTAGCAAGGGCCCCGGGCAGTTTAGAAGGCGCGGGCCCCCCCCCCCCACACCTGATTTATCACGTGACATGTCACATGATCCCCTGTGATAGATCATGTGATAGTTCACGGGAAATTAATTTGGCACAATATTAATTGTGCTGCCTCATCTGAGAGCAGCACAATATTGGGGCAGATACCCTGATTCCAGCGATGTGTCACTTTTTCAGCTGCTTGTTGTCATTTTGAGAAAATCACCGTTTTATCTGCTGCAGATCTAGCAGCTCTCTGACTGCTGCGCTCTGTATAGCCCCACCCACACCACTGATTGGCAGCTTTCTGCCCATGCTCAGTGTACACAGAAATCTACTGATCAGTGATGGGGGTGGGGTCCTACAGAACTTACTAGTCATCTAGTGATAATTACCTTCTGACAAATCAATGATTTTATCAAAACAACACTAAGCAGCCCAGTAAGTGACACATTACTGGAATCAGTGCCTCTAACCCTACATTATGCTGCTCTCAGATTAGGTGGCAAAAACCTGATGACAGATTCCCTTTAAAGGAGCTGTAAACACAAAAAGGTTTGTATTAAAAAAAATACAAGCCATTTGTGAAATTAACTTTTTTTCATTGTTAATTCACATTAGACTGTATCTTCAACACTTTTGTCAGCAGGTCTTATTACAGACTCTGAATAGGGCAGCTCTCTCCCTCTCCCTCAGCAGAAAGTCACAGCATGGTTAAAAAATGGGATCTTTTATGATTTTCTCATAATAAATAAAAAAGGACATGCAAGTCCTCCAAACTATTTTCCGTTTCTCTATAGGGGTGGTCCTAAATCTTTCTTGTTCTTTAGTTGATCACATGTCAAAAAGGCAAAGCATTTACTATGAACTCGCCTAAAAAAATATACACTGGGAGAGTAATATCATCATCTGCATGTAAATATTCCTTGACTCTAAGGGCTCGCTCACACTGTCGTATAACACGGCCGAATGCTATGTGATGTTTTATCGGATAGGACTCGGCCCTATGTTATACTATGGGACAGTGCAGATCTGCGATTATTGGCATGAGAAAATAATCTCATTCGATATTCAGACCATGTGCACCCATACAAGTCTATGGGTGCACGTAAAACATTAGACTGCACCCGGATGTCATCCAAGTGCAGTCTGATGAACACTCACAGAGACTATGGAGAAGATGGAGAAAGTAAGTTCTCCATCTTCTCCATATCTGTGCTGCGAGAGAATCGGATCACACTCAGTTGAAGCTCTGACAGAGTTTGAGCCGAGTGTCATTCGCATAATTGGCCCTATTCTCTTGCATAAGAGAATATATGGCTTAGTGAGTGGACCCTAAAACTGAATAGTAGTGACGGACAGGCACCTCACAAGCGGGATCCATGTAGCTCTCAGATGTCGTGTAGGTAGGGCTTCATTCCATGGGGTAGGGCTTAATTTCAAGGTATATAAAAAAATGGACTTCAAATAAAAATTAAATGAACACAAAAAGCACTAATTGAATTATTTTTTTCGTATTTATGTTTGCAGACCCTTTAAAAACCCTTTGAGGACCAAGGCACATATATGTCCCATAGTTTTAAACTGGAAAAAAATTTGATTGAATAAAATTTAAGGTCCTCGAAGGTTTAAGTAGGTCATAAATTCATATGAATACTTGCTCATACAATTGCACATGCCAGTAGATGAAGAAGAACAGAATCAAAAATATGACATTAAGTGGAGCACTTACAGGTATTCAAGGTGAAAGAGACCAGCAAAGGCATCGTCTCGAATGACAGTAAATGAGTTAGAATTCAGCAAGCTGACAATGAAGACAGCAGGTTAGAAGCGAACCAGACTTTATGGTGCTCAGAATTAGTCAAGCAGAATTTATTGAATTTATTCTTGCAAAGCACTGAGACTCCCGCGGTGTATAGATGGCGCCGTGCGGCCTCCCGCTGTGTATAGATGGCGCCGTGCGGCCTCACGCTGTGTATAGATGGCGCCGTGCGGCCTCTCGCTGTGTATAGATAGTGCCGTGCAGCCTCCCGCTGTGTATAGATGGCGCCGTGCGGCCTCCCGCTGTGTATAGATGGCTATGTGCGGCCTCCCGCTGTGTATAGATGGCACCGTATAGATGGCTACGTGCGGCCTCCTGCTGAGTATACATGTATAGATGGCTACGTGCGGCCTTCTGCTGAGTATACGTGTATAGATGGCTACGTGCGGCCTTCTGCTAAGTATAGATGCCGCACAGCGCCCCCCCCAGAGACAGCAGGAGGCCGCACAGCGCCATCTATACTCAGTGGGAGGCCGCACATAGCCATCTATACACAGCGGGAGGCCGCACGGCGCCCCCCCAGAGACAGCAGGAGGCCGCACAGCGCCATCTATACTCAGCGGGAAGCCGCACGTAGCCATCTATACACAGCGGGGAGCCGCACGGCGCCATCAATACACGGCGGGGGGCCGCACGGCGCCATCAATACACAGCGGGGGGCCGCACGTAGCCATCTATACACAGCGGGGGGCCGCACGTAGCCATCTATACACAGCGGGGGGCCGCACGTAGCCATCTATACACAGCGGGGGGCCGCACGTAGCCATCTATACACAGCGGGGGGCTGCACGGCGCCCCCACAAGATACAGCAGGAGGCCGCACGGCGCCAACTATACTCAGCAGGTGGCCGCACGCAGTCACGCACACACACAAACATATACAGACATATACATACACGCATAAACACATTTGAAACACAAAAATACATATAAACAGACATCACACAATCATATCTGCCCACACACACACAAACAGACATCACACAATGACATCTGCCCACACACACACAAACAGACATCACACAATGACATCTGCCTACACACACACACACATATACACACACATACACACACAAACAGACATCACACAATGACATCTGCCTACACACACTCACAAACAGACATCACACAATGACATCTGCCCACACACACACACAAACAGACATCGCACAATGACATCTGCCCACACACACTCACACACAGACATCACACAATGACATCTGCCCACACACACTCACACACACACACACATCACACAATGACATCTGCCCACACACACACACAAACAGACATCACACAATGACATCTGCCCACACACACACACAAACAGACATCACACAAGACATCTGCCCACACACACACACAAACAGACATCACACAATGACATCTGCCCACACACACACATCACACAGTGACATCTGCCCACACACACACACAGACATCACACAATGACATCTGCCCACACACACACACATACAAACAGACATCACACAATGACATCTGCCCCAACACACACACACACACAGACATCACACAATGACATCTGCCCACACACACACACACACACACACAGACATCACACAATGACATCTGCCCACACACACACATCACACAGTGACATCTGCCCACACACACACACACACACACAGACATCACACAATGACATCTGCCCACACACACACACATACAAACAGACATCACACAATGACATCTGCCCCAACACACACACACACACAGACATCACACAATGACATCTGCCCACACACACACACAAACAGACATCACACAATGACATCTGCCCACACACACACACACACATACAAACAGACACCACACAATGACATCTGCCCACACACACACACACATACAGACAGACACCACACAATGACATCTGCCCACACACACACACATACACATCACACAAACAGACATCACACAATGACATCTGCCCACACACACACACACACACACACAGACATCACACAATGACATCTGCCCACACACACACACAGACATACACACACAAACAGACATCACACAATGACATCTGCCCACACACACATACACATACACACACACATACATACACATACATACATACACACATACACACACACACACACACACACACACACATACACACTCACCATCCCCCGGCTCCAGTCCTCAGGCTCTTCGGTGGAGCAGTGCAGGCCGGGTGCGCACTGCGTGACGTCACAGCTAGGAGACACGGCCGCGCACAGGGCTGTGTCTCCTAGCAGTGACGCGGCCGGGCCAGCACAGGGAAGTTAACTGCTGCAGTGCTGGCCTGGCCGATGAAGAAATAGCGGCACCCGCTGCTGGGGGAGCGGTACGGGGCCCCCCTCCCGCCACTGCTACCGGTATGTGCCGCTGCGGCCCGCACATATAATGAGGGCAATCCGGCATTAGACACCCCGCCCAGAGCCGCGGGCCCTCTGGAGGCTCGGGGCCCCGGGCGGTCGCCCGGATTGCCCTCATTATAATCCCCCTATGCCTGTGTCAATAGCCGAGCACTGAGCACAGTCCCAAAGACACTTAATTTAATGGAGGCCAAGCATGCTCACCTCCATTCCTTCCTTTATCTCTTTCCTCTCTCTCTCACACACACACTCTCCTCTCTTGCATAAAAGCCAATCTTCCAGCCCATGCCTTTAGCATTCACAAAACATAAGCACATGGGAATTATCACATGATGACTTTGTTGTATGAAAGGGCACTCCATTAATAAAGTTATAGCTCTATACAAAGTAGTAAAATGTTATCCATGATTAATTTGCCGCAACATTTACACTGTACATACTGTAATAGAGTGATAAAATTAATAAAATATTATAGGAGAACTATGTATAAAAAATCATGTTATTCCCAGTATGAATTTGCCTAAATCACAACTGTAAAATAAATAACCCTCTAAAAAAACAAATATACAATTCATCAACATCTTTATTGAAATCAGGGGAACACATGGTATGTAAAAGATGAATCAATAGTTCTTTACTGCATTTTCTGCCCTCCTGTACCATGTTTTAATGGGGGACATGTTCATCGATCTGAAATAATCTTCAATAAAATGCCATAAATGTTTTTATGTGGCACTGTGATACAGATTCAATAGATACCTTTAATACCTTTAATGAAGAAATCCTCATCTCGGTTAATCTTTAATCAGCATTCAAAGCTTTAGTTTAATAAGCTTTAGGTGCACTTGGACGGTGCCACATCTCCACCAGAATCTGCTCCTGCAACTTCTGCTTCGGTCGCCAGGCACTCCCATATTCACGCTGTGGTCGGCACTGGTGATAGAGGAGATTTCAGAACCAGAAGTTCTGGATGGTGCCAGCTCTTTCCAGCCACTAAGGTTAGAGTGACTGGGACCTGCAGTGCTGTGCATTCTGACACTATGGGTGTGTGTGCTATCCATGTGAAATTATCAGCTCCCATCTACCAATTGGAGAGCACCACACCCTAATAAGGCTTCCAGCTTGCTGTTGGGAGCCACCAACGTTGTGCTTCTCTGGTTTAGCTCTGTATTTTCAGCTTCAGTTTTTAGTATTGTATTTCCTGTTTTGACCTCAGCTTCTTTTGACATTCCTCCTGCCGGACGATTTTTTTACCTTTGCGACCCTCTTAGTTTTGACCCAACTACCTGACTATCCTTTTGGCCAGCTTGAGCCACCGAACAGCAGTTGACTCTATGGCCCTTGCCCAGGAAAACCTGTGTAAGTCCAGATCCCTGTTAAAAGGTGAAGGCCAGGGCAACTCCAGGGCTCTGGGAAACAGAGTTGCTTGCAGCAAGTCTGTTCATGGTAGCCATTTTAGAGCTGCCAATCAACCACTGGCAGAGCCATGTTACAGGCAGGACCATTGGTAGGGTCTTTGGCTCCTGTCCTGGATCCTCCACCTGCCTCTGGTATATGTATGACAGGTCACTGATTTGGCTTTGTGTTACCTGTCTTCCATTTGAATGTTCGCGTCAGTGCCATCCTCGCCGCAGGCAGCATTTGTGCAGATTGATCTCCCGGTGGTCTACTATAAAATGCCACTGTTGGCGGTGCATGTGCAGATTGACCTCCCGGATATCTTCAGTAAAACAGCTTATGTGGCGACACATGCGCAGATTGATATCTTGGCTCAATGACGTACTTTAGAGATTTAATTGAACTGAAATCTCAATCTGCACATACGTTACCACAAGCGCCATTTTACTGGAGGCCACCGGGAGATTAATCTGCGCAAGTGCCCCCGTCGCGAGGTAGGCGCCAGCGCAAACTTTCATACAGAAGGCAGGTCACTGACAAAGCAGTGACCTGTCATACGTACACCAGATGCAGGTAAAGGGGACGTGCAAGAGCCAAAGACTCTATCTACAGGCCCGCCCCTATGCACCTAAAGCTTATTATACCAAAATTCAAATGCTGATTAAAAAACAAGCACCATGCAGATTTTTTTCACTTAAGGGATTTAGTATTTAATCATGGTCATTATAGCCATGTCTTTACTTTACATTTCTAAATCATGCTGACAGATTCTTTTTCATTGTGGTTTTGAAAATACTGGGGCTTTTTAAGGGATTTAGTAGATTCTGTGCTGAACAGCAGGTAATTTGGTTACATGATAAAATATCCATAATTCACATTTCAAAACACAGCTACTGTGGTCGCCTCTGAATCTGCAGTATGCCGTACATTCTTATTGTGGCCGCTGCAGCCAATCATTGGCCTGTGGGTTGGAATGCATTAACTGATACCAGTCGCCTCTCTGGTTACTCATATTTCTGTCTTGTCTATTTGCCTAAGCTATTTTTACAAATCTTTCTATAAAAAGAAAGTGATTCTGGATTGGTTTATAAAAGTATATTAGTGTGAGTCTTGTTTGTTATTCACTGTTATATCAAACTAGCTATTGAACCTGTTCTATGGCCGGGTGGCGAGCATTTTTATTGGTATATGGTCTCCCATGCTGGAATGTGCAGCCACCCTCCTGGTATTTGTGCTGCCCCCACCATCCTATCCTGGTATGCATGGCACCCCTCATCCCCATCCTGGTATGGATGGCACCCCTGATCCCTATCCTGGTATGCATGGCATCCCTCACCCCCAATCCTGGTATGCATGGCACCCCTCACCCCCAATCCTGGTATGCATGGCACCCCTCACGAACAAACCTGGTATGCATGGCACCCCTCACCCCCACTTCTGGTATGCATGGCAACCCTCACCCCCAATCCTGGTATGCATGCCACCCCTCACCCCCAATCCTGGAAGGCATGGCACCCCTCATCCCCAATCCTGGTATGCGTGGCACCCCTCACCCCCAATCCTGGTATGCATGGTACCTCTCATCCCCAATCCTGGTATGCATGGCTCCCTCACCCCCAATCCTGGTATGCATGGCTCCCTCATCCCCAATCCTGGTATGCATGGTACCCCTCATCCCCAATCCTGATATGCATGACACCCCTCATCCCCAATCCTGTAATACATGGCTCCGTCATCCCCAATGCTGGTATGGATGGTACCCCTCATCCCTATCCTGGTATGCATGGCACCCCTCACCCCCAATCCTGGTATGCATGGCACCCGTCACCCCCAATCCTGGTATGCATGGCACCCCTCACAAACAAACCTGGTATGCATGGCACCCCTCACTCCCAATTCTGGTATGCATTGCTCCCTCACCCCCATCCTGGTATACATGGCACTCCTCATCATTATCCTGGTATGCATGGCACCCCTCATCCCTATCCTGGTATGTATGGTTCCCTTCATCCTGGTATGCATGGCACCCATCATCTCAATTCTCGTATGTATGGCCTCTTCATCCCAGAAACCTGGTATGCAAGGCACCCAATCCCTCATCCTAGTATGCATCACCCCTCATCCTTATCCTGGTATGCATAGTACCCCTCATCCCTATTCTGGTATGCATGATACCCCAATCCTGGTATGCATGGCACCCCATCCCTCATCCTGGTATGCATGGTACCCCGCATTCCTATCCTGGTATGTATGGTACCCCTCATCCTTATTCTGGTATGCATGGCACCCCTCACCCTCCTCTTCCCCCAATAATGGTATGTGTGGTACCCCTCATCCTGGTTTGCATGGTCCCCTCACCCCCCAATCCTGGTATGTGTGGTACACCTCACCCCCAATCCTGGTATGCATGGTCCCCTCACCCCCCCAATCTTGGTATGTGTGGTACCCCTCATCCTGGTATGCATGATCCCCTCACCCCACAATCCTGGTATGCATGGTCCCCTCAATCCCCAATCTTGGTATGCATGGTCCCTTCACCCCACAATCCTGGTATGTGTGGCACCCCCTCATCCCTTTCAAAAAAATAAACACTTATACTCACCTTTCTTCCCCGTGCTCCAGCGCTGCTGTGTCCTGTTCTGCCGGAGGCCGAGGGAGGAGTGCGGCGCCGGAGCACCGCGCTGTCCTGCGCTATTTTGCTGAAGACACACTGCAAATGTGTTTTCAGTAAAATGGTGCCAGATAGCGCTATGCGTATGCGCTGATCCGATGCATCACTCCTGCCCCGGTCTCCGACAAAGAGAGGCGCCACGGCAACGCTCCTCCCGGTCAGGTAAGTATGTAAGTGCCGGAGATCGTGGTATGCGTTCAGTGTCTACGCATACAGCGATCTTCGGCGCCATGCACTCCTCTTACCTGTAACGGTTGGATGCGTGCTTCTGTCTGGAGCCAGACTGCGTGTCGTCCTTGCGCAGTCTATAAAGGCTTCAGACAGAGATACGCATCCCCGGTTATATTAGAGATTTTCAGATTCACATAAAACACTGACTTCAGATTCTCTAAACTGTGGTTTATGAAAAGATTTCTTTATTTCTACATTGGTTTGACTGATATCATTTCATTTGAACAATCAGAGCTACATTAATTTTTTGTATGTTGATGAGAGGTGTATTATTCACTGCATAATAGAATTTTTCCTTAGTTTCATAAAGTGGGAAAAAGCAGCTCAGTAGATATTTTATAAAGAGCAGTAATGAAAATATTTCATTTGTCATCATGAATGTAATTTAATAGTGATATATTAAATTTGGACAAGTTTTGTGGACCATGAGAATAAAATGTTGTAGTATATAACAACTATATAGGGTTTACTTAAGATTTTAATCATAAAATTTAGGTTTCATGCACATGGCAGATCTACTGTATGTGCATAGATCCTGTGTGGCAGCACAGAGAGACCATGTAACTAACTTGTATGTATGACCTATCTATACCATTTGATGTCAGATTCCATATGTAATGTATCTATAGAATCAATGCTTCTAAAGTAGAATACCTGTACACATGTAGCATCACATGGTACAATGCCACATATTTAGAATTAGACATGAGCGGGTCAGGCAAAATTCTAATTCTCCTATTCACGCAGATGTAGTAGAAAAGGTATTCTCCATGAATTGAATGACCCCTATTATGCTCTGGGGTCTCTACAGATCCCAGAGCATCTATAATACAGTATAACCGGAGATTTGTCCCTCTGTCTGAAGCCTTTATAGACTGCGCAAGTGTGACACACTTGCGCAGTCTGGCTCCAGACAGAAGAGCGCATGGAGCCATTACAGGTAAGAGGAGTGTGTATGGCGCCGGAGATCGCGGTATGAGTAGGCACTGTACGCATACTGTGATCTCCGGTGCCATACTTACATACTTACCTGACTAGGAGGAGAGTTGCCGCGGTGCCTCTCTTCTCGCTTGAGACCAGGGGCAGGAGTGAGGCGCCGGAATCGGCGCATGGGCATAGCGCTATTCGGCACCATTTTACTGAAGACACATTTGCAGTGTGTCTTCAGCAAAATGGCACTGGATAGCGCGATATGGGCACTCCGACGCTGCACTCCTCCCCCGGCCTCCAGCAGAACGAGACACAACGCTGGAGCACAGGGAAGAAGGGTGAGTATAAGTGTTTATTTTTTTGTATGTGTGCAGCGTGATAGGGATGAGCGGTGCCATACATACCAGGACTGGGGAGTGAGGGATCCATGCATACCAGGATTGGGGTGTTGGGGTGTGAGGGGTGCCATACATGCCAAGATAGGTATGAGGGGGTACCATACATACCAGGATTGGGGAGGTGAGAGG
This sequence comes from Phyllobates terribilis, assembly GCF_046119375.1. Taxonomy (NCBI): domain Eukaryota; kingdom Metazoa; phylum Chordata; class Amphibia; order Anura; family Dendrobatidae; genus Phyllobates; species Phyllobates terribilis. The sequence continues at coordinate 461,571,129 of NW_027362764.1, forward strand.
ACCATGCATACCAGGATTGGGGGGTGAGTGGACCATGCATACCAGTATTGGGGGATGAGGGGGTACCATGCATACCTGGATTAGGGGGTGAGGAGACCATGCATACCAGGATTGGGGAGTGTAGGGTGCCATGCATACCAGGATTGGGGTGTGTGTGGTGCCATGCATACCAGGATTGGGGGGTGAGGGGTGCCATGCATACCAGCACTGGGGGGTGAGGGGTGCCATGCATGCCAGTATTGGGGGATGAGGGGTTACCATACATACCAGGATTGGGGGGTGAGGGTATCATGCATATCAGAATTGGAGGGTGAGGTTACCATCCATACCAGGATAGGGATGAGGGGGTACCATGCATACCAAGATTGAGGGGTGAGGGTACGATGCATACCAGGATTTGGGGAGTGAGGGAACCATGCATACCAGAATTGGGGGGTGAGGGGACCATGCATACCAGGATAAGGATAAGGGGGTACCATGCATACCAGGATTGAGGGGTGAGGGGATTATGCATACCAGAATTGGGGAGTGAGGGGTGCCATGCATGCCAGGATTGGGGAGTCAGGGGTGCCATACATACCAGGATAGGGATGAGGGGGTACCATGCATACCAGGATTGGGGGCTTAGGGGACCATGCATACCAGGATTGGGGGATGAGGGGGTACCATGCATACCAGGATTAGGGGGTGAGGGGACCATGCATACCAGGATTGGGGCATGTGGGGTGCCATGCATACCAGTATTGGGGTGTGTGGGGTGCCATGCATACCAGGATTGGGGGTTGAGGGGTGCCATGCATGCCAGCATTGGGGATGAGGGGTACCATACATACCAGGATTGGGGGTGAGGGGTGCCATGAATGCCAGTATTGGGGGGCGAGGGGTGCCATGAATGCCAGTATTGGGGGATGAGGGGGTACCATACATACCAGGATTGGGGGGTGAGGGTACCATGCATACCAGGATGGGGGGTTGAGGGGACTATGCATACCAGGATTGGGGGGGGTGAGGGGACCATGCATACCAGGATAGGGATCAGGGGGTACCATGCATACCAGGATTGAGGGGTGAGGGGACCATGCATACCTGGATTGGGAGAGTGAGAGGGGGACCATGCATACCAGGATTGGGGGGAATTGGGTACCATACATACCAGAATTGGGGGGTGAGGGGTGCCATGCATGCCGGGATTGGGGGATGAGAGGGTACCATACATACCAGGATTGAGGGGTGAGGGTACGATGCATACCAGGATTGGGGAGTGAAGGGACCATGCATACCAGGATTGGGGGTGAGGGGACCATGTATAGCAGGATAAGGATAAGGGGGTACCATGCATACCAGGATTGAGGGGAGAGGGGACCATGCATACCAGGATTGGGGAGTGAGGGGTGTCATGCATTCCAGAATTGGGGAGTGAGGGGTGCCATACATACCAGGATAGGGATGAGGGGGCACCATGCATACCAGCATTGGGGGGTGAGGGGACCATGCATACTAGGATTGGAAGAGTGAGGGGGGACCATGCATACCAGGATTGGGGGGTGAGGGGACCATGCATACCAGGATAGGGATGAGGTGTATCATGCATCCCAGGATTGGGGGATGAAAGGACCATGCATACCAGGATTGGGGGTTAAGGGGACCATGCATACCAGGATGGGGGGATGAGGGGGGGACCATGCATACAAGGATTAGGGGGTGAGGGGACCATGCATACCAGGATTGGGGGGTGAAGGGACCATGCATACCAGAATTGGGGGGTGAGGGGTGCCATACATACCAGGATAGGGATGAGGGGTACCATGCATACCAGGATTGGGGGGTGAGGGGACCATGCATACCAGGATTGGGGGTGAGGGGACCATGCATACCAGGATAGGGATGAGGGGGTACCATGCATACCAGGATTGGGGGGTGAGGGGACCATGCATACCATGATTGGGGGGTGAGAGGACCATGTATACCAGGATGAGGTAGTACCATACATACCAGGATAAGGATGAGGGGGTGCCATGCATACCAGGATAGGGATGAGGAAGCCATGCATACTAGGATATGGATGAGGGGTGCCAGGATTGGGGGGTGAGGGTACCATGCATACCAGGATGGGGGGGTGAGCGGACCATGCATACCAGGATTGGGGGGTGAGGGGACCATGCATACCAGGATAGGGATGAGGGGGTACCATGCATACCAGGATTGAGGGGTGAGGGGACCATGCATACCAGGATTGGGAGAGTGAGAGGGGGACCATGCATACCAGGATTGGGGGGAATGGGGTGCCATACATACCTGGATAGGGATGAGGGGGTACCATACATACCAGTATTGGGGGGTGAGGGGTGCCATGCATGCCGGGATTGGGGGATGAGAGGGTACCATACATACCAGGATTGAGGGGTGAGGGTACGATGCATACCAGGATTGGGGAGTGAGGGGACCATGCATACCAGGATTGGGGGGTGAGGGGACCATGTATACCAGGATAAGGATAAGGGGGTACCATGCATACCAGGATTGAGGGGAGAGGGGACCATGCATACCAGGATTGGGGAGTGAGGGGTGCCATGCATACCAGGATAGGGATGAGGGGGCACCATGCATACCAGCATTGGGGGGTGAGGGGACCATGCATACTAGGATTGGAAGAGTGAGGGGGGACCATGCATCCCAGGATTGGGGGGTGAGGGGACCATGCATACCAGGATAGGGATGAGGGGTATCATGCATACCAGGATTGGGGGTTAAGGGGACCATGCATACCAGGATTGGGGGGTGAGGGGGGGGACCATGCATACCAGGATTGGGGGGTGAGGGGGGACCATGCATAAAAGGATTAGGAGGTGAGGAGACCATGCATGCTAGGATTGGAAGAGTGAGGGGGGACCATGCATACCAGGATTGGGGGGTGAGGGGACCATGCATACCAGGATAGGGATGAGGGGGTACCATGCATACAAGGATTGAGGGGTTAGGGGACCATGCATACCTGGATTGGGGGGTGAATGGTGCTATGCATACCAGAATTGGGGGGTGAGGGGTGCCATACATACCAGGATAGTGATGAGGGGGTACCATGCATACCATGATTGGGGGGTGAGTGGACCATGTATACCAGGATGAGGTAGTACCATACATACCAGGATGAGGATGAGGGGGTGCCATGCATACCAGGATAGGGATGAGGAAGCCATGCATACTAGGATATGGATGAGGGGTGCCAGGATTGGGGGATGAGGGGTATGATGCATACCAAGATAAGGCATATGGATGAGTGGTACCATGCATACAAGAATATGGATGAGGGGTACCATACATACCAAGATAAGGCATGAGGTGCCATGTATACCAGGATGAGGGATGGGGTTTCATGCATACCAGGATTAGGGGATGAGGAGTGCCATGCATACCAGGATAGGGATGAGGGGGCCATTCATACCAGGATTGGGGATGAGGGAGCCATGTATACCAGGATGAGGGATTGGGTGCCATGTATACCAGGATTGGGGGATGAGTGGTGCCATACATACCAGGATTGGCATGAGGGATGCCATGTATACCAGGATGAGGGGTACCATACATACCAGAATAGGGATGTGTGGTGCCATGCATACCAAGATGAGGAATGGGGTGCCATGCATACCAGGATGAAGGGTGAAATACATACCAGGATAGGGTTGAGGGGTACCATACATACCAGAATTGCGATGACCCATAGAAGAAAATAAAACACCAACAACTTCATACTCTTTTTACATGCATTATACTGCATTATGTTGAGGATTCTTGTTGTGAAATTCGCACAAAGTTTGAAACAAATCCAACAGGTGCATCTATCTAACCTAAGGACATATGCACAAGTCTATATTATGGAACCATATGCTGCCATAGGCATTTGTGCCTGACATATTATGGAGGGATTCTCCTCAGAATGTCTTGCTAAAAAGGGAAAATTGGGTGGCTTAGGTGATAACTTTTAGTTTTGTAATCTTCTAATCTGTACTACAGCCACAATACTTAGACCTCCTGCGGTTCTACTAATATTAACTTAAATCAGCACAGAACACTGTGGTGATCTAAGTTCGGCGCAGTAGGACCATGTGGATTCAAGATGCTGAACTCATAAAAATGTCTTCTGAAACCAATCAATGTGCAGAACACTGCAATTTAATGAGAATCTGTGAGCACGATTTTGTAAAGTGAAGTGAAGACATGACTGTAATGGGTTTTAATGCAGATTACATTGATACCTTTGGAGAAGAAATCTGCTTTGTGGTTCTTCTGTAATCACTAATGATGGGCGAGCACTAAAATGCTCGGGTGCTCGATGCTCGGGTCGAGCAAATTGGATTGCTCTGGTGCTTGACCAATATAAGTCTATGGGAAACTCCAGCATTTTTCAGGAGGCTCCCCCTGGCGGTCTACAGAGGGTCTAAAAATTGCCCAAATCCATGGGAACAGTGCTCAAATGACATGGGAACAGCATGGGGAAGACCCCTGGAAGCATTTCTGACTTCCAGGTCACTGCTGTCAACAACGTTGTCAGAGGTATTACGCCACTGTTACGGATCCGGGTGGTGGAACCTCTGTGCTGTAATACAAGGAGGGACCAGAGGGGCGAAACAAAGTGCCTAACCGGACCGACCCTGGCCTCATGGTGGCTTAGTCGACTCCGTGAACCAAGGAGGGACTGGGAAGGTGAACCAGGTGCCACTCTGGGACCGACCTTGTGTGAGAGCAGGCGACTCCCACGGTAATGATAGCTGAAGCCGACAGGCACAGTAGATAAGCACGGCTGGTAGACAGGCAGGCGGGCACAGCTGATAGACAGGAGGATGGGCACGGCTTACAGACAGGCAGGTGGGCACGGCTGATAGACAGGCTGGCGGGCACTAGAACCTGAGGGCTGGAGAGAGTGTTAGCACACAAACAACAATCTTGCACAGGCACCTCCATTTTGGAGGAGGTGCCTTATATAAGGGCAGTCCTCCGGCCATTGGGAGGGAGTGCACGCGCGCGCCCCCTAAGTACAGTGCCCGGGGAACTGCGCGTGGTGCACGCACCCTGGGCAGATGCAGCAGGGGAGCCGGAGGATGCTGGACCAGGATCAGGGATCGGTGTCTCTGCCCGGCAGGAGGCAGAGATGCTGACGCTACAGCCACTTTTACGGACTCACAATAAAACATACAAAAACTAAACCAAAATGTATTTCCTTGGAAATATCTTAAGGAACATCCTTTCCAGGGTAATGACTTGTATATAAGGCAAAACAAATATACAAAAATGCTCCTCCACACCTTTGGCTATGTTCACACATAGCGTTTTTGATGCGTTTTTGCACTTTTGCATTGCTTTCAACCAAGACAAATGCATTCACCAGGAAATGTCATTTTAACATTTTACAACCTTATCTTTCCATGTGGTGTATGACACATCATCAGACAAATCCTGTTTCATTTATGATGGAGGGACTCTGAAAGTCACAAAGCCTATTTTTATAGGGCGATCAGGTGGCCCTTACTATTCTTAAAGGGCCAGCAGTCGGCCCTCGCTATTGTTAGAGAGCCATCAGCCAGCTATGCTTTGTTGTTCCCATTATTAACGAGTGGGTCTCCTATACTGTTATTGCGTATGCAAGGGCTGCCAAAAATTTGAAGGCACTCCAATGCCCCTTGCAAGACACATAGAGGTCAGAGAGCCTCCTAAAAACAATGTTCCCATTTTTAGGAAGTGGGCCTACCATAGTGTTTGCCTATGCAGTGAAGCAACGGCTGCCAAAAATTTGGAGGAACTTCAATACACCTTGCAAGAGACGTAGTGGTCGGAGAGCCTCCTAAAAACAATGTTCTCATTATTAGGAAGTGGATCTCCCATAGTGTTTGCCTATGCAGTGAATGCAAAAGCTTCCAAAAATTTGGAGGCACTCCAATGCCCCTTGGAAGAGACATAGAGGTCGGAGAGCCTCCTAAAAACTAAAAATTCTGAACTGAATACCGACAGCCTTGTTGATGCTGGTAGTCAACAACTGCCTTCTTCTGCTCACAAATCCTTCCCAATGTCTGCAATGTAGAGTTCCAATGCATTGGGATATCACACACCAGTCGGTGAGCCATAAGCTGCAAACGCTGCTGAAACACGGCAAGGGTGGCGAAAGCTGCAGGTGACTTTCTAAAATGGGCACACAGGCAGCGTACTTTGACAAGCATATCCGACAGATCTGGGTAGGTTTTGAGAAACCGCTGAACCACGAGGTTAAGCACAAGGGCCAGGCATGGTACATGTGTGAGCTCACCTCGCCTCAGAGCCGCCACCATGTTCCGTCCATTGTCACACATGACCATGCCTGGCCGTAGGTTCAGCGGTGTCAGCCACAGATCTGCCTGCTCTCTCAGAGCTGTCCACAACTCTTTAGCGTTGTGCGGTTTGTCACCTAAGCATATTAGCTTCAGCACAGCCTGTTGCTGCCTGGCCAAGGCAGTGCTGAATTGCTTCCAGCTTGCGGCTGATGTGGTCATTTCGGAGATGGATGCTGAAGAGGAGGAGGAGGTGCAGGAGCTGTAGAATGTGGGGGCAACCCTGATTGACCCAAGGCCTGCAATCCTCGGCATCAGGAGGACATGTTACGTCCCAAGGTCCGACTGGGTCCTGGCATCCACTATATTAACCCAGTGTGCCATCAACAAGATGTACCGTCCCTGTCCACAAGCACTTGTCCACGTGTCTGTGGTTAGGCGGACTTTCCCACGGCTAATATTGTGGGACACGTGCTCGTTTAATGCAGGGATGGCACATCGAGAGAAATAGTGGCGGCTGGGGACCGAGTACAGCCACCCCCATCAGGTTGCGGAAAGCTTCCGTCTCCACAAGCCTAAAAGGCAACATTTCGAGAGCAAGCAGTCGCGAAATGTGTGAATTTAGTAGTGAGGCCTGTGGGGCGTTAGCTGCTTATTTGCGCTTGCGTTCCAAAGACTGGAGTAGGGACAACTGAACGCTGCATTGGGACAAGGACGTGGACATGCTTGCTGATGGTGCTACTTGAGAATGTGCAATGACAGGTGCAGGGCAGGAGGCATCTTCACATGCGCCATGGACAGAGGATTGGCTTGCATGTACAACAGTGGAAGAAGCAATGGTGCCACCCACAGACACTGTTCCTGGACCCTGGGGTTCGGCCCACAAAGTCGGGTGCTTTGCTGCCATGTGCCTGATCATACTGGTGGTGGTCAGGCTGGTCGTTTTGCCACCCCTGCTGATGCTGGCCTGGCAAGTGGTGCAAATGGCCTTTTTGGAGCTTTCGGCAGAGTCTTTAAAAAACAGACTCGGGAAGACCTAACAGTTGTACTGACAACTTCCTTTGTGTTGATGTTACGGTGAACGGTTGCCCGCTTTTTGTCTGCGGCCATAATACTGCTTCATCCTGCCTATTTTGGTGCTACGCCTCCCTCCCCCTGTATGCTGCTGTCCTCGCTCTGCCAGGTTGGGTCAGTTACTGCTGTATCATCCACCACCTCGTCTTCCACTTCTGCACCCTGGTCCTCCTCCTGACTTTCTTACAATTGTGTCTCACTATTGTCCACCTCTTGTGACAGTTTCCCACCGTCACCTTTGTGTGACCATGGATGCTCAAATATTTGGGCTACATGCGATCTCCTCTTGCCCCGCTTCAAGTGGACCGGGCAAGAGGCTCAAATCTCTAAATGGAAAAGTGAACAGCACTTCGAAGTGTCCAAGTGTGGGATCAGTTGTCTCCGGGCACTCGGAATGATGGGAGGAAGGAGGATCAGGGTGAGGAATATGTGGTCCAGACTCACGGCTACTGAGACTTGACCATATCGAAGACAGGGTGGTGGTGGTGGCTAAGTGACTGGAAGCATTATCTGCTATCCAACCAATAACCTTTTCACACTGCTCTGTGTTCAATAGTGGTGTTCTGCGGTCCCCTATTAATTGGGACAGGAAGGTCGAGCGAGAAGATGTGGGCGTTTGTTGTGGCACAATTTCAGCTTGCCCACGGCCTCTGCCTCGTCTTCTCTGTGCACCATCATCACTATCACGTTCACTTCCCTGTCCCTTGTCACGCGCCTTGCCCATTTTAAATGTAGGACAATATTTTCTACGTTCAGTAAAAATGACTGGAGTGGCTCACTGACACACTGCAACAAAATTTCAGTGGAGGCCAGAAATAGCAGAATTTTCAGCGCACCTATATATGTGACATGTGACGGACAAACCACAGTTTTAAGTAGCTGGCCTGTAGGTAACTATTTTTAACAGTGACCACGTGTCGCTAACTTCGCTGACACACTGGAAAAAAAAAATGACTGGAGTGGCTCACTGACACACTGCAACAAAATTTCAAAGGAGGCCAGACATGGTAGAATTTTCAGCGCAATTATATGTGATCCATGTGACAAGCAAACCACAGTTTTAAATAGCTGGTCTGTAGATAACTATTTTTAACAGTGACCTCGTGTCACTAACTTCGCTGACACGCTGCAACAAAATTTAAATGTAGGCCAGAAATGGCAGAATTTTCAGCGCAATTATATGTGATCCGTGTGATGGACAAACCACAGATTTAAATAGCTGGCCTGCAGGTAACTATTTTTAACAGCAACCTCGTGTCAATAACTTCGCCGACACACTGCAACAAAATTTCAATGGAGGCCAGAAATGGCAGAATTTTCAGCGCAATTACATGTGATCTGTGTGATGGATAAACCACAGTTTTAAATAGATGGATTTTTAGCGCTGTAATATGGAAAGGATCTGGCTGTATTCTGCAGTGCCAACAAGCAAATGGAGCAGAAAAACAGTGTTCTCTCGATTGCTTTTTAAGCAAATAATCAGGATTAAGATCCAAAAAAAAATTATTCCTGGCCCCTTATACCTGGGGCTATTTCTAGAAATATCTGTAAATGCACCATCAGACAGAACTGGAATGGACTCTTTTGCGATGTGCACTGCAGTCTGCTATATACCCTGCCTGCCTGCCTAGCACTGATATCTATGCAGCTGGATTAGTCCTCAGAAGGACTGTTAGTTGAGATGGACTGTGTACAATATGTTGTGGTATACCTACACTAACTAAGAAACAAGCGAATCTCTCCCTTGCTCAGCAGCACCTCTCCCTACACTGCCTCATACTAGAGTAGACCGTGACGAGCTTGGCAACGCCAGGTCTGATATAGACCTGATAACGCTGTGCGGCCAGCCAGTCACTGTAATGCAACAACCAACATGGCTGCAACATTACAGTGTGTGGCAGACAATCCTTGCATGTTCTTAGCGCTCTAAAGATTGCCAAACATGCAGGGAGGGGACCCGAGCACCTGCTGAGCAATCCCGGAAATACTAGTCGAGCGCTGAGCATCTTGAGCAGTGAGGTGCTTGGGCTCACTCATCACTAGTAATCACCAGTTGAAATTTTCTGCTAATTAGATTTTGATGCACAGGGGCTGGACTGTACACTGGGTCTTCTCCTCCCTGTCTGTGATTCACTGTACCACCTCCTGTCATATTCAGTGACAGAGGAGGCAGAACAGTGAAAAAACAGTGATCTGTTATTCAAAGACCTGAGGCAGGCAGTGGGGCTGAGAAATCACAGACAGGGAAGAGAAGACTCAATACAAAGTCCAGCCCCTGTGCACCGAAATCCAATTAGCAGAAAACTTGAAATGGTAATTAAAGATGAACCACCAAGCAGATTTTTTCACCAAAGGTATCAATTTTATCTGTGTTACAGTGATATTACAGCCATGTCTTAACTTTACATTACAAAATTGTGCTGACAGGTTCTCTTTAAGCAGCAATTATGTACAAAATATTTCTGACCTGCTGGAGACGTTACTTTCTGCTGTGATGTGATTCACCTCTTGTGACCACCTAGACTTTGAGCTCTTTAGATGGACTTCAGCTTTTATTTTTATAAAACCAATGAGAAAAAGTTACATACTCCAGGAGCACAGTACAGGTCAATAAAACTAGAGAATATCCTAGATCAGTGTGATATATATTTTTAATTTGACCCATATGTTTGAGGCGTTATTGTCATAATCATTGTGGTTATTGTTATTATAATCATTATTTTTTATAACAATTCTTTAAAATCAAGTTTCTGGTCTCCATAGATGTGCATCAAATAACTATGAACATAATCAGGGATGTAGTTATGATGTATGTCAAATCTGAGGATAACAAGGCCCAAAAGGAAACCGCTGGATGCATTTTTCATGCCACCGTATTAAAATTATGTTACACCATTTAATAGTGATACACTGCAGCATCTGCTCAGGCAACACTGTCATAAATAGCTTTATCCAATGTCAGAGTTTTAGTCATTCCATCTCTTTGATTTCATAGGAACCGATTAGAATTATTCTCAGCACTAAACTACACATCTGTCTATGTATATTGTATGCAAAGTACAGCGAAGGGAAATTAATTACTAGAAAAATGTGTCAAATACATAGGGTGTTGTATATAGCATATCAGAAAGTTGATATACAAACAGCATAATAGTATATTAGTTTATTTTAATAATGTTATTGACTAGAGACTAGAGAATCTATTGCTTGCAAATGGCATATGCTTAGAATGTCCCAAAATCTTCAGATTCTAATTCAACTGAATTTTGGGAAATTCAGATTGAGGAAATATAGCAAAAAGGGCAGCCATTTTTCTAAATATATATGAACCTGGAAAACGTTAGTAAATAACAAAAATATCATACTTACGTAGCTCTTCACCTATCCCTGCCGATATAGCACCCTGCTGGTCCTCTGCTGACTTCCTAAGGAATCTGATCTCCTCTTGATTCTTTTCTAATGTATCCACTGCTGTCCAGGCCTCAATATATGATTCAACATCATGATATCATAACATCAGTTGACCTATGCGGTCACTTGGGCCAGCGTATATCATGACATCATGACGTCGTTACTTATCTCAAGGCCTAGCAGACGTCTGAAGCACAAGCGAAGAGGAAACAAGAACTGGAGTGGCCAGGATGTCTTAGGAAGCCAGCAGACCGATGGAGAGCTGCGGCAGAACTAACAAGTGAGAGGCTAGATGATTATGACAATATATTGTTTTGTAGCCCCTTCTTGGGCCATCTGTTTATTACTCGTTGTGATCAAAAAACCTCAAAGTATAATAAACAGCTTTTTTTAACCTTTTTTTTAATCGTATCCCATTCGATTCATATTGGATATGGAAATCGAATTTCCCAGCCAAATTTGAGCAAATCAGAAGAATTTGATTTTTTTTACTTCGCTCAATACTGACACAATATTTGACAGTACCATTTGCTAGAATTGACATTAACCCCAGAAATAGTAAACTATAGGTAGGGTAAATCCAGTGCTAGATTCATCAATTATAAGAAATAGAAAAACTAAAGGATCCTACTGTTTGCAAAGCTTCGATAAAAGAAGACTTTACATATAGTGATATTATAATTAGTATATAATTGTGTAATTATGCAGATGATTAATAGCAGAGTTACATAATCCCTGTTCCATATAGAACCTGCCTATTTAATAGAATTTTTTTTTCTTTTTTAATGCACTATCGTTTCCAATTTTCAAGTTAAAAATATCCTTCAGTGTTGAAAGTCAAACATCCCTTCATGTACATGCAGGCGCCTCATCTATATTATAACCCATAAAACTGAATATAGTCTTCATAATTAGACTCATCTCACAGCTTAAAAGGGTTCACCGGGACATTAACTCACAGCAGAAAGAGAAATAACACACATAAATATACCCTGGCAACTATATACAACATGTAATAAAGAGGGAGTAAGGGGGTCAGCAGGTTTTTTTTTTACATTTTTTTAAGATGAAGGACATTGTAATGGGCTTTCACACTGTGTTGACGACACTTCACTTTGATCTTCATTCTCATGACCTGAAAGGATAGCGTTAAATGGGTTTTCTCTTTACACAAAATTCCTGTCCTCAGGCATAGTTTGCTTAAAAAATAAAAAAAACTGTGCATTACTCATCTTCCCCTAGTCCAGCACTGAGTCTCCATCGCTGCTACCCTGTGTCTGTTATTGTCGGCAGCGCTGACATCGTGTCGATCATGCTGCAACCAATTAATGAGCTCAGAAGCTCTGAGCAGTTTGTGCCATCTACTTGGCAGAGCCACTAAGCTTACTAATAGGCTGAAGCATGGTCGACGTGATGTCATCACAGCAGACAGTAACAAACACAGGGAGCAGCTGAGGGACTCAGGAAAGGTGAGTAAAGCTAAGTTTGCTTTTCATAACAAACTGCAGCCAAGGTACCAGAGTATTCTGAAACCAGAAAACCAGTTTAAAAGACAAAGGGGTCAATTCATTAACACTAGGTAGGGCAAGTTAGCGCTACACCAGTCTAAGAGAAAACACAGCGCCAAATTAATTAAGCGATGCATGCAACTTAATTAATTTGTTGCCTCTAGTAAGTGGTGTGTGCATCCATTGCCACTGGAGTAGCATTTCTGGTGTAGGAAATGCTGCCAGATTTGCTTAATTTGATGGGTCCCTTCCTGGATCCTCCCCTGCCCTGCCTATTTCAATGGAGCTGATCCAAAGTTGAGTGAAAACAGCTCAAAATTTTCTGCATTGTGCAGAAATATTGCAACTTTTCAAAACTTTGATGCCGCTTTTTTAGCGTAAAAGCTTTGATGAATCGGGTCTAATGTATTGACATTGCAACTATGGGAAAGTAATTACTATACCAAACTGATCCCAGGATCCACATGATTGGCTCCTTTGTGGTAATCACATCATTGAGTCCTGAACCAATCAGGTCCTGATGAAGGTATCTGCACCAAAGGCTGCCTTAGGCTGGCACACAGAGAGATCAAAAACATGCTTGTATAATAAAGTGTCCCTTATGTTAGCTACCAGGATCTATGAGAATGTGACACAGACAGTCCAGGTAGTATGGAGTCAGCTGCAGTCAAGCTTATATTTTTTGTTTTTAGTATTATTAGACTATAATAATATAGCACAATGTTTTGTTCCTTATTATCAAGCTATGCCTTGGAGCTCATAATGCGGACATTACCTGCAGTAAGTACATCTGTTCTGTCTCACAACAGATGTTCAACGAAACATACATTTGAATCATTAGATATCCTGTAAAACTTGCAGCAATATGAAGGATAATCAATTTTCAGCAGAGCCACAGTGGATATGTAGTCTGTATAGTTATCACCATGTTTTAAGGTCAATTGTTTGCATAAAGCCAAGTTTCCATAGTAGAAATGCATTTATATATAGTATTATTTTTTAGATATTTATTTTAATTGCTGGTTAAGTAGCTATGTGATTCGTTAATGTAAGGGCTCATGCACAAGACTGATTTTCTCGGATGAGTGCTATCCGTGGTCTTTATGGATAGGGCTCGTACCTATGTTATTCTATGGGGCTGTGCACATGTCCAATGATTTTTTTCCTCTCTGAGTGGAGACAAGTCTGATTTTTTTTTCTCCACGTCCAAGAAAAACTGATATTTTTTACCTTTGACTCTGCAAAAACTCTTAATGTTGGTCTTATTCAATATCCTCTAGATTATTATAACTCTCAGTATCCCTCTTACTAAACTCTCCCTTCTCCAGTTCATCCTGAATGGAACACCCAGGATCATATTACTGTCCAACCGCTACACCAATACCTCCATCCTGTGCCAGTCCTTATTTGCAACTTATCTTTTTCACCCACAAAGCGCTCCACAGATCTGCATCACCCTACATCTTCTCCCTCATCTCTGTCTATCATCCTACCCACAACCTCCATTCTGCTAATGACCTAAGACTAACATCCTCAATAATCCGAACCTAACACTCCCGTCTTCAAGACTTCTTGCATACTGTGCCAATTCTCTGGAATGCACTAACCTGGACAATTTGATCAAAGAAGCACCCCCATTGTTACGGCTCACAACTTGCATTCCTCCTCAGTGCGGCCCTACCCCCACTGGTCACCCCGTGGCTTCTCCTCGTATCTAGTACATGGTGTCTACCGGCAGCCCAGCCAATTCTCACAATCAGAGACCACCCTAGTGAAGACCCCTCCAGGGTAAACCCGGCCCTTGGCCCAGTGGGTCCACACACACTAGCATTACAACCATCAAAATTTTTATCCTCTTAATATATTGCAATTATCATATTACATAGCACTGTGCTATTGCTCATTTTGCCCTTCTACTCGGCTAATTCTTCTGTTTTCCATTAGGTCTATCACATCACGTGGTTAAAAACGGACTAACTGAATCTTTCTAACCTCCATGGTGAAACAGGAGGCTAATTTTTCCTGTATGAGTCATGAGTCACTGCAAAAGTCCCTGGCAGGGGAGCGGAGCAGCTGGATTCGGAGCTGAACAAGGGAATGATTTCTGCCGGGAAAAGAGACTTCTTGTTTCTACATAGAGCAGAGACAAGAGAATAATTAACTTTGTAGAAAGGCAAAATGAGCAATTGTTAGTACACAGTGCTATATAATATGATGATTAAAATATATTAAGAGGCTAAAAACGTTGATGTGAGTGCTTCTTTAATGTCCAATATTCACAGTTTTTATCATGCCCTAAAATTGCACTTCTTTAGACTGGCCTATCACCTGACCTCACTTATATAACTATTCCTGTTTCACCCTTACAAAATTTTCCTCCAAATCTGGTCTCTTGTAGCATCTATTTACACAGCCACCATGCACTTAATAGCCCTCTGTGTCTGTATCTGTACACATACTGGCTGGTGACCGGTTCCTGCAGCGTTATTTGAACACCTATTTATTAAATTGATGGGTGGACCATACATGACCATTTTCCTTTTGTGCCTCTCATAGATTGTAAGCCTGTGAGCAGGGCCCTCATTCCTCTTGGTATCTGTTGAATTATGTTTTACTCTGTAATGTTTGATATTATCTGTACAAGTCCTCTCTGAATTATAAACTGCTGTGGAATATGTTGGCGCTGCAGAAATAAAATTATTACCATACCATGATCAATGTCTGATATACAGTAACCTAGTATAACATTACTACTCTCACAGTAAAGAATCCATGTTCCATGATGAAAATGGATGATTTCAGCCAAACAATTGCTCATCGAGTGCAATTTAACAACGAATAGTCATATATGCTGAGCATTGACAAACTTCCATCAACTTGAAATTAGGAATAGTGATGATGGACAGTCGATCTCTGCATGTGTCACAGCTGTCTAACAGCCTTGACGCAGCTGCAGCGACAATAAAAGAAAACCAGAGCACGCCGAAATACTCGGCGAGCACCCGAGCGTGCTCGTCGGAAAGGGTTAATGAAACATACTCGATCATCACTACTAAGGAACACATTTTAATTTTTATTGTATAGCCACTAGACTATAAATGTTTCCAGAATCCAAAATCCCTCTGAATATGTCTTTTCAAGAGTGGGAGGGAACACACAGAAAAAGAAAGAAAGAAAGAATCCCTACCAGATGTTTCCATTGATGGGACTTGAACCCCAGAACTCAGTGTTGCAAGACTACAATGCTAACCTCTGAGCCACCATGTTGCCCTAATACAGCTAGAAAGATTGTGGTTCCTTCACTCACTGTCTGTGAACATGTTCCGTTTGAACACCTTTAAAGGACAATAAGGACTAAAATGTGCATGGCAGCATTGGTAAAATGACTGTTCACTGTACAATTCTACCTACATGGTGAAGAAGTTTTAACATTCAGTAAGGGCTAATTATCTTTTAGTTTAAAATATCCAATTAACAAATGTTAATATTGGCAAAGATATGGGCTAATTAAATTTGGTCAAATTGTTTGTGTAATAAAATAGTGCATTACAAATTGAGTTACGTACGGGTACGTGCACACAGAATATTTTGAGGCAGTCAAAAACAAAAGAGTTTTGGAATGGAAACTGCTTCAGCAAACGTCCTTCGGGTATGTGCGCACGGCGTCATTTAGAGTTTCTTCAAACATAGCCACGTCAGGAACACATCAATGATCGTTTCCCTGAAGAAGATTCGCCTACCTTTGTTCTTACAGTGGCTCCACCGCTGGTGGCTTTCACTTAATATTGTTAAGTGTAAAGAGTGAACAGCTTGCTAGCAGAAGTCACCCGTAAAATAAACATGTCACTTTTAACTACTTTAGATTTTTCAAATTATGAAGCAATTTCAAAAATGTAAAAAGGCAGCCCGGTGGCTCAGTGGTTAGTACTATTGCTTTGCAGTGCTGGGGTCCTTGGCTCCAATCCCACTATGGACAACATCTGCAAGGAGTTTGTATGTTCTTCCTGTGTTTGCATGGGTTTCCTCCCACACTCCAAAGACATACTGACAGGGAATTTAGATTGTGAGATAAAATATGTGCTGTGGAATATTATGGCGCTATGCAAGCATAATAAAAATGTACACAGCAATGATCATTTTGACATTGCTGCGCATTATGCTCATTTTTGTGGCACTTTTTAGTGCAGAATCCAGGTGGAACCTGACTGAAAAAGGCGCAATGTACACATACTCCTTTCTATGTGGAGTTTTTCGAGGAGTTATACATTTCCTGAAGCAGTTTTGAAGAGTTTTTCAAGCTTTTTGAATGTGTTTTTTTCCTGAAGTATTTTTTGCAGCATTTTTACTAGACAATGTTCAGCTTAGAGCAGATTCCATTAAAAGACTCTTCAAAGAAGTGACATGCACTTTCTTTTTTTCTCACCAGACACCTGATATTGAAAAAAAATGCTCAATAGACTGAACATAGGAACAGCAAAGTGCTTTCACAATAGAAATGAATAGTAAGAGTCTTTCAAGCATTTTTAAAGTGATTTTTAAGACATTATTTGAAAACCCCTTTAAAATATCTTAAGAATTGCTCTCAACAGAAATTAAAACTGGACTAACCATAACTCAAAAACAACATCTTCTTTTACCAGTTCACCTTAACAGAGCTGACTATACTTATATTATCGTTATATAGTTTATAAACTAGCATTCAACACAGTAGCAATGCAAAGATAAATGTTTTCCCAAGTATAAAAAAATAAAATGTGTCAAAATTACACCAAAACAAATGATTTTCCATTTTACAAGCCTCTATTCTTAACAACAATAACGCATGAATGGCATTACTCATTAAATATTATTAATTTGAGCAAATGTCAGGCATAACTGTTTTCTGACAATACGCCATGCTATTGTGGAGTTGCTTAAAGAATAACTGCCAGAAGTGAATTCTGAAATAGGCTTTTCAAAAAAAGTCTTTGTTTAGTTAAAACACTTTTACCTTCAAAATTGCCTACTACAGGGCTGAAAAAGTTGCAGCTATTTTTAAATGTTTTTAATGTTGTTCTCGTTGTTCCTTGGATATTTCTAAAGGTTCCCAGAATTGTTAACGAAAAATCTTAAAAAGCAGAAAGATTGCAAAGCAAAAGCAGTTTTCAGTTTTGAGAAAAGGATACCTCTTATACTACACCGACAGTCTTCATTTAAATGCATAGATTTCTTCCCTAATCTAAAACATACACACACTCCCAAAACTCAATTACTTTCCAATCCATTAGAACAAACACAGCACAAGCCGAATGGACTCTTGAATGTTATCTGGTATTGTTTAAAAATGCATATGCAATGCAAGAGGAACATCAAACTTTTTCTACAGTCTCGAAGTGTAAAGGAATGTTTTTATTTTGATCTACCACATTAATACTAGCGTTCATTCTTTACTAACTTATGTCTGATGCTCCTTAGCAACAAAGCAATCTGCAGATTTCCTATTAAAGGCCCATTTAGGGCAGCACAGTGGCTCAGTGGTTAGCACTGCAGCCTTGCTAGCGCTGGGATCCTGGGTTCAAATCCCACCAAGGACAACATCTGCAAGCAGTTTGTATGTTCTCCCTGTGTTTACATGCATTTCCTCCAGGTTCTCCAGTTTCCTCCCACACTCCAAAGGCATACTGATAGGGAATCTAGATTGTGAGGCCCAATGGAATTAATGGCGTTATGTAAGTGAGTAAAAAAAAAAAAAAAAAAATTTACACAGGGGCTCTATTTGGCAATAGGCACCAAAGGTCCAGTGCTTTGTGCAATGGGTTGCAAGAGACAGCAGAAAAGAGAAATTTGCATTAACTTATATTTGAATCTTTAAAATGTGGATAAAAACAATAACCTGCAAGCACTTCCAAGGTCAGAGGAGCATGCTTCAGATGTTGTAGTGCCACAGAGGAGAAGATGCGAGAGACAGGAGGAGGTAAGCATGCATGGAGCTAAAGAATAAAGGAAGAGATAGGAAATGAGGGGGTTCAGTACTGAGAATGAGGGACAGTGGGAAGACAGTATGAGAAGATTAGTATATAGTGTGAGGCCTCAGTATGGGAGGGCCATAAATAGTGTGAGGGCACTGTATGGGAGATCAATATATAGTGTGACAACACATTGTTGGAGGCAGTATATCGTGTAAGGGCACAGTATGGGTGCAGTATATAGTGTGAGGGCACAGTATAGAGGTTTCATATAGAGTATGAACGCACAGCAATTTTATTTTTTAATCACACTGTCCTCCACCAGAATACATACCAAAACCTGTAGCCATGCAAAAGGGAGTGCTGCGTTAATTTGGATTCACATCTTTAAAACACGTATACAACCTGCAAGCTAAAGTCTCTGTAGCACTATGAGGTCACATAATCAAGCTGCAGGAGTTGTAGCAGTACTCCAGAAGAGGAGAAGACGTGGGAGACAAGAGAAGTTAAGCAGTCATAGAGTTGAGGATTCAAGTATCTTTTGCTATAGACCAGGTGGGGTAAGCGGTTCAATATTGAAAGTGATGGACAGTGGAAGAACACAGTATGGATGCAGTATGTAGTGTAAGGGCACAGTATGGGTGCAGTATATAGTGTGAGGGCACAGTATAGAGGTTTCATATAGAGTATGAACGCACAGCAATTTTATTTTTTAATCACACTGTCCTCCACCAGAATACATACCAAAACCTGTAGCCATGCAAAAGGGAGTGCTGCGTTAATTTGGATTCACATCTTTAAAACACGTATACAACCTGCAAGCTAAAGTCTCTGCAGCACTATGAGGTCACATAATCAAGCTGCAGGAGTTGTAGCAGTACTCCAGAAGAGGAGAAGACGTGGGAGACAAGAGAAGTTAAGCAGTCATAGAGTTGAGGATTCTAGTATCTTTTGCTATAGACCAGGTGGGGTAAGCGGTTCAATATTGAAAGTGATGGACAGTGGAAGAACACAGTATGGATGCAGTATGTAGTGTGAGGGCACAGTATTGGAGGCAGTATATAGTGTGAGGGCAGAGTATGAGGAGCTAGTATACAATATGAGGGCATAACATATTGAATTAGTATATAGGCTGAGAGTACAGTATGGGGAGTAGTGTATGGTGCTAGGTCACAGTATGGACATTTATTATATTTTTATATTTAGTATATTATGTGAGGACACAGGATGGAGGCCGTATATAGTGTGAGTGAACAGTAGGGGGGCTATATATAGTGTGAAAGCATAGGATGTTGGGCAGTATATAGTGAGAGAGCACAATATGGGGGTTAGTAGTGAGGTCAGTGTACAGCGTGAGGGTACAGTATGAAGATCAGTATATAGTATGAGGGCACAGTATGGGAGGCAATAAATAGTGTGATGGCACAGTATGTGGGGCAATATATAGTAGGAGAGCACAGTATGGGAGGCCATGTATACTGTGAATGAACATTATACGCGAAACGCGCGTCGAGGCCTCTCGCGGATGTTAATTGGTTGCCTCCCTGTGCCCTCCACATTTTTGAGAGTCATCAATCATTTGGGTGAGTGCCCTGACTCATTTATTATTATGGCCTCCCACTTGGGGATTAGAAATAAGGGTCATCTCATCCTGTTTGCTTGATTGATATTCTATACTCTCTCTCTGGTTACATCCTCCCTGCCTATTTTATCTGTCTTTTCCCCTCTCTTTCTTCTTTCCTCTTTAGAAAATTTCTTGTGGATTCTGTTTGTACCCATTGTACACTGGAATATATACGTATGAGGGGTTTGAAGATGTAGC